>NC_064643.1:197308986-199808986 GCF_023864345.2 Schistocerca serialis cubense | reverse complement strand
TTTCTATATCAGGTACAATATATCTTATTTTAGAAGTAAGATGTCTAAAGATATTTGTTTATGCCTGCGCTTCAAAATTTGTCTAGGAAGAGACATAGCACTATCGTTAATTAAATTCTCAGCGTGCATAGCTACTGCTTTATTGAATGAAGTATTTAATGAATTAGTGTTTGTTAACGACGACTGATGAGAGCAGGAATTCATTAACAGACACTGCAAGAGAAAGTGTGGGTTACCATTTGCCGGCGAAGTAAAGATCGTGCAACATCGCTGCAGCGAATTGCAGCATCGTGTGGTCAAAAACGCCGATCAAGGACAGAAGATCGTTTTTGGAATGGTTGTTAAAAACTGAGAAATAAAACACTAAGCAAACTTTTTACCCACAACAACCACCTCTGGCCGTAATAACGGCCTTGATACGCCTGGGCATTAAGTCAAACAGAGCTTGGATGGCGTGTACAGGTACAGCTGCCCATGAAGCTTCAACGTGATACCACAGTTCATCAAGAGTAGTGACTGGCGTATTGTGGCGAGCCAGTTCCTCTGCCACCATTGAGCAGATTTTTCAGTTGGTGAGAGATCTGGAGGATGTGCTGGCCAGGGCAGCAGTCGAACATTCCCTATATCCAGAAAGGCCCGTACAGGACGTGCAACATGCGGTTGTGCATTATCCTGCTGAAATGTAGAGTTTCGCAGGGATCGAATGAAGGGTAGAGCCACGGGTCGTAACACATCTGAAGTGTAATGCGAACAAGAGGTGACCGAGACGTGTAACCAATGGCACCCCATACCATCACGGCGGGTGATGCGCCAGTATGGAGACGACGAATACACGCTTCCAATGTGCGTTCACCGCAATGTCGCCAAACACGGATGCGACCATCATGGTGCTGTAAACAGAACCTGGATTCATCCGAAAAAATGACGTTTTGCCATTCGTGCACCCAGGTTCGTCGTTGAGTACACCATCGCAGGCGCTCCTGTCTGTGATACAGCGTCAAGGGTAACCGCAGCCATGGTCTCCGAGCTGATAGTCCATGCTGCTGCAAACGTCGTCGAACTGTTCGTGCAGATGGTTGTTGTCTTGCAAACGTTCCCATCTGTTGAGTCAGGGATCGAGACGTGGCTGCACGATACGTTATAGCCATGCGGATAAGATGCCTGTCATCTCGACTGTTAGTGATACGAGGCCGTTGGGATCCAGCACGGCGTTCCGTATTACCCTCCTGAAGCCACCCATTCCATATTCTGCTAGCAGTCACTGAATCTCAACCCACGGGAGCAGCAATGTCGCGATACGATAAACCGCAATCGCGATAGACTACAGTCCGACCTTTATCAAAGTCGGAAACGTGATGGTACGCATTTATCCTTCTTACACGAGGCATCACAACAACGTTTCACCAGGCAACGCCGGTCAACTGCTGTTTGTGTATGAGAAATCGGTTGGAAACTTTCCTCATGTCAGCACGTTGTAGGTGTCGCCACCGGCGCCAGCCTTTTGTGAATGCTCTGGAAAGCTAATCATTTGAGTATCACAGCATCTTCTTCCTGTCGTTTAAATTTCGCGTCTGATCGATGGCGTGTGGAGTTGCTGCACCACGCCGGACAAGAGGCGGCCTGGCACGATATTAGGAGGCATCCAACGACTATTGTCAGTACATATCCAGAACAATGCGCACATAGCGGGTTGGCGACCACTCCTCTGACAAATGTTCAGGCGCCTGTGATGCTCGGATCGGTTTGTTGGGCGGATTGCGGTAAGTTTTGTGAAAGTTACCTGTCGTCGCTCTCTGAACTTCAGTCGTAATTGCGCGCACTGGCCTGTAAATAGAGTTAGCGCTACGCCAGCCGAGTCACCAGACGTTGAGAAGCTACATGTGTATGTTCTACTATTCTTTCTCTTATTTGTGCCTTTTTTTCCTGCGGATACGCAGGGTCGACATGGTTAATCGTATGTGCCAATGTTAGTTGAAGGGGTCGCCAGACGCCCTTCCTGCCGCCACCACGTACTCCCCGGGAAGAAATTAGTGTACCTGAACTGTCTGCGACTAGGGTAATGCATGGAATAGTGCGAAAGTGTTCATATGTCTGCGAGCCGTGTAACTGAGGCGGGACGTGGGGACCAGCCCGGTATTCACCTAGGGGGATGTGGAAAGCCGCCTAAAAACCACATCCAGGCTGGCCGGCACACCGGCCCTCGTCGTTAATCCGCCGGGCGGATTCGACCCGGGGCCGGCGCGCCTACCCGAGCCCAGGAAGCAGCGCGTTGGCGTGCTCGGCTAACCTGACGGGTCATGTTCTACTGTTCTTTCATTTTCCATTATTTGCGAAGCTGACCAGTGACAGTGGGCACCGACAACTCTCGCTGGTGTTCCCTCGTACTGGAGCCAAGACGGCGGAGTGGTCGGCAGCTGTGGTCGGTCGGGTGGGCAGCGAGCGACACGGGGAGAAAGCGGGCAACGACCGCTGCATCGGTCGCCGGCCACCCGCCGGCCGCGACAAACGCGGCTCGCTCGGCTGCCGTGGGCGGGGTCGCGGGGAAAGTGCTTCTGCTACGCTGCGTCACGTCCAGGACTCCGATTTGCTGCCCGCGACATACGCGCGCCCTAATTGCGAGCCGCCGGCCGCTATCTGGCGGCCAGAGGTCACGGCACGGTGGCTGCAGCTGCAGTCTACCGTATGCCAGTGCGAGCCTCGAGATTAATCTCGCTGCCGCCCGCGTTCCCCGTCTCGAGCGTTCGCTCTCGGCCGACGGGCGCGGCGTGCTGAAATCTGCCGCGCCTTTCGTCGTTCCCCCGTTTTAGCTGATGTGCGGCGATAAATGAACGACGGCCTTGAGTTTGCGGCGTGGTTAATAAGGTATGGCGAAACAAAGGTCAAGACGTCCCGTTAGCTCGACGCCGGTGCGCAGCCACAGTATGCAACGGCTCTTAGTTCTGTTTGCTGGAGCTCTTAGCAGACTTGCCACGGAGGACTGAAGATTGTTCCAGCAGCTCCAATAGAGTATTGATAGCAAGCACCGACTTGGAGATGTAACGGTTGGCGCAACTAATTACTGCTTCGAATGTTCAAATGGTTCAAATGGCTCTGAGCACAATGGGACTCAACATCTGAGGTCACCAGTCCCCTAGAACTTAGAACGACTTAAACCTAACTAACCTAAGAACATCACACACATCCATACCCGAGGCAGGTTTCGAACCTGCGACCGTAGCAGTCGCGCGGTTCCAGACTGAAGCGCCTAGAACCGCTCGGCCATCCCGGCCGGCGCTTCGAATTTCTCCGGCTCGTTCCTTTAATGACATTTCATTTTGGGGAGCAAGGGGCGTTGGTTGTGGTGGGGGGGAATGGCTGTTCACGTCATCATCTTCACGCCAAGGCTATTGAAGTGACTTCAAATGGAAAGGCTTGCACCTAAATATGCGCTATCCAATTATTTAATAACGACGGAAAGAAAGTGACACACTCGTGAAGATGCCAACAGTTCGATCATGATGGGTACCGCAGCTGTGACGGTTCGATAATGCCCAATCATTGTGTCCCATGTGTATACTCTCTACTCTGCAGGCATTATACTACCTATTTACCGTACCGTTTATAGGCTGTGTCCTCATCCACACGACTGGCTAGTGCAAGACACTTGTAGCTTACGAGGAGAAGCCACACTGTGGGATCACAGATTTACTTCAAACTTTATACTTTTTGCCGTTAGAACAACATAATGTGAAAGTCGTAAGGTGCAATACTCTGGTAATTCCGAAAACTTCGAAAGAGAATATTTATTTATTGTGGCTCAAATTCAAAGATATAGTAGCAACAGCAATTGAGAGATTCATACCTCATAAATTGGTAAGAGATGGAACTGATCCCCCATGGTACGCAAAACAGGTCCGAACGCTGTTGCAGAGGCAACGGAAAAAACATGCTAAGTTCAGAAGAACGCGCAATCCCTAAGATTGGGTAAAATTTACAGACGCGTGAAATTTGGCACGGACTTCAATGCGAGATGCCTTTAATAGGTTCCACAACGAAATATTGTCTCGAAATTTGGTAGAAAATCCGAAGAAATTCTGCTCGTATGTAAAGTACTCAAGCGGCAAGATGCAGTCAATACCTTCGCTGCGCAGTGCCGATGGTACTGTTACCGACGACTGTGCCGCTAAAGCGGAGTTATTGAACGCAGTTTTCCGAAATTCCTTCACCAGGGAAGACGAATGGAATATTCCAGAATTTGAAACAGGAACAGCTGCTAGCATGAGTTTCTTAGAAGTAGATACCTTAGGGGTTGCGAAACAACTCAAATCGCTTGATACGGGCAAGTCTTCAGGTCCAGATTGTATACCGATTAGGTTCCTTTCAGATTACGCTGATACAATAGCTCCCTACTTAGCAATCATATACAACCGCTCGCTCACCGATAGATCTGTACCTACAGATTGGAAAATCGCGCAGGTCGCACCAGTGTTTAAGAAGGGTAGTAGGAGTAATCCATCTAACTACAGACCTATATCACTGACGTCGGTTTGCAGTAGGGTTTTGGAGCATATGCTGTATTCAAACATTATGAATCACCTCGAAGGGAACGATCTATTGATACGTAATCAGCATGGTTTCAGAAAGCATCGTTCTTGTGCAACGCAGCTAGCTCTTTATTCGCACGAAGTAATGGCCGCTATCGACAAGGGATCTCAAGTTGATTCCGTATTTCTAGATTTCCGGAAAGCTTTTGACACCGTTCCTCACAAGCGACTTCTAATCAAGCTGCGGGCCTATGGGGTATCGTCTCAGTTGTGCGACTGGATTCGTGATTTCCTGTCAGGAAGGTCGCAGTTCGTAGTAATAGACGGCAAATCATCAAGTAAAACTGAAGTGATATCAGGTGTTCCCCAGGGAAGCGTCCTGGGACCTCTGCTGTTCCTGATCTATATAAATGACCTGGGTGACAATCTGAGCAGTTCTCTTAGGTTGTTCGCAGATGATGCTGTAATTTACCGTCTAGTAAGGTCATCCGAAGACCAGTATCAGTTGCAACGCGATTTAGAAAAGATTGCTGTATGGTGTGGCAGGTGGCAGTTGACGCTAAATAACGAAAAGTGTGAGGTGATCCACATGAGTTCCAAAAGATCCGTTAGAACTAGATTACTCGATAAATAGTACAATTCTCAAGGCTGTCAATTCAACTAAGTACCTGGGTGTCAAAATTATGAACAACTTCGGTTGGAAAGACCACATAGATAATATTGTGGGGAAGGCGAGCCAAAGGTTGTGTTTCATTGGCAGGACACTTAGAAGATGCAACAAGTCCACTAAAGAGATAGCTTACACTACACTCGTTCGTCCTGTGTTAGAATATTTCTGCGCGGTGTGGGATCCTTACCAGGTGGGACTGACGGAGGATATCGAAAGGGTGCAAAAAAGGGCAGCTCGTTTTGTATTATCACGTAATAGGGGAGAGAGTGTGGCAGATATGATACGCGAGTTGGGATGGAAGTCATTAAAGCAAAGACGTTTTTCGTCGCGGCGAGATCTATTTACGAAATTTCAGTCACCAAGTTTCTCTTCCGAATGCGAAAATATTTTGTTGAGCCCAACCTACATAGGTAGGAATGATCATCAAAATAAAATAAGAGAAATCAGAGCTCGAACAGAAAGATTTAGGTGTTCGTTTTTCCCCCGCGCTGTTTGGGAGTGGAATGGTAGAGAGATAGTATGATTGTAGTTCGATGAACCCTCTGCCAAGCACTTAAATGTGAATTGCAGAGTAGTCATGTAGACGTAGATTAAGTTAAAAAAAAAAGTGTGAAATCTTATGGTAGTTAACTGCTAAGGTCATCAGTCCCTAAGCTTACACACTACTTAAATTATCCTAAGGACAAACACACACACACACACACACACACACATGCGGTTCTATGCACTTCAGTCGGGAACAGCGCTGCTGCTACGGTCGCAGGTTCGAATCCTGCCTCGGGCATGGATGTGTGTAATGTCCTTAGGTTAGTTAGGTTTAAGTAGTTCTAAGTTCTACGGGACTGATGACCTCAGAAGTTAAGTCCCGTAGTGCTCAGAGCCATTTTTTGAACACACCCATGCCCTAGGGAGGACTCGAACCTCGGACGGGACCAGCCGCTCAGTCCATGACTGCAGCGCCTTAGACCGCTTTTTTTTTTAATCTCATTTTGTTCGATTTTTTTTTGTTGCATCTGCTCGGGGCGGACGGCGTAAGACACCTGTTTAAGTTCGTTGTTGATTCATTAACTCAGTTTTTTTTTATTACAGAGGGCAGCTAACCCTCTGACCGAACACGCTGAGCTACCGTGCCGGCGTCAGCTAATCCCGTTCGGCTGTCTATTAAGTAACCGACATATCTATGCAGAGCTGCTAGACGGTAGAGTTGCAGATGATCAGCCGACACGTTAGCTTGCGTGTTCGGACAGAGGGTTAGCTGCCCTCTGTAATAAAAAACTGAGTGAACGGATCAACGATGAACTTGAACGGACGTCACGGAATGCCCGCCTCGAACAAATGCAACGAACTATAACGAACAAAATGAGATTTAAAAAAGTAGTTAGTGTTCGAGCCTTGTAAGACGAACACGTATGTGATGCCTCTTCGACCCCCGCTTAAACTTAATTTTTAATCTGTATTTTTTTTCATCACTGGTCATATTATTCAATTTGTACGACATTTGGGAGGTAACCAAATTTGTAAATAATAGATTTCAGCTATCGGTCGTCCCTTTGAAATTTTATTGGCAGATCTAGATTTCAGCTAGAAACTAGCCATTCTCAATGCACTATCATTATACTGTAGATCAGTGTGTGTAATGGCTGTTGGTCGGGTTTCATCCACAGTTCACTGAATTCAACGAACTGTGGATGAAGTCCAGCCAACAGGCATTACAAGCATTGATCAACAATGATAGTGCATTCAGAATGGCCTGTTTCTAACTGAAATCTAGATCTGCCAATAAACTTTCAAAAGGACGACTGATAGCTGAAATCTATTATTTATAAGTCAATATAACAGTCGCTGAGTGCAACAGCCTTCTGAATGGAAGGTAACCATATGGTAACCAAATTTTTAAAAACACGTGTATTCTCATGAAGTTTTAGTGAATTTCATGTTATTTGAATACTGACTATTTTTAATTAAATTTAATTATTAGAACAAACACATTTATAACTGTCTACAAGTAAAAGAAGAAACGAATAGAGTTTTCTTGAAGATGTATACCAGTCATGATTTGCAAAATCTCTTCTACATGCAATCTGGGAAAGTACCTGGAACTACTTTGCGCCTCGACGCTTCGAGCTGTAGCGACAGAGCCAGGGCCCATTTGGCAGTTAACCTGCTCAACGGTGAGACGTTGCTAATGTAGCAAGAAGGGATAGTGTAGGTGCAAATTATTTTGAATATTGCGGAATTTACACTTGTTCTGTAAGTAGGCTGTTTAGGTTTTTATGGTAGTAACGCCATGTAGCGCTCTATATGAAAATCACTGGCTGTGCTGTGTTTGACTCTGATTTTGTTTCATTTGTTGCATTAATTGCAATAATAATGTATTAGTGTCTGGAATCTGTTCCTCTATGCTTTTCGGCAGTGCATTTGCACCGGCAACATCCACATTTTGACGAGCAGAAAATGTGTCTTGACTTATCTGAGAAAACGGTGAGGACGCAAAACCTGAAACTACAGTATTTGCAAGATTGTGTCTTGTCATTTCGGATTCCTGAGGCGAACTGTTGCCGACCGATCGATCGATAATGCTTCCCTGTTCACTAATTGTTTCACTGTCTACACCATTATTTGCCGCCCGCTCCATTTCCCGATGCACAAATACCAAATTACTATGTTGAACATTAGTTAATTCATTACACGGTGGTGCTGATACACTGCTATAGTCTTCACTGTCGTTTCTCAGTTTACTTTGGAGCCTAGTATTACGTTTTTCACACGCCATAATTGTCACAATGTTTCACACGATAACACAGAAAAGCACAATTGGAAGAGTAAAATAAGAAAACACATTAACATAGCACTGAAAATAATATCTAGTTAATTGCAAGCGCAGCTGCAAAATACTTGGTGCAAATCTACATGCATGCCACAACTGTTATACTGTACAACAATGAAAACTACAACTACAAAAAAAGATTCTCTCTACAATTACGCGCTAGCAATAAACAATAGCTACACTAATTACTCAAACTACAAGAAAAAATCAGAAGATTTCAGTGAGGTAGCCTCGGCTAAGGGTCGACATATGTAACGTCCCCTTAGAAAAATTAATGAATTACTGTGCTGATAAACATCTTATGTTATTTGATTTTCAAACAGCTGAGCAAAACTGAACGTACTCAGACATTCACTAAAGTGGCACACAATATTTTTAGCACAACGCAATTTGACTTTCAGTAATCCCTACAAAAGAATGGCCCTGACTAACAATAACCTATACCTTTCATGAACTCTTACCTCACAAAAATCTTCGTTACTCGAACTACTGCAATACAGCGAGCGCCAATACTGCCAGCTAAATAAAAGATTCTAACTACTGAAGGCACTAACTACTGATAGGCATAGTTAGCAAATGAAAGATTTTGATAGAGAACAAACAATGTATTTACCTTAATTGTGTTCAAAAGTCATCATATATATATATCAGTTCATGATATACAGTATTACAAATTTACTCTTTCTGATGGACACACGTCGAGACCGTCCGCTCTCAAAACTCCGCCATTTCTCTCCCCACATCCACCACTGCTGGCGGCTCACCTCCAACTGCGCAACTCTACGCGCTGTTAACATCCAGCTGCCCAACACTACAACAGCAAGCAACAATGCTGCAAACCAGCCACAGACTGCACACAGCACAGCCAGCGATTTTCATATAGAGCGCTACATGGCGTTACTAACATAAAAACCTAAACAGCCTACTTACAGTACTACAAAAATGAAGGTTTGAGTAGGAGTCGAACCGTCAGCTCTTACACGTTCGTCTTAAGAAGCTCTAACACTAACCATTAACTGTAACATGCGGCACGTACGCACAGATACAGCAGATACATAATAGACGTGTGAAACTTCTCTTGCGATTTTCTCGGAATTGCCAGAGTAGTGCACCTTACTACTTGCACATTCTGTTGTTTTAATGTCCTACTAAAGGTGAACAAAGTTTGAAGTAAATCCGTGATCCCAACGTCATGGTCTCCCCGTCTTATATCGGATAGACTCAGTACCATATTCCTTAGCCCACTTTCCCTTGGCGTATAGGCGAAATTCAGATGGTAACACTAGAATAAATCCACTTGATCCACAGGTATATTCTTCACAAGTTTGAGACTTGTAACATAACCCAAAAGCCGGTTCATGACATACATAAAAAATAACGAAGAGCTGGGATATACCCTGTTCCACTTTATTGATACAGGTTGGTTTGTTTACTTCGTTATGGTCAAACAGTACTTCATAAATCGTTCCATGACAAAAAACGCAGCAACGAGAGACAATAAATACGTTGAATCCGGAGATATATGTTTTCTCTGTTGTCTTGTATACATGTATTTTTTTACTCCGCTAAACAATGGAAAATGGGTAATTTCTCTGAAACAATGCCAAATTTTCTTATGCGACGTAACATGGTAGACGTGCTTTTTCCAGATATGTTATTTACATTTTAACATACATTACGCAGTTGTTTACTAAAAACTGAAATTGATAATTAGCAGATATTTACATTGTGGTCCTGAAAGTTAATAAATATACAAATATTAACCGGCCACGGATTTTGTGGTAAACAAAGACTGCCTCTTACTATTCAACGCTTCTTGATCATTTCATTAGTGAGCTAAAGACAAAGCGATCGAGGTAGGCACGCAAAAAATGGGAAGGTTCCTTTGCTCCAAGAAAAACTGCCTGATCGCACACTGCCTGTTACATTGGTGAATGGTGCGCGAGGCTAGACCTTAAAAAGCTCTCTGCACATCCCGCTCCTCAGATTTAGATCCACGTGACTATTTTCTGTTCTCGAACTTTAGCATGTGGCTTCTAAGATAGGAGATAAGATAGTGTTGAGCGGTGTTGCAAATGTATTTTCTTCATTTGCAATTCACGATACCGTCAGAATGGAGAGGCATTAGTGTAACCTATTGTTATTTCTTAAAAATATTAATCCAACCAGCAACATCACAATCATTGCACTGTATTACCTGTTGCGTTTAGTTTTGTTCTCGCACATGTTTGAACACGCATTAAGTTGTTCATATGTTGGCATGATGGTTACACCCTGAGGTGGTTACTGACACAGTCATATCTCTTAAAACGATTCCGTAATTGCGATTTTATAGGATGAACTAACTTTTCTAAAACTATTTCTTTTCTGTTGGAATAAAAATAAAAATAGCATCTCAGTAACCGTTGAGCCCAATAAAAATAGTGAAACTTCCTGGCAGATTGAAGCCGTGTGCCGGACCGAGACTCGAACTCGGGACCTTTGCCTTTCACGGGCAAGTGATCTACCAAATGAGCTATCCAAGCACGACTCACGCCCCGTCCATCACAGCTTTACTTCGGCCAGTGCCTCGTCTCCCCTGGTACCAATGCAGTCCAGAGAGATAGAATACCATTGAGGTAACACCACGACCAAAAAAAAAAAGGACGTGAGAGTGCGTAAGGAAATCACGAAATAGCAATTGTTTGCGTTTATTTACAATATTGCCTCTGAATATAGCCCCCTAACAATTTATATTCATCGTCTCTTGTCGGTGTCAGAAGCTTTCATTTTAATACTGAAATACTGTAACCCCAGATGGTCACTAGCAGAGCATTTACAATAAAAGATGGGGGTCTGCAAAATTTTGTCTAGGATCCATCTTCGTGTGTTATAGTAAACTCACTTCGACAGAAAACTTTCGAAGAACAACAGTCATTTCAGAGACGAACGTTCTACAGAAATATTACGTTAATTACGATTGTATGTATCATTTATTTCATATTCAAAGCAAAAACTGTGTTGCTCTGAGCAGGAAGGCACCACCCCACACAGCAAGTATGATACGGTCTAAGACAGGCAGGCAGCCGAAAATGTAATAAAGTTTTTCGCTGGTCGTAAGTTTATTGAAATAATAGAACCGTATTTCCATAACTATACGAGGTCCCGAGTTCGAGTCTCTGTACGGCACACAGTTTTAATCTGCCAGGAAGTTTCATATCAGCGCATACTCCGCTGCAGAGTGGAAACCTCATTCTGGAATAAAAATAGTGCTGGAAAATGAATTTTTGTTTATTATTTTTTTCGAAACTTTTAATGTATTCTCATTTTTTTAATGTAGTTATGTTGATAATAAGGAGTTTATTCAGTACACGCGAGTGATTCCGATCTTTATATTAGGTCCTTATCAAGTATACGATATGAGAAGACGTTGCTTCTCTGCCATGTAACTTTCAGATACACTTGACAATAGCCCAATATTAAGGCTGGAACCGGTCGTGTAGACTTAATAGAGTCCGTTTTAGCAATTGGAACGGATTTTCATTAATAAAACTTGATAAAACCTCAGACCCAGATACTGGACCATCAGCATTACTCACCAGATCAAATATCCTAGGATTTTTCTATTGTAACAAGTGCACAATTTCCTTATGTATGCTGCACTTCACAGTTGTCTCTGAGTAATTACATTTGGCTCATTACGTGTTGCAATCTGTCATCTGGCAAGTGCTCCATGTAGTTTTATTATGAACTATTACCATTTTGAACAAACTTTCCTTTTCTTTCATATAAATATCAGAGCGTTGAGACTGCTGTAAAAACACGAAATAAGATAAGATTTGAAGAGCTATGTCAAAATGATAGAGTAATACACAAATTATGTTTATCATAATCTATTCTGGAAACCACCTTTCATTTCTGTTATTAATAATGTAACCTTTTGGAATTCAAGCAGAGGGATCACTTCTTCGAGCGCAGCTGTACCTGAGTGACAGGTATGACGTTACAAAACATCAGATAAGTAATGGACGAGCACAAGTACTCTAAGGGGAAGCAGCTGTAGAACAAAAAGTACACCGCCGTGATGAAATCAGCGAAAGCATCTCAGCAAGTGACGGGGGGCTTCGCAACCCGTGAGCACAACACAAGCCGCTCTCTCAGCTGCAGCAAAACATGAGCATCTCTGCCGCGCAAGTTCCTCCTTGTTGTTTGTCTCCGTCTACAGTAATTTCTCTAGATAAAAGACTCTGAGAGGTGCAAGGCTCTTCTGTGCGCCTGCATTTGGCCAACTAAAGAAATTCTGGTGCAATAGGATGCACACTCCGTACTCGATAACTTTTCATGAAATTCAACGCAGAATGAAGGACTCGCTGTAGCATGTCCAGAAATGTTCCTTTGTCCTTTCGTGGCACTGACGCAGGAAATGGCGGCAGGCGTTCATGAAACAAACTGCGGGAAACATTTATCTTTTGGCTAAAGCTCCCTTTTTTTCCGTGTTTCCTTCGTAGTATTTAATATGGAAATACGGTTCTGGCTTGAGAAAGCGTAAATTCTTCTTTTTTAACACCCAAGCATGTTTCGGCGAAGTTTCACCATCGTCAGTGGGTTCGTTTATTTTCTATAAACAAAAGTAAACACACTCAACTTACATACACACGCCCCCGCTCCCAGTCACCAATTCACAAAGCTCATTCTTAATCAGCATATCCTAATAACATTTTCGAATACTGTTACTTTAATGTAATAAACGATAGGTAAGCAATGAAGAAAAAAATCTGTGTTGACGAGAATATATTATAACGACAAGATGTCTAACAGTAGCAAAGCTGAGAAAGCAATAGTTTCATTTTAGGCCAAACATTCTGGTACATATATGTAAAGCACTCCGTCTTCAGGCCACAAGCGGCCCATCGGGACCATCCGAGCGCCGTATCATCCTCATCTGAGGATGCGGATAGGAGGGGCGTGTGGTCAGTACACCACTCTCCCGGTCGTTATGATGGTTTTCTTTGACCGGAGCCGCTACTATTCGGTCGAGTAGCTCCTCAATTGGCATTACGAGGCTGAGTGCACCCCGAAAAATGGCAACAGCACGTGGCGGCCCGGATGGTCACCCATCCAAATGCCGGCCACGCCCGACAGTGCTTAACTTCGGTGATCTGACGGGAACCGGTGTATCCACTGCGGCAAGGCCGTTGCCACATATATGTAACATAATATTAAAAAATGTTGATCTACTGCAGATGATAAATTGGAGTAAAATATCGGCGTTACTGAAAATATCAGACAGCCACAGAGCATCAGTATATGATACTAAGGTACGTATTATTTTTGTTGGTAGTTTTATAAATGAAAATACCATAATCTCAAAAGCATATGTATTAGCATACAAATTTTCCTTACATATTATTTGACAGAAAATAAATGACTCCATTGACGACAGTGAAACTACACCAAAACATGTTTGGGTGTTACACTAGACGAATTTGTGTTTGCTCAAGGCAGAACCGTATCTTCATAATTATACGAGTATATGGGGAAAAGTAGTTTTCACCATCCTCATGACTTTCGATGTATTTTTAAGGTTTTTTTTTTACCGGAATCCTCTCTCCCAATACCCTTTCGACCACAGTAAATCGCTGTTTACCATAGCCATGTGTGTAATCGAGGAGAAGGTAAACCTGAATTCTCAGTGATGTGAAATGCATTTCAAACTAAGTTCGCGCACTAAAAAAACATAAAAAACGGTTGAAACTTCCTGACGGATTAAAACTGTGTGCCAGGCCGAGACTCGAACTCGGGACCTTTGCCTTTCGCGGGCAAGTGCTCTACCTCTTGGAAGGTAGGAGACGAGGTACTGGCAGAAGTAAAGCTGTGAGGACGGAGCGTGAGTCGTGCTTGGGTAGCTCGGTTAATAGAGCACTTGCCCGCAAAAGGCAAAGGTCCCGAGTTCGAGTCTCGGCCTGGCACACAGTTTTAATCTGTCAGGAAGTTTCATATCAGCGCACACTCCGCTGCAGAGTGAAAATCTCATTCTATAAAGAACGGTTTTTCAACATGGGAAGCTGCCCGCCGAGTTGACGTAGTTCAGGGGAACGTCATTCGAACATTCAACCGCTGTCATGAGAAAACATTAAAGATCTTGAAGGTCTGCCATTTAGTGCTCGTCCGCGGCCAACAGCGCAAGCTGATGAAGGCTACCTATTAATTATGAATCATTGGTATCTCGAATCGAACCCAGCACAACTGCACTATGGTGACAACTGAGAAAGCTGTGCCGACGAAGACAGTGTACAACCGTCCTCACACTTTTAGTTTGGTCTCCAGGTGTTGATCAAGCACCGAGACGCGTGAAGAAGGCGGGGAAGGGAATATCTGGAATGGAATCTGGTTGAATGGCGTTTGCTTTTCTTCACCGACAAGTTTAGCAGTGCTGTAATGCCTGATGATTGTCACAGAGGAGTGTGGGGGCCCCAGGTACCAAATGCAGTCCAGGAAGATAGAAAACGCCGGCCGGAGTGGCCGAGCGGTTAAAGGCGCTACGGTCTGGAACCGCACGACCGCTACGGTCGCAGGTTCGAATCCTGCCTCGGGCATGGATGTGTGTGATGTCCTTAGGTTAGTTTACCGAGCGAGGTGGCGCAGTGGTTAGCACACTGGACTCGCATTCGGGAGGACGACGGTTCAATCCCGTCTCCAGCCATCCTGATTTAGGTTTTCCGTGATTTCCCTAAATCGTTTCAGGCAAATGCCGGGATGGTTCCTTTGAAAGGGCACGGCCGATTTCCTTCCCAATCCTTCCCCAACCCGAGCTTGCGCTCCGTCTCTAATGACCTCGTTGTCGACGGGACGTTAAACACTAACCACCACCACCACCACCTTAGGTTAGTTAGGTTTAAGTAGTTCTAAGTTCTAGGGGACTTATGACCACAGCAGTTGAGTCCCATAGTGCTCAGAGCCATTTGAACCATTTTGAAGATAGAATACCATAGAGGCAACACCGCGACCAGAGTGAAGCAAAATGAACAAGCCTCTGCCACGTTTTCTGAAGCCAAAAAGAAAAAAAAAGGGAAAGAAAAGGGAGTGATACGTGACAGTGCGTAAGGAAATCACATCTGTCTGCGTTTGTTAACAACATTGCCTCTGAGTATAGCGCCCTAACACTTGATATGCATCGTCTCTTGACAGTATCACAAGCTTTCATTTAAATACTGTAACCCCAGATGGTTACCAGCCGAGCATTTACAATAAAAGATGCGGTCTGCAAAATGTTGTTTAGGATCCATCATCGCGTGTTTTAGCAAATTCATTTCTACTGAAAGCTTTAGAATAATAACAGTCATCTCAGAGACGAACGTTCTACAGAAATACTATGTTAATTACGATTGTATGTATCATTTATTTCACATTCAAAGCGAAAACTGTATTGCACTGTGCAGGAAGGCATCACATCACACTGGTGGCGCCACCGCTCCCGTAGGAGCGTAAGTAATCCTGCGAATTTGTGTGTTTCTCCTCAGCGGACTTTCGACAGCTCACTTCCAGGCGTCACTTACAAGGGGAGCACTCCATAGGTCGCTGTTTGACACAGTCGAAAATTTACAGGGCGAAAGAAGGGCGAAAATAGAGCGACACCTATTTTGGCGTAGGTAGCAATACTCAGTAGTTTCCAAGAGAATGACGGTAAAAGTTTCGAGGTGGCTTTGTCAGTCTGCTTAACCCAGTATTGGACGATGAGAGTGAGATCATACATACAGATTCATCAAACAATATATATAAGGGAATAAATCGAATCTGTTTACCTTATCCACTATGTTCTTTTTTACTCAGCTAATAAGTTCGCAAGCAATTATATTTTTTTCTTTCAGTAGAGCTAACTTTTTCACTTAAAATGTCATTTAATGACATTATTTATATTGAATGTGGGTGTCATCTCTGTTCTGTTATTGTGAACCCTAAATAATTTTTCGCTTTCGTATATGTGACCTCATTTGTGTCAAAACACTCAGTGGGAAAAATATCCAGTTCGTTATGTAACCTGAAGTGTTGGCAGAAGAGCCAACACTGTGTTGCTAGAGGAGGCCGAAATGCACGCGTTTAATTACACGCTGACTGGCGCGAGGTCTGGAACGGTTAAGGGAATTAATAGTAGCAAATAAAGTACGTAGTTGATATAATACTTAACTTTAATCCACAATTGTAGAACATCTCTCTTGACTGTACATGTTATAATCTCAATATCAAATGCTATGGCGCCTTGCTAGGTCGTAGCAAATGACATAGCTGAAGGCTATGCTAACTATCGTCTCGGCAAATGAGAGCATAGTTGTCAGTGATCCATCTCTGGCTAAGTCGGCTGTACAACTGGGGCCAGTGCTAATAAGTCTCTCTAGACCTGCCGTGTGGTGGCGCTCGGTCTGCAATCACTGACAGTGGCGACACGCGGGTCCGGCGTATACTAACGGACCGCGGCCGATTTAAAGGCTACCACCTAGCAAGTGTGGTGTCTGGCGGTGATACCACATAACTAATCTTCCTTCCTTTCCTTTTCGTCATTTAATACTTACAAACTGCTACGAAAACAAGCAAAATAATAAAATAAAGATTCGGAAATTGCAAAACCACGAAATCCTAGACTATAATATGAGCGAGAGCACCGAAAATATGTTAATTTACGATGTCAGCAGACGACGACACCGTCAAAGCTTTCTTCCCGAGAAACATTGAAGAGACGTGATGTGATGTGTCGTGACGTGATAAGATGGTCAGTTGCCGGCCTGTATGAATGTTGCCATTTGATATGCATTGTGGAATGTTCTAATGTCACATAACGTGACCTGATGTAACATGACGTGACGTGACGACCATTGTGAATCGACCTTTACCAAGAAGAGTTTACAGAAAACATAAACAATATCGTAACGAAGTGCGGCACTTTTGGTCACGGAATCGTTTACCAAGCGTGAGAGCCTCACAGAGATGTTCAACGAACTCCAGTGGCAGTCGCTGCGAGAGAGACTTTGCGTATCACAGAGACGGTTATGACTGAAATTTCGAGAGCGTACGCTCGAAAAAGAGCTGGTCAACATATTACTTCCTCCCACATTTGTCTCACGAAATAACCGTGAGAAATTTGAGGCCACTCAGTCGTTCTTCTCAGGCACCGTACGCGAATGGAATACTGAAGGGGGAAAATCATAGTGATACGATAAGTACTCTCCACCAGCCACCATAAGGTGGTTTGTAGGGTATAAATGTTGGTATATGTCACTCTGTTGCTCTATAGCAGGGGTTCCCAACAAAATTTTCTCTAGGACCCCCTCATCGAGCATGATTGGTACCTTGTCATATCACAGTATCAAGTAACTAAAACAGCCAAATTAAGAGTTTTTTTATATGTTTTCTATTTTTGGTACTTAGAAAAAACATTGACATATTCATTATTGAAAAACTATTGAGCTTAAAATTTTTTCAATTTAGCCATCATTTTTATTGTTAAATTTTTGATCTTTGCTCAAAATATTTGTCTTCAAATCTGGATGATTAGTATAAAAACTCCTTAAAAAATAGAAATTGAGTATGAACTGAAAATGAGAAAAAAATAAAACTGAGTATATTGGTCTTTCAAGTGTACTACACTTGAGATTGCATTGAGCAGCCATGTGTGCAGAATAAGAAAACACTCACTTCATACAAGGTATTATTTATTTGAAAAAATACAGTTATAACAGAGTCCTCCATCAGTATACAGTTAGTTTTAATTTTCAGTTCTTAATGAGATGAGTTCAATCTGACCTTTGAGTCCTTTATTCCAGAAATATTAGGTTCCAAACTTGAAACTTTCACTCTGAAATCCGACCGCATGTCGGGCTGATTCCTATATTTGTCTTTCATGAAACACATGGAAGAAAATGCTTGCTCAAACCGATAAGTGGTTGCAAATGGATCTTTTTCATTGCCTTATCTCCAAGTTTCTTGTAGTCCTTGCGTGCTGATGCCCAGAAGTCTGTAATTTTATCACCGATGAAAATGTTTATCATTGTACCCGAGCTGGACAGATCCACAAGTTGATCTTGCTCTTCTTGAGTGAGGCCTTAGATTTTGTCTATTTCTTCACAGCTCAAGGGATTTCGAATCCATCTGTCGTCAGGGTCAGGTTCAGGGAAATACTCTCTAAAAGTGGTGGCTAGGCTGCGTAGATGCTCGGCTGCACTGATCTTTATGTGGTCAGGGAAACTCTCCTCTGATGACTCCAAGAATTGTTTTAAAGTAGAAAAGTTAGTTTGTGACTCGTTTTCTATCCTTAACGCCCAGATCAGACACATTTTGACCATAGCACTAATCTTATCCTCAACTTTGAACACGTCTACATTTTTTCCTTGTAAACTCAAGAAACTCAAGTTTAACACATTCAAGTCTTCAAACACATCAGCTGAGTACGCAACTGAGCAAACCCAAGAGAGGGTAGTAAAAAAATCCACGTACTTTGTGTCAAGAAGGAAGACACGAACCTCGCCTCTAAGTTCAAAAAATCTTGAAAAGATCATACCTCGAGAAACCCATCTTAGTTCCGTATGAATAATAAGTTACTCATGCTCACTGCCGATTTATTTACACTCTAGGAAGACGCTAGACGCAGAAGTTAGCGTTCGCTAAGGCTCTGCTCATGGAGGAACCGGCCAAAACAAAAAATCTGTTATCATACGAAATATGTATAAAATATTTCTTTATTCCAATAGCATCTTGCAGACCCCTCTGGCATAGCTCGCGGACCCCTGGGGTTCCGCGGACCACCTGTTGGGAACCACTGCTCTATAGGTTTATATCTCACACGCACTGTACTCACTGCGGCAGAAGACGAATCAGAGTCAACTTAGTGCTTAGTTGCTACGAAGCACCTCCCGAAGCGTCTCTCGACCGTATTTAAATTCGGGTCTGTTCGCCCACCGTTTTAGAAATACAGTGAAATAAACATAGGATGTTGGACGCCGCCTCTCATTGCCGGGGTCCAGCCAAAGGTAGAGGCCCCGCGTGGTCTGCGGCATGCTGCAGTTGGGAGGTGGGGCGGCGGCACATCGCAATCAAAACGTCATTACCGCCGTGGGGGTCTGTGCAGCCAGCCGTTACTCCCGACGCAACTCGGCCCAGGCGCGCACCAGCAGTGCCAACACTCTCCCGCGTACTGCACCGACTTAGAAACAAATAAAAAAAGTTCTTTTATTGTGGTTTCACACAAGTAGTAACATACATATTCTAAAAAAAGTAATCATCGGATGATCCGTTAAAAAAAGGTAAAAGAGGAATAGTAACAATCTAGGAAAAACTAAATTACAACGTCATTCTAACTTCTATGCACAACTGCCAGCACAGGGTGACCCAAAAGTCCGTTAACGTATGAAAATACCCAAATTCAGGGAATAATGTCAGGAGAGAGGTAAAAACTGACACACATGCCTGAAATGACATGGGGTTTTATTGGAACCGAAAACGAGTGCACAAACTAACTTATGGCGCTGGACAACAACACGCCAGTGACGCCACATGAGAATCGTTCATACACTACTGGCCATTAAAATTGCTACACCTAGAAGAAATGCAGATGATAAGCGGGTATTCATTGGGCAAATATATTATACTAGAACTGACATGTGATTACATTTTCACGCAATTTGGGTGCATAGATCCTGAGAAATCAGTACCCAGTACAGCCACCTCTGGCCGTAATAACGGCCTTGATACGCCATGGTATTGAGTCAAAGAGAGCTTGGATGGCGTGTACAGGTACAGCTACCCATGCAGCTTTAACACGATACCACAGTTCATCAAGAGTAGTGACTGGCGTATTGTGACGAGTCAGTTGCACGCCCACCATTGACCAGACGTTTTGAATTGGTGAGAGATCTGGAGAATGTGCTGGCCTGGGCAGCAGTGGAACATTTTCTTTATCCAGAAAGGCCCGTAAATGACCTGCAACATGCGGTCGTCCATTATCCTGCTGAAATATAGGGTTCGCAGGGATCGAATGAAGGGTAGATCCACGGGTCGTAACACATAAGAAATGTAACGTCCACTGTTCAATGTGCCGTCAATGCGAACATGAGGTGACTGAGACGTGTAACCAATGGCACCCCATACCATCACGCCGGCTGATAGCCAGTATGGCGATGACGAAAACACGCTTCTAATATGCGTTCACCACGATGTCGCGAAACACGGATCATGATGCTGTAAACAGAACCTGGATTCATCCGAAAAAAACGACGTTTTGCCATTCGTGGTCCCAGGTTCGTCGTTGAGTAAACCATCGCAGGCGCTCCTCTCTGTGATGCAGCGTCAAGGGTAACCGCAGCCATGGTCTCCGAACTGATAGTCCATGCTGCTGCAAACGTCGTCGAACTGTTCGTGCAGATGGTTGTTGTCTTGCAAACGTTCCCATCTGTTGACTCAGGGATCGATACGTGGCTGCACAATCCGATACAGCCATGCGGATAAGATGCTTGTCATCTCGACTGAACCCACCGAGTCCATATTCTGCTAAGTCATTGGATCTCGGCCAACACGAGCAGCAGTGTCGCGATACGATAGAACGCAATTGCGATAGGCTACAATCCGACCTTTGTCAAAGTCGGAAACGTGATGGTACGCATTTCTCCTCCTTACATGAGGCATCACCACAACGTTTCGCCACGCAACGCCGGTCAACTGCTGTTTGTGTATGAGAAATCGGTTGGAAACTTTCCTCATATCAGGACATTGTAGGTGTCGCCACCGACGCCAACCTTGTGTGAATGCTCTGAAAAGCTAATCATTTGCATATCACAGCATCTTCTTCCTGTCGGTTAAATTTCGCGTCTGTAGCACGTCATGTTCGTGGCATAGCAATTTTAATGGCCAGTAGTGTATAATGAGCTGTAGTGAGAGTAAGATCACCCTTATCCCGGCTGATAAACACCTGGTGGAATGTACGACTTTTATTCTGGATGGCGCTCCATCCCATATTGCTAAAGGTGTGAAAGACCTTTGGTTCGGTGAGGATCGCGTGCTGAGCCGCCACGTTCTCCATGTTTGGTCTCCCAGGACCGCAGACCTCAATCAGTGTGATTATTGGTTGTGTGCTTAACTGAAGTCACAAGACTATTGCAGTTGTCCGATCTCATTAGGGATGCTAACAGACAACATCCGACGGCAGTTACTCCCCATAACTATTGATTTAATGTACAATACTGCTCACAACCCTGTGGAATCCAGGTGTTGTTGAGGAATAACGGCAGACATGTTGTTCGTTTGTTATAAGGAACATCGTCTTTACTAAAAATCAACTGTTATGCTATTTATTGCTTTTGATCATGTGAAGCATCATCTGTTGGTCGTCCTGTGTACTTTTCTTCTTTCAATAAAACGCCATGTCATTTGCAGTATTTGCGGCAATTTGAATCTCTGTACCTACATTATTCCTTGAAGTACTCAATTTTCAGATGTTGGCATTGGGTCATTCTGTAATTCAGTATGTTATATAACCACTCTACCTCTTGGATTCATTGTGTTTTTAATCATGCATCATTTTACCTTCGACTCATTGTAAACTACCCTCACTGCTTACTCGATCAATTAACCTAATCTTCAACCACCTACTGCAGCAGCACCATTCATAGGTTTCTAACAGCGCCTTTCATAGCCTTCTCATAGTTTATTTTCTGTCCTCCCCCCCCCCTACCCTTCCCGTTGTCTCTATTTTGCAACCATAGAGAGCTGTAGTCCAGACGTACATTTTCCATGAAGCATTTGTCTGTTTGCGTGTTAATATTTTTCTGTATTGGTAGCTGTTCCTTTTTACGAAAGTGCCCTTGTTTGTGCAACCATTCGTACTAAATCTTTCTTTCTTCTTCCTTTTTCATGTATTCCACTTCCTAGTAAGCAAAATTCAGCATTCCAGACTGTCTTGTCCAACTACAACATTCGACCATCCAACCATTACAATACTTTTGCTGCGGGCGTATTATACCAATCAACTTAATAAGGGGCTGTATAATGCTAATGGCCTCTGAGCTGCTATGTCGAAAAGTAAGTGGCCAGTTGCATGATTGCGTAACGATGCTTGACGCTGTGTGCCACGGGGGGTTATAGCATAAACTGTATGTTTGTGTTTCTGGAGCTGGGAGATGAAAATGCGTGAAACAGAGACAGGATGGAGCGGATAGAAAAGGGCGTGACAATAAGTGCTATGGAGAGTAGATTTCTACACGAATACCAGGAAATGGGAATTTCTTAAAGTTTCCTTAGGACATGATGTAGGGTGTTTAATGGTGAAGCGAAATAGATATTTACTGGTAGTGGCGCATCCTTCAGTGAGGAGTGTGGGCATTGAAGGGTTGTGGAGCTTCCGTTATTGGTATGTACGAGATTTTTGTGAGTGCTCTGGAAACCTCAGGGTGGGGATAAACTTAATTACCTGTTAAATTAGGCGTAATGGAAAGGGTAATAATATGCAGAATGCGAGGTGCAGAGGATGACAATCAAGAACTAGCAGAGACTGTTAAAATTTGGGACGCGCAGAAATCGAGGGAATGGTACGGAGTGATCGGATAGTGATTTTGTAGGTGGCTTTTACTGATACAAGTATGTAATCCCCATGCTCGCCCTACATGTATTTTTAGTCTACAGTGGATCTTTTGTCGCACAATTTCGAACTCGGTATTCTGAGTTATGAGATGCAGTGATAAATTTGTGATTATCACCTCTAAGAAATAAAGTGACTTACATAATTTTTTGTTGTTTGCAGGTACATGCCTGCAACCACGGTACACAATGAAATCCAAGTGCCGTAGCACGCCACTAGAGTGAGCAAACTCAAATGTCTCGTCGTATTTCCACTTTATCAATAGTCAAACACTTTTTTTATTGCTCTAGCGGCGTTCTGCGGTACTGTACGGTACTTTGATGTCTACCGGGACTGCAGAAACGTAAATACAATTAATCATGTACCTTTATTGTTCCGTGATGATAGTTGACAATTTATGACGGCCTCTCGTAAATTGCGGTCTGAAGTCAAATGCCAGACATTTAATATTTTAGCAAGTTTGATCGGATGGTAATTAATTTTAGGCGAAAGTCAAGGGGGAATCAACACGATTTAACCAAGGGCAAGTCAAATTACATTTAAGTTATGAGACGGTACATCCCCGAAATGGTTACGAGAAAGCGTTCGTGCGCACTCGTCGTGTTGTCACGTCAGGAGCCTGGCGCGTGTTATTGACAGATGAGGAGGCGGTCGTCCTAGCCAGGCATGGTCCACAGGACGCAGTAGGCACGCGCTGTCATCAGCAGATGGCAGCACCCGTCGAGGTAGTGATTGGCAGGCACTCGGACTATGAGAATGTCTGATCTAGAGTCGTAAAACTATCGCAGGCTACCGTAGACTGTCGTACGTAACCGTAGACTACGGCAGTTTGGATCGCTTTGCGTATGCAGTCAGTCTATTAGTAGGTTCCTCTAGGAAACGGCACTGCTGAAACCGTCTAGAAACAGAGTGAGGATATACAGGGTGGACCATTGATAATGACTGGGCCAAATATCTCACGAAATAAGCGTCAAACGAAAAAACTACGAAGAACGAAACTCGTCTAGCTTGAAGGGGGAAATCAGATGGTGCTATGGTTGGCCCGCTAGATGGCGCTGTTATAGGTCAAACGGATATCAACTGCATTTTTTTAAATAGGAATTTCACAAGTTCACAGTTAGCCAACTTTAACATTAAACTTGGTCTAAGTGACCTTTAACTATTTTCCGTGATTTTTCGGAAGTTTACATGAACTTGAGATGCTGTTCAGATTATTTAAGCCCTCGCTCATATGGTTATTATCATTATTAATTGTTATCAGCGATACCTTATTTTTGAAATAAATTCAGTTTGTTAAAATTTAAATCACTATGAGCAGTGAACATTGTTTCACCTAAAATTCCAAGCTGCACGTGTTGAACATGTAATTGGATTGCTTTAGGCTTAATGCGACAGATGGGTTGGTTGGTCCCCAGACTGTGAAGTAGCCAACATTTAAAAAAATTCAACCACGCATTCTTCCTATAAACAGTCTTTTTCTTGCTTTACAATTTTTTTATTCGTATTGATGCACATGGGTGCTCAGGAGTCATAGATTCATCAGTTATTTAATGGAAGCAACTGATTTTAGCTTTTTCATTCAGCATTCGCCAATTACTTATGATTTAGGGACCAGCAAAGAGAACATCCAGTTTACATTAAATGCTACCCGTCACGTCTCAACTGTGTTTATTGTATGCTGTACCTGTGTCACTATACATATTGAGAAAGGTTTATGGATAATGGGTTGGCTTTTATAACTCCCAGGTTTACAATTGTATCATGCGACTATCTCTAACCAGTTGTCAATTATCCATTTATGGTTTCTATTAAACTGTGTAAGCGTGTACGTACAAATCAAAGATGATGTAAAACATCAAAGCAAGAGTTTTTGGAGTAGCTTATTAATATGCAAAAACTAACACCATTTTTCTGTTTTACTTTCAGGTAAGCCGAAGCACCAGAGAGCCATAAGAAGCTTCCCTTCTGGTGAGTTGCCATCTGTTAGTTAAGTAAGCAGTAATCCCTGTGACATTTCGACAGCTGTTGCCAATCTCTCCAGCCTCCTTTCTCGAAATGTGAGACGTTTGTTAAAAGTTCTACTAAAACTCGCCGTCTTTTAATAGAGCCATTTCGGCCTCTCCGCTCCATTCTGTCTTAATACACCGTTTAGGCAACGTTGGCAAGGTTCTTACTGTCGCGGGTGACGTTAAGTCGGGAAGTGAGTGGCCTGTCGCATTTTTAAAAACGGCTTTCCAGTTTACGTAATATAGGTGGCTTTTAGCAGGCGGAGGTCGCAAATAAGGAACGAAACTCCTTTCCATTCGACTAACGATTACCTTAAGTATATGCAAATCGATTTCAGGTGAGGCACGTCTTTCTTGAAAAACTTGAGGATTGTGACATGATGATAAGATACTGCCAGCACACAGAAGGCTCACAACTCTTGCATACCATTCACTTTAATCTCCCCCCCCCCTTCTCCCTCTCCGCGACCTACCTAATCACCTAGATGGGTTAATGGTATTTTACTCTTAATCTGAAGTGCAAGTGATCGGGGAGTACAGGAAGATTTCAACTTACTGCGTAAATGATTCAGACCCACCTCAAACACGGATAGTTAAACTTTCTAAATTACCATTTGATAGAGCAGGCCATCTCGCAGAAAACGTTTACACTATTTGATCAAATATACCGGAAACATGTTAGTGAACGTTAATATGGTGTGTGTCCAACCTTCGCCTGTACTACGGGAAAGCGTTCAACGAGGAGTCAGAATGTTTGAGAAGAAGTAGCATTCCATTCTTCCTCGAAACCACAGAAGGTAGTGTTATTGGACGCTGGGGCCTAGAGCGAACTCGTATTGGAACACATCCCAGATGTGTTCCCTTGGGCTCACTTGGGGTCCGGGACCGCGCTGCTGGTATGGTCGCAGGTTCGAATCCTGCCTCGGGCATGGACGTGTGTGATGTCCTCAGGTTACTTAGATTTAAGTAGTTCTAAGTCCAGGGGACTGATGACCTCAGATGTTAAGTCCCACGGTGCTTAGAGCCATTTGAACCATTTGAATTTGGCTCACTTGGAGAATTCGGGCAGGCCACTCCAGTCTGGGAATGTAACTGTCGACAAACCATTCCCTCCCAGATGCTGTTTTATGAAGAAGTACACTGCCAACATCCTCTGCGAACTGTTCCTGAAGATGATGATGATGATATTTGGTTTGTGGGGTGCTCAACTGCGCGGTTAATCAGCGCCCGTACAAATTCCCAACCTTTGCTCAATCCAGTCACGAATTATGATGAAATGATGAGGACAACACAAACACCCAGTCATCTCGAGGCAGGTGAAAATCCTAACTCCGCCGGGAATCTAACCCGAGACTCCGTGCTCGGGAACCGAGAACGCGACCGCGAGACCACGAGCTGCGGACTCGAACTTTTCCTCTACTTTGGTGCATATATTCGTAGCGTATTTGTTTTCGATGTTGGTATTCTGGTTGCTGTATGTTTGTTTGGTTATTGATTTTCATTTTTTATTTGTAGTTCACTGTTGCCATTTGATTTTTCATATTGTCATTTTGTTGTTTGGAGGTAGTGACTGCAGCTGTGGGCGCGAGAAAGTGGGCTGCGAGTGCAGAAATAGGAACATTTCCGACATGTTCTTTGACGTCCATAGAGGTGTGACAGCAGCGGAGGCAATTAGAAACATTTGCGCCATGGAGGGGGATAATGCCATTAGACAGAACACGACAAGGAAATGGTTTTCTCTTTTTAAGGAGGATTGTTTTCACATTACTGACCTTCCACGTCCAGTAAGATCTTCGGGGTTTGATGAAGATCGTTTAAACGCATTGATCCACAATGATCCTTGTCAGTGTACTCTAGAACTGGCAGATATGATTGAACTTCGATCATTCCACCATCGTGCGACATTGCGACATTTTCACGCAATACAGAAAGTTCAGAGATCGGGTGTATGGATACCGCGTGCTCTAAGCCAAAATCACGAAATTCAGCTGGTGATCATGTGTGCATCTCTGCTTGCTCGTCATCAGTTGGTTCGTGAAAAACGCTGATCTTTCTTATGCTGTATTGTTATTGGTGACGAGAAAGTGTTGATTCAAAGGGCTCGGAGCACCATGGGACTTAACACCTGAGGTCATCAGTCCCCTAGCACGTAGAACTACTTAAACCTAACTAACCTAAGGACATCACACGCATCCATGCCCGAGGCAGGATTCGAACCTGCGACCGTAGCAATCGCGTGGTTCCGGACTGTAGCGCCTAGAACCGCTCGGACACCGCGGCCTCCGAGAAAGAGTGTCTTTATACTAACATAAGAAAAAGAAAGGAATGGTTGAGCCCGAACAATGCACCGACATTCCGTACAAAGATATGCGCTCTTCCACAAAAGACAATATTATGCATCTGGTGGAACTACGGATTGTTTGAGCGAGGTCTAACGATCACTGTTGACATTTATTGTCAACAACTGAGACGCCTTGCAGACGCAGTCCAAAAACAACGATCAAGACTGCGTGAAGAGATGCTACTCCACGAAATGCGCGCCTGCATTTCGCTAGACTGACAAAAAACACTACACAGGATTTGGATTTGGAAGTCATTCCGCACCCACCTTATTCACCTCATCTTTTGCCCTATGATTTTCACCTTTTCGGCTCTCTAACGAACAACCCTTAAGGAACTTCCTCTCCCGGTGAAAATGCGCTCCGAACATGGTTCGACGAGTTCTTCGCGTCAAAACCACGTTGTTTCTACAGTCGCAGATAGAAACGTTATCCCAGGGTTGGCAGCCTATTGTAAATAGTCAAGGAGAATATACACTCCTGGAAATGGAAAAAAGAACACATTGACACCGGTGTGTCAGACCCACCACACTTGCTCCGGACACTGCGAGAGGGCTGTACAAGCAATGATCACACGCACGGCACAGCGGACACACCAGGAACCGCGGTGTTGGCCGTCGAATGGAGCTAGCTGCGCAGCATTTGTGCACCGCCGCCGTCAGTGTCAGCCAGTTTGCCGTGGCATACGGAGCTCCATCGCAGTCTTTAACACTGGTAGCATGCCGCGACAGCGTGGACGTGAACCGTATGTGCAGTTGACGGACTTTGAGCGAGGGCGTATAGTGGGCATGCGGGAGGCCGGGTGGACGTACCGCCGAATTGCTCAACACGTGGGGCGTGAGGTCTCCACAGTACATCGATGTTGTCGCCAGTGGTCGGCGGAAGGTGCACGTGCCCGTCGACCTGGGACCGGACCGCAGCGACGCACGGATGCACGCCAAGACCGTAGGATCCTACGCAGTGCCGTAGGGGACCGCACCGCCACTTCCCAGCAAATTAGGGACACTGTTGCTCCTGGGGTATCGGCGAGGACCATTCGCAACCGTCTCCATGAAGCTGGGCTACGGTCCCGCACACCGTTAGGCCGTCTTCCGCTCACGCCCCAACATCGTGCAGCCCGCCTCCAGTGGTGTCGCGACAGGCGTGAATGGAGGGACGAATGGAGACGTGTCGTCTTCAGCGATGAGAGTCGCTTCTGCCTTGGTGCCAATGATGGTCGTATGCGTGTTTGGCGCCGTGCAGGTGAGCGCCACAATCAGGACTGCATACGACCGAGGCACACAGGGCCAACACCCGGCATCATGGTGTGGGGAGCGATCTCCTACACTGGCCGTACACCACTGGTGATCGTCGAGAGGACACTGAATAGTGCACGGTACATCCAAACCGTCATCGAACCCATCGTTCTACCATTCCTAGACCGGCAAGGGAACTTGCTGTTCCAACAGGACAATGCACGTCCGCATGTATCCCGTGCCACCCAACGTGCTCTAGAAGGTGTAAGTCAACTACCCTGGCCAGCAAGATCTCCAGATCTGCCCCCCATTGAGCATGTTTGGGACTGGATGAAGCGTCGTCTCACGCGGTCTGCACGTCCAGCACGAACGCTGGTCCAACTGAGGCGCCAGGTGGAAATGGCATGGCAAGCCGTTCCACAGGACTACATCCAGCATCTCTACGATCGTCTCCATGGGAGAATAGCAGCCTGCATTGCTGCGAAAGGTGGATATACACTGTACTAGTGCCGACATTGTGCATGCTCTGTTGCCTGTGTCTATGTGCCTGTGGTTCTGTCAGTGTGATCATGTGATGTATCTGACCCCAGGAATGTGTCAATAAAGTTTCCCCTTCCTGGGACAATGAATTCACGGTGTTCTTATTTCAATTTCCAGGAGTGTATTATTGATGACTAAAGTCTCTGTTGTGTATATCTGTTGTGTTGATTAACTTATGGAAAAACGAACTTGTGCATCGACCCAGTCCAGTGTAATACATATCTCCCTTAACACAGGATCTTGAGACTTTACAAGTCACGCAGGCACGTCAAATAGGTATCCAGTGAGCCACGAGACACTGCCATTATGAGAACTAAGAGCTGAAAGACGTATTTTCTTCGAAATACTCTGGAACGTATTCGCTTTCGTACCTGCGAGTCCAACTTAACGCAAACTGCAATTAGAATGTCAGTGCTAATGCAGTAGCAGAAGAGAGTGCAGCCTCCGGCGCCCCCGCTTCCTGCACACGACTGTTTCATTCTTCATTTTCGTCTCTCCATTCGCGGCGCGGCCCCTCCTGCTCGTCAGAATTAGACTCTCGGTAATTAGCCGAGAAGGAAACGCTTACGCAACGCCTGCAACGCTGGCCGAGTACCCGTTATGTTTTTGTTTCATCGAGATGGTTTCGAAATGGCCAACTAGCTTGCGTGCGGTCCGCTACCCACACGCGGAAACATTTCGTAGTACAAGCCATGTGAGAATGTGTATAAAATTCTGAAATCAAGCACAACGCAAACACACGGACTACCTATCTCTATAGCAAAGTGGCTATAAGGCACGCTAGTTTTACGACATTCGAACCGAGGGTAGGTGGTTCCAGTCGCCGTGGTGGGAGAAATTTTACTTGCCGTTATTTGGCAGCTAAGGGGAGCACAGATGGCACAAAACAGATACTGACGTAATCTAGCGTCGTACGTTAAACCCCAAAACATTATCTCAGTGACTCACACAATGAAGGAATATGTCGCTGTCAATACGATTAACTGATCACTTTGTAGCATAAAGATGTTACGCTCGTAAACATCATTGCTGCTGTTAATGAGAAGCAAGCTAACTTAATCGAAAAATATAGCTAACTTTATGCCAGGATGCCTTCGGACGTCCACGCATATTCAACTGCCGTAATACAGCTACTAGGGAACTTCAAAAAGTAAGTTCCACATTATTGTGGGAGAGCAAGTAACTTCTTATGAAAGATGCATTGCATATTGATGTAAATACGCTGAAGAGCCAAAGGAACTGGTACAGCTGCCTAATATAGCGAAAGGCCCCCGCGAGCACGCAGAAGTGCCGCAACACGACGTGGCACGGACTCGACTGATGTCTGAAGTACTGACGGAGGGAACTGACGCCATGAATCCTGCAGGGCTGTCCTTAAATCCGTAAGAGTACGAGCGGGTGGAGATGTCTCCTGAACAGCACATTGTAAAGTATCCCGGATATCCTCAATTATGTTAATGCCTGGGGAGTTCGGTAGCCAACTCAGAAGGGTGTTCCTGAAGCCACTCTGCATGGAACGTCGCATTATCCTGCTGGAATTGACCAAGTCTTCCGGAATGCACAATGGACATGAATGGGTATAGACCATCAGACAGGTCTCTTACACGCATGTCCTCTGTCAGAGTCGTATCTAGACGTATCAGGGGTCCCATTTCACTCCAACTGCACACGTCCCACACCATTATCAAGCTTCCATCAGCTTGAACAGTCCCCTGTTGACATGCAGGGTCTATGGATTCATGAGGTTGTCTCCACACCCGTACACGTCCACCCGCTCGATACAATTTGAAACGAGACTCGTCCGACCGGGCAACATGTTTCCAGTCATCAAGAGTGCAATGTCGGTGATAGGGGGCCCAGGCGAAGCGTAAAGCTTATTGTATTGCAGTTATCAAAGGTACTCGATAATGATGCTGATAATGTTTGGTTTATGGGGATCTCGACTGCGCGGTTATCAGCGGCCGTACAAATTCCCAACCTTCGCACAGTCCAATTTCGCCACTTTCATGAATGATGATGAAATGATGAGGATAACACAAACATCCAGTCAAGAGTACTCGAGTGGGCCATCGGCTCCGAAAGTCCATATCGATGATGTTTCGTTGAATGGTTCGCACGTTGACACTTGTTGATGGTCCGGCATTGAAGTCTGCAGCAATTTGCGGAAGGGTTGCACTCTTATCACGTTCAACGATTCTCTTCTGCTTCTTGCAGGATCATTTTCCGACCGCAGCGATGTCGGAGATATGTTTTACCGGATTCCTTGCTATTCACAGTATACTCGTGAAATGGTCGTTCGGGAAAATTCCCACTTTATCGCTAATTCGTAGATACTGTGTCTCATCGCTCATGCGCCGACTATAGCACCACGTTCAAATTCAGTTAAATCTCGATAACCTGCCATTGTAAGCAGTAACCGATCTAACAACTATGCCAGACATTTGTTGTCTTATATAGGCGTTGCCGACTGCAGCGCCGTCTTCTGCCTGTTTACATATCCCTGTATTTGAATACGAATGCCTATACCAGTTTCTTTGGTTCATCAGTCTATAAATGGCGTGAACTTCCAAAAATTACAAGTAATATCTACAATATTATACCAAAACTTTACGCCAAATTGCGTAAAACATCACAAAATCGAAACGAAATCGATATTTTAGAATTTTACGCGAAATATATCTAGAACAGTCACCAGAAACAGTCAAACCAGATGTTATATATACGTCAGGACACAGCAGACGTACTTGAAAATGAAAATCTTCCGAAACAGATGTGATGCTGGAATCTCACAATGCTCTACCAGTTGTTCAATTCTTTGACGATAGAAACCCGCTCTTCACAGATCCATTTGAGAACCTATGTGTGAACGTCCTTATCGCTGGAAAATATGTATCCCTCATATATTCTTTCACTTTGCCTAAAAGATGGGAAGCGCATGGTGCAAAGTGTGGACTTCCCAATCAGCTTCACCCACGTCTGTGCGGCCTTCGTCAAATTGTTGGCACCACTTCACTACGGGTGGTCGCGACATTGCATCTGGTCCATACACAGCCAGAATTTAACGGCGAGTCTGTGCGCAGTTTAGATGTTTCGCCCACGACAGTCGTTCTGTACCGCGTACTTCAGTTCTAGAGTACGTTTCCATTTGCCGCGTCGTTGCGCTCCCACACTTTGATGCACCCGTTAGCCGTACTGCAGCAGATCTGCTTCTGCAAGAAACTAAGGAAATTTACTCTCTTCTGAAAATACGCCACTCTCGTCGCGCTGCGGTCTTATCAGGAAACAGCATGTGCAACTTACTTTCTAAATTCCCTACGAAAATACATATTGCCAGCTGCAATATGGAGACTGCCTTTTGAATACGGCAGCTGTCCTGTACAGAGTAACATCTTCTTTAGCCACCATGTCTTTTACGATCGCTCGCTAAAGTCTAACTTACAGTCCAAATGCATTTACTCCCATTCGGCAACCAGTAAATACTTGTTTCAGCATTATTCAAACGTCATATACAAACTAAATTTAGTACGCGTTTCATAATGTGAGAAAAAATAAAGACGCACTCGTCAGAGCTGGACATTCATGTTGCGAAGATAACAAACACATGGCAGACTATTTAAACATCCGTTTTAATTTAATTGAAAGTGGTAGTGATTTGCTGTAATGTGTGTACAACAGCTTTTATTCGTACTAAGAACATTGTGGATTTCTCATGACTTAGCTCGTAAATGACGTGTTGAAAATCATAAGTTAACTGTCAAAAAATTATCCTTCGTTTGATTTACTGTTTCTCAAAGTTTGAAAGGGAGGTGCTGAGGCTCGCCCTAACTGTGGATGCAGAAACATCTCTCTTTAGTCACAAAGCGTCGCCTGTGTTTCACATCGTAAATAAACAGTGCCTCAGATCTGTGCAACTGGTGCAACAACGAGTAAGCAAATTTGGTCATTAGTTTAGAATCATCACCCTAACAATGAAAACTGTTGTTTGTATATAGTGACGTCATAATAAAAATATGGATTCAGGAATTTAAATGCATCGTAGAAGTAAACACTCATTTGCTCAGTGAAAGGCGATGTTTTTACTTCCATATAATAATTCATAATTCAGTTACTGTTCCAGTAAGAAGCACTTCTTATTACTTAGGTTTATTGGACCATACTTCCATCAGCTATGTAGAAGTATAGAACCATTTATAAAGAGAAATCACAAAATAAAGAGTTTGAACAACGATTTAAGATTTTTTGAAGTATCCTTAAAAGCAGAACCTTGACATGATACAAGACGTAAGAACATCTCAACACAATTTGGGGAGCGTACACCTGGAGATCAAAGCGTTTATTTAACCACTGATACTATAACAGTTTCATAAGCATACGTTGCTATTTCGTATAAGATAAAACAAGGTTTTGTGTATTTGAAAATCGTCATAATGCAATAAAAGGGAAGCACTTCGCGCACGAACCACAATGGACGAAATTAAATCGTGTAATTAATTTAGGAATTTTACAGAGAGAATGACTCCACGTACGAGCGAGGTTTTCGTCACTGGCTGCTTCAGGTTGTTGTTGTTGTTGTTGTTGTGGTCTTCAGTCCAGAGATTGGTTTGATGCAGCTCTCCATGCTACTCTATCCTGTGCAAGCTTTTTCATCTCCCAGTACCTACTGCAACCTACATCCTTCTGAATCTGTTTACTGTATTCATCTCTTGGTCTCCCTCTGCGATTTTTACCCTCCACGCTGCCCTCCAGTACTAAATTGGTGATCCCTTGATGCCTCAGAATATGCCCTACCAACCCATCCCTTCTTCTAGTCAAGTTCTGCCACAATTTTCTCTTGCTTTACGTTCATCTTCTGATATGCATGGGGTTCCACACGGGAATACACAAAGCATTAATCCTACGAAATTAAAAGCCAATGATGTGCTCAGACACATCCCACTCAAGGAAAATTAGAGTGAAAATGAAGTTGACTACTTACTTTTATCACACACGTAAACAAAGGGGAAACAGTATATTTCAGATGACCTACTTGAACTATGAAGAGCAAGATTACAAAGTAAATAAATAAAAACAGCTTAACAAACGAAAACTTCGGAGTTTATACGTGTTCATCGTAAGAGACATCAAACGCTAGTGGCCAGGCCGAAAAGTTCTCCCAAACAGTAGCACGATCTTGGGAATTAATTTATGCATTTCCATACTTATGTTATCTTTTCGCTGCCGGACGCAATTTCTACTCGTATGTTTTCATAACCTGCTACTGAGTTGATCTTTGTAATCTGGTCACTTCTAAACAACTGTAAGTGTCTTGTTGTCCCACTTTCACATTGAGATCTTTTCGTTTGTTTGTTTGTGCAAAGCATACATCTCCATTCCCCTCACAATGTCCGGCGTCATACTGAAATTTCCCCTGTCGGCGTTCTACTATCGCCTGTGGCTTGCACGAATCGCATTGTCGGACAATGGCTTGCAATTAAGGATAAATAATCGTTTAATGTCAAGTCAGAAATAATTTGTTTGGGTTCATTACAACAGAGTCAAGACATAGCGTGATTGCAAATCGTGAGTTTCCCTTCACGTTTAGCGATAATTACCACATTCGACGCAGTATCGAGTAGTAGAAAACATTACCTTTGTGTATCCTTGGCAGAACACTATTTCAGTGGAAAATCAATAGTAAATTGCTGACCTCTATTTCTCTGATAGCGACATGTCGCATAATATGGCTGTAATATCCTCAAGCATAGCATTGCACTTATAATTCCATTCTGTACAATTTCAGCATGCAATAAAATCAATAACAGATGAAACATTTTAAAACAATATTAAAGTCACGTGGTCGTTTCTAACATTTAAAGGTGACCCTTGCTCTTTGCAACAGACTACGAGATATGACTCGACGTTATGAGTGCGTCATTGGGCAGCGTGAAACATTCCTACCATGAGAAACCCCGCTGGCGGTTCAAGCCAGACAGTTCGGTAGTAGTGTTACCATTGGATTCGAATAGTCGCACAAACATGTCTACCAAGCTCCGAACGTACATGGAAATTTGAGAAATTCTATCCAGAGATTCAGTCAGATCAAATTGCTCTCATGTTCAGCACTCAGCTACGGCTGGAAAAAGCGTAACCCAATTCTCCACCACCGAGCGAGGTGGCGCAGTGGTTCGACACTGGACTCACATTCGGGACGACGACGGTTCAATCCCGCGTCCGGCCATCCTGATTTAGGTTTTCCGTGATTTCCCTAAATCACTCCAGGCAAATGCCGGGATGGTTCCTCTGAAAGGGCACGGCCGACTTCCTTCCCCATCCTTCCCTAATCCGATGAGACCGATGACCACGCTGTCTGGTCTCCTTCCCCAAACAACCAACCAACCAACCAACCAATTCTCCACCCGTTGAGACTGGAGAGTCTATATAGGCAGAAAAGTGGAAAGCTCAGGATGCCATGGCCTTAACACTATTGTCTTTACTGCAGCTACTGTAATGCGTACGTTATTGTTCTAGATCGTTTTAACACTTTGGGTGAAGGAAGGAAATTTGGGTTTTACATCCCGTCGACAAAGAGGTTTACTCAGAATGTTAACTCTTTGAATAACGATTACGTAGTATATTATTCGTATACGGGAATATGCCACTTCTCGCTGAACTATTGCGTGTCTTTTGCTACTTCATTTTACGTAATTTAATGTTTTCAATGTAACTGGCAGTTAATCCTGAAGGTAAATACGAAGGGCGGTTTTTTCCGTCAGTTTCGGTTCTGTTTGTTGTGTAACATCGTGGAAAATTCCCGCTACAGACCCTATAGTTTCATGAAGCTGCGATAGATGGCAGCGCTATACGTAACCTTCAAAATGGCGTCTGTAACGAAGGTACGTTCCAAGCAGAGAGCTGTTGTTGAGTTACTTTTGGCGGACAACCAGAGCGGCGCAGATATTCATAGGTGCTCGCAGAATGTCTACGGAGACCTGGCAGTGAACAAAAGCACGGTGAGTCATTGAGCGAGGAGTCTGTCATCATCGCAGCAAAGTCGCGGAAACCTTTCCGATCTCCCGCGAGCCGCCGGCCGCACACAGTTGCGACTCCTACAATGTAGGAAGATGCAGTCACTCGCATTCGAGGTGATCGACGGATCACAATCAGCCACCTTGCTGTAAGGCCTCACGCAAGTCTGCGCACTCAGGAGGAGCTCACAAAACTTGATTGGACTGTTGTTGCTCATCCACTATTCAGACCAGATGTCGCACCTTCCGACTTCCATCTGTTTCGCCCTATGATTGGGGAAGCAATACGTGGATTATGAAGAGGTTACTGAAGCAGCAAGACGTTGCTTCTTCGTCATCTAGTAGAGTGGTACCTTGCGGGTATACAATCCGTCCCAGTAAGATGGCGGAAGGCCTCGCATTCAACGGATATTATGGTGAAACAGAGGATTCTGTAACGAAAAGTATGGGAAATTATATGGTGAATTGAAATGCTGAATAAAACCAGCCTGCTTTCAGAAAACGTATGTTGCATTACTTACCGAACGCCCCTCGTAGAGGTAATGTATTGCATATAAACAGGCAGAGACATCCACTACTCCTGAATTACGCTATTGGCGACAAATTGCTTGAAACAGCAACTACCTTAAAAGTCCGGAAGTAACCTCTCGGAGAGATTTAAAATGGTATGACCATGTAAAGCAGCAGGAAAGGCTGATGCTAGGCTGAGATTCATTGGGGGACTCTTAAGGAAATGTAATCCATCCACGAAACACTTAGTCCACACATTCTTTTATTTTTCATCAGTGTGGGCCCTTTTCCATGATTGACTTGTGGGAGGGATAGAGAAGATCCAAGGAAGAGCGGAGCGTTTAATCACATGTCCGTTTAGTCGGCGCTGGAGCTTTACAGAGACGCTCGAAAACTCCAATACAACTCCGTGTTGTACATCACGGACAGGCTTGCTGCTGAAATTCCAAGAGAGTATTTTCCAGAAAGAGTTGGGCAACATACGACTTCCTCCCACATACGTCTGGAGAAATGATCATACGGAGCTTTAGATATTCTTCAGGAAAAAAGGGGGATGGTGGGCGGACAGTAACATCAGAAATACACTCCCACCATGTACAGTAGAGCGGCGTGCGTAGTATCCAAGCAGATGCAGATCGGCACAGCTGTTTTTCCAAGCTAAATTTCAAGTGATAACAAAGCATAGTCAAAACCTATACCAGGTTATTGCAATATTGCGGTAATAATAATAATGTCGTGTGACGAGGGCCTCCCGTCGCCAGGTGCAAGTCTTTCGATTTGACGCCACTTCAGTGACTTGCGCGTCGATGGGGATGAAATGATGATGATTAGGACAACACAACACCCAATATTGCGGTAAAAGAAGTTAAGATGAGTTCACAATGCTAGTATTTCTAGTCCATGAAGACGAAAACGATGGAAAATGGTATTTAAATTGGACAGAAATCACACCACAATGATTTACGCAATGTGTGTGTTGTACAGTATCTGTACGTTACATTATAATGGCCTCCAGGCACACATGCATGTTTAAAGAAACAGACGCTGTCTAGCAATTCACAGTTGTTGTAAATATTACGAAGTAGATTCGCAAATCGGCGTCAGGGAACTGTAATATAAAATACAGGCACTATATAAACACAAACGGTGTAAATCATTCACATATACACTCCTGGAAATGGAAAAAAGAACACATTGACACCGGTGTGTCAGACCCACCATACTTGCTCCGGACACTGCGAGAGGGCTGTACAAGCACGCACGGCACAGCGGACACACCAGGAACCGCGGTGTTGGCCGTCGAATGGCGCTAGCTGCGCAGCATTTGTGCACCGCCGCCGTCAGTGTCAGCCAGTTTGCCGTGGCATACGGAGCTCCATCGCAGTCTTTAACACTGGTAGCATGCCGCGACAGCGTGGACGTGAACCGTATGTGCAGTTGACGGACTTTGAGCGAGGGCGTATAGTGGGCATGCGGGAGGCCGGGTGGACGTACCGCCGAATTGCTCAACACGTGGGGCGTGAGGTCTCCACAGTACATCGATGTTGTCGCCAGTGGTCGGCGGAAGGTGCACGTGCCCGTCGACCTGGGACCGGACCGCAGCGACGCACGGATGCACGCCAAGACCGTAGGATCCTACGCAGTGCCGTAGGGGACCGCACCGCCACTTCCCAGCAAATTAGGGACACTGTTGCTCCTGGGGTATCGGCGAGGACCATTCGCAACCGTCTCCATGAAGCTGGGCTACGGTCCCGCACACCGTTAGGCCGTCTTCCGCTCACGCCCCAACATCGTGCAGCCCGCCTCCAGTGGTGTCGCGACAGGCGTGAATGGAGGGACGAATGGAGATGTGTCGTCTTCAGCGATGAGAGTCGCTTCTGCCTTGGTGCCAATGATGGTCGTATGCGTGTTTGGCGCCGTGCAGGTGAGCGCCACAATCAGGACTGCATACGACCGAGGCACACAGGGCCAACACCCAGCATCATGGTGTGGGGAGCGATCTCCTACACTGGCCGTACACCACTGGTGATCGTCGAGGGGACACTGAATAGTGCACGGTACATCCAAACCGTCATCGAACCCATCGTTCTACCATTCCTAGACCGGCAAGGGAACTTGCTGTTCCAACAGGACAATGCACGTCCGCATGTATCCCGTGCCACCCAACGTGCTCTAGAAGGTGTAAGTCAACTACCCTGGCCAGCAAGATCTCCGGATCTGTCCCCCATTGAGCATGTTTGGGACTGGATGAAGCGTCGTCTCACGCGGTCTGCACCTCCAGCACGAACGCTGGTCCAACTGAGGCGCCAGGTGGAAATGGCATGGCAAGCCGTTCCACAGGACTACATCCAGCATCTCTACGATCGTCTCCATGGGAGAATAGCAGCCTGCATTGCTGCGAAAGGTGGATATACACTGTACTAGTGCCGACATTGTGCATGCTCTGTTGCCTATGTCTATGTGCCTGTGGTTCTGTCAGTGTGATCATGTGATGTATCTGACCCCAGGAATGTGTCAATAAAGTTTCCCCTTCCTGGGACAATGAATTCACGGTGTTCTTATTTCAATTTCCAGGAGTGTATATGCCTCAACAAGCTAAAATGGCGATATTAGAAACTTGTTTCTCCCCGTGCGCGAATCGCGAAGTACGAATGTACGTGATACGCACAAAAGACATGTGGAAGTTTGATTCGGTCCGGGAGGCGTGCACGGATAGCCGAATGGTTAAAATGACCGCTCGCGATAAACGGGAAATACAGGTTCGAGGACAGGTACGGCACAAATTTTCATGTGTCACTAATAAAAATAACGTACAATTGACGTTAAATCGTATTCGCAATGTGCGAATCCTTTTTGGAAATCATAAAGCCAACTTGTGGAAATCTACAAATAACTGCTTTCCGTAATAAGTATTTCGTCTTATGATATGGTATTAATTAACGTGTACCAGAAACAAATTGTAGTATCTATTTTGCAAGTGCCTGTCAAGGTTGCACTGTAAAATTTTTGCGCTAACAGAAGAACAACAAAAATAATGTTTTCATTGGCAAACAATGTTTGTGCTGTTATCTAAAATGTGCACACATGTTTCAAATTGTTTCATCCTCGGTGCACAGCTCGCTACAGCTAATGGATAACTAATTCCATGTTGCAGAGTAATGTATTCAAATTGTCTCAAATGGCTCTGAGCACTATGGGACTTAACTTCTGAGGTCATCAGTCACCTAGAACTTAGAACTACTTAAACCTAACTAACCTAAGGACATCACACACATCCATGCCCGAGGCAGGATTCGAACGTGCGACCGTAGCGGTCGCGCGGTTCCAGACTGTAGCGCCTAGAACCGCTCGGCCACTCTGGCCGGCAGTAATGTTTTATCAAGCTACTTTACGATATTTCTTAGTGTCTTTCCTCTCGCATAATGAAAAAACTGATTGAATTTATAACTTACGTATTCTTCTGGTTGCTTTATGTTACTTTTTACTACACAACCATACAACATCTAGATTTCTAAGTTTTGGTGATTCGAAAAAAAGGTACAGGGAAATATTACAGGATTACCCAGTACAACGAAAAGTTAGCAGAGCGACAAGGATTTATCGAAAATAAAGTTTGCGGAGAGAAGATCTTCAAAGTTTAGTGGCTGCTACCTTCAGTGATGAAATTCCCGGAAAGGAAACGTGAAAAATCATCAATCTGTCTCAAATAAAATGTACGAAATATCTATTTGGTTAGGTTCTTGTTATTTCTAGAACAAAAAAATATACAATGAAAGTTTCACTAATATTCTGCCGCTCGTCGCGTGACTCTTCCATTTATTTACGCATTTAAATACATAGACTTGTAGGAATGGAGTTTGTTTTGATCTGTCACCAAATAATGGATGAGAAATGTGGTTCTGATGTCACTCGTCAAATTCATCTCTTGTTAGTAGGTAGGTGTCTGCAGTTTAGCCTGCGACGCTACCGAATTGCACATTCCACGTGCAGCCTTGTAAAATTATGGCGGCCACAGGATGTGGACCCTGCAACGATTTAAGAAATGAAGATTTTTCGGGAATAAGTTAATTCAAGAACGTGGGAAGGAAATGCGCATCAGAGGAGATAAAAGAAAAAAAAAGTGAGTGCTTGATGGAGTATTGAAATACCGACTTAGCATGTTTAATGGTAATCTTCAGTTGGAAAGAAAAGAAGAAGGAGGAGGAGGAGAAGTTGGAGGCTAGAATGTCTCCAGGGATAATTTCAGGACCAGAAAACATTGTCTCAGGATTCAAATAATGAGGGTGCGACTTTTATTCACCGTAAATTGCTATTCGCGCCCAGATTTGGCGGTCAGTTTTGACGGCCGGTTCTGTGACTGATCAGTTTTTCCCCTCCCTCTTCGGTCGGCACTTGTACTGTTCCAGCCGCGTCGCCCGTTGTTCTCAGGCGTTTGCAGAACCGGCACCAAGAGGCGGTCTGTCGGGCGGCAGTATCTGTCGCCGCCGAGACCGTAACCGTAAAGCACGGCCCGCGGCGGATCCGTACAGGCGGTGGCCATCACACGTGGTAATTACTGGGCTGCTCAGGGTACGCGTACAGTCCTTGCGAAAGGCGCACGCTTTTTATTTGGCCACAAAAAGGCTTCCAGCACCACCCGGCAATCAAACACTAATTCCTGGTGTCGCAACAACCCGCAGCACTGTCGACCGATACGGCAGATGCTTGCGTAGAAGATGGACAAAATAACTAAAAATTCTTCTGCGTTTCCTCACGATGAAGACTGCGGCAACATGGCAAATTCTAGCATTGCACCATTTTAAGTAGTCTGTAGGATGATACTAAGAGGATTTTAATGAGATTGACAGAGCCGGCGGAAAACTACGCGTTTACATCAAAATAATATGGTTCACGTCGTAATTTGATATCTACGCATAGCCTCAGTCCACTGTGACATCGTACACAGAAATGGGGAACAATTTATATGTTCCACACGAACGAAAGAGTGCCCCAACGAAGCTTCTTCAGTATATACACTCAGGACAATGAAAATAGCGCACCAGGAGAGGAGCTAGATCGAAATGAAGTTTATTAGACATAATGATACACTTGAAAGATTCACTTGATCCGAAAATCATCACCAAAAAACAAATAACACGTTGGACCACCATTTACTGCAATACAGGCCGCAACACGTTCTGGCATGGAACTGATTAGACGTCTGATGTCCTGGGGGAGATTTGGCCACAAATCTTGAACAGCCACTTCTAAGTCATGTGAGAGTGACACGGCAGTACCTGGCGTTTCTCCTGATCCCACACATTCTCTACGGGGGACAAGTCCAGAAGCAGATTGATCATGGAAGAGTCGGAACATAACATAGTAAATCTTGAGCAACTCGAGCTGTATGCGGACGAGCATTATCTTGCTGGAAGGCTGCCGCCGGTACGTCATGAAGGAAAGGTCCCACATAGGACTGAAGGAATGTCATCAGCATAATGCTTTCCCATTAAGGTACCGCGTACCACTATTAGACGGGAACGGCTATCGTAGGCTATGGCCTCCCAGACTATTAAGCCGGCTGTGCGGGCGGTGTGGTGCGTGGGTGGAACTGTACCGTTCACGACATCAATAGGCAGTTATCATCCGGTCCCAAAACGAATCTGGATTCATCACTAAACACCATGTTTTGCTCGTCTGTGGCAATCCATGTCGATCTGACTTGGCACCATTGTAGACGGTGTATCCGATGTCTCGGTGTTAACGGCAGTAAACAAGGTTGATTTCTTAGGCTTTCCCGGCGTAATAAGTATTGAAAGTCTTGGAAGACAGCAACTGTAATGGGCGACGCATGTGCCGTGTACGTTACGGAGGCCTTTATAGGACTTCGATTTGCAGCCTTGGCATCAGTTCTCAGCGGGACTCAGCAGCAGAAGCAGCGTTCTCCTGAAGATGGCAAACAATTGGGACGCCGAAATATTGAATCGAGTTGATTTTAGTATCCGGCAGCAAACCCGAAGAGACTTTCAGTACACAAGGGAGCTTGGGTTTCAAATTCGCATCTGCAAAGCGTTTGGAATTGCTTTGTGGATCAACTGGCATCTGTTTATCTACTTGTGTCGTGGAAAGAAACACTGTAGGATCCCTAATCGCTCGCCGCACGGTCCTTCGAGCCTCTTGCCTCGTTGTGTTCTTGCTCGCTCCGCACCAAATACGCCACACATGGGTGCCGTCTCAAGTCCACTGCTCCAACATCGTTTGACGTTACTATTCGAACTATCGACTTGGCGATCCCAACGGGTGTCGACCAGCCTTCGACTTTCTTGCCGATGATTAGACCCCCTTTAGACTGGCTTAACATCGTCTACTGCACCTGCTAACGTCATACTTGAGTTGGAATGTGACAGCCACGTGTATGACTGCTCCATTACGCACCGTTTAGATACTGTTTCCTGTCCGATTGCAGCACCACGGCAGGGTCTGTGAGCATGGGCAATGTCAGCCACCTTGGATCATTTGCATATCGGATCTCACTGTACTTATTTTCAAAGTTGTACCTTTCGTCCCTCCGGTTGTACTATGTTCCTGAGTGTATCAACGATTTGGGATAAGTAGCACAGTAGGGTTGTTCGCTGGCTGTGCAGTTATGTGTAGCATTTTATCGTCGTTCGACGGTGTTAGGGAATGAGAAAAGAGCTGAGCTACATTTAAACTTGGGCCATGAATGTGGATAAGTGTAAGAAAATGCCTATAGTATCTGAATACAAGATTAGTATAGAACATCTTGAGGACTTCACATCGTGGAAGTATTTAGCGTCAGCACTATGAAGCGATACAAAATGGGACAATCCGGTAAAATCAGTATACCGAAAGCGAATGGAAGACTTGGATTTTTTGGGATGCTTCTGGGAAAGTGCAGTGCGTCTATAAAAAGAATTGTGAATACCTTGCAAGACTTCAGTGTGACCAATTGTAGAGTATTGTTCCAGTGTTTGGAGTCTTTATCAAGTAGGTATGATACATAGAAAGAATTCAAGTCCATATAGCCTGTTCTAAAGTGTACCACAAACGCTCGGGGAACATAAATCGGAGTCGTTGGTCGAAAGTCGACGTATTTGTCGCGAAACACTGTTGGGTAAGGTAGACTGTGCGGCCATTACGCTATCACCAACACATATCTCGCGCAGGGTGATGAGAAGGAAGTAAAAAAGATTAGGGCATGTACAGAGGCATTCAGACAGTCAGTTTTGCCTCGTTGAGTGTGGAACAGGAAAAAGAATTGGCACAATGTACCCTCCGCCATGCACTGTGCAGTGGCTATCTAAGTATTTATACAGATGCAGAATATGTTACCGTCACGTGGCACGGGATGGAACTGTTAATACATTATCTAGCCCATATAACAATTTTAGTTGATGTTCGATTCCGGCAAGTCTCCACGGAAGACTTGATATTTCATCCAAATGCTCGTTAAGTATTTCTGTCGCAAACGGCAGCCTGTTGTCGACAACGCTGCAGCTACCACCGCAGTCGCTCGAACAGTTCGATCACTGTTCAACTGGAGCGACTGTTGGCGAACGTTTCTTCCAGTGGAATTACGTTACTAATCCGTGCTTGTGAAAGTGCCATTTGTGAGCAATTTCATATGTCAACTGGAAACTCTAGGTCAGCGGTATCCTCCAAAACATCACACTTGCATCTGCAGCTCACATCTCTGTATTTTTCGTAGGAAATCAAAAGATCAACGCTCTCGCAGTTATCTTAACTCCGAATTGACTCGCAGGAGCTCGACCTTCGGAGGTTCCGTGCCCGTGGATCCGCACTCCACTCTCGACTGTTTCGCGGTGTTCGTGACCGGTTCGTTTATCTTTTTTGGAATGCCGTGTTTCTCAGGGATAATAGTTCCTTTCGAGGAATTAGCGCTGTATTTTTCCGACGGCTCTTAGTAGGTGATATGATGGGGAGCTGTCTGCAACCAGTGTCGCAGTATTTTAGGGTTCACGCTGCTCTAGGAGTAATGAACTCCCATGTAGAAACCGAGTGAAGTGGTGCAATGGCTATTCGTATTCTGGATGACGGTGATTCAAATTCCCATCCGTCCGCCCACGATGATGGTTTCTACGATTTACCAAACTCGCTTGAAATGACACGGTCGATTTACTTCCCGTCTTCCCCATTTCTAGCTTGTGCTCCGCCTCTAATGAAGGGATGTTAATGCATAATCGTCTTCCATTATCTGTGTGGAGCTATGGACTGAATACTGACCCTTGTGGTAGGCGTGACTCGATATTGCATTCACTCGAATATAGGAGATGCACTGATGACTCAAAACATCGTGACTACCATAATAGCGTGTTGGTCCAGTTTTCGAACGCAAGAAAGCAGCAATTCTGAATGAAATTGATTCGACAAGTCCTTGGTAGCCCGGAGATATGTGGTACCAGAGGTCTACGCAGAGGTTATGCAATAATACTACCCCTGTGGCCTGCGTCCGTGGTGCAGTGCATTCATCACACGGCTTTTCGCCTTGAGTGACGGCGTGTCCAGACACGACTGTCTATCTGGTGTAAGAAGAAACGCGACTCATCCGACCACAGATCCACAGTCCAATTTCAATGATCGTGTGTCCACAAGAATTGTAATTGATGATTGCCAATAAGACAACACGTAGGGTCTGGGCCGCCTGCTGCAGAGCCTCATGTCCAACCATGTGCGATGAACGATATGCTCCAGGCCACTAGCAACGTACTCTGCCGTCAGATCTGCAGTCATAACCTGTCCTGCAGTAGGGAGCGGGCAAGCCTCTCATCTCCACTTTTTGTGATGAGGTGTAGGCGTCCAACACCTTGTCACTTATTTGGGGTTGCACAGTCCTTCAAGCACTTTCCATAGGATCACGCAGTGTAAGGACGTCAACAGCCGACCATCTTCTCTGATATGCTTGTTTACGGCGGTCTGATCAAAACGATCCGTCATTTGTGAACGTCACTTACATTAGCAGATCTCTCCATTTGCAGCCAGTATAGTCTGTGGAATGATTCACCATTCGTTTCTACTCTGTTTATATCTGTCATTACCAGGTGACGCTCTGTCTCGCGGTAGACGGTCGTCATAATGTTTTGGCTCACGAGTATCTGACTTCTGCCATAACTGGACGGGGTAACTTTGCAATACGGAGACAAACTACAGGAAACTATCCTTGCTCAGATAAGGAGTAAAACAGGTCAAATGAACGTGTGGCCGAAAATGAGTTGCTGGGGAGATACACCCACTTGAAGACGGAATCTTTGACAATGTAGGCTTCATTGATTGAAAGCACACATGAGAACGCATCAGAGAAGTAGGAATGTTGTGTGTATACCAGTGTTTTAAGGGTATGGTGGCACCCAACCGAGGACAGCAGTTCAGCCTGAGTGTGTAGTCGGGATAGATGCTGTCGAAATGCCTCCAGCTCTGGAGCACCACAATGTACTGCCCACATTAGCTTCAATATCTCTAAAGCCATGTCTTCCAGCAAGGAAAACAGCATTGGAGCACCACAATGTACTGCCCACATTACCTTCAGTACCCCTAAACGCATGTCTTCCAGCAATTAAAGCAGAATATCGAGATATGCCTCGCCTGTGAGCCGTTTTTCAAGGTTAACTGATTCCACGAGGCGTTTGCCAATAATCCCCGCCCACCGACACATTGAGGCCGAGCTGGTGCTCAAGGTTCACTGCCACCAGAATCACCAAAACATTAGTACAGATGGAACGTTCGCACTGTCTAGTGTGTTCTCATGTGGGCTTTTAGTCACTGAAACCTACACTTTCAAGTGGGTGTACTTTCAAAATATGTTCGCCGGCCGCTGTGGCCGAGCTGTTCTAGGCGCTTCAGTCTAGAACCGTGCTGCTGTTACGGTCCCAGGTTCGAATCCTGCCTCCGGCATGGATGTTTGTGATGTCCTTAGGTTAGATTGGTTTAAGTAGTTCTAAGTCTAGGGCACTGATGACCTCAGATGTTAAGTCCCATAGTGCTTAGAGACATTTGAACCGTTTTGTTCAAATGTGTGTGAAATCTTATGGGACTTAACTGCCAAGGTCATCAGTCCCTAAGCTTACACACTGCTTTAACCTAAATTATCCTAAGGACAAACACACACACCCATGCCCGAGGGAGGACTCGAACCTCCGCCGGGACCAGCCGCACCATCCACGACTGCAGCGCCGAGACCGCTCGGCTAATCCCGCGCGTCTTGAACCGTTTTGAACCAAAAAATGTTCAAATGTGCGCAAATTCCTAAGGGACGAAACTGCTGAGGTGATCGGCCCCTAGACTTACACTCTACTTAAACTAACTTATGTTAAGAACAAGACACATACCCATGCCCGAGGGAGGACCCGAACCTCCGGTGGGAGGGGTCGCACAATCCGCGACACGGCGCCTCAAACCGCGCGGCCACTCTGCGTGGCTTTACTTTCATTGTGCCATATTTCTGGTCATAGGTCCAAGATCGTACCCTGCACTTGCCACCATTTAGCAAAATTACCCTGTATAGGTTGATTGTGTTATGATGATACAAACTTTATGGGATGATGAGGAAGTGTAAGTGTAATAATTTGAGGTAAGGCACCGTGATTTGGAAACGGCCGAGCAGAAAATTATAAGCGAAAGTAGTTCTGACAACTCTGGCGGTGGAATACATATTCCGGTACTGTTGTTGCTGAGACTGTTGGATAAGAATCTTCTTTAGGTGGTACTATGGACCAAAGCAAGGAAAAAAAATGTAGTAAATTGGAAATTTTTTTGGTAAGGACAATGGGAGGAATGTTCAAATATGTGTGAAATCTTACGGGACTTAACTGCTAAGGTCATCAGTCCCTAAGCTTACACATAACTCAACTTAAAATATCCTAAGGACAAACACACACACCCATGCCCGAGGGGGAACTCGAACTTCCGACGAGAGAAGCCACGCAAGCCGTGACAAGACGCCCCAGACCACACGGCTACCCCGCGCGGCTATGTAGTAAACATGGACTGTAAAATGAATACTTTGAAAGCTATTATCACTTATTCATCTTCGATAATGTGAAACAAATCTCTTCTACTGAATAGGTGCCCAAAATTCTCAACGTATGCATTTTAGAACAATATTAACTGGACATTTTTCCTTGGTTTGGTCCATACTCTGCCTTCCGAAAATATGGAAACTACAGAGCTTGCGCTAGAAGAGATGTGTTTCACAGTATCGAAGATGAACAAGTAGTGAGAGGTCTTAAGGTATGCATTTTGGAGCCGTTGTTTACTAGTCAAGTTTTTCTTGTTTTCGTCAGTATTACATACTCCAAACATGTGGAAAACAAAGAGGTTGCAGGAGAAGAGATCCTCCGTCAGAGGTATCAGAAAGATTCCCGATTATATCGTTGGGCTCGGTCGTTTCCGGATCACGGTTCTTTAGCTCAGGTTGATATATTTACCCTCTTCCATCATCCCTGAAAGTTGTAACATCGTCAGTGAATTGCCCTGTGTAATAATTGTGGCACAAGGAGCTCTTGCAGAAGTAATTATAAAAAATCCGCCTCGATTGCACAAAATACCTGGTGTTTACCTTGGTTTCAGCCTGGGTAACCACGCCTTCTTCAGAGCAATTTTATAAAACAGCTTGGCTAAATGGGCACAGTCAAAGACCAAAATAAACACCTACAGGGGCAACACATTTTTTTTTTTTTTTTTTTTTTTTTTTTTTTGCTAATACACGGTACATATGCACCAAGTCAATAACATTACTTATCTCTGTGTGTGTGCTGCCTCTCCGCAGCCAACGTACGATGGTCACAGGCTCTCCACCGAACTGAGACACCGCAGACTGCTAACATGCGCGGCTATCGAAATCACCGCACGTGCGCGCCGCCAGGGAACGCTCTTCTTATGCATAGGAGCGGGATTACAAAGTTAATACGGATCGGGACCTAACTGATTGCCAAAAGTTGTCGCACAAATAGCAAATTGAGCAATTGATAAAAGCGATGATGCGGGAATTAGGACATACATAATAGCAACGCACGGCAAACTTTGTGCACGGATGGTAAATCAGCACAAGCTAATATGGAGGCCCTAGAATTAGGTAGAAATTACCATCCGTGCACATTTAGGCAATGTGATGTGTGTACTGTAAGACCTTCGGTACACACACCATCAGATTATTTGACTTGTCGCTCTAACGAGGTAGGCGAGTGTCAGCAATATGTCTCGTGGTCTTATCGTGGCGTGTTTATCTTCTGCCGTTAGGTCAGACGATAGAAATGCCACTTGCACGCTTGGAGTAGCAGATTGACGGTGACCAAATTTAAACAGAACTTGATTAATTTTCACACACATTTATTAAAATAATAAAAATCATAGATATTACGTAATTTGATTCTGTATTGACAATCTGAAGTTCCTTTGGTCTTGGTACGTTAATCTTATTCTCACATATCTCTGATACTTGACAAAGTGTCTATACATTTATCTTCATGGCTATGTACAGGAATATGATAAACTTGTTAGGCGCAGACTGAAACTTGACTATAGACTGGTACACACTAATGCAGTCTGGTACAGACTGGTGCAGACAAATTGCAGACTGACTAATCGGAGGTCTGCACACTCGTTATAATTCCTCGAGCGTTCAGGTATCACTACGCGAGTGTGATCCGCGAGGAGAAAAGGTCCTACGTTAGCAGCTATCTCATTGGCTGCATGACATATTAATACGCGGATCGGCGGAAGCAGAATTCGGTCCGTCTCTAAGACAGCGCCATCTCGTAGTGCGGAGACGGACGAGCGCTGCGCCTGCGCTGTTGTGCTTAGCGGGGCGCGCTCTAGTGGGAAAGTTGTTGTCCGCGCTAACTACGCGGAACTATGTACACAACAGGCATGCTGTTTTATAAAATTGTTCTGAAGAAGGCGTGGTTACCCACGCTGAAACCTAGGTAAACACCAGGTACTTTGTGCAATCGAGGGTGTGGTGTCACCGTCAGACACCACACTTGCTAGGTGGTAGCTTTAAATCGGCCGCGGTCCATTAGCTTTAAATCGGACCCGCGTGTCGCCACTGTCAGTGATCGCAGACCGAGCGCCACCACACGGCAGGTCTAGAGAGACGTACTAGCACTCGCCCCAGTTGTACGGACGACTTCGCTAGCGATGCACACTGACGAAGAGCAGAGCAGATAGTTAGAATAGCCTTCAGCTAAGTCAATGGCTACGACCTAGCAAGGCGCCATTAGTAACATTGCATGTATCTACAGAGTCTCACTTGTATCGTGAAGAGCGATGTACAACAATGATGGATTAAAGTTAAGTATTCCAGCAGCTACGTACTTTTCTTTATAGCATTCATTACGTATCTTGTTTCAGACCTATCTCTAGCCTGCGTGGGTTAACGCGTGCATATCGGCTTCCTCGCTCAGGTGGTGTTCGTAGTGTTGGCTAACTGCTAACACTGCAGAGGGGGATTTTTTATAACTATTTCGATACTTACTACTGCTGACGCGCTGCAATGCTGAAAGTTCTTGCAGAAGTAGTCCGTCCAATGGGTCCTACACACCACAATGATTCGAAGGCGGGGGAGAGGTCGTGAAGTACCACACTGATTTTACCAGCGCGGTGTGCATTTTCCAGCTGCCGAAGCAGGCAGTGGGGCCTCCGTGCGGCGGTGGCTGCGGTCCTAGGCTGTGCGGGCTGCTAGCTAGCTAGCTGGCGCTTATCGCCGCATCGGGCCGCTCGGCCAGACACTGGGGCCTGCCCCTCGGCGCCGAGACGTGACCGCGTGATTACCGGCTGTCACGTCAGACGGGCCGCCACCCGCACCGCTGGCCAGCGCCTCCCTCACGACCTAGCCCTGCGGCGCTGCCCTTATCCCTCTCCTGCATCGCTGCTCCTCAGTCGCCGCACCGACGCTGATCCAGCCCGGAGAGGACCAGGCTGCAGCAATTCAGTGACGACACGAATAAACGCCCCGTACATCTACATCTACGTTTGTACTCTGCAAACCAGTACGAAGTGTATGGCGGAAGGTACTTCCCAGTGTACCATTTACTACGGTTTCATGCCGTTCCATTGACTAATGCAGCGCGGGAACAGTGAGTATTTAAACGCTGCCCTGGGGTTGTGAAGCAGCTGAATGGATTGAAAATAAATAAATCTGATGGAATTACAATTCTGTTTTACAGAGAATATTGTACTGCATTGGCTCCTTACTTAGCTTGCATTTATCGCGAATCTCTTGCCCAACGTAGAGTCCCGAGCGACTGGAAAAAAGCGCAGGTGACGCCTGTATATAAGAAGGGTAGAAGAACGGATCCTCAAAATTACAGCCCAATATCCTTAACATAGGTTTGTTGCAGGATTCTCGAACATATTCTCAGTTCGAATATAATGTATTTCCTTGAGACAGAGAAGTTGCTGTCCATGCATCAGCACGGCTTTAGAAAGCATCGCTCCTGCGAAATGCAACTCGCCCTTTTTTCACGTGATATCTTGTGAACCATGGATGAAGGGTATCAGACGGATGCCATATTCCTTGACTTCCGGAAAGCGTTTGACTCGGTGCCCCACTGCAGACTCCTAACTAAGGCACGAGCATATGGGACTGGTTCCCAAATATGTGAGTGGCTAGAAGACTTCTTAAGTAATAGAATCCAGTACGTTGTCCTCGATGGTGAGCGTTCATCGGAGGTGAGGGTATCATCTGGAGTGCCCCAGGGAAGTGTGGTAGGTCCGCTGTTGTTTTCTATCTACATAAATGATCTTTTGGATAGGATGGATAGCAATGTGCGGCTGTTTGCTGATGATGCTGTCGTGTACGGGAATGTGTCGTTGAGTGACTGTAGGAGGATACAAGATGACTTGGACAGGATTTGTAGTTGGTGTAAAGAATGGCAGCTAACTCTAAATATACATAAATGTAAATCAATGCAGATGAATAAGAAAAAGAATCCTGTAATGTTTGAATACTCCATTAGTAGTGTAGCGCTTGACACAGTCACGTCGATTAAATATTTGGGCGTAACATTGCAGAGCGATATGAAGTGGGACAAGCATGTAATGGCAGTTGTGGGGAAGGCGGATAGTCGTCTTCGGTTCATTGGTAGAATTTTGGGAAGATGTGGTTCATCTGTAAAGGAGATCGCTTATAAAACACTAATACGACCTGTTCTTGAGTACTGCTCGAGCGTTTGGGATCCCTATCAGGTCGGATTGAGGGAGGATATAGAAGCAATTCAGAGGCGGGCTGCTAGATTTGTTACTGGTAGGTTTTGATCATCACGCGAGTGCTACAGAAACGCTTCAGGAACTCAGGTGGGAAACTCTGGAGGAAAGAAGGCGTTCTTTTCGTGAATCGCTACTGAGGAAATTTAGAGAACCAGCATTTGAGGCTGACTGCAGTACAATTTTACTGCCGCCAACTTATATTTCGCGGAAAGACCACAAAGATAAGATAAGAGAGATTAGAGCTCATACAGAGGCATATAGGCAGTCAGTTTTCCCTCGTTCTGTTTGGGAGTGGAACAGGGAGAGCAGAAGCTAGTTGTGGTACGAAGCACCCTCCGCCACGCACCGTATGGTGGATTGCGGAGTATGTATGTAGATGTATTCTAATTAGTCTAGCAAACCCTAAGGACTTATAATACTAACAGTGCTCAATGCAGTAAGCAATGCAAAACAATTTTTTTCTGACAGCTACACTGCTGGCCATTAAAATAGTTACACCACGAAGACGACGTTCTACAGACGCAAAATTTGACCGACAGGAGGAAGATGCTGTGATATGCAAATGATTAGCTTTTCAGAGAATTCACACAAGGTCGGCGCCGGTGGCGACACCTACAACGTGCTGACATGAGGAAAGTTTCCAACCCATTTCTCATACACAAACAGCAGTTGCCTGGTGAAACGGTGTTACGATGCCTCGCGTAAGGAGGGGAAATGCGTACCATCACGTTTCCGACTTTGATAAAGGTCGGATTATAGCCTATCGCGATTGCGGTTTATCGTATAGCGACATTGCTGCTCGCGTTGGTCGAGATCCAATGACTGTTAACAGAATATGGAATCGGAGGGTTAAGGAGGGTAATACGGAACGCCGTGCTGGATCCCAATGGCCTCGTGTCACTAACAATCGAGATGACAGACATTTTATCCGCATGGCTGTAACGGATCGTGCAGGCACGTCTCGATCCCTGAGTCAACAGATGGGGACGTTTGCAAGACAACAACCATCTGCACGAACAGTTCGACGACGTTTGCAGCAGCATGGACTATCAGCTCGGAGACCATGGCTGCGGTTACCCTTGACGCTGCATCACAGACAGGTGTACTCAACGACGAACCTGGGTGCACGAATGGCAAAACGTCATTTTTTCGGAGGAATCCAGGTTCTGTTTACAGTATCATGATGGTCACATCCGTGTTTGGCGACACCACGGTGAACACACATCGAAAGCGTGTATTCGTCATCGCCATACTGGTTTATCACCCGGCGTGATGGTATGGGGTGCCATTGGTTACACGTCTCGGTCACCTCTTGTTCGCATTGACGGCACTTTGAACAGTGGACGTTACATTTCAGATGCGTTATGGCCCGTGGCTCTACCCTTCATTCGATCCCTGCGAAACCCTACATTTCAGCAGGATAATGCACGACCGCCTGTTGCAGGTCCTGTACGGGTCTTTCTGGATACAGAAAATGTTCGACTGCTGCTCTGGCCAGCACATTCTACAGATCTCTCACCAATTGAAAACGTCTGGTCAATGGTGGCCGAGCAAGTGGCTAGTCACAGTACGCCAGTCACTACTCTTGATGAACTGTGGTATCGTGTTGAAGCTGCATGGGCAGCTGTACCTGTACACGGCATCCAAGCTCTGTTTGACTCAATGTCCAGGTGTATCAAGGCCGTTATTACGGCCAGAGGTGGTTGTTCTGGGTACTGATTTCTCAGGATCTATGCACCCAAATTGCGTGAAAATGTAATCACATGTCAGTTCTAGTATAATATATTTGTCCAATGAATACCTGTTTATCATCTGCATTTCTTCTTGGTGTAGCAATTGTAATGGCCAGTAGTGTATTTTATTCAAGGTTCCCATACACCATATTATTCCCTACTCTTTTTTCCTTTTTTTGTTTTTGCTACAAAACTCTATTTTTAAATGTAATTTTCGTTGATTGCGACGACTACACGCCACCTTACTGGGACGTTCTTTATGCCCACATGGTACTCATCTACTGATCGACGTCGGAGCCGATAACTTCCTGTTCGACAAAATATTGTTACGATGAGCCGCTTCACTCGCAAGCGATTCCGCACAGATATCCTTCGTTGCTCTTTACGGTCTTCTGTTAGGTGGAAAGAGCCCAGCTGGCACACACTTGGGTATCTCAACTGGTGGACGAGTGCGTCAGCACTACCAACAGAAACATATAGACGGGCAGCGAGGTGTTTGATTGTGATCCCTGGATCAGCTCGAATGAGAGTGTCCGCACGTCCCAGCATTGCAGGAGTCACAGCTGTGAACGGCCGTCCAGTACGTGGGAGATCAGACAGATTTGCGCGGCCCAACTACTTACCATACTTTTGTTCACTGCCAGGTCTCTATAGACATTCTGCGAGCGCCTCTGAATATCTGAGTTGCTCTGGTGTCCCATAAAAAGAAACTGAATGACAGTTCTCTGCTTGGAACGCACCTCCGTTACAGACACCATTTTGAAGGCTACGTATAGCGCCACCATCTACAGGAACTTCAAGAAACTACAGAAGCTGAAGCGATGTCCCACAATAATTTTTTAAACCAAAACTGGCGGAGAAAGAAAAGTAATGCGTTGTTTACTGAAGGCCATTATTTACTGCACGCCCCTCGTATACACCTAGATTCAGCATTTAAGGCTGGTTCCTGTACTTGTAACTTTGTACACTATCTGCCTAACGCCGAACATGATGGTTTTCCCTCCAGACATCCCTATATGATGCGGAATTGACCATTATATGTCACCCCTCACCCCCTGGTTGCTCCTCTCCTCTCCCATCCATATCCTCTGCCACGCCTTCACTGTTATGTCCCCCCTATCCTCCATCTCTACCTCCCTCATCTCCTTTCCCAAGGTGGCTTCCGTCACCTCCCACTCCCGGGTGATGCCCTCTCTCCCTCCATTTACCCCTCCTATCAACTCTGATCCTCACCCCACTCCTTTCCTCTGTCCTTTCCCTGGGCTCCCTCTTCCCCACCCCTTCCATCCTGTTTTCTCCTTGCCTAACCTCTCCCTGTCTCCCTTCTCCCCCCCCCCCCGAGTCCTTTTGTATTCCCCTCCTTTGCCTTTCCCCACTCCCTGTCGCGTCTGCCCCTCCCTCTTATGGGTCCCCGTCCTCCATCGGCTCCTTTCCCCCCCTCCCTCCTTCGTTTTTCCTCTCCTTCCCCCCATTTTTCTTTTCCATCATCTGTCCAGGTTCCCCCCATCTCCCCTTGGCTGTGGTATGTCATATTTGCAGTGTTCAAGTGACTGTTCAGTGTTGTTTCGTCTTCCCAAAGTGTTGCGAACAGAAATCATGCTGTCACTGGGTGTGAATTTTAAGTCTCTTGCGAAGAGAAACCAGACTGTCGCCGTGTTTTTTAATTGTCTGTCTATTATTTTACCTGTCTGCTTCATATGTATTTTATTAGTATATCATCCCTTTGTTCTACGTTTTAAGTTCCACCATGTTACCATTTAAGTCTCCGATTTTATCGCCTGTTTTTATTATTTATTATCTTCATATTTTTAAAACAAATTCTGTAGGCTTAAGAGCGGCATACTAAGCTGCTGCCAGCCCGCACCCTTTGGGGGGAATCGAAACTCAACAAAGGAAAAAAACGGGGGGGGGGGGGGACTATATGCAGCGTAAAAGGAGGCGCTGAGTAAAGAAACCGTAACGCCACAGTGGGTCGATCAGGAGAGGTCAGTGATTTTGAACTTGGACTCGTTATTGGTTGCCACTTGAGTAACAAATCTGTTAGGGAAATTTCAGCCCTTCCAAAGCAGCCCACGTCGACTGTTGGTGATGTATGAAAACGCAAAGGAGCAGTCACAGCTAAACAAAGTCCAGGACGACGTCACGTCCTCACGGACAGCGACCGTCGAGCATTACGGAAGGTGACTGTAAGAAGTGGAATGAAAACAACGGAACGAATCACTCGTGATTTTCGAAGCGTAACAAGGAGTAGTGCTGGTCAATGACTCTGAATAAGGAGTGAGAACGAGTGGGGAACAATGGTAGAGCAGCTATTCTAAGGCCACATATTTCTGTAATCGATGATGAGTGACACTTCGAGCAAAGAGCGACCCCCAGAAAGTCGATGAGTGCAAACCAGTTAGTTGGAGTGATGAATCACTCTATACGAATCCGATGGAAGGGTTTGGGCGAATCACTCTATAGGAGTCCAACGGAAGTGTTTGGACTTCTCAAAGGTCTGGGAAACGTTATGTGCCATCATGTGCGGTGCCGAAAGTGAAATACAGAGGAACCGACGGAGGTGTTATAGTGGTTAGCACATTGGACTTAAATTCTGGAGGACGTCAGTTCAAATCCGCTTACGGCCATCGAGATTTAAGGTTTCGGTGGTCTTTCTAAATCGCTCCAAGCAAACGCTAGGATGATTCCTTTGAAAGGGCACGGTCGATTTGCTTCGCCATCCTTGACACATTCCGAGGTTGTGCTCCGTCTCTAACAACCTCGTTGCCGACGGGACGTTAAACCCTTACCTTCCTTCTTTTAAGTACGGAAGTGGTGATGATGATGTTGGTTTGCGGAGCGCTCAACTTCGTGGTCATCAGAGCCCATACAAGTTCCCAATCTTTACATTTCCATTCTCACCATATCTTGATGAGATGACGAGGACAACACAAACACCCAATCCCCGGGCAGAGAAAATCCCCGACCCGACCAGGAATGGAACCCGGGATCCCATGATCTAGAGCAGCTACGCAGGTGGTGCTATTACGGTATCGAGGTGTCTTTTGTAATAAGCTGTAATCCACTTATTGCCTTTAGGTAAACGCTACGTGCGGAAGGATATGTACACATTTTACAGCGTCCTGTATTCTGTTCAGCAGAGGATAATTTGTACAAGACGATTCTGTCAGCACGACACCGCAGCCTGTCATATATGAGCATCTGTGGGGCAGCTGTTTGTGGACGGTAACAATCCTAAAACTGAGTAGCCTGGCCAGACTCGCAGCCTCGACCGAATGGAACACCTATGGCATGAAATTCGAGAGTAGATTTCGCTCCAGACCACAGAGTACAACGTCACTACCTTCTGTGGTTTCGGCTCTGCCATTCCTCCACCGGCATTCAGACACCTCACTCAAAGTGTCCCAAAAAGAGCTGAAGCCGCCATAAAGGTGAAGGCTGGACACTCCTCGTGTTGATGTCTGCTAACAGGTGTCCGGACACTTTTGATCAGCTGCTGTACGTTGCTCCTCAGACGTGATATTCGATAACTGGCGAAAATTTTGAAACGGCAGAATGCTAATATCTGACTTGCTCCAAGAGTTTTCTCTATACTCAACGTTTCGTCTTATATTACAGTTCTGGTCTGGATGTTGTTTACTGCTTTATTGGATTAAGCAAATGTCATAAAACATAAAAGCTTATGTTATGCAAAAAGTATAGAAACAAACGGATGCTACAAAAACATTTTACGCTTAGTATTGAGGAATCGTTAGAAAACTAAGTGCTTCCTGTCAAACTAAATTTTGTCTTCTTCTCGTGCAGAAACGGTGAACTAAACGATCCACAGTGACGAAAAAATAGAGGAATTCACAACAGATTTGAATTCTGTCAAATTTAAAAAGTAAGAACTGTAACAAACTGTTCCAAACTGATACCCCTGTACGTGGCCGAATGTTTGAAACGATAATCACTTTAATTTTGGGAATTCCGAAGATAAATGGTTAAGTGTACTACCGCATGTGCAATACTAATAAAAGAAGTCGCTGAGTTGTTAAAATCAATGCTTGAATTGAACTAGAAATGATAAAAGCTGTAAATGTCGACCTAACATAGTGCTTAATGACAGAAAGACGGCTATTTGCGCCGGCGGGGGTGGCCGAGCGGTTCTAGGCGCTACAGTCTGGAACCGCGCGACCGCTACGGTCGTAGGTTCGAATCCTGCCCCGGGCATGGATGTGTGTGATGTCCTTAGCTTATTTGGGTTTAAGTAGTTCTAAGTTCTAGAGGATTGAGGACAGAAGTTAAGTCGCATAGTGCTCGGAGCCATTTGAACCATTTGAACGGTTATTTGCACTTCGTCACGTGACTTAGATATTGATTTCAAACCTTACCACGGCAGGGAGAGAGAGCAGTGGGCGGTGTATGTATATCAATGGTCCAAGAATTTCTAATACTATTTATTTTATCGTGGATTTATTTATTTATTTTGGAACTTTCCCAATTCATATCCGCATTTTGCTACATCTTACGAATAAGCTTATTTCCGCCAAAATCGGACCTGTTTGCAAGGAAGTGAAAGCTGGTTTTATAAGATCAGTGCTTTTCACAAGAGTAGGTCTGTCCTTAACTTCAACATACATAAAAAAAGCTGGTGTGCACACATGTTATAGGCTCCGCCCGAAAGCCCACTAAATAGTATCTAGCTGTCTGCGTGGCATTCTTCACAGCTTTCGTCTGCCAGATGTTGTGTCGTCGCCAGTTCAGGTTTTATATCTCGCTGCTTTACATCTCAGCTGGAAGTTCTCTGAGTTCTTTGCTGCCTCTTTTTCTTCTTCTTTGAGCGACGCTATCGCCACCAACTTCGCGTGCTGAGAAATTCGCGTCAGCAGCATCTCGGTATATTGTAATGCCGGTGCTCTCTCCCCCTGTGTCACTCTCTCGGTATGTGTGCGCCTGCGTGTGTGTTTGCTCTCACTCGCTGTTTATATGCATGCATGCGCGGTTGCGTGTGCGTACAAAGACGGAGTGAGAGGGGAGTATTTTATTGGCGCTGGCTGTCCATTTTATGGCACCGGCGTGCACTCTGCGTGCCGTCCATCTTTGTCCTCATTAATTGTGTGCCCCCGGGCGAAGAAAAAAAATGGCGCTTGTTTCATTTTGCGGCGCGCGGTGGAGCCGCGGGCGCCGCGCTGGTGAATCACGCTGTCGGCCAATCGCTGTCCGCCATCTGCAGCCGTAAAGAGGCTCTGCGACGCGGAGAAAGTTTCGGCAGCCAGCGGGCCACACGCCACAACGGGAGACCGCCGCCGTCTAATCTGATTACGATGGCCCCCAAACCCTGACAGCCACAAACTACATCTCGTGGTTTCACAATACACGGTGCCATATCGATTACCTGTGGAGGTTGTGCAAACATTTTTCACGACAAAATGAGATCTAATTAACTATTTTAATTAGCATTAACTGGAGCACCCACTAATATGGATATTCCCATATCCACAACTTTTTTGAATATACCTCTGAAGGTGGCAGTGGTAAAATACAGGGAGCGAAAGGCTATTTACAATTTGTGCAGAAACCAGATGGCAGTTATAAGAGTCGCGAGACATGAAAGGGAAGCAGTGGTCGGGAAGGGAGCCTCTCCCCGATGTTATTCAACCTGTATATTGAGCAAGCAGTAAAGGAAACAAAAGAAAAGTTCGGAGTAGGTATTAAAATCCATGGAGAAGAAATAAAAACTTTGAGGCTCGCCGATGACATTGTAATTCTGTCAGAGACAGCAAATGACTTGGAAGAGCAGTTGAACGGAATGGACAGTGTCTTGAAAGGAGGATATAAGATGAACATCAACAAAAGCAAAACGAGGATAATGGAATGTAGTCGAATTAAGTCGGGTGATGCTGAGGGAATTAGATTAGGAAACGAGACACTTAAAGTAGTAAAGGAGTTTTGCTATTTGGGGAGCAAAATAACTGATGATGGTCGAAGTAGAGAGGATACAAAATGTAGACTGCCAATGGCAAGGAAAGCGTTTCTGAAGAAGAGAAATTTGTTAACATCGAGTATTGATTTAAGTGTCAGGAAGTCGTTTTTGAATGTATTTGTATGGGGTGTAGCCATGTACGCAAGCGAAACGTGGACGATAAATACTTTAGACAAGAAGAGAATAGAAGCTTTCGTAATGTGGTGCTACAGAAGAATGCTGAAGATTAGATGGGTAGATCACATAACTAATGAGGAGGTATTGAATACAATTGGGGAGACGAGGAGTTTGTGGCACAAATCGACTAGAAGAAGGGATTGGTTGGTAGGACACGTTCTGAGGCATCAAGGGATCACCAATTTAGTACTGGAGGGCAGCGTGGAGGGTAAAAATCGTAGAGGGAGACCAAGAGGTGAATACACTAAGCAGATTCCGAAGGATGTAGGCTACAGTAGGTACTGGGAGATGAAGAAGCTTGCACAGGATAGAGTAGCATGGAGAGCTGCCAGTCTACATTTTATATCCTCTCTACTTCGAACATCATCAGTTATGTTGCTCCTCAAGTAGCAAACCTCATCTACTACTTTAAGTGTCCTATTTCCTAATCTAGTTCTCACAGAATCACCTGATTTAATTCTACTACATTCCATTATCCTCGTTTTGCTTTTTTTTATGTTCATCTCATATCCTCCTTTCAAGACACCGTCCATTCCGTTCAACTGCTCTTCCAGATTATTTGCTGTCTCTGACAGAATTACAACGTCATCGGCGAGCCTCAAAGTTTTTATTTCTTCTTTTGTTTCTTTTACTGCTTGCTCAATATACAGGTTGAATAACATCGGGGAGAGGCTAAAAACCTGTCTCACTCCCTTCCCAACCACTGCTTCCCTTTCATGTCTAGCGACTCTTATAACTGCCATCTGGTTTCTGCACAAATTGTAAATAGCCTTTCGCTCCCTGTATTTTACCCATGCCACCTTCAGAATTTGAAAGAGAGTATTCCAGTCAACATTGTCAAAAGCTTTCTCTAGGCCTACAAATGTTGGAAACGTAGGTTTGCCTTTGCTTAATCTATTTGTTAAGATAAGTCGTAGGGTCAGTATTGCCTCACGTGTTCCAATATTTCTACGGAATCCAAACTGATCTTCCTCGAGGTCGGTTTCTACCAGTTTTTCCATTCGGCTGTAAAGAATTCACGTTAGTATTTTGCAGCTGGGACTTAACTGATAGTTCGATAATTTTCACATCTGTCAACACCTGCTTTCTTTGGGATTGGAATTATTATAGTCTTCTTGAAGTCTGAGGGTATTTCGCCTGCCTCACACATCTTGCTCACCAGATGGTAGAGTTTTGTCAGGACTGGCTCTCCCAAGACTGTCAGTAGTTCTAATGGAATGTTGTCTACTCCCGGGGCCTTGTTTCGACTCAGGTCTTTCAGTGCTCTGTCAAACTCTTCACGCAGTATCATATCTCGCAATTCATTTTCATTTACATCCTTTTCCACTTCCATAATATTGTCCTCAAGTACATCGCCCTTGTATAGACCCTCTATATACTCCTCCCACCTTTCTGCTTTCCCTTCATAAATATTCGATGAAATTCATGTCGGGCGATCTGGGTGGCCAAATCATAAGCTCGAATTGTCCAGAATCTTCTTCAAATCAATCGCAAACAGTTCTGGCCCGGTGACGTGTTTGGGAACATGCAGCCATGAATGGTTGCAAATGGTCTTTAAGTAGCCGAACACAACGATTTCCAGTCAATGATCGCTTCAGTTGGGCCAGAGCACATGTAAACACAGCCCACACCATTATGGAGCCACCACGAGCTTTCACAGTGCCTTGTTGACAACATGAGGCCATGGCTTCGTGAGGTCTGCACCACTCTCGAATCTAGCCATCAGCTCTTACCAACTGAAATCGGAACTCATTTGACCAGGCCACAGTTTCCCAGTCGTGTAGGGTCGAACCCATATGGTCACGAGCTCAGGAGAGGCGCTATAGGCAACATCGTGCTGTTAGTCTCTAGCGTAAATCGTCTGCTGCCATAGCCCATTAACGCAAAATTTCGCTGCGCTGTCCTAACGGATTTCTATGGTTATTTCATGCAGTGTTGCTTGTCTGTTAGAACTGACGACTCTCCGCGAAAGCCGCCGCTGCTTTCGGTCGTTAACTGAAGGTCATCTTCCTCGGCATTGGCCGTGATGAGAGGTATTGCCTGGAAGTTGATATTTTTGGCAGACTCTTAACACTGTGGATCTCAGAATACTGAATTCCCTAACGATTTCCGAAATGTAATATCCCATGTGTCTAGGTCCAACTGTCATCCCGCTTTGTTAAGTCTATTAACACCCGTCGTGCGGCCATAATCACGTCTGAAACCGTCTCACGTGAATCACATGAGTATACATGACACCTCTGCCAATGAACTTTCCTTTTATACCTTGTATAAGCGATGCTGCTGCCATCTGTATGAGTGCATATAGCTGTCCTATGAGCTTTGTCACCTCAGTGCACTTAGCTTGTAGACCTTAGTTGCCTAGGCTGCAGTGCACTTCTTCTTACGAGGGGGTGCTGGTAAGTCTTTGGCTTTATAAAGAAAAAAGCTGTTACCTGCCTGAAAAAAAGGTATTTACTCAAAATATTCCCCTCTGAGCTCAACACATTTATAGCATCTTTGTTCCAGTTTCTTTAACTCACCTAAAAAAAAAAAAGGTCCCCAACATTTGAGTATTTAATGAAACAAATTGATTAGATGTGTATCATTCAAAGTATTTTCTATCGCTGACCACCTACTTTCTCCCATCTTTCGGGCAGTGTACGAATCCCACGTTGAAAAAATTGTTAGTCTTTTGAAGCTATCCACGAATCGATCCAATTTGTGACTTCTTCATGAGATCGGAAGTGTCGGTCAGCCAGGCCATGCGCCATTGCATTTATAATGTTTTGGTTCAACAGGGTTGAAAGAGTTCGAAAGGACTAAAACTACACAACAACAAGAATCACTACGAAATCCCAAAACAAAAATCTAAGTGAATGTTATCATGATGTACAACGAACGATTCCGTTTTATCGGACGATTAGAAAACTATAATTGGATTACGTCTAGGTAAGCTGTTATCGAAGTTGTTAATAGTCTATATCGGTATTTTAATTAGTTAATAGTAAAATAGTAATTAAAACATCGCCTTTTAAGTGAATAAAATGGTTGTCAAGAATGAAAGTATTTTGTCGTCCTGGTTCGACTGAAATATATCAGTTGCGTCAACAGCTGTTTAGCCTTTTCTAAAAAAAAAAAAAAAAAAAAAAAAAAAGCTGTTAAAACATTATCACTGAAACAAACTAAGAATTTTATCAATTCATAATTTTATTAATGGGTTTTTGTAAAGTTTTTTCCTTGAGGGTGAAGAAAGAAGTTTACATCATTGTTATCGACTGATCCCCATCTTCAATGAAGGTCACATCCCTGTAAAAAGACAGATATTGTTTTCCAAGTCGCATTTCAGTGTCAAAATTAAATGAGCGGTGTTATCGTACCAGGCATTGCAGACAGATGATATAAACCACGCCCACAAAAGCTATTACACCACTGCAAATAAGAGGTGGTTCTGACTTGCAGTACATGTTGGTAAATCTGGGTGTGCCGGCCGGTGTGGCCGAACGGTTCTAAGCGCTTCAGTCTGCAAGCACACCGTTGGGTGGCTTGCGGAGTATCAATGTAGATGTAGACCGCTACGGTCTCAGGTTCGAATCCTGCCTCGGGCCGGATGTGTGTGATGTCCTTAGGTTATGTAGGTTTAAGCAGTTCTATGTTCTAGGGGACTGATGACCTCAGAAGTTAAGTCCCATAGTGCTCAGAGCCTTTTGAACCCTAAAGCGATTTTTGAAACATTATTCGAGATGTGATTAAAATTTAAACCACTTGGCTCATTCAGTATGTTTTTTAAAGGAACACACCAGCATTTGACTTTTTTTTGTTTACTTGAATACAACCGATGTTTCGGCCTTTTATGCCATTTTCAGGTATTTGATTTTATGTCTTTAACATATATTGCACAACACTTGCAAACATACGCAATATATTGTAAAGACTTGAAAATGGCGTAAAAGGCCGAAACCTGGGTTGCACTTAAATAAACAATAAAACCGTCAAATGGCGGTGTGGGTCTTTAAAAAATATTGTCTGACTATTGCTCGGCAACATAAAAAGCTGTTCATTCAGATTAGTTCTCGAATGATAAGCTGTACATGAAAGTATTTCTGAACGTACATTGCTCCTAGTGTGAGAAATATGTCTTATCAAAGAGGCATCTGACTGCTCGTAAAAGTGCTCAGTCACAGGTATGTATTCGGTTCCTGTCGCCTCTCCATAACAGAGATTCCTTGATGTTTTTGTTTCTTCGCATGACTGATTTTATACTGCTCGAATAGTACTGGTTACGCCGTTACTAGCCTGAGAGATGGAGTAGTCACTACACGGTGTACGACGGACACTGCAGAGGCTGGTATTATGTAGAGCCATCCCGGCGATGAAATAATTAGGTGGACACCGGTGACGGATAACAAAGTGCGACCGGCTGCAGCGTCACACGCCTTGTTTGCCACTTGTTTGCTGCACAGCCCCGCGTCCGCCGACGCGGCGCGCGCAGCTCGTGCGCAAACGGGCGCGCCCTCGTGTTTACATCTCGTCGCGTGGGATGACGTCACACCGCGGCCTAGGACGACGCTGCGCCTCCCGTAGCAAGCGGTCCGGCTCCTAGGCAGACCAGAAACCGTGGAAACACCTTACAGGGCAAACCGCAGGCGTGACGTGGTGCGGCGGCGTTTCTTATCCCGTTGTATCTCTCTAACCGGTTACGAGTTACGTTTTACTGTGCTACGCACCGAACCTGTCCCGAGCTGGTTCTTTCATTTTACGCATAAGGATATTCCTGGAACGAGTAGCCGCCTCGGGACTTTTCCCACAGATAGACAGGAAACGAGCATCGATGACGCATCAGGGGTCTTTGTTTCTAACTGCTTTTCTTTCTGGGTCTGAGCCAAAACAGGACTGGTTGCTGACTGACTTTCCACAGACGAGTGGTCAGCATGCCCGATTGACATACGGAGGAGTCAGGCTCAGTTCGCGACACTGAAATGGAGTCTATTGAGCCACGTGAGGACTGTATGGGACCAGCTTGAAGGAGAAGTAGCAGTTTTGGTTTAGAAAAGCCGACCTTAACGGCCGTGAGGTGGAACCACGCACTCCCTAACACTAACATTTGATGACGCAACAGCCGTAAGATGACACCGTGGGCCATTGGCGTTGCATGAACTTCTAGATACTATATTAGAGTATTTATATGTTTCTTTCTGGTTTCACAAAGTTTTTTAAAAAAGCTGAACGCTTATTTCGATCTTTTGCATCTCTATCTCCCCATGTGAAAACGTTGAAAGACTTTTTTTTTTTTTTTTTTTTTTTTTTTTTTTTTTTTTTTTTTTTTGGGCAAGTGGCGATCCTGAGTCGCTCAAACATTTTATGACCGATAATTTTTATAGCATCTAATGAACAATCGTTTTCGATTTCATATTATGAACATCTTCAGATCTTTTGAAACAAATGAAATGTCGTGTGGCGAGGGCCTCCGGGCGGGTAGACCTGGTCGCCTGGTGCAACTCTTTTTAACTGACGCCACTTCGGTGACTTGCGAGTCGAAGAGGATGAAATGATGGTGATGAAGACGACACACACACACTCAGGGCCTGAGGAGAGAAAATCTCCAACCCAGCCAGGTTCAAAATGGCTCTGAGTGCTATGGGACTTAACTTCTGAGATCATCAGTCCCCTTGAACTTAGAACTACTTAAACCTAACTAACCTAAGGACATCACACACATCCATGCCCGAGGCAGGATTCGAACCTGCGACCGTAGCGGTCGCGCGGTTCCAGACTGTGCCGGCCGCGGTGGCCGTGCGGTTCTAGTCACTTCAGTCCGGAACCGCGTGACTGCTACGGTCGCAGGTTCGAATCCTGCCTCGGGCATGGATGTGTGTGATGTCCTTAGGTTAGTTAGGTTTAAGTAGTTCTAAGTTCTAGGGGACTGATGACCTCAGATGTTGAGTCCCATAGTGCTCAGAGCCATTTGGTTCCAGACTGTAGCGCCTAGAACCGCTAGGCCAACCCAGCCAGGAATCGATTAGGCGCAGCAGACAGAACTGCCTCAGATCAAAGATTTCGAGGCTGTGTGGTGCCTTTCGACATTTCTTTCCATACTCGTTATTCGAATGCGCACGCAGTATACGCAAGCTATCTGTCAGAAGCAATTTAGCAAACACTTTTCATGCGCCTCGTATTTTCTAGTCCTTACTGTTTTTCCCCCAAGTTGTTTTATTTATTTATGTTCAGAGCCATCTGTTAACTTAATAATTAGGAAAGAACATGAAAATTTCACTCATCCTGGCGTTCTGAGACACTCTTAATGGTAAATTTTGTTCTTATTGATGGAAGTAAAATTATTCTTTTCTAGTCATAGGGAAAAGTACTCGACAACGTATGTGTGACCCACTATTACATTCACACTCATAACGCCTAAAAATTAGAACGTCCAGTGAAGACAACTGACCTGCGCAAGTAATATCTTTGAGATCTTCAGAGTCTCTAGGAGTGTCCTTAGGGTAATAATATCCACGTGTTCTGCGCACGTAGCCAAAATCAAATCGAAATTGTCGATATAACAATTATTTCTCCTGTTTAACATTTATTTTCTAGTAACAGCAGTAGTAAATTATTTTTCCTACTACAGATGCAAATCGTACTACATCGGAGGAAAAACAGATACTTTACACAGACAGGTACCATGAAGGTCTAATTATAGTTATACAAGTAAAATGCAATTTCTGTATTGAAACATATCGTGACACTTTGTGATGACTAGTTAATATCCTAGTGCTACTTTATGTGACTGTATGGAACAAGAGCTAGATAAAATCGATACTGGGGATATGTGCTATCAGTCAATCCGTCGAATGTATAAACATTTCGAGCAATTTTCACCCGTAGATGAGATTTATGTATGATAGTTCCAGGCAATAGAGCCATATTATACAGCATATTATACAGATATCCAATGCATTATTTTTTTTTAATAGACACGCGAGGAAACTGTAAGACTAGCGTCGTCCAAGATGTGGAGAATGATTATGCGCGATTAAGATTTTAGTTTCGCTAAGTATGGACGAAGATTGAACACATGACACGAAAAAGTGAAACGGAAGAAATTCGTATGTAAAAACATTACCGTGTTCGGGAAACCCCTGATTTGCAAAACGTTAGATGCCAGTTGGATATTTTTCGGGAAAATTTCATTTTGGCGTCGTAAGAAACCATTTCGCAGCGTTGCCGCAGCGTGAAAAGTTGAAACAGACACCCAATAATACTATCCAGTGCAGTACACAACCTATAAAATTAGCGGTGGCTGTTCCTTCTTTTCCCACAGCAAAAAAAGAAAAAAAGCGACATCTGAGCTGTGACACTTGCAAACAAGTAAAATGTCCTTGTATTTATCTCTTAACAGCATTCAGCTAAGCTGATTTCAGATATGAAAGTTAAATCATTAACAGGCCTACAAAACACGATTACAAATTTCACTGCGCTTTTCTATGCGATCCTGTAGGTCCTACCAACGTAATGGCATTGAAAGTCTGCAGGCCATTTTCGGGCAAACCTTACACTGCACCGCACTCACGTAACTTTTGGAGGCAATGTATGTTGCCTACAAAAATTGCGATCTGCGCACCGGAATGCTCACCCCAAAGATTTTCCTACTGTATGAGAATGCCACCTGCTGGAAGTTAAATTATCACTGTTATGTTATTACTAACTATTGTTAGCAACGAAACATAGACAGTTCTTCAGATCGACTAAAAGTAGTTTTGCTATTTCTTCCTAAGATACTTCAAATGCAAATATGACGTGGCTTTTGCAGCGCGCGCCACATGGCCGTTCAGTAACCAGCAGTTAGTTAACTGGCGTCTGGCCAAATTAAATGTTGCGGAACTTTCTAATCGGCCGCTCCGAATATATCAACATCTTTAATGTCCCCGACAGCGCGAGGCGTGTTATTACCGCTCCAGTTTCTCCGGCCCGCCTGTCGCTGCCGCTTTGAACCTCCCGCGAGCGGCCGTCTGTCTCGTAAAGAAGTCTCCAGGCGTCTGTCTGCCCACGAGAGTTAACCAGCCCTCTCAAAAACTGCCATTATTCTGAAATATAAACATGCGTTCCTATGAGGAAGTGAAAGTACACTCCGTGGCACCATGTCTTGTACTCGCAGCCGTGTACCTTGCATGCTAGTTTTGTACTGCAGCCATGTATTACAGTCTATTGTCATTAGAAAATAGCCGACCTTATTTTGAAGTTTGCTTCAGAATAAATTACTCGTGTTATCTGAGATCGGTAAATTACAGTTATTCGAATCCAAGTAGTCAAAGAATTTAGCTGAATGGGAGAGAAGGGGTCTTTCATTTAGACCGACCGTAGTTCAGTGCCCGGTTATAATTCACCAACCTCAATACGTCGTCCTCTAAACTGAGAGAGTCACAATATATACCAGGTAATTCTTTCTTTGGATGTAACGACAATTCTGTACTCGCTCTTAGTACTTTTCCAGGGAAGCAGCACAGTCACCGAATTTCATTCTATTCTCTCCTTCAGCCTCATAAGTCAGCAGCATACTCTGGAGATGACTGTTGGGATCAGATGCAGGGATATCTCATTGCCGTCCTGGGTAAGGTCCTAGAATAGGTTTTCGTTGCCACCCTCCCCCTTGTACGCTTTAGTGTTGTGTATGTGTTGTTATGGATGAAGTGAAGGGAGGGTGTGAAACTCTTTGCCTCCACATAGCCCAGTCCTCTCGAATAGTAGCAAGGGGTCCACGAGCTCCAGGTCTCCATCTGACAGAAAATCACCATCAAGAGTGTATCATGCCATATTTCCAAGAGGAACTTCGGAGAGTTTCGCAGCGTAAACCAGGATATTGGCCCAAAATGTCATCAGGAAATCTACCTCAGGTCTCCTTGCCGACGTTAGTAGCAGTGAAAATTACTTCCACCGCCATGACTCGAACTGGCTGCAGCCGAGTCGACTGCCACTGCACAAGCATGCCTTAGAGACCTGTGGTACAGAGACAGGTTTTATTCAGAATATCACATTTATAAACCCGGACACTCATTTGAGGGCTCACTGTGTTATCATATAAATGTGACGGAAAGATAACTGGGTTATTGCATTACGTCAAGATGCTGTCATAAACAGGGTGTAACAGACGTAAGTGCACATATTTTTGAATGTGCTACCTTAATATGTACACTCATCAGTGTGTTGGTTTTCTCTCTCTCTCTCTCTCTCTCTCTCTCTCTCTCTCTCTCTCTCTCTCTCTCTGTGTGTGTGTGTGTGTGTGTGTGTGTGTGTGTGTTCCTACAGACATGTCACGAACAACGACCTGATGTTTTCTGTATGGCCGTACCTGGGTCACGAACTGCCTTGCTTGGTGTAAGGAGCATAAATATTGGACGATTCAACTGTGGAAAAACGTTGTGTGAAGTGACGAATCACGGTACACAATATGGCGATCCGATGTCAGGGTGTGGGTATGGCGAATGCCCGGTGGACGTCATCTGCCAGCGTATGTAGTGCCGACAGCAAAATGAGAAGGCGGTGGTGTCATGGTGTGGTCGTGTTTTTCGTGGAGGGGGCTTGCACCCCTTGTTGTTTTGCGCGTGGCGCTATCACAGCACAGGCCTACATTGATGTTTTAACCACTTCCGTGCTTCCCACTGATGAAGAGCAATTCGTGGATGGTGACTGCATCTTTAAACACGGTCAAACACCTGTTTATAATGCACGGCCTGTGGCGGAATGGTTACACAACAAAAACATCTCTGTAATGGACTGGCCTGCACAGAATCCTGATCTGAATCCTGTACACCTTTGGGATGTTTTGAAACGCCGACTTCGCCCCAGGCCTCACCGACCGAAATCGATACCTCTCCTCAGTGCAGCAGTCGGTGAAGAATGGGTTGCCATTCCCCAGGAAACCTTCCACCACCTGATTGAACATATGCTTGCGAGAGTGGAAGCTGTCATCGAGGCTAAGGGTGGGCCAACACCATATCGAATTCTAGCATTACCGACGGAGGGCGCAATGAACTTGTAAGTCATTTTCAGACAGGTGTCCAGATACTTTTGATCACACAGTGTACCTTCTTGAAATGCTACACACTATCAGGGCTCACATCAACAATGTATCACATACAGTTATCCTAAAATTAATCTATGGCCTGCAATCACAATGCCTGTGTCCCGTTGCAACATGACAGTATACGTCCTTACACAGCCGGCTCAACAGATGTGACAACATGATAAGGCTGGAAGCTTTTCCGATAAAGCTAAGTTTATAACCTGTTCATGCGCCGCCGTGGTTAAAGTAAACCGAGCGTGATATAATGGCGCTATCCAAAACCGGTGCCGAGGCAACTGTGGTTCACCACCGACCATACTCAAAAGAAGTTTCTCATAGTGATTTATATATATCTGATTCGCTCAAAGAAGCACTGAATGTCAAGAAGTTCCATTTTAATGATGAGGAGCGGCGCGGAGTTAGCCGAGCGGTCTTAGGTGCTGCAGTCATGGACAGTGCGGCTGGCCCGGCGGAGGTTCGAGTCCTCCCTCGGTCATAGGTGTGTGTGTTTGTCCTTAGGGTAATTTAGGTTAAGTAGTGTGTAAGCTTAGGGACTGATGACCTTAGCAGTAAGACTTCACACACATTTGAACATTTTTTTAATGATGAGGTATACCTCACTGTGCCTGACGGTTGTGCAGATTTCTTTTCTATGGGAATTCTGTCACTTTTGTAAGATTTAGTGCATTTGCATTGAGTATGGGAGAGATTATGATGAACAGTGAGAGATAAACGCATGGCAGTTTAGACTAACCGTTTTGTGTCCACGGGAGCGCACTTTAATACCTGACCTGTTACTAGGAGGAAAATAAGCGTTAATGGCTTGCTCTTGCACACATCCTCTCGGAGACAGTAACCAACCTAAAAACATACCACTCCTAATATCAATAATTATTAGTGTGCAAATACTGACGTATTGTTGTTCAGTGCACCATACTTAGTCACCAACATAAATATCTGCACTTATACCCGTTACGCCATTCTTATTAAAAGGACGATCTACATCCATCAATACACTCCGCAAGTTACTGTATACTGAGTGATGGAGCGCACTTCGTCCCAGTATCACTCACTGTCTTTCCTATTCCATTTGACTATATAGCGACAGAAAAATTTCCAAGTGCTACTCTACAACCCTAATGTATCGTGTCGTATTGTTATGTACTCTGCCCTATGATAGAAACGCGAGAATTACTGCGCAGTATGCCATGTACATCTGTTGCAGAAATACACACAACAGTGTTTAGCCAGGACAATAGCTCATTTCGAGAAACAGTTTGCATTTAAATTCTCTAAGGATCTGTTGCATTATTGAGTATGCTATACTGACGAGTCGCAACACCATGAAGGCTGCATGCAACAGCACTATACAGCTGAACGTGCAGATGACTAGCATTTCGCCGGCCAGTGTGGCCGAGCGGTTCTATGCGCTACGGTCGCAGGTTCGAATCCTGCCTCGGGCATGAATGTGTGTGATGTCCTTAGGTTAGTTTGGTTTAAGTAGTTCTAAGTTCTAGGGGACTGATGACCTCAGACGTTAAGTCCCATGGGGCCCAGAGCCATTTGAACCATTTTGACTAGCATTTCAGGGTAACAAAAAAAAAAAAAAGTGTACGAGTAACGCCTTCTTGATTAAGTGTGTAAGGAGAGATGGCGCGCCGGCCAGAGTGGCCGTGCGGTTCTAGGCGCTACAGTCTGGAACCGAGCGACCGCTACGATCGCAGGTTCGAATCATGCCTCGGGCATGGATGTGTGTGATGTCCTTAGGTTAGGTTTAATTAGTTCTAACTTCTAGGCGACGATGACCTCAGAAGTTAAGTCGCATAGTGCTCAGAGCCATTTGAGAGATGGCGCAGCGGGTTTCTCATTCAGAACTGCATTCATGGGTTGTTCATGAGAAGATGGTACTGTGACTCGTTTGGGAAGGATAAACGTCTACCATGACTTGTCGTAGTTCAATAACGGTAGGATCGAGGAATATCGAATTGCACTGTCGTAGCGCGGTATTGGTACTCCCAATAGGCGATTATCACATGAATATGGAATCGATCGATTCGATATGGTTGTACTTAACGCCATTCGGGATTTCAGCGGCTCCAAGAGATCAGCGCCCGAGAGTACACACATTGCGCGCTCGGCTGTGGGCGATCATGCAACACGTCACATACCTTGAGTCTGGAAATAGGGTATGGAGCATTGCTAATGTCGGTTCGGTGACTGTTGTTGCAGCAAACAGAGGCATTCCGACAGTGGCACGCCCATCGGTAACACTGGCCATGCGAGTCATAATGCGTCGTCTTTTCAGACAAGTTCCGGTTCCACCTACAGCTTTACGATGTTTTTGTGTGGGCGCTCCGAGAAAAACAAATGTTGCAGACTGCATATGTCGTCATCATACGGGTCCAGTACCTAGCCAGATGGAATGAGGTGCCATTGTGTACATAATGCACTCACCTCTGGTTCCCATAGACTGTAATTTCAATATCAGGTGTGACACGTCATACACGTTAAGGCCGGTGCTTGTACCTTATGTTCGATGTCTATGTGACGGTGTTTTCCAACAATATAACGCAAGACCGCTTAGCCCCGTGCAGTTCTGATATACCTCGATACAGAGAGTGTTGGTCGGTTGCCCTCACTAAACACGTTCTCCGTATCTCTCACCCACTGAAAAGAATTGGCATACGGTTGAAACTGAATGACCTATCCGCGTCAATCATCCAAGCTCAGTATGACTCACGTCTAGCTGGGTTGCAGACATTGTGTACTAAATTTCGCACCCTCCGTACTTCCAACTCATCTACAAATTTAATTTTATATTCTTGTTACTATACTGCATATGCACGATAAGTAAAATTTTATTATTTTCTGTATTTCCAGATGCTGCAATTTTAATACCCAGCAATGGGACAATGCCCGACTGCATTCGCTCCAGGTCTTCTGCCGTGTGTATCTGTAGTTCAGCAAGAAAACAGTAACAGCACTTTGGTCCTGTTTGGACTCATTTAGTAATAACGTCGCACATAGTTCACGTTTTCGCATTTATCTCACACACTTCGGAAAGACACGAATGCCACACTAATTCCTTGCCCGTAGGACGGTGCTAATATACCCGCATCGGAATCGCGCTACGTTGTATATATGCTGCAGCAGCGTTCTCAGACGGATGCATTTTCATTGCCCTTATATTTAAACAATGTAGCAGGTTAAGTTCACCAGTAGTGCTGTACCTTTACACTATCGGGCTACTGGCTTCACTCTCTACTTGATGTTCAATAGCTTGCATTTACGCAATTTTAAGAAGGGAAGCTATTTAATACGCCATGTAAAACTGTCTCCTGGTTTTTCTGCACTTTGTAACATTCATCCAATGTCGATACTTTTCTGTGGACAGCAGCATCGTCCGCACTGGATCTGAGAGTCCCCTGCCCCTACTGATAAATCGCTTAATTAAGAAAATACAGGTGATGATAAGAACCCATGAACTTATTAAAGATTGAGGATTTAGAATCATAAACGCCATGATATGTATCAAAGGGTCTGGTCAGAAACGGACGTGACTAAAAAGGCAAAAACATAGAAAAAACATGTATTTTCGGGAGCCATGCTTGGAGAGGCAGGGTGAGTTGAAAAATAATCTAACCCAACAGGGTTTTGGAGACAAGCAAAGAGGCAAGATGTTAATGCAGTGTTATACTTTCAAGAATCCCGATTGCTGAATGTTGTTAGTGTTGATGATGATGATATTGATAAATTTGAGAATGTTATTTCGCTTCCTTGGGGCATATGTGTGACTTGGCTGTACGATCCTTCACGAGTCAATGAAGAATAAGTCCGTCCTCTCGCGCGCTAGTTGCACGGGGCCGCTGAGATACTACGTGACTTTATGACCGTCCTGAACCCATCGATTCCATATCCGCACGATAATCCTAGGACACAACCAATGCGAGAAGCAAACTCGTTGAACGACAAACCACTGTCTCGATAGGCATAGATGCTGCCACTAACGATTCCTACGCGTGCTGGTCGACGTTCGTTTTTCTTACATAACAGGATCTTCTCACAAACAATGTGCATTCAAATGCGATTACTATACTTGTATTCCGAAAGCAGATGGCGTTATTCCTACCTATTTTGTTTAAATGCTGATCATTTGCATACGCAAGCATGTAGTACATACACATCATGTCCGTTTGATGTACACAGATGTCTATGTGAACTGCACCTCTGTTTCACTTTTAACTTTCTTTCCTCATTGCTGTTAGCGTTGCTAATGCCTGTCCTTCGAAATATTTAAATCGATGGCAACATAGCTAAAGTACGCGGTAACTGAACGGCTTCATGCACTTCCTACGTCACCAGAGTAAAGAGAGATATCAGGAAACATAATGACTCCAGTTGTTGCGCGCAGTTTGCAGACGGCGTTGCGGTTATTTCGAGCTATTTGTCTTCTGGCCGTGAGAAGAAAGCAGTCGTGTAGACAGCTAGTTAAAGGTATTGAGAAATGTGGAGAATACAATACGAACTCTTCTCTACGAAAATACGAGGAACTTTGAAACAGAACGATAAATTACAGCGCGCATGCAGTGTATGGTAATTGAGCTCATGAGAGAGGTGTATGAATCGTTGCTATTGCTATTCAATAACCCAGAGCAGAAACTGTGGTGCGCTCTCAAGGCTGTGGCGGAGCGATTTCAAATTATGGCACTAACGGAAAACACTCATCGGTGTCATTGTTTCTTAGGGAGAGATTCATCCCGAATCTCCTGTTTAAATGCTATATCGAATTTTTCGACTCTATACCTGCTCTCTGCCTGCGTGCGATTTGCGATATGGCCCTATTATTTTTGCATTGCAGAAGAAGAACAATGATTGGAAAAGACTGGAACATGATGGTTAAACATCACTTTGACGACGTTGTCAGTAGAGAAGGAGACGGAAAGGGGTAGGTCGATTGCTTCGGACGAAGAAGTACACGCCAGGGTACCATCGCAAACATTTTTTCATGAGGACATTGATCGTCTTGTCCCACAATGGGGCTAAATGTATTAAACGTTATGGCGATTACTTTTGAAATAATAAATAGTTTGCAACAGCAGACATTTTTCCATGAAGATATTGACGGTTTTGTCTTACAGAATGTATTAACAGTTATGCTGATTACTTTTGAAATAATCAACATCGGCCTCTCTTTCCTCTAACTGTCCTTTACATGTGCAATATGTTATACGTAATATACGGCCCACTTACATTAATGTGTCCACCGCCTAATTTCGGCGTCAACGGGCAATAACCACTTACAGGCGGCGGGTGGCAGCACTAGCAGTGGATAGTACGAGGGTAATCCAAAAAGTAAGGTCTCCTGTTATTTTTTTTATAAGTGCAAAGACCTGTTTAATTCTACAATGGTTTACATCAGTTTACAGCTTGAACACTTAGCTATTTTTCGACATAATCACCATTTCTGTCGATGCATTTTTGTCGACGCTGTGGCAGATTTGGATTGCCCATGTCATACCAGCTCCCCGCCATGCTGTTCAGAAAGTTATGAACCTCTTCTTGCACCTCGTCGTCGGAGCTGAATCGCTTTCCAGCCAAATGTTCTTTTAACCTAGGGTACTGGGCACCAAGTCAGGATTATAGGGTGTGTGTGTGATTGTGTTCCACTGAAACTGTTGCAGGAGAGCAACGGTTCGCCGAGCGATGTGTAGGCGAGCGTTGTCATTGAGAACGTGTACGGCCTTGCTCAACATTCCTCTTCTCCGGTTCTGATTTGCCCGTTTCACCTCGTGGTGAAAGAAGAGGTCCATAACTGAACAGCATGGCTGCGAGCTGCTATGACATGAGCATACAAAAACTGCCTCAGCGTACTAAAAAATAGACCTTACTTTTGGAATTACCCTCGTATTTAAAGCGTGTCGGAGGGGGGGGGGGGATGGGGGGGGGGCGCAGAAATCAGTGCAGACGTTGTAGTAATGTGGAAACGAAACGATTTATCTGACGTCCAAAAGGTCATGATAAGGATGGAAGCTTTTCCGATAAAGCTAAGTTTATAAGCTGTTCATGAGCCGCCGTGGTTAAAGTAAAGCGAGCGTGACAAAATGGCGCTATCCAAAACCGGTGCCGAGGCAACTGTGGTTCACCACCGACTATACATGACAGGTGTGAACGACGGCTGTGGAGGCGTGTACGAGCCGGATGTTGTGGCCGAGCGGTTGTAGCCGCTTCAGTCTGGAACCGCACGACCGCTACGGTCGCAGGTTGGAATCCTGCCTCAGGCATGGGTGTTTGTGATGTCCTTAGGTTAGTTAGGTTTAAGTAGTTCTAAGCTCTAGGGGACTGATGACCACAGATGTTGTCCCATAGTGCTCAGAGCCATTTGAACCATTATTTTGAGACGTGTACGAGCGAACAGACGTGCAACTGTAGAGTAGCTGACAGCCCAGACGAACCAAGGGGCGAAGGATGAACGACGGCTGCGGAGAAGTCGACTAAGTGACCGCCCAGACGAACCAAGAGCAACCAACAGTGTCTCCTCAACGACCGTTCAGCCAACACTGCTGCGTATGGTTCTCTGCAGAAGGCGCCTGGTTCACGCACCGATGCTGACTGCTGTTCATCGGCGACAAAAGCAGGAATTTACGCAGCAGTACCTCAGCTGGACGTCATTCAGTGGCCTTTTCAGATGAATCACGTTTTATGTTTCACCGGACTGGAAACCATCACCCAGCAACAATCGTCGGATGGGTCCAGGCCGGAGGTTCAAATGGCTCTGAGTACTATGGAACTTCTGAGGTCATCAGTCCCCTAGAACTTAGAACTAGTTAAACCTAACTAACCTAAGGACATCACACACATCCATGCCCGAGCCAGGATTCGAACCTGCGACCGTAGCGGTCACGCGGATCCAGACTGTAGCCCCTAGAACCGCTCGGCCTCTCTGGCCGGCCCAGGCCGGAGGAAGAGGGGACCTTATGGTCTGGGGAATGTTTTCGGGGCATTGCCTGGGTGAACTCTTCGTTCTGGGAGACATATCTCCAATCGAGCAGATATTGGACGCCATTGGGCGATGACTCCAGAGTCATCTACCAACAGCGTTAGCCGTCCGTGCATTGACAGACCAAATGCATCAGGCATGGAACTTCATTTCACGCAGGTTCGAATCCTGCCTCTGGATGGATGTGTGTGTTGTCCTTAGGGTAGTTAGGTTTAAGTCGTTCTAAGTTCTAAGTTGTAGGGGACTGATGACCTCAGAAGTTAAGTCCCATAGTGCTCAGAGCCATTTGAACCATTTCATTTCACGAACTGACATCCAGCACCAGTACAAAACAATGCATGCTTGCAATCGACATTCTGGCAGTTGCACCGGTTATTAATGTACCAGCATTTCACGTCTGAAGTGACTTTTCTCGCGCTCGTGTTAACCTGTGTCCTTGTAATGTCAATGATTTAAAGAAGTTGAAACTTCCTGGCAGATTAAAACTGTATGCCGGACCGGGACTCGAACTCGGGACCTTTGCCTTTCGCGGGCAAGTGCTATACCAACTGAGCTACCCAAGCACGACTCTCGCCCCGTCCTCACAGCTTTACTTCTGCCAGTTAAATAAGTTACTTAAACAGATGTATTCCGGAAATCTCCTTACTCTACATCAATAATTTTTTGGTGTTGGGATTTTTTTCCGTCAGTGTAACTATCCCCAAAGGGCACTGCAGCGCCGACCGCTGGTCAGTATCGGGCCAACGCTGAGCAGCCCCCGCCGTGCTGTTACGTCGGGCCGCGTCGCGCGCGCGCTCGGCGCCTCGTTAGCTCGCCAGCCGGCCAGCCAGCCACGGGCATTAAGGCTGGCGGCGGCGGCGCACCGGGTTATGCCTTCACGGCTGCGGCCATAAAGCCGCCGCGTAAACTCGTCAGCGCGGCGTGTTTGCGCTGCGGTCTGCGACGCCGCCGTCCGGTGCTTAAATCACCCCGCAACGACAACCTGCCGCAGCCCGCCGGGCGCCTCTCGCTGCTGCCGGTCCACAATTGACCGAACAGCTTTTCGTTCTCTTTCTGTGCCCAGAAACACAACGGAAATAGGGAAATCGCGGAAGTTCTTACCAATACCTCCTAAAAGAGGAGCACAACTTCACTGCAAGTGAAACATAAAATTGTGGTATCACTACGGCGATATACATTTAGACGACAAAAGTCACAGGATACCTCCCGATACCGTGCCGGACCTCCTTTTGCCCGGCGTATTGCACCAGCTCGATGTGGCCTGGACTCAACGAATCGTTAAAAGTCTCTGCAGAAATAGTGAGCCATGCTGCCGCTGTAGCCGTCTATAATTGCGAACTCGTTGCCGCTGAAGGATTTTAGCACGAACTGACCTCTCAATTATGTCCCGTAAATGTTGGATGGATGGCCAAATACAGGGTGACACACGGGAGACGGACGGTTTTTAATAAAATAATACTCAGCCAACTTTAAAATTAATGCATGTTTATTTACACAAAATCAAAGCTAATTATTTGCCATTTTAGTTCAAATGGCTCTGAGCACTATGGGACTTAACATCTATGGTCATCAGTCCCCTAGAACTTAGAACTACTTAAACCTAACTAACCTAAGGACAGCACACAACACCCAGCCATCACGAGGCAGAGAAAATCCCTGACCCCGCCGGGAATCGAACCCGGGAACGCCATTTTAGTTAACAAAGGTATTTGTGAAAAATAATGTCGTCAAGGTGATGTCCATCATTTCAAATACAGGACTCAAGTCTCTTCTCAAAATCCTCAAAAATGTTTAAATGTGTGTGAAATCTTATGGGACTTAACTGCTAAGGTCATCAGTCCCTAAGCTTACACACTACTTAACCTAAATTATCCTAAGGACAAACACACACACCCATGCCCGAGGGAGGACTCGAACCTCCGCCAGGACCAGTCGTACAGTCCATGGCTGCACCGCCTAAGACCGCTCGGCTAATCCCGCGCGGCTCAAAATCCTCCATCACACGGACTAAAATCTCTGTAGGGATGCCAGCAATTTCTCGAATGATTGCATTCTTCAACTCGTCCAAATTTCGTGGTTTGTGGTTATAGACACAGTTCTTAAGGTACCTCCACAGAAAAAAGTCACATACTGACAAGTCGGGAAACCTGAGTGGTCAAGGAACATTGCCAAAACGTGAGATAATCCGGCCAGGAAACATGCGTCTAAGAACTGTCATTGAAGTGTTGCCCCATCGAGCTGGAACCAAACGCGTTTTAAAGGGATTCGACGTCTTCCTAGTTCTGGTTTCAAGAATGTTTCAAGCATACGAATGTAGCGAACCGAATTAACAGTAACTGTGCCCCTGTTCTCTTAAAAAAAGAAAGGGTTCAATAATGCCAACAGAGCCAAGAGCACACCAGACTCTTCCTTTTTTCTGAGTGTAAAGGACGCTGGTAGATAAGGTGTGGATGCTCTGGAGCCCAGTAAGGTAGGATTGGTTCATTCATGGTCCCGTTTAAATGAAAATGAGCTTCATCGCTCATCAATAAAATTTCATTTTCATTCGATCCCAAAATCACTTGCATTCTGTAAGTGAAGTCTTCTCGTACAGCAAAATCAGTTTCCTTAAGTTGTTGGACAATGAGAATTTTGTAGGGATGGAATTTTAATTCTTTATGCAAAATTCTTCTAATCGATTCACGATTGATTCGTAACTCACTAGCATGACGTCTAGCTGACCGTCCTGGGCTTCTGACTACCGCTTGCCTTACCCTTTCAACATTTTCTGGTGTCGTTACTGTGCGTCTCGGGCCAGGATGCTTCTTATCCACTATGTTCCCAGTTGAAGTTTTCCACTAATCTGAGGATTGTGTAACGGCTCAGAACAGCTCCATGTCGACCGACATTAAACCGCGCACGAAACAATCGCTGCGTAGCAGTAACAGACTCACCACTTTTCACGAAACGCTGCGAGTCCCACTGCTCCATAGTGACTGAGTAAATGAAATGGCGTCTTGTGTGGATCAGAACTATTCCCACCACGACCACCTCCCACCACCGCGCCCTCAGTACTACGCAGTTCAAAACCGCCCGTCTCCTGTGTGTCACCCTGTAATTCGCTCGAATTGGCCAGAACGTCCCTCAGACCAATCGCGAACAGCTGGAGCCCGGAGACATGACGCTTTGTCTTCCATAAAAATTCCATCGTTTTTTGGGTACATGAAGTCCTTAAATGACTGCAACGATCTTAAAAGAGCCGATCATTACCAGGATCCAGTCCATTGCATGTAAACACACCCCGCACCATAATGGAGCCACTACCTGTTTGTACAGTGCCTTGTTGACAACTTGGGTCTATGGCTTCGTAGGTCTGAGCCACACTCTAACCGTGCCTAACAACTCAAATTTTGACTTAGCTGACCAGATCACGATTTTATACTCGTCTACGGCCCAACCGCTACGGTCACGAGCTCAGGAGAGGCGCTGCAGGCGATGTCGTGCTGTTAGCAAAGGCACTCGCGTCAGTCGTCTGCTGCCACAGCCCATTAGTGACAGATTTCGCCGCACTGTCCTAACGGATACGTTCGTCGTATGTTCCACATTCATTTCTGCGGTTATTTCACGCAGTGTTGCTTGTACGAGGTGCATTCAAGTTCTAAGGCCTCCGATTTTTTTTTCTAATTAACTACTCACCCGAAATCGATGGAACTGGCGTTACTTCTCGACGTAATCGCCCTGCAGACGTACACATTTTTCACAACGCTGACGCCATGATTCCATGGCAGCGGCGAAGGCTTCTTTAGGAGTCTGTTTTGACCACTGGAAAATCGCTGAGGCAATAGGAGCACGGCTGGTGAATGTGCGGCCACGGAGAGTGTCTTTCATTGTTGGAAAAAGCCAAAAGTCACTAGGAGCCAGGTCAGGTGAGTAGGGAGCATGAGGAATCACTTCAAAGTTGTTATCACGAAGAAACTGTTGCGTAACAGTAGCTCGATGTGCGGGTGCGTTGTTTTGGTGAAACAGCACATGCGCAGCCCTTCCCGGACGTTTTTGTTGCAGTGCAGGAAGGAATTTGTTCTTCAAAACATTTTCGTACGATGCACCTGTTACCGTAGTGCCCTTTGGAACGCAATGGGTAAGGATTACGCCCTCGCTGTCCCAGAACATGGACACCATCATTTTTTCAGCACTGGCTGTTACCCGAAATTTTTTTGGTGGCGGTGAATCTGTGTGCTTCCATTGAGCTGACTGGCGCTTTGTTTCTGGATTGAAAAATGCCATCCACGTCTTATCCATTGTCACAACCGACGAAAAGAAAGTCCCATTCATGCTGTCGTTGCGCGTCAACATTGCTTGGCAACATGCCACACTGGCAGCCATGTGGTCGTGCGTCAGCATTCGTGGCACCCACCTGGATGGCACTTTTCGCATTTTCAGGTCGTCATGCAGGATTGTGTGCACAGAACCCACAGAAATGCCAACTCTGGAGGCGACCTGTTTAACAGTCATTTGGCGATCCCCCAAAACAATTCTCTCCACTTTCTCGAGCATGTCGTCAGACCGGCTTGTGCGAGCCCGAGGTTGTTTCGGTTTGTTTCACACGATGTTCTGCCTTCATTAAACTGTCGCACCCACGAACGCACTTTCGACACATCCATAACTCCATCACCACATGTCTCCTTCAACTGTCGATGAATTTCAATTGGTTTCACGCCACGCAAATTCAGAAAACGAATGATTGCACGCTGTTCAAGCAAGGAAAACGTCGCCATTTTAAGTATTTAAAACAGTTCTCATTCTCGCCGCTGGCGGTAAAATTCCATCTGCCGTACAGTGCTGCCATCTCTGGGACGTATTGACAATGAACGCGGCCTCATTTTAAAACAATGTGCATGTTTCTATCTCTTTCCAGTCCGGAGAAAAAAAATCGGAGGCATTAGAACTTGTATGCACCTCGTATGTTAACACTAACAACTCTACGCAAACGCCCTACTCAGGGTCATTAAGTGAAGGCTGTTCGCCGCTGCGTTGTCCGTGGTGAGAGCTAATGCCTGAAATTTGGTATTCTCGGCAGACTCTTGACGCTATGGATCTGGCAATGTCCCATGCCTCTAGCTCCAACTGCCATTCCGCGTTCAAAGTCTGATAAGTACCGTCGTGCGGCCATAGTCTCGTCGCAATCGGTCTCACAGGAATCACCTAAGTGCAAATGACAGCTCCAGCACAGCACTGCCGTTTTACATCTTGTGTATGCGGTATTATCGCCATCTGCTATGTGTCCATATCGCTATCCTATGATTTTTGTCACCTCAGTGCATACTTGTGGAATCAATCTTTCTGCCGAGCCTCCACTACCGTGATACGCATAATCCAATATGGTGCGAGTAGTGAAAAGTCTAGACGTTTAGAAATGACCATGAATGCTTGTCCGCGATACACCTGCAACAGATGTATGTTTCACCCTCTCAGGGCTTCATGCTCTCACCTAGTTACGATGGTCCCAGTATGTACGGATATCTTGCATCCTTATTGTACTTCCCACGCGACAGTATCGTGGTGCCATTTTTCAACAGGGCAATGCTCGTTCACACATGACACCTGGCACGGCATGCGATCAGGTTACTATCATACTTATACGGCAGCAGCTCACATCACGTATAAAGAACCTGTTATTTCGCCTTCAGCGCGATATATCTAACACTGTATTCCGCATTCTTGAGAATGCTGACAGATTAAGACACCTATATCAACACAGTGCCCACCCACACCAGTCGCTAATGAAATCTCTAACCTGCATTTCCCTGCATAGCAGTAAATCCTGCTCTCTAATTACCTGCATCCAATCAGTCAGCACTTTTCCCGGCCAGATGCTGAGATGGTTCAAATGGCTCTAAGCACTATGCAACCTAACATTTGAGGTCATCAGTCCCCTAGAATTAGAACTAACCGCCGGCCGAAGTGGCCGTGCGCTTCTAGGCGCTGCAGTCTGGAACCGCGAGACCGCTACGGTCGCAGGCTCGAATCCTGGCTCGGGCATGGATGTGTGTGATGTCCATAGGTTAGTTAGGTTTAACTAGTTCTAAGTTCTAGGGGACTAATGACCTCAGAAGTTGAGTCCCATAGTGCTCAGAGCCGTTTTTTGAACCTAACTAACCTAAGGACATCACACACATTCATGCCCGAGGCAGAATTCGAACCTGCGGCCGTAGCAGCGGCTCGGTTCCGGACTGAAGCTCCTAGAACCGCTCGGCCACAACGGCCGGCTCACAGCCAGACATCCTTGTTCATTTCTCACAGCAATTTCGCCCAACTCACATCCACTTCCAACTCTATTTAGTATCATGTACTATCAAGACACCTTTTCACTGCCATTCTCGTACATCCTACACTACCAGACAAAAAGTTAACACCCAGAAGGAGAGGAGGCAACAGAATGAAACTTCGCGGTTTGAGAGCTTATTGGATTTAATTTCTGTGATTGCAATATCAAACTGACAAGGTACTTGGGAATATGTTCCTACTTATAAGTACGACGTTGCACGCCGTCTGGCCTGGATGCATTCGCTGATTTGTTTGGGAAGGATGTCATAAAGTCGTTGTATCCTCTCTCTTGAGGCAAGCGAACCCACAACTGTTGTAATTGTTCTTTAATAGCCTTGTACTGGAAATGTGACGTAATCGAGTACGCTGTGGTCCCACACCTGTTCCATCGGGGACAGATCTAGGGATCTTTGTGCCCACGGGAGTACCTCGGTAGACAGTTCACTGAGACGTGTGGGTTATGTTTACTGTTGAGGGAATCTGCTTCATGTCCTTATTGATATTTATTATAACATCCGTAATTAAACTGCTACCCTAACTGTTGTGACGAAAGGAAAGACTTTACCATTGAGACAATGTTATTATTCTACATTTTAACTCTTGCGAAATTGATTCAGACTTTTAAAATGATTTTAGTGCCAGGGCTGAATATGCTTAAAAGGAAACTTACTGTCTTAGGGTTATGTTTTTGATTTGTTTAAATGTCGAATTCTTAGTTTCGAGTACATGGGTCTAGCCGATATAATTAAAACATATATCTTGTATGGAGTTTAACGCTTAATCAATCATTCGGAAATTATTGTAAAATACATAGCACTTAATCGACGCAATCTCCCACTCCCCTTCAACCTTGTAACACTTAACCGACTACATTCAGTATAAGATATCCATTTCAGGTACGCACTTAGTACAAATGATGACATTAGAAACAGAAAACAGAACACTGACCGACGGCAGGAAGATTTTTAACACAAGCCTACAAGTCAGAAACGAACCAGGGAAAGAATGTGCTAAATATAGCCTCCTGAAATTCATCTTCGTTTGACAGTAAGTGGGTGCATTCGGGAGCTATGACATTATCGCAAAATTTTTTTAAAAAAGTATACCATCAACCATTATCATCGAATATTCCAAACCTGTACTATGAGGACAGCAGCGTCACACCTCCTAATACCTCAGAAAAGTGAGATTGTGATTATGTATTCAAAGAGAGGCATCCTCTGCCTCTCTCTCCGGGAACTTCCGATCACGTCAAACCACAGAGATCACACGAAATGGTGCAGTGGTAACGCGCAAACCATTCGAAGGAACGGCAGACAGGTTTCCATGGCTTTGCTATGCGGGTGAAGGCAAATGGCGGCGGTATGGTTTCTTTGAAAGGGACATAACTATCCTACATGTCGCCAAGGTTGTTTCGAGTATGCTACAGAAGTATCGCTGAGAAGACGTACACATCCTCCATACAGTCGCTATCTCTCTACATGCGATTTCCATATTTTTAGAACACTCATGAAAGACATCCATGGTTCAAATGGCTCTGAGCACTATGGGACTCAACATCTTAGGTCATAAGTCCCCTAGAACTTAGAACTACTTAAAACTAACTAACCTAAGGACATCACACACACCCATGCCCGAGGCAGGATTCGAACCTGCGACCGTAACAGTCCCGCGGTTCCGGGCTGCAGCGCCAGAACCGCACGGCCACCGCGGCCGGCAAAGACATCCATGTCAGTCGATTTGCATCTGACGAATAGGTGCACGCAGGAGTACAATAACTGGTCCGTAGGCATTCAGAAAAGTCATGGAAAAACTATGAAGGCGTTGGCCGTCTTGTTTCACATTGGGATAAATGTATTAACAGTTATGGTGATTATTTTTGAAATAAAAAATTTACTTATTGCACTATTTGGAGACAAATTGCTAGAAACAGTAAGTACCGAAAATACCTGTGAGTAACCATCCGGAGCAACCGTAAGTCGAATGACGAATAGTAGAAAAAACAAATGCCAGACAGATTTCCAAGAAGAATCTAAAAGAAATCTAATTCAGTTACGAAAGATGTGGCTTACAGAATAATTGTTCTACCGATTCTTCAATATTTTTCATCAGTCCGGAACCTTTGACTCCGATGGCAGGTGCTACAAAGGTATTGTGCATCAAGAAGAGGTTTGTTATTGAAATTCCGACAGATAACGTTCCGGGAAGAGGGACTGCATACTGCTTCTACCTGGGTCAAAATTTTTTATAAAAGGGCAATATGTTCAGGGCTTTAATTCTGAACCTATACTAGTTATGTACTCATAGTAAATTTGAAAAAGAGTAGAAGGCGTAACGATACGCCTCCTAATGCTGGAGATGTCACGAGGGGCTAAAAAACACAGTTTCAGCAGCATGTGCTTCTGTGCCACGCCTCACTACAGAATACCGATAAGAACAAATGCCACTATATCGCAATGAGAACTGACCAAGTCGAAGCGAAGATAGTACGTATTGTACCTGTTGATAATCAAGTGACAAACAGCTCTTGTCACCTGAAGTTTTTGCCCTCTATGACTCGCTGCATTACCAAGGTAGTTATTCCCTGATGTCTTAACAACTGTCCTAGCACCCCGTCTCTTTTTCCAGGAAATATTGGCTCGATTTGACTTCCAATTATGAGATATTATATTCGGTGGTAGGGAAGATTTTCACAGGGTAAACATAAAAATAGGGGATCTAGAACATATGTTAAGTACTACATGATTACGACCAGTACACCCAAAACTTTTAACACAGGCTTTAGGTATACTTCTTACTCCCTTACAGAGAGAATGCTGGCTTTGTAGACTCCACAATATATTGCCTCACACCTACTCATTCAAAGCATTATCCACAATAGCCACTCTCAACATATCCAGGATCAGCAGGTGTCCGGAAGTTATCAACAGCTCAGAGCTACCTTACACTTTCTGTAATATGTGTGCAAAATAACAGCTTTGTTCAAATAGTTCAAATGGCTCTGAGCACTATGGGACTTAACTTCTGAGGTCATCAGTCCCCTAGAACTTAGAACTACTTAAACCTAAATAACCTAAGGACATCACGCACATCCATGCCCGAGGCAGGATTCGAACCTGCTACCATAGCGGTCGTTCGGTTCCAAACTGTAGCGCCTAGAACCGTTCGGCCACCCCGGCCGGCAATAGCTAGGTATAACTGCCGATGGCAGCTTGTCTAAATAACGATTCAACTGAAGGCAGAACGCATTCCGTTAAAAGTGCTCGCATCATCTGTGACTTTAGACAAAGAGTAAATGAGCATAAAGAAGCTGACCATGGAAGAATGATAAATTATAAGTGGCTCCAGGATGAGAAATAACTGAAGAGTAACTGCAATAATTATTGATTATTATTCAAGAAAACCAACACGATAGCTCAGTAGCGAAATTACAGTTGTCCTCGGTGGGTTCAAATGGAACACAATTTCTAGAAGTAATCATCATTACAAAAGTAGTAATGCTAAATAAATAGGGTAGTTACGTGAATCATGACATAAGTTGACGTATGAGTTAATGTAAGACGGATGTTGATTCTTGAACAGGGAATAAAGACTCTCTCTTTAAACAGCGGATTTAACCTTGGTCTCCTCCATAAAACTAAAAAATAAGTAGAATGTTATACCAAAGCGCATGGGTAGGCAGCGTTTTCATCACAAATTCGTTTAGTTTACAGCACAGAAATGGGCTTCGAAATGAATAAAGTCGTCGAATTTGAATGAAGTGTAGGCAGCGTTTACGTGAAGTGTCTAGCCCCAGCGGTACGTTAACACAGGTGTGTTCTGCTCCTCAGTCCACAAGGGCACGCTAAGTCAAATCTCAACCATTCTGACACAGAATTAGTCAGGCAGGTGCCGCCTCCAAAGTATGACATACAGATGCGCTTGCACTATGCAGCCAAAGGTTGTGGAATTCCGTGCAGGCGAAACTAGTGCACAGTGTCTTTGCACCTCGCCAGCCACTTCTAACTCGTGTGAAGATAAATTATATGAAAGGCGTTTTCTGACAGACGGCTTTCAAATCCCTTGCAGCACAGCCTAATTCCGGTATAACGAACATTATCAAGTATGTAAAACCGGCTGAGAAATCTAGTACTATGTCTTCTGTAAAGTTTCACCAACTTCCTGTATCAGATTGCCACGCCTGGTCACACACCTCTTAGATACACTCTACACTGTGCTAGAAGAGCAAAAACATGAAGGAGATTATAAATTAGAGAGGCACATCTTGGCGTCTGCGCGACACCCGGAAGAAGGGACATGGGTCTGCCATCGCAGCAGAGCATGAAGCAAGGTCGTGTAGTGATAATCTTCCTCGCCAGCGCAGCGAGCGGACTCCGGACGTCGCTGGAACAAGATCTGTTTGAAAAACAGCTTGTCACACTGATTGCCTCGCGACGCACTGAGCAAAACTGCATTAAGGCGACTAGGCAGCTGCACGCGACCGGGAAACGGCGTCAGCGCGCTGTCCGCTAAAAACCGTAATTGGGCGTGCAAATGCATCGGACACGGGCAGCGGGGCGTGTAGGCGTTTTTCTGCAGTGCAGCTGCAAGGTATTTTTTCGCTCTAGGACAGGCGAAATTGAAAGAACGCCTCGGGAGCTGTCCCGAGGCTGCGTACAAAATAATTGCTGTCCGCTTTAGAGTCTCGAATGTAGGTTGTACATGAAGGTCATCGCCGCTCGTTGTCATATCAATAACTTGACACGTAAATTACACATCGACACGTTCTTGAAATGCAAGTGCAGTAGTCTCTACTCAGTACAAAAAATGAACGGAGGTTACTTACGATGTGACATTGCAGCTCTATCTAGCTATCAAGTATGATCATATCAAATATGCATTATGCGTGTAGAGCATCTAATGATTAAACTGACACGTTCGATACATAGAACTGAAATGAGTGACGTGATACAGTTGAAATAAGAAGTAATTGCTTTTATAGCCCTTCGAAATGTCATTCTTTTCCAGTTTTCATTCTCAGGGTCAGTTAATACGATGCGAAATTTTCCCGACTGCGTGCAACGGCAGCGGCAGTTATTATCAAACTACACAACTTGTAATTGTCTCAAGTTAAAACAGATACTCTGCATACCCCGAAAGCCACTGTACAGTGCGTGATGCAGGGTACATTGTACCAGTATTATGTAATGACTCAAGTGACAGTCGATTCGCCGAACTCAAGTGAACGACACAACACAGTTGAAATGAGAACTGATTGATTTTATAGCTTTTACAACTGTCATCCTTTTCCAGTTTTAATTCTCATGGTTAGTTTATAAGATGTGAAATTTTTCTGAATTGCCTATAATGGGAGTGGGAAGCAGTATGATACTATACTGTGTATTCTACATTTACATACTAACTCCTTAAGTCATTGTACAGTGTTCGATGGAGGGTACATCATACCAGTCTTATTGATTTCCTTTCTGTTCCACTCACGTACTGAGCGATGGAAAAATGACTATCTATATGCCTCTGCCAGTGAAGTTCTCACCAACATGAAGGTTGGTTTGAACACAACAGAGCGAGGCATGGTTATAGGTGGTATACTATTACCTTTCTCTGACCTTTGAAAGGACTTACGCCGCCAGTAGAAGGTGGACTCCGGACCATGGTGCAACTCTGTATTTTTCACACAACCAAATATTTCCAAAAGTGAAAGAAGTGATAAGTGATGAAAATCCTAGAACTAATCGGGGCTCGAAGCCGAGACCTTTGAATTAGTATGTGCCATATTCTCTGGATTTTTTTTCTGTAATCGAAATATACGGTTGTTAGAGCAAAATAGCTGCAGTCTTCTTGCGATACAGCTTCTCTTAATTTTCTCAACAGAGTTTCGCGGAAATTACGTCGTCTATCCTCCAAGGATTTCCGTTTGAGTTCTCCGAGTATTTCTATTGCCCTTCCGTATTGGCTATACCGACCTGTTACGATCCTAGCAGTGCGACCCCGAATTCGTTCGACATCTACAACTGTTTGATAAGGACTCCAAACGCTGGAACAATAATCTAGAAACCGTTGCAGCTTCTAAGCTTTACGGTTTATGACGTCATTTCACCCCTCGATTATATCTGATCTTCCCGCTAAATCTCTTATGTCCCGACATTTTAGCTATTCTGATAGTCCCTTTGCGATAGTGTTTCGGTTCATTTAGCAATTGTGAACGCCTTTCAGATGTTTTGGTTAACCGTTTCGCTGCAACGAGTCCCTCGTATCGTGGACCTTCTAGACTTTCATGAAAGGCAACGTCAGGCACTTTGCGTGCCAGTAGGCAATGGATACATCGGTAACCTTTTTGATTGAATCTTCCCATCAAAAGTTGCAGTAACAGAATCGTGTAACAAATAACACGAAAAGCGGCGCGTAGTCATATTGCCAGTGGTCACCAGATTAAATTTCTATGTGCCTCAGTCAGGCTCAGAGGGCTCATTGAGAAATTTTTTGGATTCTTCCAGCGTCTGGATTCTTCCAGCGTCTGATTTTTAATTTACTACGTCAATTAATGAAGCAGCAATATCATTACTACTGCCGTTAGTTGGTTCGCAAATCAGATTCTTCTTTCCTTTCTGTCTTTCTCGAATCTCTATCTCGTGACAGTGTTGCAGCCAAGTTGGATTTTGCGACGAATGGGGATTCGAAAAATTAGATAATTTGTTGTTACGATCATATTGGCTTTTGAGTAATTTATGCTGTTACAGCAGTTACTGGCACAACAGACGAAATGGTGATCATAAAGAAATAATTACAGGTAGATACATTTAGTGACAGTCCAAGAGGGAAATGTCATTTCTAAAGAATCTTGGTATTCCGTATGGAAGCTACTTTACTCAGGACTAGCAATCAATCTTCTATGTTCTATCAGTACCTGAAGATAGCTGTGCCAAAAAATACAGGCAATCCGTAAAAATTAAGCTGCAAATACACTGAGGTCTGACAGAAAAATTGAAGCACCCAGAAGACATGGTCGAATGTCAGTGTAGCCTCGTACATATTCACACCATCGGCGGGCATGTAAATGGTTAGAATTTCAGTTCTCTGTGAGGGGTAGAACGTCCACGAGAGTGTACTGGTGTCGTTCGCCTTTAGTGTTGTTATCAAGCACGGTAGGGCACGTAAAGGGCGTGAGCAATGAAAATGTTGAGTGATTAGTGTGAAGAACATGGAGATATCGCCTATGTCGAACCGTGTAATATCCAGATTTGTGGGGGCTTCGGATGTGACAGTGGCTCGAAGTTGGGCTGCATTCAGGGTTTCCATCCGTCCCGATACATCGGGAACGTCACCGTTATGGTCCTTCTTGTCCCTGCATCCCGACAAGACCCAATTTTGTCCCGATTTTGCAAAATACTGTTACGAGCTTGGCTCAAGCACTGAAGCAACGCCGTCTATTACCGCAACATGTAAATGCAATGTCAGTTACTTTTATTCATGTCAAGATTATGTTGACAAGGTCCTCTCACGGATGGCGTTGCATGTTGCGTATCCTGCATCGACCTTCTAGAGCTAGTGCAGTCATTCCAGAGAACACCAGACTTCTCTAGCAGTACGGGGCTGGAACTATTTAAGCAGCACCAAGCGGAAGAATCGGCAGTTCTCATTTGAATAGCGATCTGATAAAACGATTCTTTCCAAAATTAATTCGAATAGCGAGTGGAAATTGTTTGAAGTGTTTACTGCTGGATATAGGGCATGAAGTGTATAGTGACGTGTACTTGATGACTAAACTGTTATTGTCGACCGTTTACCGTCTAATAAACTTATCTCATAACTTATGAAAATGCCTAAGGATGGGAAGAGAAAGTGTCACTTTCCTCATGATTAAACAAAAGCCGGCCGGTGTCGCCGAGCGGCTCTAGGCGCTTCAGTCTGGAACCGCGCGACCGCTAGGGTCGCACGTTCGAATCCTGCCTCGGGCATGGATGTGTGTGTTGTCTTTAGGTCAGTTAGGTTTAAGTAGTTCTAAGTTCTAGGGGACTGATGACCTCAGGTCCCATGGTGCTTAGAGCCATTTAAACCATTAAACAAAAGAGTGGTCTTTTGTCAAGAAAGAGCGTACGAATCAGGAAGCGTTGTGTGAGATTTGCGGCTGTTTACCTGAGTAACTGACAGAGTTAAGGCAGATTGAGGCATCACATTTCTACGGAGAATCATACAAATAGATTCGCGGTAGTATCGAGATCAAGGCCTATTTATACATTCATGATTAAAGAAGAATCCCTGGAAGAATCGCTCGTAGCTGCCGCAGAACTAACAACAGCTTATAAAGTTATGAAGCATCATCAATCCTTTAGTTCTCTTGACTGTACGGTAAAACTGAATGCCAAAAGGTAGCCTGACTCCAAAGTCGCCGCAAAGCATGTACAACCAGAACCAAAGTTACAGGGATTGTTAAAAATATTCTCGCACCACGCTCCGTGTCTGAATGAATAAAACAATTGCAAGAAGTTTCATTTTACGGCACAGGCATCGAGCCACAAGGCTGTAAAGATGTTTCGTGTAGTTGTTCAATCCTCTACTGAAAATGACGGAATCCAACAGAAGCTGCTGAAGTTTTTTTTCGCTGAATAAAGAAACATCGAACAGAAATGCAAAGTTTTGTCCAGACACTTGAAGACAACTGTAAATTCCATTAGGTAATGTCGGTCCAGTGGACTGATAATAGCAATCTACTGCTGCCAGGGACTATGGAATCAGTCTTACAGTGCCGGTTTAACGGCAAGCTAACTTGCGCGGAGTTTTGTAAATACTTGCTGAATAAGGTGAAATCTTCCGAAAAATGTGGTATACCGTACCAACTACTTCTACCGCAACAAGTTCCATGTAATTGTGTTCTAAATAAAAGTGATTATATTAAATAAATTTTGTACTTCATTTTTACATCCTCATCTCAGACTGTCCCGAAGAGATTCCAGCTAGGTATGGCAACCCTAGTTGCATGAGGGCAGGAATAGAGGACGCAAACGTTCCTGTCAAGCACATCGAAGCTCCTTCTTATCTGTGCCTGTCATCCGAGAACGAGAGATAGACTGCCTGCAACATTCTCTGACATCCCGCATCACTGGACGGAGACTAGCTGCATCCGCAGTAAGGAATTATCTTCCCGTGCGTAGGCTACCGTTAACACCGCAACACAAATGGGTGCGTTTGGAGTGGTGCCGTGACCGCTTAGCTGCTGAATGGAGTCCCGTCGTGTTCTGCGATGAATCGCGGGTCTGCTCTATCCGAGATGACCATCGTGGACGTGTATGCCGGCGACCTATGGATGATCACACTCTTCCAATGTTTTGGAGATGCACGGTAGTGTTATTCCTGGCGTCGTGGTGTGGGTTGCCATCAGGTATGACTCCACGTCACTACTGGTCGTAATTGAGGAATATCTGAAGTCAGAATGGTACTTCACTGACACCCTTTGTCGTACCTCATGTACTATTACCTCTCATGCGACGGCATCGTGGTACCATTTTTCAACAGGACAATGCTTGTCCACACACATAACACGTGTCCTTACGAACTGCCTGCGTGGTGCTGGGGAACTCCCGTGGCCAGCAAGATCCCCACATCTGCCACGATAATGCGATAGAACATGTGTTAGTCGATATCGACTCCGTCCCGGTGTCCGTATACAGTATATCAAAGAACACTTACAACAACTTTAGGTCAGTTGGCCTCAGGAGAGGATACAACGTCTTTATGACCCGTTACCGAACAAAATCAGCGTTCACATCCAAGATAGAGGTGGTGCAACGACATACCACCAAATTCTTTATAAATTTGACTCAATTTTGTAATCACTGAAATAACGTCGCATACCTTTCAGATAGGGAAGTTTCATTTTTTTTCCTCCTCCCCTTTTATGTAGTTCACATTTTTTGTCAGGGAGATCAATCATGTTGTATGCTCCATCGGAACGATGGCTCTTGGCAAAACACCCAGCAACAATCGTCGGAAAGGTTCAGGCCGAAGGATGGAACTTTATGGTATGGGGCAATGTCATCGTGCCATTTCCTGGGAGATCTCGTCATTCTGGAAGCCAAAATGATTCAACGGCAGCATCTATCCTCAGGTCATCCTGCTCGATTCAGATGTAGTTAGTTGGAATTCAGATGGTTGTAGAATTCATTTTCTTCGGCGAACGAGCAACTCCTAAAGAACAAGCTGCATATCGTAGTACTGCGGCGCAGGTATTATTTGTTATTCGCTATCCGACCGTTGTTCGGGACCACGTCGTTATCAAGATCCCAAATTAGATCCAAATTGATATAAAGTGTACTACATAGCAACCGGTAGCGTGAAAGTTGCTAAACAGAGCGCGTGATGCCAGCTTGTATAATATTAATGCCAATGTAAAGATGTACGATTATGTGCTAGTCACGATCACTGGTAACACATATACGCAGCTTAATGGCGTTGTGTCCGCTCCGATTGCCGAGTAGTCAACGTGACGGATTGCCGTCCTACGGGCTCGGGTTCGACTCCCGGCTGGGTCGGAAATTTTCTCCGCTCAGGGACTGGGTGTCGTGTTGTCTTCATCATCATTTCATTCCCATCCGGCGCGCAGGTCGCCCAATGTGGCGTCGAATGTAATAAGACCTGCACCAAGGCGGCCGGACCTGCCCCGCAAGGGGCCTCCCGGCCAATGACGCCAAACGCTCATTTCCAATGGTGTAGTTTTATAAAGAATGTCTTTATCAAGTATATGGAAGCTGCGGAGCGCCAAGCACCAGAAATGTCAAATAAACTGCCGGGGAAAAAAATTGGTACACCCTTTTATAGGTTTACAATTCACTTACGATTTATTACATTTATAGATCAGTAGCACAAGCGGTTCTGATGTAACAGGTTTCGACCCTCTGCTGAAACACCGAAATTAGTAATTCAGTGCAGGCCCTGACTGGTATCCAGTCGATGGTACAGATGGCGAATACTGTCCTGGGATACTGTATGCTACGTCTGCCCGACCTCTTCACGTAGTTCTGTAAGAGTTATTGGCTGACGAGTCGTAGGAGTCACTCCTCCTACACGGAGCGAGGTGGCGCAGTGGTTAGCATACTGGACTCGCATTCGGAAGGACGACGGTTCAATCCCGCGTCCGGCCATCTTTATTTAGGTTTTCCGTGATTTCCCTAAATCGCTGCAGGCAAATACCGGGATGGTTCCTTTGAAAGGGCACGGCCGACTTCCTTCCCCGTCCTTCCCTAATCCGATGAGACCGGTGACCTCGCTGTCTGGTCTCCTCCCCCAAACAATCCAATCACATCTCGTCCCATCATATCCCACATGTGCTCGACTGGAAAAAATCCGTAGATCGTGCTGGACAGGGAAGTTGCTACACGTCTTGCAGAGCACAGTGAATTTCACAGGCAGAGTGTGGGCGAGCATTACTCTGTTGGAACAACACATCATTCTCCTGTTGCAAGAACAGCAAAGGAACGAACCTAGCTACAGAGCGCCGGTTAGGTCCCCTCCAGAAACACCAAAGATGAACGAGAGTTGTAGTTTATCGCACCACACACGGTAAGGCCTCGGCTGGAACCAGTGTGTCTCGGAGCAATACACTCTACGGGACAGCACTCACCAGGTTTACGTTGTGCGCTGAAACAATCAACACTTGCATGCACGCAAAATCTGCTTTCATCGCTGAAGACCACGGCACGCCATTCCATTTTCACGTGATCCTCTGACGGCACCATTCAAGCTATACACGTCGCCGGCCGCGGTGGCCGTGCGGTTCTAGGCACTGCAGTCCGGAACCGCGGGACTGCTACGGTCGCAGGTTCGAATCCTGCCTCGGGCATGGATGTGTGTGATGTCCTTAGGTTAGTTAGGTTTAAGTAGTTCTAAGTTCTAGGGGACTGATGATCTAAGATGTTAAGTGCCATAGTGCTCAGAGCCATTTGAACCAAGCTATACACGTCGATGCTGTGGCGTGATTGGAAGAACGGCTAGAGATACGCGTGCCCGTAGTCCCTCCGCTAATAATCGGCTTGCAACAGTTCGGGTTATACACGTCTGGGCTCACGTGTCCTCTAATCGGTACTGTCTAACTGTACGATCTGCCAGCACTGTCCATACAATACGACGATCCTGGCAGCCGCCTGTGCTGCGCGAACGACCAGGACATCATCCACGGGTGTGAGAATGCTCACGTGACTATTGTACCGTCATCACTGCACAACTGAAGCAGCACGTCCCCCTTGTGCGGCAATTGCCCGAAAAGACCGTCCTGCCACTCTGAAGGTCACAATTTGACCCCTATCAAACTCACACGTTTGTCTGTACGAAGTACGAGTACTTATCCATGTCATGGTTGCCTGCTTGCTTCACACGTCTGTGGCACACTGAGCCTTCTGTATGTCATTATTCCCTAGTAAGGGTAGACACAGATGGCACTTTGGTTGCTTTGCTACTACGCTATTTGTTGCCAGGCGACGTTGAACCCATTATCAGTTTATATATTATCCGCCGTCATCCGATGAAAACAGACGTCGTCTTTGCAGGTGTCCTATATATTTTTTTTTCCGGCAGAGCATTCTAATGCGTCCTGATGGTGATTCGGCTCTTAGATGAGAATTAGTATTTAGAATACTCACTTGATGGTATCCGTAGAATCCAGTATATAAAATGGTAATTAACTAGCAAATTTAATGTAGGTTATTCTTACAAAGAAGAAAACAGCAACCAGCCACTATTAATACTGCTACTTATTTAGGTAAATAGCGCCGTTACCGGTTTCGAACTGGCAAGTTCATCATCAGACGGCTGTTCACATGATTTTCAAGATACACTTTACATTATCGCCCGTTTTCGATTTTTATTATTCCACTGTGGCGAAGTATTTTTGGTGTGTTGTTGCCCTAAGGTAGAATTACAGTGTTAGAAGCGCCCTATGTGAAAATAACTAACCTCCAAACGATGAAATACAGCGTAAATAAATATGTGAGGTTAAGTGATTATGGTACTTACGTCGAAAATTCCGCGCGATTTTGTTGCGAAGTTTCAGGATTTTATTTTTCGCATATTCCTAAATATATCCAGCACTTACGTAACTTGTACATCACGATATTGTGCAAAGCATCCCCCTCCCCCCCCCCCCCCCCCCCCACACACACACACACCAAAAAGAATTTGCCACATGCGAAGTTATCGCAGAGATTGCAGATTTACAAACACAACAGTGTCAGAGACGTTCTCTCTCAGAGACATCACAATATATATATATATATATATATATATATATATATATATATATATATATATATATAAATCTTCGCCACAGTGGAATAATAAAAACGAAATCGGACCATAATGTAAAGTGTATCTTGAAAATCATGTGAACAGCCGTCTGATGATGAACTTGCCAGTTCGAAACCGGTAACGGCGCTACTTACCTAAATAAATAGCAGTATTAATAGTGGCTGGTTGCTGTTTTCTTCTTTGTAAGAATTAACCTACATTAACTGTACACAGCCACGGTCTCACCATGTCAGTTTTAGACACAATAGCACTAGCAAATTTATCACAGTGATCCGTATTTCGGAAACAACAGACACAGTGTGAAGGAGAGGTGCCAGTACGCTGGAAAAAGAGATTCTTTCAGCTGGATAGCTGAATAGGGCCTCCGGCAGCTCACACTGCCGTTCAACTTCATTCTCAGAATCATTGAACCAGAGATCGGGCACTACCTTCCTAGAGCGTTGCCTTCGTGTATGACTTTCCAAGCCATCGCGCGTATAACATCGCCTCCATCCCTCAACGTCTCACAATAAAAGACGCGTCACTGTCTGACGTTCCACTCTCGTGTCTTCCTTTCGTTGTAGTGCGGTCAGCGGTAGCAATGGCGAGCAGGTGAAAGTCCGCGACGGCGTACAGTGCAGACGGCACGCCATTAAGCGGGGACGGAGAGCGAACGCTGGCATTACCGGGCAGAGTGCGGGGCATCCATTAGGCCGGAGCTGGAGCTGGAACTGCGGCGGCTATCTGGAGCACCGGAGGCTGAGCCGTCATCTCGCCAATTTATGGCCCGCCGCGGCAGCCAAATTACGCGGCCGCACTGCAGCTGTTGGCCGGAACTCGCGGCGCGTGACTCACGGCGTCCGGATACGCCGCGGACTCAAGGTGCCGCACGGCGCTCGTTGTGGTCACGACCTCCGATCGCCCCGCCCATCTGTCAGCAGCCCGATGTGGGAAGTGGCGCCAGAAAATCGAGAACATATCTGTCACCCAATATTGAAACCAGTCCTCTGTCTCTAATAACCTAGTCGTCGATGGTACCTTTCTTCCTTTCTCGGAACTTGTCCAGAGATGAGATTGCCAGGTCCGAAAATAGAAGAGCCGGACTTTGTTTATTTAGCCGAGCATTTTGCCCTAGTTCTACTTCTTTGCCTTTTAGATTGCGGACATTCCAAGCAACCAATCTGAATACATTTTCTATCCCAGATCGGTTGTTACTGTTGTATACCATGGTTTTCTTGAATTTATCCGTCCGGCTTGCTTTTTTTCTAGAGCTTCTGAGTAATTTTATGATTCTCTCGTTACGGGATATCGGCCTGTAGCCAGGGTGGCTAGGTGCTCGGGTTGCCTCCATCTGGTATGCCAGCACATCTGTTTTTTTTTTTTTTCAGGGTGTCTCCCGTAGATGGTGGCTTTCACTAAAAAGAAAGAAAAAAAATGGTTCAAATGGCTCTGAGTACTATGGGACTTAATTTCTGAGGTCATCAGTCCCCTATAACTTAGAACTCCTTAAACCTAACTAACCTAAGGACATCACACACATCCATGCCCGAGGCAGGATTCGAACCTGCGACCGTAGCGGTCTCACGATTCCAAACTGTAGGCCCTAGAACCGCTCGGCCACCCCGGCCGGCGCTTTCACTACAGCTAGGGACCCATCTCTTCAGGTTTTGTAGGGTGCCTTCCCTGATTTTCATCGAGGTTGTTTCCTCTAGAAGGGCTGACTTCCCCACGGTTAGGAGCCGCCGCCCCCTCTCCCTCCGTCCCCTCCCATCCACTCTACGCGGGAAATTAGGAAAGAAAGTCAACAGAGACAGTGTGACAAAGTTCTATAAGGTTATGGCTATACCAGCACTGCTCTATGATACGAAAACTCAAGGCGTAAGAAAAGATATGAAAAAAGAACAGAAGCATGGGAAATGAATTTCGTTAGATACTTCGCTGAATGTACTTTGTTGGCTAAGAAGATAAATGACGACATGTGAGATTAACTGAATATGTCAAACATAATTCACATAATAAAGCGATATAAGTTAAGATGGAAAGAAAATATAGACCGCATGCTAGATGCAAGAATCACCAAAGCCATAAAACAATACAAACCAAGTGGCAAAAGATGCTTAGGAAGACGAATGAAGAGGCGGGGCGATGAGTTTTGAACGAGACGGAACGGACCAAAAGGCGCTCTCCTTGATGTAGATTATGATGATTATGATTCTGACATTTTGCCCTAAGAGCCGGACTATCTATTTGGAATACAAATAGTCACATCCGTATTTTCGTTCGTGTGTTAATCATTAGTTACACTCAGTTTTTTTGTGAGAATAACGTTAAAAGTACTTAACCCTTCTACTACCATGATATTTCTGTCTCACTGTACCGCTGCCGGCCGCGGTGGCCGAGCGGTTCTAGGCGCTACAGTCCGGAACCGCGCGACTGCTACGGTCGCAGGTTCGAATCCTCCCTCGGACAAGGATGTGTGTGATGTCCATAGGTTAGTTAGGTTTAAGTAGTTATAAGTTCTAGGGGACTGATGACCTCAGATGTTAAGTGCCATAGTGCTCAGAGCCATTTTTTTGAACTGTACCGCTGGGGGTCATATAGACCTCAAGTACTTTACACTGGATATGTTCGCAATATATTAATGAACTAACATATAAACAATCATTACCGCTGTTCAATGTGACAGTAATGATTATATTTTCATAAATATTACGTCCAAGAAACAAAAAGGAATTTAGACTGGGGTAGTTAGAGAAAAAAAAAAAAGAAAAAAACAGGGGTAAAATTTAATGTGGTGTAAATATAAAACAGAAACAAAACGTCATTGTATTCGACTTACTAACAGACACCAAGTCATATATCTTGAAAAAAATAGAATTAAAAACAAGGGACATTTGATTTTCCAATGTGCTTACGGGATATTATTGAGTCCACTGGCACTAGGAAGTGTACAACAACAGCTGATGCAAGAAACCCTAACAATTGGTACAAAAATAAGCAGGAAATAATATTTTCATTGCTGCGGGTATTTCTTATAACATCTGTTCAACATAACTTTCATCATTCTCTTTTCATAAACGTTACGTTCAAGAACAGACAGTTCCAGTTGTGATCACATTGAATCCAGAGGCAATCAGCGCAAAACCCATGAACACACTTTTATGTGCAGTAAATATCAAAAGGAATGAAAAATCATTGGGTTCAGTTGAATCAGAGAGAGAAAATAGTGTATTTTGTAAATAGCAGTTTTGAAAACAAGGAACATATTTATTTCCACTGCGCTTATGGGGTCATATTGACCCCAGTGGTTCGAGAAGGATCTTGAAATAAATGTGGCTGCAAGAAAAAGCGGAAATTTGTCCATCTAGAGTATGGAGAGGAGTAAATACATCTCCAAGATGACACATATGAATTAACAACATTGGAAATCGTAAATAACACCAAACGATTATTTCACGTCACGAAAATTGTGCTGCAAAAGTTCTTTCTAAACTGAAAAACAAGAGAAAACGTAACATAGTAACAAATGCCTTTCATTTAGATGCAGTGACGGAACACACCTCCGTGAATTTTAAAGTAACTAAGATACGACGGGAAACGAAAAGAATGACGATTAAAAAAAAATACAGTCAGCAAGCAGACTTATAAATTGGCAGTTTTGATAGCAACTAAGTGCTCAGTCTTCTTGACTGCTGTCTTTCCTAAGATGTCAAAAATATGCTAAAAATTCTTAGTCTGTAATCGTTATAATGTGTGGAGCAAAATTAGTTGTTCCATTCTTGTAAGTCGCCAATGACGAGGGCAGTCCGGAGGCCATGCTTCTTGCTACAGGTATCAACTTGAAGCCACAAGTCCATCGAGACCCACCCATCGTTCCTGCACCGTTTTAAATAACGCCTTCTCTCTATGGCTTGTTTGACGGCGACATAGGAGGGTTACTCGTAAAGTAAGGTCCGACTGGTCGCGAAATGGAAACCACAGTGAAAATCCGATGAAGCTTTGCACAGTTGTGGTGGTATCACTAGCATGCCTGTCGATCGCATCACATCGATCTTTTCAGTTCTGATCACACAGTGATCATGTAAATATGCCTAGAACAACAGTGCCTCCCACTAAATAAAGGTACCCGCTTACAGTTTTCTCCTGATTTCATGCAACCCCGCAACCCCACATAACGTCGGTAACTTGCATTTCCATCTTCATGACAATTCTCAGCCGCACACTGCAGGGACATGAGAATACCACTGCGCCGTTTTCGATGGGAAGTGTGTATATATATGTGTGTGTGTGTGTGTGTGTGTGTGTGTGTGTGTGTTGTCCTTAGCGAAGTAAGTTTAAGTTAGATTAAGTAATGTGTAAGCCTAGGGACCGATGACCTCAGCCGTTTGGTCCTATAGGAACGTACCACCAATACCTCATTAACTTCCTCCCGCTTTGTCCTACATAAATTTTTTTCACAATCGTTGCGATCTATTCTATACTCTCCTCAGTCACTATATTTGTCGCAATTTTTTCCACTTTTGTGGTACAACCTATTTTCCAGACGGCCTCTGTTTTGAAAACCTATACTGACATTAGCTGTCTTGAAATTATGAACAATGCTCTCAGAATGCGAACCGCAAAATGTTAATGCTACATATACACTCCTGGAATTGGAAAAAAGAACACATTGACACCGGTGTGTCAGACCCACCATACTTGCTCCGGACACTGCGAGAGGGCTGTACAAGCAATGATCACACGCACGGCACAGCGGACACACCAGGAACCGCGGTGTTGGCTGTCGAATGGCGCTAGCTGCGCAGCATTTGTGCACCGCCGCCGTCAGTGTCAGCCAGTTTGCCGTGGCATACGGAGCTCCGTCGCAGTCTTTAACACTGGTAGCATGCCGCGACAGCGTGGACGTGAACCGTATGTGCAGTTGACGGACTTTGAGCGAGGGCGTATAGTGGGCATGCGGGAGGCCGGGTGGACGTACCGCCGAATTGCTCAACACGTGGGGCGTGAGGTCTCCACAGTACATCGATGTTGTCGCCAGTGGTCGGCGGAAGGTGCACGTGCCCGTCGACCTGGGACCGGACCGCAGCGACGCACGGATGCACGCCAAGACCGTAGGATCCTACGCAGTGCCGTAGGGGACCGCACCGCCACTTCCCGGCAAATTAGGGACACTGTTGCTCCTGGGGTATCGGCGAGGACCATTCGCAACCGTCTCCATGAAGCTGGGCTACGGTCCCGCACACCGTTAGGCCGTCTTCCGCTCACGCCCCAACATCGTGCAGCCCGCCTCCAGTGGTGTCGCGACAGGCGTGAATGGAGGGACGAATGGAGACGTGTCGTCTTCAGCGATGAGAGTCGCTTCTGCCTTGGTGCCAATGATGGTCGTATGCGTGTTTGGCGCCGTGCAGGTGAGCGGCACAATCAGGACTGCATACGACCGAGGCACACAGGGCCAACACCCGGCATCACGGTGTGGGGAGCGATCTCCTACACTGGCCGTACACCACTGGTGATCGTCGAGGGGACACTGAATAGTGCACGGTACATCCAAACCGTCATCGAACCCATCGTTCTACCATTCCTAGACCGGCAAGGGAACTTGCTGTTCCAACAGGACAATGCACGTCCGCATGTATCCCGTGCCACCCAACGTGCTCTAGAAGGTGTAAGTCAACTACCCTGGCCAGCAAGATCTCCGCATCTGTCCCCCATTGAGCATGTTTGGGACTGGATGAAGCGTCGTCTGACGCGGTCTGCACGTCCAGCACGAACGCTGGTCCAACTGAGGCGCCAGGTGGAAATGGCATGGCAAGCCGTTCCACAGGACTACATCCAGCATCTCTACGATCGTCTCCATGGGAGAATAGCAGCCTGCATTGCTGCGAAAGGTGGATATACACTGTACTAGTGCCGACATTGTGCATGCTCTGTTGCCTGTGTCTATGTGCCTGTGGTTCTGTCAGTGTGATCATGTGATGTATCTGACCCCAGGAATGTGTCAATAAAGTTTCCCCTTCCTGGGACAATGAATTCACGGTGTTCTTATTTCAATTTCCAGGAGTGTATTTTATTATTCTGATGCATCCCTGCTCGAGAACTCTTCCTGCATTTAATTTTCTTCTACATCTTGATACGTCACTATTCCTATACCCATCTGCACAGCCTACTTGCATAGTTACCTTTAAGTTCTTTGTCAATCTCGGTCTAATACAAAGGTATCATACACGTACCTGCACTTGCGGTGTTGCAGCGATTTTCATCATGGCGTAAAAATGTGCTGAAAGACATTTCAGCCGTTCATGCTGCCCTGTCATTTGCTCTCAGGTCACACATAAACTTAAATAATGTGACCTGAACGATCATTCGAGAAAACAGTAAGTACATTCATTTTGAAACTTCCTGTACGATCAAAACTGGGTGCTGGACCGGACTCGAACATGAGAACTTTGCCTTTCAAAGGCAAGTACTCCAGCAAGGTACGTAGCATAACTTATTCAGAGCACGTAAGGTAGGAATAAGTACTGGCGCAATCAAAAGTGTGAAGGTGAGTTATGAGTCCTGTTTGGATAGCTCTTTCGGTAGAGCACCTACCCACGAAGGGCAAAGGTCCCAGGTTGGAGACCCGGCATGGCACGAAGTTTTAATCTGCGAGAAAGTTTCAAATCAACGCATACTGCTGAGTGAATATTTATTCTGGATACATTCATTTTGTTTTAAAGATATTACCTACCAGTTAACATACCTTTTGTCTTTTGACCATCACTGCATTTGCCCCTGGCTGGATTCTCGGTGGAACCAATGAACTTATTAGTTTATACCACAATTTCCTAGTCTCTCTTCTCTCTCTCTCTCTCTCTCTCTCTCTCTCTCTCTCTCTCTCTATTTTTTTTGTCTATAGAGCTTCCTCTTTTCTAGTTGTGACTAGCTATTAGTGCGGATGTCTGCGGTTCAGTTTCCTATCATTGCTGCACACTTCCTGTTTTTTTTGTTTTTTGTTTTTTTTTTATTTGAGTCGTTTGTATTCATCCTCGTGAAAAAAATGGAAGAGCAACTCTCGCCAGTAATATTGTGGTTAATTGAGTTGAAGTCAAGGAGAGTAGGAAATAGCTAACCTTAGGTAGTTATGCACGTCACGTGTCATAACAGGGAAAGTCCATGGTTAGGATTTCGGTATACCGTCGACGTCAAGGTCATTAGAAACGGAGAGCTATCACCGCAAGACATAGATACGGCACGGAACTGGCTGTGTTCTTGTTAAAAAAAAATTGTGACCGTCGGTCTCGGTCAGTCTCCTAACGTATTTACGGAATCTGTAGAAAACGTGACTGGAGTTTGAACCCTGCTTCTCCAGAATAGAAAACCAATCCGCTGTGCCCCCCTCACAATTCTATATCATACTAAATTCTCTTGAATGTCAGGGTCGTACATATGGAGAGAAGCAGCCAGTTTCCCGCCTTTCCTTATACAACTGGGCTAGTCGATGCGTCGTGAAACAGTAATCTTCCTACCTCTTAACCGGCCATTCAGCGGGAAAGAGGTTTCCACGACTCTCTTTTTTCGCTATTGCCTCTTGTCATCGTAATTTATCTGTACGCTTAGTTTCAACAATCTCCTGTAGAATCGCACTGTAAATGCTGCCTGTTTGTTCATTTCCTAGAGTTTATCATGACTCATGTACCATTTCCAAAATTCAAATGGCTCTGAGCACTGTGGGACTTAACATCTGAGGTCATCAGTCCCCTAGAACTTAGGAGTACTGAAACCTAACTAACCTAAGGACATCACACACATCAATGTCCGAGGCAGGATTCGAACCTGCGACCGTGGCGGTCGCGCGGTTTCAAACTGAAGCGCCTAGAACCGCTCGGCCACATTGGCCGGCTACCATTTCCATACAGTTCGGTACTTCAAACCCAGATGGACGTAGCACATAGAAAGCATCTGATCTCCTGAGTGATCTATAGGAAAATCTAGAAGTATGTGCTAGTTAAAGAGCATATTCTAATAATGTCACAAGTCTTCTGAGACTATGAAAGTCATCGTCCATGATGTGGCTGTGATGGAGCCATGTGGTGAACATAGAGGTTCCGGAAGGACCGAGATTCCTGGGCCACTTCAAGTTACCATCACCTGTTCTAAGAACGAAAAAGATGAAAACTGAAGTGAAGCGCTTCCGAGAAACGTTGCTAGTCACTTCAGAGAAACTGATTTTCTGCAGAAAGGTGGCACTCCGCTGAGGACAAAAGGCGTAGTTCGCCAATTCCGGGAGAAAGTTGAGCGTGGAATCGCCACAAACAAAGATGAAATAATGGTGTAATTACCATTTAGACCAATGAAAGTAGGATCGGAATTGGTAAACGTGTCTATGAAGGATTTGCACTAGAGGAGCCGTGGTAAGAGAGCACATTTTAGTGCACTTGAGGAGACACAAGCCTATTCCTACACATCCGTGGTGTACTCAGGAACATTTCGGTTCCTTTAAGTGATGATGGGACAGATCATGCATGCATTACCGATAGTAGATATTTAGTTTACCAGCACGCTAAACTTCCTAACACTGTTATTTCCCAAATTCCCTGAATCAAATCTTTAATTTCCACGACCATCTACAATGATTGTCGCTGAGTGATCACTGAACTCGCTCTAAGGTGGTCTTGCAGAAAGGTGTGAATTGCACCTGCTCATACACAAAACGTTTCTCCTCCGTTAGTTTCTGTACTACGTTTTCTTCATTGGGTGTGAATGTCTCTTGGTGTACGAAACGTGCTCGGGGCTAAAGTTGTTCCACTGAATATCTAGGAAGTCGTGAATGTACAAATTTCTCCGAAATTCTTATCTCACTCTCTTACCCACAGGAAAACACTACCGCGAAATCACTTACCAAGCATCTCTCCGAAACTATGAAGAACGAGATGGGAACAGATGACATTATTCTATTGCGTAGCGGAGTAGATATGTGCTGCAATGAGCATGTGTGATATGTTGAAACTCTGTTCCAGACACGAGCCTTTCACGGACAGAGCGTTACTAATTGTACTATCGGTTTTCACCGCACGGGCCAGCTTAAAGCTTTAGCTTGTCACTTGTTTTTCCTAAATACTACACATAGATTGCGCAGTTGATAGCGCACTATCGCGAAAGACTGCGATCCGGATTTGAGCGCTAGTCGGGCATGTATTTTTATATTTTTTTTATTATTGAAGGTCTATTATATTCGCCGATATTATTATGCTGATATGTAAGCCGGTAAGTAAAATAGATATAGATGGGTGATGACAGCAATTCTGTCGTCTGAGGTAGCGTTTGAAATCGCTTGTTGCGTTTAGAAATTCTAAATTCAGAAGTTCACTGTGAAAATGTTTATTCACTGTGAAAGATTAACTTTCGTAATTTTAAATATGTTAAAAATATTGTCATATCATTGAATTTGCCTCATTTTTTTGATATCGCAAATGTATTCAGATTTGTTTTGACTGTAAATTATTATAGAGTCGCACCCTGCCAAACAAGCGAATTCAGCTCTCCGCAATACCACCCTAGGTGGACGAATAACTAGCTTACATATTCGCCACGCTCTTCATGCCAATGAAATTTCTGTGTTCTGATGATGGTCTCCTCTATATTCCGTCTCGTTTCGTTTGTTACGAGACAGCGGAAGTCAGTGTGCTGGAGCTCATTAGTCAGCCGGAAGTTACAATACCACTGGAGAAATCGTTATGCTGAAGGTTATTGCCTGTGTTAATTGAGCAAATGATTGGCAGGCAACAGCGAATGGGCAGCTTGTATCCAGGGGTCGCGTTTTCCTGCAGTAAGGCATCGTTGCCGCACAGCAGTTCTCGGTGGCGGCTTGTTTATACAGGGTCTTGGAGGGCTGCTGGCTGGCGAATACACGCGGCCCGTTGGACTGAAATCGCTAACAGCCAGACCGTCGGCGGCTTGTTACCAACCTCTCTGTTCATGCTGTTGTGGGGTTACAATTATCTCAATAGTCTTCCTTATTTTCAGCTGCTACATCCATGGCTACCGAGCAGGTGCGCGAGTGCCTAGAAAATTAAGAAGCCAACCACAGTCCAAGTTGAGTTAGTCTCCTGTTTGTTTTACTGCATTATCCGAGCTACACGCACCATCCTTACTCCAACGCGCTGTGCTAATCGGTTTGCCAAATTCGTTAACACAGACGTCGCTGTGTTCGCAATGAAGTTTGTTAACGACTGCTGCAGGAGGAGCTTGTGTACAATGCACTGTGGCCTTCAACAGATCTTGTATGTGGAAAATCCGCTTAATTTGTCTACGACGCAAAACCTAGCCGACGCGGTCGCTGATGCCTTTCACTTCAGGTAAGCGGACAACTTTTATCTTCATTGTCTTTGCTCTCTCTCGATGCTCGTTGTATGTTTTATTACTTTATCCGTCCACATGGAATGTGGGTCGGTGCTCCTTTAGTCCGTGTTTACAACTTGGTAACAAATTCGCCCAGCACTTTATATGCTTCACTAGCAGCTTCGTATTATAGGACGGGGTCAATTGGATAGGAAATATGCGTTAAGAGTCTGCGTACCTTATAGTTCCTTCCCGATAATGTTGAAATCAACAAGGGACGGTTTAGGTTTAGCAGGCCTCAGAGCATTTGTGAAACTACGCCGAGTAATGCAACCGAAGAATATGTGGTTAGTGTGCGTAGTGGAGACGGATTAACATCTGTGCAAGGCAAATGCTTTCTGGTGTAGGCGTGACTGAGGCTTTGGCGTGCGATTGTGGTTCTCATGATTCTTGAGTGTCCGCCTCGGCAGCTGCAGGGTTAGCGAGGCATATTGCTAACAGAAAGGCCCGGGTCCGATTCCCAGGTGGGTCAGAGATTTTCTCCACTCGGGTGCTGGATATTGTGATGTCCTTGCATTAGTATCGTCATTACTGACACGAAGTCGCCTCAACCACACTGTCGTATCGTCTTTCCAGTACTGAGATGGCTGTATGCATTCTAATCGAAAGCCAATAGACTGCTATTGGCATACAAACTACGCGCTGGTAGCGAAATATATATTTTTGTGTAAGCTCTTCTGTTACTTGTGAAGGAGTCCTGCAGTTCTTTCTTCCACACTTCCTTCGCTGAAGCTTTAATTCTTCGTACGAAATCGTTAGCTGGGAATATACAATGAATGAATTCTCCATTGTGAGTGGCTCCATTGGCCATTACACCTAGTATTTCGTTTCCCTTAATGCCACAATGTGATTTTATGGAGCCTATGCAGATCTGGAGCTTATAGTTGTGGAATAAGAATAAGTTATTGGACGTCTTACTCAAATGGATGATTACTTCTTCCGCTGTACATAAGCTTCACGAGACTTAAGTTCTAACCTGGATTACGATCATACACGTTTTCACTTGTTGGTAAGCGTGTTGGAGACCCAGTAGAACGGTGACAGCTCCTCTGTCAGAATACTGTTGGCCGCTTGCAGTATAAATTCTCTTTTGATTTTGCCAGTAGGGTCCCAGTGAGCGTCTGCGAGTCCCTCCTCGACTAGCGAGGTATTGATGTATTTTTCATTTTTTTGCAATTTTCCATTTTTAGTGTCACATATTATTTCAGGAAACAGTCCTCGTCAAAACTACAAAAACAGAGGTGCTATAAATACACATCCGAAAGCAAGTGCATGTTGAGATATTCGCCGGCGGTCTATCCAATGGTACCATCTGTCTGTTGACACTACAATGTGGTTACCAGTTCTTCAGCCACTGCTCAAAGAATCACGAACTATTGCAAAGCACATTTGGCTTTCCTCGGATTTGGTTACGTGCATCTGTCGAAAAGTGTGAAATACACCAGTGCCTCCAAATGTCCCCACAGCCAGAAATCAAAGGTGTCCATGTCATATGAACAGATAAGGTATGCCACAGGATCTCCTCGACCGATCGATCGCTCATTAAGCTATTGCCGTAGAAGATGTAGAAAATGCGGCGGTGCTCCGTCGTACAAAATGCACATGCACTGTTTTTCTGAAAGGGTAATGATACCGCGTGGAGTAACAGGCTTCGATTTCACGTTGTTTACGTTGTTCGCACTTCTCAGCAGTATTAATTTGCCGGAATGAGTTTTCACTCTGCAGCGGAGTGTAGGCTGCTTTGAAACATCCTGGCAGATTAAAACTGTGTGCTGGGTACTGGCGGAAGTAAAGCTTTGAGGGGATGTCCTGAATCGTTCAGTTGCTGGCATGGTAACTCAGCGCGCTTGATTAGATAGCTGACCGTCCTCTGCAGTAAAAAAAAAGTCTAACTGAAGTTGTCCTGTATGGAATTTAAAAGATGTCATACAAAATCCGCACAGAACCAGTGATAATAACCGACGAAGAGACTGTAACAAAATTGTCGGTAGAGCACTTGCCCGCAAAAGGCAGAGTTCCCAAGCGCCACTCTTGATACGGCACATTGTTTTAATGTGCAAGGAAGTTACGTTATTAATCTTGTTTTGACGCCAATACAACCTCGAAATTATGCATTCGGAACTGTTGATCTAGGAGATCATTGTAAAATGAAAAGAAATCCAGAACTGTACAGCTACAATATTGATGACAAACAGTTAGAGAGAACGTCTGCCGTAAAATAGCTAGGCGTAACTATCCAGAGCGACCTTAAATGGAATGATCGTATAAAACAGATAGCGAGAAAAACAGACACCAGACTCAGATTCATCGGAAGAATCTTAACGAAATGTAACTCATCCACGAAAGAAGTGGCTTATAAGGCGCTTGTCCACCCGATTCTTGAGTATTGTGCATCTATCGGGGATCCCTATCAGGTAGGAGCGATAGAGGAGTTAGAGAAGATCCAACGAAGAGCGGCGCGTTTCGTCACGCGATCGTGTAGCTCGCGAGAGTGCGTTACGGAGAGGCTAACCAAGCTCCACTGGCAGACGTTACAAGAGAGGCGTTCTGCTTCACCCACAGAGTTACTATTGAAATTTCGGGACAGCACTTTTCAGGGGGAGTCGGACAACGTATTACTTCCCCCCATATACATCTCGCGTACTGGCCATGAGGAGAAAATTCGAGAAATTATAGGCAACCAGAGGCTTACCGACAATCATTCATCTCACGCGCTATTCGCTAGTGAAACAGAGTTGGAGGGATCAGATAGTGGTACTCTCCACCACACACCATTAGGTGGCTTGCAGAGTATGATGTAGATGATGTAGATGTAGATGCTATGTCTGCAGCAGCATCGCAGTTAGTTATACACTGACGGAAAAAGAAATCGCAACACCGAGAAGGAGTTGTTTGACACAAGCGAAAGTTGGTAGGCGTGTTTCTACACCTGAAAGATGATGTCCATTCAGATTTCTAGCTAGTTGCGTAAGTGTGGCGCTTGTAGCGCCAATATCGAGATGCAAATCAGATTTGCTTTAAATAACCGTGAGCGTTAGTTACCTTTGAGACTGGACGTGATGAGTGGATGTCAGCCAAGAATGCCTTTAGGGCAACAAAGACGCCATTATCAACACTTCAGTTGAACGGGCTGGTGTATTAGTGCTACGAGAAGCTGGATGTTCCTTCTGCGTTACTGGAGATAGACTCCGCAGGAATGTAGTCACTGCACATATTGCTGGCGGCAATGGTCACGTGAATGTACGGTTGCAAGAAGACTGGGCTCCGGAAGGCCACGTGACTCTACCGAATCGCATGGTACAGCGTCTGCAGCAGCAATTTGAGCAGCAGTTGGTATCACAGTGACATAACGAACTGTTACAAATCGGTTACTTCTAGGACAATCCCGAGCCAGACGCCCTGTAGCGTGCATTCCACTGATCCCAAAATCACCGTCATTTGCAAATTCAGTGGTGTCAAGCGAAAGGTCATTGGAGCGCGAGGTGAAGGTCTCTTGCGTTTTCTGATGAATTCTGGTTACGCCAGGTGCCAGTCATGGCCGTGTGTTGGTTAGAAAGAGGCCAACTGAGGGCTTGCAATCAACCTTGTCTAAGTGCTAGACACACTGTACCTACACCTGGAATTATGGTCTGGCGGGCGATTTCGAGTGACAGCTGGAGCACTCTTGTTATCCCAAGCACACTGACTACAAGTTCGTACGGCACTCTGGTGGTTCTACATGCTGTGCTGCCATCTACGAACAGCATTGCAGGGGGTGCTTTCCAACAGGATAACGCTCGCGCACTTGCCGCTGTTGTACCCCGACATGCTCTACAGAGTGTCGACATGTTGCCTTGGTCTGCTCACTCTCCAGATCTGTCTCCAGCAGAGCACGTATTGGACGTCATCGGGCAACAACTCCTGCGTCATCTACAAACAGCATTACCGTCCCTGTATCGACAGACCAGGTTAACAGGTTTCGAACTCCATCCCACAAGCCGACATCCGGCAAGCGTACGGCTCAATGCATGCACGTTTGCAAGCCTGCATGCAACATTCTGGTCGTACTCTGGTTAGTCATGTTCCACCATTTAACACTTGCAATGGCTTACGTTTACATTAACCCGTTATCTTGCAATGTTAATCACTAACGTATGTTTCCTGGACAAATGTATTTCCGAAATTTCATTGCTCTGTCTTAATTATTCTTTGTTGTTGCAATTTTTCCATCACCGTATGTTCTATAGATCACTTGAACTATTCTTTTATTGAAATGATGTGGGATGAGTCAGTTTACAGGACATGTATTTACAATGATTAGTGTTAACAGTAATGACCACATTATTCTTTATAGTATTTTCACAAGCTTTTATTTCTTTCTTTCTTTGTTTTACTGGCTACCAGTTTTTTAGTAGAAATTCATTAGGCGAATAGGAACTGTCAAGGAGAAATCATTTTGAGTTAAACTTAAAATTTGCTTTGCTATCTGTCAAGAACTGTATGTTATTCAGAAAATTATCAAAAATTACATAGTTGTAGAACAAAATACAGAGACAAGGACAAAGAATAAGAAATTATCAATGAATACAAACAGGGAGGCAGGAAAAAAGCCTGCAGTACTGAATACTGACCGTTCTTGATACAAGTAAAAGGGCTCATGTTTCCAGACATATGTTTTGGGACTGATTTATAGTTCTAAATAGCGCTATCTGCTTCAATAATATGAGACACTTAAAAAGAAAATTACTCTATTGATAGCTATGATGCTTTTCCATTTGGAGAGAATGTTTGATAGAGTATTGTGAATGTCTCCGTCCTTAAAATCTATGTCTAAAAAGATGGTTCACTGTAGTCACCATAAAAACCGTGTAGTCTCTGGGTAGATCTACTCCTGGTGATAGAAGAACCTGTAATAACAAACTCCACCATGTGTAGGGAGGGGGTTGGGAGACGGAGCGCCTTTTCAGCCAGTATTTTGAGGTAAAACATGTGCAGGTTAGCTACCGAATATTCGCCAAAACCTTGTCTCCTGTAAACTGCGTAATTTTAATTCGATTCACACTGGCTTATTGACGTCGGCTAAAATGCATTTACGGTGTCGCCGGATTTTCTACTGTATGCTGTTGTTGGCAATTCGTTTCCGTTGGACGTAGCCAATCGAGTAGCAGTATACGATAACCAATGATAATAGCTGAATCTAATGACTTGTTTCGGTAGAGGATAAAAACTGATTACTTTTTTTTCGGCAAGGAGAGCGCGATATCTGGCTGTTATGGGCTACTAGGTTAGTTGTTGGACTTCGTGTTTATTTCTTGTATTGTATGTTTTTTGGGCTATGATTTCGTGGGATATTGTCCGTATTGCAGTGTAATAGTCTGGTTGTGAGTTGGCGAAACTAACTAATGTGACGGGAGGAAAACGGACTGATCTATAGCGAACCCCAATGATTGTTTGAGAAAATTAGAGCGGCATTTTCAGAATCTTCCGATTTCTCAGGAGATGGTTACATTGGTAGGTAAGAGTACAATTTCAATTTTCCTGAATATTGTGTTTTATATGACAGTATTCTGCACAATTTATTCCATTATGCACCCACGTAATTTCATTACTCGACATTATGACGACGTTTATCGAAAGCTATTTTCTCATTGGTTCCGGCAACTTGTCTAATCATCCGATTCATGATCCGTCGTGTACAATTTGCGTCATTCACAGTGCAAACAGTTCCAAACTGCAGCACCCATCGGAAAAGCAGCCTACTCCGTAAGTGCAGTTTTACCCTAGACAGGGCTTCCTTATCCATGCGTTTCAAGTTGTCAAAATGTTTTAAGATAGGAGAGCGGTAGTTTAAGGAATATTATGGTTTATCGTCCCGTAGACGATGAACTGATAGTAGATAGCCGGCCGGTGTGGCCGTGCGGTTCTAAGCGCCTCAGTTTGGAACCGCGTGACCGGTACGGTCGCAGGTTCGAATCCTGCCTCGGGCATGGATGTGTGTCATGTCCTTAGGTTAGTTAGGTTTAAGTAGTTCTAAGTTCTAGGGGACTGATGACCTCAGTAGTTAAGTCCCATAGTGCTCAGAGCCATTTGAACCATTTTGATAGTAGATAGAATGAGGTGAAGGTTACACTGCATGAATGGATATATCTAAGCTAGGCATGCGCGTGAGCGTTAGTGATTTGTTCAATTGTAGCCCCACATTACAAAACTAACCTATCTGTGCAGAAATAAGTAACAATTTCTTACTTTCTTTGGTATAAAAGTACAGTGCGAAACTTGAAAATACACTACGTCTCGCGTTCAAGGCCAGAATAAGATACCGAGTCGTTACATACGACCACCATTTGCTCTCCGTTTACTCATTTTTGTCAGGCTACAAAGTAAGCGTAACCTTGGGAAATGATAAATCTGCAATAGAGATAAGACGAGAATGTGAGACTCATGGACTCCCTTGGGAGACTAACTAATTGTGGAAACGCTGCGCCATTATTCATGCAATTATGTTACATAAAACTGCATTACGTGACTTTGTTAATGCTACTTCGAGTCGTATCTTGTTACTTCACTCCCCCAGTTTTAGAAGGAACCTGTCCTGCCAAATGTGGGTTCGCCGTTTCCCTCTGGTTCACGTGAAATATCTATTCAGCAGTTACCGAAACAAGAAAAACTAGTAACTCATGGAAAATTATTCTTCATAAGCACTCCCTGCACAACATCCCGTATGGTTATTACCCGCATGTCGTTGTGCAATGACGTACTTCAAGGAAGTAGGCTAAGCTTACTGACTGCTACACAGGTTTCTATAGTCATATAATGTAGAGGTGACCGGGGATAGACCCAGAACTTCGATTCTGTATTATGGAACTTCGTCACTGAGCCACCTAGACATTTGGAAAGTATATTCCAAAGTTTTTGCTGCAAAAGCTGGAAAAAAGGGGTTCAAATTTCGGTTTTACGTGGTTAGAGAGCAGGTAATTCGTCGGCACCTCTCATAAAAAAGGCCGATATTAACGAAATTTATATTGTTTGCTACAAGTAGTACAGCTCGTATATCGCTTTTTTGTCATAGAAAAGGACAGCCGCCCCTTGATCGTATTGCCCAGTCTCTGTTTTAGTAAGTATTGCAGCCGCAGCGATGCGAAATTGCTTCTTAGGAAGCGCCCCCCCCCCTTCCCCCCCCCCCCCCCCCAAAAAAAAAGTGTAATTTGGAGCTATGACGTAAAGCATGTTGGAGAATTCTCACGCTTTGAAATATCATTTAATTTGGAGCTATGATATGAATCATATTAGAGACCTGTCACACTTCAAAATGTTTTTTTATATTCTAAATTCTTTTTTCTACTTTTTGATACAAGCATTTTATAAAATTATTGAGCCAATGCCAGCCACTGTTGCTGGTGAAACGTCAGAAAAAAGAATCAAACAAACGTTAGCCAAAGAATGCGAGACAGAAGCCAAAAGGCAATTGGTCAAACTGTTTATTCTTCAGTAGTCATTGCAGAAACTGAAATATTAACTGCACATATTCATTCTCCACGTCACACATACTGGTAATACATTGTGGTGACAAATGTCAATTGACAGCGAGATTCACATACGCAAATGATGACAGAAACGCGTATACAATGCATAAAAATGTGCCGCATTGATGGAGCTGTCATTTGTACCCAGGTGATGCATGTGAAAAGGTTTTCGTCGTGATTATGGCCATACGACGGGAATTAACAGACGCTAAACGCGAAGTGGTAGTTGGAGCTAGATGAATGGGACATTTTATTTCGGAAATCGTTAGCGAATTACGTATTCCGAGATCCACAGTGTCAAGAGAGTGCCAAGTATATCAAATTTCAGGCATTGCCTGTCACCACAGACAACACAGTGGCCGACAGCATACACTTAACGATCGAGAACAGAGGTGTTTGCTTAGAGTTGTCAGTGCTAACAGACAAGTGACAATGTGTGAATTAACCCAAAAAATCACTGTAGGACGTACGACGAACGTATCCGTTAGGACAGTGCGGCGTTAATAGGCTACGGCAGCAAACGACCGATGCGACTCCCTTTGCTAACAGTACAACATCGCCTGTAGCGCTTCTCCTGGGCTCGTGACCATATCTGTTGGACCCTAGACGACTGGAGAACCATGATCTGGTCAGCTGAGTCCCGATTTCAGTTGGTAAGAGCTGATGGTAGGGTGCGACTGTGGTGCAGGCTCCGCGAAGCCCTGGACCCAAATTGTCGACAGCGCACAGTGCACGCTGGTGATGGCTCCATAATGGTGTGGGCTGTGTTTACGTGGTTAATTGACGGAAAATGGCTATGTTTGGCTACTTGGAGATCATTTGCAGCCTATCATGGACTTCATTTTCCTGACCAGAGATGGAATTTTTATGGAGGACAGTGCCATGCCACCGGGCCACAACTGTTCGCGACTGGTTTGAAGAACATTCTGGACAAATGGGGCGAGTGTTTTGTCCACCCAAATCTCCCAATATGAATCCCGTCGAACATTTATCAGACATAATCAAGAGGTCAGTTCGTGCACAAAATGCTGCACTGGAAACACTTTCATAATTACCGCCAGTTATAAAGGCAGCATCACGCAGTATTTCTGCATTGGATTTCCAGCGAGTTGTTGAGTCCATGCCACGTCGAGCTGCTGCGCTATCAGCAAAAGGATGTCCGACACGATATTTGGAGGTGTCCTATGACGTTTTCATATCTTTGTATAATTTCCTATTGTGACTATTTCAAAATAACCACAATGGTCATGAAATCTGCTTAACTGGGAGGCGATATCATTTAAACTAAATCTTGACTGGTTTGCCCTAAATGTGCGTACATTCAGCGGGTTGATTGGCAGCACATTCTCACACTACCGAATTTATCTAGCACTTGTCTCATAAATATATGGTCATACAGACATATAAATTAGCCCTACGATATTGACTCTTTTGTTACACTGTTTCTCAATATTTTCAACATATAAAGAGTTTGTTTCTGACATGGTAACTGAAATTCAGTCCCAGTATTATTTATATATGCAAAGTAGGTTTTCCTCCTCAGACGTATTTCGAATTGCGTCCGTAACAGCAAGTATTACCTGTCATTACCGTTACAAATTATAACTGTCTAAAACGGGGCAAACAGCTGGAATATTAAAATTTCGGTATAAGCTGAAAACGACAAACAGTATCGTACGATAATCACGTTGGCTGGATGTGCAGTACGTTGTGCTTACTCCATAGATACTCCTGATCTGTGGAGCACGCCAGAGATATGACCGCGCGGTCTACGAGTATATATATCTGTAGTCTAAGACCAGTATGGAGTGATCTTCACTTTTCCTCGCAAGGAGACAGTCGAAGTAGCAAGAAACAATTAGAAGTCGTGGACACTCCTACAATTCACGTTTCCATTTACTTGTAATGTGCGTGACGGGTGTACATGTTTTTCTTTGTGGAATGGATACTTTATAGGACTATAAATGGTTCAATATTGGTATGCTGTGTCACAACTCCATGAGAGAGAAGGAAAACCACATCTATAGGCGCTGATTTAGGGAGAAGATGTTAGTGTTTTCGTGCTGTCACTTAAAATTCTTTCCACCTCCCCATGCTTGTTTATACTGCCACCGGATACGTGGATTTAAGCGCATTCGAATTGCATTGTGCTACTTTACATACTTCAAATTTCGAAGAAATTTCCGTATTCTAAATGAAATTGCAATCATGGATGAAATAAAAACCTCGACGAAAGGTAAGAAATTTATCTTATCTTTGTAGTTCAACGGAAGGCTTAGAAGCTTGCATCCATGTTACTGTACAGTTTCAATGTCCTATTGGCAAGCGCTAAAATAATAATGAGCTTTTTATGTGACTATTGAGAGATAATTAAATAATAATTTGAGCTTAGCGATTAATAATTACGCAGATGAAACATATAAGGAAGTGTAGATGTTCTGATGAGATCTTGAGTAGCTTCTGAAAGCGATAACCAAGCTAAAAAAAACTTGATTGTACCCTATAAACGTAGGCTTATACATGTTGAATGTTAAATCTTGATGAAGGGAGAGTTGTGTCATGCTTTTATTCACATCAGATTATTTCGAATCCTCAAACAATGTTGTAGTTGTTTTACGAAAACGATATAATTATCATATATAATCGATAATAATTTCCTAAGGAATTGATGGTGGTTTGGCAGATTAAATGAACAGCGTCAGATACCATGTTTCCTGCGATAGCAAAGCAGATTATGGAAGCATCGCAAAGTTCCCCAGCGTCATAAAGTAGCTCTTGACGATTTTCCGTCTTTATTTAAAGACCATTCTTTTCGTTGCGTGCATATAGAGTATGGCAGCTGTTGATGTTTCGTGCTCACAGTGCAAACGGATTTTCACTGGTTTAAATCTTACATTTGGAATTCATTCATGTTATTGTACACTCATAATACTGATGTAATACTGATTATTTTTCTGTAATCTAATTTCTTTTGACTTGTATTATGAGCCACATACAATGCATTGTTACAGAAACTTTCATTCACTGCTGTTTCATGCAAAGGCGACATAGACAAGCATCCGCAGGTATATAGATCAACACGTGATCTTCATTCCGAGATTCGTAAGATCTTAACGACTCCATTTATATGCTTCATATTTTAGGCTTTTACTGTTCCATATTCCGCCTTATATTCTCTGCTGGACGGAAAGAAATGAGAGGTAAATGAAGATGGAGATACTGTCGGACTTCATCTTTGGTTCCATCCTCGACGCATACCTAAATAGTTCTTTTGCTGTATTACTGACCTCCCTAAGTAGATGCATACATTCAGTTTCCAATTTGGTAGTTAGTTTCATTGCACCAAGAAGGTGTATTTCAGCGTGCAATCCTCCCCTCAATACGACAGTTACTACCAAATCACTCGTATGTTTTGCGATCTGTATGCTAATACGTATGTATCACTATTTCCTGATCCAGTGGCTTTGTCACCTTGATGTGGTTCTCCTCCAAGTTCCGCAGATATACCTGAATACAACTTACGAAGAGACCCTTTCAAAACTATGGCCTTTTGTCTGGAAGACAAAAATATTATCTTGCAGAACTAACGCCATCTCGTGTCTGAAAGAAAATGTTGTCAAGAGTTTTCGGTCTCACGTAATAATGACAAAATCTTTAACATGGCTGCGTAGCAACAACTGTGTAAATCTGAAGAGTTTGAAAAATCAGCCAACCAGTTGCAAAGCAAAGTTCTGTTAGCTCTTGACATAGGTTTCCATATTCCTAAAAATATATTACTCAGTAGGAGTCTGCCTTGTTACATCACATGATGGTACATTATATTAGATGAAACCGAGCAGTTCTTGTCATATATAAAATTGACAAAACAGCTATTATCCCAAACCAAATTACGTATATTGCACTTCAGAATGAATGCTCACTGGTAAAAGCCCACTGGTCGAGGCCCTTGTCAACATAAAATTGTAACAGGAGCCACAAGATAAAATATTTTGCGTAAGTAACGTTTACATCATGCCAGAGACTAAGGCTAACTCAAAATGTTGGCCTTAGTCTCTGCATGATGTGCACTAACTTACCCAAATATTTTATCCTGTGACAATTTTATGTTGACAAGAGGCTACCTGTGGGCATTTACCAGTGAGCATTCATTCTCCACTGCGATACACGTAATCTGACTGCTATCTAATGCTATGGCTTGTGATAATTCTTGGTTCAAATGGCTCTGAGCACTATGGGACTTAACAGCTGTGGTCATCAGTCCCCTAGAACTTAGAACTACTTAAACCTAACTAACCTACGGACATCACACACATCCATGCTCGAGGCAGGATTCGAACCTGCGACCGTAGCGGTCGCGCGGTTCCAGACTGAAGCGCCTAGATCCGCTCGGCCACTCCGGCCGGCAATTCTTGTTTCTGCAATTTTATATATGACAAGAGCCTCTCGGCTTCAGCTGATCTAATATACCATCACGAGAAGTAACAAGGCCCACTCCTTCTGAAAAAGATATTTTCAGAAATATCGAAACCGAGGTCAAGGGCTAATTAACCTTTGTTTTGTAACTGGTTGGCTGATTTTTCAACCTCTTCTAATAATGACAACTTCAAAGTCTAGAGGTTGCAATATGTATAGATCACAATCTACTTGTGGATACTATTTATTCTAATAGTTCTATACACTTCGACGTGCAAATAAACCTTTCTACGTTTTTGTTCATATGTTCCTGTATAAATCACTAGAACAGACCTGATTTAATTACAGTCCAGATAAGACGCTACAGTAATAAGACTTTTTTTCCGCTTCTCTGCCATCTTGACAACACAGCATCGTCCGTTTGTAAATTTTAATGTGTCTTATCTTCTTGGTTCGAGACTTCTACCGCTGCTCTCCAAATATTACCATGTGGAAGCACAGTCTCAAATGAATCAAGCTAATCAGATATTGATTTGCAGAGCACCTTTTTTTCGACCGCCTGATGGTAAAAGATTTTCCTGGAAGGTTTTCTGCTAAAATCATTTCTACGTGCTATTACAAAGAGCATCAGTTAATTTCAGATCCAGGAAGAATCGCACTTTTACAAAAAGGACAACATTCACATAGAATTTACTAATTTCCAGGTTTCAGGAAGACATGGCAATAACTGTGTGGCTTACCAGATCATACACTGAGCTGCAAAAAACCGCTGAAGTTTTAATATCAATTTTCATTACTTATGATTAGTTTCGAACCCTAAGCTCATCATCAGTGATTTTATAATGAGCTTAGGGCTCGATACACTTACACAGAACACGTTACTTGTTCTCTTAATGACAAAATATCCCCGTAAAACTGCAATGGATATACGATATAACTTTATTAGCACTTTATGAGTTTCGGACAGATTGAATTTCTGATACGACGTATCGTCCCAACTCGAATTTTGCTCGTAGTCCACAACTTGTCTAGTGGTTATAGTCGCTGATTCTAGATCATGGGGCCCTGGGTTTGATTCCCAGTCGAGGAAATTTTCTTCGTTCGGGAACTGCGTGTTCCTGTGGTCCTGATCATTTCATCTCATTCTCATTACAAAGACGCGCAAGTCGCCGAAATGATGTCAAATAGAAAAATTTGCTACGCGCGGCCGAACACCTTCACATGGAGTCTCCCGGCCAAAAACGCCGCAAGATCTTTTTTATTTTTTGTAGCGTCTTCCAAGTGCCCTTCTCTTTTCCGCTCGTGTGCCCTGAGTTGAAGAAAGAAAGAGAGCAGAGGAGCGTGCCGACAGCACCAGTTGAGCGGTAACAGTGCGGGGGAGAGAAGTCGTATGCGGCGCTGTCTGAGGACATTTACATTAAGCGCGTTTTCCCCTCCCGCCCCGTGCACAGATAGAAATCGCGCAGCTGCTCGGGCGGAGCGTGGCACTTGTAGAAGACACGCTCCGCCACACATTTCAGCATGAATTATGAACCCAAACTGTAGGCCGGCGTGGTTCGCAGTGCGGCTGGAAATTAGTTCCGTGACTGACAGCGCCAAGAAGTTAAGGCCCGTCCCATGGCGCAGTGCAGCGACTTCGCTTGTCGGTTCGAATCTCGCTGGAATGCAAGGCATGGTACGGATGTAACAATACAAACATGTGAAAATAATCGCTTCATCAAGAATTCGTTGAAACTAATCCTCTTGTGGACACACTGATTGTTGCCGCATGAGTACGATTGTCAGAATTGTCTCAAAATACTTTTTGCCTGTCAGCGCTGTTACTGCCGCTTGCATCCTTGTTCTTCCTCTTCATTTCCCTTTCCATTTCAGTCATATGAACGTGTCCTCTCTAGCACATAATCTGTACCGTCTTTCAGTGATGCTGATCTGTCACTGACATGCAAGTTATAGGGTACTTCAAGCGCATTTTGGCTAGCCATTCATGTGGTGATGAATTTCTAATGTTGTTCAACTTGAGAAGTTGAATTACACTACTTACTATTTATTTTCATAAGGTGTTGTGCCTATTGGCAGATTACTGAGACAATTTCCGTCTCCATCGGATCCTGTTCCAGGCCACCTGCTTCTTAGTCTCGTATCTTCCTCCTTTCGCTTCATCTAGAACTTTTATTCTTCTTATTTTCTTCTGTCTTTCAGCTGCAACTTTGACGGCTGTTGTCAGAATACCTTTCCCTCGCAGTGTTTGTCTCACCCATCTGGTTTCCTTTTCTTAACCAGGTTTAGAAAGTAATTAACTTATCATAACTGGTTTCAAATGGCTCTGAGCACTGTGGCACTTAAGTTCTGAGGTCATCAGGCCCCTAGACTCACAACTACTTAAACCTAACTAACCTAAGGACATCACACACATCCATGCCCGAGGCAGGATTCCAACCTGCGACCGTAGCGGTCGCGCGGTTCCAGATTGTAGCGCCTAGAACCGCTCGGCCACTCCGGCCGGCCTTCATAACTGGGATTCACAGTCACGTAAATTTTTTTAAAGACATCATGTTTACGTCAGTGACTGTTACACATTTTATTTCCGCTATTGCAATTTCGCCCTTAGACCATTATCAAGGCTTTAAGCCATGTCAGCTTTATACACGCTGACACATTTATATGTCGTTGTCATTTGCTGCTTTATACTTTCGTAACGCTGCTAAGTGGTGCGAGCACACATTTCCATATATCGTAAAACAGCACAGTCTGTACATACACATGTTTGTTCCACCAGCACTAGTAACTTTTGCAAATGACAACGATATATAAATGTGTCAGCGTGTATAAAGTTGACATGGGCTAAAGCCAAAGGATCTGCACTTGATAGTGGCCTAAGGCCGAAATTGCAATAGTGGAAATAAAAAGTGTAACAGTCATTGGCGCAAACATGATGTCTTTCAAAAAAAAAGGTTTAGTAAGGTTCTTTATTCCTTTACTCTTTCAAATTCTCAAGTTCTCCATTTTATTCACTCATTCTATTTTCTCCATTCTCCTCCGAACCCACATCTCAGTTCCTTCAATTTAGTGTCTACGTCTCTTCTTCAATGTCCATCTTTCACAGCTGTACAGAGAAACATTCTACACCAAGCATTTAACCAATTTCCTCTTAACTCCATCCCCAACATGCTGCATAATATTAGTTTCTGTTTCTGGATAAGTTGCTTTGCCTTTGCAGTTCATCTTATTTCCCTTTCACTCGTCCAGTTGTCAGTTATCATATATGCAACTTGTTCACTTTCATGTATTCGTGTATTCGTCATGAACTCTCATCACCTTAGTTTTCTTTGAAGAGATATGGCTTTATCTGCAAGCAGTGCCACGTGATCAGCAAATCTCGAGTAGTTGGTATTCCGGCTTATTATACTTACGCCTTGCTCTTCTACTTCTAGCGTCTTCATTGTCAAATCTTCGACATATCTGGCAAACAGCTGGTGAAAGACAACAACACTCACTCCTATTCCGAATTCAACCCAATCTGCTACAGCATTTCATGGCTTCGTGGTTACTTTCTGCCTTGTGTGTAACTCCTTAGTCTCCTATCCTTCAGGTTCACTTCTTCAGTTTCATAAATTCCATCATCTTGACCCACCTCACCCTCCCTAAGGTGTTTTCTTGTTCTATGAAGAGCAAAGTAAATCAGTTTTAATTTTTTATAGCTTTCAGCAATAATTCTAATTAGTTCAGTAGCATCTCTTGTACCTCTCCCTTACCTAAAACCAAACTGCTCTTCCGCTACGTTCTCTTCCAGTATACATAACAATTTATAATTTAATACCCTCAACATAATTTGTGCTGTAAATACAATAAATTTGTTTGTTATACAATAACGTCTAACGAAGACAACCACACGTTTTCTTTATTTTTGTTCGACGTATTTGGGGAAGTAATTCTCATTATAACGGTCTTTCCATATACTATGACATCTTTTACGAGTGATGTTTGCGAGGTGTGAGCTGCAGTAGCTTTACTAGTGCCTAAATTGTAGTGTAAAGACGCGCAATTTCGTAATTACTGATGTATCTTTCCGTGTATATAGCGGTGAAAGTTGCTTCCGAAATCGCAAATACTATCGTAAAAGCTAGACCGGCGATTACAAAATTACATCACCGAAAAGTCACCATTAAACTGCAGCAAATCACACTTAGAAAACATCACGCTTAAAAATTTTATATTAGATGAAGAATGCACTTGATAACTGGAATTATCTCCCGAAATGCGTCGTCCGGTAAAAGCTGTGATCTTTTATTTACAAATAAAGCACTCAAGCGCGTCCAATTGCAGTCAGGCAAACTAATTAAAGGAGTTTCCCTACGTGCCGCATTTGCAGTCAACAAAATTAAAGTTTTATTGCGTCAGTTGATGTAAAATAAAGCGCTTTGTAAATGGACTTATTTCCACATGAATTGTATCTTTAACGCCATGGCTCGATTAATAATGGTAACCATTTACAAAATTACTTAATATTACCCTCAGGTGTTTGAACCAAAACAGTTAACTTCTTTCTGTCATAAAGAAAGACGTAAAAAGGTTTATACTAATTTCAGACGAACTACTCCTGGATCAAGGGACTGGTGACCTTGCTGTTTAGTCCCTCAACCCCCAAACAACCAACCAAGCAACCAACCATCAGGCCTCTCATTTCTGGTCGGTCAACATTTTGGGTAGGCAGCGTGCACAAATCCTGAAACAGCCCAGTTTTTCAGTATTGGCCATCGCACTGCTCCTTCCGATATATAAATGGCGACACAGTTCATCTGTTTTTATCCGGCAAATCATCCGTGATGATTTGGTCTACATGCCGGATATTGTTTAAAGTCATTATAGTGTCTGGCTTGTGTTGCATCAGCCAACTGTTTTTGCACTTCAGCTCCTGTACAGCGACGAACCTATCGACTAACGGTGATGACGACCATCGTAGCATTTCCGTACATCTTCTCCAGCAGTTCAGGAATGCAATTGGGCGATTTAACTTCTGCAGTAAGGAATTCAGTCACAGACCGTTGTCTTACACTTACATCAACGCCGACCATTTTCTAAACTTATACAGCGCCGCCACTTGTTTATGTACGATGCTGTTAGTGGAGTGGCTGTAGAAGGTTTGTGGAGTGCATCAAATTCATGATTTCTGTATTACAAACTTAATGAAGCATAAAAAGTAGGAGTCATTACATTCTGACATCCCCTCGCAAAAAGGTGACTTGTTTTCTTTAGTCACTTCAACAGTCTGGACTCTGGACAGTATAAGACTCATCTTAAAAATCTTTCCAGAGGGACAGGAGCGAGAGTTAATTGGACAGAACTGATTCTAAGTGGTCCAACCATTTAAACATTGAACTCAGTGATATCTACATCCCAGTAAAATCTACGATCAGATCATCCTGTCCCGTCACTGGAGAAACGCTGCCCCCTGGGATAGGATTGTAATGGACGCAATAAAGCAGATATTAAGAGCTCTAGCAGGAAGGAGTACTGGGCTAAGCTCGTCGATCTTAAAAATCATTTGGTTTACTGCATATATAACAGAAAAATAACAGTAATAATAAAGGCTTTGGTAGTAGCATTTTCAACTGAAGTTTACTCACTAACGAGTCAACGAAGCACGAACACGAAAATTGTGAGATGCGGCACTGCGTTAAGCAGATGCTAGTCTGCCGCGGTGGTAGTTGAGTGACGGTGGCCGGGTCACGTTAATGAAAATTAACACGTGTGGCGGCGCTTCCGTGCGAGGAAAGCCAGTGAAATTACGGCTGCCTCTCGCTGCCTCCGCCTGCCCCACTTAATTGCGTGGGGCGCGGCGTAGAAACTGATGTAGACGCAGATATGCAGATTCCCGGCCGCAAAACAATAAAAAGGGATTTGAACGCGCAGAGCCGCGAGCGAGGCGGCGAAAGTGGGATTACCATTTGGGGCCGCGCGCACCACCCTCCTCCACCCACCGCGTAGTGGCGGTACAGCGCGGCGCATGCGCTCTGCATGCACCCTGTGACGCACTTCCTGCGCGTAGGCTCTTTCAAAATCTACTCAGGTTTTGAGAGTCAGTAATCTGAAGAGATCGAACATGACTTGGTTCAAGCCCACCAGATGACAACAAATACGCTAAGCGATTTTAATATTCTCAATAAAAAAAGCACTCCGTCTTCAAGCCACGAGTGGCCTACCGGGACCATCCGACCGCCGTGTCATCCTCAGTTGAGGATGCGGATAGGAGGGGTGTGGGGTCAGCACACCGCTCTCCCTGTCGTTATGATGGTATTCTTGACCGAAGCCGCTACTATTCGGTCGAGCAGCTCCTCAATTGGCATCACGAGGCTTAGTGCACCCCGAAAAATGGCAACAGCGCATGGCGGCCTGGATGGTCACCCATCCAAGTGCCGGCCACGGCCGACAACGCTTAACTTAGGTGATCTCACGGGAACCGGTGTATCCACTGCGGCAAGGCCGTTGCCCTTCATCTTCTCAATAAAGAAGGAAAAAATAGGACTTTGTAGGCCGGAGTTTTCTTCTGAGAGGCCGTCAGTGTGCGAAACTATTTACTAACTTTTGACTATATCTGCACTAGACATCTTCAGCGACAAAACTGGAAGCTACATCAAAATCTGAATTTATGGGCGCACTGTGAAGTAATACACTCGTGAAGTGATTTCGAAAGTGTATTTATCTATTAACAAGTGACATCGCTCTCCAGTACGTCAATGAATTTTACGAGTAAATTTATGGGGTTGGCTTGGGCAACCAATCCTCTTGGTCAAGGTGTGCCATCTTGTATAAGGAGGGTTCTGAACAGCGGGTGTTTCAGACAGGCAACAAAGCATTAGCTAAGTGGTACTGTTATGTGTGATGCCTCTTTAGTAAGGACCCACGATGAAGAAGACTGCAGTGGGGAACTTAATTTTCTGGATGCATCAGTATCAACCGGGCGTTCGAAACAATGGGCCATAAGGCGTACACTAACTCACCACTTACAGGTCGATACAAGGAAACTAATCACCATTTACAGCAAGAAAGAAGGATAGTTAAAATCTTAGTGACAGGGGAAAATAAAATATATAAGGCAGTTCACTTACAAGAAGAATTCAGTTACTTATAAGCGACTTTTATGAAATTTTTTTACTCCAGTAAAGAGGTGGAAACGAGCTCTACCCGCAACATGGAATACTAACCAGTTACTAATAGTCGGCTTTTATGATAATGTTGCTCAAATAAGGAGGTGAAATACCCAATATGCCGAAGGAGGAAAAACCCAAGAGCAATAACGGACAACAGGCGCCAAAGAGGAACGTTTTTCTCCTTTTTATTGACAAGATTACTTGAGGGATTAGAAAGTTTTTAGCCAAGCATGGAGTTCATTGGCGGTAACTGATGTGTATAAAATTCCATAATTTTGTGGCCAACTGTACATTGGAATCATAAAAGAAGATTTTGGAGGTCGTGAAATAAGATTTCGTGAAAGTAACGCTCTAGCAAAAAGAACGCGTTTTCATATGCGTTTCGGTAGAGAGTCAATAGAAATTTATGAACACCGTAATACTTTTAATACCAAAGGGGCGAGTTCAATAAAATTAATACATATACCGACTTTGCGCCGAGAGTAATTCTAACGATCGATTACTTTTAATCGAGGATGATATTATCTGTCAAAGGTAATCATCTACATTCAATGCCACATGACGAATGGTGGTGCCCTCTATAGAGCTATAATCCCCTTGAGCTTTCGACACAGATGCGATCTTTTTTTTCTCTCTGAAGATACCTTCCACACAGGAGACGAAACGTTAGTAAATCATTTTCCACATCGACGATGGCCTCGTAGGGCTAATACTTTAACAGAAGGAAAAGAGTGAGAGATAGAATTCGTGTCACTACTTTAGCCACAACTATTTTTAATGTCCCATTGCTAATATTTGTCTGGTTGTTAAATATATCTGGAAGCCTCAGTACTTGAGTGGACAGTGTTTTAGAGAGACTCGGAGGGCCCAGATTAGATTCCTAAAATTACCAATGGTTTACTTCGGTATAGTGCTGTGCACTCAGCCTTTGAGTCTGAAATAGCTACTCCAGTTTCGGGAGCTAATATTAACGGTCGGGTGTTGAGCCAACCACGTCCAGTGGCACCATAGGCGGAGGATAACAGTAATGGGTCGTCATCATGCAGGCCCAGTCGTGAACTTTAATATAGGTGTAATACAATGTACGTCCCTGTAAGTTATGTTGTATGACTGTCTACACCTTTTCTCAGATCTGCAAAAATTTCCTTAGCAATTTATCATTCGTCTGGCAACATCTTCCACCGACCTACATCTCAGATCCTGCAAAGAATTATCTTAGCAATTTACCATCCTCCAGCAACATGTCCCGTCGACCTACATTACAGTTTCATTACGCCCATAATTCATCTTCTGTTGTGTCTCCCCCGCCCCAATGGTCATTTTTTAGTCTTCGTGTCTGTCTCGCTAATTTCCAGCGTGCATCTCTGCAGCATTTGCTCAGTAACCCCCAGTTCTTAAGTAGTTTTCGCATTTAAAGTCTTAGTGGAGTAGTCTACATTAAAATGACAAATTATGTTGGTGGTAAACTTTTGAGACATGTTGGAAGTAAAAATTTGAAAATCCTGCATTTAACCAAAAAACTGTTATTTTTACGCTTCTGTTTATTTCTTTTTCTGTCCATCCCGTCGTCTTCGACTACCCAAAATACAAACACTCTTCAGTTAGTTCTGTGATTGCTTCGTCAGTCTATTAATTTTATTTTTTATTTGTTGGTCATACATTATTTTGTGTAATTAAATTGAGTTTCATTGTCTATTAAGCTCTTACTTTGGTTGTTGAAGTTCGTATGGGCTAGAGGCGAACAATAGCCTGTTAGCCACAAAACACATAGCGTTCACATGTGTCCTTTTTTCCAGCTTAGGAATTTGAAAACTTTTCTAAACCTGCTAAGAATAGTTCTGGTGTCTACATGCCTACTCTTTCAATTCTGAATGTCCCACCGCTCTGATTAAGTCTAATGGAAGATGCAGGCTGATGTGGGCTATACATTCTTCAGCACACTAATGCAGAATATATCAGTGCACTGTTTCCCAAGACCTGTTAGTAGTAATTTAGTTGAAACTGAGTTAAAAACTGTTCCAAAATCAATGAATGCCAGACAATGCAGTAATTCATACTCGTTGCTCCATTACGTAATTTAAGTCCCAACTTTCAAATGTACACTTGTGCTGTAACTAAGTTTTGGAATCTTAATCGATATTAAATTCTACCCCACCTCGAGCAGAGGAAGTCAAATACTCAAGCTGGGCTACTAGCAATTCGAAAGTTCCCATCGGCAGCCAACGCTCTGTATACAAAAAATTAAAGAAATGGATGATGCAAGAAAACGAAGAATATTGGAAACCACTACTTAAAAATTTAATTTTAGTTTTTGCTAAAAATTGCTGAAAACTCTAAAATGTGTGTCAAAATTGTTCACAAGTTGGAAAAGATCGGAACCAGGCATTTCGCATTTTTCTTGTTCGTTTTGTAAAAAATTTAGTGAACATGAGAGTCTCTTCTTTCTTACAGTGCTACATATCTATGAAGGATCTGAAATGCTTTTAGAGGTATAATATACCACAACAATGAAGTCCTTTGTTACAGACAATATCTGCTCCGAACCTCGTTCACATCAAAGCGTCTTGCTTTGGAGACTGTTGAGTTACTGCTGGGATCATGCAGGAGATTAAAGTATAGCTATACATCTTCCGAAATACATAGACTAAGAGTTGAAGCAATGAAATCCAGAGTGATTTAAATAATCCAAAGCAAAACTAAACCTGTCTTTCAGAATTATTTATTGTCTGTTGTTATTTTAAGTAGTACATAACCGTTTTCAAGTATTATCGCCCGTCTTCACAAGATTTCAAGACATTGTTGGTCATTTAAAACACAGAATACCAGTTGGATAGATGTTAATGATAGGGTTAAAAATTGCATTTACTCTGCGTAAATACGAAATAAGTAATAGCCTACAACGATATTATATCGTACGTCGTGGTCAATCGTAAACGTAAATAGAAGTTCGATTGCAAGACCTCCTACTTAGAATATTGAATGTGGAGTTAGACGTAACCTAATAATTTCTTATGCAGGTCAGTGGTACTAATCTCAACAACAATTAGCCGCCAAATTACAAATGAAGGCACAAAAGCAAAGTATTCTATCATCGATCGGCTGCGTACACTTGAATCGCGAAATGAAAAAAAGGGCTAGCAACAATGTCCTCCGCGATGGGTTTATTGTTAACATTCTCAGTGAAATTGTTGCACCATATCTGTATAAAGTTTCAAACCAACAGTATTGAGAAGATTGACTCAAGGCAGATGCCTGCTATCGAGAGATTAGAGACCGATATTTTCATCGTGATGAGCGCAGAGACACCGTTGACGACGTATCGACATTGGAACCTACGTATGAGTAATCCCTGCGCACCGGTATCACCACTAAATATTTCGCGTTTTTAAAATTTGTCTCCTGTTAGGTACTTTACCAATTAAAGAATGTTGTCTAAATGTGGGTTAATAGCAATCTGACGCGACAAGTTTGTCACGAATTTTACTTATTTCTGTACATTATTTCAATTACTGATGTTGTTTTAAGATGGCCGCGTTTTTCTTGTATCTAGCACATCTGTCATCACATACAGTAGTTGCTATCTGTTCTGGGAACCTGAGGCAGTGCGTCCGGGGCACTGTTGCATTCATCATCCGAAGTATCAGCTACAGGACGAGTAGCTATTGTCCAGAATTGTCGCTGAATGACTTCTGAGTGCCATGCTATGTCTGGTTATTCCATGAGGCATCTAAAGAGATTAAACTTAGAATTTCTCATATCGTGCGCCCAGCCTCATTTAGATCGGATGAACTGAAATGGAAATGATTGGTCATTTAAATAGTCAGCTGATGCAGTCTCCGTCGAAAATTTCTATATGAGCGCGTAAAAAGTAAGAACAGGTGTTCTTGAAGAATCTTTATTTCATCAGTGAACCCAGTTTAGTAAGTAAGGATGTGTGTGTGTGTGTGTGTGTGTGTGTGTGTGTGTGTGTGTGTGTCTGTGAATGCCGATAACTAGACAAGTTACCACTTCGTGTACTGACACATTTACAAGTGACCTGACGTTTTAAAATGTTGCTTTCACTTCTTCTTAGTCTAATGCGTTTCATGGACACTGTCTCCTGCTTGCAAAATGAAACTGCAGTGTGACACTGAGATTTTTGCAACTAAGTTCACTCTGTAATCGTCCTTTATTCTTTCTTTTGAATCGGAAAATAACAACGCAGTGTGGACGAGAGTCATAACCCTAATGTAACTATTGTAACTCACATAGCGTAGAACAGTTGTTAAGCGATTTAGAACTACAACGTCCGACTTCATTGTTTCGCAGATCTGTCCCCGCAACCGAGGTTCCAAACGTAATCATTTACAGGTCGTTCACTTCTGAGGTGGTTGGTTCGAAACCTGGTGGTGAAATTTATTTTTCTTCGCCAGTGTTTGGCCGGGAGACGGTGTAAGCTTCCTGATCAGCAGACTTTAATTTCCTGAGTTCAATGGCAAGCTGTTCGTCAGTGCCTCATGAAGTGAGATTGTGCGACACTGCTGATGGGGACTATAAGCCGATTAGGCCCCCCGCCCCTCCACCCCCACCCCCATACCACTCGTGAGCAGTAGGCTACTGGAATGTTACTTAATACAAAAAATTTATTTTTCGTAGAATGTTCAGTGGGAACATATTCCTGGCGCGTATCTGAGATTTATTTCCTTTGAATGCTTGAAAGTTTTACATAAATCTTTGTAAGTGAAGAACCACTTAATGTAAACATAAGTACAATAGTATAATCCAGAAAATCAGCGATATAAACTCAGCCTGTGGTTAAAACAAAACACGTGTGCGACGTTCTTTTTCTTTTGACTTTTGGTAAGAGCGTAGCTCGGCATGCTTTTTTTATATATCTTATTCCTCGGTCTGCCTTAGTGAGCAGACGCATATTGTAACTGTATGGATGCTGGCTACTTTTGTTCCTGGAATTTTTGTTTATATTCTTATCACAAGAACTCGTAGTGTGAATATTTACATGTTTGTGTACTAATTAACACTGCTTTAGAGGGGATAGCGAAGTCGGAAGTTCATTGTGAAGAGACCTTATGGCTGAACGCTCATTGCGTGCAGTCATTAATTTGTTATTGCTCATAGCAAATCGCGCCCTTCAGATTAGATGTCGAACAATTTAATGTGCCTTGCGCTTGTTGTGTGCAATAAATTATTGTGAATGGTTCGGTCATTCGTCTCTGATCAATGATGCTGACGGGCTTCGATCCCGTTAGGTACAGGTCCCACAAAATAGTGTTGTGTGATAGTGGTTGATGAAAACTAGATCAGGTATTTGTTAGTATGGCCATTAAAATTACTACACGAAGAAGAAATGCAGACGATAAACGGGTATTCATTGTACAAATATATTATACTAGAACTGACATGTGATTACATTTTCACGCAATTTGGATGCATAGATCCTGAGAAATCACTACACAGAACAACCACCTCTGGCCGTAATAACGGCCTTGATACGCCTGGGCATTGAGTCAAACAGAGCTTGGATGGCGTGTACAGGTACAGCTGCCCATACAGCTTCAACATGATACCACAGTTCAAAAAGAGTAGTGACCGGCGTATTGTGTCGAGCCAGTTGCTCGGCCACCATTGACCAGACGTTTTCAATTGGTGAGAGAGCTGGATAATGTGCTGGCCAGGGCAGCTGTCGAACATTTTCTCTATCCATAAAGGCCCGTATAGGACCTGCAACATGCGGTCGTGCATTGTCCTGCTGAAATGTAGGGTTTCGCAGGGTTCGAATCAAGGGTAGAACCACGGATCGTAACACATCTGAAATGTAACGTCCACTGTTCAAAGTGCCCTCAATGCGAACAAGAGGTGACCGAGACTTGTAACCTATGGCACCCCATACCATCACGCCGGGTGATACTCCAGTATGGCGATGACGAATACACGCTTCCAATGTGCGTTCACCGCGATGTCGCCAAACACGGATGCGACCATCATGATGCTGTAAACAGAACCTGGATTCATCCGAAAATATGACGTTTTGCCATTCGTGCACCCAGGTTCGTCGTTGAGTACACCATCGCAGGCGCTCCTGTCTGTGATGCAGCGTCAAGGGTAACCGCAGCCATCGTCTCCGAGCTGATAGTCCGTGCTGCTGCAAACGTCGTCGAACTGTTCGTGCAGATGGTTGTCGTCTCCCAAACGTCCCCATCTGTTGACTCAGGGATCGGGACGTGGCTGTACGATCCGTTACAGCCATGCGGATAAGACGCCTGTCATCTCGACCGCTAGTCGAGGCCGTTGGGATCCAGCACGACGTTCCGTACTACACTCCTGAGCCCACCGATTCCATATTCTGCTAACAGTCATTGGATCTGGACCAACGCGATAGGCTACAATCCGACCTTTTTGAAAGTCGGAAACGTGATGGTACGCATTTCTCCTCCTTACACAAGGCATCAGAACAACGTTTCACCGCCAACGCCGGTCAACTGCTGTTTGTGTATGAGAAATCGGTTGGAAACTTTCCTTATGTCAGCACGTATTAGGTGTCGTCAGCGGAGTCAGCCTTGTGTGAATGCTCTGGGAACCTAATCATTTGTATATCACAGCATCTTCTTCCTGTCGGTGAAATTTCGCGTCTGTAGTTTGTCATATTCGTGTTGTTGCAATTTTAATGGCCAATAGTGTATGTATACTTTCACTGAGCGTCCAGCAGCAGTGCTTTATTAGGACCTTGTGAAAGATGCGTTGCTGTTTCTGGCGATAGTAGGCTAATTTTTTGCTGAAGAATTTCAATACTGTCAATTTCCGTTAAATTAAACTGATCGGCCCACTTCGAAACGTTACACTCTAACGAAGCTCTAATTACATTATATAGAGAGATAGGGGAGCTACGCATAGATAATAGGTTCACTTCTATCCCTTGCAGTCCGCAGAACGTGATCTAGTGGCTAGTATTGCTACCTCTGGATCACGAAGTCCCGGGTACGAAACACGACACTGTTGCGGATTTTCTCTACCCGGGGACTGGATGTTTGTGTTGTCTTCATCATTCCATCATCATTCGTGAAAGTGGCTAGACTGGACTGTGTACAGATTGGGAATTCGTACGGGCGCTGATAACCTCGCAGTTGAGCGCCCCACAAAACCAAACATCAAACATCTCTCCCTTCCCCAACTCCATCATCAAGAAAACCACTACACTGAATCCTACACCCTCTCGTCCAGAAATACTACAATTACGCCTCGGACATGTCTGATACGGGAGGCGGCGAAATAGGGTCCAGTTGAAAGACGTTCACTTACTAACCACCCGGATAGTGAGTATTGCTACACCGAGTATAGGAGGACCGGTACTGCAATAGGGGTCACTGTGATTACTACTTGAGAGGTCAGGCAACATCTGGAGCCCGAGGGCGACTCACTCGGTAGTACGGGGCCGCATTCCGACGGCGGCGAAACCGCTGTTCCGCACTGTACGGCCGCTGCTCGCCGCGGGGTTTGGCGGCGTATGCAGAGGAACGGGGCGGATCGGAGGCGTGGGTGTCACAAGGCAGTGGCCCCGCGGCCCTGGGCGTGGCCGAGACGGGCTGGGCCGGGCCGTGTGTTTTTTAATGGATGGCTGGACAGCGATAAGATCGCGGGCCGTGGGCGCGCTGCGCCGCTCGGCGGCTGAGGCCGGCTGCCGCCGCGACCTGCCGCCCGTTGCCCGCTACCACTGGACCGCGGCTTCTGGACGTCTCGCCGAGCTGCCGACCTGCTCCCTTGCCAGCTGCACTACTCCAGTGCTACCGACCGAGGTGGTGCGGTGTTACACTGGATTTAGGAAGTACCGACGGGGATGTGGAGTCATGTCGACTCCAGTGTTGTGGCCAGCTGCGCTAGGTTGAGTATCTGTGGCGCGAACACCCCGAAGTTCTGGTCTTACTTTAAATCAGTAAGTGGCTCGAAACAGCAATCCAGACACTCCAGGATGATGACAGGATTGAAACAGAGGATGACACGCGTAAAGCTGAAATACTAAAGACCTTTTCCCAAAGCTGTTTCACAGAGGAAGATCGCACTGCAGTTCCTTCTCTAAATCCTCGCACAAACGAAAAAATGGCTGACATCGAAATTAGTGTCCAAGGAATAGAAAAGCAACTCGAATCACTCAACAGAGGAAAGTCCACTGGACCTGACGGGATACCAATTCGATTCTACACAGAGTAGGCGAAAGAACTTGCCCCCCCCCCCCCCCCCCTTCTAACAGCCGTGTACCGGAAGTCTCTAGAGGAACGGAAGGTTCCAAATGATTGGAAAAGAGCACAGGTGGTCCCAGTCTTCAAGAAGGGTCGTCGAGCAGATGCGCAAAACTATACAGGGTGAGTCACCTAACATTACCGCTGGATATATTTCGTAAGCCACACCAAATACTGACGAATCGATTCCACAGACCGAACATGAGGAGAGGGGCTAGTGTAATTGGTTAATACAAACCATAAAAAAATGCACGGAAGTATGTTTTTTAACACAAACCTACGTTTTTTAAATGGAACCCCGTTAGTTTAGTTAGCACATCTGAACATATAAACAAATACGTAATCAATGGCGTTTGTTGCATTGTAAAATGTTAATTACATCCGAAGAAATAGAAACCTAAAGTTGACGCTTGAGTACCACTCCTCCGCTGTTCGATTGTGTGTATCGGAGAGCACCGAATTACGTAGGGATCCAAAGGGAACGGTGATGGACCTTAGGTACAGAAGAGACTGGAACAGCACATTACGTCCACATGCTAACACCTTTTTATTGGTCTTCTTCACTGACGCACATGTACATTACCATGAGGGGTGAGGTACACGTACACACGTGGTTTCCGTTTTCAATTACGGAGTGGAATAGAGTGTGTCCCGACATGTCAGGCCAATAGATGTTCAATGTGGTGGCCATCATTTGCTGCACACAATTGCAATCTCTGGCGTAATGAATGGCGTACACGCCGCAGTACATCTGGTGTAATGTCGCCGCAGGCTGCCACAATACGTTGTTTCATATCCTCTGGGGTTGTAGGCACATCACGGTACACATTCTCCTTTAACGTACCCCACAGAAAGAAGTCCAGAGGTGTAAGATCAGGAGAATGGGCTGGCCAATTTATGCGTCCTCCACGTCCTATGAAACGCACGTCGAACATCCTGTCAAGGGTCAGCCTAGTGTTAATTGCGGAATGTGCAGGTGCACCATCATGCTGATACCACATTCGTCGGCGCGTTTCCAGTGGGACACACTCTATTCCACTTCGTAATTGAAAATGGAAACCACGTGTGTACGTTTACCTCACCCCTCATTGTAATGTACATGTGCGTCAGTGAAAAAGACCAATAAAAAGGTGTTAGCATGTGGACGTAATGTGCTGTTCCAGTCTCTTCTGTACCTAAGATCCATCACCGTTCCCTTTGGATCCCTACGTAATTCGGTGCTCTCCGATACACACGATCGAACAGCGGAGGAGTGGTACTCAAGCGTCAACTTTAGGTTTCTATTTCTCCGGATGTAATTAACAATTTACAATGCAACAAACGGCACTGATTACTTATTTGTTTATATGTTCAGATGTGCTAACTAAACTAACGGGGTTCCATTTAAAAAAACGTAGGTTTGTGTTAAAAAACATATTTCCGTGCATTTTTTATGGTTTGTATTAACCAATTACACTAGCCCCTCTCCTCACGTTCGGTCTGTGGAACCGATTCGCCAGTATTTGATGTGGTTTACAAAATATATCCAGCGGGAACGTTAGGTGACTCATCCTGTAGACCTATATCTCTGACGTCGATCTGTTGTAGAATTTTAGAACATGTTTTTTGCTAGCGTATCGTGTCGTTTCTGGAAACCCAGAATCTGCTCTGTAGGAATCAACATGGATACCAGAAACAGCGATCGTGTGAGACCCAACTCACTTTATTTGTTCATGAGACCCAGAAAATATTAGATACAGGCTCCCAGGTAGATGCCATTTTCCTTGACTTCCGGAAGGCGTTCGATACAGTTCCGCACTGTCGCCTGATAAACAAAGTTAGAGCCTGCGGAATATCACACCAGCTGTGTGCCTGGATTGAAGAGTTTTTAGCAAACAGAACACAGCATGTTGTTCTCAATGGAGAGACGTCTACAGGCGTTAAAGCAACCACTGGCGTGCCTCAAGGGAGTGTTATGGGACCATTGCTTTTCACAATATATATAAATGACCTAGTAGATAGTGTCGGAAGTTCCATGCGGCTTTTCGCGGATGACGCTGTAGTATACAGAGAAGTTTCAGCATTAAAAAATTGTAGCGAAATGCAGGAAGGTCTGCAGCGGATAGGCACTTGGTGCAGGAGGTGGGAACTTACCCTTAACATAGACAAATGCAATGCATTGCGAATACATAGAAAGAAGGATCCTTTATTGTATGATTATATGATAGCGGAACAAACACTGGTAGCAGTTACTTCTGTAAAATATCTGGGAGTATGCTTGCGGAACGATTTGAAGTGGATTGATCATATAAAAGTAATTGTTGGTAAGGCGGGTACCAGGTTGAGATTCATTGGGAGAGTCCTTAGAAAATGTGGTCCATCAACAAAGGAGGTGGCTTACAAAACACTCGTTCGACCTATACTTGAGTATTGCTCATCAGTGTGGGATCCGTACCAGATCGGGTTGACGGAGGAGATAGAGAATATCCGAAGAAGAGCGGCGCGTTTCGTCACAGGGTTATTTGGTAAGCGTGATAGCCTTACGGAGATGTTTAGCAAACTCAAGTGGCAGACTCTGCAAGAGAGGCGCTCTGAATCGCGGTGTAGCTTGCTGTCCAGGTTTTGAGAGGGTGCGTTTCTGGATGAGGTATCGAATATATTGCTTCCCCCTACTTATACCTACCGAGGAGATCACGAATGTAAAATTAGAGATATTCGAGCGCGCACGGAGGCTTTCCGGCAATCGTTCTTCCCGCGAACCATAAGCGACTGGAACAGGAAAGGGAGGTAATGACAGTGGCACGTAAAGTGCCCTCCGCCACACACCGTTGGGTGGCTTGCGGAGTACAAATGTAGATGTAGATGTGTGACACATTGAATTGTCCTGCTGGTGGGTGCCATCGTGGCGAGAAAGAACAAACTGCGTGATCTGTTGATCCACTGTGTCTTCCAGAAGGACGAGGTCACCCAGGGAATGCCACCAAAACATTCCCCAGACCATAAACTCCCCCCTTGTTTGCTTTCAGACGTTTCACGCCGTACACGCCAACGGCCATATGTCCCATGGAGCATAAAACGTGATTCATCTGAAAGGGCCACCAGTGGCTCAAATGGCTCTGAGCACTATGGGATTTAACATCTGAGGTCATCAGTCTCCTAGAACTTAGAACTACTTAAACCTAACTAACCTAAGGACATCACACACATCCATGCCGGAGGCAGGATTCGAACCTGCGACCGTAGCAGTCATGCGATTCCAGACTGTAGCGCCTAGAACCGCTCGGCCACCCCGGCCGGCCCACCAGCGGCCACTCAGTGGACGTCCATTTGCAGTACTGGCGTGCAAATTCCAACTTTCGTCGCAGATGAACGGTAGTCAGCATAGGTGCATGAAACTAGCGCCTGCTGCTGAGGCCGTAAGCCGCAACGTCCCCTAATCGGTCGTTGAGGAAACAGTGTTAGTAGCACCTCTGTTCATCTGGACGGTCATTTGCTCAATAGTTGCACGTCTGTTCGCCCGTAGACATTTGCGCAGCTGTCGTTCACCCCTCTCATCTATGGCCTGTGGTGCACCGTAGTTGGATCGGCGCCTCTTTTGCAAAGCCTCATTTTGCAATAAACAGTATACTTCAGCCACGACGGCACGCTAACAGTTTACAAACTTAGCCCTTTCGGAAATGCTTCCACCCTTGGTTCGATAGCCAATGATCGTGTCCTTTAGGACGTAGATAAAGCGCTTCTCTTCCCTATTACGCCAATGTCTACAGTGTTTTCCGTGTCCTTCCACACGCTTTATATTTCATCCATTGCTAGTGCTGCCACCTATCGTCTGTGAGTGTTTGTTGCAGATTGACGTCAAACATACGTGTTGATCACATTAATGCAACTGGAGCGTGTGTATTCGTTGACTTCAGAAAGTGTACTGCTGTGATGCTTCCGGTATTTATTTATAGTAAATTCATCATGGTGGACTCCATTTCTTTTATTTACTTACTATTTACTTACATCTCTTACTGTTTCAAAGAAATAGTTTCGGTAGCAATTTACAGATTTATACCAAACAAATTAACAACCGACGGAGCTGATCCTCCTTGGTACAGAAAACGGGTTAGAACACTGCTACAGAAACAACAAAACAACCATGCCAAATTTAAACAGACGCAAAACCCGCAACATTGGTGATTTTTTACAGAAGCTCGAAATTTAACGCGGACTTCAATGCGAGATACTTATAACAGTTTCCACAACGAAACTTTGTCTCAAAACCTGGCTGAAAATCCAAAGAAATTCGGGTCGTATGTGAAGTATGTTAGTGGCAAGAAACAATCAATGCCTTCTCTGAGTGACAGCAATGGAGATACTATCGAAGACAGTGCTGTCAAAGCAGAGTTAAATCCAAAGAAATTCGGGTCGTATGTGAAGTATGTTAGTGGCAAGAAACAATCAATGCCTTCTCTGAGTGACAGCAATGGAGATACTATCGAAGACAGTGCTGTCAGAGCAGAGTTACTAAACACAGTCTTTCGAAATGCCTTCACAGAAGAAGACGAAGTAATTATTCCAGAATTCGAATCGATAACAGCTGCCAACATGAGTAACGTAGAAGTAAATATCCTCGGAGTAGTGAAGCAACTTAAACTACTCAATAAAGGCAAGTTTTCTGGTCCAGACTGTATATCAATTAGGTTCCTTTCGGAGCATGCTGATGCATTAGCTCCATACTTAACAATCATATACAACCGTTCGCTCGACGAACGATCCGTACCTAAATACTGGAAAGTTGCACAGGTCACACCAATATTCAAGAAAGGTAGTAGGATTAATCCACTTCATTACAGGCCCATATCGTTAGCGTCGATATGCAGCAGGATTTTGGAACATATATTGTGTTCGAACATTATGAACTACCTCGAAGAAAACTGCCTATTGACACACAGTCAACATGGGTTTACAAAACGTCGTTCTTGTGAAACACAACTAGTTCTTTCTTCACATGAAGTGTTGAGTGCTACTGATAAAGTATTTCAGATCGATTCCGTATTTCTGGATTTCCGGAAGGCTTTTGACACAGTACCACACAATCGGCTTGTAGTGAAATTGCGTGCTTATGGAGTATCGTCTCAGTTATGTAACTTCATTTGTGGTTTCCTGTCAGAGAGGTCACAGTTCGTAGTAACTGACGGAAAGTCATCGAGTAAAATAGAAGTGATTTCTGGCTTTCCCTAAGGTAATGTTACAGGCCCTTTGCTTTTCCTTATCTATATAAGCGATTTCGGAGACAATCTGAGCAGCCGTGTTTGGTTGTTTCCAGATGACACTAATAAAGTCATCAGAAGATCAAAACAAATTGCAAAAAGATGTAGAAAAGAGATCTGAATGGTGCGAAAATTGGCAGTTGATCCTAAATAACGAAAAGTGTGTTCATCCAAATGAGTTCTAAAAGCAATCCGTTAAACTTCGGCTACACGATAAATCAGTCCAATGTAAAGGCCGTAAATTCAGCTAAATGTCTGGGTATTACAATTACGAACAACTTAAACTGGAAGAAACAAATAGAAAATGTTGTGAGGAAGGCTAACCAAAGACTGCATTTTATTGGCAGAACACTACGCTTGTCCGTCCTCATTTGCAATACTGCTGCGCGGTGTGGGGTCCTTACCAGATAGGACTGACGGAGTACATCGAAAAAATTCAAAGAAGAGCAATACGTTTTGTATTGTCGCGAAATATGGGACAGAGTGTCACAGAAATCATACAGGATTTGGGCTGGACATAATTAAAAGAAAGCTGTTTTTCGTTGCGACGGAATCTTCTCACGAAATTCCAATGACCAATTTTTCCTCTGAATGCGTAAATATTTTGCTGCCACCGACCTACACAGGGAGGAACGATCACCAGGATAAAATAAGGGAAATCAGAGCTCGTACGGAAAGATGCAGGTGTTCGTTCTTTCCGCGTTCTATACGGGATTGGAATAATAGAGAATTGTGAAGATGGTTCGATAACCGTCTGCCAGGCACTTAAATGTGTTTTGCAGAGTATCCATGAAGATGTACATTTAGATTGTAACGGTGGGTACCTGCAGAGATATCAGAAATCTCGCTTAAACAATTTACAGCGTTACAGAGTTACCGTCTGAGAGATACATCAAGAAACGCAACACGGTGGACTTAGGAGACTACCGAGATGGCTACTCAAGAGGTTAATTCAAGTACGAATTAGTCGTTGTCCTGTAAACTGAGTCCAATTAAATTAGTACCCAGAAAAGATCGAGGAAAGATCTAACATCCCCACCCCCCGCCTCCGATCTCCTCAGTTTTCCTGTCAGGTGGAAGAGACGAGGAGGGGTGTATGTAAGAGTGCATATCGGTAACGCTATACCGACCGTTGGTGCGCTCTTCTTGTGTTGAAGAGCCTTCCTCTTTGGCTAAAAACCTGACACCCAAAAATACTCGCGTCTGAAAAATAACGTCTAAAGCGAATTTACTTGTTAACAATTAGCCACAGTAAATATATTAATTATTTCCATATAAATGTAATAAATACACGACTTTATATTAAGGTCGGTGAATGCTTTGCTTTAGAGCTACATTCTGTCGACGTCAGTCTTTCGATCGACATTTGCGAGTAATCGTATCATAGAAGCTAATCGTTAAATAACGGTGAAACGTATGCTCCATCTTTTCCAGTTCTGTTTTAAACGAATGATTAATGCGAAACTCGTATAATAAGACATATATTACCAATGATACCTACAAACAGTACTCATTTGATTATATAAGATTACGGCTTTCGTCACGGTAATACATTTTCTAGACCATTGTGCAACGGATATATCTAGACACCAACATAAATAATGTGACGCCCGCCTTGTAATTATATGGCCTGTAGAAAACATTATTAGTTAACGTCAGGTTCACTGCCAGATAACGAGTGTTGCCCCACTTAGCTCTCTTATTGTTACACACCCACTGTGTCTGCAGGCATACACAGTCATGCCCATACCTGAAACAGAGCACTGACAAAGTGAACGAATTTCTATTATCCTGCAACGCAGTAACACTTCCCGCTTTCTGTTTTCACTTCCTTGCCCTCTCACGCGCGAGGGTATGCTGACAGCGGTCCAGTTTTTCATTCCTCTCTTCATTCATAGAAGGTACGGCCGTCATTAACCCCGAAAGTTGGTTTGAACATTACTGTGCTTTACTAGGCTTGGTAATACTGGGGTGGTGTTTTTTGCCTTCCCTCAACCTCCATATCACCCATCCAGTTACAGGGGGACACACAGTTTTACGTGGACTCCTAACGACGGTGCATCGCGGCATATTTGACATTAATAAGCATTATTATAAGTAACTATAAGTGAAATATAAAATTAATAGGGCCGCCCAGGAATCGACCCCCACATCTTGGGTCAATAATATAGCACTAACACATGAGTCCATTCTTAAAATTGGCTGTAGGAAGATATAATTCACAGCTTAGAGGTAGTTGTCAAAAGTCGTCGTGCCGTACTTCACGCATCTCTGTGATCATAATCTTCACTGACACAATCAGTTTCAAAATTCAAATGGCTCTGAGCGCTATGGGACTTAACATCTGAGGTCATCAGTCCCCTAGACATAGAACTACTTAAACCTAACTAATTTAAGAACATCACACACATCCATGCCCGAGGCAGGATTCGAACCTGCGACGGTAGCAGCAGCGCGGTTCCGGACTGAAGCACCTAGAACCGCCCGGCGACCACGGCCGGCCAACCAGTTTGGCAGATTACAGACCATCTTCGGCAGTTCAAAGATAACATTTCAGCTGTATCTTGTATGTCTATAAGTCAAAGAGTGATATCACATTTTTGAAGAGGAAGGACATTATAAAAAAGGATGAATCTCTTTGTGTTGGATTCGACAGCCATAATGTACCTGTTGGAAGAAAAGCTACAATTTCTTGAACAACATATTACAGCACATTTGACTCATTTCAGCTTTAAAAATGATTTTTAAAGTGAATATGTGTATGACACGTTGCTTCCAAGCGTGATGCTTGACTTAATACTTAGACTTAATAAAGTTTAAAGTTTTCAAAGAAAGTTTACATCGTTTGTGGAAAAGTTGTGCACTGATGCGTAAACTTGAGGACGAATGTAACTTCCACGCGATCTGTTGCTGCCTTGATGCGACATGTACCATCCTTAGAAAGAACTGTTACGGTGTTGTACAGAAGATAACTGAAAAGAGTACGCAGTCAGACGAACAGAAATAGCACTTTTAGTCGAAGTCGCCGCGGCTTATGATGGTCGACTGAACATTACTAAAGGCGGGATATGGTTCTTAATAAGTGGTGTTCTTATTAAGTGGCAGCGCGACAAACTGGTGCTCCACAGCTGTCACGTGCTTCATGAAAGACATATTAGTAGCTACACCATCAGCTGCTGTCAAAAGGGTAGCAGGAGTTGCTACTACTTTGGGTCATAAACATGGCCCATCTTCTGGTACTAATCAGACGGTTCTTTATAGTTTTTTATTTTGACTTCTGATACATTATAAATTGTTTCCTTAATATTACGTTAAATACGCAACACTGATGCTTGCCTATGTCGTCAACAATGACTAACGTCGCGAAGTTTATGAGATGAGAATGTTGATTATTCGTTAATATTGATTAACTAATGTAAATTATGAAACGCCTTGGCTCATTGCAAGCGAGATAAAGAGTACCTCCCGGCTCTCCTCTCTTTACTCAATCTCTTTCTCTTGTCTATTTATCTATCTATTTTATCCTCCTCCCTCTCTCTCCCCAGACGTACACACATGCAGGATGGAGTGGTAGCCATACATCACTCGTAACAGTTAGTTCTATTACGTTGTAGTCAAAAGCAACAGAAGATTTCTGGGAACTGGTGAAGAAAGATTCGTATGGCACCTTGTAATTCTATAGGCAATAATATAATTCTGTTAGTTTTTCTATGTTAAATTTTGTGATATGGACAGCTGGTATTGAATTTTAACCTATTCTAACACCCAGGAACTCTAACAATGATAACTGAAAAAAAACTTCACAAACCAAGACCACTTAAAAAGCATAACATTGGTTGAGCGGTTTCGACAGAGCTATGCTGGGGTCTTCGTATCTTATGCTTTTGAATTTGTACAACATATTATTCACCAGCGTTAAACGTCGTTTCACATCGTGACACTGAAGGACAACATGTTGCAAAAATTCTGAAGTCCAAGATCCGATGATGACGACCCAGCTCTGTCGAAAGCAGTCATACAATAAAATGTTTTTTTACCGATCTTGGTCAGAGCAGTTTTCTTCGGTTACTATACATTTCAGGTCGCCACCAGACTGACGAAGACACGAATATATAAATCTAGGATAACAATATATAATTATACAAATATTTGTATTGATATGTGAAATACAGAATCCAGTAGATTAGAAGACGCCGCCACAAGTTCGTTCTTCAAAATAAGTTCTGCTCATTCCTTTCAGAAATCCTTTGTCTAACTTCCTCAGCCACGGAAACTGAAAGCCAAAACTCCGTCTGAGTATGAGCCCTCAGAGCTCTACCTAATTCACATTAATCACTAACACTATTTGCCAGTTCACATTCGGGAGAAAGAAATTAATCTTAGAGGCAAATCCTAGATAGGAAAATGGAAATTACCTGAGGATTTTATACCACAAGCGCACTGCATGTCTAATGAAGCGTCTTGGTATTCAACGAACCGTGTCCAAGCAATAAGCGGACCACGGCGCATTCCAGCCTGTTTTGTGCCGCACGCTGTTCCCAAGATATTACGACCCTCTCTCTGCTCTTACTGTTTCCTAGTTTAGACATTCACTCATTTTTCTCCCTGTGCGAGAAACAAGTCTATTTACATTTTGGTTTATTTTCCATTTACAGCACACAGGTCGTGGCATAATGCATCTCGTTTCAAACACTCTGTCGTATTCAAGAATGATTATTATTATTATTTGCATTTTCATAATTTTTTGCTTTCGACGTTTTTTATATTTTCTTATTACATCCGGACGGGTGGGAGTTGACTTACTTTACAGTGGCCGTGGTTGGAACTTATATTTTTGTTCGAAACCTTTGTTGATCTCCCTGCAATCCAACGATCCATTTATTACGCCATTGTCAAGAAATAAAGACCGTGCAGACACAGAGCAGCTCGCTTTTACGGCTTCTGTGAGTTACTGTGTTTGTAAACATCAGATTGAAGATTTCAGTGGTAGTTGATGAACGCAACAATGCTTTCGTAATGAATCTTTCACTCTGCAGCGAGGTGTACGCTGTTTTGAAACATCCTGGCAGTTTAAAACTCTATGCCGGATCGGACTCGAACCAGGAGTCTTTCCCCCGAAAAATAGTTCTAATCTGCCGGAAACATAGTGCTTACTGACGAAGAGCTGCAATTCAGACATGCTAGCTGTTTCTACTGAGGATTAGAATTTAGTGTCTTATCGACAACAGTGCCGTAAGAGCCGGAATATTAACTCCAGAGGTTAATTACATGGAAGGAAAGTACCATACTAGCTTTCGTCTCGAGTGATGTAGGAAATAGGGACTTTGGTTGTCCTTGCACTGGAGCTACATGGATCGCAAAGGAAGGCGGCACTGGCTGACAAGTCATCAGGGACCTACTCTGAGTGGCAAAATAAAGAAACAAATTAGGTTTTTTTCTCCCTTGCGTATTTGTTTCGGTCTCACCTCCTTACCGGAGGTAAGTAACACAGGACATTCCCGTGGCGCTCGACACAGAGGACGCCGTTTCGAAAAAATTTTCATCGCCCTAATATGTGGCCGGAAAGAGGAGGAGAGGTGGAGGCGTAAAATCCCGGATCATAAAATTTTGTTCCAATGGCCCGGATTGAGTTCCAAAACTGTCCAGTGTCTCAAGGATCGAGACCACGCGACACTGATGATTGCGATCCGTTAGTTCGATGGGTTCGCTAAGTTCGACGGTCGAGAGGACTAAGCTATGTACCTACACGGAATTTCACCCTCTGCCTTCGATTTATCTAACAGATACAACACTACACTGTATCAGCACTCGTCACAACCATCTACACAACAGAGACACACACGTGACACTTCATAACAGGTCTGTTTTCATAAAGACAGAAGTACGGAGCGAGATTCTTTAATGCACAAGTGTGGACAGATACGCAGAAATCCGAGTACTTCATTTGTTCGCTAATAGAGTTTCATAAAAGATACTTGTCGTTGCTGAACCGCAGCAACGTTGCTTACACCTGTAACATTGACTAACAGACGTTGTCTTCTTCCCAGCCACTGAAAGAGATCAGATTTTTTTTTCGGTAGCAGATCTACATACTGTCGAGAGATGTGGAACAGTAGTTGAGACATCGCCTCGAATACCAGGGGAGCAATGTACAGCCTACTGTCTGTAGTCTGTACCTCGCGATTCAGATTTCTCGCAGTAGTTCTACATCAATTAGGCGAGCGTTGGAATGATTCTTTCAATTACGTCATATCCGATTAGGTTCTTGCCCTTGTTCACCTTACTGTGCAGGTATAGCTCCACAGCTCGTCAATGTCTGAAGAAAGGCATTTTCTACGTAACGCAAAGATAAAATAAAGTTTTATTGACTGCCAGTTTCGATGGGAACAATCAACACCAGGCAAAATAAACTTGTTATATCAGCTCCTGGTGTGGCCTTAAAAATAAAAACAAAGTTGTAAAAAATCTCCTCGACGCAGATGTGGTTCACTGGTTGCACGGAAATGTGCAACTGGAAAATAGTTGGTCAGAGGTGGCCCTCTTTCATATTAACAAGATTTCTGCTTCAGGCAATGTGGTTGTGTAAGAAAATTACGCTGCACTGTCATTCTGATTACACTTCAGCTGTAAACTACTTGGATGAGGCGGTTTCAGATCGGATACAGCAGAAGATAACAGAGGGTTATACTGAAAAATATTCGAGAGCGTGTTTTCGAAGGAGGATGAAGCAGCTGACTATTTCTTTCTCTCCTATGAGTCGTCAGCAGCACTTTCTTTGGTGTTTCAGCAGATATTTGCAATTTTGTTTTTGCAGCATGAAGCTGGAGTCAGCGCAAACACTTCATTCATACGGCGCCCAGCGTCAACGGAGAGTGGAATTCTACTTGCTCATTCGATAGAATGGTTTCAAATTACCCCAGTGCGTTATATTATGGGTTTGTATTAACAGCACCATCCTGGCTCGCGCTGGCTGCTAGCGCTATGCAGACACGCTGCTCAGTCGCTGCTGCAGTACTGGTTATTCTCACTGTTTTACTGTTCCCGTTAATAGAAGCCTATAATATAACGCACTAATCTGAGACAGCTCTACCGAATGCACACGTAAAACTCCAATGTAAAAAATAATTTTGTTTCTAATGGGAAACAAACCGACGCTTTCTTTCGACACTAGGGGTCGTACGAATGAGATGATGAGCATGATTTGTTTGGGGTGACTCCAGCTTCACGTTGCAAAAAAGAAATTGGAGATATTTGCTGAAACACCAAAGAAAACGTGCCTGACGACCCTTGGAGGGACACCATGATTAAGGTATTTCACTTTTTTTCAAATTCAAACGCTGTTTTTCCGGACATCGGTTCTTTATCGAAACTTTACGTACGAAGCCCCCTCTGCAACCTCCAGAAACCTGTATTAGTGTTTGTGAAAAAGACTGTAAATCTCACGCAATAATCATCATGGCCAAAACCGGTAAACCTAAGCTTAGCAACAGCCGTTCTTCCTGCCCACCATATGTGGATGAAACAGGAAGAGCAGAGATATCCGAATTCCGAAGAAGGCAGATGCTAAGTGTGAATATAACCTAGTTATCAGTTTAATAAGTCATGGTTACAAAATACTAACACGCATTATTTATAGAAAAAAAGAAAGACTGCTGACCTCAGGGAAGTCGTTCTGAGTTCAGGATTAATATACGCAAACGCGAGGCAGTACTGACTCGACAGCTTATCCGGGGAAATTAAATGAAAAAAGATAAAACTACATTACTTTTAAAACAGCTGTAGATTTATAAGAAGATTTTGACAACGCTGGCTGAAATAAACTTTGAAATTCATATACAGTGAGCCAAAGTAATCTACAAATTTTTCAAATACCTGATTACGGTTAGAAGAGTCAAGGTGCATGAAGGGAAACAGTAGTTGAAAAGGGAATGAAACATGGTTGTAGCCTATTTCCGGGGTTTTCAGTCTGTACAATGAGCAGTCAGTAGAGGAAACCATATAGAAATTTGGAAAGGAAATTAAAGTTCAAGAAGAAGAAATAAAAACTTCAAGTTCCGTGGGTCACATTGTAATTCTGTCTGTCAGCAATGGACCTGAAAGCTCAGTCGACCTGAATGTAGAGGTTACATGATCAACATCGTCAAAACTAAAACGAGGGTAATGTAGCGTTTCATCATATAAATAAAAAAAAAGTCTTTTACAGCTGAATTTGTGTGTGTATACAAACATGTTTCACCTATTCAGTCTAAGCATCTTCATTGGTATTCACTTTGTCGTATTCATTCATCTATCTGTTGTTCTATTAAAGCACTGTGGTTTTCAAAACACTCTTGGGGTTGATGATAGCTTTACTCTACTATGTGCTAAGTATACATAGTACAGGGTTCTTCCAATCGATATGTCACATTTACACATTCCTTTCTATATAATTTATATTGTGGCACATTGCATATGTTCTTTCTCACATGCTTTAGGGCTCTGCTATAGTATATGTTATGGGCAAAAAGCACTATGGGACTCAACACCTGAGGTCATCAGTCCCCTAGACTTAGAACTACTTAAACCTAACAAACCTAAGGACATTACACACATCCATGCCCGAGGCAGGACTCGAACCTGCGACCGTAGCAGCAGCACGGTTCCGGACTGAAGCGCCTAGAACCGCTCGGCCACAGCGGCCGGCCTGTTATGTGCAAAGGAATGTTTGAATGTGAAATATCAATTGGAAGAAATCTGCACAATGTGTATTCATCACATAGAGAACAACGAACGGGTACTTGAACAGGACAAAAAATGAATATCTCTGAATAGTAGAAACATTTGCTTTGGTCACACAAATAAATTCAGTTACAAAAGACAGAATTTTTGTTATCTATCTGCTAATGCGTAACTGAAGTTAGCAACTGAGGAAAAATTGCTTCAAATGTTGACAATATAATCATGTGACTGAGAGAAATAAATCACGAAGTGAAACATTGGACGTAATAGGTTTTTGCTGTTTAGAGAGCAAAATAACATACGATGGCAGTAAAGAGAGTATGAGATGCAGGCTTGGAATAGCAGGGAAAGCTTCTCTGGAAAAGAGAAATATGTTAATATCTAGAAGTATTTTAAGTATTAGGAAGCCAATATATGTCTTAAGTGTAGCCACGAACTGAAGTAAAACGTGGAAGATAAACAATAGAGATAAGGAGAGTATAGACGTGAGTGAAATGTTGTGCCACAGGAGAATTCTGTGATTGCTCGCATAACCCGAGGAGGTGCTAAATTGAATAGGGCAAAAAATAAATTTATAGCTCAAGTTTACTAAAAGAAGGGATAGGTTGGTATGACACATCCTGATGCAACATGCGGTTGTCAGATTGGTGATGGAGAGAAGGAGCAGGTGGTAAAAAAATGTAGAGGGAGACCAAGAGATGGATACAGGAGACAGGTTCGAGTGGATGTAAATTACAGTATTTACGAGATGAAGATGATGGCCCAAGATCGTGGATAACTGCCCTAAACCAGTCTTCGAAAAGAAGATCACAACAATAACTACTACAACAAAAACATTGAAATACCTGTGGTACATCATCTACTCTCCAACACACTAGTGTACAGAAGTTGCATAATAGCTGCACGGTCGTAGTATGACTGAGCTAGCGGATTGGATCTGTTGCGCAGGAGGAGCGACGCTTGAAGCTAGGAACCAGGTGTAAGGAGCGCCGAGGTGTGGTGTATGTAGCAGAGCGCAGTATTTTGTGTCTCCTGCGGCGCCGGCCGGCCTCCAGCCGACACCTCATTGTTTCCACTGCCGCTACCGTCCGCCCCTGGCCATTTGTCTCCCTGCTGCGCACAATGGCGCCTTTATGGTGTGCAAATAGTTAGCTCGCACAGCGTGTCTCGGGGAGCGAAGCCGCAGGGAGGCGGGATTTCGTGGCCGCAAATACTAATTAAGGCTGTAGAAGCTAGGCTGGCCCCGCGGTGGGAAAGCGTGCCAAAAAGCGAGCGGGCTACCTCGTGGGAAAGTGGCTTCCGCCTCGTCCACGTGCCACAGCCGACTCTGCTCTTCAAACCTCCGGAAGCAACTCTTACAGTGACTGTGAATCTTCTAAACCTGGAAAATATCTAAGGAAAATTCTCTGTTCTTCCAAACACTCAGGGTACTTCCAGTAGGGGTTAACAGTGAGTCTCTCCGTATTTACTAAAAGACGGCGTTACGGTGTTGTGGGGAAACCACACTGTCTATATCACAATTATTATTACACCTTCAATTTTCGGTTTCTATCAATATATACTTAGAGAAAGTTGTTGACTGGAATACTCTCTTTCAAATTCGAAAGGTGGCAGGGATAAAATACAGGGAGCGAAAGGCTATTTACAATTTGTACAGAAACCAGATGGCAGCTATAAGAGTCGAGGGGCATGAAAGGGAAGCAGTGGTTCGGAAGGGAGTGAGACAGGGTTGTAGCCTCTCCCCGGTGTTATTCAATCTGTATATTGAGCAAGCAGTAAAGGAAACAAATGAAAAATTCGGAGTAGGTATTAAAATCCACGGAGAAGAAATAAAAACTTTGAGGTTGACATTGTAATTCTGTCAGAGACAGCAAAGGACTTGGAAGAGAAGTTGAACGAAATGGACAGCGTCTTGAAAGGAAGATATAAGATGAACATCAGCAAAAGCAAAACGTGGATAATGGAATGTAGTCCAATTAAGTTGGGTGATGCTGAGGGAATTAGATTATGAAATGAGACGCTTAAAGTAGTAAATGAATTTTGCTATTTGGGGAGCAAAATAACTGATGATGGTCGAAGTAGAGAGGATATAAAATGTAGATTGGCAATGGCAAGGAAAGCGTTTTTGAAGAAGAGAAATTTTTTAACACCGAGTACAGATTTAAGTGTCAGGAAGTCGCTTCTGAAAGTATTTGTATGGAGTGTAGCCATCTGTGGAAGTGAAACATGGGCGATAAATAGTTTGGACAAGAAGAGAATAGAAGCTTTCTAAATGTGGTGCTACAGAAGAATGCTGAAGATTAGATGGGTAGATCACATAACTAATGAGGAGGTATTGAATAGAGTTGGGGAGAAGAGGAGTTTGTGGCACAAATTCACTAGGAGAAGGGATCGGTTGGTAGGACATGTTCTGAGCCATCAAGGGATCACCAATTTAGTATTGGAGGGCAGCGTGGAGGGTAAAAATCGTAGAGGGAGACATAGAGATGAATACACTAAGCAGATGCAGGAGGATGTAGGTTGCAGTAGGTACTGGGAGATGAAGTTTGCAACAGGATAGAGTAGGATGGAGAGCTGCATCAAACCAGTCTCTGGACTGAAGACCACAACAACAACAACAACATCAATATAGACCATCTTCAAATAGAAAAACTTGTAGCAGTAGCATAAAGGTTTTAGGATCGGAAGATGGCATATACTTGCTGAAATGTTATGTTTTTCGGACTCTCCTTATCTACTGAATCACAATTAAAGAAATTAGCCGATGAGAAGTAGTATATATTGTCATGACCCCTATCGCCATTTCACCGGTAGTGAGCAGTGCTTAGCTCGTAAGGCACGAACAAGTGCACGATCGGACTGAACGCGTCCGAAGAGCATTCCTAGCGTATCAGTTGGCTAACAGAATCATAGAAGAGTGAGAGTGCACTTGGCGTTGGCCAAGAATAGCACCCAGCTACATTCCAACAGAGTAGTCACTCGTTCTTTCTCGTGACGCCCATGCCAGCCCATTTCACGATCAAGTAAACCTCTTTTATCGTTATTGGTTCCAAGTTGACGAAGAGTATTTGTTTCTTCTTCTCCTTCTTGTTCTTCGTATATTACTGTTCGTACGATTACGCACGTTTCTTAACAAAAAAAGTCTATAGAAAATGTCAGACAGACATTTAGTTCTATCTTAGTTCAGTTAAAGCATCTACAATCTACGCAATAACGTAATCTAAATAATTCTCTTGCCTACGTTGTATATATCTCATAGGAACCACGAGCTAAAGAAAGATTCAGATGCGTACTGAGGTATGGAACCATTTCTGTCCTCGTTCTTTTTGAGCAAAAACTGATTAATATTCAATATTAGTACGAAATACTCCGCACCAAGCAATATTCAGTGGCTTGGGAAACATAATGTAGAAGCAAATAGCGAACATCATTCTGCTTTCTTGTTCCACAGTATTTCCAATGTTTGTGTTCGGTTGTGTGGAACTGTAAGTGCTTCTCGCTATTTGCTTCTACCTGTGAGCTCTCCACAAAACAGTAACATACGTTGAGAAAGTTAAATGGTTCAAATGGCTCTAAGTCGTATGGGACTTAACATCTGAGGTCATCGGTCCCCTAGACTTAGAACTGCTTAAACCTAACTAACCTAAGGACATCACACACATCCATGCCCGAGGCAGGATTCGAACCTGCGACTGTAGCAGCAGCGCGGTTCCAGACTGAAGCGCATAAAACCTTGAGGAAGTCGAACGTGTGTGGTGCACTGCATCTGCAATAGAAATTTGAGTGAGAGTCAGTTTCTAAGCATGTTTTATACGACAAGGCTTTCATTTCTTCCTGTTTGTAAACACATAGGTTATATATGTAGGCACTTCGCGACATTATACTTATTACCAAGAAGGAAGTAATCGGTTTTTTTCTGGAGACGACGTTTTTGTAGGTGGAAAATAGTATTACCTCGTTACAATAACAGTCACAATAACTTCAGTCGAGACAGTAGGAGATATTTTCTACTGCTTTCTTTCTGCAAGCAGTTCACTGTGTCCAAACTTCTGGCACCACACACTATCATTCTTGTATTGGGAAATTTAAGCGTCAGTTTGGTCTTGTGGATCTACAGCGCAGTCGCTACGAAAGTCTAGAGAGATGGAGCTGTTTTTACTTTCGTAGGTGTTACCGGTTATGTATGTTTCTATATTACTGGTTGTTCTCAATATTAACGGTGATAATACATGTAAAATTATCCCACGCTACATTACGTGTACAAACAATGAATGCAGGTATATGTGTGTGTGTGTGTGTGTGTGTGTGTGTGTGTGTGTGTGTAGTTGGTTGTATACATTTGGAGTGAGAGTGGGAGAGGTTGTCGTAAAGTAAAATACGTAAGTCTGTTAAGACGGCGAGGACTTCAGTGGTGTTGGTAACTCTTGTTATCACACGGGGCAACAGTCGTGATTCACCTGATCGAGAACCTTGAGCGGTAAAATAGCAACATCTTTCGACAACATACAAAAGCTACTTAAGTTAACATTCGTCTGGTGACACAGTTATCCTAATACGGTGCCTCTGACAGCTGTATAATGCGACCCAATCAGGCCGAACTAACCGGGTTTTGCCCCACATCAACAGCTTGTTCCGTCATAACTCTTCGGGAAAAGAAGCCCTCAGGACCTCGGAACCAGATAGTTTCTCTCTGAGAACATTTCCATTATTTATGAACTGTCTTCAGAATCAAGCCGAGGACACGCACAGGCTTAGCTAATTCATCTAATGAGCGAATCTGATGAGCAGCATTCCCTAAACATGGACGCGCCGGAATAGCGGGTTGCTCCCGCGGACATCGGTAAACAGAATATTTAATTAAGAAATCCATATTCTTATGTATTTTTGAAGCAGACTAACTACAACGAGTATCTGTTAGAATGTAATGAATCTATATAGTATTCAGCACTATTTTTCGCGAAGTGTAATGGGAAAGTGTTGGAAAATATTACATTTGAAACATATATGAGGAGAGTATTTGTAGGTTTTTTTCCAATCGAAGAGCTAGCTTTTATAAACTAAACAGATGATATCGAAATAAAGTTGTTGCAACGAAACGCAGAAACATAAAAGTGACTAGACGTGAGGGCTTCTTTAAAGCGCTCAAGCTGCTTGACAGAAATAAAAAACGAGTGTTTTTCTCTCCTAAGACAAATATGGTTCAAAATAGCATCATCCACGACAGTAGATAACCATTATAGTGATCAAAACTACATTTTTAATTGCGTTAAAGCAGAAAAAGAAATGGTTTTCAAACAACGAGATTTTGGATCATCCTTCTCGACCCGACAACAGAAGGTAATACAGAAACAAAATTACCGTAAAGAGCGTAGGAAGGAAAATTAGAAGAGAAGAATGTAGAGGGCTAAGGAAAGGGAGAAGAGGATTGTAAGAGGCAAGGAAAGGGGAATAGATAAAGAAAGGGGACGGAGAGATGAAGTTAATAAGGCTGATAAAGTCGTCTAATTCGTCTGTTGACGCTCGTAGTAACAATGGTCAAATTTTATTTTTGCCTTTTTTACGCCGTAGACATGCTGAGCAGGAACGACTGATTATTCAGACGAGTACCTTTCCTTTATTATCTTCCACAATTTTCATCAGTTTCCAGTTTCTACCAACTCGTTTACCATTCCTTTCGTTTAAGCTGTTATATAAGATATAGAGACCAGCAATCCATCACGGACGTGAGTATAAGTGCAATAGCAAACTGGTAAACTTTACAAGTATGCTACCCTAAATCTCTTACAGTGAACGCTGGATTAGTTTCGTTAATCCGCGATTCAGTCTAAATAATGCAACCCATACTCGAGTAGTTTGGGGATGGTGCCGTGGTAGATAAAGATGATTCAGAATGGCACTGATAAATTTGAACTGAAGAGAGAGATATTGCGTCATTGCACAACATGTACGTGAACATTCCTACACACTCCCATCGTAATTCAATTAAAAGAAAAAATGTTGGCTGTCACCTTTTTTTTTTATCGAGACGGGATTGGCTCCTGCTAGTAGATCGATCGATCTCTGTTGGCTTACCCGGTGACTCTCGCTAACGGTTTCGTGAAGCAAACTTATTAACACGAGCCGCGAGGGGCAGGCGTGAAATCTGATAAACGGAAAAACAACTGCCCCTCATTTCATGTGCTGTCATAAGATAATTACGTGAAAGTTCAGATTTCTATCGGTCCGTGACGTTATCTCTTAACCTGTGTTGATCATGCTCCATTTATTTTGGATACCTTTAACAACAACAAAAAACACGTCAGGGTACACTTTCTTTTATTTTCTGTTATTTATCAACATTTTGTGTTGACGTAATCAATCTTACTCTGCCAATTAGTTTCGGTTACGGACAGTACACACGAGCGTGTCAGTGCGTTTAAGGAAATCAAGAAAATGGCGTTTGATTATACGTGAGTATATATTATACTATATATATTATACTCACGTATAATGGAACGATCTTATGCACTCAGCAGGCAGGAATAAGCAATAGCTTCATGAAGAGGGAAACAGTAATGAGTACCACATGAAATAAGGAAGCAAATACGACGGTAATCTCAAAAGTAAGGTCTCCAATTTTTTTTTATAAGTACCAAGAGCTGTTTATTTCTACAATGGCTTACATCAGTTTACAGCTTGAACATTTAGATATTTTTAGACATAATCACCATTTCTTTCGATGCATTTTTGTAGACGCTGTGGCAGTTTTTGTATACCAGCTCGCCGCCATGCTGTTCAGAAAGTTATGAACCTCTTCTTTCACCTCGTCGCCGGAGCTGAATCGATGGGACCACAATGACAGGTGCTGTGAGACTGTGGAAAAACTCAAACCGGCAGTTCAGAAATGGGGAGGAGGGATGTTGAGCAAGGGGGTACACATTCTCGATGAAAACGCTCGCCCACACATCGCTCGGCAAACCGTTACTCTGCTGCAACAGTTTCAGTGGAACATAAAAATCCACCCACCCTATAGTCCTGACTTGGCGCCCAGTGACTAGCACCTGTTCCCTAAGTTAAAAGAACATTTGGCCGGAAAGCGATTCAGCTCCGACGACGAGGTGAAAGAAGCCTCTACAAAAATGCATCGACAGAAATGGTGATTATGTCGAAAAATAGGTAAATGTTCAAGCTGTAAGCTGATATAAACCATTGCAGAAATTAACATATCTATGTACTCATGAAAAAATAGGAGACCTTAGTTTTGGGATTACCCTCGTAACATCGTAGGTAGGACGATGGTTTTACAATTATATTTTTCGGCTGTGGAGAAACACCTTTAAATCAATATTGTTTCTGTGGTTTCTTATGTAAGAAAAGTATCTGCTAATAATTAGCTCACAAATATTGTTCATCTGTGCCTTCAGCCTGGCTACGAAAGCTAGCAGGAGACCGATATCAGTTGCTACCGCTGATTTTTGACATAGGCCTGCAGATGTAACAGTTGTGTCTCAAGAAGTTGTGCCATGGCATGGCTGTAGATGACAATGTTAACCTACGTAATTGTCCAATAAATTCGGCGGCAAGCAGTGCATCGACATTATGAGCACCAGTTTTATCCAGAAGAGCATTTCCTTCCATGTAGTAATTCATTAATCTCCAGTAGACCTGAATCAACATATTAGCATCAGCGAAACAAATATTAACGATGAATGTCGTCTTTGTACGTTCCTTTTTACCATCGTTAGATAGATACGCGACTCGCTGGAAGTACTTTCAACTAACGGAACCGAGTGCATTGTAATTGACATCGAATAGTCAACAGAAACTGAAGTATGCCTTAATACAGCGTAGAAGTCTCACTAATTTTCTCAAATAGCGTAAACTATATATCAGATAGGGTCAAGTAGTATCAACTGTCCACTGACGAAGCCGTTGTCCACAAGTTATCGTCGTCGTTGGATAAAAGTAATAAAATGCAGAAATACGTGTGTAAAATTGTCATTGAGTGTAACGAACGGCGACTGTTTTTGAATGTAGATGACTGCACGATATACCAATTTCAATGAGAAAGAATGCGACAGCATAGGAATACAACTTTTGGACTCTGTCATATTCGTATAAGTATTTAGGAGTAACACCAAGATGCTATATGAAATGGACTGTTTGACATATAAATCCAGTAGTAGCAGGAATTATGAAGGGGAGGCTTAAAATTGTTGTAAGGATTCCAGGGCATTGCGGTGCATCTATAATGGAAAAAAGTAGGACTCTAGGGTCTCCAGTTGTAGAGTACAGTCGAGGCCTTGTCCAATAGACAGGACCAGACACAGAACGAATTTAGTAAGATGCTGTAAAGATGACATTTCGCTACAGCCAATGTGAGAGTAACGCAGAGATGCTCCAGGGCACTTAAATTGGAATGTTTGGAACAAAGGCGACATTGTTCTCGTGAAACTGTGATAGCTACATTTGGAGGACCGGTAATCAAGGAAATCTGAGCGACATTTCTGCTGCCAGCATCGCGTGTCTCGCTTAAAAAAATGGTTCAAATGGTTCTGAGCACTATGGGACTTAACATCGGAGGTCATCAGTCCCCTAGAACTTAGAACTACTTAAAACTAACTAACCTAAGGACATCACACACATCCATGCCCGAGGCAGGATTCGAACCTGCGACCGTAGCGGTAGCGCGGTTCCAGACTCAAGCGCCTAGAGCCGCCCGGCCACATCGGCCGGCTGTCTCGCTTAGTGGGTTAGGTTAGTGTTGTTTAACGTCCCGTCGACAACGAGGTCATTAGAGACGGAGCGCAAGCTCGGGTTAGGGAAGGATGGGGAAGGAAATCGGCCGTGCCCTTTCAAAGGAACCATCCCGGCATTTGCCTGAAACGATTTAGGGAAATCACGGAAAACCTAAATCAGGATGGCCGGAGACGGGATTGAACCGTCGTCCTCCCGAATGCGAGTCCAGTGTGCTAACCACTGCGCCACCTCGCTCGGTGTCTCGCTTAGTGATCGTAGAATAAGAAATTGGGGTGCGTACAGAGGCAATATACACTTAGTTTTCTCTTCCTCCATACGCGGATAGCATAGGACGGAAAACAGCTAATGTGGATACGAAGTATCTAAAAGTACAGTTGCTTGTGTACGACTAAAAAGGACTCATTCGCTTTCAGAGTTCTATCCAAAGCATTACATGTACAGATATAATCGATACATAAATAGAACCATAAATTTACCGAGTTTGTATTGTGTCCACCAGATAGTGTTAAGAGTGCAGTGCATTGACAAAATGGCGACAAAGCAAGAGAAGCGTTTTGTGTGTTCGAACGTGCGATATGTTTGTGTTATAACGGTGCAGCGTGCATTCAGAAGGAATTATGTAAAACAATTCCAAGCAAACAGAGATTTTTGCGCTAGAATAGACATTTCAGGGATAGTGGTTGTCTCTGTAAACAGCAAAGTACCAGTAGGACAAGTGTGCCAGCTGCAACGATGGAGATGGTGAAGAACCATTTCATAGCACCCAGTAAAAAAGAAGAAAGGGGACGGTCTGCGCTACCTGCGAACTTGGAATACCGCAGCAAACTTTGCAGAAGATTTGGTGATGCCGGTTACATTTCAAAACCTTCTGTCTGTAACTCGAGCAGAAATTGAAACCGGAAGATCATGGCCGGCGCATTCAGTTTTGCATCACACTACAGAAAGCACTTGACGATAAACATGACACCTCCTAGAGCCGAAGAAATCTTCCATTTACCTGAAAAAGTTAATCGCCACAATGGTAGAGTCTGAGACAGCGAAAATTCTCGTAAAATTGTGACACGTGAAAGAGATTAGCTGAAGGCTATTTTTTTTTCTGTGCAGTGTCACAGACGAAACTGTATGGATTGTTTTTCTTCTGTGAGAAGACTGTGAAAGATACCTCTTACCTTCGACATGTTGCAGTTGTGGTTGTTTCTACAGCTGACTTCTTATGGCCATCGACAGGATGTTGCTACATAAGGTATGGGACGAACCTGACTACCACTTGGACCTGCGTCGCGTGACCAAAGGGGCACTCATAGAATATTAGTAGTGTGCGAAATGCACACTTGGTGCATTTACGGTTCTATTCCTGCATCAGTCATATTTGTACATATAACACTTTGGAAAATAGAGAGCTATGAAAACGAATGACTTATTTATGGTAGCCTCGTATTTGCGTGTATATGTGTAATGGTGTGGGTTAAATACGATCGCGCCAATATCTTCATGAAACCCAAGCATCACCAAAGGCAACACAACTGACGTACTCAACTTTAGGGAGTTTAAGCGCGGGTGGATTTGTTTGAATTGTTGACTGTACTGGAGAAAATGTTTAATTAACGTATTAGTAGCAATTAAATAAATATTAAGGGCAAATCGTCGTCTTTCGTACGTATACGTTACTTTTGAGAATGAAAACATGGTCCAAATAGGCTGTATTCCTTTTATTATCTGTTCAATTGACCACGTTCAACTGTGAATCATCTTCAGGCACCTGTAATACGTCCCGAAATGGTGACATTGGTTTATACATCAATTGTCTACAAACTCTCGCATATACATATACTTTATACCCCAAGTTACTTACCTATTTTAAGTTTCACACTTCATTTCACATTCTAATATATCGCTGGTACATGTGGAGATGTATACATCATATTTTTGTGCGTATCTGCCACAAAAATAAAATAATAGTGTACAAGATTAGGTCCACTAAGCGACACAAACAGAAGCTCGTGGTATAGGCACAGCTGTTATGGTATGACCAATCCTATGTGTGGATAGTCGATAACATGGAATAACGTACTGGCGTAATATTATTCTCACTCAAGCTATCTTATTAAAAGTAGAGGACCCAAACTCATACATCATACGCCATGTCGTATGTCATATTAGAAATTACAGTACAAAGTCCAAACTAAACAAGTTTATTTCGGGCTCCTTAATACGCTGTACCAATCAGCCTATCAAATAAAACAATGATGTATTAACAAATACGTCACGTGTTACGTTAGAACACCTTTTTTTACAGTGTTATAATAAAACTGGAAAACCATAACATGGATTACACCATGTCAGTACCATTACCATTATTAAAAGGCCCGACATATCTTTTGTAGTTTGGACATTGTACTGTAATTTACAATATTACATGTGGCATGACATATGATATATGAATTTCGAGCCCCTACTTTTAAGAACATAGCTGAATGAGAATAATGATATGCCAGTGAATAACGTTTTAGTATCTTACTTAATGTTATCGACCATCCACAGACAGGATTCTAAACATCTTTGGTCAGCTGGGCCTATACTACGATGTGGCAGTTGTCTGCCTGTGTCGCATAATGGGCGTAATCATTTACAATATTGTTTTATTTTTGTGCCACATGCGTACAGACGCATCAAAATACGATGTATACCTGTTCACATATAGCAGCGATGTATTAGAATGTGAAATCGAGCGTAGAGCTAAAAATGCCGGCAGCTGTGACCGAGCGGTTCTAGGCGCTTCAGTCCATAACCGCGCTGCTGCTACGCTCGCAGGTTCGAACCCTGCCTCGGGCATGGACGTGTGTGATGTCCTTAGGTTAGTTAGGTTTAAGTAGTTCTATGTTCTAGGGAACTGATGACCTCAGATGTTAAGTCCCATAGTGCTTTGAGCCATTTGAAGCAAAAAAAAAAATAGTAATTTGGTATATAAAGTATATGTATATGCGATAGTTCGTAGATAGTAAATATATAAACCAATGAAAAGATTTTTGCATGTATTACAGGTGCTTGAAAATGACCCAGTGATGAAACTGGCCAGTTGCACAGATGATAAAAAGAATGCAATCTACTTGGACCACGTTTTCATTCTCAAAACACATTGAATTTTGAACTCCAAGGTGAACAAAATTTTAAAGAAGTTATCGTTACTGTCGTCAAAGGTATTATACGGCTAAAAAAGTAGTCGTCTCAAATACATAATGACGTAGGACACCCGTGCAGCTTGTCAGTATTAAACAGATGCTTTTCCATGTCCAAAATAACTACTCAAATTCGAATCGAATATTTCGTAAACAGTGTTCACAATGCGTCCTCTCTAGAACAGTTTTCAATGTGGACATCACAAAAATTGCAGATGAATTGCACCAAAATATCCGTTGCACTGTACACGACCACAACTACATGAACATCAGAATGTGCCGTTCAGAAAATGAAATGAACCCACTGACGATGATCAAACCTAACCAAACATAAATAGCAGAACCATTTTCAAAATCTACTTATTTCAAGAGAAACAGGGACAAGTAGGCCTACGAAGCAAGGGTGGATATAATGATTAAAATGAGATACTGACGAATTTCTTACGTGATCCCTATAATTACAGATAGGAAGATGGTTGTGACTGCCATACAACTGTAATAATCCATTGTTATTTTTCGATGTAGACGGTAATAATTCTCAGAAACTTCAATCCGTGGTCAGGATTGCCTCCCGGAAACACAGAAAAAAATTGGTTATTTGTGGTAAGGTCTTACGGGACCAAACTACTGAGGTCATCGGTCTCTTGACGTACTGAAACATCCTCTTAGAAAAATTAATGAATGATAAACCTCCTAAGTTATTTGATTTTCAAGCAGCTGAGCAGAACTGAACGTACTCAGGCATTTCTCTCTTTACTTATTCTGATCAACACTAAACTGACACACAACATTTTTACCGCAACGCAATCTGACTTTCAATAATCGCTACAAAAGAATGGCCCTGACTAACAATAACCTATACCTTTCATGAATCACTTACCTCACAAAAATCTTCGTTACTCGAACTATTGCAATACAGCGAGCGCCATTACTGCCAGCTAAATAAAAGATTCAAACTACTGAAGGCACTAACTACTGATAGGCAGTTAGCAGTTAGCAAATGGAAGATTTTGATAGAGAACAAACAATGTATTTACCTTTATAGTATTCAATAGTTAAATACTTCAGTTGTGCTGAAGGCAGTATCTAGTACCAATCATCTTCAGCAGCAGTAGAAGCCATTTGACAGCCATTACTGGATAAAGCCTTCCTCCCGAATTATTCACCGAGCGAGGTGGCGCAGTGGTTAGACACTGGACTCGCATTCGGGAGGACGACGGTTCAATCCCGCGTCCGGCCATCCTGATTTAGGTTTTCCGTGATTTCCCTAAATCACTCCAGGCAAATGCCGGGATGGTTCCTTTCAAAGGGCACGGCCGACTTCCTTCCCCATCCTTCCCTAATCCGACGAAACCGATGACCTCGCTGTCTGGTCTCCTTCCCCACACAACACAACCCCTAAACTAACTTACGCTAAGGACAAAACACACACGCGCGCGCACACACACACGCGCGCACACACACACACACAGACAGACAGACAGACAGACAGACACACACACACACACGTACACACACACACACACACACACACACACACACACACACACACACACACCCGTGCCCCAGGAAGGACTCGAACCTCCGACAACCGTGACATGACGCCTAGACCGCGCGGCTACACCGCGCAGCCCGGAAGCATGATATCGGTGTTAACGAAATTAGAACAGCCACTTCCTATTTTGGCGTCGAAGGCGCTCAGCAACGTTTATACTGTTTCGTTTGCGGATCAGGTGGTGAGACTGGGAAAGAGAAGATCGGAAAGATATCAAGCTCCGATTGGGCTACTGTGCTAGCTCACGTGTCCACTTCGAAGTGAGCTGTAACCTTCAGGTGGGTAGTAGAACATTTAACGTTTATAGAATGACGGTGCGTGAGAAATGCGTGGTCATAAAATATCGGATGATGTCAGGTGGACATTAAATTGTTAGCTGCATCTGTCAACGACACTGGTAGCTCGGTGCAGGTGTACAGCAGATGTCTGACCAGGCTGCTGCGAGTGTCCGACAAGGCGTTCTCGATGATGTTGCGTCAGAGACGAGCCAATCGGCAGCATGCCCCTAGAAGGTGCAGCTACGAAAAACAAGCGGCTGCGAAGAGCTTTACCGACCGCGGCGCGGTGCTGCAAGCGCAGCGGGCGTCCGCGCAGGCGCAGTGAGTTCGCCGGGGCAACGCATCTCTTTCGCTCGCGGTACCTGGCCGCGTCCCCTCGCACGGCGCTCATCAATCACCGAGATGAATGATGTTCATTACTGCGCGCGTCCTAAGCAAACACGGCCGCAGCACAGCCGCGATACCCGGCCGCGCCGCCAGCTGCGCCAAATTGCTCCTACACCGCCTCTTCTGGGAACACTTGCGAAGATGGCAAGATACTGGCGTTTCTCTCCGCTTACCTAACAGCTGACCAGGTCGAGATTTCCTGACAGGCAGTTTTCACGGGCTACTGGTCTTAAGGCATAGAGACACTATCGAAGTAGAACACCAGCAGGGCAATATAGGGCACTGCAAAGAGAATATGGTTTTTTTTTCCTACACCTTTAGTTGTATAGTAACGTTTCGACGCTATTCGGAAAGAACTCAGACGCCAGTTATAATATGCACACTCATAACAAGTCTTCAGCCGCTTGTAAGCTCTAGCAGCAAAGATGTTGTTGTGGTTTTCACTACAGAGACTGGTTTGATGCAGCTCTCCATGCTACTCTATCCTGTGCAAGCTTCATCTCCCAGTACCTACTGCAACCTACATCCTTCTGAATCTTTTTAGTGTATTCATGTCTTCGTCTCCCTCTACGGTTTTTACTTTCCATGCTGCCCTCCAATACTAAATTGGTGATCCCTTGATGCCTCAGAATATGCCCTACCAACCGATCCCTTCTTCTAGTCAAGTTGTGCCACAAATTTCTCTTCTCTCTAGTTCTATTCAATACCACCTCATTAGTTATGTGATCTACCCATTTAATCTTCAGCATTCTTCCGTAACACCACATTTCGAAAGCTTCTGTTCTCTTCTTGTCTAAACTATTTATCGTCCACGTTTCACTTCCATTCACGGCTACACTCCATTCAAATACTTTCAGAAACGACTTCCTGAGATATCAACTCCTAAACATCAAGTGGACGACCAACAACGAAATGCTCGGATTCAAAAGGGTGTAAGCCAGGGATGTAATTTTTCGCCCATACTTTTCAATCTGTACGTCGAAGAAGCAATGGTGGAAATACAAGAAGGGTTCAGAAGTGGAATTAAAATTCAAGGTGAAAGGGAATCAATGATAAGATTCGTCGATGACATTGCTCTCCTTAGTGAAAGCGAAGAAGAATTACATGATATGCTGAATGGAATGGACAGTATAATGAGTACAGAATATGGTTTGATAGTAAATCGAAGAAAGACGAAAGTAACGAGAAGTAGCAGAAAAGAGAACAGCGAGAAACTTAACATCAGGGTTGATGGTCACGCAGTAGATGAAGTTAAGGGATTCTCCTACCTAGGCAGCAAAATAACTAATTACGGGCGGAGTAAGGAAGACATCAAAAGCAGACTAGCACTGGCAGAAGAGAAGTCTACTGGTATCGAACACAGGCCTCAATTTGAGGAAGAAATTTCTGAGAGTATACGTTTCGAGCACAACATTCTACGGTAGTGAAACATGGACTGTGGGAAAACCGTAACAAAAGAGAATCGAAGCGTGTGAGATGTGGTGCTACAGACAAATGTTGAAAATTAGGTGGACTGATAAGGTATGGAATGAGGAGGTTCTGTGCAAAATCGGGGAGGAAAGGAATATGTGGAACACACTGACAAGGAGAAGGGACAGGAGGATAGGACATTTGTTAAGACATCAGGGACTGACTTCCACGGTACTAGAGGGAGCTGTAGAGGACAAAAACTGTAGAGGAAGACAGCGATTGGAATACATCCAGCAAATAATTGAGGACGTAGGTTGCAAGTGCTACTATGAGATGAAGAGGTTGGCGCAGGAGAGGAATTCGTGGGGGCGGCATCAAACCAGTCAGAAGACTGACGAATCGAAAAAAAAAAATCAAGCCTCCGTACAAAAGATGAATCAATACGAAAGGTAGTCATAAAGTTATGCAAAGGTTATTCGGAAAGTAAGTTCAGATCTGTCGCGAAATGCAGACCGCAGTGAAAATCAAAAATTTTTTTATTTGCAGCAGTTTGCTACACCTTCCAGCTACTTCTCTCCGTAGTCGCCGCTCCTACCTAGGTATTTGTCGTAGCGTTATACCAAATTTCCAATACCTTCGTCATGGAAAGCAACCGCTTGCACTATCCGCCGCTTTCCTACGCTGGTCTGCTGTTCGTTGTCTACGCCGAAATGTTGTCTTCACAGCCAGCGGTACACGTGAGCAAGAAATGAACATCAGTGGTTGGCAAAACTGGGCTGTATGGTGGGTGATTAGGCCCTGACTGACATTAACCTATACCTTTCATGAATCACTTACCTCACAAAAATCTTCGTTAGTCGAACTACTGCAATACAGCGAGCGCCAATACTGCCAGCTAAATAGCAGATTCTAACTACTGAAGGCACTAACTACTGATAGGCATAGTTAGCAAATGAAAGATTTTGATACAGAACAAACAATGTATTTACTTTAATAATGTTCAAAAGTCATAATATATATATATCAGTTCATGATATCCAGTATTACAAATTTACTCTTTCTGGTGGACACACGTCCAGATCGTCCGCTCTCAGAAGTCTGCCATCTCTCTCCCCACATCCACCACTGCTGCCGGCTCACCTCCAACTGCGCAACGCTACGCTCTGTTCACATCCAACTGCCCAACACTAAAATAGCAAATATTCCAACAATACAAATCAGCCACAGACTTCACACAGCACAGTCAGTGATTTTCATACAGAGAGCTACGTGGCGTTACCAACATAAAAATCTAAACAGCCTACTTACAAACTGTGTGCCGGACCGAGTCTTGAACTCGGGACCTTTGCCTTTCGCGGGCAAGTGCTCTACCAACTGAGCTACCCAAGCACGACTCACGTCCCGTCCCCACAGCTTCAGTGAAGTTTGGAAGGTAGGAAACGAGGTACTGGCAGTATTGAAGCTGTGGGGACGGTTCGTGAGTCGTGCTTGGGTAACTCAGTTGGTAGAGCACTTGCCCGCGAAAGGCAAAGGTCCCGAGTTCGAGTCTCGGTCTGGCACAGAGTTTTAATCTACCAGGAAATTTCAACTTCAGTGAAGTTTGGAAGAGGGTAGAAAGGTACTAGGAGAATTGAAGCTCTGAGAGCGTGATGATGATGATGATGATTGGTTTGTGGGGCGCTCAACTGCGCGGTTATCAGGCCCGTACAAATTCCCAACCTTTTCTCAGTCCAATCTTGCCACGTGCAATAATGATGATGAAATGATGAGGACAACACAAACACCCAGTCGTCCCGAGGCAGGTGAAAATCCCATACCCCGCCGGGAATCGAAGCCGGGACCCCGTGCTCGGGAAGCGAGAACGCGACCGCTAGAGCACGAGCTGCGGACTTCTGAGAGCGTGCCTGGATAGTTCAGTGAGTATCAGCATTGGCCACATTGAAGTTCTAGGATAGTTCCCGATCTGTCACACTGTTTTAATCCATTAGGAAGCAGCGGAGCAGACGAAGAGAAATCATGTCCACAGCAATGATCTGATAACTGCTGTAGCGAGAAGATGTAGATGGCACTCACAGTAAATGCATCACTAGCTGAGTGCCTTAGAGCAACTTTATTCGCAGGCTTGCCAGAAGTGTTGCCCACGAGGTGTGAAGAGAGCGGCGCCTGCGGAGACGTCTACAGTAGAGGTGGGTAGTTCGCGAACGAACGGGTGCAAAGGAACGGTTCACCAAGATGAACAAAAGGACCGGGGAACTAATCCCAAGGAACGATCGGTTCATAGTCCACTTCGGTCGCGGCGGTCTACTTATAGTTCCCGGGAACGAGGCACGATCGGTTCATAGTTCACTTCGGTCGCGGCGGTCTACTTATAGTTCCCGGGAACGAGGAACGATCGGTTCATAGTTCACTAGTTCACTTCGGTCGCGGCGGTCACTTCGGCAGTACTCGTTCCAGCCTCGGTCGCGTGCTCGTCAATCTCGGTCTCCCTCGGCCGCACTCGTCGTTCTTCTCAGTTTCACTGCCGACTGCTCCTAGTTAGTTCAGTATCCAGTTGTTCGTTTCGTTCACTGCGCTCGCCTATTTTACATGTGTTCCAAACTGTTCTTGCACTTGTTCTGGCTATTCAGCGTCCACGACCGGTAACCAAAAAGTATTTTATAGTTACGTAAATTTCATAAAAGTTACATTCTATATAGTATGTACGTCTTTTCAGGTAACAAAAGGGCATATCAGCTCACTTCATTATATCGATTAACAGTAGAAGACATGCTTATAACAAGGCAAGTTCTTTTTGTTATTCATATTTTTTTGCTTTCATCGACTTGATTTAGCAGCTAACTTTCAATAATTTGCTTAATTTTTAGTGTAAGAAAATTCATATAAAACGATTTTCGTGTATCTTTCATATACAAAACATCACACGTAGGAAGGCTCTATTTACTTTTAAGTTTGGTTGTTTCCAATTTGCATTACCTGCTAGTCTGGTTTCTTTGGGGGAAAAAAAAAAGAAAAAGTTGGTTGTGGGTCATTTTGGCTCAGTAGGAAAAGCGGTGCCTCTTCATTTGAAAAGACATAGATTGCCATAAAATCGTATTTACTTGTTATCTCAAACATTTGTGCAGAAGGAGCTTTCAAACCAAAAACTTTATTACTGCGAACTTAATTATTATTATTATTATTATTATTATTATTATTATTATTGCTGCATTAACTTTAATAATACGACATGAAAACCTAATTTTTACTAAGCGTGCGACGCAAGTATGAGAAAACCACATTTTATCTTATGCTTCCATAAAGTCTCTACTTCGTCTACGAACTCAGAGACAACGTGAAGTATATATAGGGTGTAAACGATTATTGTTTACAACGTAGCATAGCTATGTAGTGGAAGTCGACACGAAGAATTTTATACAACACACTTGTGGTGTATTAAGTTGGGAAACAGCCACCAACAGGTTTACAAGACTACATGCGCGTCGCGTGTGATTTTCATGGCCTCTTCTCCAGCTCTCTACACACCGTCATCGATTGTTTCACAATTGTTGCTTGCATTAGCTTGTTATTTCTTCACTGCCTAATTATTAAATGTTTGTCTGTTTGTTGTATCTGCTCGTAACGGGCAACACATCGTCCGTAATTGGCGAGCAGTCTGTACTCGGGGCCGGTTTCCCTTGCGCCACCCTATATTATTTCCATGCGATCAGCCACACAAGGCTACGGGTGGCTAAACGAGAGGTTTTGCAGAATCACAGAAATTACTTCTAAAAGTCTATAAGAATACTGTAATAAATAAAAACTCTATACTCCGGGGGGGGGGGGGGAGGCAAATGCCCCCTCTTGGTGCCCTCCATCTTTCTGTCGCCTACACTACTAGTTTTCAGTTTTTCATAAGAACCATATACCAAGCACAAATGAACGGTGAACGAGTAAAAATGAACGGTTCCCAAAAAAGAACGATCAGCAGTGAACTAGTTCCCAAGGATGAACGAGTTTGCCCATCTCTAGTCTACAGCCTCGCTCTATTGGCGCCCTCGGTGGTGCGCGAATACCTGCGGTCTCTCTATAGCCATCTGACGGGACTGACAAAATTAGTAGCCGCGGTAGTGACGATTTACCGTGTATTCAGTCCGGCCACAGAATCGCCTTAAGCAGCATTCCAGCCAGACTGGTGAGAGCGAGGCGCCTAATTGCGGCCAGCAGGTGAGGGCTGCCCTGCCCTGCCCTGTCCAGCTCCGCGCAACGCCCGGTGGCGGCGGCGGCAGCGGCCAAATGTCAAGGCCAGCACAGCAGAGAGCCGCGGGGCCGCTCCGCCCTTGACGCCGGCCGCAGCTGCCTGCAGCGCAAGCGCCTCTCCCATCGATCCCATAAAGTGTGGGGAGGAGGAGGGAGGGGGGCACTGTTTACGTCATACTGTCTGCACCAACCTCACAGAACAAACCAAACAACGCAGCTTCCGAAATTTCGACCAACGTTGGTAGGGTTACAAGTTCAACATTATAAGATTCGGACATGGTGAAGTTTATGGATTACAGCAGGGCTTCCCAACCTTTTCAGCTGGCGGACCCCTTCTTCAGTCGAAAATCCATGGCGGACCCCTAGTCAGTCAAGAGCACAGTAACTTCAAATTTGAGAGTGAAACCCATGGGAACTGAACGCTTCTTAATGAAAGTGCCATGTTCCCAAGGCTCCCCCCCCCCTCCCCAACCCCCTCCCCCTCCCGAAGTATCAATAGTCTTTGGTTTAGAGATGAATGAAAACAACTTGAAATTAACGATCCAATTTGAATTCTCACTGTATCCAGACACTTACTAGTGGATTTACTCACTTTGTTCAAAACACTATAGCCTGATTAAAATTACTTGGTAATTGAAATTTCGCACGATGGAGCTTCCTCCAAGAGCAATCAAATGGTTCAAACGGCTCTGAGCACTATGGGACTCAACATCTGTGGTCATCAGTCCCCTAGAACTTAGAACTACTTAAACCTAACTTACCTAAGGACATCACACACATACATGCCCGAGGCAGTATTCGAACCCGCGACCGTAGCAGTCACGCGGTTCCAGACTAACGCGCCTAGAACCGCACGGCCAAGGAGCAATCAACGTCACGTCCAAACTGTTCGCTGTTGACAAGCTGCCGCTTATGGTCTGTTCACTTCCACTATTTGGCTACTGCTGTGTAAAGAGTATGCATATTTCGCAACAGTCGTATGTGTGTGTGTGTGTGTGTGTGTGTGTGTGTGTGTGTGTGTGTGTGTGTGCGTGTGCGGTTTTTCGTGCAATCCGAAGAAAAATATTCAATTGTATGTAAAGCCTTCCTTTGGTCGTCCTCCCTCCTCATTCATTTCAGCTGGAAACTTCCCCTGTTATGAAGGCGATGGAGAAACTGCACCCTTCTTCAATGATCCTGACTTCAGCCACAAGTAATAAACTGGTCAAAAATCGACTTGTGAAATAGATAGTGCACTGACAAAGCAAGTTTAACATTTAATGACGCCTGGGGCCGCATGCGTGCCAGCGAGCGCTGTGATTGGTCGACAAAGCTCTCTCTGCGCATGCGTAAAAGGTTTCAGCGCATCTAGCGCCGTGAGCCGGCACACAAACGACCCCCGTATTGTTGCTAAAAAGTCGATCAGGGAAGCCGCATTTTCTGGCACTAAACTGTGTATGCGTTCTCACTTGAGAACCGCAAAGGCTGCTTGGGAATACGACCAGAAGTAAAAGTACACATGTTTTTCACATTTTTATTCAATAATTTTACTCATTATTTTACACGATTTGGTGAAAGGTGGCCGCGGACCCCGTAGATAGAGCCGGCGGACCCCTAAGGGGTCCGCGGACCACATATTGGGAAGCCCTGGATTACAGTGTTAAATCTGCCAGAAACTCGAAGGTCGGTTTGGACCCGCAGTCTTCTACTAGGCCTGGTCCTGTTGGAGGTGCTACGCTCTTGCCTTCCTCCGGATTCTGAACTCACTTATCCAGGCAGTTAAAGGTAGACCTACGATTTTACACGGTCTCCAAACCACGGAGAAACTCGGTGTTTTTCACATTAACTCGATATTGAGACCAAATTTCAGTTGTCTTCATTGCAGATTTATTCAGACTAGCGTAGCGCCTGCTGCCTCGCTCGCGTAGACTGTATTGAAACGTCCCCTTGAAAAATTAATGAATTACTGTGCTGATAAACCTCTTACTTTATTTGATTTTCAAACAGCTGAGCAAAACTGAACGTACTCAGACGTTACTCTCTTTACTTATTCTGATCAACACTAAACTGACACACAATATTTTTAGCGCAACGCAATCTGACTTTCAAAAATCCCTACAAAAGAATGGCCCTGACTAACAATAACCTATACCTTTCATGAATCACTTACCTCACAAAAACCTTCGTTACTCGAACTACTGCAATGCTGCCAGCTAAATAAAAGATTCTAACTACTGAAGGCACTAACTACCGATAGGCATAGTTAGCAAATGAAAGATTTTGATAGAGAACGAAAGATGTATTTACCTTAATAATATTCAAAAGTCATTATATAATCAGTTCATGATATACAGTATTACAAATTTACTCTTTCTGATGGACACACGTCCAGATTGTCCGCTCTTAAAATTCTGCCATATCTCTCTCCACATCCACCACTGCCGGCGGCTCACCTCCAACTGCGCAACGCTACGCGCTGTTAACAGCCTACTGCCCAACACTGCAATAGCAAATTCCAACAATGCAAAACAGCCACAGACTGCACACAGCACAGTCAGTGATTTTCATACAGAGCGCCACATGGCGTTACCAACATAAAAACCTAAACAACCTACTTACAGTATGAGCTGCGCAGATTCTTTCTGTTTCTTTTTTTTTTTTTTTTTTTTTCCTTGTCTCGAACTTTTATGCTGTTCACGAATTCCAGCACCTCTTATACTTTTCACACTAAATGAGGTCATAGAAGCATGGTCTTTGCCAAATGCACTCCTGGCCAAAGAGCGATTTTGGTAGCTGGAATCCATGGTTTTTGTTAATCATGCTATTTGCGTTCTTGTGACGGTATTTCAAGAGAAACTTCATTCCCTAAAACATATTTCTTTATATCTAAACATGAAATGAAATACCAGTTTTCGTAGATTTACCCTTAATTTTTTTTAATATAAGGAAATATTTTCTTAAAATTTTTCATCCCCTATTTTACCCCCTTAGTGGTTGAATTTCCAAAAATGCTGAAATACGTTTCTGATTGAGAAACAAATACTAGTCTACGTAAAGTTTGGAAGGTAGGAGACGAGATACTGGCAGAAGTAAAGCTGTGGGTACCGGGCGTCAGTCGTGCTTGGGTAAGTCAGTTGGTGGAGCACTTGCCCGCGAAAGGCAAAGGTCCCGTGTTCGAGTCTCGGTCCGGCACACAGTTTTAATCTGCCAGGAAGTTTCTTTACCAATGTACGTAGATCTACTTTCAAAATTGCTTTAATAGCGACGTATTTTCCAAAAGCCTTTCATCCGCTATTTCACCCCCTTAGGAGTCTAATTTCGAGCAATTCTTGAACTATGCCTACAGTGTAAGATCCGCACCCTCTTAGTATTTCAGGTTTCAGTCCCTAGCGATCTGGCTGAGCGATGATCAGTCTCACCTTATTTCATCCCCTTAGGGGGTTAAATTTCCAAAAACAGTGCAACACGTATTTTTTTCGTTTCTAGTTAAGAAGTCAAATAAAAATGCTTTCACAATGAAATAGTTTCATAAAACACTTCATCTCCCTGTTTCATCCCCTTAGGAATTGAGTATCCGAAAACGCCGATTTTCGCGTGGTATCCTTGTTAGTACGAAGATAAAAGAGATTGGTCTGTGAACAGTCTTGGCTATGGCTGCAATGAACTCGGCTGAAACGTCGGAAGAGGAAGTAGTGAAATGCGTGATTCGCTTCGAAAAACATGCCTATTTCTTGAATAAATTCTTTGTGGTTGACTCGACAACGTGACCCTCGGCCGGTGCACGAACTTACTGTCAGCTACCAGCTCGTAGTGCTGGAACACCCACTGTATAATCTTAGGAGGCGAGGTCCGACTGCGTGACTCCGGCGCGGGTGACCGGGCGCCCCTGGCAGGGCGTGGTCATCACGGCGGGTAAATTTAGCCACCGCGCTCGCAGATGACGCGATACACGCAGAGTGATTACGGCGCGCGCGCATACAATGCTCCCGGCAGCCGCGCGCCAGATACGATCTGCACCAGGACACACGCGGGCTTGCCCAACCCGCGCTGCCCAAACTGCGGGCACCGTTATCGCTGGGCGGCTACTTGCCTTGCTGCTCCGTCTGCCGCTGCGCTCAACCGAAATTCGTTTTTCCTCCAACTGATAGCAGCGCGGCGAGTGTCGAAACTATTACGTGACATGCACGACCGAAACAGTGCAGCGTTATCAGCGAAACTGGAAACTTTCTTTTATATAACTCTCCTACTAAAAGATATCTGGACAACACACAGATTACCACCAGACTGGACATCTGCATTAATACATCCACTACATAAAAAAGGGAAGAAAACAGATCCTAGCAATTATAGGGGAATCTCCCTCTTACCAGTGACCTATAAGATCTTGTCTAAGGCGCTTTTAAAAAGAGCAGAAGAGATACTTGACAAACAGCTAGGAGAGTATCAGGCTGGATTTAGAAAGGGAAGGTCACGTGCAGAACAAATGCTAAATTTAAAGAACGTAATAGAAATGAGGAAAATCAGGAACTTAAAATATGTGATTACTTTTGTGGATTTTAAAAAAGCCTATGATTCAATTGACAGAAATACACTGCTTGATATCTTGAAAGAATTGGGACTCGATGCTAAAACAACTGCAATAATTAAAGGTACTTTGACGAATACAACATCGAAAGTAAAATTTAGGGGAGAGCTCTCAAAATCGTTTGAAATAGTCAGGTGTTCGACAAGGAGATGGTCTGTCACCTCTGCTTTTCAATTGTGTCTTGGAGAAGGTAGTTCGAGAATGGAGGAAGGCCATCAATACTAAAGGGATTCAATTAGGGAGAAATCCAAACAAGATCACTGTCGACTGTTTAGCCTTCGCAGATGACATGGCATTGATTACAGATTCACTAGACAATGCCCAAGAACAAATAAGAGAACTACAAAAACAAGCAGCCAAAGTAGGACTACAAATATCCTATGAAAAAACTAAGTTTATGATAAACATCTGTGATGCTCCTCAAAATATTGCAGTTGACAACAACACAATACACAAAACAGATTCCTTTAAATACCTAGGTGAGTGGATTACATACAATGCCAAAGAAAAGATAGCTATAGAAACTAGAGTGCACAAAATGGAAAGAGTGTTTCATATGACCAAAAACGTTTATAATAAAAAATCCTTGTCCTGGAACACGAAATTAAGACACTACCAAACAGTGGCCAGGCCTGAAGCTCTCTATGCGGCAGAAACACTTAAACTAACAAGAAATGGAGATCTTGAGAAACTAGAGAAGGTCGAAAGAAGAATTTTAAGGAAAATACTGGGAGCTAAAAGAAACGATAATGCTGAATACAGGTTAAGACCAAACAGAGAGCTATATCTGAAAACGGAGAAACTAACTGATGTAATGAGGAAGAGGAGACTACAGTTTTTTGGACATATATTCAGAATGGATAACAACAGACTAACCAAGCGGATATCCACATTACTCAATAGCTACAAATCCAAGCCAGCATGGTTCATAGAGACTGAAAAGGACATTGAAAATGCTGGAGTTACAATAGACACAATAGAAAATAGAACACATTTCAGAAAGGCAGTTCAAAAGGCAGAATTTCAGGAGAGAAAGAAAATAACTAGACGAAAGTGGACTCAAGAAGAAAGGGAACAACACTCTAAAAGGATGAAGGAAATTTGGAAACTGAAGAAATCTAATACAATGAAGAGTAGCCAAAGTTGATTCATCGTACCCTCGAAATGGGTTATTCGAAAGAAAAAAAAAAAATAACTCTCGAGGGGACCGAAGTCTCGAAAACACGATTTCGAATAACGCTATTATTATTTTGCTTATCGATCATCTAGGGACCACGAATAACTTTGTCTTGAGGGCACTGCGGCAGATAAGACAACATGCCGGGCAATTTCTCATCTGATCTGAGTCCCAAATAACCCTTCTTGATAATGGTCAAATGTACTCAGTGGACACGATGGTGCAAGATGTCCAGATGGGTTTCACGGCACGTAAGGCAACGGCCTTGCCACAATGGTAACAACAGTTCCCGCCAGACCACCACACTGAGCACTGTTGGGCTTGGATAGCTCGTGAATGGGTGACCGTCCGGGACTGTCGAGCGTTCTTTGCTAGTGGGGTGCACTAAGTTTCCCTGAGGCCAATTGACGAGCTATTTAATTGAGAAGCAGTGGCTCCGGCGACGAAGACTGACAGCGGCTGGGAGGGCGGTGTGCTGACTACATGCCCCTCCACTTACGCATCCAGTGACGCTTATCGTCTGAGGATGTCACGGAGCTCAGGCTGTACCTTGAGCCTTCTGAGGCCTGTTCGGAAGGAGTTTACTTAAGTTTCTATGGCAAACAGGAATCCGGGGGAATGTACTTGCTGATGCGGATACCAAGGAATTTTGTCCCCTTCGAGCTCCCACTCACTGTTAAGTACCCCTGCGGGCAGTCATCACAGTCGAGACGTGGAAGACGATGTGTTGGTGGAACGCTCGATGGCTGTAAGTCACGCGCAATAGTCTGCGGTCAGAGAAACCTACAGTGCATAACTCCTTCTTATCACAAGCAATTCTTACTGGGATAAAAGTGGGACATGGACCATTAACACATGTGTTTGTCACCAGTGTGACAAACGTGTGGAACGCGGACATTGATCCAGCACACTTTTAGTGTGTTTTATATGACGACGTGGGAGTACACCTGCCGGTCGCTGTGACCCAGCGGTTCTTGGCGCTTCAGTCTGGAACCGCGCTGCTGCTACGGTCGCAGGTTCGAATCCTGCCTCAGGCATGGATGTGTGTGATGTCCTTAGGTTAGTTAGGTTTGAATAGTTCTAAGTTCTAGGGGACTCAGATATCAAGTCCCATAGTTCTCAGAGCCGTTTGAACCATTTGGGGGCACACCTTGGTTCTCTCAGACAATGACAATAAGGAAAGGGTGGTTCGAGTTTTAAGGTTTTATGTGTTGTTCGTGATCCTTCCTGAAATACTGGATATGAAATTTTAGTGTGCTGCAGAATGGTTTGGTCAGCCATTATTTCCAAGTGGTCAGCCAGTCACAGTAACCAGACCCCTTTTAAATGAGTCTGTACTGCTATTGTCTACCACCGATAGTTATTCTGCTGTTTTATCTGCATTTTACGGGAAGCCTTTTACGACTCTTCTCGATGTTAACGTTGACTTTTAAATTCATGTTTGTTGATACAGCTTGATTTTAGAATTTGTTTTTAATAGATTTTAATCACCCTCGTCTATTTATTTCATATGAGAGTGCTGATGACCTCGCCATTTATCATCCCAAAACGCTAAACAATAAATAATTAGGCAACACTTCATTTTACATTCTACCTCTTTTCTGCAAGACTTGTTACTTATGACATGATAACGTTGTCATGTTTTTACAGGGACAAACATTTCGGCTGTTCCTTCAAGTGGCCTTAGTCAGTCAGTCTGCTACTCTTACTACAAAACTAAGTACACCAAATGTTGGTCCATAAAACATGATAACGCGATCACACACCAGGAAATGAGCCGGCCGCGGTGTTCTCGCGGTTAAGGCGCTCAGTCCGGAACCGCGCGACTGCTACGGTCGCAGGTTCGAATCCTGCCTTGGGCATGGATGTGTGTGATGTCCTTAGGTTAGTTAGGTTTAAGTAGTTCTAAGTTCTAGGGGACTGATGACCACAGAAGTTAAGTCCCATAGTCCTGAGAGCCATTTGAACCATTTTGAACCAGGAAATGACAATGGCCGCACAAAAGTATCCTTGCCAATTCTGACACTTTTCATCTACCCCCTGCGTCTAAAAAGACGTCCATCTTTCCATTTCCCATCAGTTGATCGTTTATCATGTCAGAAAGTCAAAGAATGTATATTGAGTGGATATTAACAAGGGCGACACAAATAGTCACATATTTCTTCGACTCACGAGAGAGCGTCACAGGTACGTTACCTTGAATTGATAGTTTCTTGCAGTCAGTTACGTTGCGAAAAGTTGCTTATAAAATTTCTAGAACCAGAATTAAGTGAAGAACCTAGGAAAATTCTTCAACTTCGTACGTGTCGTTCCCGTAGGGAACTTATGAAGAGAAGATTGGGCTAATTACAGCGTGCTCATAGACATTCAAGCAGTCATTCTTCCCGTGTTACATACACAAATGGAACTGGAACAAACCCTAACATGTGGTATCGTGCTAAGTACTCTCTTCTGCGCACTTCACGGTGGTTTTGCGGTGTATGTACGTAGATGTAGAAAGTCCCAAAATTCATTATTGCTGTTCTGAAGAAGACTCGGTCGTATGCCCATTTCTTCAGGGTCTTCATTGTCACTCACATACCACGCAACTCTCTGGTTTCGGCTCATTATGTTACAAGAAACTCATTTAGTCATCTGGGCACAGGCCATCCATAGAAGCGAGCTCTGCGTTTAATGATTGCATCTAAGCTGTTTACTCTATTGGAGTATCTGTTCTGCTTAGATTGTCTTACGTAGCTCCAGTCTTTGTAGGTTGCGTCACGTATGTTGCGTAAGACCTTCGTATCTTTCCGTTTTAATTCATCAAGCCATTCAAATGAATTAAGAGGCAGCAGCTTGACGATAATTTTATGACAATGAATGTTTCTATTTATAGAAAAGCGTATCTTTTTTGGTTGTTGGTCTAGAGCACGATTTCCAGCCTTCTGGCTCTTGCTATTATGGGGACGTGGACGTGACCGGGTAGCGTTATCACCCCATACTATGAGGCTACGTTAATCCCGATTTACAGGGTGGTTAAGACTAAACTTTCCCCACTGGAGCCATTGTAGACGGAAAAGTATTTACCGTGAGGATGCCCAGCGTTGTAGGAATTATGTCCAGATTGCGCGCTAGACGACTAGCATTGTCGTGACTTGCCGTTAGGCGCCTGCACTGGTACGGCGACGTAGGGCTGAAACCCAAGCATCAGTGTGTTATACAGTTGCATACAGTCAACATGGATCTGGACAAGGTGAGCAGGTCTTTCCTCGTGAAGCTGTTTTATCAAAACGACAGCAATAGTACTGAAGCTCTTCATGGGTATCGACGCCTTAACGCAATACGGAGAGGACCTCTTTCTACACAGAGATTGAAGGACATGGTTTGGAAGTTCAACTGAACTGGCGATTTGGAATTGTTCCTGAAAGAGGTCGAAGGCAAATTGCGGCACTAATTGATCGGTCAATTGCGCCACTAACTGTTGATGTTACTATTTCCATGATTAAGAATGTTGGACGCAGTATTCTACACTACTGGCCTTTAAAATTGTTACACCAAGAAGAAATGCAGATGATAATGGGTATTCATTGGACAAATATATTATACTAGAACTGACATGTAATTACATTTTCACGCAATTTGGGTGTATAGATCCTGAGAAATCAGTACCCAGAACAACCACCTCTGGCCGTAATAACGGCCTTGATACGCCTGGGCATTGAGTCAAACAGAGCTTAGATGGCGTGTACAGGTACAGCTGCCCATGCACCTTCAACACGATGCTACAGTTCATCAAGAGTAGTGACTAGCGTATTGTGACGAGCCAGTTGCTCGGCCACAATTGACCAGACGTTTTCAATTGGTGAGAGATCTGGAGAATGTGCTGGCCAGGCAGTCGAGCATATTCTGTATCCAGAAAGGCCCGTACAGTACCTGCGACATGCGGTCGTGCATTCTCCTGCTCAAATGTAGGGTTTCGCAGGGATCGAATGAAGGGTAGAGCCACGGGTGGCAACACATCTGAAATGTAACGTCCACTGTTCAAAGTTCCGTCAATGCGAACAAGAGGTGACCGAGACGTGTAACCAATGGCACCCAGTACCATCACGCCGGGTGATACACCAGTATGGCCATGACGAATACCTGCTTCCAATGTGCGTTCATCGCGATGTCGCCAAACACGGATGCGACCATCATGATGCTGTAAACAGAACCTGGATTCATCCGAAAAACTGACGTTTTGCCATTCGTGCACCCACGTTCATCGTTGAGTACACCATCGCAGGCGATGCTGTCTGTCATGCAGCGTCAAGGGTAACCGCAGCCATGGTCTCCGAGCTGATAGTCCATGCTGCTGCCAACGTCGTCGAACTGTTCGTGCAGTTGGTTGTTGTCTTGCAAACGTCTCCATTTGTTGACTCAGGGATCGAGACGTGGCTCCACGATCCGTTACAGCCATGCATATAAGATGCCTGGCGCACACTCCGGCAATCTTTTAATCTCCCGGGCACTTTGGCTTTGGTTTTATCTGACGATGCCTCCATGGCTGATACCGTTTTACATTTTATCCGTGGTAGTCCGTTTTATGGTTCGATTTAGGGAGCTCCTGCGCCTTTCGCTTTCTGTGTCTATTGTCCTTGTGTCTGTTGCTGTTCTGGTGTGCCGTGAGATGGTTGACTCTTTCCCATTTTTGATCTCGTGGTCAGCCAACCAGTCTCCGGCCATCTTCCTTTCTTCTGTTTCTTTCTGTCTGGTGTTCCTCTGTCCTGTTCTTGTCTGTAGTGTTTGTTGCTGCATTTGTGTGCTTTTAGCGCCTGGGGGGACGTCTCCTCCCCCTTTGGTTTTTATCTGCTTCGCAGATTTTCGGCTCGCCTGATTTTGGAATGGGGGACTGATGACCTTCGCTGTTTAGTCCCCCTTAAACATCCAACAACCACCACCACCATCATCTCGACTGCTAGTGATATGAGGCCGTTAGGATCCAGCACGGCGTTCCGTATTACCCTCCTGAACCAACCGATTCCGTATTCTGCTAACAGTCATTGGATCTCGACCAACGCGAGCAGCAATGTCGCGATACGATAAACCGCAATCGCGATGGGCTACAATCCGACCTTTATCAAAGTCGGAAACGTGATGGTACGCATTCCTCCTCCTTACACGAGGCATCACAACAACGTTTCACCAGGCAACGCCGGTCAACTGCTGTTTGTGTATGAGAAATCGGTTGTAAACTTTCCTCATGTCAGCACGTTGTAGGTGTCGAAACCGGCGCCAACCTTGTGTGAATGCTATGCAAAGCTAATCATTTGCATATCACAGTATCTTCTTCCCGTCGGTTAATTTTCGCGTCTGTAGCACGTCATCTTCGTGGTGCAGCAATTTTAATGGCCAGTAGTGTATCTTCAAGCGGTGGTAGAGCAATAAAATTTTTTATCGCTTTCCCAATAAAATGAAATGTCCGACAGGCAGCAAAGCAAGTTTTAAATCTAACTTAAAATCGCTGGTCTTGGACTATTTCTTCTGTTCCATTGACGAATTTCATCTTTAAAACGGGTAGCCTGACAAAAAATAAAAAGAAAGCCGGTGTCTCATGAGTAGGACTAAAATAATAATGTGTGCACTAATGTTAAGAGTAGTCATGTGTTCATATCCTGTAATCTGACAAGTTCCGTATCATTTCGATAAAGGAACCTGTTCAAATGATCTGTGCAACATGTAATTAACTAACTAAATAGAAATAATGAGTTGTTTTCACCGAAATAGGACCCACAGCTGCTGCCCACACCCAGATTTCACTAATCAATAGGTTGCATATTTATTTTATATAATCACATTTTGAATGGAATGAAACTGTTTTAATCAGAATTTCAAGGAGCTCTTTCTGGATTCTAGTACACGGAGACAAAGAGCCACCGTATTTGAAACCCTTTAATTACTGGTAATTGTCTCTTCCATGTGTCGGCACTAATATGAAGGAAAACAATTGTATACACGAATGCTATGCATTCTGAAGGAAAAAAAAAACAATTGGGCTTCAAAGGTGATATTCAAGAAGTCGACCACTAGCTTCAGCCAAGGTGCAGGGGCCCTTCATCCACTCTAGAGCTTTGGAAGCAATAGGTGAAGGCATTCTGTAGTACGTCGTGTAATATGCGTTGTATACAGGGTGCTAAAAACCGTATTCCATACATTGGAAGGTGGCAGTACGGGCCAAAACAAGGAAAAAATGTTCAATCAACATGTGCTCTGAAATGCACACTTCATTAACTATAAACATTTGTTCAGCTCCGGAACAGCAAAACATGCGCCTTCAGTTGCTAGCTCTTTGCTATTACGAACGACCTTCAGAATACAGTAAACAAATCAAAATAAATTATTCTTTTACCGCGAATCAGTAGAGCTTTTAATGTTATCTGCCTGCTATTACATACGACCGGCAGTTGACAGCCATCGCTGAAGGTGGTGCTCAGTATGGAATAATAGGCTTCCATTATGCTGGCAAGCAGGAAGACAAAATTATAATTAAAGACTTTTCACCAACGCATCAGAACAGACTACTTCCATTAGAACTAATGTATGCGCTGCACTAACTCACAATTGCGAATACGGTTCAGAATAACAAAACTCACAGATGTTTACTGCGTACTACATCCATGGATAATAACAGAGGAATGTTCCCTCATTTGTTTACTGCCTTCTGTAGGTCGTTCGTAATAGCAAAGAACTTGCAGTAGCCGAGATGCGTTTTACAGCAGTGAAGATAAACAAGTGGTTATAGCTCTTTAGGTATGCACTTTATAGTCCATGTTCGTTGGACTTTTGTTTTGATCCAACTCAAAATATGGAAAACTTTTTTAACACCCTGCATAGATCTTGTGCTTGACGTCTAAAGTTGTTTATACACTCCTGGAAATTGAAATAAGAACACCGTGAATTCATTGTCCCATGAAGGGGAAACTTTATTGACACATTCCTGGGGTCAGATACATCACATGATCACACTGACAGAACCACAGGCACATAGACACAGGCAACAGAGCATGCACAATGTCGGCACTAGTACAATGTATATCCACCTTTCGCAGCAATGCAGGCTGCTATTCTCCCATGGAGACGATCGTAGAGATGCTGGATGTAGTCCTGTGGAACGGCTTGCCATGCCATTTCCACCTGGCGCCTCAGTTGGACCAGCGTTCGTGCTGGACGTGCAGACCGCGTGAGACGACGCTTCATCCAGTCCCAAACATGCTCAATGGGGGACAGATCCGGAGATCTTGCTGGCCAGGGTAGTTGACTTACACCTTCTAGAGCACGTTGGGTGGCACGGGACACATGCGGACGTGCATTGTCCTGTTGGAACAGCAAGTTCCCTTGCCGGTCTAGGAATGGTAGAACGATGGGTTCGATGACGGTTTGGATGTACCGTGCACTATTCAGTGTCCCCTCGACGATCACCAGTTGTGTACGGCCAGTGTAGGAGATCGCTCCCCACACCATGATGCCGGGTGTTGGCCCTGTGTGCCTCGGTCGTATGCAGTCCTGATTGTGGCGCTCACCTGCACGGCGCCAAACACGCATACGACCATCATTGGCACCAAGGCAGAAGCGACTCTCATCGCTGAAGACGACACGTCTCCATTCGTCCCTCCATTCAGGCCTGTCGCGACACCACTGGAGGCGGGCTGCACGATGTTGGGGCGTGAGCGGAAGACGGCCTAACGGTGTGCGGGACCGTAGCCCAGCTTCATGGAGACGGTTGCGAATGGTCCTCGCCGATACCCCAGGAGCAACAGCGTCCCTAATTTGCTGGGAAGTGGCGGTGCGGTCCCCTACGGCACTGCGTAGGATCCTACGGTCTTGGCGTGCATCCGTGCGTCGCTGCGGTCCGGTCCCAGGTCGACGGGCATGTGCACCTTCCGCCGACCACTGGCGACAACATCGATGTACTGTGGAGACCTCACGCCCCACGTGTTGAGCAATTCGGCGGTACGTCCACCCGGCCTCCCGCATGCCCACTATACGCCCTCGCTCAAAGTCCGTCAACTGCACAGACGGTTCACGTCCACGCTGTCGCGGCATGCTACCAGTGTTAAAGACTGCGATGGAGCTCCGTATGCCACGGCAAACTGGCTGACACTGACGGCGGCGGTGCACAAATGCTGCGCAGCTAGCGCCATTCGACGGCCAACACCGCGGTTCCTGGTGTGTCCGCTCTGCCGTGCGTGTGATCATTGCTTGTACAGCCCTCTCGCAGTGTCCGGAGCAAGTATGGTGGGTCTGACACACCGGCGTCAATGTGTTCTTTTTTCCATTTCCAGGAGTGTATAACTAAAAATGATAGGGTTAAATAGCATAATATGCAAACATAAAGGCATTATATTTTTATCTTCGTCTGTTGTCGTTCCAGCATTCCTGCAATGAAGAACAACAGGAGCTTGTCAGTGTCTAGTAGAAAGCGCTCCTTGATGAGTGTGCCGATGGTTTAATGGTATCTACTGGCGTCTTACATTTCATTTATTTTCCAGCGTCCATGGTATCACTTTGTCCTGGAACGAGTCAATACACAGATTACAAAAAACTGGTTTTGAAAATTTATAAGCAATTGAATTAGAAAATCAATAAAACACAAAAAACTGTGAGCGAATACATGAATAAATAACAAATTACACAAAAGTTCTCAACTACTGCGAAGGCCTTCTGTACGGGATAGAATTGTGCCACAGGGAAACCTTTCAAATTGGATTTCCATATTTGGTGTTTATCCCTAGATTTTTTTTCAGTTCTGCTGGTAGCCTATTGAAAATGAAACTTGTTGAATAATGTACAACTCCCTGTACATGCGTTTCCAAGTGTGTATTTCTTTTTTTTTTTTCCATGTTCACTGAATGAATATTTCAGTTTCTTTTGTATAAGTCACAATCGTGAGCAACAAATTCCATGAAGGAATATATGTATAGGGATGGCAGAATTAGAATTGAGACGCCTGAACATGTTGGCGAACAGACACCTCACATCAGTCTGACCGCTCTTTTCTGGATCGAGAATTTTCTTTGCGAATTGACAAATTTGCACAAAATATAACGTCATACGAGATACTGCAATGAAACTAAGCAAAGTAAATGAGCGTTCGCATTACAATGTCAGAGACAGTGCAGATCATTCTTAAAGTCCAGAATATAGTCTCTTAAAGTAGAGCATAAACGACACTGATGCAGGCTCTACTCATTTCGCAGCATGCAAAGTTCCCTACGTGTTATTACACATCAAGTGATGTCCCGAGCCACAGGCAAGGGAGAAGGTGAAATAACCGAAGAATTGAAAGTACCTTTTCGATTCACGAAATTATAAATTTCCATAAACTATTTTCCTAGCTACATTCCAATATACATCATCCACAGAAATTTTTTTCCAGGTGGACTAATTAATTTTGTACCTAGAAGAGTGGGGAAGCGTCTCCTCTCGCTCAAAAGTTTCCATCCAAGTAACTAGAGATTATTCAGTCATATTAATTTAATTTCAAATTTCACGGGGAGAGAAGTAAACAGTTGCGAGCCTTTCCTAGTTCTCAGTGTCCACTGCCGTATTAAGGGTGGCAGCGAGGGGGGTAGACGTAAGAAGAGAGGACTACTTACAAGGCCATTGAAATTTCCGGTCTGTTAGTTTCTTACCGCGTTCGCAGATGTATACATTTCGCGGCAGGGCCACGTTCCTCTGAAGCGTCTCATGTTTTGAACAACGCAGAAGGTCCGCACGGAGTAGCGCATTGACCTCGGATGCCATTGTCCGGGGCCCAGAAATGCAGATGGTTCGGGGAGGCGGTTTTGGCCGGAGTGCGGCGTGTCTGGTCGACACGCACAATGGCGCTCGCAGACGTGAAAGGCGAAGGGCCCGCCGAAACACTGACCTTGTCCCGGCCCTTTATGTAAAGCGGAGCCCTGCACAATGCACCTCGAGACTCGTCGCCCGGGCTCGCAGTTCCTGCACAAACACACGCTAAGTGTTCCCCGCCAATAATACCACTTTTCGGCACTCAAGTTCTCAAAAGCTAAGTTTCAGTTCTCGTAGAAACAAACTGTTTCCTTTTTTCTGAAAACTTACATGTCGTACAGTGTCTTGTAACTTGTACGGCGAGGTTCGTCAACTGATTAACGTATGACTTGAGCTAACGTTAAGCTATCCAGCTGGACAATTGTCTCCAGATTCCAGTGCTAACCATTTCAGTTAATTTAATTTTTTGGGTCATGCAATAACCGCTTAAAACAGGGATTTAACCCATTTTAAGCATGTTTAGAACCTGTCCCTCTCGAGCATATTTCCTCTATCGGAAGTGCGCTATGTTCCTTGACTTCCGAAACACAATTGACTTAGCATTACAGCAACGGCAATTAACGAAAGCACGGTCATATGGGATACTAAGCTAAATTCGTGAGTGGACAGAGGATCTTCAGGAGTGGATACTGACACATATTATCAGTGTTGTATATCAATGAACTGCCTCACAATATTAACAGTAACTGGAGACTTTTTGCGGATGATGCACTCATCTATAACCGAGTACCATCTAAAAAAAAAAAAAAAAACTCCACAGATACCGATTCAGATTTTGACAAAAGAGTGTCAACGTTTTTTTAATGTTCAAAAATGTAAACCTTTGTTCTCCACGGAACACAGGAAAGTTGAAACCCATGATTACAACTATCATTCACCCTCAATTAGAATCAGTGTTCTCATACAAATACCTGGGTGTAACAATTTTTGGGAGTGTGAACTGGAATATTCACATAGGATAAATTGTGGATAAAGCAGGTGGAGAACCTTGTATTATTGGTAGGGTTCTCGAAAAATACAGTCAGTCTCAATAAGAGATTGCCTGCAAAACATTCATCGTAGAATATCGCTCAAATTTTTTAGAATTGATATTAAGAGGGGATATGAACTTCTGAAAGAGGGGCAGCAGGAATGGTCATAGGTATGCTAGTTACAAAGTTTCGAGACGCAGTACTTGAAAAAAGTAGATACGTGGTGCAGCCCCCTACGTATCGCTCCGATAAAGACCGCGAAGACAACTGTAGACTATTTCCAGTGCGAACGGAGACACTTAAACTGTCGATCTTCCAGGGCTCCATACGCTTATGGAACGAGAAGAAACACCAGTATAACATGCTATGGGAAGCAACCTCAGCCCTGTAAATCACGAAGGTTTGCAAAGTGAGGATGTAAATGTAGTCCCTTTGCGGCCGTTTTGTTTCAGAAAAAGGAAGTTTCAGTAAACTTGTGGAAAAGTTCACTTCTTGGGAACGAAAATTCGCCCTTTCGTCACTACACCAATCTGTCAGTGATCCCGACGAAAGTGTTCGCGGTTTCGCTGTAAGCGATGCTGAGCAAGGGAGATGCACAAACGTCACGTGTGATGATTTGAAACTCGGTAGAATGTAACGTGATATCTCAGTTCCTATGTGTTGAGGGCAGTGTGAACAACAACCGTCACGCCAGTGACGTTTCATATCCCAAGGTACTAACCGTCCTTCGGGGAATTTGGCAGGACTATGTTTGGTTTCATAAGGCGAGGAATACGTAGAACTTTCTTCGAAGAACCATGAATGTGACTGTTTTATTTCTCTTGGAAGACACTGCATTCGGAAACAAAATTTGAAAGTGCTGGGATATGAACCCAAGGCACGCGAAGCTCATGTTTTACTAAAATGTTTTTGTATCTCCTCTTCTAACCTTCAGAACACATTTCTGAATTTGCTTTTGCGTTATGACCACCATTATACGGTTTTGCGTTCGTATTTTAAGTATATGGAATGTGATTAAATGGTTCAAATGGCTCTGAGCACTATGGGACTTAACATCTGAGGTCATCAGTCCCCTAGAACTTAGAACTACTTAAACCTAACTAACCTAAGGACATCACACACATCCATGCCCGAGGCAGGATTCGAACCTACGACCGTAGCGGTCGCGCGGTTCCAGACTGAAGCGCCTAAAACCGCTCAGCCACACCGGCCGGCGCTTTGGACCCAGCCAGTTGTAGGGGAACTATAGTTTATCGTGATATCCGAACCGTGATGCCATCTTGGCATTTTTCGCGTTAAAGAGTTCCAGATTGGAAGTAAGAGATAAGGGACAAAAAAACCTACGGCTGTCTGGGTATCGAACACCAGCCCATTCGAAACGCTGTCTGGCACTCGGCATCACATTTGAGTCTAATCCAGGCACCCAGAGCTGCACTCGGTCACTCGGAATATATTGTCGCACCCAACCCACGCAACTCGCATAATACCGTAAACAAACCAGTCTCAAACAGGTGTAGACCAACTATAAAAGTCGAATATCGCGTGGCTTGCGATTGTCGGCCGTTCAAAACAGAGGACATGGATGACGGGTTCACGCTGTTTCCAAATCTGCTTGCTTCTACATATAGTACGTGAGAAACCAGATCCTGTGAAATGTAGTTAACGCACTGAATTAATCGGAGCATGTGTGCATTTTAAAAATTACAGAAAAATTGTAGGAGAATATGCAACAAACATTATATTTCTATGTTGGTACTGTTGCAATGACAGTGTGACATAGATCGACAAATTATAATATTACGACTGGGACAACATTTTATTTTAAAGAGAAAGCACGTAGGCCTAATACTTGACTTCTGCAATTGACAGTACAATAGAACCACATTTTATTTTAAAGAGAAAGCACGTAGGTCTAATTCTTGACTTCAGCAATGGACAGCCTGGCCTTATTTAGCAGTCTGTTTCGAAAATCATCGCTTTGGCTCCACTTCACTTCTTTGCTGAGCTACTGTGTTGACGATGACGCTGTATGCTGGTATTTGATTATTCTGCGTCGAAAACAATATCTCCTGATCCGTTATATCGCTGGCATTTATAGCCGAAACAACTGATTTTCGGTTATATCAATTTTTTACCCCCGCCAGTTTAACCTAACTATTAAAATGTCTGTGAACACTAGTTTCTGAAATAAGATTTCCTGAAATAAACCTAAAAATCGAACAAAGATTGAAAATTTTGTTTCAAGATAATAGAATCAAAATATTAAATGAAGTGGGCTAATAAGAGAGAACTTATTCCGTTCACCGTTCGGTACTTCCCTGAAAAGTGGTAAATGAATCACCAGTATTCTCCTAATGATCCTTATTTTTTTGAACTCTGTTCAAAAAACATATAATCGGGGATCATGCCATTGTTTCGGCATTGCGAATAGTCATTAAAAAGGGTGTAAACTGAGGTTGATGAACTTTGTCTTTCGTGTTACTCTGACCGTTTTCAAGGAGTACGAGCAGATGAAGGCATATTGCGTAGAGACAAGCAGCAATTAAGCTACGTTTTGTTGGTATTATGTGCTACACTGAGGTGGCACACATCGTGTCTGGCTTCCTTTTGCCCGGAGTAGTGCAGAAACTCGTGGTATGGACTCAAGGAATTGTTGGAAGTCCGCTGCAGAAATATTGAACCATGCTGCCTCCATAGCCGTCCATAATTGCAAAAGTGTTGCCGATACAGGATTTCGTGTACGAGCTGACCTCTCAATTATGTTCCTTAAATGTTCGAAGGGATGATCCATGTCGGGCGACCTGGATGGCCAACTCATTTGCTCGAACTGACCAGAACGTTCATCTAAAATGACATCGTTGTTTGGGAACATGAAGTCGATGAGTGGCTGAAAATGGTCTCAAGCAGTCGAAAATAACCATTTACAGTCTATGACCGGTTCAGCCAGACCAGAGCATCCTATCCATTACATGTAAAGAAAGCCCATGCCACTATAGAGCCACCACCAGCTTGTTGACAACTTGGGTCTGTAGTTTCGTGGGGTCTGCGCCACACATGAACCCTACCAGAAACTCTTACCAACTGAAATCGGGAGTAATCCGACCAGATTACGGTTTTCCTGTCGTCTAGGATCCAATCGATATGGTCAAAATGGAGAGGCGCTGCAAGCGATTTCGTGCTGTTAGCAAAGGCACTCGGGTAGGTAGTCTGATGTCATAGGCCATTTTGGGTTGTTTTAAGACATTAATAATCGGTGCTAGACTAAAAAGTTATGTTTAAAAAATGAACAATTGTTTGTTTATTGAAGCTCTCTCTCTCTCTCTCTCTCTGATTCTCTTCCAGCTGGTTTGCACCCATCACAAATAATTACGTTTTTATAAATGCTGTTAGCAAAGGCACTCGGGTAGGTAGTCTGATGTCATAGGCCATTTTGGGTTGTTTTAAGACATTAATAATCGGTGCTAGACTAAAAAGTTATGTTTAAAAAATGAACAATTGTTTGTTTATTGAAGCTCTCTCTCTCTCTCTCTCTCTCTCTCTCTCACTCTCTCTCTCTCTCTCTCTCTCTCTCTCTCTCTCTCTCTCTGATTCTCTTCCAGCTGGTTTGCACCCATCACAAATAATTACGTTTTTATAAATGTTGTGGTGATGTGAACAGAATGCATGCAAGAACTGTTTTTTTAAATGTTTAGAGACTTAATTCTGTGCTTTTTGAGCATATACTGTCACTTACCAGAAATAATTTTTCCAATAACTACTTGTCATCATTCGTCAGTAAGCTTTGAATTTCTTTAATATAGTTTCAGAATATGAATCCTGGAAAATGTTGTATATCGCTTTGGATCTATCTTGAGGATCACTTTATATTCAGTCATATGATTTCTTCGATTCCCGCGTTTTTGAGGCTTTCGGCATTTTGATTTGTACAAAAAGTTAAATACTAAGTAAATACCTATTCAGAAACACGGACGAAAAACTGAACTAAAAGCTACTTCCAATAACTCAACTACAACAGGATCCACAGCAGTGATAAAGTACTTGGAAGAAATAAGTTTACTGCATCGGCTGTAATTTATTTCCATTTTATTTTTATTTTGCGTACTAAATCATTTAGGCTTTTGCAGGCATTTAACCCGATAACTACGTATAGACCTATTTAGGGTTAAGTCATTTTCATGGGCAATCCGTGGTTGGCCAAGTTTGAAAGCCGTAGCCACGGTATTCAGTGCTGTATAAACAGTAGCATAGAACTAATCCATTTGCTGTTTACCACTGTCAGGTAGCACTAACGTCCTAAATTATACTATAGGAGTAGGCAGAAATAAGTGTTTAATGTCCCGTCGACAACGAGGTCATTAGAGACGACGCACAAGCTCGGATTGGGAAAGGATGGGGTAAGGATATCGGCCGCGCCCTTTCAAAGGAACCATCCCGGCATTTGCCTGAAACGATTTAGGAAAATCACGGAAAACCTAACGCAGCGTTTGAACCGCGGTCCTCCCGAATGCGAGTCCAGTGTGAAATCCCATAGTGTTGTCGTTCGATAGGTAATCAGACTTCCGAGTGAATCCTGCATCATCCTCTGGCTTGAGTCGTCACTGTGTGGCATTACTGTGTAGACACGTGATAGTGGCCCGCTCTTCCAGCCATTAATGTCAGCTTTCACTTCGTGTCGTTACATCCCCCAAAAGCAGCACATCAGCTACACTCGTGAGGCAGAACAATTTCTAATCCAATCCTCTCACCAAGACGAAGTTCTCGGTGATAGTGGGAATCAATCTCCTGTTCTTTGAGTGGCGATCTGGCACGCTTACTACTCAGCCAAAGGGGCCGACTTCTTCTATGGCCCGTTGTACAAAACAATAACTTGGTTTCAGGCTGAGCACTTAGCACCTCAGCATTAAGTTTACAGCCCTCCCGTATGAGCTGCTGTTAACACTACTTCACACCGAGCTGCGCCGCGAGTTCTGGTTAACACTTTACGCTGCGTGTGCGACGAAATATGCACACTGAGCTACCAGTCTCACATTTTAGGGTTTCAGCAGTACCGCACTGCAGTCGTATTGCCTCAGTAGACACAATACTACTCCTTGGGCCCCTTATGTTGAGGGCTCTAGACTACATCATCACCACCATTAACTCTCGTCCGTCCCTCCTCTCCCCCCCTCCCTCACGCCCCCCTCTCTCTATCTCTCTCTCTCTCTCTCATCTTCTGTAGACCGACCCAACTATAAAATATTCTAGAACCGTAGGTGATGTTAATTAAGCTATATGTTGCTTCTCGTTCAGTGTCGTGTGTATAGGCCCATTTGTCGAGCCCGGCTCCTTACATAGAAAGTAGCAAGCGTCATCGTAGTTGCATAAGACGATTGTCTGCTGCCAAGAGAAAAAAATACTGCCTCGTAAGGCATTACGAAGTTGACTAAGTTTAGCGGGAGCTATGGTAGTCAGATGGAACACCATATCTTCAAGCAAAATCCAATCTTCTTCAATCCCCTGTGCTAAGCTCAATTCACAAGAATGCTGAGAGGACGGGCGTTTTTTGTTTATCTACGCGGGTCGCAGCTTCTCCCTACGTCACAGTTCCCACGTGGCGCCGGGGAGACGCCAGCGGGTATGTGAAACCTAAGCGAGGTAGGATTTGTGTCCAGTACAGTGTTCTGCTCACCAAGTCCTCTCCTGCCTTCTACCTGTACGCCGAGAGTTGTCGTCCACCAGAAACGCTCCCTATGAGTCACGGCCTACCTGCACTTCCAGATTCCCCGTCCACACCAGTGGACAGCCGCTTGAACATTCAACCTGCTGGAGGTTACCGGTGTTTGCAGTGAGGTGCTGTTGCGTCCTGTCCGAACCGCGTCGTACATGTCCCCTGCCGGAAGAAAATGTTCGTCGTAACCTTCTACATGCTTTCTTACGTACGCTTATTGCACTGCTTCAAGTCATTTTCCTGATTAAATCCTGCTTTTCCTTCTTTTACGATCCATACTCTGTCCTAAAATGAAGTAAAATGTTATGCATTGTCATCTTAAAAAACTGTTTGATTAACTTTATGTAAATTATTTTATGAGGCATGCTCTGTCCTTCTAAAGTACTGCTGTTTATACATTTTACATCTACGTGATTACAATGCTATTCACAATACAGTGCCTGGCAGTAACCTTTAATTGTGCAGAAGGTAAATAACTTACAGAAATGTTTGATACAACACTGAAAGCAGTATGCTGCCTAGTTTTATTTACGAATGTTCAGTGTGGGTACCTTTCGTAACACTACAAATATCCCACACGTAATTGAATTTCAGAAAAATCGAATGAAACATTTCTTGGTGTGTGGTTCAAATGACTCTAAGCGCTATGGCACTTAACATCTGAGGTCATCAGTCCCCTAGAACGTAGAACTACTTAAACCTAACTAACCTAAGGACATCACACACATCCATGCCCGAGGCTTGGTGTGTGGTGGCAACTGCTTGTGTTATCCGTTGTCGCAGCTCGCCGATGTTTCCCGGAAGTGGTGGAACAAACACTCTGTCTTAAATGTTATCCAATGCACAGAACTCCCTTGGGGTTAAATCAGGTGGTCGCGGCGGCCTTGATATTGTTCCTCCAACTTCAACCCAAGTCGCCACATTCCTACGGGGCTTGGCGACAACTTCATGATGATAATGTGGTGGCGCGCTATCTTTCTGGAAAACCAATTCTGTAGCTATATCCTATTACATTAATGTTCAAGCATGTCCAAGTACGATATGGCACTTACAGTTGACTGCTGGCCGTTCCTGACCCTGTGTCTTAAGTGATACACAGTCAGTTTCGGTGAAACTATTTTACCAATTAATAACAGTTTGCCCATGAAGTGATTGCTTGCAATATTTAGTCCTCAGTTGCCTCTGAACTGTAGCTGCGGATTTGGATTAATGAAACCGTAAACACCACTGCACATGCTCTGCAGTGTTATACGAATCCATGATGACTGTTGGAATGACTCATTCGCGTATGCCACCTATAGGGAACGCCGGCAACTAAAAGTGTTAGGTACGAATAAACCTTGAAGGTACACTGCATTCAGTGGTATATCAAACACTTCTGTAAGTATTTACACTTTTCACAGTTAAAGTTTACTTTTGTATAACTAATTTATGAACACCCTTTGGCTCTGAGCACGATGGGACTTAACTTCTGAGGTCATCAGTCCCCTAGAACGTAGAACTACTTACACCTAACTAGCCTAAGGACATCACACACATCCATGCCCGAGGCAGGATTCGAACCTGCGACCGTAGCGGTCGCACGGTTCCAGACTGTAGCGCCTAGAACCGCTCGGCCACCCAGCCCGGCTATGAACACCCTTTATATCTGACTTAATACACAATTTTCTGATGTTCATAGATCATGCACTTGGCATTGATGACAATCGTATGCAGAATTATAATTACAAAGAAAATTTTATTTTATATTTGTTTTAAAGTATGCTTGGCAGGCGGAAGAGATACAGATTTTTAGAATCTGTATCTCTAATTTGATTTTTATATTTTCCATTATTTCTGAAGATCCGGTGAAAACTAAAAATATTTTGATTGCATCAGCCAGAAAATAAAATAAAATAATGATTATTTCAGATTATACAGTTGTTGTTTGGCCATTTACGGTTCTCTTCCTCAGTAGCTGATATAAAGGACCACATAAGAGCCCTCGGCTGTTCCACCAGCCGGGAAAGTCGCAGAGTTCGGACAGGGGGAGGTATCAATGTCGGTCGGTGAGGCCTGGCACGAAGTCAGCGTTCCAAAACATCTCAAAGGTGTTCTGTAGGATTCAGGTCAGGACTCTGTGCAGGCCAGTCTATTACAGGGATGTTACTGTCTTGTAACCACTCCGCCACAGGTCGTGCATTATGAATAGGTGCTCGATCGTGTTGAAAGGTTCAAATGGCTCTGAGCACTATGGGACTTGGTGATCAGTCCCCTAGAACTTAGAACTACTTAAACCTAACTAACCTAAGGACATCACACACATCCATGCCCAAGGCAGGATTCGAACCTGAGACCGTAGCAGTCGCGCGGTTCCAGACCGTAGCGCCTAGAACCGGCCGTGTTGAAAGATGCAGTCGCCATCCCCGAATTGCTCTTCAACAATGGGAAGCAAGAAGGTGCTTAAAACATTAATATAGGCCTGTGTTGTGATAGTGCCACGCAAAACAACAAGGGGTGCAAGTCCCCTCCATAAGAAAACACGACCACACCATACCACCGCCTCTGAATTTTACTGCTGACACTACACACGCTGGCAGATGATGTACACCGGGCATTCGCCATACCCACACCATGCCATCGAATTGCCGCATTGTATCCCATGATTCGTCACTTCTCACAACGTTTTTCCACTGTTCAGTCGTCCAGTGTCTAAGCTCCTTCCACCAAGGAAGGCGTCGTTTGGCATTTACCGGCGTAATGTGTAGCTTATGGGCAGCCGCTCGACCATGAAATTCAAGTTTTCTCACCTCCCGCCTACCTGTCATAGTGCTTGCAGTGGATCCTGATGCAGTTTGGAATTGCTGTGTGATGGTCTGGATGGATGTCTACCTATTACACATTACGACCCTTTTCAACCAGATGAGGTCGGCCTATGCGGTTTTGTGCTGTACGTGTCCCTTCACGATTCCACTTCACTATCATATCGGAAACAGTGGACCTAGGAATGTTTAGGAGTGTGGAAATCTAGCGTACAGACGTATGACACAAGTAACACCCAAGCACATGATCACGTCCGTGAGTTCCACGGAGCGCCCCATTTTGCTCTCTCATGATGTCTAATGACTACTGAGGTCGCTGATATGGAGTACCTGGCAATAGGCGGCAGCGCAATGCACCTAATATGAAAAACGTATGTTTTTGGGGGTGTCCGGATACTTTTGATCACATAGTGTATTTCCAATGATGAGGACGTTCACACAGAGGTTCTCGGGTGGTTCCGTGGCCAAGGAGCGGATTTCTATCGTCGAGGAGTTCAATAGTAGGCACAACGTTCCGACCTTAGCTTACAGAGACTATGTTGAAAACCAGTGTCATGTATCTGTGTCGCTTTGAAGTATAGTACAGCATGCAATTAAAGTTACTTACTCTTTTTAGACTCCCTCGTACCGCTTGTACAGAAGCCATGCTGCAATTATAAGAATCGAAGGACATGAAAGGAAAGTAGCAGTTGAGAAGCGAGTGAGACAGGCGTGCAGCCTTTAAGCCTGCACATTGAACAAGCTGTAAAAGCAAAGCAAAAACTGGAATGGGAGTTAAAGTTCAGGAAGGAGATATTGAAACTTCGACGTTTGCCGATGATATTGCGATTGTATCGGAGACGGTGAAGGATTTGGCAGAGCAGTAGAACAAGTGGATAATCCCTTGTAAAGAGGTTATAAGATAATTGTCAACAAAAGCAAAACAAGAATAGTGGAATGTTGTCGAACAGGTGATGCTGATGGAATTCGATTAGTAAAAGCGACCCTAAGAGTAGTACATGTGATTCGCTGTTTGAGCAGCACAATAACTGATGGGCGAAGTGGAGAATATATAAAATGCAGACTGGCAATAGTAAAGAAAGCATTTCTGAAGAACAGATATTTGTAAACATTCCACATAAATTTAAATTTTAAGTAGTCTTTCCTATAGGTATTTCTCTGGAGTGAAACTTAGACGAAAAACAGTTCAGAGTAAGAGTTTTTGAAGTTGTTTTGTCGAAAATGACATTTGAGGTCGTAGCTGAGAACAAAATAAAAGCTGATTCTTGCAAAGAAGAAAATAGCAACTAGTCACTGTTGATTTATTCGCACAAATAGCACCATTTTCGGGTTCGAACAGACAGGCTTATCCTCATACGATTGTTCACGTTTAGACACACATCTGTTGAAGTTTACATTTTTTTGGGCTATTTGTTTACCCATATGGTGAAAGTTCCTTAGGATGGTGGTGCTCTACAGCAAGAAACTAAGTGATTGACGCCTTATTAAATGTAACTGTGGTGTCACCGCCAGACACCACACTTGCTAGGTGGTAGTCTTTAAATCGGTCGCGGTCCGTTAGTATACGTCGGACCTGCGTGTCGCCACTGTCAGTGATTGCAGACCGAGCGCCGCCACACGGCAGGTCCAGAGAGACGTACTAGCATTCGCCCCAGTTGTACAGCCGACTTCGCTAGCGATGCTACACTGACAAATACGCTCTCATTTGCCGAGACGATAGTTAGCATAGCCTTCAGCTACGTCATTTGCTACGACCTAGCAAGGCGCCATTACCAGTTATATTGAGATTATTATAATCTCTAAACAAGAGCGATGTTCTCCAATTGTGGATTAAAGTTAAGTATTCCAAGAACTACGTTCTTTTCTTTATAGGATAATTACTTTACCTTGTTCCAGACATCACGTCAGTCTGCGTGTAATTAAACGCGTGCATTTCGGCCTCCTCTAGCAAAACGGTGTTGGCTCTTCATCCAACACTTCAGTAACAGTGTTTAGTAACGATTGTAAATAAGGCACAGAAATATTTAAGGTAGATTTGTTATAGTTAGTTGTATATTGTTTACGTCAAAAGGTAGATTTGTTATAGTTGTAGATTGTTTACGTCAAAAATCCCGCGTCATTATTTTACAATACAGGTTGCTTGTGTTCCCTAAACAGCGAAGAGAGTATAAAGTACCTTTCATGCCGTATATCATAGACACATATGTAAACACAGAGTGTACAAGATCACACAGACAGAAAAAACTTTTACCACGTGGAAGACCGTATACAAAGACATCGATGTCACGATTATAACACTTCCACAGAATTTCTTTCTCGGAGGTGTGAAAATATATACACTGTGTGGCAGTAGAAAATTTACAAAGTATTAACTTCTCATTACATGCAATTTACAGTCAGTGACCATTGATTATAAATAGAACACATGACTAAAGAGACAACTTTGTTAGACAATTTTACTTAAATGAGATTATGTAAATATTGTGGTACACAAAGGAACAGATAAGTTTTTGAAATATAGTATTATAGTAGAACGTTGAAGACTCGATGAGTAGGCCCAATAATTAACGAGGAAGTACCAAATCGAATTTCGGGGAAAATTGTGGTACGATTTAACTAAAAACAAGGTATTTGCTAACGGAAAACATCCTGTGGCATGAAGGAAGTCTGAGTATGGTAATGAACGGAAAAGGAGGGGGGGGGGGGGGAGGGATATAGTTGTACACGGACACCAAGGCTTGACTACAAAAGCAGGTTCAAATATGAGGGCCGTTCAATAAATAATGCAACACCTTTCTATTTTGAAAACGGGTTGGTGTTATTCAACATTCAAACACAGATTATTAATCCTCAATTTTTTGGCTACAAAAGCTCATTTTTCAACATAATCTGCGTTCAATGCGACGGCTTTACTCCACCTTACTGAGCGGGCCAGTGTGCCTGTATGGTGCCATTCAACTGTTTGACGTCTGAGGCAATGTCTTGCTGCATCAGTAAACTCCCCATCATCCAAGCACTACTTCTCGTGGAGTTTGATTGTGATGCCTGTACACCTCGAATGTTCCAATATTGCAGGAGTCACATCTATGTGCGGCCGGGCGGCACGTGTAAGGAAGAGGAGTGGGGAGATCCGTGTTTGTCCCGTCTACAACGGGGTCATTGGAGACGGAGCACAGGTTCGGATTAGGGAAGGGTGGGGAAGGAAATCTGCCGTGCAGTTTCAGAGCAACCATACCGACATCTTCCTGAAGCGACTTAGGGAAATCACGGAAAACCTAAATCTGGATGGCCGAACACGGGTTTGAACCGTCGTCCTCCCGAACGCCAGTCCAGTGTGCTAACCACGGCGCACACGGGGGGTGCGATTGTGACAGACGCCTTGCCCAACGACTTGCCGTGCTTTTGTTCACTTCCTGCTGTCCGTAGACATTCTGCAAGCGAATACGAATATCTGCCATGGTCTGCTTTTCCACCAAAAGAAACTCAATCATAGCTCTCTGTTTGGAAGGCACCTCCGTTACAGATATGATTTTGAAAGGTAAGTATAGCACCGCCACGTATCGGAACTTCATGAAACTATAGTTGTGAAGTGAGACTATTCCGCGATGTCCCACAACAAATTTCGCATTTTTTCAACCGAACCCCTCGGCCGAGAGAAAAAAAATGTTGCATTACTTATTGAATGCCCCTCGCAGATGTAGGTTTCAATAGTCATATAGGGATTAAGACAAATATTGGTGTTGGGACAGCAACCAGCCACAAATTTACTTTCCGTTCCTTTATTCAAAGGGTACCGTTACCGGTTTCGAATCGTTATGATTCATCTTCAGACGATTTACACGCTTTCCTTATAACATGTGGTGCGTTTTTTACAGGTTAATTGTCCTAAAATATAAATAATACATAATTATAAGCACGCCACATACAGATGGTTGCGTTACAGATTTTCGTTGGGTGTGATTACGTGAAATGTCGGTTTGGAGTGTTTTTTTTCATAACATTCATCCAACAGATGTGGATACATTCCCACTAAATTCTTATTATTGCACATGTAAATTTTTCTCACTGAACACTTTATATTTGTCACTGAAAAGATTTCTACTAGGCACCACATGTTTTAATACATACAAAGAGCTTACAAACATATGAGTATCAAAGATACTATGATATATCGTAACATTTGAAGGTAACCTATGATTGGAAAAGTATCATATATTCACTTATGCAACTGAAATGCTTTTCACACTAGTGCAGAGACATTGATACTGTTAGATTAATTATGAAGTTGTTTTTCTTTTACTACTGTATAGGTAAAATAGTACATTATTATTTAATTACATTTAACATAGTGAGGATTATAGTAACATATAAATTTGCTACTTGACCTGCCGATAGGCATACGAATATTATTTGCTTTGGAGGTTGGAAAATAATGTTTGGAAATTTTTCAGGAAAGGGGTGTTAGCTAACTCTGTTTGTTCATGAAGGATATAGTCTGGGGTGCTGTTTTTGTGTGTGTGTATTTCTATTTCTTCTGATATATTCATAGTGGCTCCTTTTTCTGCTGGATGTAAAATTTTTAAGTTGATAACAATGGTTCTCACTAAATGGTTTTCGTCAGCAATATGGGTTGCAAATGCAGATTTGTTAAAGTTTCCAAGTCTTAAAGCATCAATGTGTTCTTTTTATCTAATTTCAAAGTTTCTGCCTGTCTGTCCAATGCAGAATTTTGGGCATGTATCACATTTGAGTTTGTACATTTCTGATTTACGGTAGGGACTCTTGGAGGTATTTACATCATGGATTACTTTTTGTTGTGAGAAAAATTTACGTCTGCAGCAATAAGACTGTAGTGGGAATGTATCCACATCTATTGGATGAATGTTATGAAACCAAACACTCCGAAGCGACATTTCACGTAAGTCACATCCAAAGAAAATCTGTAACGCAGCCATCTGTGTGTGGCGTGTTTATAATTATGGATCAAATGGCTCTGAGCACTATGGGACTTACCTTCTGAGGTCATCAGTCCCCTAGAACTTAGAACTACTTAAACCTAACTAACTTAAGGACATCACAAACTTCCATGCCCGAGGCAGGATTCGAACCTGCGACCGTAACGGCCGCACAGTTCCAGACTGTAGCACCTAGAACCGCTCGGCCACCCCGACCGGCTTTATAATTATGTATTATTTATATTTTAGGATAATTAATCTGTAAAAAACGCACCACATGTTATAAGGAAAGCGTGTAAACCGTCTGAAGATGAATCATAACGATTCGAAACCGGTAACGGTACCCTTTGAATATAGGAACTGAAAGTAAATTTGTGGCTGGTTGCTGTCCCAACACCATCATTTGTCTTCAAACAACGGCCAAGGTCTCCAACCATGTCACCATATGACAAAATTGCATAGATGGAGATTAAGATTTCAGGCAGAAAACATATGAAATATACAGTGTGTTTTCTATACACTTTGGGCATACCATGATGTGAGGTTTTTGTGGCCCACCCCTTGTTAGATGTGTCTCTGATGGTCACTTGCGCTCCGTAGTGTAATGTAGTGAGCTGGAGGCGGCTGATGGGGCTGTCGTTTCTGAGAGCGGGCCCAACTTGTCGCGTCGACCGACAGGTTGCCGACCCTGGGCGCTTACCTGCGCCCCGGAAGGGGTCCGCCGCAGCTGACCACCCCTTGCCCGCCCCGGCGACCCCTCCTTAGCTTCATCCTTTCGTCCTCGGGCGATCTTTGTCCGCGCCGCGGCGGGAAGGAGGGTCCGCCGACAATGGGCCGTGCGAGCGCGGCCAATTTCCCAGAGCGCTGCCCCGCGCTGCAACCCGACGCTGGCCGCGCCTCATCAACCCACTGGTAGAGAGAGAGAGAGAGAGAGAGAGAGAGAGAGTCCGACCCTCAGCTGGCTGGTTACTACAGTGCTCTAGCCGCCAGCCACAGACGATGCCGCGTACAGTGGTTGGACAGAAATATGGAATCACCAAAATCGCAACTCATTACCGTCCTTGATACGGTGTGGAAAAACCCGTTGGCATTAAAAGCAGCTTCCAGTCGCCTCGGAATGGATAAATATAGTTCCTCTATGTGTAAACTTTCTATGTAGTTTATGTATGAATGAAAATAACGAAAATTCTTTTTTCAAAAACTTTCTCCTTGTTCAAAGTGTGTTTTAGACATCGTATTCAACGCGCTGAGCAATACTGAGTGTTGGTTGGCCCTGCGTTGCGCATGTGTGCAATGTCGTGAAACAAATTTTAACCTTAGTGAAATACTGAATTTGACCGGAACCGCGCGACCGCTACGGTCGCAGGTTCGAATCCTGCCTCGGGCATGGATGTGTGTGATGTCTTTAGGTTAGTTAGGTTTAAGTAGTTCTAAGTCTACGGGACTGATGACCTCAGAAGTTAAGTCCCCTCGTGCTCAGAGCCATTTGAATCAATTTGAACTGAATTTGAAATAATGAAAACTAATCTGATTAATTGTCAAAAGTAACTAATTGTGTACTCAGCAAAAACTAATTAACTGAAACTCAGTCTGAAGTACATTGTGAAAGTTGCGCGGCATGAAGTGCAATGTTTGACTTCAAACAGAAATGAAATTTAATATTCCTCAGCTCGGTAGAAAATAACTGTTCAAATACGGTTCATTGTAAATTAATCTGCTTAATAAACACAGTGCCTAAAAATTGTGATTGTTTACTGTTTGCTCACAACAATGCAAAGTGAGATCTGCCTGAAATAAAAGTAACGTAACTCGTGCCCGGCGTGCTGTTTTGTGTCTGATGTACTGACGTTCTCGAAAGCAAACTGAAATCAGCAAATGCAGCAGCTGAAGAAAAGTAATCTACTCACAATAAAATTTGTTTATGCTTCCGCGTGGCGTAATGTGCAACGCACACACGACAGAAAGTTTGAAACTTTACTAAGAATGATGGAGGAGGGTTTTACTTTAAATAAAATCGTTCTTAAAAATTAAAGTCTGATTATTCTCAAAAAGACTGTATAACATATAAAAACTCTAACAATTACAAAATTCTCTCATTACAAAAAATTCCGGGAATTCTAACTAATTTCGCAACTTTTGACATAATGGAAGCAAAGAGATCAAATTAACACTAATTGTGAATTGCATTAGTTCTGAGACACAAATATTCCCTTCAGTTAATAGGCCCGACAAATAAACATTTCATTCTTGTGCGTGCCTTGTTTACCTTGAAGTATTCCTTCAAAAATCTTCTCTATCCACCGAACCAATAACCTATATTTACAAACAAGTTTTCGTCTCCATAATAAAGTATTGAAGATAATTTCTCTCAGATTCCAAAATATCAAATCTCCTTCTCAACTGCTCTCTACTATCTCTTAAATAAGAATGGCCCAGCACTGCACAACTGACTGATGACAAAGTGCACTGTTGATTACGTTCAATACAGAGTCAAAGATCATATTCACTACTCGTGCAGCGCCCTCATTCACCTTTGTCCCAGTAGAGTAAATGTGAATTACTTAAAATGGCCGGCCGGAGTGGCCGAGCGGTTCTAGGCGCTACAGTCTGGAACCGCGCGACCGCTATTGTCGCAGGTTCGAATCCTGTCTCGGGTATGGATGTGTGTGATGTCCTTAGGTCCGTTAGGTTTAAATAGTTCTAAGTTCTAGGGGACTGATGACCTCAAATGTTGAGTCTCATAGTGCTCAGAGCCATTTTGAACATAAAATGGCAGAGAACGTTTGAGAACCTTACATACGTGTTTCAGGCGAATCTTTTACCAGCCTCACTGCAAAATGGTGTCAGTTCTGGTAACGGTGATGGAAGTGAATAGCGATCACGGACCGTTGTGTCCAAAGTAGACAACAAAAGCTCAGTATCAGTGAGATCTTGTGACTTGAGTGGCCAGGAGGATTGCGACATCCCATACTCGTGCTCACAAAACCAGTCCTGGACGATGTGAGCTCTGCCTTCTTGGAACACAGCATCTCTTGGAACATAACATCACCATTGGGAGCAATGATTGTACCACTGGATGGAACTCATCAAAATTGTCACATAATTCATGGTAATAATGTGATCTTGCAAGGTAACCATAGGTTTCATGGACTACCACGATATGACTGCCAAAGCATCACTGTATCACCCCTGTGTTTCACTCTTCGTACGTGTACTCGGCTAGAAGTTGGAAACAGTGTAAAACAAAACTTATTCGACCAAATGACTTTCTTCCACTACTCCATAGTCCAGTTTTTATGGTTTTGGGAGCACGTTTCCTTGTTACGGAGAATACCATCACTGATGAATCGTTTTGAAGTTCCTGCTCGATCAGCTATTCCTTGCTTATGGAGTCCCAATTTTTTTTTTTTCTGATAGGATCAGGAGTGTGGCTTTCATTCAGCAGCAGTGACTTTTGCAGCTGTCTTCCTCTATTTTTTGTCACAATCCTCATCAATGTCCATCTGTAGACATGACTCAACACACACCTTCATCCGCGCTGTTACTAAGCAGGTGCTTTTTCTCCACTTTCCATGTGTGCAATACAAAACTTCGATACGCTGCCTCTAGAAACAAAAAACACTTCGGCTCTCTTGGTTACGGAAGCACCCGTCAGACGAGCAAGAACAGTTCGCCCAGGTACAAATTCACTTGACTCCGACGTAGTACACTCACAACTACACAGAACACTGTCTTGACCACGTCCAACTCTTGTGATCACTGAGAGCATTGTACAGGTGCCGTTCGTGGCCAAATACAACATCCATTTGTCACGTGCTACCGTATTTTTGTCCAACCCGTGTTGTTAGTTAGCACTTCTTACCTGTCGAAGATTTTGAAGTTCTTTCCACTCTTACACATTCCACTGTCTGTTTCGTATGGTTATCTAACAAATCATCCCTTGGTATGTTGTGGTCTGAATTTGCTGTGCTGTAGAAAGAATTGTAGTATTGGGATAATATCTTTTTGTGAAATATAAATTCTACTCGACTTCCTTGGCGAAACATGTTCAACAGTGGCTACTTATTTTCATTACACATAAGACAATTTTAAATATCTAAGTGTGAACTAATTAGACTATTGAAAATGAGAATGAATTACAGAACCTGTTGAATGGTATGAACATCCTGTCGAGCTGATGCGATTTGTTTAAGTTGTGCTTAAGAGGGATGTCACAATTGAACAGAGAAAGCCAGGGCCAATGGTTAAAGCTGTAACAGGAGCACTAAATATACAGGGTGCTACAAAAAGGTACTGCCAAACTTTCAGGAAACATTCCTCACACACAAATAAAGAAAATATGTTATGTGGACATGTGTCCGGAAACGCTTAATTTCCATGTTAGAGCTCATTTTAGTTTCGTCAGTATGTACTGTACTTCCTCGATTCACCGCCAGTTGGCCCAATTGAAGGAATGTAATTTTGACTTCGGCGCATATGTTGACATGCGACTCATTGCTATACAGTAATCAAGCACATCAGTACGTAGCATTTTGGCTTCGGCGCTTGTGTTGACATGCGACTCATTGCTCTACAGTCATCAAGCACATCAGTACGTAGCATCAACCGGTTAGTGTTCATCACGAACGTGGTTTTGCAGTCAGTGCAATGTTTACAAATGCGGAGTTGGCAGATGCCCATTTGATGTATGGATTTGTGCAATAACGTCATCAACACAGATTTTCTGTGAACGTTTGGGCAGGCATTGTTGGTGATGTCTTGATTGGGCCCCATGTTCTTCCACCTACGCTCAATGGAGCACGTTATCATGATTTCACACGGGATACTCTACCTGTGCTGCTAGAACATGTGCCTTTACAAGTACGACAACACATGGTTCATGCACGATGAAGCTCCTGCACATTTCAGTCGAAGTGTTCGTACGCTTCTCAACAACAGATTCGGTGACCGGATTGGTAGAGGCGGACCAATTCCATGGCCTCCACGCTCTCCTGACCTCAACCCTCTTGATTTTCATTTATGGGGGTATTTGAAAGCTCTTGTCTACGCAACCCCGGTACCAAATGTAGAGACTCTTCGTGCTCGTATTGTGGACGGCTGTGATACAATACGCCATTCTCCAGGGCTGCATCAGCACATCAGGGATTCCATGCGACGGAGGGTGGATGCATGTATCCTCGCTAACGGAGGACATTTTGAACATTTCCTGTAACAAAGTGTTTGAAGTCACGCTGGTACGTTCTGTTGCTGTGTGTTTCCATTCCATGATTAATGTGATTTGAAGAGAAGTAATAAAATGAGCTCTAACATGGAAAGTAAGCGTTTCCGGACACATGTCCACATAACATATTTTCTTTCTTTGTGTGTGAGGAATGTTTCCTGAAAGTTTAGCCGTACCTTTTTGTAACACCCTGTATATAAATGGTGGAATTTTGGAAAAAAGAGACTGATATTCAGCTATAGACTTTAGTAGTACCTGTTTCTAGTAATAGATAATGATATATTCTTATCCCTCTGCATACTATTGCTTGGGTCCTCAGAAATAAGTCTGTGTCAATTGTAACTACAGTATTCTGCCTCATTGCACTAGAGAATGGAACTTGCCTGAACTCTTCACGTAAGACACAGTTGTTGTTGTTGTGGTCTTCAGTCCTGAGACTGGTTTGATGCAGCTCTCCATGCTACTCTATCCTGTGCAAGCTTTTTCATCTCCCAGTACCTACTGCAACCTACATCCTTCTGAATCTGCTTAGTGTATTTATCTCTTGGTCTCCCTCTACGATTTTTACCCTCCACGCTGCCCTCCAATACTAAATTGGTGATCCCTTGATGCCTCAGAACATGTCCTACCAACCGATCCCTTCTTCTGGTCAAATTGTGCCACAAACTTCTCCCCAATCCTATTCAATACAATACAATTCAATTCAATAAGACACAGTAAAGAACATTAATTTAGCATTCTTCATAATCGTTATGGTATCAGAAATAGAACTGCGAGTGTAATAACGTTATCTACAAAATAAATTCTATTATTGAAAGATGTCACGAAATTCTAACGTTTATTCGAATGCGTTTGTTATAAATGGCATCATACATTAGTCTAGTCTAATTGGATCTTAAAACTGACTCTGACGATAAGTAAGTTTGTCGGGTGCTGCACTTTGTAAAAAAAAAAGTCTGTGAAAATAATGCACGCGGATAAGTATTCTGGCAAGCAATGAAGTTAAGCTGCAAGGTGTAATTGTGTGGCTATTGCATTAGCAAGCAAAAAGCTTCTGATCCAGTGCAGCTATTAGGTTTCGTTTCATAATAAGTGAGCGGTAGTGGCTGCAGTAATTATCATATCGCGTATATCCTTTTTGCACTTGCTACTGAATAACATAACCCCGGCGTGCCAGGCGCTTTCCATGCGCTCGGTCTCTTGAACTTTACTCTCAGACCGTCCTGTTTTCTAACCTTGCTTCTGAGTGGTAACAGCGAGATTTGTGACCATGAGACAGTGCGATAGTTCTGCGGTTTAGAAGTTTCACACATTGGTATTCGAAAAAAATGAAGCATCCTGTCGCATGAACCTTCCCAGCCTAGTAGCAAACTTTACCGTACTGTGTAATATATTGCCTAACGGAACCCGTGAAAGCTGCGCCATTAGGAATCTAAGGGTCCGAAACTCGATACCGTGTTATTTACAGTATGCTTTCCTACGACCTTTAAAACACAAACTCCTCTAAAAGGCCCTTTGTATTCTACTTTAAACTGTAATTTCCTCCTTAACCAGGTAAGGCAGAGGATCTGAGATATAAAGAAAACAATTACTTACTTGCAAAATTTGAATCTGTAAAGTTCAATCCCTTAACTTGATGGTTTTTAAAACTTGAAATTCGTCTTACAGATTACATTCTAAATCACTCTTCTTATTCCGAGATTAGAGAGAACAAAATGAGATTGATTTTTAACTTTATGAGATCACTAAGTGATTTGTGAAATAACTAACAGGTGCAGACCTTAAAGGGGTACACTATATGATGCCATGCGCGTCAGAATCTCATGTCCAGGATACGACTACAATACCGTTAACACCAACAGACGTATTTTATGTCGTGGGCAATCCATATTGCGCTAGTACATGTACGGATCGGTTAAGTTTCAGTATACTCTTCATTTGAAGTAAATATATCTTGTTTGAATCTAGCTCCAAATGAATATAATCACTTCAGGTCTACACTAAATACAGTATGTTAAAAGCTTATTCTGTGTACTGCACTTACATACATGTTAACACTTTATAAATAGGTAATACATCTACTTCTAGGGGCCCATTAGTTTCGTATGGATTGATTCTCACTTTTGCTTTCTGAGTTAAAGATCCCGTTATTATGCCCGTCACTGAAAAGAAATTGTATATTGTCAGTGCATCTTTTATAGTGCATTAATTTCCCTTCGTCATAGATCATACCTCCCCACGTGGCTAATATGCCAATCTGACTTCTTCTATCAAGTTTTTTTCCTTCTGTTCTTAGAAACGCAAAGCAACCTTACTGCTTTCGTATTTCCTCTTATTTCTTCTACACTTTCATCGAAGAGCGAGTTTTCATTTTCCGTCCTCAACTTACTATGTACGTGACTATTCTTCTCCGGAAAAATTGGGTGGACGTAATCCCTGAAACAGATAACTGATTCAGCTAAAAAGTCGTGTATCTTTACTCAGTGTATCCTCAAGGATAATGTAGCGAAAGACGTCGTTTGCCCCTACTGCAAAAACGGGAAATACGTATGTCACATAATTAAATATGATACATGATGAGCTGATGATCGAGAGAGGTGATCCAATGGTTCATTGGATTCACACCTGGTAGCAGTGGAAATCAAATTGCCGTCAGGCAATTTTGATTTACGCTTTCCAAAGTTTCTCTAATTACCACGAGGAGAACGGTTCCATCAAAGTGGCTGCTTCCGGTTTTCTACCCCATCCATGTCCCTTCGAGTATGTAGACATTATGCAGTGACCAGGACAGCAACGAGCAATAAAGAAGATACTTAATCGGTTTCGTTTCATTGCATAAGAGTACGGAGACATGAATGAGATTTTCACTCTGCAGCAGAGTGTGCGCTGATATGAAACTTCCTGGCAGATTAAAACTGTGTGCTGGAGCGAGATTCGAACTCGGGAACTTTGTCTTTCGCGGGCAAAGGTCCCGAGTTCGAGTCTCGCTCCGGCACACAGTTTTAATCTGTCAGGAAGTTTCAGTACGGAGATATTTTTACAACACTTCTGTTGTCAATTACCCCATCTCGCAACACAGACCACTTTCGCCATTTCGACCGTTAATTCTACAGTTGTTGTGATAGGTTGTTTATTTATTTATTTATTTATTGTTCCGTGGGACCACATTAAGGAGAAGTCTCCATGGTCATGGAACGAGTCAATACATGAAATTACAACACGATTGTAGAAACAGATAAAATGAAATATAAGAAACATATTCAGTTGTAGATTGTAGAAACAGATAAAATGAAATATAAGAAACATATTCAGGCGACACGTCGTTAGTTTAAATGAAGAAAATCAAGAATGTAACACTGGAATTTGCTTAATTTTTTAGCTCTTCCATGAGCTCCTCGACAGAGTAGAAGGAGTGAGCCATGAGGAAACTCTTCAGTTTAGACTTAAAAGCGTTTGGGCTACTGCTAAGATTTTTGAGTTCTTGTGGTAGCTTATTGAAAATGGATGCAGCAGAATACTGCACTCCTTTCTGCACAAGAGTCAAGGAAGTGCATTCCACATGCAGATTTGATTTCTGCCTAGTATTAACTGAGTGAAAGCTGCTAACTCTTGACAATAAGCTAATATTGCTAAAAACAAACGACATTAAAGAAAATATATACTGTGAGGGCAATGTCAAAATTCCCAGACTATTGAATAGGGGTCGACAAGAGGTTTTCGAACTTACACCACACATAGCTCGAACAGCCCGTTTTTGAGCCAAAAATACCCTTTTTGAATCAGAAGAATTACCCCAAAAAATAATACCATATGACATAAGCGTATGAAAATATGCGAAGTAGACTACTTTTCGTGTTGAAATATCACTTATTTCAGATACTGTTCTAATGGTAAATAAAGCGGCATTTAGTTTCTGAACAAGATCCTGAACATGGGCTTTCCACAACAGCTTACTATCTATCCGTACGCCTAGGAACTTGAACTGTTCCGTCTCGCTTATAACATGCCCATTCTGTCTGATTGTTAATTACAAAACAGAGCCACATTCTGCATGTTAGTTGTTTCTATTTGTCGGGCTTATCTAAAGATCGTGAGCACATCCGCGGGCATGCTGAAAAGTAATGCCTCCGAATTTTTTATGTGAAAACTCTTAAGACTTTTTAAGTAAATATGATTCTTCATGCCTCTGCCGCTAGAATGGTTCTGAATTGTACCGTGTGACGTGGCGGTGTGTAACGTAACTATGTCGCTGCGTGAGAAACAGCGTGCTGTAATCGAGTTTCGAATTCGGTATAGTTCGTCCAACCCTGGAGCACCGTCTCTTTGGGCGTGGCAATGCTACATCACGCAAGAGTTCTGCGACATCAGGAACAATCCGAAGCCCTGGGGTCAGTGTCATCGATCGACCTCCATGCAGTCCTTATTTGGGCCCATTCGATTTTCATCAACTTACAATTCTTAAACAACACGTTCGAGGACATCAGTTCTTGAAAATCTTGATTCGAATGCTCATTTCTAAACTATGAAGTCAGCAGGGATAAATGTCATCGAGCGAAATAGCCTAACATTTCGTTATACAGGGTGTTACAAAAAGGTACGGCCAAACTTTCAGGAAACATTCCTCACACACAAAGAAAGAAAATATGTTATGTGGACATGTGTCCGGAGACGCTTACTTTCCGTGTTAAAGCTCATTTTATTACTTCTCTTCAAATCACATTAATCATGGAATGGAAACACACAGCAACAGAACGTACCAGCGTGACTTCAAACACTTTGTTACAGGAAATGTTCAAAATGTCCTCCGTTAGCGAGGATACATGCATCCACCCTCCGTCGCATGGAATCCCTGATGTGCTGATGCAGCCCTGGAGAATGGCGTATTGTATCACAGCCGTCCACAATACGAGCACGAAGAGTCTCTACATTTGGTACCGGGGTTGCGTAGACAAGAGCTTTCAAATGCCCCCATAAATGAAAATCAAGAGGGTTGAGGTCAGGAGAGCGTGGAGGCCATGGAATTGGTCCGCCTCTACCAATCCATCGGTCACCGAATCTGTTGTTGAGAAGCGTACGAACACTTCGACTGAAATGTGCAGGAGCTCCATCGTGCATGAACCACATCTTGTGTCGTACTTGTAAAGGCACATGTTCTAGCAGCACAGGTAGAGTATCCCGTATGAAATCATGATAACGTGCTCCATTGAGCGTAGGTGGAAGAACTAAAATGACCTGTAACATGGAAATTAAGCGTTTACGGACAAATGCCACATAACATTTTTTTTTTTATTTGTGTGTGAGGAATGTTTCCTGAAAGTTTGGCCGTACCTTTTTGTAACACCCTGTATGTGTGGATCCTTATTCTATAACAGAGCACAGCGTTGTTTAATCTGTACATTGGTTTTTAATGCTACTTTTTTCACAGAAATACACGAATTTACACAGTTTACAACGTGACAATGTTAGGGCAGGCCGGCCGGTGTGGCCGTGCGGTTCTAGGCGCTTCAGTCTGGAACCGCGTGACCGCTACGGTCGCAGGTTCGAATCCTGCCTCGGGGATGGATGTGTGTGATGTCCTTAGGTTAGTTAGGTTTAAGTAGTTCTAAGTTCTAGGGGACTGATGACCACAGATGTTAAGTCCCATAGTGCTCAGAGCCATTTGAACCATTTTTTCTTAGGACAGTTGTCAAGATAACGCGTCTTCTCCTGAGTAACTGAAATAACTCTAAGCACAACAAGATCAAATTTTAACTAGAAATTTCTTTACAACATTATTCTTACTACTACGTCATGAAGTTGGCCGATACTAAGATAAATCATCCAATTCCGGTTCTAAGTTTGGTACTATTCAGGATCACAATTAAGTCTACAGAGGATGGTTAGTTTTGTGACAAGCTGAGCAAAAGATTACCCAAGGTCACTCGAGTTTACAGTGGCCGCAAGCTGGTGAACCAATATGTTACGCCTCTGCTCGTGATATTTACCTTAGTTGCAATGAGCTGTCGTCTGCATAGCTGCTCTCGTGCTGTGAAATTCCTACAAAAGCTAATCAAAACTTTGCTGATTTTTTTCAGCAAAAACTCTCCTATGTTTCTCATTAGGCGCGAAAACATGTACTAATCCCAAGTCTTGGAATATGGCGATACGCATTCGCATGGCTGGAACAGCGTGCATTTTACAATGCCCTCTCAGAACGATGCTACAGCTAATATCTAGCTGAATGTCAGCCGCAGTGAACACAGTGTTTACACGAATTTCTCCCCTGCATCATACAGTGCGTGATGCACACCATTCTACACTTGATGCCAGTTCAGAGGAGAGTTGACAAAATTTTCGGTCCTGTCTTTCCCATAGCAAAACTGTCTCCCCACCTGGGTTCTTTTGTGCTCCACGTCACAGCTTTGCTTAATCTGCCACCTTGCAATAGTATCTATAAACAGTACAGAAAACAGATACTAATTGTGAGAAGGAGATGAAACGGTAACAGTAGTCCAGTAGAAAATGGTAAAGGGTATTGATATGGTCCATATGCTATTCAGCCTCTACATTGAGCAAGCAGTAAAGGCAAGGAAGGAGAAATTTCGATTGGGAGTGAAAGTTCACGGAGATGAAAGGAAAAGTCTAAAGTTTCCGATGATGTAATAGATATGTCAGAGACAGTAGAGAGCTTGGAAGAGAAGTTAAACAGCCTGAATAGTGGCGTGAAAAGAGATTACAAGATTAACATCAACAAAGTAATGAAGTGGGCAAGCAGAGACGAGGTTGTGGCTCTATCAACCAAGTGACGGTATCAACAAACTTGTCTCTCGTTGGGAGAAATGTTTTTACCGACAAGGTGACTGTGTTGAGAAATATGTAGGCGTGAAAAATAAAGATGTAGAATAGTAATAACGTTTATTTTATTTAAAATGCCTTGAGAGTTTTCGCATAAAAATTTCAGAGGCATTACTTGTTAGCACGCCTTCTAATGTTCCTGACGATGAGGGCGGGAATCGGGTAAAGAACGGTGTTACCGACAGTTTCGGTCCGGATGACCATTCGCGAAGCGACGTAAATAAGAGCCGCGGCAGCGGAATGTGTGGTGGCGCGGCTGCAACGTCCCGCGCTGACCGGCGGGGCGCGCCGGCTCGCCGTTCACACCACCCCGCGCGCATTCACATGCAAATGCGGGCAGTTTTTACCGGACCCTCGCTTCATTACGCGACAGATGTGCCCGACCGGCCCTCAGCCCTTCCCTCCCTTGCACGCACCGCCGCACCTACCGTGCAACGCTACTACCTCTGCGCGCTGACCGCCCCCCGGCGATCATCCGGGCCCTCGCCGTCTGCCTCCACGTGTAAGCCTCGAGCCAGAGCCTGCCGTACGTCACAGTGCGGCCGCCAGCACCACTTGCCACAGTTTATACACCCGCTTGCCATGCACCGATGGCAGTGCACAGCCCTAATTCCTCTTTTCAAAAAAGATAACAGACTAAAGTCTAGTCATCCTCAGTTACGTGTACTATCATGTTAATAATTATTATTTTTAATGCGTCTAATTACACCACTGGCCATTAAAATTGCTACACCAAGAAGAAATGCAGATGATAAACGCATATTCATTGGACAAATATATTATACTAGAACTGACGCGTGATTTCATTTTTACGCAATTCGGGTGCATAGATCCTGAGACATCAGTACTCAGAACACCCACCTCTTGCCGTAATAACGGCCTTGATACGCCTGGGCATTGAGTCAAACAGAGCTTAGATGGCGTGTACAGGTACAGCTGCCCATGCATCTTCAACACGATGCTACAGTTCATCAAGAGTAGTGACTGGCGTATTGTGACGAGCCAGTTGCTCGGCCACCATTGACCAGACGTTTTCAATTGGTGAGAGATCTGGAGAATGTGCTGGCCAGGGCAGCAGTCGAACATTTTCTGTATCCAGAAAGGCCCGTACAGGACCTGCGACATGCGGTCGTGCATTCTCCTGCTCAAATGTAGGGTTTCGCAGGGATCGAATGAAGGGTAGAGCCACGGGTGGCAACACATCTGAAATGTAACGTCCACTGTTCAAAGTTCCGTCAATGCGAACAAGAGGTGACCGAGACGTGTAACCAATGGCACCCCATACCATCACGCCGGGTGATACGCCAGTATGGCCATGACGAATACCCGCTTCCAACGTGCGTTCATCGCGATGTCGCCAAACACGGATGGGACCATCATGATGCTGTAAACAGAACCTGGATTCATCGGAAAAAATGACGTTTTGCCAATCGTGCACCCAGGTTCATCGTTGACTACACCATCGCCGGCGCTCCTGTCTGTGATGCAGCATCAAGGGTAACCGCAGCCACGGTCTCCTAGCTGACAGTCCACGCTGCGGCAAACGTCGCCGAACTGTTTGTGCAGATGGTTGTTGTCTTGCAAACGTTGCCATCTGTTGACTCAGGGATCGAGACGTGGCTGAACGGTCCGTTACAGCCATGCGGAGAAGATGCCTGTCATCTCGACTGCTAGTGATACGAGGCCGTTGGGATCCAGCACGGCGTTCCGTATTACCCTCCTGAACCAACCGTTTCCATATTCTGCTAACAGTGATTGGATCTCGACCAACGCGAGCAGCTGTTCTGCATATTTTAATGCGAAATTTCATTTGCACAGCTGTAGGAAATGGACACTCATTTTCTTCATGTTATGTTTTAGGTGTTGTTGCTTACTGTAGAATGTTGTTTGCTAATTATCGGGTGTTTATTTCTTATCCCTCTCTCTTCGTCGTCCTCTGTGTGTGTGTGTGTGTGTGTGTGTGTGTGTATGTTAATTTCTGTTACAGTTATTTTTTATATTTCTATTTGAATCTTATAACATGTCAGCACAAAACTCTCTATTAAACATAATAAAAGGAATGACAAAATTAAGAAATACTAGAAGTAAGACACACACAAACTCACAAACACACACATACACACATACACACACACACACACACACACACACACACACACACACACACACACACACAGAGAGAGAGAGAGAGAGAGATCACAAACACACATTCGACGTTTAGAACAGCATTCAACAGTTGGCAACAACTTCCAAAACACAGCGTAAATTAAATGAGTACCCATTTCCTAGTGCTGTACAAACAAAGGATAGTATGAAAATAAGCAGAAAGACAGCTGTAAAACCGATACAACAACATATGTGGAGCAGTATCCATGAAATTTGTAAGCAGAAATTTAAACTAACATTACGTCACAGAGAATCAGCAAGCATAAGAACTGTTAATAAGCTCTGTGTACAATGTCCAATATGTAAAATAAATTAGTGTAAACACATATTTGTATACACTTAAGGACACTGAAAATGCGTTTCAAATAATAAAGACGAATCGCACGTGGAACGAAAAATTAGTTTCATTAAGTTCTACTTGGACGGATCCAAAAGGATGCTTACTAACATAACAAACTCTGCAAACTACTGTGAACTGCTTGGTAGATGGTACTTAGTACAGCACCAACCGTTAGGGTTTCTTCCCGTTCCAATTGCATGTGGAGTACGGGGGAAAAATATCTTAATGTTACAACGCTAAAGCGGGGAAAATGTTACACTGTAACTCAACCACCGTAAATTATAATACTCAACATTTTCTGCAAATAGCGTCAGAGTTTATAGTTTATGCACTGGTTAAATACAGTTAGTGGTCTCCAGTAGTATGTCACTCGCAAAATAAGTACAAAATGTCGTGTTTTACACTTCATACTGACGATACCAGACTGGCGGGAACCGCGAATTGGTACCAACTGCAATCGTAAATTTTACGAGGGCTTATTAATCTAGGGTTAAATGCCTCTGTGCGTGCAGTACTTACTTTAATCTTGTCTTCACGGTCCCTACGGATCGATACGTAAAGGAATGGAGAATAACGCTAGTTTCTTCACGTAATCTAGGTTCTTAAGACATCGCAAAAAGGTTTTCGTGAGATAATTCATGACTACCTTCAAGCGTCTTCCAATTACGGTCTCTCAATATTTCCGTGACGCTCTCTGGTGAGTCGCATAAACGTGTGATTATTAGTGCCACCGTTATTTCTTTGTGTTTAGTATCCCCTCTCGATATGGGTGCCACACACTTTAGAAATATTCTGATATCCGACGCTCAAGTGAGCAGTCTCCTCTTCCGACTTTCCCTGTATCCGTCGAAAGTATCGATCTCTGAAACCTAACTCAACTACGACTGGGCCCAAATGATCATTCCGTTTCGTACTTGCACAAATTGTTATGACTGACTCCAGTTGTTACGAGTGACTCCAACTGTGTCTCGCCGATGTTGTAGTCATAGGATACTGTATTTTCCATTTTGTGAAGGACACAATTTTTCATTTAGGAACATTTAAAAGAAGTTGCCTATCTTTGCACCACGTTGAAATCTTGTTAAAATCTAGATGAATATCTGTGCAGCATTTTTACAGGTAGTGTTTCATTATAGGTAACTGCATCATCTACAGAATTGTGAAGTTACTAATAACATTGTTTGCCAGGTCATTAATATACAGTGTGAACAACAAGGGCCCCAACACACTTCTCTGGGATACGCATGAGGTTACCTTTGCTTCTGTAGATGACTACCCATCCACGATAACATGCTGCGTCCTCCCTAGCAAGACATTCTCAATCCAGACGCAAATTTTGTTTCAAATCCCACATAATACTAATTACGTAAATAATCGTTGATGTGGTACCGAGTCAAATGCTTTTCGTAAATCAAAAAATACTGCATCCACCTGATTGCCATGATCCACTGCTTTCAAAATGTCATGCGCAAAAAGCACAAGTTGGGTTTCGCGTGATCGATGTCGTCGGAATCCATGCTGTTGCCATGGAGGAGTTCATTCTGTTCGAGATACCGCATTATTTTTGAGCTCAGAACACGTTCTAGGCTTCAACAGTAGATGGACGTCTATGGGTTAGGACGGTAGTTTTGTAGATCACTTCTGCTACCCTCCTTGTAGTGGGGTGTGACCTGTGCTGTCTTCCGATAACGGTGGGCAGTTTTCTTTTTCCCCTCCAGGGATCTACTGCGTATTACTTTTAAAATGGGACCTAGCTGTTCTAAATTTTGTGTAGCACTATCTGGTAGGAATTCCATCGGGTACTTGAATCTTAATTTCAGCTGTTTCTCAACGTCACTACCCCAAATAACCCCAGGAATGTGGGAGCAAAGTGAATAGTCTTCAGCCTGCCACTTGAAAGGCTGCAGATTTTATTATCAAAGATTCACTTACTTTTCTGAATGATAACAGATCCTTGGGGGAACTTATCAAGATAAAATTATTCCATCTGATATACAAGATATACGTGTCAGGTAAAATGCCCTTAGACTACATCTTATCCTAGAAGAAAGGCTAACTAGTTTTACAGATTTTGTACATTCTGGGTACAAGCTTTTGACAATGTTGACTGGATTGCTCTCATTACATCTGGAGGTTGCAGGACAAAAATGCACGGAAGGAAAGGTTCAGAAACCACACTGCGGTTATGTGAGTCTATAGACATGAAAAGAAAGTAGTAGTTGATAATGGATCCATTCAGAGTTGCTGCCGATCCCCCATATTATTCGATCCGTATATTGAGCACACAATGGCGAAATTTAAACTGAAATTACACTGCAAGAACAAAAAAAAAAAAACGAATACTACGAGGTAGCCACACAGCACTGTAATTCTGTCAGAGACGATAAAGGACTTGGAAGCTCGGGACAACGAATTGGATAGTGTCTTGAAAACAGGCTATAATACGAAAACGAAACTAAAACATGATTAGTGTAATGTAGTCGAATCAAATTTGATGATGCCGGGGAAATTAGATTAGGAAATAAGACACTAAAAGTAGCAGATGACTTCTGCTATTTGGGCAGAAAAATTACTCGCCATCGACAAAGTACCGAGGGTATTAGTAACCGTCAGTATGCTGAAGAAAAAACGTTCTCGGATAAAAATTGTAGAGGGAGACGAAGGCTTAAAGACAGTATTCAGATTCAAATGAACGTAGGTTGCTGTAGCTGCGCAGAGTTGACTAGGCTTCGAGGGATAGCAGTAGGAGCTGCATGGAAACCAGTCTTCGGACTGAGGATCGCAACACCAACATTGCCAATGGCTGCCACTGGATGAATCCCCTCATTTTTCTCATTTCTGCGAAGCTTTGGCTATGAAGACATTTTCAAATGTTTGTATAGTCATCATCCTCAGCAGCAGGAGCAGCGAATTAAGCATCCAAATTTGTCCAGCTTCCATAAGCCGTCTATCCATCTTCTTTTAAGTCCTCTTAGGCATTTTCTTATCCGACGCTGAATCTCCTGCATCTGTCTCCCATAATTTCATCTATGTGCTCTGGCCATCGCAGTTTCAATTTCGTTTCGGCTCCTTTCTAATCCGCACCTCTTGTCTGTGCTCCCACGTATTTGTTGTTGTCCGTTCCTTGTTGTTACGTCCAACATGCATCTTTACATTACTCGTTAAACAACTCTCGGTTTTTCAGCTGTGTGCTTATTTAACGTCCGTGTTTTACTTCCCTAAGCTAATGTTGGCAGTATACATTGGTTACACACTTTCCGTTTAACAGCTTTTTGGTCTTCATTTCAGAATACACAGGGCAGTTTGCCAAATGAACTCCAACTACTTTCTCCTCTGTTGTTAATTCTTTAAGTGTCCTTGCACTTGTTGTTTTCAGTAAGTCTAAGTATACAAATTCTTAAACTGTTTCTATAACTTCATTGGTAATCTTTACTGTTCTCCTATCAGTATACTGATTATCCTTAATTTTGCCCTCTCTGATTTTCCTCTATTCAGTTTCTTCATCAGTTGCTAAAGTTCTTGTATAATAGTGTAGTTTAACATAGTCCATCAAAGTGGACATATTTTGGTTAGAGTCCAAGAAATCGTCCAGTCACACAATGGGAGAAACATGGGAGGTTGTCCGGAATTTACGGTTAACTCCATGACTCCAAATATATCTACAACAACATATCACAGTCGAAACTGCCTAGTAATGAAAAGAAAAGGAGATCTTTAATCCATCCAATGGAAGAATTTTATCATGCTGACAGTTCGCGGTGTGGAACTACAATAATTCCCTTTGGTAGTACAAATAATTAAATTACATTAATAACAAATCTGAGCAGCATAAATAAAAACATTAAATTCGCCATGGAGTATGAGACGAGTAACAGCATTAACTCTTTAGTTCTAAGAAGCTCCAACAAAAACCATAAACAGAATTTTGAGATTTATCATCCGAAGCAGCATAAGATTACATATTTTAGGTCCACATTAGATGGGCTACATAAAATTCAACTAGATCTAGTTGAATATTATAACTTAATGTCATTAAATTCATACCTTCAACGGATATACATATTCCACCATAAAGAACTATCACAGAAATCTCAAAACAATGACGTACAACAAAGTCTCACACCAGACAACTGTTTGCTTCACACCAACAGCTCTAGAAAAATGTTACCCTCCCTTTTTTAGGATGTTCATCCTAAAAATATGCAATCTGTATAAAAATAAAAATGTAAAGATAAGCTTTTACTCAAAGAACAAATTCCATCAACTAGCCGTTCATAATTTAATAAACAATTATACCTCCAACACTGTATTAGGCACATAAAAATTCAGTGCGAACGACGCCCCTGATATTAAATAGGCCAAACCGGCAGAAGTTTCGAGATCTGATTCAAACCACAGGTAAACGCCTTAAGTCTGAATAATACACCAAAATCTACATTTTTTAATGCACACCTGTCTTAATCGGCATGGAGTGAAAAGCACTGACGAGCATTTTCAAATACTGCAGAATGCTGAAAAAGAAAGCGTCGTCCATCTGCTGAGAAGAAACGTGCGAGTAGATACAAAAAAAAAAAAACATATCACTAGATCATCTTTCCTATGACTCGGCTGAACTGATCAGCTTTCAGTTCAGTTTCCACCATAATTTTGCCTCCAGCTTTCTACTTTGAAACATGAACACTACTCACTGTGAAAACAAAAACATTCAGGCAGTAACCTAACTTCAAACAACACACCAAAATACTAAAATATAACTGCCTGCTAAATCATGTAATAACATTTATCGTAAGTTGTTTCTTATACTGGGAAATATTAATTTCCTCAAATGCACTGAACATGTCATAAAATGACGCAGGATTTTGGGTGTAAGTAAAATAATTATCTTGTTCTTTACTGTAGCTGCAGTTTCAGTAAGGATGTCAGTTTCCCTAAATCGCTTTCTGCTGTAGTTACCGCTACCCCAAGAAAGTTTCGCTAGAACAAAATGCAGCCAACATGACATCCACAACTGCAAACCACTGTGTAGTGCACGGCAGACGGTACTTCACACTATTCCAATTATTACGACTTCGGCCCTTTCCATTCACGTCTGGAGCGAAGGAAGAATATATAAATGCCTCTGTGTGTGCTGTAATTAACCTAATCTTGTCCTCACAATCCCTATGGGAGCGATAGGTTGTAATTCCAAAATTCATCAGTTATCGTTGGTTCTCTAACCTTTGTAAGTAGGCTTTCTCGGGATGGTTTGCGTCTATCTTCAAGTGTCTGCAAGTTCAATTTCACAGCATCTCGGCAATACTCTCTCGCAGGTCAAACGAACCTTTGACCAGTCGTGATGCCTTTCTCTGTATACATTGAATATCCCGTTTTAGTCCTATTCAGTAGAGCAACTAAATATTTGAGCAATATTCAAGGATGGGTCACACGAGTGATTTGTAAGCAACCTATTTTGAGGCTGATTGAATTTCCCAAGAATTCTACCAGCGAACCAAAGTGCGTCACCTGCGTTACTTACGAACTATCCTGTCTTACACCAAGGTATTTGTTTGAGTTGTCAGATTCCAATAACGCCAACAGCCGTCTGACGATGAACCTCTCTGTTCGAAACCGGTGTTGCAGATACTTGCTTCCAATAAATGTCATTAACAAGCGGCTGGTTGCTGTTTTTACTTTTTTGTAAGAACTGTTTTATCATCGTTGTTCTGTCTGAGCTTGTGGCCTTTCTCCCACTATGTCGTCGCCGACGGGACGTTAAACCAAATCAAACTACTTCATTGTCTTCCGTTATAGTCTCTCTCTCAAATCGAAGATGAGAGGAGTTCAGCTGTTACCGTAGATTATCTGAGTTCTCAGTTCCTACCACGGTACTGTACTGTACTGTTCCTTTGTATCCGCCGAAATAGCCGCCCGCGTTAACGAGACCGCTTCAGGCAGGGGAGGTACGACAGCCCCGGATGTAATCTGTCCGGTGGATTAACGATGAGCGGTCGTGTGCCGACAAGCTTGGATGTGGTTTTAGGCGGTTTCCCACATCCAACCACGTGAATACCGGTCTGGTTCCCACGTTCTGTCTCACGCAAACATTTACAACACGTTCGTACACTTACACACATAATTTAAGCCATACACAGACAGATTGGTTCAAAATGGATCTGAGCACTAGGGGACTTAACATCTGAGGTCATCAGTCCCCTACACTTAAAAGTACTTAAACCTAACTAACCTAAGGACATCACACACATCCATGCCCGAGGCAGGATTCGAACCTGCGACCGTAGCAGCAGCGCAGTTCCGGACTGAAGCGCCTAGAACCGCTCGGCCACAGCGACCGGCAGACAGATTGGGGTACATCGCTTCTGGCCTGGGTAGGGGGAGGGGGGGTGTTGGGGGGAGAGGGGGGAAGAAGAGGCTGTGTGTGATTTGAATAGGAGACGGATGACCTTCGCTGTTCGGTCTCCTTACACATCCAACCAGCACAGCCTTGCGGTAAAAAAAACTCAACATATCAAATGAAAAATCCTACGCTGTTTGAGGGTTTTCTCTCCAATCGATCCTATAATGAAGCTATTGAGGCCTCCAAGCAACACTGGCGAGTGAGTCTGTTTTTTCCTACCGTGTCCTGAGCTGGTGACCTACTCGAGAAGACACGGCAAGTCCTCAGTATGCTAAACAGAGACACGTTTATGCCAGACACATCGGGCGGGGCGGCTTCCGTGCCGGATCCCACTGTGGCTTCCGCTCCGCCCCCGAAATTGTAGCGGCGCGGCAATTACTGTCCGAGCACGCCACCCTGCTGGGATTCTCCGGAAAGCAAAAGGAAGGCGCCGCTCATTAATTAAAAGAAGGCGGCAGATCGGGCGATAAGCGGGGCGCGCTGCACGCCGGGAATCACAGGGACCATTGAGCACGGCCCATTACGGCGAGGGCCGTGAACGCCGGCCCTGAGCGCGGCACGAGCGCGTGACAGACCGGCACGAAGGCCGGCAGGCCGCAGGTGCCTCCAGCCTGCGAAAGCCTGCCATCTTCCCCACCTACTCCATCACGGCGCTTGTCCTAGTCGCAACCCCGCCGCTTTCATGTTATACCGACACCTTCTATGGGGAAGGCGTCAGGGTAGCGGCACTCATCTGGTGCTTAGTGCGAGAGTGTTCAGTAAGTAATGCAACACATTTCTTTCTGAAAGCAGGTTGGCTTCATTCAATATTTCAGTACACCATAATATTCCCCACTCATTTGGCTTTAACATAATCTTCGTTCAATGCGACCGTCTTACGCCATTTTACTGGGAGGGCGTGTATGCCTGCGTGATACCACTCTACTGGTCGACGTCGAAGCCACCGTTATGCTGCGTCAATAACGTACCGATTAACCACATACTACTTCCCACAGAGTAGATTTTTCACTGGCCCAAACAGATGGAAGTTGTTCTTTTAGACGGCGAGAAACGCAGCAGGCACACTTTTGAATACCGCAATTGGTGGACAAGTGTCTCGGCACTGCCACCAGAGACGTCCAGTTGTGCAATGAGGTATTTGATTGTGATCCATCAATCACCTCGAATGAGAGTGTCCGCACGTTCCAACATTGCAGTTATGACAACTGCGTGCGACCGGCCGGCATGTGGGAGATAGGACAAATTTGCGCGACCTTGTTGCAATGATAACAGACGCCTCGCCCAAGGAGGTGGCTTACAAAACACTCGTTCGACCTATACTTGAGTATTGCTCATCAGTGTGGGATCCGAATCAGATCGGGTTGACAGAGGAGATAGAGAAGATCCAAAGAAGAGCGGTGCGTTTCTTCACATGGTTATTTGGTAAGCGTGATAGCGTTACGGAGATGTTTAGCAAACTCCAGTGGCAGACTCTGCAAGAGAGGTCCTCTGCATTGCGGTGTAGCTTGCTGTCCAGGTTTCGAGAGGGTGCGTTTCTGGATGAGGTATCGAATATATTGCTTCCCCCTGCTTATACCTCCCGAGGAGATCACGAATGTTAAACTAGAGAGATTCGAGCGCGCACGGAGGCTTTCCGGCAGTCGTTCTTCCCGCGAACCATACGCGACTGGAACAGGAGAGGGAGGTAATGACATTGGCACGTAAAGTGCCCTCCGCTACACACCATTGGGTGGCTTGCGGAGTATAAATGTAGATGCAGATGTAGACTCAACGTGGTATTGTTCACAACGAGCTCTGCGTGGACATTGTGCAAGGCCTATGAATATCTGTGATTATCTGGTCTTCCGCCAAAAGTAATTCAGTGACAGCTCTCTGTCTGGAATGCACCTCCGTTACAGAAGCCATTTTGAAGGTCACGTATAGCGCTGCCACCTACTGGGACTTCATCAAACAATAGGGGCCGAAACGTGAATTTTCCACGATGTCACTCAACAAATAATTCAATTTTTTTCAACCTAAAATGACCGAGAAAAAATATGTTATGTGGTGTCACCGCCAGACACCACACTTGCTAGGTGGTAGCCTTTAAATCGGCCGCAGTCCGTTAGTATACGCCGGACCCGCTTGTCGCCACTATCAGTGATTGCAGACCGAGCGCCGCCACACGGCAGGTCTAAAGAGACGTCCTAGCACTCGCCCCAGTTGTACAGCTAGCGATGGTTCACTGACAAATTACGCTCTCATTTGCCGAGACGATAGTTAGCATAGCCTTCAGCTACGTCATTTGCTACGACCTAGCAAGGCGCCATTATCATTTGCTATTTATCTTGTGATGCATGTACCGTCAGACCGATGTTCACCAATTATGGATTAAAGTTAAGTATTCCAGAAGCTACGTACCTTTTTTGCTAGTCTCTATTCCTTTAACTGTTCCAGACCTCACGCCAGCCTGCGTGAGCTTAAACGCGTGCCTTTCGGCTATCTCATAGTGGCTTGGTTGTCTTGCCAAGTCACAACATGTTACATTACTTATTGAACGCCCCTCGTACGTCAACCTCCATATCGACTTAGTTGTTAACGTCAATTGCTTGTAACACATTACGTACGAAGTATGTCCGATTCCATACCGACCTTAATTTCTCGAGACGTACACTATCTCATATTAGAGGGCATTAATATGGGGTCTGTCCTCCCTTCGCCTTTATGACGGCTTGAACTGTGCTGGTGACACTTTCAGTGAGGTATCTCAATGTCTTTGGAGGAATGGCAGCCCATTCTGCCTCAAGAGTCGGAACCAGAGAAGGTAGTAATATTGGATGCCGGAGTCCGGTGTACAGTCGACGTTGTGATTCATGCCAAACTTGTTCCATTGGGTTCAGGTCAGGACTCAGTGACAGGCTAGAACATTTCATAAATGTTACTGTTTACGAACTATTGCCATATAGATGCTGCTTTATGACCGGGTACATTGTCAACCTGATACAACCATCGTCTCCCAACTGTTCCTCTACTTTACACAGTGCACAGTACTGCAAAATGTGTTCATATCTTCCCGTATTTAACTTTTTCTTAAGAGTAATAAGAAGACCATATCCTAACCACGGAAATCACCCCACCTAACTTAACACAAACACTGCCGTACTTTAGTGTTGGCGATACACGTGATATGGTATGTAACGTTCTCCGAGCATACTCTACACCAAAACGCTTCCATCGGATTGTCGCAAGATTAGGATGATCCATCACTCCAAATCACTGGTTTACAGCCATTCTCTGCCTATGGTGTTGCCCTCTACACCACATCAAACATCGCTTAGCATTGATTACAGAACTGTGCTGCCAATGAAGAGCTGTTCCACTATTGCACCCCATACTTTTTAACTCGCTAGGCAGACTCAATGCTCTAGCTGGACTGCTGGCACCACCCTGTAACTCACAAGTCATTCCTTCCACTGATTTCGTGCGATCTTTTACAACCAACCTCGGCAATGCTCGACGATTCATGTCCGTTCCAATGGCTGTAAGCACTATGGGACTTAACATTTGAGGTCATAAGTAGTTTTAAGTCTAGGGAGACTTAGAACTACTTAAACCTAACTAACCTAAGGACATCACATACATCCATGCCCGAGGCAGGATTCGAACCTGCGACCGTAGCAGCAACGCGTTCCGGACTGAAGCGCCTAGAACCGCTCGGCCACAGCGGCCAACTCCTGTCCGTCAATACATGAGATCTGTCTGTTCTTGATTTAGCTACGGCGTTTCCACTTCACAGTTACATCGCCAACAGCATCCTTGGCCAGCTGTAAAAGGTCTGAAATATCCCTGATGGATCTGTTACTCAGGCGACATCCAGAGACTAGTCCACATTCGAAGTCACTGAGCCTGACTCATTCTGCTGTAATTGCTTCGCTATTGACGATACGATACCCCCAGTTTCTTCTTATACAAGCGAGTCCGCCTCTAGTGATCTCTTCCTTATTACACAGGGGTGTCTGGATAGTGTATATAGGGTACCATACCAACCTCAGTTACTGGAGACGCGGTAGTCCTCATGTTGTAGAGTTCTGCTCTGTTGTAACATATCTATTTCAAACATTACGACGAGGAGGTTTGGTATTAGTTCTCAAATTTCAGGTATTAATCTTGCCGCGCCTGACCGAACTCTGCCCCGCGCTAGTCAGTCAGGCAGAAACCAAACTACAGTTACACGAGGGATTCCACTGCACGCTGAATTCTTTTGCAGAAGTATCGATCCGGCTTGGGGTCAAAGGGTTTTCCCATGAAGTCAAAGGAAATTTCCTCTGAACGTTATGATGCTGGAGAATAGTGATTCGTGAAATAGAGAGCAAAAACAAAAGGAATTACTAATCACTGAGGCGAAACCTCTTCTTTCGTAAGTATGTTGTTCATTGGCTGAATGACTAGATGATGAAAAACCCTTAAAGTGGCTCGGTGTTCGGGAGTGAACTGGCGCAGCAGTAAACACTGAAATCACGTTCGGTACGAACTTGCTTCATTTCTGCAAATCTCTTGATGGAATGATGTTAGTAAGGTTAAGAGATGTGGAATGGAAATAAGAAAAGGATTATGAATGATTTATAACGTCTAAAAGGATATTTCAATGTTCACTGGGATTTTGTGTCATGTGTCCGTAACGCCGTGTCCATGAGTGCAATATCGCCACTTTAGTGTCAGCGACTGTGTTTACTTGGTATAAATAATTTATTAAAAAACTAAAAACCCGCCTCGATTGCGAAAAGAGCACCTCGTGTTAAGTGTTAACCCAGTTTTCGACGTAAATAACTACACCTCCTTCAGAACAACAATAAAACCCACAGGTGCCTAAGAAGACCTTTGTCAATGATTAAAAGTACACCATACCTACACATTTATAAACGAAAAATAGAAGGAAAACACAAACAGTACATATGTACAAAGTCAAAACCACTACTTAACTTAATGGTGTACGCTCCACCTCACACCGGCCTATGTTCGATGGGCCATGACCCGCCATAAACTGCAGCTACAAACGGTCGCTCACTTACAAGCCTGACCCGCTACCTATGCACATGCGCAAGACAAGGGAAGTTACTTGAATGCGCATGCGCATACGAATACGAGAAAGTTTATACATAGGTGGGGGCCAAATAGCCCATATATTCCCAACCGTGGATCAACGTATATCAAAAAATGAAATGGATAGAACAAGAGACGAGCTAAGTAGGAGATGAAACCTAAAAATAACCGCACACGGTTGCTTATGCTAGTAAAGAAACTTATATATGAAGCTACCTATGACAACAGGAGGAACTCTTAAAAACTATACCTAAAGCCAGTAGTTCAGTAGTTAGCCTGGGGGGGGGGGGGGGGGGCTGAGGGGATGTAGTCTAAAGACGTCTTGGTAATAAAGATATAAGGATAAAACGTGAGGTGTTCAGTGGGCTAAGATCACCTTCATCGTAAAAGGGAAATGAGGATAAAGAGAAAGAAGATGAACAGCTTGACCAACCGCGCTCGCCAATCAGCGTGCGCATGTGTTAATCCCCAGATCATCAGATTTACAAGTATGAAGAACAAAGCAAAGGCGCGAAACCTTCATAAAATTTTCTGTTTCTTAGTAGGAGTTGGTCATTGAGGATATTCTCTTTTATCCTCATTTTCAAGTTATCTACGCCGAAACCTGGGCAAACACTTAACACTAGGTGCTTTTTTCGCAATCGAGGCGGATTTTTAGTTTTTTAATATATTAACCAACGATTGCTGACGCGCTGCAATGTTGAAGGTATAAATAATTAGTTTCCTATGCATTATTTCCTATGTAAAGATGACCGTTACCAAATGGCACTCAATTTAGCGTTCTTTGAAACATTGCGATTTTCCGACGAGCTTACCAGACTGGAAACCCAAGTATTTGATATTGCTTGATTTACAAAGGTTGTTTTATGGGTTTAAAATTCATAATCTTCCTTTCATCAATAGTCATTTGTTGACAGAAGAAGTATGAACTCATTGCTAACCATTTACTAAAATGTGCTGTGGCGAACATTAATAATTTCTGGTTTTCGTCATTAAACACAGATGACTGGTTCGCGAAGGAAGGGAAGCCTCGGCGCAGTTTTTGCGGAGCTGTCGTCCACTCTTGCTCTACCGGTTCCGCCCAGTGTCTGGAAGCTTGGCCCATATATTATTCTGTGGCGCCAGAGAGGCAATCTGCACAGGTCATTTCGGCAACTAGTGACGGAAGCGAAAGTCGTCAAGAGAGTATCTGCGGGCAATCCGAGCGCTATAGGCCAAAGGATAAATCTTCGACGACAGGGCACTTATCTGCCGGAACAGCTATGAATAATGCACGTGTCGCAACGGCTTCATTCGGAGCAAGGACCCAGCAACAATATATTCGGCACTCGAAATGTCGCGCTCGTCGTGACCCTCCAGCTTCACGGGGCACGATACGGCACCTTTTGTTAATGAAATGTCATAATGGACCACGAGAGTGCCTGAGTGCCGATGCCTGGTGACCTTCCATGTTGCAGGGCTGCTACTTCGCTTCAGAAAGAAAAAAAAGAAAAAAAAAGTGCAACGTGCTTAGTTTCGTCCGACTATAGCAATGACCACGGGAAACTGGAACGTTCGCGACTAGGAGGGTTGACTGTGGTTTCCAAGGACGCCCACCTGGGTGTGTGGACCGTATGTATGAAAAGAAGCAGCCCCTTGTGCAACGAACAGCACACACGCCGCTTGAGCATCTCCTGTACAACATACAGGTCAGTGCTCAATGGCTATGCTGCGTGAGTAGTGTGAAGCGGGAGATTTGAAAGTAATCCCATCTACAAACTCATTTTAAATCCAGGCGCTACATTTCCACAGGTGGATTGCTTATTAAAACTTTATCTATTAAGTCCCCTCTACAACCCCTAGAAGCTTGTGACACAAATTGTGAAAGCCCTGTATAACACATTTATTATAAACATCATAAAACATTACACGCCAATGAGGATGCTTGGTAAATAACAGCAAAATCAGTATCGTATAAAAACGACAAGCCTTTTCTTTCGTGTGACTAGGGTCTCCGGTCGGGCTTGAGCGTCGATGGGGATGAAATGATGATGATTAGGACAACACAATACCCAGTCCCTGAGCGGAGAAAATCTGCGACTCAGCCGGGAATCGAACCCGAGCCCTTAAGATTGACATTCTGCCACGCTGACCACATTATTTATTTATTTATTTTCATTTTTTTCGATGTTGATCGTTGTGTTTGGTCATTGTGGACGTCACTTGACATCCGTTCAAGTTCGTTGTTGATTCTTTCACTCAGTTTTTTTTATTACAGAGACCAACCAGCTTTCCGGGCGAACACGCTGAGCTACCGTGCCGGTGACCACTTAGCTACCGGGGGCGACCACATCCCTAAGAAGATAACAATAATTATAAAACACTTGCTGCGCCCCGGAGTGTTACCCGCGGTTACACAGTTATTTAAAAAGAAATATTAATGCCGAACCTCAACATCCACGCGTATGCACCATCACAACAGTTTACCTCTTGGAGGTATTGAGACGCAAGCCACTAGCGGCCCAACATACAGCGCGACATCGAAAAAAAAAACAACTACTGAATTTTGAGACAATGGGAGAAGCTGACCGAACTCAGTCGTTTACTTAAGCAAAAATTTTACGTGTCCGAGTAGTGAATTACAATCTGTACCAGGAAAGGGACTAAATTTCACGAGTGTTTGCGACATACCTAGCACGGGAAAAACCATAATTGTCGTGGTGTTCGTGGAGAGCCGTAAATCTACTGCAATACGTCTCTGTAGAGAACGTTCCGTGACTTCTTGCTCTCTGCTTATACGTAGGGATTTCTGGCTCTCGGTACAGGCGAGAAGCGAACTCGTAACTGTCCATGCGGAAAAACATGGTGTCCCTAGATGAAACCGTCACTTCTAACGTTTGTCCTTGACTTGTTTATAGTGCATGAGAAGGCCACTTTCAAAGGAAGCTGCAAACGTTTGAACTGGATAGGCAAGTTTTTTTGGCGTGATATGAATTCAAGGTATCATAAATTCGTTTGTCAAAACAGTTAAAAACTAATCTCTGCGCTAAGCGTAATGTATTCATTTGACAGTTGACTTTCATGGATGCCCTTTCGTCACGTGACACACACACTGGAACTGTAGTCACGTTGACCATCCTACGGGAACAGTGATTTTTTTTTTCGGAATAAAAGGTAGCCTATGTGTTAATTCAGGGTATACCTTATCTCCATTCCAAAGTTCATCCAAACCCGTCCAGCCGCATCAGCGTGAAGGAGTAACAAACATACTAACTCGACGCAGAAAGACAACAAGCAGTTTCTAGTTCGGTGCAGTGCGAATTTTGTAAGTACATATAACAATGTAACCTCCCCTAACATGCGTGCAGGCTACCAGCGGATGCATATTATAATCAAATCCAGTCTCACTAAAAGGCTACCATGGTCTACATATGAAGGCACAATGTCTCTCTGTCATGCAGCATTTAAATGACACCGTCTTTGTCAATCTTGAAGCGTCTCACAAGCCATAAGATACGTCTCACGCACAGTGGCTAAAATGCGAAGGGCTTGTAAGGAAGTATGAATTAAATACTTTAAGAACTATATAAGCATTGTATTCATTTCAGTTCAAAAGCCGAAGAATGAATAGCTTTTTCTAACAGTAATTATTGTTCCATATTTCACGTTACATTCTTCAAATCAATAAATACATTTTTAAAAGTAGTCTATGTATTAATTCAGAGTATAACCTAATTCCATTCTAAAGTTTTTCCAAATCCGCCAGCAGTTTCAGTGTGAAGGAGTAACGGCCATACACACAAACTTCCGCATTTATGATATACATGGGGTACGCAAGACATGAAACATAAAAATTAGTCTAGTTGTTGCAATGGCAAATACGAGACCGAAATTAGTTGAATGAATACTAAGGAAATATAATTGCATCTCGAAGGGGATAATTTACAAGAAACTCATCTGACAGAGTCTTCACTACAAATCTTCTGTTTGGAAGTTGCATGTACAGTTGCATGAACGGGCAAGATAGTAGCATTTCTGCCATGTGCTACACGGCTCTTCACAAGTTTTCTTGGGCGGCATTATAGCGTCAAACAAGTGCCCAGCATTCCCCAGCGTAGTAAGACCACAGGAATGAAGTCGCTTCCGTTAAAATCCAAATTATTTTTTCAAAGATGAATCAAGAAGTAATTATTTTGTCTTGTGAGTTATCTAGACAGTAAAGCTAATTAATTCGGACTTACAAGAAGGCCTGACATCAAACGTCATTCCCGTTCCCCAGTCATGAAGTGGAAAGGGTATGAGATGAGACAATTGAGCACTGACGCAAATATCTCTGTGGGTATTTTGGACGTCGTCTTCGCCCTCGTTTTAGAGTATTTACACGGCAGAGATTTGGCATCTGCCTGTTCCGTCCTCCCAAAATTTATGACCATGGTAGCAGTGACCAAAAGACAATCTGACTTACACTGGAATCATTGTCAGCTCGTAAAAGAGTTTCTCTCCCGTTCGGAGAACATTGCTGGGGCCATTAGCTGATGGGTCTGCCACCTTAACGCCTGCGGATCTGCTTGTATTTCTATAGCGGTTGTCTTCCTTAGCCAAGAATCATTTCTATGCATTGGTAAAAAGCTTTTAACGTTGATTTATTGACATAAGCACGAATTTAGGAAATATCGTTCTTGTGAAACACAACTAGCTCTTTATACTCATGAAGTAATAAGTGCTATCGACAGGGGATGTCAGGTTGATTCCATATTTTTAGATTTCTTGAAGACTTTCGACACCGTTCCTCACAAGCGTCTTCTAATCAAACTGCGTGCGTACGGAGTATCGCCTCAGTTGTGCGACTGGATTCGCGATTTCCTGTCAGAAAAGTCACAGTTCGTAGTAATAGACGGAAAGTAATCGAGTAAAACAGAAGTAATATCCGGCGTTCCCCAAGGAAGTGTTATAGGCCCTCCATTGTTCCTGATTTACATCAGACATAAGACACAATCTGATTAGACGTCTTAGATTGTTTGCAGATGATGCTGTCATTTGCCGTCTTGTAAAGTCATCAGATGATCAAAACGACTTGCAAAATGATTTAGATAAGATATCTATATGGTGAGAAAAGTGGCAGTTGACCCTCAATAAAGAAAAGTGCGAAGTTATTCACATGAGTACTAAAAGATATCAGCTAAATTTAGATTACGCGATAAGTCACACAAATCTGAGGACTGTAAATTCAACTAAATACTTAGGGATTACAATTACAAATAACCTAAATTGGAACGATCACATAGATAATATTGTGGGTAGAGCAAACCAAAGACTGCGATTCAATGGCAGAACACTTACAAGGTGCAACAGGTCTACCAAAGAAATTGCTTACACTACGCTTGTCCGCCCTATTTTGGAGTACTGCTGTGCGGTGCGGGACCCGCATCAGATGGGACTGACGGATGACATCAAAAAAGTACAAAGAAGGGCAGCTCGTTTTGTATCATCGCGAAGTAGGGGAGATAGTGTCACAGACATGATACGTGAATTGGAGTGGCAATCATTAAAATAAAGGCGTTTTTCGTTGCGACGGGATCTCCTCACGAAATTTCAATCACCAGTTTTCTCCTCCGATTGCGAAAACATTCTGTTGGCACCCACCTACATTGGGAGAAATGATCATCACTGTAAAATAAGAGAAATCAGGGCTCGCACAGAAAAATTTAAGTGCTCGTTTTTGCCCTGTGCCGTTCGAGAGTGGAACGGTAGAGAGCATGAAGGTGGTTCATTGAAGCCTCTGCCAGGCACTTTATTGTGAATAGCAGAGTAATCACGCAGATGTAGATGTCACCCCTTTGCACATAACTATCACGCCTGTAAACTGCCTCTTAGGGTTACAGTCATTATCTGCCGGATTATTTACCTGTACTGTGAACATCAGAGGCCGAATAGCACAACCCTGACGGACAGCGGACAAGACATTTGCGTCTGACGATGCCTCACGTATTAAGAACGGACTAATGATTTCTAGGAAATCTTCAGTGCAGATGCATGCCTGTGCAGCCGCCTTTCTTTCCTTCCTGAATAATCTTAAGGTTGTGTCCCAAAAATAAACATGTATTCATATGGGATCAAAGAAGTTCGGTAGGAAACACCTTTAAAAAAATTTTAATCCTGGAATCTGTCAAGATATCGCGAGGTATGTAAATTCATATCACTGCGAGTGTGAAGTGTAAGATTCGTGGCTGAATACAGGCTATATAGGAGAATTTCTTCTTTTTCTTCGCTTCAGCAATAAGTGGCTGTATAGAAATGAGAGGAAAAGCGTTCGCTATTGGGGCGGTTAGCTACTTCGACGCGGGACTTGGTGAATATCGCAGCATGTCACGTCCAACAGGGGAACAGTATCGTGTCACAGGTGGCGAGCAAAAACAGCAACGTAGGGTTGGGCAAACTTCCTACTAGGGGATGAGACCAGGGGAAACGTGACTCCGTTGTGGCGATGCAGCATCCCTAGTGATGACAGCCAGCCAGTGGACAGAGGCGCAAAAAGGACTCTTTGGCGTGTCCCCGTACCAAGGCAGAGCAGGCGACAAGGTCGAAAGAGTGTCAGCTTACCTGTGCGGGATTCACTTGCTGATGTAATCTGCCGTCCACGCGACTGCTACGTCGTTCTCAGGGAGCTAAAGTGGGACATATCAAAACGCGGGGTTATCATGACAAGAACTCGCTAATGGTGATTTAATTATTGCAGTAGAATATATTCACTGATTTGCAAAAACAATTTCGCACAACAGAAAAAAACTTAATGCAGCAGCAAACAGAACATCCGAGACCTCTAATTACGTGTGATCTCACCAGTCATAACTGAGGTCGCAAAAGGCGCTAACACGCTTAGTCAGCCACGCTGAAACGTTCCTCCCTTTGTCCTTCAAGATGCCGTGGCGTTGCCTGAAGTCTCATCTGCGCCCGCGGCCAGAATTCACGTGCTTCCTACGACGTGCGTCTTACAAGCTAGTTGATGTTACGTACGTATTGAACCACATGTTAGTCACGAACACCTTGTCAGTGGGCCCGGGTGAATTCTCAACGCTGCTAGACTCGTCAAACCGTCTTGTAAAGGGTCCCCAGCCACCCTTTGACCCACAAGATAAAGCTGTAATAGAAACTTCTAGTACACAAAAGACGTTAGCCTTATAACAACCTAACTGCACTCTGAAAGATAGTAAGACGCGACAACTGGACTGGAAAACGTACAGTTCTAAAAGTAAACGAACGGTCCACAACTTTTCAGTTCATCTCCAAAGAAAAAAATGGTAGTATTTCACGTCACACCAAAATCAAAACACTTCAACCTCCCACAGTAACAAATGGAGTCTCTTACCTTTTATTAAATACCACAAAGTTCGTTGCTTCCATGAACATGTACTCCACTAATGGCGCCTAGATTTAATATTATATTTCCGCCGATCAATCACGTGCACACTCATTAGGCCGGTTGTAATGGAACATGTTGCAAACAAACAAATAACACATTAACAGGTAACATTCACGTACAAAAATTAAGAAAAAAACTGGCTTGCCATTTTTGTAGCCTCTCCGTATTAGAACATCTTTGTACATCACTGTGTATCGCTTACTACAGACCCATGTGACATTTTCGAACATCTCCTCCGCCCGAGATGGTCCTCAACTGGATTCCTAAACGCCTTCGCCTACTTGATCCGAGCGATCCCGGGAAATTATTAAACGTTTAGACTTTGTAGCCAATAAGAGCTGCAGAAACGGTTTCTTTGATTTTTGCCTCCTCGCTGGCATTACCATTGGATGTGCCCTCTCTTTCACAGACGCTACCTACTCTGCAATGCTGCCTCCTCGCAAGGCATCAGATACTATAATTGAACGTCCCACAGTTCCGAAAAGCTACACGGACGTTATGGGAAAATCAGGTTCATCAGCTTAGCGAGCCTCCAATTTAAACATTGTCCACACTCGCATTGGTGACAAGAAAATTTCACTCCACGTTTCGGCTGTTCTGCGCGCCATCCTCAAATTACGCTTACTCCCTCAAGATTCTTAAACGATAAGTTACAACACTTTTTGCGTGATAGTATCCGCAGTCGAAGAGAGACGCCAACAGTAGTAGCGTGAGTCTTAAAACTGGTAAGTAACCTTGACCAAGTGAGACGTCGTAACACTTTGGTATTGGATTGGCTCTGAGCACTATGGGACTTAACATCTATGGTCATCAGTCCCCTAGAACTTAGAACTACATAAACCTAACTAACCTAAGGACGTCACACAACACCCATGTATTGGATTCTGGAGCAACATGTACCTCCGGAAGTCCACCTAACTACCTAGACTTACGTTTCCTGTGATTTCCGCGAATCGCTTCAGGGAAATACCGCTATATATTCTTCTCCTCCAATCGGAGCTTGTACTTTGCACCTTAGGTCGGACGTTGATCTATAAGCGTCCCTCTTCTTTTTTACCAAACAGTCTTAAAATTCTGTCATATTTACACTTGTTATTGTGTTATAAGCATCTAATTTTGACAACATTGCATGTATGACATCCGCAAGTGTACATTGTATCTAGATACAGTACTACAGAGCATAAATGAGATTTTGAAGCACTATCGTCTCCTTCGTAACTTCTCTTCTTTGACCTCTGATTTCTCTGTTTCCTTTGTGTAGTCACGACACTTCAGCAGCAGCAGCATGTGTTTAGTATCGACTTTCCAACGCTTCATGACATTTGTGATAGTTTTATTTACGAAATGGAACTTTCGTGCAATACACAAATTTCTTGCTTCCAGAGATCGAGCTAATTGGCTATTAATCCACAAACCTTAATCAGTGTACGATGCAAATAAATAGGTATCATCTTGCTGTGAAGGGAAAAATCATGACCTGAGAACACGAAATACCATATTCTACAGTGATGATAAACTATTATTATATATCACAACATTTTTGTAGTAAGAGTTTATGTCTGTATGTGTGTGTGTGTGTGTGTGTGTGTGTGTGTGTGTGTGTGTGTGTGTGTGTGTCCACGCGCATTTAAAATTTTTCCCGCTTATAAATATCTGCTTAATATGCTGAACAACATTTTTTCTCTTTTTCAGGTAAGAGACTGCAACCTGTCCGAAATCATCTCCTACCTGGTAAGTTTCATTTTTAGAGTACACAATTCTAAAACACCGTATGTCTTCAGTAAACTTCGACATCTGATTACAGGACACCTATAGTAGCTCAGCCACAGGCAAGGTTTTATTTGTCTCTTCGGCGAGATCTAACATACGAATCGTTAAATGAATACAGATACTGTAGTGGTATACCTCCAATAAATGAGCTCCTGCATTCACATAATCTATTAATTAAAAAAGCGATTGTGAACAGATAAGACAGTTAAGTGCCTTGAATGAACCTAATTCTTGTTGAGGTTGTTATAAAACGTCTTATAAACTAGTGGGCGGGAAAGTGGCATAAAATGGTTCAAATGGCTCTGAGCACTATGGGACGTAACTTTTGAGGTCATCAGTCCCCTAGAACTTAGAACTACTTAAACCTAACTAACCTAAGGACATCACACACATCCATTCCTGAGGCAGGATTCGAACCTGCGACCGAAGCGGTCGCGTGGTTCCAGGCTGTAGCGCCGAGAACCGCTCGGCCAGCCCCGCCGGCGAAAGTGGCATAGTAATTGCCTTTAGATCACTAGAATGCTTCCAGTTTTCTATCTAATTAATACCATGAAAAGAGATTCGGCAGTGGAATCGTGTCCTATCGGGGAATTCCTGCTATTGAACTTGCTCGTATTTGTTATTTTATGTCCGCAGCTCGTGGTCGTGCGGTAGCGTTCTCGCTTCCCACGCCCGGGTTCTCGGGTTCGATTCCCGGCGGGGTCAGGGATTTTCTCTGCCTCGTGATGACTGGGTGTTGTGTATGTCCTTAGGTTAGTTAGGTTTACGTAGTTCTAAGTTCTAGGGGACTGATGACCATAGATGGTAAGTCCCATAGTGCTCAGAGCCATTTGAACCATTTTTTTGTTATTTTATCGACAGAGAGCGTCAACGAGCATCACTAGTTATTCTAAACCGGTGTAGTCATCAAACAACCATACTGCTGAAGAACTCCTGTGTCAAATAATTAAACTACCGATTTAAAACGTATTACAGTATACAGTCCACAAAAAAATCTAAGTTACTATTCTACAGTTAAATTTCATTGTCTGGTATACGATGTCGATTGTAAAGCAGTTCATTTTGCAGTTCTGTTTTCGTTCTGTGACTAACTGTGCTACACTTCTCTATTCAGTCATCTATATGCATCTCAAAAAGTCAGTCTATCTGTGTCGATAGTCTTCTGCAAATCTGGAAATGCTGTTAAGGAGGGACGATTGGCACTTCTTGGTAATGTCCGCTCTACGTCTGCCACCCTTCACTATAGGATGCCCCATGGGAAATAGTCAACGTTTAGGGATATGACAAGAACGATCATTTGAAACAGAAAGGCTTATGAACACTGGCTCTAAAATGCATTCCTATGAGCACTTGTTTATCTTCGACTCTGTGAAATAAATCTTTTCTACCGCAGGCTCTTTAATTCCATATTTTGAGAGGAGGTAGTACGGATCAAAACGAGTAAAAAGTATGAAGTGGGCTCTAAGATGGATATTTATAACCCTTTGTTTGGCACACACAGAAGTAGCGTGAAGAAAAAGTATTAAATTACTTAAATTAGTTGTATATGGTTACGTGAACACTTTTACATGAATTTTCTTTTCAAATACAGTATGTTGCTTTTGAGTATCGTTGCCCAAAGAAGGCCGACGACTGCTAGAATATAAATATTAAAATATCGTTTCTGTGGCTCAAAATGGTTGTATTTTTCTCCATTTCATGTGAAATGCCTTAAAACAATTTGTTTTTGTTAGGAAGCACATAACTTTTCCACATTTTCCACCATTTATAGTCAAATACCTCTGACAGCCTAGCCCACTTCTTCCTCTTCGGCCCATAGGGTGACCAGTGCCCAAAACTCTCATATCGTACGAGCTAGGCTTCCCCTTCCCAGAAAAGAACAGTCCATTTGCAATGTTCCAGGTAAGCGCTCTTCGGCATATTTCTGTAATAACTCACCTTCAAGACTTCCTCTCATCGTTTGTAAACAGTTTTCACTGCACAAGAAAAAACAGCACTACGAAATCTAAAGAAGTTGCTGCTCACGTAACCTCACACGGTATCTACTGAAGATACACACTGTCCAGGAAAGTTTCACCCTAGACAACAAAACAGCGCTCTGTGTAAGAACTTCATTGTTACTTGCAAGCACTATTGCCAGGGAATAAATTCAAAACATAATCCAGAAAAGAAATTACAGTTTTGATGTTGCCTGACAGCGACGTTGCCAAATAAAGGGTTGACAGCAGTCAGTACTTGTTTAGTTGAAGAGATGTGTTTCACAACAGCAAAGATGAGCACGTGCTCATACAGTAGTGGAAATCAGTATAAACGTAGGGTTCCTACGAAATTAACAGTACAATGTTTGGTGCATACACGTCTCGAATTTATTATGAAAATAATAGATACGTATAAGCCATAAACAACCATGACGGAATTGTATAGTTTCTTTCATTACACGAGATACAAACTAAGATGTTTGCATTTCCGATGGAAACTGGTATAAAGGCACTCATTGTCCTGTTGTGTTATTGCATTGTTAGTACTTTTTCCAACTTCCGTTCCTCCTAATTACCTCAAAAATTCTCTTTGTTGTTGATTTTGTTATGCCTTGCAGTTCTTGCAGAGAAACTGTCGCCCACTCTTCTCGTGTTGCTCTTTTCAGCTCACATACGGCCTCAAATTGCGTTCCATTGCCACACACACGCCTTGCAAGTGTTCCCCAAAGGTTTTCAACGGGGTTAAAATCTGGGTTACGTGCAGGCCAGGATAAGACTTCGATATCTTAATCTTCAAACTACTTTTTGGTTGCAGAATGAGATTTTCACTCTGCAGCGGAGTGTGCGCTGATATGAAACTTCCTGGCAGATTAAAACTGTGTGCCCGACCGAGACTCGAACTCGGGACCTTTGCCTATCGCGGGCAAGTGCTCTACCAACTGAGCTACCGAAGCACGACTCACGCCCGGTACTCACAGCTTTACTTCTGCCAGTATCTCGTCTCCTACCTTCCACACTTTTTGGTTGTAGCAGAAACATGCACAATGCCTTACTTTTTTGCAACATTAGACTTTCCTCCCCTAGGTCTTCATACATGGTAATCAATTACGTCTCTGGCATCTCAGTGTACATGTTATGAGTTCATTCTAGTATTCAACCAAGCAATTCATGATCTACCTTTAGTGCAGAAGGCTACCCAAACAAGAACACTTCCACCATCAAAATGTCTGCTCATTCTTACGTGCTACTTTGTTCTCATATCATGCCAGTAGTATTGAATTCCCTCTGGTCCACCTAATTAAACTTCTTCTTATCACTGGAGATCACTTTATCCCATTCTGAAGTCCATTTTTTTGAGTAAACTCAAATGCACTCCGTTTTGGTGTTAGAGCTGGTTTCTGCAGTAGTTCTGCAGCATTTCTTGTATACAAGATGTGTGTCATGTTACAAAATTTGTCTTACATCTCTGGCCGTTACTGGCAACTGTAAATTAGCAAGACGTTGAGAAGAATAACGGCTTGTGGCCCTTACTTTGCGCAAAAGTAACTGTGTGGAGGCCACAGATAATTTTCTACTTTGCCCATATTTTCTGTTCTGTCCATATCGTGAACCCAGTCTGAGGAAGGGCATGAAGGCCCAACGGTACTGACCGGCCGCCATGTCATCCTCAGATCACAGGCGTCGCTGGGTGCGGACATGAAGGGGCATGTGGTCAGCATACCGCTCTTCCGGCCGAATGTCAGAGACCGGAGGCTATTACTTCTAACGAAGTAGCTACTCAGTTTGCCTCACAAGGGCTTAGTGAACTCCGCTTGCCGACAGCGCTTAACTTCGGTGATCTGACAAAAACCGGTGTTACCACTACGGGAAGGCCGTTGGCCAGTCTAACGAAGTTATCAATCACTTTTCTTGAACTCTTCAAATTTTTGGTGATTTGACTATTAGAAAGTCCCATTTCCTTGTACGCACCGATTTTTGGTTTTTCATCATATCATAATTTTCCGCATGGCATTATCACAATTGTGGTTTATGTACACCAAATTGCGCTGCCACTAATGGTGTCTTGTTTCCTGTCTGTAGTAGAAGCACGTACACAAACATTAACACTGCACAGCGCGTACTGCCTTTATACCGAGTTCCACCCTCTAACCCCTGAACTGTTGGATGCTCTGTTATATACTGCACTAGTCACATCAAATATTATAAAATTTGAGTATATTTGTCTGTATATTGAATCTCGTAATATTACATATACTGTGCACGACTATTCCAACCGACAATGTTAATTTTCCAACAAATATCCACGCCTTTATTCTGATTTTCTCTGTTGTAGCTCTGAAGGTACGCATATTAGAGCCCATGTTCATTAGACTTTTTTTTTCATCGAATGATGTTTCATCCATATCCTTGAGTATTGACCAGTCGTCCTGACACACCCTGTACAGCGTTGCCTGCCCCCCTAATAACACGGATGGGATGTTGAGATGCAATTTTTCCAGCTTTTGGACGGAGCCCAATCACAGCGTGCGCGCGGCTAAAAACAAACAGAAAACAGTGTGCAGCGTGCAGATGAGCGCCAAGGGGCTGTCAGGGCCCCCACTAACGGTGTGCAGGATTGAGTCGTCGAGGGAGCGTCGCAGTGCAACGGCCGCGTGTGATTAATGGTAGGCGCCGGGCTCGGGCGCAGCCCGCGGGCACACTTTCGCTTGATTGGTCAGCCATTCAAGGCCGCTCGCAGACGACCCCCTTGAGAAATGACAGCCTCTCCGCCTCCGATTGTATCGATTTTCGGCACTCGGCGCTGCCTGCCTGCAGCGTGATTACCGTTCGCAGAGAGAGAGAGAGCAAGGTACTTCCGCGTCGTTTCTCACGGTGGACTGCCATCATTACCGCACACCTATCGCACTTCTATACTCGTTTATTTCATGTCATCCGTCACAGAAGCTTGCCAACGGAGTAATGAAACAGATTGCATAAGCGTACAAATTAAACTGCCAGTCAATACGAACACTGAAATTTGATTTGTTATACTTTTACTGAATATATTTATTTGCACTCCACCTCCTTGGTGACATTTTACTTCCACTTAAAAATGCAAGAGCATAAAGCAGAAAATATTGAAAACGTCCTAAAAATTCTACACGAAGTACCTAAAGGACGTACAATGAATATTTTGGAGGAAATGGACCTTACACTCACATTGAAAAGTACCCAGAAGACGTCCTCACCGAACAAGCAGATTGTAAACGAAAAATACTTCCAAAAATGTTATTGACACTGTAAAAGAAAAACATTAAATTGTGGCGACAAACACAAAACAATATAACACTTATCGTTTACGCCATTTACGTAAAAACCACAAAAATAATGTTTTTGAAACATTAAACATAGTCACTTACTTTCCACGAAATGGACATTCCATTGTAAACATTCAGCATCGCTGGAACCGAAGCTGTCAAACAAGTCGTCAAAAATAATTTTACAAGACAGTGTACATAAAAAGGAAACGTATAATTAACGTGATCATACCATAACAAAAAGACAACCGACATTTACCTACCCTCCAAGATGCCATATGCAAGCACGTCTTACCGGCTACGACGTAATCAGAATGTACCATATGTAGACATAGACTAACACAGCCGTAAGGAACGAATTATACCTATTACACCGTCTACACAGGTACACTGTGTAACTTGTGTCACTAGGAGTAAATAAGCAAATAGTGCATCAAAAACCATGTACTTACAATGTGTCGTTTTGCGACCTCATATAAGCTCAGGTAGCACTGGAAAGGAAATTGTTGAATACCGAATTCCATGTACAATATTTATGATACTCTGTTTCTTTTTCTATTTTTTCTGTTCTGGACATGGAACTCAGTTTTCAGTGCTTATCACACTACATTTCCTTATCCTTATTTGTTTCTACTACTAGCACTCTAACTATAATAGCTAACTATAACTACTATACAGGTAGTTTTCCATGGCAAAAATTTTACACTCCCAATCGGGTGTTCATTTATTGTGACAGAATAAGAGTCACACGTTTTCGATATTTCCAATTATTTTGAGTACTTCCCTAGTTTCCTTATCTCTCTCTCTCTCTTTCCAAACATTTATCCAGATTTGTGGGGTCTGATGTTATGGTATGTCTGCATCTAGTGTAATCCAGGGAATACTGCGAACGTGTTACAAATGTCGGCGAGTCGTGTAGCTGAGGCAGGACGTGGGGACCAGCCCAGTATTCACCTAGTGGGATGTGGAAAACCGCCCAAAAACCACATCCAGGTTGGCCGGCACTCCGGTCCTCGTCATTAGTCTACCGGGCGGATTCAACCTGGGGCCAGCGCGCCTACCCGAGCCCAGGAAGCAGTGCGTTAGCGCTCCAGAGTTTCGTTATCAATTACTGCTAATAGTACCGTTACTACAGCAGATACTATTTGTACAATAACAAACAACACAATTATAACTAGTATAAGAAGGCCCTGCTTCTACCATCACCATCTTGATTCTTCTACAGTAAATACTACTATTGAAACTTATGTTACTAACGCTAAGACTGAGACTAAGCTATTACAATTATTTACGGTAATATGGCTGAGCCAGGTAGAATAGTTAAGTAGCACATTTTCTTGCGAACCTCAGCGTTTCTCTTCTATGCAGTCTAAAATGACAAACACACACAATTATTACCATCCAGTTTTTCTGTCCGTTCAGTACCACACTGGTGAACCACCTGCTAGGATCTGGCAGGGAAGGGGGGGGGGGCTGAGGGAACATGGTTCTCACAAACATTTAACCCATTAATGCTGCATTTGAGGGTAGAGTGCTGGAAGAAATAATGTCATGTAGAAGAAGGCGTAGGTAGATGAATGACGAACACTAACTTCACGTAACGAAGGTTTATTCAGCGCTTGTAAATACAAGAGCGCGGAGCGAACTGCCTCCGGTCAGAATACATACGGTATATATACAGCTACAGAACATTCCGGTACAATGATTCTTGCCATTTATGGATACTTTTGGAATGTACTCGAGCCGAATATAGAAATTAAAATTTTCCAGTTCTAGTGAGTTTTGAACTCACTACCTTGCATGCAACAGTCTTGTAGCATACCCACTACACTACGGCAATATTGTCAGCAATGTTTTGCTACATTATATGTGCCGAATCCATATAAGTTTGCAGTCGCGGTCATTCAACTCGATACACCCTGGAGGACATAATACAGGGTAGGAGCAAAATCAGTATTCACGGATATAATATGAACCATCATTCGAAGCAAAAAGTCCAGTAAACATGAGTTCTAAAATATGAAAATGTATGTATCATCACCTGAAGATGAGCCCAAACCCTCAAAACCCGTCCTGTCTTAGATGAATCATCTTCAATTCTGCCGACTTGCCTAGCACGCACAGAATCTTGCCCCACTGTTGCAGAATATTCTGCAGCGGAGAAACATAGTGCCAGAGAAGACGTTGGAAGTACTTTTGGTTGAGTGGTCCAGATGGTTCTTACAGGTTTATGGATGATTTTGTTCCTTTATTTCTGAGGTTATTTCGCAAACAGCCGCTCCTGAGAAGGAAATTGAGAAGCGAAACTGATCTCCATGAATCATCAGTTGGTAGACGCTGGGCTGAACAGTTGACTCGAAGCCCGAAAAATAGACTGAACGAAACCAAAAGGCACAAGAAAGATCGTTCCTTGATCCCCTTCCCCCACCCAGGCTCTCCTCTTCTCGCACGCAATCAAAAGAATCAGTGCTGAAAATATCGCCTCTTACACAACTACACTGTCAAGAGCTTCGGTCATAATAAACTTGTGAATAATAAAATGTGAGTATCCTCTTGCAACCTTCCAACGGAAGCTGTTCTTCCTTTTATATCATAAGACATTCTATGGACTACAAACGCAGTTCGTTAGTCGTCTTAAAGGTCAAGGCAACGCACTCCTTGTTTTTCACTCCTCTCCAGACAACAAGCTTGTTAATATGGCATTAATATGAATTAGGCCTCGTCGAATGCGAATGAGTGTTGCGTGGTCCGGTCCACAGAACAGCGGCCCCGCGCTTCTTGTAGCCAAAGGCTGAGTAATGGGTCCTATTGCTCAAGGCGGGCTATCACCAGAAACAACTGCATCAGGCTATATTTCATGTTGTATTAGTGAAAATTTCTCCCTTATTCCTTGCGTGCTCGCATTGTAAGTATCAACCGAATCTTCATCAGTAGCAGCTTTTCATCCGCTGTTGGATAAAGTCCAGCCATCTCCACGTACTAAGATAGCTTCGTGAATTCAGGTGCTCGCAACCTATTTACTGATATCATCGTTCCACATTTTTATATCTTGCCGTCTGGGCCATTTCTTATCATCAAAAATCCAGTAAAATAAAGCCTTAGTACATTTTCTGTCAATTCCACACCTTATATGCTCTGTACATTTCACTTCATGGTAATGATTCCGGCGACACAAAGGGAATCTTCTCACAGAATTTAAAAAGGCAAGTGCTACATCATAGATGACCATGTCGAGACTAACGCCACGAGACGTAGAATCTGGGATGATGAAACTGTTTCTGTAGGTCCCGTTGGGATGGAGAATGGTGTAGACGTAACTGCTAAGTCCTCGCTGGAGGAAAATAATTTTGACTTTATTTATTGATTCCATGCAAATTGTGGAGCTCCGCCGAACCGCCTTCTGACGACCTCATCCTCCGTGCCTAGCGATTAATTGCACTTCTGTCGACAGCAGATGTTCCATAGACTTTGCACAAGCTTTTCTGAATATTCCCAACAATTTCTTTCTCTGCAGTGATAATTCAATGACTGGACGTTGCTTGTAACGTACATCACCTACAGACGCCATTTTGGAACTGTCCTGGAGCTACGCTATCTGTCGGAAGTGACGGAGACTTGCTGCGCTCATTCAGGAGTCTTCAATAATATGTAGGTAACGTTTTGCTTTCGTAGCATTGTTTTCGGCCGAGAAAAAAATGCGGTGCATTACTCTCTGGGCAACCCTTGTACTTCAGATTTTCCGAATAAATCATTAACATTTGTACTCCATTTAAAATTTCCCTTCGTCCTTCCAGTACGTTACTAATAAGGTCTGGCGCTAAGAGAAATATGTTTCAAAGAGATGGATAGAATTTCTGTATGACTCAGTAGTAACCTCAGACCTAAGGCTTACCACCAGTCTGATTCTAATAGATACATCCTCTTGTATTCAAATAACTTTTACGAACTCTTAGGACAATTTCAGTTGCAAGACAAACTCAAAATCGTATTACCTTCCGGTAAGGTTGTAGAAAAGGTAGATATTCAGCATCAGTTAATGAATTAATTATTGGAAAGCAGTTCCCTAACTGAACAACAACGCAATCACGAAGGTCTGATTTCTCTATTTCCTTTTTAAGCTCTGGATTGTAACATAAGGGGGTAAGCATCCACTTTCCACAAGTTGACTTTCCTCCATTTTGACAGCATTATTTCTGTTCCGCAAGTGTACTACGCACTGAATGAAGTAGTACACTATTTCGATACTAGACTCGCTTACGGAAGGGCTGGGATTTAAATCCTCGTCTGACCATCGTATTTAATTTCACCAAAATCCATCCCCACTCAGAGTCTGCACCCCGTTGCATACTCCCTCGTCGTTGTCAGAATGTAGTATCGCGTACACAAGATACAAAAGCGTAATGCATCGGCATAGCTGTAATTTGTGCTTAGGGAAGTCCTGTGAAAAGGTGTTCAACGTGATTATGGCCACACGATGGAATCTAAGAGACTGTGAACGCGGTATGGTAGTGGGAGCTACACGCATGGCTCATTCCATTTCGGAAATCGTTATGGAAGTCAACATTCAGAGACCCACAGTGTGAAGAGCGTGCCGAGAATACCAGATTTCTGGCATTATTTCTCAGGACGGACAACGCAGTGGCCGACGGCCTTCACGTATCGACCTAGAGCGCATCTTTTGCGTAAAGATATCAGTGGTAACAAACAAGTCATACTGCGTGAAATAAGTGCAATAATCAATGTGTGGCGTACGAAGAACGTATTCGTTAGGACAGTGCGGCGAAATTTGGCCTTAATGGGATATGGCAGCAGACGACAGCTAACAGCACTACATCGCCTCTCCAGGGCTCGTGACCATGTTGGTTGAACCCTAGACTACTGGAAAACCGTGGCATGGTCAGATGAATCCCGATTTCAGTTGGTGAAAGCTGATGGTATGGTTAGAGTGTGGCGCAGACCCCACGAAGCCATGGACCGTAGGTGTCAACAAGGCCCGTGCAAGATGGTGGCCGCTCCATAATGATGCGGGCTGTGTCTACGTTGAATGGACTGGGTCCTCTGCTACCGATAATTGATTGAAACTGATTATGCTCGATTTGTCGGAGACCGTCTGCAGCCATTCGTGGACTTCATGTTCCCAAAGAAGGAGGGAATTTTCATGAATGACAATGCACCATGATACTGGGCTAATATTGTTCGCGGCTGGCTTGAAGAAAATTCTGGACAATCCGGATGAATGATCTAGTCACACAGATCGCCCGGCGTGGGAAATAATTGCGAGATGAGTTGGTGTACAAGATCCTTCACTGGCAGCACTTTCGCAATTGTGGACGGCTGTAAAGGCAACGTGGCTCAATATTTCTGCAGGAGACTTACAGTTGAGTCCATGCCACGATGAGCTACTGGAATACACCGGGCAGGAGGAGGTCCGACATGGTATTAGGAGCTATCGAGTGACTTTTGTCGCCTCAGTGTATGCGAATGTGGCAGCATAAAGGCCGTACAGCCTTCTCGAATACAGATTCCCTAAATTTCCCCAGCAGACTTTGGCGAGATCTTATCGTCTTTCTTCCATAGATATGCGTTTAAATTACCGTCTGCCCCTGGTAACTGCGTGGTCAGCGCGACAGAATGTCAATTCTAAGGGCCCGGGTTCGATTGCCGGCTGGGTCGGAGAATTTCTCCGCTCAGGGACTGGGTGTTGTGTTGTCCTAATCATCATCATTTCGTCCCCATCGATCCGCAAGTCCCCGAAGTGGCGTCAGATCGAAAGACGTGCACCCGGCGAACGGTCTACCCGATGGGAGGCCCTAGTCACACGACATTTACATTTTTACATTTAAATTACCTAAGAATGTCTGGATTACACTGACCTGGTAAATGCTAGCAGCGCGTCACCGATTTCTCTAGAATCCAAACGTTGGCATAACATTCCATAGAAGTGGTCCCATTAGCATCTCGTATATGATATCCCATACACTTGGACTGCTATATTCTTAAATCCTTCCAACAAGTCTATATCTCTATCCTAGAATTGAACTGTTATATTCTTAAATCCTTCCAACAAGTCTATATCTCTATCCTAGAACTGATTTCAGCTGTTTGTCCCATTTCATATCCTTTCTTAGTGCTACTTCTAAACACTTACACATTGCCGGAAAAAAATTAGTACACCGTTTTAAAGGTTTCCTATTGACTCAGGGCTTACTGTTGCAACAGTACGTGTGGAGTACACGAAATGATTACATTTACAGATCAATAGCACGAGTAGTTCTGTGGTACCAGGTGTCGACCCCCTTGCTGAAACACCTGTATTAATACGTGGTATAGACTCCACGGGCGGCAATGCAGGCACTGACAATGGTAAGTAGTAGATCGTACAGATGGTGAATACTGTCCTGCGATGCGTTATGCCACGCCTGCTCGGCCTGATCACGTAGTTCTGTAAGAATTGTCGGTTGATGAGTCGCGTGAGTCACTTCTCGTCCCCACCATATCCCACACGTTCTCGACTGGAGACGCCCGGAGGTATTGCTGGCCAGGGAAGTTGCTGCACGCCTTGCAGAGCGCGATGAGTTTCACCGACATTGCGGGGGCGAATACACTGCTGGCCATTAAAATTGCTACACCACGAAGATGACGTGCTACAGATGCGAAATTTAACCGACAGGAAGAAGATGCTGTGATATGCAAATGATTATCGCTTCAGAGCATTCGCACAAGGTTGGCGCCGGTGGAGACCTCTACAACGTGCTGACATGAGGAAAGTTTCCAACCGATTTCTCATACACAAACAGCAGTTGACCGGCGTTGCCTGGTGAAACGTTGTTGTGATGCCACGTGTAAGGAGGAGAAATGTGTACGATCACGTTTCCGACTTGGTAAAGGTCGGATTGTAGCCTATCGCGATTGCGGTTTATCGTATCGCGACAATGCTGCTCGCGTTGGTCGAGATCCAATCCCTGTTAGCAGAATATGGAATCGGTGGGTTCAGGAGGGTAATACGGAACGCCGTGCTGGATCCTAACGGCCTCGTATGAGAGGCACCTTATCCGCATGGCTGTCACGGGTCGTGCAGTCACGTCTCGATCCCTGAGTCAACAGATGGTGACGTTTGCAACACAACAACCTTCTGCACGAACGGTTCGACGACGTTTGCAGCAGCATGGACTATCAGCTCGGAGACCATGGTTGCGGTTACCCTTGACGCTGCATCACAGACAGGAGCGCCTGCGATGGTGTACTCAACGATGAACCTGGGTGCACGAATAGCAAAACGTCATTTTTTCGGATGAATCCAGGTTCTGTTTACAGCATCACGATGGTCGCATCCGTGTTTGGCGACATCGCGATGAACGCACATTGGAAGCGGGTATTCGTCATGGCCATACTGGTGTATCAACCGGCGTGATGGTATGGGGTACCATTGCTTACACGTCTCGGTCACCTCTTGTTCGCATTGACGGCACTTTGAACAGTGGACGTTAAATTTCAGATGTGTTACGACCCGTGGCTCTACCCTTCATTCGATCCCTGCGAAACCCTATATTTCAACAGGATAATGCACGACCGCATGTTGCAGGTCATGTACGGGCCTTTCTGCATACAGAAAATGTTCGACTGCTGCCCTGGCCAGCACATTCTCCAGATCTCTCACCAATTGAAAACGTCAGGCCAATGGCGGCCGAGCAACTGGCTCGTCACAGTACGCCAGTCACTACTCTTGATGAACTGTGGTATCATGTTGAAGCTGCATGGGCAACTGTACCTGTACACGCCATCCAAAACTCTGTTTGACTCAATTCCCAGGCGTATGAAGGCCGTTATTACGGCCAGAGGTGGTTGTTCTGGGTACTGATTTCTCAGGATCTATGCACCCAAATTGCGTGACAATGGAAGCACATGTCAGTTCTAGTATAATATATTTGTCCAATGAATACCCGTTTATCAACTCCATTTCTTCTTGATGTAGCAGTTTTAATGACCTGTATTGTATTATCCAGTTGGGACAAAACATCACCTTCCCGTTGCAAGAACGGCAAAAGAACAGGTCTAACAACATTCTGCACGAACCCAGTGCTGGTAATCGTCGCCTCCAGAAACATTAAAGGTGAACTAGAGTTGTAGCTTACCTTATCCCAGATCATGAGGACTGGAATGGGTCATTGTGTCTTCGATAAATGAACTCTACGAGACCACCAGGTCTGCTTCGTACCCTCAAACGACCACAGCTTGCCAGCAGGCTAAAGACCTCAGCTCGCCATTCCATCTTACAAGGATCTTCTGACGGCACCAGTCGAGCCGTGAACGTCGTTGATGTGATGTGAGTGGAAGACGTGCTAGAGGTGTGCGTGCCAGTAGTCCCACTGGAACAGTTCGTGTTGACACGCCTGGGCTCAGAGTTCGTCTTATCTGTCCTGTGGTAGCAGTATGATCTACCTGCCACAGCTGTCCTTACAATACGGCTATCCTGGCGGGCGTCTGTGCTGTGGATGTCTAGAACATCGCCTAAGCGTGTGAGAATTTTCGCATTACCACTGACACCAGCATCGCTGCACAACTGATGCATCAAGTCTAACTTGCGTGGCAGTTCTCCGAAAGGACAAACTCACAATTTGACCCCTTTCACGCTCGCTCAGATGGCTGTAGGAAGTACGAGTGAGTCTCTGTAGCAACGCAAGCGACCGGCTGGCACGCGCACGGCGCGCTGCACCCTCGCCTCGTTCAGTATAGTGTCCTTTATTTGCTCAGCCTCGATCCCTTTGTCGTACTCATACTCAACTGGTGAGTTTCTTTTACAACCGGAGGTGGGTCGTATCCCACTTCTGACACCACTTGTTCGTCAGGATAGAGGTCAGGAGCGGTGGGCGTTGTGATAGTTTAATCAAGCTGGAATGGACCCTGTTTATTCATGTAACGATGGTACATGGGCGCCTACGTAGGGCTGAGCAGCCCCAAGAGGGTGTGCCCAAGGAGGTTTGAGGAGAGAGGCAGAGGCTAGAGGAGCGACTACTCGTGACCGAGGTCTGAAGCTAAGAGAGCGCGGAACTGTTTCCACGCCGCCCTTGCCGCTCCCGGCCGCGTCCTCTCATGATCACAAGACTAGTCACTGATTGGAGGGTCGATTCCGCCAACGCGCCTTGCTAGCAGCGTACTCTCGTCAGCGCAACCAACCCGTGGGACTAGAGCCTGACCGAGGAGCACGTGGCAGGAATGTGCCGACCACGGTCTTCCAGCCACCACCTTCCACCACATTATGCCCAAGCCGTACATTATGAATGTAAAAATTATTTAATAAAATTTTAATGGGAATGATCCCTCTTGGGGGTCTCCTCGCTGCAGAGTTGCTTGACTCATACGTCTGCACCAGACTGAGCCTTCTGGATGTGAGCATTCCCTATTAAACGGTAGACACAGATGGCGCGCTGGTAGCTATGCCACTACGCTATCTGTTGGTTGACGACGCTGACGTCTACTATACCCCAGGTAGCATATGCTGTCATCGGATCAAAAATCGGCGTCATCTTCCCAGGTGTTTTTCGGTAGTGCGCGATGTGACGTCCTCTAGATGATACCTCCAATCTTGTAATCGAATACTATCGGTTACTTCATCTTTGTTGTGGGCATAATGTTAGTAGTCGCCGACACTAATTACTAGGGGATGGGGGCATTCCGTGGAGAGCAAGAAGTGCTGAATGGAGGTTGCCGCCACGCGCCTTCGCACGCGGTGGTACAGCTGTCGGCGCTCCTGAGGGAGCCTGGCCGATTGTGCGCAGGCGTCGGCTAGGCAGTAATTGCCCGCGGGATGCTGCGCTACAATGCGAGCTCCCGGGACGCGTTACGTCCGCTCCCGCGCCCCCGACAATCGCCCCGACCAAAGATTCGCCACCCGCGGTCCAGCCCCGTCAGCGCTGTAGCCACTTGCGGGAAAAAAGCGGGGAAGGCCGGCCCTCATTTGCACGCACTGCGACGCGCCAGCTCGTATTTCAGCAGCGTCCCGTGGCAGCATCCCTCCATAGAGCGCGGATGCAGGTAGACGAGACGTCCTACCTGCTGCTCTTGTTCCCTTTCGACAGTTTTAAATGGTCTCGAGTCGGCTTCAGGGGTGCTATCCTAATAGCTGCCAGTAATTAAGAGCAATGCTGCTCTACCTGACGGTGGGAAACTACGTTGTGAGTACCATCACCGGCCGGAGTGGCCAAGCGGTTCTAGGCGCCACAGTCTGGAACCGCGCGACCGCTACGGTCGCAGGTTCGAATCCTGCCTTACCCATGGATGTGTGTGATGTCCTTATGTTTGTTAGGTTTAAGTAGTTCTAAGTTATAGGGGACTGATGATCTCAGAAGTTAAGTCCCATAGTGCTCAGAGCCATTTGAACCATTTGAGTACCACTGAAGAAACTCATCCAAAGGAAAAAATTGAATCATAATAGCTACTGGTCCAACGATTCATTTTCTAAAGCTTTCACGTTGTCGCCATCCATGTTTATCATTTGTTTGTTCTGCACTAACTATAGTGCAAATGGTTCAAATGGCTCTGAGCTCTAAGGGACTTAACATCTGAGGTCATCAGTCCCCTAGAACTTAGAACTAATGAAACCTAACTAACCTAAGGGCATCACACACATCCATGCCCGAGGCAGGATACGAACCTGCAACCGTATCGGTCGCACGGTTCCAGACCGAAGCGCCTAGAACCGCTCGGCCACCACGGCCGGCTCACTAACTATGCTTCGCAGTAAAGATGTCCTGGCTGTATCCTTTGACTTTTCGCATTTTGATACACTCATAGAAAAAATCATCACACCAAAAAATAATTCATGTAGAGTAATGAAATTTCGAGGATATATTTGTCTAGGTAACGTATTTAAATTATTAACATTGCAAGATCACAGGTTAATGTCCGGCCCTGGTAGTTGAGTGGTCAGCGCGACGGAATGTCATACCTAACGGCCCGGGTTCGATTGCCGGCTGGGTCGGAATTTTCTCTGCTCACGGACTGGGTGTTTTGTTGTCATTCTCATCGTTTCATCCCCACGACACGCAAGTCGCCGAAGTGGTGACAACTCGAAAGACTTGCACCAGGCGAACGGTCTGCCCGACGGGAGTCTCTAGCCACATGGCACTTCCATCACAGTTTAATGTATGCGCGAAATAAGCCATTGCAAATATGAAATCCTAGTACGTTAATAATCGGTGTAACCACCAGATTGTTGATTGCAAACGTGGTGCACTGTGTTGAACAAGTGTCGGATGTCCTTTTGTGGGATGGAGTTCCGTTACTGTTGCAGTTGGTCAATCTATACGGGACGATTAATGCTGGTTGTGAATGACGCCGGAGTTCTCGTCCGATAATGTGCCGTATGTGTTCGATATGAGACAGATCTGGTGATCAAGCAGGCCAGGGCAACATTTCGACACTCTGTAGAGCATATTGGGTGAGAACAGTGGTATGTGAGCTAGCCTTATTCTGCTGGAAAACACCCCCTGCAAAGCTGTTCATGAATGGCAGCACAACAGGTCGAATCAAAAGATTGACGTACAAATTTTCAGTCAGGGTGCTTGGAATAAACAAGAAAGTGCTCCTGCTCTCACACGAAACCGCCCCCCCAGACCACAGCTACAGGTGTACATCCAGTGTGTCTAACAAGCAAGCAAGGTGGTTGTAGGCTCTCAACTGGCCTCCTTCTAACCCACACACAGTCATCATGGCGTCAAGGCAGAAACAGCTTTCATCATAAAACACAACAGACCTCCTCCCTGCCCCCCAATGAGCCCTCACTTGATACCACCGAAGTTATAAAAATGGTTCAAATGGCTCTGAGCACTATGGTACTTAACTTCTGAGGTCCTCACTCCCCTAGAACTTAGAACTAATTAAACCTAACTAACCTAAGGACATCACACACATCCATGCCCGAATCAGGATTCCAACCTGCGACCGTAGCGGTCGCGCGCTCCCAGACTGAAGCACGTAGAACCGCTGGGCTACACGGGCCAGCCACTGAAATTACAGATGGCAGTGGTATGGTGTTAGTGGAATGGACGCTACAGGACGTCTGGCTCGGAGATCTTCTTGAAGTAACCAATCTGTAATAGTACGTTGTGTCATTGTGGTGCCACCATTTCTAAAACGTTCACACTTTCACATGGGATAACACTAGTCGCAGACAAATGGAATACACAAATCCATTGTTGCCGTTTTTCATATTGTTATGTTTCTCGTCTTCCTCATCATACTCCTGCCCCCCCCCCCCCTCCTGCTCCTCCTCCTCCTCCCTGAGATAGCCTGTTCCGTTTTTACCTCAGTAACTCTCTCTCCCACAATCATCTTGCTGGGGGGTTGTAGAGAAAAAGCATTGATCAGAGTCAGAGAACCAAGCAATGCTGATCGGTCGCTGTGTCATCCTCTGACACATTGCGTCATCTGGATGTGGTATGGAGAGCAAGGCATCAGCACAAGACTTTATTCTGTTGACAGCTTTCCAGATATTGACTTCTCACTGAACAGTTCCTCAGCTGTCATCACGAGACTGAATGCACGTCTATCCACTCCACCCACAGAGAAAACACCCTGACTGTACCGGGAATTGGATTTGGGTATTTTGCACAGCAGTCGGACACACTTAGCTACTGATGCGAACGTTTGAGGACTGTGTTGGTAAGATCTGCTTTGGATTCTGCCCTACATTATCACACCATACTATTTCCATTTAATCGTGATGTGAATTGCTTTTATTTTTGTGCTGTTGGTAGAACGCCTAACGTAGTTTGAAACGTCCCCTTTGGAAAATTAATGAATTACTGTGCTCGTTAACCTCTTACGTAATTTGATTTTCATACAGCTGAACAGAACTGAACGTACTCAGACATTTCTCTCTTTACTTATTCTGATCAACACTAAACTGACACACAATATTTTTAGCGCAACGCAATCTTACTTTCAATAACCCTTCAAAAGAATGGCCCTGACTAACAATAACCTATACCTTTCATGAATCACTTACCTCACAAAAATCTTCGTTACTCGAACTACTGCAATACAGCGAGCGCCAATACTGCCAGCTAAATGAAAGATTTTAACTACAGATAGGCATAGTTAGCAAATGAAAGATTTTGATGGAGAACAAACACTGTATTTACCTTAATAATGTTCAAAAGTCATCATATATATATATATATATATATCAGTTCATGGTATCCAATATTACAAATTTACTCTTTCTGATGGACACACTTCCAGATCGTTCGCTCTCAAAATTCTGCCATCTCTCTCCCCACATCCACCACTGCTGTCGGCTCACCTCCAACTGCACAACGCTACGCGCTGTTCACATCCAGCTGCCCAACGCTACAATAGCAAATATTCCAACAATGCAAACCAGCCACAGACTTCACACAGCACAGTCAGTGATTTTCATATAGAGCGCTACTTGGCGTTACCAACGTAAAAACCTAAACAGCCTACTTACAAGTTCTCCCACACTGCAGCCATTTTTAATTTTATACGTTATGCTTCGACTTTCTGATGATGTGAAGCTGTTCATTTCAGAAGTTTGTGCTTATTTAAGTTCTTTCTTCCAAAATATCTAACACCGTGATCGATATAATGACGAGGGAACTGCCATGACCTGTAAACATTGTGGCCTCTTTTCTCGCTTTCTCTTTGAGATTTGCTACAATAATATAGTATCTGACGGGTGTTTGGTTTTTAGTCTTAAAACTGCAGCTACTCGCATCTGACTCCATAGAATGCAACGACGGAGTAAATCAAGCTGTGATTCGCCAGGCCCATTCGGCCTCTCTGGTGCCACACTCTGGGCCTTGTCAATTATTCACCTCGAGAGCCTGAGAGACGTGTTTGTTGGAGAGACAGGTTGTCAGAAAACCAGTCCACCGCCCAGCCCATTAACCTCTGCTCCACTTAACTGTCCGTCCAGCGGCGCATGTCATGAGTAGAAAGAGCACAAACTACTTTCACGCGTATCGCGAATCCATCAGAGCGGACGTTAAATAAGAACTCTGACACCACCAGACGTCTTTCTTTCTTATGTAGCATGTCAGACAAAACCTGTAACCGAAATGAGACTGCACTTGCCAACAGTGAATTAGCCTCCTTTGAAGCTGAGGTCAACGAAGAGCTGTTACTTGGTACTGTTCGGTATAGAGTTAGAACAATAATATAATATCTGACATGTGTTTGGTCTTTTGGTTTTAAAATTGCCGCTGTACTCTCTGTTTAATTGGTTGGCATATTGTAAATCTCTGCAAACTGTGTAACGGAGTGAGGTTGAGAGCCATATTTGGTGCTGATGCTATTTCTAAGTCGTACATGATACTAACAGGTGCGGCAACCACGCTCGACCATCCCCCCCCCCCCCCCCCCCCCACCCCTCGCCACGATATTAAACATATTTAAAACATGCATAGTTTTAGTATTGAAATCTCTGTATAATAACGCAGCTAGCCGTTGAACAGGACAACCATGTAAACTCCTCGCCTGCGGCTAGCTGAGCGTAGACGTGACTGAATCCTACTTGTGTCTTCTTCGCGAATAATGTCTGTTTGGGATCAGTTTGTACAAGTGTGTTATCATTACAGCTAAGCGATTAGTTAAGCCGCTAAGTTACTGTTTGCATCGATCGGTGGCTCTATGGTTAAGTACGCAACTACAAACCCAAAAGTCTCGGATTCTCTGCGTAGTTGTTGTTGTTGTGGTCTTCAGTCCTGAGACTGGTTTGATGCAGCTCTCCATGCTACTCTATCCTGTGCAAGTTTCTTCATCTCCCAGTACCTACTGCAACCTACATCCTTCTGAATCTGCTTAGTGTATTCAACTCTTGGTCTCCCTCTACGATTTTTACCCTCCACGCTGCCCTCCAATGCTAAATTTGTGATCCCTTGATGCCTCAAAACATGTCCTACCAACCGATCCCTTCTTCTAGTCAAGTTGTGCCACAAACGTCTCTTCTCCCAATCCTATTCAATACCTCCTCATTAGTTACGTGATCTACCCACCTTATCTTCAGCATTCTTCTGTAGCACCACATTTCGAAAGCTTCTATTCTCTTCTTGTCCAAACTAGTTATCGTCCATGTTTCACGTCCATACATGGCTACACTCCATACAAATACTTTCAGAAACGACTTCCTGACGCTTAAATCTGGACTCAATGTTAACAAATTTCTCTTCTTGAGAAACGCTTTCCTTGCCATTGCCAGTCTACATTTTATATCCTCTCTACTTCGACCATCATCGGTTATCTTACGCCCTAAATAGCAAAACTTCTTTACTACTTTAAGTGTCTCATTTCCTAATCTAACTCCCTCAGCATCACCCGACTTAATTCGACTACATTCCATTATCCTCGTTTTGCTTTTGTTGATGTTCATCTTATATCCTCCTTTCAAGACGCTATCCATTCCGTTCAACTGCTCTTCCAAGTCCTTTGCTGTCTCTGACAGAATTACGATGTCATCGGCGAACCTCAAAGTTTTTATTTCTTCTCCATGGATTTTAATACCTACTCCGAATTTTTCTTTTGTTTCCTTTACTGCTTGCTCAATATACAGATTGAATAACATCGGGGAGAGGCTACAACCCTGTCTCACTCCTTTCCCAACCACTGCTTCCCTTTCATGCCCCTCGATTCTTATAACTGCCATCTGGTTTCTGTACAAATTGTAAATAGCCTTTCGCTCCCTGTATTTTACCCCTGCCACCCTCAGAATTTGAAAGAGAGTATTCCAGTTAACATTGTCAAAAGCTTTCTCTAAGTCTACAAATGCTAGAAACGTAGGTTTGCCTTTTCTTAATCTTTCTTCTAAGATAAGTCGTAAGGTCAGTATTGCCTCACGTGTTCCAACATTTCTACGGAATCCAAACTGATCTTCCCCGAGGTCGGCTTCTACAAGTTTTTCCATTCGTCTGTAAAGAATTCGCGTTAGTATTTTACAGCTGTGACTTATTAAACTGATAGTTCGGTAATTTTCACATCTTTCAACACCTGCTTTCTTTGGGATTGGAATTATTATATTCTTCTTGAAGTCTGAGGGTATTTCGCCTGTCTCATACATCGCGCTCACCAGATGGTAGAGTTTTGTCATGACTGGCTCTCCCGAGGTCATCAGTAGTTCTAATGGAATGTTGTCTACTCCCGGGGCCTTGTTTCGAGTCAGGTCTTTCAGTGCTCTGTCAAACTCTTCACGCAGTATCTTATCTCCCATTTCGTCTCCATCTACATCCTCTTCCATTTCCATAATATTGTCCTCAAGTACATCGCCCTTGTATAGACCCTCTATATACTCCTTCCACCTTTCTGCCTTCCCTTCTTTGCTTAGAACTGGGTTGCCATCTGAGCTCTTGATATTCATACAAGTGGTTCTCTTCTCTCCAAAGGTCTCTTTAATTTTCCTGTAGGCAGTATCTATCTTACCCCTAGTGAGACAAGCCTCTACATCCTTACATTTGTCCTCTAGCCATCCCTGCTTAGCCATTTTGCACTTCCTGTCGATATCATTTTTGAGACGTTTGTATTCCTTTTTGCCTGCTTCATTTACTGCATTTTTATATTTTCTCCTTTCATCAATTAAATTCAATATTTCTTCTGTTACCCAAGGATTTCTATTAGCCCTCGTCTTTTTACCTACTTGATCGTCTGCTGCCTTCACTACTTCATCCCTCAGAGCTACCCATTCTTCTTCTACTGTATTTCTTTCCGCCATTCCTGTCAATTGTTCCTTTATGCTCTCCCTGAAACTCTCTACAACCTCTGGTTCTTTCAGTTTATCCAGGTCCCATCTCCTTAAATTCCCACCTTTTTGCAGTTTCTTCAGTTTCAATCTGCAGTTCATAAACAATAGATTGTGGTCAGAATCCACATCAGGCCCAGGAAATGTCTTACAATTTAAAACCTGGTTCCTAAATCTCTGTCTTACCATTATATAATCTATCTGATGCCTTTTAGTTTCTCCAGGATTCTTCCAGGTATACAACGTTCTTTTATGATTCTTGAACCAAGTGTTAGCTATGATTAAGTTATGCTCTGTGCAAAATTCTACAAGGCGGCTTCCTCTTTCATTCCTTCCCCCCAATCCATATTCACCTACTATGTTTCCTTCTCTCCCTTTTCCTACTGACGAATTCCAGTCACCCATGACTATTAAATTTTCGTCTCCCTTCACTACCTGAATAATTTCTTTTATCTCGTCATACATTTCTTCAATTGCTTCATCATCTGCAGTGCTAGTTGGCATATAAACTTTTACTACTGTAGTAGGCATGGGCTTTGTGTCTATCTTGGCCACAATAATGCGTTCACTATGCTGTTTGTAGTAGCTTACCCGCACTGCTATTCTTTTATTCATTATTAAACCTACTCCTGCATTACCCCTATTTGATTTTGTATTTATAACCCTGTAATCACCTGACCAAAAGTCTTGTTCCTCCTGCCACCGAACTTCACTAATTCCCACTATATCTAACTTTAACCTATCCATTTCCCTTTTTAAATTTTCTAACCTACCTGCCCGATTAAGGGATCTGACATTCCACGCTCCGATCCGTAGAACCCCAGTTTTCTTTCTCCTGATAACGGCGTCCTCCTGAGTAGTCCCCGCCCGGAGATCCGAATGGGGGACTATTTTACCTCCGGAATATTTTACCCAAGAGGACGCCATCATCATTTAATCATACAGTAAAGCTGCATGTCCTCGGGAAAAATTACGGCTGTAATTTCCCCTTGCTTTCAGCCGTTCGCAGTACCAGCACAGCAAGGCCGTTTTGGTTATTGTTACAAGGCCAGATCAGTCAATCATCCAGACTGTTGCCCCTGCAACTACTGAAAAGGCTGCTGCCCCTCTTCAGGAACCACATGTTTGTCTGGCCTCTCTACGGTACGGCCATCTGTATCGCTGAGGCACGCAAGCCTCCCCACCAACGGCAAGGTCCATGGTTCATGGGGGGGTCTGTGTAGTTACTCTTAGAATATTTATTATACCGGAGGTGAAGCACCAGATAAATATTCTGCGTAGTTACTCTTAGAATATTTATCTGGCGCTTCACCTCCGGTATTGTTTGTTAGTGGGACAGATGCCGCCGTAGTCTCTCGTAATTTTAAGAGTAAACGTCTCCGTGCTGTACAACGCCTCTCTTGTAGAGTCTGCCACTGCAGTTTGTTGGCCATCTCTGTAACGCGCTGACGCCGACTAAACGATCCCGTAACGAAACGAACCCCTTTTCTTTGTATCCTCTCTATCTCTTCTTATTAATCCTAACTGGTTAGGGTCAGACTTATAAGCAACACTGAAGAATCGGTCGAGAAAGAGTTTTATTAGCGATTTCTTTCGGATAAGTTATATTTCTTTAGGATTGTCCCTACGTATCTCAGTCTGGCATTTTCTTTTCGTTCTGTTTGTTTCATGTGGTTGTTCCACTTAAGGCTGCTCAGGATGGGTATCCCTGGATATTTTGCCGTAGATAATGTTTGCAGCAATTTGTCATCAATAGTGCAGTAGTACAGTACTGGATTTCTTTCGTATTTATGCGCAAATTGTTACATTAATTTACGTTCAGAATCAACTGCAGAGCCTGCAGCATTCGTCAATCGTCTACAGGTCTTTCTGCAAATCGCTGCAGTCTTCTGTCGTTGCTAGTTTGTTATAGACAACCCCTTCATCTGCGTACAGCTTCTTGGAGCTTCCGACATTTTCCCCTAAATCATTTATATACAAGTATATTGTACACAGTAACGGATCTATCACACTTCCTTGGAGTACTGCTGAAATTACCTTTACATTTGTCGATTTTCTTCCATTAAGAGCGACGTGTATTGACTGCTGCTTGTATTTTTTTAAAGCTTTTCTTTAATACAAAGGACTTACCTAACATACTTGGCGAAATATCAAAATTATGATATGTGTATATAAACTAAAGTGTGTGTAACATCGTAAGCAGTAAAGAACGAATGTTCAGAACACATAAATACTGGCATCTACATAATGTGCCATTATTATAAGCTAAACTATTTTCGTAGTGAGCAATCATGTCAACTTGGACTATTTTTGTCTGATAAGCTCCATAAAAATATTAGCATTTCTTTCGCCTAAATTGGTACACATTCATCTGAGGACTAAAATTACTTATCCATGTCATTTCGTACATACTTAACATTACTGGCACGTATCGTTGAAACATACGTTCATTATAGGCTGCGAATGATATGTAGTTTCCACTACTGAATTTAAGTTTACTGTTTACTACTTACATTTTAATTTACATTAAACTAATAATGGAAAGTTATTACTTTCCCTTGCACGATCTTGTACTTCCGATACAAACAGGTCGATAATTTCATAATATCGTATAAAATACCTAATACTTGGCTACCATAGGTATAGAAAAAAAGACTCAATACTTACTCATACCAGTAGTATCGGAACGTCTCTACGTACGTCAACTTTAAACCTACTGGTGTACTGAATTCTCTGCAAAGGAGAAAGATATGTGCAAGTGTAAAGTTTCGCCGTAAGCGTTGCCCCAATAACGCAGCCGTAACACTATTATTGGCTGGCTCTGAGCACTATGGGACTTAACTTCTGAGGTCATCAGTCCCCTAGAACTTAGAACTACTTAAACCTAACTAACCTAAGGTCATCACACACATCCATGCCCGAGGCAGGATTCGAACCTGCGACCGTAGCGGTCGCCCGGTTCCAGACTGTAGCGCCTAGAACCGTAACACTATTATTCATCCGTCTCTAATAACTTGGATGTCGACGACAAAAGCTGCACTTCAGAAGAACGCATAAGATTTGCCTACATTTAGTGAACACACATTAGACACAGTAAGATTCACTACTCACGTAGGAAAACTTCCAAGTGAGAGATCATATTTTTTCTCCTTTACGACTAAAATATTTCGAATTTCCTGCATAATTGCTTTACCATTTGAAATGTAATTTTCTTTTTGTGGACACGCGTTTAATATTCGTTACAACCCGAGTAGCAGAAACTAAGAATCGTGCTAGAATCCACAACAATGAAATCATGTTACTTTTTAGCCATTAGTCCTTCGACGTCCGACATCCTCGATAACTGTTCTCTTTCTGGTGTCTGACTGTTGATGCAACTTATTCCCTTTAACTATTCGTTCCTGTGACAAGTCAATTATTCGTGGTTGCAGTACTCGATCCCATCAACCTGTACGCTCTTCAGGGAAGGATTTTCCGTTGACTCATTTCCTCCTCCCCTGTTCGTTCTAGTACATTTACATTTCGTAAATGAAATGAATGAGCGTGTGGTATTGATGTCCGGGAGTCCACACCTGGCGAAGTTCGGCCGCCGAGTTGCAATTCTTTTCAGTTGACGCCACACTGGGCGACTTGCGTGTCGATGATGATGAAATGATAATGAGGACAACACAACACTGAGTCAACGATCGGAGAAAATTTAGGATACGATCGAGAATCAAACCTGGGCCTGCTGCATAGTAGTTAGACGCGCAGAACACTCAGCTAAGAGGGTGGACTACATTTCGTATCACATAAATTTCAACATCTTTCCCTCCTGGCACCACATTTCGGGTGATTCTGTTTTATTCATCTCATGATTTCCTGTGGTCCCACATTTCACACCTATACAACGCTACGCCTCAGACAAACGAATTCGGAAACTTTTTCAATAATTCCATCGTTTTAATATTTGCAGCAGAACTCTTTCTTTGCTTGTAACGCGCTGTTTCTGACGTCTTCACTGTTCCCTCCTGTCTGTGAAACCTTGCTTGGTAAACGTGGAAGTTGTCCCTTCATCTATTGTAACATTGCCTTTCTGAAGTCAATGATTCCGCTGTTCTCCTGTGTGCTGCTGTTCCTATAGTTTTGTTTTACCTTTGTTCACCCGAAACCTATATTCAGTGTTACGCACCCTATAAATTCGATACAAGTAGTTATTACTTTTGGCCATAGGGGCTCAGTAATCAGCGAAACTTCGCACGCCTTCTCTCCTCGTACTTTCGTTTCCTTTGTGAAACTTTTTTTTCATTTCTTTGACTGAATCTTTGATGTATAAATCAAACAAAAACATAATTAAACTGGTCTGCTCCCCTCCAACCATCTTAACAGGAACGGAGCCTTCTCAAAAACTGGTTCAAATGGCTCTAAGCACTATGGGACTTAAACATCTGAGGTCATTAGTCCCCTAGATTTAGAAACTACTTAAACCTAACTAACCTAAGGACATCACACACACATCCATGTCTGAGGCAGGATTCGAACCTGCGACCATAGCAGGCGCGCGGTTCCGGACTGAAGCCTCTAGAACCGCTCGGCCACAGCGGTCGGTCTGGGCTTTGGTTGATCCCATTTGACTTCAGTTTTCATTTTTATTTATTTATTTTTAAATTTGTGCGTGTCTCACGTATTTCTGTACTTCATCGCTATTGATCTTGTCAACATCTTATACAACATAAGCTTTCTGACGCTGATCAGGGTCTTTTACTGATAATCATCGAGGAAGCATTACAAAACAATCAAGACTTTTCGGACCCTTCTTCTCCAGAGACAAAATGTATAATCTGACTTACGAACAGTTCACCTCTTTCCCATTAGCAGCGCTATCGGCAAACATTTGGTTCCCATGATGGATGAAATTACATCTATTATAGTCCGTAGTCTTTGCCGACTCACAAGTATACATATGAAACACTTTGTAGGCCACGGGAGTTGTTACGTATGATTAGACGCACTTTCCATTTTAGAAATCATAGTGTGTGTTAGTTACCGTGTCCGGCGGCGCGTCTTCTCGCTAACGGTAAACGCACGAAACAAATATCTAATGAGTGCAATACAGTTCCAGAGACTAATTACCATACCGAATAACAGGCCCCTGCACAGAGGTAACCGCCTATTGACGTTCGGGCTCTCCTATTCCCCACAGCGAGTTGTTTACATTAAAAAAGCATTACTGTCGCTCAGAACCGCACTTCCGCGTCGTTAGAGATTACCGGCTCTCACGTGCCTAATCCATCAAAGCGTTAACTACTCCTGAGCGGAGCGCTCTCTTTAACCATTGTTATTACTGCTGTTATGCATCGCGCCGATTAAACTCGCATTTACCGAGTACAGCAACCGCTGGTGCAGGCTGTGCGGCGCGGAAGGCGCACATCGCCCTATGCGATTGATTGTTTCTTCCATCTAGCCGTCGAAGATGCTACCCGCATACTCGATTCACGTCAGGGGACTCGTTATTAATGACACTGAGACATGAATCTCTGCGTAGGCTCTACATGTAATCCGACAAACGGTTTCTTGAATAAATTATTCGCGACACACTTTATGACCAAGCTCGCTAATGCAAGCAGATTACATCACTGTGTGTGTGTGTGAGCGTGTTTGTGTGTTTGAGAAAGAGAGAGAGACAGAGAGAGAGAGAGAGAGAGAGAACGTGAACAGTAAAACAACTCCTTCAGTTGAAACCGAGAGGCCGTAGTCAAAAAAATGGTTCAAATGGCTCTGAGCACGATCGGACTCAACTGCTGTGGTCATAAGTCCCCTAGAACTTAGAACTACTTAAACCTAACTAACCTAAGGACAGCACACAACACCCAGCCATCACGAGGTAGAGAAAATCCCTGACCCCGCCGGGAATCGAACCCGGGAACCGGGGCGTGGGAAGCGAGAACGCTACCGCACGACCACGAGATGCGGGCAGGCCGTAGTCGATGTATAAAATTTCGTCTCCATCTGCGGGAGACATCTTCTGAGGTCGTCCGGCTGCTGCCACTGAGGCTCCAGGTACTCTCGCTTTTATAGAGCGCATAGAGGGCACCACCATTTTTCGCGTGATGACGACGGTATGCCTATCTTTGGAAGGCGTCGTCATTCTCGATGACGGTTGGGAATTTTGATCACAATAGCCATACATCACGATATAGACCTTTTCCGCAATTGGTAAACGGTCCATTTTAACACGGGTAATGTATCACGAAGCAAATTCCGTCCGCACTGGCTGAGTGTTGCGTGATACCACGTAATTATACGTTTGTGACTATTACAGCACCATCTATCACAAAGGGAAAAAAGTGGTCCAACTAAAACATTCATATTTCTTTACGTACTACACTAATATGTAATAAAAAATGGGGGTTCCTATTTAAGAAAAACGCAGTTGATATCCGTTTTACCTATGGCAGCGCCATCTAGCGGGCCAACCATAGCGCCATCTGGTTCCCCCTTCAAGCTAGATGAGTTTTGTTCTTTGCAGTTTTTTCGTTTGACGCTTATTTCGTGAGATATTTGGCCCGGTCACGATAAATGGGCCACCCGGTACTTAACGGCTGTACGGATACATGTTCTAGACGTATGGAAGTTTGACTCTGGCGTGAGTCGTGCACGGATAGCCAAATGGTAAGGCGACCGCTCGCGATAAGGGAGAAATCCGGGGTCGAGTCCATTCCGGCACAAATGTTCATTACGGTCATTCCATTCTATAGATGTTGATCGTCCATATTCGCAACTGCGAGTACATTTAATGTATTTGGCATACAGTCTGGACAGGAACAATTGCTCTTATTAAGTGATTTAAGTTGCTTCACTAGCCCGAGGACATCTGCTTATAAGTTTCTCATTTGGCAACTGTTCTTGATTCGAATTCCGTAATATTGACTTTGCCTTCTTTGACTTAGGACTTTCAGAAAGCTATAAGTAGTAACGTCTAAAAAGTGGAATTTAATTGCCCAGGTAAATATGAATGAGAATGAAAGCTAAGCCAAAAGTTTGAAAACTGTGGGAATTTGAAGGAAGGAAGATTAGGGATTAGTGTCCCGTCGGCAAGGAGGTCATCAGAGACAGAGTACAAGCTCGGATTGATTCAAGGACGGGAAAATCGGCTGTGTCCTTTCAAAGGAACCATTCCGACATCTGCCTGAAGCGATTTAGGGAAACCACAGAAATCCTAAATCAGGGTTCATGAAATGCATTTGCAGTTGAGAATACACCTGACCAACAGCTGTACAATGGATGACGACAATGACCAATTGTTCCAGGACAGGACTCGAACCCGGATTTCCTGCTTATCGCTAGCGATCCCCTTACCATTCGGCTATCCGAGGACGCCTCACGGCCAGACCGAAACGTCCACATGTGTCTACAACCTGGACTCGTACATCCGTCATGTATATTCCCGTACAGAGGAGATATCTTAATTGAAAGTCGCTTGTTAGGTGTCGGCGAATAAATACATTATTGCAATGTCTGTGTTGTTTGTTGTAGACATGTGGTTGACGGCATATGGAAGTTTAGGTTTAGCCGTGAAGAACGCTGGGTTTGCCTAATGGTAAGCTGTCCGCTCGCGATAAGCCGGAAATCCGGGTTCGAGTCCCGTTCCCGCACATATTTTCACTGTCGTCATTCCGGTGTACAGCTAATGGTTATACACATTCGCAACTACAAATTCTTTTCGTGTATTTCATAACGACTGTACTAGCCGCAGTGCACGAATGTCCGAAGGAACATTCCATCGTACTTCTCAACAACACAGGCAGTGCAGTAACGTATAAATCAGGATTGTCTGATGCGGATTTGAACCAATGTGATCTTATTTGTCCGTCGCTGGCATAGAAGACCTCAAACCTTCTTTCCTTCCCGTCTGGGCAAGCTGTGCAGTGACTAGAGTACATGTAAAGCTTACTGGGACAGGGTAAATGCTAGCTACAATGAAGTCGATAATTCGATTCTAATATTGGCATTTTAATTTGATATGCCCCACAACTGACAAAATTTACAAAAAAAAAAAAAAAAAGAAAAGTGAATTTCTTTGTCCACCCACACACTCCTGAGAATTGCACATCAACAATTTGCAATTACGCGCCCATATTACCGGCAGCTGCGTTGATAAATACGCGGCGCCTCGCAAGGATAACTACCAGATCAAGAATATTAGGTAAGTTGTTGGAAGTGGTTAAGCGTTGGTGACAATCTCGCTTCTGAATACACAAAGAGCTGTAACCGCGTTGGTGCGGTGCTGCGATGCAGACCGTATATCTCCCTTCGAAGACGATGGCCAAAACACCGTCTCCAACTCCGTACCGCTCGATAGCTGAAGGCGAAGTCCCCTCTCTCCACAATTCTCTCGTCTCCCACGGTTACGAAAATGCGGCGGAAGAATACTCAGTTTCGGCCAATGTCGAAAGCTCTATCATAGCCGAAGTCCCTCCAATGGCATTTCTGAGATCTACCCAATGATCGAGTAGGTCATAACGCCCCTAGGCAAACTAAATTCCCGTCTTCCCCACGTGTTGCCCAGCACAGGTGGCTTCGGGTGCCGGACTATCCCCAAAAGCGCCGTATTGTCCCGCGTTTCCGGTGCCGCCCATGACGGCCCGGCGAGCTACGGCCATCTGCAGACTTTATATTCCACAATTCTCAACTTCCGACACTTTTCACCAACGCTTTAAGTTAGTGACTCAATCACGCAGACGTGCAGGGAATACTGCTCTGGAGTGCCTCATATTTATCATAATTCAATAGTCATGATCTGATGCCCTTGCCAGTCCCTTTATTATTAATACTAATGTTGGTAAGCTAACGTGTAAGTGCCCATGTCCTGGCACCTTACACCAATCGTTTTCCAGAATGGCAATTCGAGACCGTTGTCGAAATACACGACACACAGTTCAGGAATATTCCACATTCTCATCACGTCGCGTCGTCCGCTGAAGAGGTGTGCTACAAGTAATTGGGGGCTTCCCAAAAGGGGTGTCGATTTAAAGTTATCATTCGTCACGACTGACACGTCACAGCACGCGCTTTTACACGTTACCAGTCAAAATGATATCTCTGGTATATCAAGAACACTGCAGATTGCTTTCTACGACGACGCACTTTTCATTCATCGCCTGAAACAACACCCACCCACACAAACAGTTACTCACGCACGTATGCGACTAGTGTCGCGCGGACGTTGACGGGCGATAGCATAACACGTCGCATCTGAGAGTAGCTGCCCACTGTTCCCCGATAGCGCGCCTCTTACGCAAGGCGTCCATTAAAGGCACCTCCAGCGCCAGCTGGAGCCGGGAGGAGGCCGCTAATGGTGTTCCAGTGTCCGCGTCTGTTCCCACGTGCACGCGCTCCGCAGCCAGCCACACGCACGCTGACTGCCCGGCTGGTGCGTTGGGCGTGCGCACTCCATCTCTGCCAGTGTGATGACGAACGAGCCTGCGTCTCCAAAAGAAACAAACCTCTCATGAACGCCACTCACCTCCGCGGCTCCCCCCACCTGCTGATTTGCATTTATGGAGCGATCGCATCGCGAACGCTAATGTAACACGCCGAGCTGGCGAGCCGACATGCGCACCGAGCACGCTTTCTTTCTGAGCAGTACAAATTGTTTTTGTACGGGAGTACGCTTGCGATACTAGCCTCGTTTTGTTCAGTATCTACTTGAACTACGTAACTACACGACCACAGAAGGAAGCTTTTAGCGCCCCGTAGATGTCGAGGTCATTGTAGACACAGAGGAACTTGAACATTTCGTTTCATTTATTTCATTAACAGTGCAGAGTAACCCACCGCCTTGAAATGTAAGGTGGGTCGGATGCTTCTGAATCTAATAGCACGTTCAGTCCGGAACCGCGCGACTGCTACGGTCGCAGGTTCGAATCCTGCCTGGGGCATGGATCTTTGTGATGTCCTTAGGTTAGTTAGGTTTAAGTAGTTCTATGTTCTAGGGGACTGATGACCACAGATGTTAAGTCCCATAGTGCTCAGAGCCAATCTAATAGCAAAGAATTCTCATTGTTCCAATCTCATTGGTATACAGTTGTTAATGCTTTTCCTTAATAATATAAAGAACATAATATATTAAGATTTCTCTCAGGTTAAAGCGAATTCAATGCTTAACAAATGTTAAAATGGTTACATATAATTTGTTACTATCTAGTTGATGAGAATATAATTTATATAATGCAAATGTCAAAGCAAAATAAAAAAAATAAACTGTAACACAATGAGCGGCAACGGCCTTGCCGCAGTGGCTACACCGGTTCCCGTGAGATCACCGAAGTTAAGCGCTGTCGGGCGTGGTCGGCACTTGGATGGGTGACCATCCGGGCCGCCATGCGCTGTTGCCATTTTTCGGGGTGCACTCAGCCTCGTGATGCCAACTGAGGAGTTACTCGACCGAATAGTAGCGGCTTCGGTCAAGAATATCATCTTACGACCGGGAGAGCGGTGTGCTGACCCCACGCCCCTCCTATCCGCATCCTCCACCGAGGATGACACGGCGGTCGGATGGCCACGGTAGACGACTCTTGGCCTAAAGAAGGAGTGCTTTTAACACAAAGAGCGTGATGAAAATAATTTGTATTAAGTAGAGGGAAGTGATATGCTGTATTTGGATGTGTAATACAGTCTACGTAGCATATTGGTTAATAATGGCCTATTTTTACCTATTTCAGATGAGAAGGTCTCGGTACAACCTCGAGATATTCTCATCTGAAATGTATGAAGATAGTAACTGTTCCAAAAAAATAGATACCAATGATGATCACGCAGCTTCTCTAGAAATAAATGATAGTTAATCGACACCCTCAATGCCAACAGGTGTTGTTGATATACCTCAACGGGGACAGCTGAAAATGTGCGCCCCGACCGGGACTCGAACCCGGGATCTCCCGCTTACATTGCAGATGCTCTATCCATCTGAGCCACTGAGGGCACAGAGAACAGCGCGACTGCATGCAATTATCCCTTGCACGCTTCCCGTGAGACTCACATTCCCAACTGTCCACAGCCTACATTCGTAATGTTCCTAAAGGATATTTGCCCATTCACTCATTACTCGCGCCAACTAAGGTGACGATTCCTGTAAGAGTTCAGGCAAAGTGTGGGCATTCGCACAGGAGGAGGTCAATGGCCGGGTAGCCTTTAACTATATGAAGATACTAACTGTTCCGAAAGAACAGATACCAATGATGACCATGCAGCTTCTGTAGAAAGAAATGCTAATTAATCGAAACCCTCAGCTGCAATAATTACAGAGAGATCGCTAGCAGCTTTGGAAATGGAACTGTAGTAATTTCTGCTGCTAATACTGTAGCTATAATTTAGACAAATTCAACGCGGTTTCACTCTTCAAAATGGTTCAAATGGGTCTGAGCACTATGGGACTTAACTACTGAGGTCATCAGTCCCCTAGAACTTAGAACTACTTAAACCTAACTAACCTAAGGACATCACAATCATCCATGCCCGAGGCACGATTCGAACCTGCGACCGTAGCGGTCGCGGAGTTCCAGACTGGAGCGCCTAGAACCGCTCGGACACCTCGGCCGGCTACACTCTTCAAAATCCTATTATTAGTTTCGAAGTAATTACAATATCTAGAACTCAGCATCTATCTGTTCTGAACATGGAACTGATTGCTGTCTTATGTGGGAGTTTGTGATCTCATACTCAAAAGAAAGAAATATGTCAGGCCGAATAAGGAGCTAACAGTGTTGCACCGCTGTGATAACGGTATAATATGGCACAGAGGATTGTAGCCTTCATTGAAAGAAGTATAGGATTGTTACCGTACTTAATTTGTGAATCATCCGTAGATTCGACGTCCTTTTGTCTTCCATTTGGTGTTTTGTTCCAACCTCATGTAGTCAAATGTGATTAGTATCAGTTCTAAATTAAACCTATTTAGTTCTTGTAAGTACACTCTCTTCGCTGCGTTAAACTGGAGCCCCCCGAAGCCCGATGGTTCCGTATAACTACAGCTGGCATGTATGAAATTTTGTGTGGTTGTTGACAAGTATATACAGGAACCATGTTCGCCCGAAGGTAACACGAACCGTTGCTTTGGACACGCTCATAATTCAGCCGTAGGGGAACATGCGTTACAGTATAGACACCATGAAATAAATTACGGCGACGTTAGCGTTTCAGAAGAGGAAGAGGCAGTAAGTGAAGAAGATGTTGGAGATATGACATTACAAATAGAATTGGGCAGAGTACTGCAAGAACTGTGTCGAAACAAGGCCCCGGGAGTTTCGTCAGAAATACTGGTAGTCTTAGAAGAGCCAGTCATGACGAAGCCATTCCATCTTGTGCGCAGGATGTGTGAGACAGGCGTAATACCCTCAGACATGATAACAGGTGTGAATATTACCGAACTATCAGTTTAATAAATCATTGTCCCAAAATACTAACACGAATTCCTTACAGGAGAATGGAGAAACTGGCAGAAACCGACCTCGGGAAAGATCAATTTGGATTCTGGAGAAATCTAGAAACACGCGAGGCAATACTAACCCTATGACTTATAGAAGATAGGTCAAGGAAAGGCAAATCTACTTTATAGCATTTGTAGGCTTAGAGAAATCTTTTTAGAATGCTGACTGGACTACTCTTATTGAAATTCTGAAAGTAGCAGGGGAGCCAAAAGCTATTTACGACTTGTACAGACATGAGATGGCAGTTATGAGTCGAGCGGCATGAAAGAGAGGCTGGGTTGTAGGTTATCCCCGATGTTACTCAATCTGTAGATTTAGCAGGAGGTAAAGGAAACCAAAGAAAACTTTGTGGTAGGAATTAAAGTTCAGGGAGAAGAAATAAAAAAGATCGAAGTTTTCCGATGACATTGTATCCTCTCGGAGCCAGCAAAGAACGTGGAAGAGCAGTTGAATGGAATGGACAGTGCCTTGGAAGGAGGATATTAGATGGACATCAACAGAGGCAAAACAAAAATAATGGAAGGTCGTCGAATTAAATCAGGTGGTGCTAAGGGAATTATATTAGGAAAGAGAGACTTAACGTAGTAGATGAGTTTCGCTATCTGGGCAACAACGTAACTGATGATGGCCGAAGCACAGAGGATATAAAGTATAAAATGTAAAGTGGCAATGGCAAGAAAAGAGTTTCTGAAAAAGAGAAATTTGTTAATATCGAATAGAGATTTAAGTGTTAGGGAGGTTTTTTTATGAAGGTAGGGAGTGTAGCCATGTATGGAAGAGAAACTTGGAAGATAAACAGTTTATAGAAGAGGAGAATAGAAGCTTTTGAAATATGGGTGCTACAGAAGAATGCTGAAGAAAATGTGGGTAGATCACGTAAGTAACGAGAAGGCACTGCATGAAACTGGGGAGAAAAAAAATTGTGGTACAGTCTGACTAGGAGAAGAGATAGTTTAATGGAATACATTCTAGACATCAAGAGATCAGCAGTTTACTATTGGAGGGAAGTGTTGGAGGGGGGGGGAGGGGGAGGCGGGTGGTAAGAATTGTAGAGGGAGACCAATAGACGAATACAGTAATCATATTCAGAAGGATATAGTTTGCAGTAGTTATTCGGAGATGAAGAGGCCTGCACCGGACACAGTAGCTTGGAGAGCTGTACCAAACCAGTTTTCGGACTGAAGACCAGAACGTTAACAACAGCGTTTTAGTCAAGACAACACATTATCATCGTCGCATGTATGTAGAGGCACCAGAATCTTAAAAACACCATAATAAATTTAAAATTCTGCATCGTGTGGCGTCTGATGTTGCCGTCTATACAGCTCATAGTGGCATACAAATTCGGGGCTCCTCGCGCTTCTGACGTAGTTTCCCGTGTTGTAGGTCAGAAGATATGAAACGTTAGTAAATAGTTCTGTACGTCGACCGGTACCTGTCAGCCAGGAAGTTTTAACAGACACAGTTTAAGACTTTCGATTATCAGCAACGCCCATTTCTCCAGTCAAGTGCCTCAGATAATCTACTGGATTAGCTGAATATATGTCGCCCACTCGTACCTTCGACGTTGTGAAATCGAGTATTTCATTTGTAGGTTGTGTAGTGGAGCTCAGATCCGTTTGCATTTCGCCAGAGCAAAAAGAACGACAAAAAAGTCACATAAATCTTACTTTCACATGTAAATCTGCATTCGTAACTATTGACGAAAGGAATGCGTAAATCATAAACACAGTCGAACTGCAGGTTGCTGGCCGACGCCTAGTTTTAGTGCTCCGGAACGATGAAATATAGGAGTTAAAGGTTGAAAGCGACGACAGGCGGCAGAGGTGCGCCTTACGAAAGAAATGGCCGGCAGGGCTGAGAACGCTTCGACAGGTGGGCGGCGAGACAGCATTAATTAGCAGCAACTGCCGAACACGATTCGTGGCCTGGCCACCGTGTTCTTTGTGCTCCACTGCGGCTTTCCTGAGGACCATTGGCAGCCGTTCTAAAACAGCGGAGCATCAGACCTTAACATTAAGGAGCAAGGCATATCAATGATACTGAGATGACAAGATAACTATTTTAGTTTACGTAGTTAATCAGATTTTCCGTTTTACTGATAACCTTTGCAAAACTAGAGAAGCGAGTATACGTATGGTATCACTTGTTGTCAGAGCGTAACAAATCGCTGAGTTTCTGCGTGAGCACTCGCGCCTGCTCACGGTCTAGCTCGCGAGCAGAGTAGCTGCTTCGTGCTGGAGAGTTAGGGAAATGCTCGCGCGTCATAATCGTGACAACACAGCAGAAGGTTCAAGTGTGAAATAGGAGACTACTAGAAAATAGACGTAGTGAGATTTGCTTATGATATCGCAGTGTTAAGTGAAGCTGTAGAATAATTAGAAGTGATGCTGATTGGTTCAAATGGCTCTGAGCACTATGGGACTTAACTTCTGAGGTCATCAGTCCCCTATAACTTCGAACTACTTAAACCTAACCAACCTAAGAACATCACACACATCCATGCCCGAGGCAGGATTCGAACCTGCGACCGTAGCGGTCGCGCGGTTACAGACTGTAGCGCCTAGAACCGCTCGGCTACTACGGCCGGCAGAAGTGATGCTGATCCAGATGGAAAGCAGCCTAAACTCTTCTTATAATATCAAAATTAATAAAGGTAAAACAAAAATCTTAATGGTGAGCAGACAAAACACCGTTGCCCCAGGCTCACTTAACAACGAGTGACTGGAGGCCGTCGAATCCTTGGCCTAACTAAAAATTATATCAGACGGAAGGTTGAGGAAGGATACTGCAAGCCGAGTCCACCAGGTAAAAGCTGCTTTTAATAACAGATGAAATTTTTCACACCCAGCAGCGATAAACAAAAATATCACGAAAAACCTCAAATAAAGACGTTTGTTTGGTGTGTGCTGCTGTCCGGAGGTGAAACATGGACACTCGGAGAACCAAGAAATGTAAAATGACAGCCTTCGAAATGCGGTGCTACCATAGATTGCTCAAGATTCCCTGGGTAGACAAGATACCAAATGAAGAGGTTCTCCATAGAGCGGAGGAAGAGAAACCTCGTCTCTTGAAGGTAATTGAACACAGAAAGGACACATCGGTCGGTCATCTGCTGAGACGTGGTGGTATCGTCAAAAGCATAATTTAAAGGACAGTAGAAGGGAAAAATACAAGAGACAGACAGAGAGCAGAAGACATTAACCAGATCATGGAAGAGCTCCACCACCTGTACCGCTCGCAAGACCTAGGCCGAAGACAGAAATGCTGACGATCTGCTGCTAACAGACCTGATGGTTGAAAACGTAAGAAATAGTTTTGAGGGAGGTGCCATTTAACAGCAGCAGTGGCGAGTCGGTATTGTGTAACACCGACAAAGTTTTCGCACTTCAGTTCACAGTTCCAGGAACCTTATTATTTTACACAAAAAGACGGGTTCGAAAAATTACTAGTGCATCATAAGGCTCAGAATATCTTCAGGAAGTTTAACTTACAATGACACTACGTGTCTTACGACGATAAAGAGTATGGAGACGAAAAATGTGATGGGCCTAAGCGTGTACATGAGATTTTAAAACGTAAAAGGAAGCTTCCTAAAGAAGGAGAAGAAGGAAAAAAAAAGTTTGTGTGCCGCTCAGATGAGCCACAAAACTACACTACTTTCACCAAAGTTTTTGCGCCTTTTTAAGGATGGTGATTTAGTAAAATACCTGGTTGTTGCAACTGAACACTTACTTCCACTTCAGGTAAGACCGTTTCGTCTGGCCCTGTTATTAAACACCGCAATTGCGCGTTCCACGCCGATTACGGCAAATGATATTCGGAGCCAGCTTGCAAAATCGAACTCCTTGCCTATTCTTTAGCACTATATAGAAGTACAGGTATCGTAGGCGCACAACTGGATGTTACATTCTTACAAGCATTGAAGAAAGTGTAGAAAATGTACGTTTTCCGTGAAGTTTATTTGTTTTTTGTGAACACAGCTGGAGCGCCAATCGTGAGGGGGTGAAATCAGGATCCGTAGCGCAACTGAATGGAAAATTAAAAATCTTCCGGTACCTAATTCGTGATGATCTGCAACTTGAAGTAACTAATATGTAATGCGGCAGGTGATATAAAGACAGTCTTGACTTCTCCAGGCATTTCCCTCAGGATCGATTTCTTTGTTTACACAAGTATCCACACGGCTCCCTGCCCTGCTCCCTGTGACGAGGAGGAGTTACAGTACTCACTGCTCGCAGGCCAGCGCTCTCCATCTGCTCGCGGAGCAAGTTTGGTGTGAAGGCCTGCACAAGTACTTGTGGTCTAGTCCACGTTCGAAGTCCCTGAGCTCCCCTAACCAACACATTTTGCTGTTACTGCTTTCCAACAGACAATACCCTCTCCACCTCTCGCGACATCTAGCGATCAGTTCCGCATCATTTGGGTTGTGCGGATACATTGGATGAGATAGTGTGTATCTAGCGCTTTCCGTTCTCCCGCCTGAGCGTTTTCTGATGCACTGACTAAACCTATACCTACCTACACAGCCTGCAACACACTGGTGAAACGTTAATCCCTCCACTCACGTTGTAATTAATGTAATATTATTGTATTCTGCTCCTGTCTCTCGAAGATAGGTGGTCAAAAAAGTACTAGATTGGAGCCCAATTTATCAAAACAGAGCAATGGAAGATCACTGAACAGATGGGGCAGATACTGAAAAAAGACAGCCGGACTGAGCTGGCAACGGGAAGCTCAACTTCGGCAGGAATGTAAGAACCTGCAGGTATCCTATGTTGCACACCGGCTCAAATCGGTCACATCACCAAGTTGTCGAACTGGCTGATGATGGTTATGATGATGTATTCGTGGCCACAACAAGAGTGGTATATACGGCGGTGAAAGTCATTTCTTCGTAATACTCGTTTCTAAAACTTTGTAAGCCGGCATTCGCATGATAATTGGTGATTATTTTCAAGAGTTTGCTACACAGGTTTTTCAGTATTTCCAAGATGATGAGACGCACGAGTGTTTTCTAAGCTATCTACTTTGTAGACTTATGGCATTTTTCTAATATCCTAACAAGGAACTGAAGCCTTACACCTATTTTACCTGTGAATTAATTTCATGGTATCGTGACAGATCATTAAAATTCGTAAGCTTTCTACTATGATAAGCATTTGATGGATGTTTAATTATAAACTATGGATTTGAAGAACATAAGTGGCTGATGGGTGACATGTTTACTAGCGCTAAATTACAAATTTCAGTGGTATATGATATCATAAATGTATTTAGCATGAACATGTAGATCCCGAGCATCATTATGTGACTGCAAACGCCACATCAGTAGACTGCTACACCCCTACACATATCTCTTGTCAAAGAAGCGATCTGATGAAAAAGTTGCTACCACTTCACGGAAAGAAGGGTAGAAGGCTAAGTGACTTATACCACGACATCTTACTGGATCTTTAGCACGATGAAAGAAGTAACCTATACTAACGCAGTGTACTCTTCCATCAAGTAATGCGGCTGCTCACACGTCGGCCGTTATGATGGCACAACACCATAAATACCCACACTGATCAGTAATCTTTTGACTTTCTTCTGTTTCCTGTCCTCAAAAAATGGTTTGGAGGGAAGATAATAGCATTAAATGATGGTGTAAACGATTGTCCACAGCTAAAACAAAGTTCTGTTCAGGTAAAATAAAAACATGGAATGACCAAATGCATTGATCACAAAAGACATTATGATGAGACATGAACGTTTGGTAACAATGGAGATGACGTTAAGATTTTTTTTCTATTGGAAATCTTATTAAATATTCTCCTACCAAATTTATCAATCTTGTGCCGTAAGTAGAAGCTCTGGAATTGACGTCGAAGGTGGCAGTAGGCTAATCTGTCGAAACTTTTTCAAAAATGGTTCAAATGGCTCTGAGCACCATGGGACGTAACTTCTGAGGTCATCAGTCCCCTAGAACTTAGAACTACTTAAACCTAACTAACCTAAGGACATCACACACACCGTTCGGCCACTCCGGCCGGCAAACTTTTTCAATTTCATCCATAAGAAGTTGTTTCCGTGTATAAAAAAAATAATGTTATTCACTAAAACAGATGGTTCATCCTATCAGAAACAAGTCCATCAAGTATTTTGTAGTGAATTAATTATGAGGAAAATACATGATACAACTATAATGAAACTATCAAGAAAATCTTTGCTGAACAGTTGGATGGTGGGTTAAAATATCAGCCACGTCTTCATCTAGACCGTTGCTGACGCTATTTGAAAAACATGGCGGCAGTTAATGGCAAGCGATATATCAGAGTAAAGCCACTTAATTCTTAGAAGGAGCGAGCGGTAGGCTGTGAGTAAAGATACGGCGTCGGTATTACGCGAGAGAAAAAGAAGGTGAAGAAATTTATCGCTCTACTATTCTATGAAGGAGGTCATCGTTAGAAGATGAGAAGCAGTGAAAAAAGTGCAGAACAGCATGAAAGGAGGAGACATAACGTGCCGATGGGGAAAGATATATTACCTCATCAGTTTCGAAATAGATCTAATAACAGCATTAGCTGGATATTTGTCTTTCTTATTGTTTTGTGTGTCATGAAGCCTGAGCAGAACGCAGATGCTGGACAACAAAGCTATCAGCAACAACCAAGAAAATTATATAATCGGTTCAACAACATGGGTACTAACATTTTATAAATTTCTACATTTTCTTACCCCGAAATTTTTTTTTATCTCGCAGATAGGACCCCACTTCATCGTCTTTTGCAAATGAATTTCGGGCAAGAGTGTTACGGTAATTGATTTAAGACGTACATAAGCGAAATATATTTTATTAATGTGCAAACTGAAATTCATATGCAAACGACGAATAAAGTTAATTCTTAATTACAAGGCGTATGACAGATTGGAGAACACTTGTACCTGCAAAAGACATATTCATTATTTATTTGTTTTCAAATGCAAATCGTGTTTATTGATTAGTACAGCTCCAAACCTTTTGTCTAATCAGCACACGCCCGTAATTGTAGACGTCTGCGAGTAGTTGGTTGGACAGATTTGGAAGAAATTTGCAGGTGAATTACCCTATGTCAAGAATTAACACGTCGGCTACTTTTAGAAGTGCGTAGTACGATATAGTTGATGATTTGAACAATATAAAAATAAATGCTAAACAAAAATAAATCTTAGAAAACGTTGTTTACTCTTTGATTTTTGAACTCTCTCGTATTTGTGAAAATGCTTTTACTGTGTAATATGCCCTACATAACACGAGTCAACTTAATGAGTAAGATGCTTATACAATTCTCAAAGTCTTAAATCCGTAATTCCATACAACCCCCTTTGCATTTTAGCAGCTAAGCGTAAGGCATATCTTACAGTTTCGAAACGCTTGAAGATTCACAACGATGGTCTCAGAGACACGTCGTGCCTTACATGTTGAACGTGGTAAACTTTCCGTGAGACTGTATCTGATTATGGTACCTGAGTGTATCCGCTGGTAAGAGGTACACACGGGAGGGCAGATGGCGTTGTTGCACGTACAGATATCATAAATTTTCGGTTATAACGCACTATAAATTGCTTATTTTCTTTCTTCGTCGAGTTAGTTTGTTACACCATGCTGAAGCGGTTGGACGAATTTGAATGTGTTGTGGTTGGCAGGAGAGCCAACACCGTGTTACTAGAGGAGGGCGAAATGCACGCGTTTTAGCTCACGCAGGCTGGCGTGAGGTCTGGAGCAGGACAAGGAAATTAGAATTTAGAAAAACGGACGTAGCTGGTGGAATACTTAACTTCAATACATTAATGATGAACGTCGCGCTAGACGGTACATGATTCATAATTCAATAGTAACTGAATATGGCGCCTTGCTAGGTCGTAGCAAATGACGTAGCTGAAGGCTATGCTGAACTATCGTCTCGGCAAATGAGAAAGTAAGTAGGCAGCGAACCATCGCTAGCAAAGTCGGCTGTACAACTGGGGCGAGTGCTAGGAAGTCTCTCTAGACCTGCCGTGTGGCGGCGCTCGGTCTGAAATCACTGATAGTGGCGACACGCGGGTCCGACGTACACTAACGGACCGCGGCCGATTTAAAGGCTACCACCTAGCAAGTGTGGTGTCTGGCGGTGACACCACAGAATCAACTTTCGAATGGGTATAGCGTATACTCTGAAGTACCCCATAGGTTATCTTTTACACCGAAAGAATCACTGTTCCCGTTGGATGGTCAACGTGACTACTGTTCTCGTAGGATGGGTAACGTGACTTAAAAATTCATCCATGAAAGTTAACTATCAAATAAATGCATTAAGTTTAGAGAAGTGATTTGTTTTAACTGTTTTCACAAATGAAGTGACTATGTACGTAACACAGGACAGCAAAAATATTCCCGGAGGGTAAAATCGTCGCTAAACTGTATAAAAATGTAACTTAGGTGCATGGAAATATTTCGCAGCACCTGGATGCACCAATACTGTGCAGTGGCGCCAAGTTACATATCACAGAGCAGAGAAGTCACAGCGTGAAAGCAGAGCCAAGGAAGAGACGATGCTGAAACCACGAATTCATATCATCCCAAAACATTGCTTTTCCACTTGAAACGCTTACAGTTTCCTTTGAAAGTGGGTTTCTCGATCACAAAGAGTCAAGGACGAACATTAAAAGTGGCAGGTATTTATCTGAGCACACCATATTGTTCACATGGACCGCTCTACGTTGCCTACTAGCGTGTATCGAGAGGCAGAAATCACTAAATATATGCGGAGAACAAGAAGTCTCGGAATATTGTTTACAGACATTCATTACAGCACATTTCTGGCTCTCCACGCACACAAAGACAGTTATGATCTTTTCCGTGCTAGGCATGCTGCTAACATTCGTGAAATTTACCCCCTTTCCTGGCACATTTTGTAATTCACTACTCGGGCAAGTAAAAATTTATCCTTGAGGAAACGAGTGAGTAGTGAGCGACATGTATTCCTCTTCATCTCAACATCTGGTGCTGGGCTACAAGTGGCTGGCGCCTTAATACTTCGTAGATATAACTTACCTGATGGGGACAAACGTGTGGATAGTGAGTTTTGGCATTTACCATTTCTGTATAAGTAACTGTTTAAACGTGGACGACAATGCAGGGTGCAGCTAGTTCATAATAACCTAGACTGTCAAATGAAACTACACTGGAGAGTCAAGGGGACTGGTACACCTGCATAATATCATGTAGGGCCCCCACAAACGCGCAGAAGTGCCGCAGCACGACGTGGCATGGACTCGACTAATGTCTGAAGTGGTGCTGGAGGGAACTGACACCATGAATCCTGCAGGGCTCTCCATAAATCCGTAACAGCACGAGGGGTTGGAGATCTCTTCTAAACAGTACGTTGGAAGGCATCCCAGATATGCTCAATAATGTTCATGTTTGGGGAGTTTGGTGGCCAGCAGAAGTGTTTAAACTCAGAAGAGTGTTCCTGGAGACAGTCTGTAGCATTTCTGGACGTGTGGTGTGTCACATTGTCCCGTTGGAATTTCCCAAGTCCGTCGAAATCACAATGGACATGAACGGATGCAGGTGATCAGACAGGATGCTTGCGTACGTGTCACCTGTCAGAGTCGTATCTAGATATCAACTGCTACGCCCCACACCATTTAAGTCTCCACCTTCTTGAACAGGCCTCTGCTGACACGCAGGGTCCATGGATTAATGAGGCTGTCTCCACACCCGTACACGTCCGTCCGTTCGATACAATTTGAAACGAGTCTCGTCCGACCAGACAACACGTTTCCAGTGATCAACAGTCCAATGTCGGTGTTGACGGACCCAGGCAAGGCGTAAAGCTCTGTGTCGTTTAGTCATCAAGGGTACAAGAAAGGGCCTTCGTCCCCGAAAAGCCCATATCGATGATTTTTCGTTGAATGCTTCGCACGCTGCCATTTGTTGATGGCCCAGCACCGGAACCTGCAGCAGATTGCGGAAGGGCTGCACTTCTGTCGCGATGAACGATTCTCTTCAGTCGTCGTCGGTCCCATTCTTGCAGGATCTTCTTCCGGCCGCAGTGATGTCGGAGATTTGATGTTTTACCGGATTCCTGATATTCACGGTACGCTCGTAAAATGGCCGTACGGGAAAATCCCCACTTCATCGCTAACTCGGAGACGCTGCGTTCCATCGCTCGTACGCCGACTTTAACACCACGTTCAGACTCAATTAAATCTTGATAACCTGCCATTGTAGCAGCAGTAACCAATCTAATAACTGCACCAGACACTTGTTGCCTAATATAGGCGTTGCCGACGGCAGCCTATTTCCATATCTCTTTATTTGAATATGCATGCCTATAACAGTTTCTTTGGCGCTTCAATGTATATGGTCCCAGAGACATTTTCAAGTCTTAAACACCTATGATGTATATATGAAGACTGAAGCAAAAAATGAAAATTTTTACCAAGGCCGCGACTCTGACACGGGTCTCCTGTTCACTATCGCAGATGCGCTAGCAACATGCCGTCCTGGCACAGTGCTTTCGCATGACTGCACAAATTACCCTAAAACACCTTCTCCTCAGTTCAAATTGCCACCACAGTGGGCTGAGACGGGAATGGGAATTTGAACTAAGAAGAGAGAAGTGCTACGGTAATCCGTGCAGTTGTGTAAATTCACTGTGCCGCCGGGGTGGTGTACTGGCTAGCGCATCTGCCTAATGTGCAAGAGCCTAGGTTCGAATCCCGGCCTCGGTATAACTTTTCATTCGTCGTTTTATTTTGCATATACTTGCATACAAACTAGACTGTTCTGGGTGTAGAAAAACAAATATTTACACTACTGGCCATTAAAATTGCTACACCACGAATATGACGTACTACAGACACGAAATTTTAACCGACAGCAAAAAGATGCTCTGATGTGCAAATGATTAGCTTTTCAGAGCATTCACACAAGGTTAGCGCCGGTGGCGACACCTACAACGTGCTGACATGAGGAAAGTTTCCAACCGATTTCTCATACACAAACAGCAGTTGACCGGCGTTGCCTGGTGAAACGTTGTTGTGATGCCTCGTGTAAGGAGGAGAAATGTGTACCATCACGTTTCCGACTTTGATAAAGGTCTGATTGTAGCCTATCGCGATTGCGGTTTATCATATCGCGACATTGCTGCTCGCGTTGGTCGAGATCCAATGACTAATAGCAGAATATGGGATCGGTGGGTTCAGGAGGGTAATAACGGAACGCCGTGCTGGATCCCAACGGCCTCGTATCACTAGCAGTCGAGATGACAGGCATCTTATTCGCATGGCTGTTAACGGATCGTGCAGCCACGTCTCGATCCCTGAGTCAACAGATAGGGACGTTTGCAAGAAAACAACCATCTGCAGGAACAGTTCGACGACGTTTACAGCAGCATGGACTATCAGCTCGGAAACCATGGCTGCGGTTACCCTTGACGCTGCATCACAGACAGGAACGCCTGCGATGGTGTACTCAATGACGAACCTGGGTGCACGAATGGCAAAACGTCATTTTTTCGGATGAATCCAGGTTCTGTTTACAGCATCACGATGGTCACATCCGTGTTTACCGACATCGCGGTGAACGCACATTGGAAGGGTGCATTCGTCATCGCCATACTGGCGTATCACCCGGCGTGATGGTATGGGGTACCATTGGTTACACATTTCGGTCACCTCTTGTTCGCATCGACGGCACTTTGAACAGTGGACGTTACATTTCAGATGTGTTACGACCCGTGGCTCTATCCTTCATTCGATCCCTGCGAAACCCTAAATTTCAGCAAGATAATGCACGACCGCATGTTGCAGATCCTGTACGGGCCTTTCTGGATACAGAAAAATGTTCGACTGCTACCCTGGCCAGCACATTCTCCATATCTCTCACCAATTGAAAACGTCCGGTCAATGGTGGCCGAGCAACTGGCCTGTCACAATACCCCAGTCACTACTCTTGATGAACTGTGGTATCGTGTTGAAGCTGCATGGGCAGCTGTACCTGTATACGCCTTCCAAACTGTCTGACTCAATGCCCAGGCGTATCAAGGCCGTTATTATGGCCAGAGGTCGTTATTCTGGGTACTAATTTCTCAGGATCTATGAACCCAAATTGCGTGAAAATGTTATCACGTGTCAATTCCAGTATCATATATTTGTCCAATGAATACCCGTTTATCATCTGCATTTCTTCTTGGTGTAACAATTTCAATGGCCAATAGTGTATTTTGCATATACTTGCATACAACCTAGACTGTAGTTTGTATAGGAAAACAAATATTTATGTTCATTTGAGGTACGCCAGTGCTTATCAGGTGCGAATGCCACAAAATTATTTCATAGTGTATTTTCCCATGTATGTCCTGCGGTGAGGAAAGCAGCAGCCGACTGCCCGGACAGAGCGGGCGGGCTGGTGATCTTGTAGGATCTCCACTGACGAGAGCTGTCCGGAGCGCGCGCTGTCCGGGGGCTCGCCGCCCGCCTAATGGCGGCAGATATCATCGGCGCGCCGGCTACAAGCGCCGCCGTGTTTTCGGTATCGGCCGATCTGCGGCCGCGCTACACTGCTCCCCGCGTGTTTCCACGTTTGCGCTGGCGGCAACGTTTAGCACGCCGCTGCCGCCTCCCCCGCGCGTGGGCGTCGCGCCACAGCTCATCTGCACCTCGCCCGTACGAGGCTGCAGTTCATACACAACGCCACTAAACGCCTTCAGTCTAACCAGAGCAGTATAAAAACAGGGCAGTCGTTATTGCTGCGGCACGGAGCGGAAAGGAGTCTGGCAAGCATGTGCCAGATCACCAAATATTTCTATTCTGCATCATGTTTCACTATGCCTATTACAGGCTTCTGGGGGTTGTAAAGCGGGCATGTGCAGTCTCCTTTTATTTCGTGTGAAAACTCACAGAAAGTGCAAATAATGCTGTACTGAGATGCTCAGTAGTGTATCCCAGCACCGTCTGGGACGTTTGCAGTCACGTCTTCACCCTGTAGTCTCATTGACAGGAGTAAAATTGTATTCAGTGATGACGCCCGCTTCGAATTGAGCCCCGATCAGCAGCGGAGATGTATTCGGAGACGCCACAGTCATCAGTCATGTACCAACCCGACTGTCGCACCTGATTGTCACCCGCCATACGGTCCGTGTCCGCCGCGCGGAGTGGCCATGTCACGGATTGCGCGGCCCCTCCCGCCGAAGGTTCGAATCCTCCCTCGAGCATGGGTGGATGTGTTGTTCTTACCGTAAGTTAGTTTAAGTAGTGTGTAAGTCTACGGACCGATGACCTCAGCAGTTTGGTCCCTTAGAAATTCACACACATTTGAACATTTTTGGTCCGTGTCCGAGTTTGGGGTGTCATCACATAGCATGATCCATTACATCCTTACATCGCAGCGGTGCGTCGACAGTATTCTATGCCCCGTTTTGTTACCTTTCTTGGCAAACGATCCTAGGCTTACATTTCAGCCCGCTCGCACACGGCGAGAGTTTAGATGCTCGTCTTCGTGTTCGTCTTCGTGCTTGACAAATCCTACCCTGGCCAGTGAAATCGCGAGTTGGGAATGTCTGGTGCATTATGGACAGGGTCCTTCAACTAGCTCGGAATTTTGAAGATCTAAAGCGTCAGTTGGCCAGAATTTGACACGATATCCTCGGGAGTACATCCATCAACTCTATCAATAAATGCCAAGCCGAATAACTGCTTGTTATAAGTGGATCAACGCGTTATTGACTTGCTCAATATGTGATGCTCTTTTTCTTGAATAAATAATCCAATTTTTTCTGAAATTATAATTGTTTCCCTGTACATGTATATCACTTCTACCAATTTCCGTCCCATTCGTAAAATTCCTTCCTGACGCGTCCTTTTTTTTTTTTTTTTTTTTTTTTTTTTTTTTTTTTTTTTTTTTTTTTTTTTTTTGTCTTGGGGTATGTGTGGATATCAGATGCCAAATGGCTGTAGCTGATCAGGGAAACACACTGATTGTTCTCATAGTTACATTTAGCTAGACATCAGCTTGCCGAGTATGAAGACACTAGCGAACAGCAGAGAAAACAAGTGCAGGGGGAGCTCCTGTAAGTACAGATGAAACTGGTTCAAATGGCTCTAAGCACTATGGGACTTAACATCTGAGGTCATCAGTCCCCTAGAACTTAGAACTGCTTAAACGTAACTAACCTAAGGACATCACACACATCCATGCCCGAGGCAGGATTCGAACCTGCGACCGTAGCGGTCGCGCGGTTCCAGACTGAAGCGCCTAGACCCGCTCGGCCACAGTGGCCGGCCGATGAAACTGGTCTCAACATGTTCCTGTAAGCTTCGTAACGAAGTTAATTAGCAGTGTCCTTGGAGCGTTATACAACTGAGTGCGAAACGTTGATGTTTTTTACAGCATACCTCCCAGGTATTTATACTTCACTGTTCCAATTTGTCGAAAACTTGATCTCATTTGATGACTTCTCAGTCGATTTGGTAGAATGAAACAGAATCTCTCAGCTTCTCTTGAAAGATGACATGAGACACTGTTCACGGGGATCTCCCGGTTTGATGACATCTTTAATCACGACGGCCCTTCTTGTATTGAAGAGCGCAGTGTATGTGCTGAAGCCAAGTTACAGTCTATGCCTTCCTTCTCTTCCGTTGCCATCCCTAATACCACCAGCACACAAGTTACACAGCACAAGGGCTCAGCACAGTTGTTTTCACAATGCACTGGTGATAGCCAGAGCAGATGAAACGAGACGGACCTCTCCCACCAACCCATTCAAAAATAGATCACCGCACTGATTTTCGAAGTAATTACTAGGAAAATAGCGTAAACATCGACAAGAGATGGCGTAGCATGTGTCATCTTCATTATCTCGGGCCAACTTCATAGGTTAACATCGAAAGGCAACGTCTGCAACTAAACGTTTATATCAGCGCGCTGAGACCACTTCTGTACTTGATAAGCCAGTTTCTTGGCTACTCCCAATTCACCAGCATATCGTTCCGTTGCTCGTGCAGCTATGGAACGCCTCTTTTACCGATCTTCCACGGGCGACGAAGCAGTTTGGGATCCGCACGAAATATTAACTGGCGTTGCTTGGTGTGGAGCAAGTTCAACCGCAAATCCGGGGTTTTCACAGCCTACCACCCTGGTTACTGCAGAGGCTCAGAGTGGTTTTAGAGTTAGTTCAGGACAGGAGAAATTGCACTCTTGCATCTGTTTTTAATACATTATTTATCATGTTTTAACTGAGCACCACATCTCTCAGTCGTATTTACGGGTGATTCTGTTGGCTGCTCTCTTTTTTTTCCCTGACCATGTCCTAAAGGTCCGATTGAATTGCCACGGCCGGCCGCAGTGGCCGTGCGGTTCTAGGCGCTGCAGTCTGAAACCGCGAGACCGCTACGGTCGCAGGTTCGAATCCTGCCTCGGGCATGGTTGTGTGTGATGTCCTTAGGTTAGTTAGGTTTAACTAGTTCTAATTTCTAGGGGACTAATGATCTCAGAAGTTGAGTCCCATAGTGCTCAGAGCCATTTGAACCATTTGAATTGCCTCACGAGTTTGCTGTATTCGACGCGGAATTATACGCGATCTTGCGAGTACAGGAGCAGATGAGATATGTTAGGGGTACAAAATCACCGGTCTGTTCCGATTCCCTGAGTGCCCTTCACTCTGTACAACTCTTGACTAAACTCCTCGCCAACTGGTCATGAAGGCCCAAACGGTACCGACCGGCCGCCGTGTCATCCTCAGCTCAGAGGCCTCACTGGATGCGGATGTGGTGGGGCATGTGGGTCAACACACCGCTCTCCCGGCCGTATGTCAGTTTACAAGACCGGAGCCGCTACTTCTCAGTCAGGTAGCTCCTCAATTTGCCTGACAAGGGCTGAGTGCACCCCGCTTGCTAACAGCGCTCGGCAGACCGGATGGTCACACGTCCAACTGCTAGCCCAGCCCGACAGCGCTTACCTTCGGTGATCTGACGGGAACCGGTGTTACCACTGCGGCAAGCCGTCGGCCCTACAACGCTTGTACCCAGCGGATAATGTAGCCTAGAATATCCAGGACGCTCTTCTCGAAGTACAAAGGCTAGAGAAGAAAGTGCGCCACGCGGGATTAGCCGAGCGGTTAAAGGCGCTGCAGTCATGGACTGTGCGGCTGGTCCCAGCGGAGGTTCGAGTCCTCCCTCGGGCATGGGTGTCTGTGTTTGTCCTTAGGATAATTAGGTTAAGTAGTGTGTAAGCTTAGGGACTGATGACCTTAGCAGTTAAGTCCCATAAGATTTCCACACATCTGAACATTTTTTTAGAAGGAAGTGCCATTCTGATGGGTACTAGGGCACATCGGTATTGCAGGGTACGAAAGGGTGGCTGCAGCGGCCAAGGAGGCGTGTCGAGATCCGCAATCCAGTGTGTCACCTCACTGCATGCTATCGTCTCGCTGTTGAGGCCTAGACTCGTGCGTCGAAGGGAAAGAGAATGGTTGGATGTGATATACAATTAGCTGCGTCTAGTAAAGTCGACAACGCGGCCGTGGCGTACCTCCTTCCAACCACGCAGGCGGGATGAGGTCCTCTTTACTTGTCTTCGCTTAGGTCGCAGCCCTATGACGTTGGCTTCTTGCTGTGGCGGGAGGAGGCTCCAATGTGTGGTGCTTGTTGCGTAGAGATCATTGGGCGCCACATTATATTAGAATGAGTTTTATATTTCAGACCAGAGGGCAGCTTCAGATTTTCCGACAGATGTGCCCTGTGTTTTAACTGATGTTGAAACAATGTGGAGAAAGTTATGTCCAAGCTGTTTCCTAAAATTTTAGGGAGATGTTCTTAATGCGTTGATAGGATGACTGGCTCACACATGTTTTTTGTATGTGGTCAGCCAGTCACATTTCCCCGTGCCGTTATTTTAGGTTCTCAGTCGTTTTAATAGTGTTTTAATCGAAGGAATAGCACCATTCACCTCTTCTCAAAAATGGTTCAAATGGCTCTGAGCACTATGGGACTCATCATCTGAGGTCATCAGTCCCCTAGAACTTAGAATTACTTAAACCTAACTAACCTAAGGACATCACACATATCGATGCCCCAGGCAGGATTCGAACCTGAGACCGTAGCGGTCGTGCGGTCCCAGACTGAAGCGCCTGGAACTGCTCGGCCACACAGGCCGGCTTCACCTCTTCTCCTTAGTCTTAAGGCGTGTGAGATAGAGTGATTGTGTAGATCAACATGAGTATGATGGGAGTAATTTTGCATTTTTACTTCTTGCTGTGCAACAACCTTTTTTAGCCATTTTATCCACATTAGTTTCTTTTAATATTTGTAACGGCCGCAATAACCTCGCCATTCACACACACACACACACACACACACACACACACACACACACACACACCTGATAAGCGACTGCCTCTGACTGCGAAGTGTGCACTCAATGTCACAAGCCTCACAAAGGTAACTGAAGACCTCCTCGCACATGCATCTTGAGTTTGGACAAGTCGATATTAATGCCTGGCAAACCATGACGCCATGTACTGGGAATAATAAAATAACTGGTGCGATTCGTGTGGTTTCGCATCACCAGGCACGTAGTTTAGCTTTAGCGTTCGTAAATAAGCGCGATTCTGAGTATTACGTAAGGAGCTGCGTGCACGTAGGTGTTGGCCAGTTCGATACAGGGAGAGCTGCCTGTAGGTAGCTGCGATAAAAACAGCCTGCCTGCTGTCTCAAAGTCACACCGCCCTTGTTCGTGGTAGCGAGGGGAAATATCTTCAGCAAAATCAGGTTAATTGGGCCACTTGTGATTGTCAACCGACGAGTTCTTTTGCGAAATCGCAGCGGACCCTACACGCCTACTTTTCGGCAGCCGAACAGCTCGTTTCGCGACTAGTCCCACGGAGGACAAAGCACGACGGGTCACCCAAAATATGCCGAGAGAAATTTTCCGTTGTGTTTATTTTATTTTAGTTTATTTATTTTTTTCTGATCCTGCGTCCACAAAGAAGCAAGACCGGACGAAAAACCGGCGTAGAAATTTATAGCGGCAGGAAGTGTTCTCGAACGCCACTAATGAGCGACTGCGAAGATCGATGGTCTTCTATGTTTCCAGTATTCAGAGTAGAAAAAAGGAAAGAAGTGAGACTTGGAGACGCAAGGACGCTGCTATGCGAGGGAGCGGGCGTAGCTGATTAGGTGTTGCGGACCGTCGTAAAGTAGGCGGCCGAGAGTCCCGTATCTACGCGGCGCGCCGAATACGGCGGCCGGCCACGTATGCTTATTGTTCCCCAGCGCCTTCGTTAGCCGCGGGCGTCTGTCACCGCCGTAACCGCCCGCTGCCGGCCGTTGTCCACTCTCCAAACGTCAAAAAAGAAACCCCCGAAACGAGGCGGCCGCGCCACTATCGGCTAGTCCCGTTACGATCCCGACGTGGCTGCTCCGGTGTCCAATTAAATCCGTGCGAGGCCAGCCCCGTAAAAAAAGGAGCCACAAGAACTCACGCATAGGTTTTTTCGAATCTGGGGCGCCGTCGCGGGGGCGAATGGAACCGTCTTTGATCTTTACGACGAACGAGATGTGACATGTGATCGACTTGGCGGGCTGGTTCCTGGCGGACACTGGTGGGCTGTTCTCCCGTGGCAGACCTCGTGCTACATTTGGCGGGACGCCAGTCTTAGCCAATCCTCTCCGATTTTCGTCCAACCAGAACATAACGGGTAAGGTAGTTTCGGAAACGTCATTTCCGAAAATAACAAACGCACTCCCAAAATAAACTCAGGGGACAAAACATTACTCACTCCTTAAAAAATGTACGCCAGTTGCTTCAGAGCACCATAGGTTGTGCAGGTGATGCGGTTATCTATAAGAAGATTACAATGCCAGAAAACTATAGCGACCTGCAGAAACAGCTGTGGAGGATGGACGATTAGTGCAGGGATGCTCAGCTGAATATGAACATAAGAATAAGATGTATATACTAAGATGGTATCTGTCCTTTCTGAGACGGCCGGTGTGGGTTTCGCAGGAGGTGAGCCAGAGATACATTCCCGCAGTCGCGCTATCCTCTGTGCCCTCGATGGCTCAGATGGATAGAGCGTCTGCCACGTAAGCAGGAGATCCCGGGTCCGAGTCCCGGTCGGGGCACACATTTTCATCTGTTCAAATGGTTCAAATGGGTCTGAGCCCTATGGGACCTAGCTTCTGAGGTCATCAGTCCCCTAGAACTTAAAACTACTTACACCTTACTAACCTAAGGACATCACACACATCCATGCCCGAGGCAGGATTCGAACCTGCGACCGTAACGGTCGTGCGGTTCCAGACTGTAGCGCCTAGAGCCGCTCGGCCACTTGGGGCAGCTTTCCATCTGTCCCTGTTGACGTATGTCAACGCCTGTAAGCAGCTAAGGGTGTTCATTTCATTGTAATTTCAGAATAATGTGTGCCCAAATGAAATGGAAACTACACCGAAGAGCCAAAGAAACTGGTACCTCTGCCTAATATCGTGTAGGGCCCCCACTAGCACGCAGGAGTGCCGTAACACGACGTGGCATGGACTCAACTAATGTCTGAAGCAGTGCTGGAGGGAATTGACGCTATGAATCCGGCAGGAATGTCCGTAAGTCCATAAGAGTACGAGGGGTGGAGAGCTCTTCTGAACAGCACGTTGCAAGGCATCCCAGATATGCTCAATAGTCTTCATATCTGGGGAGTGTAGTCAACAGAATTTTTTAAACTCAGAAGAGTGTTGCTGGAGCCACTCTGTAGCAATTCTGGACATGCGAGGTGTCTCATTTTCCCGCTGGAATTGCCCAAGTCCGTCGGAATGCACAATGACATGAATGGATGCAGGTGATCAGAGAGGATACTTACATAAGTGTTACCTGTCAGAATCGTGTCTTGACGTAACAGGCGTCTCATATCGCTCCAGCTTGTGACGCCACTTCCTTTGGACGCAAAACTGAAAATATGAAATAGTACCCAAAACCTAATAAAAGCCCCAAAATCCAAGAACCCAATTTTAAGTCCCACTGGAATAACATCACTAGAGTCGTAGCAAGTATATATAGAAAAGAAATCTAGTATAAAGTGATTAATGTTTTGCAATGGAAAAGAAAAGAAATAGAACCCATTAGTTTCAAATTAAAATAATAGTAGATCGCAAAGTAGTGTATCTATAGATCACGGAATAGAACGGGTGAACTCAATGAATACTCCTTGTGAGTACTCTTTGAGGACACTGCGTAATACAGAAGACAAAAGTCATACATTGTTAATCTGCTGCTGGTGCTTGCTGGATCAGGTCGTATCTCAACGTATGCTCTTGTATGTAGGCGCGACGAGATTGTTTTTATGCATTTTTGGAAATTTTGCGATCTGTTAGGAATCATTTAACTTGAAATAGGTAGATCAGCAGCCTTGAATGTATCATTACGGAAAGCCAAAGGAAAAAAATAGCAGAACTTGTCTTACACTGATTATCATACAGGGCAGACTGAACTTTGCCCCAAAAGTAATAAATTGTTGGCAATTTACCGACATAGGAAGTGAACATTGGTATTGAATTGCGAGGAAGTACTGAAGTTTCGTTAAAGTAGCAAAAGAAATCTAGATCTTGTCACAAACTCTTTGACGGAAACTTGTGTAACTAATTCCACCCAGCTTAGGGAAAAGTTACACAGTGATAGGAAGTGAATAGTATAGAATAAACCAGCATAAAGTGGATTTACCGTGTGAAATTTCTTTCAAACCATTTAATATTGTGTGTTTATGAAATATTTATTTGTGCGACGATATAGATCAAGTAACAAAGCGCAGCATGAATAAATATTCTTTGCCGCGTTAGAAAAATATTGTACCGATTCGAACTATTAAGCTTACGTAAACTGAAAACTTTAGGGGAGAAACTTTTGCCCTACATGGACTGTAGCCATAATTAGTACAAGGATAGCCATTGGTGTGCAAATACGTGTAGCTGTGCTCGTACACGTTGGGGAGCATATAATTTTTTGAAGTGGTCGGTATCACTGATACGCACTCGGCGTGAATACAGTGCAGCAGGACAGATTTTCTTTATGTAATGTTCCTCATAAGACAATATTACCGCTAGTTGGTCACAGCACGAATTTCATCAACGAACATTTCCAGTGTATCTTGTAAGTAGGCTGTTTAGGTTTTCTTATTGGCAACGCCACGTAGCGCTCCGTATGAAAATCACTGGCTGTGCTGTATTTGTCTCTGATTTTGTTCCATCGTGTCTAACTTTTGAAGATTTTGTTCCATTGTGTCTAACTTTTGAAGCTTTTGTCCCATTTGTTGTATTAATTGTAACAACAATGCACAGGTGTCTGAAACATGTTCCTCAGTGCTTTTCGGCAGCGAATTTGCACCGGCAACATTCACATTTTGACAAGCAGTGACTGTGTCTTGACTTATTTGAGAAAACTGAGAGGACCCAAAACCTGAATCTACAGTATTTGCGAGATTGTATCCTGTCATTTCGGTTTCCTGAGGCGAGCTGTTGCTGACCGATCGATCGATAACGCTTCCCTGTTCACTAACTGATTCACTGTCTACGCCATTATTTGCCGCCCACTCCATTTCCCTATGCACAATTACCAAATTACTAGTTTGAACATTAGTTAATTCATTACACGGTGGCGCTAACACACTGCTTTCGTCTTCACTGTCATTTCTCAGTTTACTTTGGAGCCTAGTATTACGTTTTTCACACGCCATTAATGTCACAATATTTCACACGACAACACAGAAAAACACAATTTGAAGAGCAAAAATAAGAGAACACATTAGCATAGCACTGAAAATAATATCTAGTTAATTGCAAGTGCGGCTGCGAAATACTTGGTGCAAATCTACATGCATGCCACAACTGTTTTACTGTACAAGAATAAAAAACTGCAACTGCAAAGGAAATTCTCTCTACAATTATGTGCTAGCAATAAACAAAGGCTGCACTAATTGCACAAACTACAAGAAAAAATCAGAAGATTTCAGTGAGGTATCCTGGCAGGGTCGGCATATGAAACGTCCCCTTAGAACAATTATACATGACTGTGTTTAAACTGACACAATATTTTTAGCGCGACGCAATCTGACATTCAAAAATCCCTACAAAAGAATGGCCCTGCCTGCAAATCACTTACCTCACAATAATCTTGTTTATTCGAACTACTGCAATACAGCGAGCGCCACTACTACCAGCTAAATAAAAGATTCAAACTACGGAAGGCACTAACTACTGATAGGCATAGTTAGCAAATGAAAGATTTTAATAGAGAACAAACAATGTATTTACCTGAATAGTCATCAAAAGTCATAATATACATAGCGGTTCATGACATCCAGTCTTACAAATTTCGAAATTCCACCATTTCTCTTCCCACATCCACCAATGCTGGCGGCTCACCTCCAACTGCGCAACGCTACGCGCTGTTAACATCCAGCTGCCCAACACTACAATGGCCAACAACAATGCAAACCAGCCACAGACTGCACACAGCACAGCCAGTGATTTGCATACGGAGCGCTACGTGGCGTTACCAATAAGAAAACCTAAACAGCCTACTTACAATCCTAAGAGGAGCAGTTACAAGCTGCGTCCATGGATTCGTGAGGTTGTCTCCATACATGTACACATTTCCAGTCATCAACAGTCCAATGTCGGTGTTGACGGATCAACAGTCCAATGTCAGTGTTGACGGGCCCAGACGAGTCATAAAGCTTTGTGTCGTGCAGTCATCAAGAGTACACGAGTGAGCTGTCGGCTCCGAAAGCCTATATCGATGATGTTTGGTTGAATGGTTGGCACGCTGACACTCGTTGATGGCCCGGCAGTCAAATCTCCAGCAGTTTGCGGAAGGGTTCCACTTCTGTCTCGTTGAACGATTCTCTTCAGTCGTCGTTGGTCACGTTCTTGCAGGACCTTTTCCCGGCCGCAGCGATTGCGGAGGTTTGATGTTTTACCGGATTCCTGATATTCACAGTACATTCGTGAAATGGTCGTGCGGGAAATTCCCCACTTCATCCCTACCTCGGAGACGCTGTGTCTCATCGCTCATGCGCCTACTATGACACCACGATCTTGATAACCTGCTATTGTAGCACCAGTAACCGATATAACAACTGCGCCGGACACTACCGCAGCGCCGTATTCTGCCTTTTTATGTATCTCTGTATTTAAATACGCGTGCCTATACCAGTTTCTTTGGCGCTTCAGTGTACGATTACATGTAAAGAAATTTTAATAACGGTATTACAATTACAGTTCATGTGCAACATTACAACTATACATCTTTGCCACTGACATTTATACACTGATCCTGGCGCGTTGGAAGGGAGTAGATGGTTCCGGTGTAGAAACTCATGGGTTGCTGATGCATCCAGTTTTCATGGTGTCCTGACTTCTTTGCTACAGGTTAACCTCTGACCTTCAAAAGATTCTTATGAAATAATATATACTGCAACAGTCACTTATTACTAATATTTTGGTAGCACGGCGTGTTCCCGCAGCGTGCTGTCATCACCAGGTGGATCTATAGTTACTTATACATCGTAATCAATATGTAATGAGGTTATGTGTGGAAAAAGAGGCCTGTTCAGGAATATAAATATGTTACAGTGTGTACATACGTGATAAGCACGATTAGTCATGTTGTTAGAGCATTTACTTACATTTTTGTTGGTAATTTCGTTGTCTGGTACACAGAGCACATAACAAGTACATTACAACTCAACACTTCCACAACCATTTGCTTACATCAATCCAAAAAGTCTTAAAAGCTGCAGTGCACAGTGAAGATGAAATATTTATATCGAGATGTATTTACGTTATGGCAAATATTAGGTGAGTAAATGGCAAAGATAATTTTTTCTCGATGAAATTGGCATTCAACACTGGAGAAGTTTTTAAAGAAGTTAATATTATGATACTAAATGATGAACTTGGAAGTGATAATGTGGAACGAAATGGCAACAAGAAATGAGAAAATTTCTGCGAAGTCATTAACTCCGCTGCTGCAGCTCGTGATACCATCACTCCATCTCTCGGCCTCTCGGCATACACATTCAACCCCCTGGGACTACATACAACACCGCTAGAACAAAATTCTCCTTTTCAATTGGGTATATCATAAAATGTGAAGCACTGCGCATAAATTTTCGAAGATATCAACTACTGTATCCTTATACTATCACTGGTAACGGTAACTACCGTAAAATATCTGGGGCGATATGTAGTGGAAAGACCGCATGAAACCAACTGCAGGAAAAGCAGATGCAGAATGAGATTCACTGGAAGAATCTTAAGGATCTGTAATTCACCTACCAAAAAAGTGGCTTGCAAAACACTTTTCCGCCCGATTCTTGAGTATTACTCATCAGTGTGGGACACATATAAAATTGAATTAATAGAAGAGACAGTGAAGATCTTACGAAGAACGGCACACTTCGTTGCGTGATGACTTAGGGATTACCGTCACGAACAACTTAAATTTGAACCATGACATAGAAAATGTTATAGCAGGCCCTGGTGGCCGAGCGGTTCTAGGCGCTACAGTCTGGAACCGCGCGACCGCAACGGTCGCAGGTTTGAATCTTGCCTCGGGCGTGGATGTGTGTGATGTCCTTAGGTTAGTTAGGTTTAGTTCTAAGTTCTAGGGGACAGATGACCTTAGAAGTTAAGTCCCACAGTGCTCAGAGCCATTAGAACCATTCGAAAATGTTATAGAGAAGGCGAACCAAAGACTGCATTTTATTGAAGAAAGTCTCAGCAGATTCAACAACTGTCCAAAGACTGCGTTTTAGTGATAAAAGTCTCAGCAGATCCAACAATTCTACAACAGAGACTGCCTACACTATGCTTTTCCGTCTGCTAGAGAATTGCTGCGCGGTATGGTATCCTTATCAGACAGGGTTGACGGAGCACGTGGGAAAAGTTCGAAGAAGGAAAGCTAGTTTTGTATTATCGCAAAATAGGGGAGCAAGTGCCACGTGCCACGTGCCACGTGAACTGGGGTGTTATTATTAAAACAAAGGCGTTATGGTGAGATGTTTTCACTAAAGTTCAATCACCATGTTTCTGCTCCAAATGCGAAAACATTTTGTTGGCTCGCACCTATATAGGGAAGAATGACCATCCTGATAAGCTAAGGGAAACCAGTGTTCACACGGAAAGACTGAGGAGTTCGTTTTTACCATATGTTATTAGAGAGAGGAACGATCGAAAAACAATCTAAGATTGGTTCTGTGAAGCCTTTGCCAAGCGATTGGATCTGTACTGTAGTGTAGTAATGTAGATGTAGTCGATGCGACAGCTTTACGGACATGCTCAACAAATTCCAGCGACAGATTTATAAGATAGGCGTTGCGCTTCACAAAGAGGTTTCATACTGATATTCCGAAAGAGCATGTCTCTTGAAGAGTCGGTCAACAAGTTACTTTCTCCCCATATGTCTCACGAAATGATCACAAAAAGAAAATCCGACAAATTAGAGCCAACATGATTTACCAACAGTCATTAATCCCACGCGTCAGTCATGATTCGAAGACAGAAAATGGGAAGCGATAGCGGTTCAGAAGTACGCTCCACCACACACCGTAAGGGGTATTGCTTGGTGGAGATATTGTACCACATGGTTGTGAGACACTCCACCGCTGATATAATTCATGGCATCATACAAGGTGTAACAAGTACAAGTGCAGATTTTTTATATGTGGTGCCTTAAGTCTACACACATCTGTGAGTGGGTGTTTTTCTCTGTGTAGAATGAAATTTTACGACCTGAAGTATTCTGCACGGTCGTAACTGCATCACTAATTGAACTACGCTTGTCAGTGTTGATCAATTGTTTTGCGTCTATGCGTCCACACTTCACTACCTGACCTGTTGCCCAGAGGAAAATAGCATTAATGGATTGCTGTTACCACATGTACTTCGAGGTACTAACCAACCTAAAAACATACTACACCTAATAGCTATAACTACTAGTCTGCAAATGAAGAAAATACTGATGTAATGTTATTCAGTACACCGTCCTCAGTCGTCAATGTAAATATCTACACCTATGCGTGTTACACCCTTTACGCCTTGGAGACGTGACAGAATAGCTGATATGAACCATTACGTTTGGATTTTCCCGTAACCACGCCACGAATAATGTTGCCTAATTTGTTGGTGTAACAGCACAGACTGCCCATTGTATCTACAAGGGACGCTATACCAGCTGCAGCCATGTAACACGGCTCGAGGACGGTGGTCGTAAAAAGATCCTGACTACACTGACTGTAAACGATGGTCAAGCATTGTCAATGACAACTGGTTTCAGATCTGGCAGGAATTGGTGCTGACTGTGAGTGCAGGTCCATATCAGCCAGCTTACGAGGAAACATTACGAAGGTAATAGCACGAAGTGGGTAATTGGAGTACGGTACATCGCAAAAGGCCACTGCCCGCAGCGGCACACAAGAGCTGCAAGTCTTCAGTGAGGCATACAGCGCAGAAACTGCGCAGTAGCTGACTGGAGGCGTGTAAAGGGTCGGACGAATCGCGATGAGACATCTTTACAATTAATTAGTTGTCGAGTGCTGCGACGGCCAAATGAGGCGTTTTAATCCATATTTTATAGAATGCACAGCTCAGGTCGGATTTATTTCTACGATATTTCAAGCATGTTTTCTCTACCATAAATTTAGCCGCTCATTCAGGTCACCGTGAATATGAATCAGGTTATTTATTTCAATATTGTTTTTTGTGGTCTTCACTCCGATGACTGATTATATGCAGCCCTCCATGTTAGTATATACTGTTCAAGCCTCTTCATCTCCCCACATCCTTCGTAATCTGCTTACAGTATTCATCTGTTCGTCTCCCTCTACGATTTTACCCTCCCACTCCCACCCCCACCCCCACGCGCACACACACACATTTCCCTCCATCTCTTGATGGTTCAGAATGTTTCCTGTCAACCGATCCCTTCTTTTAGTCATGTAATGCTACAAATTTCTTTTCTCTCCAGTTCTACTCATTAACTCCTCGTTGGTTATATAATCTACCAGTCTAATCTTCAGCATACCCTTCTGTAGTTCCACAATTCAAAAGCTTCTATTCCCTTTCTGTCTAAACTGTTTGTCGTTCAGCTTTCGCTTCCATACATGGCTACGCTCTGGACAATTACCTTCAGAAAATACTTCCTAGCAGTTATATCTCTATTCGATGTTAACACATTTCTCTTCTTCAGAAATGGTTTTCTTGCTATTGCCAGTCTATATTTTATATCCTCCCTACTTCAACCGTCATCAGCTACTTTGCTCTCCAAATAGCGAAGCTCATCTACTACTTTAAGTGTCTCGTTTCCTAACGTAATTCCCTCAGCATCACCTGATTTAATTCGACTAAATTTCATTATCCTTGTTTCACTTTCGTTGATGTTCATCTTATATTCTCCCTTCAAAACACTGACCATTCCATTCAACTGCACTTGTAAGTCCTTTGTTGTCTCTGAATTACAATGTCACCGGAAAATCTCCAAAGTTTTTATTTATTCTTCCCAAACTTTATTCCTACTACAAATTTTTATTTGGTTTCCTTTACTGCCTGCTCAGTGCACAGGTTGAATTCCATCGGCGATAGTCTACAACCCTCTCTCACTTCCTTCCCAATCACTTTTTCATGCCCCTCCACTCTTATAACTGCCACCTGGATCTCAAATCAAGTTTTAAATAACCTTTCACTCGCTATATTTTACTCCTTCTGCTTTCAGAATTTCAAAGAGGGTATTCCAGTCAACGTTGTCAAAAGCTTTCTCTAAATCTACAAATGCTATAATCGTCTGCTATCTTCTAAGATAAGGAGTAGGGTCAGTTTTGCCTCGCGTGTTCCTGCATTTCTATGAAATCAAAACTGAACTTCTCCACGGTCAGCTTCTATTAGTTTTCCATTCTTCTGTAAGAAATTCGTGTTAGTATTTATTAAACTGGCGGTCCGGTAATATCCACATCTGTCAGCAACTGCTTTCTTTGGCATTGGTATTATTGTAGTCTGACGCTATTTCGCCTGCCTCATACATCTTGCACCCCAGATGGAAGAGTGTTGTCATGGCTGGCTCTCCCGAGGCTGTCAGTACTCCTGACGGAATGTCGTCTGCTCCCGCGGCCTTGTTTCACCTTAGGTCTTTCAGTGCTCTTTCAGGTTCTTCTCGCAGCATCGTATCTCCCCTTTCATCTTCATCAGCGGCCTCTTCCATTTATATATTATATATTTCAACATTGTCGTATAGTCATCATACCCGCTGATTGTAGCTCAATGATGCTGAAATGCGTCGGGAGAAAACGTGAATAACAGGAGGATCTGAATCCCACAAGGAAAATCGAGTGATGCGGTAGAAAAAAAGAAACTCTTTTGAGTGTAACGTAGACATGCTGCTTGCTGCTGGTGGCAGGAGGTTGATCGTTACACGGTAGACAGCAAAGCGTAAGCCGGCAGCTTAGCGGGCGCTCGCGACGTAAATCAGCTTTCACCCGCTGCTCGCCTCAGCCAATTTCCGGACCGTGTCTAGGTGTCACACCGTCGTCTTGCGTCACCGCCGCATTAGCAAGAAATCGTAATTAAATGGCACTCTCAGAAAAAACTTTTAAAATGAAGCCAAAAGTCATAGCTGCACTGCAGTAGAAAGCGTCTTAAAATGCCAGGTGTACCCAGCGCCAATTGACAGGCAACAAAAATAAATAACCTGTAAATGGCATGTAATTTTAACTATGTATTGATTTAAATCTACCGCCATGGAGGGCAGTGCTTCGTCATGCGATTAAGTAATTAGAAAATGGAGCACACAGCTGCAGAAGTGACTGCTGAATTTCAGTAGCAATGAAAGAAACTCCTCTCTCTCTCTCTCTCTCTCTCTCTCTCTCTCTCTCTCTCTTTGTTTCTGTACTAGATCACATTCATATTTGGCCTATCAACGTAGGTATAGCGAAACCTCTGTCCAACTTCCCACTGCTCATCTCGAAACCTAGAACTGAAAATATTTTTAATCGAGTGCTGATTGTGCATTTAGACCACATGCCCCTCCCGCCAAAGCTGATCTTCCAGCAAACACTCCAAAGTTTGTTATACTTCGTGCGTAGGAATTCCTAATAGGGTGTAACAGGTATAAGTACAGATATTATACGTAGTATCCCAATATTTAGTGCGATGGTTGTTTCTTCTCTCCGTCGAAAAGTCTTCCAAAGAACACATCACAAACTTTACGACCTGATGTTTTCTCCGCAGTCGTAACCGCAGCACTAAGTCGACTACGCTTGTCAGCATAGACTAACCATTTGGTGTACCTGCATCCACACTGCAGCACCTGACCTGCTGCCCAGGGAAAGTAAACATTAATTGGCTTGCTCTTGCCACTGTACTTGGATGTACTAACCAACCTAAAAACATATGACTTCTAATAGCTATAATTGTTAGTCTGCAAATCAAGTAAATACCGGTGTGATACTGCTGAGTATACCGTCTTCAGTCACCAACAGAAATATCTGCCCTTATAGCCCTAACACACTGTACAGACTTCATGCGAAAAATGAATATGAGATACTTCAGGTGGAAACAGATCATTTCACAGACTTGGTTCTCATAAGAGCATCAGTAGGTTGCACACAGAGTGTAGGGAGGACAGCCGTTTTGAAGAGAGCGAACAGAAATAAAAATACCAATTTTAACAGATATGTTGAGCACGTCACGCCGTCTAAATAGTAAGAAGAGATATAAATTCATTTAAAATCAGTATTAGTGAAGGCGATTTCTAAACGTAAATTTGTTGGAAGGGTTCTAGGAAAATCCAATGTGTCTGTAAAGGAAATGCTGGTGGCATACAAGACTGTTGTGCAACCAATTGTAGAGTACTGTTCAAGTGTTTGTAGCCTTTCTTATAGCAATGACAACAAGCAGTGAACGAAATCAGAAACGTGCCGATAACTTAGTAACAGGTTGGAATGGTGTACATGAAGGTGTGATAGAAATGCTCAGATAACTTAAGTAGGGATCCTTAAACTATGACGACGTTCGTTTCACGAAACGCTGTGTGCCAAAATTTGAAGAACCTGTATTCGAAGTAGACATTGCGACAATTATAAGGCTACCACCGTATATCTCGAGTATAGATCGTGTGAATACGGTGAGAGAAATTAGGGCTCTGCGGAGGAATATAAGCATTTGGCCCTCGCTCAGTACTTGACTGGAATAGGAAAATATGGATATTACTTGTACGACCTACGCATCACCATGCACTGTACAATGGCTTGCGTAATATACATGTTGATAAGAACACTGTGGGCGGAGGCCTTAATATTTTTGCTCATAAGTGTATGTGTTGTAGTTCTCAAAGGGGTAAGGGAATTGTCCGGAAATGTATTTGTGGTATCGTCCAGAGATCGCGCAGCCACACCAAAGTCGGCAACGTTAATCGATACCACAAACAACAGCGAGGGCTCGCAATGACGTATGGGAAGCGCTCATGAAGATCACAGCTCTTCCACATTACAGTAGCTCTTTAACACTGAGGTCAATGTAGTATTGAAAATGCAAGAGCTCAGCCCCATCTCGAGACCTCAGCTACAGCAGCCAGCATCATCGTCTAGGACAAACCAGTACTTAAGGTTTCAAATGAACTTGCACTGTCCGCAGCTCGTGGTCGTGCGGTAGCGTTCTCGCTTTCCACGCCCGGGTTCGATTCCCGGCGAGGTCAGGGATTTTCCCTGCCTCGTGATGGCTGGGTGTTGTGTGTTGTCCTTAGGTTAGTTAGGTTTAAGTAGTTCTGAGTTCTAGGGGACTGCTGACCATAGATGTTAAGTCCGATAGTGCTCAGAGCCATTTGAACCATTTTTTTTTTTTTTTTGAACTTGCACTGTTCTTACTGTTGAAAATTGAACCTCGTTATATAGTGCATCAAATGACGTTTCCCTAATCCAGTACTCCTGTCGCGAAGTTAAGTAAATCTTTTATTTATTTATGTAATAAAGTGAACCATTATTTGATGTGTTCTAGTTGAGAAGCCTCCTTCCAGAGCAGTCAAACAACCCGCAGTAGTGGCCAAACGAAAGTACATAGTTTCGCCTGGTCACAGCGGTATTCTTATACGCTTAAGAGCCAAAGAAACTGGTACATCTGCCTAATATAGTGTGAGGCCCCCGCGAGCAATCAGAAGTGCCGCAAGACGACCTGACATTATTAAATGTCTGAAATAGTGCTGGAGGGAACTGACGCCATGAATCCGGCAGGGCTGTCCATAAATCCGTAAGAGTAAGAGGTGAGGAGATTTCTTCTGAACAGCACGTTGCAAGGCATTCCAGATGTGCTCAAGTCTGGGAAGTACGGTGGCCAGCGGAAGTGTTTAAACTCAGAAGAGTGTTACTGAAACCACTCCGTAGCAATTCTGGACGTGTGGGATTTCGCACTCTCCTGCTGGAATTGCCCAAGTCCGCCGGAATGCACAATGGACATGAATGGACGCAGGTGATCAGACAGGATCCCTAACTACAGGATGCTTACATAGGTGTCACATGTCAGAGTCGTATCTAGATGTATCAGGCGTCGCACATCACTCCAACTGCATACGCCCCACACCATTGTAGAGCCTCCACAAGCTTGAACAGTCCCCTGCTGACATGCAGGGTCCATGGATTCTTGAGGTTGTCTCCATACCCGTACATGTTCATCCGCTCGATACAATTTGAAACGAGACTCGTCCGACGAGGAAACATGTTTCCAGTCATCAACAATCCAATGTCGGTGTTGACGGGCCTTAAATCTTGACAACCTGCCATTGTAGCAGCAGTAACCGATCTAACAACTGCACCAGACTCTTGATCTCTTATATAGGCGTTGCCGACCTCAGCGCCTTATTCTGCTTGTTTACATGTCTCTCTATTTGAATACGCATGTCTACACCTGTTTCTTTGGCGCTTCATTGTATTTATCAACCGAGTCAGTTCACATCAGGGGGTCTTTTGCTGATCAAAGTGTGTCCAGTGACTTCTCTTTGTATTTTAGTAGAAGCAGCGTCTCGTTATTGGCAATATGTTTGAAATTGCCTGTTCTTCGCTTTTCGTGTTATATTAGTGTCACCTGGTACGTCAGCGTCATATGGGGTCACTAAATAAATTTTTGACGACGAAAAATCGCTATCTCCCATTTGCAGAACAGCTTATTAGTTGATTAAAATATTAAAGATGAGGTGCAACTGCTGAGTACTTGTAGCAATCCGGGGGAATTTTTTGACTCAGCTAGCATTTATGCAGAAAACCGTAGGGGAGCGTGATACAGGTTTCGGGCATCACCAGTTCTGCCACGAGCTGTATGAACCGGACACTTTACGCCCTCGATCAGACCTACCAGGTTAGTTTTATCTCCAAACCGGGCTACTCAAGGAAGGAGCTGCGGCGGGGAACTGGTTTTAAAAAAGCGTAAGGTAGGTCGCTGCAGATGAGGACTGCAATCAAATACACAAAAATAAAGTGGCTGTCACAGAAGTGAGGCGAATGCAACGAGGCGTCAGCCCAGTGCGTCGATTTCGCGGGGCTTTCAACACAAATGCGGGTGAGCGCGGACACTGCCAGCAGAGACTCGGGGAATGGACAGCGCCCGGTAGGTAGGCTACACGCAACGCAACCTCTAGCTCACCCAACTCCGCTTTATGTTATTAGCATACTTGACCGCCGTGGACGGCAGATGCTACTTGTCGCACCACTCGAGCGTTTATAACAGTTTTTATACGATGTGCCATTCCGGCTCAAAAGAAGTATTAAGATCAGTGCGAAAGCTGGTAGTTACATATGTTTAACATTAGACTTTCCCGTCGCATTACATCTGACTGTATCATACATTTCAGATTCCGACCTTCCTGAAGAGATAAAACTTGAGCTCCACTATTTTCGATTTTCTTAACACAATGACCTTATAGTAAACGCTCGGATGACCTTTCTGCGGCTACCAGCAGGGGCACCAGGAGCGCTTTCCTCCAACTACGAGCGTCTTCCCGCACACGCGTATTGCCTGCTCCCGGCATGATAAATTCCGACGCCGCCACGCGATTATCGTCAGTCGCGCCTTGCAGCAGTGACAGCAGCAGCTACCACCACCTGATGATGTCGACCAGTTGAATCGATGAAATATTGTGCGAGTTACACAATACGATCCGGCGGCAAACTCGAGAAGCGTATTTGCAACAAAGCATGAAAATTAACAACATATATTCTTGTTTTGATTTTATATATTTCCGACCCGAGGGTCCTTACAGCCATTTACATAATATTTGGTATATCTAACAGAACATGACAGCAAAGGGCAAAACATTTGCCATAAGGGCAATAAAAACTATGCAACATGATAAAATATGAGTGTAAAACGTGGATTCATTGCGTTACAAGGACAAGGTCATTAGTAACTACAAATAATGAAATATTTAACGGTCTTATACATAACTAGTGGACAACAGACATTGTGGAATAAAAGACCAAAACACAAATTACAATGCACAATATTACAATCAGAAAAATTTAAATTGTCAATATAAAACATTATTTACAATGATGTGTAATACGTAAATGTGTTGTTAGGACATTGCATGCCGCATGTCAGCCTCAGTCTGGATCACGGACGCGCTAACTGCACCAGTTTAAGATGCGTACGTTTTTGCTGGCCTTTGCGATCATACGTGGGTAAGTGACGAACTAGTGTGTTGGCATAAAAGCTTTCACACATAGATCGGGTCACCTCTGGAACAGTCATTAAAAATGGTTCAAATGGCTCTGAGCACTATGGGACTTAACTGCTAAGGTCATCAGTCCCCTAGAACTTAGAACTACTTAAACCTAACTAACCTAAGGACATCACACTCGTCCATGCCCGAGGCAGGATTCGAACCTGCGACCGTAGCGGTCGCGCGGTTCCAGACTTTAGCGCCTAGAACCGCTCGGCCACTCCGGCCGGCGAACAGTCTTTATTTGTAAGTCATTGTAAATAGCGGTATTCCTAACGAACCATGAAGCATTTAATATGATTCGCACTGCCTTGATTTGAACAACCTGAAGTTTGTGGAGATTCGAAGACACTGCATGTCCCCGTATGGTGCACGCATATAACATGACTGATCGTATCATCGACTTATAAAGTAGGAGACTGATTTTCCAGTTTAGAGAAGGCTTTCTGTTTATTAAAGGATACAAGGCGGCTAATATACTGTGTCAGGCAAGAAATGCGAGAAAGCTAAGATCCTTATAAAAACATCGTTCTCTGATGATCGTTTCAGTTTGATATAAACAAGGAATATTTACCCTAGAATGCAAATTAAGTTGCAGGTCGAATTGTATTTGCTTATTGTGCCACTATGCGAGACATACAACGCTAACAATCTCCGTTCAGAATTCAAATGGCGCTTTCTGCAATTTTAGAAAAGCAAATAAGTCTTATGCTAGTCATTCCAAGACACGAAAGTGAGAAGGTCATACTTAAAACAGGTTTCACAGCAAACAGACTGTTTAAGGACATTTACTTTGGTGTGATTCATCTTTACGATTGGAACCTTATGGGCATTCAGCATTACTTTATTAATATACTATTTCTCCTGTTTCCTGGCCTTATCGCATGTCCTCACAGGGTTGGCATGTTAATCTGCATTTGGTGAATAGTAGAGATTGCCCAGATGCTTTGCTTGTCCCCACCAGTTTCCCCTGAGACGGAAAATGTGTACTCTATCTGTATGCGTGTTATCCCAGGTGAAAATGTGAGGACATGTTAGAAATGTTTCCGAATCCATTAACAGGGACAGGACTCGGGTACTAGATCATTATTCATCCAGACGGATGTGGGACACCGCCAATAAACCACATTTATGATCGCCGCAATACCGGCGTCGTAACTAATTTGCCGGGCAGTTTCGATCCCCGGACGACATCTCTCTCCGAATCCCGGAAGCAGCGTGCTAACGGCCGTTACTGTCCTGGTGGGTCATTTCAGCAATATACTCTTATGAAGAAACAGTCAATCTTCGTTGCAGGGATGCATTTATTATTTATTTACCAGTGACGTCTTTTACCTGATACAGGTATCTTCAGACTGGCTGAATATTATATGGTTTAGGTACCTGGGAGAAGGACCCAGCAAATAATTGCCCTCATCAAATATCTGGAAACATCATGCGGTGCCCTTGTTGAGGCACGCAACGTCGTCCAATGAATGTAAAACAGGATCAGGCACGCCTAGACTAGTCACCATGAAAACACGTCGTAGGTATAGTTGCTCATGTCAGGCCAATGCAAATAGCTGTTTATACTGACAGTATTTAATTCCCATGATCGTTTCCAAAATTATACAATTTCATCTACAGATGAAGTACGTACAGTGATCCAAAATGTAACCAAGTTGTAGTAAATTAGAAGTATTACCTGCTGCAAGCATAACGTATGCCAGTTCTTGTGCGCGCCTACTATAAAGTTCATGCTAGCCCAACTAAAATAGAAAAAAAGAAATTATTAGGGCCGGAGTTACTTTAATTTATTTGGAGCAGAGAAAAATTTTCCACCTGGGGAACATATTTAAACTTACCATGTCGTATCTCAAAATTGCTTTGCTCAATGAAATACCTTTTTTTCAGTGGGTACCAGTATACTTCGCTAGGAAAGGAATCTTTCCACGGATCAGTTTTGCATTGCGTTTGCTACGTATAAGCTCCGGAAGGTAACAAATTTTCTCTCAATTTTGTCCGTATTTAACTCGTAACAAATACGAATTTTAATTTTATTGCCACCAAAATTACGTAAAAATTCTGAAATTGTGACATGTCTATGCAGTGCTCAAAGCTCGTCAACAATCTGAATTTTAATTTTTTTCCCCCTTGAAGTGCTATTTTCGCGCTTGAAAACGTTTTCAGTTCGAGAAGTGGCAGGCTCAACACATTGCGCAGCGGAAGTGGCAACACAGTAGGAGCCAACAGTGGCGATACAGCTGTCATTGGCGTGTTGGTGGCGAGAGCAGTCCAGACCGCTCGCTGTCAAACGCCAACTAATTTAAACAGGGATATAATGCCCTGATCCACAATAAACAAATATTCCCGCCCAAGAATAACACTACTGGCGTAACTCATCGAACTTCCGACATTGCCAACAACTGCCAATCCACTGTTGCTACAGAAAAATACCCGCCACACCACTCTTTCTAACATTACTTCACTGCAGGTGTGTGTAATTTTAGATGGAGTTGGCTGTTTTTCTGTCGCAACAGTGGTTTTTCAGCTGCCTAATAGAAAACAGTTTTCTTCCTGCACACACACGATGTATAAGAATTGTATATTAAATTTATCTGTTGAGTGTAGGCGCCTAATGGTTGTGTGATTCCTGTCTGTGTTTCATGATGATGCCAGACCATAAGACTGTGCTTCGTTAGTGGGTGTACAAGACAGTTGGTAGTGACTTGCGTATTGGACAGATATGCTATACGTGGGGGCGTGAAGTGTCAACGAACATTTTCACTGTCACAAAAGTTGTTCCCAACGACGTACTCTATAATCCCTAGAAGATTAATGCAAAGTCTTTGAAACACTCCGTATATGCTATAAGAGCCTGTCGCAGACGATGCAATAGTACGTTTGAGCTCACGATCTGTTACGAAATGCAAGAAGGCTTGAAAACGATTAGCGTGTGGTTCAAAGATAGGCAGCATAAATTAATGAAATGCTCGAAAATAGTGAAACGATCCGAAATCGTGGCCGGCCGCGGTGGTCTCGCGGTTAAGGCGCTCAGTCCGGAACCGCGCGACTGCTACGGTCGCAGGTTCGAATCCTGCCTCGGGCATGGGTGTGTGTGATGTCCTTAGGTTAGTTAGGTTTACGTAGTTCTAAGTTCTAGGGGACTGATGACCACAGAAGTTAAGTCCCATAGTGCTCAGAGCCCTCCGAAATCGTTTGACTACACAATCTGCGATAAGCCTCTGGAGTCCCAATCGTCAAGTCTGTGCTCGAAGAGATTTAAATTGTAACTATTACATTAGAGATCTTGCCCTGAGTAAGGCCAGCGTCCGAGTGACAGCCATCGGAAAAATTCAAAGGATGTGTAAATTCGTCCGCAATGAATTTCTCATATAAATCCCAAGTCCTACCTCATCTTGAGTACTGGCACTCAATCACGAACCCTTGCTAATTCGATTCAAAGAAAAGATGCGTTTTTCATCCAAGTCCATTTAGTAAGTTCCTGTGGCCCATTTTGCTGACAATTTCCGATCGGCTGTTAATACAGCAAAGTATCTAATGTAAAATCACACATTGCTTACTGCTACAATTTCCGATCGGCTGTTAATACAGCAAAGTATCTAATGTAAAATCACACATTGCTTACTGCTAAAGACCTCAAATGCACATTTCTGGAGAGCCAAGCTCCATATTACGTCCCCGCAAGCACACATCGAACAACGATCATGACGAACCAGTCAGAGAAATCCGAACTCGTATTCTGGCTTACCCACAGTCATTGTTCCTGCGTCCCATTTGTGAAGGGCCAGTAAGGGGGGAAGTGATAGTGATAAGAAGCAAGGTGGCTGGCGATGGAAGGATGTCGTTCTGGATACAGCCAAACGTCGAGCCATCCGGGAGGACTGCATAAACTTTCCTATAGCACATATCTCATTTAAATTCAGTAAATAGAGTCTGTACTTCATTCAGCACCAAAAATTTATTTTTTCTTTGAAAGAGTTCGCGCTTGGAATGAAATTCGATACGTATTCACAAGTTGACGATAACGATCCAATAAATCTGACGGCAGCCAAAATACGCTGTGGTGTGGTATTGTCTCATTGTGTGTAGCAAATTGAGATTAGCTATCACACAATTACTAATTGGTGAAGGAGAGTTCAACAGAACGTTATTGACAAGAAAAAATTGCATTAACCGATATGTACGGCCGTCATCAGACATCAAACACCTAGTTTCATTAAAAACTGCGCAGCTCAAAGCCGCATGCGTCGAAATTTCTCCTGCTCTGTAACACTTTTAAGGCCTTCTTATTATTATTAAGAGAAATGTGTCCGCAGCTCGTGGTCGTGCGGTAGCGTTCTCGGTTCCCACGCCCGGGTTTCCGGGTTCGATTCCCGGCGGGGTCAGGGATTTTCTCTGCCTCGTGATGACTGGGTGTTGTGTGATGTCCTTAGGTTAGTTAGGTTTAAGTAGTTCTAAGTTCTAGGGGACTGATGACCATCGATGTTAAGTCCCATAGTGCTCAGAGCCATTTTTAAAGAGGAATGTGAAATCTGAATAGCCAGGACAACAGATCTAAAATATGTAAAAAAAAAAGCAAATATTATCGATCAGGATTTCCTCAGAAATATAATTGATTTGTGTGAAAGGTATATTAAATTTTAATTTCTGGAGTTAGATCTCGCGGAGTCAACTGAACATGTGAAGTGTACATTTGTTTCTGCAACACGGTCTTAGCAATGTTCTATAAGTAGCCTGAAACCAGGTCAAAGACCACAGTTTTAAAGTCATGCTTCCTTTTGTCAACTGAAGATGGAAACAGGTTGAAGTTGATTCGGTAGTCTATTTTTTAATATAGTTGTTATAGTACAAATATCGTACGGACGTAGGCTGTATTAAGAAAGGCAACATAAAAATCTTCATAATTCAATAAGAACTCATTCGTCACCTCGGCGTAGCAACAATCAGAATCTGGTAGGCCAAGGCTTTTATAATTTCATAACACATTCTATATTCAAATAGATTTACAGAATCAGATGACTTATGAAAAAAATGGAGATATGACCAAAAATTTGAGGCTGAATGATCCCACACACGTAGAACGGCGTATCGTGGACGGGGAGGTATTCTCAGTCAACATGTTTCACTGAAGGTAAAATCTTCTACACTGACGGGCCGCGTCATGTTCCTCTTCAGTTTCTTCTACACGATTGACGTTTCGACCATTCTGCTGGGCCCTTCTTAATGATATTCTAGCATTCAAGGTCGTACATAAAAACGTGATAATAAAGAATTTTTTATTTCTATGTTTTAGGGTTGGCATTTGTTTATAAACGTTAGGTTTTGTTTATAAACGACTTTGATTTTTTACATATGTGATTGGCGTTAACATCTGTTACAAAAAAAAAATTCTGAGCATATATCGGCAGGTTTTGAAATTTATCACTTTCACCCTTTTTCGTTGTTAGTTAGCAACATTGTTTCTGCGTGGGCTCTATTTCTGGTTCTTTGGTAGTCCAACAATTAGATTTTACAAATGTTTGCTTGCGAGGCTCATTGTTTTATAGTTTCAGGTGTCATCAGTAATTATGTGAACCTATGTTTTATGTTCGCGCGCGTGTCTGTGTATGAGTCTGTGTGTGTGTGTGTGTGTGTGTGTGTGTGTGTGTGTGTGTGTCAGCGCGCGCTCGCGCGTGTTGATCTGTCTGCAAGACTCTCATTGTCAAGATGGTGGATAACAGGGAAGTATGGATGAGTTAGTGTCACTAGGGAAGGTTGAAAGGAATACAGGTAGACATCCACATGTCCAACATTCAAAATTGATTTATTTACTGGTAAAGAGCAGTGTTGCAGAATAGGAAAGTAACAACTGAGGAACTGGCAACAGACGGGCAAGGAGGGAGTAGAAAACGATGGACTACGTACAGGCGCGGATCCAGGAAACGGATTTGAAGGGGAGGCGGTTATAGTTTTACTTCCTCTCCCTTTTCTACACCCACCCCACCAACTTCACCCCTCCCCCCAAATATAACACCGTCTCACCACTTTTAAAGTGTCACAGATACCTGCGGTTCTAATAACATTAACTATTTGATATAAGAATAAATGCAGTATATCGCTCTCGTATAACTTTCAAGAAATTCCAGTTCCGAGAACTACAACAAACTTCCAGCTCCGAGAGCTACAGCTGTTGGAAACTATTCGTCCAAAACTTTCAGAAGTATGTGTCACGCAACTGATTTAATAACTACAGTAGCAAAACTCTCTCACAATTTTAACAAATGGTTCAAATGGCTCTGAGCACTATGGGACTTAACACCCGAGGTCATCAGTCCCCTAGAACTTAGAACTACTTGAACCTAACTAACTTACGGACATCACACACGACCATGCCCGACGCAGGATTCGAACCTGCGACCGTAGCGGTCAATTTTAACAATTTCAAAATTTTCAGGCCTTAAAATCAAAGTGGGCATTCACCGTTACGATTACGAACACAGGCCTGTAGAATGTGCCTATGGGAATACTTTTTACATCTATCATTGCTGCCTACTACAACCCCTAAGTCTGTCGTTCTGTAAATGCCAATATTTTAGGTTGTTCTTTATTGACATCAAATGAAACAACAAGTTTTTTGTTACCAGGCACTGATTTATTTATATCACAATGCGTTTCGAAGGTCTAAACCTCCATCACCATGCGTTAGTGTGACATATTTGTGTTGTGCTATGATTTTGTGATAACTTGTGGCACTGTTCAGTGGAGAAACAAAACACTATTTCAGAACACGGTTTTTTTGACTAAAAATTAAACGTATATCTAAAGTAAGATAGAATACCTCTAGTGGTCACAGGCTCCTTTTTCTATCGTAACACATCACATGTAAACTGTCATATTTTGTAAATAAAGATGGAATCTGAAAACTACTAGGCGCAAAGAACTTACAGCAAAACAGAAACACTGTCTCGACGTATAAAGAATATACATCATAACAACATTAATTAGAATAAGGTTTAAATGACAGTGGAGTTCCTTGTTTGGGTTGCTGACTATTTCAACGGGAGTACAAATCTTTTCCTGTGAAGTTTATATAGCTTGAATTTCATACTCGGATATGTAATCTGGTGCCATGTTGCAAATTTTAAGTACAATAATTATGTTGCCAATAGTGATAAAATCGTGCATAAATAACAATTTCGGCTGGGATTCAGAGATAGGGATGAAAAGATGGAGGAAGACAGAAAGAGAGAGAGATTCAGGTACAGAGTGAAGAGAGTGATTGGAGGAGAGCGACTTTTCTGGAGTAAGAGGTGCTTAAGATTATACAGCATCTGTTACTTATAATGACTAAGTAAGGGTTGGAATATTACATCGGTTAATGCTTTAACAATACGCAGATAGATACACAATTTATGCTGTTAGTTGATGTTCATATAGTTTCAAGCTGACTGGACTGCAACCTGTTGGTGTGATTGTATGTTAGAAAATGAGGCCATTCCGTTGTTCATTTGGGAATGTTATGGTGACAAACTAATTGTGTGTGTGTGTGTGTGTGTGTGTGTGTGTGTGTGTGTGTGTGTGTGTGTGCGTGCGTGCGTGCATTCCACATTTAATAATGTAGGCTGTTGCTGAAAACAGAGATGATACTATTGTAAATATTGGCATTTTTGTCATTTAGGATGGTTTGAGGTCCTCTCCTTTTGTTTTTGTACTGCTGGAGTGTATCAAGAATGTCTGGTTTTTTGCCTTTAGGTTGGGTGTGTATAATGGTGATATCTGTGTTGTTGATGTAGTGTTTTGTTTCATGCAGGTGGATGTGTGCTTTTTTGTTTTTTAGTACTGCCATGTGTTCTTTGGATGTAACTTAAAATTGTTTACCTGTCTGATCAATGCAGAAACAATCACAGTTCAAACATTCTGTTCTGTACACGTGATGAAGTCCATTTGTGTTGCTGTTGCAAGACAACTTCTAACCAATCTTGTTGAGTAAAAGGTATGGTTATGCCTTTCCGTTCGAAGACATTGGCAATCTGATATGAAATATTACCTGTAAACGATATTGTGTGGAACACGTTGGTTTCTTTTTGTTTCTTGTGACGGAGTAAATAAATGTCATGTGGCACAACTGTCTGGCGCAAGTCTTGCAATTCGATGCCATTGAAGAGACTTGGCGTGTCCTGAAAACCAACGGCACCCGGTTTTCCCCGAGCGGTCACCCATTCAAGTATTAGCCGGGCCCAACGTTACTCGACTTCAGTGCTCGGGAGAGAACCGGTGTTACCAACGTTCAAGGTCATTGGCAGTGATGTGACTGTTTCGCCTCTGTTGAGTGTTTTGGGTGTCTACTATTTGCAATGGCTGTTTGTTTCATTATTTCAATTTCTTGTTCTCATTTATCTTCAGAGAGTGGTAGTTGGATCGCCAACCCGCCAGGGTAACCGAGCGCGCTAACGTGCTGCTTCCTGGACTCGGGTAGGCGCGCCGGCCCCAGATCGAATCTGCCCGGCTGACTAACAACGAGGGCCGATGTGCCGGCCAGGCTGGATGTGGTTTTTAGGCGGTTTTCCACATCCCGCTAGGTAAATACCGGGCCGGTCCCCACGTTCCGCCTCAGTTACACGACTCGCAGACATCTGAACACATTCGCACTATTCCATGGATTACACTCGACGCAGACAGTTGGGGTACACTCATTCCGTACCAGGGGGTAAGGGGCGGCGGCAGGAAGGGCATCCGGCCACCCCTTAACCATTAACATGCCAAATACGATTAACAATGGCTGACCCTGCGTAACTGTGGGTCAAGGCTAAGGCAATAGAATAGAATAGTGGTAGTTGAATCACTCCGTTGATCACATGCCGGAATGCTACCATTCTGTGGAGTGTGGGGTGACAGGAGGAGATGGGAATGGTAGTGTGTGTTGTGTAGGCTTCTGACAAATTTGGAGCCGATGGCTGTTGTTCTTTATTCTAATGGTAAAATCTAAAAAAATTGAACTCTCACCAGCTTGGCGTTCAGTCTTTCTGTAATTTTTCGCTTTGTGGGTGGTGGTCCATTCCCTTTCTGCCTCGGCATATTCAGGGTCCTTTGGTTTAACCGTCCTATACTTGGACTCACCGTATCGGTGTTGCTGTCAAAAGCAGGTTCGATCAGCTGTGAATCGGTGCCTTTACCTGTCGGTGAGGACGCAAATCATCCACATATACAAGAGATTGAAACGGAGCTTGTAATTTTCTAGTGTTTGTTGCCGTTCTCTGAACTCCTTAGTTTTTAAGCTATTTTATCCTCCAGGGGATCGCTGAGAAATTTGTGTACTTTGGCATATACAGGGTGTCCGAAAAGTCTTTCCCTGATTACGTAAATTGATAATTCAGGCTGGAAGTAAGATACAAATATGAAACTGGTGTCTAATTGTTTACAAACTATCAAAGTTTTTTTTTTCCACACATCAGTAAACTTCCACTTCCATTGTTGCCCAATGACAGTGCACGTCGATATCACGTATTGAGGACGATGATGGTTATCTCAGACGAATTGCCTTTTCCGACGAAGCGACCTTTTTTGTCAGTGGAGTAGTGAATCGCCATAATGTGCGCATTTGGGGTTCACAACCCCCTGGCGAGGTCATGGAGAGCACCAGAGGCAGTCCAAAGGTGAAGCTTTGGTGCGCGCTATTGCAAGATCGAATTATCGGGCCATTCTTCTTCGCTGAGGCTACCATCACATCTGCAGTGTATCTGGACATGTTGCAACTGTATGCTATTCCTCAGCTGCTTCAGTATCACCCCGATGTCTTGTTTCAGCCAGACGGTGCACCGCCTCATTGGGGTTTGGACGTCCGTGCCTATCTCCATATGACCTTTCCTGGGCGATGGATTGGTCGTGATGGGCCAACGGTTTGGCCTCCACGCTATCCTGACATAACCTCATTAGACTTCTTTTATGTCAAGGACGAGGTCTACCGAACACATGTACCAGATCTTGAAACCCTGCGGCAACGGATAACCACAGTCGTTGAATCGATCCCTCCAGTGATGTTGGCTAATTGAATATCGCCTAGATGTGCTACGTGCTACCAAGGGCGCTCATGTGGAAGTTTACTGATGTGTGAAAAAAACTTTGATAGTTTGTAAACAATTAGACACCAGTTTCATATTCGTATCTTACTTCTAGCCTGAGTTATCAATTTATGTAATCAGGGAAAGACTTTTCGGACACCCTGTATTATCGTTTTTCTACATGAGTTTTTTTGTGGGGGTGATGGGGTCCGTGACTTGCTCCACCCCCCCTAGGATCCGCGCATGCTAGAGCAGGTGTAAAACCGATCACTGTGTGCAGTGTCCTGCTAGGGGGTAGGAAGCAGCGGCCAAGTGGCTCTGGCGGAAGACGCGCGACAGATAGCGGAGGGAGCGGCCGGCTTACAGTTAACTCGCCCGCCCAGTGTCAACCGTGTCCAGACTGGCCGCGGCGGCGGTGGTGGGGGGTGAAGTTTCGGCTCGCGCGCCGCCAGGCGGCAGCACGGGGGCCCGGGTCGGCGCGCACCTCGCGCCGGGCGTCCAGTGCGCACGCGCTTTCGTCGCTGTGCGCATCGCTCCTGACGTCTGGACCGCCGGAGGCTGACCGCAACACAACAACGTGACGCGACGCCGGCGTGTGTCCCGCCCGCGCGCAGTGTGTGTTTGTGTATGTGCCGCCTACCTGACAGTGCTAACCGGCGATCGAGACTGCAGTGCCACGGGAGGAAGTTTGTGTTCCCCCACTCTGTCACGTATTCAGCCGGTGCGGAATAGCCGGCAAAACACGCCAGCGTCAGGTACCTGCACGCAGTTAGCCATCTCCTCCCCTGAAATAAAAACCTAGCATGATGAGTCCTTAGCTTGAATGAGATTTTGTGTATTTCCTGCCTGCGTTTTCCAGAAGGATTGCGATTCGCGCCACTTCGACGTTTGTTACTATCGCACTGGCGCTCCTCTTCACGCGACGACTCGCGACCGCGCGTTCGAGTACGAGAACAAATTTATCAGAAAGTAACTACAGGTGTTGGCGGATGTCAGAAGAAATACTGCAATACTTTTCATTCAGTCGACGTGGTTTACTACAGCAGAAGTCTGATTTTCGTAAAAATCTCTGTACATCTTGGGAGCTCAGTACTACGTGGCCAGAATCGCAAAAACACTCTCTATCGACAGATATGCGACTGTAAATGGTTTGTTGAGCCGTTTCGCTGACCGCCACAATTAACATGTCAAAGGCCGGAACACATCGTCACTCATCACAGCTTCCACCGAAGCTTGGTTTACTTTGTCCTTACGTAATTTACATACACTTAAGCGTTACCACGTTCACTTTTTATACTGGACATAAAGCATACGAAATGTAGTATTAATCCTAATGTGTTCACAGCACCCAACACAACAATGTTGCCGTATCCACCAGTGGAATTCGTTCCGCTAAAACAGCAATTTTCTGAGAAACCTTGTGAGCGAAGAAGAATTTCTAAACGACATTAGATCTTTTGGGGAGTTCTAACAATACTCCAGACCGTTCCATAACGATGGCGGGTGAGCTAGGGCGTTCTATTGCCTGCGAATATTTTCTGCTTTTCGTCACAATGTTCTGGGCGATTTTCTGACACCTATAGGTGTTCGGGTAATGATCTAACGATATGTTGTAATATTTAAGACATAATCCGGACACAACAGTGGGCTTTAGGATGTCTGCGGTTTCACTCGAGATGGTTCCTACTCCATCCGTGGATAATACTGACGACATCAGTAGCCTCGTCGGGATTTTTAACACCATCCTTTCTTAAAAGACATATTTCCTATGGCGCTGATGCGCTAACGAGTCCATACATCATTCTGAAAACATTTCCAAGACAAATCTATCCATCCTCGTCTGGTGATGCGAGCAGTGGTTTCCACATCTGAGGGTGAATTTGCAGCGCCAAGCAAGTACTAACAGATTAGGCGCCGAAATTTTTGCTTAGAAGAGTGGAATCTTCTATCAATTATGTCAGGCTCGGAAATTTTAACGAAATCTGCTTTACCGTTCTTAGGTAATAATGTACGCAAAAAGCATTGTGTCAGTAGGAGAAGATGCGTGACAGCGAGGAAGGAACAGCACAACCATTTAAAATAATTGTGTGCGGTACTGTTCACTTTTCTAGAACTAGCTATTTAGTTACTGAGTTAAATTTCACATGGAAAAATTTACGTCATCCTACTGCAGTGTAAAGAATAAGTTTTATTCACCGTTTACGATGACATTCATATATATTTATCACAACGTCGTCTCAGATTTTCTTGATAGGTGTGAAATATTTTTTGTGGACTATTACACGCATTGTCATTGGAGAATTACTTAAACTTTCATGAGAAATGCGTGTTGTCTTCTGGATTTAGTTTCTAAACTGCCCAAGGCAAAGTTGTCATCAGCAAGAAGGTTAGTTTCAATACAGTGCTGTGCTAGGAGGTGGTATGTCGTTACCTGCCTCCGACTAATGAACTCCCCCAGCCCCTTCCTGGACGATGTACGGTTTAACGCCGACTCCGAACCACAGAGAAGCTCGACCTTTTTAAACGTAACGAATACCGCCACAGAGAGAAGTGGTAAGTGACAGATAACACTCCTAATATTGGGAAGCTTATGGAGAAATATTGGGTCAATTATGCGAAGTAGTCGTCAACTACGCTAGTCATTCCTGTTGCATTTCTACATCTACATCTACATGATTACTCCGCAGTTCACATTTAAGTGCTTGGCAGAGGGTTCATCGAACCACAATCATACTATCTCTCTACCATTCCACTCCCGAACAGCGCGCGGGGAAAACGAACAACTAAACCTTTCTGTTCGAGCTCTGATTTCTCTTATTTTATTTTGATGATCATTCCTACCTATGTAGGTTGGGCTCAACAAAATATTTTCGCATTTGGAAGAGAAAGTTTCGTAAATAGATCTCGCCGCGACGAAAAACTTCTTTGCTTTAATGACTTCCATCCCAACTCGCGTATCATATCTGCCACACTCTCTCCCCTATTACGTGATAATACAAAACCAGCTGCCTTTTTTTGCACCCTTTCGATGTCCTCCGTCAATCACACCTGGTAAGGATCCCACACCGCGCAGCAATATTCTAACAGTGGACGAACTAGTGTAGTGTAAGCTGTCTCTTTAGTGGACTTGTTGCATCTTCTAAGTGTCCTGTCAATGAAACGCAACCTTTGGCTCGCCTTCCCCACAATGTTATCTATGTGGTCTTTCCAACTGAAGTTGTTCGTAATTAATAAAACAGCGATGTTTAAGACTTCGTGGGTAAGGAAAGGAGATATAAAAGATAGGGGAAGGGAAGAGTTGGGGCTACTGCTCATAGCTTCATTTCCGCTGGTAGTGATCAGAGCCCTGTAGAGAAGTGGCACTTCTTAGAAGGATGAATGTGATTCCTGATGGTCTCCGGTTCCAGGCTGTGGATGAGCCGACGTGGCTTCTTCCCTCACCCCCCCCCCCCCCCTTCCCGCCACACTAGCATGCAACAAGGGGTGCAGCGGCTATTTCCACGCATAGTGCGGCTTGGCGGGCTATGGTGGGGAGGGGGGGGCGAATGCCCATCGTGACAAGTGGTAATTTATGCGCCGCTGTGTTTTTGCCGGCCGGTCGAGCTCAGTGATATCGCGCGCCGAAGAGTAGGAAGTGGAGACAGGAGGGGGGCAATATGGAGGAGGTGGGGGTCGGTTAGAGAAGAAGATGGACACGGGTAGGGTCGGCAAGGGGGGGGGGGGGCAGAGTGAATAGGGTGGTGTCGCCGCTGGCCGGGCCGCGGTGACCCCCAGGTAGGTCCCCCCCCCCCCCCCCCCTCGGCCCTGCAGACCGCACGTAGCGGCGCCGGCCGGGCTAGCGGGGCCAGTGCAAGCCCCACGACCAGCCGAGTCACACGCTCTGCCGGCGCTCACGTGGACACGCACCCGGCGACACGCACTTCCGCGTACGCACCACATCCACTCGTGCCCACGTGACGGCACGCCACTCGGCTGGACCGCGCAGTCTCTTCAGTGACGACCGGAGCAGCAACACGTGGGCGAGTGCGCGTTTCAGCCGCAACAAGTCGGACCCGCGAGTGACCAGTGCGAACGATTTCCAGCGCGAGTGTTTGTGTGCTGCGAATGCGAGCGGAGCCCGGAGCACGGGGCGATACAGCGAGTGCGGCGGCGGCAGGAGCGAGGGACGCGGCCCGGCGGCGACATGGACTCGGGCGCTCGAGCCTGCACGCGGCTGACCACCGCTCTGTAGACCGCTGAGATCACACCGTGCCCGCTATGTACCCCAACCATCTGTACCGCCACCTGTGGTAAGTCGTGGCGCCGGGAACAGCCAGCCGTCGACGCCAAGTCGTTTTCCGTGTGTCGACACGTGCAGGAGAGAAGAGCCGACTGTGTAATTTATTTGCCGATCCTATGTGATGGACGAGGTGCGCTCTTGTGTTTCCAGCAGGCTCGATACTGTATCCCTGACGTGTGTGAATCGCTGCGTAACTAGAAACGCCACGTGACTAGATGTGAAGTCGACTAATTCTAACGTTTTTAGCCATTTATTTAGATGACCAATAACAATTGAGCTCTCTAATCTTCAGTGGGGATACGGGTATTTAATATCGAAACAATTACATTTTTGTGCAGCACCTTCACGTCTGTGTATTGTATACCGCCATCAACGACACAAGTGACGACCAAGTTGTATCAGAAAAATTCCAATATAATCATTGTCGCTCTTTTCCAAGATACAGTCTCACAAAAATCGAAATTTATAGACGTAAAATATTTGCCTCCAATGAAGAAATGAGAAATGACAAAACTAGTGTGCTGTATCAATAAATGGCAAAAAATCGTGCCTAGCTGATGTTTATTTCGTCCAGTATGTCATCGGTTTTTTTGTGCATATTTGGTTGTGTCCCACAACTGCAAATTTCTCGTTTGCCTAAAACGTACTGATCGTCTGTCTGTGTGAAGTGGTAACGCCGATTTTCTAGTGCTCGTCGCAACAATGCCGATAGCGTGTATTAGGCAACGACATTTCCAGAGTCTTGGGAATCGAATTCTATTGTTGAAGTCTCAATAGATCCCACTGACATTTCGAAACAGGTGATCAATAAGAAACATCACCGGTTTTGAGCTTTCTTATCCTCAGCGACAACATCTTCACTCATCATCGAAACACACAAATTTTTGTTCAGCCGTCTCATATTTGCGTATTGTTGTTATCGATGTGTCAAACAAAAACTGACGAGGGATTTGATGATTTATCTTAAAAATATTTTCACAATTACCGTAACTCTTTCTCACGAGCAAGCCTCATAAACATGGAAATGTTACGACATAAGAAGTGTACGTCTCTACTGAAGACGGAGAGATTTCGAAAGTAGGGTGGTACATAAATAAATGCTTAAAAACAATTGCTAGCAGCAGCTAGTTTCGTTCAGTAGTTCATTATTTTCTTGCGAACAATATTTTTTTGCGGTTTGGAATGTGACTGCTGACGTCACAAAATTGCAGATTTCTTGTGTGCCTAAAACGTTTTCATTGTCCCGTCTGCTACGTTGGTGAAGTTAGTGTTTCAGTGTTCATCGCAACGATGTTGAGAATGTATTGCTTCTCAGTGACACTAAGTTGTGAATACATGTCTTTTAATAAAGCCCACTAGCATGTCAAGCTGTTTGGTATGAAAAACTTAGCTCTAGGCTTATAAATGAGCAATTTATTCAGTATAGCTGTTCTAGTGGTCGTAGGCGGGAAACTTTTCGCGCGCAAAGTGCTGATGGCAAATTACGAGAAGCTGTATCCGAGACTGTTTAAAATCGTTATACTGATCACGTTGATGCGAGATACAAATGTGAGCTTTAAAAAAAAATCCGTCTTTCTCGCCCGAATCTCTTGTGCTTTTGCATTTGCTCATGTGGCGGGGGCTTTAGAGTATCTCAGCATAACGAATGTCAGTTCGTAATATGTTTACGTACGTACGCATGAAAAGGACTCTGACACGTGTTCATACTTCTTCAATTTCTCAATTCTGTCATCAACCGCGAGATGTGTATGAGGAGAAGTAACGGCTTTATTCACTGATCTTGGGAGATGGAATCTTTAGAGAAAAATCTTTTCGTAATGTCCACATAATTCTTGTTCTGAATTTCACTGATACTTGTTGGCCATTTATGCGTCTCTTCCCTGCTCATTCAAAGCACCCATGACGGTCATCTGATCCTAAACAGGAGAAGCTAGCGAACAGAGCGCACTTGCCATAACAAAAAGTACCACCGCCCAGCTGCATTACGATTAGACGTCCTGCAACCCGCGAATGTTGAATCTATTGCTTGTTTCCGTACAACCAAGCAGACATTTCTGAGCATTGTCAACTGACTCGATGACGCAAGTTTAGGATGATGTGCTGGCTCTGTTAGGTGATACTCATAAGGACCTCGAAGCAAACATCAGCGAGATTAGACATATGCGAAAGGATGACCATCGTCTTTTTCCCCTACGACCGCCATAACTGCTTCAGAGAAGGAAACCATTAATACATGTCTGTTGTCTGCGACGATGGTATGAGTTTCTGAGTATCTCTCTAGCCGTTTAATCGAAACGCGCTGGTTATAGTATCACTTCAATCACCAGTTTTATCGCGTTGCCAGCAAGACAATTCTCGATAGATAAAATACCACATTTTTCCAAGCTTCCTAGAATATTTTTTGTATATCATGCTAAATAGAATACAGTTTTTTGCGTTTTTGATCACCTTGTTGCCTTTAACGCTATTCCCTGATCCCGTGACTGCCTTCAAAATTGGGCCGACTTCAGACATAAAACTGTCACTAGTCCGGAATATTTCGCTACTTGATGTACTTCCTGTTGATATAATCAGATGCCTAGGGTGTTCTCTAGTAGAGCTTTTCGTAAAACGTGCGAGGGAAACTACAGCAGTGATGGCGTGGGGAGAATTAGCGCACGTTCCGCTCATGTGTATAACAGTGTTTGAATGTTCAGAACAATGAAAGAGGCGGGTGAAAACCATGACGTGTTTGCTTTCTAATAAGCACTGGTGTTACTTCGATTTCTGATTTTTCGCGACGTGATTGATGGCTTGTTATTGTGCATGCTTCGGTGTTGTTGCGGGCTGTCTTGCCACCTTGTTTCACCAACGACGAACAGAAGCATTTACTGACGCCATTCAGGAATCAATGGACTGTCCACTTACGTGTGAACCATTAATGCCCTGCCAAACAGCTACAATAGTGTTGCCGGAAAAGTGCAGGTACATGAGCTGTTTTGCTATGATGCACCTTCCTCTTTCGTCATAGAATATATTTTTTGTAGTTTTTTTTCTTATTTATAAAAGAAAGTGAGCAAATTGTCCTTGTTTAATAAATATTCCTCTTCTTATTAGTTAGATGTAGTCCACGAATTCACGCTTAAGATTCGAAACTCGGAGTTCCGTCAGTGACGCCACATACAGTTAATCGTTCTGGTTCGACAATCGCTTTACAACAATTATACAAGATGAAGATTAAGATAAACGAAACAAGAGTAATGGCGTGTAGTCGAATTATATCAGACGATGCTCGGGTAATTAGGTCAGGAAACGAGATACGAAGGGTAGCACATGAATTCTGATATTTGGGCAGTAACATAACTGGTGACGACCGAAGTAGAGAGGAAATAAAATGCAGACTCGTAATGGTAAGAAAAGAGTTTCTACAAAAAAAGAAACTTGTTGAAATCTAATATAGATTTATATGTTAGGAAATCTTTTCTGTAGGTATTTGTCTGCAGTGTAGCCTCGTCTGGAAGTGAAGCGTGGAGAATAAACTGTTCATGTAAGAGGTGAATAGAAGCTTTCGTAGTGTGATACTACAGAAAGACGCAGAACAGCAGATGGGTAAACCATATAAAAATTAAGAAGGTACTGAGAAGATCTACGGAGAAAAGAAATTTGTGACATTATTTTATTAAACAAGGGGGTCGGTTGATAGGACATATTCTGAGATATCAAGGGATCAACAATTTAGTATTGGAGGGACTTGTGTATTTGCGTGTGGGGGACAGTGGGGAGCGAGGGTAAAAAATTGTAGAAGGAGACCAAGACATTAACACGCTAAATGGGTTCAAAAGGATATAGACTGAAATAGTTATACGTAGATGAAGAGGCTTGCAAGTAGTGTGGAGAGCTGCCTGAAGACCACAACAACAACAACAAGCCTTTCAAAATAACTAGAGGACAGAAAACATGAAATAAATTTTCATGCACGTCTAAAACTAATTTTTATTATTTTTAAAAAAATTTCTTACATTTTATTTAGGAAACTGATCTCCATGCTCAGGTGACACATCTTCGATTAATCCATTTGCGCTGCTCTCTGCCATCTCAGTTCAGTGTATGTTCTTGTCTCTGTTACAAGTCCACTTTCGCTTTGCCTGTAGAACAATTCATTTGAAAATTGCAACACTTCTAGTGTTTTCAAAGTATGATGTCCCGTAGTTTCTTCCTTCTGCTTTTATTTATCGTCGGATATGTAGTTACGGTGTTTGGGCAATAAGAAGTTTTTGTGCGAGAAATGACAGGCAGTTGCTAAGCCGCGCAGTTTCTTCCGGGGCGGGCCTTTACGTAACAGGGTGGCGAGTGTTCGGCGCCCTTCCGCCAGGTGGCAGCACAAGCCGTGCGAAGCAGTCGCTTTGAGGCTATGTACAGTGCCGTTGGCAGCTGCCGATTCCTTAGCCAGAGAAATATAGCCTCCCTAGCTTCGCGATATGAAGTGTGCAGATAATCAATGTCACTGACGATACGTCATTGAATGGGATTTTAGGAATTTCTCACGGTGTTGCACAGCTTTACGTTAATGCCACACCACGTGCTGTCGCTTCTTAACCGATCCTGTGACGACATGGGAGTACCCTTTTGCTGTTACCAAAATTTAGTGCCCACGACCAAAGTAATGATGCCTCTCTTATTCGTTCTTTGACAGCAAGGAGAATAATTACTATTCCTTGTCATTATCTCAGATAGGAACAATAATTGAATAAGCTTTTACTTTATTTTTCATCGCGTATCAGACCTTTTAAATAGTGAAATTTGCTGAAATCTCATTCTCTGTTTATGTGTCCCCCATAATTTTCGTATATCAAGTGTTGTAAAATTGTTGCCGCTTATACAACATTCACTAATTCTTTATTTTTTTTCGGACAATACCTTTATAGCATTCCCACAAGCTACCATGTCTTTTTTTCAGCGTAGTTCTGTATGCTTGGGGGATGTTTGTTGTTAATTCTCTTAGACGGCTATGCTGTGATTGTTTTATGGTCGCCTGAGAGTGCGTTCAATGATGCTTTTAAATAAATTAAGAGACGTGTGTGGATATGCAGACGCTAATTTGGTCCCGTGTATTGGTATATTGTGGGAATTTATTTACCTTATTTAATTTATTTGTTCATCGTGAATCTAGAATGAAAGCGTGCGCGACCATCTCGGTTTAGGATTCGTGGTACTGTGTTAAGCGCAACAAACTTGTTATAAAATTCACTCATGAGTTTTGCGGGCACTGCGTGCGCCTGACTGCAATCTGTCTAGGCTACCCGGTGAACACAGCCAGCCCAAGCCTGTAGTCCTAGCGGGTTTTTTTTTTTGTGTCCTGTCACTTAATGGTATGAATTGTACAGATAGTTATTTAACACAAAGATATGGTATGCGAGATTTTCCCTCCTTGAAAGCAAGAGAACACTCAATGCACGCCTATTCTATACCGTGCTGATACAGCGTGTGGCTCAATTATTGACATTAGGATAAAACCACAAGTAAATGGCATGATCTTGGTTATAATAATAATAATAATAATAATAATAATAATGGAACCGCCGTTAGCTGAGAAACAATAGAAGTTTACAAATTATCTCTTCTACTACCTTATCGTCGAATGTAAGAGATTTTGAGCAACCAGATCTGTCATTTTGATCACTGTGATCAATAATCTAACGCTGCAGCTTTATTTCAATGACACGAGTGATTCGGTGGCGAACATCGGTACCCGCGAGGATCTATAGTGGACCAATAAAGAATCAAGATGGAAAAGCAGATCGAGCAATGTTAGGAATTTTCAGAGATTTAATGTTTCCCTTGATCATCTACTTGTGGACATAAACAACGAGTATTACATGAGTAGATCTCTGCTGCATTTATTGAATCCCCATATTCTGGTACAAATTTACACCTACATCACACTGTCTTGCCGCAGCAGTATTACTATAGAAAGCTCATATAAAATTAAGTGCTGAATTTCTTAATAGATTAAATCAGGACAAATTTTATAACCCGATTTGGTTTACGGCAGTTCAACATGTAGCTGTAGCTTAATTTAAATGAAACATTTTTTGATTGAACAAGTGCATGAAGAGACACTTTTTGAAAGTTCGGTGGTTTCCGTCACGGGAAGTTGTGCGTCCTATTCAGGAAATCTATATAGGACACCGGAGATATTTGTTTGAAAGAACGGCTCTTTCAAAGTACAGTAAGTTTTGAGAAAGATCCTGTTTAATTATTTCTATGAAATCATTCTAGGGAATCTGATTGACTTCGGACTCATGGGCAGCCGCTTTTTCATGCAACCTACGCAGCTGTTGCTATAAGAAAGTCATTCTGGTCTCATTACTGTTTTTCCTGCCTTTTATATGCTGTCCCTTGTAGGTGATGAATTTATTAGTGGGTATGTGGCCGATAAATGTAAGGAGGAAGCCATTAGCTTCCTTCCAAGTGAACATTGATTAAGATATACAGCAGTAGATAGATTAAACACATGATTATTTCTTATATGGAAACAAGGAAACGTTAACGTCGGACGTGAGCACCCTATCGACATGTGAGTCAATAGAGCCGGAACATACTAGCATGTACATGGTTATGTTTTTGGAATTATCCAGGCATTCGCATAAAACTATTTAAGTGAACTGCAGGAAACTTAAGTCGATACTGTCAAAAGTTGTTTTGATACCTGCTGTTTCGAAAAATGAAACCAAAGCCTTAACTATCACAGTGTGTTGATATAGAATATGATACGTATTTGTGGTTACGAACAAAGGTGACTGTTACACTATGTGTTGAGGTCCGGATGGGTGTGCATTGCCAACTTTGAGACGACGACCAAATAAGTATCGAATTACTTGCAGCGTAGTCCAACCTTTCACCTCGATACTACCTCTGTGCTTCTTCCCGTGACTAAAGACCATTCCTGTTCTCATTTTAGCCATCTTTTTGTGGAATTACCACTATTTACTCTATGTGGCCTACGTTTATTACTTACTGATCGATCGTTCTTTCAATATGTTGCTAGCATTTCTCCGAACTGCTCCTGTTTCTGAAGTATGTTTTAATGCGGCGTTTGTATCACTAACCTTCATTTCGTTTCTAAGGTTATAACCCATCGTCCATCCGACAAATTCATTTCCGTTGACTGTATTTTTTGTCTCTGCTCTTCATTTATTGTCTACGATCGCCTATCGAATATCAATACTGGAGAAGTCATTACTTTCTAAAATGTTTTCTGTCATTATCTCGTAGCTTACTCCGTATAGCGCTACACTTCATTTGATATTCATCTAATGCATTCAGTGGCGACTGCCTTCCCACGGTGACAAATTTTGAGTCATATTCCGATATTTTCAAAAGACAGTTCTTCCACATACAACGAAAGGGACGTATTGCATAATGTTAGTCATTGTCAATATATTAACTGGTCATCCATAATTAGTACCTTATCAACGTACCTTTCCTGTTGGGATTAACTTTATCCAGATGTTAACTTTAAGCTTCCTTTGCCACAGAGTTCGTCAATATACGCATAAAAAATGTAGTGGTTGATGGTCTACATCCTTGTCTCACCTTTCAATTAGTCATTGCTGCACTTGTTCCATTTAATCAAGCTTTTTAACGCTTATGCCAATGTTTATTTGCTCAAGAGGTAACTTATTGACCTAACGAGACAAAGTGGACATCGTCACAGAAATCGCAAGAGCAGAAAAACATGTTGTGTGTTCCGAATCGAACCAGGGACGTTCCCCGTCTGCAGCTAGTGACGATAACTCTATGCATATCTCATAAGAGATTTTCTTGCTCGCGTTGCCTTGTAATGTCGGTAATGCCGATACATTAAATAGCGGTGTGAGACTGTACAGCCTCGTACTCCATATTTTATTCCAAGGAAGTCATAATTTATAGTTTATGCACTAATTAATTATAATTAGAAGGTGGCCAAGGGTATGCCACATACAGAATAAGTACAAAATGCCCTGTTTCACACTGTATACTGACAATACCAGATTAGCGGGAACCGCGAATTGGTGCCAACTGCATTCGTGAATTTTACGAGGGTTTAGTAATCTAGGGTTAACTGTTGTCAGACTTATTATTTTTTCTGTGTGTCTGTAGTGTTGATGTTAATTTCACGAGCTGCGACAAAGTCGCAGGAAAAATTCACAGTGATCAAGGAACGGTTATTTTTAATTTATTCCGTAAGAACCACAGAATTTTGCAGAAGCTTATTAATTTCGGTCTATGATGGCCATATCTCTGTACAGTTCTGGACACGTATACATTCACCCAAAATACGCGAGGAATTTACATTTCACGACAAAGCGTTTTGCAATTCAACTTCGTCGTGAATGTGAATTCCTCGCGCATCTTGGTAGAACATATGAATTTCCAAGACCGTAGAGAGTTATGGAAGGAAAATACTCGTCGTATGCCTGAAGATGGTCATGATAGACCAAAATCAATTTGTGTACCGTAATTAGCATAAATAGAAAATAATATTTATAGTTTCCCTGACGACTTGGCGGCAATGAGTGGACATCGTGGCAGACATCTCAACGGCACAACAATCCGGCGATGGTCGCTAGGAATCGAACCAGGGACCTGGCGGTGACTGATGTGTAGAAATCAGGAGAAAATACGTCTCGATTAAATGTCACCCGTTGGAAGCACGTCCCGAACTGGCGTCTCGGACAGACGGACTGCTGGAGTGCAATGCGACGTAGATAGTACTCGCGCGGATGGCAGGGTCCTGGCGTCGATGATTTGCACGGCAGGCGACGCAACCCGGAAACGAGCAGCGCGATTAATTTTGCGCATGCGCGTCGCGCTGGAAAACAGTTAGCGGGCCGGCCAATGGTGCGCGCCGGGCCGCCCCTTCTGGCCGGCGGCCAGCCAATGGGCGGGTCGTGAGGGCGGCGGCGGCGTAGCGCGGGCGGCGCTGGCGTCAGTTGGGCCGCGAGCGCGGCCGCGGACACACCACGTCGCCGGAGCCAGCATGAGCGCCGTGGTCGCACGCCCTGCCGTCATCGACTACCGGTACGCGCCGGCGAGCTGCTTGCCACTCAGCGTGCGCCGCCGCCTCCGCCTCCTGTGCCGTGAAAAGAGCATTACGAGCAGCGAACGCGGCAGTTCGGGCTGCGGGAGTAATTTGCGCCGTGAATGGCCGTGTTGTGAATGACAGACAGCGCTCGTAAAAGCTCTCGGCCGGTATTGTTGTGCAAATGAGGTCGTCATGCGGGTTGTGGGAATGTCCCAGTGAGCCGACGTCGTCCACTGGCTAACGTATCTGTTTGTGTCCGTGCGTGTGAATGAGCCGCGCAAACGCGGCGGAAAATCGAATGGCGCGTAGTACGAGTGTCCGAAGTTGCGATGCGTCAGCACGAACTCCGCGTCAGTGACTCGACTCAGACGTTCTGTTCCGGTCAATGCCAAACTATACTGAGCTGTCGAGTGCGAGCGACTGCGTGTTTATTTCTGTGCACCGATGACGCTACACTCGTCACGTTGCACTGATGATGACCATTAATAGTTGTACAAGCACGAAAAACGATTTCTCACTGAAGACATTACTCAGTTCTCTGATACCTCTCAGATGATTAGGTTATCTTAGAAACGTTGTTTATAAGATTCTGCGCTGAATTTTCGGAGATGCGCCTCCTATCTCAAGAACGTTACGTAAAACTGTTACGTAAGTGCGCGCGTGGGCATAAGGTAGGCTGTGTGGTGTGAAGGCGCTCACTCGTTTAAAGTGGCTCCCATACGGCTGGGTTTGGCACGCAACTGTCCGTCTTAAATCATTTCGAAACAGATCAGTCGGAACTCAGAACCTCATATATAGTTCACATCTTACCAAAGTACCAGTAAATATGGCCCAATGCTACGAAGAAAATCCTGTATCGTATCTCTTGCGTCAGTTTTAGAAGAGACGGTCAGCTACAATACGTGGCGTCGTTATTGTAGTAATGTTCACTGTCGGGTGAAGAGAAGCTACTTTCATTGTGTGGAGAAATAGTCTACCGAAGGCCGAGATGCTGCGGTGTAGCACAGCTAACTTTACGAAGTCACAGGTCTTCGTCAGTTTAATTACGCTTCCTGTCATCTTAAAATATGTTTGGTACAGTGGTTATGTTAACGTCGTTTCGCGAGACGTTATGTTACTATGGAAACAACTTATGTCTGATGTGCCCCAATAGCACCACCTTAGCGGCCTTTTTAATGTTTTCATCGTGTGTTCATGAGGGCAAACAGATCTTCTTGCAAAGGGAGTATATGTGTGGATTATTATAAGCTGCAGTGTTGTGCAATCTTTTTTTATGATGTTGTTGTGGTTCGGTTTTGTGTATGTAAGTTTTTTTAGTGCCTACTACACTATTAAGCTGAAATTCTCGCGCGAGTGAAGAAAACGTTGATACATATTTTTTCGCAGCTATTGAAATTAATATATTAGATATTGTGATATACCCACCGTTTTGGCTTCTATAAAAAGGGTGAAAAAGTTGTTCCTCGGCATATAATGGAACACTTTACCAGCTAAGTGGGCACAACTGCTATTGAATATTATTTTACCAGACGGACACCGCGATCGCCTGAGTATGTCGTAGTTTGTCCCAAACGCATTTCAGCCCCATATGGTCAGGATTTGCTGTGTGTTTTTAATCAACGATGCGTGCGTAATCGGAAATATGCTAACTCCGAATATGAGAAGCGCCTGTGTAAAAAGCAGTTTGACTATCACGGTGCTAATCCTCTGTAGCTACTGAATAATATTCTCTTTCTTCTGTTTCGAATAACATTCATAAACGGACCTTTGGGAGCGAATTTGGGCGAAGTTTTGTACCGGTAAACTGACTGCAAGGCTATTTTGAGTAACTTGCTATTCTAGTTCTTCTTTCAACCAGTTGTCAACGGTGTTTCTTTTTTACTTCAGTAAATGTCAGTGTAAATGTTTCGCCACTGTTAGCGAAAACTGCGGTGTATTTTATTTCCGTGTATTAAGTTAATGTGAAACCAGCGTACTGTGTACTAAAAATCGTAGAACATTATTTGCAGTTTTTTGTCGTTTTAATACAAGACGTACATCAGCCTTGTAGAGTTAACAGCAAAAGCTTTGCTGGAATTTGCATTTACCTAAGCCTGTCCGAATTACTGACATTGGGCTGTGAATGATAATTAATTAAATATTTAAGTAATTGTACTTTTGCCTGTCATTAAAAAACTGCCGGAATTGAAATAGTTATTTTGTAACTTTAGCAATGAATGTAATGGCTTCAAAATTTCTTTTAGCGAATATTTGTTATGTACATATATGTAGTTTTAAACTCTGTTTGATTGGTCAAATGTCAATTTATTTGGTACATACGTATTAAAAAAAACGTAAATATGAATTAACCTTACCCATTTTGATCTTTGACTCTTGTAGTTAGTGTGTATACTTTCCGCTGTTGTGCTGCAAAGGAAAGCAGAAATCGTGACAATGCCTGCCCTAGACGCATAAAATTTAGATCGCTCCTCAGAAGTAGACATAAAACCCGTTTTTATTTAACCAATATAAGTTTATTCAGTTTCTTATTTTCCTACCATATTTGATTTTCTAGATAATATTTATATTTCATCAGCGACGAGTATTTTGTACGGATACAGAAATTAGTTAAGGTCACACACAGGCTTCGTTTCGCCGTTGGCGTGACAATTGTATTGATCAAACGATTTCAACTTTACGTGTCGTTCTGTCGTATAAGCGATGGCCAGCTATAATAGATCTATTTCTCGTGCCACACACGGTCCGTTTTACCGATTTGTGCAGATGCGTTTCCTAATATAAATTCGCTCTCTTGTCACTAGATCTTCAATTTTCATTCTGTTACCACCTGAAAGGATACTACTGTTTTAGTTTTCATTTCCTCCGCCTTCTGTAATTTTACGCATTATGTTACAGGTGCGAAGACTTCCTTCCAGCGTAATGCAGTTAACAGTTGAACTGTTGTATCGTATTGTAACGTCCTGAACAGTTTCTCATCTGTCATTTGTCTTCGGTTGAATGTCATCAGAAGAAGAAGAAGAATAAGCTTCTTCAACGTACAGTTCACTTTTTGTGATTATGCTCAGTGGAAAGCGAGAACATTATTCTCAATCCGTCATGCCTATGTCGTGGAAGCTCGTGTTGCTTTAGTATAATTTGACTCATGCGATCCTTACCAAATTAACATAACCAGTCGGTTACTAATAAACATGATAATATTTTGTAAAAGCTAGAATCGCGTCCCATCTTTCATAAACCATGAAAATAACCCAGTAAATTGCAAATATTTTATAAAACATTCATAAAATAACTTTGACAAAGTTATTGCACAATCTGAGCGGAAACAAACTGCGCTCCTTGTTAGTAGAATATTTGAACTTTGCTGCATCACAGTCTAATACACACGCACTTTCAAAAACAGCTGAATAGTATTGAGACAGGATATATGTTGTTATTGAGCACAATGGCTAATTTCTAATAATTTTCTTGTCAGCAATATTTGTTGCTGATTTTATTTGCAGTTGATGTCGAACTGGTTTATACCCACAAGTGCACGTTGTTACTGTGCCACAGCAACTTACTACATTAGAGAAAGCTGAGGTACCAACCATATATTCTTGTCTGTGCATACCATTTCGATACCTTTGCCTAAGTGTTTGAAGAAGCCGTATAATGCTTAGAAATCAATTGCGAATATAGTACCAACAAATACAGATGAGAGGAAAGTATGTGTTGAAATTACCTTTGTACCTGATAACAAAAAAAAAAAGAAAAATCAGGCGATATTTAAGGCAAAAGAGTAAGGTCGGCAAAGTGCCATTTAATCTATTGGAGTCTGTAGTTGGCGCCTTCTTGAAGAGGCTATGCTAGTTTACAATCCTGACGGTTATTTCGCTTTTGTCTCGCGATTTCGATCTTAAGACTTCTTGATTTTTTGCTGTCATATGTTCTTGAACTTTATTGTGTTGTTTGCTTTGTTTTCGTTCTATTTTTTCCTTTTAGTGTTATTCTATAAGAGATGAAATATCTGAAAACAAAAAGGTATTTACGGTTCACAGATAAAACGTCCACACTATATATAAACAAGTAAAAATGACAATTGTTTCAAGAGTGAAAAAGTCAGAATTATTTTCTGATTGAAATAATTTTTGTATTTACTTACATTTAGCACAGGAAACAAGACGCAAATGATGAAGCATTCTAGGTATTGTTCGACGTGTTTAAAAGCAAATATTTTCTCTAGAAAATAAATGTATATCTATATTTTGAAATGTTTCGGTCACTTTTATTCCTGTTTCTCAGTTCTCAGGAGCGTAAACAATTTACTACCCGACCTTTGACAAGCATCTCCTCTAAGAATTCTGCTTCGCTCATTAATAAGCTCTATGACCATTGCTTGTTGCTTCATTTTGTTTCTATATTTCGATATTTTCCGTAAAAGGGCTGTTTTTTCATAACCTGACTTCACTGTTCAGATTCCAAACTGCACAGCACACACGTCTCACAACAGACGCAATTTTGGCACTGACATGTAAATGAAAATGACCACTCGTCACAAGCGAAACTCATTACAGGAATAAAACCACAGGTCGCTGCAGTAGATTCAGTTGTCTCGAGTAGTCAACCCTGACAAGAAAATCTATCGTGTAAAAGAGGTTTAAGATCGCGAAATTGCGCCGCGTTGTGTTACGGGGTCCGTATTGCGGAATAGTTGGCACTATTCACCTGATTTAGCACTAAGGACCGTAACTTGCCTGATTAAAATCCTACTTTTTCCTATTAAAGTTGTTTCTTTGCTTTCGGTTCGTACGCCGGTCGGTGTATCAGAAAATACGGAGTGTTTAGAGCCTCTGGTGATGTCTCGGGCCTTGGGAGAGGGACCGTTCGGCATAGAAACATGCCTTGGCCCACTACCTAATACCCATACAGCAAAAATCAACAAGAATATCTATAACGGCCGTGAAAACTTCGTTCGAACGGGCCTCGAAAGCTGAAACGTAGCGACCGACTACCGTGTCATGCTTAGCCGATACGGAGGAACCTGTGTTCCGCACACCGCTCTGCCGGCCGTTGTCAGTTTTCCTGACTGGAGGCGCTACTTCTCAGTCAAGTAACTCCTCAACTGGCCTCACAAAGGCTGAGTGTACCCAGCATGCCAGCAGCGCTCTTGAGACCCGGGAGGTGACCAATCCAAGCATTAGCCAACAGTGCTTATTAACTCCTGTGATATGATTGGGAACCGATGTTATCACTGCGGCAGGGCCGTTGGTAATGGCCGCAAAAGCATGCACTTTATCCTTCAGGTGAATGCTTGGTTAGTTCCCCGTGAATATCTCCGGCTAGCTGAGCTAGTCGTTTCGACAGGTGGCAGAGCCCTATAACGTATGCTCTTTCCTCACAGCAATGACAGGCGAACTGGTCGTGTCCCGGTCGCCTGTTTGGGCAGGTAGCCCGTGACTCAGCTGGCGCGGGGGCGTAGCGTCCCTTGGCGTCCCGTCCATTCATTTGCGAGCCGCGGCCGCAACAGTAAACACCGTGCGGCGAGCCGGTTCCGCGCTCTAGGCTGCCGGCGCGCCGGCCGCGTAGTAAATATTCATTCATAAGACGGGGAGGTTCTCTAGCAAACCTGTTGATCCGGCACCACCCACCCACCCGACCCGTCCCGTGTTTCCGGTTCCAGACCGACCCGCGGCGACCCCGCCCCCTCCCCTGGAATTCGGTCACCGGTGCAGCTCGCTCCAGCCTCGACCTTCCACCTGCTGGACCATGTCGGAATGTGACTGCCGAGTACTTGTTTGGACCTTGATGGGCTTCTAGCACTCGATGTAAGATCTGATGACCCGAGAAACAATTGGCATATATTTTTGTATATTTCTTTTCCGTTCTCTACCCCAATGGTACACCAATCCGTTCCAGGTTTGACCCACTGTAGCGGTTATCGCTGAAACAATCGGTTTCCGATTATATTGTTTTTCCACGACAGTTTAACCTGACTATTAAAGCCGCTCAAAATAACTGGTTTCTGAAATATCTGCTTTTCGGGTTTTTATTCATATTATTTCCTGTAAAATCCAACAAAGATTGACAAATTTTGCCTCTCTCGGTTTCAGATTATATAGAATCAAAATATTGAATTAAATAAGCAAATGAAACAAAACTTAATCTGTCCACCGTTGGCTGCTTTTTTGATACGTGGTTGGGATACTACAAAAAATCACCAGTGTTCTCCTATGTATTCTAATTTTTTGATCTCTGCTCAAAAATCATGTTGTAATCATTGGTCATACCACTATGTGGGTATTACAAATAGTCAGTGCTTAAGGGGGAAAACTGAGGTTGAAGAATGTTTTTCTTGGTAATTTGTCAGTTTTCAAGGGCTACAGACAGATAAGGCATATCATGTAGACATGGGCGGCAGATCAGCTATTTTCTATTTTTGTTGTATACTGTGAATGAAATGTTAAGTTTTTAATTTATTACTGTTACCATAATTTCCTTCCTCTTTCATTATTTCACAGAAATAGCAGGCGGCTCTTCAGTCTTTTAAAGCAAACGAAGCATTGTAATTCATTGGTTTGTGACTTCTTAAAAGTATTTCCAGACTAGAGTTGGTGCCATTCTACAATACAACGGATGTCCGGCGACAACGGCGAAAAACTAGCGTATAGACCAGGTGGGGGAAAGGAGTCTTGCACACTACACACGGCAACAGGGGTGTTATTGTCTCAGCAACGCCGTAGCAATTCTCAAGCCATGTATTTGTTGCTCGTTTTTGTCGGCATTTCTATGAAATAGCACTGATTGCTTTACCCATTTTCTATAATAAGGCAATATTTCAAACCAACGCAAATTTTGCGAATAAAATTAATTTTTTTTTTAATTTATTAAACACGAAAAAACTAGCATTCCTGCTATGGCTAATTAATGTTTCGTTTTTTTACCCGGTTAGCAGTAAAAATAATAACACACCAGTTATAAACGAGAACAAATACCGAAAAACAACGGTTATTCAGAACTATAATACCGGTATCGGAATAACCAGTTTTTGCCATCCCTATCACTGTAGTACACAGCTCCGTTTTTAAATTTTTTTATATACATTACCATTAAGTTGACCCTATTCAGCCACTTACATACGTAATAGACATGGAAGAAATACCTTAAATCAGGATATAACAGGTAAATAGATACTTTCGGTAGATTTCCAGCTTTCATAAACTTCATAAATCGTACCATCTAAGACGGTGATCCGCTGTTAAGCTTATTATTTAATAAGCGACCGGTTTCATCAAAGACGTTATCCAAAACCTGCGTTACAAACGATCTGAATAAAAAGAATGCATGTGAAAATTGTGTTTTACAATTGTAGTACTTAGTTTCTTTTTGTTTTAAGTTTTCTACGATGTTGAAACTTACTTTTTGCAGCTGCTTTCTTTGTATTCGTGGCGTATCTTTTTCTCGTGATAACGTGCGAGTTCCTTCATCTCATTCATGTCAAAATAACTCTTAAAGTTCCTGAATGAAGCAAATCACTGGAAAATACGTTTACAGTTCGTACTTCAATACCCCCCCCCCTTTTCTGCGTAATTAACCAGCTTTTTAGAAATTAGTTTTTGAGAATAGAATCTTTTTTAATGGAATGTAATGCTGAGACACAATCTTCTGCCATTTTGCTGTGCGTTTATCTTTCATTTGTTTCCGTTATTTTCTTCTTTTTTGTGAACAAAATTTCCACACAAGAACCGTGAATCATAGTAAAATATTAAGTGTGAACTGTAAGTTTCTCTGTATATTATCACAACATATATTTGTCTGCTATACGGGATCCTTCGGAAAACAGACTGTGACAGAACAGTTAAGCAATCAGTTCTGAGTGAATATTTTGAAGATCATTTCACATGATTTCCTTGCTCATGTAGTGTGAATACGATAGATTAAAATATCTGTATCTGATATACTGAGCATGGTGGACTCTCATTTGCAACGATATAAACCATCGAATACATTCATTTCAAAATATTGTCACCACTAATCACTTAGCATGGTATATCGTATTTTGTGAATTAACTATGAGGAACTTTCCTTGTAATTCATTCTGAGTCTTCCGTTTATTTATTTCTGGAAAATATTAGATTTCATTTCCTTCCTCTTGTAGTGACAGGGCCTTAACGATAGGGCTAAATCTACTGCATTCTCCTGCGATATACTAACTCTGCCACTGGAATCGATAATACATAGGAAACATAGTCGAATTGTTTACATTTTTGAAGGAAGCATCAGTAGAGAGGCGTAATTCTTATGCCAGTTGTGGCCCTAAAACTCTTAAAATTTTAATCAGAAAGACGTGAATGTAGATATCGAGTACTTTGCACTTTACAACCGAAGGCTGAACATCGCCGCTCCAGTGCGGTTGTGGCTTCGCTCAAAACATTATCTTCAGTAAATGTTCGTGACTGCAACCGTGTGCCACATGCGGGCAGACAGAAAATTAGACATAAGTGCTGCACTTAAGCCCTGATTTCGGACTCGCTTTTCGTGCAGCATGGCAGCTAAGAGACGCTATTTTCAGCCATTTCGCTCAAGTATGTTATCTCTAGTGCTGCACAATGCGGGCCCTTTTTTTCCTTTTTTTTTTAAACATAGGCCTATATGTGGTGCAATAGTCTGTATTATCCTGCGAGTGTGTGCGCTTGCTTCACAATTACTTGCAGTGTAACTGATAACAAGCGTCTTGTAATTCGGCATCTGTGTCGGCCGAAGAGCCTGACACGCTGAAAGATAAGAAACCGTACGCTCCGATACAAATACGCTTCACAAATGTTCCGTTGAGTGTCTTAGTTCACATTCACGTTGGAAAGGAAGTTCTCGGCTTTACAGTTGATTACTCTCATGGAAAGCCTTGCCGGACCAGTCTTTATATTAATCCATCCACTGCTTTTTGTCTGTTTCTTGGCAAAACTACCGTCTAACGAGAGCTTACATGTTCAACGACATGTATCATTATTTAGCGAAAAGGTTTGCATGACAGACGTCCAGCTGTTCTATATCGGTATGTTAATAACCGTGCATGCAGTGACAGGCACGCAAAGTGTACTTTCTCCGCAGATACTCGCCTCGACTTGCTTCACCTCCTGTGTGGACAAATCAGGGCGAACACGCAACATTTGGCGTGTTTTCGCTTCGAGGCGTCGCTCTGGCAGTCTCGTACTTCGACGTACATTGTTTGGATCTTGACTTTCTTGACTTTACTGCTTCTGCCGAGCAAAGCAAAAAAAACCTTACTGACAGCAAAATAATATACTGAGTCGAAGTAACAGAAATTTTAAATGCTTTGTTTCCTCCTAGTCGTTTCCGTACTCCCGTTATTAACTCACTGTGGAAGATCTTCACATCGGCAGTAATTTGAACGAAACTGTAGTCACGTCAGCTAAATTGGCCTAAGGATTAAAACACACATTGTGGCTCAAAGCTAGTTTCGAAATTACAAAACTAGAAACCCGCCTCGATTGCAAAAAAACACCTAGTGTTAACCTAGGTTTCGGCGTAGATAACTACACCTTCTTCAGGACAATAAAACCCACAAGCGCCTACGAAGACCTTTGTCAATGATTAAAAGAACACGATAGCTATACATTTATAAACGAAAAAAGGGGGGGGGGAACACAAACAGTACATATGTACAAAGTCTAAACCGTTGCTTAACTTAATGGTGTAGCCTCCACCTCACACCGGCCTATGTTCGATGGGCCATGACCCATTTTGCATCACAGTGAGTTTCAGAAATTGCATACCGGTTCAGAATCTTTATTTTCGAGTAGCATAAAAGTCCTCGTAGTTTCTTTTTCATGTGTGACACTGACTTTCCCCGGTCGTATTAATTAAACAGAAACGCCGCAATGGTAACTGATAATACATAGTATGAAGCGTATGTGTCAAATGAAAGAAAGTGTTGTACACATACAATTGGAATATTGCGCAATTTTTGAAAGACATTGATCTTATATAACTGAGTATTTCTGGCTTCTCTAAAGCAGTGGCTGCTTTCTTGGGGCAATGCACTACACACATAGCATCATACGTCCATCACTTGTTTGGTTTTGGTGGAGCCAAGCACTTGCTTAGTTTTTGCTGGTACGACACAAGATATGAGCACAATTTCGGGTAACTCCAGTACTGAAATGGTTGCCAGACACGAACATTGTTTCAGTGTCACTTGGCGAAGAAGAGTGACGCGTTAAGGTGTTCCTTAAAGTTGTCGATCTTGAACCCGTAGCATCGTGCTTGGTTTCAGGTGGTATATCACCCAAATGGCAAAAAAAAAAAACTAAAAGAAAGAAGCTAGTTTTGTTCGGGCTGCTACGCAAGAAAATATTTATACTTCTTTTGCTAGTGTCTCACATTAAGACACGTTCCAAAATGTAACCGTTTCGGTTAATGTTTTCACTGTTTTTGGTTGTGACGCATTCGGTCCTACAGGTTTAGCTATACAGCATATTCAAGAACACACAATTTGCTCCACGTTACGACCTTGTGCAGTTTTTCTTTTTTTTTAATTTTTTTCCTTCGACGAACATGGCTGGTTCTATTCCATACCCGCGTTACTGGCAGTAAAGACGAATAAACTCAATCGATTTCACTGCGGTGGATAAATGACTTTGATGGGAGAAAAGAAATCTCATTACGTAAATGTTTTTTAGTCTGCGTTTAAAATGAGAGCAGCATAAAATATCGTCTTACGACCATACTGAAAGTTTACTCGTATCTCATCGTTTATCGCGCGCTCCTTGGTCAGTTTGATTGCTAATGGATCATATCCTCGATAATATCGGAATTATGAGCTTCCTGCTTGTAAAAATCCGAGGCACTTGCTTTTGAAAATTGCCTCCCCGAATTTTACAGGATTACCGCAGGAAAAAATCCGCCAGTTAAATCATGTTAGTGCGCAGACGCCACTTCAGAGCAATTTTAAGTGGTTTAGCATTTACGCAGTGTTGGCGCACGAACAGTGCAGACGGATTAACTATTCTCGTCGCATCTGTGCACCTGCTGCCAAGCCCATCTGCATTGCAACTGGGCGATTCTACTCATTTTTCCAGTAGGAGTTCGGTATCTATCATCGTCTAGTAACCAGACATGGAGAGCGTGTGTGTAATTAGTGGAGCAGATAAATATGCTTTAGTGGGGCGTACTGCAAAGTGCACAGTGTGGCCACGACAGTGATGATTAATTCCGGAGACCGCCTCTGGCGCGTAATAAGCGAAGCACCTGCCTCCCTGTGTCCGTAGGGCGGAGGCGTCCACCGAGCGCTTTCTCGTGTTCGCCACGCGCGCCGTTCCCACGCACCATGAATTATTCACGGCGTCAATGTCTGCGGCGATGATGACTGCGACGGCGGCCCAGATAAAATAATAAAAGCGCGTAATTGTCGGGCCACGCGATAGCCATCTGGCGGGCCATCCATCATGCGACGGCTCCCTGCGTCGCCTCGCCTAGCTTGTCCCCGTCATGGGACAGCATGTCGCGCGCAGTCGACGGCCTGGTCAGTGGTGATCCAAGCTCGTCCAGGGTAAACGCGGCCCCCGTCTTCTAACCACTTCCTTACACTCCTCACAGCTTCGTCTCCTCGATTTAGATTCCTCTAACAAAACTTTTTTAGCACCCCCCCCCCCCCCCCCCTCGCTCATCCGTATCCTACCGAGCGAGGTAGCGCAGTGGTTAGCACGCTGGACTCGCAATCGGGAGAACGGCGGTTCAAATCCGCATCCGGCAATCCAGATTTAGGTTTTCCGCGATTTTCCTTTAGTCTCTTCAGGCAAATGCCGGGATGATTCCTCTGAAAGGGGACAGTTGATTTCCTTCCCCATCCTTGAAACTACCGGAGCTTATGTTCCATTTATAACATCCTTGATTCCAACGTAACGTCGAAACCTAATCTTCATTCCTTCTTGTGTTCCTATAACCTGAGCTAGCTTCACTGGCCGGCCGGAGTGGCCGAGCGGCTAAAGGCGCTACAGTCTGGAACCGCACGACCGCAGGTTCGAATTCTGCCTCGGGCATGGATGTGTGTGATGTCCTTAGGTTAGTTAGGTTTAAGTAGTTCTAAGTTCTAGGGGACTTATGACCACAACAGTTGAGTCCCATAGTGCTCAGAGCCATTTTTTTAGTTTCACTGTTATTGTAACAGTTGTGGCCGTGCTAATGTGAACTGCACCTTGAGGCTCTGGATGAAGATTATTCACGATTTGTACTTGAATGGCGAACACAACTGTAACTTTTATTATCTTAGCAATGTCGATTTACTACTTGCTTGCTCATGTCATTACGTTGTGTGGTCGAACACAATGCTCTTACTGAACAAGTAAGTTACTATTGAAATCCAAATATTAAGGATTATTTTGACTCTGTATCTATAAATAAATGATTAAAAAGCTTTCGCAAACGAACTAAAATAATTCCAATACTGAGCTGGTGCACAATGGTCGAGTTAAATAGAGGTATTTTGATCCGAGTGACCAGCTTGCCCCGCTGTCTTTTTGTAATTAAGTACTTTTATTAACATTAATAAGTCCAGCGTACTCAATCTAGATCTCAAATGGCTCTGAGCACTATGGGACTTAACATCTGTGGTCATCAGTCCCCTAGAACGTAGAACAACTTAAACCTACCTAACCTAAGGACATCACACACATCCATGCCCGAGGCAGGATTCGAACCTGCGACCGTAGCAGTCGCGCGGTTCCGGACTGAGCGCCTAGAACCGCTAGACCATCGCGGCCGGCATCTAGATCTCATCTAATGCAATTTTTACTCAAGAAAGTTGTGTCCTGCACTGATCTTAAACCGGTAGCATCTATGCAACAATTAATTTTCTTTTCTTTTTTTTTCCAAAACTCGTAACTTGTATTCTAGTATTCAACTAAGACGATTGTAATATAAATTTGAAACTATTAGTTACGGGACATTGCAGGACGTCTATTTTCAAGAATCAAATCTACGAATACCTTCGAATGTAGTCATGTTTTTACTTATCGTCGTTCTGCCGTTTCATTTTATAATGGTTGAAATTAAAAAAAGAAAACAGGAATAAGCACTGCCTCTGAAGCAGCTATGAGGTTAGCAGTGATAGAAATAAAACGGTATGAAAAATCAGTTAGGGAAATAAGCAAAAAGTTTTACATTACTAGAAAAAATTCAGAGAGGTACTGCAACAAGTTCAGAGATTTTGAACCCTTTGACACGACATGTATATTGCTGTTTTCTAAAAATAGTAGCCGCGATCAAACTAAATCACATGATAAAACTCCTAAAATAAAGCGCAGAAAGTACCAATTCATTCCCAAGAAAGTCATTAAAGATCGCGAGGATGCCTTGTCATAGGCGTCTTCAACCAGTTTCTCACAGGAATCCAGGTGATGAATTGATTTAGTGCACAAATTGTAAGCGGTAGACCCATGTGTCATGGTTAACAATGACGTGAATGGAACTTTTTTGTGAAGGTTTGGACTGTGAAGATCCTATCGGATTTTCACATAAAATTTGGACGTACTTTTCTGTCAAACTGTAATGATAACATGAGTTATTATTGTAGTTACTGCCATAAAGGAGTAGGAATTTGTATTAAAATAAACTGTGAATATTAATGTCGATATATTTTCAGTTGAATAAGTGTCGTAACTAAATTAAATGAAAGAATCATATGGGCCAATTCGCCCTAAATGCTGGGCCTACTTGCCCAGTGGGTGGGGTGGATTGGCCCATTGGTATTACTATACTAAGACTTTTTATAAATAGAGAAACAGAAGCCTTAACTGCTTAGTGTCAAAGCTGCTGAAACAATGTACCAATGTTTCCACATAAATAGATCAATGGAAACATTTTAAACACAAGCCGGAAAAATTATTAAAAAAATAGGCCGATCTCCCTTTCTCTGACCTTCTGACCTATTCTATGCCATACGGCGACGGAATAGCTTCCATGAGTGCTACACGGCAAGAAATCACACAGCTTTTAACGTAATTCCAAAAACTTCTTCCAAGTGCGAGAGAGCGGCTTTAGCCGTACGGAGGCTGGGCACCAAACATTATTTTCCCGCTCCGTACTATTCCCACATGCTGCACACCTTGCATGTTATAAAAAAAAAATAGCTCATCTGCTTCGATGGCTTGCTACTGTTCTCGAACATTCTGCTTGTGCATCATTCATAGGCGTACAGGAATCAAAAAAATAAATAAATGCTGACAAACTTCTACTTGCAATAGCACCGTCTGTCGGAAATCGTATAAGTAAGTATGCGATCAGCGTATATGCGAACATCTGATATAACAATTTCCAAGTATATAGAATACCTCTTGAACAGAGATATGTACTTCTTTATCCAGCTGACACTACAAATCGATTTCTATACTAAGAGTATGCTTCCTGCATTCTCAGTGTTTCAGGTTATTCCATAGGGCGTAGTGAAATGGAAAAACGCAAACTAAGTACACTTTGGCAATTTGCTGTCAGTGATCGTGAAGATTAATAAGGAAGGCAGCAACACTGATCTTCTGAAGAAAACCCTGAAAGAGATTAGGTGTCGAAAGACGGTATTAGATGTTCAGGAGGACAGCAAACTGCTCTCTCGGACGTCAATGCCACCGAAGTCGTCGTAAGTAGTGCCGCTCCCACTTGAGTGGGCTTCGTCTGATCTCAGAACCATCTCAGCCCACAAATTACTGGGTGGTATATAGTTTCAAACGGATTTTAAACCCCGGTGTAACTTGACATTTTTCAGTGCCGTTTTCTGAAACAAATGTTGCTTGAAAACCTACAAATAGATTTGATGGTCCACCTGAGATGGAACACTGAACCGCTGAATTTGTTGTGTGGCATCCATTGAGACGCCGAAGTAGTCAAATGACAAAAAGAAAATAAAGAAGACACACTTAACCCTAATAACACATAAGCTAATGAAGTACAATGGTAGTGTTGGACGCTATTTGTTACTCATCAGGACTACAATTACACTTTATAATTCAGTTTTATACATTCGGACGCCACGAGGTCACAAGAAGACCGAATTAAGCGTCATTTATTTCCCTTATTATGGCAGGTAAATCGTGTCCCCCGGCGTTTCCTTGCCGACAATAAATGACCGCTAGTGATAGTATTTTGTACCAGTGTGTTGAGCGTCGGGTCGGTGTCACAGGACGTTTAATTCCTCGCACGGAAAAGCGCTCTCCATGCACTCCGATACTAGATTGCGATTGTCGTGTCTGTGGCATATAATATCAGGGAAAAGTGGACGAGGATTATGGTAATTAGCGTGACCGTTTTATTATGCGCCAGCATGAAAGTCTTAGCAGCGGCTCAACATTTTATTAACACGACTGCCCGATCGGAGATAGAGTAGCTAATTTATGCCGCGACACCGCAGCGGCGACGGAATTTTGTAAGCGGCCACGCGCCAAGTTGCTCGTTAAGTTTCTTCAACTATTTTTAATAAACTGGCGCGACGGACAGTTTCTCCCCGCTAGCGATCCTGTTCCCTCCCCCACGGCGCACTCAATTCGCTTTTTATGTTACCTGGTAACAAGGCATCAAGGAAAAAAAAGGGAATAATAAGATTAACGTCTCTCCAACTAAGGGAGCGTTACAGACGAAGCAGAAGCCAGGGGATTCGACAACGATGAGAAAAGATATTAGCAGTTCCCTTTTTGAAAGGAATCATCCTCACATGTGCACTAATCAAGTAAGGGAACGCACAGTAAACTGTATTCCCTGCAAACGTTAGTCCCGTGCCTTAACCACTGTGGCACCTCTTTCAGTGCAAATATTAGTAAAGTGATAACCACCATTCCGTTACCCTTCATTCAATTCGAATCTAGTGCCATAGTCAATATTCTGCCACTCTTGATCCAAATACGGGTTCAATTCTTTAACCACTGCTCCACCAACCTTGGGCCAAATACGAGTTCAGTACCTTAACTGCTGTTCCACAACCTTGATCCGAATACGAAACCAGAGCCTTAACGACTGTTCCACCAATCTTGGGCCAAATACGAATTCAGCACCTTAACCAGTGTTCCAGCACTCTTGATCCAAATACGAGCCCAGGGCCGTATCCATTGTTCCACCACTCTTGGTTCAAATACGAGTCCAACGGCATAATCTCTGTTCCATCACCCTTGATGCAAATACAAGTGCCTTAGTCACTATTCTACCAATCTTAGTCCAAATGTGAGTCCTGTAGCTGAACCACTGTTCCATCACCCGTGGTCCAAATATCAGTCGAATACTATAACTACTCTTCCACCACCCTTGGTCCAAGAACGAGTTCAGTGCTGCAACCAATGTGCAACCACATTTAGTCTAAATACGAATCCAGGCCCAAATACAGTCCTTCATCCAAATAAAGGTCCAGTGCCTTAACCACTGTGCTGCCCCCCTCAGTCCAAATAAGAGTGCAGTGTCTTAGTCAATATGTCACTTCTCTCAGATGACATGCAAGTCTACTTCTTTAAAACACTGTGCCACCTTTACTTGGTCCAAATGCAAGTCCAGTGACTTAACCACGTTACCACCTCCCTCAGTTCAAATATGAATCCATTGAGTTAATCACCACCTTATCCACTGTGATGCCTGCTACAGTCGAAATTTGACCCTGGTGCCTTATCACTGTTTCATCTCCCTTGGCCCTAATTGTTGTCGGCTCCTTAACCAATGCGTCACCGTCCTATGTCAGAGTCCAGCTCAGTTCACTTGTTCTCCATTCGAATCCAGTGCTGTAACCATTCCGCCACCTTGTTTAGTCCGAGTCAGAATCCACTGCCTTTACGACTGTGCCATGTCGCTTAGTGCGGGCATAATTGATGTAGCGCACTGCGCGAGTATATGGGAAAGTCTCTGGATTTGGATTCAGACTGTGGATGTGATTAAGATGATTGAACTGGCAGTGAGGAGGGATGGTGTCTGATTTCCGTCTAGCCAACTAAATATTGATTTTCTATAGTTCCCAAAAATTGTTTTTTTTCCATACTCCGAAAGCCACCTGACGGTGTGTGGCGGAGGGTACCTTATCGATTCTCCCTTCTATTTCAGTCTCATATTGTTCGTGGAAAGAAGGCTTGTCGGTATGCCTCTGTGTGGGCTCTAATCTCTCTGATTTTGCGAGATATACGTAGCAGGGAGCAATATACTGCTTGACTCCTCGGTGAAGGTATGTTCTCGAAACTTCAACAAAAGCCCATACCGAGCAACTGAGCGTCTGTCCTGCAGAGTCTTCCACTAGAGTTTATCTATCATCTCCGTAACGCTTTCGCGATTACTAAATGATCCTGTAACGAAGCACGCTGCTCTCCGTAAGATCTTCTCTACCTCTTCTATCAACGACATCTTTTACGGATCAGTATTCAAGCAGTGGACGAATAACTGTATTGTAACGTACTTCCTTTGTTTTCGGACTGCATTTCCTTAGGATTCTTCCAATGAATCTCAGTCTGGCATCTACTACACCGACGATTAATTTTATGCGGTCATTCCATATTAAATCACTCCTAATGCCTACTCCCACATAATTTATGGAATTAACTGCTTCCAGTTGCTGACGTGCTATATTGTAGCTAAATGATAAAGCATCTTTCTTTCTATGTATTCGCAGCACATTACACTTTTCTACATTGAGATTCAAATGCCATTCCCTGCACCATGCGTCAATTCGTTTCAGATCCTCCCGCATTTCAGCACAATTTTCCATTGTTACAAACTCTCGATATACTACAGCATCATCCGCAAAAAGCCTCAGTGAACTTCCGATGTTATGCACAAGGTCATTTATATATATTGTGAATAGCAACGGTCCTACAACACTCCCCTGCGGCGCACCTGAAATCACTCTTACTTCGGAAGACTTCTCTCCATTGAGATGACCCGAATGTCGGGATGGTTCCTTTGAAAACGGCACATTAGATCTTCTGCACAAACCGAGCTTGTACTGCATGTCTAATGGGCGACTGGGCGGTGGCACGTGGAACCCTAAAATTCCTCCGCCGATGCATCGAGGCCTACGCCGGTCGCCGGAGCCGCCTCGCCGCGTCACGGTGACTTGACAATGAAGGCGGCAGCGGCGCTTAACGAGCTGCTGTCCCCCCGGGTGCGGGGGTGGACGCCGACCGGCGCAGCTGATGCGTGACGCGCGTCGCCGGCTCTCCCACGGCGCGCCGCTGCAGTTATTTATGCGCTTTCCGAATTCAAATGAGGGGGCCCTCTGCCACAATGCCGCGGTGCCAATTGTGGGCGGAGACAAAGGCCGCATAAATCAGTAAAGCCAGGAAGGCGCGCGCGTAATTACTGTGCCCGCGTCTCCGCGTCCCCCCGCCCCCTGCCTCGGGAGGAATGTACGCTCGGCGCCGCTGCTCCTCTGCCGCGTCCTCGCCCTGACGCCCACGCAGCCCTTTGTCAGGCGCTCCGCTGAATCTCTGTTTACATCCGACGCTCCGGCGCGCCCACCGCGTAGGCACTCCGACGCCGCAGACACACAACTTCCGCCTTCTGTATGTCGCGCGTCCTACAGCGGTCCCCTACCCCTCGCCTGTTCCCAGCGTATCGAGGTCGTGCATACTTCATCAGCTGCCTCGCCTTCGTGCAGCTCTCGTGTTAAGCGTGTACGCGGGCCCACGCAGTTTGACGTGACATCGGTCCCGTTAGTTTATGTCTTCATTTAGTCGCCTCTGCCCTGAGCTCTAGCGGTCGCAGCAGACATTAATTAGTGTACGGTGTACTGTGTCCGTTTGAAGTTATTGCTGCATCTTACTGGTCTCGATTCTGGATCTCCACTATCTGGATACCGGTCGCAACTGAAAACCTGTGAGAGACTGAATCACTTCAGAAGTCGTCATGGCAGTTTCAAGAATAGCCTCACGGAATGTAGCTGTCTGGAAAATTATTAGGACGAGTGTGACAGGGATAACTAGAAACTACCCGACATACGCACCAGCGCCATCTCTGCACTGACTGAAGCACACTTCAGGATTTGATTTACGTCGCTGAAACCGAGCGAGGTGGCTCAGTGGCTAGCACACTGGACTCGCAATCGGGAGGACAACGGTTCAATCCCGCGTCCGGCCATCCTGATTTAGGTTTTCCGTGATTTCCCTAAATCGCTCCAGGCAAATGCCGGGATGGTTCCTTTGAAAGAGCACGGCCTACTTCCTTCCCTAATCCGATGAGATCTATGACCTCGCTGTCTGGTCTCCTCCCCCAAACAACCCAACCCAACGTCGCTGAAGAGGGAATTGCTGTTTCTCACTTCTGGATACACTCGGTGTGAACTATACGACACAACATTTATTTTATCTATCCTTCACTTTGTATTTTTATTGTTCGTAAAATGCAACACTTTAATTTGAAATGATGATTAAATCGCTAAGATAGATAAAATACAACATACGAGGCTGGTTTGAAAAGTTCTCGGAAAAGAATAGAAAAAAAGTACTTACTGCACTGTGGCCGAGCGGTTCTAGGCGCTTCAGTCTGGAACCGCGCGACCGCTACGGTCGCAGGTTCTAATCCTGCCTCGGGCAAGAATGTGTGTAATGTCCTTAGGTTAGGTAGGTTTAAGTAGTTCTAAGTTCTAGGGGACTGATGACATCAGAAGCTAAGTCCCATAGTGCTCAGAGCCATTTGAACTTGCTTCACTGAAACACTTTTTTTCAATGCAGTCTCCTTGTAGTTTAATGCACTTGCTCCAACAATGTTCCAGTGCCTTGATCCCATCTCGAAAAGTAGTTTCCACCACGCCTGCAAAATAGTTTCAACACCGGCTATCAATTCTTCGTTTGAAGTTAATCTTCGTCCACCAAGAAAAATTTTCAGTTTTGGGAAGAGATGGAAGTCCGACGGAGCCATATCATGTGAATAAGGCGGGTGTGGCAACAATTCATACCTTAGTTCGTGTAATTTTGCCATGGCGACGGCATGTGTTTTTGATCCACCGTCAACAGTCGCGGCACCCATGTTGCAGATAATTTTTTCATATTCAAATCTTCAGTTAAAATGTGATATACCTCTCCAGTTGACATCTGGCAAGAATGAGCAATTTCACGCACTTCCAATCGGCGGTCCTCCATGACCATTTTGAGCAGTTTTGCAGTGATTTCTGGAGTAGTGACACATCTTGGCCGACCACTGCGCGGATCATCATCTAAGCTCTCCCTACCAAATTTAAATTCATTTGTCCACTTGGCAACAGTTGAATATGAAGGAGCAGAGTCCCCCAGTGTATTCTGCAAATCGGCATGAATGTCCTTTGCTTTCGTACTTTTTTTTACGAAGTACTTAATCACTGCTCGAATCCCAATGTTTTCCATCTTCACAAATCACTACGCGGGGACAACAACAGAGCAACGTCACCGCCACAGCTCTCTTCCAAGTGCACTGACGTGGCGTGTTTTTACAGGCAACAGTCCAATGAATATCACATGAACAACTCGTTGCGCTAGTGATGACCTCTTGTGGTGATTCCGAGAACTTTTCAAACCACCGTCGTATATCTTGATTCCACTTACGAACTCCTAGGCTGGATGGAGGGTAAACTTGTAAAAATTTACTTGTTTACGTTTAATTCGTGTTCCCGAAACAAACAGATGGACCGCTGTAGAGCAGTACAACCACAGATGGTTTAATTCTGCTAAGGCTCCAGTTATGTTTCAAATTATGGGTATGTGCTTGTTGAAGTCCCCTTACTGGTGTTGACGGTCCATAAACTTGGCATCCTGCTTGTATGTGAGGCAAATCCATGTTACAAAAACAAGCATGTAAATCGACGTGCACCCCCGTTTACCGTTTGTGGGGGCGAGCTCTGCTCAGAAGCGCCATCAGTGCTGTTTTTTTCATTATCTGTAGATACTTATATGGAATCGTCCTTTTCTATTTTTCAAGGGTACTTTTACTCTGTTTTATGATCGTTGGTCGGACATTATTCTACTTGTACAACAACAAACGAATTTTGGAATTGAAAATGAAGTTATAACGCCTGTAAATCCGTCTGCGAAACGCACATTTAACAACTGCATTGTGAAATTTCTCTTCCTTATACAATTACTTCGAACAGTTATTCTTCCAGCATACAAACGACACGTTACGTTTCAAAATTGTACTCTCTTACTCGTACAATGCAACGGGACTTAGTAAACGCTCTGAATAATCGTTTTGTAATAAGTGTTTATTGGAACAGGATACATGAACAATCACTATTTTTCTCCTTCTCACTCATTTGTATCATTAAATTTTTTTCCTCTTTCAAAAAGGTTTAATGATTATGAAAGCTGAGTATCAACTGCAGCAGTTTTTTAACATGACAACCAGGGACATTTCGTCGGTGAAACATGAGAAATTTTGTATCCATAGGCTTTCATACATTCACCTTAGGAAAATATTTCTGCATTAGCATGACAGTCACATTATGTAAGTTTAGGTTGCTGTATTTACGACTTGCGACAATCCTAGTACACATGTTTCATCACAATTCGTATGGATAGCACCACATGTCGCGTTTGGTTTGTACGAAAGAAGTAACTCTTTCACTAGATTCCGAGATTTCCCGACTTAAACTGAAAGCATGAAACGTAACTTTTACGTTAGCATGATACGTATGTGCGTTACGTTATCCAAGGAACAGTACAATATTTGTTGTTTATACCGGCCTGTCTAGTTTTGGTTAGAAACGACAGTTGACAGTGTTACACAATCGGGAGCGTGGGAAGTCAACGAAAACCCGCGTCTAGAATTTTTGGGCGTGACTACATATCATCAATAGTGCTTTTTCCTTTAATTTATATATATTTATATGGAATGATCTATGACCTCAACTTTCTCAACAGAGACCGCTACATAGAAATTATCTTTCTCCTACGGGGCCATGAGACTCGGGCAATCTAGCAAGTGGATCAAATCTGGCTTCAAATCGTGACAACACAAATTAAACATCTTCCTGAACGACTACCAGCTCGGCATCGCAGGATCTTCTTCAGACTCACGCATCACCGCATTTCCCTGCGGAACGATGGAAAGGAGGTTCGGTTTCCCGACAGAATTTGATCCTCAGTGTTGTGATGCGTGCGGCGTGTATCCCACGGAAACACAATCCTATAGCGCCTTTCTCAGCTGACGTCACGGAGTGGTGCTCACCAAGGGATGCGAGACGTCTTCATTGCTAACGATGGTGACGAGTAGTTTCCCCGTCTTCCCGCTGCGCGGCGCTGCCCTCCGGCTGGGACTTCATGAGCGCGTGTAGCGGCGGCAAGTCTTTGAAGCTCGCCGAGTTCTCTCATGTAGACACTCGCCCGCTAAAATCAGTAGACAAGTGTGAATCTACAGAGCACATAACGGTGCGTCTCACAATGGAGAAAACCTACAGCGTAACCGTGTCTCTACGTATAATAGATTGATCATAAACTTGTACAAGCACGGTGTTCTGAGGTATTCCGTATAGGTCGAATCTGTAGCAGCATTGCCACAGTTTCTATAGAATGATTTTTCGTAATCAGTTTCCAAAAGTGAACGAAGCTTTTCCCAAGGGAATTCAATCAGATTTCTAAAAGGAACGGTTCCTCCACGATTTCCACGTTTAATCTGAAATAATTCTGTGGAAAAGTTTCAAGTATTGTAAAACTTCTCTCACTTGCCAACGTAAGCTTTTTACATAAACATGAATATTCGTATCACTCGGTCCGTGTACACTGTTCTCAAAATTCAGTTCCCTGATCCAGTACAATTTTACATCATCCTAAAGGCTCGAATACGGTATGCAGATACAAAGGAATGTAATTTGGTACTTATGCAGAGATGAAGAGGCTTCCATAGGACAGACTAGCGTGAAAAACTGCATCAAACCACTCACCTGGCTGAAGAACACAACAATAAGAAAGTCTCTTCCCCATGCAGTCCCCAAAATATGATCTCTGTTCTCAGTCCGTAATGGTTTCTGGTCATGACGATTAATTTGCTTTAAATTCCCGTATTACAATAAGTAAATCCTAGAAACAACGAACGATTTTCTATTAGCATTTTTAGAAAATTTGTGTGATTTGCGGTGAAGTGGTATCTGTCTCTACAAGTTTTAATTCAATCAGAGATTTCACTGAAGTTTTCTTGATTCAGCTATCATATTTACTTATTTAGCATAGGCTACGTTTCCATTTAAGCCACTGATGTGTAAAAATATTAAAAAATTGTAATTACGGAATCGGTGTTAAATGGTTGTATGTATTGAACGTCATATAAATGCAGCATTTGAATAGTAACGGAATGAACTGTTTGCGTTGAATCCTAATAAACGTTCATTAGTTAATTTCTGTTCGATTAAGAAAAAAGGTTCATTCTCGAGTTGGTCATGGGTTATCTCCTGCCACTTAATCCACTTTCAAATATGTTTAACACAGTTCACAAGTCAGAAAAAAGCATTGGAATACCATCTCGAGGAGCACTTGTTTAAGTAAAGCACTGCGTTGTTGCCTTATTTATTTAGATCTGAAGTTTTGCATTGGAATTAAATGTAAATATACCGAATAGATATGTTACACACGAGTTTGTATTTCCTTTTGTATTGGGTGTTAGGGGTATATGGGCAGATAATGTGATCACTGGTACCTCAACATATACCCACTTCAGCGCGTTTTTTTCTCTGCGTCTAACAGTCCACCAGCAAACATGTCACATAATTTACTACGTGATGTTTTCTGCACGATCATAACTGCACCAAGTGTTCCACACCTGTCAGTATAGACTAACCGTTTTGGGTCCACGCGCCCATACTTCAACTCTTGACCTGCTGCCAGGGACAAGTAAGCATTAATGATTTGCTCTTCACACATGTACTTGGATCTACTAACCAACCGAAAAACATACCATTCCTAGTAGCTGTAATTATTAGTCTGCAAATTAAGTAAATACTGACGTATTGTTGTTCAGTACAACGTCCTCAATCTCCAGTATAAGTATCTGCGCTTACACTCCTAACACATTGCATAGTAAATGTGGATTGATGTAAAACTTATTCGTCCAGAACAGGTGTAATGTATGTCATAGTGAAATTTTGCCTTTCTGGTTCATACGCAATTTTGTTTACGTAGGATGCATACTCTGTGTTGGCAAAGAGTTGGCCTCTCCCGACATACGCCGTTGTCTTTTATATCACAGCAGGAGAAAGCGAAACCAAGAAGCTCCTGATCAGAGCCGCGCTGCGAGGAAGGGATTCTGCCTGCAGCATGCAACTAAGCCCTCGCCAGTTACGGCCGTTCCTGAATGGAGCGCAGCCCGCGGCTGCGCAAATATTGACAAGGCGCGTATGTAAAGGCGGCCGGCGGGGTGAATGCGGCAGCCTCCCGGGTTTGAAAGCACTCCAGCTCTCGTCTGCTATCACCACGCGGAGGAAAACACGTGGCACCGTTTGAAATTGCTGCGTTCGGCGAATCGACGTTTCCAGTGGTGTTCAACACGCCGAAATGCCATATTCGTCAGAAACGTACCTGCAGAATATAAAAGTCATTGCAGGTACGCTGTCAAGAGACCCGAAGATAGCTTAGGGTTCTAATCGAAAGCTGCAGTGAGTGATCAATCAACAAAGCAGCTGCAGCCAAATGCTAGTGTTTCTTTAAAAAAGATTGCATCTGTTCTCCAGTTTTATACAGTGCGTTCCTCGCAGTCTTGCAGACGACAGCACGTTAAATTCAAACCAAACTAGGTACAAAGAACAAAAGTAGGGTTCGAGCAAGTCACCAACTTTAAATGATAAGAGACACAAACATCTACAGGTACATACGCTTTGGCCGAAGCAGTATTATCCAAGCAACAAAGTGAAATAGTTCTAGCCTAAGATTTCGGGACGCTTTTCTTGCAAATTATGCAAAGCAGGAAACTGAAACCTCCTCCAATATTTTCCTAATTGAAACCACCGCCTTCCCTCGGACCAATCCAAACTTCCTTACGTCACCCTGTCTGCATCTTCATATTGTATTCCGTTAAAAGCATAGGCGGACACGTGACGATGACAACATTGGTCTTTTTCAGTCTGAATACTAGTCTCAATTCCTAGTTGTCTCATTCACCCTGTTGCGAGCCCCCAAGAAATGTTGTGAGCTATTCTCTGATGAGCCAAAACATTATGACCATCTGCTTAATAGTTTGTTTGTCCGTCTTTGGAGCGAAATACGTCACTGATTCTGCTTATCAGGGATCCGATAGTCTGTTGGTAGGATTTTGTAGGTATGTGGAATTAGATGTCTACACTCGGGTCATGTACTTCGCTTAAATAACGGGCCGCTAATTTGTGTATGCAGTGTGGTGCCAAACAGCGACCCAGGTGGGTTCCATAGGATTTACATGAGACGAATTTGATCGCAGAGACATCAACGTTTCAGTATAATGCTTCTCGAACCATTGTAGCACGGTTCTGGCTCCGAGACACGGACATTTGCACTGTTGGAAGATGACATCGCCGCCGGGTAAGACTTGAAGCATGAAGGGGTGCAGGTAGTTCGAAGCTGTCAGCGTGTGTCCTAGTATTACCACAGGTCCCATGCAAGCGCAGGAGAATGTCTCACATGGCATAATACTGCTCCCACCAGTCTGCGTCCGTGACGCGCTGATCGTTTCGAGCCGCCGTTCACCTCGATTACGGCGGAGACGACGATCGACTTCGTGTAGCAAGAATGTGACTCATCCGAAGAGCCGACATGTTTCCATTGTTAGACGGTCGAATCCCGATGGTACCGTGCCTACGCAATCGGAATTGACGATATCGTTGGGTCAACATGTGAACATGTGGGGTGGTCTGCTGCGGAGCTCCATTTTCAACAATGTACGATGAACGGTGTGCCCCAAAACACTTCTGCGTGCACCAGCAGTTTTCGGCAGAGATGCCACGGATCATCATCTACCCTACTTTACAGAGCAGACAAGCCTCCGAACCCTATTTTCTGTGAAGATCGTGGAGGTCCAACCATTTAGCACCTAGTGGTAGTTTCACTGTCCTCCTAACTCTTTCCGTAGATGGCCACGTCAGTAGCTCGTGGTCATTCGACCAGCTTCGCCGTTTCCGAGATCACACGCTCTGCGTAATAATAATCAGCTCTTTGTCAGAGTCGCTTCGAGCGGTCTAAGGCGCTGCAGTCATGGACTGTGCGGCTGATCCCGTCGGAAGTTCGAGCCCTCCTTTGGGCATGGGTGTGTGTGTTTGTCCTTAGGATAATTTAGATTAAGTAGTGTGTAAGCTTAGGGATTGATAACCTTAGCAGTTAAGTCCCATATGATTTCACACACATTTGAACACTTTTTCAGAGTCGCTTATCTCAATGGCTCTCCCCATTTGCAGCCCATATCTTTGCTAGGATGAACCCCCTTGCGTGTCTGCTCCGCTCACATACTTTTGCAACCGCAGTAAGTAGTAGTCATAATACTTTGGCTTATTTACCATTGTACGTTACGAATTTAATGAACTACGGTACAAGGCTGTAGGAATTGTGACATATGAAAGTTTGGGTCTGTCCCGGAAACGTGCACGGGTAGCCGAAGTGGTTAAGGCGACCGCTTCGATAAGCGGTCCAGTACAAATTTTCTTGTCACTATTGGATAGTGACTCTGTACTTGATACAGCTTATGTCAAGGAATCGACAGTCAGCGAATAAATTTCGAAATAGTTACTTGGACTGCCATAATAACGTATATTTTACTTTCTGAAGTCCCCCGGTACAAGGCTAACAGGAGTCACTGAGGGTGTAGTGCGAATAAGCCAGGGAGAGCTCGCGGATGTGGCGGCGCTGCAAATGCAGATACCAGGTGTCTGGATGCGCTGCAGCTGCAGCTGTAGCAGAGAGCAGAGCAGCAGGGTGCAGCTTCCGGCCCTCTGCCGTAATGACGGTCATTAGGGCCACGCCCAGGGCGACCTGCCGAGCAGGTTGCGAGCCGCAGTAATGAGATGCGCCGTCGGCTGCTGCTGCTGCGCTCGTGCTCACACCTTACGCCACATTCTAACATCACCACCAGCCTGAGCTCCCGACCACAGCGGTATGGCAGTTTTAGCGTCCGTAGACATGAGTCTCTCACTTCGCTGCGGTAGTTATCAGAACCTGTGCCCTGTGATGCGTTTCTGGTGCTTCACCACGCCTGGTAGGACTGAGGTAACACGAGTAACCCATTGTCCAAACCACATCTGGGTATTACGCCAGAAGCACAAAAAAATGGATCTGATCTCTATGGCGCTTAATAGGAAGCGTAAAATGATAGACACATTCTCCTGGGGTGCCTATAAGATGAACGACCAGAGGAAGCCGGCCACTGTGGCCGAGCGGTTCTAGGCGCTTCAGTCTGGAACCGCGCGACCGCTACGGTCGCAGGTTCGAATCCTGCCTCGGGCATGGATGTGTGTGACATCCTTAGGTTAGTTAGGTTTAAGTAGTTCTAAGTTCTAGGGGACTGATGACCTCAGATGTTAAGTGCCATAGTACACCCATTTTTGATCAAATGAAAGATCGTTTTTGCCCAACAGATAAGCAGCGTCTTAGAATGTCCTTCGTACCTACTGGTCACTCATTAGACACCTGTCATATTATCCGGCTATAATTTAGACGATGTTTCACACACTGGTGCCTCCTACCCGACAAGCTTTAATAGTGTCTTTGTATCTATTTATTAATTTATACCTCAAATATGTCATCCAGATGAGGTTCTGCGCCCGTTCATTTCTCGCATGCAGAGGCTGAAGACTACTAAGCAACTTACACCTCAGTCGTACTTTCCAACTGCAGTTTAAACGATTGCCTACTTGTACATGCGTTACATAACACGAAAGTTTTGCGTTTGAGACATTAACACCTTCGGATCATATTCTGTTAACCAACATGTTCGAATGTGTGTGAAATCTTTTGGGACTTAGCTGCTAAGGTCGTCAGTCCCTAAGCTTAGACACTACTTAACCTAAATTATCCTAAGGACAAACACACACACACACACACCCATGCCCGAGGGAGGAATCGAACCTCCGCCGGGACCAGCCGCACAGTCCGTGACTGCAGCGCCTAAGACCGCTCGGCTAATCCCGCGCGGCTCTATTAATCATAAATATCTTAGGTGTCACGTAAATTGTTACAACTTTAATATCAAAAACTTTATTAATGGAACTTTGTGAGTCCTACATTCATGTCTCTCTCTCTCTCTCTCTCTCTCTCTCTCTCTCTCTCTCTCTCTCTCTCTCTCTCTCTTCCTTTCTTTCTTTCTGTCTGTTCAGTGTGAAACACGACTCAATCGATAAACTATCATAGTTAACAGTACGGAGAAAACAATAAAAAAATCTGGTAAACATGGACTCTAAAATGCATACCTTAAGAGCTAGGACCAGTTCTCCGTCTTCGCTACTGTAAAACACATATCTTCTATCGAGTAAGGGTTCGTAGCTGTTAATATATGCCTTTATCTTTCATGTTGACTGGACCTCTTTTCTTGTTTTGGTACGTGGCACCTCCTCTCAAAATATGGGAAGTAAAGACCTTACGGCAGAAGATATGTGTCTCGTATTTTATCTAAGATAAACAAGTGCTCATAGTTATTAAGATATGCGTTTTATAACCTATATGTGCTAGACATTTTTTTGCTTTTTTCGGTCTGAAAGTTTGTCGGAGTTCTGGTTCACCATCTACATATGCGTTTGCTAATTTCCACTTCACCTTGTTTTCCCGATAAGTTTCTTAGAGTCTTCTTCGGGCCATCACGTCATGGTAGTCTTCACAGAAAAGTCAAGGTGTTAATGTCTTTCCCTATTTCTCTGGAAAAACCTAAATCCATATTCTTTTTGTCTACTTACTTCCATTCATTTTCTTGGTATTACCTTAACAAAGTAGGGATTTTGTTTCAATTTGTCTATTTTTATTCCTTAACGCTTATAGAGTTATTTAGCAAATTTCTCCGTCGGATATACGCTTCTATTTCTTTCGCAGAACACCTTTTGCGATGCGAGTACTATTTCGCGTTGTCTCTTGTTCAACACCCGAGTCTCGATCCCTTACTTACTAACAATTTGGACAGTTGTCATCTAGGTACTTTGTTTCGTGTTCATTGTTGCTCTGTCTGAGTTACATAAACCCGAGTATCGAAACACAGCAGAGTACGGGTGGATGACAAACATAACAACCATGATATTAAATTTTTAAGGACCGTATTACACCGTGTAAAAGATCTTAGACAAGTACTTTATATAAATCTTTGTAACTGTACTGGGATAGTTTTGTCAATCCCTTACGAATATCCATTGTGCGGTCCTAGGTTTTATATAAGACTTGTCACTCTGAGAAGGTAACACGAGGCTCAGACATAAATACCAAGTAAATGGAACTCCATTCTGTGTTCAGGGTCGTGGGACAGCGCTGGTCGATTAAATGTAATAATCTTGTACTTTACCAACAGGCGTTATTTTAATATTGTTTTATTAGGCAACCAGTTTCGACGTTCCAGTAACGTGACCTTCAGGCCAGTTACATGAATGTCACCAAGTACCACTCGTTCATGTATAAGACAAGGTACCAATATTCGTATCTGGTTCCGTAGATATGCGAACTCCATGGGCATGTGTACTCTTGCCACAGGGGTCACGTGTGTAGTTCGACGCACGCATTGGATCTGTGTGTGGCTCACATCACTGTCAAGGAGAGAGACAGAGATGTCCGCGTTCTGCACAGTAACATTATTGCGTCTCCGGGAGCACAATAACTTCTCACCCACGGCGGCCTCTTGGGCGCGACTAATAGCGCACGGCACACACGAGTGGCCGCTGTCGGTACTACTGCAGACGCCGCACTCTTGAAGGGAGTTCCCCCGGCTGCCGGCTCTCCGCGCGCCCCGCTTCACCATGTCGCATTCGCAAGTGGCGCGCATGCGTCTCTCTGTCAGCTGCAGCCGCTACAAGACGCCTGCACAAAGGCACAATGGCCGCGCGATGAATATATAAAGTAAATCATGGCCGCGGGCCGCAGCTATTGAACCTGAGACGAGCCGACGCGCCTCGTGGGAACGCTCGCGGGGCGAAGGGGGTGGATGCGTGCGTGCGTGCGTGCGTGCGCGTGCGTGCGTGCGTGTGTGTAGCCGCGGGCACCGCGGTGTCTGGTAGCACAATCTGTCAGCGCATGAACGTAACCGTTGTCGCGGGAGCCGTAACAAATCCGACGTTCTTTCTGTTCACTAGAGCTCGGTCGCAATGCACAGGGTGTTTCAAAAAGATTTCAGTCTTCTGCATGACTGAAGATGGAAACTTCTGGTGAATTTTAACTCACCCATCGAAACTCAAAGTTTACCTCGGTGATAAATGTAAGGAGATATGCTTGCCGTTGAGGTCTCCCTGACGCATCCCACTCGCTTGCTCTTTCGCTCGTTCATTACTTACTGCGCGTGGAGACAGCACATGACAACACATGAAGAAAAAAAGAAAAAAAAAAACAGCGGACAAACGTGAGGAGGACCCGTGCTCTAAGGATTCCGTGCGAACTTGATTATACCGGGTGATCAAAAAGTCAGTATAAATTTGAAAACTGAATAAATCACGGAATAATGTAGATTGAGAGGTACAAATTGACATACATGATTGAAATGACGTGAGGTTTTATTAGAACCAAAAAAATACAAAAGTTCAAAAAATGTCCGACAGATGGCGCTTCAGCTGCTCAGAATAGCAATAATTAGCATAACAAAGTAAGACAAAGCAAAGGTGTGTTCTTTACAGGAAATGCTCAATATGTCCACCATCAGGCCTCAGTAATGGTTGTAATCGAGGAATAATGTTGTGAACAGCACTGTAAAGCATGTCCGGAGTTATAGTGAGGCATTGGCGTCGGATGTTGTCTTTCAGCATCCCTAGAGATGTCGGTCGATCACGATACACTTGCGACTTCAGGTAACCCCAAAGCCAATAATCGCACGGACTGAGGTCTTGGGACCTGGGAGGTCAAGCATGACGAAAGTGGCGGCTGAGCATACGATCATCACCAAACGACGCGCGCGAGAGATCTTTCACGCGTCTAGGAATATGGTTGGTTCTAATAAAACCCCATGTTATTCCAATCATGTGCGTCAATTTTTACCTCTCTATCTACATTATTCCGTGGTTTATTGAGTTTTCAAATTTATACTGACTTTTTGATCACCCGGTATATCCAGATAATAACAGTTTCGTGTGGTTCAGTGGCAGCGTATAAGTTTTTTCTATTGGACGCCACATCGGTGACATGCGTATGTGTAAACTACCCCAGTTATCCAAACGGGGCAAGGGAACCTACAGTTTAACGTGAAGTCCCAGCCACGTGTTATTTCTGGCGACTGCACATGGTTGAGAAGTGAACCCTAGGTTAAAACGAAGATCGAAAAATCCGTGGCCCTAACGATATTCGATTCCGCGACCTCTCTGTTTCCAGGCAATCACATTGCCGCTTTTCTTTCTGCTCGTTATTTTTCTCGGCATTTGGACTAGGCGGACGTCACAAGTCCATCGTTGAATATTTCACTCAGTTATTATTATTATTATTATTATTATTATTACAGAGGGCAGCCGTATCTCTGACCGAACACGCTGAGCCACCTTGTCGGCTCCGCTAGACCACCAGAACCTACATTTTTATAGATAGTTCATCTACAGGTTTTGATGAGTGAGTTTGCAGGTATCAAAATATGACATATGTGACCGTGTCTTTTAATTGCATTGAGTCACAAGCTTAAATTTTTTGCACCGCCAAGAGAACATAGACCTTAGTATTTGACATAAATTTAAAGTTGATACTTCTACCCGTTCCAGAGAAGGGGTCAAGTCTGACGGACGGACAGACAGACAGTCAGGAAGACAACAAAGTGACCCTACAGGAGTTCCATTTATGCTGATCAAGATATGGAACCCCAAAACTTGGTTCCGATTTCTCCGTTTTAGCAAATGCAGTTGAAACATCTTTAACTTTTTTCGCCTTGTCGTCTTCAGTTGCTTGTAATATTATGTTGATAATTATCATTTTTATCCATCTAATTACTACTGAATAAAAGGACTTTTTCTTAAAACATAACAGGGAATAAATGACTGTTCATTTCCTGGTGCAAAGCAATTGAAATTTTGAATATCAGTAAGCAGAACAGCTCTAAAATCGGACCAAGAACACACGCAGGGCAGTATCCACCAAATTTCCCACTGATAGTGCCTTTCAAAAAATAGGAGAAACGCATACGGCACGCAAAATTAGTTTTATACAGTTTTAAATAGACGGATTTAAAGTGATAATTATCAACATAATTAAGTTGCAATTGAGTTGCAATGTGCCGCGTGATTTTCTTCGAGAGTGTCGCACTTTATAACTATTAACGCAAGTATTCCTGCTTCATTTCTCCTGCAGCTGCTATCGCTCTTTTGTTTATTGCTTTATTATAACGGGGTCCTGCAATGTGTATGTATAAATTGAGTCTGTAAGGTAAGCTATGAGTAATTACTGTCCTCTATCGTGTGATCTCTAAGCAAAACTCATCGAATTCTGCCAGATTCGATTCAAAATCCCGTTTTGGGTGGAGTAGCTTCCTGTATTACTCGCTTTTCAAAGAGAGGGAATAAATGTCATCAGAGGATCTACACTGCATAAGCTACGCCTACCGATAAGGATTAGATGCTTACCATTTGCAGTCAAGAGATTACAGTGTAACTTACCTACAGAGTGTGTCCCAGAATAAGGGGGCAGCATTCTGTCCCGCTGACAAGCTGTTATTACAGGAGGTAGCCTGTTATTCCGCAGACTTCCATTCTGGTATCAGACTACCAGCTGTCTGGTTGCTGCCTTGACTACGCTTTATAACCAAATTACAGCCAATAACAACCAGCAAGTAATCGCCGTCCTTTGTATCGGCGAATATGTGTGTGTCCGCATTAGCATGAGATAGAGGGCAATTTTAAACACTTGCAATTTCTCTTTACACAGACCTCCGGACATGCAGTGTGATATGTAACCTAAAATTAGAGTTGATAAATTGCCGAGCTCCGGCGCTACGCAAAGCAACTTTCATACATCGGTAGATGTGCTACGAAATATGATTTATTTTTCGCTGTCTTTACTGGTAAAGAACTATGACATTGATTCCTGAAGCGGAAATGTGAGACGTTTATTGCACTGGCACTCATATTTACTCGTCGTACATAGAGGCAGCGCAATAGGAGACATCACTACGTCTAAGTTCCTCTACATCGTTCCGGAAAAATGCCAAATGCATTTGGATGCGTCACAACTCATTTCCTTCTACACCACTGGAAAATGGTTCAAATGGCTCTGAGCACTATGGGACTCAACTGCTGTGGTCATAAGTCCCCTAGAACTTAGAACTACTTAAACCTAACTAACCTAAGGACAGCACACAACACCCAGCCATCACGAGGCAGAGAAAATCCCTGACCCCGCCGGGAATCGAACCCGGGAACCCGGGCGTGGGAAGCGAGAACGCTACCGCACGACCACGAGATGCGGGCTACACCACTGGATAACAAGTCTAGGGTACCTCAACAGATCTAAACTCGCACAGGTTTAGAGAAATTAACAGAAAAAAACAGAAACTGCGGTATTAATCGTCGGCTCTGATGCTGTGAACGTGCTTCGGACGATGTAAACAACATAATGGTTACAGTTTCTTTTTCTTGGACATACTCTGAAACGCAAATAAAAAAGATAATTTCGACTACGAGAATTCACTGCACCAGGAAAAACAATATTTAGAGTTACAACTGGAACGCTCAATCACGTATTTATAATAATAACGTCTTTAGGAAAGAAAGCGAATTGGGCATACTAAAGAAGCCCTTCAACTGTAGTGGAGATCAAAATACACTGTTGGATTTTTTAAAAATATTTATCTAAAAAAAAATTATAAATCATAAAAATATTAGAATACCTGCCGAAGTACAAGAGACAGTGCTTCGTTGCTTGTACACAGCAGAGATAGAAAAATAAATTGCTATTAAGAAATGAATTTCAGAATGCTCGCCAAGAAGTGACGTGCAGTGGTCATCACGATTATGTAACTCGTCAAATTCCACTGGACACAAATTAATGTGATACATAGTAGAAAATGTGTTAAAATTATCGTTTTAACTACAATGAACGGCTCTTCGACAAGCGTTAATCCATATCAATACATCCATACAAATTCTAAAAAAGGCTATACGTATGTTCAATATCTCTTCCTAAAACACTGGACCGATTTCGACCTAACTCTTTACGCATTTCATTTACTGTCTAGAAACAGTTACTCTGCGTGTTAAGAACCACCCACCTATCAGATGTGCGGGGAGGGGGGTTCGGGTGAAAAGCAGTATAGCCCAGGACGCCATAGTACCCATACTTCAGTCATCGATTATTTGAGAATGAAAGTACTTACAGACTTGAAACAAATTTTAAATATAATTTCAAACCTTTGCGAAACTTTTTCTCACTGGCGACGCGCATAAAATAGCGATAGGGAAAAAAAAGTTTATCGCTGGTCCCATTTTCCCTGTTCGTGCATGACCTTTTAATTTATTACTTCTTTTCCACTAACTGTATTCGTAACACTTTATGCAGACAGTATTCACATATACCATTGAAAGTACCAGAAAAATTACATCCTTGTACGACACTTGCTTCAGGATATGTGACGTCACATACATTGAGATGGCGCGCAAAACGGTCGCGAAACGTAAGACGTTTAAATTTATTACTTCATTGCTGCTAACCCCACTCCCAACACTTTTCACAGACAGTATCTACATCTGCCGCCGAGTTAACGTAGAAAAATACACTGAAGCGCCAAAGAAACTAGTATAGGCATGCTTATTCAAATACAGAGATAAGTAAACAAGCTGAATACGGTGCTGCGGTCGGCAATACCTAAGTAAGACAAGAAGTGTCTGACTCAGTTGTTAAATCGGTTACCGCTGCTACAATGGCAGGTTATCAAGATTTAAGTGAGTTTGAACGTGGTGTTACAGTCGGCCACGAGTGATGGGACATAGCGTCTGCGAGGTAGCGATGAAGTGCGGTTTTCCTGTACGACCATTTCACGAATGTACCGTGAATATCAGGAATCCGGTAAAAAATCAAAGCTCCGATATCACTGCGGCCTAAAAAAGATCCTGCACGAACAGGATCAACGACGACTGAAGAGAATCGGTCAACGTGAGAGAAGTGTAACACTTCCGCAAATTGCTGCAGATTTCAATGCTGGGCCACCGTGCGAACCATTCAACGAAACATCGTCATTATGGGTTTTAGGAGCCGAAGGCCTACTCGTGCACCCCTGATGACTGCGCGAAACAAAGCTTTACGCCTCGCCTGGGCACTGACAGTGGACTGTTGATGACTGAAAACATGCTGCCTAGTCGGACGAGTCTCGTTTCATAGAGCGGATGGACGTGTACGGGTATGGAGACATCCTCATGAATCCATGGACTCTGCATGTCAGCAGGGGACTGTTCAAGCAGGTGGAGGCTCTGAAATGGTGTGGGGGGTGTGCAGTTGGAGTGACATGGGACAGCTGATATATCTAGATACGACTCTGACGGGGAACACGTACACAACCATCCTCTCTGATCATCTGCATCCATTCATGTCCATTGTGCATTCTGTTGGACTATGGCAATTCCAGAAGCACAATGCGACCCCGCACACGTTCAGAACTGTTACAGAGTGGCTCCAGGAACACTCTTCTAATTTTAAACACTTCCGCTTGTCACCAAACTCCTCAGACATGAACATCATTCAGCATATCTGGGCTGGCTGCTGTGGCCAAGAGGTTCTAGGCGCTTCAGTCCGGAACCACGCGGCTGCTGGGGTCGCAGGTTCGAATCCTGCCTCGGGCATACATGTGTGTGATGTCCTTAGGTTAGTTAGGTTTACTTAGTTCTAATTCTAGGGGACTGACTACCTCAAATGTTAAGTCCCATAGTGCTCAGAGCCATTTGAACCAATTTTGTCCTTAGGTTAGTTAGGTTTACTTAGCTCTAAGTCTAGGGGACTGATGACCTCAGATATTAAGTCCCATAGTGCTCAGAGCAATTTGAACCATTTTGAGCACATCTGGGATGCCTTGCAGTGTGGTGATATCTCCGCCCTTCAGGGTCTGAATGGCTCTGAGCATTATGGGACTTAACATCTATGGTCATCAGTCCCCTAGAACTTAGAACTACTTGAACCTAACTAACCTAAGGACATCACACAACACCCAGTCATCACGAGGCAGAGAAAATCCCTGACCCCGCCGGGAATCGAACCCGGGAACCCGGGCGTGGGAAGCGAGAACGCTACCGCACGACCACGAGCTGCGGACCCCTCAGGGTCTGAGGGATTTATGGACAGCCCTGCAGGATCCATGGTGCCAATTCCCTCCTGCACTAAGTCAGACATAAGTGGAGTCCATGCCAAATTGTATTGCGGCAGTTCTGCGCGCCTGTGTGTGTGTGTGGGGGGGGGGGGGGGGGGGAGCTACACGATATTAGGCAGGTGTGCCAGTTTCTTTGGCTCTTCAGTGTACATCATTGTACGACACATAGTTCAAGAGATATGACTTCAAATACTGAGAATGGCGAAAAAATGTCGCCTGGTAAGCTGGAGAGAGGACTAGGACTGAGAGGGGGAAGGAGGAGATAGGCAAAAATAGGCGGAGGAGGAGGAGGAGGAGATGGATAGAGATAGGGGAGGGGAAGATGGAGACGAGGAGTAGGTGAACAGAGATGAAAGGGGAGGATATGGACAGAGACATGGGAAAGCAGAGAGATGGCGGAGGAGGAGATGGACCACAAACGATTGGAATAGATAAATACCCGGATAATACCGGGTACTCAGCTAGTTCTCAATAAAGTATCCCTGATGAGTGACGGATTGTTTGCAAAGTGCGTTGTCTCGGTCGACGACCGTGTCTCATCCGTCTTGCCCAGCAAAGAACACGTCGGTGGTGTCTCGTCTCGGCTGATGATGGTCTCGCGCGCTAGCTGACCGATGACTGCGCAGCGGACAAGACGAGGTACACAGGCGAGCGGACAAGAGACGACTGGCGTATTGCGGGAGAGCCGTACAAGGCTGCCTGTCACGGGAGACGGAAATTAGGGGAGGCGGCGGCGGCGTACGTCCGCGATTGAGCGGTCCGGCCCCGGCCGGCGCCCGTACGTCAGTCGCTGTCTGGCCGACACATTAGCATCGTCGGCAGGCTCGCAACTAGCCGCGGCCGTAACGGTAACGAGGCGCCGTGTCGCGGTACGCCGGGGGCTGTGGCGGCCCCAGCTGCAGTAAATATTGTGACAATGAGGTTAATGCGCGCAGCTTCCACGTCAGCGCACCCGCCCCGGGGGCCGCAGGCTGCAGCGCGAGGGGACAATGGCGCTCTGCGCTAGGGGCGGGCAGGCACCGGCACGCAGGCAGAGCTAGGCTGCGGGGCCACCTCGGTCAAGCCGTCCGCTCCGCTTCACCTACAATTAGGCATTTTTTCCGACTCGCGAAGCCGAGGTATAAAACTGGACGGCGAACGAAAGTCACGTCGTGTGTGCCCCGAGCGAGCAAAACAGGCCCGCCCGGCGTTTCAGAGAGATTCGTCGCATTTCACAACCGTGTCTTCTAACAAACGAAGGTAGCAACTTGGGTCGAATATTACTTCGAGCATACTACAACAAAGTGTTTAACGTAGCAACTTGGGGCGTATATTAATTTAAGCATACTACAACAATGTGTTTAAGGGGGGGGGGGGGGGGGGTAGGACGTCAAACGGGCCGACTTGGAGCAGGAGAGGCACCACAGGACATATTTTCTACTGCCTATACTTTTACAAATAAATTCATAAAACTTTGTCAGCATGTCCAGGAAGGATTCAGGATTCACATTCATAGCAGTGGAAGTGCAGAAACATAACAAAATACATTTTTTTTAGATATGAAATTTCATCACTTTTTAAATTACTGTTGGCTGCATTTGTTGCTATAGGTACATTTTTCTTCACAAGTAAGAGAGATTCTTTGATGAATTTTGCACAGCATACAAACCATACTTACAGGTGTATGAAAGTCTAGAATTTTCCAAATTTATTAAAAGCTGTGGTAAAAATTGAGATAATTAACTACAAAATATGATTTGTTTCTAAACATAGTTTAAAACGTAACAGCTCATTCATTTTTTCATAAATTAATTAGATTCTAGAGTTTGACACCTGTAAGTATGGTTTTTATGCTGTGCAAAATTCATCGAACAGTCTCTCTTACTTATGAATAAAAGTGTACCTATAGCAACAAATGCAGCCAATAGTAAGTGAAAAAAATGATGAAATTTCACATGTAAAAAATTTATTTTGCTATGTTTTTGAACTTCCGCTGCTACGAGTGTGAATCCTGAATCCTTACTGTTCATGATGACAAAGTTTTATGTATTTACTTGTAACAGTATAGACAGTGGAAATTAAAATGTTCTCTGGTGCCTCTATTGCTCCAAGTCAGCCCGTTTTACGTCCTGCCCCCCTTAACTTCTTACCATTTTACTAGGGTATTTATTTTAATCGCATACTCATAAAAGCCTTCCCGTGTCTCTGTCCATATCCTACCCTTTCCTCTCTGTTCACCTCCTCCTCGTCTTTCCCTCTGCCTCTGTCTCTGCCTCTCCATCTCCTCCCCCTCCCCTATCTCTGTCCATCTCCTCCTCCTCCTCCTCCTACTTTTGCCTATCTACTCCTTCCCCCTCACAGTCCATCTCCTGGTCCTCCCTCCTCTCTCCACGTTATCACGCGACATTTTTTCTCCATTCTCAGTATTTTGATGTCATGTGTCGTACAAGATCCAAAAAAAACTGGTACACGTGCCTAATATCGTGCAGGGCCCCCATGATCACCCACAACTGCGGCATAGACTCGACTTCTGTCTGACGTAGTGCTGGAGGGAATTGTCACCATGGATCCTGCAAGGCTGTCCATAAATCCCTCAGACCCAGAGGCGGCGGAGATCTCTTCCGAACATATTGCAAGGCATCCCAGATATGCTCAATAATGTTCATGTCTGAGGAGTTTGGTGACAAGCGGACACTCAAAGCTTTTTACATTTACGTTTACGATCAATAATTCCATTTGTTGTTGTTAATGTAATGTCTGAATGCTACTGTTAATTCAGCTCAAACATGGTTTCACAGCTATAGTTGCTTGAAGATGGCTACAGCACATCTGCTAATTAAACACTTGTTTCATACGGAAAAATAAAACGATGGCAACACAATAAGAAATAATTTTTACGCATCTGCGTCCACTACGTCGTATATATTACATAAGGACGCTATATATTGTATTACGAGACCAAGACGCTGCAATGTTAGATTATATTGTTTATTACAATACGCCTATTTCGGCGTGATCTCCACCTTCAGGTTATATCAGATGGTCTTGATATCCGTATGACACAGATGTCTCAGTTGCTGTCACACTACTGTATAAGTTTGCTCCTTTGATGTTAGTCGAGCTACAGCAGGTATTAAACTTTTGCTGGAGCAGTTATTTGTGAAGTTGTAGAAATGTGAAAGCTCGTTTCAAAATGACGTTCTTGGCAGCTGTATTGACATTTGAATCAGCTGTCAAGTGACGTCATCATGAAAGGAACTTTCATTTTACGACGAATTCAAAAATAACTGCTCCAACAAAAGTTCGACACCTGCTACAGCTTCGCCAACATCAAAGGAGCAAACTTATACAGTAGTGTGACAGCAAGTGAGACATCGATGTCATATGAATATCAAGACAACCTGATATAACCAGAAGGTGGCAATCACGCCGAAATAGGCCTGCTGTAATAACAAACGTAATCGAACACGGCAGCGTCTTGGTCTCGTACTATAATGTATAACGTCCTTATATGACAATAACAAATAACCAATAACATTTGATAAGAGTGTTTCACAATATGGAGCTTCACTTTGGTACAATTACATGCACGGCACTTGCTGTCCTAAACCCAATACAATATCTGAATAACTTTATTACTTTCCTGCCTCTTGGGAGTTTATGATGTTGGCCTTGTACGATAACTGATAGTAATGAAGCAGATTCTCTGTTATTCTTCCCAGTTTCCTGTAAATGACGACTATTAGGTCGGAAGGTAGTGCTCGCAGGACTGTACTTAGGAGGTGGACGTATATGACACGCTGAAGGAATGGTGGAGAATCAGAAAGAGGCCCTCATTTGTGAGCGTCATCTGGATGATCCTGCAGGGAACTGGCAGGCACCAGTCGTGCTGCTGTGCCTTTGTAGTGACGGTCTGTCGCGGTATTTGGTGTGGACCTCTTGCTTCGTACACAATAGTAGTTGTTGTATTCAGACTTGATGCTATTTACCACGTTAGTCTATCCTGTGTGGGCTGCTTCATCTTTGCACAACTGCTACGACTTAACATCTCTTCGAGCCGACTTACTGTGTTCGAGTTCGGTTTTCCACTACAGTTTGTACCCTCACACTTCCCTCCGTAACCACACTGAGAATTTCTTGATGCCTCAGGATGTGTCATATCATCCGATCGCTTCTTTTAAATAAGTTGTGCCACAATCTTCCCTGTCCAACAGTTCCATTCAGTGTTTCCTCATTAATTATTAGAACTACCCATCTAATCTTCAGCATGCTAAGTTCCACAACTGTTCATCCGGACACACAACAAACATGCAGATGATCCGATGTATTCGATGAATACTGTGAGGCAGTTTTGTTGCCCCTGTACAGCAGTGTATCTCACCTCCATACTGCATATAGACAGGAAGCTCTCCGATGTTCGATTCACGAATGGGATGCGACCAAAAAATCGCTAATATTGCCACAAATTACACCCAGCCGTGGTGGTTTGCAAAATTTGTGTATGTATTATTTTGACTTTCCTTCAGCTACGAGTTCGTGTCCTTCACGAATATTTGGAGCTATTTCTCAAGCCGGCCCCTGTGGCCGAGCGGTTCTAGGTGCTTCAGTCCAGAACTGCGCTGCTGTTACGGTCGCAGGGTCGAATCCTGCCTCTGGCCTGGATGTGTGTGATGTCGTTAGGTTTAAGTAGTTCTAAGTCTAGGGGACTAATGACCTCAGATGTTAAGTCCCATAGTGTTCAGAGCCAGTTTTTAGCCTATCTCTCTGACAAGCCTGACAAACTGTATTTCATATTCAGCAATATGCATCCGTAATAACATGGCTTACCAGTGATAGGACCCTGGAATAAACGCAGAGAAATCTTTCTTCCCGAGATCGCTAGTGAGGACTGGTAAGGAGAAGTTAAACCTGAGTGTTTAGAGCTGTTTACAATGGTACTGAATACCAACGTTCAGTTCATTGGACGTCCGTCGGGATTGCTGCGACTGAAAGAATTGAAGATCTTTTCCACGTTGTCACACAGCCTTTCTGGATTGGAACAGTCTGCTATGCTGTGACGTCATTTCCCTACAACGACCATCACCACGTATCAGAAGCCTGAGTCCATGCCTCGTAGTTAATGACACCAATGAAGTTAGATGTTTGGCGCATGCGGGAGAAAACCTTTCAGAAAAAAGCTGCCGCACAATCCGGCTGTGTTCCCGGTATTCTTACCCCACTTACCGTGTCTGAAACGCCTGCTGCGGACGTGTAGCATTAAGAGTCGCGTACATGGTTCCTCCCAGATTACAGTTCAGCAGTACCTATCACCCAATTATCACCGTATCCCGGCGTCCAACTGCAGATGAGCCGGTATTTATCACTGGGTTAGTGAAGTAGCCGCCGCCTTATAACGGTTCCCGCGAGATAGGCGGCGCGTGGTCCGTTACTCTGCTCGACTTCCTCCGCTCCCGCGACGCTCCCCCGGAGGAAATTTTTCCCGTTGCTTTTATGTGTGCAGCAGCGCCGCGCGCGCCGATTTATGTCGGAGGGGTCTGCTCAGTTATGAGAATCCCAGGGAGGGAGCAGCCAGCAGCTCGGCTCCGCGCCTCATTCCGCAGCTGCGAGTTCAGCACTATTTACCGCCTTGCTGTGTGACCTGGTATTGTCTATTAATGTGGGCACCGCTAACACCTCACAGAGCTAGATTTCCACTGACAACGGAAGTGACCTCGAAATTTTAGAATTCCACGAAAATGCCATTAGAATATAAACCACTCATCCCAGAAACAGTGGTATTGCCGTGCAAAACTGCACGTCTTACTATTAGAGACGTTCGAAAGATCATCCACTCAAGGTCTACGACATGTAAGATAGAAAACGCACACATTTCAATGTCGTTACAGTAAAAAATTGTTAAGGTTTTCGTGGTCAGTTGTTGACAAATTGCCTGTTGGCTTCTGGGGCTCTGAGCACTATGGGACTTAACTTCTGAGATCATCAGTCCCCTAGACTTGTTGTTGTTGTGGTGGTCTTCAGTCCTGAGACTGGTTTGATGCAGCTCTCCAGGCTACTCTATCCTGTGCAAGCTTCTTCATCTCCCAGTACTTACTGCAACCTACATCCTTCTGAATCTGCTTAGTGTATTCATCTCTTGGTCTCCCTCTACGATTTTTACCCTCCACGCTGCTCTCCAATGCTAAATTTGTTATCCCTTGATGCCTCAGAACATGTCCTACCAACCGGTCCCTTCTTCTTGTCAAGTTGTGCCACAGATTTCTCTTCCCCCCAGTTCTGTTAAATACCTCATCATTAGTTATGTGATCTACCCATCTAATCTTCAGCATTCTTCTGTAGCACCACATTTCGAAAGCTTCTATTCTCTTCTTGTCCAAACTATTTATCATCCATGTTTCACTTCCATACATGGCTACACTCCATACAAATACTTCGAGAAACGACTTCGTGGCACTTAAATCAATACTCGATATTAACAAATTTCTCTTCTTCAGAAACGCTTTCCTTGCCATTGCCAGTCTACATTTTATATCCTCTCTACTTCGACCATCATCAGTTATTTTGCTCCCCATATAGCAAAACTCCTTCACTACTTTACGTGTTTCATTTTCTAATCTAATTCCCTCAGCATCACCTGACTTAATTCGACTACATTCCATTATCCTCGTTTTGCATTTGTTGGCGTTCATCTTATATACTACTTTCAAGACATTGTCCATTCCGTTCAACTGCTCTTCCAAGTCCTTTAGAACTACTTAAACCTAACTAATCTAAGGACATCACAGACATCCATTCCCGAGGCAGGATTCGAACCTGCAACCGTAGCAGCAGCGCGGTTCCGGACTAAAGTGCATAGAACCGCTCGGCAACAGCGGCCGCCCGGAAATCTATGAATGACGCATTGAGTTATAGAGATTCGAACAAAGGTAGCGGCGCTGATATGGCAAATCAACTTTCGCGATGACGAATGCCTCAGTAACTGCGGGTAGTGGAATGTGATGGGCCGTTTCCTAGTAGAGCTGATGGAGCGTTGCATACCTTTAACCGCCCGATTAACGCGGAGCTGTAACAGTGCTGCCGTCACGCGCTACGTTAACCGAATTTGGCAGTTTTCCGCCGCTCACACGGTCCACGTGACGCTGTGCACCCCTCCGGAGGCAGGGGTGGCGACTGCCAATACGGCGGGGAATGAAGCCCGCAATGGAGCGGCACAAGGGCGTGAAATGACGGCGCGGAGCAGCCGGTCTACACACACCTGTGCAAACACCGAAACGTCTCCCCCAGCGCAGACCGGAGCGTTTAATCCACTGTCCCAAGAGTCCATTCCACTGCCTGCGCAAGCTACACTCCCTACGCTGCCATTCTATCGATCGGGAGGTGAACGGGGTGATTAAGTGGCGAGACACTGAACTGTTACCCAACAGCGTACAGCAGTGGTAGTGAACCTGGTCCCTAACGCTCACTAGTGGACGCTCCAGCTTCCACGGCGGGCAATAAGCTGTTAGGGGGTTAAAGACATTTTCATTTGGTTTTCACAAAATTTTGACATACATTAACTGATAAGTAATTATTATTACATGCTTTAATGTGCTATAACGCTGTTTTACCAATTTTACAACACAGTTACTGCCCTACTTTATCCATCCCCATTACTGGGGAACTGGTAGGTGTTTGAAAAATTTTACTACACACGCAAAAGTGAAGGATAGGTAAAAAAAGGTTGATTACCCCTGGTCTAGAGTCCAACCCTACAGCAACATGTCAGCTCAGTTCTTTCTTGTCCGCAGCTCGTGGTCGTGGGGTAGCTTTCTCGCTTCCCACGCCCGGGTTCCCGGGTTCGATTCCCGGCGGGGTCATGGCTTTTCTCTGCCTCGTGATGACTGGGTGTTGTGTGATGTCCTTAGGTTAGTTAGGTTTAAGTAGTTCTAAGTTCTAGGGGACTGATGACCATAGATGTTAAGTCCCATAGTGCTCAGAGCCATTTGAACCATTAGCCAGCTCTTTCATGAAAATTTTATCCACGTCTAATGTATATTGTTCTCATATTCGTCTTTATAACGCAGTTCATTTCCCGCACAACAGAAGATGGGTTTTCGTCTAACTTGACCCTATGATTTGGTTTTGGAAGTTCTAGCAGTAGCCATGTTGGCAGACTAAATTATGAGAACTCGGATCGAGCTATTATGCAAACAACAGATGTTTACAAACGGCCATACATATTTCCGTAAAATGCAAGCATATTTAAGTACGAATTATTCTAACGACATTTGACCTAAAAGCAGTTTACGTCTGTTTTGCTTATTATGTTACTTTCTACTCTGTTGGGTTCTATAGGACAAAAAATGGTTCAAATGGCTCTGAGCATTATGGGACTTACTTAACTTCTGTGGTCATCAGTCCCCTAGAACTTAGAACTACTTAAACCTAACTAACCTAAGGACATCACACACATCCATGCCCAAGGCAGGATTCGAACCTGCGACCGCAGTGGTCCCGCGGTTCCAGACTGTAGCGCCTAGAACCGCTCGGCCACCCGGGCCGGCTCTTTAGGACATTCTGTACATTTTTATACAGTGTCCTATGAGAGTAGGACATTCTTTACATTTTTATGCAGTGTCCTATGAGAAATGGTACGTATTCAGGCATGTGACAGCAAGAATCATTCGAAGGAAAACAGTGTAGTAAACATGGGCCCAAAATGCGTAACGTAAGAGCTATGAGAACTTGTTCAGTAGAAAAGGTGTATTTCACGTCAGGGAAGATGAAAAAGTTCTCTTAGCTCTTAAGGTACGTATTTTAAAGCATATACTTACCAGACTATTCGAATGATCGTTCCTGTCGTTTCCTGAATATTGACAATTCCTGCGGGTATACCCTATATAATGGTAGCTTGTCATCCGGAATTAAATTATGCTAATGTGAGGCTGGGGAATTAACAAATCACTTCATTTATAAACGTAATTTTGCGAGTACTTGTAGCTATTTTCGAAGTATCCGTCTTCACCTGCATGCTCCCCTGTTATGAGCATGCACACACAGAAACATGTTTTTCAGGAACTCATCTTGCCAGTTACTCTTTAGAACGTCTCAAAGTACGAAGTTCATGTTGTTAATATGTGTCTAGTCCCGCTTGACGTTCACTTGTTTTCGTACTATTCTAGCGCCAAATCTGAACGCGCGAGCGCGCGCGTGTTTGTGTGTCTGTGTGTGTGTGTGTGTGTCTGTGTGTGTGTGTGTGTGTGTCTGTGTGTGTGTGTGTGTGTGTGTGTGTGTGTGTTCATTTGTATCATCTTTTTTGGGTAGCATCTTTAATGCGATAAAAAGTGTGCCATTACATACTATATTGTATTCCGAACCTCAGCAGCAATCTGAGAGTCGTGTAAATGGGTTCTTAATTACGAATATTTACGAGGGAATTTCCAGTGATAGCCAAGTAAAGCCTTTCGAAAACAACTCTCAGTTGCCTACCACGGTAAGAGCAGCTACTTTTTCTGGGAGTTAATTTAAACTAGTCGGGATAATTAAATGGATGTGCTGTGGATGGTAGTTTATAGGCTTGTTCGGGCAGATGCTATAATCAGTGCTAATTATTGTCTTCAAGTATTTATTCTCCCTAACTAACTTTCAAGCCACTAAACACACATCATAGTATTGTGGGATTTAATGAATCACCTGCATCCGTTCATGTCCACTGCGCATTACAACGGACTTGGGCAATTCCAGCAGGACAAGGCGACACCCCTCACGTCCAGAATTGCTATAGAGTGACTCCAAGAACACTTCGCTGGCCACCAGACTTCCCAGGCATGAACATTATTGAGCATATCTGGAATGCCTTGCAACGTGTTGTTCAGAAGAGATCTCCAACCTCTCGCACTCTTATGGATAACTCTGCCGGATTCGTGGTGTCAGTTGCCTCCAGCACTACTTCAGAAGTTAGCCGAGTCCATGCCAGGTCATATTGCGGCATTCTGCGTACTCGCGGGGGCGCTACACGGTGTACCAGTTTCTTTGCCTCTTCAGTGCATATCTGTGCCTGGTTCGCGTGGAAGTGTTTACGAGCAATATGTACTCTTCACACATGTTGTAGTTACACGTGTGAAGAGCACACACTGCTCGTGGAGTCTTCTACGGAAATCAGGCGCAAATATAGGTTTTTCTGTTATACAGGGTGTTACAAAAAGGTATGGCCAAACTTACAGGAAACATTCCTCTCACACAAAGAAAGAAAATATGTTATGTGGACATGTGTCCGGAAACGCTTACTTTCCATGTTAGAGCTCATTTTATTACTTCTCTTCAAATCACATTAATCGTGGAATGGAAACACACAGCAACAGAACGTACCAGCGTGACTTCAAACACTTTGTTACAGGAAATGTTCAAAACTTCCTCCGTTAGCGAGGATACATGCATCCACCCTCCGTCGCATGGAATCCCTGATGCGCTGATGCAGCCCTGGAGAATGGCGTATTGTATCACAACCGACCACAATACGAGCACGAAGAGTCTCTACATTTGGTACCAGGGTTGCGTAGACAAGAGCTTTCAAATGCCCCCATAAATGAAAGTCAAGAGGGTTGAGGTCAGGAGAGCGTGGAGGCCATGGAATTGCTCCGCCTCTGCCAATCCATCGGTCACCGAATCTGTTGTTGAGAAGCGTAGGAATACTTCGACTGAAGTGTGCAGGAGCTCCATCGTGCATGAACCACATGTAGTGTCGTACTTGTAAAGGCACATGTTCAAGCAGCGCAGGTAGAGTATCCCGTATGAAATCATGATAACGTGCTCCATTGAGCGTAGGTGGAAGAACATGGGGCCCAATCAAGACATCACCAACAATGCCTGCCCAAACGTTCACAGAAAATCTGTGTTGATGACGTGATTGCACAATTGCGTGCGGATTCTCGTCAGCCCACACATGTTGACTGTGAAAATTTACAATTTGATCACGTTGGAATGAAGCCTCATCCGTAAAGAGAACATTTGCACTGAAATGAGGATTTACACATTGTTGGATGAACCATTCGCAGAAGTGTACCCGTGGAGGCCAATCAGCTGCTGATAGTGCTTGCACACGCTGTACATGGTACGGAAACAATTGGTTCTCCCGTAGCACTCTCCATACAGTGACGTGGTCAACGTTACCTTGTACAGCAGCAACTTCTCTGACGCTGACATTAGGGTTATCGTCAACTGCACGAAGAATTGCTTCGTCCATTGTAGGTGTCCTCGTCGTTCTAGGTCTTCCCCAGTCGCGAGTCATAGGCTGGAATGTTCCGTGCTCCCTAAGACGCCGATCAATTGCTTCGAACGTCTTCCTGTCGGGACACCTTCGTTCTGGAAATGTGTCTCGATACAAAAGTACCGCACCACGGCTATGGCACCGTGCTAATCCATACATCAAATGGGCATCTGCCAACTCCGCATTTGTAAACATTGCACTGACTGCACAACCACGTTCGTGATGAATACTAATGTGTTGATGCTACGTACTGATGTGCTTGATGCTAGTACTGTAGAGCAATGAGTCGCATGTCAACACAAGCACCGAAGTCAACATTACCTTCCTTCAATTGGGCCAACTGGCGGTGAATCGAGGAAGTACAGTACATACTGACGAAACTAAAATGAGCTCTAACATGGAAATTAAGCGTTTCCGGACACATGTCCACATAACATCTTTTCTTTATTTGTGTGTGAGGTATGTTTCCTGAAAGTTTGGCCGTACCTTTTTGTAACACCCTGTATCTGCGCGGGGTTTGCGTAGAAGACTTCACGAGCAGTATGTGCTGTTCAGACATGTTGTTGTTACACGTGTGAAGAACACTCACTGCTCGTGGATTCTTCTACGGAAATTAGGCGCAAATATGGGTTCCCAGTTATATACGTGTACGACTGGATGCTTCTTTGGTCGTTCGTGCTACAAGGCCTGAAGATGACTCTGCTGAGTCGAAACTGGCAGACTAAATAAAAAGCTATAAAAATAACGGACACTGGAGTATTATTTTTACAATTCCCCGACCAGCCGCAGTCCCACACTTAATACCTGCGAGATCGAGTTACGCTAACTTATGTCCCACCACCGACAGGCCTGGAAAGGAAAGACGTGTTAAGCCACGTACAGATTAAAGGCGCATAGCTTCGTGCAAGGAACGTCATGATATTGAGAAAAGCGAGATACGAATATTCCAGAGGCTGGAACGAGTCATGCGATCTGACACGAGGTTGGCAGCTGCAGGATTAGTTTCGCTGATTATATAACTGTGGAAATTCCCATTTCCCAGAATACTCGAAAGATGGGCAACAGAATTCGCGTAATCCGCGTCGGTTACCAGCGACGCCAACGTACCGAGAAGCTTTTCGCCGTCTTCGTCGCGGCAGAGGGCACGCTCACCACCCGCACAGAGGTGAACAGTGAGCGCCAGCCGGTGGCGCCGTGGGCTGAGTCACGCCGGCGGCTGCGGTCGGCGCCGCACCACCCACGCTGGAATTACACACGGCCTGGCCCGGCGCTGCGTGCAGGTGGAGGCGGAGGTGGAGGTGGAGGTGCGGTCGCCTACACAGTATCGCCTTCGGCGACCCAAGCGCGGACACTCACCGCCGCTGACGGTGGTCTCTTGGCGCCGGCCGGTTTCCTGTTGCGCCCCGAGCCCAACTCTCGGATCCCACCTGCGGTTGAGCACCTTCACGACTCCCCTGTTCGCCCCTCACGTACTAAGCTCACCGGCAAAATATTAAGTCATCCCATTAAATGAGCATTCTGGTTACTTTGGAGCGCTGTGGACGGTGTAGAAGACCATGTGACCCTCCACCGCTGACGTAACTCCAGACAGTGAAATTGTTCGTATCTGCCAGTCCGTTCTATCATTCTATAGAATCAGCGCAGTAAGGTGAGTCGACGTGACAGAAAGGAAGAAAAGAGCTGTCGTGTTTGTACGTGCCCATCACCACACCGCGAAAGAAGTTTCCAGATTTCAGGTGCGTTAACACGAACGCCCAACACAGTGTTCGTGAAACTGCGACCCGCTGGCCGCGTCCTACCCGAATCAATTTTCAGCCGAATCCAAAACCATCGTCTGACATTAAGAGCTTCTTACAGAGACAGTAATGTTTCAAGATGTACTTAGCTTTATTTGACGTTGGCGAATTCGGCCATGAGCTAAGTGACGTTGGCCGCTTCCTCATGGGCAGAAGGGTGAGTAGCACGCCCACTGCGGGGTAATGTTTTATTGTTCGTCTTCCAGTACTGACAACTCGGGAGCATGCGCATCTCGTATCGATCAGCGACGATTGTATAAATTTTGGTGCGGAGCATTCGTGAATGCGAATTACAAGATGGCCACCAAACTCGGTACATCTTTGTAGCAAAAAATGTAAATATAAATTAAGGCTGCTCTAATACAGTATAATAAGTAGCTCAAAAATTACGTGCAAAACATTTAGCAAACATCTGTGATGCTGTCTCGTATTGCATAATGATTTTAAACACATGCACAATTAGTGTTATTTATCAATTAATCATCCACTCACACAGATAACGATTCATCAAGCCATTACAGTGCCAAAAACTTCGGAGTCGCTGAAGGTGGCAACAGCCCGAATCACAGTCGAAAAAAAGTGTTACAAATAGTGACGACTTTTAACCATCAGCACTTCGAGGCCGGCGGGCAAGTTATCACGCCCTTAATATAGCTAGTCTACTGGCGGGGTTCATAACATACAAATTTATGTAGTGTAAATTACGAATTAATAAGGAGGTCGGTACATATGCGGCCCGAGGTGCTGCACCACAGTGTAATTATTGCCTCTTGAGCAAAGAAGTTCGGCGACCACTGCTCCAACGCATCTGCAAGGTACACTTTACCACTCGCGGCTGTGTAACACGGTGTTAAGAATGGTGGTCGTAAAAAGAAAAGCGACAGAGACCAGAGACGTGTGTCACGTTTTGTCAACGACAGTCCGCCAGCAACTGCTGTTGTCATTGAATGAATGCAGGTCCATCTCAGCGAGTTTCCGAACGAACAAGGCGAAAGGAACTTCACGCAACGAACAATAGGTGTTGGATACCGTGCAAAAGGCTATTGCTCTCATTGGCATACTAAACTAAACGTCTTCAACATGCCAAACAACACGGAAAGGAATTAGTGAATGGCTTGTTGTATGCGAAATGCCTAATGACGCCTTCAATCCGCAACTGGTGACTGCTGTAGATCAGGCCGGAGGTGGCTATGTGATGTTTCGGGGGTGTTTTCGTATCTCTATTCGGGCCCGCTCATTCAGTTACCTCGACCATGAATCAGTATGTTCGTCAACATTCTCGGTAAAATAGTTTTACCTTTCCTTCTAGAGCCACACAATGAGTATTTTGTGCACGCTCTCGTCACTATCGTGTTCACAGGACTGCACGTACAAGCTCATAGTCTGATGAACACTCAAGTACTCAATTGCGCATCGACTGGCCCGCTAAATCACAAGATCTTAATTCCATAGAGAGCTTCTGTGATCATGTGGAACAGAGGCTGTAACGTAGCAATCAATGCCGAAGCAATTTGGTAGCTTCAATAGCTTCGTCTGGAAGTGCCATGTTTACAGAAACACAAGGGCTCTTATCTCGCCAAATAGAGGCCATTGTCAAGTCCACAGGCGATAACAGCGTGACATCTCTTGAAGATTATTAATATTTTTGTCCGGTGAGGTTATGTATGATAATGGTGCCATGGGTGCGCGGTAAGTTATCCAAGTCGCTCTACCCAAGAGATTAATAACGTTCGGGCTACTGTCCTCAGAAATATGCTCTCGGGAGTGCCAAATTGATCTTACCGGGCTGCCCACTTTCTCGACATTTTGATTATCGGAATTACGACCCTTACAGGATTTTGTATATTCCATAACCCTGCACTGTGGCTACGAAACAAGTCTCATACTTCCTGGCAGAAGCATTTTCGGAACTGCTGTTACACATGGCAGCCACAAGCATCGAGTCAATATCGTCCTTTCGACCAAATGTTTCCTAAGCCTCGGGCTACTGTGCAGAGGACAAAATTTTACAAAGAGCTGCATAGGTTTGACCAGGTGCACCCTCGGAGAACGTTCCAGGAGAAACCACTGGCAGCAAAGGGTAGATAGCAGAGATATTACCCGATGGGGGTTCTCCAGTCAAAAAAATGGAAAAGCTTCTTAGGTAGCTTTGTGGAAGATTTCTTGAACAGTCATATTCCCCAAATCTCCAAGATAGTTACCGATGGAGTTCATCTAAAACTATTAAAATGCTTCTAGTCAACCAGCCGCTTCTGAACCACCAATGTCATTTACTATACCATTTTTACCTGTAGGCGTGTAGGTCGTACAATCACAATGGACTGACGAAGCAACCAAAAAATCTGATTTATGGTTTTTCATGGGAAGATAATCTTATCCCTTCGGCAATTATAGCTTCCTACAAATTTTGCCAATATTACCATCATGCCCATCACGTCTTTCACCCAACCATGCAACACGGTTAAGACACTGGCCATCCTGATTTAAGTTTTCCGTGTTTTTGCTAAGTCTGTTCAGTAAAAAGGCTGGAATCGTTCACAAAGGCTATGACCGATTCCTTCCCCCATCCTTCCCCTACCTGTGCTGGTGTTCCGCCTCAAATGACCAGATCGCGACGGGAAGTCTGTAATGACATCATCGATACAAGGTTAGGCCCACTTCTTTCCTGAACCTCCCCAGACACGTCGTCCTCTACAAACTGTCTAGGGAACTACAATGATCACTACCGCCATATCTGTCCATCACCAGCCTAGAGCATCAACGCTGTGTCTGAAGGGAGTGCTGCACGGAGGGGAACCCCCAACGTCGCTCCGGAGACGCTCTGCCAGGTGGCTCCCTCTGACCTTGGCGACGGCGTATCGCGCCATCTCTCCGCGTCCCTGCGCCTTATCTCGTGGACGATCTCGGCTATTACGTCTGCCATTAATATCGTGACCCAAGGCCAGAATTACGGCCCCTAACAAGGCTCGCGCATAAATTACTTAATTGCGGAGCGGATTATCACAGGCCGCCTAGTTAGCTAACGATAATTGTCACATCATTATTTATTTACAGATTCTGCTGCTTATTTGCCGTTGTATTTCGGCCGTTGTCTGTCGACCTTTTTCACCGAACCAAAAGGACAACTATCACCCGAAGACATTTCCTTGGAATATTTCCTTTATTGGCCTAAGTAGATACTTTAGATTGCAGAAACTGCGCACTCGACGTGAAAAAAAGAATAATTTACTTTTACATTGAATCATCTCTAATAGCCTGCCACTCCCTCTGCCCTCCATTCCACACCTACGTGTGTGTGTGTTTGCCGCTGGTAGTACGCTTGCACAGTGCTGTTTTACGAGGAAGGTATTAAGTTACTGTCTTCAAATTCTTTGGTACTAGTACCGGGAATTTCGCAGCCTGCTGTTGTAGAATTGTTTTATGGTTGCAACCTACGGGTCTTCTAAGGAATTAAAGACACAAGAACTTGTGTCTTTTATTACAGTTTCTTTCGAGCAACTTTGTGTCTTTTCACTTCGACTTTTTTCCTCCGCAACCCAAAACTTGGTCAGTTCGCTCATACTTCCCCTCTTCTGGACACTATTGTTCTGGTCCTTTCGTATCTTCCGCCATTATTAATATGACCTATGAACTCCTCTCACGACCGCCTCCTCTGCCTTCCGCTCCATCATTCCCAGTGTCACAGCTGGCAAATGCGATCAGTGGTGGAATAGATGGCTAACCTTGTTCTTTCTCCTATCAATCACTGTTCGGAATAAGATCATGCTCTTCTCAGCACTTCTTCGTTTGAGTATCTCTTTTCTCTACGTCCTAATTTCTTAACACATACTTAAATTTTATTTGAGACACGCTTTCCAAGGCATAGGCCTCATTAGTGATGGCATGTAACCAAAGTAGAGATCGTGATCTCGGTGTGTGCACGAAAGGCAATGGGCAACATTAGTTTGAGACAATATTACTGCAGTCAGTTGTCCATTGTAACAGACCCTCTCCCCACTCTCCACCATAGTCACACATGGCCTATACTTCTGACCCGCCAGGTTAGTCGAGAGCGCTAATGCGCTGCTTCCTGGACTCGGGTAGGCGCGCCGGCCGCGGATCGAATCCGCCCGGCGGCTTAACGACGGAGACCGGTGTGCCGGCCAGCCTGGATGTGGTTTTTAGGCGGTTTTCTACATCCCGTTAGGTGAATACCGGGCTGGTCCCCACGTCCGGCCTCAGTTACACGGCTCGCAGACATCTGAACACATTCGCACTATTCCATGGATTACACTAGACACAGACAATTGGGTTACACTAATTCCGTCCCAAGGGGTACGGGGTGGCGGCAGGAAGGGTATCCGGCCACCGCTTAAATTAACCTTTCCAAGTCCGATTAACCATGCCGACCCTGCGTCATTTCGGGAAAAAGGCACAAGCAAAAGAAAGAAAGAAAGAAAGAGAGAATTCATCATGACCTACACTTCCCTCATTACCCCCTCCCCTACTTCATCATTCTACCTGTGCAGCTCTATTTCCCTCCTCAATCGATCTATCTATTTCTTCGCGTCACCCATTACGCAGAACGTAGTCGTATTCCAGGTATAGCAGCCCTCAGAAGCTGCGTCAAAATTTTCTGTACGTCATCCGATGACACCGCGGTGCCGTACCTCTAGGCTTATCACCATTTGAAGTACAGCCTATTCCGACAAAGGCAGTTACGTGCAGTGGGATCCTGACCTATCTCCTCTCATTTGGCTAGTCTTTCTGCTGCTTGACCGGTGGCTGTAGCTGTCGCTTTCAAGGAAACTCATCCCGCGAGCCAAGGGAGCGCCCAGAATGCCCTTTGTTGTCGGCCCGATGGGAGATAGGGCGCCCGCAGCCCTTTGATTTATTGACAGCCGGCGACGGATAGGCATCGCTCTCAGACGGCCACATAAATTACGCTTGCCAGTCTCAGCGTCGAGGCGAGCCGTCATTAATCAGCCAACGGTTCGGACGCCGCGTAAATAAATCAGCACGGCCAGAGATAACAATGTCATCCGCCTCCGCGTTGCGGAAAGGCTTCTAACTCCCGGCGAGAATTCACGTGGTTATGCGTTTCCTCACTGTGAACTGAGTCGTCGGCTCGGCAAGGATGAGTTACCTCGCCGTGCGCATGGGAAAGAGCTTCACTGTGGCTCCTACAGAAGCGCATAGTTAAAAGAAATCTGTACTCGATTCTAGAGACACCAGCAGCCATCTCCACACAGTTCTGTGGAAACTAGCCTGGAAATATAACCTAGTTACACGGAACTTCACAACTCAGCGGTGCAAATTCTGAAAAATTAAACCACGAGAAATGAAGTTCTATCATATTCTTCAGCAGAAGGATTGGGTGGTTGGTTGGCTCGTTTGGGGGAGGGGACCAAACAGCGAGGTCGTCGACCCTATCGGATAAAGCAAGGATGTGGAAGGAAATAGAATGTGCCCTTTCAAAGGAACCATCCCGGCACAGCAGAAGGAGACGATCCAATTGTCCAACTTTCTATTCGCGTGCATGAGTTCAGCTTGTGTGACTATGTCAATTACTTATGTCTAAAATCTGATAAGAAGCATCTGACGTGTGTAATCGAGGTTCCAGCTAGTACCCCGACCACTAGGTCAAAATTGCTTATTAGGATCACAGTGATCCTTCCATTTTTACTATACAGTTGCTGGGATCAGAGTCGTTGCTGCAATTGCTCAAACAAAATCGAGAATCTTCAGAAAAAGTCAATCGTAACCGTAATTGATGCATCTCAGTTCGTCTCTCTCTCTCTCTCTCTCTCTCTCTCTCTCTCTCTCTCTCCCTCTCTCTCCCCTCGCTCCCTCTCTCCCTCTATCTGCCCCCTCCTCTTTTTCTCACTCGCCCCTCACTCCCTCTCATCCACGCGCCTGTGCGCGCGCACATACACACTCAGCTAGACACAAAAATACCCTTCATCGCATTAGTCATCTAGCAAAAAAAGTCAGCTTACAAAAGGACGGAATTCTCGTAATCAGCTCGTGTCGTCATTAGGTTCTGACGCACTTCAAGTTATTTGCAGATATTCCAAAATGTTGTAACCATGACTCTCCATTTCCAAGTTTAAAACGTTTCTCTGAGAGCAGGAATGGCAGTTGTAGAGTTTTTTTCCTATCCAGATACCCGAGTAGGTTAGAAGTGGGCAGAGGGAATGTTGTCGTTGTGTTTGAATTTCTAAGGGACCAAACTGCTGAGGTCATCGGTCCATAGACCTAGACAGTACTTAAACTGACTGACGCTAAGAACAACACACACACACCCATGCCCGAGGGAGGACTCGAATCTCCGGCGGGAGTAGGCGCTCAATCAGGGACATGACGCCTCTAACCGCGCGGCCACTCCGAGCGGCTCCGGAGGGAATCCCAGTTGAGAATATTTGAGAGGGGATGTCCAGTACCAGCAATCATTTGATAACCAAGGAGAAGCTTCCGAAAATTTTGGTAAAAGCTGGGGTATTGGAACTAATCATTTATGCTCTAAACTAAAACCAAAACAAAAGCTATACATGTAAATTAAGGCGTCATGTCATAACACCTTAGATCGGACGGCATTCGGGCGATCAGACATTCCGGAAAGAGAGACTCCTATAGCCACTTGGAAGAGTAATAAAAGTTCCTACCAGTGTCCAAGGGGAGCCTCGTGGAGACGGTACACCTGTGCGGTGTTGACGGCTTGGCCTAGAGACTAAGCATAGGCTCGGGCTGGACAGGACTGGCTGGACAGTCCATCGGTCGTGGCCATACCAGCATTCATTCTAGAGATTTAGGAAAACCACGATAAATCACTATCAGAGAGGCAGATGAGGCTGTCGAACATACTAGTTGCAAATGCTTAGTCTGTGCGATCTTTCTTAGTGTTCTTTCCAAGTTCAATGACGTTATCTCAGTGCACTGCTTCATGGAGTAAATGGTTTATTCGGGATTACTGTGGATGGTCCACTCAATACAACGCTCCCAAAACTTCACTAGTTTTTCTTTACCAATTATCTCTCAGCCGATATGTCGTTCAGTGTGTAAAAATTTTGTGGGAGATAAAAGGGGAGAGCCACTTAGGGTTAACGAGCAGTATGTTAGTCTTCAGCAGCCGCAGGCATTGTGCGACGAGCATGAGGACCGAGCTGACGTATGGCCGCCTTCCAGGGCCACAATAGCGGGCAAGGTCAGTGGCGCGCGGGCGCATTAATTCACGTTCGGCGCGGACCGCCTTTTGTATTCCAACGTATGGTAATGGCCGCCGCAAGTATTCATAGCTGGTGACAAACGGCAGCGACGAATCTGGCCGAATCGCGCGCAGAAGGCGTCTGGGCTATCCGGTGCCAGCCCCGAGATGCGACGCATTTCATTGTAACAACTTCCCAGACTGTTTTGCTGCAAACTTGTTCGTGAACACGCCGCATGAGAGCAACAAATGCGCGCGATGTTGAGTGTCCGTCCGCGCTAGGTATTTGTGTCAGGGTGTCAGGTACAATCCTAGTCATTAAAATTGCAGCCACATGGAGGAGACATGCTGCAGGCATCAAATTGGCATGGAATGTATGACATGCCTGGACATGCAAATGATGAGCATGTCACTGCAGGCACACAAAGCACGTTGTGTAGATAAGGAAACATCACGCAGCAAGTTTGTCAATTCAGAAGTCTCATTTGTATGTTACTTGTTTGTGAGATGATAGTGTTACGCCTCGTGTAAGAAGAAAATTCTACAAGCCTGTTTCCGGGTCGGCAGTAGTAGGGATCGTGGCATATCGGACTGCAGTGTAGCGTTCTGTGATATTGCTGCTGCCGTTGGTCGGGATAACGCTACTGTCATGCGATTATAGACTCGTTCAGGAGGGCCATATTAAACGCCGTGGAGGACTCAGCGGCCATCATCAGTTACTTTGCTCCCCAAACAGCAAAACTCACTTACTACTTTAAGTGCCTCAGTCCGCAGCTCGTGGTCGTGCGGTAGCGTTCTCGCTTCCCGCGCCCGGGTTCCCGGGTTCGATTCCCGGCGGGGGTCAGGGATTTTCTCTGCCTCGTGATGACTGGGTGTTGTGTGATGTCCTTAGGTTAGTTAGGTTTAAGTAATTCTAAGTTCTAGGGGATTGATGACCATAGCTGTTCAGTCCCATAGCGCTCTGAGCCATTTGTTTTAAGTGCCTCATTTCCTCATTTAATTCCCTCAGCATCATCCGATTTAATTCGACTACATTGCATAATTCTCGTTTTGATGGTCATCTTATATCCTCCTTCCACGAAACTGTCCATTCCCTTCAACTGCTCTTCCAGGTCCTTTACTGTCTCTCACAGAATTACAATGTCATCGGCAAACCTCAAAGTTTTTATTTCTTCTCCATGCATTTTAATACTCCGAATTTCTCTTTTGTTTCCTTTACAGCTTCCTCAATATACAGATTGAATAACATCGAGGATAGGCTCCAACCCTGTCTCACTTCCTTCCCAACCACTGCTTCCCTTTCATGCCCCTCGACTTTTATAACTGGTTCAAATGGCTCTGAGCACTACGGGACTCAACTGCTGAGGTCATTAGTCCCCTAGAACTTAGAACTAGTTAAACCTAACCAACCTAAGGACATCACAAACATCCATGCTCGAGGCAGGATTCGAACCTGCGACCGTAGCGGTCTTGCGGTTCCAGACTGCAGCGCCTTTAACCGCACGGCCACTGCGGCCGGCTTTTATAACTGCCATCTGGTTCTGTACAAATTGTAAATAGCCTTTCGTCCCCTGTATTTTACCCCTGCCACCTTCAGAATTTGAAAGAGAGTATTCCAGTTAATGTTGTCAAAAGCTTTCTCTAAGTCTACAAATGCTGGAAACGTAAATTTACCTTTCCTTAATCTATTTTCTAAGGTAAGTCGTAGGGTCAGTATTGCCTCACGTGTTCCAACATTTCTGCGGAATGCAAACTGATCTTCCCCGAGGTCGGGGTCTACACCCTGTATACATAATGAAGTTTGTATACAGCTGAGAGTGTGCTGGTCTTGCTCGCATTCGGCCTTTTTTTTCCATCTGCCTCGTTTCGATTTGTCTACTCCTTAAGGATCATTCGCATTCCGCTTGAAGCAGGGCGCTTTAAATCGTGCCCTTTGACGCTTCGTGTTAATTTTTGAGCGGCGCAGTTTGAAAACCGTGGTCCTTTAATCCCATCTAGAGCTTTGCTACGGTTGCAGTTGAGACTGCCTGTACTGGCACGGTCGCCTTCCTGCAGCCTTGAGTGGCACGAGCTGCTGTAAGTGTGTCCCTGCCGCCTGGCTCCCCGAGGCGGGCCGTCGCATGCCGGCGCTGCGTGCAGCCGCCTCCGCCACTGTGCGTCGCCCAGCACGCGCGGTAATCGCGGCGATTTTCCGTAATTTGTGGGGAGCCCGCGGTGGGGTCAGCGCCCGTCGCGTGCGGCCGCCGCTCGCCGCTCCGCAGACGAGACGAGACGCCGCGACGCTGGCCGCTGCCGCGCGGGTAATTTCCCCCTCGCCGGTACCCGAAAATGATTCGGGCGGCGTCCTCGCGATTATTGGCCGTAATTGCGCTGTGCGTTTAAGAGCGGCCCGCGATTACCCCGGCGCTGCCCCGCCGCCGCGCGTATTACGGGTGCAATTAGGCGCGCGGCTATTCCGTGGGACCCGCCAACGTGCGCCGGCCGAGGGCGCGCGCGCGGCCCGCCGAGGCGATTAATCGCGTCTCGGCGCCTCCCGCTTCTTAATTAGCATTTAGAGCTCCCAGTAATTCTTGCCCGTCCGCGACGATTTAAATTCTAATTTCTGACGCTCGCTATGGGAGCGTCCTGTGAACGTGTTACCATCAGACGCGAGACCTAAATAATACCCCTTTTAAATTGGTTCGCGTGTTTCCTGTTCTGAATATTTGCTTTCCGAGCTCAGGGCAGGGTCAATATGAAGTCACTTAGAAGCACTCTGTTACAGTTCTGAGACCAAGAGAGCGACATAATGGTTATAAAATAGACCAGGGTTCCAATGGCCGCCGGCCGGTGTAGTCGAGCGGTTCTAGGCGATTCAGTCTGGAACCGCGCGACCGCTACGGTCGCAGGTTCGAATCCTGCCTCGGGCATGGATGTGTGTGATGTCCTTAGGTTTGTTAGGTTTAAGTAGTTCTAAGGTCTAGGGGACTGATGACCTCAGATGTTGCGTCCCATAGTGCTCAGAGCCATTTGAACCATTTCCAATGGCCATCCAGCCATCATTAAGGTTGATAGTGTTAGGACAGCAACCAGCAACCAGCAACAAATTTACTTTCAGTTCCTTTATTCAAAGGGTACCGTTACCGGTTCCGAATCGTTCTGATTCATCTTCAGACGGTTTACACGCTTTCCTCACAAGATGTCGTGTGTTTTTTACAGGTTAATTGTCCTAAAATACAAATAATACATAATTATAAGCACGCCATACACTGATGGTTGCGTTACAGATTTCCGTTGCGTGTGACTTACGTGAAATGTCCGTTTGGAGTGTTTATTTTCATAACATTCGTCCAACGGATGTGAATACATTCCCACTGCATTCTTATTGTTGCACACGTAAATTTACCTTACAGTGAGAAAATGTAGGTTTGGAGGGTTTCTTTTCATAATATTCGTCCGACAGATGTGAATACATTCCCACCGCATTCTTATTGTTGCACACGTAAACTTTTCTCACAGTGAAAAAAAATTTACGTGTGCAAGAATAGGAATGCAGTGGGAATGTATTCACATCTGTTGGACGAATGCCGGCCGGGGTGGCCGAGCGGTTCTAGGCGCTTCAGTCCGGAACCGCGCAACTGCTACGGTCCTGCCTCGGGCATGGATGTGTTTGATGTCCTTAGGTTAGTTAGGTTTAAGTAGTTCTAAGTTATAGGGGACTGATGACCTTAGAAGTTAAGTCACATAGTGCTCAGAGCCATTTGGACCATTTGAAACATCATCGATATGGGCTTTCGGAACCGAAGGCCATCTCGTGTACCCTTGATGACTGTACGACACAAAGCTTTACGCCTCACCTGGACCTGTCAACACCGACATTGTGCTGTTGCTGACTGAAAATATGTTGCCTCGTCGGACGAGTCTCGTTTCAAATTATATCGAGCGGATGGACGTGTACTGGTACGGAGACAACCTAATGAATCCATGGACCGTGCGTGTCAGCAGGGGACTGTTCAAGGAGATGGAGGCTCTGATACAGTGTGGGACGTGTGCAGTTGGAGTGATATGGGACAGCTGATATATCTAGATACGACTCTTGACAGGTAACACGTACATAAGCACCCTGTCTGATCCCCTGCATCCATTCATGTCCATTGTACATTCTGACGGACATGGGCAATTCCAGCAGGACAAGGCGACACCTCACACGTCCAGAATTGCTACAGAGTTTAAACAATTCCGCTGGCCACCAGACTCCCCAGACGTGAACATTATTGTGCATATCTGCACGCCCTCTTGCGGATTTATGGACAGCCCTGCAGGATTCACGGTTTCAGTTCTCTCCAGCACTACTTCAGAGATTAGTCGAGTCCATACCACGTCCTATTGTGTCACTTCTACTTGCTCGCGGAGGCCCTACATGATGTTAGGCCAGTTTCGTTGGTTCTTCAGTGTAATATGTATCTTGAACCCTGAAACTGTGGAATATGCCCGTAGTAAAGTTCCATTTGAAAACCTGCACTAGCGCCGGGAATCGAACCCCTACCTCGTTTTCAGGACGCAGCTGCGCAAACCCTGAGAACACCGAAGTCGACGCTCTGTACATTAATAGAGACAAATGTTTTCGACTTTGCCCAGTCGTGGCGCACAGCTTAGGAGAAAAGGGTTGTTTTGCGAGGAGCGTAGTTAGCCCTGTCGCAGCTGCTGCGCCGTCGCACGGGAGGTGTCCAGTACGGCTGAGGTGCGCGAATAACTTAGCGGTTGATGAGGGTCAGCGGCGGAGAGCGCGGAAGAATTCGTCGCCCAGTTCCGGGTCGCGCGGCCCTCGCGACCCCCGGCGACCGCTACGCGCGCCGGACGTTTAGGGCCGCCGTATTTCGCGGCGGCAGCGCTGACAATGCCGCCGGACGGAGAGGAAGATTCCGCGTGGCGTGGCGTGGGGTCACACGTCCGAGCCGGCGCGCCCACCCGCTGATTGATCGTTAGCGCTGCGCTACACTACACGAGAAAGTAGCACGGCACGCCCTGCGCCGCGACGGGCTTTGCATCTTGATTGCGCCTCTCCTCAATTGCTTTCTTCCCCGTCGACAATATTTTATCTCACACATGTGCCACGCTTTCCTTCTAGGTCGCGGTCGTAGATACGCCTTAGTGCTCCTGTCTCGTGTCGGAGTTTATCAACGCCAAAGTTCCTACAATACACGCCATTTCGCGTTTCGGCTTACACCATCGTCAGGATCGCATTAAGACATCAATACAGTGCATCTTGTCAAATTCGCATGTACAATCCTTCACGGACAAGTCCTTACTGTTTAGCATCGCCGGTCGCGGTGGTCGAGCGGTTCTAGGCACTTCAGTCTGGAACCACGCTGCTGCTACGGTCGCAGGTTCGAATCTTGCCTCGGCCATGGATGTGTGTGATGTCCTTAGGTTAGTTAGATTTAAGTAGTTCGAAGTCTAGGGGACTAATAACCTCAGCTGTTAAGTCCCACAGTGCTTAGAGCCATTTTTTAGCATTATTTTTTATTTTATCCGTTACAAATAGTTCGTGAAAGCTTGCAAATCATACACTGCAAGCCATGAAGTTGTGCGTGGCTGAGGGTACTTCTGGTACGACTAGCTGAACCCCGTACACCCCGCTCAGTTCGTGAATGGCGCGTGGGAAAAACGTTTGTAGGCAAGCCTCTTTATTGGCTGTAATTTCTCGAATTTTCTCCTCGTGGTCGTTACACGAGATGTATGTGGAAGGAAGTAGTTTGTTATCAGCTTCTTCCTGCAAAGTGCTCACTCGAAATTTCAATAGCAAACCTCTTCGTGATGCAAGAACTCCTCTCCTGTAACGTCTGCCAACGGAGTTTGTTGAGTATCTCGCCAACGCTGTCGCGTCGACTAAACGATCCCGTGACGAAACGCGCCGCTCTTCGTTAGATTCTTCTGTCTCTCTGTCTCTCTCTCTCTCTCTCTCTCTCTCTCTCTCCCTCTCTCCCTCTCTCTCTCCCTCTCTCTCTCTCTCCCTCTCCCTCTCCCTCTCTCTCTCTCTCTCTCTCTCTCCCTCTCTCTCCCTCCCTCCCTCCCTCCCACCTCGTAAGCATCCTATATTGATGAACAATACTAAAGAATCGGTCGAACAAGCACCTTTTAATGCACATGCTTCGTGAATATTTCCTGAAGATTCTTCCTATGACTCTGTCTGGCATCTGCTTTCCCTATTATTTGTTTTATGTGGTCATTCCGCTTCAGGTCGTTCTGGATAGTTCCTCCTAAATATTTTATGGTAGATACCGATTCCAGCAGTTTCTCATCAACAGTACAGCAGTACATTTCCTTTCCTACGTGTTTACAACATTTACATTTACTTACGTTCAGGGTGAAATATGTGTATGTGGCATACAACAAGTGTGAGTTTCTGCATAAGAGGACAACAAGTAATCCTTAAGGCATCATAATCTTGCAGCAGCTCAAACATCGCAAACATCACACCTACAATGTCACAACACACGAAAAACGCACTTGATGATGGGGATCATTTCCCGAAATGCTTAATGCAGAAAAATGGAAAATCGTAACCGACATCAGCAAATGTTGATGTATAAGAAACAAACCATTGTTTGGTAATAAACAGTTACCACTAATCCGTGGTACAGTTGCACTTGCGAATTTGACGACAAACCGCGTATCGACGTTCTTTTAATGTGATTTTGGTGACGGACACGAAAAAGTGTATAATTTTTAAAAAGCGTCGAAGACGGAAAGTAACACTGACTAGTGGCAGTGATTGCGTTCTCGTATAATGATTTTATGTCATTTATAGCCTTGTACGATAAACAGTTCAGACTAGGAGAGAACAGAAGCTTTTCAAAAAATGGTTCAAATGGCTCTGAGCACTATGGGACTTAACATCTATGGTCAGCAGTCCCCTAGAACTCAGAACTACTTAAACCTAACTAACCTAAGGACAACACACAACACCCAGCCATCACGAGGCAGAGAAAATCCCTGACCCCGCCGGGAATCGAACCCGGGCGTGGGAAGCGAGAACGCTACCGCACGACCACGAGATGCGGGCTCAGAAGCTTTTCAGATGTTGTATTACAGAAGAATACTAGAGAGTAGAAACTACTGAATCAAATTTGGGTGAAAAGAAATCGAATAAAAGAACGGATCTCTTGGTATGAGACAACCTGAGGCATCGAATTATCAGTTTGGTAGCCGAGAGAAACTTGGGGAGGGGAGGGGGGGGAGGGGGAATTGAAAAAAGGATGAATAGGCTTTGAGTTCTGTAAGCAACATAAAGAAGATGTAGTACTGATGTGGAGATGAAGATGCTTGAATAGGATAGACTAGCGTGCAGATATGCAGCGAACCAGTCTTCGAACTGAAGATGACAATTCTGACAACACAATTCCCATATCGCTCTTTATTTTGGATATCGCTTGAGGTTTATTTACATTCTCGCAAATCATGTATTAAACTCCGTGTTACTCTATGTAACCAAAGGCATTCACAGCAAAATTCTAAATACATCTATAAAACCAAACGACTGCATTCTCGTACTGCATCGAGAACCCGTCTTTACCCTCCAGAGCACGGCAACTAAGTGACGCTGCTAGCGAATAACTACATAGCCTCCTGTCGATCTCACAAAGGCTCTTAAAATTGACCGATAGGCGAGTTCCGATCCACCACCCGGCCGTGTCTTACATTTATTGTATATTGTTCTGTCAGATTATGACCCCTCAGGTACTACAAAACATCGACGCGTTCGTGGTCTATTGATGTCGTTACTAACGCTGAGGCCTCAAGTTCGATTCTCCGTGACTGTCTTCCGCTGACGGAAGGTCTGGAAAGTGATTCAGTCATCCTCATAAATCTAAATAAGGTACTGTTGGAATTAATTGTAGGACTGTGAATTTATCGAATGAGGTTTCTCTCGTTTTTCTTGGAAATCTGTACACCACCTCTTCTGTTGTGCCATTTTGTGCTTCCTCTAATGCCATACGAAGTGGTGATAAACATCGCACGTGATTCTGAAATGAAGGGGGTTCTCTGAATGTTACGTAGTCCAATGGTTCTGTTAATGGTCCTGTTAACGAGCTCGTTAGCGTGCCAGCTGTCTACTTCAGTGCCAAGCCATCCAAAAATGTAAAAATTCCTCGAGACAAGAATGCGAGCATGTCGTTAACTGAAGTCCCAGAAGGCAATGGTTGCCACACGGCACAGTTGTACAAGGTCTGCTGCAAAGGAATCGACCAACGTTTAGAGTTAACTTCCAGGAGTTTTGCGATATGATGTCTAACGATATCTTAGTGATGATCTAAAGTACTGTAAGAAAATTGTCATTCATAGCGAACGGCGGGATAATGAACAGTATTTAAGTAAGCTTATTGGACAAGTATAAGTTTGCATATTCAGTGTGCCAGCTTACAAATTTTAGGGATTCTTGAAATTATCTGTCAGAGCTACTTTGAGTAAAATTATATTATGCGTGAAGGCATTCGTGTCGCTTATTAAAAACCATAAGACTTTGTCGCTATCAGTACCACTGCATGTTATGTGCTATTTGCTGTAGTTTTTCTCCCCGAGTTTGGCTCGCTGTGAAATGATTCGGAAGAAACCTAATGTTTGGTTCAATCCCCTCCATCGATATGGAAGTCGTTAGACACAAGCTAGAATGAGACAGATATTCGGTAACGGTGTTTACAAAGAAACGATTACAATGTTCGCCGTAAGTGATGTTGTGAAATCTCGGGAGATCTTTTAAAATCCAGATGATTTTTAGACCATTACCTAGCTACATTACATCGCACTTCCTCCACCATCAGGGTACTTTACACTCTAGACAAAAATTTCTGAGATTCATCCACGTTGGAGGTGCGTCAGTGCATCATATACATACAAGGAACAATCAAGAAATTTCCATTTAAGGGCGTTGCTGCAGCATATACCCGACGTAACGCGACTCCGATGCAGGTCTGTAAGCACCGACATGTAGGTAATGGATTAGTGTGGAAAGAGTGAGTTTCCGACGTGCGTGTTGTAAATGCTGAAACGTGAACTACGGCAATGTTATTACCAAATACGTCCAAACAGGATCAACGTGTTATTATTTTTTTCTTGGCTGCCGAAAGACAAAAACCGGTAGAAATCCATCGCAGAATGAAGACTGTGTGTGAGCCAGCATGTCTGTAGAAAACTACCATTGTCGAATGGTGCGCCAAGTTCCCTACTGGTCGCGATTCGACACAAGACGCCTTTCGATTTGGGAGTTAAGCAGAAGTTACGCCGACTCAAGTGTGAGGTACTCGAGCACCCGCCCTATAGTCCTCATCGTTCCTCATGCGATTACCATGCCTTCGGTTCCTTAAAGGTCGTGGAGAGTCGAAGATTGCAGTCGGATGAGAATGTGCAGTAGGTAGTTATGGACTTCATCACGCAGCAGGACGGTTATCTTAAGCCTAGTGCGTCGGTGGGATGACTCCCTCAATGCTCAAGGCGATTTTGCCTAATTGGCATATAGGTTCCAGTTATGGAAGTAGAATACTGAAAAATACTTCGAAGTTTCGGGGTAGGATGTTGCTCTACACAGATATTTTCGAGGTAGATTTCGGATTGCAACGAATGCTAATACTCCCAAGAGAACAGAAATCTTTTAGTGATTAGTAGAATGGTAGTAAGTGCATTTTTTTATTAGACACCACCTCAAACAATAACAGCACGGAGTGACACGGTGTTTAAGACACTAGTTGGGAGGACAGCGGGTCAGTTCCCTCTAAATCGTTGAAGGCAGATGCCTGGATGGTTCCCTTGAAAAGACGTGATCGATTTCGTTATCCATGCGTCCCCATTCGAAACCTGTGGTTTTTGTTTCTAATACCCTCCTCACAGATGGGACATTAAGCCCTAATATTTTGTTCTTCATTTTTTTAAACAATATTTCAACGAGGAGAGTAATTTCGAACTGATTTTCTCAGTGTATAAATCTCAGACCTTTTTAACTACACTCAAAGAATTATGACTGCTGCTAATTTAATTTTTCATATATTTTCCCTGTATAGCTGATTTTATTTGATAATAAGAATTTAATGGTATTAGCCTCGTGAGTTCGTCTGAGGTCGTCCTGAATTGGACGGAAACTAACTGCAGTGTTAGAATGTAGCGTCACTATGTAATCAAAATTTTGTTTAAAAAATAGAAAAAATTGCCTACTATTGCTCTGTATTTTGACATTTTTGTAATACCCACGATGTATGCGGTACCCTACATCCGCCTTCCGAGCTGCGGCGAAAGTATTTATATTTCCTATAACGTCTGCGAGCTAATGTGGCCATCCGAAATATTTATGAGGTGAAACGCAGTGTGGAAATTTCCGTTATGATCAGTGGGCCAGTTATGCGGGAGAGGTGCGCCCTGAATGATGTTAGTGGGTTACCTATGCGGCCATCATGTCCAGCGGACCACACTGGCCCGGCGCAGCGAAGTTGTACGACATTCGAGAATTCATCTCAGAGGAAGCAAGATTCATCATCCTCCTTCCTATTCCTCTCGTAGATGCTACACAGAAAGGAAGTCTGTCGATACCCCTCTGCATGGGCCTGAATTTATCTCATTTTAGCGTCGTAGTTATTTTTGCGAGGTGTATATTGGCGGAAGAGTGGGTTTCTTGACTCGCTTCCAATCGTGAGCATTCGGAAATTTTATGACGTGACCGCTTGCCAATGGATACCGTCATTCTTCTTTTGTTTCCCATTGCATTTTGCCGAGCATTTCTGAGACACTCTCGCGCAGACTAAACACAACCGTGGCTAATCGTGCAACTCGTCTTTGAATCTTTGGTCATCTTCGTCAACTACACTTGTGAAGGGCCTAGACGCATGAATAATACTCACGGATTGGTCGAACAAGCCTTTGTAATCGGTATCTTTACTGAGTCACCCACGCGGGTAGCCGAGCACGTTAAAGCGACCGGTTCTTTGACACAAGGAGATGCCCTGGGCCCGGACCTAATCCGTCACGCGGGGGCTGGTGTGCTAACAAGTGTGGATATGGTTTTTAGGCGTTTTTCCAAATCTACCTGGTTTCCCACGTCCTGTTTGAGATACGCGAAGGGGAAACAGTTTGTAACACGATGTCACATTTGGACATGCGATTACATTAGACGCAGATAAAAGGCGTATCCGGATCCCTCCCCATAATGGTGGATGGAGGTTTGGAGTGACGAACGCATCGTAATAATACCCTATATACGGGTATGGTTGATTCTCTGCGTTATAGTGGAGTACCATTCCCGTTTCGACCTGGTACTGGCTGAAGGAAGGCCATCAGACTGGAAGGAAGAACCTTTATTGCAAGAATTGCATTTCGTTCGAAGTCTTCCAATAAATCTGGCATCTTCCCCACGACTTGCATTAATTTGTTAGTTCGACATCAAATGGCCACACATGACACTCCCAGGTGGTTGGGGATCAGTATCTGATTTCGGTGAGTGATCACCATCCACGTAGTCAAACCATAAGGGAACTTTTCGTCTATTTTCGTGAACTTCATTTCTTTACGTTTAGAGTCTGCTGTCGATATTTAACGCCACCTACCTGTACACAGTTGAGTTGCCTACGGACATACTCGTAGAGTTACAGACGGTATCTGCTAAGCCACTTACATACAGGGAGTATCAAAATGGACGGAAAATATTTCGTGCAGGGTGTCACATACTGAGTCACAAACACAAAATTGTTTTCCCAATGTTCCTCTGTCAAGAAGTAGCGTGGCAACTGAATTTCATGAAAACTAGAAATGTGAAGGGAGCGTTTGAGTGTTTCTGTACGGCTGCATAATCCGGGAGGAAGGAGGAGCAAGACTGCACAACTTGATCGCATTGTGAAAATAGTTCCATATCACTGTCAACAACATGCCGTTCACAAGTTTTTATGCAGTTGTTGGTACTGTACGATGAAATGAGTTTCTCCGCGTATCTTCCCTGCGCGGACTGGTAAATATCAGGACTTAGGTGTGTCACGTAATGCATCTATGGGAGAATAATGTGTCCGAATCTTTAAGTTCTTCAGTGTCTCTTTCATTGATTAGCTGCATCCTTTATTTCGTAAGGTCTGAATCTAGGTGAGAAAAAGAAAACAGCAACGGTTCTTGGCTTGTTTTGCATATCAACATGCGCTCTTCGGAATATTTTTCATCGTTGGTTCCCAATATATATCGTGAAAAGCAATGGAGCACCATAACTTGAGTAACAGATATTACCCTTGCTTTAAAAAAAAAAACAAATCATGTCTTTGCAGTGTGCTGTCACCTAGAAAAGTGATCCTCAGACGCAGAGATGTGCAGATTGTTTCTGCTCGGAAGCTAAAGCAATTTCTTTGAACCATTTCCGCTAGTTCTCCGCTTAGTTCGATACATAAAGCAAAGAACTTTTTTTTCCACTCATCGCAGCTGCTCTTAAACCTGTCAGAACGATCCTGTTGAGCAGTGCTCTTAAGAGCAGCACGCACTCGTCAGCACTCCCTGCGCCAGACATTTGACGTCTGCAGATTTGGGCCACAGCCTGCAGGGGATGGAGTGCGGGGAAACGCACGGGGGTGCCTCTCCCGCCAGCAGAGGGCGCCGCTATTCAGCGCCGTCGCACCCATGTCGACTCAAACAATGACGCCCAAATTTGGGGTGAAATCCCCACTTTCCTCCGTTTAAAAACTTCCACAGGGCCTCGATAACGACGGTGGCTTTGTTTGCTACGATCGAGGGGAGAAGAGAGGTACAGTCGCGGACTCGCGCTTATCCGCCACTGTGCCACGTTAGTGCTCAGGAAACAGGGATGCCAACTGCTGTAAAAATTCTTCAAGTTGGCGTTCAGCGTCAATACAATTGAAACTATGCAATGGTCGATCTCGCGACAACAAACTGAAGTTTTAGTGATATAACGTTCACAACAGGACAGTAGCCAGCCACAAATATCTATTCCGTATACAGCACAATATTGGGAGATATTCCTATCTCCAGAATTCAACTCTTCCAACAAGTGTTTGTCGCAAATATAACCGCTGTTTTATTGTAACAAGCATCGTTATGGATAGGATTTTCTCATTCTAATGAAACGTTTGCGCGGTCTTTACTTCCCTGACGGAGTTACAATGAGGTACCTGCAGTATAGGATGATGTTTTAGATACTCTTACATCATCAGTTACCTTACTTTACTACCAAACGAGGTGATGCATTCCTTGGATTTTAAAAATTGCTTAGGGTGAATGCTGCAGTGTCTCAGTTAAAAAAAAGTAATAATCATTTCCTTCGACATCTTTCTCTCAGTCCGGGCTTCTGCTCTGTCTGTAATCACCTCTTCGTCGATAGTTCAACTTTTATATTTCTTCCTTTAAACTAAATCTCTTGTGGATAAATATAGAAGCAGATCTAAACAAAAGTAACAGAAAATATTTTCTGGAAACTACCAACCAACGATGGCGCTGCTCACCTAAACTTGTAAAATTGTGAAGATGGAACTTCGGTTCGAAATCTGAATAGGTACCAGTAAACAAACTTTGTAGACGCTTGATGTTCTTAATAACAAAATATTTGTGTTGTTTGAGGCTTTCCCGATGTAAGAACTGTTGGAAGATTCTTGGGCGCTGGCTCCCTTCTTTCATAGGAACTGCCAATATTTCAACAAGGCAAAAGCTCTTCATCTTCAGATGCGACTGAGTGCCCGACAACCTTTCATGTAATAAGTTTGTCTCAAGTAAGATCACTATTCGCGGAAATTTCCGAGCCTATGATGTTTGCCAATGTGGTATTTTTCACCTGTTTTTGTTTGTTGAAAGCTTAACGGACGGAAGAGCCGTGTTTTGACTATGATCTCTTCCAGCAATGTTGTCCAGTGAAGCCTAAGGCAGATGAACAAATGGCTTTCCGTTGGCTCTTGTTGGCCACTGTGCCACATTGTTTACTTCTGTTTTAGTCATTTTCTGCTGACAAACAACAGTCGTGTGACGCATAGTATTTGAAAATTGTGATCGCTCCTTCGCAGTAGACGTAAGTAGTGCCGCGACCGAGATCCGCAGAGCAGAAACAGATTTAAAGAATACTGTTCTGTTTCTCTGCTTTATGTATAGCATTCGCTTCAACTTCTAGGTACATACACTTGAGCAGAGAGACACAGTTGGCTGACATCGACTGTTAAGTCTCACTCAGAAACTCAGATGTCAAGATCATTTAATATATTGTATTATATTCTGTCTCAAACTGATAAGCTGTTATGAGAGTAATGACCAGCAGCAGAATGAACCTTCCGATTCCGGTGAAAAAATCATACAGTTTTTGCCCGTTTTGTTACTTTTAGAAGTGATGCTACGGCATAAAGTGCAAAGGATGCCCGACCAGGTATTCAGGACCTTGTACTCGAAGGGCACACGAGAATGTCATCCGGAGGCGGTTTTTCGTCGTAGCCATGTTGACCAAATACCCAATCGTGTCTAGAACCTTGTTCCTAATTGCGTTCATCCCACCGTATATGGTGATGACTAATTACTCTTGCGGGTTATAAGTAACGAGCCTATTTATCATATCTGTTTCTAGTCCTTGCAAAGTCCTCTGAGATTTATTGCAGCAGCATTCGTAATGATACGAATTTTATGCCCTAACAGTATAGGGGGCAACCTTCACGCTGGGTAGGTAAACTTGCGGAAGTATTCGAACATAGGTCTCATTCATCATCCCATAAGTTTTGAGTAAGATAATCTTGCACAGTAGATCAGATACATACCAATTATTAACGGTTCTGCGAAACGCACTTGAATCCTAGCTGTTATGCATCCCGCAGCATACATCTGCTTCGCACATTGACGTCATTTTTAGGGAAGGCGTTACGCTGTAATTAATCGTGTGTACCAAATTAAAGTGTGATATTAAGAGTGTCATTTCGAAACGTGCCCAATACGTGAATGAAGAGATTATACACTTACAGCTCTAACAGGAAACTCTTTTAGAACAATCCTTGACGGACGAAGTACCATTGTCATCCAACCTTATCTTATGTGTTTCCCCGTCATTTAGGGGGAAAATCGCGTATTAACGGGGAAGCATTAAACTCGGCACTGATATACCGTGTGTGAAGCGTAATTTCACGCACTCGTAAATATGATATACACCCTTCTTTTCGCAATATTGTCAAGCTGTAAACAATTAATTTAATCTACGCTTTTTTCATATAGTGCTTCAGTATAAGTTCTCTGTTGCTGTCATCGAATTTCGTTTACGATAACTAGATATTGGGGAAAGATTAATCTAGCCTTGAAGCGTCAAATAATTCGTATCTTACACGTGAATGTAACCAAGGCAAAGGTGATAAATTTTTTAATATGAACCATGTGATCCAGGCGGATAGAAACCATATCAATGACAACAATGATAAAATTATAGAAACTCTGCTCATGCAGGGAGGCACCGGTTGCCTTTGTTCCCGTGTTCCATCCTCAAGTGTAGTAGGAAGGAGCAAAACGATACTAGTACATTTACTTTCTGTCTCTCTCTCTCTCTCTCTCTCTCTCTCTCTCACTCACACACACACACACACACACACACACACACACACACACACACACTCAAAACGAACTGTGCTCTGCGGTTTTTAGATGTGACTAGAACGATTGTAATTATATTATTGTCGACAGTGGCATAGACAGCAAAAGTTAGCATTACAAGTAATAATATTTCGTTACGGTCAGTTTTAATGGCGTTAGCCACATTTGGGTATTCAAATGTATCAAGGGCAACAGGTGAAAATTTGTGCCTGACTGAAGAAAAGGTGACGACGACCACCGATCCTTTCTTTCAGTGCAGATGCACATCATGTCCAATCTCTTACGGGAATCAGGGACTTCGAGTAAGGGCTTCATGAGTAGGTATTGCTACGTCAGTAGTGAGTAACAGGCTGGGAATCTGGGTTAGAAGGGAAGCGTGCAACTGTGGCAGAGGCGGTTAATGCGACTGCTCGCATTAAGTGGCAACACTTTTCACCTATTATCACAGATATATTTCAATGGCCAAATGCTGCTAACGTCATAAAAGCCCTTGGACGATTAGTTATTTGGCCGCTGGATGGAATAATATATATATTTCGAAACGTGGCTATTACTTTATTTGAGATTATGAAGCTTAGATATAATACTCCAGTATGCAAAACTTAACATGTAGTGTGCCATCCATAGTTACATCTAAATAACCAGATTTCTGAATTTGGCTACCTTAGTCCCTCACATGTTTGTAGGTTCATCACTGGGTAGAGCTTACCTTAGCAGTGCTTGAATATAAACCGAACTCGTCCATCTTCTATTATTCTGTTTGCATTAGGGACTTTCCCATTAATATAAAAATGTTTTAGTTCATTGCTTTTTCCGCTAGTGTTTCAAAGTAAGACTAATTCTCGGTTGTCTACACTGCTGGCCCCCGCTATCAGGCGTTGGCGTAGCTGACCTGTCCAGAGAGATCAGGGGCGCCCACCTGGGTATCGGGCTGTGTTTTGAGTGTACTTTTACTGTCGGGTTCCCGTGAATTGCGTGAAGATGAAATGACACCAATGACTACATATGTGTGTATATTATTAACCTGTTGTAAAAAAATATGGAAAGTGAAACCCTTGAAAATATTAATAACCGCTCTGTACGTCCTCTTGGCATTAATAACGCCTCTACTGTGCAAGATACGCACTTGAGGGACTGCTTCGGGGTATACTAACAAAGAAAAAAAAATCCCCGTGCACTCCCAGCTGCTGGTTTTGCAATTACTAGCTCAATATAATAGTCCACATTCCTGGAAGTGGAGTACTTATAATCACAAGCTCTCACCATGCAGCTCGCGTCACAATCCTACAATTGATGTCCAAACGCACACCATAAAGACGGCCGACCTCCTCTAATTATTCTCTTCGTCTCGCGTTGCAGCCGTCATTAACCGCGCGTCCCCAGCTCGCGGTCGCCACAGCTCGCTTACCGATTCCTACCTCCGAATTAATTAAGACGGCGGGAGAAGAAAATGATGCCCTCGGGGTTTTTCGTGCCGCCGCCGTCTGCCGGCGACACGCCTCATTACGGCCAGCAAACACAATGTAATCAGCCGCACCGCCGCGGATAGCAGTGCTACGTGCCCGGAATCCCAGACTAGCCGACGACGGGAAAAAGACTCGACAGTAGCTGCCGGCGCCCTCCGTCCCGACTGCAAGACAAATCCGTGTTGGGACTCGCGGGTCAAACGGTATTTACCTTGCATTCGCCACGTCGGGCGAGCATCACTCAAGTGTCGGCTGCACAAAAGCGGGCCAGAGCAGAGCCGCCCGCCGGTAGCGCACTCCGCGCCCGGACAGGCGGCACCTAACCATCTCCTCCTCCGGCGACACGTCACAAAAAAAAATCGGTAAAAGAGAGATAAAAATTGCTCTTCATTTCTCAAGGGCGGCGCGCCTGTCATACGTAAATGCAGCGCGCGGGGGACAATGGGCGAGATCTTTCACGGCCGATAGCGAGCGTCCGGATAATAGGCGGTGGCGTCGTTACAATTTCTTGTCGGCCCTCCCCCCCTACCCCTGGCCGTCTTTTATTACGGCCTTTATGCGGCTTCGGACACCGCCCGCGCCTCTGTGAGCCGATCCCGCGCCGCCGGCGCAGCTCCCGGTTTGATACGACCAGTCGAGCTTGCGCTGCCGTGGGGTCGTGGGCCCTATCTGCGTTCGTACACCTCTGACACGCTGGCGACGGTCTTTCAGAGAACCGCGCCATAGTACGTTGTGCCACAAGGAAGCCGAACAGGACTAAAATGTTCTACGTGGGTCAACAGGAATTTGCTCTGCTAACCATGGGCTTTGACCAGTGTAGTAATGATAATGGCTGCTATTCCGTCACTTTCTGGTGTGCATTTCAAATTGCATTTCTGTGTAGCTCTACCTGTCGTCATATTTTAGAGCGAGATTATATTTTTATCTCTGTTTCGCAAGAGAAACTAAATATTGTCTCATCTGTTCCGGATGGAATTATAATACTCGCTACATTTGTTACTCTTTTATTCTTTACGATAATTTTTTAAAATTTTCTCGTTTAATGTGATCCCACTAAATCTGTAGGACTGTTTTTACAGTATTAGGTACGTGTTCTTTCACATAAATGGCTATGTACTCTGCGATGACCGTTCGACTTACTACTGACACGTAGTTACAATTCGTAAGTGCATGTCCCAGTTTCAGCTTGAACTATATAGCTAAAGTGTATTTTCCGATAGCTTCGATTCTTTACGACACACATTTTACCGAGTTAGAGGTATTCGCTATAGCTGTAGAGCATTTTTAATTTTTTTTCGATTCTCAGACGGTTTCTTTCCGACATAAATGTTCTTATGATTTTTCAGTGGAAAGTACATATATTCGAAAGTGTATTTTGCAGTCTCCACTTGAGCTATACGATTCAAGTGTGTTTGACGATACTAGCCAACATGTATTTACAAGTGTCTCACGATTCCCATCACAGCCACAAAGTTGTTATTACGATACTAAATTCGTTTCCTATTAATTGTATGCAACAGATCAACAATTACGCTTCAAAATATCGCCAATGATATGACATTACAGTGGTCGTGTTGTTTACGTCGTTTATCACATTTTCACTACGTCAGCGGTAAGAGCCGCCAGCTAGTATCGCAATTTCCTCTTTATCCATTCTAAATGCCTAATATGACAAGGAAGTGTCGTCGTTTGGTGATTGATGACTGTAACCTTTGCGCACGACAACCTGTGTGCTGTGAGATCGCCGGCCGGTGTGGCCGAGCGTTTCTAGGCGCTTCAGTCTGGAACCGCGCGACCGCTACGGTTCAGGTTCGAATCCTGCCTCGGGCATGGATGTGTGTGATGTCCTTAGGTTAGTTAAGTTTAAGTAGTTCTAAGTTTTAGGGGACTGATGACCTCAGATGTAGAGTCCCATAGCGCTCAGAGCCATTTGAACCTTTTTTTTCTGTAAGATCCACAAATATCCTGACGGTGAGGAGATTTTGGCGCAAACGTCATTTGGCATGAACGTATACATAAAATGCACGCTACCGATGATGTGCTCCATTCCCGAATACCTGTTTGGCAACTAAATAATTTAAATGCACCTCATGATCTAGAGAAATATGTCTTTTAACAAATAATTAAAAAGGTAAAGGTGTCAAGGCTCCAACCTTTGAGGTGACTTACTCAGTCCGTTACACGAGGGGCTATGATTGGATTTCGAACCACGAGCAATTGAACATTTTTCAAATCAAAAAAACATCCGAGAGATGAAAGAAGTGATAAGTGACAGGTAAAAATCCTAGGCTTGGCTGGTGATTGAAACCCAGACCCGTGTATCCGTAATCCGTCACTTAATCACTGATTTCATCGAGGCACACAACTCTTTTAAAAAAGTGTCCCGTACTGTTACAAGAGATAATACTGGTCTAAACCGGGAAAACTTCATACGTCCAGAAATAAACATCTGTTGACAAGTGCTTCGTGCTGTTCTGTCCGTAACACAACAGAAGGCGCTCAGTGTGGTGACCAGTTTTTTTTCTTTTTTTAATCTCACTTTGATAGCTTTTGTTCGTTGCATCTGCTCGGGGCGGACGTCGGAAGATATCCATTTATGTTCGTTGTTGATCGATTGGCTCAGTTTTGTTATTACAGAGGGCACGTAACCCTCTGACCGAACACGCTGAGCTACCGTGCCGGCTACCAGTCATCGTTGCACGAACTCTGACTGTCCTCGGACATGGTCACGCTCAGGAGGATACAGGCGCATGTAGTGAATGGGTACCGAGTACTTCAATGCCATTAAATGTGCCCATAGATAGAAGTACGAGGAATTAAGACCAGGAAAATAGGGAGGCCACGCCACTGGAACCCCTCGACCAATTCCCGCTCGGTAAATGTTTGTGTTATGTGATGTAGCTAGCTGTCGATTTAAAAGTGGTCAAAATTCGCATGAGAGCGATGCCTGTATACGTACTCGTTGCCAATTCCTGCCGTCTATGTAAATTTTCTAGAACTATTTCGGAAATAGCTGCACCGAAGCCACTGCAGCTATAGTAACTGTCATTGTACGATCGTTTCGTGAAATTCGTGTTTGTACTTGATAATTCCTTTTGCAGATCTATAGCATTTGTTGTAGTGCACAGAAGAATAGACACAGAATTTAAAAAAAAAACTGGATGATTGTGATACGAAGGAGAAATACCCGAATCTGAATAGTGTGAACATTCTCAGATTTGTCTATTTTTGTTGGAGGTCTTACTCAGAAGTGTACACCACCATCTCAAGGAAAGCCTCTTAGTAAAACTAATGGGAAGTGACTTTTAGAAAGGCACTTCTTACAAAATATCTTCCAGCAACTGTTAAGAAACGGCATCCAATTGTTTAGTTTTTTGAACAAGTTTTGAAATCCAGTGACTGTGCAGGTTCGGAGAAAGCAATCAACTGGTGTCGACCGTGACACACGTCTCGTAAAGCTTGAAAGGTTCCACACCAAGACAACTACCTGCGAAATTCCACAAAACTGAAATATTATTTTTTTTTTTAATTGGGGTAACTATAGCTTCTTTCTTCATAAAGGATTTAGTTATCAGTCGAATAGTTAAAGTATAAAATAAACCTTAATGCTTTTTCTTTTCTAATAATTAATTTCAATGTGATATGTACTTAATGGGAGGTCACCATTGGTATAGATCAATGTGCGATAATGGTCAAAATGAGAGGTCTACGCGTCCTGAAATGGGGAGTTGACCTCTATTCGACGACGGCGGTAGAATATTTCTTTTGTCCTTGACGTTAGCGTCATTTGTAGCAGCATAAATCTGCAAACTAACAGAACATTTAAATATGGCGGCTTGATTTATGCCGTTGGGTTGTGCAGCTCCAAATGGCATTCAAAACAAATTACGTTTTTTCTACAATTCCGCTAATAACGATGTTTCACTGAGAAAATTACGCATGCTTTTTCTAAAGTCTTATTTTTTATGACATCCGGTTCACTGTTAACAGTTTATAATTTGAGAGTTCGATTTTCATCGTGAACGTGATAATTACTGTGTGATATCTTAATAATTTGCTTAAGATTGATGCATTACGGTCTACTAAATGCATCTCTTATTGCTACATGTACTTTAGCTGTTGTTTCACCTTGTCTGTGTTCTGATTTATTTCCCCCTTCAGTATGTAGTAATTACAGTGTCGTGGCCAGAAGGTCAATCCAGTAGCAGCCCAAAATGTCATAGAACTGCACTGTGGAGACCGTTTCGTTCGAAATAACATATAGCGATAAGCAACAAGCGAAGAAATGCAAATCCGGGTAGCAACTTGTATTTCGACAGAAGTAGGTCAGCTAGTAGGATAATTTCATAATTTATAATAAACTGGAAGATTTTTTTTCATCTTTTTCGGTTTTGTTAGCGCTGCATGTTCCTCGGAACCTGGTATCCAGGTGCTGGAAATCTCAGTAGGAGAAAGATCATAGATAAAAGTCCCGCTGGCATTCAGGTCTGTAAGCTAGAGATGGGCAAAACTGTTCTTTTCAGAGATTGGATCAGAACTGTTCACTCCCTGAAATGAATTAGCTCTTTTTCATGACTCACCACTCATTTACAATAGAAAATAAATGGAAGGTACATTGCCCTTTAAACTTGGTTTATTCCAGTACTATACCTGTATTTTGATATTATTTGATCCTATTTTGAAGTAACACACATAATGAGTAAGAATTTTGTATTGTTTATTGAAATTTCCACGATATGACAAAGTTTATGATTATTGATTTATTTTGCACTATCGTGGTTTTTTGGGTGATTGGAAAATGTTGTAACTTGAGATTTACATTAACAATATATTTGGCTATAATGTATTAAAATTTCGTTAACCTCATACAAATACATCGCAAGCCATATATTTTTAATGTGAACGTTTCCTTCCGAAGACGCCTAAAATCGCAAAATCCGTACCAGAATAAGAAAAAAATATATAAATTTGACTGTAAAACGAAAGTGCTGCATATAGCCTTACGCAGAATAAAACAAGGAAAATATTGGTGTATCACATTTTGCGATACGTTTATCGGTTCGCTCGTAATTAAAGCGTAAATTCGAGTGTCCATAATAAAAATCCTATAGTAAGAGGAGTCATCAGGAACCTAATCTAATCAGTTTAAACAAATAAAAATAAAATAAAAACAATTGATGTATACATAACATAATAATGTAATATACATAGCGGTATTACTACGAAGAACAATATCCAGTAGGGACGAACTCCGATGCAGAGGCGCTGAGTCGAGCAGGTCGAGCAGCGAGCTGTATTACTGCGTGAGCTGAGACCGCAGAGACCAGAGTGACACCTGAGTCGCTTTGCTCAACGCTCTGGCTAGAGTCGAGAACGGTGGGGTGAGCGTTGAGCGGGCGAGTTCCGAGGGTGGGGGGAGCGGTGAACTCACCCGCTCCGAGACAAATCGTCCGTTCTCTTGCGAGCAGGTTGTTGCAAGTAGTTCCTATGTTATCCGCTAGGTGGTTCTCTGTCCTGTTGCTCGCATCAACAGGACGTGCGACTGAAACGATCGCCGACAGAGTGCGATGCGAAGTTAAGCTGCGCCAGACACTGGCTGCACGCGGCAGATGACGCACAGAGACGGCACGGCATATGTGAAACACAAAATCCAATGGGGCACTCCACAATGCAGGCAGCCAAAGTAGAAGCAGGGCAGAGGCCGGCGCTGGCTGTGTTGTGTGGCGTGCACTGTGCTCTGACCAGCAGTGGCGCTGCTGATATGCTCCGTCTCTCTCTCTCTCTCTCTCTCTCTCTCTCTCTCTGCCGTGGGAAACGTTTGGAGCTATCGTTCTTTTTTTCTGAATCACTGATTGTTCACTCCTTTGAAAGATTCAACTCTATGAATTAGTTCAAGAGCGGATCCCCCATCTCTACTGTAAGCATGCCTCAGAATTAGCCTCAAGTGATTCAGAAGGAACGGCACGAAACTTGAATCAGGTATTTGAACACAGTCACTTCTGAGTGGTAATCCAGTGCCTTCACTCACTTCGATACAAATCTCATATGCAAACAGGCGACGTGTTGGATTACTGAGGGCGGACTGGAGGAGCAGATTAGTGTCTTATGTCACGTCGACAACGACGTCATTAGAGACGGAGCAGAAGCTCAGATTTGGGAACGATGGAGAAAAATGGTTCAAATGGCTCTGAGCACTATGGGACTTAACATCTATGGTCATCAGTCCCCTAGAACTTAGAACTACTTAAACTTAACTAACCTAAGGACATTACACAACACCCAGTCATCACGAGGCAGAGAAAATCCCTGACCCCGCCGGGAAGGGATGGAGAATCCCGGCATTTGTTTTATGCGACTTGGTCGCATCCGTATTTGGCGAAATCGCGGTGATCGCACATTGGAAGCGTGTATTCGTCATCGCCATACTGGCGTATCACCCGGTGTGATGGTATGGGGTGCCATTGGTTACACGTCTCGGTCATCTCTTGTTCGCATTGACGGCACTTTGAACAGTGGACGTTACATTTCAGATGTGTTACGACCCGTGGCTCTACCCTTCATTCGATCCCAGCGAAACCCTACATTTCAGCAGGAGAATACAGGACCGCATGTTGCAGGTCCTGTACGGGCGTTTCTGGATACAGAAAATGTCCGACTGCTGCCCTGGCCAGCACATTCTCCAGATCTCTCAGCAATTGAAAACGTCTGGTCAATGGTGGCCGATCAACTGGCTTCTCACAATACTCTTGATGAACTGTGGTATCGTGTTGAAGCTGCATGGGCAGCTGTACCTGTACACGGCATCCAAGCTCTGTTTGACTCAATGGCCAGGCGTATCAAGGCCGTTATTACGGCCAGAGGTGGTTGTTCTGGGTACTGATTTCTCAGGATCTATGCACCCAAATTGCGTGAAAATGTAATCACATGTCAGTTCTAGTATATTTGTCCAATTCATACTCGTTTATCATCTGCATTTCTTCTTGGTGTAGCAATTTTAATGGCCAGTAGTGTACGTCTATGGTGGGGAAAGCAACATTAACACTGACTGCAGTAACGAATATGTTAGGGACAGAAACAGCTGGGTAAGAGAGATGCGCCGAGTGTCATCCACGCCGTCCCATTTCCCCACTTGCGGCGGACTCCCCCGAAGATGGAGTGCGGCGGCGTCCGCTTAGGAGGCTATTCCAGGCACGCAGAGCGGTATGGTAATGCGACCCGGCGCCGCTCCGCGCCGCTCACCACCTGGTCATTGTTTACGCGGCTGACACCACCTCGCCGCGTCTAGGCGCAAGCCGCCGTCTTGGGACATCTGCTCGCCACCAGCTGGTCCTTAGCGGACTCTCAAGCACTACTTCCGCGTATTTTGACATACCAAACTTCGTTTTGTGACCTCATCAAAAAGATATTACCCCACGATTTTTGACATGTTTCGTACATTCCGCCACATCCTGCGCTGCGAGAATCTTTTCATCTCGGCATACTTCCTGCAACCAACGCCCTCGATATACACTCATTCGCGCCGATTAGGTGGGTTCGCTGGGCTTTCAGTACCTACATACATAAGCTTGTGGGTGCGCCGCACCAACAAAGTTTTTAGTTTGAGAAAAACAATACAAAATTAGTATTTTTCTCACTTGCCTTCCGGAGGGTGGTTGCAAAAAATCGCATGAAATCAACGAATGAAATAACTTGTGACTTTAAAAGTGCAGTCTAATTAGCGCAATGACAGAGTGTAGGGAGTCAAAAGGGATGGGGTACAGTGTTCGAGTAGCTCCTTCTGAGCTGTTTTTGTAACCAATGCTAAGCGGCGCTTGAGGTGGTGTAAAGAGTTCAAATGGCTCTGAGCACTATGGGACTCAACTGCTTAGGTCATTATCCCCTAGAACTTAGAACTAGTTAAACCTAACTAACCTAAGGACATCACAAACATCCATGCCCGAGGCAGGATTCGAACCTGCGACCGTAGCGGTCTTGCGGTTCCAGACTGCAGCGCCTTTAACCGCACGGCCACTTCGGCCGGCGGTGTAAAGAGTGATTCCACTGGACAATGCATGACTGGAAATGAATGATTTTGTCTGAAGAGTCATGCTGCAGCTGTGGCAGTAAGACGCAAGGGTTTGGGTTTGTGAGTGCCTGAACACCATTAGCTGCCATTCTGAGTAGCGCCAGCAGTGAAGTACAGAGGTGGTGGTATTGCGGTAAGTGGATATCTTTCATGATTAGTGTGTGGTCCCCTTACTGCGCTTAAGAAAATGCAAAATGCGGAAGGACATGAACACACTTTGGAGCGTTGTGTACTGCGTACAGTAGGGAAATAGTTTGAAGGCGGTGATTGTTTCTATCAGGATGACAACGCATTCTGCCATGAAGAAGCATTTGTAAGATAATGGTTTGTGGAGATCGACCTTCCTGAAGAAGACTAACCTGCCCAGAATATCAGTCTCAAGCCAATGGGACACCATTGGGATGAGTCAGAACGTCGACTTCGCTTCAGATCGCAGCGTCCAAAACCACCATGTTCCTATCTTCACAGATTTTCGCCCTTGAAGAAGAATTCGCTGGCTTTCCTCCACAGACATTCTGGCATCTCACTGAAGGTGTGTCCCCAGCGGTTTTCAAGATATGATCAAGACAAAGGGTTGATACACCCAATATTAATGTCCACCAGTTGGTTCCCGGATGCTTTTCATTATATCATGTACTACATTACATATTCTAATATTAGCCTGCTTCTAAATTTATGCTCTGTAAGCGACGCTATAGTGCGTGACGGATGGCACTTCGTACCAGTATTATCGATTTTCTGCCCTGTTCCACTTGCGTAGTGAGTGAGGAAAACATCTATATATCTTGGCTCGTGCCCTAAACACACCTTATTTTTATGATCCATGTGTGAGATATATGATGCTCGTAGCATAATGTTCGCACAGTCTTTTTGAATAAGGGTTCCCTGCATTTACCCGACAGGTTTTATGCAAGAATACTGCCACGTTTCTTTCGTATTTCGTTCGCATGTTACTCTTTTACATGGGCCTCACCGAGATGTTGCTATCCTACCTGCGTGTGTCTGAATTCCTTAGACGTCTGCCGTCATGCATAATTGTTAATGATTCCAGTAACTGGATCAGTAGTCTAGAACAACCACGACAGCGTCATATGTTCCATTATCCACTTTCCCACGCACCTTCCATACCACCGATTTGGTGTGTTGCATTCACTTAATATCACATCTTAGCATCACCGCTAGATAATTAGACGACATGACAGACGGTAGCAGTTTATCAGCAGCCACGTAATTGGGTACTAATGGGTTTTTCCCTCCGTTCCGGCCATTTTTTTGCTTTTATACACATATAAGTAGAGCTATTCATTACAGCAAGTGGAAATTTTATCCAAGTGTCTTTGAATTTCCTGTAGATAACAGCATGGTCAGCGAACAATCTGATAGTGATGTTGTGACAACTCGCTTCCCTATATTGAAACCGTTAGTAGTGCTATTATATTTTATTGGACAAGCTCATCTTTACTCTCGTTCCTATTGAACATTCGCGATCCTGTATGGCATACTGGGTTCTATTGCCATTCTTTCTAAAGCCAAATGAAGTGCACACAAATTCATTGTGAGTTGCCCCATTAACCTGTTATAAACGGATCCTTAAACTCCTACATGTGTGGGCAGTGTGCCTGTGGCATATGTTACTCTTCCTATTATTCCCACCATCATACAAGAACTATATATCTAAATTTCTTTCGTCACCATTGCAGATGGCATTAGGATTTATCCTTAACTTCAAAGAAGATGATTTTAAAAATGGTTCAAATGGCTCTGAGCACTATTGGACTTAACATCTTAGGTCATCAGTCCCCTAGAACTTGGAACTACTTAAAACTAACTAACCTAAGGACATCACACACATCCATGCCCGAGACAGGATTCGAACCTGCGACCGTAGCAGTCCCGCGGTTCCGGACTGAAGTGCCTAGAACCGCACGGCCACAAGATAATTTTACTCGAGGTGCTTAGGTTTTTAAAACATTTAGTTCTCAACGGAATTTCATCAGTCTTATTGCTCAATGAGGGAAAAAAGATTCTAGACAGAAACATTCCTTTATTTTAGAGTGGCACCGAAAAAATAAAATAAATCTAAAACTAAAACTAAAAAAGTGACTTGGTCTTTAAGCGCGAGACTACGAATCCAAACGTCTGGTATTCGAAAATCGGCCAGGTCAGGATTTTTTATATGCCTCGGCATCTTTTTCCATCTCTAGCAATGTCTGGTAATGTGAAAAATCACCGGCCGGGGTGGCCGAGCGGTTCTAGGCGCTACAGTCTGGGACCACGCGACCGCAACGGTCGTAGGTTCGAATCCTGCCTCGGGCATGGATGTGTGTGATGTACCTAGGTTAGTTAGGTTTAAGTAGTTCTCTAATTCTATGGTACTGATGACCTCAGATGTTAAGTCCCATAGTGCTCAGAGCCATTTGAAGAATTTTTTTGTGAAAAATCCCAAGCTGCAGAGCGGTAAACTGTACGTTCCCGTATAATTGTCTGAGTAAGACAGTTTTAAGAGGACCGTGCTTAATAAGCACTGAGATGTTCAAACAAGCCTTCGAGTTCGTCGCTGCCTCAACTTATGTATCTTGGAAAAATAACAGCAACATTCACTTGCTCGTCATATTTTAGTATCCATCCTCAAGAAGAAGAAGAAATAAAAACGTTAGAAGAAATAAAAACGTTGAGGTCTGCCGATGACATTGTAATCCTGTCAGAGACAGCAAAGGACTTGGAAGAGCTGTTGAACGGAATGGACAGTGTCTTGAAAGGAGACTTAAGATGAACATCAACAAAAGCAAAACGAGGATAATGGAATGTAGTCGAATTAAGTCGGGTGATGCTGAGGGAATTAGATTAGGAAAGGAGACTCTTAAAGTAGTAAAGGAGTTTTGCTATTTGGGGAGCAAAATAACTGATGATGGTCGAAGTAGAGAGGATATAAAATGTAGACTGGAAATGGCAAGGAAAGCGTTTCTGAAGAAGAGAAATTTGTTAATATCGAGTATAGATTTAAGTGACAGGAAGTCGTTTCTGAAAGTATTTGTATGGAGTGTAGCCATGTATGGAAGTGAAACATGGACGATAAATAGTTTGGACAAGAAGAGAATTGAAGCTTTCGAAATGTGATGCTACAGAAGAATGCTGAAGATTAGATGGGTAGATCACGTAACTAACGAGGAGGTATTGAATAGAATTGGGGAGAAGAGGGGTTTGTGGCACAACTTGACAAGAAGAAGGGACCGGTTGGTAGGACATGTTCTGAGGCATCAAGGGATCACAAATTTAGCGTTGGAGGGCAGCGTGGAGGGTAAAAATCGTAGAGGGAGACCAAGAGATGAATACACTAAGCAGATTCAGAAGGATGTAGATTGCAGTAGGTACTGGGAGATGAAGACACTTGCACAGGATATAGTAGCATGGAGAGCTGCATCAAACCAGTCTCAGGACTGAAGACAACAACAACAACACATCCTCAACTTTACGTGACATATCTTTAAATTTTTATCGCTCTGACTGTTGGTTCAGTATCTAGCAGCAATATAGTAGCTGGACCGACTGTTCTCACCCCCACCCCTCCTCCCCTCCCTGCAGCTCCCAGTTCATCAAAATTCGAAGAGACTGCGCGGTTGAATATTCACGACTGGCCACGAGTGACAAAGCCGTATGGAGTGTTGGGCCGCCCCAGCCGTGTGACAGTGTAAAGGAGGCCTTAAATGCCTCGCGTCACGACCGTGGCGTCACCGAGCACCACGTCACACTGTGAGAGCCTAAGCGGGTATGACAGCCGCCATGGGGGCCTGCATTCTCTCAGCGGCGCCTGACAAACGGCGGCGTTTAGGACCGCAATTACGGCGGACCGGGACGTCGGCTCTGCGACAGCCTGCCCGTCCCGTAGCGTCACGTCGCGCGGCTCTTCACGTGGACTCGCCTTTTAATGCACTCCCGGACTGTTTCGGGGAAGTGCGCCGCCGCCGTCTGCATTTATAAGAGGTAAAGAGACAGCTATTCAAACTGCTCACTCGCCCGCGGCGGGCGCGTTAGCATAATGGCACAATAACGAATTACAGTAATCAATCGTGACGCCGAAAATGCGGCTGGGGCCGTTGTGTTGCAAAGAGGTGGTTGTTACTCGCATTGCAAATCTGAGGCAAGCTCTCTCGTGTTTCTGCGTGGGAAGGAGAGGAACCTCTGCTGCCGTCTGCCTAGTCCTCTGCCTTCGCTGTTCTTGAGAGGAGTAGAGAGCTGGTTACAAGAAGGTAATTTGCAATCTCATTCGTATTCTTCCCGATCTTTACCGTCGAGAACGCATACAGAGAAAACACCAAATTATCATCATAATCATCTTTTTACTGAGCAAAATGACGCACTGATAAGGCGCTGGGCTCCTTATGTACAGAGTGGTTCGTGATGATGATACAAACTTTCAGGGATGATGGAAAGGGTTAGTGAATCAATTCTAGATAAGGGATCCTGGTCCGGAAAAGACAGAGTCGAAGGTTGTAAGCGAAAATAGTTGTGATACTTCTGAAAATGGACCTCTTCTGCTGCAAGATCTTGCTGTCCATATTTTATGAGAAGGTAGTAAGGATCAAAACAAGAAATAAATGTCCAGTAAACATGGGCTCAAAAGTGCATACTTCACTTGTTCAACATTGTTACTCTATAGTACATCTCTTCTACTGAACAAGTGCCCTCTTAAGGCATGCATTTTAGAGCCTATGTTTACTACACAATTTCTTCTTGTTTTGATTCGTACTACCTCCTTACAAAATATGGAAAGCAAAGAGTTTACGATAGAGCTCCACTGTCAGAGGTATAAGAACGATTTCTGCTTATAACTTTCGACGCTAAGGTTTCCGGATCGGAGTTCCTTACCTCAGTCTGATTCACTTACCCTTCTTCATTACTCACGGAATCACCCTGTATACTTTACGATGTGTGGCGGACTTTCTTTTCCATTCTCGAATGGTGCGTGGGCAGGTCGACAAACACCGGTATGACCTTTCCATTCTCTGATTTTCCTCGTCGTCCTTTCTCGAGACGTGTGTGAGAGGAAGTACGAGCACTATTCGGAATGTAAGGTCCGATGGGATGTGAACTGTAAATCACAGCGAAAATCCGATAAAGCCCTGCACAGATGTGTTGGGCAATGTATGACCTTCGATCGCGTCACATCGCTCTTTTCAGTTCTGAGCGCAGAGTGAGCACGTGAAGATGCTTAGAACAATAGTGTCTCCCATCAAGTATGAGGGCCTGGTGTAAGATTTCGCCTGATGTCAAGCAGCCCACATAACATAGCTGTCATGCGTTTCCTTCTGCATGACAATTCTCGGCCGCATTCTGAAGGGGCTATGAAGATGCTTCTGCAGCGGTTTCGATGGGAAGAGTTTGATCACCCACAATAGAGCCCGTAATTGACTCTCTCCCTGAGTTTCATTTCTGCTCACATGAACCGCTGGCTGTGAAAACAACATTCTGGCACAGACAACGAGCCTTAGACCAGCGACCAGCATAGAGAATTGGCAGGAAGCACAGGTGGCTTCTCCCTACGACAACGCCACGACAGATGTCTAAATCGGAGTGGCGACTATGTAGAGAAGTAGCTGGAAGGTGTAGCAAACTGTTGCAAATAAAAAAAAATTGATTTTCACGGTGGTCTCCATTTTGCGACCGATCGGACCTTACCTTCTGAACAGGCGTCGTAATATGTTGTCCGACCCTTCTTGGATCGTAACTTCCGCGCTTCTAACGATAAATCTCTCCGTAATACATCTCTCCTCTTTTGTAGCGCCTGTGTCTTGGTTGAGCATCTCTGTAACGCAATCGCACTGACTAAATCTTCTCGTAAAGAAACTTGCCGCTATTCGGTGGTTCTTCTCTGTCTTTTCTCGTGTTTGGGAGAAAGGTGGTTCAAATCCCCGTCCAGCCACAGCCATTCAGGTTTCCCGTCATGTCCTTAAATCGTTTAACGAGAACACTGGAATGACTCCTTTGAAATCGCACGACCGATTTCTTTCCCCAGTCCGATCTTTTGCTTCTTCGCTGGGACGTCTGATATAACGTTGGCCACCGCTTCTTTTCTGTCTCTTCCTGCATTACTTCTCACTCACTGCCAGACCGTTTCTTCATTCTTGTTGAACTGGAGCTAGTGCTCCCTCTGTAACGCTCTCGACGTCGACACCAGAAAATGTCTACTAATATCAGATACTGCCTTCGGATTGAGGTCAAAGATTTTATACTTCCACATTTTTTAAAAATTATTGGAGTGGTAAGATAAGAAATGAAAATGTCAAAGAAAAATAGGCGAGGAAAGATGGTCATGAAATGCCGTCAGCAGAGGTAGCGCCAGTTTACCTGGATGTGTACGAAGTATGCAGCATAGGTATCTTGGTACTGGAACAGACTTGCAGAGTTGACAAATGTTGTGATGTGTGAAATGATATTAAGGACTTCGACTACTGTAGGTATGCGGAGATGAAACTGTTACGGCAGAAGGAAGAGTTGGAGGATGATATTAAATCTTTCAAAGGACTGGTGTATATAAACGAGAGCGCAGGCATTTCGTCATTCTTTTCATATTTTAGTAACAGTTTCAGACTAACACTTACTGCAGTACGAATTAGCCATATTACCAGGTTACTCTCCGACTAATTCTCGACACCACTGCTGCAATCTATCATAGCTGTTCGGTGGGCCTAATGCCATGCCCTCAGCGCACAACTGGATCACGTAGCTGAATGCACGACTTCCGATTTGCGTCTCCTTTCACGCCTGTCACGAACGCAGTGAGTGATATCCTCTACGCCGCTAAAGGTGTTAGCGTAATAAATTTCTCGGACCACACACGGTCAGCTCCAACTGGCGTACGCAGTGCATAACGATTATAGCAACAAGGACTGACCGCTGCAAGAATAAAGCGTGCACAGGGAATTGTTTTCCAAAAGAAGTAAAAAAATTAAGACTTGCATTTACATGTAGTTACATGTATCACACAGACTGACAGTGCAGCAGTTTACCACTTATAGACGACACTTACTGCCATCCTTGAGAGAAAATACGATCGCAGCTGTTCATCGAACTGGAACTCTTGCAAACAAACTTAAGAGAGAGGATGACATCATTCTCATTGTTCTTGGCTTTCGCTTAAATAGCAACTTAACATCCGGAATTTGTAAATTTGAATGTTTAGTATAAATTTCATGATTGTGACGGCTTGACAGTATAAAGTACCCAAAACTTTTGTGCCACATTTAAAGGCTGATTTAGGTGTTGTGTGCTACCGGTGTGGTAACAGTGCTGCCCTGTACACGCACTATTGTCTCTCTCTGTTTTTCTGTCACAAGGAAGTAATGACCTCACGACGCGATAGCGGGCTAGACGTGTGGTGGTGGAGATAGGGGAGGGTGCTGAGGGGAGGGGGTGGGAAGCTCCAGTTCCTTAGTGATGGCAAAAATTGCAATGTGCAGCACAGACTGTTAAAAAAATATTCCGTACTTTGAGAAGTGGTAGTATGCCCTAAACAAGAAAAAAGTGTCCACTAAACATGAGCTCTAAAATGCATACCTTAACAGCTATGAGCGCTTTTTGTTCTTCATTACTGTGAAGCACATCTTTTCGGCTGCAGCTCTTTGCTATTACGAACGACCTGCAGAATGTGGGAAACAATTGAGAAAAAATAATTCTCTTACTGCGAAAAGTAGAGCTTCTTACGTAATCTGCTTTCTATTACACATGACTTGCACATGTGCCCCATCGGATAAGGAAGTGCTCGACGTGGTGTCCATTCATAGTAACACATATTTTTTGTCTGACGTCCTACGGGATCAAGCACTCTCTGAAAAATTCCTGGTTGGTGACGAGTGTGCTGGCTTTAATTGATGACACGTTCTTTTAGTGTTTGTACATCATTATTGAGGCTTCTGTACACCAAAGATTTCAAGTGTCCACATAACCAAAATTCCGAAGAATCAAGGTCGGGGGGGGGGGGGGGGGGGCGGCGTGCTGGCCAACGTACTCGACTTCCCCGACAAATGCATTTGCCATTAAATCTCTGTGTGGTGTGTTCTCGGTAATTTCTGAGGGAATGGATTGGTGCTCCATCGTACACGAATTATATCTCCAAGCGTTGTTGGAATAATACCTCCTCTAGTAGGACAGGCAAGTCGTTTGGTAGGAACCGACGATACAACGCACCAAACTTGTTTGGTAGTATGTTCGTAACAGCAAAGAGCTTGCAGTAGAAGAGACGTGTTTCACTGTAGCGAAGATGAAAATGTTCTCATGGCCCTTAAGGTATGCATTTTAGAGCTTCAGGGATGCATATGTATCACCTTTTGGAACATAACTTACAAATTTATGAGGTTACACTGTCTATTAATTCTGACCCCCTCTCTCGTTCCTCATTGGAATTCTTTGTTAATATCTTCATTACTTTATAAGCCTTTTTCCCTCTGATCGTAGGAAAATATCTGTCGACTGCTTTGTGTATTTTTTTATGAATATAGATTTGTGACTTCAGTAGTTACTTTCATCATCTGTGAAGTTTAGATACGAACCCCGAAAGATATCCTTCTTTATAGGAATCAATAACATGCTTCGTTTCATCATTAGCATCAGAAAAGCTATCGACGAACCTACCCATCAATCTCCCGGTGGTAAATGTCAAAGGGAAAAAACATATAATGCATTTTAACCACTTGAAAAATGTAGTCAATTCCGCTCCTGTATTTTCGTAGTTTCAGCGCTCATTTAAACCATAGTTATTTTGTAGACGGACCTGTCACGCTAATTACCTCCTCGGGAGACCATTAAGAGATGTAAAATAACAAAGAAAGGATGATTTTGTTGTACAAATACGCAGTGACTGTAACGGGCTCTAAAAGGAAGAGTTGAAGCTTTGCCTTGAGCGGAGCCCGGTACCTTGCGGTTAACTGTTCGACGAAATGCAGTTGTAGCGTATTTGGGTCAAACCGCACAGGAGCGACCCGTAGGGAACTCGTGGAAGGCTACCACATCAGGAAATACTGGGCAGGCGTGTGTGGACGCCGATTTGCTTTCACCGCACAGCATAAAGCGCGATTGTTGGCACCGCAGAGATGTCTGCGGCAGCTCCCCTCTGCGGAAAAACCAAATGAGATTCTGAGTGCAGAAGGGATTGGCCGCTACTGCAGGCACGGCGCTATTACTCTGTTTTGAAGGTTCGAAAGACACACCTCTAAGAAAGCAATGTCTACGACAAGTAGTAATTCCTGGTGGAGCGGTTATCATGTATAATTGCCCCCATTATTTGACAACTCTAAGCGAGCGTTTTCTCTTAGTGTCTAAATGGTCCTGCATATCTGCTCCTTTATTCCGAAGGAGCCTTGTTTGCACCATAAGCCAAAGTTGCAGTGCACTTCAAAAAATGGTTCAAATGGTTCTAAGCACTATGGGACTTAACTTCTGAGGTCATCAGTCCCCTAGAACTTAGAACTACTTAAACCTAACTAACATAAGGACATCACACACATCCATACCAGGATTCGAACCTGCGACCGTAGCGGTCGCACGTTTCCAGCCTGTAGCACCTAGAACCGCTCGGCCACTCCGGCCGGCAGTGCACTTCTTTTGGGTTATTACTTACTAGTGATTCTAATGTTGATTACATGTAGCCTCAACCCAAAAACCAAAAGTGCTCTCCTCTTTTATTCTTATTTTTCTTAGGTGTACAAATAGTAAGTCTTTATCACAATCAAATGACACGGAACAGGCGTATTCAAGCCTCAATAAATTTTCTTGTTTTTCACTAAAAATTCGTGAATCAGCAAAATTCGTATCGGACAATTACTAACGCGTCGCGCTATGAGACTTGAGTTCTTCCATATCCCTGAAAACAGTTGAAGGTCGTAAATCTGGGAATGACAGTTGCAGACGTGAATCATAAACGTTTCTCTGCATGTTGTGAATCGGATGGTTGCACGCACGTTGGTAATATTATTGTTAAGTTATGTATCTTATAATATACCCTAAGCGTTTGACAGATGTACAAAGAGTCAGCAGTGTTATCTGATTACAAACATACGTTACTTTAAAAGTTCAACACTACACTGTTACATAAAACAGATGTACAACACAAATATAGCAAAAAAAAAATGTACAGTAGAATAAATGGGAATGCACGTTTACGAATACGTCTAGCGACTAAACGCGCCGTATGCGTAGTTTGTCGACTCGGGTGCACACAAACGTATTAAGAGTGATCCGAAATTAGTGTTAAAAGTGTGTGCCTTAGTATTTGGCACTGACCATGTAATTTTTCGCTGCTGTGATTGAAGAAAAACAAACCAATCGTGTCAGTTCACCAGTTCTGCCTGAGTCATTTGTGGGAGCTGCATATTTGGTGCTGATAAAAAAATCATCGGCGCGTCACCACAGTTGAAACGTTCAGGAGATGATGACCTGGCTGGGATAACCAAACGTGCCACCGTCCCCGTTCTCTGGATGTATGTTCTCTCGATTTCTTTTAGCCAATGAGGCTATATAAAGTAATTAATTTTCGATATTATGACAAAGTCAGGGAAGACAGTGGTGACAAGAATTCTGACCACAGTAGCGGAAGATTTGAACAATTCATCTTCCTAAATTTTGCCTTTAACGTTTACTCCAAACGTTACTTAATGATAATTCACGATAACGCCTAGAAACTTGGAAGAGTGCTTTAAAATGGCTCTACTACACCTGTCAAGGTGTAGAAGATTGTAAAAGGACTTTGGAATAATTGTGTATCTATTGACTGCCAATTATAAGATTTAGAAGATTCTATCTTGTTTTGGAATAACCGTCTACCTTTTGTTGGACCCTTACAATGTAAAGAAAATTGTAACAGGAATTTGGAATCCCCATGTCACTTATTTACTGAGTGGTAGTTGTAAAGTGTAGAAAAATGTCGTAAGAATTTTGAGTCACCCTTTACGTGTTAATAGGTTTCTGAAATGACAACATACTCTGCCCTCTATTGTAATTATGATTTATTTTGCATTATTATCGAACAGTAATGACGCCTCAGTGTGCATTCCTCTTGTTGGTATTACTTCTTAGACGATTGTCGGTGCTATGACAGCTTATTTTATTACAGATGACTCGCTCTGGGTAGTGTTTCCATTTCATATACTGCTTTGAAGTGCTGTTATACCAGTTGAACGCATGACTACTTAACGCAACGAAATGCAAATAGTCCAAAGTAAATGCATCAACATGTAAAAAAAATTTAAATTACTAAGTTAACATCGAATCTATACCAAGTGTTGTACAGGCTTGGCTCTGAGCACTATGCGACTTAACTTCTGAGGTCATCAGTCGCCTAGAACTTAGAACTAATTAAACCTAACTAACCTAAGGACATCACACACATGCCCGAGGCAGGATTCGAACCTGCGACCGTACGGTCGCTCGGCTCCAGACTGTTGCGCCTAGAACCGCACGGCCACTCCGGCCGGCAAGTGTTGTACAGACTTGTTAGGTTTATCTTACAATAAATCATGAGAAAGAGAGACACAAACAATTAAAAAATTCACAGGCTTTCGGATTCGCAGTTTAGGTATACTACAGAGTGTTGATACTAATTGTCGCGGCGCGGGATTAGTCGAGCGGTCTGAGGCGCTGCAGTCATGGACTGTGAGGCTGGTCCCGGCGGAGGTTCGAGTCCTCCCTTCGGTTAATTTAGGTTACGTAGTGTGTAAGCTTAGGGACTGATGACCTTAGCAGTTAATTCCCATAAGATTTCACACACATTTGAACATTTTACTAACTGTCGGAAGGCTGGCAACCGCTCGTCGACTGAAAGACGTCTCCTGTTTGTCTTGGCAGGAAGCGAGGCGGGAAGGAGTCACTGGAGGAGGAGCGCGCCGGGTCCGGATCCGGGACCCGCATGGCGGACGGCGGGGGCGGCGGAGGCGGCGGGTCTGCCGGGGGCGGCGCGGCGGCGGCTGCCGGCTCCGAGGAGGCGGCGGCGGCGGCAGCGGCGGCGGCGAGCTGGCGGCCCTACTACGAGCACCCCTTCTCGGCCGTCACGACCGCCATGCTCAACATCGGCGGAGCGTCCGCGGACGACCAGGCCCAGACCATGGGCTTCATCTACGAGTACAAGCTGCCCGACAAGGATAAGCTCGACCTCTGGCCGTGAGTACACCAGCCCTGCCCTCTTCTCCACTCCGTTTCACGTCATCAACCCATTTCTCATCACTTCGCAGTGAATGAATCTTTCAGTCTATTGCTGAAATAACGCTGTCTTGCAACTTCCTGACAGTCTGAATCTGTGTGTCGGGCGGTACTCGTACCCAGAACCTTGGCTTTCGCTGGAGTTGCACCTACCGATTGAGCTCCCCAGGCATGGTTCACTGCCTGCGCTCACATCTGCACTTCTCTCTACTACTTTGCGAACTTCACAGAAGCTCTCCATCGTACCTTGAGGAAACTGCACTCCTCGAAGAAAGCGTATTGTGGAGAAATCGTTTAGCTACAGCCTGGGGGCGTGAACTAACCTTTCACTCTGGAAGGAGTGTAAGTTTCCAGAATGCCATGTCTCCGCAATATCCTTTCTTTCAGGAGTGCTAGTTCTGCAAGGTTTTCAGGAGAGCTTCTGTAAAGTTTGGAAGGTAGGAGACGAGGTACTGGCAGAAGTAAAGCTGTGAGAACGGGGCATGAGTCGTGCTTGGGTAGCTCAGTTGGTAGAGCACTTGCCCGCGAAAGGCAAAGGTCCTGAGTTCGAGTCTCGGTCCGGCACACAGTTTTAATCTGCCAGGAAGTTTCGGAGTGTATGTTGGTTAACCCCCAAAATGATTAATAAGGGGCGTCTCAAAAAGAACACCGAATATGAGGCTGCTATAAATCGAATTTATTTATTTATTTCAAAGAAGCAAACAAAACACACCATTCTCTTCAGGGGATATTGAGGTTTAAACCTGAAACAAGTATGAAACCCTCCTCCCCTTCCCTACTAACTCAAACATTTCCCCACAAACTTCGCCGAGGACACGTCGAATTTCTTGTTTGATTTCCAGCAGGTTACGCAGTTTGTTCTGGCAAAGGAAAAACTGTCAGGTCACAACATCGAGGTGGGTAGGTTTGGTCTTTTCGTAACGCATCAAAGCGATTGTCTCGCAGCATTTACGTGCGAACTGCAGTGTAGTCATGTAGATCTGGGTGCGACAGGCTCCACAAATTTGAAGCTAATCTTGTAATCGTATCTTACTTTCAAGCATTACATTGTGTTCATGCACTTTTTAAGAGACCTGTCATTCACCACATCAAGCTGAAACGCTGTGTAAGTCTTTCTGCGGCGATTACTGTGGGCAACACCGTCTTCAGTGAACAATTTGATTGTACCGTCAATCCTAACTGATGGTGTATATTGAGAACATTAGTTCAAAATATTCAAATGGGTGTGAAATCTTATGGGACTTAACTGCTAAGGTCATACGTCCCTAAGCTTACACATTACTTAACCTAAATTATCCTAAGGACAAACACACACACACACCCATGCCAGAGAGAGGACTCGAACCTCCGCCGGGACCAGCCGCACAGTCCATGACTGTAGAACATTAGTGTTCATATTACACTCCTCTGCACCAGGATTGCTTTTCTGTTAAATATGTGCGTCCACTGTAACACACTGAGTTTTGTTAGTAAAAAATTCGACGTATTAGTCACATATACGTAAATATTCTTCTTATGGTTAGGTGGGGTTCAGGGCCATTCGGAAATGTAGGAAGACTGAATGTACCTCGTTACTTGCGTATCGTATATGCAAGATATCGTGTTTCATACGAGGGACTTTTCTCTGAGCCCTTACGGATTGACAAACTTTTTTTGCCCCATGATTTGTTCTATTTTTTCTGGAACAGACAGACGTTAAGGAAATTGTGCTGAAATTCTGTTCCTCTGTTTTTCACCCATGTTTCAGACAGAAGTGATCCATTCTCTTTTTTTTAAACTCAGCTGATACTAATTGCTACGCGAGAGATTATCTGTGTATATGAGCTAGGAAAGGGGCCAGCCCCACATAGTGCTGAATGTAAAGCCTAATAGGGTTTACATCAGAGCCTGGTGCTTGGTAACTTTGAGCCACCTAAATTAAAATATGCTTTTAGGACCCAAATAAATTTTAAACGCGTTCCGTGAGTTCTTAACTAATAATAAATTATTTTTAAGGAGATGGTTGAATATTTCTATACTTTCTCCGATCTAGTGTCTGAATTTGCACCATTCACATCAGACAGAACCTAAATATTGAAACAGCATACCACAATAATTACAAGGCGAGTTACATAACACATTACTCGATTAATACACCTCTTCCTGATACTTATACTGAATGTTATGACAAAGGCCTTGTAGTTGTTCTATTCTATAATGCTATTTGAACATTTTCACTCTACAGCAGACAATGAACGCTCTCTCTCTCTCTCTCTCTCTCTCTCTCTCTGTCTCTCTCTCTCTCTCTCTCTCTCTCTCTCTCGGGCGCTAATGACCGTAGCAGTTTTGCGCCCTAAAACCATAACAAAAAAAAAGACAATGAACGCAACGCTAGATACTAGTTCAGCGAAACAGGAGTTATTCAGCTCACGTAGCCTTTGACGACAAGCATCGAAATGACCTGCATCAAATATAACTGGGCTGCGAAGCAAAATGGTTCTCAAAATACTGCGCTAGGTACGATCTTCATTTATACCAGAACGTCTCTTCGACTGCAATTGAGAACCGAACAGAACTGCACTACGATTAGAGTCCGGTTTCGCTGTCACCTTGTACACCTTCCTTGCATTTACAGTGCACTTTCTGCAGAGGTATAAGCAGTTGATTCACTGACTTGACAGCACACACTACTTTCATCCAGTAGCGCAGATTACGTCTCTAACAAGTAAGAACATTCCTGAGGAGAGGATGGATTTTATGGCGACCAACGTTACGTCAGCAACCGCTTACAGATTCCAGAGTACGTTGCTAGAAGCAGTTTGTTAAGGGGGCTGCATTCAAATCAGCCCCTGTAACGTTGAGTTCTCCTCGTGTAGAGCTGGAGTGTCGTTAGCGAGCGAGGTGTAGCGGTAAAAACGCGTGCGGAGTGGGTTCCCGTGTCTCTGCCCAGGTGCCTAGCGCCGAGGTTCCCGCAGGAACCGGTCTTCCAGAGCTCGGAACGCCCTTCCCAGAAGCCTCCGGGAAGAAGCCGCCGGCGCCAACCACAGCGAAATGAATGGAACTCCCCTGGCGGCCCACTGAGTCCTCAATTACCCAGGCAGGCGTCTCCCCGGTCGCAGTGCTTAGCCTTCCAGAAGTGACTACTTCGTGGAAGATGCTAGTGAATTTATTTCGTTGCACAGGCATTGTTTTTGGCAGATAATCGGGAAACGGGCTCCAGAAAGAGCGTCGATACTGTCATGAAACCTATCAATTCACATTGTTGATTGTATTGCAAGTTGCATCTGAACTGCTCATTGAATATTGTTAGATAGAATTATTCTGTGGAGCTTTTTGTGAGAGAAATCGTTAGTAGCAGAACAGTTTTCAGACTCGACAGTAATTGGAAAAAGTCCCATTATTTCGATAGTCATCCATATTTCGAATGATTTGACATAGCTCTCCAGGCCTCCATCGTCGGTTGATCGCACTGAAACTTGAATGTTTGTCTAGTTTCTTATTTTCACTCACCTACATACTACAGTTTTTATAAGAAACAATTTCACTACAACCAAATACTAGCGTAAGCCATTACTGGATTTACAAAGAATTCTACTTGTCAGTCATTAGTCGACGGAACGAATCTTGCTCTAAGGTTGCGTTGTAGTATCTCTGGGGCCATCGCATTTGTGGTGAACCTCAGCATATTTTGGCGCAGACTTATTGCAAAATTCGTTCCTTTGGCTACTGAAAATAACTGATAAGTCGGAACCGATACAACTACAGAAATATTTTGTAGGGGTACTTGAATGCAATACACTAGTACGTTATTTGAAAAGAAAATGTTCTCGCCAGTACTCTTTGCCAGTAAAATAGCAAACATGAAAAAAAGTCGATTGGTGCCATGTTTTGAGAAAACTAGGCATTCACGAGAATATTTTTAGCCCAGAAAAGGGAGATCAGCATGGACGGCGTAGTCAGTTCGCGAAGTTAGCATAGAGAGACTACTGATTGCAGGTTACAAATACTATCAATACTATACATTTGTTCCCCAATGGTATTTGTAGCTAATAATGTGGACTCAAAGAACATGAACTGCAGGACAGAAAAACCGTCTACATTTCTATAACATTTTCTCAACCACTGCACGGAAACGTATGCGTTATTCTGCAAATACAGTTTTCAGCTGACTTGCAGTACGACTGAGTAATGTGAGATTTTCAAATCTATGTTCAAAGGCTTTTTGTGGCATACTGCTTTTACTCTAGATGATAACAAATGCGACTTCCCCCTCTCCCCCCCCCCCCCCCCCCTCCCCGTCGGAGATAGGTTCGAGTCCTCTCGGGCGTGGGAGTGTGCTGTCCATAGCGTAAGTTAGTTTAAGGTAGATTAAGTAGTGTGTAGGCTTAGGGACCGATGACCTCTGCAGTTTGGTCCCATAAGACCTTGCGACAGATCTCCAATTTTACCAAATAATAACAAATCTATAGTAAGTGTCCTCTTCTTGTCTACTGACATCCTTAACAAAGTGTTAAAACCGTAGGTGGTACAAAGTCGCTCTCTCTCGTCCCCACAATTTCGTCTTTCTAATCCGTCTAGGACTGCCAGATTAAGTATTCCACAGTGACTTGCACGCCTTTTTTATTGTACGGGAGTAAAGAATTAGAACCTTTCGCTGTTGTGTGTATATGGTATCGTAAACATTTTTTTTTCTTTTTCAGCCATCCTTTGCGAATTTTTCATGCAAGATCAGTCCGCAGCTCGTGGTCGTGCGATAGCGTTCTCGCTTCCCGCGCCCGGGTTCCTGTGTTCGATTCCCGGCGGGGTCAGGGATTTTCTCTGCCTCGTGATGACTGGGTGTTGTGTGATGTCCTTAGGTTAGTTAGGTTTAAGTAGTTCTAAGTTCTAGGGGACTGATGACCTCACTAGTTAAGTCCCATAGTGCTCAGAGCCGTTTTTTCAATCTATACACACAGAATGACGAAAGTTATAGCGGCAGACGTCGGCCGTGATGCCGAGGCAATTGGTACCAGACTCTTCCAGGAAATATTGGACTCGCATTCGGAAGGAGAGGCACTGAAATCCCCGTCCGGCTCTGTAGTTTTTTCGGCGGTTTCCGTAAATCGATTAAAGCGAATTCCGGGTTGGTTCCTTCGTAAAAGGCTCATTTTCTTCCCTACTCTCGTCCTAAGCGGCGTTTTAGTCCGTCTGTATCTTGTCAATGTGGCCTTTAACCCTATCATCTTCTACCTTTCCTCAGTTTGACCTTGTGTTTGACCATATTTGTGTACATCGTTGCTTCGAATAGTCCTCTCAGCGGCGTTCCTTTCACGAGAAAATTAGTTTACGATGCCTCTCGGAGTCCGTCAGTATTTTAAGGTCGGCTAAAAGAGAAAACTACCTGCCCCACCATTCCGTCTTAATGGAACTGAAAATAATTTAGCTGAGGCAGTGCAGGGCGTTCGATTCGCAACGCGGAAGGCGCTGCCAGCCCCCGCGTGCCGGCAGAGCGGCCGTCCCGCGAAACGCCTGGACCGCTTAGAAGCCGCGTTTACGAGGTGCTAAAACCCGCCAGCGCTAACCCGCGACCACCCAGCAGTAGTCGGCTGCTATCGGAGCGCCATCTCGCCGACGCCGCCGGGCTCCGCTCGCCACCGCCCTAATCGACTCCGCTTCTCGGAAGTCGACAATGGATCGTTGGTATCGACTGCCGTTTTGTTCGCGGCTCCCCGCGGTGCTCGCTGTCGATCGCTCCAGATGACATCAAGAAGACGGTCCCAGCCCTGCGGCTGGCGCGTGTTCTGGGATAACGGGTGTTTGTTGCTCGCGTCTTGCCAATGACCCAGTCGTGGGAGGAACGAACGTTCGGGAACACCTCGCGGATGCATGCGCATTCGATTCTGTACTCCCCCATTGTTCGCCGAGACACTTTGTGATCTACGGAACGGAATGCAAATAGAAGAAAGGTACTTCAGCTGCCTGCCATACACTGCCTATATCACCTCTCTTGCACATTATCTCTGTGTGATGCATACAAACAACGATCAATTTTAAGTGGTAGTCTTTTCTACTGTAAAAGACCCTCGTTCCAGGCGCTGGTCGTATTAAAGGGTACGTTGACTCTTTTTCCATTTCATAACTCTTGAAACGAAAACAAAAATTCTGCGGTGTTTCCGAACGTCAACATACCAATACAGTCCGTTTTTACTTTCTGTATAACTGTGATCCACCATCTTGGTTACAGTAGCGGGTCGAAAATTCTAGTGTGATATTGTTGCTCTTACTAAAGACGTATCGCGCTTTTATGAAAGTATAGTCTTTCTCGCAGCAATCTGCAACTCTCTGTCACTGAATAACAGACGAGGGAGCCACCACAGAACTGAAAAAGGGACTCCCTGTTTCGCAAGAAGAGAATTATAGCAAAAGAATACTTACATTACTTGCCATCGCGAATTCTATCACTCATCTGACGTCACCCGGATGGAGCAGTCCTCTAGATACACCTTTGTATTGTAGTTAGCGCCTAGTACACCCATATTGCTCTTACTTGCTTTCTGATGTCATCTACTTGCCTTCTATTAGGAGCCAGGTTGGTCGTTTCTTATCTCTGGAATGCAGCAAACAACATTCTTGGTGTATGTGCCACCCATTCGCCTATTCACCCTCATTTCATTTTCATAATTATTATTCACGGTTTTACAAAGTAAAAGTTTTACAAACCACGATTATGCATTACATTTAATTTTCTTTCTCCATTTGTGCCTGTCTGTCTATAAATTTTCTTCAGTATTTCTTCTTCTAATTAATGCCCAAATTTCCTGTATCCATGTGGCAGGTGATCTTCCATTTTCCTCTCTTACTGGTGGTTCCCATTCCATGATTCGTTGTGGCAATCTCTCCTCTCCCACAAAATCAATTATCTATCTTGAGACATGCATTTTCTTCATTCCCTGCCTGGATTTTCCTGCAGACTATCCATCTCAGATGCCACCAATATTTCCATTAATTGAGATTTAAATGTACATTCTTCGGGCTCATATGTCATAATGTTTGTAGTAATTTTTTTAACTCATTTGGGCTCTCTGTGGGCTACAGTGCTTAGGTTTTTTGATGCACTGTTGTCTGCCAATTCTCGTGTTCTTGTTGAAATTTAGTAGCTGTTTTCTTGTTAGAACATTGAGCTTTTCTATTACCCTACTATACTTTCATTTTTGTACAGAACTCTATCTTTCCTTCCTCGTACCATCTCATGGTCTCACTGCGATAACTTCTGTAAGGGGTATTAGGAAGTCTGGTTTCAGTAGCTAATTGGTAGTCACCTCTGTTAGGTATTATGTCTTGACTAATACGGCGTTCTGAAAGGTCTTTCTCTATTTGCTTGATCCACAGAGAACCAGAGAACCATTGGCTTTACCCTCGTTAGCTACTTAGAAAATCTTGTAGGAGAGAGTGTGGGGGCGACTGTGTACAGATAGCCATACAGAGCTAGTCGTCGTCTTCTTATTGCATCGGCGAGGTTTTCTTGTTGCTGGTAGAGTTCACAGTTAAGTTTGTACCATCTTCGCTCACCATCTTTCGCAGGAATTTCCTTTTTGTAATTTCGGAGTTCTTGGCTAGGGATTTGCATCTGCTGTATAGAGAACTGATGAGACGACTGTGCTATTTCGTCTTAGTTTGATATTCATCGATAGATGTTTCGAGGCGTACATTTTTCTGCAAGCACAGTATGTCCTATCTAGTTAGATTTCCCCTTGTTCGAGAGCTACTGTCTCACTGAGATCATCTGAAAGGTTTCGGATCTCTTGGTTTGCTTGCTAACACTGATTCTAATCGTTCTACTGGCGTCTTTAATACTGGCAATTAATTCGGTCTTTCTGATGTTGATCAATCCTGTTTTCTCTGCTACAGAATGCAGCGCTTGGTGCTGCGTAGAATCCTCTTGCATGTGGTTTGCCGGTAAGGTCACTTCGTCAGAAAAAGACACGTATTATTTTGTTTAATTCAGTTGACCTGAAGGTCTCATTTTTATCCTCCTCTAGTCACTTCCTCAAGATATATATTCAATGTCTTCTTCATCTAGATCAAAATTAGTAACTCATCAGCAAATTGTAGTGAACAGACAGTATTATTGGGATGCCTATGTTCTTACATTTTTTCCTTTCAGCTTATCAACGCTTTCTCTGCATATATCCCTGACGTAATCCCTTTGTGACTTTAAATCCAAGTGAGAGAAAATTTTGTATTATTATTCCTGCTGTTGAATTTTTATAGATTCTGAACTGCTTTACTTACAGCTTGGACTCCCGTCTGTTGAGTGATCCATTTGTATGTTATCTGTGCCTGTCGGTGAAATACCAACACGCATCTCTAGAGTCCTTGCGGAGCTACCTACAGTTTAGAACAGCTTTCCCATTTAAAGTCCATGTCCCATTTCCATATGTCAGAACTTGTTACACAATGATAGCATAAGTTTTTATGTATCTTAACTGAAGGCACGTATGAGATTCTAGTATCTGTACACAAAAAATTTCATCTTGGCTTGCGTATCTCTTTGCATAACCTTTTCCTTTTTTTATGATTCACGTACTTTATTGGCTACATTCCACCTAAACTGTTAATGGCAATACTGTCGGATACTCCAGCACTGCTCTCTTTTCTTTTCATTAACATCCTCCTTGAAAAAGTTTTCCACTTTTCGTCTGTCCTGTTCACGCTTCGGTAAAATCAGAAATTTTCTGATTTAAGGGTTCTATCGAAGCATAGTCTCGATTTCTATAGCGCTAGTAATACGGTCCCCTAATTGTGTATGTGGTTATTGTTCAGAGAGAAGAGAGTATTTTGTCAGGCAATTAAAAGATATCCAGTTTGTTCTGTTGACATGTGCTCAGATAACTTTTTAACGTTTGTCTCTCGCTGTTGATTGACATTTGTCTGAAGTAATGCTGAAGTATTACCAGTTTCACATCTAAATTATCTCTGTTATCCTTTTTCATATCCTTACAATTTAATTTCGAGACTGATCGATACCAAAGCGGATTTTTTTCTCTGTGCTTTATTATGACCACCAAGAATAAAACATTTTGATGCTTTTAACCAATGGCGATATTCATGATGGAATACCTTCAGCACGAAAAAGAGGCACGTTATCGCGCGTAAAAATACCGCATATACAGAATTTCATTTGAACGTCCGCCTGAATTCGTTTGTAAATCCGGCACTGTAACAAAATAAGTGGGTGTATCATCTGACGTGCGACTTACGTAACTACACTGCCGTAAGTGTTATGCCTGGTGACACCTGCCCGCTGTGTGTTATCTTTCCTGGCGCTTTTTTTTTTTTTTTTTTTTTTGTTTTTGTCTGATTGGTCCGTAAAGCGCTCGAAGTTGTCCAGTATATGGCCTTGCAATAGCCGAAGGACAAAATAATTCATTGAGCGGCCTCCGATCTGTTTACAAACTATATCGAATCAAGGTTCTCTTTTAAGCGTAGGCTTCGGCGGCCGTTTTCACTGTCAATAAAATTCTTCTGGGCTCTCGACTGCGGTCAAAGCCTAGTAAAATTTTACTGAAAAGGTTCTACCTCTTTACACCGCTGTTTCGTAAACCTTAGTCGTTGTTTTAATATTTCAGTTTAAATATCAATAAAATTTGGCTGAGTTTGATACCATCGCACTTCGGATTCCTTTTATTCTTCATATGCTCGTTGTCCGCCTGCTAAGCTGTGGTAACGAGCTTGCCTCTCACGCAGCGGGCCCGAGTTTGATTCCCGGCCGAGTTGGGGATTTTCTCTGCTAGCGGACTGGGTGTTGTGTCGTTCTCATCGTCATTTCGTCCTCATCACCGACACGCAAGTCGTCCTATGTGACGTCGACTGAAATAAGACTTGCACTTGGCGGCCGAACTTCCCCAAATGGGGACTCCCAGCCAACAATGCCACACGCTCATTTCATTTCTTATGCTCGTTATTATTAAACGCTCCTATTTAGAAGTGTAGGTAATAAAGCAGGTTTACCTGTTCACACTGGCTACTTTTGTCAAAAATTCTTATACGCTGAATCGTAAGCTCATTGTTCTTCACTAGTCACAGAAACTGGCACATGTTTAGAAGTGGATCTTAGCACCATTTTGTTACACTGAAGTAGTAAACCCTCGAGCTGGGAGTTCCATTCGATTGTTTTTCTATTCTCATCGATTTTCTGTTGACTATTCTGAAAATAATTGTCAGGGAAGAACTTAGCTGAATGTCCGTGTCAAGTCTGAGCAGCATTGTGGCGTTTTGGAAATAAACACGATGAAATTTTTCTTACATACATTGCACATGTCTGTGCGGAGGAAGCGACATCTGATGACGTTAATATTTCCTCACATAGATCAGTGGGCTATAAAATGATATATGATTACAGATTTTTTTTACTGTGATACAAGTAGCAGAGGTAGCTTGAAAATATCAAAGAGGGCGAAATTAGCTGATAGCTAAATCACGAAATAAAGTGATTGTTTCAAAAATAAAATAGCTTACGTAGGAAAAATAGTTCTCTCATGAATTTCACATCGGATGACCACACATGTGTACAAAATAATATTGTTCTTTTTTTCTGTTTACATTTTCTTACAATATGTCAACATCGATAGGACAGAATTCTATTATTACTGCTGTGATACGATAACAATGGTCCGGCTTCAGGAAAAAGCAGTGCAAAATTGTGCTCAAACTGATCATTTGCTGTTACTAAATCTGAAAAAGTTATGTCTACGTGATAATAAATCAGATCTTAAATACTTCAGTTGTGCTGAAGGCAGTATCTGGTACCAATCATCTTCAGCAGCAGTAGAAGCCATTTGACAGCCATTACTGGATAAAGCCTTCCTCCCGAATTATTCACCGAGCGAGGTGGCGCAGTGGTTAGACACTGGACTCGCATTCGGGAGGACGACGGTTCAATCCCGCGTCCGGCCATCCTGATTTAGGATTTCCGTGATTTCCCTAAATCGCTCCAGGCAAATGCCGGGATGGCTCCTTTCAAAGGGCACGGCCGACTTCCTTCCCCGTCCTTCCCTAATCCGATGAGACCGATGACCTTGCTGTCTGGTCTCCTTCCACGAAACAACCAACCAACCAACCAACCGAATTATTCGTGAATTACTGTCTTTAGCTGTAGACGCATGCAGAACTTGCATTCTTCATGAAGTCGTCTGTCCAGCTTCCAATCTGTCACTGTCTTGATCTTTACTTATCAGTTAAAATCCAGCAAAGAACTTCCGAGGGTCTACATACTATCCACCGCTCAGTTACGTCGCATCTAGACATTTGATTTACATTCATAATTACGTCTTCCAATCCAATCTGTATCTAGCTCGCCTAGTAGACAGAATAATAACATAGATTACATTACAAATGAAAAATAAGTAGTCAACAATTGTAGCGAACACCAGCAACCGAACTATTCAGAAACAGCTTCTTCGAAGAATTATTACACCAGAGTTAAGTTTCCTCTACATTTCCGTTTGTCTGCGAAATTGATTTTTTTTTAGCTGTTTATCGCTCTTCTGCTATATAACACACTATATTATAATCACTTTTACGACTGCCTGAACCAGAAAGTTTCCGACTACTGGAACCAACAACTGTTCGGCAGCTGTTGCTGCGGTGAAGTGTTAGTGACATTTTCTACAAGAAAAGCCCAGTACTGTTTTCATTTTCTTAGTCCATCTCAGTCCTGATTATCCTTCCTATTATTTTCACACAACTCTTATCATGTGACAATATCATGAAAATTTTGGCCATCGACAGAAATATAAAAGTTTAGCGCAGCTAACTGAAGAGTGTAAATGTCAAACGTTCAGAGTGCCAGATCTCACACTTGCTCTCTACAATAAAAAGTAATGTATCTCGTTTTGTAATTACTTACTTGAATCCAAAAAAGTGGGAAGATATTCCGATACCACAGAATTATGCTGCTCACCTCGTCACTACAAAAAAAAAAAAAAAAAAAAAAAAAAAAAAAAAAAAAAAAAAAAAAAGTTTTAGGTGCCACACCAGTAAACTGAATGTTTCTTTAAGCGAAAACAAAATTGTTTCATATGCTATCAATATTAAAGCACTACATTTTATTTGCCAGTCAACAACAGCCATTTCCCATGTCTTCTAATTTTCTAGAAAAACCTTTAAGCATTGACTTCTGTTTCTTACACTACTCCACCTTTGGGATCAAGTGTTGCAAAGTCGAGGAAGAAATGGCTTTTCATAACATTTTCCAGGCACACGTTGTTTTGTCTGTTTACTTTTCCAACTTTTTAAATTATTTCTGAATCCTAAATTAGCCATTTGCGTTATCAACTAAATGGAGAAGACTTTAACGCATGACACTTGGAACTGCAAATGTAATCATTGCTTGGCACATGCGCCATCTAGTAATGAATGTTTTAATTACTTTCTCCGGGATTTGGTGCTTAGATAAGGTCTAGAGATATGCAACGGGCACCGAAGAACACAATATCACCGAAAACACGTTTTGTGAAAAAGTGGCGCTTTGTATGTCTGACAGCCGGCCTCGGTAGCCGGGCGGTTCTAGGCGCTTCACTCCGGAACCGCGCGACTGCTACGGTCGCAGGTTCGAATCCTGCCTCCGGCATGCATGTGTGTGGTGTAAGTAGTTCTAAGTTCTAGGGGACTGATGACCTCAGATGTTAAGTCCCATAATGCTCAGAGCCATTTGAACCATTTTTGTATGTCTGACGTTTCCAGGTAAGCTGTGTCTCAGGAGAAGAAATGAACTTGTATGGTAGTAATGCATATTTAAGCATTTTAGCGGATGAAAAATCAATGAAACATACTGCTATGTCCCGCGAGAAATTACGCTAGAGACAAAAAAAAAAAGAATGTGGCGGTGTGAACTCAAAGAATACTCGACTGTACGCACGAGAATTTGGGTAGAAGGTGATAAATATCGCCATTACGCCACTTGGTTCTTACCATCGCAGAGAATAATCTGCTGAAAATATTCAAAACTTCGCGCAGAAATTTTATCTGAAGGTCGTGGGATTGCAATTGTGTTCTCTCAGGCATTCTTGTTAGCTGCAGTCGAAGCGTTTCGACAGCGCAGATAACCACCGTAATTGCCTCGGTTGCGCAAGTAATTCTTCAATTAGACAAATTAAAAGGCGGGGGAAGGAGTTCAGAATGGGAGATGGCCTCAGATCGGAAGCGCTAATTGCGGGCGCCGTCAGAATTTCTCGTCACGGCGCGGCTCAAAGCGACTCCGACGAACGCGGTTGGGCAACCGAAGGCTGGGCTCGTGTTGTGCCTCATTGACAGAAGTGGCAGCGTCCGCCACCTGTGGCGGCATTCCTAGGACGCGGCCTTGCTTTCATCTTATACCTAGCCGCGCACAGTTGCGAAGACTCTGCGATTAGCATCTACTCTAATTCCTAGCCAGTAAATCTCAGCACGTAGTTCTTATGGGAGAAATGGTTAACAAAGAGAGTAGTTTCGGGTGTACGTTGTATTGCAATAGTCATAGTTCATGGATACCGCGGAGAAGAGTTCATAGAATATGGAAAATGCCGATATATAATGATTAAATTTTGTTGAGCTTCCCGCCCATTCAGGTAATTAAATGTCTCTTGTCTAGAGTCACCACATACCTCAGGAACATTTAACCATTTGACGCGGCTGGAAACTGGAGAAAATTTTATCAGTTGACGTAGTTGTTTTGGAAACAGAAGTTCTGGAAGTACAATTTATTTTTATTTATCCATTTCTCCATTCGTTCTTTGGTAGTAGTTTCGAGCTCGCAGCTTCATTCTCAAGCAGTCATTCCTGCCGTCACCCAAGCTGCCCGGGCTGATAGCCAAATAAAAATTGCACGTGACTTTCCTGTGCAATTTTAGTTTGACTGTGGCCTGTGCATTCCACCCGTTTGGCAGGAATAATTGCTTTATAATGGGGTTGCTATCCCAAAACTAGTATCAAAGAATGGAAGGATGAACGAATAAAACATAGAAATGGAGTGTACTTGTAGAATTTCTGTTTCCAAAACGCTTTATCAATAGAATTCGTCTTCAAACGTAATGGAGAAGATAATGAAAAATATTACTGCGTTACAGTGACAATATTAAAAGTTAAATAACTAAAACGTGAATTTTAAGAGTGTGCAGACACTTTCCCGCCGACTAAGAGGAGCTGCCCCTTTCTGTGCTAATTACATTCCTTTGAATTCTGTGTAGAGCTTTTTGTGCTGAAGTATTTCACTATTCTTCAGGGTGTCCCAGGAGAAAAGATCAATAGTCAGGCAAATGACAGAAACAGCCATTAGAAGCAAAGAAGTCTAGTAAACATGCGCCCTAAACTGCGTACTTTAACAGCTATGAGCACTTCTTCATCTTAGATACTCCGAAACAGATGTCTTCTACTGCAAGTTCTTTGCTTTCCATTTTTTGATAGGTGGTTTTTTGGACCAAAATACGAAAAAAATGCCCAGTAATCATGGACTCTAAAGCGCATGCCTTAAAAGCTATGGGCACTTATTTAGCTTTACTACTGTGAAACATATTTTAGAGCCCATGTTTATTGGCCTTTTTTGTTTCAAATCTTCGAGTAATTGTTCCTGTCATATGCCTGAAAATTGACCATGCGGGGCAGCCAGTATATTAGCACAAAATACCGAGTGTTTTGAAGAAGTCTGTGCAGGATGTTCTGGAAGTAATACCAGATATATAACACATGTTTTTATTCTAGAAGCCATATTCCAGTAACGTTTCCCCAAAAACAATTAGTAAGAGGAAAATGCAGAACAATTCTATTATTTTTAAATCATTTGTAGCAGTAATAATGCATACTGCAGTTGAAATGAGGTGCTTCATTAATAATGGTCGTCCAACTATGGTCGTCCAACTACGGTTGTGATGTATCTACAGCCCTAAAAACTTTAAATTCTGTTTACTTTTTGTGCTTAGTTCATTGAGAGGATTATTTTTGCAGCTATGTAAGTTTACGGGAAATTATTAATTGTTGTAGCCTACTGAAGCTTGTCAAACTGTACTGATAATCCAAATTCACACTGAAACTTGTATTATTGTTAACAGTAAAATAGTAGACGAAATGAATTATTTCCGTCACCTTGAGTGGGAACTTTGTTATAATTACGAAAAAGCTATACAAAACAAAGTCGACAGATTTAACATGATATTCAGAACACTCAACAAACATCTAAAAATTAAAGTACGAAAAGAGTGACATTTAAAATTTTGTAAAACGGTCACTCGTGTGGTGCATACTAAAACTGGATACTAACTCTTTTAGGTAGCGGATTTAATACAAAAAAAATCGGAAGAAAAAATAGTTCAAATGGCTCTGAGCACTATGGAACTTAACGTCTGAGGCCATCAGTCCCCTAGAACTTAGAACTACTTAAACCTAACTAACCTAAGGACATCACACACATCCATGACCGAGACTGGATTCGAACCTGAGACCGTAGCGGTCGTGCGGTTCCAGACTGAAAATCGGAAGAGAACGGGTGAACGCGAAATTAACACATACAGAGAAAGGATGCAATTAGAAAATAAATCAAAGTCTTAATAAAATACTAAATGGGATGGAACAGGGACGTTTAGGAAAAACGTAGCCAATAAGCCACACAATATGGAAAAGGGAATCTGAAATGAATGAACGAATGTGTATGAATGAGTACGTCCCAATCCCTCAGAATGTATCGTGCCATCGGTATGGAAATAGTTAGGTGAGATGAAATATGACATTGGATTTATGATGGTTTAATTTTTGCAACTGGGTGGTACAGTGCTGGCCTTCACACTACTCGAAGCTTGGTGGAGGGAGCACGCTGCGAGTTTCTGCAAATGCACCTCCGCCAACGGTAGCATCTTCTCAGGAAGATTACGGCACAGAAAGGGAAAGAAAGGCCGCCGGATTGGTTCCGTCCGTTGCCGCCAGGGGCGCGCCCGTGCGAGGCGCTCGGAGGTGGCGACGTACCCGCCCGTCTCGCATTGTGGCGGCCCATGCTAATGTCATTTATAAGGCGGCACCCGTGCTCCCGTTCCGAGATTCAAAAGCGCCGGGATGAGGGTGCGGCTCGAATAAAGCTCCGCTGACGGGGGGGGAAGCGGGGGCCCACACATTGTGACGATTGTTCGCGCGATGATGGGTATCAGTATCGTATTACAAAGATGCTCAGATAAAGTTAGAGTGTATATGTATACATACAAGTCCGCGGGTCGGCTACCTGCTGGGGAATAATTGTCGCGCACCGCACAGGGCTGCGCTACTAGGGGGCCCCTACCTGCCGCCTCATTGGATGCTAACCCCCACAATCCAGTACATACCCCTCTTCCAGCACGCCCAATGGATTTTTTTATTTTTTTACAGGAAAAGTTCGCGATTTCGAAATAGGAAGTACGCTTCCTACAGTCAATGCATCGGAGCTGACGTCTTTGTTGTTATGGGAAACATGCTTTCGTAGTTATTGGGGTGGTAGTAATGTAAATAGATGAAAAAGTAAACATAACCCTTCAGATGTTAAGGGAAAGTGCTGTGCTCTAGCGCTTATTTTTCGATCTTTTAGCTGTCCATCATTAATCTTTTTAATTTAAAACTTAAATAATTATATTTTTATTTTTCTATAATCATCGTTGCCTATCAATGCTCGTGGCTGATAAGCCCACCCCCAGTTCATATGGGGTGTGGGGGAGGGTTGAAATGTCAATAATGAAAAAAAGTAGGCATAACCCATAATAAACAGCACTTTATTTATTCACGGCTAGCACTGATAATCCTAACATCATCAGTGTTGCCCTCTTGCTGTAGTGAAGTGTTAGTGAAATATTTTCACCAAACACGTTCCAAGAACCAGCAAAATTTGCGAAAGCCGCCACGATGGGGCCCGGGTTCCATTCCCGGCCGGGTTGTAGATTTTCTGCACCGAGGGACTGTGTGTTGTGTTGCCCTTCGTATCGTCATAACTGACACAAAAACTGCTTGGCGTCGCATGACATGTCCAAGCCCATGTAAGTTCGCACCAGGCTATGGCTTGACCCAAATGAATATTCTGAATTGTCGAAAGACACTGTCGTGTCGTCCTTCCACTGTCAGGATGGCTGTATAAATTAAAAAAAAGGCCTCATGGTTCTTAGTCCTCTGTAGTCTTGATGTTCCTCCCTGATTTTCGTAATATTCGTGTTACCCGCAAAAAATGATAGTTTGGGACATCGAAATCAATGTGAAGATTAGCGAAGGTAATTGAGCCGTGATCGGCCCAACTCGTGTAGTACTACAGGATATTTAAGCATGTTATAAGATGAAAAGCAATGAAGCATACTGGTATGATGAGAAATTATGCGAAAGAAAGAAACTCAGAACGCTGAGAAAGAAAAAATGCTGGCAAGTATCGACGATAGTTTCAGTATAAGAGAGAGAAATTTTGTCATTGCTTCAGGTGGGTCTCGCAGTAGCAGAGAACAGTCTGCTGACAATAATGGTAAATTCGTATTGGCTTGCTAGAGAAAGCCACTGTCATCGCATACCGTGAAGCAGAAAACTTTGCTCAAAACTTTTAAAATTGTAAATGTGTACTCTGCATACACCGATAATTCTACGAAGTTGGAGAAAAATACAAGAAGCATGTACTTATTGTCATCTTCCCCAGTTTCGTAGTACAGGATGGTGCACGAGAAACTGACCCCGAGTACAGACCGCTCAACGACTGCGCACGAATCATTGCCCGCCACGAGGAGATACAACGGCAAACAGATAAACATGTAATAATTAGGTAATAAAGAAACTTCGACAATACAGAATGTAGTCGCAACAACTTCAAAATTGTAGATAACAAATGGTGGGCGACAATGAGCGCTCTAGTAGTCGGGGTTGGTTTTGCTACTATCGGAGCAAACCAAGGAAACACATACTAAAGCTTTGTACAGTGCTTAGTGCTTCAGGATATATGAGGATAATGCCTCACCAGAGCAAGGCAGTGTGATTTGATTACGATGACTAGGTATAACTATTACAAAAATTAGTCTTCAATTAATAAACTCATACTGCATCTTTTTGTCAGTCATTTCTCTCTTTTGTAGTTCGTGAAATCTGTGGAGCACCCCTTGCACAAAACGTGAATAGATAAACAGTTTGCACGTTCAAAGAAAAACTTCATTTCCACCACACTGCTAGGTTAAAATAAATTCTTCATTAAATACTCAGAGACAGTTTCCAGCTTTGGCTCATTTTCGAGAGCACAAATTGCTGCGTACATATTCACCTCGTAAGTACCTGTATAAGAAGTAGTTTGTCATACTGTTTGCTTGTTTTTTGTGTAGCCTACAATTTTTTTTTTTTTTGTGGACAGAGCAACGGAAATTTATTCTGCCGGAAAATGAACAAGGGGATGCAATCAGAAGCTGTTCCTCTACATCCCTTTCGAAAAGCAATTAAGGCTGTTGTTCCAAAAGCATTATACAGATGAAAGAGCTTCTGTCAAAAACTGCTTCACTTCTACTTGTTGCTGCAACTTGTTACTGCAAACGTATACGTGTGTGTCTTAATGGGTTCAGTGTTCCTGGAGACAACAGGTTCAAATGGCTCTGAGCACTATGGTACTTAACATCTGAGGTCATCAGTTCCCTAGAACTTAGAACTACTTAAACCTAACTAACCTAAGGACATCACACACATCCATGCCCGAGGCAGGATTCGAACCTGCGACCGTAGCGGTCGCGCAGATCCAGACTGAAGCGCCTAGAACCTCTTGGCCACATCGGCCGGCGAGACAACAGGAATGAAAACTATTTGAAAAACAAGTACGAGGTGGACCTTCACGTTTATTACTTTTTTCGAGAAAGTCCGTATCTGAATGTATCGTTGTATGAAGTTGTTGCCTATATGGTTGAATAAGCCCAAACCACGATGAAAAGAAAGGAAGAAAGAGAGAGAGAGAGAGAGAGAGAGAGAGAGAGAGAGAGAGAGAGAGAGAGAGAACTTAACAGGAAGTGGCCTGTCCGTTACGTTCGGGGACTGGAGACGTGACCCTCGAGAGGAAATTTACAGCGCCATCTGCACGCGTTCCCTCAGTGGGATCCCGGCTTCGCCGTGGGCGGTAGCGGCTTGGTCCAGCCACGCCACGCAAGGCGAGCTTTAATTGCGGCGCTAAAGCTGTCGGCGCCGGCCAGGAATTCGTCAGCGCATTAGCGCCCCCTCCCCCCCCCCCCCCTCCTCATACGTGGCCGTGGCGTGTCTTGCCTTCAAATGTGCCGACAGATTCCGTAAACACGCATTTTAATTTCACCCTCACAACGTTTTTACACCGGTGCATCGAACTGACATGGCATCGAACTGATATGGCGTCTTCAAAGTGTTGCCTTACTTCGTTCGGAGAATGCCCAAAAGTAATACAAAACCACACGGTGTAGAGGCACTGGTGGTATGCAAAACGTCCTGAATATTCTTGGTAAGAGACTTAAATAATGCTGATAAATGTGTTTTGTACAACTCGCAGCAAAGAAATGCCTCTAGTTCTTTACAAATTGCTGAGGCATAACATTTTTCGCAATATTTAACTCGGTTGATTGTGTAGACGAGAGAGAATGTGTTATTTAGCTGTTCATCATTTCAACATACTAACTCGCGTGGGTAGAATCATATCATCTTACATGATGTTATCCTCATCTTCGCGATATTACTTGCTTCGTTGCACGTAAAATGGATACCTCTCTTATCACTGTGACCTCAGGACCCACAAAAAACCTTCCATATTTTTCAGAGTTGTAGAACGAGAGTCCTCGCTGTATTCGTCTCCCGTGTCTGGCGTATAAACACGTCCTGCCGTTCTTCTGTGAATATTCGCGTCATTGGGTGCTTTATTTAAGTCATCGATCGTTTAACTTGTTTGAAACTGACCTCAGTCTTCTCCACTCTTGAGCTAATGTCTTTATCTCTGTTACTGTTAAACTCATATAATCTGTAATGGTTTTTCCACGTTCGCCTTTGTGCACCCCTGCTGCTCATCGGTTCTACTCATCTGCCACGTACTGCAGTTTCCTTTTGTGCCCCACGCACCCCTAACCCACGCCCAGCACGAAAACGTCTCTTGTGTGTCAAGTTATTTCTGGATGCCAGAAAACGTTCCTATTAACCTCTCCTTTCTTTTCGTAAGATCTTCCATGGACTACTTTCCTCACTATTCTTCAATTCGTACCCCCTCCCACTACGTTCTTCGATTCTTCCAGTCACTTTAACTCCGCAATTCCAGTGGTCCATGTTTTTGAACTTACGAGAAGTCCCCATTTCCCCCTGTTGATGTTTTTCAATTCGTAAAGACATTCTCCGGTACAAAACAGTAGAAAAGTACAGGGTTGATAAAACAATACTCGTCTCGAAAATATTTCATCCTCCATAAGATAAGCAACCCAAATTACAACATCTGCTGCAGGTGTGGGCGATGTAAGCTGGTTTGCCTATCTTAAGGAGTATGAAATACTTTTCCACGTCAGATTTGTCTTGGCTATTCTGTACTACTGCCCACGCTTATATGCTCCTTGTGTCAAAGAAACTTCTATCTCGAATTTGCTAGATATACTAGGTTCTTTGCTGCTTTGTGAATATTCTGTTTATGCACTTACCGTTTCGGTGTTGTATTTCGGAAAGAAATATTGTCATGTTTTTTTTATGTCTATCGTTTTGACAGGAGGTCTTGGGGTAACGGTCGTTTCCTATTGTGAGGAAATGAACGCCTAGAGCAGTCCTTATGATTTTATTTATTTTGTAGCTACCAGTTTCGCCGCTCCAATCACCAATTGATGGTTGGAGTGCTGACACCTACGTTTTCGATTAGTCTGCGTAACCAGTTATGTTGGCCACTGGTGCGGTATATATAGGGATCGTGTCAAACCCTTCAGTATCAACTGCAGCCTGAAAATGGCGCATCGAAGAACCGAAACTGATAGTTACAAAAGAAATAAAATCATAATGCCGGCTGTAAGCGTTTCATTTCCACACAAGAGACGTTTTCGTGTTGGGCGTGGGTTAGGGGTGCGTGGGGCACAAAAGGAAACTGCAGTACGTGGCAGATGATCAGAAATCAAATTCTGAGTTTCTGTGTCATTTTATCATTACTACGTATTTATGGAAGTAGTTGCTGTAAGCTTGCTCAACAGTTGAACATTGCGACAGCAACTCCTAAAACCTTGGTTTGGTTCCGCCATCAAATAGGCCAGTTTCTTGAAACTTCATGGCAGATGAAAACTGTGTGCCGGACTGAGACTCGAACTCGGGACCTTTTGCCTTTCGCGGGTGGTAGAGCACTTGCCCGCGAAAGGAAAAAGGTCCCGAGTTCGAGACTCGTTCCGACACACAGTTTTAATCTGCCAGGAAGTTTCTTATCAGCACACACTCCGCTGCAGAGTGAAAATCGCATTCAGGCCAGTTCCTTCCTCCACGCCCAATTCAGCTTATCTTCCGCCTCTGTAGACTCGCAAACGATTGATGGTAAACACTACCCCTTCTCCCGTTTATGTTTCAGTCTTTGCTTCTAACACTGCAAAGTCTGTGTCAAACTACACATTTGATTATCTTTCTGGCACCATTATAACGGGTGAGAAGGAAATGGAATTGCTTTCTGCGTGCCTCCAGTACGTCCTTCCCCCCTCCCTACATATCTTTTCCGTATTCCCGTTATGGTAGACTTATGAAGCGCAGGGCCTAGTCGATAGCTGGCTCTCGAAAATTTTGCCCTCGACCTTTGGCGCGAGGAAGGCCATTTCTCTTGCGAGCTGCGCGCTGAGGTGTGCTCCGTAATAGGCGGGCACGAACACGGCGGCAGCTCGTGCTAGTGAGGTAGGCGTGGCGCGCGCCGACAGAGCCGCGTGCTGAGATGAGCAGAATGCGGGGCTGGTCCAGCAGACGGCGACGACACCGGGGTGGCGGCTTTCTCCGCGGCGCGATGCGAGTGGCGATACGGCGAGGTCAGGCCGAGTGGACAGCCGCCGGGGCGCTTTCTCCGCCCTTTCTCCGCACGCACTGACGCACACGCGCGAACGTACGCACGCGCGAGCGCAGAGGCACGCCCGGCATCTCGGCAGCGCGTGGGTCGCCGGCACACATCGTCCCCTGAGTTATGCACTCCCGTCTCCCGGACCTTCATACCCGCCTGCTGCCTCGCACTCTCTCCTCCGGATAGCCTACTTCACACGCACTGCGCCCGCTCTGATTATTATTTCTCCTCAGTTTTCACAGCAGGTGCTCCAACAAACTGTATGGATAGGTGGGCAGGTACGTAGGTACCAGATGGTTAAAATTAAAATCCATCTACTCACAGAGGTCCAGTGTGGACAATAATGATCGTATGGCAGCGAAACTAGGTAGATATTCTAATGCGTTAATGCGGAACCGATTTACGTCGGAAAAAAATATTTCCAATTTTGGTCACCAGGTGCGAATCTGGCGCTGTGAATGCAAGAAAAACTCATAGAACTCTTTCCATATGTAAATGATTAGGAACGCGACACAGGCATAAGAAGTCAAACAAGGCATAATGTTGTTTTTATTATTAACCACCGCTTATAAAATTTGTTCAATTTGAACACCGGAGACGTCGCCGAGATGCTGTACAGAGCCAGATTTGCACCTGGTGGCGAAAATTGAAATCAGTTTTTTCCAGCTTAAGTTCCGCATTAACGCATTAGCATATTTACCAAGTTTCGCCTTCGTACGATAATTGCAACCCACACTGCACCTCCTTGAGTAGCTGCACCATAGTTGTAACCATCCGATAGTTTTCAGTCCGTAGGTATGACTTATCTTGGAGGACAGACTTACAGAAAATGCAAACCTACATTTATAGCATTTGTAAATTTTGATAAAGCTTTTGACGATGTTGACAGAAAATACACTGAAGTATCTGAAGGCAGCAGGGAAAAAATACAGGGAACGAAAAGTACAGAAACTAGAGTCGTATTACTTGAAAGTAAATCAGTAATTGAGAAGAGAGTCACACATATCTGTACACTGACCATGTCGTAAAAGAAATCAAGTACAAATGTGGAAAGGGAGTTAAAGTTCAGGGGAAGAAATAAAATACATAATGTTTAACGATGATTCTTTATTTGTCAGAGATAGTGGAGGAATTTGGAAAATTGGAAATTTGTGGTATGGTCTTAAAGAACCAAACTGCAGAGGTCATCGGTCCCTAAGCCTACACACTACGTAATCTAACTTAAACTAACTCAAACTAACTTACACTATGGACAACATACACACCCATGCCCGAGGGAGGACTCGAACCTCCGCCGAAGGGGGGGGGGGGGGGGGTGAAGGAATTTGGAGGATCAGCTGAACGAAATGGATAGTGTCTTTACATCTTTAACTTTAGTAGTCCTGTCAGCACTAGGAACTGAAAACTTGCTTTGATGAAATGTTTTGATTTGTGTCGCCGACTCTCAGATGTTATTGCCGAAGATCGAATGTTATTGGCAACTTTCGAGTGTAATTATTGAAGTATCTGTAATCTGTTTGTGTATGCATTTTGTGTGTGTGTGTGTGTGTGTGTGTGTGTGTGTGCGTGTGTGTGTGTGTGCGTGTGTGTGTGTGTTTAATAATAAAAAAAATTATAAAAGCACCAAAACAAACAAACACACACACACACAAATAAATGCATACACAAACAGATCACACACACTTCAATAAAAATGGTTCAAATGGCTCTGAGCACCATGCGAGTTAACTTCTGAGGTCATCAGTCACCTAGAACTTAGAACTAATTAAACCTAACTAACCTAAGGACATCACACACATCCATGCCCGAGGCAGGATTCGAACCTGCGACCGTAGCGGTCGCTCGGCTCCAGACTGTAGCGTCTAGAACCGCACGACCACTCCGGCCGGCACACTTCAATAATTACACTCGAAACTTGGCAATAACATTCGATGTTGAGCAATAGCATCTGACAGTCGGCAACACAAACCAAACCACTGCATCAAAACAAGTGTTCAGTTCCTAGTGGTGTGAAACGTGGGTGGGGGGGGGGGGGGGGGGGGGGCGGGCGGAGACCGCATATTGGCATTTGTAAGAAGAGGAACAACACCAAAAATGGAACAGGAGAGTAATATGTAGAAAATCGTCCACGCAACTTGTAAGTACGGCTCAAAATATTACTACGTAATAGCAAAAACCAACCACCAGAATTGTTTATAACCTATAGATACTTGTCAAAATGTAAACTAAATAGCAAAAATATGTACATAGTCCAGGGCACTGAAGATGCTTTGCATAAAATAAAGGCGAAACGCGTATGGCACGAAAATTGTTTTTCATTCAGTTGTGGTCAGACGGCCCATAAAGTAAAAATTATCAATATACCCTAAAAGGATAGTGTCATGATTAGAGATTAGTTTATAAGATGAAAACTAACAATAATAAAACATGACTAATGGAAATGTAATCGAACTAAATCACGCAGTCCTGGGGAAATAATCTTAGTCATTTCGTGCTCCACAGGTGGTTTACGTTCAAGTTAATAAGGACACCAACAGGCGTATTTGTCACAACCCGTTCCGTTTAACTTACATCATCAAATGACACTGAAAATTCGCCAACAGTCTTCTTAACTAGTTCGCGCAAACTTGTGCCGATATCATGACCTAAAGGAGTGCAATGGTCTTATATAACGTCAAAGGCATATTCCGGAATAAGACGAGCACACTAACACGCGTGTATCTAGGGAGCACAACATGTTATGTTCCTGCACCTAGTGTTGGCTGTTCTTGTGGCGGCGGTCGGCGGAATGTTAGTATGCCTTCAGCGTTACGTAAGATGATCAGAATTCTTGAGTCATTGTATCGGCACAATTCTGTGGCAATTATTTACGAAGATTGTTGGCGAATTTTCAATGTCGCCCGATGTTTACACAACGAAACCGGTTGCGACACTATAAACGTACCTAAATATAGCTGTGTTTGTTCTTATTAACATTAATGCTGAGGGAATCATATTAGCCAATGAGACACTAAAAGTAGTCATGAGCTCCGTTATTTGGACAGCAAAATAAGTGTCGACGGCTGAAGCAGAGAGGATATTAAAATATGCAGGCCGACAACAGGAAGGACAGCGTTTCTGAAAAAGAGAGTTTTGTTAACATCGTATATAAATTTATATGTTAAGAAGACTCTTTTGAAGATATTTGCCTGAAATATAGCCTGGTACGGATGTGAAAAATAAACTACAAATCGTACAGCCAAGAAGAGCCTGGAAGCTGATGAAATGTGGTGCCACAGAATAATGGTGAAGATTATATGCGGATGACGCATGAGAAGTTGCTGAATAGAATTGTGGGATTGTTTTCTGCCATAATGGCTATGCTTGTGAACCGTGACTGTGTGGGATAATTATTTATTTCAAGTTTCTGCTACCAATCACTTTTTATTTTATGCTTAATCTAACATAATGCAACGCGTTTCGAACATGTTCTGTTCATCTTCAGGTGTTTATACATACATACATACATACATAGAGAAATGTTACTTAAAAATAAACAGTCTTAAACTAGATTGATATAGAACACTTTGTCCATTGGTTTTTACTGTAGCTGCTGGCGTGGCATTTTGGGGGAAGGAGGAGGGCAGTGTATGGCTGGAAATCGAAATCAGTTATGTATTCTCCTGGTTTTCTTCTTTGTGGTTGACTATGTATATCGCAGCCTGTATAGGATGCAGATAGATTTGCAACAGTTATGTGTTACGAAAATAGTGTAAAAGGCTTTTATATGACAGTTGATCACTTACAGTTTGTGGGAGCAAAACAACTCGCTTAAAAGAAAGGATCAGTTGACAGCATACTTCGTAAAGCTTTCAAGAAATCAAATGTTTGGTAGTGGGGAGAACTTGGGGAAGGGGGGGAGTTAAAATTGTAGAGGAATAAATAGTACTAATGACCACAGTATGGAAGTGCAAATAGATGTAAATTTCAATAATTATGCTGAGATGAAGAAGTTTCCACAGGGTAGACTAGCATGGGGAACTGCATCAAACCAGTCTTTGTACTAAATAGCACAACAGCACTGATGTCACGTCCACAAATGGTTCAAATGGTTCTGAGCACTATGGGACTTAATTTCTGAGGTCATCAGCCCCCTAGAACTTAGAACTACTTAAACCTAACGGACATAAGGACATCACACTCATCCATGCCCAAGGCAGGATTCGAACCTGCGACCGTAGCGGTCGCGCGGTTCCAGACTGTAGCGCCTAGAACCGCTCGGCCACTACGGCCGGAACGTCCACAAAAATTTAGTTCATAGAGTTAACGTGAGAGGTCCTGGACAGTGTCATCATTTGATATTCACGTTAAAAGTCATATGAAACGTATTGTACAGGGTGGACTAAATGTCGCGAAGGATTTACAACTGAGCGCAACTTTTTTATTTACTTAATGTCGGACACCTATCTGAAATAATATTCCGCACGCAAATGTAAACAATCTACCACCCTTGGTCTTTAAATCTGTGAAAAATCAATGTCAACTAAAGGTAAATAAAAATCGTAGCCCCTTCGTGGCTTTTGGCCCACCCTGTACAGAGTACGAGAACTGGAAAGGTAGCAGCAAAGGCGAGGGCTGGACTGTTCCCACCCGAAACAGAAGTCCTTCGGTGCCTTCGTCAGCTGTCTCCAGGTCACCAACCGCACGGTGACCTCCGTGGCTGCGCGCAAAGATTTATGGGAGCAAATGGGAACATCGCTGGTAATTAGGACTAGCGCGTTGACGGGTAGCGGCGACGCGACCAGTGCCGTAATAGTGCAACCCCCGCCCAAAAGAGTGCTACGTCCGAACCGACTTCTTCATTAGCAGGACCACGCGCGTTTCGCCGCCCTTGTATCTGGAGCCGCGCGGCAGCATTCCCAGGTCGTCGCGGCTAAACAAAGCGGCGTCATTAGGCGGCCAGTGTCCGCTCATACATTATTGATGGCAGAGACGGGCGCGGTCCCGGATGGCGAGGAGCACGAGGCCGCTAGCGCGCTACCCTCAGCACGCCGCCCCACATTCCTCGCGAGTACGTCACCGCAAAGTTAAGGACGCCGTGACACTTGGCGATCAGGAAGCTGTATACAGGAAAACAACGCTGCAAAAAAGTGTCAAGCACAATTCGGGACCTAATTTCTAAAAAAGTGCTTGCAACTTTCGCTCTGTTTTATCGCAAATCCAGAACATTTTTCACTAAACCAGCTTGTTTTGACAGGGAATACGCTTGTGGTATACGCTTCTTGCTGCATTTACGAACAAATTCCGTTAAGAACAGAAGCGCTACAGTTCAAAAATTAGTTCATAGCTCATTATTGTGTACGTGAATGCAGTGAACAGCTGAGACCATATTAAACAACTGCTCTCGAAATATCACCCCTAGCTTCCTGCTGTGATAGCAGCTCCTTTACGTCTCCATACCAACCGGTGTATCGCTTCCTTCTCAACCCTGCTGTATGTCTTGCCGTCCTTACCATGGACAGGGATCTGAAATCTCTCCACCCTCCCTCCCTCGTCTTCTCTTTCATCCTACGCACCCCTTTAACAATGCAGCCGGCCGGAATGGCCGAGTGGTTCTAGGCGCTTCAGTCTGGAACCGCGCGACCGCTACGGTCACAGGTTCGAATCCTGCCTCGGGCATGGATGTGTGTGATGTCCTTAGGTTAGTTAGATTTGAGTAGTTCTAACTTCTAGGGGACTGATGACCTCAGATATTAAGTCCCATAGTGCTCATGGCCATTTGAACCATATTTAACAATGCATTTAAAAGCCCCTCCATTTTTCCTAATATGTGTACTATCCAGTCTCGCTTTCTCCTTTTTATTAAACCTGAACTGGAAGAAGCATATTACTGTGCTATTCAAACAATGAAGGTCAGCTACTTTTACTCTTCGTATAATTGCTAATTTTGGAAACAAACTTATCAGCCTCCTGACATATTTTGCATATTTCTACTCAATAATGTCTTACGGGTTAATTTTGTGGGATAACTCATCACTTAGAAAGAAAATACTGATTGTACCGAAGCGAACAGTAAGAATAATGTGCTGCGTTCGCCCACGGCCGTCATATAGGTACCCCTTCAAGGCCCTAGACATTTAAATTGCGTTGTCACAATACATATTTTCGCTGATGCGGTAATTATATCCTCAATATTATCAACATAAAAAACCACATCTCACAATCTCCTACAATCACGCAGCAAAAATGAGCGCCAACTGTTGCTTTGAACACTGTAAATGGCTGCTGGAATGCACTGCATACGTAGAAGTACCTTCGTGCATCACTAGATGTCTCTGTCTTTACAGTAGCATCGGTGAGCCGGCCAGTGTGGCCGAGCGGTTCTAGTCGCTACAGTCTGGAACCGCGCGACCGCTACGGTCACAGGTTCGAAATCTGCCTCGGGCATGCGTGTGTGTGATGTCATTAGGTTAGTTAGGTATAAGTAGTTCTAAGTTCTAGGGGACTGATGACCTCGGAAATTAAGTCCCATAGTGCTCAGAGCCATTCGAAGCCATTTTTAGCATCGGTGAATTCATGCGAAAGGCGCTGGTACTTAAAACAAAACAAAGAAGTAATAAAACGGTGGTTTCAGCAGAACCCACTGGTACTCAAAGGGTTAAGGCATGCACTTTAGAGCCCATATTTACTGAACACGTTTTTCTTGTTTTAGTCCGTACTACCGCCTCTCAAAATATGAAAAACAAAGAGCTTGCAATAGACGAAATTTGTTTCACAGCATCGAAGATGAAGTAGTGCTCATAGCTCTTCAGCTATGCACTTTAGAGCCAATTGCTTCCAATGTTTACTAGACTTTCTTGCTTGTAATCATCGTTGGTGTCATATTCCGTAATACTGACCGTTCCCTCTGAGACACCCTGTCTATCTGGCATGATCAGCATTATCTTTACCCTTTTATTTCCTCCTCGTGCCATTAGTTTTATTTTCTTTGAATTAATCACACCTTTCCTTTAGCTTCAACGACAGCCACTATTTCCTGCAAATTCGCGCCACCTATTCGTGTTGCTTTCTCATCACGCTGCTACTGGAACCTGCACGCCGTCGGCGTCGCAGTACGCGTCTCGCGCCCGTGCGTGCGCACACACAGTATTTTGGTGGAATCTGGCCGGGGAACGGCGCCGACCCGACCGCCAGATATTAATTAAGCAGCTTCCGGCGAGTTCCGCCCCCTCTGTGCCGCTGGCTCGCCCCTATCTGATCGGCGGCGCTATTAGTTTTTCAACATCGCGGCGCGCGGCCCTAACTAATTTCCCGCGATACCCGACCCACCTACCTGCCTACCCAGGCGGCAGGCAGCCCTATCTGCGCAGCTGCGCGCTTCTCCCTGGCTCTGCCCCGCCTTATCTGCCCGGAATCTCGGACGTGCTCCTCGTAGAGCCGGGCCGATATGCGGCAAAATTCTGTTCGCTCCGAGCGTCAGAATAAATGTTTGCGGCCGAGCATTATTCGGGCTCTGTTACAATTTTTCGCACGTATCGACTCAGAAGATGCACAGGATGGAGGGAGTGATATACCAGCCAAGAACACGCGATTGCATTGTTACTTTTGGCCTGTGATACATTAACCAGTCTTTCTTTTTCCCCACTGTAGTGTGTAATAGTCCAAGAGCAAAATTTTACCGTTGTTAATTTTTTACAGTATCACAAAAAAGGACAAATTTCCCTTTTACCGATACTAGCAACTGCGAAAATTTATCTTAGCCGTAAGAATATTGTACAGTCCCTTTTCACTTTATCTTGTTGTTGTCGTTAGACTCCATCAAGCCGTCTCCAACTCCTAGAGAAAAGATGAACGCCGAGCGGTCTAAGGCGCTGCAATCATGGACTGTGCGGCTGGCCCCGGCGGAGATTAGAGTCCTCCCCCGGGCATGGGTGTGTGTGTTTGTCCTTAGGATAATTTAGGTTAAGTAGTGTGTAAGCATAGGGACTGATGACCTTAGCACCTAAGTCCCATAAGATTTCACACACATTTGAAAATTTCTGAAAGATGAACGATGTCCCTCCACGCACTTCCAGACGTTGTTTTGATCCTCAGCTCTTCCAGGGACATATCGGTGCTTTCCTTGATTCTTTTCTATGTTCTTCCGAACATTATAGTATTTATAGTGAGTTGACTGCTTTCAGTTATGCCCAAACTACCTTAATTTCATCTGATCGAACTGACTAATTTTGGGAGAACTGAAGGCCGATATGTTTAATTGTTAAAAACCATTCAGCAGCCGAGATCCCATAAAACATCTTTTATTTTTGTTTGTTTGAGACAATCTGTTTCAACAGACTAGTTGCCATCTTCAGCTCTTAAAATCTTTTATGGTAAAACATGTTCATTTTACGCCGACCTCACACATAAGATGCCAAGTCGTTAAAAATAGCGATGACAAACCTTTTATAATGTTTTTCTCACTCGACATCTTGTGCGTGAGGTCAGCGTAATATCAACATGTTTTACAATAAAAGATTTTAAGGCCTGAAGATGACAGCATAGTCTGTTGAAACCGGTTGTCTTAAATTTAAAAAAATATGTTTTGTGCGAGCTTAGCTGATGAATGGTTATTATTAATTTCAACTGTAGTATTTTGTTGGATTCCAAAGATATTTTCGGTTACTTTTCAGAACTGTTTTATAGTTTTACTTTGTCAGTCCACGAAATCTTCTGAATAGTCCTCCAGAACCCACCTTTGAAAAGATCTGATTCTCTTGTGATCCACTGTTTTTATTTTCTACGACTCACATCCGCACAAAACTACGTAAAAGTTCACAGTTCGAGCCATTTTTGTTTTGGACAACAGTGACAGTTCCCTTTTCTTTAGCAGCCTGCTTAATTTAATTGTAGCGGCTTTCCAAAGTTGTACCCTTCTTCATATTTCCCCACTGCAAGATCGCTTTTGTTGCGCTAATAGCGTTCGGCGTGCATTCCTATCGCAAAGAAATAACTGTACAATTCCGTCCTTCCTGCCCAATTCCATCTCTCCACCTACCTCGTCTTACGTAAGTTGCCTGTAAAATTCTAATCGATTAGCCTAGCTTTAAGAATGTTTCAGTTCGATGAAACACGGTAATTTTCGAATGACCTGTAGTGTTTACATTTATTTATCAGTAACCAGTACATCATTTCTCTACTTCCCTAAATATATTTTGTACAGGTTTCGATCAGTTGTGTATAGTGTACTGTCTCTTATTGATACCTGTCAATATACGCCCACTAAGCAGCGTGAGGATTAGTCCTTCGTCTGTATCATTTGGTTGTATCTAATGGACTCCCTATCCATTCAATGCTCAATTTCACTAAAGGGTCCTTATCTCGAGGCACCTATCTTAATAATTCGCTCTGCAGATTGTGTGAGGGAATGTTTTAATCTACCAGAATCAGTCAAAAATACTACCCAGCAAATGTACCAAAAGCGAATCCCAGCAAGTCAGTCGAATTTGTTCAAGAACTGGATACACGTCGGTAGCTATAGGCGATAATAATTCGACTTATTTTTTTAAATAGTTGATGTTCTGTTAACATAATACTGCAGCACTTCAGTGTGTTTACGTAACAGTACATTATGAGTGTGCAACTGACAAGTCCACCAGTCAAATTTTAATCATCATCTGGTTCTAACCTCTTCATTGCATAACATCACTTTCTGCTACTGGAATCCAACCGCGTTCTTGAAAAACATATTCACCGGTAGTTGCTTTTGTCGGAAATCTCCCGGAAAATTGCAAGTGCTATATCCAGGACTAGCGCTCTTCTCTAAAAGCAGATGACCTGGGGTCACAGTACCGGTTTCTCGATCGTAAAAGGTCTCTTTTAAAGCGGCTGTCCGACCAGCGCGGTTTTGTTTTATTCTAACCTAATTGCCTCCAGAACCGCTACCGCGTTTCATGTTAACGTCGGAAGTTAATCAGCATCAAACTTTCGCGTCGCCTTTTCTTCTCAATTTCCCTGCTATTGCTCCGTATTAGGGCGTCAGGCGTACGACAGGACATGTAGCTCGTTACCAGAGAGAGATATTGGAACAGGAAGGCAGCCGATTAATGTCGGCTGCAGGGCGAACCTCTCTCTGCAGCGCCGACCTACCGCCACCTCCCGCCGGTTCCGGTCGCCATAATTTTCATTGAATATATCGACAGTTAATCGGCACGCATCTCGTTAATTCTGCATATGACTGCGGAAGGTGAAAAATGATCTGTATATAACGCATTAGTTTGACGCCGGACGTACCTCCCGCAGGGTCGGCGGAAAAAGCCGGAATGTCAATTATATCTGCGATGTTGATCTGGCAGGTTTCGCGGCAATTTGTTCAGATGCGGAGGTAGAGGCTAACAGAGCTGCCGACCGCGGGCAGGGTTCTTGTTATGTTTCAAAAACTGTAAGTCATATTGACTCCTCAAGGTCCTCATTGCCCGAAAAAAGAATCACCACCTCCCCGTCCATTGTCTGGGAACTTCTTCAGCGTCTGGTGAAGTCCCCTCTCGGCCGCGGCCAGAAACCACGAACACAAACAAAACGTTTGTTGGCAGAACTTGATAATATCTAGGCCTTGCTATTCATATGCTGTCTGTCTAAATCACGGTCGCCAGCCTCGCTTTGTACCGCGAAACTGGGTTAAAACAGTTTCTTCCTCTGTACTACCACTCAGTGCCCTAGAGCCATCTGACTACTGTCAAAAGTCTTCAGAGTATTGGATTGGACAACAAATACCGCGGTCAGTGTCTGCACCGCCAAAACCGGTTTCCACCATCTCCTCTGTAAATCTCAAAGGATCACAGTCTGAAGTTAAATAGCATTAGCACATACATAAGAATTCCATAGTTCACATTTCCATTTAAGCATAACTCAGCGACAATGATTCGACTATTATTTTTAAATAGTTGATACTCTGTTAATATAATGCTGCAGCATTTCAGTGTGTTTACGTAACAGTGCATTATGAGTGTGCAACTGACAAGTCCACTTTCCACACAGAGAGAAAAACCTTACTGATCCCTGACTACAAACTTCCGAAATACGCCTCCGCGCCACCTCCGCTCTACAGGGCTTGAACTCGCCACCTGTACCCTATCAGGGCCACTGAGCGACTCCTCGATTTCGCTGGTAGTCCATGACTGCACGAGATTCACATCCAGACGTTCCGTCCAATAAGCCTCCGGAGCAGAAAGCAAGCATTGCGATTGGCAATTTCCTGCTACCGTAAACTGCAGCCGCATGTGGACATTTTCAGGAGTTTGTTCCCCAAAGGATACTGCGAAATACAAGCCGCTCTGTGGGAAACACGCTCGAAAGACTATCCAAAACATGCTCGAAAGACCATCCAATCGGGCCAGACCATCACCCGTCAGCTTGGTTAGAGTGCCCAGGCCTTTATCTCCAGACTGGAGTGTAGTCGCAGTCGCACGGACACCGGAAACCAGCACTGTCGCTCACCAATAGCGACCAGCTCTCGCCGACAGTCGTTGCCCAGGAACGATCTGTTACACTGGGTTCGAGTCCTAGTCAGACACACAATTTTAATCTTTCATCCTAGAGTTACGTTACCACATTTGCTGCACAGCCTGTTTCGTGTACTCGCAGCAGGCTCCAGAGGTGGGTAGAAGATTTCCTTCATATCGAAAGGATCTCCAGTTCGAAGTTGTTAATACATTCCACGTAGAAGCTTCCGCGTGCTTTAGCACCGAGAGAGTACATCGTCAATTAACGAGGATCGGCGGCGGCGAGAGAGGGCTGGCAAAGCGCTCGGAAATTCAGATCGGGTGTCGGCGCTGCTAACGAGGCAGACCCGTGCCCGCTAATTGGCTGCTTTGTCGCCGCAGGTGGGCGACGCGCAAGAATTTAAACTCTGCCGCCACCTGCCGGCCGTCCAACCGCCCACCGGCGCGACTGCGTGGGTGGTGGCCCCGGCGCTCCTCTTAGAGTACTCGGACGTTTCATTTACCTCAAGGAGAGTGGCCGCCGATCCTTTACTATGTGTCTTATAGAGCCCCAAACATGCGTCACTTTTGCCGTGTCGGGTTTAAATATCGACTCAAGCTGCCGTCACGTACGAGGGCCATGCGGTTCAAATGGCTCTGAGCACTATGGGACTTAAGATCTGAGGTCATCAGTCCCCTAGAACTTAGAACTACTTAAACCTAACTAACCTAAGGACATCACACACATCCATGCCCGAGGCAGGATTCGAACCTGCGACCGTAGCGGTCGCGCGGTTCCAGACTGAAGCGCCTAGAACCGTTCGGACACCCCGGCCGGCGGGCCATGTGGTAAATTATTTAGTTGACCGAGCAATGTTTCGGAGACATAGTCTCACAGACTATGCACTTGCTGCCACGGGCAATGTCTGTTTTTATGACGGGGGAACGTTGCTAGCGATGCAGACTTCGTTAGATGGTGGATCAATAATTTCGTTTCTCTAAAACCTTTCTGCTTCAAACTGCCGTTTCCCTACGCAACTAAGGGAAACACGTGGAATTCCGCGACTTCGTCTCCGTGACATAATTCGGCCAACTGAATTTGGTATCACGCTGCCTACAGATAACTCTTGAAGATGACGACAGAGTAAGGCGTGGGAAAGCTTGAGTTTACACACAAATCTGACGCGATAAGAAATTCACGAAGCATTCATCATACAATGTTGCCTCGAAAAGCTGCTTTCCCATATCTAATTAAAAATTAGATAAAAAAAGCTCTCATCTCCCCCACTGTTCCTCAAGGCTTCTCCAGCTAGATCCAATCGCTGCCAACAACAGAGAATGCTTTTTGTACCATATGGTAGGGTTTAGCAGCTTTCCGATGAAGCATGGAATGGGCAACATACAGTGGGCAGACAAAAATATGAAAACACCAAAAAACACAGCACACTGCCATGCATAATACGGTGTAGGAAAACCTCAGCATGCGAAACAGCTTCCAGTCCTCTCGTAATCGATAAGTAAACGTCCTATATGGGTTTCAATAGAATCTTATACCGTTCTTCCTGCATAATAGTGGCGAGTTCAGCCAACGATGATGATCTTGGATATCGACAGAGCGCCTCTCTCTCCACAGTAAATCACAAAGTTTCAATAATATTGGATCTGGTGACTGTTGTGGCCAGAGGAGATGCGACATTTCATCCTCGTGCTCGCAAAATGAGTCCTGGACGATGTGAGCCGTGGGAACAGGAGTCCCGTTGTCTTTGGAACACTGCATCATCACCGGGAAATAAACATTTAATCATGGGCTGAACGTGAGCCAAAATGGTCACATAATCCTTGGCAGTAATATGACCTTGTACGGTACCCAAGTGGATCATGGAATCCAGGTTATGACTGTCCGCATAATCACCGAACTCTTGGGGCGTAAACTCTGCAGTAGTTGGAAACACTGTGAAATAAGACTCATCCGACCAATGAATTTCTTGGATTGCCTCCTAGTCCGGGACTTAGGGTTTCGGCACCATGTTCTCCCGTTAGAGCATTTGTACCACTGATGTGTGCTTTTGGGATTCCAGCTCGCCTTGCAGTTTGCTGGTTATGGAACTCCCTTGGTGTTTGTTTTGGTGATGACAGGGTTCACGAGTGCGATATTCAGTTCCGTATCGATCTTTGCATGTATCGCCCCCCTAATTTTCGGCTCAGTCCTGTTCTGTGACTGTCTGTCACAATTACTCAGCGCACACTTTGTGCATCCCCGGTAGCTCAGTGGTTTAGCCGGCACGGTAGCTCAGCGTGTTCGGTCAGAGAGCCGGTTGGCCTCTGTAATAAAAAAACTGAGTGGATCAACCACCGAATTTGAACAGGATGTCTTGCGACGTCCGCAACGACCAAACATGAAGATCAATAAGGAACAAAAAAAAAAAGAAAGAAAAGAAAAGAAAAAAAAGTGGTCAGCGCGACAGAATATCAATCTTAAGGGCCCGGGTTCGATCCCCGGCTGGGTCGGAGATTTTCTCCGCTCAGAGACTAGGTGTTGTGTTGTCCTAATCATCGTTTCATCCCCATCGACGCGCAAGTCGCCGACGTGGCGTGAAATCGAAAGACTTGCACCCGGCGAACGGTCTACCCGACAGGTGGTCCTAGTCACACGACATTTACATTTTAGCGCACACTTTAGTCCGTGTTGTGACTTGGGGGGTGACATTTCTTCCGCTTTCCCTGTATGTGGTTTAAATCTTCGATACGGCGTCTCTTGAAACTCGAAACACATCAGCGACCTCGGTTACGGAAGCACCGACCGTGCGACCACAAACAATTTACCCACGTCCGAATTAACTTAGTTGCGACGTAATGCGCCCCAACTACACAGAACACTGTGCTGACTACGACTGACGCTTCCAACGTACTGAGAACAGATGCCACTCGTGGTCAAATAAAACAGCACAACCTGGAGGCATGGCTAGCGTATGTATTTATATCAATGCGTAATGTCCGTTCTCTCGGACATCACTACCTTCTCCTTTCCTTTCTTCCCCTTCCTCCTGTAATTTACACACTCTGAATTTATGTTTCCGAGACCCGTTCTATCTTTGAAAGCAGAAATCATAATCCACTACTGGCTTGCTGGGCCTACCGTAGCTTCACCAGAGCCCCCTTAGCCGTCACTTTTCAGGTTTCCTGTAGGACCTTCACAGCTAACGTAGCGGTCCGGGGCGCACACAGTCCCCACTATACCTCATTCCTACTTGTTGGACGTATGGGAACGAACAGTACAAGAATATGGGATGAAATTTAATATGAATAAGATGACTGTGACAACAAGAACGAAGGAGCGAGGAACAACTGGAATAACAATTGATAGGGGGAATGATTGAGGAGAGTGGAGAGTTTCAAGTACCTAGGAAACCTGATACAGGAAGATGGAAAAAGCGACAAATAAACGAGCGGGGGAGAAAATCAGAAGCATTTCGGAAGAGTGTCAGAAGCCTGATATGGAGCAAGGATGTACCCCAAATCAGGTTATATATCGGTCATACTCTGTCCCAATCCTGACACATGCATCCGAAACCTGGGTTATGAAAGGAAGAGAGAAAAGCAAAGTACAAGCTAGTGAGATGAAATCCTGAGGAATAGCATTGGAGTGATAAAGATAGACAGATTAAGAAATGAGAGGATCAGAGAGTTAATGAAAGTGGAACCATTACAGGAGGAAATAGAGAAATCAAGGCTAGATGGTATCGGCGCGTTAAGCCAATGAAGGAGAAGAGGATACCCAGGAGGATACACGAGATGAGACCAAGAGGAAGACCGAGAGACAGATGGCTGAAAGGAGTGGAGGAATGTTCCCAGAAGAAAGGAGAAGACTGGATGATCAAAGGGACGACGGGGAGATGGTGGCAAGACAGACCCGACCAGAGTTTGGAAACTGTCCATGATGATGATGATGATGATGATGATGATGATGATGATGATGATGATAATGATGTATTTATGTTCACGCTTGCTTTTCTAGAGGTGTTTCAATAGGCTATTTTTGTTTGGTTTGGTGATTTGGGGGTGGGTACCAAACACCGAGGTCATCGGTCCCATCGGGTTAGGTAAGTATGGGAAAGGAAGTTGGCCGTTCCCTGCCAAAGGAACCATCCCGGCATTTGCCTCAAGCGATTTAGGGAAATCACGGAAAACCTAAATCAGGACTGCCGGACGTCGGTTTGAAGTCATCCTCTCGATTGCGAGTCCAGTGTGCTAATCACTGCGCCACCTTCCTCGGTCCATATTTTTGTCCACCCCTTGTAAGGATACGTAGTTTTAGAACAGGTCTATACAGTCCGTGCCGACATACTCAGAGCACCTCAAAATAATAATCTTCGGAAGAAGGACGACGTTGTTCACACGAAACACTTCGGATAAATGCAGAGAACCGATATCGAAGAGGAAAGTTCTGCTGATACCCGCCTATAATTCGCGTAGGGGCTCATGACATAATACGACGAAGAGAACTTGGGAAGGGGGTGGCGGGGATAGAGGCATCTACTCTTTCTTGTCGCCCCCTCTGCGAACGGAATAGGACACAAATGGCTGACATTCGTTCAGAGTACCATCTGCAGCGCTTAGTATGGTGGCTTGCAGACCGTAGGATACCGGCCGGAAAGTATGGTTATAGGACGAGGGAGGGAGGAAAAGGAGAAAAAGGCCAAGTGAGAGATGTTGCGGAGCGACCGTAGCAGAATATGTCAGACAGCGGCGGCCATAATTCGAGGCGTCGGCGGCGCCTTCTTATTGGCTAATATTTGTAAAGGCATTCGGTCCCAGCGTGCGGTCCCGCGCTCGACTCCGACCCGGCGAGCGACCGAGCGTACGCACATACATCAGGATACGGCACAAAAACTTCGCCACAGCCGGCGACGTCTTTGTGAGCGTTCTGCGCGCCGTGCGTGCATAATTGTTGTGGGGGCCGGCGGCCGGCCCCATAACTCATGACCTGTTCATTAAAACCGTTTCTTCCTCTTTTTTTCCCCGCTCCTCCGTCGTCTCTTTGCTCGCCCCCGGTGCTCCGCGAGGCGGACTGCCAGTTCCCAGCGGGCGTTATATTCTCACGCACCGCGAGATTAGCTACCAGGGCGCCCCGCCGTATTAAATATGGCCGCTCGGCACGCACGCTTTAAAACAAATCAATTATAAGGCATTAGTCTCGCACGCCCGCTGCTGGCGCGGCTCGAGCGTCCGACCCTCTTTGTCTGCCGGCCTGCCCGTGGCCACGTACGCTGCCGTGTATGGAGATAAGAATTTCGTAGCTACGCCGCGATTTAACCTGCCGTAAATGCAGGGGTCGTGACAGGAGCAAGCTTTCACTTAGTTCGACAACGGTAACGAAGAAAATCGTGTGTGGCCACGATCTCTCACGTTTTCACAGCGTGCTTTTGGGTGACGGGCAAACTCGTTGATTCCATTTTTATCTCCGATATTTCGATGACTCGTCCAGTCGTCTTCTTCAGGGTGTGCAGAAGCATTGGAACACATGGATCACAGCCGCGCGATCAGAGGTGTCTTGCCACGGTTCGCGCGGCTGCTCCCGTCGGGGGTTCGAGTCCTCCCTCGGGCATCAGTGTGTGTTGTCCTTAGCGTAAATTAGTTTAAGCTAGATTAAGTAGTGTGTAAGCCTAGGGACCTCAGCAGTTTGGTCCCGTAGGAACTTACCAGAAATTTAAACCACCTCTACAACATTTCACTAATGTATGCGCCCAGGGCGAGCTTATCGTAAATCAGCAGAATCAAGCAAGAAACTTCCTGGCAGATTGGACCGAGACTAGAACTCGGGACCTTTGCCTTTCACGGGCAAGTGCTCTACCAACTGAGCTACCCAAGCACGACTCACGCCCCGTCCTCGCAACTTTACTTCTGCCAGTACCTCGTCTCCTATCTTCCAAACTTTACAGAAGCTCTCCTGCGAACCTTGCAGAACTAGCACTCTTGAAAGAAAGAATATTGCGGAGACATGGCTTAGCCACAGCCTAGGGGATGTTTAATCTGCCAGGAAGTTTCATATCAACGCACACTCTTTGCAGAGTGAAAATCTCATTCTCCCAAGATGACGACTTGAGTGGTCGTCGAAATTTCGTCCATACACTAGTCTGCTGCCGTGTTGATGCAGGATCCATCGCGGATCGAAGTGGCTCAAGCATATCGTGAGAAACCTAATTCAGGACGACAAGACAGATTTGAACGTCAATCGTCCAAATTACTTAGTAAGTAAGCGACGTTTGTCAATCTGCATTGCGCTGGTATTCCATCCTTGGCAGCGCATTTTCAGCAGGTCATCTGCCATAGTTCTTCTAAGAGAAGCTAAATTCTTAATTATGTAATCTTGAACAGGGAGTCCTAACAAAAGGTCCGATCTATTAACCATGGTGGCCATACGATATGCTTATTAAATAGACATACTTCTGACGCAGCCCAAGATATGAAGACGGTTGTATACATAGCGAATCCACCAATCGCAAAAAAAAAACAAAAAAATTACTGTCTTGACGAAATTTAATATTCCGCTAAAGAGAGGAACGGTCACAGGTGTTGTCTAGATATGCCTCCTACTTTAAAAATATCAAAGATCTTGTCGACCATCAATATTTAAAGAGTAGAATCGAGGAATGGCAGACATAATTTATCTTGACAGTGATAGCAAGCAATCTGGGGTTACTCTCTTAATTCTGCCAGAGAGAGAGAGAGAGAGAGAGAGAGAGAAATTGCACGTACTCATCCCCGATTTTAATACTTTCGAGAACATTTCTAAACTTAAAACGAGAATATATAAATGATAAACAAATTATTTTTTAAAAAATCGATGTTATTATCTGTGGGTAACAAGTCGGATAATATAACAACATCGAGATAGTCTTTCTGTATTCTAATGTGTTCATTTGAGACCATCAAACCTAATTCTGCTCTTATATTTGTATTTCGCGTTCAGTCTTGCCTTTTGCATCCCACTGCATGACTGAGAAATTTCATTTTTGTTATCTGGTTTCTCAGTGTGTGTACTGTTGTTTTCCAGCTTTCGCTTCTATACATTACAACCAGGAGTAACAGTGTTTTGTAAAACTTGAGAAGTGTCTTTCCTACATTTGCTTTGAATGTTTCGTCTTACAATATCATTCACGATGTGAAATTTCTTTATCTTACATTGAAAATCAATTTCGTTATCCTGTGAAGCATTGTATCCCAAGTATCTAAAATTTGTTTCTTGCCCTACTATTTTTCCATTTATTACAATTTTAAAGCTATTAAAAATAGAAGAAGAAACTGCTGTATGCTTAAGTCATACCTCGGCAATGCTTCATGCGCACGTTAAAGAGCAGAAAATCGGTACTAACTCAGTTTCAGCCAAGTTTTCCCTTTCCACATCTATGCACACATATTTCGAGCTCTGGAAAATATTACACTACTAACTGCCGTGTCTCATACATATTTGCACTATGTCTTGCATTAGTGCCGTGTCTACATGTAAGTTACATAACTACTCTTGCAAGAGCTTGGCAGAGGTTTCACAATACTACTTTCACACTGTTGCTCTATCATTATAATTTTGAATAGCACGTTGAAGAAAGGAACACGTAAACCTCTCCGTACGAGCTGTTATTTCTCTTTATTTTATCACGATGGTCGTTCCTCTCTGTATATGTGGGAGTTAATAAAATATTCAGAGGAGAAATTCGGTGATTATAGGCTAATGTGAAAAGATACCGCCAAAACGAGAAACGCCTGTTGTAATCATTGTCACCCCAACTCTCTTATCATGTCCCCTATACTATTTCGTTAGAATGCAAAAACGGACTACCCTTATTCAACATTTTCGATGACCTGTATCAATTCCTTCTGGAAAAGGTATCCCATTGTGCGCATCAGTACTCAATTAGGGGAAGGACTAAATTTAGCGTAGGCATCCTCTTCTGCCCCTATATATATATATATATATATATATATATATATATATATATATATATATGAGAGAGAGTATTTGGTTAAGAGTGAGAGATTGAACATCAGCGTTCTGTTGTTAAACAGAGAAATATTTTTAACACACCTTTATCTATTTATTTACTTATTTTCCTTTTTTATGTATTTATTTCATGAGACAGGATTTAGGGCTTTCTGGATATTTGTTGTATGTAAGCAGATACTCTTCGTGGGTGAACCTTACAATTTATACAGTGCAACAGCCATATATAATAACAATAGTAATAATAATAATAATTTGTAGTAATGGCTACATTGATTTTACGACATGACAGTATTATTGAGCTTTCTGCCACAAGGTGGAGTATCGGAGCACATATCACAAGGCATTTTTCGCCTTATAAATGAGGTTCATTTGGTTTACATACATAACAGACACTAGTGCCAATCTGACGCTGCCTTGCGGTAGGAAGGTTCTTGTCGAATATGAGAAATGACATTTTTAGGCACAATCATAGATAAATACAAAGTCAGTTCCTGTCGAGTGGTCGGTTCTCAAATAAACGCGTACAAAGTTAGAGCTCTCGAGGCTACTATATTACTGTCGTGTCTCATATTTGTGTCTGTTCCATGTCATGTCGAGCCGTCTTTCCCTTTCCCCTATGTGTGTGTGTGTGTGTGTGTGTGTGTGTGTGTGTGTGTGTGTGTGTGTAAAAGAGGGGGGAGGGTTACGATTAGGAAGTGGTGTAGACCAGGAAACGCCCGTTTCCGCGACAGGTGCCAGCAGCTCCCTGCTAGCGGAGCTGTCAAACAAACCAGAAAGCTTTAGCGCATGCGCAGAACATCAGCGGCGCGCGCCTCTACGTTTCAGGACGACTTCGTCGTCGGGCGGAGGGGGCCCCCTGCTGACGTCACAGCTGAAGGCGGCCAACGGGCTAGCGGCCGGGGCGGGGCTAGAGCTTATCGCTCCGCCTTCCGCGACGCTGGGCGGCGCTTCGCAGACGATCGTGTCGGCGGCGGAGCTTCAGGGGCTGTTCCTCCAGCAGCAGCAGCAACAACAACAGCAACAGCAGCAGCAGCAACAACAACAGCAGCAACAGCAGCTGCACGTGAAGCGCGAGCCCGAGGACCTGAGCCACCACCGCAAGTCTCCGGCGGACATAAAGCCGCAGCTGCAGCAACAGCAGCAGCAGCGCAGGCTGGTGGTGGTGTCGGCGAATGGCGAGGTGGACGCGGGCGTGAAGCAGGAGGAGGCGCTGGCGGCGCGCTCGCGGACGCCGTCGTCGACGTCGTCGCTGCTGGCGGACGCCGCCGCCGCCGCCGCGGGACCCATCGAGCTGATCGCGACGGCCGACGGCCTCAAGCCCATGTCGGCGTACGCGTCGGCCGGCTCGCACATGTTCCACAGCGGGTCGCCGTCGCCCATCGCCTACTCGGACCCGTACACGACGGCGGCGGCCGTCACGTCGGCGCCGGCCAACGGCTACGTGACGACGCTGGCGGGCGCCGGCGCGGGCGTCGGGGTGCGCGCCGCCGCCGGCACCGCCTTCAGCGTCGCCGAGCCCTACTACCGCGACTACTTCGAGCAGCAGCAACAGCAGCAGCAGCAGGCGGGCTACTCGCGCCAGCAGACGCCGCACAGCGTGGTCGCCTACGGCGACAGCCCCGAGCCCGCCGGCGCCGCGTCCGTGTCGGCGTCGGCCGCGTCGTCCGGCGCCGCCTCCTTCGTCGAGAGGTACGTGCGGGGCGGCAGCTCGTACCACGCGACGGCCGCCGGCGCCAAGGCGGTGGTCGCCGCCGGGCTCACCGTCGACCTGCCCTCGCCGGACTCCGGCATCGGCACCGACGCCATCACGCCGCGCGACCAGGCCGCCATCCAGCAGGTAACTACCTACAGCAGACCGCTCCCTCCGTCCCCACACTGTGCCTCTTCTTCTTCCAGGGACTATCAGCAACCCCTCCCCCGGTCTCCTATTCCTCAAAGAATGGTACTTCCATGTATAATACATCTTCAAGCTTACAAATGAGTTAATATGTTAAATAAGTGACGTCAAGCATTTAACCAAGAAAAAGCTTTAGAAAAGATTTCAAATCGTGCATACAGGGTGATCGGAAATCACCGTTACAAACTCAAGGACTTGTAGAGGGGAGTGAGTACTCAATATTTTGAATAGGAACCCACGTCCGGAAACTTACCGTTTCCGTTCTACGACGGCTTCAGTTCAGGTGCTTAATTCGTACAAGCCCTAAGTAACAAATCATCGCCAGTTCGTATTTTTTGTGATCTCTTCAAGGCATTTGATTATGTGGATCATGTCACACTCTTAGAAAAACTCTGGTTTTGTGCAATTGAAGGCTATGCACACAGCTGGTTTGAATCATACTTCATGATCATACTTAATGAACAGAAAGCAAAACGTTGTCCTGAATAGCACAAATAATGTTGGGAGGGTGGTAAAATGTAGTGAAAGGGAGTCCCACAGGGTTCAATTTTCTGTCCTCTGCTGTTCCTTATTCATGTGAATAACCTCTCACTTAACGTTCAGCAAGCGGAACTAGTGCTTTACGCAGATGATTGTGTTATAATAAACCCCTTCCAGAAAAAAACACCTGAAGATATTGTTAAGGATGTCTTTCAAAGAATTATTAAGTGGTTCTCAGAAAATGGACTCTCCCGTAATTTTGAAAAAACTCACTATATCCAGTTCTGTACACGGAATAGTCATACCGACAATTGATGTAGCATATGAGCACGGCTCAGTTAACAGGGTAGATTTCTCCAGATTTTTGGGTGTTCACATTGATGACAACTTGAACTGGAAGAAGCATATTACTGAACTTGTCAAACAACTAAGTTCAGCTTCTTTCGCTCTTCGTATAATTGCTAGTCTTGGTAATAAACAGATCAGCCTCCTAACGTACTTTGCATATTTCCACTCAATAATGTCTTATGGATTAGTTTTCTGGGGTAACTCACCACTTAGACATAAAGTACTGACTGCACAAAAGAGAGCAGTGAGAATAATTAGTGCAGTTCACCCAAGGACGTGATGTAGGCACCTTTTCAAGGAGTTAGGTATTTTAACCGCACCATCAGAGTACATATATACGCAAATGAAATTCGTTACAAATAATCCATCACTGTTCACGAAGAACAGTGATGTTCACACTTACAACACTACAGGGAAAAATGGCCTTTCCTATCCGTTATTGAGGCTGTCAGTTGCTCGAAAAGGAGTACATTATTCAGCAATTTGCCCAACCACGTAAAGTGTCTCGCAGGTAGCAGATCAAGTTTTAAATCTAGCTTAAAATCATTTCTTTTGGACAACTCCTTATACTCCATGGACGAGTTTCTTTTTCCGAAATTATAAAAAAATGTATATATATTTGTACCTCTAAATGTAGTTGCATGTGTAGAACTAAAAATTTCAGTAATATTAATATTAGCACTATTCATGTGTGTGTGTATATATATATATCTTGCAAACTGACCTGTTTCACATCATATCGATAAAATAATCGGGAAAATGATCTATGGAACATGACACAACTAAAACTAAATTAACTAAACTCATCCACTTCTGCTCCAGGAATTGCAATAGGCGTGACACGGTACAATTACTAGGTAACAGTTAGAAAATAAACATAACGAAACATCCATTTATAACTTAACCACATTTATTTCTATTAACATTTAAACATTACGTGTTTATACTATCCCAAAACAAAACGGAACCCAGCACAATATACTTACAGAACAGTACTGGTGCATTACAAAAGCGACTCGATGTGGCGACCACCAACGACAGTGTACCTACGAAGCTTGTCCTGGTGCGCACTCTCCATCCCACCTGGCGTCTCTTGAGTTTCTAGTGCAGCGGTCAGAACTCGAACCAGCATATCTTCCTCTGTCTCTACAGAGTCTCGTAAACCAAATTTTTCATGCGACGTAACACACGTCATGTTGTCTACCCTACTGCATGCCAGGACAAGCAACTCTTGAGTCGTTTCTCATTCCCTCAGCAGACGTGAACGCGTTACACATCTGAACTGAAAGCGTCGTAGAACGTAAACTGTGCATTTCCAGACTTGGGCTCCTATTCAGAACACTGTGTACTCACTCCCCTGTAAAAGTCCTAGAAGTTGGTAACGGGTATTTCCAAGCACCCTGAATAATGGATAAATATATAGCCTGGGCAATTTGCGTGTCTTGAGTTACGCTGCCTCGAGACATATACCCAAGTTTCTAACGGTAATGCTTTACCTGTCTCACTGTGCCAAACCTTTAGCTTAAGCTTATGCCTGTTAATCATTAGATCAATGCAGCATTTTAGATTCTTAAATTTGGTTAATTATTCTACGAAATAAAATTTTTGTTGCCCGTGGGAGCTGTTAGATAGGCAACCTGCCACTGGCATTGTGTGCCGGGTTAGCCTTTTACTGATACACAAGGTGTTAAAAAACTAGTGTCGAATATTTTCAGAGGTGATAGTATCCACAAAAACACGGAAAAAACTACAATAAACATGGGCTCTAATATGCCTACCTTAAGAGCAATGACCACTTGTTTAATTAAACAGATGTTTCACCGTAGCGAAGATGAATAGGTGCCCATAGCTCTTAACATACGCATTTTATAGTCTATCTTCTAGTTTAGTCCATACTACTTCCTCCCAAAATGTGGAAGGCAAAGATCTTGCAGGTGAAGTGCTGTGTCTGACAGTAGCGAAGATGAAGTGCTCTTAAGTCTTAAGGTATACATTGTAGAGACCATGTTTATTGGACTTGTATTTGTTTTGGTAGATACCGCCATCCTCAAAACATTCGACACTTTTTTAACAACCTGTAGATCTTTTCTGGATGCTGGTGACCATCATAGTTATGTGTGAAGTCCATACTGGGTGTTGTGTGATGTCCTTAGGTTAGTTAGGTTTAAGTAGTTTTAAGTTCTAGGGGACTGATGACCATAGATGTTAAGTCCTATAGTGCTCAGAGCCATTTGAACCATTTTTTTTTCTTTTTTGTGACGCCCATGTCCTTAAGTTTCGAAGCCAAGATATTCTTCTTCTTTCTCGTTCTCTATCAGATACCTTTCCTTCAAAAATGTTTTGAAGCATTTCGTACGTATTTCCTATTTAGGTGGTCGAGAAAATGCAGTTTTCTGGATTTTATTGTGTTTGGGATTACTTTTTTCTTCATTTTGCGGAGAACGTGTTTGTTAGTAATTTTTTCTGCCCGTGGCACTCGTCTATCCAGCCACATCTTAAGTCAATTGCTTGTCGTCTCGGTGAAATTCCAAGTCTCATCTCCAAAAAAAGGATGGGAAATATGTAACAACGTACAGATCTTAATTTTGTTTCGACTGACAGATGATAGCTCTCGAAAACATTGGACGTTCTACAAAACAAGGATCTGGCTTTCTCAATACGGAGCTTAATTTCTTCCGAGTCATCCCACTTGGTTTTAATGTTAGCTCCCAGATATCTGTACTTCTTTAGTTGTTCTACAAGTTTACCATTAATATTAGATGACAGTTTGGTACGTCTTCTTGCTGATGATTATTAATTTAGCTTTGCTTCTTCTTCTTCTTAGGTCTCCTGTTCTCACCCAAACTGCACACATGACTATATCTTCTCCGTCGTTTTGCTTCGATTATATCCACTACAGCGGTGTCCGGTTTCATTCTCTTATGTAGTGTCAACTTTCAGCAACACCTCCAAAACACTCATCTCCGTTGAGAATACGTTCTTAAAAATTCTATTAGTTATTTCCCATGTTTCTGTTCCATACGTTACTATAATTCCTACAATAGTTCTGAATATCTTAATCTTCGTTTTGATCTTATGTGCGTACTCCGTAAAACTCCACTTAATAATTTCGTTGCTTGCCTGCTTTATCCAGTGCGCTCCTGTATTCTGCTCTGTTTTCATGTGGAGGTATTTTATTACTTTCAATTGTTTGTTAGTGCCCCTATAATTTTTCACACCTAGTTTTCATCGAAACTAATAACTGCTCGTGTTTTCTTTCTTTGAATGTTTGACAGGTGAGCAGCACTGATAATAGAACATTTTACGATCCTGAGGCCTTCCTTTCTCCAACGTAACGGGTCTGACAAAGAAATGAAAGCGAGATTTCTCGCATTACTTGTCCAACATATTAATGAGTAACTGTTTCTCCATTTCGGATCCTAATTTTAAGTCCTCAAAAGTTTCATGAAATTCCATCAACTCATTGTCGGAGGACGAGCAGTTACTAAAGATACGTTGTTGTGCATACAGACTCCCCAGCTTCTGACTGTGAATGTGAGAAATCTGGGACGCTGCTCACTAAAGAATTAAAGAAGTAGATGGACCATAAGGATCTGAAACATATTATTCCCTTGCTCTATATTTTCTTTTCTCTGCGACATCGCTCTGGTTGTCTCCGCTTTTAAGTACGTCCTCCTTTTTTCCTAGTAATCTAGATCTTACTAATGTTACAGAACTGCGTTTCAAGCAATCTGGCTTCTTTTAATTAACCACTTCTTCGCTTCTACGGGCAGAACTCTACTGATATGATGTATCTACATCGATTTCGTCTATCACTTTGAAATGTAACCTTTGGCTTTTGTCCGTTAAGGTAATGAGTTATTGTTGTGTAAATCTATCTGTACTTGGTATTGTGTTTTCATGCTTTTCTGTTCTCTAACGCTGTAACATATTTTTCTTATCCATTGTTCTTCATATTTAATGGCCGTAAATTTCCCTTTCCTGTATCATTTAACCAATGCCGTGCTACTTATTTCTTAATGGGTAAAATATAAAAAACCAGTGTTCAGTAACTCTGCAGCTCTCATCAGCATCTTCTCCTACAATATATGAATCGTCACATTCGTTCAGAGCATGTTCACTGCTTCAGTGAGAGAGCGTAAATATTTACAGTCACGAAGCACGTAGCCACGTGTCAAATGAGGGGAAAAATGAAAGACAAACAGTACGAGACGGGCTGCATCAGGAAATTCCCACTGTACTACAACTTTTCCTTGGCGCGTAATGTAATAACCGAGTACGGTGTTTATCCTAACGCCCCGAGAGAAAAAGTAATTGTCTGGGTGATTTCTTTTTTTCTCTTTCTCTGTCGTTTCATCCACACTGTCAACGTTACGTTCTCCACTGAAAATGCGAAAAATAGATGCAAGGAAAAGTTTTGACTCACTACACTATCACAACACAACAGTCAAGATTTTGACAGTTATCATTTCATTGGATAATACGCCGTTGTAGTTAGTGTAATAGGCACAGTTAATTGTACCTTGCAACATGGAAAAATTCACATGACTGAAGAGGACAAGTTTTTGTGAACTGATGTGCTTCTCCTAGAGAAGAGCCCAAAATATACTACAAGTGTCTGCGTACTTTATCTGGTTACCGGGATTGGTCTTTTCCCCGGAATATCAGGACAGAAAAATCTTACTCATTCTGAACAGTATTTTACAAGGCGTACACATCCTAATGCTAGGAAGTATTGAACATAACAAATAAACTATTGATGTAAAAAGGGGGATCATAAAAAAGGCATTCAGTGTACCGGAAACCAACACACACTGATCGGTACTTGAACGCCAATAGTTTCCCTCACCCTGTACACAAGAAAGCTGTCCTGAACACATTGGTTCATAGAGCCAAGATTATCTCTGACGACGACCACCTACAGTCTGAATTGCAGAACTTAAAACGTGTTTTCGGGGAAAATGCATACAGCAAAAGAGACATGGCAAACGCTTTCAAGGGCCGCCGACGAAAGACACCTGGTGTATCAGTAGAAGAGGCCAAACGGACTGTATTCCTGCCACCACACTGTGGAGCAACCAGCAGCATGGTACGACGTCTGCTGCAGAAACATGGGCCAAGACCAGTGTTCCGGCCCGCCCCCAAGATACGAGATATGTTGCGCCCTGTTAAAGACTACATTGCTCTTCGAGTGTCCGGCGTGTATGGTGTACCCTGTGAATGTGGCAGCACGTATATCGGACAAACAATTCGCACGGTTGCGGAACGTTGTGCTGAGCACAAGCGCCATATAAAACGAAGGGAGCTTGACAAGTCGACCATAGCGAAGCATTGCGTAGAAAACGGACATAAAATACAGTTCGAAAATACAAAAGTGTTGGCTCATGCGTCTACATGTTGGGACTCTGTTATAAAGGAAGCGGCCGAGATTCGTTTAAACAACAACAATTTCAACAGAGACTAGGGATACACACTCAGCAGCGCATGGGGGCGGGCGTTGGACATCGAAAGAAAAGAAAGCAAAGACAGATGCGCGACGCTGGAGCGGCTGTTTCGAACGTGGCGCCTGCCCCTGGCGACACCTGACGTCACCGGTGCTGGCACGGGCAATAGCTCCGCTAGCTGCCCGGGTCGACTTACGCGCGCGCGCGCGCCACGTTGGGTCTATCTGATTGGCTGCCGATGATGTCGTCATCCTGCCTATATAAGCGAGAAGCCGTAGCAGCCCCCTCAGTCAGTGAACTCCTGACGACGATGATGGAGATGGTCATCGAAAGCTCGAGGATTTTATTCGAACTGACGCGGCTGGAAAACGGCGAACGTTTTATTCAAAAAAATTCTCGCCAACCTTAAATTACTGTGCCTACGCTTAACAGCTTGTTTTCGACTTTATTTAGCCAGTATCAGAGACTAGCTTTCCGGCGTGTTTTCAGGGTAATTATCCGTCATAAAGTGTGCGTAATGGCTGTGCAGTCACTCGCGTAAATTACATTTCTTAGTAAGCCGCCAGGAAAAGAAGGGCATTCTCGGTGCAAAACGCGCATCGACCCACACAGCATCTGAGCTTACAAAAAGAGACATCAGTTAGAGTTCATTACCGCGCCTTTCGTATTCATTATCAGGCTTCAGTGTAGTCTGACGTGAAGCTTGGCTTGTCATTAGATATAAAGGTGGTACGCCGTACTAGAGTTCCTATTTATTAGATTTATATCTTCGCGAAACATGTCAATAAATATCTTGAATATATTGCATCTTACGTTTCATATTTGCTGTTTGTTCACACTGCAAATGAGTTGGTCATATGGTAGCTATGCGGCATGATGCCTACCAGGAACCCAGTATTCCACATACGTCCCTGCGTAAAGTACCTATTGCGCAGCTGGGTACATCCCACGTAACAGTGCACGCCAGGATAATTACCTCAAGTACAATGTGTTACTCATACCATCATGTTTTCCGAAGGTCATTACATTGCCCAAGGTCTGGTTAATCCATTGTTCTTGCTGCGAAGGAACGATGGAAATGATGACACGCTCAACAATTTTGTGGATTTCGCGCGATTCAGATTCTTGCTTCTTTTTTCGGATGAAAATGACTGATTAGTTGGCATTCTCCTTAGAATTATCCTCAGAACTACGTCAGGATCAATGTCATACATTTTTTTACAGCGAATTCTCAGTGTCTCATCATCATTTGTAGAATTATCTTCAAACCTCTGACGTCAGCATGCGAGAAGTTTTTTCTTTCTATAAGTCATGTCACTGGTTCTATACGGTCTACCATGATTCTTCTCCTGAGCCAGTCACTTCATCTCAGAGTAGCATTTGTGCTCAACGTCCGTAATTATTAGCGGAATATATTACAATCTTAGTATTCTCCAACACGTTTCGTCCGCTAGAGCTCTTACTAATACTATGGAAGTTATTCCCTGTTGTCTTGATACCTGTCCAATCATCGTGTCCCTTTTTCTGCTTAGTAATTTACGCATATTCTCATCCGGGCCGATTCTGCAGACGACGACTTCAATTTCTTAATCGCATCAGTCCACTTACTTTCTAGTATTCTTTTGTAGCACCACATCTCAAAAGTATCGATTATCGTCATTTCTGTTTTTCCACGCAAAGCTGTGCTCCAGACGTACATTCTAAGAAATTCCTGTGTGAAATGAAATCCTATGTGTCGTGCTGCTAACGTTGAAGAATGTTCGCATGACTTATCGCTCCTTACGACTTCCTTGTTTCTTCTTTTAAGCGCTATTTTGCTTCACTTCGTCTATTACGTAGTCCCAATTTCAATCATAAGTTTGGGCTAATTTCATTTCCGCTGCCCCTCAGGACTCTTAATTTTTCTGCATATTTGAAATCTATATTCCTTCAGTAGACTGTCTCTTAAAATTCAACAGTTCCTGCAATTCTGTCTTATTTTCAGCGAATCTTCCCATTCAGATCGTTTCACCTTAAACTTGACTACAGTTTCCGAACCTTTTCTTTTTTAAATTTCCTTCTTTACTCATACTCATTACTATTCCCAGCATGTCCAGACGAACCGAAGTCGAGTCATTGCCTCATTCTTTAGCCTTTTCCATCGTTTTCTGCCTGCAGCTTTGTTCTCGTGAACTCCCAGGACGTTGAAATCTTTCCTGTTACCTCATCTTTTGTCTGACAAGAGCTCTCCTTTCTTATAGCTTTCCGTCTTGCACTTTTTTCTTTACTATCCATTCTTCCCTTCTCAGTAGATATTCCAGTCTTTCAATTTTCTTGGTTGTTTTTGTACCTATCACATCCGGCTGAATGTGCAGTGAATGAGCTTCCGTGTTTTTTTTCTCCTGAAACTGTCATGCACAAACACAGTCCAAAAACGTTTCTTAACGCCTTATTTTCAAAGTTAATAACTCTTCTCTCCATGTCCTTGCTTCGTGATCGTGTCTCGTATAGTTCTCTTAAGTCCAGAATTTCCATATTGTGCACGGGTATGATCGCGAGTTGGTTTGGCAATAATTATTAAAACAAAGGCGGTATTCGCTGTGTCGAGAACTTTTCACGAAATTTAAATCACCAGCTTTATGCTACGAATGCGAAAATATTTTGTTGACGGCCACCTACACAGGAAGAAAGACGTTGCAGTAAAATAATAGGAATCAGAGCTCGCACGGAAAGATTTAAATGTTCCTTTCTTCCGAGCGTTGTTCAAGATTGGAACGGTAGAGAAATGGTATGAAAGTAGTTCGATGAGCAAGACACTTCAGTGTGCACTGCATAGTGGTCATGTAAGTGTAGGTGATATTCCAATTAACACTGCTCCCTAAGTATTTGCGCCGGCCGATGTGGCCGAGCGGTTCTAGGCGCTTCAGTCCGGAACTGCGCAGCTGCTACGCTCGCAGGTTCGAATCCTGCCTCGTGCATGGATGTGTGTGATGTCCTTAGGTTAGTTCGGTTTAAGTAGTTCTAAGTCTTGGGGACTGATGACCTCAGATGTTAAGTCCCATACTGCTCAGAGCCATTTGAACCCTAAGTATTTCAAAGCCCTAGAGTCCTTAACTGCATGCTCCTAATCTCCCTTGTTAGTACCATTCTCTCATCGATGATCTTCAGAATCCTTCTCTATTAACGCTCTAGCTGTCATTTTTAGTTCGTCTTCCTCCTCTGCTATAAGAATATTGCTCATATAGCGGTGATGAAGACCAAAACTGCCGTAAAACGTAACGACTACAGAGACTTACAGCTTCCAGTCGGAAACGATCACGCAGGCAGATGCAAATAGGTTTGACCACAGGCTCCCGTGGCGCTAGTGTGTGTACACGACACTAAGCAGTCGGGCTCCGGCCTTGGTCAGTGTTTTGGGTCATTGCGCCGCTGACAGTGGTCTCCGGTGGCAGAACGGGTTGTGCAGCTGTATTGTCACGCGGCGACCTTGCTGCCAGTAGCCGTGTGGAATGTGAGCCAGTCGCACCACGTGGACCGGCCGGCGCTACACGCGACCCAGCACCCGTCGTCTCCGAAACTGGCTCCACTCCTGCCGCTGTAGGTAACCTAGTCAGCACTCGGTAAAACAACTGGGTTTTTGGTTGGTTGGTCGACTCGGAGGAGCGGACCAAGCAGCAAGCTCATCGGTCCCATCGTATTAGGGAACGATGGGGAAGGAAGTCGGCCGTGCCCTTTCACAGGAAACAACGCAGCATTTACCTGAAGCGATTGAGGGAAATCACGGAAAACCTAGATGGCCGGACGCGGGTTCGAACCGTCGTCCTCCCGAAAGCGAGTCGAATGTGCTAACCTCTGCGTCACCTCCCTCGGTACGGCGTTTTTCGGAGCAATAGCCATTATTTGTCAAAACTTCAGCTTTCGTGCAAATGATTCCGTACATCCTTATCTATGCTCAGCAGGCTACCTTACGGTGTGTGGTGGAGGATACTTGATGTACCACTCACTCCCCCCCCCCCCCCCCAATCCTCCCACCCATCTCAATTTATGCTCCTGCCGCGATGGAATGTTGTGATTTGTCCGTGTGAGTTATTAACTGCAGTGTCTAGAATTCCAACTCCTAACACAATGTCTTTTATTAATAATGCTAACTGTATACAAGGATTAATCATCCCATCTTCGCCGGCCGCGGTGGACGAGCGGTTCCAGGCGCGAACTCCGGAACCGCGCGACTGCTACGGTCACAGGTTCGAATCCTGCCTCGGGCATGGATGTGTGTGATGTCCTTAGGTTAGTTAGGTTTAAGTGGTTCTAGGGGACTGATGACCTCAGACGTTAAGTCCCATAGAGCCATTTGAACCATTCCATCTTCAGGCATATGGAAGCTTAGTGGGAGAAGCCCATTCACCGAGTATGCTACATCTACATCTACATTTATACTCCGCAAGCCACCCAACAGTGTGTGGCGGAGGGCACTTTACGTGCCACTGTCATTACCTCCCTTTCCTGTTCCAGTCGCGTATGGTTCGCGGGCAGAACGACTGCCGGAAAGCCTCCGTGCGCGCTCGAATCTCTCTAATTTTATATTCGTGATCTCCTCGGGAGGTATAAGTAGGGGGAAGCAATATATTCGATACCTCATCCAGAAACGCACCCTCTCGAAACCTGGACAGCAAGCTACACCGCGATGCACAGCGCCTCTCTTGCAGAGTCTGCCACTTGAGTTTGCTAAACATCTCCGTAACGCTATCACGCTTACCGAATAACACTGTGACGAAACACGCCGCTCTTCTCTGGGTCTTCTCTGCGGTTCTCGGTGTAATGGACTGTAGGAAATCGATTTAGAAGTGGCGAACAGACGAAAATTGTTGAACTGGGATGTTTTACGTGGTTCGTAGCGAGCCGTTATCGAAATACAGAAAGGAACGTAGGTTTTGGAATCTGATATAAGAAATATGTGAAAAAAATCCCAAAGAACAATATTTGAGTATAGAAGAAAGAGGTAGAATCTCTGAAAGCAGTTGCCAATTTTTCTTTTTCCTTTTTCGTCTACATGACGTATGGCGTTCATGTGCACAGTATTATAGATCCAAGGAGGCGTGACTGATACAGGAGGCTGCACTAACTCTGTCGCGAACCGCAAGGGATTTTCCGTACTGTTACGTTTCTTCCTTCGGCGTCGTTCCTTTGTAACAACTATCTCGCTGACCGTTTAAGCGCGGGTAGCAGCTTTAACAGCGAGCATTGATGGGCCATAACAAACGACAAAGGAGAAGTCCTGCCGAGATGGCGTGCGACGTATTGAGAACGGCCGGGAGGTGACCACGAGCGATCTGTGATTGGCGGCTCGTAACGCTGTCGGTAACAAATGCTCGCGAGTGTAAACACGCTTTTTACGAGCGACGCCTTGAAGAAGGGACGGATATTACGGCCGAGTTTAAAGTCGTGGCGCCAGCGTAAGTCTTCCCAGCTGTGCATGACGTGCCGGCTGGCGTCAGCAAAAACGGCGAATGGGAGCCGTTGGAGACCGCCTTTCTCCTGGTCGGCTCAAGCTTCTAGTTTTATCCTCTTTGCATATTTTCTGCGTGTATCCTTTTACTAACGAGGTCTACCGCGACATAACTTATTATTTTGGGAGTCGCAGAGGAATTTTTGCACGAGAACCCTCCCTAAATCTCACTTTATTACTTCACGCAAATAATGTATACTTATAACATTCCGGTTTCTCACTGTGACAAACAGATGTTTCGTCGTTTACTTCCCAGACACCATCAAAAGATACGAATAAATGTATTGAACCACTAGCTATTTATTCTTAACTTCCTGCATTCCTCGCCAAAACTGTTAGAGATAAATGTGTTTAAAAAGCATAAATCGTTAAAACACTTAAGTCCAGCTTCCTTCTCTCACGTTCAGTTCGCATAATCACATTCATTCGCCGTTAATAGAAAACAGAGAACACACGCTTCTATTCTGAAAATTATTGAAGGAACATCTAGACTAGAAACGCGAAAGGTAAATGAAGCGTTAAAGTGTGTGGAACTAGTCATTTATGAAAGCAAGCATGTAGGAATAGGCCTACTGCGGAAATGAATGAATTCAGAGAGGAAAACAAATAGCAATATCGCTTTTATATAAAGGCGGGAGGTAATTGTAAGCAAGTGACTTAGTTATAAAAACAGTAATTGCTCCGAAACCAACTACTGAATTTCAAAGAAATAAAACAGATACGTGCGTATTGCATTTTTGGCCGGGAGACCCCTGCCGGGATGTTCGGCCGTGTAGTGCAAGTCTTTATATTTGACGCTCGCGAGTGTAAACACGCTTTTTACGAGCGACGCCTTGAAGAAGGGACGGATATTACGGCCGAGTTTAAAGTCGTGGCGCCAGCGTAAGTCTTCCCAGCTGTGCATGACGTGCCGGCTGGCGTCAGCAAAAACGGCGAATGGGAGCCGCTGGAGACCGCCTTTCTCCTGGTCGGCTGATGATGAAATAATGAACTGATGATGATGATGATGATGATGATGATGATGATGATGATGACACCCAGTCCGGAGCGAAGAAAATCCCCGGGAATCGAACCTGGGGCACCGTGACCGAGAGTCAGCTAATCACAAGACAATGAGCTGACGACGGATTTCGGAGAATGAACATGATTGATTTCATTTTTTGATATGTATGACACAAGCAGCTAAAATAACTTTTTCCATTTAGATCCATAGCCCGCAAGCCATTTTACAGCGTGTGGCGGAGGGTACTCCTGTTACACAATCTCTCTCTCTCTCTCTCTCTCTCTCTCTCTCTCTCTCTCTCTCTATCTCTATCTATCTTCCCTTCCCTTGCCCCACCCTCCTCCCCCTTCACAGTTTCCAGTTTCTTTCGCGAATGGCGCGTGGGAGGACTTATTGTAAACTTCCGTACTAGCTCTAATTTCTCAGATTTTCTTACTTTGATCATTTCGCGAGGCGTTTGCGGAAGGAAGTAATATCTTGTCCGACTCCTCCTGGTTCGTACGCCTCTCTCATTGCGCCTGCCACATGAAATTTTTGAGTATCTCCATAATGCTCTCCCGCCGACCAAACGATAGCGTGATGAAACGCGCCGCGCTGCGTTGGATCAGTTTTGATTCCTATGTAATTAAAGTGTGTGTGTGAAATCTTATGGGACTTAATTACTGAGGTCATCAGTCCTTAAGCTTACACACGACTTAACCTAAATTATCCTAAGGACAAACACACACACATGCCCGAGGGAGGACTCGAACCTCCGCCGGGACCAGCCGCACAGCCTATGACTGCAGCGCCTAGACCGCACGGCTAATCCCGCGCGGCCTTTGTAATTAATAAAGCTGTGGCAAGAGACCATGCGTTGTACAGTTCATCTGAAAACAGAAATATGATATTTTAAATGGTTACGTAAATTTTAGACGAACAACTTCGTTTAGTCATTTTATACAAAAGTATAAGGGATAGTCAAATGTAAACGAGGCAGGTGTAAAAAAATTAAGTAAGCTGTTTATTATTTCAAAAGTAATCGTGGTAACTGTTAATACATTACCTCACTGTAAGAGAAGACCGTAAATGCCTTCGTGGAAAAAATCTGCGGTTGCTTACGGAATCACGATTGTATACAGGCAGGCACCTGTTCATCCAAATTAAATCCATGGGCCCGAATATTTTTCTTCATGGCTCCGAAAATATGAAAATCCCAGGGGAGAGATCATGACTGTATGGAGGATGTGTAAGGGCTTCCCAGCGAAGCTTCTGCATCGTAGTCGAAATAGCTCTGACAACGTGTGGGCGAGCCAGCATGTTTCACTGGGAAGCCTTACACATCCTACATACTGTCACAAACTCTCCCCATGCGAATTCCCTATTTTTGGAGCCCTGAAGAAAGACATTCGTGGCCTTCGATTTGCTGCGGACGAAGAGGTGCGCGCCTGGGTACGACTACAATCATGGTTTCCTAGGCAACCGCAACCAGTTCTCCGTAAAGACACTGACCGTCTCCCTCACAGTGAGATGAATGTATTAACGGTTATGGTGATTAAGTTTGAAGCAAAAAAATTTTTACTTACTTTCTTTCCATTTTCATTTGACTACCGGAAATTTTCTACAGCTGACTAGTATATTAATATTCTATCAGCTGCTGGAGGCAACTGATAGTTGGTAGTACTGGACGAGGGCATAGACTAGAAGGCTGCTAGCACTGACGTAAATTGGCGGCCAGTCGGGAACAGTCGGCGGACAATTACAGCTGACGACTGGTCCGTGCTTTCTCCGGCGGACATCTGCCTCCTCCTCGAGGGCGCCACGCCCTACTGCATGCAGGGCCGCAATTATCACCGCTAACAACAAAGGCAGTGCGATTACCGCTCCTCCAAAAAACACTGACCGCTCGCAAATAACAGTCCTTACCGCTATTAATGTAATACGAGACTCCGAGCTGCCCCGGATAAAATTTGTCCCAGAAGCCCTTTCCTGCTCTTATTAACTAAGGTGCAAACATAATGACGGTCGCTTGCCTATTAGAGGGAGAAACGCCAGCGGGAAAGACCTCGTATGAGCTGCCAGGCGGTCTGGTTCGTCGACTCGGCGAGCGATCCTCATTACGACCTCGAGGACAGGCGTCGTGCACCTTGTTAGTTTTACAGCAGACCTCGAAACGGAACACACACGCCGGTAGTTGGAACAACTGCTGAAAATTTAATTGCATTAATACCTCTACACTTACGGTTTCCGCCTTGATTACGTCGATTTCCATCGAGATATTTGGTGAAGAATACGACTGAAATGACATCTGCCACTAACTGTATATGTGTCCCAGTTTTCACGTACTTAGGAGATTTTGCTTCGCAGTAATCCCTGTAGAGCAGTTTTGAAAAAGCTAGTTTCATCTCTGATATAAATGTGGAATGTGGCAGTTGTCTTTTATCTCCTCCTCCTAAAAATGGTTCAAATGGCTCTAAGCACTATGGGACTTAACTGCTGAGGTCATCAGTCCCCTAGACTTAGAACTACTTAAACCTAACTAACCTAAGGACATCACACACATCCATGCCCGAGGCAGGATTCGTAGCGGTCGCGCAGTTCTAGACTGAAGCGCCTAGAACCGCTCGGCCACACCGGCCGGCTCTCCTCTTTCTAAGGTTCACAAAGTACTGACAGTCGTGACGTAGAAACAATGTCTTGGCTGCTTTACACTACTCGTAAATTCTGCCAGGAATACTTTTCTTCAAATTTTCTTCCTGTAGGTAGTTTCCTATTCGACGTTTCTCTTTGGGAGTCAGAACTTTTACAATTTCGAAATATATCTAAATAGCATGTCGTGCTGTACAAATAATACAACGAAAAGAAAGTAAGCATAACAGTTGCTGACATATTCCCTCGTGCATTTTACAGTTTCCTAAATAATCCAACAATTCGTAATATTTTGTGTTCTCAGTGTCGAAAAGCTTTTAAAAATTTTTGAAATTGCGTTGTATGATACACAGTTGTGCCGTTTATTTAGTGTAACTATCGATTTCTGTTTATGCTTGGACTATCTTAGTCTCTGTCTCGTGATGACTGGGTGTTGTGTGCTGTCCTTAGGTTAGTTAGGTTTAAGTGGTTCTGAGTTCTAGGGGACTGATGACCATAGATGTTAAGTCCCATAGTGCTCAGAGCCATTTGAACCATTCGACTATCTTAGTGTTATAAAAGCATTAATCAACTATGCATCCGAAAAGTGCAATCATTTATCGTAAATTTGAAATATTCCATTGCAGCAAAGTCTGCACAAAATTTAATCACTGAACCTAGCCTTTGGTACTTAGTCTGCAACAATGTATAGTTTATTACTGCCATTGAAGCCGGAAAATGGTCCGAGTTTAGACCGAAATCGACTGTTACAATAGAGGAACAGTACATCTGTTTAGTACATAATGCAGCTACATGAAATTAATAAGCCGGCCGCGGTCGCCGAGCGGTTCTACGCGCTTCAGTCCGGAACCGAGCGACTGCTACGGTCGCAGGTTCGAATCCTGCCTCGGGTATGGCTGTCTGTGATGTCCTTAGGTTAGTTAGGTTTAAGTGGTTCTAAGTTCTAGGGGACTGATGACCTCAGACGATAAGTCCCATAGTGCGCAGAGCCATTTGAACCATTTGAAATTAATAACTGAAATTTGTATATGAGTCATAAAATTCTATTTGGGAAAGCGTTACTGCTATTTTTAATCTCATATATTGCACTCTTTGTCTTGCCTAAGATACTCGTAATGAGTTTCCCAAGCATAATACCAGTAATACTGCTGGGGCATATTATGTGCATTGCATGGAAAGATGGCTCTGAGCACTATGGAACTTAACTGCTGAGGTCATCAGTCCCATAGAACTTAGAACTACTTAAACCTGACTAACCTAAGGACATCACACACATCCATGCCCGAGGCAGATTTCGAACCTGCGACCGTAGCGCATTGCATGGAAAATTAGGCCCTGTGTGAAGGTTACTGTGCAATTGCGTTAAATTAATTTCGTTAGTGTGAAGCAAATAGTTGGTTGCCCCGAGTGTCGTTACCCGGTCGCTATGATAAACTGCTGAGACGAGACCAAAATCGGAGTGTTGCTTCGTTGTCCATTTGAGTTCACGTCCTACGCCTAATGAAGTCACGATCTACTGACGCGAACAATCGTGAGGTGACGTTTGTTACTCTTGAACCAGCAAGCCTAGCGTGCGTCCAGCTTGAAGCGCCAGTCACGGGAAGGCAGTGTGCTCTCAGAACGAGCTGTGTCTGCGAGACCGTGAGTCAGCTGGGTGTACGTCGGAACCGGGCAGAGGCGGCATTGTAGTAAACCCGTAAGTCCGGTCAAGGCTGGCGGGACCAGACGGCACGGCAAGGTCGCGAACTGACCCCGCGGCAGACTGGTTCAAGCGCAGCCTCACGCCCAGACCAGCCGCCCTTCTTTCCCGACCGAGGTCGCTGCCGTCGCCGGCTACTACTCGCTGTCACTTCCTGCCGTCTCTCTCCTACCGCGAGCAGTTTGCGTAAGCACTTCCGAATGGCCCCCGATTGATGTAGGCATTTCGGAATTACCACTACTAGGACGCCATACGCTGCACCTGATCCTCCGAATCCGCCTGCCCTCTCTTACATCAGTTGATAAAATTCCCCTTCTCAAATTCCTCGAACATCTTCGGGAATCCTACACATTGACATACTGGAACCCAATCGTCTCCCCGAGCCTCTGCAGTCCCGTTCTGATGTCGTGCTTATATCAACACGTCCCACCCTTTCTCCACCTTCTCACCGTCCACATCCCACGTCAAGGAAGCTTGAACAGGCTCCTACCAGCTATAGCCTTAGCGCCGCATCCGTCCGATACTACAGACCCTACCTCGCTCCATTCTGCAGTCTACACTTACACATTGCACTTCCCAACCCAACATCTCTCCCTCCGTAGATGCAGCATCTCTTTTATCTGTATTGTCCTGCTGTCCCACATTCCTCCATCCTTCTTTTCTTCCTTCCCACACAGCATTTACTAGGAGCTGGCTTCGACCGAGTTACCAAATGCACTTAGCTTGGGGTATTTCGTAAGAGCAGCTTCTTATAAACCATCACCATTCGCAGCTAATTTACGTGTTCAAAGGCCTATATGGTTTCCAGGTCGATATCTGCTTCAGTTTATCACCTAGAACCAAGCGACATGAGATAGCTGTCAATACTGCGGGAACATCGTCTCAAGAAGTAATGGCTGGTTCAAATGGCTCTAAGCACTATGGGACTTAACATCAGAGGTCGTCAGTCCCCTAGACTTAGAACTACTTAAACCTAACTAACCTAAGGACATCACACACATCCATGCCAGAGGCAGGATTCGAACCTGCGACCGTAGCTATCGCTCGGCTCCAGACTGCAGCGCCTAGAACCGCATGGCCACTACGGCCGGCCTTCTCGGAGTGTTTGCATATTTTTGTCCAATCCCTGGAGTTCCTAGGTAACACGAAGAATTAAGTTTCTTTACTGTCGATGTATAACTCCTTAAAAGTCACGGATTATTTCCAGATATAAGGTTCTCCTTTCGTTGTAGAGCAGGGGCGGGTTGGTTGTGATTGGGACTCCTTTGCAGTCTTCACGGTCTGTGATCCCATGACGCCCCCCCCCCCCCCCTCACCCCCCTTTCCAGTTTTTAGATTTGGTCTCACCTTTTATGCTTATGCTCTGCGTGTTTAATGTTCATTCTTTTATAATTTGACTCCTCTGACTGAATCCGTTCACTTTTAGCAGACTCTTATGTAACCCCCTTTGGAGACTCACGGGACTGATAACCTCGCCGTTTGGTCCCATACTGTCTCATTTTATCAATCAATCAAAAGTCGCGTAACTTACCAGTCGTCGGCTGGGCTCAGTACTTGCAACTGCTGGTTGTGTTCCGCTGTAGCACGCTAGGAGCTGCCCAGCCCGGTGGGAGGGTGCGTTACGGCTGTCTTCCGCACAGCGGTCCCGCTAACGCTAATGCGCTGCCGGTGTCTTCCGCGACGGGTGGCGGGTCGCGACACCCCAATTAGCCGGAGCTCTCGCTTTCCCGCCATTGTGCCGCTGGCGCTAACCGGCTAACCGCGGCCGGCCTACGTGTTTATTCCCCGCGCGCCGGAAGGCTGCCATTACGCCGGGACACAAAACACTGGCGCGTCGCGAGCCGCGGTGCTTTACGACCCTCTCGAGTTTCTCCCTCGGCGCCACAGCCCGTAATAATCAATCGCGCGAGCCATAATCTTTTATGGCACGGCCGGCCGCAATTGTCTGAGCCGTCGCCACGGTAAGACTCCCACCCGCATACCCTTCGCAATTTGTTCTCCTCGTGTACAGAATAACGCAGCGTTTATTTATTTACTATGTACATAACTGCGAAGATGCATTGGAAACATTGCCACATCTCCGGCTGTTAGGAATTAGCTACGTCTGCGTCTTGTCAACAGACGAATTGCACGGAATATACGCAACACAAGTTTCGTTGGTACTATTTACAGCGTGTCGCTTCAACTCCTGCCATTAAATTCTTACGCCTCCCGCGATTTAAATCACCGATGTGGCACAGTGGTTAAAATATTGTAGCTGCCAGCGAAACAGGCTGCATTTTAACCCCACCTCCGTGCATCCCGACGTACATCTTCCATCGTTTCCCTAAACCTTTCACGAGGCTGATTCAATGGTTACTTCCGATTTTTTCACCATTTGTAACGAATCAGTAATGGTTCCACGTGGCACACAGAGACAGAAAGAAAACAAGTGTTTTAAGAGCAGTTCTCTATCTCCAGTGTCTCATCTGTATTACTATACTTCTAAAACGGTCTCCCGACCAAGTTGCACTCGGTTGTCTATCTAACTGCATCCAGGGGCAACAACTTTATTTTCAGTATTTCATGTGATTACTGAGCGAACAGGCTGTCACGATCTGCTCCTTAAGAGGTATAACTTGCGTTAAAATTTTTGCACAAGTTAGGAAATGTGTATGTGTCTTGATGCAGCGTAATGCACAGTGCACAAATTATCACGAATATATCCATCCAGTATTTAAGAATGGGAGCCCTTAACGACTTCAAACTAACTTTACAAATAATTTCCTCGCTGATACTCCCCACAAAATTAAAGTTTATCGGTTACTTGACTTGCAGTAAAACAGGCATGACCTTTTAATGATTTCTTTTCTACTAGCTGTATTGACAACACTCTTTGCGGACGCTATCCACATATACCGCTGAATCTACTTGCAAAATTATATCATTGTACGACACATAGCTCAGAAGATAACACGTCATAATCATTAAGACGAGTTAAACTATTTTTTTTTTCTGAAAAGAAAGTTGTTTTATGCATGGGAGCTCGATTCTTTAATTAGTCGAGGGTTGATGGGAGGGGTTACTGGTATCTATAGAAGAGAACTATTAACTAATTAATTTTTTTTGTCACAACAGAAGTTTATTCCTAATTTTTTTATACTTCTGTTTGTTAGCAATCAGCAGTTTTCTCGTCTGAAGGTAAAAATATTCTACTGTCACCAATCCCCATACGTAGAAGTTATTATCATAATAAGTAAAATCAGAATTCACATAGTAAGATTTAAGTGTTCATTTTTCCAACACGCAATTAGAGAGTGGAACAGTACAGAAACAGTTTGAAGATGGTTCGAAGAACCCTCTGCCACACCGTAAGTGTGAATTGCATAGTAGTCATATAGGTGTAGATGCAGTTTGTAGTATGTATTTATGTAATGGACCACCAGTGATGCAGGTTCTCGCAACTTTTAGGTGTTTTATAATACTGTAGTTTGTTTCTTTACCATTACCCATATGTACATCTACTTATATAACAACGTAATCTGCTTGAGGTGCATCTGCTTAGCTAGGTCATAATGAAAACCATCTAGTAAGTCTCGCATATCCTAAGAATTGAGCTTTCGCTCTGAAATACGTATTCCAAACACAAAGCTGGAAAGGTTAAATATTGAGATGTAAAGGATCTTTATTCATGAAGGAAAATTTATTCGGATCCTTGCCTTTCGCGGGCAGTATTGTTACTGACTGAACATCCAGGACATGACTCAAAACAGCATCAGTTTGTCACTACATTAATTCTGTTGTAAGGAGATTAACATGAAGGTACTTAATTGAAGCTGTATGGGCGGCTCATAAGTCATGTGTCGATAACTTGGTGGATAAGACCACTGCTCGCAAAAGAAAAGTTTCCGGTTTCGACTCTCGAGCCAGTAAATGTTTTAAGCTGCCAGGGTTTCGTAGTACTCTGTATGCAGAGACCTAGTAGTTGCGAACAGTATACAGTATACTAATCATTCAAGCCATTGAAACTTGTAAGTTCATACTAAAATACAAACAACTTACCCCGACGGACGGAGAGGTAGCTCAGTTGTAAGAAAGACAAATGGAATTTAAGAGGGAAAATTAATTTTGGGAAAGCACGATAAACACCGTCGGCCAACGAAGATTATCTGGTAGCGTATCTGATTGCCTGACTTTGCTCACCATTCTGACTGGTTTGTGCGACCCGCCATGAATTCGTCTCCTGCGCCAGTAATTTCATCTCGGCGGAGCACCTACACTCAACTTTGTCAGTTATTTGTTGGGTATATTGTAAGCTCTGTCTTTCTCTACAGTTTTTACCTCGACAGCTCTGTCAAGAACCAAGTAAGTTATTCTTTAATAAGTTTCCTTTAATTTACGTCTATGGTCACAAACTTTTTGTTAACAGATTACCGGTTTCGGTCTTTAATGGCCATCATCAGGTCTGCAGAGAAAATCGGAAAAAAATAAATACACTTGGTAACTGTCTACAGTTACTGTAATGCCTTTTATACGATATAAGCTTATTATGGACTTCAACTATTGTATCCCCCTTTATTTTTGCTGTTTCAATTAATTATTGAAAACTAGTGTATGCCGACATTAGGGACATCTGGTGAACTTACAACACAGACATCTTGTGGCTACTGCACGGCAGCTTGTTTTAAACAGTAGTACTACTGACAACATGACTAGTACATGTGATGTTATTTATATGTATTTGACAATGCTGGTGCTGATTCCGCATTTAACATTTGACGATGTCACTATGGCTGCAGTACATTAGGACTTTGTTGTTATGAAACAGATATGCCTCTTCATATTTAAACCGCAAAAATGTAAATTTTATCAGTACTGCTTTTCATTATGGTCCATGTATTGTTCTTAAGCTGTATACAGTTTGCGAGTGTATTTATGTTTTTCCCATTTTTTCTGCAGATCTGATGATGGTCATTAAAGACCGAAATCGGTAATCTGTTAACAAAAAGTTTGTGACCATAGACGTAAATTAAAGGAAACTTATTACATATACATGTCACTGTTTTTTCGCGACTATGTCGCAGCTTGTGAAGTTATTCTTTGTCTTAACACGTGATCTATCATATTACCCCTTCGTCGTGTCAGAGTTTCCCACATGTTCTTCTCATCGCCGATTCTGCGGAAGACAACATTTCTTACCTTAGCAGTCTTTCTTTCCAACAGCCTCCTAATTTGCAGCTCTTTCCAAAGCACCACGTCTCAAACGTACTACTATTTAGCTGAGTAGCTGCTCGAAGGCGACGCAGTGCTTCGGTTTCGCCATCTGGGATTAACGGGCAGGCGAGCAATGTTGGCCACATATCCCGCCGGTAGGAAGGAAGAAATATTGGTGGATGACTTCCTGTCGACGATTAGGGCAGCAGAGACGGAACACTAACTCGGTCTGCGGAAGGATAGGAAAGAAAATCTATCGTGTTGTTAACAGACCCATTCCGGCATCTGCCTTAAGCGACTTAGGAAAACTAAGGAAAACCAAAATCTAGGGTCCCGGACAGAGGCTTGAGCCTCGGCGCTTCCGAGAGCGGGTACGCCGCGATGTTGATCTGTGTGTCCCCGCAGTACAGTAGTCCAGTGACGCCTCTGAGAGAAGATGAAACAACGGTCGCTCACAGGACCGTGCCACATAGGACGATCGCGCTGCTTCTCTTTTACGGTACTGTCTTTAGCGAGGAAGGAGTCGTGAAGTTCGCGTCTGCATTTCTGGCGGTGTTCTGGGTTCGGATGAGCAGCCGCAGAGGCCAGCGCCGTTAGGGATACGCGCGCCGACTGCACGGCGTGGCACGGCGCGTAATTCACGCGTAATTTGCGGTTGTCGGCGAATATTACAGGCCGCACTATCTGCGCATCGTGTCCGCCTGACTCACGGCTCGGCACACGCGAAATTGCGCCGCAGCTGCCGTGCTCGCCCGCCGTGCCGTCACCTGCCATTACAGCCACCTACGCAGGAGAAGCTGGCGGCGTCAAGAATTCGCGTCGGAACTTCACGAAGAGTCGGGAAGACCCACTAGTCAGTTACCTCGCGTGGAGGAACTGACACACATCTATTGACGTGTTTTATCAGAAACATTCTGTGATACCTAATGTGTAGTCGGTTAGCTTTCGGGACAGAGTGTTTTGCATCGAATTTGCGTGCCAGATCAACGATTGTCCATTTGGTAACAACAGCCGACAGAGTGTGAATATTTGCGTGTTTTCCGGACGTATCTCGGCAAATACTGGAGTCGTTTGTCGGTTCTTCTGGATAACGCATTTGAGCATTTAAACCACGAATACACACAGGTCATCTTTTACACATTCTAACAACCCTACGACAACGAAGGTCAAAAATTAATTATGATTGCAGTGTTGCTCACGCTGCTAAATATTGCATTTTCGGGCAACAACAAAGTTACATTGTGTGGCAGGTGTCATTAGAGCACAGTTAATAAAGTCATTTCTTGAAATAATGGATAAACTAGGCACTCATCTTTTCGTGTTTCCCACGCTGGTCTCGTTGTCACCTCCTGGCTCAATTGTCGAAAATCTAGGTAGTGATGATTCCAAGCTCGGATGCAAAGAGGCCTAGCTGTTATTCTGCGATATTCAAAAGTTTTATAGATGTATTTCATAAACCATTCTTGAAGATTAAACTTTTGCAAGTTGGGACAATGGTGATGTAAAAAAGTAATCAGCACTCCGAATTTAAGTTACACTTCTTTTTTATTACGTTTGTTGCAATATCACGTAACTCGTTCCAAAACATCACTCCACAATATAAAACATACTTGAAAATATCTTCCTCACTGTTAAAGTTCACATTGCATAAACTGACTGCAATTTGCGTCTTTTTAACATGACGACCAAAGCTTGACTCTCTAATAACTGCTTAAGCGCCCAAAAATCAGAGTTACAAATACGTCAATGATCATAGTGACAAAAGAAAGAATACACATAAGAATAATATCATTGCAATATATACATATTGGTGTATCGAAGTACCTCTACATTAATGAAATCAAATCTGAATGTTGTCACAGAAGTATGTTAACTATTTTACAGAAACACAGTAGAATATTGCTGGTATCGAGAGGTTGAGGTGATGTGCCGTAATGGCTACGTAATTCAAGTACCATTACAACATTAACAGACAGCTGACAATGCGAGCTTCCTCGTTTACTGTGACTTACGACTGCAGCTTCAGTAAGGTAATACGTCGGCATAAATATGGTAAAAACACTTGTTTAATGGCGAATGGGCACTGACTTGTTGCATCTTAGTCTCCTTAGTTTACTTCAAGTTTGCCTTCATAATTTCACAGGAGGACAACAAATCTTTGTAAGATAGGTAACCATCTAATTATTAAACACGAGATGGGGTCTGACATGGACGAAGACCGACAACGTCATTGTTCGGAGGCGAATGACCAAAGTATTTGTAACATCTCTTGCGTAGAATGGTTGCAAGATACATTAAAGCTATCGGCCGTTGACGTCAGGGTCGCTGATACCTATAAGCAAATACAGATTGACTGAACGCAATACGCATTCGTATGTAGATGTAGATGAAAAACCGCTCAGGAGGATATGTAAGGAGAAGGAAATGGGCCAGTGATTTGTTCGAGCATCCAGCCAGCTATCTCATGAAAGTGAGCTACAGATGGCATGAGAAAATCAAACAGCCATACACTATACCACCTCGCTTTGTTACAAGCAGAAGTACAAAAGTCATCATTCAGGAACTGCGCAGATTTGCTACCTTTTGGCGTCCACAGTTATGTAGCAAACAGAAGTATAATAAGCAGGTGGAAAATGGAATACTGAAGCTACGCGTTAAACGAATATCAGTTCTGAACTCTATAGCTGATTATTTCGCCTGACTGTCACGTCGGTAGCCCGAGAACCGGTTCACCTTACCAGTGTCTTTGATACTCTCGTACGAAAATCAAAACATAACACACGGCATCATACAAAAGCTGGTAGTCATGACGATTCAATCACACACTGAGCAAACCGACAAGCCCTCTGCAGAATTTAGGAAATCGGCACGTTTACTTGCTGCATTACGGCGACAGTCGTGCAAATGCTAGAAGACTGGCGCGTCCTGTAGGACATAAAACGGGCTATTAGGAGGCCATTTGCTCGTTGAGACACGCGTCGTTGCGAATGGCGAGTTCCTCCGCAAACGGGCACGCGCCGTAAATTGTCCGCGAGGGACGAGTCCACCATTACGATCCTTGTCTTCCATCTCCCGAGTGTCTTCACACATTCCGCCTAAACGGCGTTGCGCAAAATTGTGCGCATGTGCGCGCTGCGTGAAGGGAGCGGCTGCTACGCGCCATCTGCGCTGTGTGACAGCACAAGCGACGCGCGAGGTCGGGCTTCCGTGTCGCCGCGACCACCTGTTCCCCGCCTCGTTGCCCAGCCGGCCACAACTCCGTGTCGTGCAGGAAATACGCGACTAATTCGCAGGAACGCGCGAGAGCGATCTCCTCGATTTGTCCTCTGGTTTACCCTCAGAGAAAACAAGAGAGGAAATAGCTCTAACTTCGGAATTTTAAGGGAGTCTAATCCCTTATTTTCCGGAGGCAGCGTTCGTTCAGCACATACGTTACAAAACTGTATGTATGTGTATACACTGGAGCGCCACAGAAACTGGTGTAGCCGCGCATATTCAAATACAAAGATACATAAACAGGCAGAATACGGCGCTGCGGTCTGGCGCAGTCGCTAGATCGGTTACTACTCCTACAATGGCAGCTTATCATGACTTAAGTGAGTTTGAACGTGAGTCGGCGTACGAGCGATGGGCCACAGCACATCCGAGGAAGCGATGAAGTGGGGATTTTCCTGAACGACCTTTTCACGAGCATACCGTGAATGTCAGGAATCCGGTAAAACATCAAATCTCCGACATCGCTGCGGACGGAAAAAGATCCTGCAAGAATGGGAGAAGGAGGAGGAGGAGATTAGTGTTTAACGTCCCGTCGACAACGAGGTCATTAGAGACGGAGCGCAAGCTCGGGTGAGGGAAGGATGGGGAAGGAAATCGGCCGTGCCCTTTCAAAGGAACCATCCCGGCATTTGCCTGAAGCGATTTAGGGAAATCACGGAAAACCTAAATCAGGATGGCCGGAGACGGGATTGAACCGTCGTCCCCCCGAATGCGAGTCCAGTGTGCTAACCACTGCGTCACCTCGCTCGGTACAAGAATGGGACTAACGACGACTGAAGAGAATCGTTCAACGTGACAGAAGTGTAACCCTTCCGCAATTTTTTGCAGATTTCAATTCTGGGCCATCAACAAGTATCAGTGTGCGAACCATTCAACGAAATATCATCGATATGGGCTTCCGGAACCGATCGCCCACTCGTATACCCTTGATGACTACCCGACTCAAAGCTTTACGCTTCGACTGGACCCATCAACACCGACATTGGACTGTTGATGACTGACAACATAGTGCCTGGTTGGACGAGTCTCGTTTCAAATTGCATCGAGCGGATGGACGTGTACAGGGAGACAACCTCATGAATTCGTGGACCCTGCAAGTCAGCAGTGAACTGTTAAAGCTGGTGGAGGCTCTGTAATGGTGTGAGCCCGCCACGGTGGCCGAGCGGTTCTAGGCGCTTCAGTCCGGAACTGCGACTGCTACGGTCGCAGGTTCGAATCCTGCCTCGGGCATGGGTGTGTGTGATGTCCTTAGGTTAGTTAGGTTTAAGTAGTTCTAAGTTCTAGGGGACTGATGAACTCAGATGTTAAGTACCATAGTGCTCAGAGCCATTTGAACCATTTGTAATGGTGTGAGGCGTGTGCAGTTGGAGTGATATGGGACACCTGAAACGTCTGGATACGACTGTGACAGGTGACACGTACGTAAGCATCCTGTCTGATCACCTACATCCATTCATGTCCATTGTGCATTCCGACGGACTTAAGCAATTCCAGCAGGACAATGGGACACCCAAATGTCCAGAATTTCTACATGAACACTCTTTTGAGTTTAAACTCTTCCGCTGGCTACCAAACTCCCAGACATGAACATTATTGATATATCTGGGATGCCTTGCAACGCCTTGTTCTGAAGAGATCTCCACTCACTCGTACTCTTACGGGTTTATGGACAGCCCTGCAGGATTCATGGTGTCCGTTGGCTCCAGCACTACTTCAGATATTAGTCGAGTCAATGCCACGTCGTGTTGCGGCACTTCTGCGTGCTCGCGGGGGACCTACACGATATTAGGCAGATGTACCAGCTTCTTTGGCTCTTCAGTGTATGTAAGTGTACCCCAAGACGAAAGAAACTATGCACCACGTAGGAATATGCTCCAAACGTTCTCAGCTGGGCGGGTGGGAATTATCTTGCTGAAATATAAGCCCAGGATATCTTGACATGGAGAACAATAATAAAACGACGTGCAGAATGTCGTCGACTTACAACTGTGCTGTAAGGTTGCCGCGGAAGACAACCAAAGGCGTCCTGATAAAAGAAATGGCACCTCAGACCATCGCTCCTGATTGTCAGGCCGTATGTCAGGCGACACTCAGACTGGTATTCCTCTGTTGTCCGGGGCGTCTTCACGCACGCCTTCGGTCTGAAATCTCATTGCGTGAAAAAGAATTGTCTTCAGTGACGACTCCCACTTAGAATGGAGCCCCGATGATGTCATTAAGCGTTACAGCTCTGGTAGTCATGTACTGTACAGATAAACACCAAAGTAGTCCGCTGTTGAACTTAAATTCCTCTGTAGATTTTTTGGCTTGCCTTCGCTCGGCGATGGAGATAGCTCCTTGCTATCCACTAGAATTTTGTATTGAAATTTCATTCTCAGATTGTACAACCTGATTAGAGAGAGGCTACCATATAACGTTACATGGTTACCAAAGCTCTTACATTGTAATAATAGGACGTAAAATAAAGGTAAAAACCAAGGAGCTATAACTTTTCCGTACATTACTGACAAAGTGGTCTGAATGCTAAGGATTGTTTTTCTGTAGATGTTAACTAAAATTACGACATTGCGTCACCCATAAAATAGTGGCAACAATCTCTTATTTAAAACGGATATTTAGCCAGCTCGTATTAAATCTCTGTTTTCCAAGTATCAGCGGTTCGTTAGAGAAGAATTTCCCTACAGCGTCTAGTCACCCGTAGTAAACAAAACCACGTAAGAACACGTGTCGCATTTCAACACGTCACCATCGACCTTGTAAAACAGACTTGTACTAGCACTAAACAGTTTTCTGTTTTTTATGAACATAGTTTTTGCGTTTGCAATTTTTAACGTATCCTACTTTTCCATCAACGAAGATGTGAAGGAAACAACACTTTTAATTAATACGATAAATCATGTTCGATCCTGAAGTGACAACATCACAAAGCTACATGGTGCAACCAATGTCTTGTTGTCTATCTAGTCTCACAGACAAGTTTTACATAAGCACATGCTGCAGTTTTAATGGAAGTGGGGTAATTACTTTAGCCAGATGGGCGGTCAGAAAACGTTTCACTCATTATGTCGCTTGTTTCGTGCTCATCACCCCAAGAGCAAATCATTTTTCAGTCGTTGCAAATGAAGGAGCAGGAAGATTACGCCATGCCGTGTATGTCAGTCGGGCAGCTACTTTCCTGTGCTCCGCGGTTCGGATGCTTTCTTCTTCTCTTTCATTTATAAAAGTCGAAATGAGTCCAAGTCAACTGTCTAACTGATTAGCTGATTGTCTGTGCAGATAACTTCCAGGTGTTCACGATCTCCTTCAACGTACTCACTCCGCTAAAAGAACCTGCTCGCCTCTCCTATCTTTCTTGTTTCTGTTCTTCTTTTCTACCGCTAAGCACGGTATCAGCGCCGCTAAACAGCAGGTAGGGACGCTTAAAGACGCTATATATCTTTTTTCTCTAGCTGCGGTAACTGGCAAGCGAGGGAAATTTGTAAGTAATGTGAAGTATGTCTAGTCTTAATCCGGAAGAATTAGATTAATTCATTGTCCGTTGGATACCGTGATGTAAGATTTCTTTCATTACACTAAGTATTTACTTTCGGCTGTTTCGTTCAAACTGAGATAACGCATCTTCGCCAACGGAAACTGATGCTAAGTAGGGCTTGATTGCCCAAGTTTGGAATGCTGGTGGTGTCTGCACAGCTTGCCGTTAGTAAAACGAATATTTCGCTAACAATTTGTGGTAAAAAAAAAAATCATAAACAGTGACTCCTACCGAGCGAGATGGCTCATTGATGACACACTAGATCCATATTTAGGAGGACGGTGGTTCAAATCCTCATCTTGCCATGAACATTTAAGTTTTCCTTGTTGTCCCTGAATCATCTAATGTTACTCTGAAAAGATGCGGCCGATTTCGTTCACTGTCCTTTCCCAAACCGACATCTTGCTCCGTCTCTAAAAACTTTGTCATAGACGATGTGACAAACACTGGTCTGTACTTTTTTTTTTTTTTTAGAGCAGGAATGCATTGTGATTCCAGGAGGAAGTAGTGATCTTGGTTTACAGTTCTGTGAACAAGTTCAGTTTGGATCAGGTATTTTTTATTGTAATGCCGCTTATGACCCAACTAGGGCGTCCCCGCATCTAAAAGTGGAAGGTATAAAAACAAAACATTAATTATTTAAGTAATACATGAAAGATATGTGAAAAGTAAATGTAGCAGAGTATCTGAAGTGTTTTGTGAATTTGAGTCATACAGATCAGTACTCATATAATTTAACATTACCATTTTATTGTGATAGTACATACTTCGACATAATTGCGGACATATTTATGATCTCTCAATCTGACGATAAGAACCAGCTGATGCTGGTGACAGTTACTGAGGTATGTACTTTTCTACATTTATTTCAAGTACTGCTTTAAATAAGGGATATATTAGGTAGCGATTCATATTTTGATATTTATCTTTATTCTATTTAGGTTTTGACGGACATGATGGGTAATTAATGTTTCGATTTTTTATTTATTCTATTTTGAGTCTAAACTGGAAACTTCAGTAGTAAAAATGGGAGCTAGACTATGCTTTGTTCACAAAATGCCTATATTTAGTGACTGCTGGCAGTTTCTTCTTCTTCTTCTTCTTCTTTTTCTTATTTTGATCCTGGAATGGTCGCCAAGTTTGCTTGTAATGGAGATGCAGGTGTTTGGCTATGGAGAAGTGAGGACTAGTGTGAGTGTTACAACAGCAAAATTGGAAAGAACTGAAGCAAAACAATTATCACCAATAATCTAAGTTATTTAAAGTAACACACAAAAGACACACAAAATACAGATGTAGCAGAGTACCTCTGCAACAGAGACACACACGTCAGTATTTCTACAATTTAGTGTTACCATTTTATTGAGATGGTATATGCTTAGATATAATTGCAAACACATTGCTGATATTTTTACAACAAATGCCAGATGATGCAGGTGATACATGTGAGCTTCTCTATATTTCAAGTGCCTTGCGATATCTGCTTCTTTTATATTTCTTTCAAGTTATTACTTTAAATAAGTATATGTTTTTTTGATTTCTTTGTTCTGTTTTGAGATCTACAAACAGCCTGATTTGGTTTAAACTGGCCACTTCAGTAGTAAAACAGTGATCTAGACTATGCTTTGCTCATTAAATTCCTATATTTAGTGACTGACAGCAATTTCTTCTTCTTCTTCTTCTTCTTTTTACTGTTCACTGTGATCCTGGCAGGGTCGCCAGTTGTACTTGTAATGTGGGTGCACGTCTTTGGCTGCAGGGTGGTGAGGCCTAGTGTGGTTGTTACAAGAGCAGTATGTGTACAAGAATCTGTACATGTTATTGGAATATGTTTGGTGTTATCTTGAAGATACTGGTTTTATGTCGTCTTCTGGTATGGCTTGCATGGTTGCCTAGAATGAATGAGTGAGTGAATGTGCGAGTGTGCGCCTGTATAGTGGAGCACGCCGCAGGTGCCCGGCTGCGGGGTAGTGAGGCCTATGCGGGTGTTGCAGCAGCAGTTTGACTACACGGACCTGTGCCAGGCGGGCCCGCTGCTGGCTGACCCTTCGTCACTGGGTGCGCAGCGCGCGGGCTCCGCCACCTCCCCAGGACAGCCCGGCGGCGGCGCGGGCGCCCGCTCCAGGCCGTGGCACGACTTTGGCCGCCAGAGCGACGCCGACAAGATCCAGATACCCAAGATGTGAGTACCCCAGCGCCTCTCTCTCTCTCTCTCTCTCTCTCTCTCTCTCTCTCTCTCTCTCTCTCTCTCTCTCTCTCAATTCTGACTCCTACTCGGCGTAATTCAGTGGGCTGACAAGTGCGAGTATTATCGCACAATCAGCTAAACAACTCATGGTTGGTGGTTGGTTGGTTTTGGGGGGAGGAGACCAGACAGCGAGGTCATCGGTCTCATCTGATTAGGGACGGATGTGGAAGGAAGTCGGCCGTGCCCTTTGAAAGGAACCATCCCGACATTTGCCTGGAGTGATTTAGGGAAATCACGGAAAACCTAAATCAGGATGGCCGGACGCGGGATTGAACCGTCGTCCTCCCGAATGCGAGTCCAGTGTGCTAACCACTGCGCCACCTCGCTCGGTATAACAACTCATGAATCCAAGTTGTTGACAAGAACGATATACAGAAGATATGTTGGCCACGACATCTTGATAGATGATTGTTGCAGTGTCTGTGTGTTTATGAGTTGCATTTTTTCATATGACTTGTCAAGCCAATGGCAGTACGGCATCTCTTGCCGCAATTGTCACAAGTGTATCTGGCTACTGAGGCAGGAGCAGTGGTAGCATTGCGAAGCTTTTTCTGCCTTAATCTGTCTAACAAGCCTCCATCATGCTTCGACATTCCAGATGATGTATCATCACGCCACTCTGGTCTCATGCTAGCCCGTGTCTCCCATCTGTTTGTGTCGATTCCAAAGCTCTCCATCTCGTTTACAGGAGTCCTTGAACCTCAATAGAGGACGTCCTACAGGTCTTTTGGCTATAGAGATCTCTCCAAGCATCACCTCACGTGGTAATCTGTCAGGATCCATACGGTGGACCTGTCCCAGCCAGCGGAGTCGTCTCTGCTTCAAGACAGCTGAAATACTGTTGCAGTTAGTTTTAGATAGCACTGCTTCGTTGGTCACTCGGTCCTTCCACGTTATTCCGAGGATGGATCTCAGGCACCGCATGTGGAAAGCATTAAGGCGACGTTCTTGTTTGGCATAGGTAGTCCATGTTTCCGATGAATACAAAAGGATGCTGAGGTCGCAAGTTTGATATACAAGAATTTTGGTGGTCAAAGAGAGTTTGTTGTTTTCCCAAACACGTGCAGAGAGTTTGCCAAAAGTTGTCGCAGCTCTTCCAATGCGAGCATCAATTTCCTTGTCAACAGACATGTTTGATTCTATAGTAGATCCAAGATAACAGAAGTTATCTACGACTTGTAGAGTAGTGCCATCTAGTGTGAATTCGCCTTTGTCTTACGAGGTGCATTCAAGTTCTAAGGCCTCCGATTTGTTTTCTAATTAACTACTCACCCGAAATCGATGTAACTGGCATTACTTCTCGACGTAATCGCCCTGCAGACGTACACATTTTTCACAACGCTGACGCCATGATTCCATGGCAGCGGCGAAGGCTTCTTTAGGAGTCTGTTTTGACCACTGGAAAATCGCTGAGGCAATAGCAGCACGGCTGGTGAATGTGCGGCCACGGAGAGTGCCTTTCATTGTTGGAAAAAGCCAAAAGTTACTAGGAGCCAGGTCAGGTGAGTAGGGAGCATGAGGAATCACTTCAAAGTTGTTATCACGAAGAAACTGTTGTGTAACGTTAGCTCGATGTGCGGGTGTGTTGTCTTGGTGAAACAGCACACGCGCAGCCCTTCCCGGACGTTTTCGTTGCAGTGCAGGAAGGAATTTGTTCTTCAAAACATTTTCGTAGGATGCACCTGTTACTGTAGTGCCCTTTGGAACGCAATGGGTAAGGATTACTCCCTCGCTGTCCCAGAACACGGACACCATCATTTTTTCAGCACTGGCGGTTACCCGAAATTTTTTTGGTGGCGGTGAATCTGTGTGCTTCCATTGAGCTGACTGGCGCTTTGTTTCTGGATTGACAAATGGCATCCACGTCTCGTCCATTGTCACAACCGACGAAAGAAAGTCCCATTCACGGTGTCGTTGCGCATCAACATTGCTTGGCAACATGCCACACGGGCAGCCATGTGGTCGTCCGTCAGCATTCGTAGCACCCACCTGGATGACACTTTTGGCATTTTCAGGTCGTCATGCAGGATTGTGTGCACAGAACCCACAGAAATGCCAACTCCGGAGGCGATCTGTTCAACAGTCATTCGGCGATCCCCCAAAACAATTCTCTCCACTTTCTCGATCATGCCATCAGACCGGCTTGTGTGAGCCCGAGGTTGTTTCGGTTTGTTTTCACACGATGTTCTGCCTTCATTAAACTGTCGCACCCACGAACGCACTTTCGACACATCCATAACTCCATCACCACATGTCTCCTTCAACTGTCGATGAATTTCAATTGGTTTCACACCACGTAAATTCAGAAAACGAATGATTGCACGCTGTTCAAGTAAGGAAAACGTCGCCATTTTAAGAATTTAAAACTGTTTTCATTCTCGCCGCTGGCGGTAAAATTCCATCTGCCGTACGGTGCTGCCATCTCTGGGACGTATTGACAATGAAAACGGCCTCATTTTAAAACAATGCGCATGTTTCTATCTCTTTCCAGTCCGGAGAAAAAAATCGGAGGCCTTAGAACTTGAATGCACCTCGTAGTACCCTGAAAAGAGGAAGTGCTAGATGAGGATCAGTTTGGCTTTAGGGAAGGTAGTGGGACCAGAGAGGCAATTCTGACGTTGCAGTTGATAATGGAAGCAAGACTAAAGAAAAATCAAGACAGTTTCATAGGATTTGTCGGCTATGAAAAAGCTTTCGACAATGTAAAATGGTTCAAGGTGTTCGAAATTCTGAGAAATATAGGGATAAGCTATAGGGACAGACGAGTAACATACAATATGTACAAGAACCGAGAGGGAAAAATAAGGGTGAACGACAAACAACGAAGTGCTCGGATTAAAAAGGATGTAAGACACGGATGTAATGTTTCACCCCTACTGTTCAGTCTGTGCTCCGACGAGAATTGTTACATATTTAAAGCAGTGGCTCAAGGATCACAGAGTGAGGTGGTGCTCTGTGGGCAGTATAGCTGACCATAAAAACTGAATTAAACTCCGCCCGAAGAGGCCATGATGACCCAACGGTACCGACCGGCTGCCGTGTCATCCTTAGCCCACAGGCGTCACTGGATGCGGATATGGAGGGGCATGAGGTCAGCAGACCCCTCTCCCAGCCATTTGTCAGTTCACGAGACCGGAGGCACTCCTTCTCAATGGAGTAGGTCCCCAGTGTGCCTCATATGGGCCGAGTGCACCCCACTTGCCAAAAGCGCTTGGCGAAAGTATGGTCACCCATCAAAGCCCGACAGCGCTTAACTTCGGTGATCTGACGGGAACCGGTGTTACCACTATGGAGAGCCCGTTATAGCTGACCATGGTTGCTATTATTCAGCACGGAACTATGGAATATGTTGCCGCACGGTGGTTCGTCTATCTTCTGTTACAAACCACGACAGCTGGCGACGACACCTACAGTTCACACGTTATTATACTCGTAGAATGGAGGCTTTCACGACCTGATATCTTAGCTGCTGCTAAGTCTCCAGATTGGATGGTAGTGGTACATAAAACTTTGCTGTTCCTAATGTCTCATCCAGAGCTGCGCTGGAAATTTTTTTGGTTCCGCTGAGTCTTGCCATTATTACCCGCTGAAGTGGCTCCTGGTGGCGGCGATGTTAATCGGATCGAGATCCTCGCGGTGCAACACTGAAACGAATCCACGTGGTGTAAAGATCAGTGGCTACTCGACATCTGGGATGGAGTGTCCCACGTTTCTGGTCGTGATCAAATGTCTTGACTCGTGCATCCTGTCCATCCTGCTCATGACGTCACTGACCCGTGGCACGTCTATCATTGGCTTGGCGACAGGAGCACATCACCCCCCCCTCTCTCCCTCTCTCTCTCTCTCTCTCTCTCTCTCTCTCTCTCTCTCTCTCCCCCCCCCCTCCCCCCACCCCAAACCCTCCCTCCCGCCCAATACAAAAACCATCTCATGACTGTTGACAGCTCTTAACCACCTCGAAATTGGCGAGATATTGCCATACCTCACTTCCCTTGCTGATTTCGTTGCCGCACACCTAATAAGCACAGCACACGTCTGAAAAACGGTGTCGTCACCCGGCAGCAATACGCGCTCTTACTTTGGGCCGCAGCTTCCGCCTGCTTGTCCACGCCTGACGAAATTAAGACACGGCCCTGTAACTCGATCACTTGCCAACTGCCCGGCACCGGCGCTCTCTATATGGAGCACGGGCGGGTTTACGTAAGCGGCGGTACTGTCACCGCCAAGTAATATCATGCACGACACGCCGGCGGATTTCCACTTTCTCCGTGGAATGTGGGCGGCTGGCCGATTGCAGTCACTGGGGCGTGCATGACGGACGACCTTTCCGCCGCGAACGCACCCAGGCCTGCACGATCCGCGCTGCCCTTAATCTCCTCTCCGGCCTCATTAGCTGTCCCGGCGTGGGCTGCCGCCGTATCCCGTATTAATATTCCGAGCCTCCGCAGCTTGGCTCGGCGCGTTTTCCTGCTTGCCGCACTAAATATCACGGCCGCGGGAAAGTCCGAGCGAGAAATCCCCGATGTGCCTCTCACCTGCTGAAATTACACTCTTCTGGGACACACCTCTCCTACGAGAAAGAACCCCATAAAAAACTTTGTCTTCTGCCGTACGGCAGGGCTTGTCATGGGGGAAGCCTCTTCAGAGAGGTCCACCGCATGAGAGTCTAGGGAAGTGATTCCAGTGGTGGTTTCCCGTTGCCTTCCACTGGAGACGATGAAATGATAATGAAGACAACACAACACCCAGTCCCTGAGGGGAGAAAATCTCCGCCCCAACCGAGAATTGAACCCGGGCCCCTTGGCGTGACAGACCGCCGCGCTGACCATTCAGATATCGGGGCGGACTAAGAGCAAAAAGACACATAAAAAACAGCTTTTATGGAAAAAGCGCCAATCTATTGTTCTCACAAAGTACACAGTCCAGTTAAATCAATGCGACCACTGCCTATGTTCGATGTCAACGTACAACAACCGCTGACAATGGCAAGTGGCAGGAGTAGCAGTCGAAGGTATATAAATCGTGTTCGGGGGACGTGGAAAACAGTGTAGTCGTTGTCGCAACGGTGCGATTAATCTGATGCTCAAAAGTGCATGATCGTTGGCTTTCCAGCCAAGGGTGGGACCATTTCTAAATCGACTAGGTCTGTAAACTGTTCACGTGTCGCCATGATCAAAGTATAACGTGCATGGCAAAATGGCGCTATCCAAAACTGGCGCAGAGGCAACTGTGGTCCTCTAAGGACCATAGGTGACAGGGATGAATGACGGCTGCAGATATATGTATGGACGAACAGACGTGCAACCAACTGTGTGTCCTCAGCAACCGTTCAGCGAACGTTGCTGCCTATGGGCCTCCGCAGCAGGCACCTGGTTTAAGCATCCATGCAGACTACTGGTCATCGGCGACGAAGGCTCCAATTTGCATGCAAATACAGCAAGTGATATATCGTCGTCCTAGGGTCGGCATCTACTAAAAGAGAAGCTTCCTGGCAGATTAAAACTGTTTGTCGGACCGAGACTCGAACTCGGGACCTTTGCCTTTCGAGGCCAAGTGCTCTGCCAATTTTTTTAACCACTTTTTTTTTAATCTCATTTTGTTCGTTGCATTTGCTTGGGCCGGACGTCGCGAGACACCCGTTTAAGTTCATCCTTGATCAGTTAACTCAGTTTTCTTTTTACAGAGAGCAGCTAACCCTCTGACCGAACACGCTGAGCTACCGTGCCGGCTAACCAGCTGAGCTACCCAAGCACGACTCACGCCCCGTCCTTACAGCTTTAATTCCGCTAGTACCTCGTCTCCTACCTTCCAAACTTCACAGAAGCTCCTTGCAGAACTAGCACTCCGCTGTAGAGTGAAAATTTCATTCTAGAAACATCCCCTAGGCTGTGGCTCAGCCATGTCTCCGCGATATCCTTTCGTGCAGGAGTGCTAGTTCTGCAAGGTTCGCAGGAGAGCTTCTGTGAAGTTTGGGAGGTAGGAGACGAGGTACTGGCGGAATTAAAGCTGTGAGGACGGGGCGTGAGTCGTGCTTGGGTAGCTCAGTTGGTAGAGCACTTGCCCGCGAAAGACAAAGTTCGAGTCTCGGTCCGACACACAGTTTTAATCTGCCAGGAAGTTTCATATCAGCGCACACTCCGCTGCAGAGTGAAAATCTCATTCTACTAAAAGAGAAATTTGATGCAAAGATTTTGAAACACCTATTATGTAATGTAAAGTGACCCACCGCGTTTTTATTTCTAAGTGTGGGGATTTTGATATTGTTTCCACCAATATGCAGACTGATTCATAAATACTGACTGCGTGTGTAACATACTATCGCTACGCCATTAAAATCGCTCAGTGGTAGATACTTTGTGCGTAGATTACGCGAATCGCTAGGGTTCTGTGTTTTCCGTTTTACCCTGTATCTTATAACTATTTTTCCGAAGATTTCAAACACCTTGCACTATTTTACGTTGGTCGAACATTCTTCTAGGTCTACAAATCCTGTCAAAGTTTCTTAAGGGAAGGTTCACTATCTTTTGGTTCAAAAAATCGAATTTTTTTTAAAATTGGATTTTTGAACCCATTAAAGGGTTTAGAATCCACACCTGAAGCGGTTTTTCCGAAACGGAAATGTTTGTTATTCGCGGTTGAACAAAAAAAATTCACCTGCCTGAAATCGGCCTTTTTCACGCACCAGTTTCTTTCTTTCGGAGGACGAGTTATTGTACCGGTGCTTGGGAGGAAACACACAAAAGTCAAATGAAAGTTCGAAAGCGTGTATTTGGAATTTAGCCCCCAAGCATTTGCATTCTGGTGCGAAGGCTGTGGAGATTGCGACTTTCCTGGCAGTGAGCAGCTTCAACTAAGGGCATTCAGCAATTCTGAAGACCATGACAACGATGGACGTCACCCTGGGACTCTATTCGACGCAGTTCGCCAATCATTCGGACGACCACCGGATTCAAGCGGCCGAAAACCGCTTGTCACCGGCCGTACGAGCGGCTGTGGAGCCGCGCAGGATGGTCCAGATCGAGCAGAATGCCCTCTATGACGAAGAAGGAGGACTAGTTTATGGACCCGGAATAGCAGATAGGAACGTACGTTGCATAATATTGCATTTATATGTAGCCAAAACTTCAAACGCCTTTTTCTCGAAGTGACGCTTTTTTATCGCGCAGTATGGTAACTTCAAATCTACTGAACCGATTGGCATGATTCTTTGTTTCCGACGAAGCTAACTAAATTGTCTAGGAGTTGTACCACTTTTATTCCGATCCATCAACTATAAATATTTTTACTTGGCCGACGAAGTCGAAAAATCGATAGAAAAAAAACCCTATTTTTTCAAATGGTTGCAATTTTGTTTCCTATGGTCCAAATAACTTAAGCGAAATACAACTCCTAAAGAATCTTATATGCTTCGCTAACGTCAACTCAGTTTTGATTTCAGACGAGCCAGCTGACCTGTGACATACCGCGCGTGGAGGTATATATCGAAATTTTGTTTCGTTCCGACGGCACTTCTGCGTTTGCTCTTCGACATTATCGGTCGAAAAAATTCCTGTTTGTAGAGGAAATATCAGTAAACATTTTGACCAAATTTGACATTGATATCTATAACACCTCCCGAGAAAAAAATTCTGAAAACATGCTTTTTTTCGGGCCAAAGATAGTAAACCTCCCCTTAATGTTTCTTACGGTTTGTCCACATAATTAAGCTCTGCGTTTCTGGTGACTAACTTTTCTACAGCTACACTGACCGTCATCTGAAACAGCCTCAGTTTTCTGTTCCAGTCTTCTGTGTAGCATTTCCTTAAGGGATGAATTTTCACAGCTTCCTTCCCGTACCTTCTCCAATCACGGCAGTGCTGAAGTCTCCAATAATCTGTACGCCAAACAGATGTTGCACTCTCTTGCAAAGGCGCTGGACCGTTTCCATTTCCGTCTTTGTGTCGTTTCAACGGCTCGTGGACCGAAATACCCGACATTCCGCGCAGGCGATAACGTTCTGCCGTTCTGGTTTCTCCCGCAGCTTTCCTCTGCACTCTTGACCAGCCACCGAGAACAGCCCGCATTCCCAGGCGACGTGCGCGCGTCGCCGTTGCGAAGGCGGCTTCTAAAGAAGCCGACTGCGCATCACACGCGGACGCACTTTCCACGGGCTTTTGCCCGCGCCGGTATCAGTCATCTGTATGCTAATCGCCGTAAGAACTCCCGCACCTCGGGTTGTCGCTCGCGTAAGAGCTCGCCGGCCGGTTCCTCTAGGCCGCCGGCGCATTCTCCCCGAGCTCCGCGCCTTAAACGTTAAGCCTCGTGACGGGGATTAAACGCGGTAGCCATTTCAGACCCCAGCGCGAAGAAAAGGACGGCACGGCTGCTTGCGATCTGCGCCGCCGGTAAAATATCGCAGCCATTACGCGCCGGCAGTACGAGGTAGCCGCAGCCTGCAAGTAAACGTGCCGATTGCTCCAGGTGACTCTCAGCACTTCGAATTCATCAGCGCCAAGTGTGAAGAGAGTCTCCGCTGAGCTACCTGGCGTCGGGTACGGCCGGAGTTTGCACTCCCCTTGGCTCCAGCTTCAGAGCTTACTGCAGAAGTTATTTTGCAGGTACAGCGAATCTCTAAAACGGTGGCTCTGCTGTTAGGGCATTGGACACGCATCCAGTCATCCAGGTTTAGGTTCGCAAAAGGCAAACCTCAGGGCTGTGACCGAGCGAGGTGACACAGCGGTTAGCACACTGGAGTCGCATTCGGGAGGACGACGGTTCAAACCAGCGTCCGGCCATCCTGATTTAGGTTTTCCGTGATTTCCCTAGATCCCTCCAGGCAAATGCCTGGATGATTCCTTTGAAAGGGCACGGCCGATTTCCTTCCCCATCTTTGACACAATCCGAGCATATGCCCCGTCTCTAAAGACCACGATGTCGACCGAACGTTAAACCCCATCTTCCTTCCTTCTAGGCTGTGGCGCTGATATATCAATCGGTTCTGACCGACCGCCGTGTCGTCCTCTCCCAATTGTGTCACTGGATGCGGTATGGACGGCCGTGGGGTCAGCACTCCGCTCTCCCGACCGTTGTCTGCTTTCTTGGCCTTAGATCCCCTACTTCTCAGTCAAGTAGCTCCTCTGTTCACATCACGAGGCTGAGTGCACCCTATTCCAGTGCTCCCATGAAGGAAAAATCCTCGGTAGTACCGGGGATCGAACACAGGTCTCCGCATAACAACGTGACACTTTGGACTCTGAGCTAAGGAGTCCGACAGATTTATGTTAATGTACAGATGAAGCACCACAGTTCGCATATTATTTTTTAAATTTATTCGCACTTTCGACCACGTATTCGTTGTCCTGATGGTTAAGCGTTAAGGGATTGAAGCTCCGCTCGGCACCATCGTCTCGCACTAAAGTGTGACTTTGTGTTGAGGACGTTGCCGAGCATTTCTTTCAGCTATCTTCTATACTACACTGTAGCTGTACTTTCTCCACTGAAGCGCCAAAGAAAGTGGTATAGGATTGCGTATTCACATACAGAGATATGAAGACACGCAGAATACGACTCTGCCGTCGGCAATGCCGATATAAGACAACAAGCGGCGCATCACACAGGTGGGGATGAAGTGGGAATTTTCCCGTATGACCATTTCACGAATGTACGGTGAACATCAGGAATCCGGTAAAACATCAAGTATCCGACATCGCTGCGGCCGGGAAAAGATCCTGCGAGAACGGGACCAACGACGGCTGAAGAGAATCGTTCAACGTGACAGAAGTGCAACCCTTCCGCAAATTCATAAAGATTTCAATGCTGGGGCATCAAAAAGTATCAGCGTGTGAATTATTCAATGAAACATCATCGATATGGGCTTTCGCAGCTGAAGACCCACTCGTGTATCCTTGACGACTGCACGACACAAAGCGTTACGCTTCGCCCGGGCCAGTCAACACCGACATTGCACTGTTGATGACTGGGAACATGTTGTCTCGAACCAGTCTCGTTTCAAACTGTGTCGAGCGAATGGACGTGTGCAAGTATCGAGACAACTTCATGAATGCATGGACCCTGCTGTCAAGCAGGGTACTGTTCAAGCTGGTGAAGGCGTGGTGCGGGGCGTCCACACTTGAAGTGATAGGGGACACCTGATACGTCTAGATACGACCCCGACAGGTGACAGGTACGTAAGCATCCTGTCTGATCACCTGCATCCATTCAAGTCCATTGTGCATTCTGACGAACTTGGGGAATTTCAGCAGGGCAATGCGACACCTCGCAAGTCCAGAATTGTTACAGAGTGGCTCCAGGAACACTCTTACGAGTTTAAACTCTTCCGCTGGCCACCAGACTGCCGAGACATGAACATTATTGAGCATATCTGGGATGCCTTGCAACGTGCTGTTCAGAAGAGATCTCTGCCAGCTCGTACTCTTACGGATTTATGGACAGCCCTGCTAGATCCATGGTTCCAGTTCCCTTCAGCACTACTTCAGACATTAGTCGAGTTCATGCCACGTCGTATTGCGCCACTTCGGCGTGCTCGCGCGGGCCCTACACGATAAGCCGGCCTGAGTGGACGAGCGGTTCTAGGCGCTACAGTCTGGAACCGCGCGACCGCTACGGTCGCAGGTTCGAATCCTGCCTCGGGCATGGATGAGTGTGCTGTCCTTAGGTTAGTTAGGTTTAAGTAGTTCTGAGTTCTAGGGGACCGATGACCTGAGAAGTTAAGTCCCTTAGTGCTCAGAGCCATTTGAACCTACACGATATTATTGTTCAAATGGATCTGAGCACTATGGGACTTAACATCTGAGGTCATCAGTCCCCTAGAACTTAGAACTACTTAAACCTAACTAACCTAAGGACATCACACTCATCCATGCCCGATGCAGGATTCGAACCTGCGACCGTAGCGGTCGCGCGGTTCGGGACTGAGGCGCCTAGAACCGCTCGGCCACCGGGGCCGGCTACACGATATTAGGCAAGTGCACCAGTTTCCTTGGTCACATTATGCGAAAGTTGCTTTCGTGCTGATGTTTTACACGCCACTGTATTACTGTGTGTCGTTTCCTGAATTTTACGCTTACGCCATGACGACCACAACAAACGAGTGAGATAGAGGTGGAGCCCTTTATTGAAGGAAAAGACCTTATCGCTCTCCTGGCATTGCGGCAAAACGTAGTCGTTGCCGGCCGCTGTAAGTTATCCGTTATCTCGTGCACGCTGCGAATTCCAGCGTCGCAAGGCGGTAACGTATTGTTCGAATGATGAAGGGCCGGGAGCGCGCGAATACGGGCAGGTAAGCGGCCATCTGAAAGCAGCGAGGGTACTGTTAGCCGGTGCGCGGCATTCCACTTAGTCGCGAGGCGCAAAAAAGCGAGGGAGGCTCGCCGGCCGGACGGCGGCGTCGAGACGCGAAAGGGCAAAATGAGCGCAAGGGAGTCGCGCCGCGTGCGCCGGCCGGTGTCCGCGCCGCCCTAAAGCGGAACCGCCGCGACGCGCGTGGACTGCCGCCGCGCCACGGCGGACGCGCCGCCGCCGCCGCCGTCGCCGTTTTTACGCCGGCCGAGTCGCCACCGCCGCTCGTCGCACTGTGCGCGCTCCGGTCGAAGACGCGATGTGTGTCGCTGGCGACAGGAATGTCTGTGTCTAACATCGTGCGACGTCGTTTTTTTTTTTTTTTTTTTCATTGAGCCGTACTGCTAACTGAGTGAAAAAACCGAGAATGCTGTCCTCGGATTAGAAATGGTGTAAGACAAGGATGTACACTGAACTTACGAAAGTCATGCTATACCTCATAATACCTTGTGTCGAGCCTTCTTTCGTTCGGTGTAGAGCAGCAAACCGACGTGGCATGGATTCAACCAGTCATTGGAAGTCCCTTGCAGAAATATTGAACCATGCTTCCTTTATAGCTGATTGCAATTGCAAAGTGATGCCGGTAGAGGATTTTCTGCACGAACTGACCTCTCGGTTATGTCCTATAAACGTTTGATGGGATCCGTGTCAGGCGACTTGCCAGGACAAATCATTCGCTTAAACTTTCCAGAATGTCCTTCAAACCAGTCGCGAACAGTTGTGGCCTGCTGACATCACGCATTGTCATCAATAAAAATTCCATCGTTGTTTGGGAACGTGAAGTCCATCAATGACAGAAAATGATCCATGTGGCCGAACATAACCATTTCAGCAACTAATCGGTTCTGTTGGACCGTAGTTCATTTCATGTAAACACAGCGCCCACCATTAAGGAGCCACCACCAGCTTGCACAGTGCGTTGTTGACAACCTGAGCCCATGGCTTCGTGGAGTCTGCGCCACACTCGAACCCTGCCATCGACTCCTAGCAACTGAAATCGGGACTCATCTGACCAATTAACGATTTTTCAATCGTCTAGGGTCCACTCGAAGTGGTCGAGGGCCCAGAAGAAGTGCTGCAGGCGATGTCGTGCTGTTAGAAAAGACACTCATGTCGTTTGAAAAATATGTAAAAATCAGCCTACCGGTTGCATAGGTTTTCTATATACCTTGACCAGGTTTCGTCACCTCTAAGGGTGACTTTATCGGAAGGTAAGGTAATTACATGAAGAACATATCGTCAAAGATGTTTCGTAACATGAGACCAGTTGAGCAGCTACATGATAGAGAAGTAGCGGAACGGATCACGAAACCTGACAACGGCCGCGGGAACGGTGTGCAGACCATATGCCCCACCATTTCCGCATCCAATGACTCCTATCTACTAAGGATGACATGGCGGTCGGTCGGCACCTTTGCGCATCCCGAGGCCTGCTCGGACAGGATTTCGTTTATGTATTCAGTTACTAATTGTGCCTGAAGTAGTGTGTGTCTAAACCTTTTTTCATAATTATAGTTTTTTTTTTTTTACTGAGTACGAGGCCTATTGTTTTACTTGTACAATGACTGTGATGTTCTGAAACGCAGATTCTCCCCGTGCGGCTTCAAGTACCACCTGGAGACGCCGATATCGACGAGCCAGAGGCGGGAGGACGACCGCATAAGTTACATCAATAAGGGCCAGTTCTACGGCATCACGCTCGAGTACATTCCGGACCCCGACAAGCCGCTCAAAAGTCAGACAGTTAAGGTGAGTTACTGCTGCTTTTTATCTCCTCCTTCAGCCCCTGCTGCCTGGCGAAATTACTAGTACTAGCCTACTTCTCCCAGCATACCGTATACTGTCACCGGATGTTCTTGCAGTCCACACAGAAAGAGACATGCTCCTAAATAAAATATACAGCGGATAATTGTTTTCGTACTCACCTCTTTTAAGGTCTGGAAGGCTCGTTTCTGACAAGAAAATGTCTAAATTTTTTTCTTTTTTATTAATGGACAGCACGCTGTTGATATTATGATCAGTCCTATGTCACGAGCATATTAAATCTAAAGCGTTCATTGTTCATATCCAAAATGAAACTTGAAATAATCATCATCTTCACCTTATTATGGTCACATTGTTTGTGTACAAGACATGGTGTATAGGAACTATGCTAAACTTTTCTCCTTGCATACCATAACATATATTTCAAGAATCGGGGGGAGATGGGCAGAAAATTGACTCATCCGTTGGACGTGGATTTCGATCGATGGTGTGGCTTCGTGTTTGCCATTCACACAAAGCTTTAATAGAGGTGAGAGAGATGAGCAGTTGCAGATATTATTCCAGGATACAAATTGGACTGCGACTTTCTTGTTCAGACCACCAAGACTTACAAATTAGTTTATATTACTCTTACGTTAAGTGGTTACCGAGAAGGTTTCAGATTCACTCGTTTTCGTACTTTCGTTGGCATACACAAACACATATAATGACACTAAATCGCAAGAGTGAAATAAATTCAAACTGGAGATTTTGTGGTGAGTCTAAAATGCAAAAATGGCAATAAAGTCAACTATGCTATAAAATAACATTTTTGTCAATCAGGTAAAAGAAACGTTACGTTTACTTGGAAAACAGGTGTATGCCAAATAATGAAATTCATGGTTCTCGGACACAGTGCAAGCTAATTTCGAATTACAAGTCGCGTCTAGCGAGTTTTCTTTGCGCCAGATAATACATGGTCAACGCAGTTCGACAAAACAATTGCTCAACAGCAGTGCATACCTGGATATTAAAGCAGACCGGTCCAAACGTTTAATTACTTCCCCCAACTCCATTCCGTTCTACATGGCCGAGCGATAACTGTCTGGCTTTTTTCATCGATAGAAATTTACGCAGGAAATTGCGCCGTACTGGTGACGATTTGCAAGAGACGTAGAAGCCAAATTTAAAAAAAGGAAAAGAGGGGCAAGAAATAAACGGTCCGTTCCGATGCGGGGTATGACGCAACAGGAAATTAAATGCAATTAATTATAATTGTCGCGGGCGCGGCAGTAGACGGACGGAGCCAGACCTGGCGAGGATCCAAGGACCTCGCCGGACTCCCCGTGAGTGGGCGGAGAGGGGCGTGGAAAAAGAAAGGGGGAGGGAGACACGGGGAACGACAGAGAATTTCCCCAACGGGTGAAAGGAGCCTCGGCCATAAACGGCTCGCGCATACCCATTGGGCGGTATCCATTCAGAACAGCGCGTCTATAATTGACGCCTTTCTCGGCTGGCCATGTGGCGTGCGCACACACACACACACACACACACACACACACACACACAAAAGGATCGCCATGAAACGCGCGTACGAGTACGCAGGCGCAGTAGAATCAATTACGGCGGGCCGCCGGATCAGCAATCTCAGTCGCGCCTGCATTTTCTCACGATTGCTTATTACTTATGTAAAACAGCACTCAGCCGCCCGCGGGAGATTTCTATAATTTCGATCTTGATGCTCGCCGGGGAACGCGGCGCTGCGGTGAGTAAAGGCGGGGGCGAAGCGGGGAGGTGGAGCCCGGGCTCGCGGACAATGTTATCTTTCGCGAGGAGTGCGCCGCCGGCCGGGAGGGGTAATTGATTGGTCGCGCGGCGTTTCCAGCGTCGTATCTGGCCACCTTATCAGGCACCGGTCCGAGGAGCTAGCTGGGCGCGCTTCGTGTGGCTCTGCGAGTGCTCTGCCTACTACGCTCGTCTCCCGGAGTTTTGTCCGTCACATTGCAAGAGAAGGTAACCCGAAAATACAGCCTCCGGCGTACGAAGCCCCATCTGCTAATTACTGTTCAGACCCGATATCTGTTCTTAGCAATGTCGTAGGCTGTTCCTTGGCAGTAAGTCATCAGTCTTTCGTACGATGTTACATGTCTCGATCATAAAGTACCTGAACTCGCTCGATTCACATTTGGCGGAATGAAATATCAATTCCACAATGCATTTCAAATGACGGTTGTAGACTGGGGGGAGGGGAGACGGTGACGAGGATGAGTGTAATGGTTCCGTATGGACTTGTATATTACAGACATGAGACTCCCGATGAAGCGGCTGGGACATGTACGTGAATAACTGGGGTGACTGGAATGGAAAGGAAACTGGATGGGGAAAAAGATAGGAAGGAAATAATGACTACCAGACGCTCAGGGTACTGCGCCAATGCAATGACAAGAATTGAAAATTTTTGCTGGACCGAGACTCGAAACCGGAACCTCCGCTTCTTTAGAACGGTTGCGTTAACGGCCTGAGCCACCCGGACACGCTTTCCATCAGAAACATATTGCCAACTCCCCGCCCATTAGCCCCATACTCGCGGATTTTTGATTCCCGTAAGAGTTCGGATGTTGATTGAGCACCCGCACTGAAACTGTTGTTGTTGTTGTTGTTGTTGTTGTTGTTGTCGTCTTCAGTCCTGAGACTGGTTTGATGAAGCTCTCCATGCTACTCTATCCTGTGCAAGCTTCATCATCTCCCAGTACCTACTGCAACCTACATCCTTCTGAATCTGTTTAGTGTATTCATCTCTTGGTCTTCCTCTACGATTTTTACCCTCCACGCTGCCCTCCAATGATAAATATGTGATCCCTTGATGCCTCCTAGCATTGCATTGCTGCAATGCCCTGAGCGGCTGCAAGTCATTATTTCCTCCGTCTCTTTCCTCTTCCGTTTCCTTTCCATTCCTTAAACCCCAATTATTCATGTAACTTGGATATTCCTCCAATGACTGCTCTTTCACAAGAAACGCTGGATATCTGAAAGCGAAAAAGTGATTTGTGTTTCACAATACCCACCCAAAGAAAAAAAAAAACTAATGAAATAATTTTCATAGAGTAGTCTTTTTAACAGTACCAAATTAGCTTTACTGACCAGCGCCGGATAGCCGAGAGCAATACCGCACTGCATCCAGATTCGGCGAGGCACACCGGTTTGGCGTCGATTAACGGAAGGACTGGTGTGTCGACTGTGCTGGAAGTGATTTTTAGGCGGTTTTCCGCATCCGAATTGGTGAATATCGGGCGGATACCCACGTCCCGCCATTGCCACACGGTTCGCGAACATTTAGAAAAAATTCGCAAGTGGATAACACTATAGGCACACAGTTATTGTACATAAATTCCGTCCTTGGGTGGAAATGGAGGCGATTAATATTTCCAAATCCAATAATTAACATGTGGACCCCGTGACGATACGGGATAAAGGCCAGGAAAAAGAAAGAACAGTAGCTTTATTTGTGGAAAGAAGTATTGATGTTTTTCGTGAGATTTGCTACTAAAAAAGGAAAAGAGCACGATATATAAGACAAAAAAGAACCTCTCTTATCAATTTTTGTTTGGCTATTAATAAACGTTACCACTGCCAATTCCTTAATACAGATAATATATTTCGATTTTTTCTATCTTGGATGGAATCGCACAACCTTTACTGTTCGGTATTGGGCGAAGCGCAGCAACGTGACGACATCGCATCTGGTGAACGCATCACTATTTGAAGGTGCTGTCGCCGTTCTTTCTGTTCCACTCCGTTGACATCTAGGGTGAAATGACATTATGGGACCCGAACACAAAAACAAGATTGTCCATAGTGTGCGATAATACTATAGCTCGTTGGTCATCATTTAGAGCCATTTCATGTCATCCAGTGCGTGCTTCGAGCAGAGAAACAGGATCAGAAAAGTCCAAGACTGCCCCCTTCGCCTACGACAGCTGAGGAATAAGTTATTATTCTGGTAGGTGCAAGGCGACTTTGGATTCCGGGACAACGGAGTGTCCTGTTCCGCGTCCCTTGAGCGTCGTTGAAACAGCTCCAAACTGGTACGTAGTCGCTAATCAAAAATACGAGAAAACAAACATACGTAGCTGTCACCATAAAAATGTTTGAGCTTGTTGTTAGTTCCATTGACACCACACCCGCTCAGCACTATCTCCGGCTGGAGGAGAAAAAGCGCTCGTTGAATAATTGCCGTGTACTCACTGCTACTCTCTACGTATCATTGGTCGTTAGCCTGATAACGCGCTGGCGTGTACTGGAAAGAACCCTGAACCTGTAATTAAGAGAACTGCGAAGCCCGTCTGTTTGCCTATAACAGCACTAACATCGGTCGCCTGTCGCCTAATCGCGGACTTAATGCGTGCACTTAGCACTAACTGTTTCGCGGCCGCGAGAACATTTTAACGTACATTGCAAGTGCTCCCTTTGTACTATCTATGTATTTTGTTCATTCTCGTTGAGTTCGGCACTGTCTCTGGTATCACACAGATACGATATTTTTTTGTTGTAGTTTGTGTCTTTACCTATAACACTATTCTTAAGTTGATAATTAGTGACATGATGATACACAATAACGGGTAACCGCTTCGTATTCTTGCGTAAGGCACTAATTACGTCCCAATCCGCGAACAATCACTTAGGAGGTAAAGGTGTGGGGAGATCGAGTTTTTCTTAGCGAAGTATTTAGAGCGTGTAATGGTGAAAGTTTGCGCAGCTCTGTCTGCAGCGCTGCGATTGACAGCACCAGATTGTTAGAGCCTTTCGACCCTCAAATTGATAATCCTTATTTCTTGAAGTGGCGTAGCACCTAGTTGTAAAAGTAGGAGTTTTGATTTATATTCCAGTGGTATTTCGTTCTCCTCTCACTGTCCAGCTTTCGAGTAATTCAAATTTCACTGCCCGACGTGGAATTTCTCGCCTTGCTGCAGATTTGTATTTTCAAATAAATTCAGCTTGTTATTCCAAGGAAGCGTATGACGGAACACAGCTACCCAAACAGGAAATTCTTAAATGGGTTGATTTCACCCAGTTAAGAGAACTCTTTACCAACTTACCCTACTGCAAGACGTATTATTATACTCCGTGCTTTACCCAAATCGTTTTCGACAGATGAGAAACAAAACAAAAAAACGTGGATGAATATCCCTATTACAGTAGGTACGACAAGAATTGAAGAAAACTACTCGCCTTTGTCCGGAGTCTTCAGATTTTTAAACCTGTCAAGGATGTGCTATTTCGAAAAATACTGCCTGCTTCCCTTCCGTGACGAGGCATTTGTGATGTTAGTGAGTCGATCATACTTCGAGCAAGCGACTACTTTCTCGAAAGCAACGGCCTCTATTGGATTCCTGATCATTGCTGCCTTCTGGTTTCGCCGACCACCACTAAATCCCAGCAGCCGGCTACCTCACTATCGAGCACTGCCTATCCCGTGCTATCCGTCTCGGAGCGAAGCGCACAAAAAGGCGGCAGTTAAAATTTCACCGAAGCGCCCGAGCTCCCGGCAGTATATCACGGTCCCACCCCCCCCCCCCCCCTCCCCACCTCCCCCAATTTCTTAGCCGCCGCTCCGCGGACGGCTGACCTTTCTCGCTACGTTTCCCACTGCATCATAAACGCCAGAGAGCTCTCTGCCTGAAAGAGTGATAAATTCTACAAGTTATTTCATGTCCCTTGCTCAAGAAATTTGCCCATTTGTTCACATTTTCCATCCATATTTTTTTGTCTCCTAGGTGCAGATGTCAGCGTAATATATTTTCGAGCTTTTCGTGCTTTTAGCAAAAAGCTGGCTATTGAAACACTAAAATAGGTATGAAGCTGCGAGCTCGAGTAACAGATGGCCGAGGTTTTCATAGGAACCGCAACGGCGGCGTATTTCGAGCCGCGACACAGACTGTGCCATTGCTTCGGACTCCTACACTGCATCATGTGGCGAATATTGCAGTTACCGCTTTTAAAGCCCTACCAAACTTTTCGCGCCGTAGTTGATAGTTACTCGCTTGAGATTTAGCGCCGTTACTTGCCAACAGTAGTAAATCACACATCTGTCTCCGTCCGCATGCGCACATAAATCAGTGTGTGTGTCCGCTGCTCGTGATCTACTAGCTAGCGTTGCTGTCTCTGGATCACGGAGCCCGGATTCGATTCCCGGTCGGGGCGGGGATTTTCTTCACCGGGGATTTGGGTGTTTGTGTTGTCCTCATCATTTCATCCTCATTCGAGAAAAAGGCGAGGCTGGACATGAAAGGACTGGGAGTTTGTACGGACACTGATAACCGCGCAATTGAGAGCCCCACAAACAAAATATCATCGCTGTTATGTATGAGTGTTGGTTGTCGGTAGATGTGAGGGTACTTCAAAAAGGAAGCTACACATTCTTATGAGAGAACAATATTTTTTTTACTGAATGCTGCGTTACACTTCATAGTGGCGCAGATACGCTACTCTATCTTTCAACATAATCACCAGGTCTCGGCAAACGACGGTCTGAACGCTCTACCATTCAATTATTCAGAAACAGTCTTCATCGTATTTATTATTACTTTACCGCCAACCGGTTTCAACCCGACGTAGCGGTCATCTTCTGGGCGTTTATACCAGTGGTCGACTGCTGGTGGTGTCACTCCTGTCTACATAACGGCAGTAAACTATTGATAGTTTGATAGTTTCCTGCCGTTATGTAGGCAGGAGTGACACCACCAGCAGTCGACCAATGGTGTAAACGCCCAGAAGATGACCCTTACGTGGGGTTGAAACCGGTTGGCGGTATAATAATAATGAATGCGATTAAGACTGTTTTTGAGTAATTGATTAATCATACTAATCGCTGCTTCATCTCCACAACCATGTTGTCCAAAGCTCTACCATTCGTTGAGTCCCTCGGCGATAGAAATCCGCTGCTTGGTCACAGAGCCATTCGGGAACTGGTGTGCGCTGAACACTCTCATCGTCGAAAATAATGAAACGAAATGATCGTATGTCGCTTTTGGCCGACGGCCTCCATCTGAAGTTGATCGGCGGCCTATCGCAAGTCGACTTGCTTGTCGATGATGATGAAATGTTTATGACAACATAACATCCAGTGCCCGAGCGGATAAAATCTCTGACCCGGCCGGGAACAGAACTTAGGTCCTCCGCATGGTGTTCAGCTGTGCTGATCACTTTTTCTTCTTCAGTTACATGGGCGGACATCGTTGGAAAAGATCTGTGATTGCTGCGAATCGGTTCCTTGACTGTGTTAACATTGTCGTGTCGTATGTTGCGAATGTCAGTGGCCTTCCTTCCTGATCAGCATCGCCCACTTTTTTGCATCCTTGGTGAAATTATTGTTGGCATCATTTCATTACGCCTGTACGCGACATTGCGTTAGATCCATATACTTCTACAATTTCACTGTGAATCTGTTTGTAGTTTAGACGTTTTACGCACAAGAAGCGTATTGTCCAGCCGATTTCAAGCTTGGACTACGTTTGCAGTTGCCGCGCCATTCAGTTTGCACACTATGATTCACGTGTTATCAGTACCGCAGCAGAACTTTGTCTCGCGGAATCCTGGAACATGAACTCACTCCTGACAAAGTGCTACTATTGTTGCGCAGTGGTCTTCGCGTGAGACGATATGAAGTCCCCACGAATATGAAATCAAGTTTCATAGCTAATTCTCCACAAATACATCTCTCAGTTTTGAGAGAATCGAAATTGTGTATCACCAATTCTTTTACAACTGACATTCGTAATCCGATATCACTGAATGCTATGAATGTTTGTGTAGTCTTTACAACAGAGATCCAACACTGATAAAGAGGACAGTTTGAAAATATTGTTGGCCGGCCGGTGTGGCGGTGCGGTTTTAGGAGCTTCAGTCTGGAACCGCCAGACCGCTACGGTCGCAGGTTCGAATCCTGCCTCAGGCATGGATGTGTGTGATATTCTTAGGTTAGTTAGGTTTATGTAGTTCTAAGTTCTAGGGGACTGATGACCTCAGATGTTAAGTCCCATAGTGCTTAGAGCCATTTGAACCATTTTTTTTTTTTTTTTGAAAATATAGTTACGTGCATATCGTGTGGAGCTATTACATTGTCCCTAAAAACTCTCCAACTATTTGCCGAACGAGAAACCTTAGTGTTTAAGACGCTGTCCTCGCATTCGTGGAACGAAATGCAAAATCCCATACGGCCATCCAGATTAAATGTGACCTAACACGATTAAAGTGAATTGTTGGATGATTTCTTTGAAATGACACCGACAGTTCTTTCGCATTCTGTACTGTGCTACGTCTCCAATAAACCGTCGTTGCATTTGTTTTCTTACACCAAATCGTCGTCGCTTATATTTTTGTACGCCAGTAGATCTCAATCTTATCGTCTTCAAAGCAAGAGCGATAGATACCGCTTTAGGGCAATGAAAGTAGCGTAGATGTGATCTACCAAGGTAGTAAGCTATGATATACTTCATACGAGAATAAATGGACGAAAGATCGTAATTAATTGTGGTTAACTCGAATAGTGTGCGCACTTTGAAAAATGTTAATCATAAAATGAATGCTCATGACCAAACAGCCAGTAGCAAACAGGTACTCAAGTAAATGAATATGCATAATCTAGCCCTTAGTCAGCCAGAGCTGATACAAAAGAGGGCGAATATAAAGTTGTTGTGGTGTCCTACGGAATGATAAATGCATCACTGTCGACTGAGCTGATACAAAATATTTATCCCTCTAAATACTAAACGACGACTCATAGAGTGACGTAAGAGTATGTAGCGCCCCGTGACCGTGAGTGGGTCAGTCGCGGCACCCACGTCAGTAGACCCGTGGAGGGGGGGGGGGCGAAGGGGGGAGGTACTTTACGGCGCGCTAGACTCTGCCGAGTGCCTTCTTCCGCATTCTCGCCCAGCACGCCCGCCTATTAGCATTTAATTGGTCCGTGGAATGCTGCACATCAGATTTCGCACACCGAAAAGGTACGCTTGTTACCGCGTGTTGTAGGCGCATGACTTCAATACCATCTCCCCTCCTGAATTCATCCAGTGAGTAGCGAAGAAAATAGATTCAGTGCCCTCTCCCCCCCCCCCCCCTACCGCTGTGAGATTTGTTAATGAGTGATTACTGGCGTTAGCAGCTCGAAAAGGTAGTCAGCTATCCCGGTCGCAATTCACGGGCGCTTGCATCCACGATTTGTGACAAATGTTCAGTCATTGCATCAGCTTCATACACGGTGGTAAAAAATCATTGTTTCCATCTTACGCTTTCTTTTTTCTCTCTTCAGTCTTTCTGGTTTTATACTACCCTCATATTTTTTCCTTAGTTGTCCATTCAGTATTTTCTATAACTTTTCTTTGCCTATTGTAGTCCTTATCTACCTCTATCATTCCTTCTAGCGCCAACTTAACCGTTCCTGAACGCCGTAAGAGTCTACCACATACTTATGTCTTCACCTATTCTTTTGAGTTCATTGTGTGCCTTACGTGCCCACTAAATTTTTAACGTATTTCGAATTACTTCGTTGTTGGGTTTCCTGTGGCCTGAGCTCCAGATGTACACTTTCAAAACCTTCTTCTTAATTTATGTTTCAGTATCTGATACTAATCTGGTATTGGACCAAGCTTTTTCTGCCTTTGCCATTCTAGTTGTCACATCTTCCTGCTTCTTCCACTACCGTGTCTTTCCCGGAAGCCCAGTCACGGCCGCCGCAGAAATTCTTTCAGGAGGGAATTTGGGGGGGGGGGGGGGGGGGGGTTGCAGGCAAGACTCTAAATGTTACCTTTTTTGTGTAAATGAGTTGGTTAGTTTCGACACATGTCAAAAGAACAACATTTTATAGATGATATACAAAACTTATTACATTCTAGAGATTGGTGGCCATCCGCTCAGTATATGCATAAAAACTCTGTGCTCCAGATTCTTGCGCTTTGTAGATGATGTAAGTTATTTGCCAGTCTGCACGTAAGTCCCAGTCTTCTAAAGGCTGCAAAAATATTAGCCTACCTCCGACTGTCGAAATCTCTCTCCACATCCACAGCAACTAGAAAGACACCTTTATTTTTACTTTATCTGCCTTCCATTACCAAGTGAATAGTCTGAATTGATTGTGTAGTACCAACTCCCGCCCTCAGACTATACTGATAAAAATGTAAATGCTGTATAGCACTGTTGGCTGGGATATCCCACGGGGTGGACTCGGCCGCCTGTCGCAAAGAGCGTTCTTTCTCCGCGCACGTTGGTTCTTTCCTTGCGGCTATCTAAGTGTAGTGACGTATGTGTGTTTGTAAAGTGTAGGTGAGTGTAATGGATGCGTGTGTAATGTAGTGTCGCGTTGTGTTGTTGAGTAATGATGATGATGATGATGATGGTGATGGTGGTGGTGGTGGTGGTGGTGGTGAAAGAAGGAAGAGAGTATAACCCGGTGGCGGATCGTGCCCTACTTCTCTCGAATAGCATCTAGGAGGCTGTCGAGCTTTACATCCTCATTCGATGAACGGATGAGTCACATGCCCCCACTTCACGACGCACTGAAGCGAGGTTTGGAATTTAATCTAGAACACTGACGAGAAGACTGGTGGTCGGAAGCTTTACACCACCATTGGTCCTCCCCTTGCCAGCGAAATATTGGCAGTGAAAAATTCATCCGCCACCAGGAATCGAACCGGCTTATCTTCGAACCATGTGGCACTGCAGCGTGCATTAGCGAACTCGGCTACGGAGTCTGTTACTAAACTGATCTTCGTGCAGTATGTTTTTCTTTGTTTCTTGTGTACATTACTCTGGTCAGCAGTTTACAAGTACGACCCACCGTACTATTTTCTTTACGATACCGTTGGTCGAAATTTTTAATGACAACTTTTATGCCGTATGCCTTACGGTATTCAGGCATTGTATCACAGCGCCTTGATTGACAGTTTATTGAGAGCAGAGCAATGTGGCGATAGTTGCCTAGTGGGGCTTAATGGTCGGGTTCAAGTGTTTCAAATGGACGCCACTTCTGTGACTTGCATGACCCTACTTATCCAAAGGGGGCTTACACTTTAACGTGGAATCCGAACTACGTGTCGTTCGTGGCAACTGTTCAGAGCGTTAAGAGGTGAAGGCTAAATTAAAAGCAGATTGAAAATTTCCATGGTCCGACCGAGATTCAATACCGCGATCTCTCCGATTCCGAGTACACCTTTCAGACAAGACTCGGGTTGCCCAATAGGATGCAGCGATAAATGCTGACCTGCGAACCAAATAACAGGATGTTGCACTGGCTTGAGAAGAAGGCCCACTCGCTAGTTCAGGCGAACTGGTGCAGCGGTGTTGGCACACGGACGGCGCTCTGCCCTCGCAGCGTCCGCCGTTCGCTGACCGCGCGCTCCGCTATTACGGCTGTGGTTTTAATTTCCGGGCAGAAATTGCGGGAGGCCGGCCTCTGCCGTGAGCCGACTCTGCTCACCAGCGCACCGGCGCCCTCACTTAGCACTCGTTAAGCGCTCTGCTTTGCGTAATGTCTGTGCTGCGCTTACCGCCTCAATCGGCGACTCCGCACTGCCCCATCAATTTGCGTCCAGCACCCGTTGCTCGGCAACAGCGCTGAAGAAAAAAAAGGGCAAGGAGCAGCTATACAGCCTGAAGGGTAGAGTGCTGTGTAGAGATTATATAAACCTACAGAAGTAGTACCGCTCGTCGGCCACAGGGAAGCGTTCACTAAGAAACGAAGGCTTTGTGTTGCTCCTCTGAATCCTTTATGTGAATGCATCGTGTCTGTTCTTTCGGACATGGGAGAATGTGGATCGGCCATGAGGGACACCGAGATGGTACGTGCAGTTGCGATAACGCTGTGTCCCGAAAGGTGCAGTGGTTCACGCACCGGCCTTGTAAGCAGAAGGTCCCGGGTTCGTATCTCGCTCCGGTAAACATTTTCACTGGTCGCCGATGATTCCGCCTAACGTCCTGCTGCAGCTGACAGCAGTGATCCCCCTCAATTTATATACAATCCTCTTAAGCCCTTGGTCATCCCTTTTTTCCTATTGTGCAACGTATGTGTCCTTTAGCTACCTTTCTCAAACAGTTGGAGTCCACAAACTCCACATCCCGGTCGTCAAGGCCCAAGGGATGTATACCTGCCTTGCGGCCTCATGTGAATGGGTATGGAGGGGTATGTGATCAGCACACCGCTCTCCTGTTCGTTGTTGCAGACTGTACTGACCGCGGAGCCGCTACTGTTGGGTCAAGCAACTCCTCAATTGGCCTCATGAGCCTGCGTGCGTTCTGTATCAGCCCTCCTACCAAGGAATAATCCTTGGCAGTACCGGGAATCGAACTTGGGTCCTCCATATACCACTGACCGCTCAGCTATGGAGGCGGATTAGTTACAGGAAAAACATGTGGAAAATGAGTGACGCATGGCACATAGAGCGTGGTGCTGCTTTGATGGCATGAGTGTTTGGTCACTTTTTAATTATCGAAGAAGCTTTTCCCCTCATAATGCTATTTGTGACTTCCTCTAATACATCACCATCCTAGAAAATCCTATGGTCACTGGGTATCGAACTCACAATTTCCCTGTCAATGAGCAACAACACAAGCCCCCAGACCGCTGAGGTGACGCTTAAGGAACTGACAGAAACAAAAGGATTACTAAATAAATTCATTAGTAGCTCGAGTCTTTAATACAATCTAATGCATTCCTTAGCTTATTTTAGAACCACTCTGGCACATGAACACTAGTTTCCGCTATCATGTTTCTCAACTACAAATGCCAGGAACAAATACCAAAACAGGAATCCCATTGTAGCAGTAACAATGGCCTGGGTGTATTTGTGTCCAGAGTCAACGAAAAAATATGAAACATTCTCTTTTACTATTCCCATAAAATTGGTTTTTGCTAAACAGCATTCGCCGGCCGGTGTGGCCGAGCGGTTCTAGGCGCTACAGTCTGGAACCACGCGACTGCTACGGTCGCAGGTTCGAATCCTGCCTCGGGCATGGATGTGTGTAATCTCCTTAGGTTAATTAGGCGTAAGTAGGGAACTGATGACCTCAGCAGTTAAGTCCCATAGTGCTCAGAGCCATTTGAACCATCAACAGCATTCCTATATACGTAACTCCGCCTGAAATCGTGCATAGCAATCGCTTCTCGGCTTTCATTTAGTCAAATACGACCATTAAATTATGCATATCTCCATTAAACCTATCATGATCGAACAGCTGTTTCGACATTTAGAACAAAATCAGTACCAAATCTATCGGTAATATTTTAATACGGCTATACTACATTTACGCTAATGGCTTTGCCGCAGTGTTAACACCGGTTCCCGTCAGATCACCGAAGTTAAGCGCTGTCGGGCTGGGCTAGCACTTTGATGGGTGACAATCTGGTCTGCCGAGCGCTGTTGGCAAGCGGGGTGCACTCAGCCCTTGGGAGGGAAACTGAGCAGCTACTTGACTGAGAAGTAGCGGCTCCGGTCTCGTAAACTGACAAAACGGCGGGGAGAGCGGCGTGCTGACCACATGCCCCTCCATAGCCGCATCCAGTGGTGTGAGGATGGCACGGCGGCCGGTCGGTACCGTTGGGCCTTCCAAGACCTGTTCGGACGGAGTTAGTTAGTTATACTACATTAACATGTTTTGTGATATATTGATCGTGCCCATAACTTTAATGTACTCAGAAGGTTTGATGATGCGGCCTTATGCAGTAAATGACGTCACATAGAAGACGTCGACGACGATGACGAAGATGTTGATGGTGATGGTGGTGAATATTTTTTTGTTAGGAAGTGGGCTAATAACCCGAAACCTCAGTTTCAGGAAAATAAAGTACTGTGGGGGGTAAGCTGTAGAGCATTTTGTTTGTCAATGTAATTATTACAATGTTTCGCGATGTTTCCGTAGGTAACACACTAGAGTAGCCAATTCATTCATGAAAATACGCCTGTCGCGTTGGGAAACTATATTGAAGGTTCCTAAGCTGTGAAGGCAGCTCTTCCGAACCTTCAAAGTTCAACATGTCTTCTGGAGACAGAGATGTGTGCATGTTTCGAAGGGTCGCTGCGTTTACCGATAAAAATACGATATTTTCTCTATTTTTTATGTAAGTACGTGTGTGTGGCAACAAACAGTTTCCATGACACCTAGAGAGACAGCACACTGACAGAAAACATGAAACTTTCCGTTTCCGTGAACGCTTCTCACCGTGTCCTATCACTTCGGTACTTTTCATCCACCACAACATACTTATTCAGTAGCTCAAACAACTCCTTCTCGGATACCGCGCATCATTTGCATTTCTGTGAACGACGCTACATATGCCTTGCTCGTATTAATCGCTCTGATTTACTTCTGCACTCAAAGTCCCAACATAGTTGAAATGTTGCCGAACTGAGACCTCCAGCCGCCGCTAGCAGAAATTTTATTTTCTCGTATATCATTTCTCGCACAGCATCAAGAAATCCTGCCGTGCAATAATTTGCTTGAACTCACCACACAGCAAGCAAGCATTTCGCTCGTAATACTCACGACTACCATATCTCTGTAAGCTACACCATCATATTTCTCTATGTAACCGTGTGCGATATCTCGCATACAGTTATAGCTAAAGTTAACCGAAAGCGGCAAGCAGCAAGCTGTTCGCATGTCAGTAAGAGATTTGTTTTATTCCTGCAGCGTCTCGGATATTTACGTGTGTAGCTTCACACCATTGCATTTATTCCTGTCTTCCGTTCCTAGCGCGCGGGAGTCTCTGCACGTGTGAATAAAGTAAGTTATAATCTTTGCGCAATGTAGCTTCACGACCAGTTAGCTGCCGCTGAAGATACTGCTATTACCGGGGGGCTTTGTCAGAACTTCTGCGGTCTTGCATCAACTGAGTTAGCAACTGACTGAGATGTCATTTCCCGTTATGAATCGTGGGACTGCATCTTCCAAGATACTGCAGGCTGCAGTGTATTCTTTCTCCGCTGATTTGATCATCTCATCTGTATATGCAATCTAATCTATCCATCCTTGTAGTCCACTGTCACCCTTTCTCTGGCCTCACAAATACACTGTCTATAGTATTAAATTTCGCAGCTCTTGCGCAAAATAAACCTTTCAATGATAACGCTTTCCTAATCGAATCCTCTACCAACTGGCTTAGTGCTTCGTTTGCAGTACAGTCTGTGACGACGACAGCTATCTGATGTATCTCCTCCCCTGACACTGACCAACGTAGAGATATGACTTTTTTTTTAATTTAGTGGCTTTCGGTACATGCCGGTAGAGTTATCTCGACACTTGAAATATGATTCTAGGATTGGTTTCGTTTTCACAGTACATGTTATATACTGCTTTAAGTCGCAACCTGGTACGAAGCTACACAGGCTTAACAAAGGACAGATTGCGACATAATCTTGACATCCACAGTATACTGAAACAAATAAGCAAGATGAGAATGTAACAGAAGATACACAGAGGTATTTATGTTATAAATATCCTACTAGTAACGCAATAAAAATAAGACCGTTGGTATACATTTTGGATCTTCCCATTTCAAGCCATATTAATAACTATGTATCAAAATTAACAATAAAATGCTCTTTTGTATGTCCTGTCAGAATTGTTTTAAAAGCTGCGGATAGAAAATTGAATATTTGTGCAGTCTATAAGTACCGTGTAGATAGAACACGAGATTAGTATATAATAACCAGATTTGGGTATCACAGCCACGTGTAAAGATACACCAGTCTTCAGACACATACATCTAGGAGGAACATAGTGACATACATTTATAGGCTGAGCCTTCCAAATACCGCTGAGTAGCAAGTGCAAATATCGTCAGTTAATTGTGCTTTGGCCTTCCCCCGGCATTCTAATTATGAAAACCATTAGATTAGCAGCGGATTGAGCTATATCTGGATGTTGGCTCTGTTAACCAACTCTTCCAGTATTTCGTGTATTTCTGTATCAGTGGATGCTGACAAGGTTTAGAGCCTGCTTGGGAACAGCTGCCGGCCGCCATGGCCGAGCGGTTCTAGGCGCTACAGTCTGGAACCGCGCGACTGCTACGGTCGCAGGTTCGAATCCTGCCTCGGGCATGGGTGTGTGTGTTGTCCTTAGGTTAGTTAGGTTTAAGTAGTTCTAAGTTCTAGGGGACTGATGACCTCAGAAGTTAAGTCCCTTAGTGCTCAGAGCCTTTTGAACCATTTTTTGGGAACAGCTGACCAAGCGCCTGAAGATTTCATGTAAGGAAATTGATATGATACGTGTTCCGAGGACGTTGTAATTAGATATGGTTTCTATCTTCTTCCTCTCTGGCGCTTAGGTTGAGCCGAAAGAGGTGTCTGTTGTACTTCCAATGACTAAATTCCAGCCGCGCTATGTCCTGAAGGTCCTCGGTGTATATATTTTATTATATCATGGTACTCTTGGAATCGTGAAATCAATGAGTGCACAGCGGCTGCTTTCAATTTTAGACTTCCTCGACCATTCCTCTTGCCAGTCTGATGACAACTGCTTTCGGAATATGGGTATCATATCGGTGAGAGGGAGTTGATAATATTTAACAGCTCTATGTAGAGATGCTTGCTTTGTTAGGACATCTACATATTCATTTCCAGGTATCCGAGAATGGCCTTTCATCCATACCATCAAGATGTTGCGACAGTTCCGCTGCACCCGAAACACAAACTCGACATTTGCTGCAGCTATTCGTACAACTATTATGGTTGTTTGTAATAAGTTGTAGGGCTGGCATGCCACCAGAGATTATGACTATTGTGTGTGCTGTTGCCGTCTGTACAAATTGCAGGCCTTCCAGAATTGCAATTAGATCAACAGTTGTAATAGTGTTGTGTGGGTCCAGATAATAAAAGCCTTGTCGTTAGCTTTGGGGTACCCAATAGGCACTGCCACTGTCGTTATTTGACTTGGATCCATTTGTAGTGCAGTGATTAAAGCACTGTCCAGCTAATACAGATTTAGGTTCACCGTATTTTCAATAAAATTGTTGGCTGGTCCTCACAGTAACGCCACGGTCGATTTCCTTCCAAATCCTTGAGCAACTGAGCTACTGGGTCTCTAATAATCACCAAATCTCAATTTTAAATGTCCGTCACATTTCAGTTTTTAAAGAGCGTGACGTGCTCCAGATCTTCACCACTAGCCTTGTAATCGCGTAATTTAGGATACTTTTCTTTGCGACACTATCTAGTGTTCATCGACATTTTAAAAAGAAATGTCACTGCGTGGTATACCAAGTCGAAATACAGTTTCAGCGTTCTGTATTTTCCTCTTCATTATCCCGCGACGATACTGTCCGGTGGACAACAGCGACATCGGTGGACAATGTGACAGTGTTGTTGATCGTATCTGATTAATCAATTAAGTTCCTTTCGCGTGCACTTTTTATGTTATACGTTAAGCTGCTATACAATGAAGGAATTTCGGATTGTGCTGATTAGTAACGAGATGTGTCTCGTCCAGTTTCTCGTTTCGTACTAGTTAAATCTGCAGGATGTTGCTCAGTAGCGCCAGGAAACCCTTTACTTTGTAGATACTTTGAAGGTTTGAAAAACCATACTTGTGTGTTTCGTGTTGCAACGGTTAAGGAACTGGATGCATATTCGAGAGGAGCTAGTGTCGACTCACCTTCCGGCTACACAAACATCGGATTTTCGTGGTTCTCAACAACTTCAGGCGAATGCCACTATTACTTCTTTTGAACAAGGCTCGCCCGATATCACACCAATCCTTGTCCAGTAGGATGTTAGGCCACTTTCTAATGACCTCGTCTTCGAACTGACTTTAAATCCTAGTCTCTCCCTCCCTCCCTCCCTCCCTCCCTCCCTCCCTCCCTCTCTCCCTCCTTCCCTCCTTCCCTCTCCGTCTGCCTCCCTCCCTCCCTCCCTCCATCCATCCATGTTGCACTGCTGGTGTCGGTAAACTACGTCATTTCTGACATAACTGTCACCACGAAGAACGTGTCTTACGTCTACGCTGGAAGCTGTTCCCCATTAATGCAGAATAATGAGGAAAACGAAGGGACGTGGAGTGACGGACTGCAGCGGAGTCCCATTGCCTTCCTCGGGATAACTGCCGCCCACGAGCGCTCGTATGACATGAAGACGGGGGTCCGGCGCCGCCATCGTCCCGGCAGCAGCGGAGGGCCGGGTAATGAAATGACAACGGCGCAATTACGGGCTCAGGGACGGCGCGACAGCCGTGGCCAATGCGTGATGGAGGGTCGCCGGCCGCCGCTTTTATAGCGCGTAAACACCGCCATAACGCCGGCGCTGCCCAAACACCGCCGCTATCTAAATTGCCCATCGCCATCGGCGCTCCGTGTCGTCTGCGTGCGACTGTCTCGCGCGCTGCCCGGCACTGCCTGCCGTCGCGGCTTCGAACCCCCGAATGTGCAATTTTGCGACGACCTTTAACTCAGAAGAACCAGGAAGGTTACGTTCGAAGTTTCAGCAGACGATTCGTTGCTTCCACCGTATAAGGAGCTAGATGACGTCACTGCGCCAACCTGGCACGGGCGCGCACAATGCCTGTCTACGATGGTCCCGCACGGAGGTCGTGACTTCGATTCTCACCCTGTGCAATTTCGCAACAGTCCTTAGTTCATCTCACAGCAAATCAGACGCCACACGTACCCCGCTAGCAGTACTGTGATGTGCCTCTAACTCTATTATGCTGCAGAGTAAAGACGTGTAGTTTCCCCAAATCATTGAAGCTTCCCGGAAGCTGAACTTGTGTGCCAGATCGGCAATCGAAACCAGAACCTTGCCATTCGGAGGCAATGCTGTTACCTCCTGATCTACTCATGCATGACTCATGATCCGCTCTCACAGGTTTACTTCCGTCACATCCTCTTTCCTATCTTCCATACTTAATTTGTCCTGCATACCTTACGTGACTAGGAGTAAAGGATATGACGGACTAAAGGATATTGCGGACTAATGGCTTAGTCACATCCTAGGGCATTGTTCCCAGAATGAATCTTTGGAATCTCTGCAGTGCCACATGCATTTAGCCTGAGACGTCTTTGATTGCGTCTTTGATTGCGATGCTAACACTACTAAGCATGATCCACATGAGCTAAAACTTGAGCTTTCTGGAATATTAACACCATCCTCATTGTCAGCAGATGGTTGTCTGCCGGGAGCGACGTCTGCTTCTTTTACAGTCGTGTTCAAAGTTGTCATTGGCCAATTCTATTGGCGATGACGTTAGCTGGGGGGCAGGGTTTCGCGTGCGCGAATGCAGAAAATCCGTTATGTGGTATATGAGCCTCCTCCTCCACCGGGCAGCAGTTGAAGGGTGAAAAGGTAACAGACATCAGCCCCAACATCACCTATTCCATTAAGAAATATGATTTTTGTTTGTATCTCTTTCAAGAAGCCCGTCTCAAGTGCTCGTTTCCAGGCAGCACGCAGATTATAAACTCCGTCTCTCATAAAACTGTAGAGTTCATGCGAGTTTCTACCGTTTCTTTTATTACGGTATCTGAGAAGAGGACCTTCGTTTCTTCAGAGTTTATCTTAGCACTATCGTAAGGCTGTGTGCCGCTGTCGCTGATTTCCCAAGACTGCTATACTTGATTTACCGTCTATGTTCAACGCAGCGCTCGGCGACAGTGCGGATTTTCTGATGATGATGATGATGATGATTAGTGTTTTAGGGCGCACAACAGCGAGGTTATCAGCGCCCGTTCCCAAAAGTTCAATTCAGAGCCGAATTGTGAGAGAATTGGACGGATTTTCTGCCCAACGTAACTTTCACCTCATTCAGTCATCTACTGAGGAAGGAGATGCTGTGAATCTTCGAAAGCTCGCGTTTTAGCTCTGATTAAGTTTAAATGTTGTCGAGATGGTTGCCTTTACCGATCATGCTTGTTTCAGCACTGAGCGAAGCTTTGCCAACGGGCGCACAGATGGTCATAATTTTCCCTGCCATCGGGGACAACAGGAATGGCACTCACTGACAAAAAATAATCACTGCTACATCAAATTGAGAGGATACACCCTTGTAGTAAAACATTGATGGATTTGAATCATAAATTACGGGGAAACATGGAAAACAAGAGAATCGAAGCTTGGTTCAAATGGCTCTGAGCTCTGTGGGACTTAACCTCTGAGGTCATCAGTCCCCTAGAACCTAGAATTACTTAATAGAATTACATAGAATTAGAACTACTTAAACCTAACTAACCTAAGGACATCACACACAGTCACTGCCGAGGCAAGACTCGAACCTGCGACCGTAGCGGTCGCGCGGTTCCAGACTGAAGCGCCTAGAACCGCTCGGCCACAACGGCCGGCAGAATCGGAGCGTTTGGGATGTGGTACCATAGAAGGATGTTGAAAATAGGTAGACCGATAAGAAATAAGGCGGTTAACCGCACAAACACCGAGGGGAGGGACCTGTGGAAAGCACTGAGAAGAAGATACAGAATGATAAGGCATGCGTTCGGACATCGGACAACTTCCATGGTACTTGAGGGAGCCATGGGAGATAAAAATTGTATGGGAAGACAGAAATCGCAATCTATCCAAACAGATAATTGTGGACATAGTGTTTCAATGCCATTCTGAGATGAAGAGATTGGCACAGGAGGGGAAATCGTGGAGGGTCACATCAAACCAGCCAGAAGAATTATGTAATTTTTTTGGCGGGGAACAGTGGTTTTTCTTGGTATTTTAAAATAAGCATGAACAGTCTCGACCGCAAGATTTTTGTGGTTACCGGTTTCGATCATATGACTTTCTTCAGACATCATACTATGGGAGTAGGCGGTTTGTGGAGTTCGCAACGCTTGCTCCGTTCTCCGCCAACGCCTACCACCATGGTATGAGATCTGAAGATGGTCCGTAACCAACCGAAACAGGTAACCATAATAATAAAGGTTTCTTGCGGTCGAGACTGCTTCTGTTCATTTTAGAAGGATGATTACTTTAATCCAATAGGTAAGAGCGATCATCAGTCGGATCCCTAACGGGTATAACACGAGAATGGAGGGATTCATACGATAGTCAGTTAATACTGCTAGTCTTTATAGAACTACAGTGTACTTATCTGATGGTGTAACTGCAGAGTTAGAAATTTTTAGACGCCTCGGCTAGTGCTCCGAGCCTAACGCCTGCGAAGGTACTACATAGGCGTCGCACAAGCAGCGTCCTATAAAAAAAAAAGGACGACGACGACGACGAGAATGTAACGTGACGGTGTTCACAAAGTGCACCATTACGAGCGCAGTAAATCTGACCGCGGGCCATTAATAAGAAATTTCTGGCGGTGTTTATGCACGTCTGGCGCGGCCGGAGTATCTGGCCAGCCTCCCTGCCGCTTCCAGGGGTCGCAATTAAAATGATGATTTATCTGGCGGCCATTTTTCTTTGATTTACGGTCTCCTCGGTGCCAAAGGGAAAGTATGGGACCCCAGACGCTGAGCAGCGCTGCGTGCTTAGGGTGGGTGCGTCGCTGCTGAGAGGCACGCCGTCTCCTACACCCAACAATTCACCGAGAGTTGCGAACCCGTCTTACTGACAGCGGATCTACCTCCGTGCAGTAACTCACTCTTCACCACGAATCTTTCTCAACCCATACAAATACGTGGGCGAGTGACCAAATGCTAACGCATTTGCCTTATAGCGTTTTGTCGCTCCCATGTATGGACATAGGCACAGGGAGTGGAAAAGATTGCATATCATAAATGTAGTATATGCTGATTATGTGCTCGCTTCTTCTTATCATTTCTATCTCACAGCAAAAACTTCCGCCGTATCATCATGTTCCGTACATTGCCCACAGATGGCACTGTTGCTTCTTTCGTAACATGTATACGTTTTCGAAAAACTACCAAATTAATACTTAAAATCAGGGCATTCGTGGCGAATATGAGCTTTGCTTTCATTTTTCCACATTTTCAGTCTCTCTCTCTCCCTCGCTCCCTCTCCCCCTCCCTCTCCACCTCCCCCCCTCCATGTTGTGTAATTAAGAATAAAAAATAAGATTTCTTCATTTACTCGAAAATCGTACACTACTTGAAATAAGGAACATGACTACATGAGAAAGCTGTACTCTGTGCAACTGCGATTTAGTACTGTACTAATCGAAAACAGAAAAATCATACATATCAGAAGAAGAATCAAGAGGTTATACTCCTTCGTTTCGAAGAAAGGAGATTTAAAGTTTGTCTTGTCGACATCGTGGTCATTTGTGACGAATCAATTACACAGTAGAACAAGGTTTAAAAAAAATTTGTGGCACAACTTGACTAAAAGGAGGGATCTGTTGACAGGACACATCCTGAGGCATCAAGGAATCGCAATTTGACAACGAAAGGGAGTATGGAGAATAAATATTCTGAAGAATGTTCAAGCGAATGGACCGCAACATTCGTCTGAAGTGAGGAAGTCACAACAAAAAATCAAATTGCTAGATGTTCATCTTTGGAATCGAGTCCCCACGAAAATGATGCCAGTGTCCTAACTATTGTACAACTTTTTTTTACAGAATAATGATATAAATGCTTGTTGTGGTATCGGATGAAATAAATGTATGAAGGTGGTATCTGATCAGATTCCTTTACATTCTACCTCCGCGTCGTATGTACAGTAATACGCCTAGACGTAGAATTTGACATATTACATGTTCACACTTGACGTATCCTATCATACTGATGGTCAGGTGAATCACGAAATAAGATCATACCATTTACCCATTCTATATTAAAAGTTTCGGTGAACGTTGTACTTTCTCAGGTTTCTTCTCTCGGGTAGAAGACAACAATCCATCAGACCTAGTTGATGTGTCCGGTGAGCTTTGTTACGTTTGAGCGTTACGTAGGAAGGGCAAGCGGATCACCGCAGAAAATGGGACACTGTTTCGGCAGAAATACAGCAACATCCCTAGATCATCTGGTTCAAATAGGCTCTACTTCAGTAGTGTCCTAGGAACGACCAAGACTATCATGGTCAAATATTACGTCAAGAGCCGTAACTCCGAGAGAAATTCTTCTTTTCTAAGGTTAGTGATGTACATTTTCGACCGAATTCCACTGGAAGACAACGTAGCCATAATTGAAGCGAACACTCACTCCTTTCGTTGCATAATAGGAGCTGTCAGCATTGGTACACAGACGTCATCGTCGCCAGAGCTCTCCGGCGACAAAGCGCGCGTCACTCCACACTTGCAGAAACGCCCCCGCCGGGCAAGGTGTGGGCGGATGGCTTGTGGCGCAGCACGAGGCCGTGATTTACAGTGCAGTCATTACCGCGGACGGAACACAAACACACTTTGATGAACGTCGCATAAATCACTCGCGGCCGCCCATGGCGAGGACAGACAGCCCGAATGTATAATGTTTTTCAATTACGTCCGCTCCGCTTGCCACGAGCGGCTGAGTTATGCCTCACTGTCTTCTTATTACGTAATGGCTGCACTGCCTGAAATCTCTTGTGGGCATTCTGTTATCTCCCGCTGGGCGTCTCTGTTTCCGGCTTTTTTACCTTACTAGTCCTCGTGCGGAGGTTCTTACTCACTCCTTGTGACCGATTATCCGCACCGCCGTCCTCAGGTTAAAATGATCCTCGTACAATCTGTCATCGCGATTGCGAGGTAAGTGAGAGTTGAAGTTCGCGAGATTGATGTGTATGCTGGCACATTTCCAAAAGTTGAATTCCATGTTCATTTATTCTACACTTAATGGCTATTTACTTCATGTACGTAGTAATAACTCATGACAAAAGATTATCAGTATTAGTGTCTCCGCTGAGTGTAAATTGTGGAAGGCTTTCTCCCTCTCTCACTCGGAGGTGTTTATAAATGCATGCTTCAAGCGGTTTCTCTCTTCAGGCACTTTACTTAGTTTCTTTCATCTCGCTTTTGTGCTATTTGGTGATGAGTATACATCGGCCATGAAACTTCCTGGCAGATTAAAACTGTGTGCCGGACCGAGACTCGAACTCGGAACCTTTGCCTTTCGCGGGAAAGTGTTCTACCAACTGAGCTACCCAAGCACGGCTCACGCCCCGTCCTCACAGCCTTAATTCCGCCAGTACCTCGTCTCCTACCTTCCAAACTTCACAGAAGCTCTCCTGCAAACCTTGCAGAACTACCACTACTGAACGAAAGGATATTGCGGGGACATGGCTCAGCCACAGCCTGGGGGCTGTTTACAGAATGAGATTTTCACTCTGCAGCGGAGTGTGCGCTGATATGAATCTTCCAGGAAGTTTCATATCAGCGCACACTCCGCTGCAGAGTGAAAATCTCATTCTAATTCTTGGGTATTTCTCACCAGTTAAACACGTGTCTCGTGTCGGATTAATGGAAAGAGAAGATCCACGGAAGAGTAGCGGCTAAGTGAGCCCGAGAGCGTTACAGATGCATAACAAATTCAAGTGACAGTCGGTGCAATAGAGGCGGTGGGCTTCATGGTGAGGTTTGTTGTTGAAGTTCAGAGAGTTAAGTTTCCAACAAGCGTCGGGCAGCATATTTCTTCCTCCGACATTCGTCTAGGGGAAATGACCAGATACGCAGATAACATAGAGCGCACATGGAGTCTGATCGAAGTCGTTCTTCCGACGGAAGAATGAACAACCTAATTGTGGCTTCCTGAGCAATTCTACAGGGTCTGGTAGCCGTTGTCAACGAAGATAAAATCCTCTGACCGATTGGATCTCGACATTTTCCTCCTCTACTTCTTCAACAGTTTCGACGTTTCGACCAGGAGGCAGGGAGCTACTTCTGAAGTCCTCCGGCGTCCGCAGGTGGCTGAACACGCATCACACTTCACGTCGAGGTTAAAGCTTCTCACCCGCAAGCCCTAAGTGCGCATGCGCCGCAGCCGTGGGACTCTGCGCCTGCGCAGTGGCGGGTCGCGGGTCACGGCCGGGCTGGGCCAGGCCCCGCGGAACGAATCGGCAGCCCGCTAGACGCCGCGGCGAGCCACGCCGAGCCCGCGGTCCGCGTAGCGGCGGGCTCGCCTCCTGATGTCTCATTCTCGCATTTTACAGCCCCCGCCTGTTTGGTTAACACAGAGGCCAAAAAAAGAGAGAACCCAGCGCCGGGTAGTAAAACGACGCCGGCTGCCGTAACTCAAGACACTTTATTTGGTTCCTTTCTCCTCTCGACAGTATGAAAGGGTCAACAAACCGTCCCAGAGGTCGTCCGATTTTTCTGTTCGGAGAAAACTTCTGATCCGTGAAAGTGACGCCCCTATGCGGGTTCCGGATTACTCATCAATCAGGAAAACCTGACATTCACGACTGTGTAACTGTGGCAGCGTTTGTAGTCGGGATATCGACCGGTGGGAGATGAAAGACCACTATTCAGTCTCGTGAACAGTATTTCACCTTCAAAGCAAACAAGAGCAGTGGTGAAGATACAGACACCAAGTATTCTGGAGAAGCGAGGCTCAGATTCCATATCGGCACCCCTGATTTACGCCTGTGGAATTTTTCACGAAGCCGATTGGACAGCGTTCTTACATCTGAAATTCAAGCTATCGACCATAATTACGATTTCCATCGTATTGGGATCAACCATTCGCTATGTATCCTGTAGACTAGTAGTAGTCGTCAAACGTTTTTGCTTAGGAGCCAATACTGACAATTTACGGTGGCACCTTGGGTCGCTTGACTACTGGCACTGTGAGACAGTTAAAAAGTCGGAGGAAGACGATGGCATAGCATCTCCGATAGAATCATGTCTAATAAAGCACTTTTGGTGTTCAGACCAAACGTTTTGTTCATTTTACCTGAGGCGCATGCCCACAGACATTTGGAGGTGTAAGTAGACGTTCTCTAGGAGGTAACGCGGAGGTATCCATGTGACTTTCAAATTTCGGTTTTCTACTTCAGCCTAAAACAAAAGGTTTTAAAATAATACAGTTTCTTCATTACAGGCTCCATTGGTTCCATATTACACTTCATGATTCCATGTTACAAATATTAGGCAGTTCACATACGACTATGCATTTTCTGATAGAATTTCTGCAGACATCACACGAAATTCCATTTATCCTTACACTGAGGTGACAAAAGTCGTGGGATACCTCCTAAGATCGTATCGGACCTCCTTTTGCCTGGCCTAGGCCAGCAACTCGACGTGGCGTGGACTCAGCAAGTCGTTGCAGAAATATCGAGCCGTCGAGAATTGCGAAAGTGTTGCCGGGCAGAATTTCGCTGTCGAACGCATCTCGATTATGTGCCATAAATATTCGATGGGATTCATGTCGGGCAATCTGGGGCCCAGATCATTCGCTGGAACTGTCCAGAACGTTCTTCAAGCCAGCTACGAACAATTGTGCCTCGCTGACATGACACATTGTAATCCATGAAAATTTTCATCGTTGTTTGGGAACATCAAGTCCATGAATGGTTGCAAATTGTCTCGAGGTGGCCGAACATAACTAGGACCACTCCATTACATGTAAACACAGCCCACACCATTGTAGAGACACCACCAGCTTGCACAGTGCCTTGAGGACAACTTGGGTCCATGGCTTCGTGGGCCTGCGCCACAGTTCAACCATAGCATCGGCTCTTACCAACTGAAATGGGGACCCATCTGACCATGCCATTATTTTCCAGTCGTCTAGAATCCAACCGACGTGGTCACGAGCCTAGGTGAGGCGATGTCGTGCTCTTAGCAAAGACTCTCGCACTGCAGTTATTTCACGCAGTGTTGCTTGTCTGTTAGCACCGACAAATCTAAGCAAACGCCGCTGCTCTCGGTCGTTAAGTGAAGACCGTCGGCCACTGCGTTGCCCGTGGTGAGAGGTAATGCCTGAAATTTGGTACTCTCGGCACATTCTTGACACTGCGGATCTCGGGAAATCGAATGCCCCAACGATTTCCGAAATGGGATGTCCCATGCATCTAGTTCTAACTATCATTCCGCGTTCAAAGTCTGTTAATTCCCGTCGTGCGGCCGTAATCACGTCGGAAACCCTTACACATGAATCAAGTGAGCACAAATGACAGCTCCGCCAATGCACTGTTCTTTTATACCTTGTGCACGCGACACTACCGCCATCTGCATATGTGTATATAGCTATCCCATGAATGTCCGCTCAGTGTAAAATTATGTAATAGTAAATATACGATAATAACTTCGTAGAATATAACGCCTCATAATTACGTTTTATGTCTTTCACATTTTTGTAAACAATTCTTTACAAATGTGTGACTAATACCTGAAAGTAGGTTACACATGTTCGATACAAAAACAAAGCAGCAAGTGATATCAACGTCAGCAGCAGCGTGCATACTATATACTATTTAAGGGACAGTCGCATGCGGAAGTACTGAAGTAACAGGCGGACGGTGTTGCTGCAACGCGGGGAGAAACCGCTATGAGTCACAGCGAAGTGGCTTATCATAAAGGTGTTCGCATCGCACGAACAGTGCATCGAATTCGAGGAAACGTTTTCCCGAGCTTTGTGCGTCACCAAGCTCAAGGACACCCTGACTCACTTCCTGCCGACCACGCTCCCGCAGATAGTCGCATATGAGCGTGTGTCACCGCCGTGCGCCGTAATTTCCCTACTGCACTAAAGGAGAAATCGCCACGAACGCCGCGATTAAGCCGGCAAGGGATTCATGAACGAAGTGGATAAAATATGTTCCGCTCTTTGAAGACCGCACTGACACACTCCAGAGGATGTAAAAGATTCGGCAGTTAGTCGTGGGTAAAGTCTGAGAGACTAACATTCCTACCCGTCGAATGACGTAAGTATTATTACTTTCTGAACAGCTACAGTCGTGTCTTTTTTTCTTTTTGCGTAGCTGTAACATCTTGGAATTTTATTGTGAAGCGCAGCATTTGGTCTTTCTCCTGCCATAGCCTTTATGTTCATTTTTCTGAACCGACCACATTTTTACCTGTCCGATCGGGTGCTACTGCTCCTGCCGTTCTTTTCATTGTTGGCAATCGGTTGTTTTATCGTTTCGAGCACTTCTCTGATACATCGGATCCAACGGGGGATAAATTTGGCTTACACTCACAGTTGTCTGCATAAATGCGTGATATGACTTCCTACTACACTGTGTGTGGTGCACAAATTCCGTCAGACAGTTTACGATGGAACGAGGCAAGAAGATGTGCGATACGCAGAGACAAACGCTCGCGTGTCCTGTCAACCGAGAGAGAATGGTCAGTCGGGCTAACAGCATGAGTGCGCTTCTTCCACGACATACGATGTGATGATGGTTGCAAGACATTTGTTTTTCCATACTGTCTATTGGCGGCGATCACTTCTGCTTCGCGGAAAACACCGAGAACGTAAAAAAATGTCTTCTTATAACGAGGAGCAGGTTGATTCTGAGTGCATGGTCTCCACAATGACTACATCTCTCTCCCGATGACGTAATTTTGCTGCATTGGTGCCAGACAGTTCAATGCTCCAGACTAGGGCGTTGCTCAATATTTTGCCGTTTATAAGTATTCGGGTTATTAATGGTACTTTGCTCCCCAATTTTTCATTTAATATAACAGGACTAATGGATTGTTACCAAACTGAATGCTTTCGAATGTCATTCAGAGTAGAAGGTGGAGCTGGTTTTAAACGCCGCAGTGCTTCACTAGAAGTGGGAGGGAAAGAAACGTAAGTGAGAGAGGAACTGGAAAGCAGACGACTTCTCTCTGTTTTTCGTTTGTTTTGCATATGATTAGGGCCGCACATAATTCAGAGTTAGTCCATTGTGTACTCTATACCCTTAGAAAATATAAAGTGCATTTTATAAGTAATAAAAAAATTTTGATCGGTTAACTGCTGTGCTTTGATGTAACCAAAGCAATTACTTTTGATGAAAGTACAGTTTACATGTACATACATACTTAATCTGTATTATTCTTGTGTTTTTTGTACTCAATAGAATGTTCATCATCATGATCAAAGGCAGGAGTTTCCTGTTGTTATTGATAAGTGCGAAAGTTGTTTATGAACAAAAGAAACATGTCGTATATAAGCTCGTCGAAGTATTCTTTGGTTCAAATGGCTCTGAGCACTATGGGACTCAACTACTGTGGTCATAAGTCCCCTAGAACTTAGAACTACTTAAACCTAACTAACCTAAGGACAGCACACGACACCCAGCCATCACGAGGCAGAGAAAATCCCTGACCCCGCCGGGAATCGAACCCGGGAACCCGGGCGTGGGAAGAAGTATTCTTTCTTGAGGAAACTAAGTCTTCTAGCTCTGTCTGATAAACCTGTATTGTTTTTTTATTTTTACTACAACATCCTTCTGTTACTGATCAACAATTTTCTAATAAAAGCTGAATTAAAAATTAAATTTCAACTTTGCTACAAATACCATTTATTTTGAAGTAATAGTCTGGAGGATAACTGTGTAGAACAAAAATGTTCCATTGTTACACAGCCCTTTATATCCTCACTCAGTTTCTAGGCGGTTCGCTGCTTCCAGTTTCTAGGACAGTCCAGTAAGACACTCATCGCATATGCAAACAAAGCGATCGTAATTAGGTAACTCCAGACAGGTATGCAACACATCTAACATACAGGTAATGCGGTTACAATAATCACTGACCAAAGCTATCAGGAAAACCAGCGAGTCTACACTTGTGGTAGTCTACGGTATTTTCACAAGCCTATACCTTTTTAAACCTCGAGCATGCACAATCGAGCTGCAATTTCCACATTTCTATTCTGTTTATATTTGGAAGGAAGGAGGGTTAAATGTTCTGTCGAAGGCGGGTTCTTTAGAGATGGAGCATATTCTTGCATTTCGGGGGGGGGGGGGGGGGCGCTTAGAGTGGGGAAGGTCCAAAAATGGCTCTGAGCACTATGGATCTTAACATCTGAGGTCATCAGCCCCCCTAAAACTTAGAGCTACTTAAACCTAACTAACCTAAGGACATCACACACATCCATGCCCGAGGCAGGCTTCGAGCCTGCGACCGTAGAGGTCGCGCGGTTCCAGACTGAAGCGCCCAGAACCGCTCGGCCACACCGGCCTGCTGTGGGTAAGGAACTTGTCTGTTTAAAGAAACTGTACCGATATAACTTAGCGATTTAGGGAAATGAAGGTGAACCAAAATCTGGATTACCAATGGGCGACTTGAAACGCCATCCATCCAGTATGCTAATAACAACGCCAGCTCACTGGATCTCACATGGACATAAGCGTGTGAACGGAAAAGCGTTGCTAGTAACGAGCCAAAGGTGCTGCATCCTCTTACACGTGGCCTCTCCGCCGCCTCCTCCACATCCTTCAAGAAAGCTGACCCGACCTCATCGGCATCCAGTCCAGAGGAAGAGGTAGTCGTCATTTACAATGTTCCGCGCAGCCTGCCGCTAGCAGCCACATTGCTTGCGGACCGGTCTCCTGACACAGCTGGGAAGAACTTGTACCCTGTCCGGGGCGTGGCTGCGGCGAGTACCCATGTTAACACTCGCCGACAAGTTCGCACTACAGTGCGCACACCACCGAGCCGATAGCGATCGGACGCAGCGTGTGCAGAAACACTCGCGAAACAGGCGAGCGCGCTTGTCCGATCCACCGATTTCGTGGGCGCGTTACACTTATCTATGATGCCGTTACATCTTACTAGTCCCCACTACAGCCTTTACAGTCGAGATAGCGGATGTAAAAGATTACTTATAGACTACACTTGTCAGCGGTGCACTACAGCACAAACAGGTCACAGAAATCGTTATTGCGCCAAAGTGGAACATCCAGTCCAATAATGAATTCTTCTCGGGGTTATCAGCTGAGTGGTGGCGTCGTCTTGTCGGAACGTTTCCACGAGTTTCGTACCCATCGTCTTCTGGCGAAACGTTGCGACAAGACGACACCACCACTCAGCTGATAATCCGAGAAGAATTCATCATTGGAATACGCCGAGAAAGACTGCAATCACATATATCCAGTCCAATAATTCAATAACGCTAAATATCGAAAGTTGAGGAATCGTGCAAGAACACAGCAGTTTATGTAGTTTTCATTCCTGATCTTCGTGATTTTTTTAAACAAGTGAAGTAGTAATGAATTGAGAGTTCATTAGCATCTACTGCACTCCATTTTTCATAATATGAAGATAAATTACGGTTAAGCGCAGTGACCATTCTGTTTCTATTTTCTCTGTTATCGATACGTAACTAACGATTAGTTTGATAACTGCAACACCACCAGATTTTTTGATAAACGTTGCTGAATGTGGGTGTAATAACAACTATCGTTACATAGACAACGTAATTCCTAAAGAACGTAAAAGTGACAGTAATTGTAATACCACGCACCAGCTGACGCTCATTGTAGCAATCGTCCTTCCTAATTAGGCAGAAACCGGTAATAACAGTTTAAAATGTTACCTAGACTGTTTTTTATGTAAATTATAAAGTGAGTGACAATCGTTGAATGGCTCCCGGAGTTTCTTCCTTCCCGACAAGGCATGAATGTGCTGGGTTGGGTACAAGGCCTCTCTACGACGTCTGCCTGAATTAGGACTTGCAACATTGTTTACGGTAAACTGTTGAATGGAGACGATAGGCTTGAATGCTACGTTTTTGCTACTGACTACTTGCCGGCACATGGTATTTCTCTCTCTCTCTCTCTCTCTCTCTCTCTCTCTCTCTTTCGCAGTCGTTACCGACTGCACGCGTGAACGGCAAGGGAATTTCCTAACCAACTCCATCCGATATTTACATTTATACTTGGAAGAGTAACGATTTATGTAAATCCAACAAGATGAAGTTTCCACTCCCCGTATTACAATTTCTCTAATTACAATACTAAAGCCTCCTCCTCTCTTTTCCCTAGCGTTTATTCCGTCTAGTATCAGCTCCGCCTTTTCGGTATTTGATAAAATGAACTTCATTATTTACCTCTGTCAACGGTTGCTATACGTGCCGCCACAGTAGTTAAGATAAACTAAGAGGGGGAAGCCGTGTGAGCTATCCGTCTGTGAACCGTGTGAATCTTGTTCTGTGTGTGATCGTATTTCAACTTGTTGTGTGTCGTATTCACAAAGACGGAATTTAGAAACCAGCCCAGCATTTGCGTAAAACTGCCTGAAAACTACAATCAGACTGGCAGTTGTACCAGCCCACGGTCGTTAATCTGCGGCGTGAATTGAATCCATGTCTGACTCGTCTTCATTTACAGTAATTCAAGATTCGATGGAAAATTTAATCGAGATTTGTGGCTCTTCCTGAATGTCCTCAGCAAAGTGGGACATCGTTAGCTCTGGTCCTGATTCAATCCCCAGGAGCGACAGAGACTCTTGCTGGTATAGCTCCGTCCGAGACAGTGCAATCGAATAAGTACTGGAAGACTGACGGCTTGTGCCAGAGACATTAAAAGCTGATAACATTATCTCGAATTGCCAGCCGCGTGAAGTGGTTTCAAATCCACGAACTTTCGACCGAGTACTCCACATGACAAGGTCGAGAGTTCGTAGATTTCAAACTCGAGAGAATTTTGTCAGCACATATCACCTCGAAACCATGCATTCGTACATTAAAGGCTGCTACATTGTGCTGAAGTAGACACTGAAACAGCAGACAGTGCGCCATTTCCGATCGTCTAACAGGCCACTAAGGTTGGTAATGGATACTTTCAAGCCTCTGGTATATACCTATTGTGCGTGACTTAGCGATATATCGGCTTTAAGAGCTGCTCGCAAGCTGTGCCTTTGGCAGCGCTCCCCGGCGGCCTTACTGTACTCGTCAGCTTCGTTAGGCCCTCGTGCGACCGCCTCTCCGCTAGCTGCGAGTGGCGTTTTATAGCGACTAGCAAGGCGCGCGGGCGCACTCAAGCACGCGGGCAGAAATAACGCCGATCGCTTTACGAGGCAGCTCGCCGCGGGAGCGGCTTGATTTGTCTCCTCTCTCTACCGCCGGCCGCGGTCCTGAAAAAAAAAAGCAAAAAATTAAAAAAAAGCGGAAATCTCATATCCGCTTCAGAGTGCCAAGCCCTCGGCAGTAGCAGTAGCTTCCGATGTACCACTAGTGTTTTCCATTTAATCTGCTTGCGCAGTATGTGCCTTACTTGTCGATCACCGTCTAATTTCCCAGGCCAGGATGGTCATATGTAAATGCCTATTGTCTGGGCCTAGAAGGGATCTACATCTGACAGGCCAAATTTTTCACCCTCACGAAATTTCCTCAGACTTCTTCTCCCAATCCGATAAGACTAACAAAGAAGGTCGTATTTCCAGACGGCATATTCGTAGCTATATATGCGTCTCAGCTAGGCAGGATCATATTCTTTGTAGTTTCCGACAAACCACAGGTACTAAGCCACACAGTTCTTCGATGATCGTACATCCAATTATGGTCCCATTATTTGCGAGTATCAGTTGCATACACAGGAAACTGAGACGGAAGTTAAATATGGGAACACGCATTATCTCTCAACTTGTGTGTGTGTGTGTGTGTGTGTGTGTGTGTGTGTGTGTGTGTGTGTGTGTGTTGTGTGTTGTGTTTGTATGGTCTTGAGCTGCCCATCCCACCTTACTGAGTAACGCAAATGGTGACAAATGAAGGCTGTATTGGACAGGTTTCACAACTATTAGAAACTGCATCGTCTGACATATGGCTGTACTGTATTTGGGCAGTTACAGCAGTGGAGTAGATATTAAAGTTGTTCCAGGAACATTAATGTTTACATTTCAAGGCAGAGTAAATATCTTTTGTATCACATGTCGTACTTAAATAGAAGATTTCAAGAATGTCTGGATACTACAGCTGTGCAATCTCATATGACCCGAGGATAGTCTGAATTCGAGCAAACCGGATAATCAAAATAAGAAATAAGTCCAACTGTACATTAAACTACGCAGTTCTTAAAATAAAAGTACTTTTTGCTTGGCCGGCCGGAGTGACCGAGCGGTTCTAGGCGGTTCAGTCTGGAACCGCGCGACCGCTACGGTCGCAGGTTCGAATCCTGCCTCGGGCATGGATGTGTGTGATCTCCTTAGGTTAGTTACGTTTAAGTGGTTCTAAGTTCTAGGGGACAGATGACCTCAGATGTTAAGTCCCATAGTGCTCAGAGCCATTTGAACTTATTGCTTTATTGTTTGTAGTCACGCACGTACGAATTAGCTTTTATGAGAAGTGTATCTATATGGAGTGTTAATCCCGAAAGATATGCAGCAGAATCTGTGTGAAATTTGGAAGGTAGGAGATATGGTATTTGAGAGAACTAAAGCTGTGAGGGTTGGTAGTGAGTAGTGGTTGGATAGCTCAGACGGTAGAGCACTTGCTGGCTAAAGAGGAAGGTCCCAAGTTCGAGTCTCGCTCAGGTAATCTGAAGTTTCAGGAGGTATATAGGTTGTAGCATTCAACATCCTGCTATTGCCTAGCTGTGACATGCAGCTGCAGATCAAGCTGTGATACTCCAGAAGCTCGGCGGCGAGCAAGAACGCAGCGCATCCCGTTCTACCCGTAAAAGTGCAGCGGCGCTCTGAATTGCAGAGGTCCGCCTCCCCCAATGTCGCCGGGTCGCTCTTCTCATTCACCAAATTACCGGTTAGCGAGGCAGCGCTATTGTGATTCTGCTGCACGAGTCTAATTTCGCGCGCCGCCTTTCGCCTTACATAAACATGAATGGCTACTTTTGGCGGGGTAATGTTCGATTCGATTCATCGACTGGGCTTTTAACTCGGAGGCTGCATTGCATATTCAGCGGCTAGACGGTCCCGGAAGCGTTTGCCTCCGAATGGAACGACGGCCGCACGTTCACTCCTCAGATTGCAGCCTGCGCAACGATGAGCAGAACCCGGCCCTCCGCAGGCCGCGATGATGTCACGCTTTTCCTTCAACTACTGGCAACTTTGTTGCTGCCGCAGACTACCATTCCATCACGGCTCAATTCGCGTCGCTACCATTCCATCATGGCTCAATTCGCGACGCCCATTTCCCTCCCGCTAGTAACCGACTTCAGATGTCTTGAAGTGGGAGGGGACCTGCAAAGCAACCGTCTACATTACGTGTCAGCCTCTAGACTTTCACGAGACAAGATTGGCCGAAGATAATAATTCTGTAACTTGGAAAAGGGGGCAAGAACAAGGATGCGAGGGACCATCAAATTAAAAACTGCGACTAGTTGATCCATCTTAAGTCTGGTAACGTTAACAAAAAGATTGTTCACATACTGTTGGGTTTAGAGTGGCATGAAATTTACTCTTGGCACAAGAACTTTGTTAAGACGGGTTGTTCCCTGCGACATGATAAATCTCCACGACGCCCGCTTTCTTCTTCAAGAATATTTCAGTTGTGTATCTGTATATGCTTGAAAAGTTTTTAATTCCTCACATAGACGAATATGACTGAGATGGGATGGTTTACTACTAGCAAGATGGTGCACCATCTTGTTTCTTCACGGAAGTTCGGAGGTTTCTTCGATAATGGCTTGACACAACTGAATTTCTTTCTCTGGGGTTTCGTTAAATGCCGTATGTATTTTCCTCCCCTACCAAAAAATTTGGCCGACCTGAAAACTCGAATCTACGCTGCCGTAGCACAAGCTATGCCCGATTTGCTGTAACGAGTGTGGCAAGAAACTGATTATCGATGGGATGTTTGCCGCATCACAAATGGTGGTACTCACATCGGACCAAAATGACACTTGATACTTTTATATGAAACTTGAGGTTGTTGGCTAAAAAGTGACACACCTACCGATTCCTTAAGTTACTTCGATAAATTTCTATATCATTCTAAAGCTTTAAAGTCCTTTTTGATTACCCCCGTCGGAGGTTCGAGTCCTCCCTTGGGCGTGGGTGTGTGTGTTGTCCTTAGCGTAAGTTACTTTAAGTTAGATTAAGTAGTGTGTAAGCCTAGAGACCGATGACCTCAGCAGTTTGGTCCCATAGCACTTACCACAAATTTTTAATTTTTTCCTTTTTGACTCGTATATTATTCAAATTAGTGAAGACAAATGAAAGCCAGTTGTAGTCTCAGAAATGCATTAGGTTGGTTGAATGGAGCGAATTCTCGTATAAAAGGAGTATATACGCTCTGGTTAGGAAATGAGAATGGAAACAACAAGTGAGGACAGAAGTCTATGGGCGACACGTAACAGAAGAAACAATGGGTTAGTAGGGCATCTGTGAATAGTTAGCGAGGCGCGGGAACAAGGAGCACAAGGAAAAAATAATGGAGCTTTACCAAGACCAGAATATGCAAAATAGATAATCCAGGATGTTCGGCGTAATATTTCATAGACATGAAAATATTAGCCTAAGATACGAAATGATAAAAAGACAGCATGTAACCACTCGAAAGCCTAGGTAGTATTTGAGAAGTCGGACGGTATTAGCGGACGAATGACCGGTAACGCTGACCACTTGCCTCTTCGGACTGGTTGGGGTTGGGTTGTTTGGTGGAAGAGACCAAACAGCGAGGTCATCGGTCTCATCGGATTAGGGAAGGACGGGGAGGGAAGTCGGCCGTGCCCTTTCAAAGGAACCATCCCGGCATTTGCCTGGAGCGCTTTAGGGAAATAACGGAAAACCTAAATCAGGATGGCCGAGCGGCGGGATTGAACCGTCGTCCTCCCGAATGCGAGTCCAGTGTGCTAACCACCGCGCCACCTCGCTCGGTCGGACTGGTCATATGAGGCCTTAGAAGAAGGCGCGGCGTCTTTCGGCACCGGGTGGCTCCTTTGACCTGATCACGGATCGCTCGACGCAGAGCGCTGGTCGTAAGGGTTGGGCGCGTCGGTGAGGTTGTTCGGGCGTGGAGCGACAGGTAAGCCGAACGGCGGGGGAGGAGGAAACGTGAGACGGCCCGAGCGCCGCGGGGGAGTGCGTGCCACTGGACACCGGCCTAGTGCGTCACGCGCACTTCCTGCCGCTGGCGACAGTAATTTTACTCGCATTGCGTGCGCCGCCTCGCCAGTGCGTGCCACGCTGCGGTTTGCGGCCCGGCAGAGCGGGCAGCGTTTCCAGCGTGTAACATGGCTTCATTGAGGGCGGCTTGCAACAGGTAGCGCCACTTACTCACCGATAGAGGCGGTGCAGAGGTTAGGTAAAACTGACCTTAACCAGAAGATCGGTTTGAACACCACAGTGCCTTGCTGGGCACGATTCCATATGAGGTGATATGCCCTTGCCGTCGAACTCACTTTTCCAAACACTTACAGGACAGTCTACAGTTTATCATCGACTCTGAACTACAGAGTAGCTAGACTTGTTTTAAAAACAGCGTTACTCGTAAGTACCTCTGGGATTTCAGAAGATGACTGCACGAAAACTACAAGACATACAGAAGAATGGCACATATCAGAAGATAAGATCTCTCAGAGGGTACAGAATCTCTCAGAGTTTCGATTCGTAATATGACGTGCTGTGGCGTGGTTCCAGAACACACCGTTGAGTGTCAGAACATGTAGTGTCGCAGTGTGTCACTTCGTGGCTGCAGATGTGGGACCCAATGACGAGATTTCCAAGGCGATTCGATGTCGCCGGCCGGAGTGGCCGAGCGGTTCTAGGCGCTACAGTCTGGACCCGCGCGACCGCTACAGTCGCAGGTTCGAATCCTGCCTCGGGCATGGATGTGTGTGATGTCCTTAGGTTAGTTAGGTTTAGGGGACTGATGACCTCAGAAGTTAAGTCTCATAGTGCTCTGAGCCATTTGAAACATTTAATTCGATGTCGTACGGCGGCGGCGGCAGTTACCATCAGTAACGTCAATGAACTGCATGCACGTACTGACGTTTGCCGCGTCACAAGTATCCATCTTGAGTAGCTGTAATGTTAGTTAAAAACTGGTGGGAGGGTGCGGGGGGAGGATTGGGGGAGGGATGCTTTGTCCACTGATGTGTGCCTACTTTCTGTGTGTCTCGTAGTTTTCGTGCATCATATTCTGAAACCGTGGAGATACTTACTAATTATTGCAGAGGTGAAAAAATGGTACGTGACAGAAAATATCTCTGGAGCAACCAATGGCAGAACCGCAGATCCTTTGATTTGTAGTCGTAACAATTATCCTCACACAGAGGCACACCAAGGCAAGGCACTGATTTGTACTCTGGAGTGAGGTTAAAATCTCCGTTCAGCATGTTTTTCACATTTTCCCGAAATAAGACGAAAACCGGGACTCTTAGGTCTCTGAATGTTCCCGATCACGATAGTCAGTGAACTACACGTATTTATAAGCGTATTTCCATGCATATCGTGCATAGTGGAGATATTTGTCAGTATGTGTCGTCTAAGAAATATGAACAGGAATTTGAGTCGTTGTGTGCATCTCCACACTTCGACAAAGCCGCGCGGGGTAGCCGTGCGGTCTTAGGCGCCTTGCCACGGTTCGCGCGGCTCCCCCCCCCCTCTCCCCCCGTTGGAGGCTCTAGTCCTCCCTCGGGTGTGTGTGTGTGTGTGTGTGTGTGTGTGTGTGTGTGTGTGTGTGTGTGTGTGTGTACACTTGTTTCTAGGATACAACAAGTGACCGCCGGTCCTAGGCTGCACGCCGCCTCCAGTAGGGTGTGATGGCGCAGGCTAAGGCCAGCGGGGACCCGCGAGATGGTCCGCTCGCGTTGCGTCACATCCTGCCACTGTCGCAGAGTGATGCGGATGAATAATGCAGCCGGCCCCTGGCTTCCTCTGGCAGCTGCGATTAGCGGACCGTTATTCGACGCCGCTTCCGCGCGCGCCCGTGTGTGGGAAGGCCGAACACACTGGCGCCATAGCCGCTGACCCTAACCGCTGCACCTCGCAGTTTCCTTATAGCGCCTAGCCAATCTAAAAACACGTAAATTTCAACAACAATTTATTTCCCCTGTTTGCCACCACTGACGTCAAATCTTTTTCTTATTCTCTCCACATAGCTTAGACGTGGATGCCTTACCTTGAAAAGGCATTACCACAACCGTTCTTCGACCTCACGCGTTTTATTCTGTTTTCACCATTCTCTTGCGATACATAAGAAAGCTCTGTTGAAGACATTCCCCTGAAGAGTCCATGTGCACTCTCTAATTTCACACACTGAGGTGACAAAAGTTATGGGATACCTCCCAATATTCTATCAGACCTCCTTTTACCCGGAGTGGTCCAGCAGCTCAACATGGCATGGGCTCAAAAAGTCATTGGAATTTCCCTGAGCCATTGAGCCATGCAGCCTCTATAGCCGTTCATAACTGCGCAAGTGTTGCTGGTGCAGGGTTTTGTGCACGAACTGACCTCTCGATTATGTCCCATAAATGTTCGATGGCATTCATGTCTGGCGATCTGGTTGCCCAAATCAATCGCCAGAATTGTCCAGAATGTTCTTCAAATCAGTCGCAAACAATTTTGGCCCGGTGACATGTAGCCGAACATAAACGTTGGCAGTCAATGATCGCTTCAGTTGGACCAGAGAATCCTGTCCATTCCATGTAAACCCAGCCCACACCACAATTGAGCCCCCAGCAGCTTCCACACTGCCTTGTTGACAACGTGGTCCATTGCCTCTTGGGGTCTGCGCCACACTCGAACCCTACCATCAGCTCTTACCAACAGAAATCGAGACTCATCCGACCAGGCCACGGTTTTCCAGACGTGTAGGATCCAACCGAAATGGTCTCGAGCCCAGGAGAGGAGCTGCAGATCATGCTGTTAGCAAAGGCACTCGCATCGGGCTTTTCTTACTACAGCCCATTAACGACAAATTTCGCAGCACTATTGCTCACAAATACGTTCGTCGTACGTCCCACATTGATTTATTATTTCACTCTTTGTTGCTTGTCTGTTAGCACTGAACTCTACGCAACGTCGCTGCTTTCTGTAGTTCCGTGAAGGACGTCGACCACTGCGTTGTCCGTGATGAGAGGTAATGCCTGAAATTTGGTAATCTCCGTACACTCTTGACACTATGGATCTCAAAATATTAAATTGCCTAATGATTTCCTAAAGGGAATGTCCCAAGTGTCTAGTGCCAACTGCTATTCCGTGTTCAAAGTCATAATCACGTCGGTAACCTTTTCACATAAATCACCTGAGTGCAAATTGCAGCTCCGCCAATGCACTGCTCTTTTACACCTTGTGTACGCGACACTCCCGTCATCTGTAAGTGAATATCGCTATACCGTGTCATGGCACCTCAGTGTAAAGTACGTCTTATGTGCTATTAATGTTCACTGCGTTTGGGTAGACAGACATTGCTAGATACCTCTTGCAACTTTCACCTGGGATTCATATGCATATTCGGTCATCTTGATTTAATTTCTTTAAATCATTGTTTCTTCGCTAGAGAAATCCTTTTCCCCTTATCGACATGAATTAGTGTTCCATCTCTAAAGATCTCGAACTCGTCTGAGCGGTAAAATCTAGCTTAACTCGCTGTCTTGCGTTTGGAAAATGCTGTGTGTTGTGCAGTAGGCCCCGGTTTCTCAACAGCAAAGAGATGTCTATAAGATATGTATTGTCGCTGACCATTTCCGCTGCGATGTTCGCAGAGCAAAAACGGAAAGAATGACAGGCACCAAGTGCCCATCAAGTCATCACAAGAAAATACAATGTTGTTCTTTAACTGCAAAGCGTGTAAACGTGTAAAAATTTCCGCTGGCTTAATTTAAGCAGTTGTTTGAAGTGCAATTGGTGAGCGGGTCTGCTTTCGTAGGTAATAACAAGGGCCAGTCCTGTTGTGAGCCGCTGCTGAGCGATACGAATGACAGCCGTTGTTAGTCGAGCAGCGGTCATGTACCAAATAGTTTTATCTTGTGACTTCGGTTTTACACATCTTATGGGAAAGAATGACCATGGGAGCAGTTGTTTTTATTTTTTGTGACAATGATTTTATATCACCTAGTCTGCCTCATATATCGTTATATCCAAATGGTTTATAAATGTTAATCTACATTCAGATCCGATGATAGCACCTTTAGTGTGTTGAAACCGGTTATCCAGTATACAGTATTTAAGCGATCTTGGCTTCTGAATTATTTGTGCAATATGTTAACTATATGTGACATGTGAGTACGTGAGCAAAACCACGGACAGGGAGGTCCTCGTAAACCTCTGTATCTATTTCAGTCAAACTTGGTACACATTTTACTTACTACCTTTGGGGGATAAGATCCAGATACCTCCTATTGGGGTAGGGATGACAAAGTGGAGAGAGGAGGGCTCAGGAGCGGGTGGACTGACAGGGACGGGAAAGGAGGCAATGAACACATATAGGGGGAGGAGGTGATTGACATAGAGATGGGAGAGGAAGATGCACTCGGAGATAGAAAAGAGAGGGGAGGGGAGGAGATGGCCAAGTGTAGAGGGGGGGGGGGGGGGGGAATGAGATGGTCTCATAGAAGAGTGGAAGAAATACACATCTGGCCAACACCGGATACTCAGCTATTATCTTATAAACAAATGAAGCATGTGATAGAAAGGCTACGACTGCTGGGTGCATAGTACTGACGAAGATCTACTTTAAACAAAACCATCAAACATCATTCAACGTTTTCCCATTCTTATACCTCTGTTGGCCATTATTTCTATTTTCCTGGTCCTCCAGCTTCTCGAATTTCTGTTTACGTCGGAGCGTTTTCTCTGTCCACCGGATGCGCGTCGTGTATGTGTCTCGCATAAGCACACGGCTCGAATGAGATCTAGAGAGCGCCGCCAGAGATACGAGCTCCTTATTAAAACCGAAGTCGCGTCCCTGTTAGGAAGCCGTCGAGGAATGACTGATGGGGTCGAAAGGCTCCGCGATAGCTAGGAGAGTTCCCAGCGCGCGCGCCCGCGAAAGAAATCGCCGGGAAACAATTCCGAAAAAAGGAGGAAAAACGAGACACGCCGTTGGAGCACGTCAAGCAGCTGTCACGGGCGCCTGTCAGTACTGGGAAGGCTGGTCGTCAGGCCGGCCAACCGAAGGGGGAAAAAATAGATACGTGAGCGGCGTAGCCGGACGTTCCGACGCAACTATTCGCACTAACGACTGTCTTAATCACGGCCGCAATGTAATGGCGGCGTTCTTCACTCGAGCCTCGGAAATGTCATCGGTGCAAGCGGACGTCGACGTCGGCGTCGGCGCGCCGTCGTTTTTCGCAGCGGCGCGGTCCGACCGCTCTCCCGGAAACAGGACAGCCCATCGGCCCGACTAACGGCGGCCGATCGCTCACGGCTTCTGCCGGCCCTGCCACTTAGCGGCACCTCGCTACCTAATTGGCCGAAATAATCTTAACGGGTCTCGTGCACTGTTGGCAGGCCTGTCAAAGGGGAAGTCCCCTGCGTGGCATCTTTCGTACACTTTCAGCTCCCATTAATGCTTGAGGATGCCGCTTATCATACTGGATAGACAACGGTGCGCATGTACTTAATATACACTCCTCAAGCGCTGTGAAGTGCGTGACATAGAGTACTTTATATCTACATTAGTCACTGTCCGTCCAGTACCTCTGGAAGCTGGACAAGCTAAAGCACGAACGCCTTCGTTAAGTGAGAAGTGTCATAGGTTCTAAGTCCTTTTTAGTAAATGAATCTGGTCATTTTGCCGTACGGCCACTACATTAGAAATTCTCAGGCTGATTTTGAACGCACATTATTTATTCGGAGGATATACAGAGGACTAAGCGAGAATCTGACCGCATGAACATCGCTCTGAGCGCTTGAATCCTCCGTGCGTAGTTCCAAATGTGAAGCGTGGAAGAGGTTTTATGAGTGTATGGGGACCTTCTGGAGGGGATAAAGTAGATTATCATGCTAGTCTCCAGACAGGCCAACATGTCTGGTTTGAGACTGATTGGGAAAGGATTTGTCTTGCAGCAAGACAACAACCCGAAACATTCATTTCGCTTTTGTCAGAACTACGTGAAATCTCTAGAGGCTCAGAAAATTTTGAAAAATATGGAATGGCCTCCGCAGTCCCGTGATAGTACCCAATCGAACTACTATGGGATGAGTTGGACAGAAGGATCTGAAAATGGGGAATCATGATTGCGACAGATGTGTGGGAAGTCCTGATGCAAGGATGGAGACTAATTCCAAGTGAAACCCAGGCAAAACAGTCCCTTCGCATGCCGAGAGTATGCGAGGCAGTGATTAAAGCTAAGGGCGGCTACTTTAAGAAATCTAAAATTTAGTAGTTGCGTTTACCTATGTGTTGTTTGAGCTTAATAAAGATTTAGAAAACAATAAAACGCAATATTGTGATGTATTTCCTTTCCATTGTCCTTCACAGTCACTTGGCGTTTCGGAACATACTGAGGGTAGTGTGTGTAGCATTGTTTCCAAAACAAGTTTCCTGAGTGTGTCTGTTGCACTTTCATATGAACTATATCGATCTGTTACGAGCACAGTAGTGAATGTCTTAATTCCTATGTCTTCCGTCAAACCCAACTGAGAGTCTAAACACTTCGGCAGTGCCGTAGACCATTCCCAATAGGGTCTTCCTCCAACAGATGTACTGCACCTTCTCAAAATCCTCTAAAGATCTCTTACAAACGTCTCTCTACCAGTAATTTCACATGTTGGCTGCCCTTCGTAGTGTTATCGGGCGACTAACGTGGAGGAGCGAGCTGCGGTCAATTTCGCGCAGAGTGCCGGAGGTAACGTAGGTCACTATCTTATCCAAATGTAACCAAACCTGACACGAAATGTGAACAACCCTACCTTCCGTCTTACGCAGTTTTTTTTATCTTCTGTCTTTCTGTAAGATTTATCACCGCGTTCCTTGCGTCCTATACTTTGCGTTGCGTTTGGACAGAAGATAACATGTTATCAGCTGTTAAAGCTTCTATAATAAGCCGAAACGGATTTTCCTTGATATTTCAACATGTTTCGATAGGCAGCTAAGTAGTTGTTTCTGCCAGCTACGTGGCGAAGAAAGGAACAACTCAAAAGTCTGTGTAATATCCCCGATATGCGTCTCTGTCTACTGCTGTCATGTGTTCAGACCTCACCCCCCTGTTCTGTAGAAGTAAATACACTGAAAGGAAAAAAGTCAAGGGGTACCTCCTAATATCGCATCGGACTTCCGTATAGCAGCAACTCGACGTGACATGGACTCAACAACTCGTTTAAAGCCCCCTGCAGAAACATAGAGCCATACTGCCTCTATAGCTGTCCATTATAGCGGAAGTTTTGCCGGTGGAGGATTTTGCGCACAAACTGACCTCTCGTTATGCCCCATAAATGTTCGATAAGAAGCATGTCAGGCAATGTTAACATAACCCGCAACAAGGGAGATTATGTCTGTTGAACGTGGTGGCCAAGTTGTTGGATACTCCCTATCGATCCATAAGTCCGGCAGAGTTTGCGGCCCAAGAGCGAAACATGGCGCGGATTCGCTGGTGTTATGAACAGCCATATCGTGGTATCCCGTGGACGCCATGGGTAGCCCGCAGGATCGCATTACTGCCAAGTATTATGTGACTATTTTGGCTGACCAGGCCCACCCTATGGTACACTGTACAATGTTTGTCCCCCGACTGTGATGTTCCAAGACAACAGGGCTCCTCTTCACGCAACTGGCGTCCAGAACTGGTTTTGTGAGCACGAGGAAGAATCATCGCATCTATCCTGGCCACCACAATCACCAGATCTCAATATTATTGCCATGCTCTACTTTGTAGAGAAGAAAGCGTAATCGCTATCCAACACTGTCATCGCTGCGTGAAGTCCCCCAGTTTTGCGGGAATAATGGTATAACATTCTGTTGAAACAATACAGGAACTGTATATATATATATCCATTCCGACGCCACTGGAAGTTGTTTTATGACAGTCTTCCTTACACCGTTACACCGTATTAGGCATGGTAATGTGTTGTGTTTGCCAATGGCCGTGCCGCAGTGGTAACACCTGTTCCCGTCAGATCAACAAAGTTAAGCGCTGTCGGGCTGGTCTAGCACTTGGATGGATGACCATCCGGTCTGCCGAGCGCTGTTGGCACTCAGCCCTTGTGAGGCAAACTGAGGAGCTACTTGATTGAGAAGCAGCGACTCCGGTCCAGTAAAGTGACATACGGCCGGAAGAACGGTGTGTCGACCACATGCCCCTCCATATCCGCATCCAGTGACGCCTGTGTGATGAGGATGACACGGAGGCCGGTCGGTACCGTTGGGCCTTCCAAGGCCTATACGGACTAAGTTTAATTTTAGTTTAGTTTAATGTGTTGTGTTTCCTAATTTAATTCACCCCCCCTTCAGTCCTTACAAATACATTTTTGTGGTCAGGGAAGGGCTTTATGCTCACCTCGTATTTGAGAAGAAATTGAGAGGATGAATTCACAAGGTAAGGACAGTAATCGCTTTTTGTTGTAAGCCACAGCCCGCGCGCCTTGCGAGTGGGCCTTGGCAGAGAGCGTGTTGGTGACGCGGCGGGCGCCTTGTGTGTTGCAGAGCGTCGTGATGCTGATGTTCCGCGAGGAGAAGAGCCCCGAGGACGAGATCAAGGCGTGGCAGTTCTGGCACAGCCGCCAACACAGCGTCAAGCAGCGCATCCTCGACGCCGGTGAGTCGCAAGGTTGTCGCCGCCACGTCTCTTGTCTGACACCACTAACCTTACGATTATACTAACATAGCGGCCACTAACACTCCGCCCTCTGGGCTTTGCCCCACTGGAGCTAGAATTTTTTTTTTAATAACTGAACTGGACTCTAGTTACCGTGACGAACCGTACTATCTAGGAAAGCCACCCAGTAGCAATAGACATGGCAGACAGACCAGTTGGAAGTGATCTTGTTGCTTCCATGACGCACGATAGTTGGGACTGCAGTTGTAAATCATTTTGTTTTGCATCACTCAGGCTATCTGTATTATTAAAGGTATAAAACGGGTCACCCAGTCCCAGCTGCAGGTTGACTATTTAACAGCTTCCAGGGAGAACAAAATACTTACGTTCAGTGTTAAAAATACAAAATTCTGTCATCAGCTCATTAAGAAGTGTAACCGTACCTTAAAGGTTCATCATAATAACTGAAGTATCAAAGTTAGAATCTGTGTATATGACTTGAGACAGAACACACGGCGTGCAAATTATCCAGACTATATTCGTTCAGTATTTGACAGTGCAAGTACTTAGCTACTTACGGTAAACTTTACATATCAACCTTTTCGAAACTCTTTCTCGCTGACACCCGCCTACAAGATAGTAAAAGAGAAAACAAATTATCATTAACTACATTTTCGCTGTTCGTGCAGTAGAACTTCAGCATCGAGTATGAAGTTTTAATTTATTACTTCTTTACTCCTCACTCCATTCACAATACAGTTCTCAGACAGTATCCACATATGCCACTAAACGTAGCTACAAAATTATATCATAGTACGATACATACTTCAGGAGAAATGTCATTATAAACTTTGACATCCATCAGGAACTACATTATTTTCAACAGTAAGGCTTATATATGCTTAACGTCAAATATTTAACACATTAACGCTTTTGTAATCAGTTGTTTTGTAAGGTGCAGGTTACTTTTTTTCATACAAATCATCCATTCAGCAGGCTTTGTTGTTTACCTTACTTACAGCTGATTTCGTAGCCTTTTAGGGCTTCATCTTTACACTTTCAACCATCGAAATCCACCGGCATGTACGTCTTGTCACTGTACCACACTATCACCTAATGTAGCAAAAATACTTGAATGTTTACTGCCTCAGAGGACGCTGTGATACAGCAGAAAAAGATTCTGTATTTCGACAACTGACTAACTGAAGTTGGACTCATAAAAGTCTTCGAAATCGAATGCAGCTAAAGTAAAAATGAAACAAACACAGCTGAACGGAAAATTAATAGAGGCCGTGTGCTCCAAAACAGCTCTCAGCGTCTCAATCAAGTGTTCATAGAAGTCCAGAGCCAAGCAGTCTTCACTGCTTCTCACAGCTCTTGCCGCAAAGTATTCGCACAGAAAACGACACAATCGACGAAATTTTATCGATTTTCAATAACTCCCTTTTGAGGTATGCAAAGTTTTCTTTCAGCACTGAAAGATACTCGAGAAAATCTTGATCGAATTGGTTATCATTACCTACAGATTCTGTCGTATGAATTAGGGCACTAACCAAAAGATTGCTTCTCGTTGCTTGACTTGAGTTGAATTTGGGGGCCATTGGCTACGCGTTTAATCTGAAGTCTTGATCGCGCATTTACAGCCATTTGTGGACACTAAGTGTCTTGAGGCAACCATCATTATCCTCCAGAAAAGCCCCATAATCCCAGTAAAAGTCAATCATGTTCTAGCGTACGTCATGGTCGAGACCTTATTCTCTATCAGACCGATCAAGTCTGTTGGTGGCGGTGGTAAGTTTCTATGGGAACAATGTCACATTATACAGGTGCACACTTCGTACAACTCGAAGGGTGGTGCATGGTAAATTTCCCTACCACGACTTTATCAGATAAAGAGATAACCACGTTTTGTTTACAATATTTGATCAGAAGTATTCGGACACCCCCATGTAATGCGGAATTGACCATTAGACGTCACGAGAGACGGACCCGCGACTGTTAAAGAGGCACGAAGTATCGTGTTTTAAGCAGAGATGCGGTACCAAGAGAATGGTTCGATCAAGAGTGCTCAGTGACTTCGAACGTGGACTCGTCATTAGATTTCGCCTGAGTAACAGATACATCAGGGACACATCAACCCTCCTAAAGCTGCCCAGGTCGACTGTTGGTGATGTGACTGCGAAATGGAACGAGAAGAAACAACCCATACCAAGAGCAGTCAGACGTTAACTTCTTGCAGGGACAACAGAGCATTGTGGAGGCTGTTTGTAAAGAAAAAAAAAATCGCAAGAAGTCAACGGAAGAAAAATGCTAGCAGCAGTCCAGATAGCACATGACTTGCGTAGGCAGCTGAACATCACTGGGTAGAATAATCGAGCAGTTCTTCGTAAGCCTTCATTCTTGTAGTCAGTGTAGGTGGTGCAGATAGAGATGCCAGTAAGTAGTGGATGACTGTAAACGAGTGATTTGGAATGATGAATTACCCCATACATGGTGGCAATCCGATGGAAGGGTTCGGGTTTGTTGAATGCCTGGAGTACGTTGCCAGCCATAATGTATAGTACCAACAGTGAAGTATTGGATGATGATGATGATGATGATGATGATGATGATGATGATGATGATGACGTTTGGTTTGTGGGGCGCTCAGTTGCGCGGTCATCAGCGCCGATACAAATTCCCACAATGTACACAGTCCAATCTAGCCACTTTCACGAATAATGACGGAATAATGAGGACAACACCTGGCAGGGAATCGAATCCGGGACCCCGTGATCCAGAGGTAGCAACGGTAGCCAGTAGGCCACGAGCCGCGGACTGAAGTACTGGAGGAGACGATGCTATGGTATGGGAGTATTTCCGTCGTTGGGGTATGGTCCAGTTACTGCCTTTAAGAAAACGCTAAATGTGGAAGGATATGAACTCATTTTATAGCATTTTTTGCTGCATACAGTAGAGGAACAGTTCAAAGGTGATGACTGTGTCAGCATGACAATGCACCCTATCATAACGCAACATGTTTATGGACAGGAACATTCCTGAAATGGTCTAGCCGGCCCAGACCTGAACCCAATGGAATGTCTTAGGGATGGGTCAGAACGTCGACTTCGTTCCAGACCCCATCGTCCAAATCCCAACCTTCTCTGGTTTCGACTCTTGGGAAAGAACGGGTTGCGATTCCTCCACAGACATTGACACTTCATTTAAAGTATCTCCAACAGCCGTCATAAAGGCGAAGGATGGAGACACCCCATATTAATGGCCACTAGAAGTGTCCGGATAGTTTTTATTTGATAGTGTGATTTACGTCAGTACTCAGCAAGTCGTCTTATGGTGTGTTGCGTAGGATATCCAAAACTTGTTTGGGATCATAGGACCCGCAATTTCACTGCAACACGAACTTCGTCATTTTACGGAGATATTTTGGGTAATATCGCCTTGTAGTATACCTCAAAATAATATAAACAACCACGTAAATGCAGTAACAGCGCATAACGTTTACTGACTGGGAACACGTCAAGGCTTCTTATTCCCATCCGCCTAAATTTTATCTCCCTCAGACTGGCCGCCTGACACACATTGTTTGCGTCCACTCATCCACGTTATCCATCAAAAAGACTTTCCGGGCCTGCCTCCTAGATGGAAGGCCGAGATATTCCCTCCCCCCGTGCCAGACAGCGGCGGAGCCGACGGCTAATAAGAATGCAAAACAAAACAAGCGTCGGCCTGTGCACGGGCGGATGCTCCCACCTGGTCCGTTCCTGATGCGCTTTATAATGGATTTAATATGTGGCGTGTACACTCGTGATGGCCACGAAACAGATACCAACGTTGAGTGCCTCGCGCTGTAGCAGACACTTTTTCTCGATCCCTGGAGCCTTTCGGCGATGACACTGCCCGGTCGCATACACGCTGACGAATACGACGTGCAGTAAAAGGAGGATAGCCCCCTTGTCGGATTATCGTCATCGTGCACGCACGACAGTGTACACGCAATTACGCTTGGCCAGGGAGCACAGCCCGTCCGTAATAATTGCGGGGGAATTATCGCCCGGAGGACTGCGATGTAACCTCGCACAGTGCTAATCAACCGTCACTTTGTTTTTGTAGCAGATCCTGTGACCTGAATTCGCCAACAAGAACGTGAGGGGAAACTTGACGTCGGGCAAAGGAACAGTAGATGAAGATCGGATTACTGGAGCGTATCGTGGCATTGCCAGAGAACACAACCGCGCCTAGGATTGTGCGAACGATTTGTTTATCGAAGCTTCTCTGCGAGTTGCCTCTGGCGTTTCACTCACAGTCGTCTGGCTGGCAAAACCTATCCACAAGGAAAATTAATTTTTTTTATATTTTTAATATCTTATGGGACTTAACTGCTAAGGTCATCAGTCCCTAAGCTTACACACTACTTAACCTAAATTATCCTTAGGACAAATACACACACCCATGCCTGAGGGAGGACTCGAACGTCCGCCGGGATCAGCCGCACAGTCCATGACTGCAACATCTAAGACCGCTCGGCTAATCCCGCGCGGTACGAAAATTAATATAAAGTCATTATTCATGACCGATTTCCCTTACATTAACATTGCTATCGGACAGGGAAGGTATTGATTGTCTTGCTCCTGATGTACTTAATATACGAACAGAATCTGCTTAGATTCTGGGCAAGATTTCGAGACAGACTTTCGTCGATTTGTTCTCTATTGTCATTCTTTTTCAGTTCATGGTTATTTGTCATTGACACTTGCCAAACATTCACTATACCTAGTGACGATTGGTGCCATAAACACGCACTGACGAAACTTCAAGGAAGTAACATGACAACTGAAACTACCTCGCAGATTAAGACTAAGTGCAGGACCGGGATTCGAACCCGGAGCCTTTGCTATTCCCCTTTAAATGTTCTGCCGACTGAGTTATCAAGACACGTATCAGCACCCACCGTCCTAATCTACCTGGAAAGTTTGAAATCAACGTACACTTCACTGCACAGGAAAATTCGTTCTGAAAACACTAGGCTGTAGCTAAACCATTTCTCTGCAATATCCATTCTTCCAGGTATGCTAGTCCCGCAAGGTATGCATCAGCTAGGGAAGTAGGAGCCTTGTACCAGCCGGCCGAACTCCCCTGAAGCGGATCGCAGCCAAATATCCCATACGCACGATTCATTTCCTTTTAGGGTTGAACATACAAATGGAGGAAGTTATGATGGTATCGCCACCACCCACCCCATGGTGGCTTGCGGACTATAGAGTTGATGTAGGAGCACCTCTCCGTACCCATTTCATCTCTTATTGAATTCCAGACATAATTTTGAATTCAAAAACAGTTCTATAATAAATTAAACTCCTTCCAATAGACTACAGAATTTGTACGAATTTTCCGCTGCCCGCCAGGCAAATGCAGAGATATCTTCTTGATTCATCCCACATAGCTCGTTATCAAGTACTAAAATTATTGCCATAGCGAAACTTCTGAAACGCCTGGCTCTCATTTTTCTACGAGCCTTAATCGTCTAACACTCTGGAGTCTTCTGACAAAGTGTTTCGTTCCTGAGCCTTCCAGTACTGACCGCAGAATCCTGCAGATTGCAACATTGCGGCCGGCCGGAGTGGCCGAGCGGTTAAAGGCGCTACAGTCTGGAACCGCACGACCGCAACGGTCGCAGGTTCGAATCTTGCCTCGGGCATGGATGTGTGTGATGTCCTTAGGTTAGTTAGGTTTAAGTAGTTCTAAGTTCTAGGAGACTTATGACCACAGCAGTTGAGTCCCATAGTGCTCGGAGCCATTGCAACATTATGACTCCGTTTTGCCTGCATAGTGGGTTTACAGAGCTATTGAGTATCAACGTACAGCATTAACATCGAGTAGTTAGGGTATCCGTACTCCCATTATTCAAATAATGATGCTATTTCTTCCCACGAGCACCTACACTATTCGATAGTCCTTAATGCTGAGGCTGTCGGGAAAGGCACATTAATCCCGTAGAGTTATGAAGCCACTTGCGTTCAATGAATAATGTTGCCTTGCAGCTGGAGAAAAAAACAAGTATGGAAAAGAAACAAGTGTTCATAACTCTATCAAAAGAATTTCGTGACGAGGCTATTGGAAAGTTGGTACAACACTACGACAGATGGAGCGGTGACTGTGTAGAGAAGCGCCGGCCGCTGGTGGCCGAGCGGTTCTAGGCGCTACAGTCTGGACCCGCGCGACCGCTACGGTCGCAGGTTCGAATCCTGCCTCGGGCTTGGATGCGTGTTATGTCCTTAGGTTAGTTAGGTTTAAGGAGTTCTAGGGGACTGATGACCTCAGAAGTTAAGTCCCACAAAGAAAAATAATGGAAAATGGATAACATAACCAGACGCAACTCGGCCGACGAGATTCGATAAAACACGATGGCTGCAAGGGAATTCGAAAAGGGCTCTTGTCGTTGTATTGTTCAGTCACTTCTGAACGTTGTAGCAACAAAGCTGCAACGAGGAATTGTAAAGCTTCGTTTACTGAGCTTCTTACTCTCTGGCGAAAGTGTAACTAATGATACGCCTCACGCAGGTAGCTGGGAAGAGCAGAAATAAGTCAGCTCTCGGGGCGACCGCGTGTGGGTAACTGCAGCGAAGACAGCGATATTTCGGGCCGATGACGTATCGGGTGTGAGCAGCAGAGAAGTGGCGCGGAACGGGTGATGGGCGGCGGCGGCAGTGGGAAGCGGTGAAAGCCCGCCGCCTGTGGGAAGACGGGGCGGCCGCCTCCCGAGGCGTAACTGAAACCGCTCCGCGGAGGCGGAGGAGGCGGCAGCGGCGGCGGCGGATACGGTTTCGGAGCAACCCTACACCACGCGCCGCGCCACCTCGGCGACAGAGGCGGCCAGCGCCTCCCGTGACCTGCATTCCGCCGCCGCCAAGGGCTCGCCTTACACCGGGATGCGATGCGATGTGATGTGATGTGATGTGATGTGATGATGTGCCCGCCCGGCGAAAATCTGCCGAAGCGCTGCCGCCTGCGAGGTGCTCGGCGCACCTGCGGTTGGAACGGCGTTGGGGGGTTGCGAAGTTCGCCCCCGGAAACTGAGAACAGGCGATACACACTACGTTGTTATGTACAGGTTGTAGCGAGGACAACCACAGTGAGGGCGATTCTGGGTCGAATAAGGAGTTATTGAAACATATTGTGGTAGATTGTCGAAGATTTTGGAAAGAACAGACCTGGTTGTTGTGAAACGCCTAACTCCACATATGACGTGATCGGGGCTTCTGGAGTGTGTATGCGTGTATGCGCTCGCGCCAACAATTCATAGAACAGTGGCCGAGGTGATATAAATGCGTAGGCTTCCACGGTCATTGTGAATATGGATAAAATCCTCTTTAGGTGTTAGGTTGTGTTATTATGAGTTAATAAGGTATGTACAGGGTGAATCAGAACACCACAATCTCAGGGATGGTAGTGCGGACGACAACAAGACAAAAAGTCTCGCAAGCCTGAGCTCTAAAATGCATACCTTAGGAGCTAAAAGAAACCTCTGCATTCCAATTTAAAAACTGTATATTCTTCAGTTCAACTTCTAAACCCTTAACCATTCACAGCTTTTAAGCTACCAGTACCGAGTTTAGAGTCTACACTTTCTTGCAACAACTTTCAAATCTATGTCGTCCTCTCGCCCTTCTCTACTACCGATTCACTTGTTCATTCCGCTTCATATCTTATTGTATTATCACCGCTAGGAATGAAACGATATGAGAGGCTACAAAAGTTTAGCATACTATCGAAAATTTCCACACGTGTGGATCTTTTGGCACCATACGTCGTAAATAAATTAGTTTTTCTCGTTTCAGTCGTCCTCTTAACATCTATACACAATACGAAGGCCTCACACGGAGAAGTGTGAAATATGCAGGGTATTTTGATATTATGGGGGACAAGTAGAGGACAATGAAAGAAGCAAATAATACTAATCAACACAGCTCAGGAAAGCTAAGTGGCCGTGCGGTTCTAGGCGCTAAAGTCTGGAACCGGGCGATCGCTACGGTCGCAAGTTCGAATCCTGCCTCGGGCATGGATGTCTCTTATGTCCCTAGGTTAGTTAGGTTTAATTAGTTCTAACTTCTAGGCGACTGATGACCTCAGAAGTTAAGTCGCATAGTGCTCAGAGCCATTTGAACCATTTTTTTTCGTATTACGGCGGAGTACGTAAACAACTAATAAGAGAGTCCCCGGGGATCCAAAGTGCAGATGTGCACTCGAGGACACAAACATTACACCAACCGTTGCACACAGTCACCGCAGACTTCAGTACGTCTCCGCGTCGATGCCCATACACGTTCAAAACGCAGCTTATCAGTACTTAGGTATCCGGAATAATGATACAATCGAACAAGTGCAGTTTATTACTTTGTAATTTACGCGTCACTTACGGTGTTTCGAAATAAACGTAGCCTTAGACATCAACAGTCTTGTAACATACCTCTCGGGATAAAGCGACCCATTGTGCCACGTAATAACAGCTTCATTGGCGGGTGGATGAGCGAGTAGACGGCAGCCCACTCTTTTGCCCTCGGAGCAGGAAACTACTCCTAAAGGTGGATGTGTCTGACAATGCCAATGGCATAGGTTACGTGAGGCAAGGTCGAACCACCGTACTAAATACTCATGTGGTATCCCTCGTCCCACTGCACCGTTGCCTTGCAGCATTACAAGAAGGAGCCGAGGAGTACGGAATGAAGATAAACATAGGAAAGATAAAAGTGATAACAAAAAGCTAAAAGGAAGTTCCAGTTAACATATTTTTAGACGGAAAGTAGATGGCGCAAGTTAAATCTCTTCTGTACCTGGGAAATTTTATGAATTGGAACGGAAGCTGTAGAGTAGAAATTAGGAGGACGATTCTATTGGAAACAGCATTTGAAGAGGTGAGGCAGTTACGTCTAGAAGAATTTCAGTGAGGCTGAGGAAAAATACTAAATGTAATGTCTGTAGTGTAGTATTCTACAGGAGTAAGTCCTGGACAGTTGAAAAGAAAGGAGAGAGAGATATTTAGGAAGTTTTGAGATGTGGTTATGGAGAAGAATGTAGAAGGTGAAGTGGACTGGCAGACATAGGACTGAAGAAGCAGTGAAGAAAAGGGGGAGGAATGGATTATTGTTAAGTGATCAGAAAGAGGAAAAAGTTTCGGCTGGGACATACACTGCGTAGGAACTGTCTGTAGTAAACAGTTGTAGGCGAAACAGTGGAAGGAATGAGATGAAGAGGTAGGAAGAGAATTAGAATGTTGGACGATATTGGAAGAGGACAACCTTACAAACCGAAGGACGAAGATGTTCAGAACAGGACACGATGGAGAGCCTCCAGCTGAAACACGTCCTATGGCAGATACACTAAAGAAGAGATCGAGAAGATTGGCATGCCCTCACTTGTACCTAAGTCGGACTGGGAAACCATTGGTATCCGGACGTACGTTTATTTGGATAATTTGCTTGTTTCGTCTTCTACCCGCCCATTTCTTTTGTACCTACAATAGTCAAACGCAGTGTATAGCACGGGTCGGCGTCGGATGCTACGGAAAACTTCCTAAACTCAGAGCCCTCGAAGAGAAAGTTGACAGTAATTACTGCCGAGACCTCTGTAGGAAACGAAACTCGGGACGGAGGTCCTGCGCCACACGCAAGGCAGCTGAAGATTCAGGGTCTCGGCAGAGTGAGACATCGGGCGCCGCCACGGCCGTAAAATAAAAGGCAGCGCCAGCTCACCGCTGCAGCTGAGAGGTAAAAAGCGGCGTATAAATATTAATAGCGGGCTGCGCGCGGACGACGGCCGTGAGTGACAGAAGCGGGCATACTGGCCGTCCGGCGCTTCTTCAATTACCGCGAGACGCGCCGCGGCCGATAATTTGATTCCAATCTCCCCGCTGGCTAATTACAGGTCGTACGCTAAGTGAGTGGGGGGACAATGCTCGCACCGCACCGCGCCGAATACAAACGATACGATTTTTTTTTTTTTTTCCCTACCACCAGTCTTGCGTCACTCTCCTCTCCCTCCTCCTAACCCCTTCGTCTTCCAACCTCCATCTCCCCCGTTCCATCTTCTCGCGCACTGTACCTCCTCATCCTCGTTATTAAGGAGAGAGAGAAAAAAAAGAAGCAAAGGACGGCGCGCAATCTCCGTAGCCTGTGCTTAGCAGTGTACGTGCGCTGGAAGCTAATTTACAGTTTTTAATTGCCTCATTGTCTGATATTTTGTCTGTTTGCCAGACACGGGCGCCGAGCAAGGGAGCTCACGTTCACGCGCGCTTATGTTCAAACGATTCAGAGGTCTGTAAAGCAGAGGCACACCCACCGCGGACCACCAACGAGGTAGCCGCCGTGGCTCGCAGAGGAAGATCTGTGCCCAGCCACCGTTTCGCACGTAGCGCAGTACACGAGATACACGAATTCACTATTCCGAGGCGCGTGTTAGCACTTAGGTTAACATTCAACGTTCGTATACAACAAAGTGGTACGATTCCTCACAATATCTATGCCTTGCGGAGAAACAGAGACACTAGCGCATAGGTGTTGCTGAGATATTTCGTGGCTCTCAGTGGTCTGAGAGGCTCTCCTCATAAAGTTCAGTTTAAATTGGGTGTATGTGTATGTGTGTCGTCTGTATTTGTAGAAACTGATGGCAGACGTCATTTGAAATGGTTGTGGCTGGCTGATGATGATGATGATGATGATGATGATGATGTTTGGTTTGTGGGCCGCTCAACTGCGCGGTCATCTGCGTCCGTACAAAGTCCCAATTTTTACACAGCCCAATCTAGCCACTGTCACGAATGGTGATGATGATGATGAAATGATGAGGACAAACACCCAGTCCTCGGGCAGAAAAGGTCCCCAACCCGGCCGGGTGTCGAACCCGGGACGCGGTGATCCAGAGGCGCCAACGCTAGCCACAAGACCGTGAGCTGCGGACGAGGCTGTCTGATGATCACATAAATGGAAGATATAACAGAAACAAATATACCAATATGTGATGAAAGGGTATAATATGGCACAATATACCAAACTATTGCTTTGAAATTCCAGCTCGGACAACGATGTTTAAGTTCCGGAGTTCCATTACGTCATTTAAGGCGAATGGTGGAGTGGTTCTGAAACGTCCCTTTTGAACAATTATACAAGACTGTGCTTAAACTGACACACAATATTTTTAGCGCCACGCAATCTGACTTTCAATAATCCCTACAAAAGAATGGCCCTGACTAACATTAACCTATACCTTTCACAAAACACTTACCTCACAAAAATCTTCGTCACTCGAACTACTGCAATACAGCGAGCGCCACTACTGCCAGCTAAATAAAAGATTCAAACTACGGAAGGCACTAACTACTGATAGGTATAGTTAGCAAATGAAAGATTTTAATAGAGAACAAACAATGTATTTACCTTAATAGTGTTGAAAACTCATAATATACATAGCAGTTCATGACATCCAGTCTTACAAATTTCAAAACTCCGCCATCTCTCTCCCCACATCCACCACTGTTGGCGGCTCACCTCCAACTGCCGAACGCTATGCGCTGTTAACATCCAGGTGCCCAACACTACAATGGCAGACAACAATGCAAACTAGCCACAGACTGCACACAGCACAGCCAGTGATTTTTATACAGAGCGCTACGTGGCGTTACCTATATAAAAACCTAAACAGCCTACTTACAGTTCCCATGACAGAGGGGCGTCAGACTTCCTTCTCCATCCTTCTAGTGTCCTATCCTGGGCTCCTTCCGTAATTGCCTCGTTCTGGATGAGACTTTAACTCTCAATTTCGTGTTTCTTTTCCTTACAGACTACACACTCGTACATTTTATTCCACGTTTTTTTCTCTCTATACTGATAGCGTACCTCTCTAACACAGTTTCCATTTTCTGTATTACCATCTGTTACAATTAATAAAATTATCGGACTTTTCACGCTATAGCTGTCACAGGCAGAACTGGAATTATTAAACACTATTGATGGCGATACAAAAAAGAAGTAAGTTGGTAATAATGACGGGGAGAGGGAGGGTACTAGCTAATGTCTGCTTGCACTCAGTGGTAATGATCCAAAACAGGTTGGCAACCACTGTTCTAGAACATGGGAACTCCTGCACCAGTTTCGTTCTTCTTCGTCTGGTTTCTGTCCTTGGAGTCAGTCGTGTATCATGCAGTTCTGGATTTTGTTTCCCTGATTGTAACTTATACAATTTGTAAAGCTAAAGTGAATATACGCTCAGGGGGCATTAGGAAGCCGTTATGAATCACTGACTGTATATTATGTTAACTCATGAATTTATTAAACAGGGAGAAATTGCTTTTCGAACCATTCGTTGATAGTTAGATCGACCTATATGGTTACTCGTCATTGTGTTAATGCTTTACAAGCAAGTCAGTGGCGACATTTTGCGTGGGATGTGGTTTAAGCAGCTGCAAGAGATAAACGCTGGCAACGGTAGCAGACTGCATTCTCGCACGTATTACGTGTGATTTGTGTCTGCGTAATTGATCAAGGTCATTTATTTGATTTAATAACATTGGCAGTAACATACAATTCTTACTCTCACGAAATATTTGCATATTTTCCAAGGATAAAGTTTTACTTCTGCTGTCTACATCACCTTTAAACGGGAGCACAAAAAAAAGCTCCGCAGCTCGTGGTCGCGCGGTAGCGTTCTCGCTTCCCGCGCCCGGGTTCCCGGGTTCGCTTCCCGGCGGAGTCAAGGATTTTCTCTGCCTCGTGATGACTGGGTGTTGTGTGCTGTCCTTAGGTTAGTTAGGTTTAAGTAGTTCTAAGTTCTAGGGGACTGATGACCATAGATGTTAAGTCCCATAGTGCTCAGAGCCATTTGAACCACTTTTAAGACACAGAAAAAAAAATCCTCCATCAGCGAGACGCCTCATCTAGGTACTTCGACTGTGGAGTACGTTCGCAGCTGCTGCGTCATTTCAGTTACACAGTGAGATGCATCTGTTATCCGTACCGCAGCAGAAACGCGTCTGCAAGAAGCCAAGAACATTTACTCTCTTCTGATAATGCTTCACTCTCGTTGCGTAGTTGTCTTAGCGTGGGAGGACATGTGTAACTTTTGAAACCCCTCGTAAAAATCCCAGTAGGCACTCACACTCTCCAAAGACAATGCTACGAAGCTTACTCGCCCGCTCATCTTGTGGACTTTGAGCACTGGACCAGCGCGTCCGGTAGGAGCACGAGAGCTTCGGCGGGCGCTCTCCGCCAGCGACGTTAACAGTTGCAGCAGCTACCACGCCGCGCGTAACACATGCGGGGGCCAATATGTGGTGCAGTGTAGGCCAGCCTCGGTGGCCGGCGTTAGCGCCGGGTCACTGCCCGCCACTGACCTTTAGACGCGGCACGGCGACGCGCGCTCGGCCGGCGGAGCGCGAGAAAAAGAAGTCGAGGGGTGCGTCCAGATGAGATACAAAGGACGGGAAAACACCCCGCCCCGGCCCGCCCCGCTAACAGGGGCCTTAATTAAAGCTGGTGCCGTCGTGGCGCTCGTTTTGGCCACCATCCACGCACCTTGTTTTTGGCCAACGTAACGAGGAGGGTCCGCCGAAGGGCGCGGACCACGCCCACGCACGGGGAACGCCCGCGACGCCAGGTGCTGCTGCTGCTGCTGCAGCTGATGCTTCGCGGCGAACACTTGCACGGGTCTTGTCGAGTTTTTATCTGGAGGGCGTACGCTGTAATCGTCTAGCTCTTGTCGAGAACTGCATCGCGTTGTTAACCACTGAACACTGTAGCTGCAATTGAAAATATCTCGTGTATCGCCTATCGCCAGTTCCTGGAATTTATTTGTTTGGCTAGTGACTTGAAGAAGATTGTTAAGATAAACATCAGCAAAATTAAAGAAAGGAAAACCGTAATGGAATATACTCGAATTAAATCATACGATGCTGAGGGCACTAAAAGTAAATCGATCGAAGAGTTTTCCTATTTGGGCAGTAAAATGATTGATCGTGGGCGAACTAGAGAGCATATAAAATGAGACTGTCAATAGTAAGGAAAATTCGAATGTAAATGTAAGCTTCTAAACGAAACCTTTCCGATATAGGCTATTAGCCAGTATTTGTTGCGACTCAAATTTCGACACTTCTTTCTCAAGTCGTCAAACATAATACAAGTTGAAACTGTAGTCGCAATAAATAACGTTTTAACAACTTAAATCGGTATGAATTCATTTAAAAATTTCACGAAGGCTGTGGACCCAGTCATCATCAAACATAAATGTGTTTGCAAGTCTATTACGAAGGCATTTCTCCAGAGAGTTGCCTCGTACAGTAGTGAAACTTCAGCGATAAGTAGGAGGTCTGTAGACAAGAAGAGAATATAAGCTTTTGAAATGTGTCGCTGCAGAAGACTGCTGAAGATTAGATGAGTACAGCGAATAACAGATGGTTCAAATGGTGCTGAGCACTATGGGACTTAACATCTGAGGCCATCACTCCCTTCCACTTTGAATTACTAAAACCTAGCTAATCTAAGGACAGCACACACATCCATGCCCGAGGCAGGATTCGAACCTGCGACCGTAGCAGCAGCGCCGTTCCGGACTGAAATGCCTAGAACCGCTCGGCCACAACGGCCGGCTGCGAATAACTGACAAGGAGGTACTGGGACAATAAGAAATTTGCCGCATAACTTAGCTAAATTAAGCGATCGGTTGGTAGGACACATCCTGAGGCAACAAGAAAGTCAGTTTGGTAATGCAGGGATAGTTTCGATGCGAACAGGGATAGTTTCGATGGTGTGTAGAAATCTGCCTCTGTTACTAGTAGACACCAACTGAATATTCGGCGCGATGGCAATTTACTCGCTAAATGAGTAATACTCGCAGAGTTAAATGCATTTTTCAACTCTCGAATATTAAATTTCTTGCGTTATTTGCTGACCAGTACTGACTGTACAGACAAACTGATGTACGTTCAAATAAATTAGATCGAAATGGTGAAAAATTTAGATTCTCACTACAAGTAAATGCCACAAATTAACGTGCCTAACGTCCTTAATGTATTCCAATGCGGTGTCAATCTGCAAATGTGGCAGGCAGTTAAAGTCCTGATAGTGGAAGAAATTTTTGTTTTCGGCACGAAAGATGGAGAGAGGTGGTGGCGCAAAGTTCCCTATCGCCATATTGTCCACGAGGGCCCGAGGTATTTACCAAATATCTCCAGAGTCTCAAGGAGTGACCACAGAATTCATCGTAGTTGTTTGTTGGGTGGTGCACTTGATGAGAGCACACACACTTTTGTAAAAGTTTCCCCTCTCCCCTCTACCTTCTCCCCCCCCCCCCTCCCACATACACACAAACACACACACACACACAAGCCAACCAACAATTTCACACGTGACTTCGTGTACACGTACGCGTTGTTTATTAGAGAAAGTGGTGGAGAAGACCTTCCGGGCCAGATGTTGTTTTTCGGTCCATGTTCGTGACCACCTTCCGAAACCGGCTGGGGGCAGCTCGCCAGTCCCTGACTGAGAAGACAATAGCAAGCAACGGCAGCACCGCCATTCATTAGCTGCCACGCCACGCCAGGTTCGGTGGCCGCTGCACCGGCCGTCTCCATTAGGATCATCCCGGTGGACCCCCACTCCATCAGGCCCTGACCGGTTCCACTCGCTCTCCAGACGGTGTGCGGCGCCGCCGAATCAGGTGCACCTCGGCTTCTCGGAAACCCGCACACTGCTCCAGCCATCGCCGACTGGTTTCATTGAGCTCAGGCCACGCTACGTAGCCCCTACTTGCACTCGGTTTTGTGCGCTTTTTACCATACAACTTGCCGCGTACAGGTCCCAGGAATAGCTCCGCAGGTTCTTTCGATTGAGGACGCTTTCCTTTGGAGCGTATTGACATGTTGAAACTCACCTTGGATACTACGCTGAAACTGGTACACCTAACTAATATCGTGTAGGGCCCACGCAAGCACGCAGAAGTACTGCAACGCGACGTGGCATGGACTCGACTAAGGTCTGAAATAGTGCTGGAGGAAATTTACACCATGAGTCCCGTAGGGCTGTCCATAAATCGGTAAGAGCATCCCAGATATACTCAAGCGGAAGTGTTTACTTTCAGAAGAGTGTTCCTGGAGCCACACCGTAGCAACTTTGGACGTGTGGGGTGTCGCATTGTCCTGATGGAAGTGACCAAGTCCGTCGGAATGCACGATGGACATGAATAGATGCAGGTGATCAGGATGCTTACGTACCATGTCACCTGTTGGAGTCGTATCTAAACGTATCAGGGCTCCCATATCACTCCAACAGCACACGCCCCACACCATTATAGAGCTTCCACCAGCTGGAACAGTACCCTGCTGACAGGCAGCGTCCATGGTTTCAGAGGATGTCTACGTATCCGTACACGTTCATTCGCTAGAAACAATTTGAAACGAGACTCGTCTGACCAGGCAACATGTTTGCAGTCATCAACAGTCCGGTGTCGGTGTTGACGGGCCCAGGCGAGGCGCAAAACTTTGTGTCAGGCAGTCGTTAAAGGTTCACGTGTAGGCCTTCAGCTCCGAAAGCCCATATCGATGAGGTTTCGTTGAACCTTTCGCTCGCTGACACTTGTTGATGACCCAGGACTGAAATTTGCGGAAGGGTTGCACTTCTGTTACATGGAACGATTCTCTTCAGTCATCGTGGTCCTGTTCTTGCAGGATCTTTTTCCGATCGCATCGATGTCCGACATTTGATTTTTTACCGGATTTCTGATATTCCCTGCACACTCGTGATATGGTCGTTAGGAAAAATCCCCACTACATCGCTACTTCGTAGGTGCTGTGTCCCAACACTCGTGCGCAGACCATAACACCACGTTCAGACTCACTTAAATCTTAATAACCTGCCACTGAAGCAGCAGTAACCGATGTAACAACTGCTCCAGACACTTGTTGTCTTATGTAGGCGTTGCCGACTGCAGCGCCGTATTCTGCCTAATTACATCTCTCTATTTGAATACGCATGCCTATATCAGTTTCTTTGGCGCTTCAGTGTAGAATGAGATTTCGAAGTTCTTGACATGGATGTACTATAGCACTTAAACTCATCTTTAAAGTACGGTAGTAAATGATGACATTGACAGCGCCAAAGATTAAATTGACTATACAACAGTATTTGTAATGTCCATGGTATAGTGGTGCATCCAAAGATAATTTACAACCACAGAAAACTAAATTGACATTTTAATCGCCTCTTTTGTGAGCGTGTGTACATCTCGTATCTGCTTATCTTTCAAAGTATATCTATAAAAATTACAATATCTACCAGAATACGTATTTAAAAATGTCTTTACAGATATGTATTCAAAATTACCATTTTTTAAAATATTTCTGTTAAGATAATACGGCAGGTATTATATTTTGGTTGCTTACAGCATCATCGCTTCCCCTGCAGGCAATATCTGCTTTTGCTACATTTTTCTGCGTTTACGAAGCCGCTTAATAAATTCTGCGCACCTTTCTGAACACTACAATGAAGACCTTAACTCAATGGTCAGTTTGTTTCACCAAAGTAACAGTCCACCCATGACCTGCAGTTCTGGTAATGTGATCTACAGCAGCAGACACGTGAGTTTCGCGGTATCTGTCTTCCTCTTCAGCCTGTCCGTGGCTGAAGTCCCCAATCCACCTTCACAAGACTTGTCTCAACCCGGTGGGACGAAAATCCGGTCTTGGTGGTGGCAAAATACTTGGCCCCCAGATGTCATCCTGCAATGGGAAAGCGGATTGTTGGACTGAATAGTGCGCAAGATCACAGGTCTATCAGCTGAGACGTACTGAATAGGAAAAGCAGATAATGATAAGTGCGAGGGCTCAGGACGCTAAGGCAGAGAACGCGCTGCATGGATTATCCAGGACCTGATTTCTGCCACCTCTGACTTGTATCAACAGCAACACAATTTTACACCCACTATAACATGTTGCTCATTGAACAATACTTCACACATTTTATTTGCATATTATGAGAGGATTTCAACTGCAAGTCGCTGACTGCTTTGCGTTTAAGACACTCTCAATGAGTAACTCCGCGCAAGTGTTATTTAACATATACCAACGATCCCTAGAAAATTTGTATTTTACCTGTTATTTCAGTTACAGGATTTCACTTAAATGTAACTTATTTTTAGCAACTTTATTTCTCCTTCGTATTACGTTTCCAAACAATTTCTGTACTGACAATATTTAGCAAGCAACGGATGAAAAATGAGTTTTAATATTTTATTCGTGTTTTTTCATGCTTGCTTTGTTCGGAACGCTTTTGGTAAGTAAAAATACATATTATGAGACCATTTCGGATTCATGTAGCCGTGTGGCACTAACAAATAACATTATGGCTAGCTGTTATTAATACATGTTAACGCAAGAACTTAATTTATAACGTGTACTGAATAATTATGTCACTGCATGCTAAAAACTTCATACTGTTTAGCGTGAACATGTTTTAGTGATTATTTTTCGAACCATAGAATTACGAATGGCATGTGTAAGACCTCGGATCTGTTGCATGTAGTGCTTCACACGACCTACACACAGAAGTTTTCATAAAGCCACAATTTTTGTTACACGCACCATTTCAACATGTAAACACAGATCGCTCACATCTTTTGTTGAAAAGCATGTCTAAGATATATTAGGCGAATTTATTCCTTTATCGTCGTCAAAGATTGTTAGTGTTTACCATTTAATGTCTCCCTTGATTCATTCCACGCCGTCTGTAATGACAAACTTGGAGTTTTTCAGTGATGTTGGCGACGTAGTTTGACATAAAGGGTCTGTGGTTTCTTGTGCAGTTTCACTAATTTTTTACGCAACACAGGAGAAATGAGAAGTTACCGGCATCTGTCTTCCGGTACCTCATTGTGGCTGAAATCCCCAATTTATCTTCAAAAGACGTGTCTCAAAATATTGCACTTTCTCTAAACTGTGGGTATGAAGTGCATTATAGTATATCAATTATTTATTTATTACCTATTTTCGTCTTCTGATACTCTTCAGGTATCATAAAATTATTTACAACAGCCTGTATGGCAAGGTTGTTACTGTTGCTGAGTCACTGCCACCGACAGCAATATGCATTATACACTCAATAATAAAATATACTAGTACAGTTAATCGGTCCTCATATGCCGTCACAATTAGGTTCCATCTTTTCGTATGGAGGTACTCACTGTACGTGCTCCCTACAGTGACACAGGATGGCTTATATTTTATTTGACGCCACTGTAAGAAAGTTGTAAATAATTTAATAATTCCTGAGGACGATCAGAAGATCAAAACCAGTAGTAAATATATAATTAATGTATCGGCAGCTTTTGCCGTTTTGGAAATATGACTTTTTTCAAAATTGTTACTGTTTAACCAGTAAATGTCACTTGGTATTCGCTGTTCTGAACGACGGTAGTTGACATTTCGACAGTTGCTGAAAAGGAGCATATCCTCTGCTACAATACACATGGTGCAGTAATTTATAACATGCCGTTGCTTGTTTTTGTTTCAATATGTTCGAGCACGATGGAACAAATAATCCACTGCACACACTATGTGGATTACGGTGGTTCAGTTAACCGTCGGCCATCCAGATTTACAATTTTGCTTGATTTCCCTAAAATGTGCGAGGTGACTGAAATGGTTCTTTTCAAAAAGACACGGCTTCCCTGTCCACCCCGAATCCGAGCGAATACTCGGTCTGTAGTGATCTCGTCGTCGACTGGACGATAAAGTCTTGGTTCTCTGAACTGTTCCATTTGTCGTATGCAATATTATTCCGGAGGTCACTGGTTACTTACATCAAAGCACTCTGCCAACATCTCTGAATAGTCCTCCATTGTCGATGGATTCTGTTGTACGCTGTATTTTGTTTAACTTAAATTTATCCCTGTTGTATGGATGTTATTTAAGGGCTGTATTATAATATTTTTATGAAATAACGTATAATGCAACAGTCACCATCTTACAAATATTTTAATACCACGATGCGTTTTGGCAGCAGGCTGCCTTCATCAGGTGCATTTACAGTTACTTTCACATTGTAATTAATATTAAGTTAGGTTAGTTTCCTTTGCTGCGTGTGCCAGTGAGGATATGTGTCGAAAAAGGCACCTATTCAGGAAGGTAAATATGTTATAGTGTGTACATTGTGTGATAAGCATGATTAGACGTTTTATTACTGTATTTACTTACATTTTGTTGGTAATCTCGTTGTCTGGCACATAGGGCACAGAAAAAAGTACATCACAACTTAACACTTTGACAATCATTTTTTGACGTCAGTCCAAAGAGTCTCAGAAGGTAAGACTTCCAAAAAAGATACAGCGACCATATAAATGTCTACCAAACTAACAATAGTCACTCACGTGTAAAAACACGGGCCACCCATTCCATGATATTGCGTATGATCTTCATATATTACATAAAATGGACAAGGGACACGAAATGGACTTACGTGTAGAACTGGAAATATTTATTCATGGCACAGCAAATGGAGACGTGGTAGTAAATGATGAACTGGAAAGAAACAATATTAACTTCTTTAAAAATTTCTGTAATGTTAAATGCTCATTTAGTTGAGGAAAATTACTTTTATCAACTAATCACCTAATATTTGCCATGACATAAGTACATCTAGACATAAATGTTGCATCTTCACGGTATACTCCAGTTTTAGCAATAGAAACTGGTTTATCATAGCTTCTGAGACTCTTCGGATTGATATAAACAAATTATTGTGAAAGTGTTAAGTTGTGTTGAACCTGGTACTGTGCTCAGTGTGCGATACAACGAAATGCACTAAAAAAAATGACTAATCATTCTTATCACGTGGTGTACATACCACAGCATTTTTATCTTCCTGAACAGGCGTCTTTTTCGACATATAGCCACCCCGGCACACAAAAAAGGAAACTAACCTCATTTCGTATTAATTACAATGTTAATTACAATGTAAAAGTAACTGTAAAAGCACCTGATGATGGCAGCATGCTGCAGAAGCGCCTCGTGCTAATAAATTATTAATAGCAAGTGAAAGTTGCAGTATACATTATTTCATAAAAAAACTGTAATATGTGTTCCCTGGGGACGAGCGATTGTGCACTCAAGCAAGGTCATAGGTTCCATACGTCAAAGCACTCTGATAACATCACTGAAGAGCTCTCAGTTGTCAATGGATTCTGTTGTACACTACAATCTGTGTCTCCTTACGAACGAGCCGTTGTGCAAGTATGCTTAAGCATGTGTCACTGGAGTGTACCGTCCTATGTCAGCGTGAACGTTGTGTGTTCCAGATACGAAGAACAGCGTCGGCCTGGTGGGCTGTATAGAGGAAGTGTCGCACAACGCCATCGCTGTCTACTGGAACCCGCTGGAGAGTTCTGCAAAGGTGAGCTAGCGCACCGCGCCCTGAGATCTTTCGCCTTCGAGGGCGAACTGCCCGCTGTACACACACAGCGGCCGGTCCGCCCGCGGCCCTGCCAACGACAACGACAGCAGCGGCGGCGGCGGCAATCAATTTGAATAATTGCAAATGGTAGCAGCGGCGCTATTATGAAAATAGTGAGGCCCCGTTAAGAGCACGAGTTTCGATAGCCTAACGTCCCGCACAAAATGTGCAGTGGCACGCTGATTGCCCGGTAGCGGCGGCGACCGACTCATTAATATGTATAGCCGCTCCAGCCCCGGCAGCGAGACACCCGCCCCGGGCTCCAATCGCCCGCTGGTCACCGTTAACCGGCCGCGCACCTCAGATCCGGAGCGTTGTCTTTATTATTCAGCTACTGTGCCATCTCGAGACAGCTCCTTTCCAACTTCAGTTTAATGTATCGCAGCAACGCGTTCTCAGATTGCTAGCGAGCGACCTACTTAGCCATTAATTTTGGCCTCCGCGGCGAGAGTCTGACTCTTGAAGTGGCTGGTCGTTCTTGAAATGGCTGATCGTTCTTGAAATGGCTTATCCTTCTCAAAGTAGCTGGTTCTAGAAGTTCCTGGCCCTTTTCGAAGCGGCTGGCCCTTTTCGAAGCGGCTGGCCCTTTTCGAAGCGGCTAGCCCTTTTCGAAGCGGCTGGTCCCTAGTCTGAATCTACGTCATAAGTCGGCACTTTCACCGCCCGTTCAGGCGGTGCTTTCAAGAAGGAATCAACCAACAATTTATAAAGCAAGACGCTACTAGCAAGTCGCTCTTGATCGCGAGAGTGTCCCTGCTAACATGACTAGCGAAATATACGGGTCGCATCGAACATGCTGTATGCTAGTCAGAGATTGGAGTCCCAGTTTCCAATTATGAGACAACCAGTTACGGCTATCGTGGCATTTATAAATGAATCAGTTCGTTGGCCTCCTAACTGACTTGACCGAATTGTGACATTGATAGTATGCATCCGCCCGTCGAATGGAGACTATAAGCTTGGCAACCTTGTTCGTATTCGAGAAGAGTAGATTTTTCCCAACAGGTTTTACCTTCATCGCCATAAACAAAATAATTGCTGCACGACAGTTACATGTGACACAACAAAAACATGTTTATTTGTATGTTTGCCCAGCGAATATACTGCTTGTAATTCTTTAACTTCACAATGTCAGTGAGCAGGAGTAGCCAGATAACACATTATGGCATTGTAAAGCATTTCTACAATGACCAATCCATCAGACTGCATGCACGAGAGAGTTTAAAGCACAACAAATACACTTCATGAAGAAAGAGCATAATTATGTGCGAAAAAAGTCAGATAAAAACGTTGTCAACATTTCTTACCGTTCTATTGGAGGCGAAAAGGGCTTTAACTCGTATTTACACTACAAGTATTTGAGTAAATCATCCTTTGGTTCGTGATGCCCTAAGAGTAGACAGGTTCACAGCAAAAATATATGCATACATATTCTCCTTATTGATGAGAGGAATAAATTCCCTAAATTAGCGCAAGATGTTCATGAATTTTCACGATTCACAAGATTGGTTACTGTATTTTTGCTTATTGCCATGTTTCGGCTGCTGCCATCGTATTAAAACCTAGAAATTCGTAAAACCAATTTCAGTGTCAGTTGGAATAAACCCTATCCATAAGCTGGATGTGTTACGAGTTCTAAATTTTGATCTGATGATATCAGTAACTAGAATGCCTGAATAAATGATACCACGCTAAACAGATGGATTTATCAGGGGAAAAAGTTTTCTTGTCCTGCCATGCGTAAACCACTTCCCGTTTTCAGGTTCTCAACCATACACAGTATAACTAAATTCTCTTTACAGATTTTGAGGATAGGTTCCTTACACCAAAGCAAGAAAAAAAAGTGCAGCAAATATTGGCTCTAAAATGCATACCTTAAGAACTATCAGCTATTGTTCATCTTCGTTATTGTGAAACACATCTGCCCTACTGCGAGCTCTTTGGTTTCCATATTTTCAGAGGAAGAAATATATAACAAAATAAGAAAAAAAGTCTAGTAAACATGGGCTTTACAATGCATACCTTAAAAGCTATGAGCCCTTGTTCAATAGAAGAGATGAGTTCAGCAGTAGGGAAGATGAGCATATGCTCACAATTCCTTCGATATTCATTTTGGAGCCCACGATTACTTGCCTTTTTTTCCTAGTTTTTGAGTGGGGAACCTGTCCTCAAAGACTGTAAAGGAATTTTGTTGCACCCTGTCTAAGAATTTTCTTTGGAAAAAAGAAAAAGAAAAGAACGGAGAAAAATTTGTGTTTTGCACGAAGACGCGGGACCCAGCCGTAGAAAGCTGTATTGGAGATTCATTCACCGGCAGTTAATTTACAAATCTTTGTTTTACACTTTCATGAACCCAGTGCTTGAGTAGTAGTGTAGAAAATTGCACAACATTCTATTTTACAACAGCGACGTCTAACGTAAACGACGAACCAGCAAGCGTACAACACACGTGTGACGCCACGCTCTCACACGCGGGGAGGAATTACCGGGGCAATTCACATCTCATCAGAGCTGTCGTATTTTAAGTGCGAGAGCCGTAATGGCAGCGTGGAAGCCGCATTTTACGGAGTTTTCGGCGTCATTTCGTGTGAGCACTTTACAGCCAGTAAACAATATCGCGGGAAACTTTAATTGCGATAGGTCTCCTCTGCAGCCGGAGCGTTACGTGTGTGCGTGCGAGCGGTGCGTGGGGCAGAGGCGGCCGCACGATTTACGACAACAATTAACGGCAGGCGAGCGGGCTACCTAATTACCCGCGTTGCGCCGGAGCGCCGCACCGCACCGGATCGCGTGACGCGGCCGGAGCTGAAGACTTATCTGCCCGCGGGCCGACAGTCGCGCCCGCTGCAGGTGGACCGCTGCCGTGCCGGCCCCACGTGTGGGACCCGCCAGCCTCCGCTCCCGTTACGTAACACAGCATCAGTACCACGCCTACTCCACCTGTCGCTCCATTACTCTTCGAAAAGCAGCTTCTCTTAAGCGTACTGACACCCAGGTACCTCATCAACTTTCGCTTTAAGCCGCTTAGTATTCGTCTTCGTCGCTCTATGACTTTTACATTGCTGTGAGAAAGTAGTACATACGACGTGCGACAATAAGGTACATCTACATTTATACTCCGCAAGCCACCCAACGGTGTGTAGCGGAGGGCACTTTACGTGCCACTGTCATTACCTCCCTTTCCTGTTCCAGTCGCGTATGGTCCGCGGGAAGAACGACTGCCGGAAAGCCTCCGTGCGCGCTCGAATCTCTCTAATTTTACATTCGTGATCTCCTCGGGAGGTATCAGTAGGGGGAAGCAATATATTCGATACCTCATCCAGAAACGCACCCTCTCGAAACCCGGACAGCAAGCTACACCGCGATGCAGAGCGCCTCTCTTGCAGATTCTGCCACTTGAATTTGCTAAACATCTCCGTAACGTTATCACGCTTACCACATAACCCTGTGACGAAACGAGCCGCTCTTCTATGGATCTTCTCTATCTCGTCCGTCAACCCGACGTGGTACGGATCCCACACTGATGAGCAATACTCAAATACAGGTGGAACGAGTGTTTTGTAAGCCACCTCCTTTGTTGGTGGACTACATTTTCTAAGGACTCTCCCAATGAATCTCAAACTGGCACCCGCCTTACCAACAATTAATTTTATAAGATCGTTCCACTTCGAATCGTTCTGTGCGCATACTCCCAGATATTTTACAGAAGTAACTGCTACCAGTGTTTGTTCCGCTATCATATAATCATACAATAAAGGATCCTTCTTTCTATGTATTCGCAATACATTACATTTGTCTATGTTAAGGGTCAGTTGCCACTCCCTGCGCCAAGTGCCTATCCGCTGCAGATCTTCCTGCATTTCGGTGAATTTTTCTAATGCTGCAACTTCTCTGTATACTACAGCATCATCTGCGAAAAGCCGCATGGAACTTCCGACATTATCTACTAGGTCATTTACATATATGGTGAAAAGCAATGGTCCCATAACATTCCCCTGTGGCACGCCAGAGGTTACTTTAACGTCTGTAGACGTCTCTCCATTGAGAACAACATGCTGTCTTCCGTTTGCTAAAAACACAGCTGGTCTGATATTCCGTAGGCTCTTACTTTGCTTATCAGGCGACAGAGCGGAACTGTATCGAACCCCTTCCGGAAGTCAAGGAAAATGGCATCTACGTGGGAGCCTGTATCTCATATTTTCTGGGCCTCATGAACAAATAAAGCGAGTTGGGTCTCACTCGATCGCTGTTTCCGGAATCCATGTTGATTCCTACAGAGTAGATTCTGTGTTTCCAGAAATGACATGATACGCGAGGTACTGAGACTGGTCCGAAAAAAACGCCTTCACTTACATTTTTAACTAACATGACTGGTATCACCTTCAAAGTAACTCCCTTCAGCCAGCACATACTTACTGCAACGTTGCTCCATTATTGGCAGCATCTCTGAAACTCGTCTTCCAGTATACCAGCAAAAGCCCTTGTTACACCCGTTTAAATGTCCTGTACTGTTTCAAAACGGTCCCTTTTAACAGCTAACTTCACTTTTGGAAATAAAAAAAGCCAACCAGTGCCACGTCCGGTGAATGAGATTGTGGTAGCAATGCAATTCGCTTCGATGTCAAAATCTGCCCAACAGACAATGCAGTATGGGATGGTGCATTATCGTGATGCAGGATCCAGTACTTACAAGGGAACCTCCCCATCGCACCCCCCTCAGATTTAGTTATAAGTTGGCACAGTGGATAGGCCTTGAAAAACTGAACACAGATCAATCGAGAAAACAGGTAGAAGTTGTGTGGAACTATAAAAAAAATAAGCAAAATATACAAACTGAGTAGTCCATGCGCAAGATATGCAACATCAAGGATAGTCTGAGCTCAGGAGCGCCGTGGTCCCATGGTTAGCGTCAGCAGCTGCGGAACGAGAGGTCCTTGGTTCAAGTCTTCCCTTGAGTGAAAAGTTTATTTTCTTTATTTTCGCAAAGTTATGATCTGTCCGTTCGTTCATTGACGTCTCTGTTCACTGTAATAAGTTTAGTGTCTGTGTTATGCGACCGCACCGCAAAACAGTGCGATTAGTAGACGAAAGGACGTGCCTCTCCAATGGGAACCGAAAACATTTGATCGCAAGGTCATAGGTCAACAGATTCCTCCACAGGCAAACACGTCTGATGTATTCTATACGACACTGGTGACAGCATGTGCGTCACATGACAGGAATATGTTGTCGACCCCACCTAACTTGTACACTTTGCGATTTAGGTTTTCTTGTGGATATGATAATCACTCCCAAAAAAGTGATGAAAACGTAAGAGTTTGTCACATAAACTGCAACAAATGAATGCAACAGTTTCACAGTCGCACAGTTTTCCCTGTGCTCTGTCAAAACATATGTTTTTAACGTTTTCAAATTCTTTCGTGTGTAGACCGTCAAATCCATCGCACGGACGGACGGACAGATAACAATTGTCTGAAAATAAAAAAGTAAACTTTTCACACGAGGGAAGACGTGAACCAAGGACCTCTCGTTCCGCAGCTGCTCACGCTAACCACGGGACCACGGCGCTCCTGAGCTCAGGCAACATGAGGGATAGTCTATCTTGGGCATGGACTACTCAGTTTGTATATCCACACAACTTCTTCCTGTTTTTTCGATTGATCTGTGTTCAGTTTTTCAAGGCCTATCCACTGTGCCAACTTACAACTAAATTTGAGGGGGGTGCGGTGGGGAGGTTCCCTTGTTAGTACTGTGTGGACGAACACGAAGGACTCATTTTCGAAGTCTTTCGAGAATTTTTTGGTAGTAGTATTGGTTTAGTACCTGACTGGCCGAGGATCGTGAACGAGGTCTACCTTAAGGCGTGCCTTCTTCAGTAATCCCACCGTGGAGGAATGATAGCTCAGCAAATCGTGTTGAAATCGTGGGCCGGCTGTAACCGGTGTCTGCAGCCTTATAGCTCTCGACAAGTACTGGAAACCTTTCAAAGGAAAAACTAATCTCAATAATAATCTTCAAAAAAAAGTTACGCTTTCTACCCTTTCCAAGAAAATGGTCCCTTGTACGCTCCACATCACGCTGGGGTGATGCTTTTCAAAAGTTGTGACTTTTTGCCACGATTTGATTTCACCGTTCCCCTTTCCTCTGTCCTCATCATCATTATCATCATAATCATAATCATAATCATCATCAACAACAACAACAACAACAACAGGCCGGCCGGAGTGGCCGTGCGGTTCGAGGCGCTACAGTCTGGAGCCGAGCGACCGCTACGGTCGCCGGTTCGAATCCTGCCTCGGGCATGGATGTGTGTGGTGTCCTTAGGTTAGTTAGGTTTAATTAGTTCTAAGTTCTAGGCGACTGATGACCTCAGAAGTTAAGTAGCATAGTGCTCAGAGCCATTTGAACCATTTTTGAACAACAACAACAACAACAACAACAACACTGGCAACTACAAGCGCGCCGCGGCACGCTACGTACACACGCCTCAGCCGTTGTTGTCCACGAAAAGCGCCGAAATGGGAGTGCAGCTGAAAGGTATATGCCCGGCAGAGCGCCTCTGTGAAGGCAAGCGAGCATGACCGGCAGCTACGAACTGCTCATCCGGTAGCCAGCAGCCGCGCGGTCGCTCAAGCGTCACGGGGTAAACAAATAGCGCCAATATATTTGAACACGGCACGGCAGCTATGCCGATGCTATCGCCGCATTACCAATTATTTCTGCGGCTCGCGGGGGAGTAGGAGAGTGCCCGGCCGCTATCGCCGTCCCCGCCTGAACAATCGCACTGTGCGCCGCTGCTGTCGTTGACAAATGCCGATCAGCGTGCCTCACGAGTCCGTCCACTAATTAGAAGAGATTGGCGGGTCGCGTCCGCACCGTTACACAGCCGCCAGCAACCGCGCGCTCCTGTGCTTCCGGAATGAGTCGCCGGCCGAGCTCCATAAATTGTCGTCTTGGACGACTGCCGAGGCGGTCGTTATCGGGGCCGCGCGGTTCGTGAACGATGGCCGCCATTATCGGGTTTCGGGACGTGCCGGCATGCAGACGCGGCACCCGGCGTTGCGCCCGATCCCGAGTCGCGAGCGACATCTAGTACAAGAAGCAGTGGCTGCATTTCCAGCCAGATCGCTATTACAAGGCGCGTCTGCTACAACGTTTGGTGAACTGACCGGTGTACAAACGGCAGCGTATGCCCATGCAGTGAGGAGAAACGTGCAGACTAGCGCCGCGTAGACTCCAACACAATAATCTGAAGCAAATTTGTCTACTGCGGCCAGTCGAACGCAATGTCCCTCTTCGAAGAGGGCAACGCTGATTTTTCTCCATTTTAACCATCTGACTCCAAACTGCGCTAGAGTGGTCTAGAAAACGGGAATTTGAGTGATGAAAATTTGTGTAACTATAGGGGGCGATCAAAAAGTCTCGTTTGAGGGTGTTGCCCCAGCGTATGTGCAACGCGGAGCGACTCCGGTGCGGGTATATAAGCACTTTCTTTTCTTTCTTTCTTTTGCTTGTGCCGTTTATCCCGCTGGTACGCAGGGTCGGCATGGTTCATCGGATGTGGCAATGTTAGTTGAAGGGGTGGCAGGATGCCCTTCCTGCCGCCACCCCGTACCCCCCTGGGAAGGAATTAGTGTACCCCAACTGTCTGCGACTAGTGTAATCCATGGAATAGTGCGAAAGTGTTCAGATGCCTGCGAGCCGTGTAACTGAGGCGGGACGTGGGTTCAAATGGCTCTGAGCACTATGGGACTTAACATCTATGGTCATCAGTCCCCTAGAACTTAGAACTACTTAAACCTAACTAACCTAAGGACAGCACACAACACCCAGCCATCACGAGGCAGAGAAAATCCCTGACCCCGCCGGGAATCGAACCCGGGAACCCGTGCGTGGGAAGGGGGACGTGGGGACCAGCCCGGTATTCACCTAGGGGGATGTGGAAAACCGCCTAAAAACCACATCCAGGCTGGCCGGCACACCGGCCCTCGTCGTTAATCCGCCGGGCGGATTTGATCCGGAGCCGGCGCGCCTACCCGAGTCCAGGAAGCAGCGCGTTAGCGCGCTCGGCTATCCTGGCGGGTGCAGGTATATAAGCACTGACATTTAGGAAAGGAAGCATTGTGGCATTCGTGGCTTCATGCCGTGAATGCGGCAAATGCGGAAACGAGAGCTATGGCAACGTTATTACCGAATGTGTCTAAACAGAATCAGCGTGTTGTTGTTCTTTTCTTGGTTGCCGAAGGACGAACACCGGTAGACATCCATCGAAGAATGATGAATGTGTATGGGCCAGCACGTCTGTCGAAAACCACAATGCTGGTTGCGATTCGACATGAGACGCCGGTCGATCTGGGAGGCCAGCCTAGTTCATTATGTGAGAAGGCACCCTATAGCCTTGATGTCTCCCCATTCGATCAAGACGCCTTCGGACCATTAAAAAATGCATTGAAGGGACGATGATAACTGTCGGACGAGAATGTGCAATAGGCAGTTACGGACTCCTTCAAGCAGCAGGACACGCTTATTTTTCTAAACGGATAACTTCAACCTGATGCGTCGCTGGGATAATTGCTTTAACGCACACGGCGATATTGCTTGATTAGCATACCGATTCTGGACAGTACGGTCTTCGAACGGAAAATTTTTGATCGCCGCTTACTGGTACGGTAGCGTACGTTCGGGTGTTCATCTATAAATTGTCGTGTTTTGGTCAGTTTGAGCCTTCTGCGCGAAGCATCAAGAGGTTCATTCCCTAGATCTTGGATCAAGACGTGGGGCGGAGTTTGTGATTGTTCATAAAATTTTATTTGTTCTGAATAAGGGAGTAGACGGTGGCTTTCTCTGTTATCTAATGTATGTGTCGAGGAAGTATCTGTTAGTTCCTTTTACTATACGGATTGCTTTGTTTTGGAAGGTTTGGAGGTATAAGAGGTTCGTACCTGATGCCATAGAGCCGTACAAGATGACTGGAAGTATCAGCAGATGCCACATTTAATTTACGGTCTATTGACAGCTCCTGGCCATTAAGAGAAGGTTCAAATGGCTCTGAGCACTATGGGACTCAACTGCTGAGGTCATTAGTCCCCTATAACTTAGAACTAGTTAAACCTAACTAACCTAAGGACATCACAAACATCCATGCCCGAGGCAGGATTCGAACCTGCGACCGTAGCGGTCTTGCGGTTCCAGGCTGCAGCGCCTTTAACCGCACGGCCACTTCGGCCGGCATTAAGAGAAGGGTACAGCGGAAATAAGAGGAGGTGACGAAGTAACGGACGAACTTCGCCTTTTCGATACAAATTGCGAAAAACTGCGAGGGAGACACGAGTATTCGGAATCAAGGGAAAATTAGGGTTTAACGCACCATGATATTGTACCCACTTCGAAAGTTAGTTTACGTTTTAGAACAGCACCTCGAAATGTCAGAAAATTGAAGAGTCTTGGATGTCTTGTTCTGTTTTCCAGTATGAACGCGTCATCTTGAGTCGTTTCGCCCTGGATATTGCAACCAATACAATAGAAATTTAATGCTGCAATCGTGACATAGCTGTTCTGGCAGCTGCTGCTGCTGCTGCTGCTGCTGCTGCTGCTGTGTCTGCCAGTTTTTTGAGGTGGTGGAGGTGGTGCTTGTGGTGGTGGTGCATTTGCGTTGTTCCAAATGTTGTTGTTTTCAGAAAATGTGTCAGTAATAAGGTACATGTACAATGTTCACGGGTAAAACTGCACATTATTTGTCTCTCCATCCACTAATGGCCAGCTTCCTATTCAAATGCAGCAGCAAGGCTAGTGTTAAGCATTGTTCCAAATGGTTCAAATGGCTCTGAGCACTATGGGACTCAACTGCTGAGGTCATTAGTCCCCTAGAACTTAGAACTAGTTAAACCTAACTAACCTAAGGACATCACAAACATCCATGCCCGAGGCGGGATTCGAACCTGCGACCGTAGCGGTCCTGCGGTTCCAGACTGCAGCGCCTTTAACCGCACGGCCACTTCGGCCGGCAAGTATTGTTAGAACAATAGTTACGTTATGACGAATGTAATAATTATAAGAGGCATGGCAAATTGCTGCTGGTGTCATTATTTCCCGCAGCAGATGCATGATAGTGGAAAATGTGCTTTTGCTCCCTTAGTACCTAAATTAATTAACAGGTGTACAAGCACATTTGCTGGACAATGGTTCCTATTAAATCCATTACCAATTCAGCGCAGTTCATTAGGTGTTTGTGAGGTAACTTAAGAATTTACGGGTGTTGAGACCGACGGCAGTAGCACGCTTCTGCACAATATTTTGATGACCAACATAGTTTTCTTGGTCAAATGCTGCTAGAAATTATTTTACATATATTTGATTCCTGGACACCAACTATAGTGTCATCGGAGTCGCAGCAGCGTCTGGCGAAGACGACTGCTTTGGTAGTGGACCTATTGTTACAAAGAATGACATCGTCACCTCAGGTCACACATTACGTTATTTCCTGTTTCGATTTATTACCAAGTCATTTTCAGGTGATCTCTTCCTTTTTGTTCATCTTTCCCCTCTCTTTTTAGACAGGTCATTTGATAATTACGTGGTTTCAAGATGAAACCCGTAATGATATCACTTTGGTGATCTGAGGCTGAAAGCCGGCCGGGGTGGCCGAGAGGTTCTAGGCGCTACAGTCAGGAACCGCGAGACCGTTACGATCGCAGGTTCGAATCCTGCCTCGGGCATGGATGTGTGTGATGTTAGGTCCTTTCTGGGTGCGTGCTCTGGAGAATCGGCGCCACGTTTCTCTCCGATAGCAGGGTGTGTCGCAAAGGGCGTTGTCGGTCCGTGCGTCCGGTCACTGGTGACCTGGTCAGTTCATTAGTGATGACTGGGTGTTGTGTGATGTCCTTAGGTTAGTTAGGTTTAAGTAGTTCTAAGTTCTAGGGGGGAGTGATGACCTCAGATGTTAAGTCCCATAGTACTCAGAGCCTTTCTTTTTTTAGGCTGAAATAAATAATAAAAAAATTTACAAGGCAGTTCTTATGCTTCCCTATGGCAGAGTGGCTAGTATACGTAAACCGGAAGTACATTTTGAGCCTTATCTTGCTCACTGAGACATGCCACAAGTCGAAAGCTGACCCCTGATCACTAATGAACTGGCTCTGAGCACTCTGAGACTTAACAGCTATGGTCATCAGTTCCCTAGAACTACTTCAACCTAACCAACCTAAGGACATCACACAACACCCAGTCATCACTAATGAACTGACCAGGTCACCAGTGACCAGACGCACGGACCGACAACGCCCTGTGCGACACACCCTGCTATCGGAGAGAAACTTGGCGCCGATTCTCCAGAGCACGCACCCAGAAAGGACCGCGCCACTGCGGTCAACAAACTAGAGGAGAGCGCGTCGGTCTGACAGGCAGACACGCCGAGTAACGAGCACCTGCCCCCTCCCCCCCCCCCCCCCGGCCGGCACCGCCCTAATCCTGGCACGTTTATCGACGCCGCGAGCCCCCGTTCTATTACCCATTATTCTGCTGGCCGCCGCAACAGGCGCGATTTATGTTCACATTGTGTATGTGTTCTCCTCTTGTTTCAGATCAACGTGGCGGTGCAGTGTCTCAGCACGGACTTCAGCAGTCAGAAGGGAGTTAAGGTGAGTCGGACTGCGCCCGCGCCCGCGGACAGCACTTAGGAGTGATTTAGATACTTATCTGGACGCCGTAATCGGAGTGGTTGCATACGTGCGCTGACCGCGCATTTCTCAGCGTCACGGCGTTCTGTAATTTCCGGAGCGGGCGAGCGAGCGCCCACAGCGTGGGGCGACGACCGCAGCGCGATTGTTATTCTCCCCGTATAGCTGCCAACATGATGCAACAATGCTGCTTCAGTTCTTTCTCCTCTTAGCAGTGCGTTCTCATTGCTGTGTACAAAAACTTTCACAGTCATCGAGGAAAAAAAGCGCAGTAAGGGTAATATGTGTTGTTAACTCCAGTTTTATGTCCCGTGGATCATGTGTACACGTAATTGTAATGATGTTGAACGAGTCACTTTGTATTCATATTTCACATTCATATACAGACTTATATTGCTAAGTAGGTACAAACTGCAGGAAACAATTCCTAAGCGGATAAGGAGCAAAAGATGCAATTATATGTTCGAGAAACATATTAAGTCTCAACTGTATGTACAATACTGAAAACGGGCTGAAACAATGAATTAAAAATTGCACAAAGGCCGGGATTCGAACCTAGGTACCCTACTCACTAGGCAGAAGCGCTAATCTCTGCACCACCGCAGCACTGTAGCTAACACAGTTGTACGGATTAACCCAATATGTCACCCTCTCTAGTAAAAACTCCAATTCACGCCTCAGCCCATTTTGATGTTCCCCTTCTTAACTCGGCAACGGCCTTGCTGCAGTGGATGCACCGGTTCCCGTGAGATTACCGACGTTAAGCGCTGTCGGGCGTGGCCGGTACTTGGATGGGTGACCATCCAACCGCCATGCGCTGTTGCCAAATTCGTGGTGCACTCAGCCTCGTGATGCCAAATGACGAGCTACTCGACCGAATAGTAGCGCCTCTTGTCAAAGGAAACCATCATAACGACCGGGAGAGCGGTGTGCTGACCACACGCCCCTCCTATACGCACCCTCACCTGAAGATGACACGGCGGTCGGATGGTACTGATATGTTCCGGACACATGTTAAGTCTCCACTTTATCTGTGATAATGGAAACAGGCCGAAGTAATGAAATAAAATTGGTACAAAGGCCAGGATTCGAATCCTGGTCTCCTGTTCATTAGTCAGATGCACCACCCATTCTGTCACCTGGCACTGTGACTAAGACAGCTGCACGAATTACCCTAGTACGCCTCCTTTCCTAATACATGGGCTGAGGCATGAATTGGAGTTTGTATTACGTTGGAAGCCATACTAGGGAATCCATGCAGCTGTGTTAGCCACAATGCCAGCGCGGCGAAGTGATTAGTTCATCTGCCTAGTGAGCATTAGGCTTGGTTTCAAATCCCAGCCTTGGTATAAATTTTAATTCATTGCTTCGGTCTGTATTCATTATCATAAGTCATGTGGACATATGTCTGGAAATGGATTCCAAGGAAGATACACCCACTTGAGGGTGGAGATGAAAGATACCTGACAATAACCGTGGTATCAGCACCATACAGGTAGCCAATCTCCGTGGGACAGGCCAGACAACCATGTGGAACATTGTACACGACAACTGCGACTATCCGTATCACATATGATTACCTATAGACCTAAATCTGCGGTGATGATTCTGTCGCTAGTTAGCCGAAAAGGTCTCTCCTGGGGCTGGAATTTATGTCATCCATCCTATTCACAGATGAGGCCACCATTACGAGGAACGATATCTTCAGTTTTCAAACCACTCACCTTTGGGCCAACGAGAATCCCCTTAGTATGGTGGCAGCAAACTGCCAGCACCTGTTAAGCCTCAGTGTATGGGTGGGGATTTTTGGCGTCCTCCTTGTGGGACCAACCATCCTTCCACAACACTTCACAGTCTGGGCATATCAGCACTACCTGCCGCTGTCCCTGATGCCCGTGGTGGAAGACTTTCCTTTGGTGGTACGAAGGACAATATAGCTACTACACGACGGTGCTCCAATTCACTGCCCTCTTGTGAGGGGAGTTAAAACACTAGTACACACAGAAAATTCCCACTTGCGTGGTATGTTCTCATGTTCACTTTCAACCATTGAAACCTACACTGTCAAAGATCTTGTATCTCCCCCTCCGAGCGAATGTACCTCTCTCGGAACACATTTCCGGCCATGTGTCCATTTGATCTTTTTTTTTTTTTTTTTTTTGTTCCGTGTCCTCTTAGGAGTTCTTTCCTGCCATTTGTCCCCACTTCGCAAAAACACCCCATATTATATGCAGGATATCCCTCCCGAGAGTCGTCACGCGCGTTTTCTGTTGTGTTTTGCAAGTATATGCAATTTCGTTTTCAGTATGTAGTTGTGATCACCCCAAACAAATCATATTATGCTTCCTGCAAGCCAAGCGTTGAGGAAAGCATCGGTCTGTTTCTCGTTACAAACAAAATTACTTTTAAAACGGAAGTTTACGCGCTCATTTATAGAGCGGTCCCAGATTGCTAGTGCGATATTACTGTTATCGATATGTATTAACAGGGACAGTAATTCTATCTATCGCTTATGTTTATTTGAAGGGGTGGCCGGATGCCCTTCCTGCCCCCCCCCCCCCATACCCCCCGGGACGGAATCAGAGTACCCCATCTGTCTGCGTCTAGTGCAAATCATGGAAAGGTGCGGATGTGTTGCAAATGTCTGTGAGTCGTGTAACTGAGGCGGGACATGGGGACCAGCCCGGTACTCACCTAGAGGGATGTGGAACACCGCCTAAAAACCACATCCAGGCTCTATAACTAATTTCGGATCGCTCTAACGAATGGGCTCGTTAAATTACGCTTTAGAAATGATTTTCCTTGTAACGGGAAACAAACGGCGCCTTCCGTTGACAATGGGCGTCGCATAACAGACGTGACGGGCGGTATTTGTTTGGGCTGACTCCTGCTGCACAGTGCGAAAACGAAATTGCAAATATCTGCTGAAACACGGAGAAAACGTTCAGACGCATGTTACACACACCATAGCTAGTTGAATTCGAAGTGTAATTTTGTGTCTTTAAACGAGTAGTAATTTCTAGCTTATCGCGGCAAGTTTTAAGTTTCGAACCTCTTCAAGATGCTCGCGATAACTCTTCGGAAACATAAGACTGCGTTCAGGTACTTTGTCGCTCTTATCAGCACTCGCCCATTATAAATTTTCGACATGCTCTTCTATGCACATTTCATTTTTCTTATTTCTGCCCGACGATGTAGGTGCTCCCGTAAGCGCAGATGTCGCCATAAAATACCCGCCTAATGGTTTGTCCGAAATGGTGCGCGGCTAATAAAGACTTCTTACAGCGCATTCTTGTGCGCCGGGAAAGGGGCCAGGCGTACGGCGCGCCCAATAAAACGTGTGGAAGGATGATGAACACCAAATTGATGAATAAAGGAGCAGTTGTTCGCTCGATATGCAAATTTCCGCTCCCTTTTTTAATTGATGGCGCAATTTGCGTGGAGTCATGCATAATTCAGCTTCATGTTCAATATTCAGATTTGCATGCTAATAAGTAATTGCATCGATATTTCGTAGCGAGAGGATGGAGACGGAAAGAAAAAAGGGCAAAAGTCCTCTTTATATATATTTATTAACATTTTACTTTCAAACTAGACCACGCGGTTATTACACAGCGAAGTTTCCGATATGGAAAAGCTCCATAAAAAGTATCGCTAACGAAGCAGAACCGTGACTTAAGAACAGGAGGCCCTTCAGTCCTTAGTGTTCCGAAGAGTGGATGCAGCACCTTGGTTCCACGTCTGCCATCCTCATCCATCTGCTTTCCCGCGCTGTCTTGTCGAAATGAATAAATATTATGAGTCCCGCAGATGTTGCATCCCGTAAGCTACACGATACCGCAATCAAGTATTTCATAGGTAGAACACGCATGAACATGTGCTAATAAAGGGCGCACACAGAGACGTCTCAGTTTGACATCAGAGAAATTTTGCTCGATTTTGCGTAGCAGATCTGCCAAGAGTGTCGGGCACTTGACTATGAAAAAAATAGGCAAATATTATCGGAAATGAAAAACACACTTGGTTTGCCGCCATTGCAGGGTAGACACTTTTACTGTTCCGAGATGATCGGTTTCAACAGCCTTATGCTCCTATCATCTGATCTTATGGAACTTATAAAATTGCCATGTTACTCTGTGATCACGGCATACGAAGTGTGTCCACCATTTTCAACTATACATATCGCCCCACTGCACAGCATATGTACCTTACAAAGGTCCAAGGAGCGTCTCCAACTGCTGACAGTCAAATGCCGCTTAGACGTCCTATAGAGTAACCACTTGGCGAATGACTTTGATTTCTCAGCAATTCGTGTAAGATACTGTCCACATCCCACGAAATATCACTACGAATGTGACCGCACTCAGAAAGATAAAGACAAGTCACAGTCGCTTCTGTTAAATATTCTTGAAAAAAATCCACATTTACTTTCTAAGCAGATAAAGCAATTAGGCAAGTTCTTATTGCATATATTGAACATAAAACACGAATCGGAATTTTACATGAGAATTATTACTTACCGTAGTAACTGCATTGATATGCATCGCAGGAGGCATTTGTGTCTGACATATATCAACGGATAATGAGAATTTTGGGCGACTCAGAGGACGTGCTTGTTTCGCGCAACGGTAAGGATCAAGTAGATTTATGGGTACTGTTACTGGCTAGTCATCTGTACGATAAAGGTTCGATTCCTCCTGGTCTCAGATTTTTTCTGCTAACAAGGATTTGGCGAGCGAATGTTCGTGAAAGGTAGTAAATTAAGGTTCGAGTCCTGATCCCATCACAAATTCTCAGTGATCAGCTTGAGCTGTATAACAAGGTAACCGACTCTCATTTGGGCATACTAACGATTGAACGAGAAGTTCTGATTGCTGCCCACGTACTTTTACACATTAAAACCGAAATTTCGCTTTGGGCGAGCTGATAGTCTTTTATAAACAGAGGAGTATATGTCACTTTATTTTTCGTTTGTAAGGACCTCGACTATATTCTGCTACTGTATAGGAGTTACACGCCAACGGTACACTTAAATCGCCTACTTGAACCCACGAACCTCCGTTTTTCGTGACAGCGGCGTTACCCAGAATCCACTGAGTCAGACTGAAAGTTGTACACTTCCGACTCATTTGAAACTTGATCTAGCCGCAAGTGTTGACGAAGGCAGTAAGCAACGTAGCAGCAGTCCGCATGCAAAACTCTCTCTCCACAGCAACAAAAGTACCGCGCGCACTAATTTATCCAGCACTCGAAGCAGCGGCCAGGCCAGATCAGTGATCAGAACGCGCGGCAGACCGAGAGGAATTGGTGAGAGCGGCCTCGGTGATATGTACGCGTCACGCCGCCTGGGCGCTGGCGTTAATTGATGGGCGGCTAACAGAACACAGCATGTAGGGAAGGGCGAGGGGGGGGGGGGGGCAGCTGGCGGTGTGCGCGTTGTAGATGCTTATCGCGGTAGACACCACCAATAATTAAAAGTGACGGCGGACGGCGGGCTGGCAGAAAGGTAGGCCAAAGGGCGCACAGCGGTGCCCTTGCGCCCTCGCAGGGCCATAGCTTCTACCCTTCCTCAACGCACAGCTGCGCTGCTATACGCTCTTTATTTTTGCAGCCCTGTGGCTTACGTTTGACAGCCCACGTTTCTGTTTATGCAAAACGTCACGAAATAGACTTTGTATATTGGTAAAGAAGGTAGAAGGCTCAAGCAGAAGTTACGATCCGAGCTGTTACAGATATCCTCGAGTGTATCTGCGGGTTATAGAAGTTGGAGAGGACCTAGATGAAGATAGAATTTGACACAGCACTGAAAGATCTAAGTCTAAACAAGGCACCAGGTGTAGGCGACATTCCGTCAGACCTACTGATAGCCTTTGGGAGAGCCAGACATGACAACTCTTCCAACTGGTGTGCAAGATGTATGAGACAGGCTAAATATTCTCATACATCAAGAAGAATACAATAATTCCAATTCCAAAGAAAGCATGTGCTGACACGTGTGAATATTACCGAACTTTCAGTTTAATAAGTCATGGTTGCAAAATTGTAGCACGAATTCCTTACAGAAGAATGGAAAAACTGCCAAAAGCCAACCTCGGGGAAATTCAGTTTCGATTCCGGAGAATTTTAGGAACATGGGTGGCAATACTGACCCTACGACTTATCACAGAAGATAGGTTAAGGAAAACCAAAGCAACGTTTATAGCGTTTGTCGATTTATAGAAAGCTTTTGACAATGCTGACTGAAATACTCTCTGTGAAATTTTGAAGGTAGCATTGTAAAATACAGGGAGCGAAAAGCTATTTACAACTTGTACAGAACCAGATGGCAGTTACAAGAGCCGAGGGGCATGAAAAGGAAGTAATGATTGAGAAGTGAGTGAAAGAGGGTTGCAGCCTACCCCCGATGTTATTCAATCTGTACACTGAACATGCGCTAAAGCACACCAAAGAAAAAACTGGAATAGGAATTTAAGTTCAGAGAGAAGAAATAAAAACTTTGAGGTTGCCGATGCCATTGTAATTCTGTCAGAAACAGAAAAGGACTTGTAAGAGCAGCTGAACGGAATACACGGTGTCTAAGATGAACATCAACAAAAGCAAAACAATGATAATCGAATTTAGTCGAATTAAATGAGGTGAATTTGAGGGAGTTGGCTTAGGAACCGAGACACTTAAAGTAGTGGATAAGTTTTGCTATTTGAGCAGTAAAATAACGGATGATGGCCGAAGTAGAGAGCATATAAAATGTAGACTGGCAATGCTAAGAAAAGTGTTTCGAAGAAAAGAAATTTGATAACATCGTATATGGATTTAAGTGTTAGAATGTCTTTTCCGAAAGTATTTGTGTGGAGCACAATCTTATGTGGAAGTGAAACATGGACGATAAACAGTTTAGATAAAAAGAGCATAGAAGCATTTGGAATATGGTGCTACAGAAGAATGCTTTAGATTAAATGGGTTGATCACGTAATTATTGGGCTGGTGTTGAATAGAACAGAAGAAAAGCAATTTGTGGCACAATTTGACTAGAACAGAGGGATCGGTTGATAGGACATATTTTGAGACATCAAGGGACCATCTACTTAGTATAGGAGGAATATGTGTGTGTGTGTGTGGGGGGGGGGGGGGGGCAAAAGAGATGAATACATTAAGCAGATTCAGAAGGATGTAGTTTGCAGTAGTTACTCGGAGATGAAGAGGCTTGCACAGATATAGTAGTACGGAGAGATGCATCAAACCTGTCTTCCGACTGGAGATCACAACAGCAGCATCATTTGGGTATAACCTTCATAATAATTAGTTTGTGGTTAAAAGTTAAAGGAAAGAGCTAGAATTAAGATTTTCGTCTATGTTGAGACACATCCTGTTTCCGTCGTAACAATAACTTCCCTATGTCTGAGATATACCTGTTTCCTTCACAGGGACGTAGCTCACTCATGCTAGTACCAACAGCATCCACAAAGCGACGAGATGAATGTTCTAGGACACTCCATTCACTGAAGTCTTTGATTCATGCTCTGACTCCTATTTTTGTCTCATATCCGGCGTAAACAATGTTTGGCATAAAATCGGTGAATCTGTCAACGTACCTCTTCACAATTACTGAGTGCAACGCTTATTACACTCAGAAGCGTTTCACGCTATCATATTTTAATTATAATAATAGTAAATCAACGTTCATTCAATAAACGAAGAGCACTACAAACATTTGACAGTGTCCAATACGACGACAATTGGTAACCAATTCATTTAACTTCCCGGTGTTGCGGATATGTTAAGCAGAAAAGTTCATAAAATCGGTTTCAGTAGTTGCGACAGAATACTGTAATTTCTGGACCGTATGAGAAATATGACTATGTTGTTTTAAAATGTAGTCATGATCGATCTCTACGTTCTTAGTTAGTGGAATGTAAACTACGACGTCAGACTTCAGTAGACGAAAATTTATCGAATGCTTAATCCTACCGTCAGAGTTTCGACGTACCTACATGGTTAAAACAATTTAGCCTTTCGGAGGCCGATTAGGATCAGAAACAAAGTGCAAAAGTTTTGTTTTTCTGTGTATAAAAGCAGCCACATACCATCCAACGAACCCGCTCACATGGTTGCAGATCGAACCCGCTCACATGGTTGCAGATGACATGATGTTCGCTTAGCAAAAAGACGGCAACAGAAAAAAGAGCACACAAAAAGCGCCAATAATTGCTTAAAACATGCTGTAACATAACAATAAATAAGATTAAAAAAACCACTGATGATGGTGATACTTGTCGCCGAAACTAGTTTGGGATAATAAAGAAATAAACGAACAACAAGGTGTTTTGCAACAAGGCGGACTCAATTTCTGATATTACTGCCACCGACCAGGCGTTTGGAGATGCGGTGGAAATGTGAATTTTACGTATGTTATCATCTTATCTGCACCGATCTCTAGTTCATTGTTTAATAGAATCAGTTTAGGGCTAGTTTATTGGAGATGGTGTGATTAAGGCATAATAGGTACTTACAAACTATACGGAAGATATTGTAACTGCGTGTAATATTATAAGTAATTCGTTACGACTGAACTGCTGTGTGTGTAATGATTTCAAACCGTGTTTAATAGCTGTATGTACAGTTTGCTAATAACGTGTCAAGCTCGGGCGCTATTCTTTTCTGAAAGAGTTGGCAGAACGAGGTCACTGTTAAGAGGAAAGCCACTTGGTAAGCTAAGCAGAACATATGACCCAATTGCACACACAATTTTACGACGCCAATAAGGTATTACAGTAGGCCTGCTTCTTGTTCTGTAACGAAAACAATTACTGGAAAGACTGGTGATCACCACAAGCAAAAAATAAAGCTTTTAATGGATGTGAAATAGCTACATTTTTGTCTTATTCCTTGGGTGGAAATGCACTGATACTTGTGCAGTCTTTTAGATTTGCTCTTTTTACTTGTCTAGGTGCGTCTCTCCCATTGTCCAGATACTGGATTAAAAAAATATATATTTACGGTAATGGTAGCGTAGCTACACAAAAGATTCTCTGTACCCGTCATTTGGTTCACATTTTCTTGCAATCGGCTGTGGATTCTATCCCGCAGCGAAGAGAATTACCCGGAAGCTTTTCTGCCGAAGATTTCCTTCGATGTTGCTACGGGAGAAATTTCCCATTTTGCTCACTATCTGCCCGCCACGTACCGATATCAATCGCGTAATTAAATATCCCTTCCCAGCGCAACGACGTCGATCTGATTGGCGCAGAGTGCACCCGCGAGCACCCGCCTCACGTGCTCGACGATCGATCGCGCAAAAAAGAAACGAGAATAACAGTGGCGAAAGCGGGAGAAAAAAAATAAAGAAAGAAGGAAAGCAGGGCTGCGGGCGGAGTCGCCGGTGGCTGTGTAAACACGGTGGTATCTGCCTTCATATCTGGACGGGAGCAGGACTCGGGTAGGCCTCCAAACTGGTCTTGGGGCCTCGCCGCAACCTTCAGGACCAACTGCGCCTGTGGAGGCCACCTGCGGTTGTTGCAGATAAGCTCGTCATTCGCGCTTCCCCAGTTTCCAGTACGAAACGGTACCAAGCGACATCGCCCCTGCTTATTTCTTCTTCTTCTTCTTGATTCCCTTTTTTTTCTGCATCTCTGCCCGTCTGCTTCTCACCGTAGCGCGCCTCGCGGCGTGTCTTTTGTGGCGCCGCGTCCTGAATCACTCGCGAGTCACTCCGGGGCGGCGGAGTGATGGACGCACAAAGCGCGCGACACCCCCGCAGGGCCGGCCGGCTTTGTAATGCAGCCGAGGGCCTCGGGAAAGGAGCACGCTGGATCGGAGACCCCGTCTCTAAATTATTTTCCATTCTCGTATTCACGTCAGGACTCTCGCGCCGCCAGATTTTCTGGCTCCACAAAGGCGCGCGAGCGGCGCGCGCTCTGGGGCTAAATCACGGCCTTGTTGCTCAAATAGAGTCATCTAAATAACGCTGCTTCGTTTCCGTATCCAGAACAGAGTCCTGTACGGACTATTACCAGTGCCGTATTTCATAAAGGAAAAGGTGTCTGTAGATCACGCTCGTAAATTCTGGGATTACCACCGTATTCGTATACGAGATTCGAAGTCTATAGAATAACGGGTCCGACCTCCTTAGCTGAACACCAATGACTGGTCAGGACACAGTGAACCGCCTTTCCTTTATACTAGGCTATATATAACATCTTATTGTTACAGATTACTAAGCGGTTGTTTATTCCTACAGGGACTGCCGCTACACCTCCAAATAGATACGTACGAAGACCCGAGAGATGGACCAGTCATCCACAGGGGATACTGCCAAATCAAAGTCTTCTGCGATAAGGTAAGTAAGCCAAGAGTTCGCACTATCGAAAATCTAAATGCTGCTCTCGCAACCTTCATATCGATAAATAACTGAATGCAGAATTTATTTTTAAGATATCCTCTCTTAAGCATTAATTAATTTTTCAGTTACAATATATAAAAAAAATTATGCGTGCTTGTGGAAGATTCCTGATCTGAAAATTAACAATTGTAAAACTAGTAAAAGTCTTATTTTATTGCTTTTTTGTTTGGTCCATGAATAGATGCTGATACCTCATTCCATTCGGGTTTAGGACGAAGTTTTTCATTCGGAGTATACAGGTCTGGGGCCTCATTCAATTCGGGTTTAGGACGAAGTTTTTCATTTGGAGTATACAGGTCTGGAGCAGAAAAACTATCACAGAGAAAGGCAATGAAGGTAGCTAAAAAGTTAAATGGATAGTAAAAACGCACACCGAAGAAGTTTCTGGATACTCCACGAAGGTAATGTCAATCAAGACTTCCTGTCTACCTAATACTTCGGAGAGTGTCTGAGTGGTAGACGTCGGAACTATTAGACGAATGGAAATAATTACACCTAGGACATGGCTTCCATCTCCCTATGAATGTCTTGGCGTCTTTTAGGCCTTGATTGTAAAACATGCCAAAGTGGCCCACTCTGCGAATTCCCTATGGATTGCATACACGTTTGACATTGCGTCAGTCGTTGCTGGCGATATGAAGGTTATATTATTCTTGAAGAATCAAGTTTGCCAAGATCTACGCTGTCGTTATCGGATTTTGTAACGTTATTAATGACTGTGTGACTTTCATTGTTGTAAAAACATATACTTCTAATAATATTACAAGATCCGGTGATGACAGCGTCAATCTCTCGAAACCGGTAATAGCAATAAGAAGAATTACTGGCCATCTTGGCAAACTCGATTGTTCCAGAATAATACAGCCATATGGACTCCTTCATCTTGTAGACGAACTGAGTTTGCTGGCCAGAAAAAAAAAAGGATATTGATAGTTACGACATCGTACTGTTATGTAATCTCTGTGCGGTCGGTGTAATAGCGCGTACAGCCACAAGGTGCATCAACAAGAACACGACATAAAGTCACTACTCAAATTGTGTCACACTTTAATGTAATTAGTGTGTTGAACATAAAGAAATTAAATGTAAGAGCTGTGAAGGAAACAAGCCCGGCAATGAAGTAATGGCATTACTGCATGCATCATGTAGAAATATAAAATCGGGGGAAGGCAAGGAACACAAAAGACATGGGATTGAAACATAAGACGAAGAAGAATATTATCATAATCGTAACTAAATTGGTATTTTCTACTTGCACGATAAACAGCCAAAATTGCTTAAGCCCAAAAATGGTTCAAATGACTCTGAGCACTATGAGACATAACATCTATGGTCATCAGTCCCCTAGAACTTAGAACTACTTAAACCTAACTAACCTAAGGACATCACACACATACACGCCCGAGGCAGGATTCGAACCTGCGACCGTAGCAGCAGCGCGGTTCTGGACTGTAGCGCCTAGAACCGCTCGGCCACTCCGGCCGGCTTTAGAGCCAAGTCCCATCATGCTGTCGGTTTTGTCTAAACTATAAACGATGGGACGTGGCTCTAAGTAACCAGTATACTGCGCCATGACTTTTTAAAAATCTTATCACCTGGGAGTGCATCTCCCCTGATGCACAACCAGTAATGACTTTCTAATAAAAGTATTTTAACAGTCAGTGAAAAACATTGTATTCACGGGCTTAATAATCACCTCATTTCCAGCGTTAAATTATTAAAACCCGGCAGATTTTGACTGGAGTGTATGCCACTTTATCCGTCCGATGCATTGGGTAGACTACATAACGGGCGCTTTTCCGTGGAAATATAAGCGGAAGCCGACTGCGAGTCTTTCTCAGTAGCGATTTCGAAAGCGTGACGCCGTGAGCGTCTCGCCGTCTGTGTACCACGTGGCATCTCCGGCATTTCCGCTGGCACTGCAGCGCGCCGTCCCCACGATCTGGGGCCGATCTGGCGTTCCTCCGCCGCTCCTCCCCTGATTCATGGAGGACTTGTGCGAGTGACACCACGGAGTGCCTAACGTGATGGTGGACGAGAGGGAAGGAAGGGATAATCTTAATTTGTGTGCGCGCCAGAGGGGCGGACACAGTGGAGTAATGGGCAAGTCGTGTAGGCAGCGCTGGATGCCAGACCGCCCGACGTTGACGGAGCGCAGCGCCGCTTCCGGCCGAGGCTTGTGACGCCCTGCCGGCTCCCTCACCACAAGTTTCCTAGGCCAAAGCTCCAGTTGCCAAGACAGTGTCTTTGTGGCACATAATAAAACAGATTTCATGCACTGTTCTTCTCTCATTCTATTGTCAAACACGTAGTATATATGGTTCGTCTCCTAACCGTTCGTCGAAGTCTCCAACAAGGATTTTACTTTGTTGTTTGTGCTCTGTAGTTAATGTATGATACCTGTACGCTAACAAAACATTTAATTGTAGCTTATATGAACAGCACACATGTAGCTAGTAAACGTATATCGTAGATCGGTTTCATATTATATGAGTATTTACGTGCGGCACGTTTCAAAAATCACTAGGCGCAATTTAGTTTTGTTTTTTATTTGTTTATTGCAAGATGAATGAGTTAGACAATTGCCGGCCGATGTGGCCGTGCGGTTCTAGGCGCTTCAGTCCGGAACCGCGTGACCGCTACGGTCGCAGGTTCGAATCCTGCCTCGGGCATCGATGTGTGTGATGTCGTTAGGTTAGTTAGGTTTAAGTAGTTCTAAGTTCTAGGGGACTGATGACCTCAGATGTTAAGTCCCATAGTGCTCAGAGACATTTGAACCATTTAGTTAGACAATTTAGACGTTGTTGCACCCGAAGGCAAACCCGGTAGACTACACAAGATACATTACGTCCTGCTGAAGGTAGTCTCATATTTGTCAAAATAAGCCTTTTTCGCGATGCACAAAATATGTGCTTCCGCTCAGCAAGGACACTTTCGAAAATCGTTTCAGTCGAGGCCTTTCACGGTATCAGATCTCAGGCACAACTCTAGATACTTTCCACTTCTGAATTAAAATTAAATTCTTTAATCAAGTAATGAACAATACAAATCGTCGAATTTCTGGTCACCAGTTTGAGCTTTGGTAATACGTCATTCCGCTTTCACACACTCCAGCAATACAGACTTAGTCATTCGGAAAATTTCCTCTTCACCGCACCAAGAACAATAACTTACGACAATTCTTACTTTAGTCAAGCAGGATATTCTAAAAGAAAACCATGAAGAATACGATTGTCTGCCCATATAATCTTTGTTAAAATTGTGAGCCAGCAAAATGCTTGCGTAAAGTGCGGAAGAATCTCTCCATCGCAGCTAAGAAGACGTGCAGCGATCGTGACCACGCTGCACGCTAGTTGGAGCTTACGAACCACGTCCAGCTATCGTGAGCAGGACGCGGGGCCTAAATATGCGTCGAGGCATTGCGCGGAAGCTTCTGCCTGCAACCGCCCTCGGCGCTGCGCTTTCTAGTGGGCAAATGAGCGGCCGATCTGTTGTGAGACGCCCGACGTTGAGGAGTTGGACAAGAACGTGGGAACACCGCGAGAAATGCATGCTAGAACATAAATGCCGATGCTAACCAAGCCTGAAGGTTGCGCTTTAACCACGAACAGCACCAGAACGCTACCCTCAATACGTTGCAAATGTCAGTTGTGCTCGGCACAGTGTTCTGTGTAGTTGTCGGTGCATTATGTTGTAACTAAGTGAATCTGAACCTGGGCGAATTCATGGTGCTCGTGTGGTGTGTGCTTCCGTAACCAAGACACCGTATCGAAGGTTTATGCCGCATATAGGAAAAGCGGAGAAACATCATCCACTCCGTCACTACGCGGACGGATGTGTGTGTAGAGTGATCCTGATGGACATCAACTGAGGAGGATTATGACAAAAAATAAGGGGACGAAAAATGCAAATGTCCCTGCAGAACTGAATGTCGCAATCGCGAACCCTGTCAGCACCAAAACAACACGAAGCTCCAGAATCTGGGAATTGTAGGACAAGCTGGAGCTCCAAAACCTCCCATCAGTGAAGCAAACGCCCCTAAGAGGAATACATTGCGCCGAAGCCATAAAACGTGGTCAGTGGAACAATGGAAGAATGCCTTTAGGTCGGATGCGTCTCATTTCTGTTTCCAACTACTGGCCTAGTGTAGGGCCCTGGAGTGAAACATGGCGTGGGTTCGCAGATATTTTTAACAAACATATCGTTGTATTCCGCGGCCCCATGGTTATTCTGCGAGGTTATACGACCGTTCAGCTGGTCAGATCCATGCTGCAATGTTTGTTCACCAGTGGTGATGCTGTATTCCAAGATGACAGAGCCCCTGTTCATACAGGTCGCATCGTCCAGGACTGGTCTTCTGAGAGCGAGGATGAATGATCGCATCTCCCCTGGCGACCAGTCACCAGATGTCAATATTATTGAGTCACCGTTTTCTACTTTGGATGGAAATGTGCGTCATCGCTATTCACTTCCATCATCGTTACCTGATCTTGCCACTATTTTGCAGGAAGAATGGTATAAACTTCCTTTGAAAATCAGCCGGCCGCAGTGGACGAGCGGTTCTAGGCGTTTCAGTCTGGAACCGCGCCACCACTACTGTCGCAGGTTCGAATCCTGCCTCGGGCATTGATGTATGTGATGTCCTTAGGTTAGTTAGGTTTAAGTAGTTCTAGAGTCTAGGGGACCGATGACCTCAGATGTTAAGTCCCATGTTACTCAGATTTTAAGTCTCATAGTGCTCAGAGCCATTTGAACCATCTGAACCTTTGAAAATCATACAGGACCTGTATTTATCCATTCCGAGACAACTGGAAGCTGTTTTAAATGGCAACAGTTTTCCTACACCGATTTAGGGATGGTAATGTGTTGTTTGTGGTGTTTCCTTATTTTTGCCCACCCCCTGATCGATATCTACTTAGGACTGCACAGCGAAGACTTTCCTAGCCGTCGACATGAACAGAAGGTACATTGTAGTTAATGGTTGCATGTATATTTGTTTAATGCAGTTACGCTTAATAAACTCCACGTTCTTGATGCAAAACGAAGTGCAACAACCGGTATAAACAAATGGGACGACGAGGAAATTATTTAGATGAAACTTTTATTTTGGGAGAGTACGTTTTCGACTGTATCAGCACTACAGAAATAAAGATGTGACGTTCCAGCAATCTATAATTAAAAAGTTTTCCATACAAAAGCACTAGCTTTCAAGGCTGGCTCATAGTGTCGCAGTCTTTGGTGGTACCTGATGCGATAGGCAACTGCACGTAAAAGAATTACGTGTTTCAAGCAACTCATACTTAAAAGATACATCTTTAGCTGTACTATCACCCTTGAATCGTATCACCCACTGAGTGTGGGGAAAAAGAGAGTAAAATCAATAGGCACTGCATGGAGCGCGAAGCATACGTAGACCTTCATTATTCGCATATCGGTAGCCTTCCAAATACAAGTCACACAAGATGGACATGTGCCTCACAGCAGCCTGTGTGATGTAAGTACGGATACTTCGATCCCTGTCCAGGTGCACCAGTATGTAAACCGAAAACTCCCTAAAATGACTCGGCACAATCTTCTTTTTCCTGAATGCCTCAAGACGGAAACGGCGATGAAGCTACGTATTGAACTGTGTCAACAAAGGCATAACTAGGTACACCGACAGTTAGGTCATTATAACTCCAGCCCGGATTGGACAGAGATTGAGATGAGCGGACAGACGCAATTTTGTAACAAGAATCATCCTGAAATTCGCATCAGCTGAATTATGAAAAGCGCAGAAAGCCATGAAGTTGACGGCAGTACGGAGATACGAACATCGCTTTTCCCAAAAACGAGCACTGTCTACGTGAAGCTTGGTAATAACGCTCTAATGTGCCAGAAATGATACTGTAGAAGTGTTGTTCGATCACGGCCGTGTGTTATCTGATACGCATCTCACATTCAGTAATGATACTGTGAAACGTCCCCCTAGAAAAATTAATGAATGACTGTGCTGATAAACCTCTCACATTATTTGATTTGCAAACAGCTGAGCAGAACTGAACGTACGCAGACATTTCGCTCTTTACCGATTCTGATCAACACTAAACTGACACCCAATATTTTTAGCGCAACGCAATCTGACTTTCAATAATCCCTACAAAAGAATGGCCCTGACTAACATTAACCTATACGTTTCACAAATCACTTACCTCACAAAAATCTTCGTTAATCGAATTACTGCAATACAGCGAGAGCCACTACTGCCAACTAAATAAAAGATTCAAACTACTGAAGGCACTAACTACTGATAGGCATAGTTAGCAAATGAAAGATTTTGATAGAGAACAAGCACTGTATTTACCTTAATAGTGTTCAAAAGTCATAATATATATAGCAGTTCATGGCATCCAGTCTTACAAATTTACTGTCTCTGATGGACACACGTCCAGATCATCCACTCTCAAAACTCCGCCATTTCTCTCCCCACATCCACCACTGCTGGCGGCTCACCTCCAACTGCGCGACGCCAGGCGCTGTTAACATCCAACTGCCCAACACTACAATGGCGAATATTCCAACAACAATGTCAACCAGCCACAGACTGCACACAGCACAGCCAGTGATTTTCATACAGAGCGCTACGTGGCGTTACCAACATAAAAACCTAAACAGCCTACTTACAACTGTTTCACTTGGCGCCACCTTATGCGGCAGCGACCATATCCCAAGACCAGGGTGTTGTTTCAAAGCTTCTACGAGTAGAGAATTACGGCGACCGAACCGTAGGTCAACAACCTGTGGCTGTCTGACTCCCACAGCTACAGCAAGCTGATTGTGCTAATGGGATGGCTGCTCAGCTAGATTAATACCGGACAAAAGGAAAGAAAGAAAAACCGAGCGGAGGAAGAAGGGTTACGATCAGTTCACCATCGTGTTGCATCGGCGGCACTGACTGCGCAGAGATGAGTTCGAGATTACGGGGGAGTGGTACGTGTGAGAGGTATTCGGCCGTGTTAAGCCACTTAAGCAGAAGGAATTAATTTTGTACTTCTAGCAGCGAGGCCTGGCCTAATGAGTAGGTGTGATGAGCGACCGGGCGCCCCGTAACGGTGCCCGAAGGACACGCCGGGCCAGTAATGAGTTCTGTCAGTTAGCGCGGTGGGCGTGGCGCGATGATCTCAGCGCGAGCGGCCTTGGTTGGCCTAGCCTCACCTCACCTCACCTCACCTCACCTCGCCTCGCCTCGCCTCGCCGGCACCTGCCGCTTTTCGGCGCTGCGCACTTTAAGCGGCTCGCCGGGCATCGGCGCCGTGTGCACGCAGTCCCACCTGCGGTCGCAGACATCCGTGGTGCGCTACGTCGCTCGTTTGTTTCGCTGCCGCAGGAAGCGTCAGGTCGCGAGGAGCCAATTTCGCCCCACCAGCGCAAAATTTCGCTAAAATTCTTGTCTTAATTGACAACTCCAGAAAAGTGAGTCTACTGCAGCGCCCCTGGCGTTTTATGCCCGTACTGAGTCTCGTCTCTTTCGAGTGGTCATTTTTGTTTACACATCAGCGCCAATGTTGTCGGGGCTATCAACTGTGCAGTTTGGTATCTTAACGGTGAAACTGAGTTAGTAGGAAAATATTGGAACAAGCAATCATAATAGAATTTATCAATATCCATAGCAGAATTAATAGCGGAAGTTAATGTCAGAGGTCATGTGGTAAATTCTCCGCACTCCTTAGAAACGCAAGAATAGGAAAAGCGTCATCCAAACATTTCAGAACATATACATCTGTTTGCTCCAGAAATTATATACTCGCAAACACATCAAAAAATATATAGAACGCAGTAAATAGCGTCTTTTTACTTCATCTTTTGTATTTCATTCTCTTGTTCTCTCACTCACTCATCGGGCCTGGTCGTCTAACGGTTGCCAGCTCGGTACATTTGCGTGTTCGGTCAGATGGCTGGCTGCCAATTGCTAAAAAAAAAAAAAAGTGAAGTATTTGATGATATGCTTGACGGGGTGTCATGTAACGTCCGCCCAGACCAAATGCCGAGAACGACGACAAAAAAAGGTAAAGCGCTGCCTGGAAACCAAGAGGTTGCAGGATCGAATCTCGGTAGGACTGCGGAATTTTCAGTCTTCATTTTAACCTAGAATCTAGAGCCGAACCTGGAACCTTTGCTTTTCACGGACAAGTAATCTACCGACTGAGCTCGACTCACGACCCACCTTTACGGCTTTGCTTCCGCTAGTATCTCTTCTCCTCCTTCCCTACCTGCATACCTGCAAGAAAGGATTCTGCGGATAAATGGATTAGCACCAGCTTAGGGGACTATGTCCGGAATGAATTTTCACTCTGCAGCGGAGTGTGCGCTGATTTTAAGTAATAATAATAATCGCAGTCATCTTTGTGGTACATCCTTGGTGAGACATAAGCGAGGTCAGAATGAAAATCTTTATTACTTCACACCCAAAATAATTGATCAAAAATTGAGTTGACAAGTGTACCGCTGAGCTAGTTAAGTAATCTGTGTACTGCGCCAGCCTCCCGTATTACGCTGTCATTCCGAATTATTGACTAGACACCCCGAACTGGTGTCTTTTTCCCCTCCTCCTCCAACGCCCTCCTGATGGATAGTAAGGAAAGCCAACATAGTATGCAATGGAGATCTTTCACAATTCTCTCTCTCTCTCTCTCTCTCTCTCTCTCTCTCTCTCACACACACACACACACACACACACACACACACACACACACACACAAACAAACAAACAGAGCCAGTCTTCGCAGACATCCGTTCACATTGCTTGCAGATTAACAGTGCCGGTAAATGGACGAGCATCGGACAAGTCAACGGGGACGTCAGAACAGCGGGGAGCAGTCGGTGTCCCGGGCCGTAATGCTGGTAATCACGAAAGCGCGCGCGCTCGGAGCCTATTGTTTGCTGTTCGGCAAGGCCCTCATTGTGGTCGCACCGAGCGCGTCTGCCACGGCCGCGGGGAACTGCCCCGTAATTTCAGCGGGCGTGCGCCCACCGCTTTCCCTTCTGACGTGCGCACGGAATACGTGTCGTGTAGCCCCATTACAAGTGCAGTTCTTCCCCCCTCCCTTCATTTTTGATTAGTTACTGATGAAATCACGAAGATGCTAAAAAGTGTTACGGAACGTATGTCGAGGTCGTCACAACCACACACAGCTTTATCAGCCGATGAAACTAGGCTTTTTTTGTGTAGATCTGTTATAATTTCTATATAGTGTCCGAATCGGTTGCCACTGCAACTGAAATGTCTCACGAAAACTAGTGGGCGCACACACCACCATAGTGAAGGCAGCGTTCTGCGTCTGGACCAATTTTGAAGAAATACAAATAGCTGATGCCTTACTAGTGAGACTCTGGAAGATACATTAAATCGACTGTACAGTACTGTAGTTTTCGTTAAAGTTTATCCTTGTATACAGCGTTCTCATTTGCGTGAGGTTGTCCATTGGCAAGACGTTTCTGTCTAGTGTAGTTTGTGATTACCTTCTCACTTGGACAAACTATTACAGTTTTTCCCTTATGTAACAGGATAATGAGATCCACTGAAGCTCCTTGAATGACTAAACAGTCTCCATCCAAAGACTTGACAATAACAGAAAACAATCACGTTCAAGAGTTGAATATATACTTTAAATAGAAAAGTATATTTATAATAATGTCTGATATTACGCCTTAAGCGATAATTCATCAACATAGTTACTAAAGGAAGACTGGGCTGTCACGGGGAATTACATGAATAAGTGTCAATATAGGCAGCATCAATTTAGCTTGATATATGCTACTTTAGTTTCTGTTCGGTCCCCAATAAAGAAAGCAAATGCCAAAAATTGAAGTTCTATGCGGTGAGTTTTTAATTCACCATAAAAGGTGCCATTGAATATGCACCAAGGGTTTTCTCGATAAAATAGTGGAAAATACTTACCCCTGTAAACAGGGTGTCCCAGTAGGAATCAGAAATAATGAGGGATATGGCGGAAATGATCATTCGAAGCAAAAAGTCAAGAAAACATGTGTTCTAAAACGCATACCTTCAGAGCTAAGAGGCACTTTTTCATCTTCGCTACTGTGAAACACGCCTCTTCTACTGAACAAGTGCTCATACCTCTTAAGGTATGCTTTTTAGAGCCAATGTTTGCGAGACAGTTTCTCTTGTTTTGCTCCATACTACTTCCTCAAATGGTTCAAATGGCTCTGAGCACTGTGAGACTTACAATCTATGGTCATCAGTCCGCTAGAACTTAGAACTACTTAAACCTAACTAACCTAAGGACATCACACAACACCCAGTCATCACGAGGCAGAGAAAATCCCTGACCCCGCCGGGAATCGAACGCGGACGCGGGAAGCGAGAATGCTACCGCACGACCACGAGCTGCAGACTTCTACTTCCTCCTGAAATATGAAAAGCAAAGACCTTTCAGTAGAAGAAATTTGTTTCACATTATCGAAGATACAGTTGTACTCAAAGCTTTTAAGGTATGCATTTTATAGCCCATTTTTACTAGACTTTTTGCTTCGAATGATCGTGCCTGTCATATGCGCAAATACTGACCATTCGACTTGGGGCTCCTGGGTATAAGATCAGGACATGGTGACATCCCAAGCACTGCTGCAAAGCAATCAAGTTGTATTACAGGACATACTTTGCAAGCAATGTTTGCTTTAGAAGAACCCACTTTATCAGAATCCTGGCAATGTATCGCAATCTGCCCTTTGTTTGATGTACAACTGTGCCCATTCAGCCGACTCGGCAGTAGAATGTCAGTTATAATGATACGAATGTAAGGACAACACAACACCTAGTCCCTGGGTGGAGAAAATCTCCGACCTGGCCGGGAATCGAATTCGGACCCTTCGCTTAACAATCCACCACGCTGACTGTTCAGCTACTGCAACGTTCATGATGGAAATGACAACTCCGTAAAAGAAGAGAGCCGCTCAGAGCATTACTGTGAACCATTAAGACTGTGACAGAGTAATAGAAGTTGATAGGGGTGTGATGGCCTGTTCGAAATCGAATGAACGAACGTGGACTAAGAGCTAAACGTAACGTAGCTCTTAAAGCATGCATCTAAAAGTAACATTCAACGTTAGAACACAAAGGCTGAAGAAGGGCCTCGTCTTTTGTGCAGTGCGATGACGCTGGCTTGGCGCATGCGCATTGCGCAAAGAGGCGCCATCCGCTGCAACCACGGAGCGTAACGCAATTACAAATAACAGCGAGCGGGGGCAATAAATTGAAAGTACTTCATTATTGCCCACACCTCCCCGCCGCGTTTCTCCGCCAGATTACATCTCTCACGGACCGAAGCGTTCTCTCGGGGAAATAGAAAGGACTCGGCATTTTTCTTTCCCGCCGAAGAAACGGTCGTAGTTCCGTTTATCCGTGCCGGCGATCGGCTCGCCGCAAAACCAACAGCAAATGAAGTTATAATTACACTGGCGCGCCGGGGAGGCACGAGGCGTAAAGAGCAAATGGAGATAAGTTTCTTACTAATGCCGAGGAGATGCTGGCCTCTCTTCGCTGCGCCGGACACTATTTCATTTCTGTTATTACTCACGGCGCGACGGCTGATGGAGAGCCCAATAGCGCGCGTCCAACGGACGTTCCTCACGAGTTACTGCCGGCCGGCATTCAGAGGGACGCTGCAGTTGCCCTGCGCCCGCAGATCACGAAATGAATCACCATTCCGACGACCCCGAGGAATCGTGCCAATCTGCAGTGCCGCGCCGAGGAGGCAGTCTAAAACACACACTGACAAGGTACCCCATCCGAAACACAAATAACTTCAAGACTTTACCCGCTAGAAGACGTCTTAATACTGTGACAAAAAATATCTGCGAAAATGTAGTTCTTGGTGGAAAAATGGCCTTGTACGAACACACAAATCAGTAGAAACTAGTTACCGAAACACTTAGAAGACGCGACAAACCCACTAAAAAGACAGCCTACATTACACTTGTCCGTCCTCTGCTGGTATATTGCTGCGCAGTATCGGATCCTTACCAGGTAGGGTTGACGGAGGACATCTAAACAGTGCAAAGAAGGGCACCTCGTTTTGTGTTATCGCGCAGTAGGGGTGGGAGTGTCACTGATATGATACGCGAGTTGGGGTGGCAGTCACTGAAACAAAGGCGGCTTTCTTTGCGGCGAGATCTATTTACGAAATGTCAATCACGAACTTTCTCTTCCGAATGCAAAAATATTTTGTTGTGACCCACCTACATAGGGAGAAATTATCATTATGATAAAATAAGAGAAATCAGAGCTCGAACGGGAAGATTTGGGTGTTCCTTTTTCCCACGCGCCATTCGAGAGTGGAATGAAGTAGTATGGAAATGGTTCGATGAACCCTCCGCCAGGCATTTAAGTGTGAATTGCAGAGTAACCATGTAAATGTAGATGTAGATGAAATGCCTAATAATGGCGTTTCAACATTTTGAAAAGAAGACGTTGTTGACTCGTTTCATAGAAAGAAGTTCAGTGCTCTGCTTTTGCCTTCTTGTTGTTTCTTCATCGTTTCTCACACGGAAATCGCACGACTCATTTCCTCTTTGCTATATGGTTACCTCTGATTTCGCATAAACATCCTGAATACAACGCACTGGAAAATTATATATGTATAAAGTGCAGGAAGAGAGTCATTGAGGTTCTGGAAGGTACCGTCACAGATGTAGTGCTGACTCCAGCCCGTGGCCAGCTGTGCCAGGTTTCTCGGTTGAGTATCCACGGCGCTAATAGCCCTATAGAGGTGGTCGCGCAGATTCTCAACTGGGTTTGAATTCGGACAGTTTGCTGCCCGAGGGAGTACCGTAAACTAACCCTAATGCTCTTCGAACCACACACGTACACTACGAGCTGTGTGACACATTGTCCTGCTGGTGGATGACGTCGTGTCGAGGAAACACAAACTGCTTGTAGGAATGGATGTGGTTCGCAAAGATACACGTATATTTCTGTTGATCTATTGTGCCTTCCAGAATGACGATATCACCCAGGTAATATCAGGAAAACATTCCCCAGACCATATCGCACCCTCCTGGTTGCAAGGTGTTTGCTTTCAGACGTTTCACGCTGTACACGCCAACGGTCATCTGTCCGATGGAGAATAAAAAGTGATTCATTTGAAAAGGTCACCTGTCGCCACTCAGTTCTTGCAAATTCCAGCCTTCGCTGGCGATGAACTGCAGTCACCATGGGTGCATGAAGCAGGCGCCTTCTGCAGAGGAGGCCCGTACGCAGCAACGTCCACTGAACGGTCATTGAGGAGACACTGTCGCCCCTTGGTTCATCTGGGCGGGCAGTTGCTCAACAGTTGCAGGTCTATTCGCCTCACAACCGTCGTTCATACCTGGACCGTGATACACAATAGTTGCCTCGGCGCCTGTTTTGGATAGTGCCTATGCATAGTATGCTTTAACGACGGCGGCACGCGAACAGTTTAAAAACTAAGTTGTTTCGGAAATACCATCATCCTTGGCTCGAAAGCCAATGAGCCCTTTTGGACGCCTCATAAATCGCTCCGTTTCAGCATTACGACAACTAATGCACTGCTACAGCGCCCCCCGATACGCTTTTTCAAACTCTCCAGTGCTATAGCTACCGCCTGCCATTTGTGAGTGGTTATTGCACGTTGACATCGACCATAGGCGGTGGACCACATGAACAAAATTGACTAAAGAAGTAAAGAATTCGAGAGAAAAATATTAAATCTGCTTGGAAACTTGGAGAATTGAATCGTATTGCTCTGCATGCCCCAGTGTGATCCAATGACATCTAATGCACTCTCCCGGCGTTGTGATGGTTTTCTTTGACCGGCGCCGCTACTATTCGGTCGAGTAGCTTCTCAATTGGCGTCACGAGGCTGAGTGCACCCCAAAAAATGGCAACAGTGCATGGCTGCTCTGTATCAAGTGAATGTCCACCTTGCATTCTGTCTATAATGACCTCGCTATCAACGAGGCAGTGCAATGTTCCGTACACCGTTCTACTGCGTAATTTGCCTCCAGAACTAAAAAGTGAATGCGGGAGGCACTGTGAAAATGAGAGAAGTTAGAAAAGACCAATACCGGATGAGAGACTTGAAGCTTAATAAATAGCGAAGGATGCACTTTCAGACACAAGGATGGGCTAATATCCAGTTCTGCAAAGTGTGCAAGAGTTCTTCGACTGACATTTCGTTACGATCTGGAGAGATGATGACAAGTTCGTTAGAGAAGTCTTCACTGTTGCAGCCGGCCGGGGTGGCCGATCGGTTCTAGGCGCTACAGTCTGGAACCGCGCGACCGCTACGGTCGCAGGTTCGAATCCTGCCTCGGGCATGGATGTGTGTGATGTCCATAGGTTACTTAGGTTTAAGTAGTTATAAGTTCTAGGGGACTGATGACCACAGTAGTTAAGTCCCATAGTGCTCAGAGCCATTTGAACCATTTGAACGAACTGGTGTTCTCCTTGTCAACGAATCCGACTGGAGATTCGGACTGGAAAGTGGTATATACATGCAATGTTGTCCATGATATAAATACGGCTAGATAATTGCCTGGGGCTTTGACCGACAAAGGGGCAGTCATTATACATTTGTGAGGAGCTAAACAAAGTGGATTCCAGCCTATAGCACGAAACTCGTCCCATACTTGCTTCAAGCAAACGAAAACACGATTTCTCCGGAGGCCGAGCACTCTGTCGTGCGATGTGGGCGGTGGGATGGAAGCTTTCCACGTGGCGGTCGCGAGTTCGATCAGCGCCGCAGGCGAGTCCGTGCCTCGGACGCTTATCTCGTGAGATCTGCCGCGCCTTCACAGCCGTCGCCCGCGGGGTCGGCGCTTTTCCTTAATGGCAGCTGCGGCCACAAAAAAAAAGAACACGCCCGACGAAGTCTACAGTTTGAGCGTCTCGTCGTCCTAATAGGTGACCACGCCACTCAAGAGATCTTTTCACAGACAAGTGGCCATTTTTCGCATTGGCAGCCCACGCTTACCTAATTTCGTTGGTGAACAGTCAACGTGGCTGACAGTAGCACGGAGGCTGTGGCGTGAGATTTACTGTTCTGACAAGCATTTTACTTTGGCTAGAAGGCTGTAACGGAATTCAACTCAGCCTCGGGAGGAAACTACTTTTAAGAGATATACTGATTCTGGTTACGTAATCGAAATTAACCGGCAAGAGAACTGCGTGCTGTTCACGAGTGCACCCAGTACTACAGTGCAGTGTCGCCATAGGCAGAGGATAAAGAGCAGTAGGTCAGGACCGCTACGATGCCAAATTATCCTCTTCGCCATTTTTTAAAATTTTCACTTTCTTCATTTCTTAAACTGGTTCTTTGTCGCCACTACTCCATTCTCTCGCGAAACCGAAACTGAACAAACATGGCTTACACGTTTACACTTCCTTTTTTTCCCCCACCTTCGTTTCGTGAACACATCCATTAGTTTACTCATACTGAGTGTGAAGGATCGATCTGTATTTACTTTCTTAGAAGAAAAGCTTCTTAGCCAAGATCACAATAAAACACTGTTTCGTGGATTACCGGTTTTGGTAAACTATGTTACCATCATCAGATCTTCGTACATCTTTTGTGTTAATCTGGTACAAGACATTTCTTAACAACCGATACGAAGATCTGATGATAGTAACATAGTTTATCGAAACCGTTTATCCACAATAAAAGTTTTATTGCAATCTTGGCTAAGAAGCTTTTCTTCTCCTAAGAAACTTTTTTAATCAATGTCTTAAAATACATGAGGTTCTAGCCTTGTGAATATCGCAGGCGCGTGGCAATGTACAGTTGACGATGAGCAAAACACAGAAGGACATAAATTGTGAACAATGCCTTAACGGCCTCAGTCGTCAAAAAAAGAACTTGGCTGATAAAATCTCAGTGTTGAGTTGCTCATGAAGATGTTATTTCAAACTGGTTCCCAACAGCGTCGAAGCGATGCATTCACACACAGCTTGCCTTCGTGGAATCAAATCTCCTGCGCTCTCAACTTTCAAGGAAAACCATTCTCTTGCCAGTGTGAATTCTCAGATTTATAGAGAGATTTGTTGTTTTGGTCGACATTGCCACGTTCTCATTTTTTCCGCTATTGTTATGTAGATTTTTTTGCAAGCCGGTAGCCTAACAGAGATGTGGACTCTGATCTGGATAATGATCACTCAAACACGAAAGTCCGAGTTATGAGCCGGCCGCTGTGGCCGAGCAGTTCTAGGCGCTTCAGTCCGGAACCACGCAGCTACTACGGTCGCAGGTTCGAATCCTGCCCCGGGCATGGATGTGTGTGATGTCCTTAGGTTAGTTATCTATAAGTAGTTGTAAGTCCAGCAGACTTATGACCTCAGATGTTAAGTCCCATAGTGCTCAGAACCATTTGAAAAGAGGATTCCGCTCGCCTATTACTTCTTTCTAGCGTCGGCCTTATGTAAACCTTTCATAGAGCAGAAGGTTCTTCAAAACATACCCTCCTAATTTCTGACTTAGAATGTAATGTCCAAACTAAAAGAAGACAGCCACGTGTCTGGAATGAGAAACTAAGTTGATATGGCAATGGCCACATACCTATGCTTCGTAACTGTATTTAGTAGTGAAACATCAAAGCTCCATGCTAACATAAATCGTATCTTCCGTGATTGCAGACAGATTTACCGTTGCAACAGGCAACCAAAACGAGGTAGCTCCTGGGGGAGGTTTCCATTATGTGTCTCCCACGTGTGTTAGGATAACACCATTAACATATTCAGCCACATTGTCAACTGTTCTGCACAGTTTGCAAACAAAAAGGCAAAAGAGAATGGATGGCATTTCGGCGGAAGAAAAAAGAATAACTGACATCAGATTCATATTCTGGGCGCGCGTAACCTACCAACATCGGTACTGGTTTCCAAGAGAGCCATCAGATCGCTATCCGGTTTCAAAGGATGTCGCTGCGGAGCCCATAATTCGGCTTAAATTCCCCTCGGAATTCGGCTCGGCGAAGCAAGACTCATTCGGAAGGAAGGAACGTCGCCTTTTTACGGAGTACTTATATCGGCGTATCTGGCAATGCTTGACAGAGCGACGACAAGCGTCACGTGTGCTGCGTGCGCCTCACACACACCGCGGCCATTGGCCGTACTCGCCATAAATCCCACGTTACGTCTCGCGGCTGCAATTTCAGTGTCTCCTAATTGGGCAGTAAATCGTGGCCAACAAAGACGACGAATTATTAGACGCGGGGGCTTGGCGTTATCCTCGCGGCAAGCGGGGGCATTAATCTCCGCGATCGGGCGACGCGTTTGTCGCGTACCGGAGGGCCAATGGCCATCGCTAGCCGGGAGTCCTCCGAAAATGTCCTCCACCTCGGTACAAGTTAGACGCTGGGGACCCCTAAACTCTGACGCTCTGACCGTGTGAGATTTGAGGAGGCAACACGATGGCTTCATTCAAAGGAGCAGGGTGACTTACACAAAAAACTAGATCGATATAAGCTGAATTTATGAAGTCCCCTCGGTAATTAGAGTGCCTCACGTTGGTTGGTGATTTGAAATCCGATGCGGATTTTGACATCTCTTTCACACGGCAGAACAGAGAGCTGAACTGTGATGTTCAGTTCTGTGTTGTCAGATGATCGCCCGAACTGTTTAAAATTGCACATACAGGATGACAATTATTGAACTATAAGAAATAAAGCCGTCATAACTTCTGAACTGTTTGCGTTAGGACGTTTGGACTGCATGGTTGGCCGCGGGGCGTCATGGGAATTATTACGCGCATGCATGCATGGCCTAGCGATGAACCCAACTTTCGTTTGGATTGGTTCGCAAAACTGGCGCATTTGGGGGACTGAGAATCCGCATTTCAAGATCGAGAAATGTTTTCACCCTCAACGGTGGTGTGCAGTGTCCAGTCATGGAATAATGGTACGATATTCCTTGATGGCACGGTGACTACCGAACGGTACGTGAAGGTTTTGGAAGATGACTTCATTTCCGTTATCTAAAATGACCCCGATTTCGACAAGATGTGGTTCAAGGTGGAGCTCGGACCCATCGAGGCAGGAGAGTGTTTGATGTCCTGCAGGAGCACTTTGGGGACCGCATTCTGGCTCTGGGGTACCCAGAGTCCACTGGCGTAGGCCTCGATTCGTCGCCATATTCTCCGGATCTGAACACATGTGACTGCTTTTTGTGGTGTTATATGAAAGACAAGGTGTACCGCAATAACCCCAATGCCTGGGCTGTAAACAACTATTCAGGGCCGGCCGCGGTGGTCTAGCGGTTCTGGGCACGCAGTCCGGAACCGCTCGGCTGCTACGGTCGCAGGTTCGAATCCTGCCTCGGGCATGGATGTGTGTGATGTCCTTAGGTTAGTTAGGTTTAAGTAGTTCTAAGTTCTAGGGGACTGATGACCATAGTGCTCAGAGCCATTTGAACCAACTATTCAGGAGATCACGGTAGCATCGATGTTCCGACACTTCAGCAGGTCATGCAGAATTTCGCTACTCGTCCGCACCACATCATCGCCAGTGATGGCAGACATCACGAACATGTCATAATCTAAATCCGAATATCTGTAGTGACGTGTACATGAATAAACAGTGTGCACGCCTTAGTTTGTAGGAAACTTACGTTTTCTTCATATAGTTCAATAATTGTCACACTGTACTAGACATACTGCAATGGGGGAACATCCGCTAAGTCACAACTTGGACGAAAGTGCGCGTTCAGCGATCGTGACCGGCGGTCATTGAGGATGATTGTGGCGAAATACAAGAGAAAGGCAGCTGCAAAAGCCACTGCAGAACTGAATGTCGCACTTGCGAGCTCTGTCAGCGCCAAACCAACACGAAGGGAGCTGCATAAGCAGCGGATTTCAATGCGAGCTGACATTTCAAAATCACTCGTCAGTGATGCAAATGCCCGTAACAGGAAAAAGTGGTGCCAACTTGGATTATGAAGTAATCGAAGAAAGCCATTTGGTCATATGAGTCTTGTTCACACTGTTTCCAGCATCTGGTCGAGTTTATGTCCCAAGAGTGAAACATGGCGAGTGTTCGGTAGTGATTTGGGCAGCCAAGTCGTGGTATTCCATGGGCCCCTTGCTTACTCTGCAAGGTCGCATAACTGGCCACAATAGTCATCATATCTCAGTATTATTGACCCTCTGTTGTCTGCTTGGGAGAGAAGCGTGCGTGATCGCCGTCTGCCATCATCGTTATCTATATTCACCACTATTTTGCAGGAGTATTTATCCATTCCGAGACGACTGGAAGTTGTTTCGAATGCCGACTGGTTTCCTACACCGTATTAGGCATGGTAATGTGTTGTGTTTTTGTGTGTTTCCATATTTTGTCAGTCCCCTGTAGCTGTTGGTGTAGGTAAACTACACATGCACTACAAGTCCTTCTGCAGATGCGAGATGCGAACAACGAATAGCAAACTTACCAGAATGAAACTACTGTTACGTTAAACTACTATCTGCTAAGTGTGAGCCGGCAGAAAAAGGAATCCCGTCAAAGGGAAAGATAAAAATTATGGTTATTCTTCTCCCTGTTTGTTTGAGATAGATATGGCAGTGTTATCATCTCAAGCTATAAATGACTTGGAAAGAAGTGGGTAAAGTAAAATATATCGGTCTGAACGTTAGTTAATTCCCTACCAAGTTTTCCAACATTTATGCGCACGCTCATATAGAGTAAGAACAAGCGACGGTGGTTGTATCGCAGGTACATGTTACAACCGAGGAAATAGCAGCAAAACCAAGGACCTCGTTTTGCTTTTCAGTAACATCTAAGACATTAAAAACGGTCAAATGATGTTCTTAAGACCTTTATTTTCGCTCGAAGTGAACTAGGCGTTTGTGCGATTTGCGTGGAAGGCAAACAGTTCGCGAGCTGACGCCTCTTCGGCATTAAATGTAAATTGCGACACTAGGAGGGTATTATCAGACAATGTTGAAGTTGCTACCGTAAAACTGGACCATAAATGCAGAAAATTCTAATGATCCAGACGTCGCACGATTTGAATTATTCACCTAGTACCGGTGCTTTCTATGTACTTTGTTGACCATTAAGATATCCTTTCGGTCGTGTGACCCTGTAAATAAAACTTCCTCCAAGCAAGCCATTTCAGTTCACCGCTTCTTTTGCGAATGCTGTTACGAACGGACACAACAAGGCAAAAGATTGCGTGGCAAGCTACGCGCATCAGGCCATCGTCGTTAAAGTTTACAGCACCGAAGGGGTTTATTGTTTTATAACGATAGGTGCATCATCCCCGCTGCTCTCTCAGGAATGCTCGTTACGGTGCGAATTTAGTAACAGCCTAAGAACAGTTTTCGCGGCGTTGTACTCAAACAGGTTTTCGTTCGCGTTGATATTTTGATGACGAAGACGCATTCTGTGTTTACTGAGGACTGTTAAACACCCACGTAGGAGGCCTTCGGCTCTGTAATCAGTGCGCCAGTAAAGTGTTTCTGGTTACTAATTAAGCGTTATATTCGGGGTGAGACTATAGTTACTGAAAGCGTGGTAATTTCTCCGATTTCTCCGCTTTCGTTAGCGACCGATGTTTATCATTTAACAAAGCCCCTATCTCCGCACAGCTTCAGTCCTATTTTAATGAGAGTATGCGAAGAACAAACTAACTCCTGCAGCACATTTATCATATTTCTGTTCAGCACGGATCCTCGACTTGGAGGGCAAACGAACAATGCCTCGGAATCAGTCGATCCCCGCAGGTCTGTTTTGCCATTCCTCAATTGATAGACATAGTTAAGTCCGCACAAGACAAAAAAGAAATAGATCCTGGTTTAAGTTTCACTCATGACAGTTTCAAATGTGCGACTGTGTATATCTGTGCCTTCTTCAGAGAACACTATGTTACTAGAGATATCTCTGTTGATACATTGTAATTGATAAATTACTAGAGATACATCTGCAATCGTCCATTGGCATGTTTTATCCTCTAGCACATAAGAATTAATTGAATGAACTAGTTGTAAAATGATACCAATAAGCATCCTATCGGCTTCGTAAATTAAGAGATTTAGAGAGCTTAATGTTTTCATCCGATGAACAAATAATCTTCAGCTATGTTTTACACATTCAATTCAACAAGAAATGGCTGACACATTTGAGACTTAACTCATGACTTTGGTCCACAGTCCAATGACAAGCGCATGGTCTATCTTGATAGCTACGTATTGAAGAGGAAAAGTACGTCCATCTTAGAAATTCTAACCTTCCAGTCTAGGGTCATAGACTAGCGCCGTTGTTCGGAAGACCGGGCTGAACAAAAACTGAAAGGAAAACTAATTGTGATTCTAACAGATTCTACACTTGGTAACCGCTTAACGTGCACAGTTACTTCACGACACCCATCTGCTGATAAAAACGCTAAATTATTTATTTCCCTTTTGGTTCCAGAATCGAGGGAAATGGCGCACTGTTCAAAGCAATGGACACTCATTCGGGACGTGTAAGATTGCAATCCAGATTTAGGTTTTCCACCGATATCTTATACCTCTTCAGGCACATGCCAGGATGGTTCTTTCCGAACAGCCATTGCCACGTCTTGATCCATTATTGTTCCGCTCTACTAACTTTACCGAGCGGGGTGGCGCAGTGGTTAGCACACTGGACTCGCATTCGGGAGGACGACGGTTGAAACTCGTCTCCGGCCATTCTGATTTAGGTTTTCCGTGATTTCCCTAAATCGCTTCAGGCAAATGCCGGGATGGTTCCTGTGAAAGGCCACGGCCGATTTCCTTCCCCATCCTTCCCTAATCCGAGCTTGTGCTCCGTCTCTAATGACCTCGTTGTCGACGGGACGTTAAACACTAATATCCTCCTCCTCCTACTAACTTGATCGTCAACTTATTATTAAAACTTAAGCTTTTCTCTTTTGATGGTAATTACTAGGAAGAAAGACAACCACACTGTAAGTAACTTTACAGCAGCTGTCTCACGCACGAAGTTTTCCATCTGTCTTCTGTAAACACTGAAGTTTACAGCAGCTGCCTCACGCACCAAGTTTTCCATCTGTCTTCTGTAAACATTGACAAGTCTATATTTGTTAAACTGTGCAGGTTAAAATAAACAAAGCACCTCTTTCATCTGCCGAAGTGATAGCAAAGAGAAAATGTATTAGGGTGTTGGTTCAAGCTAGTTTCATGATGTTCCGAAACAATGAAACTAGGAATTGAGAAATCTTACATTCTAATGAAGTAGTAATTTTCTGGTTGGGAACGTCGACAGAGCATACACATTAGAGTGGTTTCAGACTCAGAGAGATGAGGGAGCTATTCTCTCTCTCTCTCTCTCTCTCTCTCTCTCTCTCTCTCTCTCTCTCTCTCTCTCTCCCGTTTTTTATATAATATCTTCTAACAAGAGACGCACACAGCGCGGCTATATGTATGGTATGAATCACAGGAATGCTGATTTCAGGGACCTCCATTGTTCGTCACATGTGTCTGAGGAGAATTCCTGTCGGCGCGGGAATGTAATTAACTTAATGGCCCTTTGTAATAAATTGTTTGGGACCGACAATTTTTGTCGTACTTTCTCCACTACCAGTGCAAGCAAGCAAGCATAGGATAGGTAGGGATGGGAGAGGGGGGGGGGGGGGGGGTTGGGGGAGGAGGGGCGCGGGCGAGTGGAGTATCAGGTGCGGTTTCCCCAAATAATTCCGGAGTAAAGAGACATGTTTAGTGGCGAAGCGCGGAGAAATCTGATAAACAGCGGTGTACTGCCGGGGGAAACGTGGCGGCTCGCGAAGGAAACGAGGGAAATTAAAAATGCTGTTTACTGGCCTGCCGGCGCCCATTGTCCGAAGGTGGTAGCGGTCGGCCGCCCGCTTCTCAGACTTCATGCTGCGGCCACTAACCGGAGGAACAGAGCACTCTCCTGAGAGGAGGGTGCCATGACTGTTGGCGACCCGATGGCAGTAAGCGATAACAGCTCTCCGAGAGGACGCGGCAGGACAAAGAGGTAGCGACGCTTAACCGCACCGATTCCAGATCAGTGGTTCCCAACATGGAGGTATTCACCCCTGAAAAGGTAAAACAAACTTCCGCAAGTGTAGAAACCAAAAGACTTCCCTTGTGTCTCGGTCACGAAGCTATTTTTAAAAGAGCATTATTGATATCTAAATCAAATGTTCAAGAGTTGATCCAGAATGGTGTGCAAGGTTTGTCCCGGACACCTTGACTCTTGAGCATAATCTACTACGCTTGCACGCCAGCACTCCACAAATCGGCGGAGTTCAGATATTCACATGCAGCGTCAATGCTTTGACGACACAGCCTGCTGTCAAAGAACGACTTTTCTGACAGGTTCACATGGTTGTATGAGCGTTCTGTGTGATGTACTCAAGTGAGGAGAGACTATGTAACACACTTGAAGTATTGAAATCACCATCTTATTTTTTCTCTGGTTTTTATTAATCTGGTCTTAAAACTTTTTGGACTCACGGGGGTATTATCTACGGAGAAACGATTGACTGGTTTACATAAAAGACGAATAAAAAATCATTTATATTAAGCAAAGATTCAAATAGCTAGTCATAGACATTGAAACTGCTCCAAGCTGTGTCAGAACATATATCACATATACTATGAGAGAAAACTACTACCCATCTAAGGTCGCAGTTGAAAGTCGTGGTCACACCGCAGTTATAATCCGGATACCATGCTTAGCAGGAGCTGTCGTGTCAACCAATGGGGCCTTCCGAACACGCCCCTGAGACTGAATAACTCTGTCATTGGTTCCTCCCTCCTAGTTCTTCTCTTCCATCATTCTGTTTCCGAATTCTTTCTTTTGGGAACGGGCGCTGATAACCTCGCTGTTGTGCGCCCTACAACACTAATCATCATCATCATCCGAATTCTTCATTTGCGTGGCCATATTATAAGAAAACAGACACCATTTCCCCTTCCAAGAAAACTTCAATAAAAAATGCATTATCACAAAGTAAACAGTCACTCAATGACTATATAAATATCGAAAACCAATATTTGGGGAGCTTTTCCATTCTTCACTCTCCTTTACTAAATCCCCCCCCCACCCCCCTCCCTACTTCATCATTTCATTTCACATCTTACCCCTAACATTTTTCTTCCAACTCACTCCTCATCCCATTACTATGCACTTACTGTCCAATGCTTCTCCCCTCGCCCCTCCCAGCTACTCACCACACAAAATTTAAACTCCTTCATATTTCTTACAAAGTATATAAATACACAGTAACATAATTAAATAGGAATAACACACATAAAATGAACTAGAGAGAGAAAAAAATACAAAGATCAAAGAAAAACTAGTGGCAATTTTGGCAACACGATACTCTAAACATCAGAAATGCATAGTTCTCCAAAGCAGCGTAAAATCAGACCACAGATATCAGTGTCTAACGAAGATTTAAGCGATAAACCAAGCAGAAATTACCGTAAGAAAAGCCAACAATTTGTTAACGAACTGTTCTTCGATCTACAAACAAATCAGATTGTAAATATCTTTAATTACAGACTACTGATGATTCTTTACTTCAATAAAGCCAAACGCGTCTGGTGAGAAAAACACGCATTTTCTTGTAGTTGTAACAACGGAACAAAAATACCCTCACAAATCTTTCCCGACTATTTGTACCTACGTTTCTTTTTATTATGAATAGTGCTGGGCTGATAAACTCCACTGCCTGCATATTGTGGAATGCAGTACCAAATCCGTGCACAAGAACTGGTCGCTGAACAAGTCCAGTAAATCACGAATCACAAAACCAGAAGCGTTAAATTGCTTACTCTCAGACAGTTATTAAGGAACAATGAAGGGCAGTGAACGCTGCTTGAGGAACGCCCTGTGTTTCGCTTACTTTCCTCTTCTTTGTTTTCTTTTTTCTTTTTTTTTTTCACCTTCAGAGTATCTTTCTCGCAGCAGCCAGCTTCTATCACCTCCCCTTCCGACCCCAAAACAATTATTGGCAGGTATCCGAGGGTATTATATGTAAAAGCAAAACGCCCGAGCACAAAAAAGCGATGGCTGAGATAAAGCGATCTCTCAGCGTGAGATCGAGCCCACAGCAAGTGGCGATTTCACGGGCAATTTGTTGTCCTGAGTACACGGAGAGCTGAATCGGCTCCGGCTTAATGAAGGCCGATGGTGCCTTATGAATTTTGGCCGACGGCTACCGTCATCACTTTAGATTTCTTACTGTCTAACCACCCCTAACACTTACCCATCGACTCTATCAACACGCTTGTTTCTTGTGTGTGTATGTGTGTGTGTGTGTGTGTGTGTGTGTAATTTTTATTTCCGTTTGCTTTGCGCTTTGACTAGTCCACCGCATCGTGGCATAACAGTAACTCAGTCGAGAAAGCCGTTACGTCGCTTTACTAACCTTACAATTTGGCCCCACTGGGTCTCCTGTGGTTCATATCAAAATGATTTGGCATTTTGCCTCAATTATTAATTAGTTTATCGGAATGTTCACAACTTTGGTTAAAAACAGTCAACTCAACTAGCATGCAATCTACTGAATTGTACAAAAGGGAAATTGAGTATATCGTTTCACATCAAGGCCGACATAGTACAAACCTTTCAGTGATTATTGCAGTCGCACAGCAAGTTTCTAGCAGCAGCTTACATTTCAGTTCTAAAATGTGCTTAGATTAAAGTGTTTCTCACTTTTTTTAACTTGGTGTGAAAACCTAATCTGGTACCGGTAACGATGCTGACGTGGTGCGCTCCCGAAATCGTTGCATTAATAACAATGTAGTACTTCCCAACAAAATGCCCACGACCATAAAAACAAACAAGCGGAAACTGTGTTTTCGCTCTAAGCACTTCTGTAAGTTGAGATAGTCATTTTTTCTCAGTAAACGATTCAAACAACCCGAGAGATAAGCCGTCAATGGGATTGACACGAAAGCAAACCCTGTGTGGTGTGCTATAAAGTAATGTAAAAGTTGTTCATATTGTAGGTTTTCTTGTCAGTGAAATGAAATGTTTACCTGGCCATATTATGAGGAGGAGATGGCTGACTCCCATAGGCGGCTTAGCTACGGGCTAAGTGGAAGACAACAGAGCTTAAACTCTTATCTTCTGCCAATTACGTAATCCTTTACTAGCAGCTTTCTTTCTTTATCTTTTTTTTTTCAAAATTGACAGTTCAAAAATACATCCTGCAAATCCCGCTTTATTATTGTCCTTCCAATAAAAATTGAAGGAAAGCACTATTTCTGCCCGATTTTCAACCTCCATAACATGGGCGTCCGCAGAAATTTTTCGGAGGGTTGTAAAATTCAATTTTTTATATAAATGTTTCGAGACATGACATTCAATGCGATCTAAATTTTATAGTTGGGGAGGGGGAGGGGAGAGAGATGGCGCCTCTGCCCCCCCTTGCGGACACCTGTGCTCCGTAGTGGAACATTACCATTTGTGTGGTGCGCTATTTTCGGCTCTGTATTACACACGAAAATGTGAATGGAACATGATACAGGGAGCATTATTATCATTACCGTTGCTGAGTCGTGAGTAAAACTTACACCATTCATTCTTAACTTCGTTTCCAGTCTCCGTATATAAAGAACAAACCCAGCGCGACCTATAAAATGCATGTTAATTGCAACAAATTATTTTGATCGATATGCGACTCACTACTGAATGCGTAAAAACTCTGCATAACGGAAGTACAAGTTAACAACTTACCTCGTTTCTAACTAAAAGCTGAATTTTTAAATTCACTCACGTTTACAAGACTGCCTCTTCATTTAATAATTCGCTTAATGAACAAATTGTATTATGTGAAATATTATCCATGTCGCTGTAAGCTGCATTTTTGCGTATTTCGATAGGGTTTATTCGCCAATCTGGTTTTCAACATGAAAATCAGGACAGTCTTCCTAAATTGGGACATGAAGCAACCATGTTCAGCATACGCACGTTATAGCATGTGCTGAGTGTCGAAAGGCATATTAATGAATGTGGACTGCTCTCTTTTGGGTGCACCTGGGATAAAGGAAAAACTTTTAGGGTTTAACGTCCAAACGACAATGAGGTCATTAGGGATGGATCACAAGCTCGAATTGTTTCAAGGACGGGGAAAGATATCAGCTGTGGGCTTTCAAAGGAACCACAGGGAAATCATGGATGTGAGGTGCGGATTAGAAATGTCGTCCTCCAAACTGTGCTAATCACCACACCACTTCGCTCAGTATGGTTTTTGGAGTTGTGTCCGACTTGAGTAGCATCCATCTTAGTTCGATGTGTTCAGTACAGGATGTTCTGTATCTGCTAGTAAGGCATGATCACCAAAACATTGATCAATACTTATAATGTCTTTTAGCATAGCCAAATTGTGCCTGACAGCTGAAGCCCTGTCCACACTAATGGCAATGATCATATTTCTTTCTCACAGGGTGCGGAAAGGAAGACGCGAGATGAGGAGCGGCGGGCTGCCAAACGCAAGATGACGGCAACCGGCCGCAAGAAGCTGGACGAGCTGTACCACCCACCCGCAGACCGTTCAGAGTTCTACAGCATGAGCGACCTTGCCAAGCCACCAGTGCTCTTCACACCTGCTGAAGACATTGACAAGGTAGGGTGTTACTATCACAGCTTTACTTCTGAGTTAACACAGTTGCATTGCAGCAAGGTGCAGAGGAAGCACGTTTCCCAAATGAGTAGCACATTGTACAAATACCAGACTCTTCTCGATTTCTGTGTTACAACCACTGCATTGCCAAAGCACATATTTCATGTGGGTAGTGTGCTGTAAGAGTACCCCTCTTCTGGCACCAAAACCACCTTATTATATCCACTCCAGCATCCAGATCAGTATGTCCATCTTTAATGCTGCTGGTGTATCTTCATTTCTATGTAAACTGGTGAAGTTCTTTCCCCTCTCTTCTCCACCAACTGACACCCCCATGGAGTTAGTAAAGTATAACACTTCTCACTGTAGAAACTCCTACATTGCTGAGGATATACTTTGTAGCGAAAAAAAGCCTCACCCATCTGAAACTAGTCGAAGTTTGTTCAAGAGTCCATCTCGTGTAGATTCATCTAGCTCTAGACTTGTTCCTCCTCCACTGTATGCCACACTCTAAAACTCCCTCACAAGTGTACTTCAAGCTACACTGGTACAGGTTTTACAGAGAATGGTAGTCCACTCTTGACAAAGAGAGGTAATTCCCTTTTAGTGCAACATGAGAAGCAGAATGTCAAGTGACACAATGTCTGTACTGGATTGCACCAAGGATCAGTATGTATATAATTGTACTACTAGTATACTGTACTGTCACTGGTTCCTCTACAGTATTCAGTCACAATATGTTCTTCAATTGAGAATCCTTCCAGATGTGAACTCTGTACATAAATAAATTTGTTGTTATCAAAATGCTTCACAGCAGCTGAAATTGAACTTCATCAAAGGCTTTAATGGCCCATCAGCAGTGAGGTTAGTACAGATGGAGCACAAGGTTGAATTGTACAAGGATAGGAAAGGCAATTGGCAGAGTACTTTTTGAGGGACATGCCCCAGCCTTTTCCTTAATTGATTTAAGAAAACTATGAAAAATCTTTATATGTGTGGCTGGTTGGGGATTTGAATCTCACTTCTCCTGAACACAAATACAGCCTCTTAACCACTGCACTAACTCAGTTGGTGCAAACTTCATGGTGTTTATGGACAAAGCATGACTGAAGGTGTGCGTTGATGATTCACACGTTGAAAAATAAAGTGGAAACCTTTGTGGCAATGTACTAAATGGTACGATATCAGCAACAAATTATGAAATCATTCAGATAATTGATGACATTACTGCATGCAGAAAAAATGATGTAAGGAATATGTGGAGCTTTTGCAGAAATTTAAATATGAAACACTTATGTTCATGAATTTCCTCCATATCGTTCTCAGTCCATATGGAACACACAAAACTTTAGAACATTAGGTACACTCAGTAGCTATACTCTGAAGTACATAACTACAGAAAGTTCACAATGAATGTATATTGCTGACTGCTTAATAGAAAATAGGGGCTCACTGAATCTAATTAATGGGAAACACTAAGAACGTGTTTTATGATTTAAAAACATTTGGAAGACATGTTGAAAAACTATTTGACACTATTTCAAAATGCAGAAACAATTTGACACAGCACAAACATTAAGTTACAAAAAAATTCCTTCTTACTCTAGCTTATATGTGAACACTGTCTTGAGTCAAATCTTATTCAACTTCGTAATGGTATTTTAACATGATTATGTACTATCTATGATCCAGAATGGTTCTGAAATATTTCAAGGATAACAACTGTCACTAATGATAACACTTATTCTGTCCATATGCTATGTGTATTAACATGAACTCTCCTTTTCAGCTGGCCTCAATTGAGTTGGGTGGCTTCTACAACCACGACACAGATGGCTCAAGGTAAGTGCAAGAAAGCTTGTGGTTGTCTGTGCATGTGCTGCTGGCTGTTGTGTGGGGTGTTAACTTGTGAACTCTGTGTGCTTTAGCCTGTCGAATGGCGAGGCAGGTTCCCAGCACGGGCTTGGGAAGCAGAGCTCGCCCTTCCTCCTGCACCCGAGCAAACCGAGCACCACGCCGACTCTCAAGTTCCACAACCACTTCCCTCCGGATGCACCTGGGTAAGGCTCAGGGGACCCTGCTTTGCACGACAATGCCTATTGCTGCTGCTGCTGCTGCTGCTGCTGCTGCTATTGCTGCACCTTCCTGGGGATAGAATGCACACTCCATTGCAATTTCTGCCTGTGCTTGCGATCAAAAATTTGGCTGTTTCTATCCAAAGGGCCTGCATCTCCAGTGGTTGTTTCTAACTACACAACAGCAAAATCCTACACAACTGCCTGGGAAAGGAAGCAGTGCAGTATATGTGCACCTTCTGGATATATGTTTGATATTCGTTGTGGTTTTGGTGCCATTTTTCATGAAGTGAAGTGAAGTGTTGAAAATAATGTAGAGAATCACTTCTTTGGAAGCTATGATGACATTGGTAGGTGATTGTTAATCACATAGGAATATCTAAAAACATATAATCATCTGAGGGAACACCAGAAATGAGAACAATCAAACTATATACATTCTATGTAAGAAATTCTAAGTGGCAAGTTCTGTAATTTACTTGCCACATAAAAATTAAATACAGAATTAGCCACTGTACTTGTTAATTTGTTTTTGCCATTTGTGTGCACAACACGGGCTCAGTTTTGGAACATTCTGACTAAATTTTTCCTATCGTCATCACACAGTTACATATGATACTGCATGTTCTGATACACTTTTTGGGTTTTTGATTTTATGGTGATGTACATTCTGCTGCATTTTTATACAACTAAATGAGTTTACTTCTGCTTTCTGCTTGAAATTGGCCTTTTAGCAGATGACACATTGGTATTCTGATTTATCTTCTTTTTCTCAATTTTCTTTGTCAGGATACTGGTAACCCTTATTTATCTTTTATCTTGCTATCCTGTCACTTCAGTGATTATGGATTTCAAGCTGACCAATAGTCTGTGATCTGCATGGAGAACACATTTGGGAAAAAATAGTTTAAGAAAGGGAAATCCATTTTCTTAGCATCCAGGATCAGTAGTATTTAGAGTAGCTCTAATTACTGAAATCAGATATTTTTGCATGACAACTAATTTTGTTGCATAATTGCACATTATGTAGTATCTTAGTCTCCAAGCCGCATAAAAACAGTCCAGGGATATGATACAGGCATTAGGAACAGTGTAGGGTGTTTTCTGTTTTCTATACTGTATTTTATTTGTCACGTTCAATAAAGTGGAAAAAATCTGTTTTGTCCAGCTGTTTAAAGCAAAACCTAACAATTCACTTTGATCCAAAAATGCTCTTTTGTAGAAGGAAGTATATTGTAGATTCTGGAGGTCGGATATGTCACAGAACAGAAAAGCGGCCAGATGCATAAAAAGCATTAATTTTATTTCCAGTTGTCAATTCACTATTACCATAATGTAAATTATTCAGTAAGATGTGTCAGATGATTGCTTAAGTTGCTGTGTTATTGAGATAATACAAAGGAAATAAGATTGCAATGAATAACAGTGGAAATCAGCTTTCTATTCCAGTTCAACACAAAAAGCTTCTTTTGGGTTCAGAAGAAATACAAATTTTTACAAAACAATGCAAAACAATGCAAGACGATGTCAGTGACATCACTTAGAACAGTTACAAGAATGTATACCTCTAAGTGTTGTAACAAATAAATGGAATCATAATTGTTATCCTAGGCAAGATGAAAAAAAGCAAGAACAATAGATAATAGATTTCAGTAAAAAGGACAAATTAAAGAAGAGACAAAAATGTGAAGTTTTTAATCAATGTACTGCATGTCACACATGCAGCAGAACGATTGCAGGGCTCAATCTTAAAGGCAAGGGAAAAATATATGGAGACGGAAAGTTAGTAACACTATCCAAAATACTACATCTATTTTTCACAACATTTGTTTACCAAACTGTATGACAGAAAGTTAACAGTTTCATAAATAATTCCAAGGTAAAACAGAAGAGGACTGAATGATAACTGACCAACCACAACTTCGTATGTAGTGTGTGTATTGACCAGTCGTATTGTTGTGCGCTCTTCACTCCAGCAACTGGTTTAAGCCAACTGTCAGCACTAGTCTATGTTGCAAAAGCATCTTCCACTCTGCATAACTACTGCAACCTACATCCTTATGAACCTGTTTACTATGTTCAAACCATGCTCTTCCTCTACAGTTTTTATCCACCATTGGCAAATTGGTGATTTCTTGATGCCTCAGGAAACTCCTACTAAACAGTCCCTTCTTTCAATAAAATTGTGCCATAAATTTCTTTTTTCCAAAACTAGAATTAAAGGAATAGTACAAACATACTCCTATAGAGTGAATAAACAGTAAACAAATTTATAGCTGATCTCTGTTTCTGAAGTGACTGCTGTTTTCCCTACTTGAAATTTTGAGAAACCTTACAATGTCATAAAAAGATAATGTTTTTGGATCTTGGACCTATCTGCTTATGTTTAAGAAGTCTTCATCTCCTTCAGTACAACTTACCTAGTACATATTCTATGATGATCTGTTTTTGTTGAAAAACATGTGCCCACTACAAACATGTGTATCTCCTATTGCTAACCTATTTCTGCTTTAAAAAATGTGCTCATTGGGAAATCTGTGTGATTCTGTTGCAGTGACAAGAAGGATGTAATGGATGGAGGAATGTCAACAGATGGCAGTGTGTTCTCAAACCCTCCTCTGAAGAGGCCCAAGCTGATGGCAGGTCCACCACTCAATGAAAGAGTCATGTTGTATGTGAGGCAGGACAATGAAGATGTCTACACACCACTACATGTTGTCCCTCCTACCACCTCTGGTCTACTTAATGCAGTTAGTACCAATCATTGTGCAAATTATTCTTGGGCTTCTACAGAACCAGAGTGGACACATGCACTAATATATGGCAACAGCCAGTGAGTTCCAGTTGCTCTGTGGTGTTGCTCAAAGAGTTATTTATCTTCTTAAGTGTTGCTAAATTATATATGGACACCAGACTTAGCATTCAGAAATTTCATAATAAGATTGTGCAAGCTGTTTGATTAATTGCTCAGATATCATTACTTTTTCATACACATGCTGGAACATAATTTTTCACAAGTCAGGTCCACTGTGTTTCTGAAACTGCCTTTACTTTTAAGTTCAAATGTTGTTTTGAAAATATTTCTACAAAATAGTAATCAAACAGTGTATATATTGTATTCTGTGTTTGAATATTTGTTGTTGTTGTGAAGGATTTCTGGCACACTATATTCAATGTATTTTGCTGTATCAAGAAGCCTGGTACAATAAAATAAATTCATTCAATACATACAAAACACGTAGAAAGCAGCTTATTAGAGACTGTTAATCCCAGTTTTCACTAATCTAATGTTCATTTATTATACTGATGCTATTGCAGTTTACAGCATCAGAAGAAACCATTCACATTTTACAGATGAAAGAGTATGAAATGCAAACTGGGTTTATTATCAAAAGTCTTGTTTAGACTGCTTGTTACAGACTATGTTAATGACCCTCCTTACCTTGAATCACAATGATTTATAGAATTTGCTGCTACCTGCGTACCATTTAGAATATTGGCATGTTTTGACACTCATAGAAAATTATTCATAAGCGTTCAGCAGCCATCATATCACTGGAGCATATTTTTAATGCAAGTTTAGTACCTGAACCAGTGAGTACTGTGGAATGGAGACCACTGTAAAAAGGAACTGCTTCTGTGGCTAACTTCAGTGATGGCGCTTTGTATCGTGACAATGCATAATTTAGAAATTAGTTTTTTGCAGTACCAATAACCACTAAGAATATGCAAAAACAATACTCATATAGCTATTAATCTGGTCACTAACAATTATCGAGTCAAGTTTAAGACTGTAAACATTTCCATTACTAAGTACTTGGACTAATAGAAGCAAGTTCAGTGTGCAGTTATTTTACAGACAGTTATAGAAAGACGTATAGTTATTAATATTTGAAATATGTAACAGGTTGAGTTGCCAAAAACATGGCTTGAGAATACAGAGATTATTGCATATAACCATCCTCCTCCTGATCAATAAATGTTTGCTATACATCACAATTTGTGAAGTACTTTTCATTATCTGCTTCATATTGCTTTTGACATTGCCATTAAGCCAAAACAAATACAAAAAATCTCTCTATATAGTATTAAACAGTAGAAAAATTAAAAAGAGAGAGGTAGATATTAAATCAACAGAGGCCTATGGAAGTATGATTTTTTTTTTTTCATTTGTCACTTGGTCATAAAAAGAAAAACATAATGAAAGACAATATGTATTTTACAAAATTATTTATTTTTAATAGGCAATTTAAAGTACTAAATTGTTCCACTTTTATGATGACTTCATGGAAGATGTTACCATGTGCAACAATGACATCAAAGAAACACATGAAAATTGTCACAAATAAATGCAATCAAAACTATGTTTTGGTAAAACAAGGCTTAAAATCCAGTTGATGATATGAACTTAGGGGCTATTTTAGAAGTGAAATATGAAGAAGGAAAATATAATGAAACTGAAAATGTTAATGAATATAGGTAAAAGCACAGAAGAGAAATCAGCATCTGCATATCAATCAAAAGCTTCTGTTATTCTTTTTCTTGGAATTTTAAGCAACTCTACATGACATAAATCACTGCATCAAAAACTAGAGACAATAGGAACATTCACAATCCATAAATGTATGATGTATTATAAAGAGAGTACTAATTCATAAACACACAACATGTAAAACTAACAGTACCTCCTTACATGTTTAGGGCATTTAACTACTCTTTTTCTTGAAATGTAGATATTGCACATCTAAACAAAATAAATATTTCTCTTTGTGACAAGATGATAAATGATATAAACAGAAGGCCACAGAGTTTGCTTTACATTAGTGTCAATGCACAATGACTATTGTGTTCTTGCACATACTGAGACAGACACACTATTGTATTAAACTCCATTTATCTGCTTCACGTTGTAAGGAGGAACTTATTTTGTTGTGGCCAGGTTTCAGTATACAGCAAAAAACATTTTGTGTTCAATCAAGAAAACACTTCCATTTTAAAAGATTTAACAAAGAAAGAAACAAGAGTAAGGAAGTATCTCCTGACAACGTTCAGTTACTATCTATAGTTTGCCATTAGTCCAACAATCTAGTCACTCTGGTAAGTGCATACTTTTGTACCTTGCATGTGTATTATATTAAATACTAACTTATAATATTACTGCATGCAGTGTTTTACACTGTGGACACAGATAGAGGGTAAATGGTGTACAGGAGCACTTTAACAGCTTTAAAACAATATCTGTAATAGCAATTAATGTACAGTGAAGCACTCAATAAACATAAAGTTCTTACCATTTACAACCCACTTTCCCAAATATCACTGCAGTTTTAAGGTCCAGTTACTATTAATATGTTTTCCTTATTTTACAGATTGAGAATAAGTACAAAATTTCTACTTCAAGCATTAGTAACTTGTATCGAAAAAACAAAAAAGGGTAAGTTTGCTCAGAAAACAGTATTTTTGTTCTTACGTAGTTAAGATATAATTTCATATTTATCTTTGAGCTCAGGTAGTGAGATCACACTGACAGTCAACTCTTACACAAACTATTCTTCAAGTAGAAATTTTGGACAATCAGGAATTGCTAATGTAGAGATTAAAGTGAATCATAAGTAACAAATGGCTTCTACTAACAGATCATTAACCAAGCATTTAAATTACTACCATATAGTGCACTGATGTACATACCTTTACTTTTAAAAAACAAGTTAACTAACTTATCTTTTTCTATAGTTAACTAATGCTCTAAAGTATTTGATTTTTCTGGTTAACTAAATGTGGGTCTTTTATTTTTACAGCATTATCGCCAAAATTGATGATGATATGCTAAAATATTATTGCAATGAAGATCTGTTTATAATGGAAATAAAGCAAGTGGATGGTGATGATTGCTTTGAAGTAACACTTGTGGAACTAATGGATCACTGATCCTCATCAGCAAAAAAATTCTTGATGAATTTTGCACATCAGTCAGCTTCATATGGACACTATGATGACAAAAGTGCATTTAGCTGAACTGTAGTTACTGTTATTCGTGGTGAAACAACATTATATCTTGTGTAATTCACAATGGAAAACAGGAAGTGAGTGACTTGTCTCATGCAAAAACAACAGTGAAATTTATTTATTTTAATTTCAGTATCTTTTCCCTTGAGTGAGGATTATGATAAACTGAGTAGACAAATAAATGAGCTCAGAGAAGACAGTGCATTTCATTGCGGGACTTAAGTGCTCAACACAACTGTGTTATCTGTGAGTGGACTTCTAAACTTGTAAGCATTTTACAAGCAGGAGCAATTATCAGAGAGTCACAAATACTTGTACAGTATGTTTGTGATTCTAGTTTATGAACTGTTAATAAATGAAAATCTGAGATCTAAGCAAATTGATGTAATTCACATTAACATCAGTATCTAGATATACTAATATTGTTGTAAGAGTGTTTATAATGAATGACCTGTTTCAGGGTTTGTTGATCTCAAACACTACAAAATTTTTTAAAAAATATGTTAATAAAATTACACAATTAATTGCTTAATCTGAAACTATGAGTACAAGATACATTTTATATCCAAAAAATAAACTGAACTCTCCTTTCAGTAAAATAAAAATAAAACAGTTGTTGCCATATTGGTTCATAAATTTCACTTTCATTTCTCTTTTTGACCTTAATTCATAAATGAATACCGTGAAAAAATTGTGATAGTATATGCTATGCAAATAGAAATGAGAATATATTGATATCTCCTTAGCTGTATGATTTAGCAATTAAAAGAAACACATAACTCGAATTATATTCTGCATGTGTTACAGACTAACAACATTGTCTTCCATTGTAATTTTATTATAAAGTTTATCACCTTGTTAAATGTTATCTGTGGATAATTTTAATTAAATATTATAACTACTGTACAGTGAGTGTTAAAGTTCAGCTTTGCTAATTTATAATACTCCCTTTAAATTACATGGGAAAAGCAGAAACTACTCTTCTAATTTTGTTGCGTCAGTGAACTATTTTTTGGTAATTCTTGACAAATCGATTTTGTCATGAATTATTAACAAATTGATTCTTCTAGGTAACACAAAGTCAAGAACAGACTGTTGGTAATGTGACCAATGAACTAGTTTATAACTGAAACATACGTAATTGGAATCGGATAGTAAATATCATTTACAAACAGAATGTTTTCCGAGTTTGAGAGAATGAACAGCGGCAAAAATTTTGCACAAAAATAACAATTTTGTGGTTATTTACTGTCAAATTGTACACTATAACATGCAGAATAAAATATTTCAGCTTAAGGTTCAATCCTTAACAGGTCATGTGAACTGTGTCTGTTGCATGTGTCGCCATAGTTCATAATGAATGATGAAAAACAATTTAATAATTACTTAAAATAGCCAGAATCAAAACTAAAAATTAAAACCTTTATATTATTATGCAGAACATGTGTAAAACAAAAGCTTTAAAAGTTATAGCAGCATTAGTTTTTTCAGCTATTTCATGTCACTTAAAAATATATTTGTCTTGCTTTGCCACTTTTCATACAGATAATTATAAATTTTACATGCTGACCATCAGTATTCATTTTAATACACATGAAAGGGTAGCTAACTGAAAAAATGGCTTAAATAACATTCATGCAAATTTTACCATCTCCCAAATTCAGAAGAGAGTCTTTTTTTAATAGTTACTGCCAATATTTAAATCTTAGATTCATTACCTGCAATTTAAGTTTTTATTTTAATGAGGTATTAATTTATATTAGCAATTCTGTAGCCATATTTGAGTCTTGTAAGGCAGATTTTACATTTAATGTAAATTTCTACATTCTGTTACAAGTTAGGCATATTCAGAACACAATCTGTTGTAAATATTTCTTTTTCCTTTAAAACTATGATTCAAGGATAAGTAAATGAAGTGCCATTATGATTTGGTGTTAAGTCAAGACTGTGCAATGCACAAAAGTGCAAGGACATGATGGTTGTTAGCTGCCAAGCAGCAGGTTTCACTGTCCATCCATATTATTCTGAACATGTACAAATTTTATAATCAGATTTGACTAATACATATTTTATGTTGTAGCTGTCATTTAGGCACAGTTTTAAAGAAAATCATTTTGCATAATTCACATCAAATTGTAAATCACTTCCAGTTGTTTTCACACAATACATGACCCCCATACCCATAAATATTTTTGTACTGAAATGTGATAGCAAAGTAAAAGTGAGGACTGTGTGCTGTGAGTTTTTAGATGTTTTTATGTATATGTGACCAAGTTGTACATGTTGTCAAATGTCTTTTTTATATATATTCAGTTATATTAAAGTAAGCTTAATGAAACCTGTGCTTTCTACATTTACATAATGTGTTCTAGAGTAAGGAACTTATTATTTAGTTTCAGATAAGAGAATCAAATATTAGAGCCATTCAGTATGGCTCACTGTGTATGAAATGTAATTACTTGTTATGGTATTGAGGAACACTTTGGTTGCTTTTTTATTGATAGTTGCTTTTGTACCAGATAAAGGTGCAAAATAAAGACTTTTTACTATTCATGAAAATTTCTGATTATGAAGTAACCTACCTCTGTGCCATTCAATTTTATGCCTCTACATCTGTTTTATCATGTTGTACCTGACAAGGGAAAATAGACAAGTAGTAAGTCCAGAAAGCCTGGGTGCAAATGATGGTGTTTCGTTTGTACCTAACATCAATACAATTTGTAATTTCTTATCAATTATCGAGTAAGATGGTGCAGGAGTTAACACACCAGACTCACATTCAAGAGGACTAGACTTCAAATCTCCATCAGTGGTTTCACTAGAAGGTGTAGAGCAAATGCCAGGAAGTGGCTTTGAAAAGACATAGCCTAGTTCTCTCTCCATATTTATCTAATCCAAGATTGTGTTCAGTCTCCAATGACACCATTATCAACAAGGCATTGAACACCTGACCAAATCATGCTTTTTCCACCTGAAGTGGCAGAATTACAAAGTTACAAGTGCCCAGCTGGAAGAATCAATTACATAATTATAGAGCACTTTATTATCATATACATTATCAGGGAAGAAATTACTTTGAAAAAAGAAGCAACTGCTCTTACTCTTACACAACCTACCCAACAGTTGGTTTTATTTGACCCTTCAACATTGATTTTTTACAATTTATGTACCAAGAAATATTATTGTTTTAATTAGTGAAGGACATCCTATAGTCAATGATATTACATACAGACATATTAAGATAGCTTTTAAAACCCAATAAGTCACAAAAATTTTGAACACCACAACAACGAAATTCCAAGTATATTCATGCATTGGATTTTGACTGGAATATCCTGAAATTCAAAGTTATCATGTAGTTTCTGAATAACTATGAAGTCTAACCATATATTTCACAATTTTTTCTGTATAACTCTTGGAGGAGCTGGCCAGAACACAATGGATGTATTTATCTCTTACCAATGGTGAGAACTTGTCACTTAACTGAATAACTGTTGTCACTTTCAGTCTCTAGTGAAGTAAATTCACATTCTTCTTCACTTTCAGGGCTACTAAATTTAGGGTCAAACTCAGGTTTACTCTAGCCATCTTTTTTTGAAAGCATTGCCTAAACAACAAAACAGGAGACAGGCTGAAAGCACGTGTTTTGCAACTGTGTATCCAAAGCTGCTCACAGTAATCAAAATACAACAGCCAGGCTACAAATGTGGGACCATATGCTCTCTAGTGGCCAAACACTTAAACTGTCAGTGCTGAAACAGATATAAATGGGGTTTTATTTTTCCAGAGGTCTGTTCTTAAGTTGTCAGAGTATACTCCATATTTTAAGTTTCTGTCAAAATAACAAGGGTAACTCAGGATTTTATGTTAAAGGATCAATACTTCCAATTTATGTGTAATTATTGTATGCACAGAACACTACCACCTGACTACACAGTGGAAAATTTAGAAGGTTCTTTAAGGTGAATATTTATGTTAAGCAAAATTTTTGAAAAGTATTATTTTATTTAGATTTGAGGATTTCCAGTTTGGTGTGTGATGCCTTTTGACAATCTATAAAAGAATTTGACATCATCATATAAAACTCATTTCTGTACCCTAGATAGGAATGTGTAGCCTACATAGATATTATTTTAATTTCTAGGACTGTGATTGTGTATTTTGCAATTCATCCTAAAAATTTCTCTTATAATTAACCACAAATGCCATTAGGGAGTTATTTCACTGTCATGTAAATATATAATATCCAAGGCCTCTGAAGAAAGTTCTGCAAGATGTTCAACTATCAATTTAACACAATATTCTCACTTTATACATCTGTAGAATAAAAACTATTTTGATCTTATCTGCATTGTCCTAGAAGATGCTACTGGGCAGTACTGAGTGAAATTATGCTACCAATTCTGTCTGCTGGATAATATATTGTGATATACATATATATAAACACAAAGCAAACAAAACCGAGCATTCTGGATAACTTATTTACATGCTGGTGCCAGCTCAGTTTGTTTTCCTTATGGGTGTGTAGGAATTCATTCAGTGTGTGGCCATTGATCTCTCTCTTGCTACCTGTATGTAATTTTTGATTGTTTGAAATTGCACAGTTTGAAAAAAAATGGAAAGAAAGAAAAAAAGATTAGCAGTTCAGATACTATTAAGCAATTACCAGCTTGTATCACTATTCTTCAGGCTATATTTTAGAGATATGTTTGGGCCTTTAATCAATGTATTTGAATCAATCACAAATGCAATAGTTTTTGACAATTCCTCATTTGTGTAGATCAAAAACAAGAGCGAGCCAAGTATCAACCTTTGGATGATGCCATACTTTACTTTTTCATTCTCTAACCAGATTCCATCTAGGGAAGGAACACTTTAATTTACATAGCAAAATTTTGTGATCTACATAATCAATAGCATTGGCAAGGTCACAAAAAAATGCCAATTGGACAATTTTCTTGTTTAAATATACCATTGTTGTGTTTGTGGCAGGGGGCGAAAGACATTCCGGAGGGCTGAACGGAAAGCCTCTCCAGTTTGTCTGACGAACCGGTTTCAGGCTCTGTCTCTGGCTGATACTGATCTTTGGCCTGACATGGCTGCTTGTCCTGTTCCAGAGGTTGCCCCTCAGTCTCCAAGATCCGGGCAGTCGCAGAGGGTGGGCTTACTGGTAGTTGGGAGCTCCAACGTCAGGCGCGTAATGGGGCCCCTTAGGGAAATGGCAGCAAGAGAGGGGAAGAAAACCAATGTGCACTCCGTGTGCATACCGGAGGGAGTCATTCCAGGTGTGGAAAGGGTCCTTCCGGATGCCATGAAGGGTACAGGGTGCACCCATCTGCAGGTGGTCGCTCATGTCGGCACCAATGATGTGTGTCACTATGGATCGGAGGAAATCCTCTCTGGCTTCCGGCGGCTATTTGATTCGGTGAAGACTGCCAGTCTCACTAGCGGAATGAAAGCAGAGCTCACCATCTGCAGCATCGTCGACAGGACTGACTGCGGACCTTTGGTACAGAGCCGAGTGGAGGGTCTGAATCAGAGGCTGAGACGGTTCTGCGACCATGTGGGCTGCAAATTCCTCGACTTGCGCCATAGGGTGGTGGGGTTTCGGGTTCCGCTGGATAGGTCAGGAGTCCACTACACGCAACAAGCGGCTACACAAATGATTGGAAAAGAGCACAGATAGTCCCAGTCTTCAAGAAGGGTCGTCGAGCAGATGCGCAAAACTATAGACCTATATCTCTGACGTTGATCTGTTGTAGAATTTTAGAACATGTTTTTTGCTCGAGTATCATGTCATTTTTGGAAACCCAGAATCTACTATGTAGGAATCAACATGGATTCCGGAAACAGCGATCGTGTGAGACCCAACTCGCTTTATTTGTTCATGAGACCCAGAAAATATTAGATACAGGCTCCCAGGTAGATGCTATTTTTCTTGACTTCCGGAAGGCGTTCGATACAGTTCCGCACTGTCGCCTGATAAACAAAGTAAGAGCCTACAGAATATCAGACCAGCTGTGTGGCTGGATTGAAGAGTTTTTAGCAAATAGAACACAGCATGTTGTTATCAATGGAGAGACGTCTACAGACGTTAAAGTAACCTCTGGCGTGCCACAGGGGAGTGTTATGGGACCATTGCTTTTCACAATATATATAAATGACCTAGCAGATAGTGTCGGAAGTTCCATGCGGCTTTTCGCGGATGATGCTGTAGTATACAGAGAAGTTGCAGCATTAGAAAATTGTAGCGAAATGCAGGAAGATCTGCAGCGGATAGGCACTTGGTGCAGGGAGTGGCAACTAACGCTTAACATAGACAAATGTAATGTATTGCGAATACATAGAAAGAAGGATCCCTTATTGTATGATTATATGATAGCGGAACAAACACTGGTAGCAGTTACTTCTGTAAAATATCTGGGAGTATGCGTGCGGAACGATTTGAAGTGGAATGATCATATAAAATTAATTGTTGGTAAGGCGGGTACCAGGTTGAGCTTTGAAAATGTAGTCCATCAACAAAGGAGGTGGCTTACAAAACACTCGTTCGACCTATACTTGAGTATTGCTCATCAGTGTGGGATCCGTACCAGATCAGTCTGACAGAGGAGATAGAGAAGATCCAAAGAAGAGCGGCGCGTTTCGACACAGGGTTATTTGGTAACTGTGATAGCATTACGGAGATGTTTAATAAACTCAAGTGGCAGACTCTGCAAGAGAGGCGCTCTGCATCGCGGTGTAGCTTGCTCGCCAGGTTTCAAGAGGGTGCGTTTCTGGATGAGGTATCGAATATATTGCTTCCCCCTACTTATACCTCCCGAGGAGATCACGAATGTAAAATTAGAGAGATTAGAGCGTGCACAGAGGCTTTCAGACAGTCATTCTTCCCGCGAACCATACGCGACTGGAACAGGAAAGGGAGGTAATGACAGTGGCACATAAAGTGCCCTCCGCTACACACCGTTGGGTGGCTTGCGGAGTATAAATGTAGATGTAGATGTAGATATATTACTTTCTCAGTAAAGAATCCTACATGAGAGCATAACTGAGCAGTTGTTAAAAGGTTGTTATCAAAAATGCAATTCAATACTTTCTAAGCTACTAGTTCCCTACAAAAGTTTTAAGAACATGAGAAGGAAGGAGATGATCTATAAATAGGTAATTTTCTTATCTCCACTTCTATAAATGGATATTACTGGAACATATTTCAGTCTTTCAGGAAATACACCTTGACTCTGATTTATTACAATGATATCTCAATGAGGATGCTATCAAGACAGCACAAGGTTTCCAAACTTTGGATGCAATACCACCAAAGCCAGAAGAACTGCTGCTTTTGAGTGACCATGGTCTTTGTTCCTATCTAGCTGTTGAGCCAGCGAAATTGAAGTCTGTTGGCTGATGTGCAAAGTCTCTTTGAATAACTCTATGAGGGTTGGAACTTTAACAGTGGCAACTATTTATTTACAGCTTGTACAAAACAGATATGTGTTTCAAAGTTTTACTGACCTTCAAAGTAGTCACCAGCATTGTATATAACCCGTTGACAGTGATGTGGAAGTCATAGGATACTCTTAGCAGTGCCAGTTGGGTTGACAGTTCGAGCGGAGTGGTCTATTGCCCGATGAATTTGTAGCAGTTCTGAAGGGAATGCTGTGAAGTGTTTCCTCAGTTTAGAAATCGAGTTGAACTTACGAGGGCTTAAGTCAGGGGGGTGCAGTAGGTGGTATCGCACTTAGCAGCCCCATCAGTCAAACAGATCAGACACAGCTTGCAGTGTATGTGCTTGAGCATTGTCTTGCAAAATGATGGTCAGGTCCTGCAGAAAGTGTCATCACTTCTGTCTCTATGCTGTTGATTTTTGGAACACAACCTATGACCAGGTTTTCAGTGGTATGGTTCAGGTGTCGTTCACACCTACACACACACACACACACACACACACACAAACAAACAAACAAAGAGAGAGAGAGAGAAATGGCTCTGAGCACTATGGGACTTAACTTCTGAGGTCATCAGTCCCCTAGAACTTAGAACTACTTAAACCTAACTAACCTAAGGACATCACACACATCCACGCCCGAGGCAGGATTCAAACCTGCGACCATAGCAGTCATGCGGTTCCAGACTATAGCACCTAGAACCGCTCGGCCACCCCAAAGAGAGAGATATGTATATATATTCAGCTGAGCTATTCACTTTAAATATTGGTTTGGTACATAAGTTTGTAGCATTTTTGCGTAAGTTTAATAAAAATAACAGATACACATAACAGAGACTTTAATCAGCTTCACTATTTACAACAATCTGCCAATGCTGACATAACTCTTAAGATTTACAACTGTAGAAATCATATAGTTTTGAGGCAAAGAACTCATTTAGTAGTCACGTTTCGAATATTTTCATCTGTAAAGGAAATACCTTGAAGATTGTTTGACAGAGAGCAGAAAAGGTGAAAACCTGAGGGTGCTAGATCAGGTGAAACAGTTGGGTGTAGAATGACTTCCCAACTCAATTCCTGTAGAGTGTTTTTTGTCAGTCTAGCAGAATGGGAGGATGTTATCATGGAGTAACATCACTTCACATGGTCTTTCTAGTTGTTGTTTTACAATTGCGTCTGGAAGACACCTCAGTAGTTAACAATAAATGTCAGCAGTGATGGTTACACCTTGTGGAAGCAGTTTGTAGCACACCACACTGTCACTGTTCCACAAGATGCGTAATGTTATCTTTTGTGGATGTGAACAGTTCTTTGCACGGGGAGTTGCTGCTTTGTTTGTAGTTTGCCATTTCTTTCTTTTTCTTATGTTAGCATAAAGACACCATTTCGCATTACCAGTAATGATATAGGATAGGAATCGTTGGTGTTATTCAGGGACAACTGATGATGAGCAAGCAGAGATGCACATATGGCCACCCACTGATTTTTGGGATTTTGGCTCAGAGCACACAATACCCAAACACCCAATTTTTGTACCTTCCCCATTGCATGTAAATGTCACATGACAGTGGAATGATCACAGTTCATCATATTTGCCAGCTCGCATGCACACTGTTGACAATCATTGTGGATTAAGAAGTTTAAATGATCTACATCAAACCCCAAAGGTCTTGCTGAATGTGGATACATGCATACATACATACATACATACGTTAATACTTGTTTCATAGATCATGAATATGACATTTCATAATGATGTGAAACATATCACTTTAACATAAGTTTTCTTTACCCTTTTTTTTCAGTTACTACTCCATATCTAAAAATTCGTCTATTGAGTAGAAAGAGTTGTCATTCAGAAATTCTTTTAATTTATTTTTAAATGTTGGTTGGCTGTCTGTCAGACTTTTAATGCTATTTGGCAAATGACCAAAGATTTTTGTGGCAGCATATTCACCTCTTTCTGTGCCAAAGTCAGATTTTTCTGCTGTTATTTTTGAATCGGGATGGGTTATTAATAACAAATTTCATAAGTGAATATATGTATTCTGAAGGTATTGCGAATCTCCCGAGTTCCTTATATAAATGTCAGTGAGGTGATCTTGGATGGGCTTCAGCTATTATTCTGATTATACACTTTTGTGCAATGAACAATTTTCCTCTTAATGATGAATTACCCAAAAAATATGATGCCATATGAAAGCAGTGGATGAAAATATGCATATTAGGCTAATTTACTTATGTGTTTATCACCAAAATTTGCAATAACCCTAACAGCTTAAGTAGCTGAACCTAACCATTTCAGCAGATCATCAATGTGTTTCCTCCAGTTCAATTTCTCATCAGTGCACACACCCAGAAATTTTGAATATTCTGCCTTAGCAATAGACTTCTGTTCATAGTCTATATTTATCAACGGTGTTATGCCATTTACTGTACAGAATTGTATATACTGTCATTAATCTCAAAACAATCCTCCTTAAAATAGAAAACCATTTTCTTATTGTGCGCTGTCAAGTGGCTTTCTCCCCATACACAGTGCAAATGTTTCTGACTGCCTTTGCTATTATCACATCTCTATTGAACTCAAACAGAAGAATATGTCAGAAATGTTCCAATTTCTCTACTTGGCACTCCATTTTCTAGCACCCACAACTTCACTAACTATCTCCAAATGACAATATGTAAACTCAAATAGCAGCAGTGAACTACAAATAAAAAGTAACAATCAATAAATAAACCCATAGCAACCAGAATACCAAGATTAAAAACAAAAATGCTATGAACTTATGCACCAACCTAATATTCCTGGAACTGTTTAAGACATTGTAATTCTGTTTTTATGCAGATGAATTGTGAGAAAGCTCTCACTAAAACATGTAAAGTCTCTTCATAAAGCTATATTAATTACAGAGATATTGGCACCAATTTAACGTTTTCAAATGGAATTGCAGTAATTCCTGCTGCTAGTATCATAGTTCTACAAGAGACAAATTCAACAGTTTTGACTCTTCAAAATCCAGTAACTAGTTTCAGAGTGATTACAAAATTTGGAACTTAGGATTGATCTCTTTTAAACAAGAAGCCAATTGTTGTACTACACAAAAAACTTATGTTGTGAGATGGAACTCTCACATCCGGCTAATGGGGTGCCCCGGCATGATGCAGATAAAAATCTACTTACAAAAGCAGAACAGTGAAAAGTTTAGTTTAAAACCAATACTACTCACATTTGGCTACATGTGGTTGGACCAACACAGCAGCTTGAAGGCAAAGGACATGGCATCTAAGGATGATTCACCAGGTAACTATGATAACAGCACCACTCTTTTTTTCTGCCAGAGCTTTGGAAGAAAAGTGCACACCACAAATTGAGTGGATTTGTAAAACAGGGAGTTGAGGCATAAAAATTTTTACAGTAACAAAAAGGAAACCACAACAGAATGTGTCCATAAACACTTCCTTAAAATTGCATTCATTTCATAAAGTGCTCGAAGTGCTCATCCTCTACTGCATTTCACGTTTGCTATCTCTGGTGTAAGGACCTTTGGACAGACTGAAGAGATTCCTGCAATATCTTTGCACATCCTGCAACAATGTGATGTTCTGAATCCTCTTGAATAATCTGAACTTGTGCTTAGGTCCCATCTTCGAGTTTTTCCCAGTGAAAATAGTCCAGTGGTGTCACGACAGATAAGTGTGTAGCCAAAATGATACCTTCATGTCCTATACTGATACCAAAAAGGAGCTGGGTGAGCACTTTCCTAGCCATGTGCAAGTACTGAGCCGGGTGTGTATCATGCTGGTACCACATGTATCTACATATTTCAAGTGGTACTTCCTCTAGAAGTTCCAGAAGCACTTAGGAAGAAACTGGGCTTCCATTTTAGCCATTAAGGTTTCTTCAGTGTAGTAAGGAGCAATCACATACTCTCTAGTAATGGAGTTTGTATGGCTGCATGCAATAAATGATCTTGAGCTATGCAGACCTTGCTGATCCATTCAGTTGGCATCCACAATCCAGCTGGTATCACATGATAGCTATATGTAACTGGAGCGTACAGTGGTCATCCAGAAAATAAGTAATTGAAAAAAAGAGAGAGAGGGAGAAAAAACATAATTACTTGAAAAATTTTATTGACGACAGGTACAGCAACTTTTTTTTTACTTAATTCCCATCAGAACTGAGACACTTGTCATGTCATAGGTTTCAAATTTTGTATTCCTGTGTCCTAGAAGTCTTCTCCCCGGGATTGGAATCTACGTGTGACAGCCACCTTCAGTTCTCTATCATTGTGTAAATGCTGACTGGACAACAGGTATTTTGAGGAACGAGAAAAGATAAAAATTGCTGGGACCAAGATCAGGACTGTATGGGGATGACTAAAACAGCTTCCAGCTGGATGCCCTTACTGTCTTAGAACACTGTGTACATCACTCTTTGCATTGACACAATCTGTTTGAACTTGGTCTTGACTGGAGATCTACTGTGATGCCAATGGACTGACTGCTGCTTGATCTCCAGGATAAAGTGAGCAGCCCACATCATGATGACCCTGTCGAGGAACTGGTCACTGTTGTCATGCAGAAATGTTAATGCTGCTCCTAGGCAATTCATTTTATGTTTGTGTATATCACATTTTTGGCAGCAGTCTGGCATACACTAACTTGACCTGCAGGTTCTTAATGACAATTTCATGCAAGAAGGATTGTAATATCTGCAGGAAATGTCTGCTGATATCCATAACCGTATAGTGACTATATTCCATAATGTGCTGCCACACTAGCTCCAAATGGTCATCACTGATGGATGATGGTTGCCCACAGCCCTCTTATATATGGTTATATGGACACCTTGACGATCTTTGGAAAATTGCTTACATCAGTTATGCACCATCTATTTGCTCATGCTGTTCCATCCACACACCTGACGATGCATTCTGATTGACACTATGTTTTGAGCATTAGGAAGCTGTATCACAGACTGAACTTTGAAGTCAATAGGATAAAGAATAAGAGCCACAATTTTCAGCCACTGCAGAAGTGCTGTTGACAACAGTGAAGGGTTGCCTGGCCATCACATAATTGCTATTTCAAAGCTCTATCATAAATACACTACATTTCCGGCTAAACACATTTGATTTAAACAATCAATAAAAAGGGAAACTTAATTTCTGGATGACCCCCATACATGTTCTACCTGCTCCCCTACACTTGAGGTTGAGGCATGTAATGATGTTCAAAATGGTGCCTCTTATTTACAATCAAGGTGAGTAGTAACTGCACTCTGTGTGTGGAAAACTGATACATGATACATGGAAGAGACACAAAACATAGCAAAGAAATAGACAGATGAGGAGTATTGTACTGATCTCCTTATTGTGGATGTTATTCTACTGACTATTATGAAAAAAATTAGTAATGATGAGGACACTTTCTTGAGAAAAGCTATTCACCTTTTGAAACCTATCAGATACAACATCCCCAATGCAATACAAAAAGTACTCATGTGATTTGAAGGGTCATGGGAGGATTGGTAGCTGTCTCTAGAAGTCTCAGTATAGCACTCTCGGAGGAAACCTGCCTCCAAGTAGTAATGCAGACCATCTAAAGACAGAAAACTGTATCTCTGAGTTTGTGCTTGCACAGGAAAAACCAAATAGCAGTCGCCAACAGGGTAAGGTTACAAACAGCAAAATGAAATGGGGAAGGAAGTGTTTGGATTGAAGGATTACTATTCATTCAATGTCTTTCTTACACAGCTAGTGAGGGCAATACTATGACAATTCCTTCAGTCTGTATGGTTCTTCACTGGTTTTAGAAGAGGGATTGAGATAGTGTTTCTGCGTAAGTCAAAGAATATCCTGTCTCCCTCCTTCTGTTGAACAGGGTGAAGGAAATTTCTTCTGTTGGTCCTGTAAGGTGCTACAGCATGGCATGGACAGTTATTCTTCACTTCATCAGTAGCAGCCTGTTTGCACCATTCCAAAAAATCCTTTTAGTGGTGACATTTTTTCTGTGGCTTCCCAAATGGCTGTGGGAACCTCTGCAATAGCATTTGAACCTGCACAAGCCAAATGCTGTTCCTTTTTCCAGAATGACACTCATTACTTCACACAGGAGCCAATGGTCGTAAATGATGGAGAATGGCCCAATAGTAGTTGTAAGGTGCAAGCACCCTCTTGCATTCTGAAAATACTTCACTTTTGATGAGACAGCATCCTCAACTGCTCAACCCTTGGAACAAGCATCACTAAAACCTCAAAGCACATATGCACTTAAAAGTCTATACAAAGGAGGAATGGATGTGAGATCTGTGCAATGAGGTAACTGAGTGCCTCTAGATTTAAATTTAATGAGTGCCTCTAGGTTTAAATTTCAATTAGAAAGCAGGTCAGGGAACACGCAGTTGCTCTCTATGGCAAGTGCACTGTCACAGAAACTGATAGTAAGATGTGTTGAGTGGATGAGGTGAACATCACATTTTGCTCTCAAGCCATTGAGGTCTTTCTTCTAGTGGAAACTGTAATCAGTGAATGTATGTTCGGCAGACTCTTTTAGATGCAGTCTTTCCTTTGTTAAAAGTCTTATTCCTTCCAAACAAATACTGAAAAAAATTACATTTCTTCTGAGAATGGGTGTGAACTCATAAGTGAGATTTTCCTTCTTCTGCCCCCCTTGTAATGGTGCTAAGATTGTAAACACACACAACAGGCTAGGCTGTTCCCTCTGCAGTGCCTTTCACAAGCACTTGGGGTCCCACAGTAAAAACTGAGTAAGGGTGGGAAAATTGCTCACATGTGGGCAGTCAAGGAGCCAGGCACCTGCAAGTAGGGATTTGCAAATGGGTGATGAGGGAGGAGTCGATACTTTATACACAACAATACCAGCTACTGAGTTGACAGACATAAAGCAAATGTAATTGTAACAGGACATGTTTAACACTAAAACTCAATGTCAGTAGAAAATACAAACATTTTATTATTTTTGTTGAACATATTTCTCTTCATTCATAAATTAGCCTTCTCCTTGTGGCTTTGACCATGTTCACATTTGTCACATGTATTGTACACATCTACATCTTCCTGTCTGTCTCCTTCTTTCCACACCCTCAGTTTCAAGTACTGCCTCCCTCTCTCTCTGACCAGCTCCTCAGTCCACCTCTCTCTGACCATCCCCTCTTGCCCCCTATGTCCATCTCCCCCTCCCTCTTCTCCTGGTCCATCTCTGACTCTCCCACTCTCCGTTCCTTCCCCTGTCTCTGTCCAGCCTATTTGAAAGAGGCTGGAAAACTGTTGGTGCCCCCAATGTGTAGGCTGCAATGCAAAGCTGTGCCGTGAGGCAGGTCAGTACCATAGTGTATAGAAATAAAAAGTGTGAGCTCTTGTTATCAGTAACAAGGGCTGAATAGGGTTAGTGCGGTAATCTCCCACTGTGCAGTGCTGCGATCATCTTGTGTGCTGTGTATAAATGCTATATCACGCTTTTCATTGCTGATTTGCAGATATTTTGAGTTATATATGTGCAATCTTCAGCAGTACAGACTATTAATGGTGCTTGATTATAAATTAAATCGAAATACATGGTTGCCAAGTGAATATTTCAATTGAAATTAATAGTTGGGTCTTCAGTCTCCTAAACTTAAGTGACGATGCCCTCCTGTTTTGTGTCTAATTGCAAGTCAGGATATAGAAGTTGCAAAGTAGTACGACACTTTTTTAAGCCCCCAAAAGATATAGAAAATTTTAACAAACAGAAAAAATTTATCCCAAGAGAAGACAAGGAACTAACAAGAAACTCATATGTTTGTGACACTCACTTTACTGAAAATTTAATATTAAAAACAGAAAAATTCATTATTGATAGAAAGGTAGCAGAATTGCCCAGAATTAATTGGCATTTGAAACCAAAATCAGTACCTCACATTTTCCTGAATTTGTCCAATTATTTGTCTACCCCCATTAAAACAAAGAAAATCTCCCGCAAAAAGGAAAAGCTGCTTGAAAATTGTGAATAAAATACCCTCCAAATGTTTAGGAATTTGTGACAGTGATTCCACTTCTGATTTAAGCATAACCCAGTTGTTTTATAGGTCTACATTAGTTGAGCCACTTGATGAAGTAACTGTATTGAAACAACAAATAAAAAAATTAAAAAGTACCTGGGCTAGGACAAACAATAAACTGAAGTCAGACAAGGCTAGGGTAATTGTGCTGCAGACGGCAGTAGGTAGACTAAAGAAATATACTTGCAAATGTAATGAAAGCTTATCTAGCAAGCAAAAAATATTTGTAGATTCTATGTTACAGAAGTGCCAGGAAAAGGATCCAAAAGGAATGAGATAAATAGTGAATTTCTTCTAGATAGTTTTTTATTACATATTAAATCTCCTGAAGTTATAGGCACTGCCTGAAGCATAATGTGTTACCTCTTCCTTCAGATGTGCATTTGAAGAGGCTATTAAAAGGTTTGAAATGCACATATGGTATTAACAAGACAGCCATAGATACTATTAAAGTGAATTTTAGAGAAGAGACTGATGAAAACAGAAAGACAGGGGTAATGATCTTTGATGAAATTAAACTGAGAGAATATTCAGTTCAATGGGTCCTCATTATTCATGGATAGATTTGTAGACTTTGGTAGTATGACACCTGCAGATCAAAACAAAGTCTTAGCTGATCAAATCCTTGTCTTGATGTTCATACCTTTGCTACACAATTGGGTACAATCAGTTGCAGTCTATGCCAGTAAAAATACAACTCCGGAAAAGCTGTTAGCAAACATTTTAATTCAGGTTATAATACTACTGGAGCAGGCAGGTTGAAAAATTGTAGGTTTTACTTGTGACAGAAGCCAATCTAACAAACAAGCTTGGAAACATTTGCAAATATCAGGAAAGAAGCGGAATACTAAATGCTATTTTCAAAATCCTGGTGATGAGAACAGAATAGTTGGGGTTTTTTCGGATGCAGTACATATTTTGAAATGCATATCCAACCACTTTCATGATAAACATACTGTACTATTTGGTACTGTTGTCATGAAGTATGATTTTTATAAACGTGTTTATGAAATTGAAAATTCAATAGAGTTTACTGGTGTAAAACTAAACTCCATCTGAACAGGCCTTGGAAGGCCCAATGGTACCAATCGGCCACCATGTCAACTCAGCTCATAGGCATCACTGGATGCGGATATGGAGGGGCATGTGGTCAGTACATCGTTCTCCCGGCCATATGTCAGTTTACGAGACCAGAGCCGCTACTTCTCAATCAAGTAACTCCTCAGTTTGCCTTACAAGGACTGAGTGAATCCCGCTTGCCAACAGCACTTGGCAGACCGGATGGTCATCCATCCAAGTGCAAGCCTAGCCTGACAGTGCTTAACTTTGGTGATCTGATGGGAACTGGTGTTTCCACTGCGGCAAGGCCTTACTAGTGTAAAGGCATGTAGACACATGCACACATACACCCGACCTCCTTTCAGTGAATGAATGCTCATCTGGCTGTCCACTTGTTTAGTATTAGCATGCCAAAAGTTATATACACTCCTGGAAATTGAAATAAGAACACCGTGAATTCATTGTCCCAGGAAGGGGAAACTTTATTGACACATTCCTGGGGTCAGATACATCACATGATCACACTGACAGAACCACAGGCACATAGACACAGGCAACAGAGCATGCACAATGTCGGCACTAGTACAGTGTATATCCACCTTTTGCAGCAATGCAGGCTGCTATTCTCCCATGGACACGATCGTAGAGATGCTGGATGTAGTCCTGTGGAACGGCTTGCCATGCCATTTCCACCTGGCGCCTCAGTTGGACCAGCATTCGTGCTGGACGTGCAGACCGCGTGAGACGACGCTTCATCCAGTCCCAAACATGCTCAATGGGGGACAGATCCGGAGATCTTGCTGGCCAGGGTAGTTGACTTACACCTTCTAGAGCATGTTGGGTGGCATGGGATACATGCGGACGTGCATTGTCCTGTTGGAACAGCAAGTTCCCTTGCCGGTCTAGGAATGGTAGAACGATGGGTTCGATGACGGTTTGGATGTACCGTGCACTATTCAGTGTCCCCTCGACGATCACCAGTGGTGTACGGCCAGTGTAGGAGATCGCTCCCCACACCATGATGCCGGGTGTTGGCCCTGTGTGCCTCGGTCGTATGCAGTCCTGATTGTGGCGCTCACCTGCACGGTGCCAAACACGCATACGACCATCATTGGCACCAAGGCAGAAGCGACTCTCATCGCTGAAGACGACACGTCTCCATTCGTCCCTCCATTCACGCCTGTCGTGACACCACTGGAGGCGGGCTGCACGATGTTGGGGCGTGAGCGGAAGACGGCCTAACGGTGTGCGGGACCGTAGCCCAGCTTCATGGAGACGGTTGCGAATGGTCCTCGCCGATACCCCAGGAGCAACAGTGTCCCTAATTTGCTGGGAAGTGGCGGTGTGGTCCCCTACGGCACTGCGTAGGATCCTACGGTCTTGGCGTGCATCCGTGCGTCGCTGCGGTCCGGTCCCAGGTCGACGGGCACGTGCACCTTCCGCCGACCACTGGCGACAACATCGATGTACTGTGGAGACCTCACGCCCCACGTGTTGAGCAATTCGGCGGTACGTCCACCCGGCCTCCCGCATGCCCACTATACGCCCTCGCTCAAAGTCCGTCAACTGCACATACGGTTCACGTCCACGCTGTCGCGGCATGCTACCAGTGTTAAAGACTGCGATGGAGCTCCGTATGCCACGGCAAACTGGCTGACACTGACGGCGGCGGTGCACAAATGCTGCACAGCTAGCGCCATTCGACGGCCAACACCGCGGTTCCTGGTGTGTCCGCTGTGCCGTGCGTGTGATCATTGCTTGTACAGCCCTCTCGCAGTGTCCAGAGCAAGTATGGTGGGTCTGACACACCGGTGTCAATGTGTTCTTTTTTCCATTTCCAGGAGTGTATTTTCTTAGAGAAAGTGGCATCATGGGATTTGGAGATAGTGAGCCAACTTAAAAATGTACCCAGTACATAAATGGTGTTTTCAGTGTTCTGAATTCAAAAACATCATCATCTGGTATGATAAAAGATTCAGATCACCATAAAATTCTGCAGCATAATTTTCATATTCAGACCACTTCAGACAGTACTTTTGCATCAAACAGAACATAGGAATTGCTCAGAGTAACAGTACAGAGCATGTTAGACTACTTGTGGAATAAAGGGTTCAAAAATGTATTGACTGCCAAGTTCAGTCAGTTTCCACTACAGCAAAATTTTGATATTAATAGATCATTGACCTGTGATGACCATCCTTCATCGGTAGACTTTCTACATGTACTTATGCTGCAGTCAATGTACGTGCCTGTCAAGAATGTTTCATCAATGGAAGGGAATTGTGAATCAGGGATAGAACCATGCTCACATCCTATGTCAGTCAGACAAGAATCCTGGCAAACAAGACTAAGAAGGAATATATTGACATCGAAAAATCCATAACAGAGAGTACAGAAGAAAAACTGATTGCCATAAATGTACATGAAAATCATTCTGAGTAGAAAGCCAATGAGCCCTACAACAGTCTTCTTGATAATGCAAAAAAATGCATTGTATAGAACATAGCAGGTTATATTGTACATAAGGCTTCAAACATCACTAAATTTTGTGCCTGCTTAGATTTGCTAAAGAATTTGTCAGTAGAACATCATCCTTTTTCAATTTTCACTAACTTGAAGGACTACGGTTCCCAGCAAGGGCAATGTTATGTACATTACCCTTAAGATGCACTGTTAAATGTCTTGCACTACAAGCAGAAGAAATTTTAAGTACTAATCTTTCTCCTCCATGTGCTTTCTGGGGTGGCTTGTTCTATGAGCATCAAAAAAATAAAAATTAAGACTTCAGGCTTAGCTTGTAGTGCAGAACATGCCTTCGGGACTGTACATAAACTACTTTTTTACTACATGAAATGTCGATTCTATTTAAAAATGAAGGAACTCAGGAAGGAACTTAGGTTGACGAAAATGACTAAATCACACAGTGTTTTTAATTTTTCATTTTAGTGTGTAGTAATTTTTATACATGGCCTAGTTTTGCTCCTTGGACTGGTAGACCTATGAGAATTTTCTTCTTTTCAGCTGTAGACACACTCCATTATGGTCACTTATGCACAAACAGTATTTATTTTAAGAGTACTCTTGTTGTGCCTTGTGAGATATAGGTCCTGATGCATTCTTGGTTGACTACTAGCTAAGGAGATCTAAATCCTGACTGAAAGTCTGGAAAGAAGTAGTTGAAAGCACAACATTGGAAGAGGATTAAAGACTGACAATGTTCTGTAATACATATAACAGAACTGAACACTTTTCAACAGATGACATGTACTAACACTAGTTTATTTACAGCATTACTAAAAATGAGTTGTTCATGTGTTATATTTTGTTTCAGGTTTCATGATTGTTATCTAGTTGGCAGCTTTAGAAATATGAAGTGATGTGATAAGAACAAATATTAGCATTGCCATGTAACATTCAGTTATTTCTTTGTTATTTTCTTGCTACTTTAATACACTGACAATCCAAAAATTAATTACTATGTGCGAAATCCTGCTGTTTAAGAACTGGCATGTTCTCCTGTTTCAATGCCTGAACAATTCAAAAAATAAATTATGAGTGTTGAGCCTGGAATTAAATAGTGTAGTTTAAGTATGTTCCCACAGTATATAGGAGAATTGTGATTTTATAACATGTGAAATAGAGGTACAAACACAAAATCATAATTCGACTGCATAGGAGAGTAGCACTTAAATTGGAGTGGTAAACAGGTGTACTCGACTAGTTATCATACTCTCTACATTCTATACACTATGTTGATATGATTCCACACAGTCTGCATTTTGTGCAGGGCAATCTATACACTAGGGGCTGCAGAAACACGTTTTTGCCCATATATTCCTATTGGAGCTAGGGGATGCTGATACTTGTGAGTCGTGATATTTATGTGCCAAATTTGGTTTAAATTCAGGGGTTTGAGAGGAGATCCCAGGCACACACACACATACACACTTATACTTTGTTTTTTATATGTAACAGATAACAAAATGTTATGCGTCAGATGCTGCATTGCTGCAAGATGTAGAATGCTCATCATCCATTCATTCAGCCATTCATTTTGTTCCATAGATCCCATCAGGAAGGGAAACACTCAGGGACATGGAACAAATCAGGGTACACAAGACAAAGATATAAAAGAAATTTAATCTGTATACTGTATTAATAACAAACTATCACTATAAAATACTGCTTAATGCTATTCACACTTACGTCATCGAAATGAGGTACTGAGAACCATAAGGGTCCAAAGCAGAGACACTAAGTTTTGAGAAAAATGTGTGTTTGTGACATTGAGATCTGTATACAAACCACCAGTCTTGTAGGTTTGATTTGCTTTTTAACCTTGTCTCAGCATGCTATATTACTTACACAGTGGTGGCTTATGCAAAATTTTAGCACTGTGCTACAATGTGGTGGCATATAGCCTTTTGACTTATGAGGGTAATAATTGTAATTCAATTAAATATATTAATTTTACCAACATAAATTGAACTTCTTAAAAATATTTCAGTTTCATAATCAATCTTTTGAAATAGCAAGGAATAAAAAATGAAAAAGTACCATTTGGAATCAAAACAGAGTCGACAAGTCGCCAGTTGGTACACTTGACCACTGGGCTGCCATTTTGATGTGTGAAATGTCACTCAAAAGTCCCTCACACTCTATTCATAAATCTTTAGACAGCATTTTATCTTTTCCTGTGGCCAAGCAAAACATTCTAGGAACTTGAAAGTGACATCTACCTGTTTTTACTCAAACAGTGTGAGCCAAATTGATGTGCCTCATCCCATGCATTCCTGTTGGTAGATCTATTGGAAAAGGTCCTCTTTTACAGAAAACACTTTCATACAAAATTTGCTTGTACACTCATCGTTTTTAGCTCCATCTATAGCTCTTTGACTTACAAGGGTAGCAATCATAACTGAATAGAATTTATTAATTTTACGCAAATAACTTGAACTGTTTAAACATATTCAAATTTTATAATCATTAGTTTAACACTGCAAGGTTTAAAATACAATTTAAAAATTATGATAGAAGTAAGTATTGAACTTGAGTTGACAAACTGCCATTCAATACACTTGGCCACTCAGCCGTGGGGCCACTATGCCAACAGCTCCACAAAACTACCTCGTATCCAGCATGTGCACAGTACATTACATGCACTTTCAAAGAAAAGTAGGTATCTAATGCTGTGAGCAGCATAGCACTCATAGTGGCAGAAGGGATGACATCACATAAGAGCATGAGCTGTCAAAAACAGACAGCTGCGTCACTTCTCTGAGATGATCGAAGTGCTGCTGACCATCATTTCAGCACTTGACAATGGTTTCTAGTTATCATGGAGACAGCACAACAAAACATGTTTTTACCAATTTTGTTTGCATATCAGCACACATTCAAGTAGAAATGATGTAATTTAGTACGATTTCTGGCTCACATATGAAGAGAAATGGCATAATTTTAGTGTGATATTTACAGAGTGCTATAGCACATTAGAATATGAGGTACATTTTTCTTTATGTTATGAAATCTTATTTAATATTTAGGATTATTATAATTATTTTTAATATTAATTAATAAATATTCATATATTGGCTAGTTGGCTATTGACAATAATGGCCTTTTGACCCCTACAAAATTTGTAATTAATGTGAAACTAAAATCAGAACATAAAGAACAGATACTAAAAGCACAATTTAGACCTATTCCAACACTTCATGCTTCTCATTATCATCATTTTCATTAAGCACATTCTCTGGCTTGTAGTTCAGGTAAAACAGTGACCATTACAAGACATGGAACCTAGGAGTTTTGTTAAGTATCTCTGCTTCAAGGTTGATCCAGTAGTTCTGTTAAGTTTTTGTTTTTCAAGGTTGGTATTTACCGTACACCTAGGTAATACAACAATAGAGTTTGCAATGCATCTACAAACTGTGGGGAAATGACAGAGTGTGGTCTCCCTTGATGCGACTTGAAGACAGTTGGGTCCGCCATGACTCCAGTGCAGAACATGTTACTTCAAATGACAATTTACAGCATCCTGTTGAAAACTTCATAGCTGTAAAATTTCTGAAATGTATTTGGTTACCATGAACATCAACTTTTGGTTTGGTACTGAGGCCAATAATGCCCTTACATTAAAGATGCTGAAATCCTCTAAGTCCATTTTACAGAGTGGAATGCTAAAACCATGGAACATTCTTCAAAAGCTTCCAGCTTTTATTAAGAAATAGGCGCTAGTGCAGCCAGTGAGCATTTCCACAGAACTGAAAATTTGTGCTTTGGGCCCATATAGAAGTGAATCTCAGAAACATCTGTGACACAGCTCTTTGTGAATATTTTTACATACAGTATGGGCCTACAGTGCACATAAAGCTGGTTCAACATGAGATCAACAGATGTCAGAAGCACGCATACATACTAGAGTCTCAAAACCAATGACAGTGTGCTTTAGCTTTTACAGTTCTCAGCATCTCAAATGTAATCAAGCATTATAGTAACTCCATCTGAACAGGTCTTGGAAAGCCCAATGGTACTGATCGACAACCATGTCAGTCCCAGCTGATAGGTGTCACTGGATGCAGGTTTGAAGGAGCATGTGGTCAGCACACCACTCTCCTAGCTGTTGTTTTTGTGACTGGAGCCACTACTCCTCAATAAAGTAGCTCCTCAATTGGCCTCAAAAAGGGCTGAGTGCACTCCGCATGCCAAGAGTGCTCAGCTGACCCAGACAGTCACCCATACAAATGCTATCCAAACCTGACAACGCATAGCTTTGGTGATCTGATCGGAACCGGTGCTATCATTATGGTCAGGCTATTGGCCATAATAGTAAGTAAGCTGGTAATTTGAAAAACGTCACTGCTTCTTCAGTTTTACTACATAGCTGATGTTTGTCTGTTATTAGTAGCTTGCCATTTGCTTGATTACAATGGTTTTTTCAAAGAAAATATTTGTATCTCTCCAAATACTGAGTCTTATTTGTAGTACATTTATTACAAACACTGCAACTTGCTGTGTAGCTAACAGAACATTTCAATCCCTGAATATAGATGTTCCGGTGATTTGTAGGAAGAATGGCCAATGAGTTATGTTTTTAATTTTCTTTGAATTAGTAGGGATTCCCAATATCTCACTTTATGTTAGACGGGAGCTTGTTCAATATCTTCCTACCAGAGTAAATAGCTTGATCCTGAACCCTGGACAAGGAGGTCATGTCTACATGAAAATTATTTTTGTTTTCTGTATTGTGACTGTATAACAAAGTACCCTCAGAAACGAGTTTTCCTTATAAGAACCAAAAATCATTTAGAAGTAAATATACACTCCTGGAAATGGAAAAAAGAACACATTGACACCGGTGTGTCAGACCCACCATACTTGCTCCGGACACTGCGAGAGGGCTGTACAAGCAATGATCACACGCACGGCACAGTGGACACACCAGGAACCGCGGTGTTGGCCGTCGAATGGCGCTAGCTGCGCAGCATTTGTGCACTGCCGCCGTCAGTGTCAGCCAGTTTGCCGTGGCATACAGAGCTCCATCGCAGTCTTTAACACTGGTAGCATGCCGCGACAGCGTGGACGTGAACCGTATGTGCAGTTGACGGACTTTGAGCGAGGGCGTATAGTAGGCATGCGGGAGGCCGGGTGGACGTACCGCCGAATTGCTCAACACGTGGGGCGTGAGGTCTCCACAGTACATCGATGTTGTCGCCAGTGGTCGGCGGAAGGTGCACGTGCCCGTCGACCTGGGACCGGACCGCAGCGACGCACGGATGCACGCCAAGACCGTAGGATCCTACGCAGTGCCGTAGGGGACCGCACCGCCACTTCCCAGCAAATTAAGGACACTGTTGCTCCTGGGGTATTGGCGAGGACCATTCGCAACCGTCTCCATGAAGCTGGGCTACGGTCCCGCACACCGTTAGGCCGTCTTCCGCTCACGCCCCAACATCGTGCAGCCCGCCTCCAGTGGTGTCGCGACAGGCGTGAATGGAGGGACGAATGGAGACGTGTCGTCTTCAGCGATGAGAGTCGCTTCTGCCTTGGTGCCAATGATGGTCGTATGCGTGTTTGGCACCGTGCAGGTGAGCGCCACAATCAGGACTGCATACGACCGAGGCACACAGGGCTAACACCCGGCATCATGGTGTGGGGAGCGATCTCCTACACTGGCCGTACTCCACTGGTGATCGTCGAGGGGACACTGAATAGTGCACGGTACATCCAAACCGTCATCGAACCCATCGTTCTACCATTCCTAGACCGGCAAGGGAACTTGCTGTTCCAACAGGACAATGCACATCCGCATGTATCCCGTGCCACCCAACGTGCTCCAGAAGGTGTAAGTCAACTACCCTGGCCAGCAAGATCTCCGGATCTGTCCCCCATTGAGCATGTTTGGGACTGGATGAAGCGTCGTCTCACGCGGTCTGCACGTCCAGCACGAATGCTGGTCCAACTGAGGCGCCAGGTGGAAATGGCATGGCAAGCCGTTCCACAGGACTACATCCAGCATCTCTACGATCGTCTCCATGGGAGAATAGCAGCCTGCATTGCTGCGAAAGGTGGATATACACTGTACTAGTGCCGACATTGTGCATGCTCTGTTGCCTGTGTCTATGTGCCTGTGGTTCTGTCAGTGTGATCATGTGATGTATCTGACCCCAGGAATGTGTCAATAAAGTTTCCCCTTCCTGGGACAATGAATTCATGGTGTTCTTATTTCAATTTCCAGGAGTGTATTTGGGAGACAGTGGAAGAACTTCAACATCTGTACAAAAACATCTGCAAGATATACAGTTATCCATTTTACACAATACTCTTACTGCTCTCTTCTACTGAACAAACACTTTATTTACATGAGGTGTATTACCCAGAAAATAATTCCATAAGACTACAGGTAATGAAATTATGCAAACAGTTTTACAAGGAGACTTTACAATTTGAAATCTTCTTCTGAATAACAGCATCTTTCTATTAATAAGCACATCAGTTTATTCTTTAAGGTATTTAATTTAGCTATCATAAAATCAGGTGGTAGTCTGCAGTAAAAAATTATCCCTGTTGTATGTGGACTGCAGACTGCAGCCTTTTTATTACTTGTAATTCTGTGAAAGTTTTCCTCCCCATTTTGTTGTAGTTATGTACATTATTGTTCATTACATTACATTCTGGATTATGTTTCACAAATATGGTACCTGCAAGATGTAGATATAGCAAATGATAAGTATTTTATATTTTCTGAATATTTCTTTCCAAAGCTCTCTCTTGTTTACAGTAGCAACAACTAACTTCCTTTGTAGTCTAAAAGCCCTTTCTGTATGGACTGCTGGCGTCCCACTCTGTTCCATCCTTACAGGAGAGATGCCATAACAATTTAGTTTACTAAGCAGAATTTTGTGACCCACACAATCAAAAGCTTTTGCAATATCACAGAATATACCACCGGGACCTTTTTTTTTTGTTATTACTGTTGTTTCATATGCCTGCTACCTTTCTGCACTTGTTATCCCATTCATGACAGAATAAAAGTTGTTCACAACAAAGTAGCAACCCACACACTTGATGTTAACTCAAACGTAGCTTGGGAACCGTCCCATATATGAATCACAGTATGATCATAGCAAAACCACGCTGCTGCAATATCTGTCCTTGAGCAGAGTGAAATGTTGTAAATGAATCACTTATAATTACATTTCCAAAGGTACAGTTTATGATGCAACTGAAAACAAAGTGCTAAATAATTTTAAATCATTTTCTAGGCAACGAAGACCCCAAGGACTTGTCTGAAAACTGTGATATAGCTGCATAACTTTCTTTTAATAAACTACAAAATGTGTATGTGGAGGTAAGTGTAGTTGTGAAAGACATTCAAGAAAGTTAAGTTTCATGTCCCAAGCTGCCTTTTAAATACGGGCAGGTCATTCATGAATGCATAAACATTAGTCAGAATCAGAATTTTTACTATCCCATAACATACAAAGTCAATTCACATATCTGATTTACTGTGGACTCATCAACATTACATTTACATTACAATTACAATTTGTATATACAGTATTAATATATCAACACTCCAGTTTACATGTATTAGAAAGTAACATATAACAACAGCATTTACATAGTGAACATATTTTTACAATCAATTTGACACAAAACTGCTAAGCTTAATTTACAAGTGATGTTTCCTTGCTCAGACTTCCACATCATCTTTCATAAATTCTTATACAGAGTAATAACATTTCTCCACTAATAACTTGTGCAGCTTTGGTTTCAGTTGCCCTAGCTCCATGCTGTTTATTTGTTTCTTTTTTAGCATGTTGTAGATTTTCATGCCCATATATTCTGGGGTTTGTGCATAAAACTTTAAGCTATGAGTAGGAAGCACGAAGTTTGTCTTATTCCTAGAGCCGTATCGATGCTTAAAATTGTTGTCTGTGAATAACGTAGGGTTACTGTATACAAAAATTATCAGTTCATAGATGTACAAACAGAGGGTACTTAATATTTTGAGATTTCTTAACAGTGGGCGACAAGATTCTTTTGGTCTTGATTTACACATAATTCTAAGAATTGATTTTTGTAATTTTAATATTCTAATGATTTTGCTTGGATAACCCCGAAAGATAATGCCATACCTTATAACAGCTTCAAAATATCTGTGATAAACTACTTTTCTTGTCTCCATGTTGGTTGAATTTGAAAAAATCTTCATAGGAAAGGTCAAGCTGTTTAACTTATTTGCTAAATATTCTATATGTGAAGACCAGGATAAATTTTGCTCCAAATGTATTTGGACACAGTTCCTGGTTTCTGCAGGTAATATGAATTTCATTTATCTTAGAGTTTTTAGTTTTAAATTGTAGTAAATGTGTTTTTCCAATATACAATTATAACCCATTTAGTTGGGACCAGTTTTCTAAACTGTCTAGTAGCTTTGTGACAGTTGAGGGAATTTGTTCTAAGTGATTGCTTTTGATGAGGGCAGACGTATCATCAGCGAATAAAACTGAGTGTGAATTTATGTTTAGTGCAAGTCATTTATGTAAAGTAAGAATAAAATTGGTCCCAGAATTGAGCCTTGTGGAACGCCTTGCGAAATAATCATCCATTGAAAGAAGAAATTTCCCTTGCTTGGTGATATAACTACTCTCTGTTTTCTCTTTGTGAGGTATGACCTGCACCACTCTAAAACATGACCTCCAATTCCGTATTTTTTTCCATTTTATACAACAGCTATTGATGGTTTATACAATCAAATGCTTTTGTGAGGTCACAGAACAATCCTGCAACTTTTCTAGATTTGTATAAGGCAGAACAATTTATGGTGTCTATTGTGTTTTTGCCTTTCTTAGAGCCATATTGATTATCTGACAATATGTTTGATTTTTCTAAAATTTTTTTGATTTGCATTGCTACCACTTTTTAAAATATTTTTGAGAAAATTGGGACAATGGAGATTGGGTGGTAGTTACCCATATCTTCTCTTGAGCCTTTTTTGAACAAAGGTTTTACCTCTGCATGCTTCAGGGCGTCTGGAAAGTGGCCTTCTTTGAGTGATTTATTGCTTATTGAGCAAAAGGGGTGAGTTATTTCCTGGCAGCTGATTTAACTACTTTAGTAGGTACGCCATATCACCCTTCCGAACGTTTGTTTTTGACCTTAGTGTTCTCTACATCTTTGGCTGAAATATTTTAAATTTGTTAAAGCATTCTTCCACCTTCTGACCTAATTGTACTTTTTTTGGTATGACCATCTACATCTGCAACTGATCTTGATACATTTATAAAAAAAATTGTTAAAAGATTTTGAAATCAGAGCAGGCTTTGTTATAGTTTTATTTCCCACCTTAATTTTGGAGATAACTTTGCTGTTTGTTCTCATCGCCAATTCTGATTTTATCACAGACCAGACTGCTTTTGATTTGTTTACATGAGCCAAGATGTATTTATTATTTACGATTTCTTTTGCAGTTTTCACTACCCTTTTAAATAAGCCTTTATACCATTTGACATAATTTATGAAAACGGGGTCTTTGTTGTATTTCAACTCCTTGTGCACTTGTCTTTTCTTCCAACTGGATATTTTTATTCCAGTGGTGATCCAATTTAGCTTCTTTCACACCTTTGTGTGGAATACTCTAACTGGAAATATATATTAAATACAGGTAAGAGACTTTCTAGAAAACTGTTAAATTGAACTGAGATTGGAGTATCATCTTCAACTTGACTCTCCACTTCTTCTACTTTAGAACTGTTTTAAATTTTCAGCAGTAAAATATCTTTTGCTGTAAGTATTTTTAGTGCTTGGTTCATTTGCGTTTGCTATTTCCATGAACAAAGCAGAGTGGTCTGAGAGTGCTAATTCCACACACAACTTCTTTTTATCATCAAATTTATAATTTGTTAAAATGTTATCAATACAGCTTCCTGTATTTTCGTTTTTTCTTGGATTTCAACACGCAAATTCTTAAGAAGGAAAAAAAGGAAACCGGATTCATTTGGAATTATATTTACTTCAAATGCGCATCTTTAAGAATGACTCAATTTAGTAGCATGTTTGCTCCTGGTATGAGAGAATTAGCCGTCTACATTTATCATAGACACCAAGGGGACGCCTGGATGTGTAGAAATTAGTAAGTGAAACACACCCTACGTGGAGATTTCTCTCGTGTCCCCTATCACTACAATTGCGGTGCTATTAAAACAAATTTAGCACAACAAATTCTTCCGCAAAAAACTGAAGTGAACGCTTTACAACGCAATAAGAAATAAGTCGACTTAACACAAAAAAAATCCTCATTTTCTGAGTACTCGAGAAAAAAGTTCTAACTTTTAACGTCATAAAAAGAAACCATGCAATGTCAAAAGAAATAAAAGAAGTTGTCTTTGATAATCGGAATTTCCCAGATATTATCGCGTTTTTGCTACTTATGGGAAATTATACAGCAGTTCAAGCAGTATCCAGGTTTGTCTGAGCAGGTTGTACACTCGCATTGTGTATCAGTACGCTTGCTTTGTTCCGCGAACTTATACCGCTTCCTCATAACTTGCTTCTTCCCTGCAGTAGCTTCCCGGTTTTGCACAACGTATGTTTATTTGTGATGTTTCTCGCTCACATTTCGTGGAACGTCCATTGGTGGAAGGAAGCCCTTTATAATGTCCATTCTGTAATTGTACAACGTCATTTTATTTCCTGAGTATTTGTTGTACAGATATAGAGAATCGAAAACTAGCATGTCAATGACATGAAAGAATAGTTTTTTCGGCCAGCGGATAGTCTTTCGTTCACATAAATAATACGATAACATCTGATCTTGTTTATCAGTCCCAGACGCACTGTACCTAATAATAGGCAAAGGTTTCGTGACTATTTGCTGATGTTCTCTGAAAATGTAGGAAACCTTTCGCCGATACAACGTCTTCGGGAGAATATTTCGTATTTAATTTCAAAGTACCTGTAGAAAGTGTATTTAGGTTCAACAGAGTTGTAGCTAAATGAAAACTGTTATAATAATTGTCCAGGTAAATGTGATGACCAACATGCAGATTTTCTGCCATCAAATGCAAAACGACCTTTTCAGCGTGACCTATCCCCCCCATATCTCCACTACTTCCCGTGTACACAGCGCACTTATTTATGAAACCGTCTCGATAGTTGAGCATGTACATCTTAATGCCATATTTATTACGTTTGCATTTTATGTATTGTCTAAATGACAATCTTCCCCTCCAAAGAATCATTGATTCCTCTATTGATAAATCTCTCCCTGGGTAATACACTTGAGACATTCTCGTATTAAAACAATCCAATATAGATCGCATCTTATATAAAAGATCGTCTGGTTTCGAGTTTCCTGGAAGTGGAAAAAAATGGTTCAAATGGCTCTGAGCACTATGGGACTTAACTGCTGTGGTCATCAGTTCCCTAGAACTTAGAACTACTTAAACCTAACTAACCTAAGGACATCACACACATCCATGCCCGAGGCAGGATTCGAACCTGTGACCGTAGCGGTCGCACAGTTCCAGACTGTAGCTCCTGGAACCACTCGAGCCACCCCGACCGGCCTGGAAGTGGATTTTTTGCAAAATGCAGAGAGCGTAATATGATCAAATACCGGTCTCTGCTTATACTCATCGCTATTCCTCTATTCTCAATCCAGTAGTCTTGTAATCGCGGATATTTAACGTTACCCATATGTAACGAAACACCCAAGAAAACTAGTAATTCGCCTATACTTAGAGGTTTCCATTTACAGATCATAGATCCCTCTTTTGTTGACTGCGTTTTCGTTTGTTTCATCTGTTACCAATAATCTGAAGAAATCCACAGGAGAAATGCCAGCAGGATGAATTTGCAAAACTTCTTCTTTCGTAAATTGGTGATACTGCATATTATGTGGTTCTTTATGGCAGGACTCACCTGGATTATCTCCGTGTGACAGGTCGGGCTCTTTCTCGTCGTCGATTTCCACACAATCGTCGTGATCCGTATCGTCAGATTCGGAACTGTCACGAAACAGATTCGAAAGCTGTGCTTCCACGCTATCATCACTCTGCAATTCTTCTGCAGCCTCTAAATGACAATCTCCGTAGTATGCCTCGTCCCCACTATACAGAAAATCACTGTCGCCTAGTACACTAAGTAACTGCTCCTCTATTAGTTTAACACTTTTTCTGCTCCTTTTCACATTGAAAGCTCCAGGTGTCGGTTCATTAGCCGCCATTACGAACAATTTATGTTCGATAACTGACCACACAAAATAAAAGTTTACACGCTTGGATGCTAGCTTAGACGCTGCAACTAGAATGAGTAATCCGACATTTTTTTTTTTTTTTTTCTTTATTGTATTTCAATTCCCCATCGGGGCGGGCTGGCAGCAGCACATGCGCTGCTCTTCAGCCGAAAGACATAGAACAAAACAAGAGAAGACATTTAAAAACAGCAAAGGAGAGAAGAAGGCGAACATAGATATAAAAAAGGGAGAACATCATGGAAGGCAATATACAAAAAACGGGGTGACTGTAAAATGGAGATAAAAAAACTGTTTAAAAGTAGCACACACAAAAAGCCACACATTGCGACGATTAAAAGAACACAAGGCACAGTATGACTAGAGCATAAAGGTGTTGACGGATGGCATAGCACACAACGTAACACTCACGGCGAACCTCACGGCAGTACACAATGAAAATCACACCTCTTGACGCACACGAGAAAACAGAACTAAACACAACATTGACGTGGCACACTGATGATGATCAAGACAGAGGATCTGCCAGGTTCAAGGAGATGGGGGAGACCTGAAGAAGGGAGGGAGGGGAAGAGATGGGGGAGGGGAATGGGGGGCGCTCGGAAGAGGGCCAGGTAGGGAGGGATGTGGGAAGGAGAGAGGCAAGTATGGGGTGCAGGGTCTCAGGGGAGGGGGGGATGGAGGAAAATCCGCTCTGGGAGAAGGAGGAAAGAGGAGAAGGGGCCCTGGGGCGGGGGGGGGGGGGGGGGGGGGAACAAGGCCGGGTATATGTCACGGCGAAGTTCGTCATCCGGGAGGGGGAGGCGTTGGAAATTGCCCTGATGAAGGAGATGGAGGGTGTGGAGGTGGAGAGAGGGAGGGATACAGCGATAGAGGCGCGGCAACGGGCGAGGGGTGGAGAGGAAGGAGGAAACCAGAGGGTGGGGGGGATCAACCCTGCGAACAATGTAAAGGATGCGGAGATGTTGGAGGAACAAGAGGAGGTGGGGGAAGGGGATCAGTTCATACAGGAGCCGTGTGGGGGAAGGAAGGCGGATACGGAAGGCAAGGCGGAGCGCATGACGTTCAAGGATTTGGAGAGCCTTGTAAAAGCGGGTGGGGGCGGAGATCCAGGCGACGCTGGCATAACAGAGGATAGGACGGATGAGGGATTTGTAGGTGTGGAGGATGGTAGAAGGATGCAGTCCCCATGTCCGGCCAGACAGGAGTTTCAGCAGGCGGAGGCGGGAATGGGCTTTCTGCTGGATGGTCAGGAGATGAGGGGTCCAGGTGAGGTGTCGGTCAAGGGTGAGGCCAAGGTATTTCAGGGTGGGGGTGAGTTGGATAGGACGACCATAAAGGGTGAGGTAGAAAATCTTGGAGGCGAAAGGAGCGAGTGGTACGGCCTATGATGATTGCCTGGGTTTTGGAGGGGTTGAGACAGAGGAGCCACTGGTTACACCAAGTGGTGAACTGGTTAAGGTGGGTTTGGAGGGTACGTTGAGACCGTTGAAGGGTAGGATAGAGAGCCAGGAAGGCGGTGTCATCAGCATATTGGAGAAGGTGAACTGGTGGGGGTGGCTTGGGCATATCAGCTGTATACAAGAGATAAAGGAGAGGGGAGAGGACAGAACCCTGGGGGACGCCAGCCGTGGGATAAAAGATACGGGAGTTGGTGTTGTGGAGGGTGACATAGGAAGGACGGTGCGAGAGGAAGGAAGCGACCAGACGGACAAAATTGATAGGCAGGGCGTAGGTTTGGAGTTTAAAGAGGAGACCGGGATGCCACACACGGTCATAGGCATTTTGGAGGTCAAGGGAAACAAAAATGGCGGAGCGACGGGAGTTGAGCTGGAGGGACAGAAGGTGAACAAGGTTGAGGAGTTGGTCGTCAGCAGAGAAGGAGGGTCGGAAGCCACACTGGGTAAGGGGGAGGAGGTGGTGTTGAGCAAGGTGCCGATGGATACGGTGGGAGAGGATGGATTCAAGGACCTTACTGAAGACGGAGGTGAGGCAGATGGGACGATAGGAAGAGGCAGCAGAAGGGGGTTTGTTGGGCTTGAGGAAGAGGAGGACGCGGGAGGTCTTCCACAGGTCAGGGTAGAAGCCAGTAGAGAGGATGACATTATAGAGATGGGCGAGGACAGTTAGGAAGGAATAGGGGCTTTCTCGAAGGTGACGGTAGGTGACACAGTCGTGACCAGGGGCCGTGTTGCGTTTGGACCGGAGGAGAAGTTTAATGTCTTGTGCTGTGATGGGAGTGTTGACGTCGGAGGGGGGCAACTGCCCCAAGTACTGGAGACTAGGAGCAAGTGGAGCGACTGAGGTATCAGCACGTTCCATGACGGTGGGGAAAAGAGAATAATCAAAGTGGGGATCATCGGGGATGGAGAAGACCTCGGAAAGGTGGGAAGCGAAGTGGTTGGCCTTACTGAGATTGTCTGGAAGGGGGCGATCGTTATGGAGAAGGGGGTAGTGGGGAGCGGAAAGGGAACCAGTAAGACGATGGAAGGCAGACCAGTACTTGGAGGAGTTGATAGGGAGGGTGGCATTGAGTCGTGTGCAGGTCTGGCGCCAGTCCCGGCGTTTCGTTGCTGTAATAAGGTTCCGTACGTGTCGCTGTATTTGCCGGTGGCGTTGGAGTGTATCCCTGTCACGAGTGCGGAGGAAGGAGCGATAGAGGCGGCGGGATTCACGGAGGAGGAGGACAGCCCGCGGGGGGAGAGTGGGACGGTGTGGGTGGATGGTTTTAGTAGGAACATGGGCCTCCACGGCGTCAGTAATTACCGTCTGAAGGAAGGACGAGGCGCGGATGATGTCGTCAGGATGGCGATAGGTAAGAGGGTGGCTTTCGACCTGGGTGGAGATGGAGTCCCGGTAGGCATCCCAGTTGGCACGGCGATAGTCATGGACGACCTTGGGAGGGGGTGCAGGTTGCGGAGCCGGAGGGGGGCGGTTTGCAGACGTTATGGTGAGAAGGACAGGGAGGTGATCGCTACCTGTGGGGTCAAGGACGGCGACAGTGATACGCCCAAGGAGGTTGGCGGAGGCAATGACAACATCGGGGGTGGTGTTACTTTCGGGTCGGGTGTGCTGGGGAATGGGAACAAGGTCACCCTGGATTGTGGAGAGGAACTGATGCCACCGCCGAAGGGCAGCAGGAGTGCGGCTATGGATGTTGAGGTCGGCGGCAATCACATAGGTGGAGAAGGTGCGGTCAATGTGCGAGATGAAGTCATAAGGAAGAGGAGCAGTGGAGCGGACATAGATGGTGGCACAGGTAATGGTGAGGGAGGGGAAGAAGACGCTAAGGATAAGGTGTTCAGTGGGGTCATTGAGGAGAGGTTGTGGCCGGACGGGGATATGCTTAAGGTGGCCAATCGCGACTCCACCCTGCGCACGAGGACCAGGAGCATCAGTGCGGTGGAGGATATAGGGGGAGGTGCGGATAGAATGGTGGGGCTGGAGAAAGGTTTCGTTCAAGAGGAAGGTGTCGACCTGGTGGTGGGAGAGGGTGTGCATGAGGAGGTATTTGTTGGAGCGGAAGGAGAGAATGTTCTGGAAGAGGATGCGAGACTCGTGCCGCACCATGACGGGAAGGAGGGGGGGAAGAGAGGGAAGGGAAGAGACTTAAACGAGGGTGTCGAGGCGGGTGAAGGTGAAGTGGGCTTGGTTGTGGGAATAAGTGGCGAAGGTGTTCAGGTGGAAAACAGAGCGAGCAGCAAGGGATATTTGTTGGAAGGTGTGCGGGCGTTGAAAAGGGTGAATGTTTTGGAGTACAACGGTAATGAACCGGATGATGTCCTCGGCCGTGGGGGGTGGACGGAGGGAATTGTTAGGATGGACAGGAGGATCGACGGGACGAACTGGGACTGTAAGTTCAGGGGTGGCTGGAGGGGGTTTAGCTTTACACTTGTGGGAGTATGTGGGATGGGGGCCATTGCAGGTATTACAGGAAGGAGGAGCAGCGAGGTTGGGGCAGTTCTTGAGAAAGTGGGAGGCCTTGCAATGGGGACAGGTGGGGGGGTTTTTGCAGTTGGGAGTCAGGTGGTCATTGTACATCAGGCACCGTTGGCAACGGTAGGATTGGGGAGGGGATTTGGAGGATTCAACAGGGTGGCGACGGTGGTATATCAGGGCACCCTGGGTGAGGAGATGGTCTATGGACGGGGCAGACTCTGAGAATATCCGCATGAGGTAGGTGGGACCAGAGGCATTGTGGATACGGCGGGCAGAGCGGATTTCCAAGTCCGGGTGGGAGTTCAGTTCTACCAACACTTCATCCTCTGTGATCACCGGGCTGAGCTTGGTGATCACAGCGGTGTAGGTGGGGGGGCGACGGGGAGGCTGGGGCTGACGAGGAGTGGAAGCGGAAAGGAAGGGTGTCAGAGAGGCGTGGGGGCCAAACATAACTCGAGGGAGTTTTCGCAGGAGGTCTGTGTGAAATGATGGGGACGGGGACTTGATAAGGACTGAGTCCCTGCGGGGAATGAGTTGGGAGATGGGAGCACCAGGTAAGTACTTTCGTATTTCCTTGGTGAGGGTACGAGCGTCGAGGAACTTAGGATCGGGAGTTGACAGGACAAAGGTGTGGAGGGTGGAGGCCAAGGTAGGGGTGGCAGGAGGAGGGGTGGTGTCCATGGTGACGGCAGGGGGAGGGGGAGGTGGCGTTGATTTTTTGTGGGAAGGGGCGGGAGCAGAGTCGGTAAGGACGCGCTTTTGGGGTTTTTTGGAGACTGGAGGCTGGGAGGAGGGGAGAGGGACGGGGAGGAGAGGGAGGTGGCGGGTGGCAGATCCCTGTGGCGTAGTGGAGGCACCGGGAGAAGCAGCTGGTTCAGTGGTGGCGATGGTGGCTCGGCGCAACGTGATGCGTGCGGGAGATGCAGAAGACGACGCGACGGGGTCGGTGAGAGAGGGGAAGCCAACCACCTGAGGGGCGGCAGCAGAGGCGGCAACAGAGGCGTACGTGAGGGCGGGGGTAGTAGTGGGAGCTGTTGAGGGTGTGGAGGCTGGAGGAAGGGTGTAGAGGTGTGGGTAGACAGCAGGGGAGGAGATAGGGGGGTGGGTAAGTGGAGGCAGGGAAGGGGAGGTGGAAGGAGGGAGGCCAGAGGCGGCACTCCAGGAAGTGACTGTGGGAGAGGGGGAGGGGGAGGTGTAGATGACGGTGGAGGTGGGAGTACTCATTGCAGACGAACGGCGACGGACAGACGGACGTGCAGCAGGCGGCGTCGGCGATGGGCAGCGGCGAACAGCAGGCGGCGTCGGCTGCGTCGGCGGCGGCGAACAGACGTACGAACAGCAGGCAGGCGGCGGCGGCGGCAGCGGCGGCGGCGGCAGCGGCAGCGGCAGCGGTTGCGACGACGGCGATGGACAGCCAGCAGGCGGACGGACGGACGGACGGACGAACAGCGACAGCAGCGGGCGGGCAGACAGACAGACAGACAGACAGACACAATCTTCGAAGACGGAGATTCCACCCTGAGAGTAGCCCAGGCTTTGCAATCTGACGCTTTCGAAGGAGGGGATCCAACCCTCTAGATGGTAATCCGACAGTGAGCGAGGACGCTTATAAGCGCCGGCCGCACTGGCTCGTGGGCGCAGCGAAAGTGTTAATATAAACAGGTCACCCTCCCCCTTTTAATTGAAACTCTACAATAAGAAGATGCTAGTATACAGGGTGGTCCATTGATAGTGACCGGGCCAAATATCTCACGAAACCAGATGGCGCTATGGTTGGCCCGCTAGATGGCGCTGCCATAGGTCGAACGGATATCAACTACGTTTTTTTTTTTTAAATAGGAACCCCCTTTTTTATTACATATTCGTGTAGAATGTAAAGAAATATGACTGTTTTAGTTGGACCACTTTTTTAGACATGTGATAAATGACGCTGTAATAGTCACAAACGTATAAGTACGTGGTATCACATAACATTCCGCCAGTGCGGACGGTATTTGCTTCGTGAAACATTACCCATGTTAAAATGGACCATTTACCAACTGCGGAAAATGTCGATATGGTGTTGATGTATGGCTAATGTGATCAAAATGCCCAACGGACATGTACTATGTATGCTGATCGGTATTTTGGACGACATCATCAAGTGTCCGGACCGTTCGCCGGATAGTTACGTTATTTAAGGAAACAGGAACCGTTTAGCCACATGTGAAACATCAACCACGACCTGCAACAAATGATGATGCCCAAGTAGGTGTTTTAGCTGCTGTCGCGGATAATCCGCACATCAGTAGCAGACAAATTGCGCGAGAATCGGTAATCTCGAAAACGTCGGTGTTGAGAATGCTACATCAACATCGATTGCACCCGTACCATATTTCTATGCACCAGGAATTGCATGGCGACGACTTTGAACGTCGTGTACAGTTCTGCCACAGGGCACAAGAGAAATTATGGGACGATGACAGATTTTTTGCACGCGTTCTATTTAGCGACGAAGCGTCATTCACCAACAGCGGTAACGTAAACTGGCATAATATGCACTATTGGGCAACGGAAAATCCACGATGGCTGCAACAAGTGGAACACTGGCGACCTTGGTGGGTTAATGTATTGTGGGGCATTGTGGGAGGAAGGTTAATTGGCCCCCATTTTATCGATGGCAATCTAAATGGTGCAATGATGCTGATTTCCTACGTAATGTTCTACCGATGTTACTACAAGATGTTTCACTGCATGACAGAGTGGCGATGTACTTCCAACATGATGGGTGTCCGGCACATAGCGCGAGTGCGGTTGAAGTGGTATTGAATAGCATATTTCATGACTGGTGGATTGGTCGTCGAAGCACCATACCATGGCCCGCACGTTCGCCAGATCTGACGTCCCCGGATTTCTTTCTGTGGGGAAGTTGAAGGATATTTGCTATTGTTATCCACTGACAACGCCTGACAACATGCGTCAGGGCATTGTCAACGCATGTGCGAACATTACGGAAGGCGAACTACTCGCTGTTGAGAGGAATGTCGTTACACGTATTGCATTGAGATTGACGGACACCATTTTGAGCACTTATTGCATTAATGTGGTATTTACAGGTAATCACGCTGTAACAGCATGCGATCTGAGAAATGATAAGTGCACAAAGGTACATGTATCATATTGGAACAACCGAAATAAAATGTTCAAACGTACCTACGTTCTGTATTTTTATTTAAAAAAGCAACCTGTTACCAACTGTTCGTCTAAAACTGTGGGCCATATGTTGGTGACTATTACAGCGCCATCTATCACAAAGTGAAAAAAGTGCTCCAACTGAAACATTCATGTTTCTTTACGTACTACCCGAATATGTAATAAAAAATGGGGGTTCCTATTTAAAAAAACGCAGTTGATATTCGTTTGACCTATGGCAGCGCCATCTAGCAGGCCAACCATAGCGCCATCTGGTTTCCTCCTTCAAGCTAGACGAGTTTCGTTCTTTGTAGTTTTTTCGTTTGACGCTTATTTCGTGAGATATTTGGCCCGGTCACTATCAATGGACCACCCTGTATACTAGCATCTTCTTATTGTAGAGTTTCAATTAAAGGGGGAGGGTGACCTATTTATATTAACACTTTCGCTGCGCCCACGAGCCAGTGCGGCCGGCGCTTATAAGCGTCCTCGTTCACTGTCGGATTACTCATTCTAGTAGCAGCGTCTAAGCTAGCATCCAAGCGTGTAAACTTTTATTTTGTGTGGTCAGTTATCGAACATAAATTGTTCGTAATGGCGGCTAATGAACCGACACCTGGACCTTCCAATGTGAAAAGGAGCAGGAAAAGTGTTAAACTAACAGAGGAACAGTTGCTTAGTGTACTAGGCGACAGTGATTTTCTGTGTAGTGGGGACGAGGCATACTACGGAGATTGTCATTTAGAGGCTGCAGAAGAATTGGCAATTTCACTTTCCTTGCACCAGTTCTCAGTTTTTTTACAAAAGCAAAGCTACCTATGTGAAGTGCTTCACTGCAGTTACCAGTAGACACTAATGGATTGTTTAAGCTTAAAGGGAGGTTTACTATCTTTGGCCCGAGAAAAGCATGTTCTTTCAGAAGTGCCGTCGGAACGAAACAAAATTTCGATGTCGACCTCCACGTGCGGTATGTCACAGGTCAGCCGGCTCGTCTGAAATCAAAACTGAGTTGGCGTTAGCGAAGTATATAAGATTCTTTAGGAGTTGTACCTTGCTGAAGTTATTTGGACCATAGGAAACAAAATGGCGGCCATTTTTTCAAATAGGCTTTTTTTTATCGATTTTTCGACTTCGTCGGCCAAGTAAAAATATTTATAGTTGATGGATCGGGATAAAAGTGGTACAACTCCTAGACAATTTAGTTAGCTTCTTCGGATACAAAGACCATGCCAATCGGTTCAGTAGATTTGAAGTTACCGTACTGCGCGATATAAAAAGTCATTTCGAGAAAAACGCGTTAGAAGTTTTGACTACATCTAAATGCAATATTATGCAACTTACGTTCAATCTGCTATTCCAGGTCCATAAACTAGTCCTTCCTCAAAGAGGGCGCCTCTGCTCGACCTGGGCCATCCCTGCCATCGTTGTCATGGTCTTCAGAATTGCTGAATAGTGAATACCCTTCGTTGAATCTGCTCACTGCCAGCATAGTCGCAATCTCCACAGTCTTCGCACCAGAATGCAAATGCTTGGGGGCTAACTTCCAAACACACACGTTCAAACTTTCATTTGAATTTTGTATGTTTCCTCTCTAGCACCGGTACAATAACTCGTCCTCCGAAAGAAAAAACACTGGTGCGTGAAAAACGCCGATTTCAGGGAGGTGCATTTTCTTGTTCAACCGCGAATAACAAACATTTTCGTTCCGTATGTGGAAAAGCCGTTTCAGGGGTGGATTCTAAACACTTTTATGTATCCAAAAATGCAATCAAGAAACGATTTTTTGAACCAAAAGATAGTAAATCTCCCCTTAAGCTACTAGAAGTATCAGCTACATTACATAAATTAATTTGCATAAGACTATTGGCTGTTAAGCCAGTGTTTTCTTGTTCAGGGCTGGTTGGGTGTTGATCTATGCTATCATTAACTCTAAAAAAGCATTCCTAATACCTCTGATATTTAGAATTTTGTTTACGTCGCGTTTTTCTGCGATAGTTTCGCTTATTTTGCACACAAAAGTTTTTTGCCTTCGAAATTTAGATGCAACTCATGTTTGGTATTAAGGCATCTGTCCAAATTACCTGTATCAACTACTCTGCATTTTTCTAACGAAGCACACAAATGTTTCATTTTGATATTCGTTTTTCAAATCTCCTTGTTGACACAAGAATTATATATTAGGTCATACGTTACCTATGAGGTAGCGCTGGATCTTCTGTGTTACGAGATTTATTAACTTATAAGAAATTTTTCAGGCTTGCTAAGCAATTTTGCGCCTCATTTCTTGCGATGTCGTTGGTACCAGCTATGCACACAACAGGTGAACATCGGTAACGTTTTTCATGCTTGCACCCGGTTTTACTAATCCCACTACCTGTCTTCGTTATTGTCTTGTAAAGTTCTCGCCAGATTCCTGCCGCGACTGTACGTTGAAAAAAGAACACCGTGCCTTCTATCCAGCGTATTCTTGGTTCTCTAGCTCTACCTGAAGTTTCGTTTATTCCGCCTCTGCGTTGTTTATAAAGCTCGTTGCCACCACGCTTCACACTTTTACGTTTATCGCTATCACTTGTTTCGGTGATAAACGCACATTTTTAAATGAGATTGACTGTCACTCGGAAGAGAACACGATTTTCGCAACGATAATAGTTCACCCTTTTCAGACGTTAAATTTTTCGCACTTGTATCTGGAACAGTTTGGATAGCCCGCTGAAGTCTAGGCGATCTTCCCGACGATGACGATCCGCATTTTTCAGATGTACGTTTTTTTCTTATCAGCCATTAGTACATTGATAGTTAGTTGAATACTGCTTATACGATTGTTTAACTTTTCAACTTCATCTCTACAATTTGTGTACACACTAATTTTATCGGCAAAATTTACGCGTTTTTTTTGCAGTAACACCATACCTTCCTATACGAGCCGTCATCTTGGAGCTTTCTTCTGACAACAATAGGAAAGCATGGTCTCATGAGTTTGAACTCATCTTCTGCAATAAGTGCTTATCCATCCATTGTAAGTCTGCCTTTTCAACAACATAGGTTTCATTAAATACGAATAATGTACAAATAATTCACATAAAGTAATATTTCTTAACTCTTCCCATAATACACAAGGTGAAAGACTTCTAGAGATAGATATTTTATGGTCGGTATGGAAATCTGCAAGTTCGTTGAATGAATCACACACTAGTGGAAGAGAAACCTCTGCGTAGGTTCAACTGAGAGGCACTCAGATATGAACTACACTCTCAATGCACCAATATACTACCAGTTTGTTCACTGAATGCACAATGATCAGTAGAGGGGTATGCAAAGACATTACTGCACTAAGCAGACAGGCAATTCCATGGGCTAGTCAAATATCAATGGTAGGTAACAAAAAAGTTTAAAATACAGTCCAGGAGAAAACCATGTAACACAGGATTATAATCATTAGAGAGCTTGCAGTAGACATTGGCTGGTTGGTAAGTGAGACCATGGCAGCCTGTAATCTGCCACAGGTATTTTGTCAATTGACCTGGCGCCAGGTGGTGTCTCCTTCTGCGCCATGTCTAACAACCTCATTGAATGTATGCATAATTATGTCAAGTAGCCGGCTGGCCGGAGTGGCCGAGCAGTTCTAGGCGCTACAGTCTGGAACCACACGACCGCTACAGTCACAGTTTTGAATCCTGCCTCGGGCATGGATGTATGTGATGTCCTTAGGTTGGTTAGGTTTAAGTAGTTCTAAGTACTAGAGGACTGATGACCTCAGAAATTAAGTCCCATAGTGCCCAGAACTATTTGAACCATTTTTATGTCAAGTAATCCATCATTATGTGCAGCAATGTTACAACATATATGTCATTTCTCTTTTAATGAAGTATGCGACAAAGTAGTTCTCCTTTCCAGCTGCTATATTTTTCTTTCCCAAAAATTATTATTATTTTTGTTTTCAAATTTAGTGATATCTTCACTAATGTTATTTTTATGGTATCTGCAGAACACTTAAAAATTTCAATACTGACTCAGGACTTATCCAATTTAACTTTATTATCTGGTAGAATCTTTTGATGATCAGGAATTAATGATCTAACTAGTTTTCCAAAAGATCATGCTAATTATAAAATCAGTAAACTCAGACTTCTTTACACTTGTTCATAAGTAAACATGTACCTGATTACTAACTTCCTGACAATGTAGATGAAAAAGATATGTAAATAAGGGAAGTACTCTTACAACCAATGATGCAAACATGTTATCAACACCTGCACTTATTTAATTTTGGAGTAATTCAGCTCTTTAGTTAAAACACTGTTACTGAAATAGAATCTCCTACTTAGGCAAACAACTGAATAGACATTATAGTTGTATCAAAAAGTGTTTTTTAAATTAATTTCCCTCTACTTTTCAGTTACTCATCATATATTTCTTCAATTTCTTCATCTTATGCGGAGATAGTAGGCATATAAACTTGTACTACTGTGGTGGGTGTGGCCTTTATGGCCATCTTGGTTACAACAATGCATCCACTTTACTTATCTGCAATCCTATTTTTATTCGTTGTTAAACCTACGCCTGCATTAACCCTACTTGATTTTGTATTTATAACCCTGTATTCATATGACCAGAAACCCTGTTGCTTCTGCCACTGAACTTCACTAACTGCCACTATATCTAACTCTAACCTGTCCCTTTCCCTTTTTAAATTTTCTAATTTTCCTGCCTGATTAAGCGATCTGACGTCCCAACATCTTATCCGTAGAATGTCAGTTTTACTTCTCCTGATAACGACTTCAGAATATTTTACCCGAGAGGATGCCATCATCATTTAACCATATGGTAGAGCTGCAAGCCCTCTGGAAAAATTACGACCGCAGTTTCCCCTTGCTTTCAGCCGTTCGCAGTACCACCACAGCAAGACCAGTTTGGTTGATGTTACAAGATCAGATCAGTAAGTTATCCAGACTGTTGCCCCTGCAACTACTGAAAAGGCGTCTGCACCTCTTGAGCAACTGCATGTTTGTCTGGCCTCTCAACAGATACCCCTCCATTTTGGTTGCACCTATGGTACGGCTATCTGCATCACTGAGGCACGCAAGCCTTCCCACCAATGACAAGGTCCATGGCTCAATGGGGATTGGCTATGAATTGCAGATTAAAACTAAAGAAACTGCAAAAAGGTAGGAAATTAAGGAGAATGGACCCGGATAAACAGAAAGAACCAGAGGTTGCAGAGAGTTTCAAAGGGAGCATTCGGGATAAATTGACAATTACAGGAAAAAGGAACACAGCAGAAGATGAATGGGTAGCTTTGAGAGATGAAATAGTGAAGGCAGCTGAGGACCAAGAAGGAAAAAAGGTGAGGGCTAGTAGAAATCCTTGGGTAACACAAGGCATACTGAATTTAATTTATGAAAGAAGAAAATATAAAAATGCAGTAAATGAAGCAGGTGAAAGGGAATTCAAAGGTCTAAAAAATGAGACTGACAGGTAGTGCAAAATGGCTAAGCAGGAATGGCTAGAGGACAAATGTAAGAATTCAGTAGCATATATTACTAGGAGAAAGATATATGCCACCTACAGGAAAATTAAATAGAACTTTGGAGAAAAGAGAACCACCTGTATGAATAACAAGAGCTCAAATGGAAAACCAATCCTAAGCAAAGAAGGGGAAGCAGAAAAGTGGAAGGAGTATACAGAGGGTCTATACAAGAGAGATAAATTGAAGGCAATATTATAAAAAGGGAAGTGAATGCAGATGAAGATAAGATGGGAGATATGATGCTGCATGAAGAGTATGACAGATCACTGAAAGACACAAGTTGAAGCAAGGACCCAGGAACAGACAACATTCTGTTAGAACTAATGACAGTCTTTGAACAGCCAGCCATGACAAAGCTATCCCATCTGGTGAGCAAGATGTATTAGACATGCAAAATACCCCCAGATTTCAAGAAGAACATAATAATTCAAATTCCAATGAAAGCAAGTGCTGACAGTTGTGAAAATTACCAAACTATCAGTTTAATAACTCATGGTAGCAAAATATTAATATTAATTCTTTACAGAACAAGCCAACCTCAGGGAAGATCTATTTGGATTCCAGAGAAATGTATGAACATGTAGAACAATACTGACCCTGCAAAGTCTCATAGAAGATAGGTTAAGGAAAGGCAAACCTACATTTATAGCAATTGTAGACCTAGAGAAAGCTTTTAACAATGTTGACTGGAACACTCACTTTAAAATTCTAAAGGTGACAGGGGTAAAATACAGGGAGCAAAAGGCTGGTAACAACTTGTACAGAAACCAAACAGCAGTTATAAAAGTTGAGGGGCATGAAAGGGAAGCAGTGGTTGAGTAGGGAGCGATACAGAGTTGTAGCATTTTCCCAATGTTATTCAATTGTATACTGAGCAAGCAGTAAAGGAAACAAAAGAAAAAAATTGGAATAAAGTCCAGGGAGCAAAAATAAAAACTTTGGGGTTGACATTGTAAGTCTGTGAGAGATAGCAAAGAACTTGGAAGAGCAGTTGAATGGTATGGACAGTGACTTGAAAGAAGGATATAAGATGAATATCAGCAAAAGCAAAATGAGGATAATGGAATATAGTCAATTTAAATCAGGCAGTGCTGAGGAAATTAGATTAGAAAATGAGACACTTAAAGTAGTAGATGAGATTTGCTGTTTAGGCATCAAAATAATTTGGTGTTTAGGCAGCAAAATAACTGGTGATGGTTGAAGTAGAGAGGATATAAAATGTAGACTACCAACAGCAAGAAAGATGTTTCTGAAGAAGAGAAATTTGTTAACGTCGAGTATAGACTTAAATGGCAGTAAGTCTTTTCTGAAAGTATTTATATGGTATGTAGCCATGTATGTAAGTGACACATGAATGATAATGTAGTGTAACTTATCTATAAGTTTTCTATCTGGGAGTTCACTCCAAGATTCAGTGACTTTTTTTTAATGACAGACTGTGAACTTGTAATTAATTTCAGGAACAGTGTTAATCTTCTAATAATGATCATCATTTGTTGTGACAGAAGGGTCAGGCAGTAAATTGTGTGCTGTACACACTGTTTTCATATTGACCTGACTGTTAAACTTCAAGGACAGTGATTCGAGAACTTTAACCAGTGATTGTGTTAATTATGTGCTTGGCAAACATGAACTTTTGTAAACAGTTCCATTCAGTGCTAGGCTCCTGCACTCAAGTAGTATTACAGGACATCAGTGCAGTAAGTGACTAGCTGCTTAATTTACGTAAATGAGACTCTAGCTGGACACAAACAGTGGTGTATTCAGCATCTAATTGCAAGTAATGTGTTTGAACTGCACAGCTGTTGTAGACTAACTTTTTAGCCAGATGGCCAGTGACAACATTAATTACTTGTTTGCCACATGTGAACTTCTCTGAATAGTTGCATCAGTGTTAAGTTACTGCATGTAACACCAAGGAGAAGTTGTGTGATGTAAATGAAAGTTGATTGGCATGTTTCTACATCTGAAAGATAATGTCTGTTCCAACATCACACCAGCTGCATAAGATTGGTGCTAGTATTTCAACTATGAGGACGCATATCAGGTTTGCTTTAAATAAATGCTATAATGGTCATGAGTGTTAGTTACCTTTGAGATTGAATGTGGTAAGTTGGTGTTAGTCGAGGATGCCTTTAAGGCAACAGAGATGTCATTACCAGCACCTCACTGAGTTTGAACGACATCATGTAATAGAGCTATAAGAAGCTGGATGTCCCTTCTGCAACACTGCAGAAAGACTTGACAGGAATGTAGCCACTGTACATGATTGCTGGCAGCAATAATTATGGGAATGTACAGTCGCAAGAAGATTGGGCTCCAGACAGCCACATGGTACTAGTGAGGGGTAAGACCATAGTGTTTGGTGTATGGTTCTGGTGCATCATACTGCATCTGCAGCAGCAATTTCAGATGCAGTGTGAATCACTGAAATATGTTACCTACACAAATGTATACCCAAAATATCATTACACTAAGTTAATTAATTTTTGTTGTTGTGATTACAGGACATCAGTACAGTATGTGACTATCTGCTTACCTGTGCATAATTTAAGTAAAGAGACTCAAACTGGCCCTAAGAAATTATTTACTCAACATCTAAGTGCAAGTTTAAAGTGTTTGAACTGCACATTTCTTGTAGACTACATTATTGCCAAGTGCCTATTTTCAGCCACTAACTTTTCAGCCAGATGTGACAGAGGGACAGCTGCCGAGGCCACATTCGTACAGGTAACAGTTAGATTACATTTGGTACACTGATACTTGGAGTTTCTACTGTTTTCTGTTGTGTATGTTGGCAGCTGTTCTTCATTGCTGTTAATGCTTGCCACAGCTAACATAATGACAAATCGAGTACAGAAGTGGCTTTACAGGTGTCTTGGCAGGAACATGTATTTGTGTTTGGGTCAGCTGTCTGAACCTGTAAGGGTTGTATCAACTTTTGTCACAGACTTTTTTATTATCAACATGAAAGATGAACTTAAAGATGAATGGTGCTAATGAATTTAATATCTTCATTAACTTTGGTACCTTTTAACTCCTACATACCCTTTTCCTTGCAGGAATACAAACTGTCATGACTCCATGGCATAGCTGCTGCAACAGTTCATAAAGGGTTTCAGAGACATATATCAAACACATGCTTCAAAGACCACTTTGCCATTATTGCTAGAGGTAGCTATTAACTTACATGCAAGCAATGTGTGTCTGTACTGCTGTGACCTTAGACGTGCAAAAGGTTTGGTTTGTACAGTTGCAGTGTCAAAGAAAGGCTGCCTTATTGTATTCAGGCAAAGTAGGTGAATTAAATGTTTTTATAATAGTGGTAGTTGTCTGAAGCTTGTCATTTACTTGTTTCTTGTTTTTTTACCTCTGTTTCTTCTTCTCTAGACCACACAGAAACTGGAGTTGATACATAAACAGCGTGTCCATATTTCTAGGCCCCTGAGCTTATTATTATATAAAGTGTATGCAGTGTATAATTTATGAATAAAACTTATACACTTTTCAGGGTGTCAACAAGCACAGTAGTCAAAGAAGGTGCTACATACTATTAGTTACATGTCTGCTGTCTTCGGAATGAACAGCAATATGTCTTGAGATACTAGGTCAAATAGAACATGAAGTTTTCCCGAGAGTGCCTGCAGATATTCCAACATATATTCCTGTCACTTAAGCTCAATCATAGTGGAGTGTAAACCATAATCATGAAATTGTAATGCTATGTTTAATAAATACAATGAATTTCTCAGTGCTTAAGTTGATATTCTGATATTATTTAAGGTTTGCTCCATGCCAAGAGCGATGGATCATAACATATTAAGGCAGAGGCCATTTGTAGTGTAATAATGTAAGTCAAGTGAGGTATGTATATTGATAAGGGACCCAATCACATCCATACTACTCATAGCCAAGAGAATAGGAGAACAGATCTACCACTGGTTCACAGTTAACAATTTAACCCTTAATCTTGCAAAAACTGACCTCATACAGTTTCAAACAAATAAAAACTGATTACAGGCTCCAGAAATAGATATGAATGGGTATATACTGAATGGAGTTCCTGAGCATTTGGAAGACTAATGCCAGTGCATGGCTAAGTTGACCAAAAAGCTCAGCTCTCCTGCTTTACACTCAGAAATCTCTCTCACTTTGTTGACCTACAGACAAAACTGATAGCATACTTTACTCAGTTCTGTCCTACGGTGTAATGGGACATTGTGGCTAAAATGAAAAAAAGTATTAATTGCATAGAAGCATGCAATAAGGATATTGTGTAAAATTAATAACTGAACATATACCAGAATCCTCTTCAGGGATGTAGGGTTTCTTACACTTAATGTATACACCAACATATTTACTTCCTAATGGTATTCATGGTTAATAACAAGAGTGAATTTAGGACAAATTCAGCAATTCACAACCACTATACTAAAAGAAAAAAATATTTCTATGTTGATGATGCATCCTCCTCTAATGTTCAGAATGGAGTTTTGTATTCAGATGCGAAAGTCTATAACAGGTTCCAGAGGACATCAGATAGGAAACTAAAAAACTTTAACTATCTAAAAACAAAGCAAAAGACTACCTCATTAGCCAATACATTTACTCAAGAATGTAAATTTCATAAAACTCAAATATCTGTATAAAACAATGGAAAATCCCGGATGGAGTGTAACAATATTATGAGAAGGAAAGTTGCTATTCACTATATAGTGGAAATGCTGAGTCGCAGATAGGCACAACAAAAAGATTTTCACACTACACACACACACACACACACACACACACACACACACACACACACACACACACACACACAACGGCAGTCTCACGCAACTGAAACCACACTGCGAGCACTAGCACCAGTGCATGATGGCAGTGGAGACTGGGTGAGGGTAAGGAGGCGCCTGTGGCAGGGAGGGGGACAGATAGTATGGAGGGGATGGCAGACAGGGAAGTGCTGTAGGTAATGCGGAGAGCAGGGGAGAGGGGAGAGGTGGGAAGGGGGGGGGGCGGAAGTAGCGGTAAAGGAGATAAATAAATAAATAAATAAAAGACTGCATGTGGTGGTCGAATGACAGCTGTGTAGTGCTGGAATGGGAGCAGGGGAGGGGCAGGATGGGTGAGGACAGCGATTAATGAAGGTTGAGGTCAGGGGCATTACGGGAATGTAGGATGTATTGCAGGGAAAGGTCCCACTTGCACAGTTCAGAAAATCTGGTGTTGGTGGGAAGGATCCATATGACACAGGCTGTGAAGCAGTCATTGAAATGAAGGATATCATGTTTGGCAGTGTTTACAGCAGCAACCTGGTACACGCTGCCGACCTGGTACAGAAGCAAATAACCAGAGCCACTTCCTCATCTCCTCAAAACCAGAACCTCCCACAGAAGAACCCCAAAAGTGCCCCACTTGTGACAGGATACTTTCTGGGACTGGATCAGACTCTGAATGTGGCTCTCCAGCAGGGATACAACTTCCTCAAATCCTGCCCTGAAATGAGATCCATCCTTCATGAAATCCTCCCCACTCCACCAAGAGTGTCTTTCCGCCGTCCACCTAACCTTCGTAACCTCTTAGTTCATCCCTATGAAATCCCCAAACCACCTTCCCTACCTTCTGGCTCCAACCCTTGTAACCGCCCCCGGTGTAAAACCTGTCCCATGCACCCTCCCACCACCACCTACTCCAGTCCTGTAACCCGGAAGGTGTACACGATCAAAGGCAGAGCCACGTGTGAAAGCACCCACGTGATTTACCAACTGACCTGCCTACACTGTGAAGCTTTCTATGTGGGAATGACCGGCAACAAACTGTCCATTCGCTTGAATGGACACAGGCAGACAGTGTTTGTTGGTAACGAGGATCATCCTGTGGCTAAACATGCCTTGGTGCACGGCCAGCACATCTTGGCACAGAGTTACACCGTCCGGGTTATCTGGATACTTCCCACTAACACCAACCTGTCAGAACTCCGGAGATGGGAACTTGCCCTTCAGTTTATCCTCTCTTCTCGTTACCCGCCAGGCCTCAATCTCCGCTAATTTCAATTTGCCGCCGCTCATACCTCACCTGTCTTTCAACAACATCTTTGCCTCTGTACTTCCACCTTGACTGACATCTCTGCCCAAACTCTTTGCCTTTACAAATGTCTGCTTGTGTCTGTGTATGTGCGGATGGATATGTGTGTGCGTGCCAGTGTATACCCCTTTTTTCCCCCTAAGGTAAGTCTTTCTGCTCCTGGGATTGGAATGACTCCTTACCCTCTCCCTTAAAACCCACATCCTTTCGTCCTTCCCTCTCCTTCCCTCTTTCCTGACGAGGCAACAGTTTGTTGCGAAAGCTTGAATTTCATGTGTATGTTTGTGTTTGTTAGTGTGTCTATCGACCTGCCAGCACTTTCGTTCGGTAAGTCACATCATCTGTGTTTTTAGATATACATAAATGCTTTGTTTGAAGTATTATAAAAAGCAGCAGCTGAATACTATAGGAGGAGGAGCAGTAGCTGTTTTTCTCCTAACATATTGTAACGTAGCAGACCAATATTCATATATTGTAGAATATGACAGACACAGCTAATTTGGAATGCAATACACATGTGTGTTTTTCTTAGTTTGTTTTGCAGTCCTTACATTGTGTAATAGTACTGCACTAATGCTTTTCATTTGTGATCACTTTTCTGTAATTTCTCTGTTATTTATAGTCATTAGTCTATAAATGACGTAGTTATCCAAGTCTACCAGTAACAGAGATAGCTATAACATTGTATTGTTAACATAACAAAAATCATGTAAGTTTCATAAAAATATGTCAGTTTTGAAAAGTATTTTCTGGAAGAATAATTACACTAATTATTTCTTGTGGGCAAATGTTTAAGTCCACAGTAAGTAAGAAAAAATGTTACATTAAGTGAAAGATAAATGTGGAAAATTTTGCAGTTTTATCAAAAAGTAATATTTTGATAAAAATCATCACTGTGATTATGTTAGTTTTAAATTGCCAAGCAAATTTAAAAGTGAATCTTCTAGTGAAATTACTTAGATTATAGATTTTAATAACTTCAAAATGGAAAGTCCAGGACAGTAACACAACAATATGGAGAGGATAAATTGCTACTCACCACACAGAAGAGGCATTGAGTAACAGGCAAGCACACTGAAAAAGAATACTAGAAATATTCAGCTTTTTGACTAAGTCCTTCATCAGAAGTAGAAAACTCACACATACTCACACAAGCACAACTCACACTCACTGGCTACAACTGCATCTGAGGGGATTAGCACTCTAGCTGGGGTGGGTAGTTGGGGTATACAATGAAACATAGAGTTGCATCTTTTTTGGAGCATGATAGCTAGGTCACAGGGACCCTGATGTGTCAAGCAGTTGGGCATTGAAATAATTTATAATATTTAAACACATTTATGAAACAACAACAGTGTCCAGTGGTGCCTGAGCAACACACTACTTGAAAAACTAGTAAACAGCTCTTGCCACTTTGAAAAGCTAACAATCAATGCCCAAAGGCTCTTGCAGTTTATTTACTTAACTGACACAGACAATAACAGTAAGATTACCTAAGACAAATTATGACCATTAATCTTTCCTTACATTGAAATCCTAAACAGGAAACAAAATCAGTAAAGTTCAGTAACTAGCCCCTTCAAATGTCAAAATGATTTAAATATAGTAAGGTAAATGGATATCAGTCCCTGCAACATGTTAAGAAAATTTAAATATAGATGCCAGGCTCCTGTCCCTTCAAATTTTAAATAATTTCCAATATGGAAAATATAAAATAGGTACTAGCCCCTTCTAATAATTAGTGGTTAAAAACAATTACTGCTGAAAAATCAGTAAATACATGCTGGGCACTAGCCCCTTCAAATGTTAAACAAACTAGCCCATTTAAATGATTAGTGATTAAAAACAATTGATGCAGAAAAATCAGCAAATAGATGCCAGGCACTAGTCCCCTCAAATGCCAAACATATTTCAATATAGAAAAGATACAGTGGGCACTGGCCCCTTTTTAATGATTAGTGACTAAAAACAATTAATACAAAAAAATCAGAAAATAGTTGTTGGGTGCTAGCCCCTTCAAACATTAAACAAATTTCAATATAGAACAGATAAGGCAGGTGGTAGTCCTTACTTCATCTGATGTTATTTCCAAACCATTCACTGGTCTACAGACTACTCATAATAAAATGGCCAGAAGGCCAAAAGAAGTTTGCATCAATTTCACCTTTCCAACAAAGTGCTTGGTGGATTTTAGTCAACCAAACCTTCAAGCAGTTTGTAACTGCCACAAGTGCAGTGCTGGAATCACCAAGCCAGTTAACAGTCATCCAGGGGATGAGGATACTTGGCAGTAGAACCACCACTACTGCCTGCAGCAAAGTACCACACCAATACAACTTGCTGTATATTTAATGGCCAACAACATATTAATTAAGCAACCAATTAAAGTTCTAAAAACAGAGAAACTATATGAGATTACGCATTTCATAGACAGGAGGGAGCACAAAGCCTGCATCATGAACAATGTTGTTGTTGTTTCTTTCTTTTTTTTTTCTTTCTTAATAATGATCAAACACAGGACTTTATCACAGTGATAAGATCACCAAGTAATACAACAGTTCTCACCACAGTTCCTTCCACTACGGTTGTTAACAAGTTCCATGAGCCACAACTAGCTGCTACATGAGGCATTGTGCATTGTGCTCTCATGGGCCAGCAGACACTTGGACTCCATTCTCATACCCCTGCCATGAACTCTCTCTTGACCTCACTCTCAACCCTGACATGCCTCACTCCATTGGTAGTTCTCTGTAGCAAGTGCCAAATTCCCCCACAGATGACTGCCCACAGTTCCACCACACACCACTTAAAAGGACTTATTTTCATGAGCGTGTACCTCCAACCTGCCAATACGCCATGTGATCTTTGGCAACAACTGCATGAAATATCACTACATCACACCAAATGTATCGATTTTCCCCCTCCCTTAAACAGAAACATGGCAGGGAGGGGGAATCATTTCTAGGTTCCAAGCCTGTGATGCCCTAACTTCACCAAGCCCTACTCTTCAGTCTCCACTGTAACACACCCCATCTACATTTGCCTCACGTGTGCTTGAATCTTCTCATACATTTGTTTTTCTAGGAGCAAGAAGCTTATTTGTGTCAGGATCTTAATTATACCATATGAGCTCATGAAGTGTAGGACCATCTTCCCTGCAGTTTCACATACCCCACTACTCTGCCCCCACCCATTCTTTACACTGTCTACACGCTCCACCACAACTTTCACCATTTACTGCCCTCCATTATATTCCTGGCCTTCTGCCGGTGGGACGGTAATATATCCTTCCAAGTGGACTCCCACTTGGTTCTCAGGTCTTCTGGATCCATTATTGTGGTCTTCAGTCCAGAGACTGGTTTGATGCAGTTCTCCATGCTACTCTATCCTGTGCAATCTTCTTCATCTCCCAGTACCCACTGCAAACTACATCCTTCTGAAACTGCTTAGTGTATTCATCTCTTTGCCTCCCTCTACGATTTTTACCCTCCAAGCTGCCCTCCAATATTAAATTGGTGATCCCTTGATGCCTCAGAATGTGTCCTACCAACCAATCCCTTCTTCTAGTCAAGTTGTGCCACAAATTTCTCCTCTCCTCAATTCTATTCAATACCTCCTCATTATTTATGTGATCTACCCATCTAATCTTCAGCATTCTTCTGTAGCACCACATTTCGAAAGCTTCTATTCTCTTCTTGTCTACAATGTTTATCATCCATGTTTCACTTCCATACATGGCTGCACTCCATACAAATACTTTCAGAAATGACTTACTGACACTTAAATCTATACTCATTGATAGCAAATTTCTCTTCTTCAGGAACGTTTTCCTTGCCTATGCCAGTCTACAATTTATATCCTCTCTAATATCAGTTATTTTGCTCCCCAAATAGCAAAACTCATTTACTACTTCAAGCATCTCATTTCCTAATCTAATTCCCTTAGCATCACCCGATTTAATTTGACTACATTCCATTATACTCATTTTGCTTTTGTTGATGTTCATCTTATATCGTCCATTCAAGACACTGTCCATTCTGTTCAGCTGCTCTTCCAGACCCTTTGCTGTCTCTGACAGAATTACAATGTCATCAGCGAACCTCAAAGTTTTTACTTCTTCTCCATGGATTTTAATTCCTACTCTGAATTTTTCTTTTGTTTCCTTTACTGCTTGCTCAATATACAGATTGAATAACATTGGGGATAGGCTTCAACCCTGTCTCACTCTCTTCCCAACCACTGCTTCCCTTTCATGTTCCTCAACTCTTATAACTGCCATCTGGTTTCTGTACAAATTGTAAATAGCCTTTCACTCCCTGTATTTTACCCCAGCCACCTTCAGAATATGAAAGAGAGTATTCCAGTCAACATTGTCAAAAGCTTTCTCTAAATCTACAAATGCTAGAAACGTAGGTTTGCCTTTCCTTAATCTATTTTCTAAGATAAGTCATAAGGTCAGTATTGCCTCAAGTGTTCCAACATTTCTATGGAATCCAAACTGATCTTCCCTGAGGTCGGCTTCTACCAGTTTTTCCATTCGTCTGTAAAGAATTCGTGTTAGTATTTTGCAGCCGTGGCTTATTAAACTGATAGTTTGGTAATTTTCACATCTGTCAACACCTGCTTTCTTTGGGATTGGAATTATTATCTTCTTCTTGAGGTCTGAAGGCATTTCGCCTGTCTAATACATCTTGCTCACCAGATGGTAGAGTTTTGTCAGGCTTGGCTCTCCCAAGGCTGTCAGTAATTCTAATGGAGTGTTGTCTACTCCCGGGGCCTTGTTTTGACTTAGGTCAGACCAGTGCTCTGTCAAACTCTTCATGCAGTATCTTATCTCCTATTTCATCTTCATCTACATTCTCTTCCATTTCCATAATATTGTTCTCAAGAACATCACCCTTGTATAGACCCTCTATATACTCCTTCCACCTTTATGCTTTCCCTTCCTTGCTTAGAACTGGGTTTCCATCTGAGCTCTTGATATTCATGCAGTGATTCTCTTTTCTCCAAAGGTATCTTTAATTTTCCTGTAGGCAGTATCTATCTTAGTCCTAGTGATATGCATCTCTACATCCTTACATTTGTCCGCTAGCCATCCTGCTTAGCCATTTTGCACTTCCTGTCAATCTCATTTTTGAGATGTTTGTATTCCTTTTTGCCTGCTTCATTTACAGCATTTTTGTATTTTCTCCTTTAATCAATTAATTTCAATATCTCTTCTGTTACCCAAGGATTCTATCAGCCCTCATCTTTTTACCTACTTGATCCTCTGCTACCTTTACTATTTCATCTCTCAAAGCTACCCATTGTTCTTCTACTGTATTTCTTTCTCCCATTCTTGTCAATCATTCCCTAATGCTCTCCTTGAAACTCTCTTCAACCTCTGGTTCTTTCAGATTATCCAGGTCCCATCTTCTCAGTTTCCCACCTTTTTGCAGTTTCTTCAGTTTTAATATACAGTTCATAACCAATAGATTGTGGTCAGAGTCCACATCTGCCCCTGGAAATGTCTTACAATTTAAAACCTGGTTCCTGAATCTCTGCCTTACCATTATATAATCTATCTGAGACCTTCCTGTCAACAGGTCCGGATGGAGTCCCAATTCAGTTTTACAAAGAGTACTCTACAGCATTGGCCCCTTACATAGCTTGCACAAAGTCCCAAATGACTAGAATAAGGTGAAATTGACTCTTGTATATAAGGAGGGTAAAAGAATGGACCAATATCCCTAACTTTGGTCTGCTGCAGAATCATTGAACATATTCTCAGTTCCAGTATACTAAATTTTCTAGAAACTGAGAATCTCATTCCACAAATCAGCAAAATTTTTGAAAGCATCTCTTGTGTGAAATTCAGCCTGCCATTTTCTCACATTTATACTGGGAACTATGGATGAAAAGCAACAGGTAGATTCCATTATTCTAGATTTCCAGAACGCATTTAACACAGTGCTCCATTGCAGGCTGTTAACAAAGGTATGAGCATATGGAATAACTTCACCGATATGCGAGTGTATCAAAAACTCCTTAAGCAATAGAACTCAGTATGTTGTCTTTGACAGCATGTGTTCATCAGGGATGAAGATATCATCAGGAGTGTTCTAGGGAAATGTGATCGGACTGCTGTTCTTCTCTATATACGAGGGTTGTTTGAAAAATAAGGTTCCCATGGCGCTACAGTCCTGAAAAGTGCTGTTACAGTGGATCTTGCAATTCTGTAGTGTACCTTGGTTCCCCCACTCCAAATCCCCTCCCTAGCAAGCAGCCTGAGGAGCTCAGTCTGGGCTTGGCAGCCATATGTGATGGATCTCCCCCTCACTTCACCCGACAGGTGTGATCCATTTCCTGTCTGTAAAAAACATTGCGCCGGCAGAAATCCATTCCCAGCTATGCATAAATCTATGGAGACAAGTGTATTAGCATACAATACATGCACAAATGGTGCAGAGAGTTCAAGAATCGGCGTACTGATGTCCATGATGAGAAGTGCTCTGGATGGCCATCTGTTTCTAACGAAACAATCGCAAAAGTGGAGGCAACGGTGCTCTCAGATCAAAGAGTGATGGTTCTTTAGCTCTCCGAAATGATCCCTGATGTCAACAAAACCTCTATTGTCAATATTTTGATGGAACATCTAGGGTATGCTAAGGTTTGCGAGAAGTAGGTGCCGAGAATGTTGACCGAAGACCACAAACGTCAACGCGTTGAAGTGGCCCAAGAACTTCTTCAAGATCATGAAATTCACGGAGAGGAATACCTCGACTCCATCATCACTGGAGATGAGACTTTGGTGCACTACCACACACCCGAAACCAAAGAACAGTCCAAACAATGGAAGCACTCAGAGTTGCCGAGATTGCAAAAATTCAAACAAATGCATAGTGTCGGCAAAGTGATGGTAACAGTGTTTTGGGACAGGAAGGGGATATTGTTGCGCAAGTTCTTGCTCAGCAGTACAACAATCAATGCTACCAGGTACTGCACGAGACACTGCAAAAAGTGCGCCGTGCAATTCAAAACAAGAGGAGGGGTATGACGTCCAAGGGGGTGCATTTGCATCAGGATAATGCTCAACTGCACACCGCTAAAGCCACCAATGAGCTCATCGCAAAATTTGGATGGGGTATTGTCAAACACCCACCCTACAGCCTGGACTTAGCCCCAAGTGACTACCATCTCTTCCCTGACATGAACTAACACCAGGGTGGAACGCATTTCGGCAACAGAGAAGAGCTGGAAGAAACGGTTCTCAAGTATTTGCGCAGCTTGGCGGCAGATTTTTTTTGACTTGGGCATTCAAAAGCACATATGCCACATGCAAAAATATATTGACTTCAGTGGTGACTATGTAGAAAAATAGGCTAAAGTCTGAACTTTCCAAAAATGTACATGTTCATGAAATAAGTATGTTTTACACTGTGGAAAAAAAATGGGAACCTTATTTTACGGACACCCCTCATACATAAATGTTTTGACAGACAGGTTGAGTAGCAATCTGTGGTTGTTTGCTGAGGATGTTGTAATGTGACAAAGTTGAGTGACTGTAGGAAGATACAAGATGATTTAGACAAAATTTTAAGTTGCTGTGATGAACAGCAGGTAGCTTTAAATGCGGGAAAATGTAAGTTAATGTGTATGAGTAGGAAAAACAAACCTGTAATGTCTGAATACAGCATTTTTAGTGTACTGCTTGACACAATCACATGATGTTGTAAAGCCATATGAAATGGAACAAACGTGAGGATTGTGGTAAAATGCATTGTGCATAAGGACTATGAAGATAAGATACAAGAAATCAGGGCTCATGTGGAGGCATATAGACAGTCATTTTCACCTCACTCTAATTGTGAGTAGAACAAGAAAGGAAATGACTAGTAGTGGTACAGGGTACCATCCACCATGCACCGTATGGCGACTTGCAGGATATATATATGTAGATGTCAATGCCTCTTGACTCCTGTGCATCCCAACTTTGCTTTCCTCCTTGAACATGTAACTGAGAGAATCAGAAACTTGTGCATACCATGAATGTGCACTGTCTCGAATTGAAAGACTGAATCCTTGCATCCCAGCGCACTATCTGACCAGTCTCCGAAGTTAGTGAGGGAGGCAGAGGGGTCACTTTCACAAGGAGCTAGAAGGCCCTCAAAGTTCACATAAATTATGAAATGACATTGCTCCTGGTGGTTGGTGTTCTTAAACTATCAGTACTTTTTATCCTTCGTGGGCATTCACATAGGTACTCATTCCTGGCTCATGCAATCAATGAGGTGCCTTTCAAGATACATTCTCTTGGTAAACAAGCTGAGACATCTATGTCAAAAATACCTTGCACATTTTCTTGTAGTAAATAGGGTGGAAAGTACACAGGACATGCTTTTGATCCTCACATAGTGTTGCTTGTCACCCTTGGAGAAAAGCAGTAAGTCTATTTATTTGGGGTACTGACCAGCCGATTTGGAAAAGTAGAGGGGTCTAACCACTTTATGCTTGACAACTTAGTTCTGCCCACTGTACTCATGGTCATCATCTTCTGGCTTGTCAACATCCAGGGTGTATAGGTGAATTGAATAGTGAAGGTTCTGCCTCACGAATTGTGGTAGGTCCTAGAGTTTTATGGGAAATGAGATAGCTTGAAAACTGTAATGTCCATGAACATTAGATGCTTCATATTTACTTGTATGTTCATGATGAAGAATATAATTATTATCATTAGGCAGAAGTCACAATGTGAAGCAATATATTTACATCTCATGTAGATCCTGGACATTAATACATGACTGTTTAGTGGTAGTGTCTTTCGGGAAAGGAATGAAAATGGATGCCCATTAAGTGTATCATAGACATGCGGGTATATAGCAAGAAGGAGCACACAGTTGAGTGCCTTTATCAACACTCTTTCGTACATGTTGGAAATATGATATAGTATGATCCTTTTGATGAAAGTTCTAAACCACTCTGCATTTAAACAGCCCACCACATAATGCCAGTTCGCCCAGATTTGATGATATTCTTCTCCTCGCCAGCATCACTACACTTTTTTGGGGTGCTTGAACAGGTGTCATCAGTCCGCTCCGCAGTGATGGTGATGAACTGGATTGCCAAGGTGTTTGTAGGCACTGTGAATACACCACAGACAAAGCAGACTGGGGCCAATGATGCATCATCATCTTGTTGTACATATGCAGGAAGAATGGTTGTTTGAATGGATCTTTGTGTGCAGTAATTATTCTAATCTTCTCCTCACGATCACTATGTGACCAACACGCAGCAGATTGTAGCATATTCCTAGAGTAATCATTTAAAGCCAGTTCTTGAAACTTTGTTAATAGATTTTCTTGGGATAGTTTACATATATCATCCAGAGTCTTCCAGTCCAGTCCCTTCAGTATCTCTGAGACATTCTCCCACGGATTAAAAAAACCTGTTACCATTCATGCTACCCTTCTCTCTTTATGTTTGATATTCCCTGTCAGTCCTGTCTGGTACATGTCCCAAACACTTGCGCAGTGTTCTAGAACAAGTTGCACAAATAATCTGTAAGCATGTTTGTTGACTGATGGTGCTTCCCCAGAATTCTACCAATAAACTGAAGTCTTTACCAACGATTGAACCTATGTGATTATTCCATTTCATATACCTACAAAGTGTTATATCCAGATATTTGTATGATTTGGCCAACTCCAACAGTAACTCATTGATAATACAGTAATAGGATACTATGTTTTTTTTCATTTTGTTAAGTGCACAAAATTACATTTCTGAGCATTTACAGCCAAAAGATATGACTGAATATTTATGTAGCTTCTTTCAGGTAGTACTTCATTAGACATAAGTGCATCATCTGCAAAAAGTCTGATTTTACTATTAATATTGTCTGCAAAGTCATTACTACACAACATGAACAGTAAGAGCCTTGAACACACTCCCCTGGAGCACACCCAAAGTTACTTCTACATCTGATGATGACTCTCCATGCAAGATAACATACTGTGTCCTCCCTACCAAAAAGTCCTTAATCCAGTAATAAATTTCACTTGCTACCCCATATGGTCATACTTTTGACAATCAGCATAGGTGAGGTATTGAGTCAAACGCTCTTTGGAAATCAAGAAATACTGCATCTATCTAGTTGCCTTGATCCAAAGCTTTCAGTATATCATGTGAGAAAAGTGCAAGTTGGGCTGCACATAATTGATGTTTTCGAAATCCATGCTGGTTGGCATTGAGGATATTCTGTTCAAAATACCTCACTATGTTTCAGTTCAGAATATATTCTAAGATTCTACAGCAAATCAATGTCAAGTATACCAGACAGTAATTTTGTGGATCACTTTTGCTATCCTTCGTGTAGACAGGTGCAGCCTCTGTCTTTTTCCAAGAAACGGGCATGGTTTTTTGTTCAAAGGATCTAAAATAGATTATAATTAAAAGAGGGGCTAACTAAGCTGCAAATTCAGTATATAATCTGACAGGGATTCCATCTAGGCTTGGAGCTTTGTTCAATTTTAACGATTTCAGCTGTTTCTCAATACCACTGACACTAATAATTATTTCATTTGTCTTTTCAGTGGCTCAATAATTAAATTGAAGCAATTCTCCTGGGTTTTTCTTTGTAAACCAACATTTGAAAATGGAGTTAAGCATTTCAGCTTTTCCATTCCTACCCTCAATTTTATTTCCTGTCTCATTTCCTAGGCAATGGACACTAACTTTGGGGCCACTAACAGCCTTTTTTTTTGACCAGGACTTCTTTAGGTTCTGTGAAAGATCACTTGACAATTTCCTGCTATGGTAGTCATTGAAGGCATCACGCATTGCTCTCTTGACAGCCAAGTGCATTTCATTTAGCATCTTTCTATCTACAGCCCTACACTGTTTTACACCCATTATGCAGTGAATTCTATTTCTTTAAAAGTTTCTTTAGAGTGACTGTATACCATGGAGATTCACTCCTATTACAAATTTTATTCCCTCCCATTATGAACTGTTCTAATGGGTACTTATCTATCCAGAGCATGGTCAGTTATTCTTTTAAACTTGAGCCAGAGTTTCTTACATGCTCCTGCCCTATGCTGAACATTTCAAGTTCCTTAGTGAGTTACAACACTATTGATTTTTTATCTAGTTTACTGAGCATAAATATCTTTCTGCTTGGTTTAGTTGTATTTTGTACTTCGGTAATCATTGTTGCCACAACCACGTCACGGTCACTGATACCAGTTTTGATATGAACATCCTCAAGGATGTCAGGTCTATTTGTTGCCATAAGATTCAATATATTTCCATCATAAACGAGGTTCCTAACTATCCGTTCTAGATAGTTTTCTGAGAAGGCAATTAGTAAAGTTCCACAGGATGTCTTATAATGCCCACCACTAAAAAAAACTGTAATTTTCCGTATTAATTGTTGGATGATTAAAGTCTCCATCGATGATTACAATAGGACTGGGAAACTTAAGTACAAGTGACCTGAGATATTCTCTAAAGTTTTTGATCGCATCAGAAGATGTGTGTAGTGGGCAACAGAAGGATCCAATTACCATTTTATATCCACCCCTGGTACTGAGTCTTGCCCAAACAGTCTCATACGCAACTTCAATTTCTATCTTGGTGGATGCGAGTTCCTTGTCTACTGCAACAAATACACTACCCCCATTTCCCATTTGCCTACCCTTTTGATATACTCTTAAATTTGCCCTAAAATCGCACTACTCTCAATTTCAGGTTTCAACCAGCTTCCTGAACCTAGTATTATACGAGCTTCACTGCTTTTCATGAGTGCTTCAGACTCTGGCACTTTGTTATGGATGCTTTGGCAGTTTACCATTAGGATTTTAATACTCTCACCTGTGGGAGGCATTTCTTTAAATTTTACAAAGATAATTCTTTACTTGGTACAGCTATCATTATCTAGATTGGATGGGGAGTCACCTTATCTAAAAAAAAAACTTTCTGTTCACCCCGTACATAGTCAGCATCCTGAGTAGCAGCCGCTGATGCGTAGTTGCACCTGACCTATTTAGGGGGACCCTACAGTTCTCAATTCTATGGCACAAGTCCAGAAGTCACAGCCTAGTTTGTCACAGGACTTTTGAAGTCTTGGCTCAGTCCTTCCAATTGACTCAGGGCCAACGGGGTACCATCAGTTCTGGGGATGATGCTGAAAAATTGAGAGCTTCATTGAAAACTCCATGCTCAAGGCTGGCCTCCTCAACCTTCTCTGCCAGTCACCAGAATGATCCAAGATTGACCTTGGGGCCCAGACAAAGGGCATCACTTCTTCCAATGTGCGCCACAATCTGTAGTTGATTGCACCCTGTTCCCTCAATGGCTGCTGGAATAGCTTCTTCAACGTGTTGAATGAAGTTCCCAGGCATATACACTGAGTGTAACTGGTGTCCTTTCCTGTCCCTTGCTACCATTTCCCCAAGGAGTACCATCATTCTCCGTATGTTTTAGCTGCCAACAATTAATAGACCCCTACCCTTCTGCATTTGCCCCCTCCTAACACTGGTCAAAAAAGGTTTCCCCAAAACAGGTGAAGTGAGTCCCACTGGTTCGGTTTCAGTTTCAGTAAAAGACAGCACCTCAGACTTGTTGGCACAGGGGGAAGGTCCTCTCTGGCCCCTGCCCACACTGTACAGGATGCCTAGATCTACCGTTGACACGCCACTCACAGTCAAGTGGACAGGTAATGACAGATTTGTACTTTCTGCACAGGCGACAGGATCCAGAGGTATCTCTGGTACATGTATCACAGGTAATCGACTCTCAAGAGCGCTTCCAACACGCCGATTAACAGCAGCTGCCAATCGTTCGACAGTAGTCAGGGCATTTCCAGCTGCTTACGAATGTCAACCAATTCATCCCATGTTTGAGAAGAGCATTCACAGTGGGGCTGCATTTTGGCTGGTTGTTAAGTGTTAATTATTTTGTGTGTCTTGTAATATGTTATGCAAGGTGTTTTTATATATGTTCCATGTTCCATGCAATAATGCTGAAATAGTTACTCTGTGTCAGTCAGCTGTTTTCTTTTTCATGCGTGCTGTACATAAGTGAATGATATATTAAAGTGTTCTCCTTTATATACCACAAAATAGTTACTTATCTTTAAAACAAGAATTTATCGAGAGGCTATGGGTCCAGTACGAATCTATAAGCTTGCCCAGATAAATGCAAGTACAAAACTGGATACATAACTATTAGTCTGTTATTTTTAAAGGAGCGCACAAACTGGTCAGTGACGCATTGCATATATGTAAATAGTCAGAAGTGGTGTCAATCGGAAAATTCGTGTCACGAAAATAAAAGTCGCGAAGACTTTGTTAATCGTCAAAGTACAGTCAGAAAAGTCAGTTACGTGTATTAACTTCACAGACAGCAGAGTTTTTACCCGTTACCGCCGCGCGGGATTAGCCGAGCGGTCTCATGGCGCTACAGTCATGGACTGTGCGGCTGGTCCCGGCGCAGGTTCGAGTCCTCCCTCGGGCATGGGTGTGTGTGTTTGTCCTTAGGATAATTTAGGTTAAGTAGTGTGGAAGCTTAGGGACTGATGACCTTAGCAGTTAAATCCCGTAAGATTTCACACACATTTTCTTTACCCGTTACCAATGAATTCTATCAAGTCACAATTGGAGGTTTTGTCAGAGGATCACCACGGAAATGTTAACTACGTTTCTTGGCGACTTAAGCTAGATTTAACATTAAAGTCAAAGAGACTGTATTCAGTAGCAACTGGACAGAAAATTAAACCGACAGGAGGAGAAACTGATCAAAATGCAAAAGCTTGGATTGAGAAAGATCTTGAGGCACAAATTTTTATAGGTTTAAATGCCAGTAGCAACATACCCAGGAAAATAGCAAATTGCAAATCTGCTAGTCAAATGTTTAAAAAATTAGAAACGCTACCGTATATGGCAAGAAATCGGATTTGACAATTGAAGGTTTGCAGAGAAATTTCTTCAGTTACAAATACGATACGAGTAAGTCTGCTATTCAAAACTGTATGCATATGCAAGCAAATGCGGAAGATTTAACATCGGAAGGCGAAGCCGTGAAAGAGAGTTGGATTATGTCGCGAATTCTTGGGATGTTACCGTCTAAACTTCACCACTTCCCTACTGCATGGGATAATGTAGCGGCAGCTGACAAAAATCTTGACACATTGTTTGAACGTTTGCGTCTGGAGGAAGATAGATTAAATGAGACAGAACCGTTAAGCACGACCGACACCAGTATCTCAAAACAAAGTAAACAATTTGTCAAAGCAGGCCAGCAGGAAACGTCTAGAGTTGCGGCAAAAACGGGCATGTAAAGAAACACTGCAGAAATAAACCATGTGCCAAATATTTAGTACACTGTAGAGAGAATTATTCACGTAACAACTGCAAACAAAACGGTCACTTTGCCCAGGGAATGTCCAAGTCCAAAGTTAGACAGAAACAAGCCAAGCGATAAACCTGACAGTAAAGAATCAAAAGGTTACAAACATAAAACACTGGTCACTATTGAATAAACTATTGCTAATACAAATGACATAAATTTGCAGTCGGGTCGAGAGGACATCTGGTACCAAAATTGTGGTGCCATGCAACATATGACATTTAGAAAGGAGTTGTTATAAATTACGTAAAATTAAATAACTATACGAAAGTGTTAATTGGTGATGCAATCGAATTAGAAGGAATTGGAGTGGGTGATGTCGAATTAGAGGCTTTCGATGGAGAACAGTGGTATGATGCAGTTCTGGAGAATGTTCTATATGTACCGAACATAAACTTTAATTTACTTTCTGTTATTCAAGTGTTAGACAAACCTATGTTCAGACTGCAAATGCAGATTTCTCAGTTTTCAAAACCGCTGACAATCTGGAAACTGTAGCGATAGGTCGACGCAATTGACAGCTGTACAAAATGTTGTTTCGTACAAAAGCATTTAACAAATGTATGACAGCAATCTCAATAAAAATGTGACTGAAAAGTTAGCACATCAAAATGTCGCATATGTCAGGGACATACTAAAAAGAAATGGTATTGATTATAATGATGACTGGAATGAATATGTATGTGTTGGTTGTATTTATGGCAAGCAACATCACAAGTCTCATCCGACAAATAAGAATATTCTTGTTGTTTAAAGATGATTTTTCTCATTTCCGAATTGTTTATTTTCTCAAGACGAAAGATGAAGCTGTTTCCAAATTAGAAACTTTCATGAAAATAGTAGAAAATCAGTTTGGGAAGAAAGTAAAATGTTTAAAGTCAAACAACGGAACCGAAATCAGGCATTCACTCACTAAAAGGCTTCTAGATGAACTTGGTGCTTTTCACAAGACGAACACGTACACACCTAAGCAAAACGGCAGAATTGAAAGATAAATACGCACGGTTGAGTCAGCACGATCGGCAATACACGCACGAAACCTGAATGAGAATGTTTGGGCTGAAGCAATAATTGTGGCGTTCTTACGCTAAATCAAACTGGTAGAAGTTCTGTTTGGATTAGATTAGATTTACTTTCATTCCAGTTGATCCATAGTGAGGTCCTCCAGGATGTAGAACATGTCAGAAAAACAGTAATACATGACAAATATTTACAACTGAAACAAATAAGGCAATGTACCTTCTGCAGGTCCCAAGTGGAATGATCGTCATTTTTTAAAACGAAATGAAAGAATCATTTTACAAACACTAATGCACTGAATTGAAAATAAAAAAGTTTTTTTTTTACTTGTAAGGTAATAAACATGTAATGGAACTACTATAACACTTATTTACAATGAACAGATTTTGGCCACCAATAAAGCCTTCAGGGTTCTCTTAAACTGAATTTCATTGGTTGTTAAGCTTTCTATGGATGCTGGCAAGTTGTTGAAAATGTGTGTTCCTTTTTGTACAAAAGTAAGTGACTTTAAATCCTTGTGAAGATTATTCTTATTTCTAGTATTGATTCCATGAATTGAGCTGTTGGTTTGAAAAAGTGATATATTTTTAATGACAAATTTAATTAAGGAATAAACATATTGGGAAGCAGTAGTTAGTATCCCTAGTTCCCTAAACAGGCTTCTGCAGGATGTTCTTGAGTTCACACCACATATAACTCTTACTGCACGTTTTTGTGCCCAGAAAACTTTAGCTTGGCTTGATGAATTACCCCAAAAAATAATCCCATATGACAGTATGGAATGAAAGTAAGCATAGTATGCCAGCTTTTTCATATTTATATCCCCTATGTCTGACACAATTCGCATTGCAAATAGAGATTCGTTAAGACACTTCAGCAGTTCTGTGGTGTGCTCCTCCCAGCTGAATTTATTATCAAGCTGTAATCCCAATAATTTAATACTATCCACTTCTTCTATCTGCTTGTCATCGTATGTTAGGAATATACTCGTGGGACACCCCTTACAAGTTCTGGACTGCATGTAGTGTGTTTTTTCAAAGTTTAGTGACAAAGTAAAAGGAAAAAATCCCGCTGAATTGTGATTTGAACGAAAAATTGATTTTGATAAGTTGAGAAGTTTTGGATGTGACTGCTATGTTCTGACTGAAGACCACAAACGAAGAAAGACTGAAAAGAAATCAAAGAAAGGAATCTTTGTTGGGTATGATTTGGATTCAACCTGCTACAGAATCTATCTACCTCATGAAAATGACGTAGTTACCTCTGATAATGTCATATTTGACGAAAGAATAGAGGACAGAGAAGGAGCTGGTGTCATTAAATCTTTCACAGGAGAAAAGAATGAATTAAAATATCCAGAAGAAACACACATATCTGATGATTGTTTCTCCGATGTCTCTGAAGATTGTAGTATGTCAACAAAATGAAGTCTCACCGCCGAAATTACGTGACCAACGAAACCCTAGGCAACCTGTCAGATTTAAGACTACGAAATGGATCACATGCAACACAATATTAATTCAAACCTTGGCATGATTGGCGAAGTTGAAGACATTTCTGTTTCAAATGCCTTGAAAGATAAGAACTGGTATAAAGCAATGTCTGAAGAATACAAATCGCTAATAAAATTAAAAACTTGGAGTCTTGTGGAACTTCCAAGGAATGCAAAACCTTTAACCTATCATTGGGTATTGCGTAAAAAACAAGACGGGCGTTATAAAGCCAGACTAGTTGCTAGAGGTATTCAGCAAGAAGAAGGAATGGATTATTCAGAAACTTTTAGTCTTGTAGCACGATATGAATCAATTAGACTATTGATTAGTATTGCGGCTACAAATAAAATTAATATAGCAACATTTGATGTGAAGACAGCATTTCTATAGAGTGTTATGCAAGGGGAAATCTACATGAATCAACCTGATGGATTCAACAATGATAAAAAGAGAGTTTGTGAACTAAAGAAGAGTTTATATGGCCTAAAACAAGCTCCAAAGAACTGGAACGAGACATTTTCAAATTATCTGATGACATTAGGATTTGAAAATACAGATGATGATCCTCATATCTATTACAATGAAGACAGATGCATCATTATAGCATTGTTTGTTGATGATGGACTAGTTATTGGGAGGATGACAGACAACATCCCTGAAGTTTTGAACAAACTTGATCAGATGTTTGAAATAACATTTGACAGGAACATGCAGAATCAAATAACATGTCTTGGAATGAAAATGAAAATAAATTCACAAAGAATCTTTGTACATCAATTTACATATACAAAGAAAATCTTAAGATAATTTAAGTTCGATGATTTAAATTCATTTGCCGCTCCTATGGAGCGTGGACTGATGACAGATGAAGTAAATCTTGTCAACGATGAACCAGCGGAAAGGACTGATCCTTATAGAGAAGCTATAGGCTGCCTAATGTATCTTGCAACAATATCACGTCCGTATATTAGTTTTGCTGTTAATTACTTAAGCAGAGACAGTAACAAACCAATGGTCACTGGAAAATGGTGAAACGAATTTTTCAGTACCTAAAAGGAAGTATGAAGTATGGCATATTATTTGATGGAGGCTCAATATTCCTTGCTTATACTGATTCTGATTATGGTTGTGATATTGCAACCAGATGCTCCACCAGTGGAGTTCTTATTATTCGAGGAGGGCTCATTGTCTGGTATGCTCGAAAGCATCGTCTTGTGACAACTTCAACTGCTGAAGCAGAATACCTAGCTGCTGTCTCTTCAATCGATGATGTATGTTGGATACGACGACTTGGGCAAGAACTTAGAATTTCAGGCTTGAATAAACCAGCAGAACTCTGTGTTGATAAGCTGAAATACATATGTTGAAGAATACTTATGAAGGAAAAATAACAAGAGGCAAGAAACACATTGAAATTTCACGAAAGTTTATTCAACACATGGGAACGACTGTCAAAATGAAACATGTGGACAGTTCAAGTCAACTTGCTGACATACTCACTAAGCCACAGACTGTAAAAGCGTTTCAAGAATTAAGAAGAAAAATAATTAAGGAGGAGTGTTAAGTGTTAATTATTTTCTGTGTCTTGTAATATGTTATGCAAGGTGTTTTTATATATGTTACATGCAATAATGCTGAAATAGTTACTCTATGTTAGTCAGTTGTTTTCTTATCCAAGCATAATGCAGTGCTGCACATAAGTCAATGATATATTAAAGTGTTCTCCTTTATATACCACAATACAGTTACTTATCTTTAAAACAAGAATTTATCAAGACTAGTGCAATGTATTTCAAGGCAGTGAACAAATAATTTTAAATTATGATCACTGATTGTTGTTTAATCTGTTGAGTTAAAAAGTTGCTAATTCTCTATAATACTTGAAGCAGATACACAAAACGAGATTTCTTTTAAGGCAACATGTGGTGCAAATTATTAGTTTCCTAAAACGTTTTTACATTAATAATAGTCATCAGAAAAATCTAAAACAGAGTTAATTTACGATAAATGCAGGTAAAATATAGGGGTACTCCTCTCTAAGGGAAAACTAGATGTAACATGTTAGTTAGAAAATCTGCTGCCATACAGTAACTAAATCATAAAACGCCAATTTGCTACAAATTGCTCATAGATTTTTCAAAGGTCAATGGCAGCTTCCGAAAATTCTCAAAAACGCACGTTTATTTACGTTTACATACAATGAAATTTAGTGATGATGTATTCTTTGGCTGAACTGTAAACCACAAACGCTGATTTGCTACGTAATAAATTACATATCCAAATCACTCGTAACTTATGAAAAGATAGTTTTGCAAGCGTCCGTAAATTCTCAGACTAACCTATTTCTTACGCAATTGTGCAATGAAATTAAAGAACGATTGTTCAGAACGAGGCTAGGCCTACTGTTCTCAAAATTTTTTCAAAGTACAATTTAGTTTAAGCCTACAATTGACGATAACAGTAGGGCCTGCTAGTTTATCGCGGCATTCACGAATGTTCGAAGTTTCACAATATATCACTATATAAAATGCGTATTGATGCAATTAGTCAAAGATCTCGCAAAGCGAAGGGAATAATAAAATATGCGAATGTAGAACTTCAAATCGGCACACGATCTTGTACATGCGGTCTCACGCAAGGGAAAATTCCAAGTCGGCTTTTATATATAACTAAACGTGTGTATTTAGCGGATTTTTCCCTTAGCTGAATCAGTGCACCCTTCTACACTGACGTGCCGAAGAAGAACACGGTAACATATGTTTATCTCGATCAAAATCGCTAAAATGTGCAGCATCAACAAAGCACTTCTTCCGCCTTTTGCAGCTAACAGTGCACTTCTTCTGAAATAATATTAATAACAGCAACAGAAGATAATGTGAATAATTTTTTTACTCCACCACTGACGGTTCAAGAGAGCCTTGCAGACAGTCCATTAGCAATGGGCAGTCGATATCGTGCAGAGCCCGCCATTGGTCCAGCGGATATTATCTGGAGGTAGATACATATAGCTGTATCTAAGACATTACTATTCTCCCATATGTGTTTTAGCAAAATGTGATAAAAAAGCTTAATGTTTTAGTCAATAGCACTGTGCAAGGACTGTTTATACACTGAAGAGCCAAAGAAACCGGTACACCTGCCTAATATCATGTACGGTTCACGCAGCACGCAGAAGTGCCGCAATACGACATGACATGGACTCTACTCTGGAATTGTGTGAACAATATATTTCGTATGAGACGGCAGCAAAGTGCATCTTGTTAAATATAATGGACCTCTCTGGTGCTATTGTACGCTCTGAGTTTTATGTGTGCAATGTAATGTTCCTTGGTTGTTGTGTTCGATGTATTTTACCTGGAAGTGAAGATATAGTTACTGGCACTAAATGTCTTTTACTCACTTTTAATTATTCAACTGTATCGACTCTAATAGGTTATGAGCCCAGCGATGCATTTGGAATAAGTATGTACACTCCTGGAAATTGAAATAAGAACACCGTGAATTCATTGTCCCAGGAAGGGGAAACTTTATTGACACATTCCTGGGGTCAGATACATCACATGATCACACTGACAGAACCACAGGCACATAGACACAGGCAACAGAGCATGCACAATGTCGGCACTAGTACAGTGTATATCCACCTTTCGCAGCAATGCAGGCTGCTATTCTCCCATGGAGATGATCGTACAGATGCTGGATGTAGTCCTGTGGAACGGCTTGCCATGCCATTTCCACCTGGCGCCTCAGTTGGACCAGCGTTCGTGCTGGACGTGCAGACCGTGTGAGACGACGCTTCATCCAGTCCCAAACATGCTCAATGGGGGACAGATCCGGAGATCTTGCTGGCCAGGGTAGTTGACTTACACCTTCTAGAGCACGTTGGGTGGCACGGGATACATGCGGACGTGCATTGTCCTGTTGGAACAGCAAGTTCCCTTGCTGGTCTAGGAATGGTAGAACAATGGGTTCGATGACGGTTTGGATGTACCGTGCACTATTCAGTGTCCCCTCGACGATCACCAGTGGTGTACGGCCAGTGTAGGAGATCGCTCCCCACACCATGATGCCGGGTGTTGGCCCTGTGTGCCTCGGTCGTATGCAGTCCTGATTGTGGCGCTCACCTGCACGGCGCCAAACACGCATACGACCATCATTGGCACCAAGGCAGAAGCGACTCTCATCACTGAAGACGAAACGTCTCCATTCGTCCCTCCATTCATGCCTGTCGCGACACCACTGGAGGCGGGCTGCACGATGTTGGGGCGTGAGCGGAAGACGGCCTAACGGTGTGCGGGACCGTAGCCCAGCTTCATGGAGACGGTTGCGAATGGTCCTCGCCGATACCCCAGGAGCAACAGTGTCCCTAATTTGCTGGGAAGTGGCGGTGCGGTCCCCTACGGCACTGCGTAGGATCCTACGGTCTTGGCGTGCATCCGTGCGTCGCTGCGGTCCGGTTCCAGGTCGACGGGCACGTGCACCTTCCGCCGACCACTGGCGACAACATCGATGTACTGTGGAGACCTCACGCCCCACCCCACGTGTTGAGCAATTCGGCGGTACGTCCACCCGGCCTCCTGCATGCCCACTATACGCCCTCGCTCAAAGTCCGTCAACTGCACATACGGTTCACGTCCACGCTGTCGCGGCATGCTACCAGTGTTAAAGACTGCGATGGAGCTCCGTATGCCACGGCAAACTGGCTGACACTGACGGCGGCGGTGCACAAATGCTGCGCAGCTAGCGCCATTCGACGGCCAACACCGCGGTTCCTGGTGTGTCCGCTGTGCCGTGCGTGTGATCATTGCTTGTACAGCACTCTCGCAGTGTCCGGAGCAAGTATGGTGGGTCTGACACACCGGTGTCAATGTGTTCTTTTTTCCATTTCCAGGAGTGTACATAATATAATAGTGAAAAAGTACTGGAGAAGTTCAAAGTAGGCGTGAAGTACGAGTTATCCTTACAAGACGAACGCAACTTCTTTGTATTATTCTTCGGTATTATTCTTTACACCAAGGAAGATCAAAGTTATCGTTAAAATGAGCGCGGCACAAATTCCGCAGATTGAAAGACTTATGGTCACGAAAACTATGCAACATAGAAATTTGCAGTAGGAGCGTATTTACGTTTGGACGACCTATAGGATGTGCTGGATGGAGCAATGAAATCCACAGATCGGAATTATTCAAGTAAGAATAGAAAAGCAAAATCAAAGTTGATGTTACTAGTTGACTCAATGAATCATGTTCACACTGAAAAAGCTGTGACAGCGAAAGAAGTCTGGTGCAAATTACGAAGTGCATTTGAGGATGGAGGTCTTACAAGGAAAGTAGGATTATTACGTGAGTTAATTACCACGCAGCTGGACAAATGCAAGAGAGTAGACGAATACGTCAACAAAATAATAGCCACGTCGAACCGACAGAAACACTGAGTTTGAGATTGCTGACGCTACTGTTGGCAGGGCTGCCAAAAAGGTATGCGCCTATGATTATGGAGCTGGAAAGCTCACGTATACCGATCACGGACGACAATGTTAAAGTGAAAATACTACAGGATGAAAAGAGTATTTCAAGCTGTCATGTGTTGGAGAAGGAAACTGCATCTGCTTTTTATTCAAAAAACACAAAAAGAAGAATTCAGTGCGGTGCTGTAGACGTCAGAAGAAGGGGCATATTGCATCTCAGTGCAGAGAAAAAGTAAACCCAAGGTCAGACACACAGCAAAAGAGGTATGTTGGTGATAGCCCAGAGAGAGGGACCAATAATGAAGGTAAGGCGCCCTCATGTTTCTATTCTTTTGGAGATGTCGGTAATGTCAACTGGAATGGATTTTAGACTCAGGTGCATCTGTGCATATTGTTAAAGACAAATCCCTTCTTTATGATGTTAAAGATAAGACTCATATGGGAATATCTACTGTTCTGGCTGCAAGCTCCAGCGTCATTTGGTTGGGAAACTAGACCTACATGTTAGTGTAAATGGTGAACCTGATATGGTTACTGCATTTGATGTTCATTATGTAAAAAAAATTGCGACTAACCTACTGCCTGTAGGCGAAATTGTCAAGAAGGGAAATACAATCACTTTTGACATGCACAGAGCAAGAGTAATCAACGAAAATGGTGAAATTATAACTACAGCAAGTAACGAAAGGGGTATTTGTAGGTTGGATACCATTGACAGTAAACATAGAAATGTTAGTCATTCAGTATACTCAGCAGAAGGTTTTTTCTGGCACCGCAGACTTGGACAACTAAATAGAAAGAGTATGAAGTACAAACCGCCTTCAGTCACAAGTTGTGTTTATTCACTGCAGTAAATAAACACAACTTGTGACTGAAGGCGGTTTGTTCTTCATTTTACTTAAGTAAAACAGTCACGGACCGAACACTGGAAAACAGTGGATAAAATTAAGAAACAGTATGTCTTTAATCAGGGATATGGAAAGGGAATACATAATTATAGTGTATCCAAGGACCCTTGTGAGATACGCATAAAAGGAAATAAGTGAGGCTACCTTTTAAGACTAGTAAAAATAAATCTACAGAGATCTTACAGTTAATCCACACAGATGTGTGTGGCCTGGTGGAGTGCGAATCCTTCGGTGGGAGTTATTATTTTCTTACGTTTATTGATGATTATTCACGATATACTCATGTTTATTTTTTTAGTTCCAAAGACCAAGTGAGTGACATTTTTGAGGAGTATCTCAACCCATTAAGTGCCATGATCCCCATTTGGGGATTTGTCTTCATAATGGAAATTTTGGAATTGTGATACTGTGGCATCGAATGCCACCATTTCCCATTGTTGTCCAGATCTTTGTCAAGCGCTTCCATTGAAGTTTCGTCAGTTGTTAAATGAGTGAGTTGTACACTTTTATTTCTGTGAAGAAGCTACATTTTTCAGCGTTACAAGAGTTGCACATTTTCAAAACAGCATAAGTTATATTATTATGTGAATAACTTCTAATATCTGTGTACAGGCATGTTCTGTAATGGTTTGAGAAAATGTTTATTGATCCAAATAACTTACGGGTTTGCTGACAGGTGACGTCGTCGAACACCGCCGATATTTCTACAGGAGCACACGCTGCCATTCTCACGGCACAAATGCAAGGAAGAAGAAATGTGCGAGGAAATTTAATACCTCAGTTCACAGAGGAGAAACAAGGAAGACACCACACACAGAACAAGTGTCAACACAAACAAAGATAACCAACATCAGAAATATCGATAGTAACTATTAATCAACTGGTGAGGTAGCACTAATTCTGCCCCTCTGTTTTTTGATGAGAGACAGAGCCCGATTCCAAGCAGCATTTAAACAAAATCCACCATCTCTGTTAATAAGGTTGCTTGATAGTTTGATTTCAGCAGCTTCCTTAATAACACTATCTCAATAGCTGGACGTGCAAGCCAGAATCTCCCTGTTGTTGTATTCCATAGGATGACCGGTGTCAAGGCAATGTTCTGCAATAGCAGATTTGCTCGACTGTTGTAAGCGTGTGTGACACTTATGTTGAATACACCGGTCTTCCACAGTCCTGATTGTCTGACCAATATATGCCATACCACAACTGCAAGGAATACGATAGACCCCAGCCTTACGCAAACCAAGATCATCTTTTACGGATGCCAACAGGGCCTTAATCTTAGAAGGTGGTCGAAAAACACATTTCACATCATATTTCCGCAAAATACAGGCAATCCTGTTGGAAATGCTTCCTGCGTAAGGCAAAAAGGCCGAAGACCTAGGTGCCACTTCGTTGCTATCGTCACTCACCTGTTGCACAGAAGGCTGATGGCACAACGCACGTTTGATCTGCCTCTCACTATAACCATTCTGATGAAAGGTGACTTCGAGATGTGATAGCTCAGCTGCGAAACTTTCAGGGTCTGAGATAACGTGGGCCGTGTGAACCAAGGTGCGAAGTACTCCTTCATGCTGAGCTGGATGGTGACAACTATCAGCTTTCAGAGACAAGTCAGTGTGGGTACGCTTCCTATAAACAGAATGTCTCAATGTACCATCAGTCTTCCTTTTGACCAACACATCAAGGAAGGTAAGCCATCCATTCTTTTCCACCTCCATAGTGAACTGAATATTTGGATGGATTGAATTCAGATGTTTCGAAAACCGGTGTAAATTCTCATTACCATGAGGCCAAACAACAAAAGTATCGTCTACATATCTGAAAAAACACGCAGATTTCAGGTCGCTGACTCCAATGCACGTTCCTCAAAGTCCTCCATAAACAAATTGGCCACAATAGGTGACAACAGGCTTCCCATTGCAACTCCACCAGTCTGTTCGTAGTACTGACCATTGAATAAAAACTAAGTGGAAGTCAGCACATGTCGAAACAAATTTCTTAGCTCGACACCAAACTTAACCTCAATTAGCTGCAAAGAATCAGAGAGAGGAACGCGAGTGAAAAGAGAAACCACATCAAAACTGACTAAAATATCAGAGTCATTCAAACGCAATACCTGCAATCGACATAAGAAATCTGCAGAGTTCTGAATGTGGTGTTCACACCTACCTACTAGTGGGCTCAACAAATTAGCAAGATGTTTAGCTACACGATATGTCGGAGCACCAATATTAGAAACAATAGACCTCAACGGGACAGCCTCTTTATGGACCTTAGGGAGGCCATATAATCTAGGTGGTACAGCACAGTAAGAATTAAGACTCTTTATAGTCTCCTGTGACAAAGAACTTTTCTTCAGGAGGTTATTTGTCTTTCTCTCAAGACTCTTAGTAGGGTCAACACTGATTTTGCGATATGATGAATCAGAAAGTAGATACTGCTTCTTTTGAATGTAATCATGCTTGTTCAACAAAATGGTGGCGTTTCCCTTGTCTGCAGGTAAAATAACAATACCAGGATCCATTCTAAGTGAATGTAACCTTATTAACAGAGATGGTGGATTTTGTTTAAATGCTGCTTGGAATCCGGCTCTGTCTCTCATCAAAAAAGAGAGGGACAGAATTAGTGCTACCTCACCTGTTGATTAATAGTTACTATCGATATTTCTGTTGACACTTGTTCTGTGTGTGGTGTCTTCCTTGTTTCTCCTCTGTGAACCGAGGTATTAAATTTGCTTGCACATTTCTTCTTCCTTGCATTTGTGCCTTGAGAATGGCAGGGTGTGCCCCTGTCAAAATATCGGCGCTGTTTGATGATGTCACCCAGCAGCAAACTCGTAAGTTATTTGAACATTCAATTTGCCGGGAAAAGTTAAGGTCTCACATTGTTTATCGATCGTTTATTTCAAAGACCTATTTCATTTCTGCATGACACCTATCACTCCTTCAATCACCGAGCGAGGTGGCGCAGTGGTTAGACACTGGACTCGCATTCGGGAGGACGACGGTTCAATCCCACGTCCGGCCATCCTGATTTAGGTTTTCCATGATTTCCCTAAATCACTCCAGGCAAATGCCAGGATGGTTCCTTTCAAAGGGCACGGCCGACTTCCTTCCCCGTCCTTCCCTAATCCGATGAGACCGATGACCTCGCTGTCTGGTCTCCTTCCCCGAAACAACCAACCAACCAACTCCTTCAATCCCCATTTGGGGCTCATGGCAGTTTCCACGTGAAACTTTATTTTGCTTTTATTTGCTCAGGCACAATGAGTCGCTATGAAGCACTTTCTACGAGGGAAATTGAAGAAATTGTAAATGATCTGGACTTCATGGCTTCTTTTGGTGATGATGGTGGTGTGAAGGAGACAATTGACATAGTCGACCTCCCTCCAGATTGTGTAGATGAAATGTCTGACCATCAAGAAACTGACGAAAATATATTTGAAAATACTGTTCCATCTAATATGCCAGGTTCCTTGGAAATTCATGCCAGTGGAGAAAAGGAAAATGAGGAGCATGCAGGCCGATGAAAGATGAAAGTTAAACCTATTATCAGTTGTAATTGGAAAAAAGAAGATGCAACTTACTCTAAAACCTATACTGACACAGCAAAAACTGGACAGTGAAAATCCAATTTGGCAGCAGCGCTAAAAGGAAAATCTACTGTTGAGTGCTTTCGAGAATTTTTTGATGAGTACGTATTGATCATGATTGTCAGTGAAAGTTATTGTCAGTGAAAGTTTCCTGAACTTCACAAAATATATTTTTATTACTTTTCCACGAGATTCCCTTTGACGAAAGAGATCTCAAAAATGTGAGTAAACTGGAACTACCCATATGAACCAAATGAATAGCTGTCCGACAGAATCTGATAACAGCATGAAGAGGAGCATATAACTATAGATTTGACAAGAATACGGAGATAATGGCAGTAATGTCTCTGTCAAACCATGAGACAGTGTATCCAATAAGCCAAGTAAAGAGATGGAGCAAAACTAAGAACAAAGAAGTGCAATCATATGGGAGGTTGAACAACTTGGACTTCAGAAATATTGTGGAAATTCAAGGTAAGAAATGGTACTTTCCAATGTTCACCAATGCATTAGTTGTAGCATTGGTCAATGCGCAGGTCATCTACTGCGTGTCAAATGAACATATTCCACTTGTTCAATTCTGGAGGATGGTGGCAAGGGCATATCTTGTTCAGTCATCTGCTGCTCCTGATCTGAAAAGGGAAGGATGTCTATCATACCCAAAACCATCCCTTTCATGTGTTCCAATTGAATTCAGGACTTCGGGAAGCAGACATGTGATTGAACGCAAAACACTGGGGAAACAAAGAAAATTGCAATTTGCAAGAAAAATGTGAGGAAACAGTGTTCTGTGTGCAATGTGGGACTCCATATTGATTGCTTTGTTGTCTGGAACAAAAAATAAAAGGAACTGTAAAAATAGAGTGACATGTGTCATGAACCCCTTTTGGGAATCGATTAAAATAAATCATTTATTTCAAGATTATTGTATTTTTTTATTTTATATTCGTTTTCCTCATCTCTATGCCAATCAGGCAACATAGAAATAAATGTAGATTGAAGAAAAAATATTTGGTACTTAATGGTTTAATATGGTCGAAAGTTGGACAGGAAAGAATATTGAGTTCACCAGGTCTGATAACAGAAGAGAATATATTAACCAGAAATTGACGACACTTCTAGCAAAAATGGGAATCAGGCATCAAACTACCATAAGGTACAGCCCATCTCAAAATGGGGTTGCAGAGACAGCTGATAGGACCATTGTCAAAAAAGCAAGGAGCATGATAACTGATGCTGGGATTATCAAAAGATTTTTGGGCAGAGGTGGTTCCAATGGCCATATATTTGAACAATAGATCACCTACACAAGTGTTAAGAAATAAAACCCCCTATGAGATATGGGTAGGGAGGAAACATGAAGTAAGCAGTATAAGGGTTTTTGGATGTGATGCAATGGTGCACATTCCAGAACAGCTGAGCGGAAAATGAGACCCCAAAGCTAGAAACTATATTTTTGTAGGCTATTGTGAGAATTCAAAGTGCTACCAATTAATGGATCCATTGAATAAAAGGATAGTTAACAGCAGAGATGTAGTATTTTTTAAAATAGGAAGGACTCTGAAGAGGGCAAGACTACTAAGTTAACTGCACCCAGTTCTGCGAGTGAAACCCTATGTGAAGAACAGGAAGAGGATAGTCAAAGGCAAAGATGATGAGTTTGAGGATGAACAAAATGAAGAGAACAATGTAAGGTGTTCTTATCGCATACTAAAACCGAAAAATATCCGGATTTTGAGATGTATGCAGCCCAGTCTTTTAATGATGAGCCAGCAACAGCAGAAGAAGTAATGAGCGGCCAGAACTCTCAAGAATGGAGAGTGAATTGGAATCTTTATCTCAGAACGAAATCTTTGAATGGGTAAATATGCCAACAGATAAGAAACCATTACAGGCAAGATGGTATTCACTTTGAAGAGCTCCAAAAATTCATCACCAAGATATAAAACACGACTTGTAATAAAAGGATATTCGCAAAAACAAGGGGTAGATTACAAAGAAACTTTTTCACCTGTAGTCAAGTATGCCTCATTGAGATATGAAATGATAATTAAATCAAGACCCTAAGCTGTCAACAGGCACTGATGTACATCAACAGGGACAGTTGAAAATGTGTGCCCCGACCGGGACTCAAACCCAGGATCTCCTGCTTACATGGCAGACACTCTATCCATCTGTGCCACTGAGGACACAGAGGACAGTGCGACTGCAGGGATTTATACCTAGCACGCTTCCCGTGAGACCCACATTCCCAAATTAATGTCCACACACTACATTCATAGTGCCCCTGCCCACTACACCATTACTCACTGCAGACAATATTACCGAGTCCCGTAAGAGTTCGGGCAATGCGTGTGCATCCAGCACAGAAGAAGAAGGTCAATGGCGAGTTAGCCTTAACTATATGAAGATGGTCTCCGTTCTTTCGGATATGTCTGAAAGAACACATACCTTCTTCATATCATTGAGATTTCTTTTAGCATTGGCAGCAAAACGAAATTTAACAGTTCATCATGTGGATGTAAAAACAGCATATTTAAATGGGAAATTGGTGGAGGAGATATATGTCATTCCACCAAGAAGCCATGAAAACCAGATCAGAAAGGGAAAAGATTTGGTGTCTGCGAAAAAGTATTTACAGACTTAAACACAGTGGACATTGCTGGAATCGATGTCTATATAAAACTCTACTAAATATTAATATGAAGCAATCTATGGTAGATCCCAGAATATATTATAAAAGGGGAAGAGAAGTGATAATAACAATGGCAATATGAGTGGACGAACTCTTTATCCTGACTAAAAATGAAAGCCAAATGAGAATTTTTAAGAAACAGCTGCAAACCAAGTTTAAGGTGCATGAGTTGGGAGAAGTTAAACGTTATTTAGGTATCCCAATCACTAAGGATGAAGAGAGACAAGAATTGACCATAAATCAATCAACACATACAGAAAAAATCTTAAAGGAATTTGGCACCCATCACTACTACAATGGAAGTAGCAGTGAAGTTAAATATAAATGAGCCAGATGCGGAATGTCATAAGAATGTTCCATATTTAGAAGCAGTAGGGAGTCTGTTATATTTGTCTCAAATGTCATGACCCGACATTGCTTTTGCCACCAACGCTGTGAGCACATATTGCAGAGACCCAAAGGAAGCTGTGAAATAATATTCTGATATCTAAGAGGAACTTCATACCATGAATTAAGATACCATAGAGATGGTAATGCAAAACTAGAAGGCTACAGCGATGCGGACTGGGGGAGTGAGTTGGGTGATAGACACTCCACTACTGGCTGCTGCTTTAAATTAATGGGGGGCCTCATTTCATGGTCCCATCAAAAGCAAAAAACTGTTGCATTGAGTACCATAGAGGCCGAGTATACAGCGCTATCTTACACCACACAGGAAGCATTGTGGCTAGGAACATTAGTACGTGAAATAGAACCCAATTTAATCATGGAACCTATAACAATCTTCTTGACAATAAAGGAGCCATTAACCTAGCTAAAAATGATGTCACTAGTGCTAGGACAAAACATATTAATATAAGGCACCATTTTATTCAGGACCACATAGAGCAACAATACATTGCCGTTGACTAACTGTGCACAGAAGACATGTTGGCTGACCTGACAAAACCCTTGGACAATGAGAAGTTTGAAAAGATTGTGGGGCTATTTGATTTACCTTGTAAAGGCAAGTCACAAAATATTTGTTCAAAGGGGGGGGGGGGGTGTTGGAATTTTGTGAACAATATATTTCATGTGAGATGGCAGCCAAGTGCATCATGTGGAATATAATAGACCTCTCTGGTGCTATAGTACACTCTGAGTTTTATGTGTGTAATGTAATGTTCCTTGGGTGTTGTGTTTGACGTATTTTAGCTGGAAGTACAAATACAGTTACTGGCACTAAGTGTCTTTTATTCACTATTACTTATTCAACTGTGTTGACTCTATTAGTTTATACACTGAAGAGCCAAAGAAGCTGATACACCAGCCTAATATCATGTAGGGTTCCCATGAGCACACAAAAGTGTCACAATACGACATGACTTGGACAAAGTAGTGCTGGAGCGAATTGACACCATGAATCCTGCAGGGCTGTCCATAAATCCATAAGAGAACAAGAGGGTGGAGATCTCTTCTCAACTGTATGTTGCAAATGCTCAATAATGTTCATGTCTAGGGAGTCTGGTGGCCAGTGGAAGTGTTTAAGCTCAGAAGAGTGTTTCTGGATCCACTCTGTAGCAATTCTAGACATGTGGGGTATCGCATTGTCCTGCTGGGATTGCCCAAGTCCATCTTATTGCATAATGGACATGAATGGATGCATGTGATCAGACAGGATAATTATGTATGTGTCACCTGTCAGAGTTGTATCTAGATGTATCAGGGGTCCCATATCACTCCAACTGCACATGCCCCACACCACTACAGAGCCTCCGCCAGTGTGAATACTGCCCTGCTGAGATGCAGAGTCCTTGGATTCGTAAGGGTGTCTCCATTCCCGTACACATCCATCCACTCGATACAATTTGAAACGAGATTCGTCTGACCAGGCAACATGTTTCCAGTCATCAACAGTCCAATGTTGGTGTTGGTGGGCCCAGGCGAAGTGTTGTGTTGTGCAGTCATCAATGGTACACAAGTGGGCCTTCAGCTCTGAAAACCCATATCAATGGTCTTTCATAGAATGGTTCACACACTGATAGTTCCTGATGGCCTAGCATTGAAATCTGCAGAAATTTGCTGAAGGGTTACACTTTTGTCATGTAGAATGATTCTCTTCAGTTGTCATTGGTTTTGTTATCTTTCTTTGGCCGCAGCAATGTCAGAGATTTGATGTTTTACCAGGTTCCTGATATTCAAGGAACACTCACGAAATGGTTGTGCGGGAAAATCCCCACTTCATTGCTATCTTGGTGATGCTGTGTCCCATTGCTCGTTTTCTTAAGACTCACTTAAATCTTGATAACCTGCCATTGTAGCAGCAGTAACCAATCTAACAACTGCACCAGGCACTTGTTGTCATACAGAGGCTTTGCTAGCGCAGTGCCGTATTCTGCCTGTGTACATATCTCTGTATTTGAATACGCACACCTATACCAATTTCTTTGGCACTTCAGTGTAAATTGTTCAGTGGTATTTTATACAATCATGATTTTATATAATAAATTTCCAAATTAAATTATTACACATATAGACAGGTAGATAAAATTCTACATTACCCATATCTGTAGCAAAACCATATATGTAAAGATTTGTATAGTCTCTCCCCCCCCCCCCCCCCCCCCCCCCTCCTTCCTTCTTCCATCTATTGTCCACATTAAACAATGTCCAGTTCAAGTAATTAATAAGCAAAGTCTTTTATGAAGATTTGAGAGGAGCAAAGATTACAATAAACTTTCTGGTTTACTTAGCTTGTCATGTTGAGATTTCTCCATTTCTTCTTGTCTAAGGGTCTAATTCTTGAAGCTGAAAATCTCACATCATGTCCTCACAGATGGTTTGAACTAATAAATTTGAATATTGTTGTAGCATTTTTTTCCTGTAAATATATTTTCTCACATTTTAGTATATTATATAGTATTCTGATATTTCACATTAAGAAAACCAAAATTACATTGCTCACACAAAAATACATCTGATCACATCAAAGGCAAGCTTATGACTCTCATACTCTGCAGAAATAACAATATTCCAAAGGGTTTACAATTTTTCTTAACAAATGAAATTATACTGTTTCTGTTACATTACTAATTTCGATTATTATTTCATAAATGAACCCAGAAATAAATATAGTAAACAATACAGAATTGCATAATTAATAATAAAAATTTTAAGTGTGCCAATAATCCATAGTTTGAAATGTTTCTTAGTAAATATTTTTAATTGTACATTCAGTGCTAATATATATTGATTGTAACAATGAAAATAAAGTAAGTCCATTTTATAAATTTTAGCTTGAAACATAACATACCGTGTATAAAATTAAATGAAAGTTTTCAGAAAAGAAACTGAGATAACACTGATCTGTCGAAAATTCGAAATTACAGACTCCAGACGGCAGCGAATTTATTCATACCCTTCAAGTGTTGTGCAAGTATCATTACAATATTTGTGTGTGTGTGTGTGTGTGTGTGTGTGTGTGTGTGTGTGGAGATCCGAGGGCCAGTAGTAGTGTGGATGTGATTTTTTTTGGTAGTTTTATTTAAAACACCCGATGAACCATGGACCTTGCCATTGGTGGGAAGGTTTGCGTGCCTCAACGATACAGGTAGCTATACTGTAGGTGCAACCACAGTGGAGGGGTATCTGTTGAGAGGCCAGACAAATGTGTGGTTCCTGAAGAGGGGCAGCAGCCTTTTCAGTAGTTGCAGGGGCAGAGTCTGGATGATTGACTGATCTGGCCTTGTAACTCTAACCAAAATGGCCTTGCTGTGCTGGTACTGCGAATGGCTGAAAGCAAGGGGTAACTACAGCTGTACTTTTTCCTGAGGGCATGCAGCTTTACTGTAAGGTTAAATGATGATGGTGTCCTCTTGGGTAAAATATTCTGTAGGTAAAATAGTCCCCCATTCGGATCTCTGGGTGGGGACTACTGAGGAGGACGTTATCAGGAAAAATACAACTGGCGTTCTACAGATCAGAGTGCGGAATGTCAGATACCTTAATCAGGCAGGTAGGTTAGAAAATTTAAAAATGGAAAAGGATAGGTTAAAGTTAAATATAATGGGAATTAGTGAAGTTCAGTGGCAGGAGGAACAAGACTTCTGGTCAGGTGAATACAGGAATGCAGGAGTAGGTTTAGTAACGAATAGCAAAATAGGAATGCGGGTAAGCTACTATAAACAGCATAGTGAACACATTATTGTGGCCAAGATACATTCCTGGAAATGGAAAAAAGAACACATTGACACCGGTGTGTCAGACCCACCATACTTGCTCCGGACACTGCGAGAGGGCTGTACAAGCAATGATCACACGCACGGCACAGCGGACTCACCAGGAACCGCGGTGTTGGCCGTCGAATGGCGCTAGCTGCGCAGCATTTGTGCACCGCCGCCGTCAGTGTCAGCCAGTTTGCCGTGGCATACGGAGCTCCATCGCAGTCTTTAACACTGGTAGCATGCCGCGACAGCGTGGGCGTGAACCGTATGTGCAGTTGACGGACTTTGAGCGAGGGCGTATAGTGGGCATGCGGGAGGCCGGGTGGACGTACCGCCGAATTGCTCAACATGTGGGGCGTGAGGTCTCCACAGTACATCGATGTTGTCGCCAGTGGTCGGCGGAAGGTGCACGTGCCCGTCGACCTGGGACCGGACCGCAGCGACGCACGGATGCACGCCAAGACCGTAGGATCCTACGCAGTGCCTTAGGGGACCGCACCGCCACTTCCCAGCAAATTAGGGACACTGTTGCTCCTGGGGTATCGGCGAGGACCATTCGCAACCGTCTCCATGAAGCTGGGCTACGGTCCCGCACACTGTTAGGCCGTCTTCCGCTCACGCCCCAACATCGTGCAGCCCGCCTCCAGTGGTGTCGCGACAGGCGTGAATGGAGGGACGAATGGAGACGTGTCGTCTTCAGCGATGAGAGTCGCTTCTGCCTTGGTGCCAATGATGGTCGTATGCGTGTTTGGCGCCGTGCAGGTGAGCGCCACAATCAGGACTGCATACGACCGAGGCACACAGGGCCAACACCCGGCATCATGGTGTGGGGAGCGATCTCCTACACTGGCCGTACACCACTGGTGATCGTCGAGGGGACACTGAATAGTGTACGGTACATCTAAACCGTCATCGAACCCATCGTTCTACCATTCCTAGACCGGCAAGGGAACTTGCTGTTCCAAGAGGACAATGCACGTCCGCATGTATCCCGTGCCACCCAACGTGCTCTAGAAGGTGTAAGTCAACTACCCTGGCCAGCAAGATCTCCGGATCTGTCCCCCATTGAGCATGTTTGGGACTGGATGAAGCGTTGTCTCACGCAGTCTGCACGTCCAGCACGAACGCTGGTCCAACTGAGGCGCCAGGTGGAAATGGAATGCAAGCCGTTCCACAGGACTACATCCAGCATCTCTACGATCGTCTCCATGGGAGAATAGCAGCCTGCATTGCTGCGAAAGGTGGATATACACTGTACTAGTGCCGACATTGTGCATGCTCTGTTGCCTGTGTCTATGTGCCTGTGGTTCTGTCAGTGTGATCATGTGATGTATCTGACCCCAGGAATGTGTCAATAAAGTTTCCCCTTCCTGGGACAATGAATTCACGGTGTTCTTATTTCAATTTCCAGGAGTGTAGATACAAAACCCACACCTACCACAGTAGTACAAGTTTATGTGCCAACTAGCTCTGCAGATGATGAAGAGATTGATAAAATGTATAATAAATAATGGCATCCGTCCATCCTTGAGGGATGATGGTGTTCAGAGTTGGTTCAGAGTCCGCAGCATCTGCTGTGGCTAAAAAGTCCCTACTGCAGTTTGGACATGTGAAATTTGAGGGACTTCGAACAGAAGCCGCTCTGTCTCTTCACCTTGTCCTCTTCCTGATTTGTTCCTGTGTGCGTTCGTCCTCTGAGAGCTTGACGCCGTTGCGCACAGTTACTCGCCATTTGACACGGTCATCTGCAGTGCTTTCCCAGCGACTTGGATTGATTCTGGTCTTGGTCAGGTCTCTCTTGCAGACATCCTTGAAACGAAGATGCGGTCGTCCCACCGGCCTCACACCCTCCTGAAGTTTGGTACAGCAGTTGTTTCGGTATCCGTTCAGGATCCATGCGCCTGACATGTCCCAACCATCTTAGACGTCAATGACTCAGGAGTGCAAAGATGCTGGTTGTGTTTGCACGATGAAAGACTTTGGTGTTGGGTACTCTATCTCTCCAAGAAATCTGAAGGATCTTCTGGAGACAGCGGAGATGGAAGCTGTTGAGTCGAGATTCATGCCTAGAAAGAGTTGTCCATGTCTCACAGCTATAGAGAAGGGTGCTTATAACACAAGCGTTGTAGTCTTTTAATTTAGTTTTTGTGGTAAGCAGTCCGTTGTTCCATACTCTGTTTTTCAATCTAGCCACGACAGATGATGCCTTTGTGATTCTGTTAGTAATTTCAGTGTACATGGACAAGTTGCTGCATATTGTGGATCCCAAGTAGGTAATGTCATCAACTACCTGGAGAGGATTGCCATCAATGCTGATGGACGGAAGGTTGGTAGTGCCCTGTACCATGATCTTAGTCTTTTGAAGGCTGATGAGTAGACCAAATTTTTCACAGGCATTTGATAATTTGTTGATTATACAGGGTGTTACAAAAAGGCACGGCCAAACTTTCATGAAACATTCCTCACACACAAATAAAGAAAATATGTTATGTGGACATGTGTCCGGAAACGCTTAATTTTCATGTTAGAGCTTATTTTAGTTTCGTCAGTATGTGCCGTACTTCCTCGATTCACCACCAGTTGGCCCAATTGAAGGAAGGTAATGTTGACTTCGGTGCTTGTGTTGACATGCAACTCATTGCTCTACAGTACTAGCACCAAGCACATCAGTACGTAGCATCAACAGGTTAGTGTTCATCACGAACGTGGTTTTGCAGTAAGTGCAATGTTTACAAATGCGGAGTTGGCAGATGCCCATTTGATGTATGGATTAGCATGGGGCAATAGCTGTGGTGCGGTACGTTTGTATCGAGACAGATTTCCAGAATGAAGGTGTCCCGACAGGAAGACGTTCGAAGCAATTGATCGGCATCTTAGGGAGCATGGAACATTCGAGCCTATGACTCGCGACTGGGGAAGACCTAGAATGACGAGGACACCTGCAATGGACGAGGCAATTATTCATGCAGTTGACGATAACCCTAATGTCAGCTTCAGAGACGTTGCTGCTATACAAGGTAACGTTGACCACGTCACTGTATGAAGAGTGCTACAGGAGAACCTGTTGTTTCCGTACCATGTATGGCATGTGCAGGCACTATCAGCAGCTGATTGGCCTCCACGGGTACACTTCTGCGAATGGTTCATCCAACAATGTGTCAATCCTCATTTCAGTGCAAATGTTCTCTTTATGGATGAGGCTTCATTCCAACATGATCAAATTGTAAATTTTCACAATCAACATGTGTGGGCTGACGAGAATCCCCACGCAATTGTGCAATCATGTCATCAACACAGATTTTCTGTGATTGTTTGGGCAGGCATTGTTGGTGATGTCTTCGATTGGCCCCCATGTTCTTCCACCTACGCTCAATGGAGCACATTATCATGATTTCATACGGGATACTCTACCTGTGCTGCTAGAACATGTGCCTTTACAAGTATGACAAAACATGTGGTTCATGCACGATGGAGCTCCTGTACATTTCAGTTGAAGTGTTCATACGCTTCTCAACAACAGATTCGGTGACTGATGGATTGGTAGAGGCGGACCAATTCCGTGGCCTACACGCACTCCTGACCTCAACCCTCTTGACTTTCATTTATGGGGGCATTTGAAAACTCTTGTCTACGCAACCCCGGTACCAAATGTAGAGACTCTTCGTGCTCGTATTGTGGATGGTTGTGATACAATATGCCATTCTCCAGGGCTGCATCAGTGCATCAGGGATTCCATGCGACGGAGGGTGGATGCACGTATCCTTGCTAACGGAGGACATTTTGGACATTTCCTGTAACAAAGTGAAGTCACGCTGGTACGTTCTGTTCCTGTGTGTTTCCATTCCATGATTAATGTGATTTGAAGAGAAGTAATAAAATGAGCTCTAACATGGAAAGTAAGTGTTTCCGGCCACATGTCCACGTAACATATTTTCTTTCTTTGTGTGTGAGGAATGTTTCCTGAAAGTTTGGCCGTACCTTTTTGTAACACCCTGTATACTGCAGCTCATCTTCTGTGTTCACTGTTTCTGCACAGTTCCTGTGTGTTTCCATTCCATGATTAATGTGATTTGAAGAGAAGTAATAAAATGAGCTCTAACATGGAAAGTAAGTGTTTCCGGCCACATGTCCACGTAACATATTTTCTTTCTTTGTGTGTGAGGAATGTTTCCTGAAAGTTTGGCCGTACCTTTTTGTAACACCCTGTATACTGCAGCTCATCTTCTGTGTTCACTACTAGAGCTGCACCGTCCGCATATAACAACTCACGGATAACAACTGTATTTACTTTGTTCTTGGCCTTGAGACGAGCAATGTTGAAAAGATTTCCATCAGACCTCGTATGTAGATACACTCCCTCCTCACAGTCTTCAAAGGCAAATCTGAGCAGAAGGGAAAAGAAAATCCAGGATGCTACAAGCCTGAGCAATAAATATGAAGACTCATGAGTTGCACAATCATCTCAGGAAAAACAAGCCAATATGTCTGGTATCACTTCGGTTGCAAGAGCTGCCGGAAGAGGACATAGTGCGCCTTCCAACCGCCTTTGGGGCCCCACTCCAGATTTTCTTTCAGGGTTTTCTCACTTGGCCTTCATCCCTCCCGAGACCAACCACAAGGCAGTGGTATGTTACAGTTGATGAGATAAAAGATGAGATAAAAGACATTATTCAGATAGTGAAGGGAGACGAAAATTTAATAGTCATGGGTGACTGGAATTTGATAGTAGGAAAAGGAAGAGAAGGAAATGTAGTAGGTGAATATGGAATGGGGGTGAGGAATGGAAGAGGAAGCCGCCTGGTAGAATTCTGCACAGAGCATAACTTTATCATAGCTAACACTTGGTTCAAAAATCGTAAAAGAAGGTTGTATTCATGGAAGAAGCCTGGAGATACTGACAGGTTTCAAATAGATTATATAACAGTCAGACAGAGATTTAGGAACCAGGTTTTAAATTGTAAGACATTTCCAGGGGCAGATGTGGATTCCGACCACAATCTATTGGTTATGAACTGGTGATTAAAACTAAAGAAACTGCTAAAAGGTGGGAATTTGAGAAGATGGGACCTGGATAAACTGACAGAACCAGAGGTTGTAGAGAGTTTCAGGGACAGCATTAGGGAACGATTGAGAAGAATGGGGGGAAAGAAAAACAGAAGAAGAAGAATGGATAGCTTTGAGAGAAGAAATAGTGAAGGCAGCAGATGATCAAGTAGGTAAAAAGGTGAGGGCTAATAGAAATCCTTGGGTAACAGAAGCGATATTGAAATTAATTGATTAAAGGAGAAAATACAAAAATGCAGTAAATGAAGCAGGCAAAAAAGAATACAAACGTCTCAAAAATGAGATCGACAGGAAGTGCAAAATGGCTAAGCAGGGACGGCTAGAGGAAAAATGTAAGGATGTAGAGGTGCATATCACTAGGAGTAAGATAGATACTGCCTACAGGAAAATTAATGAGATGTATGGAGAAAAGAGAGCCACTGCATGAATATCAAAAGTGCAGATGGAAACCCAGTTCTAAGCAAAATAGCGAAAGCAGAAAGGTGGAAGGAGTATATTGAGGGTCTATACAAGGGCAATGTACTTGAGGACAATATTATGGAAATGGAAGAGGATGTAGATGAAGATGAAATGGGAGATATGATACTGCATGAAGAGTTTGACAGAGCACTAGTCTGACCTAAGTCAAAGCAAGGCCCCGGGAGTAGACAGCATTCCATTAGAACTACTGGTAGCCTTGGGACAGACAGCCGTGACAAAACTCTACCATCTGGTGAGCAAGATGTATAAGACAGGTGGAATGCCCTCTGACTTCAAAAAGAATATAATAATTGCAATCCCAAAGAAAGGAGGGGTTGATAGATGTGAAAATTACCAAACTATCAGTTTAAGAAGCCACGGCTGCAAAATAATTACACGAATTCTTTACAGAGGAATGAAAAACTGGTAGAAGCCGACCTTGGGGAAGATCAGTTTGGATTCCGTAGAAATGTTGGAACACGTGAGGCAATACTGACCCTATGGTTTATCTTAGAAAATAGATTAAGGAAAGGCAATCCTACATTTCTAGCATTTGTAGACTTAGAGAAAGCTTTTGACAATGTTGATTGGAATACTCTGTTTCAATTTCTGAAGGTGGCAGGGGTAAAATACAGGGAGCAAAAGGCTCTTTCCAGTTTGTACAGAAACCAGATGGCAGTTATAAGAGTTGAGGGCCTGAAAGGGAAGCGTTGGTTGGGAAGGGAGTGAGACAGGGTTGTAGCCCATCCCCGATGTTATTCAAACTGTATATTGAGCAAGCAGTAAAGGAAACAAAAGAAAAATTCAGAGCAGGAATTAAAACCCATGGAGAAGAAATTAAAACTTTGAGGTTCACTGATGACATTGTAATTCTGCCAGAGACAGCAAAGGACCTGGAAGAGCAGTTGAATGGAATGGACAGTGTCTTGAAAGGAGGATATAACATGAACAGCAACAAGAGCAAAACGAGGATAATGGAATGTAGTCGAATTAAGTCAGGTGATGCTGAGGGAATTAGATTAGGAAATGAGACACTTCAAGTAGTAAAGGAGTTTTGCTATTTGGGGAGCAAAATAACTGATGATGGTCGAAGTAGAGGGTATATAAAATGTAGACTGGCAATGGCAAGGAAAGCGTTTCTGAAGAAGAGAAATTTGTTAACATCGAGTATAGATTTAAGTGTCAGGAAGTCGTTTCTGAAAGTATTTGTATGGAGGGTAGCCATGTATGGAAGTGAAATGTGACAATAAATAGTTTAGACAAAAAGAGAATAGAAGCTTTTGAAATGTGGTGCTACAGAAGAATGCTGAAGGTTAGATGGGTAAATCACATAACTAATGAGGAGGTATTGAACAGAATTGGAGAGAAGAGAAATTTGTGGCGCAACTTGACTAGAAGAAGGGGTCAGTTGGTAAGACATATTCTGAGGCATCAAGGGATCACCAATTTAGTATTGGAGGGCAGCGCGGAGCGTAAAAATCGTAGAGGGAGACCAAGAGATGAATACATAATCAGATTCAGAAGGATGTAGGTTGCAGTAGGTACTGGGAGATGAAGAAGCTTGCACAGGATAGAGTAGCATGGAGAGCTGCATCAAACCAGTCTCTGGACTGAAGACTACAACAACAACAACACTTAAAACACTTTCTAATGGAGGAAAACCTTTTGTAACACATACAGATTCACTTTATGTTAAGTGTGTAACTGCTTATATAAACAATAGTAATAATGTCTAATGGTAAAAGAAACAATTCTCTCTCTCTCTCTCTCTCTCTCTGTCTCTCTCTCTCTCGCTCTCTCTCTCTCTCTCACTCACTCACTCTCAAGAATGCACTGCTTTCTTCTGTTAATGCGTATGTGGTGTCTTACCCTATCTTGTATCTATTTGTTACAGCCACTCTTTACCCATTACCCCATCTGCATAATTACTTTTATTTATTTCTAAGTACATGTGTGACACTGTGTTTCTCCTTCTTTCAGCATAAATGACAAAATTCAAAATTTTTTCTAAGGGGCCTGCAAGATATCTCAGTCAATTTGGGAACAGATGGTACTCTGATTCTAATCTGTCTTTCTTCCTTGTAGTTTTGTGGGAAAGTATCCAACACATCTCCAGGCACTTTGATCTACTGCTTATATTACAAAAAATTTGGATACTTCCTAAGTATAAATACAGATATCCCATATGACCATGTTTTATCCAGATTTTACCAAACCTTTAAACATGTTCCATGGTTTTTCATTTTTGATGTGTTTCCATATTTTTTCATATTCCATAGGTAAATGTACAATTTCATACATCTTCTTACTGTTTACACCACCAAGTGTGGCTTGCTATTTTCTTTACCAACCAATTGTGATACAGAGTCCCAATCCAGCGAGAACATCTACAAACTACACTTCTTCATCTAAATGTCAGCTCTAAGTATGATCCAGGGCAATGTCTGAAAGGGGGAGTGTGGATCCACCATGTGTTACATCTGGGGATGTTGTTGGGTTGGATTCATCTGTGGGAAGTCTGGGATAATAGCTGTGGTGGATCCACCTGTTCAAAGTCTGGGATAATTGTTGGGCTGGTTCCAGCTATGCAAATTATGATCTTCAGTGTGCTCCACTCATGTGTGATCCCAGGCCACTCATGTGTGATCCCAGGCAGCATCTGTAAATGGATCCACTGTCCAGTATGCCACCATTTTCACTACCATCCTCACCTGAGTGGGGACCCCTGCAGGAAGCCAACATATGAATGGTTACAAATAGCTCTGAGCACTATGGGACTTAACATCTGAGGTCATCACTCCCCTAGAACTTAGAACTACTTAAACCTAACTAACCTAAGGATGTCACACACATCCATGCCCGAGGCAGGATTCGAACCTGCAACCATAGCAGTTCCAGACTGAAGTGCCCAGAACCACTCGGCCACTCCGGCTGGCCCAACATATGAAACAATGTAACTATGCTACATGTGTAGTATGAGACTGTGTGTGTTTACAACACAATATCATCAATACTCTATCTCCTCCACCCCTTCCACAGCATTCAATGTGCTTGTGAGTGTTTAAGCATTGGCTTTGGCACTTAGTGCTGGCATTTAGCTGAAGAATTATAGTTTGTAGATACTCTCGTTGGGTTGGTACTCTGTATCATAGCTGGCTGGTATCAAAAGTAGCAAGCCACACCTGATAATGTAAGCAATAAGAGCATGTATAAAGTTGTACAATTATATATGGCAAATAGAAAAATATGGAAAGTATGGAAAAATATCAAAAGAACAGAACACATCAACATACCAAAAAGTTAGTGAAATCTGGATATGACATGGTCACACAGGATACCTGTATTTATACTTAGGAAGTAGCCAAAATTTTTTGTGGCATAAGCTGTAGATCTAAGTGTCTGGAGATCTCTTGGATACTTTCCCAGAAAGCGAGAACTGTTTGTTAATTCTTAGGTAACTATGGTGTAAAAAAGATACTGTATGTATGAAACCCTGGTCCAGCATAAGAAAGGGCTTGATGGCCCTAACCAGAGCAGATTAAGTAAATATACCAATAAACTATTAGAATCACAGCACCACCTGATCCCAAACTGAATGAGAGATCTCACAGACCCATTGGGGAAAAATTTATGGGTTTTCTTATTTATACAGAGGGTGAGAGAGACATAATGTTACGCATATACTTAGAAATTAAAAAATCCATATACACATGGCGTAATTTGTAGAGTGGGTCCATCATGAAGATATAAGATTAAGTATAAGAGAGTGTATGATGCCACACTTGCTTTAATAATGATAACACTGAGCATTCTAGAGCAAGAGAGAAAGTGTGTGTGTGTGTGTGTGTGTGTGTGTGTGTGTGTGTGTGTGTGTGTGTGATGAAAAGTAACGTCTCCAAATTTTTTTATGTAAAAACTCTTAAAGATTATTAAATGAAACAAAATGTTATTAACATCCCACATATTCTTCATGTTTACATATTTTTTTCTCAACATAGTCAACCTTGTGACAAACCCATTTCTCCCAAGAGAACAGTTTGATGATATAATCACTGTAGAATGTTTGGCTTTGTTGACAGAACCACAACCTCATCTCTGCTTGCACCATTTCATCACTATCGAAGTGAAGTCCTCTATTGTGTTCTTTAAGTTTTGGAAACAGATGGACATCAGGTGGGGTGAAGTCAGGACTGTATGAAGGATGGTAGACGGCAGTCAACCCAAGGCGCCAGATTGTTGCAGATGTCATAGTGCTCGTATGTGGTCTGGAATTGTCATGCTGAAGGAGAGGGTGCTCCAGGTGTGGACGAACTCTTTCAATTCAAAATTTGATCACAGCATGCAGTTTCTCCAAGACCAATATACTTATGTTACTCACACCATGTTACATGCTACAATTCTGAGTCATCTAGCAACAAAGGGCTGCAAATATGTAGAGAATAATGACTTAAAATGTTTTTTATTTAAAAATCTTTCACGTAATAAATTCATAGACAATACCTTTCAGTGCACCCTCGTAATTGCAATCATAAAAATGTTTGAATGCAGTGTAAAGCTATACATCTGGATCAAACACTGACATTACCATAGCTGAAATGACAAGAAGTTTGCTGATAGAGGATAAAAGGGTCTTCATGCACAACAAGAATAGCACTATTTTTATCTACATAACTTGGATTAGCACCCAATACTATTGCTCATCATTTGTCTGCTTTTTAAAACTATTTATCCTACATTTAAAGAATTTTGATTGTTGTCTCCAGCAGCATAAGTTGTGGATAAATTGACAGCTTTTAACACATATACATTTGAGCATTTTGGATAAGATAGAATGCATGTTGGAGGAAGCAATACTTGAATTTGTGGTCAGCACAGATAGCGTCTATGTTGTGTTGCAGTAGGTAAGGTCTACCTCTCAAGATCCCTTTTTCAGGATCGTCCATCAGCCAGAGAGCTCCTGTTGCCAATCTCTGATTAATGGCTCAAATGGCTCTGAGCACTATAGGACTTAACTTCTGAGGTCATCAGTCCCCTAGAACTTAGAACTACTTAAACTTAACTAACGTAAGGACATCACACACATCCATGCCCGAGGCAGGATTTGAACCTGCGACCGTAGCAGTCACGCGGTTCCAGACTGTAGTGTCTAGAACTGCTCGGCCACCCCGGCCGGCTCTGATTAATGTTTTCTTACTGTTGTACATCATTATTATGTGGATAAGCAACTGCACTCTTCATATAAAGTGGGTCTGGGTGGTGTTAAAATATGATTGAGCCTGCTCTAGTATGCATTTGGAGTAAAACTATGCATACCAAAAGAATACATTCATGCTATCTCTGGCCCTGGCATTAACCACTTAACCACCTGACAGTGTGCATGCGTGCGCGTGCAACCCTCGCCCCCCTCCCACACACAATAGTGTAATGACACCCATACTTAGAGGGTGTGACCAAGAGTGCTGCCATCTGGAGTTTTTACTGTTGCCCCCCTTCCCCTTCCAATATGGGCAACATGTGGTGGGTTCTATGCAGAATTTTATCTGTCTGTCTATAATTTTAATCGTTCAACTTGAAAATTGATTGCATAAGCTCTTGATTGTATAAAATACCACACATAATGATTTATAAACGCTCCTTGAGCTCTTATATCAAATGACGAATAACATTAATAAAAATCACATCAAAATTTTAATTGGAGACTTCAATGCTCAGTTAGGAAGGGAAAAGAGATATAGAGACATAATAGGGAAATGGACAGCACAAAGAAGAACAAACAAAAATGGCATAAGACTAGTGGAATTTTGCAGAAACCATGACATGATCTCAAAGTCGACGTATTTTAAGAGAAGACCAAGTAAACTAAAAACTTGGAAACATCCAGACTGGAAAAAAGGAGAATGGCAACTGGACCATGTCTGCATGGATAAGAATTACCACAAGGAAATTTACAATGTGAAAGTACTGAGAGGGACAGATACCGGATCAGATCATTACATGATAAAAATTAAAATTAAATTAAACCCATTAGCAAAGAAAAAATCCCACCAGAAGAAGAAGAGAACCTATGACCCTCATAAACTGATACAAAATGAGGATTATGAAGCACAAACCAGGGATATAAAAATAACAGATGATCTGGAAGAAATAATTCCCAAATTGAAACAAATAGCTGAACTAGTTGCCCCTATAAATCCAAGGAAAAAAACACCAGTGGTGGAACGATGAATGTGATGAAGCAGTGTTGGATCAACACCAAGCCTGGTTAAGGCATCAAAATGAAAAAACAGAAAAATCATATTTGGAACTCACAAAACAAAGGAAGACAACACAAAAAATAATAAGGAGAGTTAAACGTCAGTACCAAAAAGATATACTTCTAATGATAGAAACAAATAGTGAAAAAATAAACTCAAGAGACTATTACAAAATATTTGGCAGACAATTACAAAGATATGATCCTCCAACATTAATGTCAAAAGATAAAGATAATAACCTAGCCCATAGCAATAGTAAAAATACAGAAATTCTAGCAGAAACATTTAACAAGTTACTAAATTGTGAAGATCCCCCAGAACATCTTCAGATAAACACAGAAACCCCAATTAAAACACCAGCAGAAAATATAAATCCACCTACAATTAATGAGGTCTACAGAGCTTTGAAAGAACTCAAAAACTACAAAGCAAGTGGAGAAGATCAAACGTTTGCTGAACTTTGGAAATATGCAGCAGAACCAGTAAAGATAGCATTACACCATTGCATAGTAAAAATCTGGAATGAAGAGAAATTACCAGAAAATTGGACTACTACATCCATTACATAAGAAAGGAGAAAAATCAAATCCAGACAACTATAGAGGAATTTCCCTTTTGGACTGCACGTATAAGATCATGTCAAGAATACTATACAACCGCTGTAAAGACCAACTAGAACTGGAACTGGGAGAATATCAAGGAGGATTTAGATCCTGGAGAAGCTGCCTGGAACAGATAATCACCTTGAAGTTAGTTATGGATGTCTACAAAAGAAGGCAAAAACAACTAGTCATAACCTTTGTAGATTTCAAAAAGGCGTATGATTGCATCCATAGATCTTCAATGATGAAAATATTAAGGAATTTTGGACTTCATCCTAAATTAATAAAAATGATACAGTTAACCTTAACAAACACCAAATCCAAAGTAAAATTTAGAGGAGAAATATCTGAACCATTTACGATTAAAACAGGGTTGAGACAGGGAGATTGTTTATCACCATTGCTATTCAATTGTGCTCTGGAATATGTAATGAGAGAATGGTACAAGGAAAATCCTATGAATATTAAAATTGGAACTAAGAAAGATAAAATAAACCTAAATTGCTTGGGATTTGCTGATGACCTAGAATTACTAGCTAATAATATTCAGGAAGCCACGAAACAAATAACAAGCTTACAAAATATAGCACAAAAATTAGGACTCCAGATATCATTTGAAAAGACTGAAATAATGGTAACGGATCCACTTGTAATAGATCACATCACAGTGAACAATAGGGAAATTAAAATAGTGAAACAATTTAAATACCTGGGTGAAATTATAACACATAAATTGGACGAGAAACCTGCATGGCGAGCAAGAACAAATAAAATGATAAAAGCTCAAAAACTAACATGGTCTACGTACAATAAAAAATGTCTATCAATTAAAACAAAATTAAAACATTACAAGACGGTGGTTCAACCAGAGGTTACATACGGAAGTGAAACTCTTTTTAAAGTCACCCAGAAAAACAGAATTGACAAAATTTTAAAAGTAGAGAGAAGAATTGCTAGAACATGCATAAATAAGAAATATCAAAAAGCTGGGCAATGGTGGATAGTTCCAAATGAAGTGGTATACAGAGAACTGGAGCCCATCACTGATACTATACGAAAGAAAAGGATCTCTTTTTGTGGTCACATTCTGAGGACACCAGAAACCAGATTATCAAGGAAAATTATTGAGAAACTCTGGAATTTGAAACAACAAGGAGGATGGCTTAAGGAAATAAGAGAGGATATGGAAGAACTGGAAATAACTCTGGATGATTTGTAGAACAAAACGCCAAATTTAAAGAAGTTGAGGGACACAGAAATAAGATTTAAACCAAAAATTGACAAACGACATACAATGAAAAGGGTATTTACAGATAAGGAACGACGAAAAGCATCGGAACGAATGAAGAGATACTGGGCCACTCGGAAGGGGAAAATACCAAAGAAGAGGACCAGAAATGATTGACTGAAGTGGTCCAATGAGGCCGTAAAAGCAGAAGAAGAAGAAACGCTCCTTGTAGAGTGATATTGATAAACACATTTAGATTTTTATCTTTTTTTTGTTTTCTTTTTTAAATAAAAATAAAAGAAAACACATGCCAGAGGCTAGTAACATCTTGATAGAGCTACGTGTTTCTATCCCCAGATATTATCCACAGGGCTATAGAAAGGCTCTTCAAGGTATAAGCTGCCTAATGCTACTGGACAGTCGGCAAGGATTTCGAGAACACTCACTAACGGAGTCAAAAAATTATTCTCAGTACCTTCCATTACTATTATTAATATTATTGCTGTGGCAGTGCTTAATGGAGTCTGAGCAAATGTGATGATTACATGAATGGCTTTCTCACTAGTAAATGCCTACAAAAGATGTGTTACTAAACTGTGTATGACATTATTTGCAGTGGCATCTGATGTGCTGGTAGAGCAGTGCAGATACCGGTCACATACACAGCCAGCCTCAAAGTGTTGGAAAATTCTCTTTGAACAGCAGAAGTGGCAGCCATGCAATGGCCCAGTGTGCATCTGCACTGAAATATAATTGTACATTTGGAAACACCAGCAGAAATGATGTGAGGTAGCAGTTCCCACACTTAGTCACAAGCGGCACCATCACACTTAAAAAAACTCATGATTAGAGATATGAATACTGGTATCTCACTGGTTAAAATAAGCAAAGGAATGTGATTTTTGACAATAAATATGAATCATTTCAGTACGTGAAGTCATTCCAGTTTGAGACTTGCTAGCAGCAACATCAACAGCACCAATTGAATCAGCAGAGACAAAACGCCATAATGGAAAAGACAGTTCATCAGGGGGTAATAAATTGTGCCAATATGAACCTACAGGTCTGTGTTCATAATGACTTGTTTTGGTTTTTTTTTTTTTTTTCAAATTTGTGTGTGCTCCTAATAGCTCATTCTAATGATTAGTTTCTTGTTCTTTCTTTTGTTCTTCTTCTGTTGCAGATGTGGTGGATGTGATGTGTGTGGTCTAGGAGATGCCTCGGCAACGACTACTCCATGACCTGTCAAGATGATGATGCATTCATTGTTGCAGCCCATTTTGTCTACGATGTATTCACTGTCCCTACTAACCCCAACAGTCCAGTTTTTCATCATCACCATGGTATGCAATGATGACACCTGCTCATTTGCCAACATGTCTGTGACCTGGACCATCTCACAATTGACCTTCATTTCTAGACTCATTCAATGATAATATTGCAATAGGTCTGCAGTACATGATATTCCAAGACAGCACTTCAAATATCAATGTGATAAGGGCCTCAAGGGCTTATTTTGATACTACTATTTTAGAAGGTGAGTAAATTACTACAAGCACCAAAATATGTCACTTTTTTGAATGAACTATGCAAGATACCTATCAATCTTTTTTCTTTCTTTGCCTATGGTATGGAAGCCGTGTGTGGATGAGGCTGTGCAATGGCAGCTACTATTCCACCACCTGACCTGACTATGAGTAGTAGGACACTGCCACTTCCAGACAGAATAGTGCTGACATCAGCATCAGCACTTTCTTATCGGTGGTGTCATATAACACTGACACAGGTGTGCACGTTATATTTTGCTGACAGCAACATCAGTAGTTCCTTATCATTCCGGGAACCACATGCCAGGCCCGAGGAGCGGAGGTGGAATCGTTACATCAGCACTATTACATACAGCCACAAACCATGGGCGTATAGGGGGAGAGGTGGGAGAGGCTGCTATACAACATGCCTTCCTGCACAAGTCCTTAGGCTGTTGGCCTACACTGATATCAAGAAATGCCATGTGGACCCAACCTGTTTCTCAAGTCACAACAGCAGGTTGCAGCAGGCATGATACTGCTGTGCTGAGTCATTAGTTCTCCAATTCCACTGCAGCTGCATGTGGTGCAGCGCCATGTGCTTTGATTCCAGTACCCAACAGCTGTAAAACAATGGATACCAGGGAAACAAATGATGGCTCCTGGTCACACTACATGTGCAATTTCCACAGAAATGCACCACGGATGTCTGCTTGTAAACATTGTTCTTGAAATGATAGTAGTAAGTCACACCAGGATCAGCAGTTTCCACAGGAACGCAATGTCAGTAAGTGTTTTGTAGATATATTCTTGCCAACCAGCTCAGTGATGTTCCCACGCATGTGCCTTATGAATAGTATGACATGTGACACCAGTAAAGTAACAAATGTTGGTGGTTTGGCGTCATTTAAAAGCATGTACAGGAGCTGTTGTGAAAAATGATTTGTAACAAAAATGGTTCAAATGGCTCTGAGCACTATGCGACTTAACTTCTGAGGTCATCAGTCGCCTAGAACTTAGAACTAATTAAACCTAACTAACCTAAGAACATCTCACACATCCATGCACGAGACAGGATTCGAACCTGCGACCGTAGCGGTCACTCTGTTCCAGACTGTAGCGCCTAGAACCACACAACCACTCCGGCCAGCAATTTGTAACAGTTTGTTGTGTCACTGTGGTGCCAACTGCAGCTCAAGCTGCTGCAGATGCAGTATGGTTCACCAGAGTCATACACAGAACACTATAGTCTTCCCTCTTAGTTATTCCATGTTGCTGTCCTGAGCCTAGTCTTCTTGCAACCACATATTCTCAGGACTACCACTGCCAGCATTCGTGTACAGTGGCTATTTTTCTGCAATGTCTTTCTGGAGTGTCACAGAAGGAACATCCAACTTCTCGTAACCCTATTATACAACCTCATTCAAACTAAGTGAGCTGTTGATAATGGTGTCTTTATTGTCTTAAAGGCATTCTTGACTAACAGCAAATCACCACATCCAGTCTCAAAAGTAACTGACACTCATGACCATTACAGTGTGTATTTAAAGCAAACCTGATTTGCATCCTCATAGTGGCACTACCGGCGCCACTCTTATATGAGGGGGGACCCAAAAGAAACCGGATTGTTGCCATAAAAAATTTATTGATGAACTTTTTTACAAAATTACTTGAGTCACCTTCAAAATACTCTCCATTACATGCGATGCACTTGTCAAGTCTCTTTTCCCACTGTTTTAAGCATGTTTGGAACTCCTCAAGTTTGATATTATCCAGTGCCCTTTGCAAAGCTGTTTTTACCGCCTCCACATCATCATAATGCTCCCCTTTTAGCGTTTTTTCATTCGTGGAAATAGGAAAAGGTCACACGGGGCTAGGTCCAGCAAATACGGAAACTTGGGGATGCCAAATAGTGGGTCACTCGTAAGGTCGTGTGTGCTGGAGCGTTGTCGTGATGCAGAAACCAATCACCTGATCACCAAAGTTCCGGGCGTTTCCTCTTCGCATCCTCTCGCAGATGCCTTAAAACATCCAAGTAAAAGTGCTGGTTAACAGTCTGGTCAGGGGGTACGAATTCCCGATGCACAATTCCACGAACATCAAAAAAGACAATGATCATCGTCTACACATTTGACCTCACTTGCCTTGCTTTTTTTGGTCTGGGAGAGTTGGGAATCCTTCACTGGCTTGACGCTTGCTTGGTTTCTGGGTCATATCCATAACTCCAACTCTCATTCCCTGTAATGACTTTGTTCAAGAAGTTTGGATCACGTGCAATCTCTGTTTTCAAGTCCTGACAAACATTCATGCAGATGGCTTTTTGTTCCTGTGTGAGAAGGCGCGGAACAAATTTAGCAGCAACATGTCTCGTGTGCAAATCCTCACTCAAAATCCACTGGCACAAGCTCCAACTGATTCCTGTCTCTGCTGAAATTTGGTCGATCATTTGGCGATGATCCTTGTTGATCTTTTGGTGGACCTTTTCAATGTCCTCTTCATTTCGAGGTGTTGAAGGGCGTCCAGAACGAGCTTGGTCTTCAACACACATCTCACCACATTTAAAGTGCTCAAACCACTCGGAAACCTGTGTGCAGCTCATAGCATCCTCCTGGAAAGCTTCCTGAAGCAGTTGGTGTGTCTCCGTTGCAGTTTTTTTAAACAGGAAACAAAATTCCACATACACTCTTTGTTCTTTTAAAGTGCCATAATGACTTCGCAGAGGTAACCCGCCAACAGTCAGAGAAACACAATACCACACTTGCGCGTTCAGCTCTACACTGACACCGTCTGCACAGATGTTTCAGGAAGGTCTCTAACACCATCTAGTGTGAGAACCCTGCACTACGTCTACGAGTGGCAGCGCCCTCGGAGTCCGGTTTCTTTTGGGTCCCCCCTCGTATCTCTTATATGACTAAAGCAACAACTTCTTCTTGGTGTTGCAATTGTTCTTTTTCTATCAGTGTGTGTGTGTGTGTGTGTGTGTGTGTGTGTGTGTGTGTACTTTTACACAGGTAATTATGATGAGTGTGTCCTTTCATTGTGGTGGTCATGTGAAGCATTAGCTTGAAAAGGATGATCCACAGACAATACATGCTCTGTGGTTCTTCAAATATATGTTCCTGTTTTTTTAAGGGCACTGACACTGTGGATACTACCTATAAAATGAAAAATGTGGCAATTACAGCAAAAAAGAGTGTCAAATATTAAATTTGAGGTGGATATTCTAAACAAAGCAGTATCCTTTGAACAGCATGTAGTTGGGTATAAAATTTGCTTCCAGAGCAAGGTGGATGCAATATTCCATCCATATATACATATTACTGTCTGTATTAAATGTGCATTCTCCATTTTCTTATGTGTTGCACATTGGATGCCTATAGCATCTACAGTTAAAGTATTCTCTTTCTAAGTGAATGACAATATTGTAATAAAATATGTCTCACAGGTGCTACATCTGGATCTACATGGATACTCTGCAAATCACATTTAAGTGCCTGGCAGAGGGTTCATCGAACCACCTTCACAATTTTCTATTATTCCAATCTTGTATAGCGCACGGAAAAAATGAACCCCTATATGTTTCTGTACGAGCTCTGATTTCCATTATTTTATTGTGATGATCGTTCCTCCCTATGTAGGTCGGTGTCAACAAACTATTTTCGCTTTCAGAGGAGAAAGTTGGTGATTGGAATTTTGTGAGAACATTTCGTTGCAACAAAAAATGCCTTTCTTTTAATGATTTCCAGCCCAAATCCTGTATCATTTCTGTGACACTCTCTCCCTTATTTCGCAATAATACAAAATGTGGTGCCTTTCTTTGAACTCTTTCGATGTACTCTGTCAGTCCTATCAGGTGAGGATCCCACACCACACAGCAGTATTCTAAAAGAGGACGGACAAGCGTAGTGTAGGCAGTCTCCTTAGTAGATCTTTACATTTTGTAAGTGTTCTGTCAATAAAACACAGTTTTTGGTTAGCCTTCCCCACAACATTTTCTATGTGTCCTTTCCAATTTAAGTTGTTCATAATTGTAATACCTAGGTATTTAGCTGAATTTACGGCTCTTAGATTAGACTGATTTATCGTGTAATCAAAGTTTAACGAGTTCCTTTTAGCATTCATGTGGATGACCTCACACTTTTCATTATTTAGGGTCAACTGCCACTTTACGCACCATTCAGATATTTTTTCATTTTGCATTTTGTTTTCCTCTTCTGATGACTTTATTAGTCGATAAACGACAGTGTCATCTGCAAACAACCGAAGACGGTTGCTCAGATTGTCTCCCAAATCATTTATATAGATAAGGAACAGCAAAGGGCCTATAACACTACCTTGGGGAATGCCTGAAATCACTTCTGTTTTACTCGATGACTTTCCGTCAATTACTACAAACTGTGACCTCTCTGACAGGAAATTGCAAATCCAGTCACATAACTGAGACAATTTTCCATAAGCACGCAATTTCACTATGAACCGCTTGTGTGGTACAGTGTCAAAAGCCTTCCGGAAATCCAGGAATACGGAATCGATCTGAAATCCCTTGTCAATAGCACTCAGCACTTCATGTGAACAAAGAGCTAGTTGTGTTTCACAGGAACAATGTTTTCTAAACCCATGTTGACTGTGTGTCAATAGTCCATTTTCTTCGAGTTAATTCATAATGTTCGAACCCAATATATGTTCCAGAGTTCTGCTGCAAATTGACGTTAATGATATGGGCATGTAATGAAGTGGATTACTCCTACTACCTTTCTTGAACATTGGTGTGACCAGTGCAACTTTCCAGTCTTTGGGTACGGATCTTTCGTCGAGCAAATGGTTGTATATGACTGTCAAGTATGGAGCTAATGCATCAGCATACTCGGAAAGGAACCTAAATGGTATACTGTCTGGACCAGAAGACTTGCTTTTATTAAGTGATTTGAGTTGCTTCAGTACTCCTAGGATATTTACTTCTATGTTGCTCATGTTGGCAACTGATCTCGATTCGAATTCTCGAATATTTACTTCATCTTCTTTTGTGAAGGCATTTCAGAAGGCTGTGTTTAGTAATTCTGCTTTGGCAGGACTGTCTTCGATAGTATCTCCATTGTTATCATGCAGTCAAGGCATTGATTGTTTCTTGTCGCTAACATACTTCACATACGACCAGAATCTCTTTGGATTTTCTGCCAGGTTTCAAGACAAAGTTTCATTGTGGAAACTGTTATAGGCATCTCGCATTGAACTCCATGCTAAATTTTGAGCTTCTGTAAAGGATAGCCAATTGTGGGAATTTTGCATCTGTTTAAATTTGGCATGTTTGTTTCATTGTTTCTGCAACAGTGTTCTAACCCGTTTTGTGTACCAAGGAGGATCAGCTCCATCGTTTGTTAGTTTTATTTGGTATAAATCTCTCAATTGCTGCTGATACTATTTCTTTGAGTTTAAGCCACATCTGGTCTACACTTACATTATTAATTTGGAATGAGTGGAGATTGTCTCTCAGGAAGGTGTCAAGTGAATTTTTATCTCCTTTTTTGAATAGGTATATTTTTCGCTTATTTTTTGAAGATTTGAGGATTACAATATTCAGTCTCGCTATGACAACCCTGTGTTCACTAATCCCTATATCAGTTTTGATGCTCGTTACTAACTCAGTATTATTTGTTGCTAAGAGGTCAAGTGTATTTTCACAACCTTTTACTATTCACGTGGGCACATGAACTAATTGCTCAAAATAATTTTCAGAGAAGGCATTTAGCACAGTTTCAGATGATATTTTGTGCATACCTCCAGAATTAAACATGTATTTTCGCCAACATATCGAGGGTAAATTAAAGTCGGCTATTATCGTATGAGTCGGGTATGTGTCTGAAATCAAACTCAAGTTTTCTTTGATCCTTTCAGCAACTGTATCATCTGAACTGGGAGGTCGGTAAAATGATCCAATTATTATTTTATTCTGGTTGCCAACAATGACCTCTGCCCATAGTAACTCACAGGAAGTATCTACTCCAATTTTGCGACAAGTTAAACTACTTCTGATAGCAACAAACATGCCACCGCCAACCTTGTTTAGCCTATCTTTTGTAGGTTCTTTGCAAAAATTTCAGCTGAGCTTATATTTGGCTTTATCCAGCTTTCAGTGCCTATAACGATTTGAGCATCAGTGCTTTCTATTAGCACTTGGAGCTCTGGTACTTTCCCAACACAGCTACGACAATTTACAACTCTTATACCAATGGTTCCTGTATCTACGTTTTTCCTGTGTTCAGCCTGTACCCTTTGTGACTGAAGCCCTTCTTGTGTTTTCCCAAGACCCTCTAACCTAAAATACCATCCAGTCCACGCCACACAGTCCCTGCTACTCGTGTAGCCGCCTCCTGCATATAGTGGACACCTGACCTATCCAGCAGAACCCGAGACCCAACCACCCTATGGCGCAAGTCGAGGAATCTGCAGCCTACATGGTCGGAGAACCGTCTGAGCCTCTGACTCAGACCCTCCACTCAGCTCTGTACCAGAGGTCTGCAATCAGTCCTGTTGACTATGCTGCTAATGGTCAGATCTGCTCTCATCTTGCAAGCAAGACTGGCAGCCTTTACCACTTCTGTTAGCTGCTCAAAACCAGAGAGAATCTCTTCTGATCCAAAGTGACATGCATCATTGGTACCGACATGAGCAACCACCTGCAGTTGGCTGCACCCTGTGCTCTTCATGGCATTCGGGAGGACCCTTTCCACATCTGGAATGACTCCATCCAGTATGCACACGGAGTGCATATTGGTTTTCTTACACTCCTTGCCAACCAAGTCCCTAAGGGACCCCATAACGCACCTAACGTTGGAGCTCCCAGCTACCAATAAGGTTTTTATAAGAATTTTCCTCACCTCAAATTGAAATCATGGACCTTCACATGCAACTTTTATTGTGCAATGTAGAAGCCAGCTTGAAGCACATGGGAAATTAAATTCTGTCCTTATTGTGAATTAATTTTTAGATTGTACACCAAATAAGAAAGAACCTTATGCACTTACTTACATCTTATCATCTAAGCTATTTATGTCCAATAGTTAACGAAAGGCAGTACTGAAAATTAGCAGTTTCTTATCAAATAGTTGGCACTGTAATAACAAGAATTTCACTCACCTGCTTCTGTTCAACGTCTCACAATCCGAGATACACTGAGGCATCAACAATGCATTCACTTCTCATGTCCATCAGTTTGGCTGATGAGCGAATGACTTACTTACAGAAGGAGAACAGTGAGTGAGCCAGCCACTCAGAAAAGCTTGGTGAAACTATGGAAGTGCTGCACTAGCTCGAGTAAGTAGCCAGTGGCAGTCAGTTGTCATCACTGACTGTTGGCACTGAAAGTAGCATGAAAGACGTGATGTGCACTATTTGTTTGGGCTGACTCCAGCTACATTGTGCAAAAATGAAATTGCAAATATCTACTGAAATGCCAGAGAAAATGTGTGTGATCACTTAGGACAGTAACCTGTATTCATATACTCTAAGAAAAAAGATAAAGAAAAAAAAGGAAATGATACAACACGAAGGAATTACCTCAATGAAATGGAAATTTGTAGATATGATGTACATATGTTAACAAACAAATGATTACAATTTCAGAAAAATTGGGTGTATGATTCAAGAAAAAAAGAGCTTCACAAATTGAGCAAGTCAATAACACATTGGTCCACCTCTGGTCCTTATGCAAACAGTTATTTGGCTTGGCATTGATTGGTAGAGTTGTTGGATGTCACCCTGAGGGATATCATGCCAAATTCCTTCCAATTGGCATGTTAGATCACCAAAATCCCTATCTGATTGGAGGGTCCTGCCCATAATGCTCCAAAAATTCTCAATTGGTCAGAGATCCAGTGACCTTGCTGACCAAGGTAGGGTTTGGCAAGTACAAAGACAGGCAGAAAAGTCTTTGCTGTCTGCAGGCAGGTATTATCTTGCTGAAATGTAAGCTCAGAATGGCTTGCCATGAAGAACAACAACATGGGGCATAGAATATCGTCAACATGTCAGTGTGATGTAATGGTGCCATGGATGAGAACCAAAGGGATCCTGCTATGAAATGAAATGAACCTCACTCCTGTTTGTTGAGCTGTACAGTGGGCAACAGTCAGGTTGGTATCTGAGGTTGGTGAGGAAAGTGGAATGAGGATTGAGGCAGCTGTTTCCCCGCTTCTCTGTCAGAATGTATTAAAGAGGAACATAATCACCCTTTTTGTGCTCCAACAGGAGCATTTTTCAGCTGGTCTATATATATCCAACTTCTTTGCACTTTGATCCTTGATTTGAAATGGTTATTTATCATAATTGTTTCCATTTATTCAGGTTCTTCCTGTGTCCCATCACAGTAGAAATTAACAATTTTCCTCTGCCTGGACTACTTGCTGTTGTTTTTGATGCCATGGCCACTGTCTTCTAAGTGCACAACAGGATTCAAGGTATGTTTTGTTTTAAGCATTGTGTGGCTGTAGCCATGGCAAACAAGAATGAAAGTGTCCACTTTTTTCTTTTTTTTCACCCTTGGTGAAACTTGATTGTCACTGAAAAGTTATTAGAAACGATATCTGGGTGCGATAAAGTAAACACATTGTCATCATAGAGTGTAGTCAGCCAATGGGTGCAATGAAGTAGACACAGTGCCATCATAGAGTATAATAAGCCAAAAGTGCTCTCCAATCTGTGAAATCCATGTGCTGTAGTGTACATTTCAGTGAGCTGATGAACAGCAAGAATGGCCTCATTTGTTCCATGTCATTACATTAATGTCACTTCATTTATTTCTGTCACCAGTAATAAATGTTGCAATACTAAAAAGAAGCCCCCTGAGGGTCACAAAAGGACAATTATGCATATGGCATTCAACACGCCACACATTGTCTATCATGCAACAATAATATTGGCTGCTAATGGCAACAGGCAGTGGGACTGTTGATGCAAAGCAGAGCAATGACAATGATAAACAAAGCAAACACAGCTTTATATCTACAACAACAATTGTCAAAGTTGATATTTCATCAGAAAGGAACACAAGGAACCTTACAGAGTGAGAAAGAAGTGGCAAATTAAATTTTAGCGTTTCTGCAAGATGAGTCAGTGGAATGTGTGGCGTCATATATGCTCGATTGTGCGGTCAATGTACATGAGGAATATGATGATGATGATGATGATGATGATGATGATGCATGCTTAACAACTGAAAGTGATACTGAAACAGGTGTCAAGCCATGTAGCTCATCATCCTTGTCAGGTAGAGAGCCACAAATCCTGTTTCTAGTGAAAGATAGTAAAGAACAATAATTGTCCAAGGGGTGAGTACTAAACATAATTACATACATGGAAAATCATCTGCAGCACAGTGGAAAAAGAATTCCATGTAGTGCATTAGATAAACTACGGTTATTTAAGGGAGGACAAGCTGCACTCCTTACAAAAACTGGTGTTCGTATATTTCAAGGATGCTCGATACAATTTACAGCATATGTACATGATAGAGACCTAATACATTATGCACATCAAATTCCACGCAACATAGATTATAGTGATTTCAAGTGAAGCAATGGATGGTTGCATGACTTCAAACAATGCTACAGAATTGGAACACATAAGAAACAAAATTTCAAACAAAGCATCAACTTGATGATGCACAACAAACTGCAGAATTGACCCAAAAACTGTTAGATGAGATAAACAAACTTATCCTATCATTCAGTAAGGAATTATCATTCAGTAAGGAATTTATTTTCAACTCTGACCAATCAGGATTGAAGAGGAAATGCATATGAAAAGAGCCCTACAACTTAGAGGTACCAAGAGAGTTGTATCACTTTCAACTAACGTCAATGCCTTTACACTTTCATACACAATTATGCTGACTGTTAATCTGGATGGTAAATTGTCCAGAAAGCTTTTTATTGTGTTGCGAGAAGCTGGATGTGCTCTTCCCCCTATGTTTATGTACTATGTGTGTGATCTTGCAAGAGCAGCAAGGAATGTTTACACCACAGCAAACAAGAGTGGGAAAACAGACATAAGAGAACTACACTTGTGGTGTGAGCACGCTTTTAGCCAATAGCTGGTCAACATATATTGTTTTTGCTTGATTCCTGTTCTGCATATAAAAATCATACTCATTTAGAGCAAATTGTCCCTTCTGAAAGGTGTGTGACATTGCAATTCATACCATCTGGGACCACTGGACAAATTCAGACTCTGGACGTTGGTTTTTTTCTGTGGCTATAAAACATATTATCATATTATCTGCAGCTACAATTTAAAGAACAGCCAGTTTCATGATAAGCTCCATAACAGACTGTTTCAAATTTTGTTGAATGCCATCACATCCATCAGTCCTCATCATCCCATTACACCAATATGATTCTGTATGCATTCTTTAAAAGTGGATACCTAGCTGAACATCCTGCTTGGTTTGTAACTCCCAAAGAGTTCACCTTTGATTTTGATGATGCAAACATTTGTGATCACTGTGGCATGCCGTTTTTCATTTTGTGTTCATGGTGCAAGTTAATGATTTGTTTTTAACATTTCTTGAATGTTGACAATGCCCATTTTGTGAAGTGTAATACATACATCCCATAGAATGTTGATCCCTGCACCTCCTAGACATTCGTTTTTGTCAACCTCATGATGCACATGGTGAGCCATTTGCAACTAATATTTCCCCCCCGTCATAATCATTAACACAACTTATTCAAATGAACCCTACTGTAGACTGATCTTGCAACCTTGTACTCAAGAAGTTCGTTGTAAGAGCAATAATCAATTATCTTTAACCCCCTCAGTTATGTTGTATGGAGTGCACAAGTACCATTTGAATCACATTGAGACTATGAGACAACTTATAAATTGCAGCACCTGGAAAGATACAAGGTCAAACAACTCCAAAGTCAGTGAATAGTTGATTTTACAGCATTAAAGAAAAAGATTAAAGAACCTCAAACAAGTCTTCTTGAACAATAATAATTATATTTTGGGACCATTATACCCCATAAGAGAGCAGAAAATATATAAAGAAGAAACTGATCTGTGATGCAAAAAAACTGTAATTTCATACTCTGAAATCTGTAGTTAAGTATATTTACTCATGAGCAGCTGTGGGATCAGAAAATCTGAAAATATTGTTGTAGACAAAGATATAACACTATAGCTTCATTAGATGACATGCAGCTTATCACATATAGTTTTTTGCTTAACACATTTTACCTAAAATTGAAAATTCTTTAGAGCTTTACCTTATGGTGGATCCAACTTTGAAAACTAGTCCTCCACAATTAGTGAAGCTATTTCATCACTGACTGCTAGCAGATAATTTGTAGCAAATTTGACTATTTTGATACAATCACAAATGAACAAATAGCTATGTGAATGCTGAAATGTTCTAAATGAGATTATTTATAGTATCCTGATTGTGAAAATGTTACCTCCATTTTCAGCACTCAGTAGCCCAATGGTCCTGAGTGTATTCTGGCACTTAAAATTACTCTTACATCTATTAAAAAATGACATTTATGGCAAATGGCAAGCTACATCATTGTAAAGCCATATATGCAAGATTTCACTTCTATTACAATACATTTTGCGGCACAGAGGATATGGACATGGGCCACACATGGAAAATCAGTCAGTGAGGATGAGGGAACCTGAAATGTTTAATGACAGACAAAAATATCATTTTCTTCATTGCATGGAGTAGGCTTACAGCAGTTCCTTCTTCACTTAAGCCTTCTCTTCGTCAGTCATTCTACATCTCTGTTTGCTATAGTTTTATAATGGACTAGCTGTTACTTGCAGCTGTGCTCACCTATAAGTAACATCAAATGAAATGTATGTGTGGCTTTATTGGCTGAGATACTCGGCCACTTAGTGTAAGTCTTTTTATTTGATGCCACTTTGGCCACTTGCATGTCAATGATGATGAAAAAAACATACACAGCTAGTCTCGAATGGAGAAAATTTGACCTCACCGGGATCGAACCATAGACCCTGTTATCAAGACTCAGCAACACTAAACACTTTTTTTTAAAATTTATCATGCTGAATTCTTCAACATGATTTTTTCCTTTTTTCTCCTCTTCTTTTTCCTCATTTGATCTTAATACTGAAAATTAAATCTCTTCATGTTGGAAATGGAGAAAAGCAAGAGAAAAATTAAAAAGTCCTTTCTTCATTATTATAATACTTGTGCTGGCTCAGTAGAAACCATCAGCATTCTGAGAATGTCCTTGGTCCTCATTGAATTCCAGCTTGTACAATTCATCAATGCAAACAAAAAGAGAGACGATTAAAAACTTTTGGAACCACTCAACGTATTTTATTGGGGACTGCAACAGACAAAATTTGAAAACCTGAGAGCTTAGATGTGGAAGACAGGGTAATATGAAAGACAGAGATAAAACACCATGAATGAGTTAATATGAATGAAAAGCTAAGTGCATTGAATGCAATGGAGGTGGGAGGTGGATGGCGAAAAATAAATGGGTCAGAAAATGAAAGCTGTAGGAAGCTGGAATGGAGTGAAGAAAGGAGTAGTTACTGTGAAGAAATACTGAGACAGGAGAAATGAGTGTAAATTAAGGCCAGCTGGGTGGTGAGACCAAATGATACATTGTAGCACTAGTTCCCACCTGCAGAGTTATGAGAAACTAGTGTCCAGGGGAAGAATCCACATTGGGTGTATGGTGAAACAGGCACCAACATCATGACTGTCATGTTGTAGAGCATGCTCTGCAACAGGATATTGTGTGTTGCCAGTCTATGCTCTGTCTATGCCCATTCTTCCTATCTGATAACTTGGTGGTAGTCATGCCAATGTAAAAGGCTGAACAGTGTTTACATAATAGCTGGTATATGATGTGTCATTTCACAGGTGGCTCTCCCTTTGATAGTATATGTTTTGCCACTTGCAGGGCTAGTATAGGTGGTGATAGGAGGCTGCATTGGGCAAGTCTTGCAGTGGGAATGTCACAGGGGTACGAACCTTAGGGAAGAGAGATGGGTGCAGAGGGAGCATAGTGTTTGACAAGGATACTGCGAAGATTGGGAGTGTGACAAAAAGCTATTCTAGTTGTGGTGGGCAAAATCTCAGACAGAATGGATCTCATTTCAGGATATGATTTTAGGAAGTCATGGCCTTTTCAAAATAGCTGATTAATACATCCACGACTAGGATAATACTGAGTAACAAGTTGTGTGCTCTGAATCTGTTTTTTGGAGGTATCAGTGGTACCAGGAATTGATGTGATGGCATGGGAAATCTGCTTTTGAACTAGGCTGGTCAGGTAATTATGACCAGTGAAGGCTGAGGTGAGAATGGTGGTGTACTGCTGTAAAGAGTCTGCATCGAAACACATATGTTTGCTTGAATGCCATATACTTACATGTGTGTTCTCCTGCTGCCACTTGGTGAGTAAATTTTTTATGTATTCAGTTACTTTATTTTGTCAAAAATTGATTATTTCCGTTGTTGTATAAGCCCACACACTCATGATTCCTTCTTCTGTAGCCCTCTTGTCAGTCTTTGTTGTTGTTTGCTTGTTCAAACTGTCATCTATTTTCTACATTATGTACTAATCTGTTCGTTTATTTATCCATACCACTCAGATTAATAAATACTTTGCAACTACATCTTTTCTAGCAGACCTACTGATTTCTGTGGATGTAGATGGGTCCCTTGTTATTTACAAATTTGCATATTACAATTTGTTTACAGTTCACTACACTGCAGGGCCTTCTCTCGGTCATCTTTTGTTGATTTATTTGCAGTTTTAATTACTATTTTCTTTCCCACTCACACTTGCCTTGTATATATGTAATTCTTTCACTGTTTTGTTTTTTGCCAAACTACTCTGATGGACTTTTACTGCCGTCTCCTACTTTATTTGCCAAGCAAAGTAATTTACATTTTCTCCTATGCCTTTCTCCTTCTGTTTGCCCAGTTTCAAAATTTTTCATTACTTTCCCTTTTTCTTTTCCAGTAATTTTTTCAAATCATTTGAACTATTTTTCCTACGAGAAATTCCCACCCCCCACCCCTCCCCACTCATTAACTCTTATTTACCACTGTCTGTTCTCATGATTTTCGTATGAATTTTTCTGATTTTTTCAAATATTTTCCTTGCTCTTCTTCTGTTTCTCTATGATTTTCCACCTTCTGTATGATTTTCCACCATCTGCTTATCATTTTTGTGATCCCCACCATTTATAATACTCCAAACTATCCTCTCGAGCCATGATGGATCCCAACACATATTACATCCATTCTTTTCGAAAATATGCTTTTGCACTATTGAAACTGAAGTCCCAGATTTTGTTTCTTGAAATCTGCTTGCCCCTTGGAGTTACTCCCCAAGTCCTAATACTGAAAGTCCCTGTTTCTGGATGTAATCCTACTTTACACCAGGTTCTTTTACAGTTTCATACCAGCAATCTGTTGCACATACCCAGTTAATCTGTGACCTATATGCCTCATTTGCCAATTTCTACTCAACCAGACTTCTCTCCTCCTACAAAGTCCTGCAGTTATCTGCCCCTCATGTTTCCCTGGATTGTATCATCCACTAAGCAAACTTCAAACTGCAACAACATGCCAGACTTTACCACAAAAAGGTATTCTACCTTCTTATAAACTACCTCAACAGTGGTGGTTTCCTTCCTGTCCTTCTGCATCTCCACAAACAGTCACACTATCAACCACCACTACTCTCCTACAAACCAAGCTTGGCCAACCTACTTAACATCCCACAGCCTTCACTACTGCCTCTCAGACAAATAATAACTCATAATCACAAGCACCACTCACAACAGTAAATTGTTCTAAACCTCTCATCTAAAGTACTCTCCCCTTCTGAATTATCTGTATTATCCAACGGCCTCACTTTCAGCCTTAAAATTGCATTTAATTATGCTGCTTTGCTGAAGGATCTGCTTTCCTTCACACATAATAACACTTTGCAACCCAATCCCAAAACCTTTCCAACAGCAAACATGACATTGAACCCTGCCTTTAACAGTTCTGATCACAATCCAAACTTATCCACCACCACTACCTCAAAATCATCCCTTACAAGCCTCCAAAGAATTCCTTGCATCCAGAATTGCTTCTCAGCCCTTCCTCAGGTCCCTACAACATGACCCTAACCTGTCTTCTGCAGAATTCCAGGCTCTGTGTTCCCTAAAAGCTGATGTCTCCATCATTACCTTGCCAGAATGCAAAACAGCATCTGCCATTGAAATCCCATTCCTGTAATTCAAACTGACCTGCAGTCCCTCCTTAAAACATCAGGTCCCTCACAAGGACTAACACCTCAATCCATAGAACTTCTGACCCCATCGAAACCACACACCTTCACCTTTTGCCTTCTTCCTAAGCTCCACAAACCCAGTCATCCTAGCTGTCCTACTGTTGTTGACTTCAAAGCACCCACTGAATGTACGTCTGCCTTAGCTGATCAACACCTGCAACCCATAGTACAAAGACTTACCTTCTTTATTAAAGACACCAAACATTTCTTAGATTGTCTGAAATCCGTGTTCATCCCACTTCCACCCCACACCTAACTTGTCACCATTGATGCCACCTCCCTTTATACCAACATCCCCCATTTTCATGGCCTGTCTGCTGCTGAACATTTCCTGTTAGTGCCCACCTGATTCCAAACCTATGACACCCTTTCTGCTCACCTTAATCAACTATGTAGTTACCAACAACAACTCCATCTTTGAGGGGCACCATACTAACAGACCAGAGGTGTGGCCATGGGAACAAGGATGGCTTCTCCCTATGCCAGTCTTTTCATGGGATCCTTGGAGGGGGCTTTTCTGGGCTCCATAAACCTTTGGCCCCTGGTTTGGTTCAGATACATTGATCACATCTTTGCCACATGGAATCATGGTGAGGCTGACCTGTTAAAATTCCTGGAATCTCTAAATACTTTCTCCCAATTAAATATCACATGGTCCTATTCCAAGTCTCATACCACTTTTCTTGATGTTGACCTCACACTCACTGCAGGCCATCTACATTCTTCTGTCCATAGTAAACCTACTAACAAACAACAGCACTCACATTTTGACAGTTGCCATCCTTTCCATGTCAGGCCTTGGCATTTGAGGCAAACATTTATGTTCAGATGCAGACTCTTTACAGTAGTACATCATCATTCTCACCTCAGCCTCCACTGGACGTAACCGCACCAGCCTAGTTCAAAAGCAGATTTCCTGGGCCATCACATCCAACCCTGGTACTACTGTTTCCTCCAAAATACAACTTCAGAGCACACCACTTGTCACTCAGGTTTATCCTGGTCTTGGACATTTTAATCAGCTACTTTGACAGAGTCATGACTTCCTAATATCATGTCCTGAAATGAGATCCATTCTGTAAGATATTTTGCCCACCACACCTAGAATAGCTTTTCATCATCCTCCCAATCTCCACAATATCCTTATGCTCTACAACATGACAGTCATGATGTTGGTGCCTGTTTCACAACACATGCCATCTGTATAATTCCCCAAGATACTAGTTTGTCAGAACTCCGCAGGTGAGAACTAGCACTACGTTATTTCCTTGGTCCTCGTCACCCACCAGGCCTTCCATCCTTAAGCTCTCAGGTTTTCAAATCTCATCCAGTGCAGTCCCAACAATCAGTCTTTCCTTTCATCCTGTCTGGTAAGTCTCCCCTAACCTGAGGTTCTAGGTGACTTTTCTGAACTCTACCTCTTTTTCTAAACTGCTCCATTCCCTTTTTCTTCACACCTCTTCCTTATCCTTCTACCCTTCTGCTGGAAGAAGTAGCTACTGGCTCCAAGAACTTGCATACCTAAAACCTTTTTTTTATATGTGTGTTCTACTGCTGACACTTGGTGAGTAGATTTTTTTGTCTATCCAATTACTTTATATTGTCATAATTGATTGTTTTCGTTGTTATGTCAACATATAACTTTGTCACATGATCCAATGTTGTTGTTACAGATACGTTGTTAGTCTAATATCTGCATCTACATCTATACTCTGTGAAGTGAATGGCAGAGAGTATGTCTCACTGTACTGGTCATTAGGGCTTTTCCCCCACTCCATTCACATATATAGCAGAGGAAAAACGATTGTTTGAATACCTCTGTATATGCTATAATTAATTTGATATTATCCTCATGATCCCTATGGGAGAGATGTTTTGAGGATTGTAGTATATTCCTAGAATAATTATGTAAAGCCAGTTCCTGAAACTTTGTCGGTAGGCTCTCTTGGCATAGTGTATCTTCAGGAGTCTGCCAGTTTATTTCTTTCGAGCTCTCAATGACACTCTCCCATGGGTCAAACAATACTGTGAATATTCATGTTGCCTTCTCTGTATATATTCAATATCCCTTGCCGGTCTAATATGGCACGGGTTCCATACACTTGAGCAGTGTACTAGGATGGGTTGCATGAGGGATTTGTAAGCAGTCTCCTTTGTAGACTGATTGTGATAGGATTGCTGTTGTTCTCTATGTACATAAATGATTTGGGAGGCAGGGTGGGCTGCAACCTACAGTTATTTGCTGATGATGTTGTGGTATATGGTAACGTGTCAAAGTTGAGTGATTGTAGGAATATACAAAATGGCTTAGACAAAATTTCTATTTGCTGTGATGATTGGCAGCTGACTCGAAATGTGGAAAGATGAAAGTTAACACAGATAAGTACAAAGAACAAACCTGTAATTTCAAGATACAGTATTACTATGTCCCATTTCGCACAGTCAAGTTGTTCAAATATCTTGGTGTAATGTTGCAATGCAGTATGAAATGGAATGAGCATGTGAGAACTGTGGTAGGAAAGGTGAATGGCCAAATTCAGTTTATTGGGAGAATTTTAGGAATTTAACCTGTAAAGGAAACTGCGTATAGGATGTTGGTGTGACCTATTCTTGAATACTGATTGAGTGTTTGGGATCTATACCAGGTCAGATTGAAGGAAGACATCGAAGCAATTCAGAGGCAGGCAGACACTAATACTTATTTCATTCATCTTTCCAGTGGTATGAGAATTAAGCTGGGGCAGCACTTTTGGGTTTTCTTTTGTAAAGGAATATTTGAAAACAGAGTTACGCATTTCTGCTTTTGTTTTGCTACTCTCAACTTCAGTTCGTATCATCCATGAGTGACGATTGGACACGAAATTTGATGCCACCAACAGCCTTCACATACGATCAGAATTTCTTTGGGTTTGGGAAAGAGCATTTGACAATATTCTTGTACCCCTGTCATTGAAGGCTTCACATATTTATTTCTTGACTGACAAATGCATTTCATTGAGCATCTCTCTATCTGTAGTCTTATGCTTTGTTTCATACCAGTTAAGCAGTAGTGTTTGTTTCTTTGTAAGTTTATTTACAATGACTGTTTGAGAGGATCTCTCCCATTATGGACTGTCCTACTAGGGACGTATATATCCAGTGTATGGTCAACTATTATTTTAAACTTGAGCCATAGTCCCTCTACATGCTTCTGTCCTGGACTAAAAGTTTCAAGTTCCTCACTGAGGTATGATACTATTGTTTTTCTATCTAAAACATCAAACATATAAATCTTTCTGCTAAAAAGATACCCTTTGTGTGTTAGTATTAATTGTTGTCATAACTGACTCATGGCCACTGCTGACAATATCATTGTGGACTTTCTGAAAGAGATCAGGACTGTTTGTTGCCATTAAATCTAATGTATTCCATCATGGATGGGGTTGCAAACTATCTGTTCTAGGTATTTCTCATAGAACATTCCTCAGAGTAACTATGATAATTGAGTTGTGAGTAGAATGAGTCACTTACCAAGCATAGGACCAGTGATTTTCCCCTGGGGAACTTGTGGCAGACTGGTTGGAAAATGATGTAGAAATCGATGATGAGGAGGGGAGGTCATTGTAGTAATTGAAGCCAATTTCTTCTTTGTCCACAACCAAATTGCATTTTAATATGAACAAATGAATGTATGTGTGAGTGTATTCTGTAACTGACACTTTCTGCAGAGAGGACTTGATGTTAGATTGATGTTGCGCAACTGCAATGTGGTTGGAACCTTCCTGTAGATTACATCCAACCAAGTGGATCTGACATCTAATGTTAGGAATTTGTGATGAACATTTCGCCAAACTCTGCTCCAGTCAGTTGATGGGTAATCCAACCAAGTGGATCTGACATCTAATGTTAGGAATTCATGATGAACATTTCACCAAACTCTGCTCCAGTCAGTCAATGGGTAACTGCTGTAATGCAGATGTACTACTAGTGGGTACGATAACATTTGGTTTAAGAAGGCTGTGGAGTGGTGGAGGGATTCCTCCCCCACGTAACTTGCCTTAGTGAAACATGACTGCACAAAAGGCAGTGGGGGTTCTGCATCAGGCATGAATATTGGCAAAGACAGGATGACTGGGACACAAGACCACGAGCTGTTGATGTGTATCCATAGTTTTGTTATAATGATTGAGGAGATGGCACTAAAATAAAATGAAGAGTTTCTGAAGCTATTTTATTGTGATAAACCAATGAAGAAAGCTTGTGCAGTGCAAATTTAAAATATTTGTACATGCAATAATGTCAGCTGCCCTCACATGCCTGCCTGTTATCTGCGTCTACACTCCCACGGCATAATGAAATGCAGCCACACTAGAAGCCTCCCATATTCTACATGTAAAGGCATGGCATCTCTGTAAATATCATACAGCATTTAAATGATGCAGTCCTTGAGAGTCTTAAAGTGTCTCAAAAGTTATAAGAGGCATGTGACATTCAGCAGCTAAAATATGATGAGCTTGTGATTGGTATTTGTATGGAAGCATGGATTAAACACACTGATTGGTGTATAAGCATTGTGCTCATTACTTTGAGTCATATTATGTAGAACATTTTCATAAAAATGATAAAGTTTGGGTGAAAAAGAGCTGATAGCTTTTTAAAAGAGTAATTATGTTTATTGTCTTCTTCAAATTAGTAAATATATTGCACTACACACTACTTACATCTACACTTACATCCATACTCTGCAAACCATGACGAAAAACATGGCAGAGGGCACATCCCGTTGTACTAGTTATCAGAGTTTCTTCCCATTCCATTCACTTATGGAGCATGAGAATAATGATTTTCTGAATGTCTCTGTGCATACAAGTAATTATTCTAACCTTATCCTAATGATCGCTATGTGAGCAAAAAGTAGGGACTTGTAGTGTACTCCTAGAGACATCATTTACAGCCAGTTCTAGCAATTTTTAATAGACTTTCTTGGGATAGTTTATGTCTGTCTTCAATAGTCTTTCAGTTCAGTATCTCTGTGACCTCTCCCACAGATCAAACAAACCTGTGATCATTCATGCTGACCTTCTCTGTATACATTCAGTATCCCCTGTTAGACTTATTTGGTACAGGTTTCACACACTTGAGTAATATTCTAGAACCAGTTGCATGAGTGATGTGTAAGCAATTTCCTTTATAGATGGATTGCACTTCTCAGAATTCTACTAATAAACCAAATTCTACCACCTGCTTTACCCGTGACTGAAAACCTATGTGAGAATTCCATTTCATATCCCTACAAAGTGTTACACCTAGGTATTTGTGTGAGCTGGCCGGTTAAAAGTGGCTCACTGATATTACAATCATAGGATGCTAATTTTTTAAGAGCTGAATTTTACATTTCTGATCATTTAAAGCAAACTGGCAATCTTTGCACCACTTTGAAATCTTATCAAGATGTGACTGAATATTTATGCAGCTTCTTTCAGGCAGTACTTCATTCTGTGTAGCTGCAGCACCTGTAAAAAGTCTGAGGTTACAATTAATACTGAGTGCAGGGTCACTAATAAACAACATAGACAGCAAGGGTTCGAACACACTTCCGTGGGGCTCACCTGAAGTTACTTCTACATTCTGATGATGACTCCCCATCCAAGATACCATGCTGCATCCTTTGTATCAAAAACTCCTCAGTCCAGTCACAAATTTCACTTGGTACACCATACTACCATACTTTTGAAAATAAGTGTAGGTGTGATACTGAGTCAAATGTTTTTCAGAAATCAAAAGATACTTCATCTCCTTGACTGCCTCGATCCAAGGCTTTCAGTATGTCATGTGAGAAAAGTGCGAATTGGATTTCACGTGGTTGATGTCTTCAGAATCCATGCTGGTTGGCACTGACGAGGTCATTCTGTTCAAGATACCTCATTATGTTTGAGCTCGTAATATGTTCTAAGATTCTACAACAAATTGATGTCAAGGACATTGGACGGTAGCTCTGCGGATCACTTCTACTACCCTTCTTGTAGATGGGTGTGACCTGTGCCTTTTTCTAAGAACTGGGAACAGTTTTTTGTTTGAGGCATCTACAATAGATTATAATTTGAAGGAGGTCTAACTCAGCCACAAATCAGTATAGAATCTGACAGGGATTCTATCAGACCCTGGAGCTGTGTTCAGTTGTAACGATTTCAGCTGTTACTCAACACCACTGACAGTAATACCTATTTCATTCACCTTTCCAGTGGTACGAGGATTAAACTGGGGAAATTCTCCTGGGTTTTCCTTTGTAAACAAACATTTGACAATGGAGTTTAGCATTTCAGCTTATGCTCTGCTACTCTCAATTTCAGTTCCTGTCTCATTTGCTAGGGACTGGACGTTAACTTTGATGCCACTAGCAGCATTTACATACGATCACAATTTCTTTGGAATTTGTGACATATCATTTGACAATATTCTGCTACGGTAGATCCTGAAGGCATCACGCATTGCTCTGTTGACAGCCAAATGTGTTTCATTCAGCATCTGACTATCTATCTTTGTTTTACACCTATTATGCAGTTATCTCTGTTTCTTTAGAAGTTTCTGTACAATGACCGTATACCATGGAGGTTCCCTCCCATTATGAACTGTTCTACTGGGTACACATCTATCCAAATCATGGTCAATTCTTTTAAAATTGAGCCAGAGTTCCTCTAATACTCCTGCCCTGTGCTGAAAGTTTCAGTTTCCTTATTAAGATGTGAAACTACTGATTTTTTATCTAGTTTACTGAACATCTTTCTGCTTGTTTTAATCATCTTTGTACTTGGTAATCATTGTTGACACAACCGTATCACGATCGCTGATACCAGTTTTGATGTGGACATCCTCAAAGAGGTCAGGTCTATTTGCTGTCATAAGATCCAATACATTTCCATCATGAATGAAGTTCCTAATTATCTGTACAAGGTAGTTTTCTGAGAAGATATTTAGTACAGTTTCACAGGATGTCTTCTCACATCCACCACTAATAAAACTGTAATTTTTCCAATTAATTGTTGGATGATTAAAGCCCCACCACAGATTACAGTAGGACTGGGAAACTTACATATAAGTGAACTGAGATTTACACTAAAGCTTTCAGTTACATCAGGAGATGAGTCTGGTGGGCAATTATCATTTTATGCCCACCCCTGATACCGAGTCTTGCCCAAACCTGCAGCTTCAATTTCTATGTCAGTGGATTTGAGTTTCTTGTATCCTGCGACAAATACACCACCTCCATTTCCCATTTGCATATCCTTTTAATATTCACTTAATTTTTCCCAGAAATCTCACTGCTATTAATTTTAAGTTTCAACCAGCTTCCTGTACCTAGTATTATATGAGCTTCACTGCTTTTCATGAGTGCTTCAAACTCTGGCACTTTGTTGCGAATGCACTCACAGTTACCTTTAGGATTTTAATACCCTTCACCTGTGGGAGGCATTTCTTTTGATCTTACAGTGATAGTTTTGGGTTTCCCACTGCTAATATTATCTGGATTGGATGGAGAGTTGACTAATCTAAAAAACTCTTCTGTTTACCCCAAACACAGTCAGCTACCAGAGTAGCAGGCTCTGTAATGCACATCTGACCCATTTAAGGTCTACTTTCTAAAGCAGCCTATATTATTCCTCAGTGTTCAAGCTGTCTCCATGCCCAATTTCATAGCAGTCAGATCAGCAGTTTAGTCATGAGAGCATAACAGATTGCGTTACCATAAAATGGGGTGACTTGAGACACTTTTTAACTTCTTGGATGTGGTATTCACCTATAACTTCAATTAAATGTGCTTTTTTGTACCCTAAAAGTTTAGTCACTTCTTTTACTTTACCAGTTGATGTTCAAACTATGAATAAAATAATGCATTATCAGATAACATTAAAAAAATTAGCTGTCTCATGTCACCCTGTCACTGGTGTGCATCGAGACAACATTCAAGTTTAATGTGTGTATCATGTGAGAATATCACTGGGGTGACATAAGACACAAAGTATGACTTGCATTGATCTTGACATTCACATTGCAATAAAATCAGAGTGTATATAATTTTTTAAAAATATTTTTTTGTCATAAAACTCTTGAATAACATTTTAAAACAATCATACAGTTACCAGTAAAAATGTTTTTATTAAAATATTGTTAATTAAAAAAAACAGAATTTCTTTGCACTGCACCATGAACAGTTTAATTTAAAGTATAATATGTAAAACATTCTCGGTTTTCTTGCTGCGTCAATTTGGTAAAAAATCTCAAGCTTTCGACAATAGCCTCCATCATCATTGTCAGGAGCAACTGACTGTCTTCACCGTTGCTGTGGTGGCCTTATATAGCCCGTGGATGGCTTTTTATTGGTTAGCTCGTGATTGGTTGGCGATTATGTACTGCCATTGCAGGCGGTGTCAATGTCCATGCTGGTTGCACCACCACTTCTGTGAGAACGTAAATCCTGCAAGGAATGTCTCTGCTGCTTCCCTGCATTGAGCACTCATTTCCATGCACCACTCAGATAGTATCCACTATCATACTTAAAGTTCTTCTCGCTCATTCTTATTTCAACAGCCTCCTTAATTACAGAATCCCAGTGGGTGAAAGCATGGGACAAAATTTTTGTTTTCTCAAACAGTATTTTATGTTTGTTTGTGAAGCTGTGCTCTGCAATTTCTCCGGTTCCCTATTTTTAATATGCCGTTGGTGTTCTGCACAGTGGTCTAAAACGGTATGAATGGTCTGATCTATATAATTGCTTCCACACTCACAGGGAATATTATAAATTCCAGGGACCCTGAGGCTGAGACTGTCCTTAACAGGGCGCATCATCTTCTTAATTTTCTTAGGAGGATGAAAAATCGATCTTATACCCCGTCTACTCAGGACTATTCCTATTTTGCTGGATATATGAACACAAAGAGGAAGAACCGCAATCAGTGTTTCATCCTGTGAGTGTGCAGCATTTTCATGTTTCCTTTTTTTGGAGAATGGCCTTTACATTGCGTGCACCATTGCCATTCTTTCGGGACAAGTACTTCAGATAGTTAATTTCAGACTTCAAGTGCTCCTAGTCAGAAACAGTTTTTTCTCTATAAACCAATGTGTTAAAAATGGCTCTCTTCTAAACAGGATGATCGAAACTCTGTGCATTAAGGTATATCGGTTTGTGCCAGCTTACAGTACACAGTGTGTCCCATGCGTCCATATACTGGGACTCTGTTATTAAGGAGGCTGTTGAAATAAGAATGAGCAAGAAGAAGTTAAACAGTGATAGTGGATACTATCTGAGTGGTGCATGGAAATGAGCATTCGATGCAGAGAAGCAGCAGAGACATTCCTTGCAGGGTTTATGTTCTCACGGAAGCAGTGGCGCCACCAGCACAGACACTGACACCGTCTGCGATAGCAGTACATAATTGCCGACAAGTCATAAGCCGACCAATCAGAAACCATCCAAGGGCTGTATAAGGCCACCACAGCAGCAGTGAAGACAGTCAGTTGCTCCTGATGATGATGGAGGCTATAGTCAAAAGCTTGAGATTTTATCCCGAATTTATGCAGCAAGAAAACCGAGAATGTTTCACATATCAGTGCCATCACGAAAGACTTCGTTCTCATATTACTTTCCTCTATGGGGAGGATACTGCATGCCAGGGTCGTCAACTAGAGAAGCTGCACGTCAAATATGCACAGTTTCACAGTAATTTGGCATTCCTGCAATGCTGTCACTACAAAGTGATTACACCTAAGTTTGCTGTGGTTAAACACCATATCAAGTCGGTTAGAATGAAGAATGTATTACGGAAGGCAAGCCGGGCGGTCATCAAAGAAAGATTACCACACACAAGGTATGAGCTGGATTTGAATACACGAAGTCTATATAGTTGCCATATTTAGTTATACACAGTTCTCTCCCGTTTGACTGTGCTCATCAAAGAGCTCATCTTAGCAATACCTTGGCTAAACAAGAAAAGAAATTTGAGCAGCTTGCAGCTATGCAAAGATTGGAGTCATCATATGAAACAGCATGCACTCTCGTCAAGCTGTCAGACAAGAACCTGGACAAAGGAGCCATCACGGCCCTTAATAAAGGTTTGAATTTTGGTCCTACATCACGTAGGCTACCTTAGCCATCATGGATCTTATCAGTGGAGTATAACAGGCAGTGCAGCATCTTGCACAGGATGACACCGACGAAGTGAGACTTATTACCAGTTGCTTTTTGGCCTGAGCTAAGCCTCCCAGATCTAATATCAATAGAGAGGATAAGGAGGGGCTCCATTTTCTTCGGAGAGATGAAGATCTTGTCATATTACCAGCTGACAAAGGAAATGCCACCATAATTCTTAATATTACTGAATATCGTAGCAAAATGACATCACTGTTGGGGGACAGTATGAACAAATGTCTTAAATGGGACAACTTAGACATACATCAGAAAAACCATGGCACTATTGAAGAATTCTGGTCTGTCAGATGATGTTACGAAAAATCTCAGAGTCTGAGCTCCTTGACCTCCCAGGTTGTATGGACTACCGAATATCTACAAGGATAATGTTCCGTTGAGACATATTGTCAGTGCAATTGGTTCTCCCACCCACAAGATGGCCAAATACCTAACAAAGTTAATGACTCCTATCGCTGGCTGGTACAAAAATCACTCCCAGATGTTCATTGAGAAAATCAAATAGATTGGAGTTTGTCCAAATGACATTTTAGTCAGCCTGTATGTGATGTCGCTGTTCACAAAAGTTTCTGTGGAGGACACTGTGAAAATGCTGGTGGATCTTTTTCCTCCTAAAACCATAAAGTTGTTCCAGCTTGTGATGACAACCACCTACTTCTTGTATGGTAATAAATTTTATGAAATGATGGACGGTATGACGATGGGCTCTCCATTGTCTCCATCACTGGCTAACTATTTTTATGGAGAATTTTGAGGAACATGCATTAAATTCAGCTCCCCTCTGTCCATACTTATTTTATCATTATGTTGACGATATATTTATGGTCTGGCCACATGGCACAGAAGCTATTGAACAATTCATGAAACACGTGAACAGCATACATTCGAACATCTGGTTCACTGTTGAGATGGAGAAGGAAGGAAGACTGCCGTTCTTATATGTTTTAGTACAATGACAAGCAGACGGGCACCTCGGCTGCTCTATGTACCGTAAGCCAACACATACTGATTTATACCTTAATACACAGTTTCCATCATCCTGTTCAGAAGAGAGCCATTTTGAACACATTGGTATATAGAGCAAAAACTGTTTCCGATGAGGACCACTTGAAGTCTGAAATTAACCATCTGAAGTAGGTGTTCCGAACGAATGGCTATGGTGCATGCAATATAAAGGCAGCATTCTCCAAGAAAAGGAAACATGAAAATGCTGCACATTCACAGGATGAAACACCAATTGCGGTTCTTCCTTTTTGTGGTGCTTGAGATTTTATCCTGAATTGACACGGCAAGAAAACTGAGAATGTTTTACATATCAGTGCTGTCGTGAAAGACTTCGTTCTCATATTACAGTATAATATTAAATGAAAACTTCATCAGTCCATACCTAAGTTATTGAGGTGGAAATAGGGGGGCCTTTATTTCATGAGGGGTACACAAAACTCATATCATCCATATGGGGCCATACAAGAGTGTCGGAACTGCTCTTATACTATCTCATAAATTTCATCTTAACTTTTCTAGAGCCACCTCTAGAATTTTCGGAAATTGTTACCACTTTTCCCACAAAACACTTTTTAGTGCTTTTTAAGCACTTTTTACAGTCATTTCAATGAGCAGATAATCTCCTTCAGCTACGCTTTCATAGGAAACACTCTGTTGAACAACCCTGGAAATGAAGGGTTACTGTCACTGCCGTTAATGTCATTCATTAATGGGTCCTCAGGTTCATCACATTCTGCACTGCCATCATTGGTACTCAAATTCAGTCATGCTTCATTAGCCTCAATATTTGACACACACTTGCCTGGTTCAGTTTCTATTCTTCTCTTCTTCTGTTTTGGCATAGTACCATTTTTTTTGTCCCCGTAGCACAACCTCTTCAAAAGGTCGGTCATACTCCCCACCAGTTCTTCTTCAACTGAACTTCTGTCTTTATTGGTGTTACCATTGTTTGCACCCCTAGAAGGGGTTTGAGCCAGTATCTTCTAGCGATTCACAGGAAGGATACCACATTTTTCAAATCCTGACCTAATAATATCTCCTGCTGAGCCTTCAATTCTTGATAGCAACATTTTTAACATTGATGGGACTCTGCCCTTAAGCACTGCTCCTCTATATCCTTTCATCTTCCACTCCATCAAAATCTCGTACCAGTGTCGCTTGAATGGTCTGAAGAAAGCTACATCAAGAGGCTGACAAAGATCTGTAGAATTCCTTGGCAGGCAAATAAATTTTATATCTTCCTCTCTGCATTTTGCTATTTGAGTCTGAGGCATGTGAGATGATAGGTTGTCACCTATGAGTGCCCGTGGTGAATGTTACTTCTTTAAATATGGGTAGGTTATTGTCAAAAACCATTCTCCAAATGTCTTTTGGTCTATTCACCCAGATTTTGTATTCCTATAAGGTGCTCCCCTCGGGTCACCTGATGTCGAAGTGTCCCAAAGATTACTTGATTGATAAATGACAAAATGAGGAAGAAGTGTGCCATCTACTGCACATGTCATCATGAGGGATGTATAGGCCTTTGAAGAATTGAGAATAAAATCAGGGTGCTTGCAACCTCTTTTGACCACAGCATGCTTTCTGCCTGGATCATATGATAAATTTGTTTCATCAAAGTTGATGACATGCCAGCTTAATATTCTGCAGTTCAACTTGCAAATCATCAGAAAAGATGTTAATCAATTCCGGAGAAGCTTGTGCTCAACAATGTTTTATATTATCTGCAAACATCACAGACAACACAGTACTATGGCGACTCAGGAATGATCGCACCCACTCATCATCAGACATGTTGTTCCTGAATCTTGGGATGGTTTTCCCTTGCCTGTCAAGACAGTATTTAACTAAAAGTAAGTGGGAATCCCCATTAACTTACTGTAAGCATATTTTTCACTAAAGTGTCTTCTTCTGTTGAAGACAGAGTAGTTTGTCCAATTTTATTAGTACATTTTCCGTTAAGTGCACGAGAAAGCTTGGGCTTTTCTATAAAATATTTCTCGGCTGTTTTACAAAGGCTATAGCAGCACATTTTTACATCTTCAAGAGCCTTATCCAAATTTTCAAAGTTGCTACTTGCATATTTGCGTGTACCACCTCTTTTAACATAAACACGTAGCATTTCCTGTAAAAATAAAATTAAAAATTTTTAGTAGGAATGAGGTTATCTCTGCATAACAACTGTAACATGTCACCCCAGGTAAGGTTCTGATCAATATAAATAATCCTCATAATTTACACTTTAACAAAAATGTCACTTTTGTTGTTTTATATTCATGTCAGAGCCTTGAAGATACTCACCGCAAAGTTTCACTCATTGAAAATTATATTTAATGTAGTAAACAAAGAAAGTTCCGGAACAATTTTCAAAGTTGATATTTTACTTCCTGTTTACAAATCATTCATGGTGGCTGCCAACATTCTATTTTAAGAATAACTGTACCTCAGTCAGAAAGCTGATATTATGTGCAAACCAAACAAAGGATAAAATTTTGGTTATGTAAACTAAAAACTGGTAAGATGCAGAACTATAAATTTGTCATTTTGTCTCCAGTCACCCTGGTGTCTCAAGTCACCCCGTTATATGGCACTTCCAATTTTAAAATGTTAGAATGGATTACCATACTCGTTTTACTAATTTTTCTCCCTGTATTCTGTTCTGGTACTGCAAATGGTTGAAAGCAAAGGGAAACTACAGCCGTAATTTTTCCCGAAGGCATGCAGCTTTACTGTATGGTTAAATGATGATGGCATCCTCTTGGATAAAATATTCCGGAGGTAAAATAGTCCCCCATTCGGATCTCTGGCTGGGGACTACTTAGGAAAATGCCGTAATCATGAGAAACAAAACTGACATTCTAAAGATCAGAGCGTGGAATGTCAGATCCCTTAATTGGGCAGGCAGGTTAGAAAATTTAAAAAGGGAAATGGATAGGTTAAAGTTGGATACAGTGGGAGTTAGTGAAGTTCGGTGGCAGGAGGAACAAGACTTCTGGTCAGGTGAATACAGGGTTATAAATACAAAATCGAATAGGGGTAATGGAGGAATAGGTTTAATAATGAAAAAAAAATCTGGAGCATGGGTAAGCTACTACGAACAGCATAGTGAACGAATTATTGTAACCAAGATAGATACGAAGCCAATGCCTACCACAGTAGTACAAGTTTATATGCCAACTAGCTCCAAAGATGATAAAGAGATTGAAGAAATCTGTGATACGATAAAAGAAATTATTCAGATAGTGAATGGGAGACAAAAATTTAACAGCCTAAGGGACTGCAATTTTATAGTAGGAAAAGGAAGAAAAGGAAAAGTAGCAAGTGAATATGGAATGAGGGAAGGAAAGAAATAGGAAGCCACCTGGTAGAATTTTGCACAGAGCATAATTTAATCATAGCTAACATTTGGTTTAAGAATCCTGACGGAAGGCTGTACATGTGGCAGTGGCCTGGAGGCACTAGAAGATTTCAGATAGATTATACAATGGTTAGACAGAGATTTAGGTTTTAAATTGTAAGATGTATCCAGGGGCAGATGTGGACTGACCACAATTTATTGGTTATGAACTATAGATTAAAACTTAAAAACTGCAAAAAGATGGCATTTTGAGGAGATGGGTAAACTGAAAGAATCAGAGAATTTGAGAGAGAGCATTAGGGAACAATTGATAAGAATGGGGGAAAGAAATACAGTAGAAAAAGAATGGGTAGCTTTGAGAGATGAAATAGGGAAGGCAGCAGGGGATCAATAAGGGAAAAAGTCAAGGACCAATAGAAATCCTTGGTTAACAGAACGGATATTGAATTTAATTGAGGAAAGGAGAAAATATAAAACTGCTGTAAATGCAGCAGGCACAAAGGAATAAAAACGTCTCAAAAATGAGATCAACGGGAAGTGGAAAATGGCTACGCAGGGATGGTTAGATGACAAATGTAAGGATGTAGAAGGATACATCACTAGGGCTAAGATAGATACAGCCTACAGAAAATTTAAAGAGACCTTTGGTGAAAAGAGACCTACCTGTATGAATATAAAGAGCTCATGTGGCCAACCGGTTCCAAGCAAAGAAGGGAAACTAGAAAGGTGGAAGGAGTATATAGTGTGTCTATACAAGGGAAATGTACTTGAGGGTAATATTATGGAATTGGAAGAGGACATAGATCAAGATGAAATGGGAGATATGATACTGCATGAAGGATTTGACAGAGCATTGAAAGACCTAAGTCGAAACAAGGCCCCGAGTGTAGACAGCATTCCATTAGAACTACTGATAGCCTTGGGAGAGCCAGCCACGAGAAAACTCTACCATTTGGTGAGCAAGATGTATGAGACAGGCGAAATACCCTAAGACTTCAAGAAGAATATAAAATTCCAATCCCAAAGAAAGCAGGGGTTGACAGATGTGAAAATTACCAAACTATCAGTTTAATCAGTTACAGCCGCAAAATACTGACACGAATTCTGTACAGACGAATGTAAAACTAGTAGAAGCCGACCCCGGGGAAGATCATTTTGTATTCCGTTGAAATGTTGGAACACGCTAGGCAATACTGACCCTACAACTTATCTTGGAAGATTATGGAAAGGCAAACCTACCGTTGTAGCATTTGTACACTTAAAGAAACCTTTTGACAATGTTGACTGGAATACACTCTTTCAAATTCTGAAGGTGGCAGGAGTCAAATACATGGAGTGAAAGGCTATATACAATTTGTACAGAAATCAGATGGTAGTTATAAGTGTCGAAGGGAATGAGAGGGAAGCAGTGGTTGGAATGGGATTGAGACAGGGCTGAAGCCTATCCCCGATGTTATTCAATCTGATACTGCGCAAGCAGTGAAGGAAACAAAAGAAAAATTCCGAGTAGGAATTAAAATCCATGGAGAAGAAATTGAAACTTTTTGAAGTTCGCTGATGACATTGTAATTCTGTAAGAGACAGCAAAGGACTTGGAAGAGCAGCTGCACGGAATGGACAGTGTCTTGAAAGGAGGATATAAGATGAACATCAACAAAAGCAAATCGAGGATAATGGAATGTAGTCAAATTAAGTCGGGTGATGCTGAGGGAATTAGATTAGGAAATGAGGCACGTAAAGTAGTGAAGGAGTTTTGCTATTTGGGGAGCAAAATAACTGATGATGGTCGAAGTAGAGAGCATATAAAATGTAGACTAGCAATGGCAAGGAAAGCATTTCTGAAGAAGAGAAATTTGTTGACACTGAGTATAGATTTTAAGTATCAGGAAGTCGTTTCTGAAAGTATTTGTATGGAGTGTAGCCATATATGGAAGTGAAACATGGATGATAAATAGTTTGGACAGGAAGAGAATAGAAGCTTTCGAAATGTGGTGCTGCAGAAGAATGCTGAAGATTAGATGGGTAGATCACATAACTAATGAGGAGGTATTGAATAGAATTGGGGAGAAGAGGAGTTTGTGGCACAACTTGACAAGAAGAAGGGACCGGTTGGTAGGACATGTTCTGAGGCATCAGGGGATCACAAATTTAGCATTGGAGGGCAGCGTGGAGAGTAAAAATCGTAGAGGGAGACCAAGAGATGAATAAACTAAGCACATTCAGAAGGAAAATGTAGACTGGCAACAGGAAGGAAAGAGTTTCCAAAGAAGAGAAGTTTATTAACATCGAGTATAGATTTACGTGTCAGGAAGTCGTTTCTGAAAGAATTTGTATGGAGTGTAGCCATGTATGGAAGTGAAACGTGGACGATAAACAGTTGAGACAAGATGAGAATAGAAGCTTTCGAAATGTGGTGGTACAGAAGAACACTGAAGATTAGATGGGTAGATCACTTTACTAATGAGGATGTACTGAACAGAATTGAGGAGAAGAGGAATTTGTGGCACAACTTGGCTACAAGAAGCGATCAGTTGGTATGACACGTTTTGAGACATCAAGGGATCGCCAATTTAGAATTGGCGGGAAGAATGGAGGGTAAAAATCGTAGAGGGAGACCATATGGAGGGTAAAAATCGTAGAGGGAGACCAAGGTATGAATACACTAAGCAGATTCAGAAGGACGTAGGTTGCAGTAGTTACTCAGAGATGAAGAACCTTGGACAGGATAGGGTAGCATGGAGAGCTGCATCAAACTAGTCTCTGGACTGAAGACCATAACAACAACACATTCTGTTGATATACTGTTCCCATTATATATGCCCTCACGCTTTTATTCATTGATACAGTTTATATTAATTTCTTTTCTTCTGTTTTGTGTGTGACCTTTAACTTTCGGTAAAAATGAATTTCAGTCGACTGTATTATTCTTTTGTGTATCTTAGTTAATTTCCAGGATTCGCTTCTTGTATGTGAGAATAGGGGTATGCATTTATTTGCGAAATATTAGTTTTTTTATTCTTTCTTATTTTGCCATCCAGTGTTCCGTGTATGGAGCTACATATCATAAAATGACAGGCGTGACGCGTTTCTATATGGAGTTGAACAATTCACTTCGATACAAATTGGGTTTTATCTGGCCATAAATATGAAACAAGTCGCTTTTTTTTACGATTTATTCCTGTGAGGGTACATCGGTGAGCCAGTGTAAAAACCAGTAGTAGCTACATACTGTGTTTATTTGTGTACATAGCTTAATGATGCACGTCATAAGAAGCAATCTGATGCGAATACCACAACCCACAAGGCAGTGCACTCACCAGTACACTTGGTCCACAAGATAATGCTTCTGTAACACTCCCATCTAAAGATGAGCCTGCAGTGGCTCGAAAACATGTTCATGGTGGAATAAATCGTAAAAAAGCGACTGGTTCCTAATTTATTACAAAATGAACGCCAGTTTAAATCACAATCGCACTTCTTCTAATCTTTTTCCACAATTGATATACTAAAATCGCATCGAATTTCGATATATTTTGACTTCGCCATATCGATATATCGTCTAAAGCAAAAATTCAGCGGTTGCGATTTGAATTACAATTGTTACCTACTGGCTACTACACTTGTCACTTGACAATTCACAATATACAACTGTGCTGTTTAGTGCATGTGGCATTGTGATGTGTGTTTTTGGAGGATTTGTGGATGTTGTTGGATATTGAATGGATACTTTGGCAACAACGAATGAGCACGGGATACGTGTTGTGCATGAAGGTACGATGTTTGTTTTTAAATATTAAAGTTCATTTTTTGTGTTGTGACTTTTATACTTATTGCCCGCTTCTTGAACGGATCATGAAATAATTGGTCTTTTGAAATTATTTGTGACTTCTAATTCGTCAGTAATTATCATTCTTAGAGTCTAAAATCTCGATGTGTTTCATGACTTGTATTATTGTTCTGCTCCACGTAATGTTTGGAAATTAATTTGTGAAACAAATGCTGTTACGCCACATTATGTAGGGAATGAGTATGTTAGTTAATAAGCTGTATTAACTCGGTCGTGAAAAATTTTACTATGCAGCTCATGAGGTAGTTATAAATACCCAAGAGCAGTGATAAACAAAGTAACAATTGTAACCAGAAAAAAATGTAAGACCAATAAAGTAAGTTATTCCTATCATGTCGGTAGAAAATATTTCTCGTATTAACATTTTTCTCTATTCTGATTTGAAAGAAATAAAATTAGTTAGTTCTCGAACTTGTTAAATGATGGTATATGAAAATTGTCGAATTAAGGGGAGGATCTGTTGCAAAGGAACTTTTTGACTATGTGAATGAAGTGGTGTGTAGTTTGTGACACCCCAGAAGAAAACATGATAGGTTGAACTGAAGAATTTTCTGGATTGCATTGTGAAAATATGGTGTTTTGTTCTCTTATTGTTAGTGAATGTATCGCGTCAGATGGCACATCATCATTATGCCACTGAACGAAGCACAATCTGCTCTCGGAAGGTTCAGTTAACCTCAATAAGCTGTTTCCATAAACTCGGAGATGTGTTGTGATGAATTATAGTGACCTGTGTACCACAATCAATTGTAAATGGTATTAACACTATAATAATTACTGTCCGTGCACATAGCTGTAGGCTACTTGATATTATATAGATTAGGGTTAACTGGTCTTGAGACACAATGGCCTTGTGAAACAGACTAAAATGGATCCTGTATGAGTAGTTTTTTTGAGGAGACCAAGAGAGAATTTCTCAAATGGGTTTTTGTTGATAAGTGAACAAATTATGGATCATTCACTGTATTGTGTTAAGACTATTGATGAAGTTCATGAAAAGCTTTGCCTACAGTCAGCAAATATTTGAAGTTCAAGAAAAAGTTCCACAAAACATGTGACAGTTCATAATGTTGTCTAAAAACTACAGATATATCTGGTCCCTCTCTCCCACACACACACACACAATACCAGTGGCAGTTGCTGTCTCTTGCAGTTAAATATTTAATTTCCAATTGGAACACTTAAAAGGCTTTTGTTTCTGTCTTTCCAGAAGTTTGCTAGAAGCATGAGCTAGCCACAAGTGAATCTGTTTGCCCTCTGCATGAAAGAAACTGTTTGCCTTTCTGTGTATCTTTTTATCAGCAGCAGTTTGTGGATGTACAGGATTTATGCTAGACCATCTTAGAACTAAGATCCACTCCAGGAACTAAACTTTTCTTGTGAGGAATTATACATTGTGCAGTTACTACTGTCTGGCCTGTAATTCCTGTATTAATGGGGCATTTCACAATGTATTTTTCGTTATGCATGTGACATTTAAAAGTTAACTTACCATTGCTCTTACCATTTAACAGTTATGTATCTTTTAATTTCTAAATTATTATAACAACTAATACAGTTAGCATAACCACAAATGACAAACTAAAATTTATTTTTCCATATGAAATAAATTGTTATACATTTGGTAGACATGTGGCAGAGAAGAGACATGGGAAAAACCTGTTTCGGTGATTTGAGAAAGTCTTCCAAAGTCTTCTTACCAGTTTAGTGTGGAATATTTGCCTGGTAGCCAGAACCTTTCATTATGATGCTGTATTTCTGTATTTATGCTACTTGTTATATATTATTATAGATGTTAGTGCACATTAAGCATGTGACACTTTTTCCTTGAGAAACTTCATTGCCATAGAGCTTAAAAAATGATTGAAATATATCCCAAGAATGCTATAAAACAACAGTGAAGGCTTATTTATTCTATGAACTTATTGCGCAAACCCATTATGATACCGAGGCATCACAAAAAGATGTGGGAATGAGGCCACATTCATAAAACAGACATTAAACATCAAAAACACAACAGCTTACATAAGGATGCATTTATAAACACATTAAATATCAAATAAAACAACACTATACTTTAATTACTTAACATGTATTGTACCCAGAAAACCCAACAACAAAAATCAGTTCATCCCTCCTGCCAAGTGATGGTTTAGAGAACATATTGTGCTTGTCATCTAGTCACACGAAGGTGTTTTTTTTAGTTTTTCATAAAATTAGTCTCCTCCATCTCATCATCTACATCTGATGTAAGAACAGAGATATCATTTATGCCTATATGAGACTGAGGATTGATTATATCTGGTATCATGGATATAGAAAACCTCAATCGCATCACAGACACACTGTACAGTGTTATCAGATTTGTCTTTGAAGTGTGAGAGATGGACCCTAGATTTAGCCAGTATTATAGAGTAAGAATCGGTTTGTCACATTCCCAACAAAATGAAATTTACACTTCACATTTCAGAAACAAACATAATTAGGTGAGAATTGTTTAAGTAAACTCAGTTGATGATGTTATAAGTTCTCAATACAGAAGGAACTTTTTACAGCTTCAACACAGAAAAATTAGCATAAACTGTCGAGCATGTGTCTAGAATTGCATGTCAAAACATTGTTGGTAGCCATTTTGAATGATTGGAGCAATGTTGCCAGATTTGATTCATGAATGCTAGGTTTTAATGTGAAATAGAAGCTTAATTAATTAGGTTTGTTCTGTACACCGTTTTTTGCTGATATGCTGGCAGCATTTCTGATATTAAGTGGTAATAGGGGAAGTCAACTGCTTGTAGCCATAATAGTAGTATTTTGCAGTCAGCTATAAAGTAGCAACAGTGGAACAGCCACAGAGCCCTCAGTTGATTCCTGTGGTCTACTAAAACAGGAAGAAAGTCATAAGAGGCAGATAGTAAACTTTGTTAGTATCATGACTGCTGAGGATTTTTGAGAATTTACTGTTACACCATGTGATCGAAAGCATCCAGACACCTGGCTGAAAAGACATAAAAGTTTGTGGCGCCCTCCATGGGTAATGCTGGAATTCAGTATGGTGTTGGCACACCCACCGTTAGCCTTGATGACAGCTTCCACTCTCGCAGGCATACGTTCAGTCAGGGGCTGGAAGGCTTCTTGGGTAATGGTAGTCCATTCTTCATGGAGTGCTGCACTGAGGAGAGGTATCGATGTTGGTCGGTGAGGCCTGACACGAAGTCAGCGTTACCAATCACCCCAGAGGTGTTCTATAGGATTAAGATCAGGATTCTGTGCAGGCCAGTCCATTACAGGGATGTTATGGTCGTGTAACCACTATGCCACAGGCCGTGCATTAACGGGTTCTCGATTGTGTTGAAAGCTGCAGTTGCCATCTCCGAATTGCTCTTCAATAGTGGAAAGCAAGAAGGTACTTAAAACACCAATGTAGGCCTGTGCTGTGATAGTGCCATGCAAAACAACAAGGGGTGCAAGCCCCCTCCATGAAAAACACAACCACACCATAATATCACCGCCTCCGAATTTTACTGTTGGCATTACACACGCTAGCAGATGATGTTCACCGGGCATTTGCCATACCCATAGCCTGCCATCGGGTCGCCACATTGGTACCGTGATTTGTCATTCCACACAACGTTTTTCCACTGTTCAATCGTCCAACATTTATGCTCCTTAAACTAAGCGAGGTATTGTTTGGCATTTACTGGCGTGATGCGTGGCTTATAAGCAGCCACTCGACCATCAAATCCAAGTTTTCTCACCTCCCTTCTAACTGCCGTAGTACTTGCAGTGTCTCCTGATGCAATTTGGTGTGATGGCCTGGATAGATGTCTGCCTATTACACATTATGACCCTCTTCAACTGTCTGCGGTCTCTGTCAGTCAACAGACAAGGTCGGCCTGTACACGTTTGTACTGTACATGTTCCTTCACGTTTCCACTTCACTATCATATTGGAAACAGTGGACCTAGGGATGTTTAGGAGTGTGGAAATCTTGCGTATAACGTATGACACAAGTGACACCAAATACCCTGACTACGTTTGAAGTCTGTGAGTTCCGTGGAGTGCCCCATTCTGCTCTCTCACGATGTCTACTGACCACTGAGGTCGCTGATATGGAGTACCTGTCAGTAGGTGGCAGCACAATGCACCTAATATGAAAAATGTGTTCTTAGGGGTGTTGGGATACTTTTGATCACAAAGTGTATCATTTAATCAAATTTAGTTGAAATTACATGCTCAAGGCTAATTGAGTAGAGCTATGTACATGTCAGTCACTCACTTTGAATGATTGTGATGGTTCTTGGAGGCCTAATGAGACAATGTGTTAGCATATGAAAAAAACCTCATTGTCGTCTCTCTCTCTCTCTCTCTCTCTCTCTCTCTCTCACACACACACACACACACACACACACACACACAAACCATTCACATTTAGATTGTGGAAGTCTGGCGAATGATATTTTCTGACAGTTTTCCTCGGTGATCTTTAAACTCAACTCTAGATCATTGCTGTGCTGTAGTCATCAGCACAACAGTGATTATCTTCATCATTTCTGCCCTCAATTGTTTTTGAGTGAATATAAACTATTTATAGTCATCCAAATTATCCTACTTTAGACATGGACTTGAAAAAAATTAAATAAGCCTGGTGAGATAACAAAGAATTATTAATGTGACATGATTGACGAAAGATAGTTTATGCTTACTTTTTCATGAAATTGTCAGAGATTTCATATGCTAGTTTGCGGAAGAGAAGATTTTAACGATAAATTTTCAGGTCTGAAATTGCCAACAACATAAACAATATTTTGAGGATAGTAATTTCATTTGTTTACTTCAATTTCTTGCTAGAATTGCTGCTCATTGTATGGTTCTTCAGAATCGCACAAATGCCCCAGATCAATCGTGCTAGTGATTATACACTGCAGGCTCTGTGTTCTGTTTTTATGATGCAATGTGGCAATATATCCATATTCTTGTCTGACTAGTATCTGCTCCATGTTCTGGTTTGATGCAGCTCTCCATGCTACTCTATCCTGTGCAAGCGTCTTCATCTCCCAGTACTTACTGCAACCTACATCCTTCTGAATGTGCTTAGTTTATTCATCTCTTGGTCTCCCTCTACGATTTTTACTCTCCACGCTGCCCTCCAATGCTAAATTTGTGATCCCCTGATGCCTCAGAACATGTCCTACCAACCGGTCCCTTCTTCTTGTCAAGTTGTGCCACAAACTCCTCTTCTCCCCAATTCTATTCAATACCTCCTCATTAGTTATGTGATCTACCCATCTAATCTTCAGCATTCTTCTGCAGCACCACATTTCGAAAGCTTCTATTCTCTTCCTGTCCAAACTATTTATCATCCATGTTTCACTTCCATACATGGCTACACTCCATACAAATACTTTCAGAAACAACTTCCTGATACTTAAAATCTATACTCAGTGTCAACAAATTTCTCTTCTTCAGAAATGCTTTCCTTGCCAATGCTAGTCTACATTTTATATGCTCTCTACTGCGACCATCATCAGTTATTTTGCTCCCCAAATAGCAAAATCCATCTACTACTTTAAGTGTCTTATTTCCTAATCTAATTCCCTCAGCATCACCCGACTTAATTCGACTACATTCCATTATCCTCGTTTTGCTTTTTTTTATGTTCATCTTATATCCTCCTTTCAAGACACTGTCCATTCCGTTCAACTGCTCTTCCAAGTCCTTTGCTGTCTCTGACAGAATTACAATGTCATTGGCGAACCTCAAAAAGTTTTTATTTCTTCTCCATGGATTTTAATACCTACTCTGAATTTTTCTTTTGTTTCCTTTACTGCTTGATCAGTATACAGATTGAATAACATTGGGGAGATGCTACAACACTGTCTCACTCCCTTCCCAACCCCTGCTTCCCTTTCATGCCCCTCGACTCTTATTACTACCATCTGGTTTCTGTACAAATTGTAAATAGCATTTCGCTCCCTGTATTTTACCCCTACCACCTTCAGAATTTGAAAGAGAGTATTCCAGTCAACATTGTCAAAAGCTTTCTCTAAGTCTACAAATGCAAGAAATGTAGGTTTGCATTTCCTTATTCTTTCTTCTAAGATACGTCGTAAGGTCAGTATTGCCTCACGTGTTCGAATATTTCTACGGAATCCAAACTGATCTTCGCCAAGGTCGGCTTCTACCAGTTTTTCCATTCGTCTGTAAAGAATTCACGTTAGTATTTTGCAGCTGTGACTTATTAAACTGATAGTTCGGTAATTTTCACAACTGTCAACACCTACTTTCTTTGGGATTGGAATTATAATATTCTTCTTGATTTCTGCTCACCAGATGGTAGAGTTTTGTCAGGACTGGCTCTCTCAATGCTGTCAGTAGTTCTAATGGAATGTTGTCTACTCCCGGGGCCTTGTTTCGGCTCAGGTCTTTCAGTGCTCTGTCAAACACTTCACGCAGTATCATATCTCCCATTTCATCTTCATCTACATCCTCTTCCATTTCCATAATATTATCCTCAAGTACATCACCCTTGTATAGACCCTCTAGTTGCTCCTTTCACCTTTCTGCTTTCCCTTCTTTGGTAAGAACTGGGTTTCCATCTGAGCTCTTGATATTCATACAAGTGGTTCTCTTTTCTCCAAGGGTCTCTTTAATATTCCTGTAGGCAGTATCTATCTTACCCCTAGTGAGATAAGCCTCTACATCCTTACATTTGTCCTCTAGCCGTCCCTGCTTAGCCATTTTGCACTTCCTGTCGATCTTATTTTTGAGACGTTTGTATTCCTTTTTCCCTGCCTCATTTACTGAATTTTTATATTTTTTCCTGTCTTAAATTAAATTCAATGTTTCTTCTGTTACCCAAGGATTTCTACTAGCCCTCGTCTTTTTACCTACTTGATCCTCTGCTGCCTTCACTACTTCATCCCTCAGAGCTACCCATTCTTCTTCTACTGTACTTCTTTCCCCATTGCTGTCAATTGTTCAGTTACGCTCTCTCTGAAACTCTGTACAACCTCTGGTTTAGTCAGTTTATCCAGGTCCCATCTCCTTAAATTCCCACCTTTTTGCGGTTTCTTCAGTTTTAATCTACAGTTCATAACCAATAGATTGTGGTCAGAGTCCACATCTGCCCCTGGAAATGTCTTACAATTTAAAACCTGGTACCTAAATCTCTGTCTTACCATTATATAATCTATCTGATACCTTTTAGTATCTCTGAGATTCTTCCATGTATACAACCTTCCTTTATGAGTCTTGAACCAAATGTTAGCTATGATTAAGTTATGCTCTGTGCAAAATTCTACCAAACAGCTTCCTCTTTCATTTCTTACCCCCAATCCATATTCACCTACTACGTTTCCTTCTCTCCCTTTTCTTACTCTCGAATTCCAGTCACCCATGACTATTAAATTTTCGTCCCCCTTTCACTGCCTGAATAATTTCTTTTATCTCATCATACATTTCATCAATTTCTTCATCATCTGCAGAGCTAGTTGGCTTATAAACTTGTACTACTGTAGTAGGCGTGGGCTTCATGTCTATCTTGGCCACAATAATGCGTTCACTATGCTGTTTGTAGTAGTTTACCCGCAATCCTATTTTTTTAATTCATTATTAAACCTACTTCGGCATTACCCCTATTTGATTTTGTATTTATAACCCTGTATTCACCTGACTAAAAGTCTTGTTCCTCCTGCCACTGAACTTCACTAATTCCCACTATATCTAACTTGAACCTATCCATTTCCCTTTTTAAATTTTCTAACCTACCTGCTCGATTAAGGGATGTGACATTCCACGCTCTGATCCGTAGAACGCCAGTTTTCTTTTGCCTGATAACGACGTTCTCTTGAGTAGTCCCCGCCCGGAGATCCGAATGGGGGACTATTTTACCTACCGGAATAATTTACCCAAGAGGACGCCATCATCATTTAACCATACAGTAAAGCTGCATGCCCTCGGGAAAAATTAAGGCTGTAGTTTCCCCTTGCTTTCATCCTATAGTATAATATTAATTTATTATTCCTCAACCAAGCCGAAATCCAAATCAGGACTTTGCACTGAAAGCACATTTATTATGAACACTGACATTCAGGCAGAATAGAATAGAACTCTTGGGCAGAATGGGGTTTTATTTAGGCAAGCATAGAATATCCCAAGATACTCAAACATGACAAATGTCAGATACTTTGAGAACTTCCCAGGAAAGAATACTAAATAACAAATAATTGCTGGTTGTTAGGTTTGAACGGGTGAGCCACAGCACTCCAACCAGGAATGCTAACTGCTACACCACACTGCAGGGTCATTCCACGTGTCCTAGGGCTCCCAGCTCGACCATCGTCAATTCCGATGAAATTTGTGCAGGATGTACCTGAGGGCCCTACATGAACTTGTGCAAAGTTTCAGGCTCACACGTAACTTGGTTGAGGTGCTAGAGCCATTTTCGTGAAGACCACTTTTACAGACACCGAAAAGTCGTCAAGTTTGGCATTCCACTATGTAAAAGAGTTCTTGCTCTTGCTTCTGGGTATAGTGGTACAACTTTGTGTGCTCTATGTTGTAAGTAGAGTTCAGAAAGCAATGCATTTGACATAATCTCAGTTCAAAGTGGGCAACAAATCATGTCTGTCTGGGTGTTTAGTATATCACAAATTTAGGGCTGACTTGTATGTTTAATTACTGTGCTACCGTCCTGTAAATTTGCTATAAAACATGAATGTATCAAAATATACCCTTGTTCAAAGTCATGTATCTCAAAATGGACACCTACCACCTTACATTCATTAACACCATTCAACATTATTTTAGAAAAACTTATTTTCATTTTGATGCCTCTTTGGGTAAGATGCAAAAATGTCCCCTAAAATTTGGAATTTTGTTGATTATGTCTTCATTGTTTAAATATTCATTTTGCTGTTTATACGGTGATTTTAAACCTGTTTGTGACAGGTTCATTGCTAAATTGAACCATTTAACTGTACTAGAGACTGCTACATAATTTTTGGAAAGCTGAATGCTTATTAATTTTATTTCATTTCTTTATTTAGGACTCGACAATTTGAGTTTAGTGTCTGAAGCATATCAAGTTGTTGCTAAAATGGAAGAACAAGAGCAAGTTAGTGTATATAGATTTGGAAATACTGATTCCAAATGCTATTTAACGACATATAGTGCCCTAAAAGAACTGAAAGCTGTAAAGCAACTTTCCTTAGAGCAACAAGAATTACTTACTAGACGGAGTGGTTTACACTCAACTGAAAATACTCAACTATGCTTCTATCATGAAGCTTTACTATTAAAAAGATTTGAATTTTTGCAAAGGTCATGCTGCAACGCATTTGGCAAGAAAAACCTTACTACACGAAAAGCTTGCACTCTATCAACATAGAAACAGCTGACTGAAATATTCACAAAGAGATGTATCAGTCAAATGAAGATGATGAGACTAATGTTGGTCACAATTTGAATACAACCTTAACATCTGTTGGAAAATCACCATTAAAATTTCAACGAATTGGTGCAAGGGATACAAAAGGATATGCAAAGTGCAAAATACATCAAGTTGAAGGTGCAATTATTAAGAAAATTGCAGAAGTGGGAGGACTTGATCCCAGTGAATTGGAACAACCATCCACAAGCAAGCAATGCCTGACTTGTTCAGATAACATTGAGCTGATCCAAGAATTGAAAGAAAAATTACATATATCAAATAATAGCGAGAAAATTCAAATTTTGACCTTAGTTCCCCAAAGCTGGTCTATCAAAAAGACTATGAAAGAATTTTGTGTTTCAGAAAGAATGGTAAGGAAGGCTAGAAAGTTAAAAGCTGAACAGGGAACATTGGCACAGCCCAAAGGTAAATGTGGGGAAAAAGCTTTCTGAGGATGTGGGGGCAAGAGCCATACATCATTTTTATGATGAAGAGTTTAGTCGGATTTGTCCAGGAAAAAAAGGACTGTATTACTGTTCAGATAGATGGAGAAAAGGTTAAAAAACAGAAATACTTATTACTGAGTAACTTAAAAGAAATGTTTGTTGCGTACCGCAATAAAAATGGACCAGATATTGGATTTTCCAAATTTTGTGAATTAAGGCCAAAGTGGTGTGTGACTGTAGGCACAGCTGGTTCATATTCAGTTTGTGTTGGCACAATACATCAAAATGTGAAACTAATGTTGGCACATAGCCCAATAAAAGAAGATTACAAAATTTTACTGAGCAAAATTGTCTGTAATTTGGAAACAAAGGATTGCATGCTTTATCGCTGTGAAGTATATCCAGGAACAGAAGCTCTAAATGAGTATTTGGTAAGCGCTTTTGCAGATATTGATCTTGAGGATACAATTCAGTTCAAACAATGGACTCACACTGATAGAGATACACTTGAAACCAGAGAAATGACAGTTGAAGAATTCATTGAACTATTAGTTACAAAACTGTTGGCCCTTTCTACTCACCACGAAATTGCAAAGCATCAGAGCAAGCATTTGCAGTTCACTAAAGAAGGTCTCAAACCAGGAGAATTGATTATATTAATGGATTTTGCAGAAAATTGCTCCTTTATCGTCCAAGACGCAGTGCAGGGATTACCACTGTGAAAATAGTCAAGCTACAATACATCCATTTGTAATTTACTACAAAGGTAATGAAGATCTAAAGAGTGTCAGTTACTGCATAATCAGTGATTGCCTCCGACATGACACATCTGCAGTGCATGTGTTTTTAATGTACTTAATCAAATCCCTTAAGTGCATTTTTAAAGAAATTAAGCATATTCATTATTTTAGCGATGGTTCTGCAGAACAGTACAAAAATTTTAAGAGCTTCCTAAATCTTTGCCATCATCAAAAAGATTTTGGCATTACAGCAGATTGGAATTTTTTCGGAACAAGCCATGGGAAATTACCATGTGACGGAATTGGGGGCACAGTTAAGTGTCTAGCAGCAAGAGCTAGCCTTCAATGCCCAATTGGCAACCAAATCTTAACACCAACCGATCTGTTTGAATACTGAAAAAAAAAAAAAATGTTCATGGCATTGAATTTATTTATATTAATAAATAAATTATTGTAGATGCAAAAATTGATCAAGAGAAACGTTTTGAGGATGAATGTACGGTGTCTGGTACAAGAGATCATCACCATTTTGTGCCAGTTGATGAAAAACAAGTGTCAAATGATACATTGTCCTTTATAGCAAATGTTAACTGACATGCTAAAATTGCTACTAAACATGTTGCCATTAATGAACTACAGTCTGGCCAGTATGTTGCTTGCGTTTATGATGGAAAATGGTAGATAGGAAATATCTGTGAAGTTTCATGTGAAGAAAAAGATGCCTTGATTAATTTCATGTATACTCACGGAACTGCTCAATCATTTCATTGGCCTACTAGAAGAGACATATGCTGGATCCCAGAACAACAGATAATTGCAGTCATACCAGTTCCAGCTGCTTCAATGATGGGGCGACAATACAGTTTGCCGGAAGCAATAGTTTTGGACATCAGCAAAAAATTTAAAACAATTAACAATTGAAGAATTCTGTATTACGCCTTGGGAACCACAGAGAGACCCAAAAAAGGCTTGGGAACCTGCTAGATACTTACATTCAGACTTGGGAACCTGCTAGATATTCGCATTCCGGCTTGGGAGCCTGCTAGACACCCATTTTTGGGCTTGGGAATCTGCAGTAAAGAAACTTGCATGGCTATCGGGCCCCTTGACGATGGGGTTACCAGTCTTGAGATTGGTAGTGGCATAGCCACCATGGACCAACGCAAGGATTTTCTGAATTACCAAAAAAAGTCAATAGTTTAGGCGAATTTTTAGCACCTAACCCAAAGAGACACCAAAATGAAAATAAGTATCTCTAATAGAATGAAATGTACTCTGTTGAATGGTGTTAATGAATGTAATGTGGTAGGTTTTGAGATACATGACTTTGAACACGGGTATATTTTGATACATGTTTTTTAGCAAATTTACAGGATGGTAGCACAGAAATTAAACACACAAGCCAGGCCAAAATTTGTGATATACTAAACACCCAGACAAACAGTAGTACAAGCTAGGCCAAAATTTGTGATATACTAAACACCCAGACAAACAGTAATTCGGCAAAAGACCAGGTCCATAATGCACTTTCTCCACTACTTATGCCTCGTTAAACTATGGGGCAAATTTCTCGTGACATGATTTGTTGCCCACTTTGAACTGAGATTATGCCAACTTCTCAACTCTACTTGCAACATTTGTGTTTAGAGCACACAAAGTTGTACCACTGTACCCAGAAGCAAGAATCTAGCTCTTTTACATTAGGAACAGTGGAATGCCAAACATGACGATTTCTTCACGACTTTTCGGTCTCTGTAAAAGTAGTCTTCACAAAAATGGCTCTAGCACTTCAACCAAGTTACAGGTGAGCCTGAAACTCCGTCAGGTACATCCTGTACAAATTTCATCAGAATTGAAGATGGTCGAGCTGGGATCATCTTCTAAACTGGGACACTTGACATGGAAGGACCCTGTGTACAGCTCAGCTTGAGGCATCGCACCCCCTCCTGAAGAAATCATGATCTGCAGTTTAATTTCTCATTGGAGTTGACTACAGCAGTCTGGTTCTAGATCTTGTCCACTGTAGGCCAGCACTGATGGATCTTCACAGTGTGATAGTGTTGTCATATCCTCTTCACTGTGATGAGCATCAATGGTTGCCCCTTCGAAAATTTATGGTAATCAAGTGAGTTTTTAGTTTCCTTGAATAAGAAGCCCTCATTGTCAGCGCCTCAGGACTGTAGTAAGGACTCATACAGAGAATGCCGGCGATGTCTCTGCACTTAAGTCGTCTTGAAGAAGGGTCATAATCCTCAACATATGTGATGTCCAGTAAGTGTTGAAGGATACAGTATGGCCCAAAGTAGCACTTTAGCAACTTCTCAGGTTGTCTTACTTTCCGCACGGGTGTAAGAATCCATGCTAAGTCTCCTGGACTGAATCTCACTGGTCCATGCTTGGTATTATAGCACTCTCAGTCCGTCTCCTGGACATTGGGCATCCAGAGTGCATATGCAAGCCAGCTGTCTTGCTTCTGTGGTCCTATAATTAAGTGTTTCATGCCGTCATCAGGAGCATTGTGTGACTGAAATGAAAACAGTGTATCCATTGATATTTTGCCATCACAACTGTGGAGTGGAAAGAACAATGTGAAGCCTTTAGTTTCTTGCTTCACTGTACTATATGTCAATGGCACAACAGGCAGTGTTGTGTCCCGGCCTCTGTTTGATATCCATGTACATCGAGAGCATATCTGTCAACTTCTTATTAAAGCAGTCAGTGAGGCCATTTGTCTGTGGGTGGCAGGCTATAGGTGTATTTCCTACCTCAAATTATCTATGACATTGGTATTGAAAGGAAAACTTTTCTATGATCGGAGGTTATAACTTGGGGTGCTCCGTGAGCTTCCAAATGATATCTTCTACAAGATACCTTGCAATTTCCAGAGATTCAGCTGTTGGCACAGCTTTAGTGACAGTGTAGCAGTTGAGATGTGTAAGTGGAGGCTGTTATATTTAGATTTCTGTTTGTCAGTTACGGAAATGTCCCTAAGAGATAAATTACTGATAGGTGGATAGCTGCTGCCTCGCGGGGAATTGCTGCTATCAGATGTCCCTGGAGGTATTGGGGGCATGTGTTTCCATCGCTGGTAGTCTTTACGGTGGCTGACACAGTAACTACTGGATCGCTAAAGACCTTTCCAGTGATACCTGTGTCTGCTTCTGTTTTTTGTCTTCATGAATCCCAGGTGACAAAATGTAGGAGTGTCGTTGATAAACCTCAGGCTACCTTCAGAAAGAACTTGCAGAATTTTGTGAATAAGTTGTCTGGTCATACTATTGTAGTAGGTAATAGTGGATGACTTCAACTTGCCAGGTACAGAATAGGAGAGTCATGCAATCAAAACTGGTAGCAGAGATAGTGATTCTTGTGACATTATTCCGACATATCTTGTCAGAAAGTTACTTTGAGCAGAACACAGTGACGAAGGTAACATCTTAGACCTTCTAGCACCAAACAGACCTGAACATTCTTAATTGCTTAATTCAGAGGAGAGGGTATCAGTGATCATAAAGCAGTGGTAGCATCAATTACTATGGGTGTCACAAGGAATGTTGAGAAAATTAGGAAAATATTTTTGCTCAGCGAGAGTGATAGGATACAGATTGCTAGTATCTGATTAGTCAGCTTCATATATTCACTTCTGAGGATGAAGATGTAGAGCACAAATGAGAAAAAATCAAAAGCATCACTCAGTACTCCTTAGTCAAGTGCTTACATTTCCTTTGAGTGTACAATGCTTGGCTGACACAGAGCTCTGGTCCTAGCAGCACTACTTCCCTTTACATGCTGCAAGTCCCTCATTCTACTGTTTATTTTCCCCTCTGCCTTTCCACTGGATGGTCTTCTTGGTGCTGACCATACTTGGATTTGGACTGTTATTTTGGACACTTTTTTTTTCTCTTCCAGCACTTTGTACAACGTTTTGTACCTCAATACTTATTCCCCATTGTTGGGTTTGACATACCATTCATCTTCCAATTTTTACAGAAGTGTGGATTGTGCAAGGAAGGCCACCTAGTGTGGTGTAATGTCAACCTTTTGTGTTTTTCTATCTTTCCACCTTTCTTACTCTTCTTTTCTGGCAAAACTAACACTCCCTAAACCCAACGTGCTAGCCATCCCTTTGTGTGGGAGGGGCGGGGGGGGGATCATTAAGTACCTGCATGGTGGTAGCCCCCTGACTGCACAGGGATTGCATTGTTTGTGTCTGAGCTGGAAATTCCCCACATATGCCCGTCATGGCTGGGGCACGGAAACTCATTGCCATCGCTGTGGGTGATGGTGCCCATGGGGAGAGCCCGCATTAGGAAGTGGTGGCTCCAAGGCGTATGACTCACAAATGAGACAGCATAAACTTTCTTCTGCTGGTTGCCGTAGGGCCCCAGCAGTCTCTTCTGTAGGAAAAGATTCTTATAATGTGGAGACATATGAACATAAAATGTTTCCTTCCTTGGCAGTCCGTGGTAGGGACATAGAGCTAAGAGTCAAGGAGAGAAATACTCCCCACAATTCTTAATTTGCTCTAGGACTGACAGGGATTCCTTTATGGTCACAAAGACATCAATTTTGTTGAACACCGAGAGGATAGGTTTGGGGAAGTAGCAGACAGTTTGAAAGTGAAAGGTGGTTCAGTTATGGTGGTTATCCTGGGAATGACGCTGTTGATGCTGCAGTCAAGGCCGCTGTCCATCTCGGTCGGCCTGCCTCTTACTCTGTTCCCTCGCAAGATAAATGTACTTTTCTCTATCGGCGTATTATGTCACTTTGGCATGACCATTGGTGCTCCCTTCATGGGAACAAACTCAGAGCAGTCAAACCTTTCCCAACAGCCTGGTCAACTTCCTCCCGGCCGTCTTGCTGTGAGGAAGTAATGTTAGCTCGGTTGCAAATAGGGCACTGCTGCTTTAGTCACCGCCTCTTGTTGAATGGCGACCCTGCACCCTGTTGCTCTTTCTGTAGACAGCCATTAATGGTCCCACATTTCCTGATCCTCCGCCCCTATTTTAGCCACTTATGTCTCAGGGTCAGGCTGCCGCCCACTTTGCCGGACATTTTAGCAGATGATGTGTGAGCTGCGGCTCGCATTTAAGGTTTTTAAAAAACATTAATTTGATAAAAGAGATTTGATTTCTACCTGGTGGGGGGGGGGGGAACCTTCCAGCCCGACATCCTTTTACAGACTATTGATAAGTTACGTGCCATTTTGGAGTGGTGGAGTGTATTTGTTTTGTCGTGCCCAATTAGGACCAAAAGACTGTAGGATGGATACTGGGCTTCATCTTGGTCTTTGAAGGTGACTCATTACGGGAAAAGGTCAACATGATGGTGAATTGGAACTATGTGAAACTGTATGTTCTTCCTTCCATATAGTGCTTGAAATGCATGAGATTCGATCACAACTCTTAGTGTTGTAATGCCAGACGCATTTGTTGGGATTGTGGATATCAGTTGCATAAAAAGCTCAGTGTGCCCCTCCCCCTGTCTGTTTTAACTGCATGAAACATCATTTTCTCTTCACGGACCTGCACTGTCTTCGAAAGAGAAAAGAAAATCGAAGAACACAAGACTCTTGACTGACTAACTTATCAGGACACCAAGAAGAAATGTGATCATTTGCATCTTGCATGTATGATATGTTTTGCTATGGATATGATGATGCCATTCTCTCTGGCAATAGTATCTTCACCGTTGGTGCATTTCATATCAGAGCCACTAGACTACACCCACTACCCTCACAGTTGGGGCCCTCCTCTTACTGTGTCCCCCCCCCCCTCCACACACACACACACACACACACACACACACACACACACACACACACACACACAAACAGGGTGTATACAACCCGGGACAACTGGGAGATCCGGGAAAAACCCGGGAATTTTTTAGAATTCCGGGAAGTTTTCATTGTTTTTGTTTTCAGTTAAATTTTTGTAATTTTGACTATCAAGAACCGATACTCTAAAAAAGGATATTACTGAATACCACTATTTCAGAATAATGCTGCAACAATAAAATATGAACGAGAGAAAAAACAAAAATAAAACTTAAATTGCAAAGGGAATGCACCATATACAGCAACAAAACACAGTGCTCATACAAGCGTCTGCCAACAGCAAAATGTGTCAAACGCTTTAGGAAGACTATGCAATGTTCCATAACAACAAATTGCCTCCGATGAACGTGACGTCACAACTGTTTACATTAGATTCGTTTTAGTGGTTACGAACGGGATCATGCGCATGCGCAGTTGAGTAGTATCTTCTCCCGCTTCTGGCTACAGAAATGTGGCTTTTGGCTGTGTAAGCAGTCGCAGAAAGCAGCTGGATGCTACCGGGAAAAATTTTACTGGAGCGCCCAAGCTGACAGATTCTTGGATGCCCAGCAGGCCCAGTTCTAGGTGGGGGTGGGGGGCAAATTCATACTATTGAGGGAAAAAAGAAACCTTGTTTCACAAAGCTACTAGCATCCAGCTCACATTAGTCTATCGATTATTCATATGACTTTGAAACGCATCCCTGTCGGTCTTTGAACATTTTTGAACACGTTCTAAGTAGATTTCTAAATGAATCGTAAGTTGATTTGTGAATGCGTGCATAGTGTACATGATGTCTCTGTCAGGGTAATCCTCGTCGTATATCAAAAAAGGGGCTATACGAGCTGAGCGGAGTAAGGCCGAACGGATGAATGACAACCGCTGTGTAATTGTGTGGTTGATTGGGTTTGCGAATGATGAACTTTGTTGTAATTACTAGCTAAATCCATAGATTCAGAATGGCTCTGAGCACTGTGGGACTTAACATCTGAGGTCATCAGTCCCCCTAACTAACCTAAGGACATCACACACATCCATGCCCGAGGTAGGATTCGAACCTGCGACTGTAGCAGTCGCGCGGTCCAGACTGCACGCCTAGAACCGCTCGGCCGGCGATAGATTCAGACTACAGAAGTGGAAATAAACGAATAACAGATGAGAAAGATTACGTATTACCTTCTCGGTGTATCTAAGAAAATTAAATTTTAACAGAAAATTTTTGGCCAGCTCGCAACACTAGTAAGGGCCAGTTGTACAGTTCCCGGCTAGCAGCCGCTTTAAATTCTATTCTGGAAGAAGTGCGGAAAACGCGTTGTACGAACATGTAGCAACGCCTAACTGGAGAATAATCGCGGGATAACTAAACCGGTGATTCTGGCAGAGTTAGTGGAGTTAACTTGCGAATAAGCTTTGACATTGGCAGGAATAGTTACAGAATTAGTGGTAACAAGACTGTTTGTTAGAATTAGGAAGGAGAAGGAACGGGGACATCACTTAAATTGTGGAACAATGTGACGATTCGAAGTTTGTATAAAAATTTCGTACTACTACTTTTCGATCTCATACTTGAGAAACTGGAGCGTACGAATGAAGTGTGAAACTATTTCTTAACATAAGGCTTTTTGCTTGTAGTAGGACTAATAGGCATTTGATATTGGTACTTTGTGAATTATATTCTGTCGTTACAAAAAAAGACCGTTTGTGCCAAAACAGTCTCGTTTATTTGGTGTGTATTACAATTGTTGCAGTATTAGAAAGGCCTATTTTGTTTTATCTAGCAGAGAGTGACAAAATAGACGTAATCAGATCGGGAAACCACACAGTCTTGGGTCCGATTAGCATTAACAGCTTTTTCTGAATTACACAATGACATTTCGGATACACAAACAGGAAAAGTTAATGTTTGAAATTAATATACATAGCGTTGCTACAAGAAAAGCAAATGTTTCACATATAATATTGGTCTCTAATGTCAATAAGCTTCAAGAGAAGCTGAGCTTTCACATAAAATGTTGATATTTTTTGAGCGTGTTACGCTTTAAGATATATCATCGCACAAATGTGCCAGTAAAGTTTTTAGCCGAGTCCAGTGATTTGTCCTCAAAGTTTTCCACAAATAAATTAGCTACCGCAGAGGGGAGAGAGCTTTCCGTAGCACTACATCAATTTGCTCATAATAACGACATGAATGATCTTCTGGGCTCGAAATACTTCTAAATGGCTCGTCATCAAATGCTCTGTGGTTTAAGAAATTCATGGTACATTCTCACACATAGTTCAACTTGCTTAAAAGGAAATTTACTTTGAAAGTAACGCTTTTCAAACCACCATTCGCAATATTTTCCCGCGACCTGTTAGAAATAGGTTCGTTTCAGTAGTCGTCAGAGGGCCAGATAATGCGCCACCGCGCTTTGGCAGCTGCTATGATGCAGGAAGCCAGTATGTTTGTACGTGTAAAACAGTAAAAGATCTTACATTAGGTCATAATAGAAGAAATCAGAGGACACTCCAAGAGCATTGGAATTTCGTGAACCATACTAAAATGGCACATTTAAAGTGCATACTTAAAGAGCACATTCGTATGTCCAGATTCCCAATGAACTAGGCCTCGACCTGATATTAAGCTTTTCAATGTGGGTTTCGGGATGTAAATTTTCTTGGAGTACCAGTACTGTATTAACTCATTTTTGATTCTTTACGACGGCATAATGCCATACACGCTAGAAGATGAAAATGTGCACTTGAAATGCAGCGAGCAGTTTAAATTAGCCAATGGTGTGGAACTAAACACTTTGTTTCAAACACATTGACTGCCTCTGTGTAAAAGATGATTAAAAACCAAATTTCTTTAGCAAACCGACAAAAATAACTTCATTGTTGTACAAGGTGATTAATGCATGCCTGTGAGAAAAGCGAAAATAAAATAAAATCTGAAACTACTAACATATATTAGCCTTCCGTAAATATGTGAATGCATTTTCATTCACTTGATAGCTCCCGGCAACAGAAATCCATTTTGTTTTCATTTGACGTGAGAGCAGTAAACGAAGAGGAAACAGCAAATTCACTAAATGTAAACACGGGTCACGTGGAGACTACACACTTCCCCACTATAACTCAGACTGCTCTGTACATCAGCCTCGGACCTACGATATTGCCGAGCCGGGGCAATACTAAGATAGTGGCGTCCCCCTTCCTCGAGCGTTTGAGATATGACGTCAAAATTTAAAAAATCAAATTTTCATAAATATGTTCATTTTGTAGCGCACATCTTTCTGAAGAGTCTGATACATAAAACATATATGTTCGAGGAAATGTAAGGCATGTTATTTGGTTTTAAGTGTGCCAGGGTACAGTGCTACCCCTCTTCACACAGCATTCTTCTATCGCATGTCACTGTATTTTACTCCATGGAATTGAAACGTGTATATTTTGTACTGGATGCCATCAAACTATATTCAGGACAGTGGAAATTAAAATGTCCTGTGGTGCCTCTCCTGCTCCCAGTCGCCCGGTTTGACATCCTGCACCTCTTAAAAATACTCGCAATTAATACTGGATAGGATTATTTGCAACTGGGAGAACAAGAACTCTTAAGAAAATTTGCACTCTCTATTGCCTGTTAGCTAATAACTTGCTGTTTTGTGTGACATAAAATTAAATATAGGATGCATAATACCAGTAAAGACAAGAGACAAGCAATACAGTACATATTTCTTCAATCCTTAGCTCCTAGCACTGTTTTCTCTCTAATCTTGATACAGCTTTACATGGCGTGCTTTACTTTCTGTGACAGAATCTATTACCTCATCAAAGTTCGTCAATTGTTTTCCTACATGAAAAATCGAAATATCGTTGTCTGCTGTTAATACAAATAGTACCCAATACTGGTATGGTTTCTTGATATGATTACGTCTATTTTGTCACTGTCTGCTAGATAAAACAAAATAGGTGTTTCTAACACTGCAGAAATTGTATCACACACCAAATAAACGAGACAGTTTTGGCACAAATGGTCATTTTTATAACACGACAGAATATAATTCGCGAAGACCAACGTAAAATGCCTATTAGGCCTACTACAAGAAAACAGCTAGATGTTAGAAAAATGTTTCACATTTCATTCATACGCTCCAGTTTCTCGAGCATGAGAACGAAAAGTAGTAGTACGAGATTTTTACACAAATTTGGAATCGTTATATTCTTCCCTAATTTATGTTATGTCCCCGTTTCTTCTCCTTCCTCGTTCTATCAACAATCTTTTCATGACTAATTCCGGAACTATTCCTGCCTTTGTCAAAATTTATTCGCCGGTTAACTTCACTAACCCTGCCAGAATCATGGCTTTAGTTACCCCTGATTATTCTCTGAATAGGCGTTGTTATGTTCGTACAAACCATTTTCCGCACTACTTCCAGAATAGAACTTAAGAGGCTGCTAGACGTGGATTGTACAACTGGCCCTCACTAGTGTGGCGATCTGGCCAAAAATTTTCTGACAAAATTTCATTTTCCTGGATACACCGAGAAGATAATACGTAATCTTTCTTACCTGTTATTCCTGTTGGTCGTTCGTTTCCACTCTGGTAGTCTGAATCTATGGATTTCCCTTGTAATTATAACAATGCTGATCATTCGCAAACCCAAGCATTCACTCGTTCGGCTTTACGCTTCTCAGCTCGTATAGCCCGGTCCCCTTTTGCCTGTAGGAAAGTTTATTTCTAGATGCGACGAGGATTCCCCTGACACAGACTTCACATACATTATGCACGCATTCAAAAATCAACTTATGATTTTTTCCCATGGGACCAAACTGCTGATGTTATCGGTCCCTAGGCTTACACATTACTTAATCTACCTTACACTAATTTACACTAAGGACAACACATACACCCATGCCCAAGGGAGGATTGGAACCTCCGACGGGGGTAGCCGCGCGAACCGTGACAAGCCGCCTCAGACCGCACGGCTACCCCGCACGGCTTATGATTAATTCAGAAATCAACTTACAGAGTGTGTTCAAAAACCAGCAGGGATGCGCATCAAAATCATATGAGTAATCGATAGAACCAACATGTGCTGGATGCTAGGCGCTTTGTGAAACAAGGATTTCTCCCCTCAAGAATGCTGATAGCATCGGTGGCTCATAGATCAGGGCCCGATGCGCATGCGTGAATCTGGCAGCTTGGGTGCGGCAGTAAAATTTTTTCCCAGTTGCATCTAGCTGCTTGCTGTGACTGCTTACACAGCGAACAGCCCTGTTTCTGTAACCAGAAACGGGAGAAGGTACTACTCATACGCCACTCAACTGCACATGCGCATGAGCCCGCTTGTAACTGCTAAAACAAATCTAATGTAAACAACTGTGACGTCACGCTCATCGGAGGCAACTTGTTGTTATGAAGCATTGCATAGTCTTCCTAAAGCCTTTGACACATTTTGCTGTTGGCAAACACTTGTATGAGCACTGTGTTTTGTTGCTGTATATGGCACATTTCCCTTGCAATTTATGTTTTGTTTTCGTTTTTTTCTCGTTAACGTTTTATTGTTGCAGTATTATTCTGCAGTAGCGGGATTCAGTAATATCCTTTGTTAGAGTATCGATTTTTACCAGTCAAAATTACAAAAATTTAACTGAAAACTAAAACAACGAAAAATTCCCGGAATTCTAAAAAAATCCCGGGTTTTTCCCGGTTTTCTCCCGGATGAAAAAAATCCCGGGTTTTTCCCGGATCTCCCGGTTGTCCCGGGTCGTATACACCCTGATACATCCTGTGGCTATGATCTCCTCTACAAGAACGGTTGTAGCCCCATCAGTTCCAGGAGTCCCAGTTGGCTCTCAGAGCTGGAAAACTACACCTGCCCCCTTGATGGTGGGGACACTTCCCTCCCTGTTGCTCCTGCACCACCTACTTTGGGACCACTGTCCCTCCGCCCCCCCCCCCCCCCTCCCCCACCACAACAATTGGAGACGCCAGTCCCCATTTCTCAGCTGTAGAAGCATAATTCTTCTTCGGCTCCTCTCACTAGGAAGGGGTCCCTTGGTTCACTCCCTTCCCAGGTTTCTGCTAGTGGGAAAGATAACACCCGCCAGTGGCTAAAGTGCCCAAAAGCAGCTAGTCATAGGGCTTCACAATCATCCTCAGTTTCGAAGACTGAATTACTGAAGCCCTCCCAGCCAGAGAAACCCAAGGATCAGCGAGAGAAATCCAGAAAGAAGTTCCCCAAGACCAAGGGAATTGCGGTGGCACCCACACCACCTCTACCTATAAGCTCTGCGTCTGAGAATGAGGTGAAGATTGTGGCATCTGCTGAGGACCTAGATCTTGCCAGACCCTCAGACGCAATGGATATAGCCTGTTCAGGAAATAAGTCAGAGGCAGTAGGTGAACCTGAGGTGCAGACTGCTTCATTGAGTGTTTCATGCCTTCCTAGTCTGATGAGCATGCAACTGTTAAGCTTTTCGCCTGCTTTCTGCATTGCCCTCCAGGAAATCTGGTTCCCGGCAATGTGGATCCCTGCCTGTCGTGACTGCAGAACCGTATCAAATATAATAGTGTGTCGGGTAGAGTTTGCGTTTATGTCCTGGACTCGGTATGTAGTGAAACTGTGTCCCTTCAAACTCCTCTTGAAGCTGTGGCTGTCAGGATATGGATGGTGCAGGAAATAACTGTCTGCAATGTATATCTCCCTCCAGATGGCGCGGTACTCCTGAATGTATTAGCTGCTCTGATGGATTAACTCCCTAAACCTTTCCTACTTCTGGGAGAGTTTAGTGCCCATAGCCCCTTGCGGGGTAGCACCATGCTTACTAGACGTGACAGATGTCAAAAATTTACTGTCCCAACTCGTCCTCTGCCTCTTAATACTGGGGCCATCATGCATTTTATTGTGGCTCATGGTAGTTACTCGGCCATTGATTTATCAATTTGCAGCCCAGGAGTTCTCCCATCTACCCACTGGAGAGCACGTGACGACATGTGCGGTAGTGACCAATTCCCCATATTCCTGTCACTCCCCCGGCGTCATGCCCACAGGCATCTACCCACATGGGTTTTAAATAAGGCAGACTGGGTATCCTTCACCTCTGCTGTTACCATTGGATCTCTGCCATGTGGTGCCATCGCTGTTGTGATTGAGCAGGTCACTACAACAATAATTTATGCGGCAGAAAATGCGATCCCTCATTCTCTAGGGTGCCCCCAGCAAAAGACAGTCCCTTGGTGGTCACTGGAAGTCGCTGAGGCAATTAAAGAGTGTCAGCGAGCTCTACAGTGACAAGTGGGGCCCTTCTTTAGAGCATGTAATAGCCTTTAAGCATCTCCTTTCCCGTGATCGCCTGCTTATAAAACGACGGAAACAGGAGTGTTGGGAGAGGTATGTGTCGACCATTGGGTGCCATATGTCACCTTCCTAAGAGGACTTTCCTTTCCATCCACCGTTTGAGGGTGCAAAAGGCTGGGGGGTAGTTCTCCAGCTCAGAGGCTCGAGCATAGTGCTCAGCAGAGTGCTCGGCAGTTGTGTTTGCCTTCATCTGGATGAAGATCTAACATCTTTTTGGGTACCAGACCCCAACAGGTGTCCCTGGTGTTAACATCAATGGCATGCTCTCTACCTAGGCAAACACAATTGCTGAGCACTTAGCTGAGCACTATGCTCGAGCCTTTGAGCTGGAGAACTACTCCCCCCCCCCCAGCCTTTTGCACCCTCAAACGGTGGATGGAAAGGAAAGTCCTCTTGTTCACTACACGCCATAGTGAACCCTATAATGCCCCATATACAGAGCGGGAGCTCCTCAGTGCCCTTGCGCATTGCCCCGACACTGCTGCTGGGTCGGATCTCTCGACTGACTACAAGCGATATCTCGTTGTTATCTTCAATCGGATCTGTTGCGATGGCGTCTTTCCATCACAATGGCTGCAGAGCACCATAATACCAGTGCTAAATCCACTTGATTTGCATAGCTACTGGCCATCGGCCTCACAAGCGTTCTCTGTAAGCTGCTGGAATGTACGGTGTGTCGGCGGTGGGTTGGGTACTGGAGTCACGTGGCTTACTGGCTCCATGTGAGGGCAGCTTCCCCCAGGTTCACTCTACCACTGATAATCTTGTGTCCCTCGAGTCTGCCATCCAAACAGCATTTTCCAGATGCCAACATTTGGTTGTCTTCTTTTTTGACTTACGTAAAACATGCAACACGATATGGCGACATCATATTCTTCCACATTGTATGAGTGGTATTTTCAGGGCCCACTCCTGATTTATACCCCAAACTTGCTGTCGCTCCATACTTTCTGTGTCCAAGTCGGTGCCTCCCATAGATTCCCCACAGTTTCAGGAGAATGGTGTTCTGCAGGGCTCTGTGTTGAGTGTCTATTTTTAGTAGCCATTAACGGCCTAGCAGCAGCTGTAGGGCCATCGGTCTCCCTTTCTCTGTATGCGGATGACTTCTGAATTTCGTATTGCTCCTCCAGTACTGGTGTTACTGAACGGCACCTACAGGGAGCCATTCACAAGGCACAATCATGGGCTCTAGCCCATGGCTTCCAGTTTTCAGCTGCGATGTCATGTGTCATGCGCTTCTGTCGGCATTGTACCGTTCATCCGGAACCTGAACTTTACCGTAATGATGATCCACTCAATGTAGTGGAGACGTATCAATTCTTAGGACTGGTTTTCACACCCGATTGACTTGGCTACCTAACCTTCATCAGCTTAAGTAGGTGTGCTGGCAGCACCTCAATGCTGCCTGAGCAACACCGGCTGGGGTGCAGACCACTCTACGTTGCTCCAGCTCTTCAGAGCCCTTGTTCAATCCCGCCTTGAATATGGAAGTCTGGTTTACGTTTCGGCGGCGCCCTCAGTATTGCATTTAGTCGACACAGTGCACCACTGTGGCGTTCCCTAACAACAGGAGCTTTTAGAACCAGTCCGGCAACCAGTGTCCTGGTGGAGGCCAGAGTCCCTCCATTGTGGATCTGACATGCACAACTGCTGGTCATTTATGTTGCACACATTTGTAGTTCTCCTGAGCATTCATATTACCATCTCCTTTTCTCACTTGTGGCAATTCATCTCCCGCATTGCCGGCCCAGGCCAGGGCTCACGATTGCAGTTTGCATGCAATCTCTTCTCTCCAAACTGGAGTCCTTCCCTTTACCACCTCTACTTGAGGTCCATCCATGTACACCTCCATGGTATACGCCTCGGCCGGAGCTTCGTCTGGACCTTTCGCATGGCCCTAAGGACTCCATTAACCCCGCCGCTCTCCGCTGTCACTTCCCCTCGATTCTTGATGTCTTCGGGGGCTCTGAAGTTGTTTACACTGACGGCTCAATGGCTGATGGTAATGGTGGCTCAGAGGCCATATGGAATAGCATTCCTTGCCCGCTGACTTCAGTGTATTCACTGCAGAGCTTGTGGCCGTATCTCGTGCACTCCAGTACATCTATTCCTGTTCTGGTGAGTTGTTTCTTCTCTCTTCTGACTACCTGAGCAGCTTACAAGCTATCAACCAGTGTCATCCTTTGCTAGTGAACATCAGAGAGTCCATCTATGCCATGGAATGGTCCAGTTGTTCAGTGGTGTTTGTGTGGACCCTAGGACACATTGGAATCCCAGGCAATGAACTTGCTAACAGGCTGGCCAAACAGGCTATGCGGAAACCGCTCCTGGAGATGGACATCTCTGAAACTGACCTGCGTTCTGTCTTAGGCCACAAGGTTTTTCGGCTTTGGGGGACGGAGTGGCATAACAGTATGCACAACAAATTGCACGTCATTAAGAAGACTGTGAATGTGTGGAAGTCTTTCCTGTGGGCTTCTTGCAAGGAATCAGTTGTCCTTTGTCAGCTCTGCATTGGCCATATTTGGCTCACACATGGTTTCCTCCTCTGTCGCGAGGACCCACCTCAGTGTTGCTGTGGCTCCCAAATGACAGTCGTCTTGCTGGACTGCCCACTTTTAGACGCTCTGTGGTGGACTTTTAACTTTCCCAGCACCTTCCTTCGGTGTTAGGTGACAATGCCTCAACAGCAGCTTCAGTTTTACTTTTTATTCTTGAGGGTGGGTTTTATCATTTGATTTGAGTTTTAGCACATGTACTTTGTCCCTCTGTGTCCTCCACCCTAGGGCTTTTAGGGTGGAGGTTTTAATGTGTTGCAGAGTGGCTGGATTCTGCTTTTTTGTTCTCATGGTCAGCCAGATATGGTAATCTGCTTTCTTGTTTTTAATCTTTTCTTCCTGTTTCTTGGATCTCTTTGTGGTTTTATTGTCCTGCTTTGTCTATTGTAGTGTTTGTTGTCTTTCTGTCGTTCTTCTGGTTCTTCCTTTTGTTGTGGTTGGCAAGAGAGCCAACACCGTTACTAGAGGAGGCCGAAAGGCACGCATTTTAGCTCACGCAGGCTGGTGTGAGGTCTGGAACAGGACAAGGAAATTAGAATTTAGAAAAAACGGACATAGCTGGTGGAATACTTAACTTTAATCCATAAATGGTGAACGTCGCTCTTGACGGTACATTTTTCACAGTATCAATAGTAACTGGTAATGGCGACTTGCTAGGTCGTAGCAAATGACGTAGCTGAAGGCTGTGCTAACTATCGTCTCGGCAAATGAGAGTGTATTTTGTCAGTGAACCATCGCTAGCAAAGTCGGTTGTACAACTGGGGCGAGTGCTAGGAAGTCTCTCTAGACCTGCCTTGTGGCGGCGCTCGGTCTGCAATCACTGATAGTGGCGACACGCGGATCCGACGTATACTAACGGACCGCGGCCGATTTAAAGGCTACCACCTAGCAAGTGTGGTGTCTGGCGGTGACATCACACCTTTCTCCTGTTATTGTGCCGTATGTCTTGTTTGTTTTCTCCTTTCCCTTGGGTAATTTTTTACTGGGAACAAGGGTCCTATGACCTCGCAGTTTGGTCCCCCCCCCCCCTCCCTTTAAACCAACCAACCAACCAACCTGTTCCACTCGCAAACAGAGTGAGGGGAAAAAGACTCTGTAGAAGCCTCCTTACGAGCCATAATTTCTCACTTACCATCTTCATGGTCTTTATGCGAAATGTATCTTGGCGGCAGTAGAACCATTTTGCAGTTGGCCTCAAATGCTGGTTCTTTAAATTTGCGCAATAGCACCTTGTGGAAAGAAGGATTCCCAATTGAGTTCACAAAGCATTTCCATAATACTTGTGTGCTGATCAAAGTTACCGGTAATAAATCTAGCAGCTGGCTTCAGAATTGCTTTGATGTCTTAACTATCGGAACTGCTAGGGGTCCCAAACACTTGAATAGTACTCAAGAGTGGATTGCTCTAGTGCTCTGTACGTGTCTCCTTTATGGATGAGGTACACTTTCCCAAAATTCTCCCAATGGGATGAAGTCGACCATTCACACTCTGTACTACCAGCATGAAAGGAACCCTGGAAATTAAGGCACCAAGAGAGTTGCATCAATATCAACTAACATCAGTGCCTTAAGGCATTTTGCATTATGCTGGCTGTTTAGTTATTTATTCAGCTGCAAAAAGTGGGAGGTGCTCTGCCCTCTGATTCTTTCTCATGTGTATGATTTTGCAAGGACATTAGGAAATATTGACATCACAGCAAGCAGGAGTGGGAAAATGGGCATAAGAGATCTTCAACTATAGTATGAGCACTGGTTTTGACCAGCTTTTACCTGATTCCTGGTGTTCATGTACTTTAGAGCAAACTAGCCTTTCTGAAAAGTGTGTGACATCGCAGTTCATACCAACGGGAGTCACTGGACAAATCCAGCAATGGATGTTTGTTTCTTCTGTACCTGTAAAACATACTATCACACTATCCGCAGCAAAGCCTTAAAGGATAGCCAATTTCATGATAAGATCCATGACACATTCAGTTGTATGCCATCAGATTCTGTCACTTTTCACTACCCCGTTACACCTGTATGATTCTATAAGCATTCATTAAGAGTATATACCTAGCTGATTGTCCTGCACGGTTTGTAACTTCCAAGTAGTTCACCTTCAGTGTTGATGGTGTGATCAGTTGTTCTCACTGTGGCATGCTGTTTTTCATTTGGTGTTCATGGTGCAAGTTAATGATTATTAATATTTTTTTTTAACATTTCTTGAATGTCTATGATGTCCATTTTGCTAACTGTAATACATACAATCCCTTAGAAGGTTGATCTCTGCACCTCCAGGACACATTTTCTGTCGCCTCCCTGATGCACTTGGTGAGTCATTAGTAGATATTTTTGCTGTCATAATTGTTAACACAACACTTTCAAATGAGCCTTACTAAAGATTGAACTTGCGACCTCGTACTCAAAGGGTTCATTGTGAGCAAGGCCTTAAGGGATGGGAAATACCCATCGTGGTTTGATAACCGTATCAGAAATCTGCTACATAAAGAGAGGTTCATCATAAGTTCAAAAGAAGCCAAAACATTGCCAACAAACAGAAGCTGAACAAAGTGAAAATAAGTTTGAGGAAAGCAATGAGAGAAGTATTCACTGACTCCGAAAGCAAAATTTTGCCAACTGGTGTGACTAAAAACCCTAAGAGCTTTTGGTCTTACTTAAAATCTGTAAGCAGATCGAAATTGTTTATTCAGTCATTCGGGTGCCATGATTGGCGCTTAAAGGTATGATGATGGAGAGAAGGCTGAAATACCAAATTTGGTCTTCTGAGATTGTTTCACGACAGAAGGCTGTAAGTATGGTCCTTCCTTTCAGTCATCGTATGAATGTGTGTGAGATGTTGGCAAGCTGTTGAGCACACCCCTAGGATGCTACAAGACTGATCCCCAGTGACTTGCAGTGAAGGGAAGCTCCCCTTAACATCATACAGATTTAAAAGAAACAATGTTGTGCAATGATTAACTTCTTATTAAATGAAAATTACTAGTAGTGCCCTAATTAAGCATGAAAGTTAGGGTACCACACCTCTAATGGATATATTAATGATGGGACTCGTCAAACTACAAAGGACGGTAGGGTCACTATAACGATTTGGTTTGTTGCCATAAGGTATCAAATGATTTTTCCACTGAATGAAGCTTATAAACTTTTAATAAGTGGACAAAAGGTTACAGTTATAAACCATAGCCTTGTGACAGATGGTGGACACATGAAAGCATAATATGAAACTATATCATGGATACGGCCAATGACTACTTAAATGGTTGGGAATTTAAAACAAGAACTCTGAAAAAGTAAACATGAACACCAATAGATTTGTCAAAGCACATGATATGTTGTAGCTAGCTGGCTGTGAATGTTAAAAATGTGCAATTAAACCCTCATGCAAATTACTAGTCTTGAGTCCCCCATGTCTTGGTGATTACATTAATGGCTCATTGTAACCACTCTTAAACGGTGCAAGTGCAGGAGATGGCTCTGATAGTGGCTTTAAATTCTGAGTCCAGCTGTACTTGGCTCTAAGTTGGAGACATCTGTATCTCCTGCAAATAATTCTTCAGTGTCCTGAAAGCAAGCATACCCTGTGATGTCCCTGTAGCAAGCAATTGTTTTCTGACTTTACTGTACAAAACTCAGCTGGTTCTGCCAGTATAAGAATTTTGCCAGTTGCAGCTGATCTTGTGAATTCTGAGCAGTAGTAATTTTATAACAAAGCTTAGCAAATTCCTACTCTCACGGATTTCTCATAGCCAATAATGGTACGGCACAGGACAGCAAGCAGAGAATCATTCCCACTACATGACAGATTTTGAACCCCAGCCAACAAACTACCTTGCACATACAGACACCTGGGAAAATGTGACACCTGGAAAAACGTGCCTTCTACTGAGATACGTACTGGAACAAATAACAGACCCCCGTTCTCTGGTATAACGAACATTCCTGTGTGGTGTGGCTGCAACCAGTGGCTGGTATCATGGTCTTAAGATCGAGTTTTTCACTGGATTTGAGATCCTTTCTCACCAAACAGGATTCCTTCTAGCCAGTGGTGGCTATTCCTTTAGGACTTCTGGACGGCGACCCCCCCACCCCCCATTAATATTATTTATGGGAAAGGTTGCAGTATGCATGCATCGTGAATCAAAAATAGACTCATTTAACTGTCTTGTATGACCAGCCCTTATGTGCCAAAGATAAGTGTTTTTAGAATGAGTCGACTACCAGCTAGTGTAAGTGTATGATCAATGTTTTTTAGAATGGGTTGACTTGAATTGTCAGCAAACCGTCCCAGCAGTTTAAAGGTGGACAATAGACATTTGGAGAAGGGTTAGGGTATTGGGAGTAGGGTGGAGGGCAGTGCGGTGATGTTACAACTGCTTAGGGGGGTGTCCATTTTAAGCAGGTGAAATATATGAGTAGCGTTGCGATTGTAGTACTGGTACTGTTGTTTTGTTGTGAACCAGACTGTTTGAAAGTACGACCTATTGATGCAACTGATTTGCTACTTTCTTGTATTGAATGAATGGTGTAAACAGAATAATGTGAACTATTGGCAATGAATATCTTACTTTTGGGAAAAAGTTAGGGTGTGTGTGTGTGTGTGTGTGTGTGTGTGTGTGTGTGTGTGTGTGATGGAGGTGGAGGGGGCTGGTGTCAGGTACCCCTATGGTGGTGGTGGTGGTAGCCTCTTGTCAAAGCAGCTATAGCACTATTGATGCCCGAGCTGTCACCTTTCTGTGCATTCTGAGGAGTGGGTGCTTGTTGGTTTGGGGGCTCTGGGCACTGGCTTTTGCTCATGGTGGGCAGTGCCTATGAGTGGGGCCCTCATTTGGAGTAGGTGGCATCGTGGTGGACATCTGGCATTATGAAAAGACTGATGTTATCAGTTAGTGGCCACCAGGCTTTGACAGTCCCTTCAGACTGACCTCAGTTCAGTGCAGATTGTTATAATCCTAGGAACTTCCCCTCCTGGGTTTCATTGTGGGAGGAAAGCTGGTTTGTTCTTTCTGCTAAGTCAGTGTTGTGTGTGGAGGATATTGAAAACATATTTCCATTTAGTGAATGACTAGGGAAGCAACTCCAAACCATTTCAGAGTGTCGCTCTCTTGCAAACAGATTTTTGATGGACCAGTTACTGTAACATCCCACAAGGACCTAAATATGCTGCAGGGCTTAATTTTTCATTGGGACCTAACACTGCATATATAACAACAACACACACAATTGGAGAAGCAAGGAACCCCATTTTTTGTGTATTTATTCATGTGCCCTGTTGAAAATGTTTGTATTTAGCTGGATCCCCTTCATATGTTGCCTACATCAAGGCCTGCCAGATAATGAGCTCGACACCAGGGTATTCGTTCTCACTTATGAGGCAAATTCGCTTCCAGATTTGCCACAGTGATGTAAAACTATATTTCTGTGATTCAATGCTTTTAAATGTCAGCATTTTGGACATATGTCTCCCTGGCATACACATGATCCATTTTGTGGAGACTGGCTGGTCACTTTGTGAAAGTTCACCATCTGCACTACCACCTGTCTCTGTTAGATGGAAGAATGACCACTTACCGTGATTCCCAGACTGTGCTATTATAATTAAAAAACACAAAATGCAGTGACTGAAGGTCTCTGATCACCTCATATTTTGAACATTGGAAAAAATACAATCACTTACATCCTGTTTCCATGGAGTTGGGTTCTGCCACTATTGTGATCAAGTTATCAGCAGTACCTGGTGTATTTACTCCTCTACATTGACCTCTGGTAGTTGCAAGAATAAATTAGACCAGGAGGGTGATAGGGCCTCTTCTCTTGTGGTTCCTACAGCGCTATCTTCGGGAACCACTCCTCACCTGCCCCCACCTGGCTGTAGAAACAGCACCCTCCTCCACCATATAACAGTGACAGAGCTCCCTTTTGGGAAGCCTCTTCTTGGAAACCTACAGACCAGCCACCCGAGATTTGATGCCAAACAGTGGCTGAAGCAGTGACTGACTGAGGGACACGGGGCTGTGCACTCCTCAACCACTAAAACTAGTGACAGAGGAAAAGAAGAAATCTTTGGAGAAGGCTATTCTATTGACTCCTGAAGCACTAGGTCTCCCCATACCATCAGACTGTGGACTGACATTCGCCGATGTTGATAATTCCGCTTCAGTGACAGTGATCCTGGGGTCTGACCTACCCTCAGCCTGTTCATACCTAACCAGGACTCCTTTAAAAGAATAATTTAATTGATCTGCACTGGATATCACTGTCATCTTCCAGAACTGCAACTAATTTCCTCCTGTCTGCTGCCTGTGTTGCTCCCCAAGATATACATTCCACTGATGACTATTCTCCAACTCTTCAAGGTTACTTTGAATCTTTTTTCAGAACCATTGTGGTCCCGAGAGAGCATGTGGAAGGGTCTAGACCAGGCTGTTCCAACCGAGCTCCATGGAGCCGGTGCGCTCCGGAGCGCTCACTGCGGCAGCTCGGAGCCGGCGTGGAGGGGGAAAGCGTACTCACTGCCCCCTGGCCGCATGCAGCCGCAACTGACGCAATAATCCGTGTTCAATGACAGCTATGACTAACTGCGGGAGCCCTGTACCTCTATTGGAGCATACCTTTCTATTCACTGTGAGGGATGGTCGTCCGCAGTGTCTTGTATGTTACTAAGTATTTAATTCTGCGAAGGGGCACAATATACAACGACATTATACACATCTTCACGCAGCGCACTACGATCAGTTAGAAGACGTTGCTCGCAGAGAACTGGTAGCCAGGCTTAAGAACGACATACCAGGAGACGTAAGTTTAAAAACGGTTTCGTAATACGGAGGGTATCAAAACAAGCAACATAATTTGTGTTCTGTAATGCGTTTATAATTTTCAGGTGAACGAGAGCGGAGAAAACACTACTGAATCTGCAATTCAAGCAAGCTACAGGGTCGCTCACATCATTGCGACAAGTGGCAAGCCGTTTTCGGCGGGACCACTCGTAAAATCGTGAATGGCAGCAGTTGTAGAATGTTTGTTTTCAAGGGAGGTGCAGGCAACTGAAGGGGTTTGCTTGTCAAAGCAAACAATGTCTCGTCGAATCCTGGACATGGCAGTGGATTTAGAGACACAGCTCACGAAAAAGGTGCAGAGCTTTGTTGCATTTTCGCTAGCGCTTGACGAAAGCACCACACATGCTGGGATTGCAGTCTTTATTTATTTCCTGAACATCGTATTTCCTGGTGTAGCATGTCACCACGTCTTAGCAGCTAAAGTATGAGGTTGTCGATCTTGTAAGACGCAGCTGGCACATCAAAACGCTTGCCTTGCCGTCTGCCTCAGCCAGCCGTCCCACGTGCCGGCATGCCGGCCCATTTGAATGGTCACAGCGAGCGACACGGCTCCCTGGAGCAGGGAGCGCTCCGCGGCTCACAACGGAGTTGACGAGCTGGAACAGCCTGGTCTAGACACTGATCTGTACAGATGTCGTCAGTGAGTGGATTCCTCTCCATACCACATAGCAGTAGCAGTGCAAGTATGAACAACCCCAGTGATCACCATTTGTAATGCTTGTTTATCCCCAGACTGGGCAATTCCTTACTTGATATGTTCATTTTAATCAAACAACTACTCTGCTCTCCTCCCGGCTTGTCTCTTTGTAATTGGGGATTTCAATGTGCACCACCACCTGTGGGGAAGTACATCGCCTTGTGCCTTCCCTTGATTCATTTGCCACATTTTTATATACTTTTTCTTTTATCAGTTAAATTCAACATCTCCTGTGTTAGCCAGCAATTTCTACTAGGCCTTGTCACTTTACTTATTAGATCCTCTGCTGTCTTCACAATATCATCTCTTAGAGCTACTAGTTCATCTTTTTCTGTATTCACTTCCAGTGTTTCGATCAAATGTTGCCTAATGCTCCCTCTGAAACTCTCAATAATCTCTGGTTCTTTCAACTTATCTAGGTTCCATCAAGTTGATTTCCTATATTTTGCTGTTTTTAAGTTAACTTTCAGTTTGTAAACAATAAATTATGGTCAGAGTCCACATCGGCCCTTGGAAAAGACTTTCAGTTTAAAATGTTTGTTTGAAATCTCTGCCTCGTCATTTTATAAACAATCTGCAACCTTCCATTGTCACTAGGTCTCTTCCCCATATATAACCTTCTTTCATGGTTCTTAAACTAAGTGTTAGCAACACGATAGATCCATCAAAAAATTGCTATGCTGCAGCCGTGATTTCAAAATTCTTTACAGTTGCTAACACTTCCTTAAGAGCAGTATTTACTAGTTTGTGTCTGCACATTCTACCTTATTGAGCGCATACGTATTTATTATATGTCACACTCATTTATCAAAGAATTGTTTAAAAGTCACATTTTTGCACTTGAATAGACATTCACACATCAGACCTTTGATATCAGCTGCCTTTGAAACGTATGACTGCTTTAATTCCTAGTGACAGTGAAAGGTTGGAAAACGGGCAGCTATAATATGAGTTTGGAATTTCTAATACAAAGAGAGCACACAATCAATGTCCAGTAGTTCTGTTTCATTTCCTTAGAAACCATGTGAAATGTGGGTTATTAACAGTCAGAAAAGGTCACTGCTGAGCAACATTGATGATATTACTAGCCGAAAGTGAAGCTGCAGGCATTTTCAGTATGAGACCCAATCCTAATTTCTCAGATGAAGTAGTTTGAATGGTGTAGGTAGTTGCTGTGCTGACGTGATGAGCCTCTGTACAATGGGCAGCTGTTGTGCAGCATGCTTCACTTGGTGTTCCAGGGTGGCTCATAGTTGAAGGATACTGCTGTGCTCACTGCAGTGTTTGAAGCTGCAGCTGTTGCTGCCACAGTTTCAGGAATTCCAGATCCATGTTACCTAGAGCTTGGTATTCTGTTCAGCCATGTGCACCAAGTTAGTCCTCTTCGCCAATGTAATTTCTGCTGTTGGTGTAGCAAAAGTGATTTATTGCACTGCTTGTCACACAACACAAATGCACCAATAGTTTGTAAAACCAGTCTTTGCACTTTCATCCTATTGTGTCTGCACATTCTACCTTATTGAGCGCATACGTATTTATTATATGTCACACTCATTTATCAAAGAATTGTTTAAAAGTCACATTTTTGCACTTGAATAGACATTCACACATCAGACCTTTGATATCGGCTGCCTTTGAAACGTATGACTGCTTTAATTCCTAGTGACAGTGAAAGGTTGGAAAACGGGCAGCTATAATATGAGTTTGGAATTTCTAATACAAAGAGAGCACACAATCAATGTCCAGTAGTTCTGTTTCATTTCCTTAGAAACCATGTGAAATGTGGGTTATTAACAGTCAGAAAAGGTCACTGCTGAGCAACATTGATGATATTACTAGCCGAAAGTGAAGCTGCAGGCATTTTCAGTATGAGACCCAATCCTAATTTCTCAGATGAAGTAGTTTGAATGGTGTAGGCAGTTGCTGTGCTGACGTGATGAGCCTCTGTACAATGGGCAGCTGTTGTGCAGCATGCTTCACTTGGTGTTCCAGGGTGGCTCATAGTTGAAGGATACTGCTGTGCTCACTGCAGTGTTTGAAGCTGCAGCTGTTGCTGCCACAGTTTCAGGAATTCCAGATCCATGTTACCTAGAGCTTGGTATTCTGTTCAGCCATGTGCACCAAGTTAGTCCTCTTCGCCAATGTAATTTCTGCTGTTGGTGTAGCAAAAGTGATTTATTGCACTGCTTGTCACACAACACAAATGCACCAGTAGTTTGTAAAACCAGTCTTTGCGCTTTCATCCTATGTTTTTTATTTTTCCAGTCTTTGATCACAATATCAATTCTTTGGATGATGACCGGTTTCAGTCCGTGATGACCACCCTCAGATCTACAATATACAAATACATACACCTAGCGAGCAGTATGTCTTTCAACATAATACAGCCCCCCTGTGGGTCCGGGGGTAAGAATAGGCCCACGGTATTCCTGCCTGTCGTAAGGGGCGACTAAAAGGAGTCTCAACTGTTTCGGCCTTTAATGTGATGGTCCCCATTGGGGTTTGACCTCCATTTTTCCAAATTCAACAGAAGTACGAGCCTTTTGGGGAAGGACACCTTATGTGGTGCACCATCAGTCCTCTGTGCCGTAAGACCTTGGCACTCTTTATCGTCTTGGCGTTGTAACTGCACCCTCCATCCCTCATTTGGGGCATACACACGTGATGGATTGTGTAAGTTACACCATTAGTGCGTCGCCATCTGCACCCACGATACCTATGGACTTCCCATGGCACCCAAAATCCAGCACGGTAGCCAGCTCATTGTGGTGGGGTCGTCATGTACCCTCTAGGTTGTAGCCCCCTGACAACACAGGGATCGTACTGCCGATGACACCTCACCATGTAAGCCAAGGAGTAGATCCTCGTCTCTGGGGCATCAGGACTCCCGGCAACGGCCATCCTGCCAGGTGGCCTTTGCTGTGGCTGGGTGGCGCCCGTGGGGAGAGCCCCTGGTCGGAGTGGGTGGCATCGGGGCGGATGCCCCGCAATAAAGCGGGTGAAGTCTCAATCCAGTGGTCGCACGACCACCAACGTCTCTAAGCGCGGTAAGATCGAATTTAATGCTGTGACATATAACCCCAAATTGTTCCCTTCCGTAGCCACGCCATGGGAGGAACGTAGAGCTGCAGACAGACAGGAGCCATATTCACCCCGATACCTTGTGTGCAGCAGAACCGATAGGGATTCGTTTTTGGGGACTAAGCCTCTCTTCTTTGTTCACAATCTTTAAGATAAGTTTGGGGAAGTGGCGTCTCCTTCCAAAATGAGGAGCAGGGCCATTCTGATACAAGCAGCTTCATCTGCACAGTCATGGGCATTACTCGCCTGTGAGAAGCTTGGTGACATCTCCGTTAACATCACTCCCCACAAGTCCTTAAATTTGGTCCAGGGGATTATCTTTCATAAAGATCTTCTGCTACAGTCTGATGAGCTAAGGGAGAACCTGGTGCGACGAGGCGTACACTTTGTCTGTCGTGTCTTTAGGGATAATAGGATCACTACCGGTGCTTTCATTCTGGCTTTTGAGGGCGACTGCTTGCCCGAGAAGGCCAAGGTCATGATCTACCGGTACGATGTCAAGCCCTATGTCCCGCCCCCTATGCGATGTTTCCAGTGCTGGAAGTTTGGACATACGTCCTCCAGATGCACTGCCAGCCCCATGTGTCGTGATTGTGGACGACCTTCACATCCTAATGCTCCACGTGCTCCGCCTCCCACCTGCGTTAACTGTGGGGAGCATCATTCTCCCTGCTCGCCAGACTGTGGAGTCTACCAACAAGAGCGGAAGATACAAGAAATTAAGACTCTGGACCGTTTAACTTACCAAGAGACAAGGAAGAAGCTAGAACGGCTCAACCCCACACCTATGTTGAGGAGTTATGCTGCTGTAACTCTGCCGCCACCAGTTCCTGCAAAGACTCCCTTCTCAGTTGGCCCACAGAACAGTCAAGTTACGCCTGTCCCACTGCTGGTAGGGGCCACTCTCTCTTCCACTGCTCCCAAAACACCCGGTTTGGGAGCAATGGGCCCCCAAACAACTGGGGACATCCATCCCCACCTCTCAGCAGGAGAGGCAACAGCCTTCTCCGGCTGCTCAGCAGGAGAGGCAACAGCCTTCTCCGGCTGCTCAGCAGGAGAGGCAGCAGCCTTCTCCGGCTGCTCAGCTGGAGAGGCAGCAGCCTTCTCCGGCTGCTCAGCTGGAGAGGCAGCAGCCTTCTCCGGCTGCTCAGCTGGAGAGGCAGCAGCCTTCTCCGGCTGCTCAGCTGGAGAGGCAGCAGCCTCCTCCGGCCTCACTCGTTCAGAAGGGATCCCTTGGGGGAGTACCTTCCAAGGACTTTACCAGTGTCTCACAAGGCACTAGCCAGTGGATGAAGAAGCCACCAGCTGCTGGTCGAAGGGCTTCACGCTCTTCCTCTGTTCCTGACAAATGCGTCAGGAAAGCCCTCCCAGCATGCGAACCCTCCTCCCAAAGACAAGAGAGAGAAGAGGAAGCTCTCTAAGAAGAATAAGGACCCAGTGATTCCCGCACCACCACTTCCTGTCAGCTCAGCCTGTGAGGATGAGTTCGAGCTCTTTGCATCCCCTGATGACCTGGATCTCGCCGTCTCCTCAGAAACGATGGAAGTTGTGACTTAAGTCACTCAGTCGGTGGCAGCATGTGACTCTGTGAAGTAATTTGCTTTTTCAGTGCCTTCGTGCCCCTACAGGACACGCTTTGTACAATCCTCCAGTGGAATTGTGGCAGTTATTTTAGCCATCTCCCTGAGCTACGACAGCTTCTAAGCATGACACCTGCTTTCTGCATTGCCCTCCAGGAAACCTGGTTCCCGGCAATGCAGACCCCTGTCCTTCGTGGTTACAGGGGTTATTACTGTAACCGTAGTGTTTAAAATAGTGTGTCAGGTGGAGCCTACGTGTATGTCCTTACCTCTGTATATAGTGCTCCTGTGCCCCTTCACACATCATTGGAAGCTGTGGCTGTCAGAGTAAGGACTACTCAGGACATAACTGTCTGCAGTGTCTATCTCCCTCCAGGTGGTACAGTCCCCCTGGCCGAACTGGCTGCACTTGTCACACAACTCCCCACACCTTTTTTTCTCCTGGGGGATTTTAACGCCCACAATCCCCTGTGGGGTGGAACGGAGATTACTTGTCGAGGCAGAGCTGTCGAGAATCTCATCTCCCAACTCGACCTCTGCCTCTTAAACACTGGCACTGCCACACATTTCAGTGTGGCACATGGCACGTTCTCTGCCATAGATCTGTCGTTGTGGGCCCTCGCCCATGGGTTTCACTTTTCTCCTGCGAAGACTTGTGTTATGCACTTTTGTCGGCGTCAAACTGTCCATCCTGAGCTCTATCTTCAGGATGCCATGCTCAGGGTTGTTGACACTTACCGTTTTCTGGGATTGCTGTTTGATGCCCGGCTTACATGGCTTCCACATCTTCGTCAGCTCAAGCGTCAGTGCTGGCAGCATCTGAATGCCCTACGCTGCCTCAACAACACAACTTGGGGTTCAGATTGTAATACGCTGCTGCGGCTCCACAAAGCCCTCGTGCTGTCCCGGCTCGATTATGGGAGTGTGGCGTATGGCTCAGCGTCATCCTCAGCGTTGCAACTGCTGGACCCCGTTCACCATTGTTGGGTTTGACAGGCGACAGGAGCATTCCGCACCAGCCCTGTTAATAGCCTCCTTGCAGAGGCTGGGGTTCCTCCACTTCGCGTTCGGTGTCAACAACTCTTAGCCAACTATGCTGCACACATCCGTTGTTCGCCCCGTCACCCTATCATCTCCTTTTCGCTAATGCGGCAGTCCATATCCCACACCGGCAGCCGCAATCAGGACACACAATTGGGTTCCGTGTTTGGTCCCTCCTTAGTGAACTTGAATCTTTGCCTCTTTCATCTGCTTTCCAGTTCCACCCACATACACCAACTTGGTGTATTCGTCGGCCGCAGCTTCAGCTGGACCTCTCACGATGGCAAAAAGATTCAGTTCCTCCTGCAGTCTTGCGCCGCCAATTTCTTGCTCTCCTAGTCGCATCCCGTGACTCTGAGTTTATCTATACCGATGGCTCGATGGTTGATGGCCATATGGGGTACGCTTATGCTCATGCGGACTATGTAGACCAGTGCTCCTAGCCAGAAGGCTGCAGTGTTTACACCGCAGAGCTCACAGCCATTTTTCGTGCCCTTGAGCATCTTCGTACCAGCACTGGAGAGTCCTTCGTCATTTGCAGTGACTCTTATCAGTAGTCTACAGGCTCTTGACCAGTGCTACCCACGCCATCCCATTGTTGTTGCCATCCAGGAGTCCGTTCACGCTCTTGAACAGCGTGGACGTTCGGTGGTATTCATATGGCTCCCGGGACACGTTGGGATAGTGGGAAACGAACTCGCCGACAAGTTAGCCAAAGAAGCTACCCGCAAACTGCCGTTGGAGATCGGCCTCCCGGCAACTGATCTCCGATCGGTGTTGCGCCGTCGGGTCTTTGGGATGTGGGGAGACGAATGGTGCACTCTGTCTGCACCCAACAAGCTGCGGTGAGTAAAGGAGACTACGACTGTGTGGGGTTCCTCCGTGCGGGCCTCTTGCAGGAATTCTGTTGTTCTCTGTAGGCTCCGCATTGGTCACTCTTGGCTGATGCATCATCTGCTGCGTGGAAAGGACCCCCCTCACTGTCGCTGTGGTGCGAACATGACGGTGGCCCATATGTTGTTGGAATGTTCTATTTTAGCCGCCCTCAGGCGAACTTTTAATCTCCAGGGTGATTTATCATCTCTTTTAGGTGACAATGTCTCTATGGCAGATCGGGTTTTAAGTTTTATTCGCGCAAGCGGCTTTTATAGATCCATATAATTTTATTGCATCACCCTCTTTTGTGCTGTATCTTTTACTTAGTTTTGTGTTGTCATTTGACTCCACCCTAATCTTTTAGGCTGGAGGTTTTAACGTGTTGCAGAGTGTCTGGCTCATCCTTTTATTTTCGTGATCAGCCAACCACGATCCTCTGCTGTACAGTTTTAATTCTTTCTGCATTTCTTCTCTATGTTGTTTTTGTTGCTGTGCTCCGTTTTCCATGTTGAATAAAGCAATCTTGGGGCTTTTCTTCCCCTGGAATTTTTCTTTTGTCCTTTGAATGACTAATGGATGGTTTCACTGTGCTGTGTGTGTTTATGAAACAAGGGACCAATGTCCTATGCAGTTTGGTCCCTTTAATCTTTAAACCAACCAACATAATACAGCAATACGTATCACAATATACTATCATACAGCCAGGGAAATGCAGCAGGATAGGTAAGACAGAAAGATGTCAAGTTCTACGAGACGTCAGGATTGAAACAAATCTTCAGTTTAGGAAAGAAATTAAACAGCACAATTCTAGCACATTGGATCACCAATCACAGCTGTCAATTATAAATTTTCACCAATCACCAGAAATTTTATCTCCACCAAGTTGTATCTCAGTCCTAGGTAATTGCATTGATGAATTAGTCACCCAACCCAGTTGACATAATCTGCCTCTCTGAACACCATGTGACCACTGGTATAGGAACTAGGCCTAAGCACAATGAGAAACTCAGACAGGAGAGTACTGCAAATGTTGGAATAAGGAAAGTTTCTCATAAAAGTATAATTAAAAATAATGTAAGTATATTTCATAAAAATATTGGGAGTTTAAAGAATAAAATAGATGAGCTTCTGGTTTGTTTAGAAGATTTAGAAGCTGAGGATAAAATAGATATACTATGCCTGTCTGAGCATCACATTATTACTGATATGGATAAGGTAAATGTAAGTGGGTATAAGCTCTCTGCACATGTAATTAGAGAAAATATGGAGAAAGGAGGAGTTGCCATATATGTCAAAAGTTATCATTGTGCAAAAAGTATAGAAACAAAAAATTTTTGTGTAGAGAAACATATAGAAACATGTGCCTGTGAGCTTAAATAAAGGCACATTTATAATTGTAACTGTATATAGGTCCCCATCGGGAAATTTTCATCTATTTCTGGAAAATTTGGACTCCTTGTTGTGCTGTCTGTCAGACAGGGGGAAGCAAATTATTATTTGTGGGGACTTCAATGTAGATTGTCTGAAAGAGGGTAATAGGAAAAATGACCTTGAAGTATTACTCGGTTCTTTCAATTTGACACCCGTTATTGATTTTCCTACTCGGGTGGTAAAGGATAGCAGCTCACTGATAGATAACTTCTTTATAGACCAAGATAAGTTTAACCAGATAAATGCTCAGCCTGTTGAGAATGGTCTTTCTGATCGTGGTGCACAGCTAGTTACAATATATGACATAGCTCCATCCAGCAGTACTAAACAGTCCTCCAAAGTAGTACGTTCAGTCAACGATTTAACAATTGCAAATTTCAGGGGAAGCCTACAGCAGTTAGACTGGGATGAGGTGTACCGTGATCCTGATGCCAATTTAAAATATAATTTATTTCATGACACTTTTGTAAATGCATTTGAAAACTGCTTCCCCAAGAAAATAGTTAAATATACTCGTAAGAAACCATGTAACAAACCATGGCTTACTAAGGGTATAAAAATATCTTGTAACCGGAAAAGGGAAATGTATCTGACAGCAAGAAAGAGTAGTGACCCAGAAACTATCAAACATTATAAAAACTACTGTGCTATATTAAGAAAAGTTATTAAAAAATCCAGAAGTATGTGTATCATGTCTGAAATCAACAACTCTGATAATAAAATTAAAACAATTTGGAATATTATTAAAAGAGAAACAGGCCAACCAAGAGCACAGGAAGACAGTATTACCATCAAATTGAATGAAAACTTTACGAACAAAAAGTCAGAAGTTGAAAATATTTTTAATAATCAATTTCTAAATGTTGTGGATATAGTAGGATCCAGGTGTTCATTAGAAGATGCTAGGCTGTTAATGGAAGAGGCCATACCTATGTAATTTGATACAATTGAAATCTCACCCACTTCTCCCTCTGAAATTAGGAAAATAATAAACTTGCTTAAAAGCAAAAACTCACATGGAATTGATGGCATTTCCAGCAAAATACTAAAAGCTTGTTCTCAACACATAAGTAAGATTCTCAGCCACCTGTGCAATAGCTCCCTGGAACAGGGCATTTTCCCTGATAGGCTGAAATATGCTATTGTTATACCTTTGCATAAAAAAGGGGATAGATCTGATGTCAACAATTACCATCCAATCTCCCTTCTAACAGCTTTATCCAAAATTTTTGAGGAAGTAATGTATTCAAGAGTAGCTTCACATATCTGTAAAAATGAAGTACTAACAAAATGTCAGTTTGGTTTCCAGAAAGGTTTTTCAACAGAAAATGCCATATATGCTTTCACCAATCAAATTTTGAATGATCTGAATAGCCGAACTCCACCCTTTGGGATTTTTTGTGATCTCTCAAAAGCTTTTGATTGTGTAAATCATGAAATTCTGCTAGACAAGCTCAAGTATTGTGGCATGAATGGGACAGTGCACAAATGGTTTAATTCGTACCTAACTGGAAGAGTGCAGAAAGTTGAAATAAGCAGTTCTCATAATATGCGAAGATCAGCACATTCCTCAAAACTATCAAGAATGGGGTTCCACAGGGGTCAGTCTTGGGTCCTTTGTTGTTCTTAATATATATTAATGACTTGCCATTCTATATTCATGAAGAGGCAAAGTTAGTTCTCTTTGCTGATGATACAAGTATAGTAATCACACCTGACAAACAAGAATTAACTTATGAAATTGTCAATAATGTCTTTCAGAAAATTACTAAGTGGTTCCTTGTAAACGGACTCTCACTGAATTTTGATAATACACAGTACATACAGTTCCGTACAGTAAATGGTATGACACCATTAATAAATATAGACCTTAATCAGAAGCATATAGCTAAGGTAGAATATTCAAAATTTTTAGGTGTGTCCACTGATGAGAGATTAAATTGGAAGAAACACATTGATGATCTGCTGAAACGTTTGAGTTCAGCTACCTATACAATAAGGGTCATTGCAAATTTTGGTGATAAACATCGTAGTAAATTAGCTTACTACGCCTATTTTCACTCATTGCTTGCATATGGCATCATATTTTGGGGTAATTCATCACTGAGGAATAAAGTATTTACTGCACAAAAGCGTGTAATCAGAATGATAGCTAGAGTCCAACCAAGATCATCCTGCAGACATTTATTTAAGGATCTAGGGATATTCACAGTAGCTTCTCAGTATATATACTCTCTTATGAAATTTGTTATTAACAACCAAACCCAATTCAAAAGTAATAGCAGTGTGCATAACTACAATACTAGGAGAAAGGATGATTTTCACTGTTCAAGATTAAATGTAACTTTGGCACAGAAAGGGGTGAATTATACTGCCACTAAAGTCTTTGGTCACTTACCAAATAGTATCAAAAGTCTGTCAGATAACCAACAAGTATTTAAGAAGAAATTAAAAGAATTTCTGAATGACAACTCCTTCTAGTCCATAGAGGAATTTTTAGATATAAATTAAGAAAAAAACCAAACAAAAAAATTATAAAATAAAATTTAAAAAAAAGTTGTTATATTAACTTAATTATGTCATGTATTGGAAAATTTGACTTGTTCCACATCATTACGAAATATCGTATTCATGATCCATGGAACTAGTATTAATCTAATCTAAGCTACTGTGGGCTTAGATGTAGTCATCATTTATGCAAAAAAAAAAAAAAAAAAAAAAAAAAAAAATAAATAAATAAATAAAATAAAAAAAATAATCATACCTAATCTGATACAAACACATAACATAAAATACATGTAGCAGACTTTTAAAATTGATAACTATCATGGAAACCAATTGTGATACATATAAAATTATTAAACGGAAATATATGAAGAGAACAGGACTGATCCTTTTTTTATGGTGAATATATGGTCAACAATTAATATACATAATACATTGCCTTAGCAACCTATAAATTGCCTATATGAAAGCTAAAAATGTCTATATGACAGCTGAAAAAAGGACAGATCAATGATCAGCGTCCTCTGTTGGGTCAGCCGTCAGGCTGTTCTGTAGACGCGCACTGATGTTAAGAACTTAACCACTAGAGGGCTTTACATACAATGTGATATGTCTCCCACAGAAAACAATTAGACAACATATTAACAGTCAATAAATAAAATTATTTAGTCTGGCTATACATTCCATGAATAGGTAGGACATAATCAGTTACAGGATTAGAGCGACTAATGTATGGAAGTAAGGCAAATGCGTACGGTTCTCAACATGAATCATCATGTAAGGCTAGGTATAAAAATGTGAGGCATTATTTGGTTATTGTAGTAAGTTATCAAACAAAGCAAAGTAGGCATTGGGCACAAAATCGCTTTGTCCATTGAGGACCCTAGTGGGTTCATGCTTTTTGGCTTTGTAAATCTCCAACTCGTCCGACAAGTCGAGAGCGCGACCCTTCTCTGCCCTATGCAGAATATGCATATAACTCTCGATATTGCCTATAGTGTGGCCGGTTTCTACCAAATGCATTCCCAATGTAGTTTTGTTATGTGCCTGCAAATGCTCCCTGAGTCTTAATTTTAAAAGAATGGTCAGTCTGACCAAATTAAAATTTGTCACAATTACTACAAACAATCTTGCAAATCCCAGAACCATCAAATTTATCAGAATCTTTACTCAAACTATGTTTTACGCGGAGTTTCAGGGTGTTGTTAACTTGAAAACCACATCTAACCTTACATTTATTCAAACACTTTTCTGTTTGTTGGAACATTTTTCCGTAAAATTTCATTGGAATAGCTTTCAGGTTTTCTTTATTCTTTCTTTTTTCTAGATGATTGTGGGTCTACCTACGATTTACTTTCTGTTTTTCTATCCTATTGTATGGATGCATAACATCTTTAGCTGAGAAAGCGTTGGCTACTACAATTTGCCTTAATGTACTAAGTTCTTGGCATATTTCATCATCGGCCAATGGTAATCTTAAAAGTCGGTGGAACATAGAGGTGAAAAAGGCCCTTTTATGAGAGAAGGGTCGCGCTCTCGACTTGTTGGAGATTTACAAAGCCAAAAAACATGAGCCCACTAGGGTACTCAATGTACAAAGCGATTTTGTGCCCAATGCCTACTTTGCATTGTTTGATAACATGCTACGATAACCAAATAATGCCTCACGTATTTATACCTAGCCTTACTTGATGATCCATGTTGAGAGCATTACGCATTTGCCTTACTTACATAAATTAGTCGCTCTAATCCTGTAACTGATTATGTCCTACCTATTCATGGAATGTATAGCCAGACTAAATAATTTTATTTATTGACTGTTAATATGTTGTCTAATTATTTTCTGTGGGAGACATATCACATTGTATGTAAAGCCCTCTAGTGGTTAAGTTCTTAACATCAGTGCGCGTCTACAGAACAGCCTGACGGCTGACCCAACAGAGGACGCTGATCATTGGTCTGTCTTTTTGTCAGTTGTCATATAGACATTTTAGCTTTGATAGGCAATTTATAGGTTGCTAAGGCAATGTATTATGTATATTAATTGTTGGCCATATATTCACCATAAAAAAAGGATCAGTCCTGTTCTCTTCATATATTTTCGTTTAATAATTTTATATGGGTAACTGTATTCGTCTTTTAATGTATCACAATTGGTTTCCATGATAGTTATCAATTTTAAAAGTCTGCTACATGTATTTTACGTTATGTGTTTGTATCAGATTATGTTTTTTTGCATAAATTATGACTACATCTAAGCCCACAGTAGCGACATGTAGGGAGAATGTAGGCAAACAGATTTCTGGTAGCTACTGTACTTCAGTAGCCATATGCAATAATGACTGTGTGGACGATATGGCCTATTCTACACCTTATTTCAGATATATGTGACGATGCCATTATGGCCTTATCACTTTAGGACATTGTGTAAAAAAGGTATGGTTACCGTATTTTATCTATGCATTTCCCTGGTTGTATGATACATATTACTGTATTATGTTGAAAGACACACTCCTCACTAGGTGTGTGTATTAGTATATTGTAGACCTGAGGATGGTCATTACGAACTGAAACTGGTCATCGTCTAAATAATTGATATTGTGATCAAAGACCGGAAAAATAAAAACAATTTGATAGTATTGGATCACTGTTTGTATACATGACCATATCGCCGTTGGTGAAACTTTCATCCTAATCGTGATCGGTAGTAATAGTATGCGTGTGTGTGTGTGTGTGTGTGTGTGTGTGTGTGTGTGTGTGTGTGTGTGTGTGTGTGTGTGTGGGCGCGTGCGCGTGATTGGTAGTAATAGTGTGTGTGGGTGGGTGGGTGGGTGGGTGGGTGGGTGCGCGCGCGCGCACGCATATAGATTTGTAGCAGTTTTAGTGTTTCGTCAGTGACTATGATGTTGCTGTCACCACAAAGAGATTTTTTCGTAATATCTTATGTTATCTGGAAAATTGCATATTATTGGTCCTTGTGTTCTACGCTATGTTAATATGTGGTGGATCTGTTACTTTATCATCATCTGATCTGTAGGTTTCTAAATAAAGCACCTTGTTTTTCAAGCATGACCTAAACTACTCATAAATTGGTTCTCCTATACATTGTGCTCCTGGTTCAGTAGCCCCCCTCCCCTTTTTTTTCTTTCTTTTTTTTTCTTTTCTTTTCTCTCCAACAGTGTTGAAAGCATTGACTGGTCTAAAACTGTACCTGTAACACAGTCACCCTAGTCAAGAGCTTCAGGCACCACTTTTGCAAACTGTAGTTCTGCTGTTTTGGAAACCAAACTGTTCTTTGTTGAGGAGTTGTGTATTTTAGTATGGTTTCTCTACACAATATATTCACTATGTTGAGAAGCCGTGCTATAAGCTGCTTCTGTAAAAGAAACATACGAACAGAATTCATTATTTTCTTCCCGTTTCCCATTTTGTATACACCATATCAGTCACTGGGGGAAAGCTCTGGTCTTCACAATTATTATTTTGTGGTTAGTCGCCGGAAATGCTCATACAATAACATTTACTTGTGTCACACATTTATAGCATTAAACTGAAGTTAGCAAGCAGTGCATTAATATTGTTTCTTGTAAAGATATTTTAATGTGTCATATATGTATTCAGATACTTATATTTATTTTTCAGGACAAAAACTGTCTCGGTTGGGAAATTGTTTAATGCCAATCATTTCACCTTTTTGGGGCATCATCAGATTGCCTACAAAAATAAGAAAACCAATCAATTAGATACAAGTGGAGGGGAAGGGCATCGTCCTATCTTGCACAGTTACACAGACAACATGCACTGAAAGCAATAAAAACTTAAATAAAAGTAGCTTGATATGTGACCAATCAGTCATAAAACCTCATATAATGTAAAGTAGACCCCAAGGTAACAGGATATATAACCTGTCCATCACAAAACATCTAAACCATGAAGTGGACCCAGTGAAATGAGAGAAATAGCCAGAATAACACTGAGAAAGTACAAATATGTGGCAGTAAAGTTTTCCTAGGTTATTGTATGTTGCCTTGAGCACACAAGCCAGCCCTGCCGTGGCAGTACAAGATAGAGACAAGCTTACAGAACTGCGGTACTAACCGCACGTGGCAAAATGTTTGTACTGATGCGCACACGAACATTACTATGAAAAATTGAGATACAGGTGCTGTGTCTAGTGCGGCAAGAAGTACCCAGGTGGCACGCGTGACCGACTTAAGGCATATTTCGAAAAACAAAAGTCGATAAAACTAGTAATATAAGCAAACCAGTGCAGACACACAAAACCCTCAGATGAAATAAAGGTACCCCCATATAAAAAATAGGTAAAATGATTACATAAAGAACAATTAATCACAATATGTCATTAGAACTCAGTCACTCAGAGTAAAACAGCTAAATTTGAGGGTACAGTCGTAGTGTAAGTATTCTAAATCAATAAAACTTCAAGATACTGGGAACAGGGGCAGTGTTAAGCATTGCAAACAAAGAGACAGAAATATTCTTAGTCATTAAAACAATGAGAGTGATGCTGTCGACATAAAATAATTGTTGCAGCAACTTTCGGAACACTGGTAACATTGTATCATAATATCTTTGATTACTGCTAATTAGTTGATCGTTCAGCAATCTATCTTTGCCAAAGTCTGAGAGGTTTAGCGATTTCCAGATCCTCTAGTAGATTCAATTTCTTCCCCTTCTGAGAGAGGTGTAGTATCCTCGGGTTTTCTAGTGTGGAGAACTGGTGCTCGCTGTACTTTAGATGCTCACTAAATGCAAAATTTTGTTTAATCTGACTTTCCTTAGTTACCAAGTGATCCCTGAACCTGGTCTTGAACCTTCTGCCATTCTGGCCTATATATGATTTTCCACAATTGCTGGAGTCCAATTTATGTACGTCTGATCCTGTACACCTATCTCACTGTTTACCTATCTCCTGTATACCTATCTCATTGTGAATATAATTATATTGAAGTTTATTACTAGTAGCGTAAACAAGATGCAAATCCTGATTTTTAAACAGTTTAGCTAAATCATAAGAAATGCATTGCTGTAAACGATGTGTACAGTCCTGCAATCTTTTTAAGCTGTATAAAGAAAAACTTCAGTAGTAGACCATAGAGGTCTTCCTGTCTCATGGTTTTCAAGGACCAGACTTGTGAGGATCCTGTTCGTGGGGAACCAGCAGTTTAGCAGTGATACAGTTGAAGGGCTCTGTAATTTTGGAAAACAGATCTAGGGAGCATTTACTCAGCAGCTGCAGAATAAAATTCCACTAGCAGAAATCTGATGATCATTATTTTTAGTTAGTTTATTGCATGTTACACATTTCATTTACTTGATCATATGTTTTCAGGCCTACAAAGATGGTAAGAAGGAAAAGTGAACCAAGTAGAGGTGGTCCATATGGCGCTAGCACCAGTTCACCACACAGTACCCTTAAAAGAGGAGTAATAACACGTAGTCGGCACCAATACATTCCTCAAAGAGAAGTAGAGACACACAGCCAGCCCCACAGCGATTCTGAGAATGAAGTACAAACACCTGAAAAACGGTTCTCCAGAAGTAGCCTCTTGCTGCAGGGTCCAGAAAGTTCAACTCATGTAAGTATAACTTACGTTTTTGTTTTGTAAAATAGTTGTGTGTACGTTAAGGCTGCAACGTCAAGACTTGACTCTTCTTAGGAGTGCAACTTATATCATTCTCTGGGAAGAATGTGTGTTGGTAGACTATTAATTTTTAAAGCAAGCAGTAGACTCGTAATCTGATGCGGGTTGTGGACTTTAGTATCATTGGTGCTACTGAAATAACTTCTTAAATGAGCAATTTTTATAGTAAAGATTTTTGTGCTACCTACAACAGCTCTGTGCTATCAGATGCTGGTATGTTAGAGGAAGTCTAACAATTCAAAGAATATGCATGAAGTGTGAACTAAATCCCTTATTTGACATTGATAAATATTACTTTTCCCAATCCTGTGACATTGTAGCCTACTGAAACAAATGGATTTCTTTTGCTCTGTCCGTTATGCATTCATTTTCAGACATTTGAGAATGATCCAATAAAGGATGAACATGAACTATTTACTCAGGAAGTAATCTGGGCTAGGTCGTGGTCCATGATTAATGTGGTATTTTTGAAATTAGTTTACTTAAAGTTATGTACACTCGAGACATTGTATGAAGGTTTCTGTCCCTCACCCACTAAAACAAATGCATCCCCCTTCCTTCCCACCACACACCACACACACACACACACACACACACACACACACCATACACCACACACCACACACAAAACTTCACCGAAAGCATATGGCGTGACCATCTTGGATATGGCACAACAATCTTATTGCTGTTGTCATATGAACCTATGCACGTCACGCCATATGACTAGCACTATGAAAACTAAATGTGGGTTGTTTGGTGAACAGTTTCTTTGTACCTGGTGATTTGCAAAGTGAAAGGGGGGGACCAAGGAATGATTTCTAAGGAATAGTCAGTCACAGTTCACTTTGGTCGCAGTCTGTCTCATTCCCTGGAATAGTCATTCACCATTCACTATGGCCAGTCTTGTTCTTCATTATATTTCCTCCGTTCCTTGATACTGCCTCAGTTTCATTTGGCTAATCTCATTCTTTTTCCTCATTCCAGTTCCATTGCTCCTAGATCACTACTGAGTTGTCGTCATTTTTTTCACTGTGTTCGTCTGTTATTGTTCTGTTTCAGACTGTGTTCAAAATGCTGACCTCTGATTTTATATGTATTCTATTCAGTGCCCATGCCCGGTTATTTATAACTTTTTATAATTATGTAACTCACATAAAATTAAGTTGTATGTCATACTTTCTTTTGTGGAACAAACAGAGAAATCTGTTAACACAATTTTTAAATTGTAGTGGAAGAAAGCTTACACAAAACTTTCGATTTTCACATTCCTCCCAGAAATAAAATGTGGCACTTTGGGACCCTCTTATTTTCCAAGTTTGGCTCTTTATTTATTTATTTATTTATTATTTCCCTCTACTTTGGTTTCATTGCACAAAAAATGAGTTGTGAGTGATTTTGGCTCGGTAATAAAATGGAAAGAGCTATCTGTCTCCCCATTTAAAGAATGTTAGAATTGCATAAAACAGTATTTATGTGGACACCTATCTCAGCCAGATAATTCAGGATTTTTGGTTTATTAACTAGGTGTAGAACATAGACATACTCGTTTTCATGCCGCTGTGAAGAATATAGCATAAGGGACTTGTCACTCAAATCAAACCAGTTTAAAGACACCATCATTTTATCATTTCATTTATAATTACTGGGTTTCGATCAGATCCCATTTCAATCCTTTTATATTTTCATTTGTTGGTTGTGCTTCTCGATTCAGTGTAGTTTCGACGTATGATTCAGAGGATGAAGGCGACAGAACAAGGAACAGGAACCATGAATGATTTTTCAGTTTTTGTATAACTATGATCGGGATATCACTATCATGACTTCATACATGGCCAGGTTCACAGATTTACGAGGTTTATCTCATTGGTGCATTGCAATGAATCGTATGCTAATTGCTTGTTAAGGAAGTGACTGTTTGTTCTCTTAGCTCCCAATTGAGAAGTAGAGCCCAATGCATTTTAATCATCTGATCCTTTCCTTGAAGTGTTCCAGTTAACTAAATCATTTGAAGCTGTTTCCACAACTAGTTGTGGTAGCTACCAAGTCTGGTAGTAGACGTCGTAACCAACAGTCAATAGGTGAACAAACTACACCTCCCTTTTCTCAGAGCCCCGTGTCTCATGGTATTTTTGTGCTGCATGGCTTTTTAAGGCGGGTACTCCTCCACTTTGTCTGATAGTGTTTCCAAACCTGATATTCAAAGCCACTGTTGACTTCCAGTGCAAGTGATAGACCTTATAGGTCTCGTGTCTGCCATGACATTATCAATGTGCCATAATGCATCTCATTTACATAAGTCATGTCCGGAATTACTATAATAAACACTTACGTAATCGCTGTCCATGCAGTGATGCCAGGTGTGTTGCCTGCAAAAACCCTGGACACCTATCTTCTTGATCTTGGTGATCAAGATAAATCTTGGGTGCCACATAAGGTATGTTATGTGTGTGTTGAAGATCTGAGAAAACAGTCCAAAAAGGAGAAAAAGCCTTTAGATTTGCTTTTCCTATGATATGGAGGGATCCAAGTAATCATTCAGATGATTGCTGCTTTTACAGTGTTGATATTACTGGTCATAATTCGAAAAACAGGAAGGTAATAAGCTTCCCTAACCTTCCGTCCGCCATCCAACTAGTAGGACATGGTGTAAATTTGTTGGTTCCTGAACCACCAGATGATTGAAATTCTGTTCATTTCTGATGTACAATGTGAATTAGATGAACCAGATGATGATGAATTCCATTGTAATACAGAAAGTCTAGAGCCCAAATCGTTTCCTCAGACCGAGCTTAACGGTTTGGTTAGGGATCTGGGCTTAAGGAAAGAAAAAGCTGAATTACTTGGCTCTAGATTAAAAGAAATGAACTTATTGGTAGTTGGAACCAGCATATACATGTATAGAAAGAGAGAGCAGCAATTTTCGAAGTTTTTTCAACAAGAAGGTGATTTAGTGTACTGCTCAGACATTTCCAATCTGATGAATGAGTTTGGTGTTGAATACAAAAAGGAAGTGTTGTGGCGTAACAAGCTAGTTACGCCACACTGAGAAGGGAGCCGAAAGGCACGCATACACACACACCGACTGGCGTCAAGTCTGGAACAGGATACGTTATGACTGCTATAAAGAAAATAAGTAGCTTTGGAATATACTTAACTTTATTCTTTGTTGGTTTACAACGTTCTTCTTGAGACATTTATACGATAACTCTCAAACTAGGTAAGGCTAATGGCGCCTTGCTAGGTCGTAGCCATGGACTTAGCAGAAGGCTATTCTAACTGTCTCTCGGCAAATGAGAGGAAGGATTCGTCCGTATTGTCGCTAGCAATGTCGTCCGTACAACTGGGGCGAGTGCTAGTCCGTATCTCGAGACCTGCCTTGTGGTGGCGCTCGGTCTGCGATCACACAGTGGCGACACGCGGGTCCGACATGTACTAAATGGACCGCGGCCAGTTTAAGATACCACCTAGCAGGTGTGATGTCTGGCGGTGACACCACATTCCTCCCCCGCAAATCGGCGAACGGTCGTGTTATAAGGCTTCCGCCCACCGTGGGGAGGACCCCATGTTGACGTATGCGATGAGGTGGGGAGCCTAACAACAGGCGAGGCTGTGCCACCCGCACCCGGCCATTCGGTCCGAGGGGAGCTAGGAAACGCCCGAAAACCTAGTCCAGGGTGCACGTCAACATGCGGTGTATGCGCCCGTAAAGAGACAGGAGGGGCCGAAGGGTCGACCTCCATTGCGTCGGGGTACCCGACGCGCGATGACGCCATGTGGTCCGGAGCGGGCAAGAGTTCCATGGCGGAGGACAGATGGCCACGGGAAGCGATCGGCGGCGCGTGACCCAGGTAGGCGCTTGGCGGCTGCAGCTAAGCGTCGAATGCGGGCGGCGCCGGCGGGAGAACAGGCGGCGGCGGCTGCGGCGGCGCGTCGCCATGGGGCAAAATGGAAGGCATCGTCGGTAACACCTGGGGATGAGGCGAGCCAGTAGATGGGACCCCAGGGCGCTGACCGGACGGCACCGTCGCTGAAAGCAGACGGGGAGCGGCAGAACCCGTGCGACGACAGAGGCGCAAGTGATTGAGATGCCGACGCACCTCACCAGAGGCCCCCAAAACCACATACATCGCGCGGCCGAGGCAGTGAAGAATGCGCCCTGCGAGCCAACACCGTGAACCGCGATAGTTGCGATAAAATACAACGTCGCCTGGAGCAAAAGCAGGAGTCTGCCTCTGCATAGGAACCTGATGCGGCGGATGCAGCAAAGACATCAAGGTCCGATGAGGACGACCGTGGAGCAACTCAGCCGGCGAGCGACCATCTCGGGGCTGAGAGCGATACGATGACAAAAAGAGCAACAACGCGTCCTCCCGAGAATGCGACTCTTTCAACTTCAACATCTGTGACTTGAAAGTCCGGACCAATCGTTCAGCGGCACCGTTTGACTGAGGCGAAAACGGCGCGGATGTCAGGTGTTGAATACCATTGGCCTGGCAGAATGACTGAAATTCTGCGGACATGAATTGTGGGCCATTGTCGGAAACAATAGCCTGCGGAAGACCTTCAATGCAAAAGAGAGCAGACAACGCTTGGATGGTGGCGGAGGACGTCGTGGAAGACATCCGGACAACAAAAGGAAAATTACTGAAGGCATCGACCAAAACCAACCATCGAGCATTCCAGAACGGACCAGCAAAATCGATGTGCAAGCGTTGCCAAGGGGAAGTGGCTTTTGGCCATGCAAAGATCGATTCCGAACCAAATACAGTGCTGACGAGCAAGTTGTTTCGTTCGCACTATACCCCAATGTCCTTGTTGAAGAAGCCGTAAAACAGAGGACTGTAACGAACGTGGTACCACTACTCTGGACTGATCATTATCAGAACGCAACAACAAAACACCACGTCGAACAAAAAGTCTCTCCTTGTGAGCAAAAAATCGGCGAACCAACGGATCCTCGATCCGAGACTTTGACAAAGGCCATTGCGTAGCAACAAAACGCAAGACGGTAGCAAGGACAGGGTCAGCAGGGGCGTCGAACAAAAAGTCTCTCCTTGTGAGCAAAAAATCGGCGAACCAACGGATCCTCGATCCGAGACTTTGACAAAAGCCATTGCGTAGCAACAAAACGCAAGACGGTAGCAAGGACAGGGTCAGCAGCGGTGGCTGTAGCTACACGACGAAAATCAATCGGAAACGATTCGACCACTTCATCGGTTTCCGAATCAATGAACATGCAAGCAAGTTCAGTAGAATCGAATGCTTTATCCTCAGCAACAGGCAAACGGGACAACGCATCGGCGTTTCCGTGCTTAGCAGTGGACCGATACAAGATATCGTAGCGGTACTGCGAGAGGAAAATAGACCAGCGAATGAATTTCTGCGCTGTACGTGGAGGTACAGGCTTGTTCGGATGAAAAAGCGATGTCAATGGTTTGTGGTCTGTGATGATGGTAAAGTGACGACCATACAAGAAATCATGGAACTTAGTAACACCAAACACGAGAGCCAAAGCTTCTTTCTCTATCTGGGAATAATTTCTTTGCGCAGACGAGAGCAATTTGGACGCAAAGGCAATAGGGCGATCATGCGAGCCAACTTTGTGCGCAAGCACTGCACCGATCCCGAAATCCGATGCATCTACCATCAACAAAAGGGGTTTCTGGGGATCGAATGGCGTAAGGCAAGTATTAGAAAGCAATGCCGATTTCAACTGGCGAACAGCGCGTTCGCATTCAGTCGTCCAGAGAAACGGAACACCTGTACGGCGTAAGCGATGAAGCGGAGCTGAAAGAGAAAAGGCATTGCGCACATGCACCCACCTTTGTGATTCTAAATCAGTTAATGTTCTTGCGACCTCATCACGCAATGCGTGAGGAACATTGCGCGCTCTGAAAAATTTCGGTTGCGCGTTGACTTGCAGTTCCAAATGTGCTGCATAGCTTTTAGCGCAACCAAGGCCCGATGCAAAAATGTCTGCAAATTCTTCACATACACTAGAAACACTGTCTGTAGGCACAGTTTGATTCACTGATAGGACCTGATTTACAATAGACATGTTAAACAACTGAAATAAATCTAAACCAAACAAGTTCACTGCAGTAGAAGAACGAAGAACGTAAAATGACACAAGTTTTGTTTGTCCTTTATATGTTGCAAGAAGAGTGCACTGTCCTAACACAGGGATGAGCTGTCCTGAATAACTTTTTAGCGTAACATTTGCGGCACGCAACGGAGGTGTGCCCAGTTGTTTGTACGTGTCGTGATTGAGCAATGAAACTGCAGCTCCGGTATCGAGCTGGAATGGTATGACCTTGCCATTAAAGTCCAAATCTACAAAAAGTTTATTGTCCTGCTGACGACAAGAGCGACTGTTTTGGGCAATTTGAACAGACACTGGTACAGAATCACTTGCTAATTGACGTGATTTCCGGCGACGTCGACGCACAGTTTTTGTGGGACGAACACAGTCACTGTTAGAGAAAGTGGCACTGGACGAAGCGGAATTAACTACATGAATGTCCATGGGCGAAGGTCCACGATCCTGAGTGTCCTTGGTTCGATTCCGGCGCGAAGCAAAGGGCCTGGAATGATTGTGATTGTCTGATCTGAGCTTTTTCTGGCAAACACTTTGAACATGTCCTTTCGTATTACAGAAAAATCAAATAGCTTGGCGTGACGGGCAATGTTCACGCGAATGTCTAGTAGCACACCGCGGGCATGATTTCACTGCATTTGTGTGCTGGCGCGGCACACCTGGTTTAGAGCGCGGCGGCAGCTGCGTCGAAGTGCGCGAGGGCAGGTGACCGGGCCGCGCAGCGCGTCCAGCGGCCCGGTTAATGTTACACACGACTGGCGAAGTTTCAAAAGATTCCTGAGCACAGTCAAGTGTGTCTTGTCTATCCAATATGTCTATCACTTGTTGAAGGGAGGGATTAACTAGTTTCAAAATTTGCTCCCGTATGCGAACATCAGAAACGTTCTGTGCAATTGCATCACGTACCATTGTATCTGAATAAGAAAGGCCACAGTCACATTCAAAGGCACAGTCCCTAGTAAGTCCTTGCAATGTTGCTACCCACTCCCTATTAGGTTGACCGGCCGTACGTTTTGTACGAAAAAACGTATACCGTTCTGCAACCACATTAACTGTTTCTTTGAAATAGGCATCTAAAGCAGACAAAATTTCTTCGTAGGACAGAGTTGCTACGTCGCGTCGGGGAAACAATTTCACTATCACACGGTAGGTGGACACACCGACACAAGAAAGCAAAAACGGCTGCCGCTCATTACCTTGAATTCTGTAGGCGGCTAGATGAAATGCAAATTGGCGGGACCATTCCGTCCAAGTCTCGTGGGTTTGGTCAAACTGGCGAAACTGCGGTGCAACTGCATGTTGTGGCTGCGGTAGCGGTGAAGCGGCGGCTGCCGCATCGTGTTGCAGTGCACATTGACCCTGGACGAGCTGTCCAAGGGCATCCAATAACGCCTGCGTCTGCTGATTCTGCAAGCGATAAAATTCGGACAGTACATCTGGAGATTGTGGCGAAGCCATGACACAAATAAATGCAAGCAATCAGAAAGAACACTTCTCTCGTCGCCAATCTGTTGTGGCGTAATATGCTAGTTACGCCACACTGAGAAGGGAGCCGAAAGGCACGTGTACACACACGCCGACTGGCGTCAAGTCTGGAACAGGATACGTTATGACTGCTATAAAGAAAATAAGTAGCTTTGGAATATACTTAACTTTATTCTTTGTTGGTTTACAACGTTCTTCTTGAGACATTTATATGATAACTCTCAAACTAGGTAAGGCTAATGGCGCCTTGCTAGGTCGTAGCCATGGACTTAGCAGAAGGCTATTCTAACTGTCTCTCGGCAAATGAGAGGAAGGCTTCGTCCGTATTGTCGCTAGCAATGTCGTCCGTACAACTGGGGCGAGTGCTAGTCCGTATCTCGAGACCTGCCTTGTGGTGGCGCTCGGTCTGCGATCACACAGTGGCGACACGCGGGTCCGACATGTACTAAATGGACCGCGGCCGATTTAAGCTACCACCTAGCAAGTGTGATGTCTGGCGGTGACACCACAGGAAGACTGGAGGCTGTTTATTGATTCATCCAAAACTGGTTTAAAGGCCGTTTTATTACACAATGGTAACATGTATGCATCTATCCCTGTTGGACATTCTGTACATGCGAAAGAAAGCTACGAAAACCTAGAAATAGTGCTAAATAAAATAGGTTATTCTGCTCATGGTTGGATGATATGTGGCGATCTAAAATAACATGCATGCTCCTTGGTCAGCAAGGTGGCTTTACCAAATTTCCATGTTTCTTGTGTGAATGGGACAGTAGGGCTAGGGATCAACACTGGTGCAGAAATAACTGGCCTGTGGGGGAGTCTTTAAAACCTGGTGAGAAGAACATTCTACGCAAAAACCTTGTAGATCCAAAAAACGATCTCCTACCACCTCTATATATAAAGTTAGGCCTAATGAAATAGTTCGTAAAGGCTTTGCCTAAAGATGGACCCTGTTTTAAGTATCTCTGACAAAAGTTTCCACACCTTTCAGAAGGTAAACTAAAAGAAGGCGTCTTTGTAGGACCTGACATTAGGAAATTGATGTTTGATGTTAACTTTGAATCCACAATGACCTTAAATGAGAAAGAAGCATTGGTATCATTCAAGCAAGTCATTAAAAACTTCTTAGGATATGAAAAAGACTCAATATGTTTCTATTATGGCTACAATGTTAAAGAAGTTTAAAACTTTAGGATGTTTAATGAACCGGAAAACTCACTTTTTGAGCCGTCACCTTGATCACTTCCCGGACAGTGTGGAAGATGTTAGTGAGGATCAAGGAGAGCATTTTCACCAGGACATTAAAGTGATGGAAAAACACTACCAAGGCGGCTGGAACACAAACATGATGGGTACTGCTGTTGGTCACTTCACCGAGAAGTCCAGCAAGTGACTCCTCGTAGAAAAAGTTACACAAGAAGCTTCAAAGAAAAAAGAGAAAGAAAATACAAACCAATTCCAGCTGGCAAGTGAAACCTCTATTAACACATATCATTGTTTTAAGTGGCTTACTGTAAATACAAACCATGCTTATATTGTAACAAAACGTTTCATTAATTTCCCCGTTTACCATATAGCATAGGATTTTTATACTATATGATAAAAAGCATATTGCTCAAAAACTATGGGTGATACAAAAAAAAAACTAAGGTTAGATTCGGATCCAGCTTATAAAAATCTGTAAAGATCAGCTATCAAAGTAAAAACAAGTTTCCAGAATTAGTTTAAAAAAAAGTTTTTCATAAATTTTTTTTCGATGGCCTGTGTTATCGTTGTAGGGAAGTTGGACAGGAGCAGACATGATTAGTGAACACACAAATGCAGTAAACAGTTTTACTTGTAGCTTTCTCCGAGTGTTGCAAAGAAACTCTACAAAAGAACAAACAACAAAACATCCAGCTATTAAAAAAAGCAAAATACAGAGTGCCATGCAGTGTGAGGCTCCCGCAATTAATGCACTAGCGAATTGTCGGAGGCTGACTAAGACTGCAACTGAGACTGGGAAACGCAACTGCTTCAGGTCACCCTATATTGCAGCAGCAGAGGGCACTCATAGTTGGAGCTGTTGAAGGCGTGACTCAGCGGGCGCACATCATTGGATCTGTTTGGTCCCCAAGTGACCACTATCAGCATGTTTTCATTGCCAAGTGTGAGATACCAATAAAGGATACCACAATAGGGAGGAGTAGGATGAGATATGCAGCAAGAAGGGGGTGGAAGGAATGCACACAGATTTGGGGAGCACAAGATAGACAAAGAGAGGTAGAAGTATAGAATGGAGGGAGAAATGTACAGAGAGAAGTGGAGTCAGAGGAGGAGATTGGCGGGGGGGTGGGGGGGGGGGTGGACACAGATGGCAGGAAGTGTGCGACTTCGTTGAAAAAATGGACAGGAATTTTGTACAGGTGGGAAGGAATAAGGAAGAGGGTGGGAGAGGAGATGGACAGTGACAGTGGGAGAACGATATAGACAGTGAAAGTGAAACTGAGGGGGGAGGAGGAGATGGACAGTGAGAGTGAGTATGGGAGGAGGAGACAAAGGAAGGGAGAAGATTAAAATGAAACTGTTGATGGTGAAGAAATCAGAGTGGTGTGAGTTTGTATAATGTGGATTGCTGGTACTTAAAATATTTGCTGACTTACAGAAACTGAAATTTTATGGCAAGAGTTTTGCAGCCAAAATAACAATGTGAACTGTAAGAATTTAAAAAATAGGCCTCCACCAGCTTAGATTCAACTGTCGCCAAAAAAATAGGGAGAGAGAGAGAGAGAGAGAGAGAGAGAGAGAGAGAGAGAGAGAGAGAGAGAGAGAAGAAAAGAAAGAAAGACTGAACTGAGATATTCAGACTTGTTCATTAATTTAGAGATGAAATGTTGTTTACAAAAATGTTCATGAAATTTACATAACTTGTAGATCTTCACAAGCTGTGACATGGACACCCGAATGTACAATAAATTTACTTTACTTTACGTCCATAGTCACAATTTTTGTCATTAGACTACTGGTTTCGGTTTATAATGACCATCTTCAGATCTGCAGTAGCAGATTGCCTACAGCCTAAAACAATACAATAGTCCATAATGAGAAGTACAACTGACATACATGTACATTTGTGCGCTTTAAGTATGAAGAGGCATACCTGTTTTATGAAAACGTGTCCTGATGTACTGCAGCCATAGCAGCATCATCAAATATGTATAAACAATAGCATATGCAAGAGTCATCCTGTCAGCAGCACTACTGTTCAAAACAAATTGCTGTACAGTAGCCAAAAGATGTTTGTGTTGCAAGTTCACCAGATGTCACCACTGTAGGCATACACACATTCTTCAATGATTAATTGAACAACTTAAAATAAAGGGGGGTGCAACCTGTAAAGACACAATGGGCTTCTAAGGTGGTTGTTCTTGTGGTTTTCAGTACTGAGACTGGTTTGATGTAGCTCTCCATGCTACTCTATCCTGTGCGAGCTTCTTCATCTCCCAATACCTACTGCAGCCTACATCCTTCTGAATCTGCTTAGTGTATTTATCCCTTGGTCTCCCTCTACGATTTTTACCTTCCATGCTGCCCTCCAATACTAAATTGGTGATCCCTCGATGTTTCAGAACATGTCCTACCAACCGATCCCTTCTTCTAGTCAAGTTGTGCCACAAGCTCCTCTTCTCCCCAATTCTATTCAATACCTCCTCATTAGTTATGTGATCTACCCACCTAACTTCAGAATTCATCAGTGGCACCACATTTCGAAAGCTTCTATTCTCTTCTTGTCCAAATTATTTACCATCCATATTTCACTTCCATACATGGCTACACTCCATACAAATACTTTCAGAAACGACTTCCTGACACTTGAATCTATACTTGATGTTAACAAATTTTTCTTCTTCAGAAACACTTTCCTTGTCATTGCCAGTCTACATTTTATATCCTCTCTACTTCGACCATCATCAGTTATTTTGCTCCCCAAATAGCAAAACTACTTTACTACTTTAAGCGTCTCATTTCCTAATCTAATTCCCTCAGCATCATCTGACTTAATTCGAATACATTCCATTATCCTCGTTTTGCTTTTGTTGATGTTCATCATATACCCTCGTTTCAAGACACTGTCCATTCCGTTCAACTGCTCTTCCAAGTCCCTTGCTGTCTCTGACAGAATTACAATGTCATCAGCGAACCTCAAAGTTTTAATTTCTTCTCCATGGATTTTAATACCTGCGCCAAACTTTTCTTTTGTTTCCTTGATTGCTTGCTCAATATACAGATTGAATAACATCGGGTATAGGCTACAAACCTGTCTCACTCCCTTCCCAACCACTGATTCCCTTTCATACCCCTCGACTCTTATAACTGCCATCTGCTTTCTGTACAAATTGTAAATAGCCTTTCGCTCCCTGTATTTTACCCCAGCCACCTTCAGAATTTGAAAGAGAGTATTCCAGTCAACATAGTCAAAAGCTTTCTCTAAATCTACAAATGCTAGAAACATAGGTTTGCCTTTCCTTAATCATTCTTCTAAGAGAAGTCGTAGGGTCAGTATTGCCTCACATGTTCCAACATTTCTACGGAATTCAAACTGATCTTCCCCGAGGTCGGCTTCTATCAGTTTTTCCATTCGTCTGTAAAGAATTCGTGTTAGTATTTTTGCAGCTGTGACTTATTAAACTGATAGTTCGGTAATTTTCACATCTGCGAACACTTGCTTTCTTTGGGATTGGAATTATTATATTCTTCTTGAAGTTTGAGGGAGGGTATTTCACCTGTCTCATACATCTTGCTCACCAGATGGTAGAGTTTTGTCAGGACTGGCTCTCCCAAGGTTGTCAGTAATTCTAATGGAATTTTGTCTACTCCGGGGGCCTTGTTTGGACTCAGGTCTTTCAGTGCTCTGTCAAACACTTCACGCAGTATCATATCTCCCATTTCATCTTCATCTACATCCTCTTCCATTTCCATAATATTGTCCTCAAGTACATCACCCTTGTATAGACCCTCTATATACTCCTTCCACCTTTCTGCTTTCCCTTCTTTGCTTAGAACTGGGTTTCCATCTGAGCTCTTGATATTCATACAAGTGGTTCTCCTTTCTCCAAAGGTCTCTTTAATTTCCTGTAGGCATTATCTATCTTACCCCTAGTGAGGTAAGCCTCTACATCCTTACATTTGTCCTCTAGCCATCCCTGCTTAGCCATTTTGCACTTCCTGTCGATATCACTTTTGGTACGTTTGTATTCCTTCTTGCCTGCTTCATTTACTGCACTTTTATATTTTCTCCTGTCATCAATTAAATTCAATATTTCTTCTGTTACCCAAGGGTTTCTACTAGCCCTCGTCTTTTTACCTATTTGATCCTCTGCTGCCTTCACTATATCATCCCTCAATGCTACCCATTCTTCTTCTACTGTATTTCTTCCCCCCATTCCTGTGAGTTATTCCCTTATGGCCTCCCTGAAACTCTGTACAACCTCTGGTTCTTTCAGTTTATCCAGGTCCCATCTCCTTAAATTCCCACCTTTTTGCAGTTTCTTCAGTTTTAATCTACAGTTCATAACCAATAGATTGTGGTCAGAGTTCATATCTGCCCCTGGAAATGTCTTACAATTTAAAACCTGGTTCCTAAACCTCTCTCTTACCATTATATAATCTATCTGATACCTTCCAGTATCTCCAGGGTTCTTCCATGTATACAACCTTCTTTCATGATTCTTGAACCAAATGTTAGCTATGATTAAGTTATGCTCTGCACAAAATTCTACCAGCCGGCTTCCTCTTTTATTTCTTATCTCCAATCCATATTCACCTACTATGTTTCTTTCTCTCCCTTTTCCTACTCTCGAATTCCAGTCACCCATGACTATTAAATTTTCGTCTCCCTTCACTACCTGAATAATTTCTTTTATCTCATCATACATTTCATCAATTTCTTCATCATCTGCAGAGCTAGTTGGCATATAAACTTGTACTACTGTAGTAGGCGTGGGCTTCGTGTCTATCTTGGCCACAATGATGCGTTCACTATGCTGTTTGTAGTAGCTTACCCGTACTCCTATTTTTTAATTCATTATTAAACCTACTCCTGCTTCTAAGGTATAAGAGGCATTACAGTAATAAAAAGCAATGAAATAAAACACGACCGAAGCTAAATTTGTCAAAAAGAGGAAATGCTCAAGTGCCGATATTATAGATAATGACTTAATTAAAAAACAGCTTTCAAAGTGCACAGAATAATATAGAAAACTATAAAACAAATATCTAAATAAGCCACAATGAAAGAAAGCAGAGTGCCGCACATAATAAGCGCCCACTGTTAGAGCTAACACCAGAATTCCGCATAGGCGAGCAGTGGTTAGTTGGAACGTGACCGCCAGAGGGCACCTCATACTCTGCGGCATGCCGCTGCAAGAAAAGAATGATAACACTCCATACCAGTGCACGAATAAGATTATCTAGTTAATGAAGTATATTATATAAACAGCGAAGGAACTAGAAATCACGTGAAACATTGTCAAACAAAACAAAGTAGGCATTGGGCACGAAATCACTGCCAACAAAGTAGGCATTGGGCACGAAATCACTGCCAGTTAGCAGCTTTGTTGGTTCTTTCTTTTTTTGATTTATGAATTTCAAGCACCTCTAACAAATTAAGATCAAGGCATTTTCCACCCTTTGGATAATACCCATACTATTCTCAATGTTCCCTATAGATTGACCAGTTTCAGACAAAAGCAGACACAACGACGTTTCGTTCCATGGCTGTGAATGTTTTTTAGCACACTGTAAGTGCACGTGACATCATTTAAAAAAAAGCCATTAGCCACCGCAGTCTGTTTTAAAATGCTGAGTTCTTTATGGACGAGGGTGAGTCAGATGAAAACCTTAAATTTGTAATAACAAATGGAAATTTTGCACCGTTATCCTGTAAGTTGGTAAGCGTGCTACAAACAGCGTGCAGAATGGCCTGTAGGTCGCAGCATAGTGCAGATGCACACATACCGTCGCAGTGTCAGTATAATGATGGCCACCCCACTTGCAACTTGCACCAGGAAAGAACAGCGTTCTGTTATTCGGATTTTGCGTAGTGAAGGTGTGAAATCTATTGAAATTCATCGACGAATGAAGGTTCAGTACGGTGATGCATATTTGTCACAGCAGCAAGTCTACGAATGGAGTAGGAAGTTCGCAAATGGTGTGACTTCAGTGGAAGATGCTCCTCGTCCAGGTCAGGCACAACGAGTTGTGACTCCACAGAACATTGCAACAGTTGAAGCCATAGTGAAGGAAAACTGCCGAGTGACACTGAATGACATTGCAACATGTTTACGGATTAGTCATGGGTCAACACACCACATTGTGCATGATGTGCTCCAGTTTCACAAAGTGTCTGCAAGATGGTTGCCACGGCAGCTGACTCCTGAAATGAGAGAACAACTTGTTGATGCTTGTGAAGAACTTCCTTGGCACTTTGAACAAGAAGGTGATGACTTCCTTGCAAGAATCGTTACTGGGGACGAAACCTGGGTTTGTTTCCACCAACTGCAAAAAAAGAGAGTGAGCAAGAAATGGCGCCATTCCTCATCACCAAAACCAAAGAAGTTTCGAACAGAACCATCAGCAGGGAAGGTTATGCTGACTCTCTTTTGGTACGAAAAATACATCATTTTGGAGCATTACATGCCTAGCTCTAAAGATGAGAAACTTGTTAACATCGAGTATAGATTTAAGTGTCAGGAAGTCGTTTCTGAAAGTATTTGTATGGAGTGTAGCCATGTATGGAAGTGAAACATGGACGATAAATAGTTTGGACAAGAAGAGAATAGAAGCTTTTGAAATGTGGTGCTACAGAAGAATGCTGAAGATTAGATGGGTAGATCACGTAACTAATGAGGAGGTATTGAACAGAATTGGGGACAAGAGGAGTTTGTGGTACAACTTGACAAGAAGAAGGGACCGGTTGGTAGGACATGTTCTGAGGCATCAAGGGATCACAAATTTAGCATTGTAGGGCAGCGTGGAGGGTATAAATCGTAGAGGGAGACCAAGAGATGAATACATTAAGCAGATTCAGAAGGATATAGGGTGCAGTAGGTACTGGGAGATGAAGAAGCTTGCACAGGATAGAGTAGTATGGAGAGCTGCATCAAACCAGTCTCAGGACTGAAGACGACGACAACAACAACAACATGCCTAGAGGGACCACTGTGACTAGTGCATCACACACAGATCTAAAAAATCATCTGCAGCCTGCAATCAAATCAAAATGACATGGATTGCTGTCAGCAGGTGTCCTTTTGCAACATGACAGTGCAAGGCCCCCCACTGCCCATACAACAGTTGCAGCAATCACAGACCTGCATTTTGAGTGTCTTCCTCATCTACCATACTCACCAGACCTTGCCCCAAGTGATTTCCGTATGTTTGGACCAGTCAAAGACGCAATGGGAGGAAAAAAGTTGGGTTCTGATGAGATACGCCACGTGGTGCATGAGTGGTTGAGTGGACTACCAAAAGAATTTTTTTCTAAAGGAATTTATGCATTTTGTATGCGCTGGAGGACTTGCATTGAGAGTGGGGGAGATTATGTTGAAAAGTGATACAGCTTTGTACCACTTCTGCACAATAAATAATATTTAAAAAAATGTTTAAGGTTTTCATTTGACTCACTCTTGTATTTCACATTTGTCCAAAGGTAGGCGAAGGAGCCGGTGAATCATAGAGGTGAAGAAGGCCTTTTGGTATCGGGGAGGGTGGCATGAACTGTCATTGATGGTACTATCTGTACAAGTAGTTTTCTAAAAATCGAAAACTTACATGTGTTGTCAACTTTCCTAATAGTAAGGTCAAGGTAGTTAATGGAGTCCTCTTTTTAACTTCAGTAGTAAAATTATTTTTGGGCACATGCGTTGACCTCACTGATGTCACCTTCTATCAGTAATAAAAGTCGTCATCATACTGTTTATAATAAATCGTTTTATCTTTTAGCTGTGGAAACTTGGCAAAAAAATTTACATTCTGAATTGTTCACAAAAATATCTGCTAGAGTACCAGCTAGACTATTACCCATCCCAAGCGCATCTCTTTGATTATATATTATGTCATTGAAAGTAAAAAAATTGTAAGCTAAGACAAGTTGTAGAAATTCACAACTCTGCATCTTGTTATAGGATAGGAGAGTACATCTAATATTGTCAGTAGTCTCTTTTACTAGGACATCACTGTAGAGTATTTTTACATCCAAGAGGCTAATGTTTCATTATTTGGCGTATACTGATTGCATTTGCTAACTCCAAACTATTTTTTACCTCAAATAATTATCGAACATGTAAACCGGTTTAAGTTTATTATTAAGAAACTTATTTAAATTATAACATGGTGATGAACTTTAGATCTAAACTGGAGAAGTTTGACATTCATAATTTCAAGTGACCTCTTTTCGTATTCATTAAGAAGAAAGTGGGAGCTGTCAATCTTTCTCTGGAAACTGGTCTGAAACTTCTCTGTTGGGCCTTAGTGAATCTTTGTAATATCGTTTAATGCAAAAAGAAAAATACATTTTCCTAATGTAGTCATCTTCATATATAAGAACTGTCGTGGCAAAAAAATTTACATTCTGAATTGTTCACAAAAATATCTGCTAGAGTACCAGCTAGACTATTACCCATCCCAAGCGCATCTCTTTGATTATATATTATGTCATTGAAGGTAAAAAAATTGTAAGCTAAGACAAGTTGTAGAAATTCACAACTCTGCATCTTGTTATAGGATAGGAGAGTACATCTAATATTGTCAGTAGTCTCTTTTACTAGGACATCACTGTAGAGTATTTTTACATCCAAGAGGCTAATGTTTCATTATTTGGTGTATACTGATTGCATTTGCTAACTCCAAACTATTTTTTACCTCAAATAATTATCGAACATGTAAACCGGTTTAAGTTTATTATTAAGAAACTTATTTAATTTATAACATGGTGATGAACTTTAGATCTAAACTGGAGAAGTTTGACATTCATAATTTCAAGTGACCTCTTTTCGTATTCATTAAGAAGAAAGTGGGAGCTGTCAATCTTTCTCTGGAAACTGGTCTGAAACTTCTCTGTTGGGTCTTAGTGAATCTTTGTAATATCGTTTAATGCAAAAAGAAAAATACATTTTCCTAATGTAGTCATCTTCATATATAAGAACTGTCGTGTTCCCCTTGTTAGGTCGAATGATCATTGCTTTCTCCTTCTCTAACATGGTACTGAGACCATTGAAAATACCACTCTCGTGATTCAAAAAATTGAACCATTTTGAACAGACAAAGCATTATTGACCTTAAAAGCTGTGTCTGCAATTTCTAATTTCGTCATCCCAGCCAGTTAGCATGCCATTTTAGTTTAAACTATTACGCGCTTAATATTTGCCTAACATGTGGAGTGACATGTTGTAAGCCTTTAGTCATGTTCTGTATTATTGCTTTTTATTACTGTAATGCCTCTTATACCTTATAAGCCCGTTACAGACTTTACCAGTTATAACCCCCTTTATTTTAAGATGTTCAATTAATCATCGAAGAATAAATGTATGCCTACAGTAGCGACATCTCGTGAACTTGCAACACAAACATCTTGTGGCTATTCTACAGCAGTTTGTTTTGAACAGTAGTGCTGCTGACAAGATAATTCTTGCATGTGCTGTTATTTATACATATTTGATGATGCTGGTACTAATTTTGTGTTTAACATTTGACAATGCCACTATGGCTGCAGTATGTTAAGACATGTTTCCATAAAACAGATATGCCTCTTCATACTTAAAGTGCACAAATGTACCTGTATGTCAGTAGTACTTTTCATTATGGGCTATTGTATTTCTTTAAGCTGCTAGTGTATTTATGTTTTCCCATATTTTGCTGCAGATCTGAAAATGGTCATTAAAGACCGAAACTTGTAATCTGATGAAAAAAAATTGTGACCATAGACATAAAGTAACGGAAATTTACTTTGTAAAAGTCTTCATTCTTGAGAGGTTAGCTTCACTGCAAATACTCCCGAGCTCTTCTTCTATGTTTCTGTAGAAATCTCACTATGTAATGTGCGAAATAAATTCCAGGTATAAATTTTCCACGAAATTGCTTTATTCGCACACGAGATGTTTGGTGGTGAAAATATGTAAAGTAAGTTATCTATGCTGTGCTGTTGATGGTTGGTAACAAACTGCTCTCCTCCTCTGCGCTAATCACTGGTATTTCAATGATTCACAACAATCATTTACACTGAGAATTTACAAGAAATGACAAAAATGTGTAACAAAACTAATTCACGCACATCGAAAAATAACAAAAATAATGCTTTGCAATTTTGTGTGGATGCAGACATAATTTCACTAAGAATTCTGAAGTAACTTCAAAGTTTCCAGAAAATGACAATACATATTGCATTTTAGTTAATGACAGTTGAAAGAACGAAAAATATTCCTACCATGTGTAGGCATTCCAAATATTGTGCTAATCAAAATAGTAAATCGGCTTTGTACATCTCCATCGACACCTTGAAAACAGTTCCTTGGGCAGCCTTTGTCACCCCCCTGAGAGACTACATTTTGCTATGCTTAATTAATTGTTTAATGTACAATGCTAGACCTGTCAAAGACCTGCTCTCCTTCTCCCTACTCCTGCACTTCTTTGCTGTCAAATCTTCAACCAAAACCACCCTAATTCCAAGATTGAACCCTGTCTCTTCCAGTTCGTACCATCATCCAACTGTGATCCTCCCCAACCTACCACCTAACCACCTACTCATCACCTTCCAGGAATTTCTTACCTCCAACTTCGCCTCACCATCCTTCCCCACATCCCTTCCTCAGGACACCAACCTTGTAATAGAAGAAAGAAAAGCCATAAACAACATCAAAACAGATGCTGACCTAATCATTGTACCTGCAGACAAAGTTTCCATCAGTATTGTCATGAATCACATTGACTAGCTGGCAGAAGACCTCCGCCAATTATCTGATTATTCCACCTATAAAGTCTGCCAGGATGATCCCATCCCAGACGTCCAACACGAAACTCCAGTCCCTTCTTAAAGCCTTAGGTCCTTCCCAGAACATTTCCCCCCAAGTCCATTTCCATCCTCACCCCTATGACACCCCTGCATGCCCACTTTGTTTCCCAAAATCCACAAACACATTAATCCTGTACACCCCATTGCGGCTGGTTATTGTGCTGCAAATGAAAGAATTTTTGCCCTCGTTTACCAACAGCCACAATCAGTTGCTCGTAATTTAGCCTCCCACGTCATCGACACAATCACTTCCTTCACTGAATCCACCATCCCCACTTCTTTACCTCCCGGGTCTTTACTTGTCACTGTTGACACCACCTTCCTATACACCAACATCCCTCATTCCCACAGTCTTACCGCTATTGAACACTACCTTTCCTAATGTCCTTTAGACTCCAAACCCACAACCTCATTTCTTATGTGCCTTACTAACTTTATCCTAACCCAAAAAGACTTCTCATTTGAAGGGAAGGTATATAAACAAATTGGTGGCACAGCCATGGGCACCTGCATGGCACCCTCCTATGCCAACCATCAGAGGAGTCCTTTCTAGCCTCCCGGAACATCAAACCATAATCTGCTTTAGGTTCATTGATGATATCTTCATGATCTGGACTCAAGGCCAAGACACCCTATCTTTGTTCCTTCACAACCTCAACAACTTCTCTCCCATCCGCTTCACTTCTCTCCTCAACCCGGCCTAGATGCTGACCTTCTCCTCTCTGATGGCTTTGTCTGCACCTCTGTTCATGTTAAACCTACTAATCATCAACAGCACTTGCATTTTGACAGCTGCCATCTCTTTCACAACAAAAAAAAAAAAAAAAAAAAAAAAATCCCCCTCATACAGCCTGGCCACCCGAAGATAGCATATCTGTAGTGACAAAATCTCCTTTATTCAGTGTGCTGTGGGTCTCACCAAGGACTTCACAGACAGCCACTATCCCCCAGACGTAGTCTGCAAACAGATCTCTTGTACCATTTCCCATCACACCCCCAGTCCACCCACCACCCCCAGGAACCAGCCACAAAAGAGCGTTGGAGTGTCCCATTCATCACCCGGTACCACCCCAGACTGGAACAGCTGAACCACATCCTCCGCCAAGGCTTGGATTACCTTGTATCTTGCCCTGATATGAGGGACATCCTACCAGAGATACTTCCCAACCCTCCTAAAACGGAGTTCCGTCACCCACCCAACCTTCTAGTCCTTCCCTGCGTCACTCCCAATCCCAACCCCGTGCCACAAGAACCATATCCCTGTGGAAGACCCAGGTGGAGAACCTGCCCAATCCACTAACCCAGCACTTCCTATTCCAGTCCTGTCACAGGTTTATCTTACCTCACCAGGGGCCAGGCCACCTGTGAAAGCAGCCATGTCATTTGCCAGCTCTGCTGCAATAATTGCACAGCATTTTATGTTATGATTACCAACCAACTGTCAACCAGGATGAATGGTACTAACCAACTGTCCACCAGGATGAGCTGCCACCAGCAAACTGGCCAGGAGCAAAGTAGACCACCCTTAGCAACAACATGCAGCTGAACATCAGACACTTGATTTTAATGGCTACTGTGCCATCTGGATCCTTCCCACCACCATCAGCTTTTCTGAACTACACTGATGTGAGTTATCCTTACTACACATACTCCTCCGCCGTAATTATTCTGGGCTCGACCTGTGGTAACGCACTGTGCCCACACCTGCCACCCAACATTTTCCGGCCCCTTTGTCTTATTGTCTCCTCACCATTCTCATCTCCCACCCTATTTATTTTCAGCACTCTGACAATGCATCCACCCGTCGTTCCCTGCTCGTCTCCTTTTTTGTGCCATTTTTCCGCACTTCCCTGCGCCACAACCTCCTGATGCTGCACCAGTTGGCTGTCTAGTCCCTGCACACTGCACACACCACCACACAATACTCGTCTCTCTCTCTCTCTCTCTCCATCCGAACATTACTATCCCTTCCCCTTCCCTGCTACCTCCAGATTGCTGCTTGCATCCCATGTGATAGTTGCATTCTGGCCTGAGATGCTGGATTTGGCAATCTCGTGTGTGTGTGTGTGTGTGTGTGTGTGTGTGTGTGTGTGTGTGTTTTCCTAAATTGTTGACATACCTACCTGGAGTTTCCATTATTTAATTTCTATAGTTGTTCGTAGCACTGTCGCTTGAGCCTCATACCACAAAATGGAAAACAGTCATCTGATAAGCAAATATATCTGGCCTATATTTTGATATTGCAATTACAAACACAGCTCCCCTTAAGAGAAATCAGATATTGTTAAGTTGAGTATCAATTATTCTGGCCTGATCCAACCAAAAGCATTGTGTCAGTCATGTGCGAATACAATGCTAAGAGTAGCATAAACAAATTATTTAAAAAAATCTTTGTTTTGTTCGGTGGCAAATTCTGTAATTTCTGTGCTACTTGAGCCATTATCATGTTGCAGTCACTCTTTGCACCTCCTTTGACCATGTGCTACATCTCCTCATGGGTGAAATACTGTTTGGTGGTTTCTTACTGGCAAGAAACAGGTTTCTGAAACAGTTAATAAAATTATCATCTTCTGCTTGTGGCCCTAATTTTGTCACTCCACAAGCATCTTAAAACATGGACCTAGCATTAACTACTGTAAAGAGGAAAATAAAAATGTGTATGTACAGCCAAAATAGTTGGACTGTTACAGTATGCTTCATTAAAGCAGTAGTTTTGCTACAGAGAATTTTTACATTGTCTTCTAGCCCCACTTTGCCAGTACAATCTAAACAGCTTGCATTTCCTCTTATTTATTTTAAAAAAAGTTAGTTTTTGAAAACTAACAAGTTCCTCTTTGTCTCAAAGCAAAGGTACCACTGGAAACCTTTCTGCCTGTAAGTCCCTAACATTTAAGGTGGGCAATAATTTTCCATCCCAATGATGTCATAGTTTCTTCCTTTTATTCTTGGAGATTAGATAAATTGTAAATTTATTAGTAGGAGATTGTCAGGTCTTCTGCTGCAGCCTGCAGAATAGAAACAGTATCAGATACCCAGCTGACATATATCTAAAGGAAACACTAGTTTTTTGTCATCATTATAAAAGCTGTGGTACCTTGCTTCTTTCGTATAATGTATGGTACCTTGCCTCCTAGTGCCATTATTTGCAGTAATAATAAATTGAAATAGCATCTTTCCCTTGCTTCTTTCATCAGAATTCAAAAGTTCGTTACCAGAATAGTCAGAAAGTGGATCATGGAATGCAGCTGAAAAGTGGGTACTTGCAATAATTTATTGTGTCCTATGTGTTCCTTGTTTTTCCTTCCTTCATTATGAGCCTTCTGTCTACTTATAGATTATAGTGAAATCTTCCCTATTCTCTTTGTCACAGTGAGATGACTGTGTCCTCTTCCCCTGAAATAGTTTGCAGAGCATTGTCATGTGTGATATGAAATAAACAACAATTCAAATTGTTTGTAAACACCTTCATGGCATCTAAAAGATGGATTGGTTTTTCGTGTTCCTCTATAATTGCCTCCATTCCAGGTGAGTTTCTTTGAACAATAAGGAAGGGGTCTTGGAGGAGTTGTTGCTTCCCCCCCACCCACCAAAAAAAAAATTGCACTCACAAATTGTGAGATTCACATCATTACTGATAGTGTCATGTTCTATATGTTATAGCACAAGACATCTACAACTTATTAAATTGAGGTCATTTGGTGTTCAACAGCTTCTATTTACACTTTTCCTCCAACATAATGTTCCGGAAATGGTGTGAAAAATGAGTGTAACATAACTGAAAGTGAATAACAACTCATGGCGCGCTAAGTGCTAGTGTGCAGTGCTCTAAATAAGTTTAAACATGTCCACACTCAAGTTGGATGGGTGCTGAGACACTAAGAAATGGCATACGCACACTTTTAGAATAAAAGGCAAGAAACAGGAGAGCGCATTAAAATTTTTTGATGTGAAAATTATTGCAGATACATTTCCATTTAAAATTTTTCACTTCACTTTTATTTATTACCATCTAAGTTTGTAATATTATGGGCTGCTTTCAGAATAATAATTATCTTATCTTCTTTTTGTAGGTGAAAAGGAAGAGAGCAACAAAACGTGGCTACAAAGCACTTAAAGAGATAAGGAAATATCAGAGATCAACTCAACTAGTAATACCAAAGATACCATTTGTCCGTTTGATTAAAGAGATTCTGATGACTGTTTCAAGAGAAACCAATGTTACCAGGTATAGTTTCAAACCTGAACTAAGTAACTACGAATAGAATCGTTAACTTGTAAATTGTTCTTATAGTGAGATAACTCATGAGTTACAGGCATAACATAACACCATAATTATATAGTGCATTTAATGTTGATGATAGAATTTCTGTTTTTGATTAACAGTTTTAAAGAATGATTTTCTGCATATATCAGTTGTACTTTATAGGTTTAATGCCACAGTTGAAAAACCTTTGCCATTAAGACTGTATAGCACCTTACTTTCCTCAAAATCATTATTTCAAGCTCTTGTTTTATGAAAATCCTTGTTAATGATTGTCACCATTAGGCACAAGAAAAGCAGCTTTTGTATACTGCTGACCTCATAATGTTTGAAGTTTTGTCTCTGTATCAGTATTGGTCTAATAACTTTTTACCCCTTCACACACAAATGTTAACAAAATTCTTAAAACATTCCTTGCTAGGACATTATGAAAATGTTTAGACTTACTTTATTCAGGTGTCACACTTTTGAATTTTGCTCTTAGAGGCCAGTGCTGCATAGGAAGGTTGTTTAATTTTCCTTGTGAATTTGTATTGGCCTCCCAAATGTGATATATGGAATTCTAATTGAGGTCTGGTGATTGCCTCTCCATACCCTGTACCATTTGCTATTGAATGTATTTGTCCATGAAATGCATCCTCTTTGGATGAAATCGAGATGTTTTGCATCAGCCTGAGGGAACATGTAAGCATTGAGCATGTCATACTTGTAGGCTTGTGTAGTCACAGTTTCATGCAAATAAATGAAGAGGCCTGTGTATCCATCTAAATATATACCACATTGCGAGAGCCTACCCACAGAGGACGGGGGAGTCAAAGATGAATGGGAAGGTGTTAGCTTAGGATTAGGTACTCTTCTGTTCCACCTGTTCTAGAAGTGTTCTGTTGTCATTGAAACTCGTTGGAGAAATCCTTTCCAACTGACATTTTTCATCCAACTGCTACTGCCGTAAAACTTTTGTGAGGCAGAATTTCACATATCCTACCATCTGTTCCCATAATCATCCCCGTCAAGGCATGTTTGCCAATGAATGTCCATATGACAGCTTGCTGGTTGAGGTACTTGTATGTCTCGCTTACCGTGAAAGACTGCCAGAGTTCCTTCTACTCTTTGTGTGTGGAATGGAAGGTAGTAGTGCTGTCAGTGTAAATCATGCTGGGCACTCCATGTCTTCCCACAAGCTCTGTAGGGCTTGCAGTTGACATATCTGAGCATAGTTCCCAGTGCAGTGCGCGTGTTGTTGTGCGCACAACTATAGCAGTTGTCCGACCTATAGCGGGCCCTTCAAAGTTGGTGTGTGTGACTTCAAATGGTTTCAGTGATGGTACTCTTTCAGCTGATAATGGAGTTTCTGTTTGTTGAACAAAGTGATCCTTCACAATCTGCAAAGTAGGTAGCAGTTTAGAACATTTTTAATTGCCTGTTGAGCTCAAAGAATCCAGCATTCTGTTCTCAGTTCAGATAACACTATGTTTAAGATGATGCAGGCGAATATGAGCCTGCTGGATCAGTAAGCTGGTGAATTAATGGTGTCCATCGAGAATAATTGGGTGGTGATTCTGCAAACTGCAGATGTCCACTGAAATGAAGCAGACCATTATTCAAGAATGGATTGAAATGAGATATCTTAGAATTTTGTGGCAGAGGCAAGTTCTTGTGCAGAGTTTGCAGTTGAGCTGAGAAATGTTTAGCAACCTGAATCCAGTAAGTACATGCTTCGTGTAAGTCTGATGCTGTCAGGTATCTGGAAGTACAATTTCCTTTCATTAACTGCTGTTTAAAGTGAAGTATTCTTGCTGTGACTCATAACAGCTTGTAGTAATTACGATATTGTAGAGCTGTTAAAATAGATAGTATTGTTTTTACCACGAAGACTTGATATGTTAATTTCTGCTTTACTTCCAAGGAACGGTCTTTTGTCTGTATAAATTATGGCCGTTTTGTTTGGTTCTTTATTAATCAAGCAGGCCAATGGACCCATATAATAGCATGCTGACGTTTGTCTGCTGGGCTTTCCTCGCCAGGTAAGTATCCCCACTGTGATAGCTTCATTAGTTCTTGCATTTCCATAATACGGTTTGGCACACAGTCTCTCATCAGTTAGGGTCATGTTGTATCCATGCTAAGGCTACAGCTGAGTGAGTTCACAGTGTTGTACGACTTGCATTTTAGCTCGTGGTCTCACAGAAATAATGAAGTAATCTTGATTCAAGAAATATTGATAGAAGTTCCAATCACAGAAGAGTTATTCTCTTGATGGGAGCTAGTATGTTTTTGCTGCAGACTATGCATCTATGTGACATGCGTAAAGGTCCGCTCTGCAGGCCTTTTGTGATGCGTCAAAAAATCATAGATTTCTGATTCAGTTTCTTCAGGAACACCAACCCATTTGGGCATGTCTGTGTGCGAACATGATGGCAAAGTTGATACCCACCTTTGCCAGCGTTTGTCAAGATCAAGAGGTAAGAGCTTATATAGTTCAATTCTTCTTGGCCAAATTTCCTGGAAAATTATTTTTGCAGTGAGGAATCCGGATGACGACAGACCCAGTGAATCATAGAATCAGATAGTGCTGTGGAGTACTTCTCACTTAGTGGCAGGATGTTTGTGATATTATGATTACAGTGTTGCGAACAGTACTGAACGAGGCAGTCTGCGTGTTCCAGTGGAATCCTAGCACCTCCATATCTGTAATGTTTACAACAAATTCTGATTACCGTATTTCAGTCATTTGGCTCGAGTTTGTGGCCCACTTCGCCATGGTAGACTGATGTGTCTCATGTTTGCTGTAAGCCCACAATAGAAATTCCGGCATTGGCGTCTTCAGCACCAGCTACAAAATCGTACATAAACGTGTTATATTCAACAAGTAAAGAGGCTTGAGAAAAATTCGTTTTGTGTGTTGTAACAAGTTCCTTCAGTGTTACTGCAAGCAGAAATGGGTTGGTCAATTGTATAATTTCCTTATTGATATATGATTACTTTAAACCAAACAAATTCACTGTGAGACTTTTCTGTAGAAATGCTTGTTTGATATGGGCAATTAAGGTTACCAGATATAGACAAAATCTCAATAATACCAAAACAATACAAGGAATTAAATTGAGGACCCATTTTAAAGAGTCTTTTCAGTGAATGTACAAGTACCTCCTCATGTGACAAACCATCAAATGCAATCCTCATTTTGATGAGCCCTAACTTTTGTTTCTTTACTGCAAAATGTGATAAGTAAAATGTGTTACTTGATGTCTGTCCAAGGATGGTGACCTCCACATCTCTTTTTATGGGGACTGTCATTCATGTCTTCGTAAATGTGTTTCAGATTTCTGACTTCATGAATTGTTTCTCCACTGAAATAAATCTTTTCCCCTGCTTTCTGAAGATTATTAGGAACCATAACATTGGGTTTTCAGCAGAAAGAAACCACCCTTCTAACCCTTCTATTATCTTCAGCGCAGTACGATTTTAATAAATATTGCAGTAAGACCAATTCCTTTGGATCCGAGTTATTTTTGGTTAACTGTGATCCCCAGTTTCTAAATTCAAGAAACATTCTAGGACATCATCTGTGGGTGTTGCTGTGTCTATAAACTGTTGTAGGTTTGCCATGGTGCTTGACTTACTCCCAGTAAGAATCCAACCTAGAATGGAAGATATCAGTGCAATGGATGATGATAGTTGAATCGAAAGGGAATCTGTAATGATTTTCCATTAGCAATCTTGTCCTATAAGGATCTTGATGGGAAGACATTCTTCATTATCCTTGGGGGGTCTGCTAACTGAAGTCTCTAGGTGTGCAGTAGTTTCCTTATATTGGAATGTACGGTTGGTGTGTGGCAAATGAGTATATGCTTTCAAATGCAGTCACAGACTTTTTTGTAATTTGTCCAGATCCCCTTCAAAGTGAGTACTATGGGGCTTTAATGTTGTGGATGGCATTTCAGCAGCAATGAGAGAGGGGTCATGATGATCTGTTGTTTGTAAACCTAGCTTATCAGTGGGGGACTTGGAAATGAAGCTCAACTGACTACTGCCATCCAGAACACAGAAAGTCTGGTTAATTGTCTGGTTCACTGACCTCAACTGGAGCTGTCTGAAGATAAGTAAAATTTGTTGAACTTAATATCGATTTTTTCCAACAGAATATTGGTAACTTATTGAGAAGATGAAATGGAGATATCAGTATAAGTACAGATAGCTTCGTGAGGATGTTCCTTGTACCTAGAACATTAGGCCTGACTTTCTTAAAGTGCTTTAACTTATCAATACTTGTTGACTATAAGTTCCTTTGTTGCAGTCGTGGACCCAGTGAATGCAAGTTGTGTGAAATATACAGTATGGTTGTTCTTCTTGTCTAGGTTTTTGTGAGTTTTTAGCTCTCTATGAGTTTTCGAGTTGTGTCTGCAGTGGGTGTGAAGTTGGAGGATAACAGGTGTTATCAGTGAATCTTTTGTGCAGTAAGAGCACGGTGAACTGCTTGTACTGAAAAGTTCAGTAATTTCACTACATCTCCATATAATATTTTGGTTCATTTAGCATGAATAACCCATTTCTGACACAGTTCAGCCCACAGAGTTTTCATAGTGACAACTATACTGTATGGTACGATGACTTCTTCGAGGGCACTCATTGCCTTCAGGAATGTCAATTTCAGTCTTGTAGGAGTTGCTGACAGTACAGGTTTTGATGCATCAAAATAATTGAAATGTGCCTCTGTATTTGTGGTTGCTGTTTCCACACTGATTGAGTAAATTTTCTTTGTTTCCACATTCATGTTAGCTGTTCTAGGTATTCCATCTAACAACTACTTACTACTTCATTTCGCCTGACAGATGACCTCATAGGTAAACATGGTGGTCTTTGTCACTGTTTGGTTCAGATTGTATGTATATCGCATTTAATTTTGTCTGTATATTGCTCACAGCTCGACATATCTTGGTCGCATTCAACATCAGGGACAAAATTGTACATGGCATCATGCTATGAAATGAGCTTCTGTAAAGTGTCTTGAAGACTTTCCCTATAGTGTTCAGAATTGTCAAACAGGCCTTTTTTTGGTCCTCTCCATAGCTTGTCTGTCTCTTTTTTAAAAAAGGTCTACAAACTGCTGTTCTAAGTCTTCCAGCAATATGTCTTGCTGAAGATAGCTACAGCAAAATTGTTTATGAGCGCACTTTGTGAATTGCTTATATGTATGACAGTGTATTTGTAAGCAAAATATGAATGAAACTTTTGTTTACAAATCAGGTGTTCAGGGTGAAAGTTTCAGATGTGCCGTGGACATTGTTTGGAAGCAAGCAAATCATGCCATCGCATTATGTTGGCATGGACTTACCTTGTGATGATGAAGTCCAACATCGTCTCTTGTTTTCTGCAGCATGAACTAAGTTGTTAATTATTGAAATTGTGTAGGTCATGGGTAATAAACATTGTCAGGGTGTCTATTATTACAAGTATCAAACCACAACAGGTGCTGAGTTTATAACTGTATGTTCCATTAAAGAAAAGCCACTCCAGTTGCTAGTAAGAACTTTATTTTAAGTTCACGACTGGTTCCAGCCTTAGATCAGGCCATTGTTTTCAAGAGAATCTACATACTTTAGTTTTTAGAGGAGTTATATTCAAACATGTTAGAAATTCCAAATTTATGCTTTACCAATAAAGTGTAGAACAGCTGCAGTCGAGTGTAAAGTTACATCCTATAGCATTCAAAAGTTAAAGCACAGGAAACAGTAGAGGGTAGTAGCATAGCTTGGACACATTGTAGATGCTAATAAAAGCATATTTACTGGTGTTTCTTGGTGGGCATAGCTCATCAAGTGTCTTTTGTTTGGGTTTTTTTGAGGTAAATTTCTTTTTCTTCATATATGTCTATAAAATATCCCTTCTTCATAATATGGTGGATTACGAGATTGTTTTTGACACTGTGCACCACACCATGGAACGATGTTTTGTATGAGGTGAGCTGCGACAGTGGGTTTACTACTTCATATGTTGGTCCCCCCCCCCCCCCCCCCCCCCCGTGTGTGTGTGTGTGTGTGTGTGTGTGTGTGTGTGTGCGTGCGTGCGCGTGCTCTTTGTATCATATTTTAAAATTTTGTATTTGCCACCATTTTTGTGTAGGTCTTGTGTTACAATGAAGGTTAAGATTTATACCACAATGTGTACATTATGTTTTTTAAAAATGTTGCCGAGTCTACTTTTCTTCTGCCACTACCTGCTAATGAAGTGGAAAAAAGCTTGGATGTTTGTGAAATACACCCTGGAAAAAAGGCTATCACCCCAAGGTCATTCATGAAATTATAAATTTCATTAGTCTAAAAGGAATGAATTGGCACGGAGAGAGGTACTGCGTGACAAACAGTTTGTGTTGCTTCTTCTCTGTGGCCAGTTTCGTATAGACTTGGCAAACTTAAAATAAAAAATAAATAAATAAATAAATATCATCATCGCATGTAAATGTCAACTTTCAATGTTTCATCTTTTAATACATGATGTTACCACAACACAAGAATTACACCAAAACTGTGGCGTACACAAAGTGTGTCAGTGCACTGCCCTGACTGTGGGACTAGCAACATCAGACAAAACAGGAAGGAATTTAAAAATGCGGCACAAGGAACACACAGAATTAAAAAGAAAAATAGGATGTAAATGCACCGTTGGATCTCACATCATACAAAATAGTCATATGGTCCAGAATATCAAAATGAACCTTGTAACATTTCGTTTATGAAGAAAGGATGCTTTGTGGAGAAATTACACCCCCCTCCCCTGAGAAAATTACAAAGAAAAGACATTCACTGAACAATGCATACCTAGAAACACCAGTTTCTTGGACATCAGCAACCCTTTCATTGACAACGTCTTTCAGGTTACTCCGCAAGTTTGTTTGTGCATCTGGACGTTTGTAAACATGCTTGTGTAAGCAGTCCATGATGTGACCAAGCTATGGCAACACCTTCTATTGTTTCCTGTGTTTTTTAATTTTTGCATGCATTGGGAGTTTTCAAGCATGGATGGTTAAATGCTACAACAATAACCAATGTTCAAAACCTGCCACTAAGCACTCGCAGGTAGTGACCCAAGTCACTCAACTATCCACTGCAACTATTCTAAGCATTTATGAAATCTAAAATTTACTTTTAACCTTTTATTGGTAAAGCACACATTTGAAATTTTTGACAACTTAGGATATAACTCTTCTGAAAGATAAAACATGACAATACTTGTAATGTATCAAACTGCAGTAACCAAGGGAGTGGAAGTGTTTGGTGTTTCCAGGGGAACCTTATCAAAGATTTATACTGCATGTATGGAAAGAAGAAGAAAACCATCCACTAAGTCACAACACAGATGAAAGTGTGTTTTGAGTGATTATGACAGAGGGTCATTGAAGAGGATTGTGGTTAAAAATAAGAGGACAACAGTTGCAAGTCATGCAGAATGAATGTGAACTTTGTCAGCAGCAAAATAACATGAAGGGCACTTCAGAAGTAGTGAATTGCTGGGTGAGCTGAAATAACAAACAGCTAATCAGTTATGGAAATGACCGTAACAGGAAAATGTGGTGATGCTGTGTTTAAAGTAGTCAGGGCCCCTGTTCACACATCTCAGGTTGTTGAGGACTGGTATTGTAAGTGTGAGAGGGAATTGTTGCATCTCTGCTGGCCACCGAATAAGATTCCCTTGAAAACGTATGGGCATTTAACTTCTAAGAAAGGAGTATACAAACAGCTACTCCATACCATGAGAAATATTCAGTGATTGGGACAATTTGGTAGCAAATTGGTGGCATGTACCTATAAATCAAATATCATTGTTACGTGTTTTATCCTCCATCGCATCAGAATTTATCTATTTTGCACCAGCCTTCCTGTGTTGTATTTGACCATGAATGACACCTGTACAGTGTCCTCAGTATGTTGTGTCTGTTGCAGTCAGAACATTATTCTGTGTAGTTGGGAGTGAATTATGTCACAGCTTAATGAATGCAAACATGAGGAAATCATTGGTGCTTGAATGTGGGTGGTTCTATACCCAAGGTAGCCAAATTGCTTGGTATTTAAAGAGGCACCATATCAAAGATTTATAATGCATACAAGGAAAGTGGAAAAAGCATCATCTGCCAAGTCACAATGCACATGAAAGTTTGTGTTGAGTGATTGTGGTGGACATTCATTGAAGAGGATTGTGATGAGAAATAAAGAGGATGACAACTGCAAAAGTTACTGCAGAACTGAATGTCGCACACACGAACCCCGTCAGCACCAAAACAGTATGAAGGCTGCTCGGAATTACATGGCAAGCTGGAATTCCAAAACCATTCATCAGTGCTGCAAATGCCAGGAAAAGGAAAATGTGGTGCCAAAGCCATAAATCGTGACTATGGAGCAATGTAAGACATTTATTTGGTTGAATGAGTCTTGTTTTGCACTATTCCTGACTTCTCGCTGAATTTATGCCTGAACAGTGAAAGGTGGTGGGGGGTTTGGGTAGCCATATCATAGTATTCCATGGGCTCAGTGGTTACGCTGCACGGTCGCATTACTGCCTAGGATTGTGTGAACATTTGGCTCATTGGGTCCATCTTATGGTACAGTGTTTGTTTTCCAGTGGTGGTGATGTGTTCCAAGACAACAGGGCCTCTTTTAACGCAGTTCTTATTGTCCAGGGCTGGTATTGTGAGGATGAGGATGAATTGTTGCATCTCCCCTGGCCACCAGACACCAGATCTCAATATTATTGAGCCTTTTTTATCTACTTTGGAGAGAAGAGTACTTGATCACTATCCACCTCCATCACTGTTACATGAACTTGCCACTATTCCGCAGGAAGAATGGTGTAAGATCCCCTTAAAAACCACACAGGATCTGTATTTATCTATACGGAGATGACTGGAAGCTGCTTTGAATGCCAATAGTTTTCCTACACCATGTTTGCCATGTTAGTGTGTTGTGCATGTGGTGGTGTTTCCATAATTTTGTCCGTCACCTGTACATTACAAGTGTCATTGCTTGTGTGAACTTCCTGATCCTCAGGCACGTTCCTCAAAGGGTTCAGTCTTGTCAGCAGTATGATTAACCATACAAACATGTTTCCTCTTTCTTCTACCCTCTCTCCCCCTCCTGAGGAGGAGGAGGAGGAGGAGGAGGAGGAGGAGGAGGTGCCATCGTAGGTGGCTTTGACTCTGCATCCTTCTGAAATAAATATGTCTGGATCACTTCATTATATGTAATATTTACAGCATAACTAATGTCCTCAGTAGCTTCCTCAATATTCTCTGCAGTATCTACAACAAAATAATAATCTTTAGTTCCACTGAACATTACACAAGTATCATTGTCACATGTAATTCTCTGTACATCTCACTCACACCCCACGGCCTCAAAACAACACCCGTTAACACCCAGTGGGGTAGATACTGCTGTACCTAAGTCAGTATCACCGGTTTTGTTACTCACACACTCATTTATTTCAGTATAACATATATTCACTAAGTTCTACCATGTTACTACTTCCTGCATCCACGCAAGTCGTACCCTTTTGTCATCTTTCAAGCCTCTCCACAATTCTCATTTTCCTTATTGCCTGAGAAATATAATTGTGTGCGTTTTTAACCCACCACACATCTTATTCTTTCTACCTCTTTATCAGCATACTCTGTAGTAACTTTCTTGCGCAAAGCTCTCTTCTGTTCACAACCGTTAATCACTGTGCCTGTTCTGCTCTCATAGTCTTTATTTTCTTGGCTATATTTGTGTTGAATTTGATCATAGCTGAACTAATTGAGCTGCTAAAACCTTCAGCATTTCCGCCAGGATACCCCCCCCCCCCCTCCCTTTGGTATTGGTTATGGCATTTTAACCCTTTATCAATTTCACACACATGACTACTACTGTACGTACTTAAACATAAGTGATTTACTTTTAAAAAATAAGTAAATACAGGATGTATCAAGAAGAATCACCCGATTAAAAAAAAAAATAAAAAAAACTTTAAAAAATCATAACTATTATATTATTTGAGATATGTGCGTGAACAATGTACTGTTGGAAAGCGCAAACTCTTGAGTTTTACACAGTTCCTGCTAGCTAGCAGCAGTGTGCGCCTATTGCATTCTAGTAAAAATGGTCTAGGGACAACAGAAAGCGTTTTGTGTTCTTGTGCAGTCTGGGTCAGTAATAACTATTCAGAATGAATTTCATACTGGTGTGGTGTGGATCCTCCTACAGCATAGAGCATTAGACGGTGGCATGAATAATTCCGAGAAACAGGTTGTTTGTGCAAATCGCCGGGCTGTCCCCGGGTGTCTGAGACAGATGTTGAATGCATCTGCCGTAGTTTCACAAGAAGTCTGCTGAAATTCATTTGCCGTGCAGTTAGACAGCTCTAAATCCCCCTGATGTCCATCTGGCATGTGTTGCGTTGATGTTTACACATGAAACCATACAAAATTCAGCTACTGCAAGCTCTTCGTGAAGGTGACAAACAACAGCATGCGGAATGTGTAATTTCGTTCTTGGAAAGAGGGAGTATGACAGTTTTCTTCCATGTTTAGTGACGAGGCAACATTCCCTTTAAATCGAAAGGTGAACTGTCGTAATGTGAGAATATGAAGCTTGTACAACAAGAGGAGGACTCTCCAAATTTAAGTGTTTTGTGCAGTTTTGTGGGAAAAGGTGTATGGTCAATTTTTCTTTGCCAAGAACACTGTTGCAAGAAGCACCTATCTCGATATGCTTGAGAACTTTCTTTTCCCACAGTTGGAGACTCAATTCGAATGACTTCATTCACCAACAGGATGGGGCATCGCCACACTGGCATCTGGAAGTGTGGGAATTTTTAAGTCAATGGATTACTGAACAATGGATCAGTCTCACTGGACCAATTTACTAGCTGTCAAGGTCACTGGACCTGACTGTGTGTGATTATTTCTTGTGGGAGGTTTATAAAAAATTCTGTTTAATGCCTTCATTACCAACAACAATGAATGAACTGAGACATTGCATAACAGCAGCTGTGGAAGCTGTAACTCGAGACATGCTCACTGCAGTGTGGGAACAATTCAAATACCGCATTGACTTATGCCATGCATCTCATGGGGGGCATATTGAACACCTATGCAAAGGTATGGGGAAAAAAACAAAACTTTTTGAGGTTTCCCATTCATCAAAGAACAAAATTCATTGTATATATTTATTAGTTTCAAGAATATAGACATGCCAAATCAGATGATTCTTTTCGATCACACTGTATAACAAGATGTTACCTGTTCCAAATGTCACAAACTAGCAGATGTTCCCTACAATTCTCAGACTCTTATGTTGCGGAAATTCTGTCCACTAAGTTCAAGAAAACATTAGTAACTGGAATAACAAAACCAAGTGACAAGAAGAACACTTAATTGTAGCACTGTCATAATGCTTCTTGATGAAACTCAACTTCAGCCCCTGAATCGCTACACATGTTTAACGCCTTGTACACTTCTACGCAATAAGCCACACCTCTTGCACATAGTAACCAGGCAACAACTAACATTCGTATTTACACATCGTCAGAACACCATCTGAATTTACTTACCACATTTAACACATGAAAACAGAATTGACAGCCTGGTGGAAGATGACACGGTATTTGCAAAGGGAGGTGGTGGGGGACAGGTAAAAAAATCTCTGCACACGCTCTACTGCATGTCTTCAGTGTTAACAGATGCAGGTGCGGTATTATGCTCGGTCCGGTTGCAGATGTGAGTTCCGTGTCTTGACATCAAAATGTAGAGGTGTGGGATGGACGACCTCAACAGTGGCTGCATTGAACTGTGGCGATAGATTGTTGCGAGTTAGATGATTGATGGTTGGTAAAAGAAATGTCATTATTAGTGTACGTTCTGTTAAAGAACAAACTACGAGACTCATAGTGATGCTGTCTGCTGATGTTCTCCCTGAGTGTGTTGTAAAGACAGTGAATGAGTAGGTGCTGATACAAGCAGGCAACCAGCAGCCTGCTGTGTGGCAAGTTGACATGGAGTATGTGGCAGCACATGTGTCCTGTTTTGGCACAACTGTATAGCTTAAGGCAAGGTGTACCAGAAGGCTTGGAAACCAGCTGTGATTTTTGAAAAAGAAGACATCTCTCAGCAGCAGCAGCAGCAGCAGCAGCAGCAGCAGTAGTGGTGCAGCAGAGGTGTGCAGGATTAGTATACCCAATAAGGCGTTGATGGTTGAGCAGCTGCGCTGTCCTAGTCTCAAAACAGCTGCCCTCCAGGGCAGAAAGCTGAAATAAGTGTGGAAGTGGTGCACTGGCTGGAAGTCCACAGCAGTGTCTATGGTCCAATTCTCACTTAAAGACTCGAGGCACACGAGTGAATAACAGCTGCACATCGCATTGTCGAAAATCATTTCAGTGTGCAGTATCGCAGCAATAATGGTGCAGCAGTAGTAGATTGGGAGCCAACCAGTATGGACGTAGGCAGAAGAAAGCATGCAGTATTCAATTATTTCATTTGTGTGTACATTGAGAAAGGCAATAAAAAGGTTGGACTCACCAAATAGTTAGTTCAAGGTTGCTGAAAGGAGCATTCAAGACGCTACAGATCGAAGAGAAGATGAAAATAAATTCTTAATTTTTTGATTAATGTACAGTCGTGTGATTAATGAAGACTGAAACAACAGCTGTAATGTCAGCTGTTCATCTTTTCCGGGTATCTGTGTAATGGCTGCAGCTTAAATGAGCTGCGTTATCAATATAGAAACGGTCACACAATGCTTTGTAAAATAGTAAGGAAAGTGTAAAAATGCATGGAAAGTCCTGCACAATGAGAGCATACTGTAATTCACAGAAGAAAGGTGGCTGAAAGATGCCAGGGAATTTGAGACCCATGCTATGTGACCGGGTCAATGGAATCCTATCATCCCAAAGGGGAATGTAACTCAGTGGTTGAAGAAATATTTTCACTGGTTACTTTATAGACAATGCTGGCAAAGTACCATGGCAAGATGAATGGTTGGTAACAGTCTTAGTGAACACTGAATCAGTTTATCCCCAAATGTGAAAGACTATTCAATTTATACTGCTATTAAAGTGTGTGCAATTTTGTGGCTGCAGTACAATAAAGCATTGATTACAGTGGTCAGGCTGAGGTAACAGAAATTAAAACTGATGTTTGCTTGACTGAAGATTTGTTCATTCAGATGAAAGGGCTGTCTCCAGAGATCAGCATATGCTGCTTAGTGTTATTGCAAGTTTTAGATATCCACATTCGAACAAAAACACTACCTTTAGAACATAAACAGAAAATAGTTTAACAGTGATGTTTATCAGTATCATTTCTCTCTCTCTATTTAGTTTCACAGCAAAACTGTCACAAAACTAGCACATACTTGAAACTGTGTGGCTCTCGTTTAATCCTATCATGATTCTCTTTGCGCTGCATCAATGGAAGGCTGACGGTAGCTGTTGCTGGGGTTGTGAACAAGGTGCACTGCCCCATTCACTTACGATTGGTGCTACACACTGTTAAGTGAGGTTTCATGTGCGTAAAGTCGTATGTCATGGCAAGGATGTGGTGCTGTTTCAAGCTATGCCCATGTTAACAAGTAAAGCTATTTACACAAGGGTGGCACGGTGGAAACTGTGTCACTTTGTGGTCTGCGCCACATCCATTTGTAGCCACCTGTGGCGTACTGCTATTTTCATTAATTTTGAAGAGTCAGAACGTGAGAGGATTTAAGGATTTAGAGCTACATATCTCTCTCTCTCTCTCTCTCTCTCTGTGTGTGTGTGTGTGTGTGTGTGTGTGTGTGTGTGTGTGTGTGTGTGTGACAATAAAGCAATGAGACGGATTGGAAGGCGGGCAGTTGCTTACCGTTTTAGTCAGGTTTAGGGGTCTCTCCTTCAAATTAGTTCCCTTCTGATTGCACACACTTTTTCCAGTGCTTATGCCATTGATGGTAACATTTCTGGAACTCATCTTCTGTAATATCCTCCAAGACCCTCGTCACAGCTTTTTTTGGACATCTTGTGTTGGTTGAAAATGGTGTCTCGCGATTGCCGTTTTGACTCTTGGAAATAGAAGAAAGTCACACGGAGCAATATCTGGTGAATAAGGTGGCTGTGGTAGTACTGAAATTTGTTTTGAGGTTAAAAATTGCTGTATTGACAGAGCAGTATGGGATGGTGCATTATCGAGATGCAGAATCCAATTATCAGCAATGTTGGCACGGACATAAAGAACTCTTTTATGAAGTCTTTCTAAAATTTCTTTGTAGTAATATAGGTTAATTGTTTGTCCAGGAGGCACCCACTCTTTATGAACAATTCCCTTGGAATCAAAGCAGCACACATGCATGCATTTCACTTTTGACATGCGAGCTTCTCTTTTTTTTCCTGGGTGGTCCCTTTGAACACCATTGCGGACTTTGGCATTTTGTCTCAGGATCATACTTTGGGGGGGGGGACAACTTTCATCACCAGTGATGACACAGCTTAACAATTCTGGATTGATTTCTGTTTGCTCTAACAGATCAGCTGCCACATTTGTGCGTGTTTCTCGCTGTTGTGGTGTGAGATTTTTGGGGACCATTTTTGCTCAAATCTTTCTCATAGAAAGATCTTCAGTTACTATTAGATGAACCATTTCTCGATTGATGTTCAGTTCTTCTGCAGTCATTTTCACGGATAATCTTCGATCAAACTATGAGTTCACACACCCTGGCCAAGTTGACAGCCATCCGTGACGTTGATGGTTGTCCACTGCGGTCTTCATCTTCAACATTCGCTCTGCCTTCACTAAACATTTTATGCCAATGAAAAATTTGAGCTCTTGACATAACCTCCTCTCCAAAAGCCTTCTGAAGCTTACCGTAAGTTGTCATCATGTTTTCACCCAGTTCAATGCAAAAAGAAACGGCATACCTTAGCGCAATATTATGCGGTTCCATTTCTGTGACAAGAGACACAAACACATGTAAACTTATTACAGCACAACTCACGACTGAGCAGTTGCATCGATGTGCCTCTTGGACTAGAAGCAGCTTATAGACCAAGGTCAAAGATATTGTGCCTATGCAAGCCTGCAGGGTTGTGACATCTTGCCAAGAAAATCAGTTTCATTACTTTATTGTCATACCTTGTATATGAAATAATAATAATAATAATGCCACATCGTATAGTTGACATCACAGATTGATAGTGAACTGGTTTTATTTTCGTTAGTGCCCATATTTATTGTGATGCTACACAAATAAGTAAACCACTGGGCATACTTTGAAAAATGTAGACACTTTGAAGAATGTAGTCGCTGCCCAGTTTACGTGCGACAGGTTTTAGGACATAGATATACTGCTTACAAAATACAGCTAATATAATGAAATTTATTTTAACAGTAGAAGGAAAGCAATACCTCTTTCCTTTCGTGAATAAATAATATATTTTGACATTTGACTGCGATGAGCTACGAAGTGAAACACTCAGTGTTATGGCAACACACTATGGGAATTTGTGTCTCATGTGATTTACGAAGCCTGTTACAATAACATTTTCAGTTAACATTGCATTAAGAGCTATTTTCATTTTAACCCTCAAGCAGGTGCACTATCGTAAAAAGTGCAGCGATGATTTTTATGCCTTATCAGTGCATTAAGCCTCGGCTATGGGTGGGTGGGGGTGTGCGCGCGCGCCCCAGTAAAAAATATGACAGCAGTGGTTTTTATGCCTTATTGGTGCCTTAATGTTGAGGTATTGGGCGCAGGCTTGCTTTTACTTAAAAATGTCCATGTTTTAAATCTTACAAAGCAAGCTTGCACATGTGATGACTTTAGGCATGCCTGCCACAAGATTAAAATAGGAGACAGAAATTGCAGAGCCAGCAGCAGAGTTGGCTATTAGTGTATACATAAATTGTTATTATTTACACTAGCAGTTTCATTCATGAAACATTCAGTAATTGCTTAGCTGACATATTGTTGAAAAAATTACATGTATTCCACAGAGCAACAAATATGAAATGGGATTTTCCTATTAATATAACTAAAGTGTTCTGCGTTCAGCGAGTTTCATGCTAGTCTATTTTATACTTACCTATTTGGGCTTTCTTGATGCAGGCTGGTAAAATGCAATTTTGCATATGTTTATAACAGTTACTGCACACTTACTTATGTTATCTGTGAAAAATAGCACTTTCTTCTCCTTGGACGAAAAAGTTCAATCTGCGCACCTACAGTGGTGTGCATTACATTTTTTGTTCATGAACAATGGGTTTTGCCAGATAGAAATGCAAATCCCCTACTCACTTGGTACCTGGTTATAGAAATTCCATTTTTCAGCTGGGATATGCTGACGCATGTTAAGTAAGGCTTTCTTCTTGACACTTTCTATTGGCAGAAGAGTGTCACACAAAATAGGGAAAACTGGAATGTTACCCAACAGCAGATTTCTTTTCCTAGTACCCCTTGGCTTCCTAACTATGCTGTGACAAATCCATAGTTGCTGGCTGTTCAGAGTTTTTCTTCCCCTTAGTGTGGTAGGGTTCTCAGATGAAATTTGCAGCCAAACACGTAGTTATTTTGAATGAGTCTCTGTGCAATCCTCGGTGTAGTTAGCACAGATTTCTGAAATCCTCTGGTTTCATCTTGCAGACAAGACATCCTTTGTCCTTGGCACTGTGAATGGCTGGAATTGAAACATCTAGGTGAAAGGATATTTCACCCCTTCCCATATTGGCAAAATCTGTATCACATAATGGGAAATTATGTCCTGTAACAAGGAATTTCTGGTCTGCAGAAGTTAAATAGTTGTGGATGATCAGATTTTCATAAAATGCCGTAGTATTTTGAACACCTCTCACAAAATCTGCAGTATTTAGGCTTAGGTGGAAATGAAAACATATGAAAAATAGGAGTTATCATCAAAACTTTCCAGTTTCTTTTCTCTGAATGCTGTCCTTCACTTTGTCTAACACAACATAGAAACACTTTCGAGACATTCTGGAAGTGGTCCAGATACATGTTCAGCTACTTCACTATATCAAATGTGCCATATTTATTTTCTTATTTCAACCATAATGGATGTACCCAATATGTTGTTCTCTGCTGAACATTTACAAATTGCAAAGGATCAGTGCATCACTATTGTTGTCTGATGATCTCTACCTTCAACATATTCTGATCCACTCGTCCTGCATCTTTCTGACAGTGCCCCTTCAGTGTGCATTCCTCATGTCTCTCAAGCACCACGTTCCTGCCTCACCACCCAGGCACCTATACCACGCCATTTCTGTGTGAATTGGGCATATGTCAGAAGTAGGACTGCAGCTGGTGGAGGCCGGTCTCGTGCTGGCTCATTGTAGAATAATATCGCCTGATTAACCAGTGTAACCCTCCATTGTAGATGGTGGCTGCCAGGCAGAGATTGCTTTGGCTAGAAAGGACAGATTTTATAATGGTAAGCTGCATACCTGGTTTGCCAGAGCGTCACTTCCAACCATGTAGCCTATAACAGGTCCACACCTGTGATGTGTAGTAACTGGTCTGCTGATGCCTGGTTGCTCTACTGTTTTGCTGTGTCGTTACTGCACTGCTGGCCCCTTCTTGCTTGGCATATAGTATGGTAATCGGCTGGTGGTGTTGCTGCATCTGACAACAGTATTTTGTTGGCTCTGCGCTCACCTGCTCTTGTGGCCTTTTGCAACAGCTGTGCAGCATCACTATTTTGCTCAGCAGCACCAAGAAAATTGTGGTAATGCCACAGTTAATTAAATCTGATGTTGACAACAATTTCACAGTGGTATCATATGTATCAAAAATAAGTACAAAAATTCCAATCTGTTTGAAAAATACACTCCTGGAAATTGAAATAAGAACACCGTGAATTCGTTGTCCCAGGAAGGGGAAACTTTATTGACACATTCCTGGGGTCAGATACATCACATGATCACACTGACAGAACCACAGGCACATAGACACAGGCAACAGAGCATGCACAATGTCGGCACTAGTACAGTGTATATCCACCTTTCGCAGCAATGCAGGCTGCTATTCTCCCATGGAGGCGATCGTAGAGATGCTGGATGTAGTCCTGTGGAACGGCTTGCCATGCCATTTCCACCTGGCGCCTCAGTTGGACCAGCGTTCGTGCTGGACGTGCAGACCGCGTGAGACGACGCTTCGTCCAGTCCCAAACATGCTCAATGGGGGACAGATCCGGAGATCTTGCTGCCCAGGGTAGTTGACTTACACCCTCTAGAGCACATTGGGTGGCACGGGATACATGCGGACGTGCATTGTCCTGTTGGAACAGCAAGTTCCCTTGCCGGTCTAGGAATGGTAGAACGATGGGTTCGATGACGGTTTGGATGTACCGTGCACTATTCAGTGTCCCCTCGACGATCACCAGTGGTGTACGGCCAGTGTAGGAGATCGCTCCCCACACCATGATGCCGGGTGTTGGCCCTGTGTGCCTCGGTCGTATGCAGTCCTGATTGTGGCGCTCAGCTGCACGGCGCCAAACACGCATACGACCATCATTGGCACCAAGGCAGAAGCGACTCTCATCGCTGAAGACGACACGTCTCCATTCGTCCCTCCATTCACGCCTGTCGCGACACCACTGGAGGCGGGCTGCACGATGTTGGGGCATGAGCGGAAGACGGCCTAACGGTGTGCGGGACTGTAGCCCAGCTTCATGGAGACGGTTGCGAATGGTCCTCGCCGATACCCCAGGAGCAACAGTGTCCCTAATTTGCTGGGAAGTGGTGGTGCGGTCCCCTACAGCACTGCGTAGGATCCTACGGTCTTGGCGTGCATCCGTGCGTCGCTGCGGTCCGGTCCCAGGTCGACGGGCACGTGCACCTTCCGCCGACCACTGGCGACAACATCGATGTACTGTTGAGACCTCACGCCCCACGTGTTGAGCAATTTGGCGGTACGTCCACCCGGCCTCCCGCATGCCCACTATACGCCCTCGCTCAAAGTCCATCAACTGCACATACGGTTCACGTCCACGCTGTCGCGGCATGCTACCAGTGTTAAAGACTGCGATGGAGCTCCGTATGCCACGGCAAACTGGCTGACACTGACGGCGGCGGTGCACAAATGCTGCGCAGCTAGCGCCATTCGACGGCCAACACCGCGGTTCCTGGTGTGTCCGCTGTGCCGTGCGTGTGATCATTGCTTGTACAGCCCTCTCGCAGTGTCCGGAGCAAGTATGGTGGGTCTGACACACCGGTGTCAATGTGTTCTTTTTTCCATTTCCAGGAGTGTAGATACCAGTATGATACACAGTTATTTAAATATATTTGTAAGTTGTTGTTGTTGTGGTCTTCAGTCCTGAGACTGGTTTGATGCGTGATGTAAAAAACCAGCAGCAAATAGTAAATTCTTGTATTAGATATGGGATGATAACAACCAAAACATAATAGTTTGAATTCTGCCTGCTCCCAATTCCTACCCTTTCCCTTGAACTCATGGTTTAAGTTTGTAACAATTTTTATTAATCTCACAAATAATGACAGTTAGTGGGACTTCTTTTATCTTTGCCTTTTTAAGACCTTTTCAACATACTCTTCATTATTATAATGCTAAGAGATAGCAATATATGTGTGACAACAAGGAAATGTAATTAATAACTGTAATGATGAAGTTTCTTTCCTCAGTATTGTGATTAATATTAAAAATCATGAGGTAGTGCATTTATCTAAATTTGGAAACAAACTTAAATAGTATTAATGATAATACCATAAGAGTATAACATTGGTAACAGGCACATTTCAACATTGTATATGCAACTTCAATTTGAACTTATTTTTTTTGTTCTTTTCCCCCCTCCAGAATTGAAAGATCTGCTGTGGAAGCTTTGCAGGAAGCAGCGGAAATGGTTATTGTACAGTTATTTGAAGATGGCATGCTCTGTGCAGTACATGCAAAGCGAGTAACATTGTTATCTCGTGATATTCATCTAGTTCTCAGGCTGACAGGAACTCGTGTCTTTGGGACGAATTAATAATATATGTCTGTTCATTGGATACATTTGTTCTGTTGTAATTTTCTTTTAATGTATGACAGCATCCTGGTTCATGGATACTATTGTAATAGTTAAGTGCCATCATTGACTTTGGAAAGTGGTTTCTCTACATATACCATTTTCAGCTGTCATTTATGAAAGTAATCTAATGATGTTAAGTTTTATAATAATTTAAAAGTCAACAGATTATTTTTATATAGAAGCCATCAATAGTAAATACAAACATATTGTGATTTTCTTAGTCTAGACTGGTGAAACTGTGAAGTGTACGTGTACCTTTCCTCATAAAGTTATGACATTACAGAAATGTACAGGGTGACTGTCTTAATCTTAATCTTAGAACAGATGGATTGGAGAGGGGAGGGGGGGGGGGGCACAGACAAGCTGGGTCTGACAGTCCCACATCTTATTTATATTCCAAAAAAGACATAAATATTAAGCAGCAGTGCTGAAAATATTTCTTTTACTGTTTGTTTGTTTTTAAATGTACCATATGTTGCCTTAAAAATAAGGTTGTGTTCCACCAAAAATCTGAAAGTTAAATTATTCATTGTTTAGAAACCTTCTTAAACATTTACACATTATAGTGCATAGTATGAGCTGATAAAAAATGAATCACTTTTTAAGATGTATGTGTTACTGATCTGTACTGTCTACACTATCTTTGCACAACATTACAGATTAGGACAGACCCAGGCATTTTCCACAACTTTAAAATTTTTTTTTGTTTGATTGTCTTTGCTTTTATGACAGTGACCTCATTTCCTTTTGGAAACACTTGCTTCTCAGTGGTAATCGCATATAGTTGTGCTGCCAACTTATGAATGTTTCTTGAGAGATCCTTCTGGTTAGCTGTCTGTGCCATGTCTGTCTCATCCATACCAAATCCAGTTGCTTGAGAAATAGCTTTCTTGAAATACCAAGTTCCGTGTTTTCTTTGTGTACAACAAACGAATTTATACCAGTAATGTTCAAAATAGCATAAAACATACACAATGGCCTGAGTCTTGTTTGCCTTCCAACATTATATTCTGAGCACCTGGCATCAACTTCATCCACTCCACTCTTTGCTGAATTATAGAACATGACTCTCTCTTGCCTTCTTTAAATAGTCTGTTTCTTCATTGATTTTATTGGTTGTATGCATCAGCAGGGTTACGCATCTATTTTTCTTTTGTACATATGACACCAATATGAAATCATTGCTAAATACGAATATGGATGAATGTAGTTTTCCATTTTTGTGAGGCAAGAATTCCAAAGGAAATTTTCCTTTATTGTTGCTGTGTAAGGTTGAAATCTGCGAAATTTTCTAGCAAGATTGTTGCTTTTGAATGAATTGTCAAGGCTAATATTCCTCCCTGTTCCCTTCATTGGCTCTACAAGCCTGACCACAACATTGTCAGCTGCATTACTCACTTTTAAAACCTGCAAGTTACTATTCCAAATGTACTTCCAAATTTTTTTCATCTGCCAAGATAAATATTATTATCCCTAGTTTCCATGCTATGAAGCAATAAACGTTCTGAAATAACAACATTCCAAAAAGATAGTAACATTTCACACACTGTAAGATATTCACTTGTTGCATTATGTGTTCTGCAAATTTTTGTGACTCCCTTCATAACATCGCTTATAGGGACTAACTTCTCACTTTCTTTATGTTCTTAGCTTATATTGTCCAATCTGACACTTCTCAGGAGAAAAACATAATCTTTTCAGTGACATACTTGGAGGAATGATTTGTTCCTATGCCACAAGAGTCTCAAAATTTGTCCATATTTGTTTTACCACCGTAAATAAATGTACAAAAGACTCAAAAATGCTTTAAACTCCTCTTTTTTGAAGTTTCTTGGAATATGTGGGTCACTTTTGTATAGAGATACTATGTGAGCTACTTATTTGTCCTCTCTAATCAAATGAACAATTTTCAGGCCTCGACAGTGATGTTAGCTTTTCTGGCTCAGTCACTGATACCAAGCAAATGTGTAACTATATTGTAAGATTGGAAGCGAACAATTTGGTTGGGAACATTTTTCAGGCATTTAATTTGTACCTTTCTCCACAAACTGAAAGATAGTGATTCACTGGAAGAGGGATTGCAACTAATCATACTAGTTTACAGAGAATCTCAATTAATGTTAATGAATGTACTCATATTTATGACAGGAATGTCATTATCTTCATTGACTGAGAGACCCAGTTTGTCAGTTCTAGGGTGAACAGCTAACATGCCATAGTCAATTAAAAAATTGTTTTTAAGCCTTTTTTTAACCACTTTGTGTAAAAATGCAGATACTGTTGTGTTCTGTCCGGTTATGTTGAACAGTCAAGTGTAAAAAGGAAGGGTCAGTCTAGGCCTAGAAAAAACATATTTATATTGTTTTTTTCTATGGAAAATACACTTTGACAATCAAAGGAGATCATTTTTCTATGTCTTTTTATAATCACTCTCTTAAAGTAATTGTAGTCAAATAAAAACATGTGCAATTATATTTTTCTAAAAATAAATATAAAACTTATAAATATGGTAGCGGAAAAAGTGTTTGTGTGTTTGCTGCATGGTAGTGGTTCCAGTATAACATACAGAGGTGTTGTTATTCACCTTGTATAAGCTCATACCACTTACTGTGTTTTTCAGTAGTATAATTTGTTGTGATTGGTGATAGAAACTGCATAACATAGTTAACATGCGATTTTTCATGAATTTTTATTCATGTAAGGATGGTAACATGAGGTTGCTGTCACAGTGGAAGTCTAATTTGACAAGGATAACAGGAAACACATATGGAACTTCTTGTCACCCAGCCATTACTCATATAAATGTGCTCTAGGTAGATGCAACTTTGTTGAAACTGACTGAGAAATAGGTGTTGAAAGTAGGCTATTGTCGGTAATGTAGTTGACACCAGATTTGCAGTTCACAAACTGTAATTGCACTGCTGAATGAACCACTGACTGTTTATGGTCAGTTCGAGTTTCATCTACTTGTATTATGCACAGATAAATGGCTAGCCACATACTGCCAGTGCAGTCCTGCATTATTATTATTACAGTGTAGTAACCTAACATAGACATAACTACTCACAGAAGTTCTCATTTGGCAAACAAGTAACGAAGTGTGTTACAGAATTATACTCTTACAATACTGTCTTTCAGAGCTATTAATCAAATCAGTACAAACACAATGTACACTGTAATTAGCATATGGAAATGATACATTTCATAGTCAAATTCTATTGTCACAGTTTGCAAGAACTATTATTGTTGTTAAAGATAATTAAACATTCACTATACAATTAATCATTTTAAAATTTTGTTTTTATGGGTGCTTTAAGAATGAAAACATGGTCTAAGTAGACAGTAATCTGTTCATTGTCTGTGCAATAAGCCAGTTTGAAGCATGTGTCACTTTCAGCCATCTGTAATACATTCATAAAATGATAACATTGGTTTATAAATTAATTTTCTACAATCTTTCTCACATAAGTAACTTCATAAACAAAATTATTTACATATTTTAGCTGATTGCTTCATTTCACATTTTACTACATCGTTGGTACATGTGGACAGGTTTACATTGTATTTCTGTGCATATGCGGCACAAAACAATGCAGTAGTGTACACCATTACGTCCAGTAGCCCACACATACAGAAAGCTGCCATATTGTAGTAGAGGCACAGATATTATTGTATGACCAAAGATGTTCAGAATGCTCTCTAGGATGATTGATAATCTTAAATAAGCTGCTCGTGCAGTATTCATTGGCATATTATGTTCCTTATTCATGCATGTGCTGCCTTGTTGAAAGTAGAGGATCAAAACTCATACATTTTATGAGATGTTTTTCGTAAAGTGTCTGTATTTTTTCAACATCAACTTTGTCCCATTCTAAGCAATCCCCCCTCAGATATAATACACATGTGCCAACACTTTTTCCAGTCTTAGAAGCACTTCTGGAACTCACTGTTAGTTACTGTGTTAAGCTCCTTAAGCCATTGTGTTTTTATCTCTTCAGTGGTTATTTCTTGGTTCTCTTCAGCCTTGGAAATAGAAAGATGTCTGAGAGGGCCATGTTTGGTGAATACAGCGGCTGATATAACATGACAGATTTATCTTTTGCCAAAAACATCATGAACAAGCATTGAGGCATGAGCGGGAACATTATTGTGATGCAATTTTCATAGTTTTGCCACATTTTTAATCATTTCCTTTGGATTGCTTCTGGCAAATGGCACATAACTTCCAGGTGGTATTCCTTATTTGACCATACAACCATTGAGTAGGAATGCTTGATGCCCTATCCCATTATAATTGGAAAAAAAACAGTGATAAGAATATTCACATTGATAAACTTACCAATATTTTTCAGCCTTGGTTCTGTAGGTAGTTTCCGTTGGGACAATTGGCCTTGATTTAAATGTCAAACCTTTGTTAGAACTTCTGGATTGTTATCAGCTTGATTCAGCAATTCCTGAGTAATGTCTAAGTGACATTGTTTTTTGTCAAAATTCAACAATTTCAAAAAAAACTTTGCTGCTATACATTTCCTGCCCAAAACATCTGAAAAGATTGCTTGGCATCAGCCAAATAATATGCCAATATCATCAGTAAACTACTCTGATAGTGATTCAGTGATTTTCCCGAACTGCTTTCTTTATTTCTTCCACTTTGTCATCAGTAGTTGACGTGCTAGGGCGTCCAGTGCGGTTTTCATCTTGACCCTCTTTGAAATGTTGACACCACTCATAAACTCTTGTCTTACTCGTATTGGATTCACGAAAAGCCACAATCAACATTTCAAATGCGGTGCTGTACTTTATTCCATTTGTCAAGCCAGATTTAATGCAAAATTTTTGATCCATCATTTTTCATAAGCAAAAACTTGCAAAGCGCTCAAAAACATATGTAACCTTTCCGACCATCAACAATTAACTAAATATTCAAAACAGCTGAAAATGCAAATATACATCAAGGGATATGTTGTATCAACAAGATGATAAAAAAAAAATCAGAAAATTGCCCGTATAAAGCCGACTAAATTAAATAATTCCTGTTACTTTTTGATCACACCTCGTGTATGATGCCTCACATACTATTAGAATTTGCAGTGCAGAGTATGAACTACAAGAAGGTTATGTCTAGGCTCTTAATGAGGCATGACAGTCAGTCTATAAAATGGATCATCAGTGATATAGTTACAAATGCTTCCAGCTATTAACAAATTTGAAGGTGCGTACATCGTGTGGTGCATTAGAGCCATTAATACGTTATATACACACTGTGAGATCAAAACTATCCGGACATTCCCCAAAAACATAGATTTTTCACATTAGGTGCATTCTGCTGCCACATACTGCCAGGTACTCCATATCAGCGACCTCAGTAGTCATTAGACATCGTGAGAGAGCAGAATGGGGCGCTCCGCAGAATTCACGGACTTCGAATGTGGTCAGGTGATTAGGTGTCACTTGTGTCACATGTCTGTACGAGAGATTTCCACACTCCTAAACATTGCTAGGTCCACTGTTTCCGATGTAATAGTGAAGTGGAAATGTGAAGGGACACATACAGCAGAAAAACGTACAGGACGACCTCCTCTGTTGACTGACCGAGACCGCCGACAGTTGAAGAGGGTCGTAATGTGTAATAGGCAGACATCTATCCAGACCATCCCATAGGAATTCCAAACTGCATCAGGATGCACTGCAAGTACTATGACGGTTAGGCGGGTGGTGGGGAAACGTGGATTTCATGGTCGAGCGGCTGCTCATAAGCCACATACCACGCCGGTAAATGGCAAATAACGCCTCGCTATGTGTGAGGAGTGTACACATTGGACAGTTGAAAAGTGGAAAAAACATTGTGTGGAGTGACAAATCACGGTACACAATGTGGCGATCCGATATGGCAGGGTGTGGGTATGGCAAATGCCCAGTGAACATTGTCTGCCAGTGTGTGTAGTGCCAACACTAAAATTCGGAAGCGGTGGTGTTATGGTGTGGTCGTGTTTTTAATGTAGGGTGCTTGCACCTCTTGCTTTGCATGGCACTATCACAGCTCAGGCCAACATTGATGTTTTAAGCACCTTCTTGCTTCCCACCGTTGAAGAGCAATTCAGGGATGGCGATTGCATCTTTCTACACGATTGAGCCCTGATCATCTTCATGGCCTGTGGCATAGTTGTTGCACGACAATAACATCCCTCTAATGGACTGGCCTGCACAGAGGCGTGCCCTGAATCCTGTAGAACACTGCTGGGATTTTTTGGAATGATGACTTTGTGCCAGGCTTCACCAACCGACATCGATACCTCTCCTCAGTGCAGCACTCTGTGAAGAATGGGTTGCCATTCCCGAAGAAAACTTCTAGCACTTGATTGAACATATTCCTGTGAGAGTGGTAGCTGTCATCAAGGCTGAGTGTGGGCCATCACCATATTGAATTTCAGCATTACCGATGGAGGGTGCCATGAACTTGTAAGTCGTTTTCAGCCAGGTGTCCAGATACTTTTGATCATGTAGTGTGTACTAGTGCTTCATCTTTCATTCAGTGTCACAATAAACTTTGAAAATAATGTGGGATTACACCAAATCAGAACAGTTATTTCAACAGACATTACTGTAAAGATTTTAGAACCTACAGGTGTTACGTGAGGGAGAAGGACCTATTTAGGATAGCCTGCATGGGTCTTCTAAATTACTGTACAACTTTACGCAATATAGAACTAGCAGCTACAGTTTTTTGAAAAATAGCCTCATTCAAAGCTCATATTTTTTGTCTTAGGGTGCTAGTAGATTGACAACTCTTTCATATTGTGGCAAGTTACACATACAATTATAATATTCATGTTGTTGTTGTTGTGGTCTTCAGTCCTGAGACTGGTTTGATGCAGCTCTCCATGCTACTCTATCTTGTGCAAGCTGCTTCATCTCCCAGTACCTACTGCAGCCTACATCCTTCTGAATCTGCTTAGGGTATTCATCTCTTGGTCTCCCTCTACGATTTTTAGCCTCCACGCTGCCCTCCAATACTAAATTGGTGATCCCTCGATGTCTCAGAACATGTCCTTCCAACCGATCCCCTCTTCTAGTCAAGTTGTGCCACAAGCTCCTCCTCTCCCCAATTCTATTCAATACCTCCTCATTAGTTATGTGATCTACCCATCTAATCTTCACCGTTCTTCTGTAGCACCACATTTCGAAAACTTCTATTCTCCTCTTTTCTAAACTATTTATCGTCCACGTTTTACTTCCATACATGGCTACACTCCATACAAATACATTCAGAAATGACTTCCTGACATTTAAATCTATACTCGATGTTAACAAATTTTTCTTCTTAAGAAACACTTTCCTTGCCATTGCCAATCTACATTTTATATCCTTTCTACTTTGACCATCATCAGTTATTTCGCTCCCCAAATAACAAAACTCCTTTACTACTTCAAGTGTCTCATTTCCTAATCTAATTCCCTCAGCATCATCTGACTTAATTCGACTACATTCCATCATCCTCGTTTTGCTTTTGTTGATGTTCATCATATACCCTCCTTTCAAGACACTGTCCATTCCATTCAACTGCTCTTCCAAGTCCTTTGCTGTCTCCGACATAATTACAATGTCATCGGTGAACCTCAAAGTTTTTATTTCTTCTCCATGGATTTTAATACCTACTCCGAACTTTTCTTTTGTTTCCTTTATTGCTTGCTCAATATACAGATTGAATAACATCGGGGATAGGCTACAACCCTGTCTCACTCCTTTCCCAATCACTGCTTCCCTTTCGTGCCCCTTGACTCTTATAACTGCCATCTGGTTTCTGTACAAATTGTAAATAGCATTTCGCTCCCTGTATTTTACCCCTGCCACCTTCAGAATTTGAAAGAGAGTATTCCAGTCAACATAGTCAAAAGCTTTCTCTAAATCTACAAATGCTAGAAACATAGGTTTGCCTTTCCTTAATCATTCTTCTAAGAGAAGTCGTAGGGTCAGTATTGCCTCACATGTTCCAACATTTCTACGGAATTCAAACTGATCTTCCCCGAGGTCGGCTTCTATCAGTTTTTCCATTCGTCTGTAAAGAATTCGTGTTAGTATTTTTGCAGCTGTGACTTATTAAACTGATAGTTCGGTAATTTTCACATCTGCGAACACTTGCTTTCTTTGGGATTGGAATTATTATATTCTTCTTGAAGTTTGAGGGAGGGTATTTCACCTGTCTCATACATCTTGCTCACCAGATGGTAGAGTTTTGTCAGGACTGGCTCTCCCAAGGTTGTCAGTAATTCTAATGGAATTTTGTCTACTCCGGGGGCCTTGTTTGGACTCAGGTCTTTCAGTGCTCTGTCAAACACTTCACGCAGTATCATATCTCCCATTTCATCTTCATCTACATCCTCTTCCATTTCCATAATATTGTCCTCAAGTACATCACCCTTGTATAGACCCTCTATATACTCCTTCCACCTTTCTGCTTTCCCTTCTTTGCTTAGAACTGGGTTTCCATCTGAGCTCTTGATATTCATACAAGTGGTTCTCCTTTCTCCAAAGGTCTCTTTAATTTCCTGTAGGCATTATCTATCTTACCCCTAGTGAGGTAAGCCTCTACATCCTTACATTTGTCCTCTAGCCATCCCTGCTTAGCCATTTTGCACTTCCTGTCGATATCACTTTTGGTACGTTTGTATTCCTTCTTGCCTGCTTCATTTACTGCACTTTTATATTTTCTCCTGTCATCAATTAAATTCAATATTTCTTCTGTTACCCAAGGGTTTCTACTAGCCCTCGTCTTTTTACCTATTTGATCCTCTGCTGCCATCACTATTTCATCTCTCAAAGCTACCCATTCTTCTTCTACTGTATTTCTTACCCCCAATCCTGTCAATTCTTCCCTTATGCTCTCCCTGAAACTCTGTACAACCTCTGGTTCTTTCAGTTTATCCAGGTCCCATCACCTTAAGTTCCCACCTTTTTGCAGTTTCATCAGTTTTAATCTACAGTTCATAACCAGTACATTTACATATTTGTCATGTGTAATGTGTTTTTCAATTAGCATTTACTGCTTTGGATGTGATGCTATTGTATTCTTGCACAGACAATTGCACCTCATCTAGTGCCACCGTAGTGTTAACGATTATGGTTTTAATTGCCTTTCCCTGGAACCTTGGTTTGACATTGAATTTAAATCCCTTCTCTAAAATTGTTTTCTTCGTCTTCTTTGGATAACATTATGTTCGCTAAGTTAGCCACTCATTCAAAAAATTTAAAATTAAAAGTCTGATTAGGGGTTTTCCCTCTATTGCTATTTTATTTGTTCTTAATCTTAACTAACCTTTCCAACTTATTATCTTGTTTGAATCCAGAATGGTCACTAATATAATCCTGAACAGCACCATAAGAGTTTATCAAACTGGGATGGTGTCGCAGATTTTCTCGCTTCTGGATGTCTAAATTTAACTTCCAGTCAAGTTCAGCTGTCTGCTTGTCTCTCTCTTGCAGTTCGTCTCTAATCCAAAGACATTCACTGTGGGCCTTCATACAGTGGCAGCATCTGATTTACAATTTATCTTGATGTTAACATACCTTAGAATCACTGCAACATACCTTGGGATCACTACATCTTGGCAAACTTTAAAATTTTATTTTAATTCTGAAAGTGAAAACATGGTCCAAGTAGCATTTAATCTGTTTATTGTCTGTGCAGTTAGCCTATTTCCTCTGTGGGTCATTTTTAAGCACCTGTAATACATTCATAAAATTGTGACATTGCTTTATACATTGTCTGCAATTTGTCATATACATAACTTCATAACCTGAGATATATACATTGGTTGAAATTGGTTAATTGATAAGATAATAAACAGATTACAGTCTACTTGGTCCAAGTTTTCATTCTCAAAAGTCCGATTAATTGATAAAACTACCGAATAAACTGGATGTAAAATCCATATAAGTTCCAGTACATTTTCTGACTTGTAATTTATACTACATCACTTGCAGTACATTTCCCTTTATTGGTGAACATAGGCCTTGTTATTTTGAAACTCACTGCAGACTGGTTTAAATGGCTTCCAACAAGCTGCTTTTTTTTCCTATTGAATTACACTGGTTAGTTTACCTAAATATGTGCTTTTATTTCAGTAACAATATTTTAACTAAGAATCTTAATTTCTCTGAAACTAAGTGAATGGAAGAGCTGCTAAAATATTTTCGTCATTGATTATGTGGATACATTAATTGTTTATATAGCTCTTTCATCTACTTTATCATGAAGTTAGTAACTAGGTATATGTTTACATATGAACAATGACAACGAATTCTGAAATTATTGAGGTCAATATTAGTGATTTTTTGGTATTGTGAACATGCATGATAAATAATAGTATTTAGGAAATCATGAAATTAAAATTGTAATAATAGTTTTGGGGGGAGATCTGCCTGCTTTGTTACATTACTTCCACACTGGGTTATATCGGCAGATATTGCCAAATAGTTTACTATATAATCCAGTGTCTAGACAACTAACTACAAAGTTTTTACATCAAACAAATAAATATTCGGATTAAACATTATTTTGGCTATCAAAGCTGGCCATAAACCTACAATACAAAGATATGCGAACTGTTCAGAACAAACTCAAATACAAAATCACAGAAGAGAAACATATTCCATTTTCAAGTGTTTGTCCCTGAAAATCAGAAATTAGATAGCAAAAGAAAACAAATTAAAAAGACTACACTCTCTTTACTTTTCACAAAAGAAAGTTTTTTTCCATCTACCAGTCACATCACTACTTATTTACCACAGATACACTTTTCACTCTAGCACTTAGCTGAAGAGAGGGTCCACACATTTTTCATGTGCAAATGATTGTCCCCTGTCCTCTAATTTCACCAGTGTTCTTGGAGCAGGTTACCATCAGTCAGTATACATGAGCAGGAAAACGAAGCATTCCACTTTAGTATACAAGTAATTACCATAACAACCTGTAAGAAAATGTTTCAATTTCAGACATATTCATTACACAGAAATATATATATATATACATGTATATTTCTCAAATTGTCACAATAATTTACTTCAAAAATGTAAAGAGAATGGAATATGTTTCATGTCATCTTGTACTTTAACTCAAATCATGATCTCATGTCATTGAATGCTAAAGTAAAGTTAAATTTGCAAAAGGCTGCTTAGTGTTTCTCATAATTTCTATTTCATCTATGTTAAATCTGGCCATAGATACTACTTAGTATTTCCCATAATTTCTATTTCATCTGTGTCAAATCTGGTCAGTATACTCAAATTACTGTCTACTCATTGTAGTTAACTACTCAATTAACATCATCTTATTTCTCTTTTATCAACCTCCTTAGTGGAAACACAAATGGCAACAATTAATCATAAGAAAATTTGATGTGCAGCAGAACCTTATTGGTGCTTCATCAAAACATTACCCTGTTATTTAATTTTCCATATCCAGCATCATACATTACATACAAAATAATTTCTTTTCGCCTAACTCACTAAGATGTTTCATTACACACAATTTATATGCATCTGTACACAGTTAACATGTTGTACTTACTTACACCTTTTACTTCCATCATATACTTTTTCTATAAATAGATAACTAGAAAAGTGCATTCACAACAGATACTCTTCTGCAAAGTAAGGATCCCTAACTATTAGTTCCTTACTAATACATTTCTCGTTACTTCTCATTATTACTTCATTATTTCATTGACACTTCATCATACTTAGTATTGTTGCTCCATTATTTTTTCATTACTCCATTATCTAAGAAATAAGCACCTGCTTTGCTCCTATACAAAAAATAAATCTGCAGAACTATATTCCACAGTTACAAATCCTGGTATAATATGCGAACTTCCTCTTGTCCATAATAGACAGGATACTTATGTACTGATTTCATAACTTCAGTGTATTCCATAATATTACTTTAAACTGTGGCCTGAATAACAATATAGATACAAAACTTCCTTTGTTACTATATTTATTATTGTAGGCAACCTTTATTCTATTTTATTGATGCCCAGTGGCTATAGAATGACACATTTTACACAGATGGACAAACCTCTCCGTAAATAATTGCACTCAGCACAAAACTTTTATATGTCACCGCAAAAGAGAACTAAATGATGGCTCCAAGATGTTCTGTCTTTCTCTACTTCCGCTGCTGCATGATTTCCTACTAACTCCACACATTTTAGATCGTAAATATGATTTTCAGACACCTTCACCTTTCCTGACACATTTTTCATATTCCATCCTCCTTCCTTTTGTGCTGAAACAAATTTATTAGTGCTGAATTAAAATTACTCTCATTATGACCTCCAAAACCAAAATAAAGACAACACCTCATCAATGTTACCAAATACTATATATGTATTGTGTATTGTTCTTGCTTCCACACCCTTATAGTTTCATTTCGTATAATCATCACTCCAATATAAATTAATAGCACAGAAGAAACTTCATTGGAATATATTACCATAATGAATGTCATACAGAAGTTGGGGGCAATTACAGTTCAACTTACAAACTACTGACAGGATAATAGAAGAGATTGACTGACTTGTGGAAATGGAAGGATAAGATCACCCACCTCAGGAAACATTATTGCCACATTATGAATTCAATACAGAGCCTCTAATTTTGTTTTATTGGTTGAAAGTGAAATGTCATCTTTCACAGCATTTTCCAGATCAATGCAAAACACAACAGAATTCCTGTACTTTCTACCACCAGCTGACACAAATGCACTAATCCTTTTGAATCCAGTAAACACAAAAGTAATGAGCATAACCAACATACTAAAAATTACTGTCTGTACGTTTATAGTGACTGTTGCTTTTTGCAAATTACTTACTTTACTGTCAACTACAAAAATTCTTTTGTGTCATATATTCTGTGGTATCTTTTCTTTTACAGTTTTAGTATCATCGAAGCATAATTTACTGAAAAATACAGTCAAATTTGTATTCATTCTACCTTGTCTCGTACATAAATCATACATTTCACTGCAATTTTTCTTCCACCAGTTAGAATAAACGCTTTTGCATAAAACTGCCATTTTATTCCAACAGTGAATCAGTAAATAGTTCATCTCCAACACCTATCCATCCTGTGCATAGAAAACTATTATTACATAATTCATAAACAGCTTTGCCTTGAATACCCTCAGTAACCAAATTATGAACATTATTTAATTTAGTAATCAAGCTAGATTTGGATACCTCATCTGCATTCTTATTTACTTCCATTAACAGAATGAAAAGCACTCTCCTCTCCCTCTCCCTCTCCCTCTCCCTCTAACAAGCCATTCTTGTTATCACCATCATCCGTACTACTATTTTCGCCACTCTCGACCTTTCCCTTATTAAGACAATAATTTTCACTACAAGTACTAGTATCACATCTTTATTTGCCATAAAGACACATTCTGATTAAGTCTTAATTACTTTAGGTCCAATTATTTGCAAATCATTTACATTGCTGTCCACTACGAAAGTTCTGTTTTCCCCTTCAAATTGACACTCATCCATATTGTTGTCTCCCAAGACCATAATTCACTATTCGCACACACGCTACTTCAACATCACTAAAGGTGTCCACATTCACATCAACAACTTACTATCCAACAAAACTACTCACACTAGTGTTGTATTTATTCATAGGTTTACATTTTCATTACTGCTAATTATAAATGTCTCACCTTCTGTGACATTAGGTTACTGCATTGTATCATTTATTTTTACAACAGTTTCATCCATTACCTGCACACATTTTATTTCAGTATCCTTACCTGTATTAATATTTACATCTAAGTTCTTTGTAACAACCTGAACCTTTTTAGTATCAACAGTATTGATTTGCTTTACTTCTAATATCAATTTTGACCACAAAGAAAGATACTCAGTTTGCTTTGTTTTCTTCAGTTCATATTTTTTCTTGGCATCCTGATGTCCCTTCCTGCAATCTTCTGTACACTGTAGAGTTGAAACACTTCCTACATCAATAATTGGATCTATCATTCTTCACTTACCTTATTACTGCTATTTGATATACATTCTCAGAAATTACACTAAAATAATTTACAAATAGCTCTTTCCTGTGTCTTGCGTAAGTGCTATCCCCAACTGGAGCAAACCATAGTTTAAATGATCTGATCCAAAGTTACCATTATTTCCCACATTTCTCTCTCTAGAATTCCTTCTATCATTTCTACTTCCACTTGGACCATTGTCCACTCAATTATTCCAACAGCCCCCATTATTCCTTCCTGAATCTGGTCTGTTCATCGTATAAATGATAATCCCTCGTTGAATGCTTCCTATCTTCAAAATTCCTGCAAAAATCATCCACTGTGGGCCTGACTCTTTCCACTTTCCCTACATAGTTCAATAATAATAATAATAATAATAATACACAAGACACAGTCAAAAAATAGGAATAGATAATACAAATATTAAAGAAGAACTAAAAGAAAAATATAGACAAAGACTAACAAAAATACTGAAAACAGAATTGACAGCTAGAAACAAGACAAAAGCTATAAATACTTATTCTATACCAATATTGACCTACTCATTTGAAGTAGTGAAATGGAGTAACACAGACCTAGAAGCAGTCAATACACTTACACGATCACAATGCCACAAATATAGAATACATCACATACGTTCAGCAACTGAAAAATTCACATTAAGCAGAAAGGAAGGAGGAAGGGGTTTTCTCTACATAAAAAACCTACAATATGGACAGGTAGACAATTTAAGAAAATTCTTTCTAGAACGAGCAGGAACTATCAAAATACACAAAGCAATCTCTCATATAAATACATCGGCTACACCACTGCAATTTCATAACCACTTCTACAACCCTTTAGATCACATAGCATCAACAGATACGAAGAAAGTAAACTGGAAAAAGAAAACACTACGTGGCAAGCACCCGTATCATCTAACACAGCCACACATCGATCAAGAGAGATCCTAATACCACAACAGATAAATGCAGACTTTGCAAACAACAAATAGAAACAGTAGATCACATCACAAGCGGGTGTACAATACTAGCAAATACAGAATACCCCAGAAGACATGACAATGTAGCAAGAATAATACATCAACAGCTTGCCTTAGAACATAAACTTATAAAACAACACATTCCCACATACAAGTATGCACCACAAAATGTACTGGAGAATGATGAAACCAAATTATACTGGAACAGAATCATTATAACAGATAAAACACCACCACATAACAAACCTGACATCATACTCAGCAATAAAAAGAAGAAATTAACACAACTAATCGAAATATCCATACCCAATATAACAAATATACAAAAGAAAACAGGAGAAAAAATTGAAAAATACGTCCAACTGGCTGAGGAAGTCAAGGACATGTGGCATCAGGATAAAGTTGACATTATACCAATTATACTATCAACTTACAGGAGTCATACCACACAATATCCACCAGTACATCAATGCAATACAGCTACATCCAAACTTATATATACAACTACAGAAATCCGTAATTATTGATACATGTTCAATTACCCGAAAGTTCCTAAATGCAATATAACATATACCGTACAGTTAAAAGGAAGTCACACTTGATCAAGGTCCGCGTCACTTTCCATTTTTAACCAGAAATAACGTCTGAGAAAGGGATAATAATAATAATCATAATAATCATAATAATAATATTTCTAGGAGCAGGTGAAAGCAACTCTCTAATTCACTATGGAAGTTTGTTTTCCAATCTCATAGCTATTAACTCACTCCCAGTTCTTTATCTTTATTGCTCCAATTTTCAGGCAAATCATTAAATTCTTTAATAAAATCAAGAGGATATACATCACCACATGGTACACAAATGTTAAATGTCTTATAACTAACAAAGAAGTTCTGCTGGAGGCATAACACACTAAATGCTTAACACTTTGAACGTTGTTGATTTTCCTTTCAATCTCAACAAGCTTACAACTTACATTTTCGCGTACCTTCTCCATTTTCTTACCAATAACCAATGTACATTTATTTTCTACTTCAGTTTCTATTCTATCTGTCCGCAGCTCATGATCTAGTGGCTAGCACTGTTGCCTATGGATCATGGGGTCCCGGCCTCGATTCCTGGCTGGGTTGGGGATTTTCTCCGCCCGGGGACTGGGTGTTTGTGTTGTCCTCATTATTTCATCATCATTCATGAAAGTGGCGAGACTGGACTGGGTAAAGATTGGGAATTTGTATGGGCGCTGATAACTGCGCAGTTGAGTGCCCCACAAACCAAACATCAAAACAAAACTTCTTTGTTACTTGCAAATTACATTTACATAAATTTGCAACAGATTTAATCCTTTTCTCACACAGTTTCCAAATTATTTTTGTTGACCATATGGCAATGTTAGCATTATTCAATTTTGCTTGTGTATCTTGTACTGCTACCTTTCATTTATTTTCAAAATCAATTTCCACATCCTATAGTTCCCCCCAATGAACCATAGACCTTGCCGTTGGTGGGGAGGCTTGCGTGCCTCAGTGATACAGATAGCCGTACCGTAGGTGCAACCACAACGGAGGGGTATCTGTTGAGAGGCCCGACAAACGTGTCGTTCCTGAAGAGGGGCAGCAGCCTTTTTAGTAGTTGCAGAGGCAATAGTCTGGATGATTGACTGATCTGATCTTGTAACACTAACCAAAACGGTCTTGCTGTGCTGGTACTGTGAACGGCTGAAAGCAAGGGGAAACTACAGTCGTAATTTTTCCCGAGGGCATGCAGCTTTACTGTATGGTTAAATGATGATGGCGTCCTCTTGGGTAAAATATTCTGGAGGTAAAGTAGTCCCCCGTTCGGATCTCCGGGCGGCGACTACTCAAGAGGACGTTGTTATCAGGAGAAAGAAAACTGGTGTTCTACGGATCGGAGCCTGTAATGTCAGATCACTTAATCGGGCAGGTAGGTTAGAAAATTTAAAAAGGGAAATGGATAGGTTAAGGTTACATATAGTGGGAATTAGCGAAGTTCGGTGGCAGGAGGAACAAGACTTTTGGTCAGGTGAATACAGGGTTATAAATACAAAATCAAATAGGGGTAATGCAGGAGTAGGTTTAATAGTAAATAAAAAATAGGATTGCGGGTAAGCTACTACAAACAGCATAGTGAACGAGTTATTGTGGCCAAGATAGACACTAAGCCCATGCCTACTACAGTAATACAAGTTTGTATGCCAACTATCTCTGCAGATGACGAAGAAATTGACGAAATGTATGATGAGATAAAAGCAGTTATTCAGATAGTGAAGGGAGACGGAAATTTAATAGTCATGGGTGACTGGAATTCGATAGTAGGAAAAGGACGAGAAGGAAATCTAGTAGGTGAATATGGATTGGGGGAAAGAAATGAAAGAGGAAGCAGCCTGGTAGAATTTTGCACAGAGCATAACTTAATCATAGCTAACTCTTGGTTCAAGAATCATAAAAGAAGGTTGTATACATGGAAGAAGCCTGGAGATACTGGAAGGTCTTAGATCATATAATTGTAAGACAGAGATTCAGGAACCAGGTTTTAAATTGTAAGACATTTCCAAGGGCAGATGTGGACTCTGACCACAATCTATTGGTTATGAACTGTAGATTAAAACGGAAGAAACTGAAAAAGGTGGGAATTTAAGGAGATGGTACCTGGATAAACTGACTAAACGAGATGGTGTACAGGGTTTCAGGGAGAGCATAAGGGAACAATTGACAAGAAGGGGGGAAAGAAGTACAGTAGAAGAAGAATAATGGGTAGCTTTGAGGGATGAAGTAGTGAAGGCAGCAGAGGATCAAGTAGGTAAAATGACGAGGTCTAGTAGAAATCTTTGGGTGACAGAAGAAATATTGAATGTAATTGATGAAAGAAGAAAATATAATAATGCAGTTAATGAAGGAGGCAAAAAGGAATACAAACGTCTCAAAAATGATATCAACAGGAAGTGCAAAATGGCTAAGCAGGTGTGGCTAGAGGACAAATGTAAGGATGTAGAGGGTTATCTCACTAGGGGTAAGATAGATACTGCCTACAGGGAATGTAAAGAGACCTTTGGAGAAAGGAGAACCACTTGCATGAATATCAAGAGCTCAGATGGAAACCCAGTTCTAACCAAAGAAGGGAGAGCTGAAATGTGGAAGGAGTATATAGTGTATCTGTACAAGGGCGATGTACTTCAGGACAATATTATGGAAATGGAAGAGGATGCAGGTGAAGATGAAATGGGAGATATTATACTGTGTGAAGAGTTTGACAGAGCACTGAAAGACCTAAGTCGAAACAAGGCCCCGGGAATAGAGAACATTCCATTAGAACTACTGACAGCCTTGGGAGAGCCAGTCCTGACATAACTCTACCATCTGGTGAGCAAGATGTATGAGGCAGGCGAAATACCCTCTCTCAAACTTCAAGAAGAATATAATAATTCCAATCCCAAAGAAAGCAGGTGTTGACAGATGTGAAAATTACCGAACTATCAGTTTAATAAGTCACAGCTGCAAAATACTAACATGAATTCTTTACAGACAAATGGAAAAACTGGTAGAAGCCGACCTCGGGGAAGATCAGTTTGGATTCCGTAGAAATATTGCAACACGTGAGGCTATACTGATGCTACAACTAAAGACAAACCTACGTTCATAGCATTTGTAGACTTAGAGAAAGCTTTTGACTATGTTGACTGGAATACTCTCTTTCAAATTCTGATGGTGGCAGGGGGAAAATACAGGGAGCGAAACGCTATTTACGATTTGTACTGAAACCAGATGGTAGTTATAAAGTGTTGAGGGGCACGAAAGGGAAGCATTGGTTGGGAAGGGAGTGAGCCAGCGTTGTAGCCTATCCCCGATGTTATTCAATCTGTATATTGAGCAAGCAGTAAAGGAACCAAAAGAAAAATTGGGAGTAGGTATTAAAATCCATGGAGAAGAAATAAAAACTTTGAGGTTCGCCGATGACATTGTAATTCTGCCAGAGACAGCAAAGGACTTGGAAGAGCAGTTGAATGGAATGGACAGTGTCTTGTTAGGAGGATATAAGATGAACATCAACAAAAGTAAAACGAGAATAATGGAATGCAGTCTAATTAAGTCGAATGATGCTGAGGGAATTAGATTAGGAAATGAGACACTTGAAGTAGTAAAGGAGTTTTGCTATTTGGGGAGCAAAATAACTGATGATGGTCGAAGTAGAGAGGATATAAAATGTAGACTGGCAATGGCAAGGAAAGCGTTTTTGAAGAAGAGATATTTGTTAACATCAAGTATAGATTTAAGTGTCAGGAAGTCGTTTCTGAAAGTATTTGTATGGAGTGTAGCCATGTATGGAAGTGAAATATGGATGGTAAATAATTTGGACAAGAAGGGAATAGAAGCTTTCGAAATGTGGTGACACAGATGAATTCTGAAGTTAGGTGGGTAGATCACATAACTAATGAGGAGGTATTGAATAGAATTGGGGAGAAGAGGAGCTTGTGGCACAACTTGACTAGAAGAAGGGATCGGTTGGTAGGACATGTTCTGAGGCATCAAGGGATCACCACTTTAGTATTGGAGAGCAGCGTGGAGGGTAAAAATCGTAGAGGGAGGCCTAGGGATGAATACATTAAGCAGATTCAGAAGGATGTAGGCTGCAGTACATACTGGGAGATGAAGAAGCTTGCACAGGATAGAGTAGCATGGAGAGCTGCATCAAACCAGTCTCAGGACTGAAGACCACAACAACAACAACAACAACAACAAATATAAGTATTAATTACACCAATGTCTTTCTTAGTTTCTTTTATATCAAGCTTTGTGCTACCAATTTTCCTCCTGCGGGTTCGGGGGTAAGAATAGGCCCGCTGTATTCCTGCCTGTCGTAAGAGGCGACTAAAAGGAGTCTCAAACGTTTCGGCCTTAATCTGATGGTCCCCTAAGGGATTTGACCACTACCTTTCAAAATTTTCTGTTTGTGCGTGCCATTTGGGGAAGGACGCCTTACGTGGTGTATTATATATCCATCTTGCCCTAAGATCTGGCACACCCGATATTGTCATGGAGTTGGACTTCCATCGAGCTTCCGGCCACATTGGCTGCAGTGTGTTCCGGGTAGCATACATTCCCTCCAGTATGCACTTCCATCTTTGCCCTCGTGATGTACATGGATATTTCGACACCCGACATCCAGCGCGGTAGCCAGTCCGTTGTGGTGGGGTTGTCATGTACCCTCTTGGTGGTGGCCCCCTGACTACACAGGGATCGCACTGCTGATGCCTGAGCTGCTACCTCCCCACGTATGCCGAGGAGTCGATGCCTATCCCTCTGGGGCATCAGGACTCCCGGCAAAGGCCATCCTGCCAGGTGGTCTTTGCTGAGGCTGGGTGGCGCCCGTGGGGAGAGCCCCTGGTCGGAGTGGGTGGCATCAGGGCGGATGACCCGCAATGAAGCGTGGTACATCATCTCTCGCTGGTGGGCCTCCACCAGCAATCTCTAAGCGATCGAGGTCTAACCTCAACGGGAAGAAATACGATCCTAGATCATTTCCCTCCATGGGAGGAACGCATGGCTAAAGACAGCAGTGGAGATTATTCACCCCGGTACCTTGTCTGTACGCGGGTTGATGGTGAATCTTTTATGCCAACCAAGCCTCAGTTTTTTGTGGAGCATTTAGAGGACAAGTTCGGGGAGGTGGATGGCTTGTCCAAAATGCGCTCTGGGTCAGTTCTCATCAAAACAGCATCCTCTGCCAAGTCACGGAGGTTGCTCGCTTGCGACAAGTTGGGGGATGTTTCCGTCACCATCACTCTCCATAATAGTTTAAACATGGTCCAGGGTATTATATTCCACAGGGACCTTCTTCTGCAGTCCGACAATGAACTATGCGCCAACCTAGAATGACGAGGTGTTCACTTCGTCCGGCGCGTCCATCGGGGTCCGAGGGATAGTCAGGTAGCCACCGGTGCCTTCATCTTGGCCTTCGAGGGTGATGTCTTACCCGAAAAGGTGAAGGTGATGGTTTACCGATGTGATGTGAAACCATATATCCCTCCTCCGATGCGGTATTTTAAATGCTGGAAGTTCGGACACATGTCATCTCGCTGTACTTCCAGCATCACGTGTAGATTGTGGACGTCCTTCGCATCCCAATACTCCATGTGCCCCGCCTCCTATCTGTGTGAACTGTGGGGAACACCATTCCCCTTGCTCACCGGACTGTAGGATATTCCAGAAAGAAAGGAATATAATTGAATATAAGACCCTGGACCGCCTGACCTACCCCGAGGCTAGGCGGAAATATGAGCGGTTACATCCTGTGGCAATGACATCCACCTATGCCGCGGCTGCAACACCGGTTCAAACCTCTACCATGTCGTCACCTACAGTTCGACCTCAACTCTGTCGAAATTCACCAGCCCCCTTGGTTGTGGGGGGCACTTCACTCCCTGTTGCTCCTGCTCCATCTACTTCAGGAGCAACACCCTCCAAACCATCGGGGACATCAGTTCCCCCTACCCAGCCGGAGAAGCGTAAGACTTCTTCGCCTTCTCTCACCAGGACGTCCTTCCCTTCGCAAGTTCCGACCAGTGGAAACACGGACGCCCGCAAGTGGCTGAAACAACCACCAGTCCCTGGTCGTAGGGCCTCACGGTTGTCGTCCGTCCCTGAGACTGACCCAGTGAAGCCCATGAAGCCTGAACCACCGAAGGCACAGCGGGAGAAACCGAAAAAGAAGAAAGTCTCCAAGACCAACGACATTGCGGTGGCGCCCGTCCCACTGCTTCCTACAAGCTCTGCGTCTGAGGACTAGGTCGAGATTCTGGCGTCTGCTGAAGACCTGGATCTCGCCGGTCCCTCAGACACCATGGATGTCACTCGTACGGGTTCTGAATCGGTGGCAGCGAGTGAACCAGAGACATAAATTGCCTTCCTAGTCCCTTCATGCCTTCTCAGCCATGGACAATTTCATATTCCAGTGGAACTGCAGCAGTTTTTTCCACCATCTAGCTGAGCTCCGACAACTTATCAGCCTTCACCCTTTCTTCGGCATTGCTATTCAGGAAATTTGGTTTCCAACAATGCGAACCCCCGCCCTCCGTGGCTATCGGGGTTATTATAAGAACCGGGCAGCTTATGAAAGGGTGTCTGGTGGCGTCTGCATATATGTCCTTAACTCTCTTCACAGCGAGTCTGTCCCTCTACAAACACATTTAGAGGCTGTCGCTGTTCAGGTGTGGACGCCACAGGCTGTTACCGTCTGCAGTCTTTACCTTCCACCGGATGATGATGTTGCGCAGCATGTCCTGGTTTCGCTGATAGCCCAATTGCCGCCCCCTTTCCTGTTACTGGGCGACTTCAACGCCCATAACCCTCCTTGGGGTGGGTCGGTGGCGACCGGTCGAGGTGCCACCATTGAGCATTTATTGGCACAGCTCAATCTTTCGCTTTTAAATGATGGTTCCTTCACACACTTCAGTGTGGTGCATGGCACGTACTCCGCCATCGACCTTTCGATTTGCAGCCCTAGTCTCTTACCATCTGTTGACTGGAGTGTGCATGACGACCTGTGTGGTAGTGACCACTTTCCGATCTTTCTGTCACTGCCACAGTGTCAGTCTTCTGGGCGACCTTGCAGGTGGGCCATGAATAAGGCTGACTGGGACTTGTTTTCCTCCACTGCTGCTATTGAGCCTCTCTCTAGTGATGACATTGATGCGGTGGTTCAATCGTCACCACCGGCATCGTTACTGCCACCGAATCTGCCATTCCCTGCTCTTCTGGGTCCCCTCGGCGGCGAACTGTGCCTTGGTGGTCGCCTGAGATCGCTGAAGCCATTAAAGATCACCGGCGGGCGCTCCAGCATCACAGGCGACATCCCTCCACCGAAAACCTTATTGCCTTCAAACAGCTGCGTGCGCGAGCCCGCCGTCTTATCCGCCAAAGCAAGCAGGAGTGCTGGGAGCGGTATGTGTCCACCATTGGCCTCCATGTCTCTCCATCGCAGGTCTGGGCCAAGATCCGACGCCTCTATGTCCATCGGACCCCTGTCAGCGTCCCTGCGCTCTCACTGAATGGAGCAGTTTGTACAGACTCCGACAAAGTTGCCAACACCTTGGCAGAGCATTTTGCTCTGAGTTCCACTTCTTTCAATTACCCACTGGCCTTCTGTCCCATTAAAGAGCGGATGAAACGTCGGAGCCTTTCTTTTCGCACCCACCATTCTGAATCCTACAGTGCTCCATTCAGTGAGTGGGAATTTCACAGTGCGCTTGCCGCTTGCCCTGATACCGCTCCTGGGCCAAATCGCATCCACTGTCAGATGCTGAAACGCCTTTCATTGGACTGCCAGCAACGGCTCCTCGACCTTTACAACCGCATTTGGGTTGAGGGTGAGTTTCCGTCGCCATGGCGGGAAAGTATTGTTATCCCCATTCTGAAACCTGGGAAGAACCCTTTGGAGGTGGACAGCTACCGTCCCATTAGCCTCACCAACGTTCATTGCAAGTTGCTTGAACGGATGGTGAGCCGGCGGTTGAACTGGGTACTGGAGTCACGGGGCCTTCTGGTTCCATCTCAAGGTGGGTTCCGTAAAGACCGCTCCGCCGCCGAGAAGCTGGTGAGCCTGGAGTCGGCCATCCCTACTGCCTTTGCCCGCCGTCTGCACCTGGTCGCTGTCTTTTTCGACGTGCGGAAGGCGTACGATACGACATGGCGTCATCACATCCTTTCTACGCTTCATGGATGGGGTCTTCGGGGCCCTCTGCCGATCTTTATCCGCAATTTTCTGTCGTATCGTACCTTCCGCGTGCAGTCGCGGCCTCCCATAGTTCCTCCCGAGTCCAGGAGAACGGTGTGCCCCAGGGATCTATTTTAAGTGTCTGCCCATTTTTAATAGACATTAACGGGCTCGCTGCGGCGGTGGGGACGTCTGTCTCAGCATCCCTGTATGCTGACGACTTCTGCCTTTACTACAGCTCTATTGGCATTGCAGCTGCTGAATGTCAGCTACAGGGCGCTATCTGTAAGGCGCAGTCTTGGGCTGTAGCACATGGCTTTCTGTTTTCGGCTGCCAGGACCTGCGTTATGCATTTCTGCCGGCGATGCACTGTTCACCCGGAGCCGCGGCTTTATCTTGATGGCGACCTTCTTGCTGTGGTTGAGACCCACAGGTTTTTTGGTGTAGTTTTTGATGCTCGGTTGACTTGGCTGCCTCATATTCGGCAGCTTAAACAGATGTGTTGGCGGCATCTAAATGCTCTGCGATGCCTGAGCCACACCAGGTGGGGCGCCGACCAATCTACACTCCTACGGCTCTACCAGGTGTTAATCCAGTCTCGTCTGGATTATGGGAGCCTGGCTTATGGCTCAGCATCCCCATCTGCGCTGCGGGTACTGGACCCTATCCTCCACAGTGGGATACGCCTTGCCACTGGTGCCTTCCGGACCAGCCCTGAGGACAACATACTAGTGGAGGCAGGTGTCCCTCCCCTGCGGTTACGGCGCCAACGTTTGCTGGCCGCTTATGCCGCCCATGTTTTCAGCTTGCCCGGGCATCCTAACTGCCGTCTACTATTCCCACAGTCACACGTCCATCTGCCAGAACGGTGGCCCATGGCTGGATGTACGATCGCGGTCCGCGTCAGAGAGCTTCTCTCCGGGCTTGGGGCTTTACCTCTTCCGCCTCCTTTCCGGGCACCTCTGTGTACACCTCCGTGGTGTGTGCCTCGCCCTCGCCTTCAGCTGGACTCGGCACAGGGCCCGAAGGGCTCAGTCCCTCTGGAGGCCTTCCGCTGCCGCTTTCTTTCTATCCTCGCAACGTATCAGGGCTCTGGCATTGTTTACACTGACGGCTCGATGGTTGCTGGTCGTGTCGGTTATGCGCTCACTTTAGGGGACCATTCCGAACAACGTTCCTTGCCGGCTGGCTGCAGCGTTTACACTGCTGAGCTGGTCGCCATCTTCCGTGCCCTAAAGTATATCCGCTCCTGCTTAGGTGAGTCCTTCGTGATCTGTAGCGATTCCCTGAGCGGTTTACGAGCTCTCGACCAGTGTTTCCCTCGTTCTCGTCTGGTGATGGCTATCCAGGAGAACCTGCATACTCTTGCCCGTTGCGGCCGCTCTGTGGTCTTAGTGTGGACCCCCGGTCATGTCAGTATCCCGGGCAATGAACATGTTGACCGCATGGCGAAAGAGGCCACCAGTAAACCACCTCTGGAGATTGGCCTCCCGGTGACTTATTTGCGGGCAATCTTACGCCGAAAACTTTTCGATTTATGGGACACTGAATGGCGCAACCTGCCCATGCCCAACAAACTTCGCCCTATCAAGGCGACTGTGTGGCGGTCATCCCTTTGAGTCTCCCGCCAGGAGTCTGTTGTCCTCTGCCGGCTGCGCATTGGGCACACTCGGCTGACGCACGGCCACTTATTGCGCCTTGAGGACCCACCTCTGTGTCGCTGTGGCTCCGTTTTATCTGTGGTCCACATTTTATTGGAGTGTCTGCTTTTAGCTGTGCTCAGGCAGACGTTCGCACTGCCTGACACGCTCCCTGCCCTTTTAACAGATGACCCTGCTATTGCTGGCTTAGTTTTGCGTTTTATTCGGGCAGGGGGGTTTTTATCATTTAGTCTGAGTGTTTGTGTTTTCTTTTATTGTCTTGTGTTGATTCTGGCCTTTGGCCTACGATTTTAAACTGAGTTTTTCATGTGTTCTCAGTGGTTGGCTTTTCCTTTTTTATCTCTATGGTCGGCCAACCACCGTCAAACTCTGTGTGGTTTTAATTTGTTTTGTCAGTTACTTTGAGTTTTTCTTGTCCTGTGTCGTCTGTTGTCTCCATTATTCGTTTTTTTTTTACTCTGTGTTGGTGTTTTTAAGTTTTGGAACAAGGGACCGATGACCGATGCTGTCTGGTCCCTTAAACCCACAAACCAACCAAGCTACCAGTTTACTTTTTAAATTATTTTTAATGCAATCACTACTTGTGTCTAATTTTGAATTTAAACTACTAATATCGTATTTAATTTCTTTCAGAAATTCAAAGCAAGCCTAATTACTATCACTAATTCCTTGTTCCACATATTTTTCTGAGTGGTCGTCCAGTTCGAAACTTGTTAGATTCTTCATGACCACTACAGTTAGCAGTTGGTATATCTCCAGATATTTCCTTCACAATTCAGCTGTCATCAAGTTTGTCGTAGAAAAATAAATCAATCTTGATCTAAATCCGCTGTCATCTTCAGGTTCAGCTTTAATTCCTACTTTATGTTCATCTGTCAAGTGAAATTTCTCAATTCTGTCTCTAATAACATTACTTTCCTCATGTCCATACACAATGTTTACTCCCTGTCCATCACCGCCTAACACACTGTCCTTGATCTCACTGTCACATTTTCACGAATAATTACAATGTCAATTTATGTTTATGATTTCCTGCATCAACGGCAGCTTCTGTGGTTGAAATATGTCATCTACACCATAACTCATAATTTTCACATCGGCTCAGATCTCCTTGTTGTTATACATCCCATGGACTGTTGTGATGCATTATCTGAAGTTGGCTGAACTCCTGCTGTCTAAGATGGAGCTTGCACTGACAATGTCGTGCAGTTCTGCACTTTCCATTGGCCAAATCTGTCTTGCATGTGGGCAGCATGTTCCCCATACTTCACGCCGAAGGACTTTTTTGTGTGGGGATTTATCAAAGGATGTGTGTTCAAACAATGCATTAACACATTGCAGGAACTGTCTCACACAAGCTGATGCTGCTGCCATAATACCAGTAATGCATCAGAATGTGTTTCACGCCACTGCTGAAAACAGAGAAATGAGTCACGATATTGATGGTGACCATGCTGAAAGTAATTACTAATAAACTGATACCATAGCAAACATTGCAAGTATGATCACTATTTCTATAAAATAGATACTTACTTTCTGGACATCCTGTATTTGCAATTTTTAGGCATTGTGCCCATGTCATATAAATGAAGTAATAATAATAATAATAATAATAATAATAATAATAATAATAATAATGACGATAATTTTGAGGGTAAGAAAAACGTAGCAGCAGGAGGGAAGGAATGCACCTAATTTTTTGTGAACTGGAACTCTTTCTGTCATTAATATAAAACAATAATATGTTGGTACAGATATTTGAAGTTGCCATACAATGATATATTCTGCTGTACTGGGTTGAGTTACACTTTCAAATAACTGAGAAAACAGGTGTGAGACCAAACAAACAGCTTGAGTAAAGCATTACAAAGATAAATTACATAACTAGTAAGACACATACCTCACTGGGAGACAAAATGGTTACCGTATTTACTCGAATCTAAGCCGCACCTGAAAAATGAGACTCGAAATCAACGAAAAAAAAATTTTCCCGATTCTAAGCCGCACCTGAAATTTGAGACTCGAAATTCCAAGGGAGAGAAAAGTTTTAGGTCGCACATCCAAATCGAAACAAAGTTGGTCCACTGTAATATGAAACACAATTTAGGTCGAATGAATGATTATACAGCTACAGTATTTTGGTTCGAGTCTTAAGCTTAGCAGTTAAGCTTTACCATGTAGCCATTGCTATGCGTCAGGTGCTCCGTACCTATTTGTACAGGTACCATTTCTTTTTCACGTGCTTCGTCTGGTTTGAATTGATTGCTTATTTTTCTTTGATCTGGTAAGTGTCGTTCTCTGTGTTATAGATGTTTACGTCACTCTAAGCTGAAAATGCATAACTGTACTGTGTCATGCATTGTTTGTCGCATTCTGATAGTGAGTGTTTACGACCTGTCGCTGCTCGCGGCATGGCTAGCTTTTGTGTGCGCTATATTTGTGAAACCGAACTTAGACGTACGCTCCTGTGCTCTGACCTGCGAAGAAAACATAGAAATCTTAACTATTGAGCTACATTCATGTACTGTAACATCCGTGTACAAACCACCCGGTGCGAGGTTCAAATTTACGGAGCCTGGAAATTTCCATTCAAAAAACATGAAAGTTGTACTAGGAGATTTTAACTGTCACGGTCTCGCATGGGGTTATAAAGAAACAAATGACGATGGCGAAATGCTGGAGGCCTGGGCAGACCAGACTAAACTGAAATTGATACATGACCCAAAGTTGCCTGCATCATTTAACAGCGGAAGATGGAAACGAGGATATAATCCAGATAACATCTTTGTCTCCGAAAAGGTATCCCTGCAAACTGTAAAGCAAATCGAGGACCCAATTCCAAGATCGCAACACAGAGCAATAACTTGCTGCATTACTGCAGTAATCAAATCAGATGTAATGCCCTTCAAGAGACGCTTCAATTTCAAAAAAGCTCATTGGGAACTTTTCACAGAGGACCTTGATAAGGAGATCCTGGAAATTAAACCAGAGATACAAACATATGAAACTTTTATAGACCTTGTCAAGAAAATCTCTCGTCGGCGCATACCTAGAGGGTGCCGCACCCAGTATATCGCTGGACTCAATGGTAGCAGCAAGGAAGCTCTGAAAAAGTATGAAGAACTGTACAATAAGGACCCCTTCTCAGAGGAAACGATCCAGGCAGGTGAGGCACTGATGTCTGGTATCTCCGAAGCGAGAAAGGAAAAGTGGTGCAACCTCCTACAAGAGACGGACATGAAGCACAGCAGTAGGAAGGCATGGAGACTGGTCAAAAGTCTCAACAACGACCCAACAGAACCACAACCAAATTACAGTGAAGTTACACCTGATCAGATAGCTCACCAACTACTCATGAACGGAAAAACTAAAAGGAAGATCAGGAATGGCAAAATTAAAAGAAAATTGAACGAGGAGATTAGCTTCCTAGCTCACCCGTTCTCCATTCAGGAGCTACAAGATGCCATCAAAGATTTGAAAAACAATAAGGCCGCTGGCCTCGACGATCTGAGATCTGAGCAAATAAAACATTTTGGACCGGGAGTACAAGCATGGATCCTAGAGCTAATGAATAACTGTATTACAACAATGCAAATTCCTAAACTGTGGAGGAAAGCCCGGGTTATTGCGTTACTAAAACCAGGGAAAGACCCAGCTGAAGCTAAAAATTTCCGGCCTGTCTCACTGCTTTGTCATTTATTTAAAGTGCTGGAGCGAATGATCCTCAAACGCATAGCTGATTATGTGGACAAAGTCCTCATTAACGAACAAGCTGGATTCCGACCAGGAAAATCATGCTGTGGCCAAATCCTGAATATCACACAGTACATCGAAGACGGCTATCAGAGAGGTGAAGTAACTGGGGTCGCATTCCTGGATCTCAGTGCTGCATATGACACAGTTAACCATAAGTTGCTTACCCAGAAAGTGTATAATGTCACTAAGGACTACACCCTTTCTATGTTCGTGCAATGTATGCTACAGAACAGACGCTACTATGTAACCTTACAATCTAAAAACAGCCGATGGAGGACACAGAAAAATGGACTTGCACAGGGCAGTGTTTTGGCTCCAATATTATTTAACATCTATACCAATGATCTTCCCATCAGCCACCAGACACGAATGTTCATATATGCTGATGATGCAGCAGTGGCCACACAGGATAAAACCTTTGAACAAGTGGAGGAGAATCTCACAGGAGCCTTAACAGAACTTGCTACCTATTACGACGGCAATAATCTCAAACCAAACCCCAGTAAATCACAAGTATCCGCCTTCCATCTTAGGAGCAAACAAGCCAAACGGAAACTCCGAGTCATGTGGCAAGGGGAAGAGCTGAAACATACAAACAGCCCAAAATACCTGGGAGTAACATTGGACAGAGCACTTACTTTTAAGCAGCACTGTCACAACACTAAAAAAAAGGTCTGTGCCAGGAACAACATACTGCGGAAGCTAACAGGTTCATCGTGGGGAGCTCAACCACATGTTTTGCGCACCACAGGTCTGGTGCTGAGTATCTCAGCTGCGGAATATGCGGCGCCAGTTTGGAGGAACTCTGCCCACGCTAAGCAAGTTGACGTCGCCGTAAACGAAACTGTAAGTATTGCCACAGGATGCCTCAAACCAACTCCCACAGACATCATTTACCCCATCATAGGCATAGCACCACCCACTATCCGCAGACAAGTAGCCGCCGAGATCGAAAGATCAAAACAAAAGAATGATCCTCGACACCCGATGTATATGCACCGAAAACAACGTGTCCGGCTGAAATCCCGCAGGAGTTTCATGGAAACTACTGAAGAGCTCGCCACCAAGCCCGTCGCAAGGCGGCTATCTCTCTGGGAAGAAATGGTGCCACACTCCACAATGGAACTACTTGAGGAGGGATCTGCAGGATTTCAACTACCTTTTACAACTTGGAGGTCATTAAACCGGCTGCGCACTGGAGTAACTGGGTGCAAATCAAACCTATTTAAATGGGGTTACAGTGATAGCGATAGGTGTGAATGCGGAGCAATACAGGACTTGGACCACCTACTGATCTGCCCAGACATGTCTATGACATGCACTAAAGATGATATTTTGAAAGTCAATGACAAAGCAATCTACGTTGCTAATTACTGGGAAGGGAAGATATAATTGGTGCATCCGGACACGGAAGAAGAAATGTGCGCTACCGCCTATTTTTTTTTTTAAAAAAAAATATTGCGTATGGTAGAAGATGTTCTGAACGAGAGTTTAGCGAAAATTTTTCTCCGGTTGAAAATCTTTGCAGGCGCCTCAATAGTACATTACATTCTGCACAGAAATTAGTCATCTTAGATTTAAAAATCTTGTCAATTGTCGTGCTTCATTTCTGACTGTATCACTATTAGGCATAAGAACAATACGAATATAAACATGGCATGATATGTATATTATTCCGCGTTTGCTGTTGTCTTACGCTAGTTTCGTAGTTTATTAGGCAGACAGGATTTAAATGAGATAGCAGCAAACACGAAAGAATACATGGCAACATGTTTATATTCGTACAGTATTATTCTTATGATGAAAAGAATACTGCAAGCGATTCACAATTCATAAAAGTTCTTATTAGCAACGATCTCTTGTCACAGGTAGGAAAAAATTCAGAACGTAGATTTGGCCATATTGACAAATATCCCAAACAATCTTGCCGGTCGGATTTTCGTAGTATGTTGAAATGCTGCTACATTCGGAGATGAACAATACGGAATTTGTATTTACTTCGTTGGATAATGTATGAAAATGCAGTGGTCGAAACTTGGGGCGGTGAAAAAAAGCTCGTCTTACACTTTTTTTTTTACTGATGCAGAGGTTTTGTCGCCAGTATCTTTGTGCCTGCAAAGCATGCCTGTGTGGCGCTACATAATTCGACGGCAGAAGTTAGTTGTGGCAGTACCTACCAACATTTTTCAGAACTTCCGCTTACTTTGCACTCGATTCTAAGCCGCAGGCGGGTTTTTGGATTACAAAAACCGGAAAAAAAGTGCGGCTTAGATTCGAGTAAATACGGTACGGTAGTACCCTTCAAGATACTTTTTTTATCATTAAAGAAGGAAGTTACACACATCCTAATTCATTGTAGGACAGCCATTCTCTCAAGTTGCAAAGCAGTGGAACTGTATTGTAAAAAAGCTAAAATATATCACCAGTTTAGAAATATGCAGTGAGATGCTGGCATGTAGAAATATGGTTTAACAGTCTTCCAGGGTATTTTGAATTTATTGCACACTGTAGTGTCTATTTTGTTGCATCAAGCTCAAGAAAACATATGGGCAGTTGACATTTGAAACCAAACAGAAATTTTAATGGTTTTCCCATATTACATCCTAATAACTTTACTATGAGAGACCTCTAAGCTTACACTCTTGACGTTGACATTTTCCTCAACCTGGAAATGATAACATCCATTTTTGTCCCTGGGATAATACATAACATTCACACATTTAACTGTCATTTCTTGCATGGTCCAGAGATGTACCCATTTATAGAGATGATAGTACCACTGTCAGTTGATGTGGAGTTCACTGATCCTGTCCAGTATGTGTTGAGTACGGGATAAGTAGTAGTTCAGGTGCCACCTGTACTAAACCCCATTCCTCTTATTTTGTCCTGCATTTGTTGCAACTTTGCTCAAACATAGAATAATTAAATTATTGGATGCATTTTTCATTTGATGAAAGTCGCCATTGGCAAGAACACTGAAGGCACGGTGGCTGTATGAAGTGGTCACTGTGTTGTATTGTGTGAAATTACACGTCCAATGATGTCTGAGTAAAAATAGAAACCTTCACTAGATAAGGTAGGTAAGGGTGTTCATTCTTTGCACCCATTCAACAGGAATGGAGAAGTAGTGGTGGTGGTGAAGCTATTTATATACATCATAAATGATTTTTTTTCCCAGATGCATTGGATTTGGTTACAAACAACACTGAAAAAGAGTGAATATATAATGTCATTATATATCTAGAGCTATTCATGTATGTCCAAATATGTGTTACATTGTTAGGGTAACATAAGATTTCTTGGATGACACAAAGAGAGTACTAAAATTAATATAACTGCGTAGGTTTCCGCAGCCAGAGTCGGTCGACAGAAAAGTTTTCTGGGTATGGTATCACATCATAATGTAAAAGAAAAAACTACTGCTGCTAGAGAGAAACCAACGTTTCGCCCACGGTTGCAGCAGCCTTCTTCTGGGTCTAAAATTAAGTGAATAAATTCTCTGCTTTGTCCAATGGAAATAAGTCCAAAGTTATTGGGGGTGTATATGGAGTTTGCTCTTTCATTTTAGTTGCAATGAAAGAGAGGATTATTTAAATGTGGCTATATTTTTATTAAAATTAATTCACACAAAGGAAGTACATTAATGCAGTCCAAACCAAAATTGTGAGAAAGTGGACCACTTGGTATTGGACATTTAAAAGTGTATTGTAATGCCACAATTGTTTCTTGGGCATTGTCTCAGAAACTAGCAGTTTAACCCCAGCAGAGGAAGGCAGCATACGGGACCTAACATGCCAGCATGCCGACCACTCATCAGGGCTGTAAAGACAGCACAATGCACACCAGGCCAAGACTGCAATTGCAGAACTCCTGCAGGTCAAGGGAAATCATTGCCACACCTGACAGTGTATTTATTGTACTGAACACAAAACAGTATACTGTCTCATTAAGTGGCCTATGAGTTTTGCTTTGTACTATCCTATAACTTTCAGTATGTCAAGGATAAAGATGTAAATGAGGGTTAGAGGAAGTAGTATGCTAGGACGAAAGTCAGGCGACATCCAAAATTGGTCTGTGATCACCAGAGAAAAGAACGGTCAGCAGCTTGATTACACCTTTGTGGTGACAGGCAGCATGTGCTGACACCTTGCCAGCCAGCGTTGAGTGTTGCAGTCGGATGACTGCAGCTGTGTCATTGCCACATTCCAGACTAATCAGCGTGGCACTAACACCACTGATAGCATGAAATCAGCAGGAACAGCAGTATTTAAGTGTTGTATTCTCTTTAGCTGCTTTTATGTCATCTCGTTGCCTCTGTAGAGCTGTACCATGGGAAGCAAGCAGAGGATGTTGGTTGGTGGCTGGTATCCTCATTCTATAACACAAGCTGCACACAATTAATAACTGGTCCTTTACTCATAAAGAAAGAGCTACCTAAGTTTACATATGCTGTGGTACAAGCTCTCTTCTGTATAGTCCACGTAGCCTCAATACGTTGGAAGTAGAAATCTGCTACGTTCACTATAAGATTACTATGTGCTGCCTGTCTCTGTGCTAGGGGCTAAGTCTGCTGCTCCATCTCGGTGACACACTGGAACTCCATGGCATACAGTCTCGAACTAACTGGCATAACAGGCTGGAACTAACTGGCTAAACTATGTAGCTAAACTCGAACTAACTGGGTAACTAACTCATTGGCTCTACAGTCCATGGCAACAATCCTAAGTACTGGCAGCTGAGAGGGCGTTGGCGGAGTGTTTCCAGTGCGAACAACACTCCACTGTCCTTGGTGGTGCATTCGCAACATGTCCTTTTGCAACACTTTGGGAATAAGCACACACAATTGTCCACTGTCATTTTGAACTAGAATCACACCTTGTTGAACTGAAAGGCTATGCTGACGTGCAAAATATCGGTACACAACTGAGTGCTGTACACTCTTCAATGAATGAGACCAAGACGTGCGAATGTAATGCAACAAAACCTTGAGATCTTGGTCTGCTTCCAGGGCCTGTGCAATTTTTCTGTTGTGCAAGAGAAAGGATTCCAGCAATTCAGTGTCCTGCACATTGATCTGCCAATAAGATGCATCAGAATCAGAATCTGGGACAATCGGAAGGTGAGATAGGGTGTGTGCGTTGCCATGCTTTGCTGTAGGGCTGTACACAATTTCTACTGATAGTGCGATAGCAAGAAACCCCAGTGTTGCAATTTTTGAGCAGTGCATGTAGGAACCAGCTTTGATGGACGAAACAAGGGCTGCAAAGGCTTGTGATCTGTCAATAAACAGAACTTTTGACCATAAAAATCGGGATGGAATTTTGTCACATCATACACAATAGCAAGAGCTTCTTTTTCTATATGAGAATAATTAACACTGAGTTTGAGTGAGTAACTTTGAGGCTAAAACAATAGGTCTGTCTGTGCACCAATTCTGGGCAAAAGCACAGAGCCATTTCCAGAGCAAGAAGTGTCGACTTGCAGAACTATTAGCTTGGCAGGATCAAAATACCCTACACATCTGTCACTAACTAAAGCATTTTAGAGTTTCAGAAATGTGTCGACAGTCTTTAGTCCACGCAAAAGGTACTTTTTTTTGCAAAGCAAGCGATGCAACGGAGCCGCAATCTGGATTGGAAGCAAATGATACTGGAGGAGCAGGTGTGCAGCCTGACTGTTTTATCACATGACCTAAATACTGTAGTTCAGTTTGAAAAAAGGCACACTTTTAGAGATGACACTTGAGTCCTGCTTCTGACAACACTCGAAAGAGAGTATGCAAATTGAAACAATGTGTTCTGGTGGTGTAGCCCCCTGCAGATCCGGGGATGAGACTAGGCCAGAGGTATTCCTGCCTGTCGTAATAGGCGACTAAGTCTCACACATTTTGGCCTTTATGTGATGGGTCCCTGTAGGGTTTGACCACCATTCTTCAAAATTTACCCAAAGAGCGAGCCAATTGGGCCACATGTCGAGACTACGGACGCCCATAATATCCCAATACTCCATGTGCCCTGCCTCCCATCTGTGTCAGCTGCAGGGAGCACCATTCGCCTTGCACGCCAGACTGCAGGATTCTCCAGAAACAAGGAAACTCGTGGAGTACAAGACTCTGGACTGACTGACCTACACTGAGGCTAAGAGAAAATTTGAACGCCCGCATCCTGTGCATATGACATTGTCTTACGCTGCCGCTACAACAGTTTGGGCACCATCAGCTTCACCAAACCCTCCCCCCCCCCCCTCCCCCCCAAACAATTGAGAATGTCCGTCCCCACTTCTAAGCCACAGAAGTCTTCTTCGGCTTCTCTTGCTTGGATGGGGTCCCTTGGGTCACTCCCTTTCCAGGTTTCTGCTAGTGGGAAAGATGAAACCCACCAGTGGCTGAAGAGCCCAAAAGCAGCTGGTCATAGGGCTTCACGCTCATCCTCAGTCCCGGAGACTGAGCCAGTCCTCCCAGCCAGCAAAACCCAAGAAGCAGTGAGAGAAATCCAAAAAGAAGGCCCCTAAGACCAAGAAAATTGCAGTGGTACCCACACCATTGCTACCTACAAGCTCTGCGTCTGAGGCTGGGTGGAGATTCTGGCGTCTGCTGAGGACCTAGATCTCACCAGACCCTCAGACACAACGGATATAGACTGCTCAGGCTGTAAGTCGGTGGCAGCAGGTGACCGTGAGGTGTAAACGGCCTCATTGAATGTTCCATGCCTTCCCATTCTCATGATTGCATCCTCTAGTGGAATTGCGGCAGTTTTTTCCACCGCCTGGCTAAGCTACGGTAATTGTTAAGCTTTACACCTGCTATCTGCATTGCCATCCAGGAAACCAAGTTCCCGGCAATGCGGACTCCTGCTCTCCACGGCTATAAGGATATTACAGGAACCATAGCGACTATAATCAAGTGTCAAGTGGAGTTGGCGTTTATGTCCTAAATTCAGTCTGTGGTGAAACTGTGTCCCTTCAAACCCCTCTTGAAGTTGTGGCTGTCAGAATGAGAATGACACAGGAAATAAATGCAATGTATATCTTCCTCTATATGGTGCAGTATCCCTGAATGTATTAGCTGCACTGATTGATCAACTCCCTAACTTTTCCTACTTTTGGGAGATTTTAACCCATTGTGGGGCAGCACCGACTGGCCGAGGCAGAGATGTTGAGAATTTACTGTCTCAATTCGACCTCTGCCTCTTAAATACTGGGGCTGCCACACATTTCAGTGTGGTTCCTGGTAGTTATTCGACCATTGATTTATCAATTTGCAGCCCAGGACTTCTCCCATCTATCCACTGGAGAGCTTCTGTAAAGTTTGGAAGGTTGGAGACGAGATACTGGCAGAAGTAAAGCTGTGAGTACCGGGCGTGAGTCGTGCTTCGGTAGCTCAGATGGTAGAGCACTTGCCCGCAAAAGGCAAAGGTCCCGAGTTCGAGTCTCAGTCAGGCACACAGTTTTAATCTGCCAGGAAGTTTCATATCAGCGCACACTCCGCTGCAGAGTCAAAATCTCATTCTGCTCTCATGCCCTGTTTCTTTTATGGTGTAATGTAAGCTCTCTCAGTGCTTTATACATGCGAGCTTCCTACACCACTGCAGTTGCACAATAATGCCTGTTTTCTGGCGCTCTCTGGCAACTGGTAAATCGAACCTAACAGTCTCCGGATAGTATTGCGAACGGTCGTTAGAAAAGCGTTACTTTCAAAGTAAATTTCTTTTTACGCAAGGTGAATTATCTTATGTGTGAGAAAGTGGGATGGATTTCCAAATCACAGAGCGTTAGAAACTGAACAGTTTGAGGACAAACCACTTGCAAGAATTTCGAGTCCAGACATTTATGTCATAATTTTAAATTTACTGGCACATTTGTGTGATGTATCTTAAAATACAACACACGCAAAAAAGATCAATATTACCGTACATGTGAAAGCTTAGCTTCTGTTGTAGCGTGTTAACCTTAAGAGACCAATATTATATGTGACAGCTTAGCTTTTCTTGTAGATATACAGTACTGTGTACATTAATGTAAACCGTTAACTTTTCCTCTTCGTGTGTTCGCGCTACGTAACCAGTGATCTTGCTATTGGCTGACTATAACACGTGTCCTATGCTCTGAATAGCTGCTGTGATCGGCTGACCAGATCTCATGGCTTGAGATATGACTGGCTTAGAAAAGGACATCACAACCTCGGTTTCAACACTCCGGAAACTAACGCGCTGTATTTGGTGCAATTCAAATTTATACTTTCGTAATACGAAAATTTGCAGCGTATATGTTGCTGCAAATGAAAAGTCTTTCCAAAACTTCTCTGTTTTTCTTTTATTAAAAGTCTCTCCAAAACTTCTCTCCCCCGTCTTTTCTTTTTTTCACGGGAAGTTCTACGCGATTGTATAAAATGTTCACCATTCAAAGGATTGATAAGTTTTACAGTTCCGAGGGAAAATCTACGGATAACCTACTGCCACTTAGCGCAGAAAAAGTGTATTTTCGCCCGGGAAAAAGCATATTTTTTAAATGAGATATCCAGGAGAAATCCGGGAATTTTTTCCTTGTCCCCGTATACACCCTGCACCAACACCAAGACCCCTCCGCAAACAGTTCTACTTAGCTTCCCATAAGTCAGGAGGTAGATAACTTGCAAAATTATTGACTTGGCCATGTGCAGATGGCCACTAAGTCTTGCAAGTGCACAGTTGACCACAATAAGTCTACCACTTGTTCATTAGTGTCAATAGATAAACTGGTGATTCGCTTCACCACAGACCTGGGGGTTGGGTAATTTGTGCAATAATTTCCACCCTTCTGCTGTTGCTGATCATTCTGCCCATGAACAGAACCCTCATCCTGGCCCACATTGTTTTGCCAATTGAGCAAAGTACTCTAGAGCTCCAATGGGCAACTTTATTGCAAAATTCTTCAATTGCGGCCCTCTGCTTAGGATCAGTATTTATTACGGTGAGATTTTGCACTGAACTGAGCCTTGATTCTGAACACCCGAGCATGGTTGGGGACAGTACCGTGCAACTACTCAGTGTTGGCTTGCAGGCCAGCAAGGAGGCTGCCACAAACTGAACAGGCTTCACTTACCACACCCACAGAGTTCGGTGTAATAATAAGACAGCAGCTAAGTGCACCCTGCAAACATTGTCTCATCTCTCCAACACTGCCCTATGTTTCGTTGCCATGGATAACCAACTCATATTGGAGTTGGGCCTCAGTAACATAGGAAATGCCCAGCTCCCCTCTTCAATCCATGACCTCTTGATTGTATTATGAAACACCTAAATCAAAAAACATAGCAAAATTATTCTGTTCTACCACTACACAGTTTCAGAATCACACCACTCAAGCATAACCTGCCTCTACTACCACTGATGGTTAAGGAGCTGGTTGGGGAGTCGTAAGATACTGGGACCACAGAATAAAATATAGTATTGTATTGAACTGGGGACCTAGAAACGACGGAGAGGCTTTGTCCCCGCCATAGCCCTCAGTGGTTCACAACCCCACAACAGGCTACAGCAGTCCACTCACCCCACTGCCGCCCCACACCAAACACAGAGTTATTGTGTGGTTCGATCCCCAGTGGATCCCCACCCTCCAACCCCGGAACGTCTCACACCAGATGAGTGTAACCCCAGATGTTTGTGTGGTAGAGTAATTATGGTGTATGTGGAGACAGTGTTTGCTTAGCAATCACTGACATAGTGTAACTGAGGTGGAATAAGAGTAACCAGTCTGCATTCTCCGAGGCAGATGGAAAATCGCCTTAAAAACCATCCACAGACTGGCCGTCACACCAGACCTCAACACTCATCTGCCAGGTAGATTTGTGCTGGGGACTGGCATGCCTTCTCACTCAGAAAGCAGTGTGCTAGACCGCACAGCTAACCAGGTGGGCAAATAAACTGTATGTGAACAGCATGTTATTATCAGTTACAAACTCTTTACAACAAGGAAATACATGAATAAATATAATCCTTTAAGTGGAGCAAGATGATAATTAAAAAAAAACTAAGATCGTCCCACATTGGCAGGCCAAAATAGATCACCAAAATAAATCGAAATAGTTAGCGGGTGGAACCAAATGATTAATTGCCTTGTGTTGTTGCTCATTAACAAACAGTTACAGGTCAAGAACATCAACATATCAAGGAAATTACTATACTTAACAACTGCACAAAGGGCTTAAGACCCAGTGATAAATTTCTACCATGGCACAACTATTTAAAGTAATATAATTTTACATACAAATTCCATTAAGGAAAATGATGCCTTGGCCATGATCAGTTTTTGTCAAGACTGACCAGTCTTAAGTGCACAGAATTTCACTACAAGAAACTTTAATAACATTTAAGACAGATACAAGATAAATGAATTATAAGGTGGCAGTCACGCAACCAAGCTTTGCAACTGGTGAAGGTATACACCTTCTCGATACAAGAAATCTGTTAGAAACTATTTTGAGGGATCTTAACACTAGAAGTGTCATGCGAGTCCTTTTTGACCCGTATGCAATTTAACACAATTTGATATCAATAACACTAGTTTTCAGACTATATAGTTTCCAAGCGTGCCTTGACAGTATCCACAAGATGTTGGAGTATATTGCGACAGTTTAGTACAAACATATTCTGAAATATGAAGAATTTGGAGGTTAGACAACGCTTTATATCATCAAGACTGGTGACAGGCATACCGATGAAGTGATGTGGGGAAGCCACAGAGTAACCTATGCAGAGGGGATGGAGACAACACAAGGAAAATGATAAATTTTGCCTTGCTTCAGACATATGAAATGTATTTACAGACAATTGTATTGCCTGCTACAAGCCAGGTGAGAACATGACTGTCAACAAGCAGCTGTATCCTTGCAAGTACATACTCAGTAAATCTGATAAAATACTGCCTTTTTTTGTGAAGCTTCAAGTGCTAATTCCTGAATGGATTTCCTTTCCGTGGCAAACATGAAACTATGATCCAAGCAAGGGTCTTGGTCGCCATATGCTTATGTAGTTGGCACAACCATTCCTCAGCCATGGTTGTAACATCATAAGTGACAACTTCTTCACCTCCGTGAAACTGGCAGATGAGCTGAAACAAAAAGAACATGTTTAGTTGACACTCAAGAAATCACGAGGAGAGGTCCCTCCTATGGCGCAAAGTGAAGACGATGCATTGTATGCAACACACTTGTACAGGTTGGGTGACAATCTTCTCACAGTGTACCAAGGATATACCTAGGTAACGTGAACATTGGATGTCAGGTCAGTGAGAATATTGAGAAGAAACGTCCAGAAACTGAAGTTTTTAAGGGCTGAGTGGGTATAGTTGACCGAATGACTAGACTCTACAGTGCCAGAGCTGGCACCCACTGATGGCCTGTGCATGGGTTTTACAACATTATTGACCTTGCCATGATTAATTCCGACACAGTTTGTAAGTTACTTACCTCTAAGAAGATCTCATGGTGAGACTTTATCCTCAGAGAAGCTGATGAACTTGCTGGCCCCTACAAACTGCACTGAGGAGCCAAACTCCCCTAGCACAAACTTGGTACTGGCACTGGCCAACCTGGAAATAGATATTATCATCAAACTCAGATTCCTTGCAAAGAACAAAAAGGGAATAAAACATCATGCATCTATTTCAAGTGGAACAAGTATGTGTGCAAAAGCTGCCAAGCCAAAACTGTTCTCAAATTTCTGAACTGTGTGCCCATCCCTGCTTTGACAATTCTGCCCACTTCTTTGTACCTAAATATTTCCAAATGTTTATAATTCTGGAGTGAAAATTGTTTGTTCTTACATTTTTGTTATTTGATGCAATAAGCAAGTAAACACATACAGAGCATTTTAGTCACATGCTGCATATTAGAATCTTTTACAAATACTCAGTACTTACATTATTTGTCTGTAAAAGTAAAAATACAAACAGTATGTTTTGACTGTGTTTCAATCTTCTTTTTTAAAAAGTTCTTGTAACGCTGTTTTACAAACTTGTTTTAATGATGTGTGATGAAAGACGAAGGAATTTCCTCAGTAAAATTGAAAATAATAAAAAAATCTGAAAATTTATTTTTGACTGTGTATTAGTCATTTTAGAGGCCAAATTATCCTGTGATTATACTTTAGAGTCTACCTGAACATATTGTTAACATGTCGACACCCAAAACACCACCCAAATATCAGTAGAACGATGGTTTCCTACAATGGTTCAAAAATGATCCACGTACAGCAAAGTGTGGTACTTCTAAAGTTAAGCTTACATCTGAACAAGCCTCCACATGTAGACAGGTTATTAGGCTTATAAACATTGTGAGCTATACAGCACAATGGCCAGTCAAAACATGAGGCTCAATGTACAGTAAGGGTGCCTCTGTTTCTATTTACTTAAGTGGAGTTTAAAAGAAATCATGTACAGTGGAAATACAGAGCAAGGAAGATGCTTAATCTCCGGGGCAACAGATAAACAAACAATAGCAGTGTCCGACTGTTGTGTACATTGTTCTGCATATAACCTTTTCTCCTCGTGGATCGCACTCGCGCAGTGATACCTGAACGTGCGAGGTATTATAACGAGTGTACAGACCTCCGATTAGTCAGTCAGCATTTGTCTGTACCAGTCTATAGTTAAGTTTCAGTCTGCGCGTAATAAGATAAATGAATAGAGACTTTGTCAAGTATCAGAGATATGTGAGAATAAGATTAACGTACCAAGACCAAAGGAACTTCAGATTGTCAATTGTAAACAGCATCCAGAATTAAGTTATGTAGTGTCTATAATTTTTATTATTTTAATAAATGTGTGTGAAAATTAATCAAGTTCTGTTTAAAGTTGGTCAATGTCAATCTGCTACTCTAAGCGTGCAAGTGGAATTTCTATTGTCTGACCTAACGGCAGAAGATAAACATGCCACGATAAGACCACGAGACATATTGCTGACACTCGCCTACTTCGTTAGAGCGACAAGTCAAATAATCTGATGGTGTGTGTACCGAAGGTCTTACAGTACGCACACCACACCGACCAAATATGCAGGCAGAATGAGCTTAATCTACTGGACAGAAACAGCAAATAAACAAATCATAAGACAATTATTACACAGGTAAACGGCTAAAAAGTAATGTGGATATACTAGAATCAGCAGCTCAGCTGTCTTACCCGAACAGATACCTTCTCCATAGGGGTATGACAAATTTACAAAATAGTTTGGTGACTGTCACCAGGCCACCTGAGGTATACAATGATGCCCTTTCTGGGTTTGCACCTGGATTCAGTAAATAAGGTATTAAATAATGGATAACCTACAACTTGCACATGCTCATATGAACAGAATTAAACGCAAACATATATGAATAAAGCAAGTTTGGCAAGCACTGGGTGTGTTGGACATTATTATAATAAAATACGAAACAATAATGGATAAAATAAGCAGGTAAGTGCTGAACATAAGTAGCTTAAATTAACATTAACAGTAATTGTGCTTATCATTGTTCTAACAAAATACCAAAGAATTAGAGAAAAGACACAAAGGAATTACGGACATTGGCGCTAGTGGGAATTGATTGAAATCAATGGGAAAAGTTGAAAATTTGTGCTGGACTAGGATTCAAACCTGGGTCTCCTGCTTACTAGGCAAATGCTCTGACCACTGAGCCATTCAGATGTAGTGATTATTGCAACTGCACAGACTGCCGTAGCACACCTCCCATCAGATCCAAATTATCAAGTTAACCACACACTACGAATGTAGTGCCCATTGCTGATTATCCTCATTACTCGCGGTATTTCACCAATTCCCATAAGAGATTGAGTCCAATGTGCATCTGCACTGAAGAGATCATTGGCCATCTTGCCCTAGTTATAGATGGTCAGAGCATCTGCCTAGTAAGCTGGAGACCTGGATTTGAATCCCAGTCTGGTAGAATTTTCAACTTTCCTCATTGACTTAATGCCCACTTTCATCTGATGTCTGAAAGTCCTTCGTGTTTTAATTCATAATAGTTTCAGAATCAAAAACTCTGTTCTTTCGTACATGTCCGAGAGGGAACACACACATGCACACATGTGAAAAACTAAAAACTGCAAGGATGGATTCCTGACTGGAAATGGAGGAAAAAAGGTCCTATGAACATTTGTCTGGAAATTGACAGTATGTGGGCAATGACAACAAATTGTCTCGGAAGATAGTACAGAGCTGCATCGCATCCACACCACAACAAGTGTTCAAAGTGGCCTCCATGGGATACAGTGCATGCATTCACATATCTCATCACGGATTCCCGCACACTTTTGCATGTTCTGGCCTCTCTCAGAATAGTATCACAGGCATCGTGAACGTGCTGTTGAAGGATCTACACATCAGGAACTCGTTCAGCATACACAACACTCTTCAGATCATGCCCGAGATAAAAATTCTGGGGGTTTAAGTCTGGTAATGTTGCAGACCATGATACAGGGTCTCTGTGTCCTATCTAATGTCCAGGGAAGCCTTCGTTGAAGTGTCAGTGCACTGTAATGCATAAGTGGGGTGGTACTCTGTCGTGCAGAAACCACAAAACCTATCATATTGCCAGAGGCATATTCTCAGGCAGCCCAGACTCTGTCGAAAGTCCAGGTACACTCCTCCATCAAGGTGTTGTGGAGTAATAAACAGTCCAAGTATGTGGTCACCAAGAATCCCTGCTCACACACAGATGCTGAACCAATGCTGATCAGACACCTTAACCATTCCTTGAGGATTTTTTTTTGGCCTGCAAATGATGACTATGCAGATTGGTAATGGCCATTCCGGTAAAGGTTGCTTTGTCAGTAAAGAGGATTGATGACACTAATTCCATAATTGTGATGGTCTGGTGAAAAACCATTGATGAAATCCTTCCCATAGAGTGAAATCCAGTGCTGATAATCCTTACACTTGCTGCAGGCGATAGGGATAGTAGTGGTTGTCATGAAGGATTAACATAATCGTACTGTGGCTTACACCATGATGGTGGGCCACCTGCCTGGAGCCTGTTCTAGGGTTCGTCTCAGTATCTTAAAGAACCCAATCCTCCAGATCTAGAGTACACACAGTCCGCTGCCTACCTGCACATTCGTCTGTCTGAAATTATCCATGATCACACGAATTCACAAAAAGGGTGAAATGTTGTGTGATGTGGCTGGTGTCTATGATGGTATTCGTTTTGGTAAAGCCATGCTGCCTCTCGACTGTTTTCAACTGATTGGCCATACACAAACAAACACTGTCTCGGCTTATTCCCAACATGAATACCTGACCATCCTCCTCCTTACAGTATGCTGCGTCAATCACCCAGCCTGCAACACACAAGGAATACCTGGCATGTGGTCGGAGGAACTTTCATTCGTCAGTGCCACCTACTGTGCCAACCTATGTGTTTCTGGATGCATGTATATTGTATCTTTTTTCCTCCATTCCCAGTCGGGAATCCATCCCTGCAGTTTATTGTTTTTATTAATGTTCACCCTGTATAAGAGAGTGGTTTGAAATGTTCTCAGAGTCACCATGAGAGGTCAGTGCTAGCACAACGAATTGTTCACGTGTTATTCATTGGACTGTTGCCTGTAAACATGTGCCAAGTCAGTGCTCTTGGAAGAGGGCTGTGGCGGTGACATGTCTCTGTCGTTGTTCCCACGTAGTGGTTTGTGAAAATGAAAAAAATTGAGATTCGAGCTGTGATTAAGTACTTCGTAATGAAAGGTATGAAAGCAAAGGACATTCATGCCGATTTCCAGAATACACTGGGGGACTTTGCTCCTTCATATTCAACTGTTGCCAAGTGGGCAAATGAATTTAAATTTGGTCGGGAGAGTTTAGATGACGATCCGCGCAGTGGTCAGCCAAGATGTGTCACTCAAGAAATCATTGCAAAAGTACACAAAATGGTCATGGAGGATCACCAATTGAAAGTGCGTGAAATTGCTCATGATTGCCAGATGTCATCTCAATGGGTATATCACATTTCAACTCCCCCACCCCAGGGAGCCTGCCACTCTTTGGCGGGTTCATGCTTGGCTAGCATGAGGTCCCAGCCTTTGCAAAATTTTTACCTTCCGTGCTGCATGTCTATTCTCTTGCTATTCTTTCTCCTCTCCCTTGAGGAACATGTCTGGATCATTATTGGGAATAATCTGTATTTTCTGTCACTAACGTAAGAACAGTCTCACTATTTTTTTGTCCCTTTTTCGTTTCTTTGTTTCCCTTCTCCTCTTGTTCCTCTGCTTCAGCGTTTGAGGTTCCTTTTTTTCTTCTTCCTCCCTGTGCGCTCCTGAAGGCCACCCCATGTGTCTCATGCGTAACAAGTGACTGGGTAACGCGTAATTCCCAGGCCCGGGTCGACAGGTAGGGTTTGCATGTACCCCATGGTATAGGCCAGGCCCAGGGAGGGGTGATTGCCTGAGCTGCAACTTTCCCAATTGCCAGTTGGTCCCTCTGTCAGGTGTTCAAGAAGTGTGACCTGAGGTGTAAACAATCACATAAGGTGGGTGTGCTGCCTTGTGAAGGGCCCCCCCAGTTGGAAGGAGCATGCCATCGGAGATGTGTGGCAATCGTGGGGGATTTTTCTTGCAATGAGTCAATCATCTTCCCAAACAATATCTATGAAATGTAAACGTAATGAGGCTAATGATTCAAAGACCCTTCCCGCTGCATCACGGTTCCTCGTGGTCTCACGTACTGAAGATGGTCAGTCCTTCACCACGGTGAATCCATTTATTATTCAGAAAGGTGTTGATGCAATTGCTGGCCCTTGAAATCCTGCTTCCTTTTACAGAGTGACATTTTGTTTTTAGAGACTTCTTCTGATTCTCAAGTACAACAACTGCTTGCTTCCTCGCTTCTCCATGGCTACCCTGTTCGTGTCGATGCCTTAGAACTTTGAATTCTTCCCATGGTGTTATTTACACTAGGCTCCTTGACAGTCTAACCAAGCCCGAAATCCAGTCTTACCTCTCTGATCACGGCGCCATTGCCATCCACTGGGTAATGAAAGTGATAGATTCCTCCTTAGTGCCCACCCGCACTCTTTTTCTCATCTTCGATAGAGTGGAGCTTTGGTCCAAGATCAAAGCAGGCTATGAAATTATCACAGTCCAGTTGTACATTCAGAAGCTGATGCACTGCTACCAGTGTCATCATTTCAACCACACTAGAATGTCTTGTCGACACCCAGCCAAATTTGTAACCTGTGGTAGGGATGGGCACAAGGGCAGTTGTCCGCCTCCTTCTACCTGCTGTATCAACTGCAATGGCGGCCATGATGAGTAGGATGTCCAGGACATCTGGGTAAAGGATAAGTACCTTACCCAATCGCATGCAAGTTATTGGCTAGTCGCAAACCCTGCGTTCTCCCATCTGGCACCCTCAGTCCTGTTCTTGCTACCTCTTGCTCCATGAAGGACATGGCCATGCAGACATGCGACCTCCAGTTCAGCTCTGAGGTTGTGAAATCGCCCAGTGTCAAGGTAGCACTGCCATTCCCTTGTCCAGCTGTGCAACGAGCTATCAAACTCTCACCTCAAGGGGCGAAGCTACCAGCTACACAACCGGTAGGCCAGAAAGGACAGAAGGAGCATTCCCTTGAAGACTTCCTACATCCCTCCAGTCAAACAGCACCCGAGTCTTCCATTAACCAGAAAAGCTCAAAGAAGTCCACCAAAGGCAAAGAGTTTTCTCCTACGCCGACTCGAAGAATCTCTTCGACAGTGTCGCAAAGTGATACCCTAGCCCAGCTCTTCTCTGTGTCGCTTGTGTGCATCACCAACCGTTTTTCAGCGTTGGACTCCACAGACCGGTCACACAAGCAAGCCGATGCTTCAGTGGACCTCACGGAGCAGGATCCTCCTGCTTCTGTGCCCCATGGCAGCGACTCTTCACAGGTTGTTACTTGGCAGCCGCCGCAATATCACATGTACATGTCTTCCTCACCATGACTCTCCTCCAGTGGAATGTTTGTGACATTCGAGCCCACAAAGAGGATTTACAGCTGATTTTAGCATTGCAGCGTCCCTTTGTACTCTGCCTTTAGGAAACAAAATTGTGCCCTTACGTCCGCTTTGAGCTTTCACGTTTCTTACTGGTTCATTTTGACCTTCCCCCTGAGGTCTGCATTCCACCTCATGGAAGCGTCATGCTGCTCGTACTGGATGACATTCATAGTCAACCCATCTCCTTGACTACCCATATTCTAACTGTTGCAGTTCGCCTTTTCCTTCCCCACCTGACTTTTTCCCTCTGTATCATTTATGTCCCTCCATCATTCGATGTCACCAGGGCAGACTACTTACAGCTTACTGGGCATCTACCTCCCTCATTTTTGCCACTCAATGACTTTAATGTGCATCATCCCCATTGTCGTTCTCCAAGGCCCTGTCAGAGAGGTGCCCTCTGGCTGACCTTCTTAATCAACTTCTTCTGCCTTCTGCCTTAACACTGAGGCACCCACTCTCCTTTCCAGCTCCTTGCACACCTATCCCCATTTGGACCTATCCTCCTGCACTGCCCAGCTTGCCTGTCGTCTTGAGTGGTCCGTTCTTTCTGACACCTACTCAAATGAGCATTTCCTGTGTGCCAGCTGTTTGCTTACCCCTACCCCATCTGCGTGCACACCCAAATGGCAGTTTACTAAGGCTGACTGGCAGCTTTACTCCTCCCTGGCGACCTTCAAAGACCAAGATTTCCCCAGCTGTGATGACCAGGTGTAATATCTCACAAACATTATCTTTATTGCTGCAGAACATTCAATTCCTCGCACTTTTCTTTACCACATCATGCAACTCCCGCACAGCGACGTGATCTCTGCGTTTTTAACCATCATCCTACAATGGCAAACTGCATCCTTTGTAAACAGATGCATGCAAAAGTGTCGTCGTGTTATTCTGGACAACAAAAGATCCAGCTGGATTTCATTCACTGGTTCTTTTAACAGTTCCACTCCTTCCTCTGTTGTGTGGGCCAACCTCTGACGGCTCTCTGGGACAAAGATCCATTCCACAATTTCCGGCCTGACATCAGCAGACAGTGTCACCGCGGACCCTATTCCCTATTGCTCTCTCCAAACCCTTGGGCCGCCATTTTGTGGACATTTCGAATTCTTCCCACTATCACCCTGTCTTCCTCCATCGGAAACGAGTGGTGGAGGCTCGGGCATACCTTTCTCCGAATCGTGAATGCTACAATGCCGCCTTTACTATGAGGGAGCTAGAGCATGCTCTCAGTTCATCCCGATCCTCCACCCCAGGGCCAGATGCCATTCTGGTAAGGACAAAAACCTTCCTTCTAGCTACTGCCCTATCTCTCTCACCAGCTGCGTTTGCAATGTGGTGGAACATATGATTCATGCCCGGCTGGTATGGTGGCTCAATTGTCTCAATTTACTGACGAATGCACAGTCTGGATTTCGAGTGCAGCGTTCTGCAGTTGACCATCTCATCATTTTGTTCGCCCATGTCATGAATTGTTTTCTGCGGAAATCCCAGACTGCGGCCTTGTTTTTAGATGTGGAGAAGGCCTACAACACCTGCTGGAGAACTGGTATCCTCCGCACTCTTTATATGTGGGGCTTCCGTGGCCACCTGCCCAGTTTCCTTCAGGCATTTTTAAAAGACCGAGTTTTCAAGGTGCATGTGGGTTCTGCCTTGTCGGACACCTTTATCCAGGAAAACGATGTGCCTCAGGGTTGCATACTGAGCATCATCCTCTTTGCTATCACCGTATAATAGCCTGTCTCCTGCCGGGCATCTCTGGCTCCCTTTTTGTTGATGATTTTGCCATCTATTGCAGTTCTCCACGGACCTGTCTCACTGAGTGGCATCTTCAGCAATGTCTTGATCGTCTTTACTTCTGGAGCATCGACAATGGCTTTTGCTTTTGCACTGACAAAACAGTCTGTACAAATTTCTTGCAATGCAATTGGTTCCTTTCAGCATCTTTACATCTTGGGCCTGTTGCCCTTCCGTTTGTTTAAACTACAAAATTCCTGGGGCCCATGCTCGATAGGAAACTTCCTTGGTCCTCCCACGTGTCGTACCTGGCAGCCCGCTGTTTGTCAGTGTGCTACATGTCCTTAATGGTACTTCCTGGGGTGCTGATCGAACCACATATTTGTACCAGTCCCTTATCTGTTCGAAACTTTGGTATGGGTGCTTTGTTTATGCGTCTGCACATCCATCCTTCTTACGCCATCTCAACACTGTCCACCATCGTGGCATCCGTTTGGTCACTGGTGTCTTTTACAATAGCCCAGTTGAGAATCTGTATGTTGAAGCTGCTGAACTACTATTGTCGTACTGCTGTGACTTTCTCCTCAGCAGATACGCATGCCGTTTGTCTGTCATGCGTGGCCACCCATCCTATGCCTCCTCCTTCAATGATTCCTTTGATTGCCAGTACGGGGTGCATCCCTCTTCTCTGTTACCTCCTTGAGTCCACTTTCGGCACTTGCTACGGCGGCTTGACTTCACATTACCTGCAACTTCCCTGGTGGGTGTTTACCCTTCACCACCTTGGCTTTGTGAAGCAGCCCATGTTAACCTTGGCCTTCATCCTTTTACTAAGGACACTACTCCAGCCTCACTCTATCACCTTCAGTTTGACGACCTTCATATGAAACTTCGGCTTCTGGCACACTGCTCAGTATTTACGGCCAAGCTCTTCACCCTGTATCAGGCCACGGAGTACTTCCGGCCACACAGACTTTTCAATTGTGTCCTCTGCTCAGACTCACTCAGCACCATTCAGAGCCTACGTGCGCTGTATACTGCCCATCCCGTAGTGCATTGGGTCCAGGAAAACTGTCACTTGCTCACTCTTGGTGGAGTCAGTGTCATTTGTCTGTGGGTTCTTGGTCATGTCGGTCTGCCAGGAAATGAGGCTGCTGCCAAGGCTGCATCCTCGTACCTCAGCCTGCTAGTTCCTATATTCCCTCCGATGATCTCTGTGTTGCCGTCTGTCAGGAGATGGTGTCCCTTTGGCATCACCAATGGTCCTTCCTTCATGGGAATAAGCTCTGGCTTATTAAGCCTCTCCCAGCGGGTTGGAAGACCACCTCTTGGCGTTCCTGCCAGGAGGAGGTCATTTTAATTAGACTGTGTATTGAGAACTGCCTTTTTAGCCATCGTCATTTGATAAGTGGCACTGCCCCACCATCTTGTACTCATAGTGCCCAGGTTTTAACTGTCCGCCACTTCCTGACGGAATGTCCATTTTTTTAACCGTTCGTGTTCCCATCTGGGTTTGTCATCTGAGTTTTTGGCTGTTTTAGCAAATGACGCGCGGGCTGACGACCGCGTTTTACTTTTTACCTGCCAAAGCAATATGGTGAAGGCCATTTATTTTCAATTTTTGGACCTCCATTTCTGTATGGTGTCTTTTGTAGCCCTTTATCCAGGTCCCTTTTTTTAGCCGTCTTATGTCATTTGAGAGTGACGTGTAGTCATTTTTTAACTCCTCTGTGTCTTCGGGTTCTATAGTTTTGACTTGGGCACCTATGACCCCAGTTGTTTTTTGGGCCCAAAAGCAAAACAAAACAAAACCAACATTTTAGCTGAAGAATTAGAAATGAAAAAACTACCTGCAAGTTGGGTGCCGTGACTCTTGACGCTGGATCAAAAACATGCCGTCACCATGGCAAAATTACGCAAACTAAGGTATGAATTTTTGACAGACCCGCCATATTCACCTGATATGGCTCCATCAGACTTCGATCTCTTTCCAAAACTGAAAATTTTTCTTGGTGGACGAAGACTCACTTCAAACGAAGAATTGATGGCCAGAGTTGACAACTTTTTGCAGGCTTGGAGGAAACTCATTTTTGAGATGGGATCAAGGCACTGGAACATCATTGGACCAAGTGCATTAATCTACAAGGAGACTACATTGAAAAATAAAAAACGTTTCAGTGGTTTAAGTACTTTTTTTCTGTTCTGTTCCGAGAACTTTGCAAACCACCCTCGTAATTAAGGCGAGTCAGCCAGTGATCCCTTCAGTGCAGATGAACCTCAGGCTCAAAATCGTATTGAAATCGGCAAAACGTCACAAGTAACGAGTATAATAGGTGAGGGGCACAACATTCATAGTGTGTGGATGAGTTGGGAATTGGTCTGACAGGAGACATGGTAGGGTAGTATGTGCAGTTGCAATGACCACTGTGTTCAGATGACTTGGTTGTCAGAGCATCTCTGTAGTAAGCACGACAACCACGTTCGAATTGTTGTACGGAACCAATTTTCAAGTTTCCCCATTGATTTCAATCAATTGCCCTCCCAGTGAACTTAAAAAAAAGTAACATACTGCTCAGTAATTTTGACAGTGCCCCTGACGTGGGTCGCACAGCACAAATGTCAGTGGCTGTTCGCTTTCTTCAGACACAGCCTAGCAAAGAAATAATTATCAAGGAACATTTCCTTGTGTTTATTCCACTGCTGGTTAATGTCTAACCAATTTACTCTTGAACGAGTTGCTAAGATGGCAAATTATTTTGAAAAATATTGAAAGCCAGGGATGTGATAGTTCTAATTATGAAAGGTAAAAATATAGGACTTCAAAAAACAAGGAGCCTTTTCTGTTCTATGTGGGGCTCATTGATAATCCTTATGATGCACCACGATCGTGTTTTGTTGCTGTCAACATTTTCAGGACAGTTCACGAGGTTTTCAATTTTGTTTCCAGATATAGCTATCAGTGAGGTGTTTTGGAGAAACAAATCTGTCCACAGTACCCGTTGAAAAATTGAGCAGGTTCCTTGAAGACACTTCGATACTACATTAAATAAGTGTGTGATGATGATATTATGAAGCTACTGAAGATTCTAAAGTAGATTCTTTTGTAAGGAACAGTGCTATTGATATTGCAAGAAAGCTACAAGAAATGAATTCTTTTTGTCACACAGTGATCTGGTATGAAATTAAATTTATTATCAACCAGGTCAGCAAAGCTCTCCAGAGAGTTGGCGTAAACATACAAAGCACCACTGATCTGGTCGAAAGTGTTGACAGTTTTTTAAAGAAGATGAAAATGGACGAGGTTTTTAAAATGTGACAATGGATACAAAAATGCTTGCTGACAAATGAGGGACTCGGGCATAAAACATGGTAGGTGACATTTTGGCCAAAAATGACTTAACGCCACTTACGATATAGTATCTTGCATGCTGACATAAATACATGAGTTAGTTTCAAAACATCTCCACAGATGGCAGAATACAGGTCGTTTTTTCCTGGTAAGTAGCGACATCTGCATGTATAACATGTTATCTGTGTGAAAATGGTTACTGTGAGGAAGTTGGAGTTTGGAGGCACAATTAATGTGGACGATTTTGCGATGTTACAAGAGCTATTAAACAGTGATTTTGAGTGTGATGACAGTGACTTGAGGACAATATTATGGAAATGGAAGAGGATGTAGATGAAGATGAAATGGGAGATACGATACTGCGTGAAGAGTTTGACAGAGCACTGAAAGACCTGAGTCGAAACAAGGCGCCGGGAGTAGACAACATTCCATTAGAACTACTGACGACCTTGGGAGAGCCAGTTCTGACAAAACTCTACCATCTGGTGAGAAAGATGTATGAGCCAGGCGAAGTACCCTCAGACTTCAAGAAGAATATAATAATTCTAATCCCAAAGAAAGCAGTTGTTGACAGATGTGGAAATTACCAAACTATCAGTTTAATAAGTCACAGCTGCAAAATACTAATGCAAATTCTTTACAGACGAATGGAAAAACTGGTAGAAGCCGACCTCGGCGAAGATCAGTTTGGATTCCGCAGAAATATTGGAACACGTGAGACAATACTGACCTTACGACTTATCTTAGAAGAAAGATTAAGGAAAGGCAAACCTACGTTTCTAGCATTTGTAGACTTAGAGAAAGCTTTTGACAATGTTGACTGGAATACTCTCTTTCAAATTCTAAAGGTGGCAGGGGTAAAATACAGGGAGCGAAAGGCTATTTACAATTTGTACAGGAACCAGATGGCAGTTATAAGAGTCGAGGGACATGAAAGGGAAGTGGTGGTTGAGAAAGGGGTGAGACAGGGTTGTAGCCTCTTCCCGATGTTATTCAATCTGTATATTGAGCAAGCAGTAAAGGAAACAAAAGAAAAATTGGGAGTAGGTATTAAAATCCATCGAGAAGAAATAAAAACTTTGAGGTTCGCTGATGACATTGTAATTCTGTCAGAGACAGCAAAGGACTTGGAAGAGCAGTTGAACGGAATGGACAGTGTCTTGAAAGGAGGATATAAGATGAACATAAAAAAAGCAAAACGAGGATAATGGAATGTAGTCGAATTAAGTCGGGTGATGCTGAGGGAATTAGATTAGGAAATGAGGCACTTAAAGTAGTAAAGGAGTTTTGTTATTTGGGGAGCAAAATAACTGATGATGGTCGAAGTAGAGAGGATATAAAATGTAGGCTGGCAATGGCAAGGAAAGCGTTTCTCAAGAAGAGAAATTTGTTAACATCGAGTATAGATTTCAGTGTCAGGAAGTCGTTTCTGAAAGTAGTTGTATGGAGTGTAGCCATGTATGGAAGTGAAACATGGACGATAAATAGTTTGGACAAGAAGAGAATAGAAGCTTTCGAAATGTGGTGCTACAGAAGAATGCTGAAGATTAGATGGGTGGATCACATAACTAATGAGGAGGTATTGAATAAATTGGGGAGAAGAGGAGTTTGTGGCACAACTTGGCAAGAAGAAGTGGCCAGTTGGTAGGACATGTTCTGAGGCATCAAGGGACCACCTATTTGGTATTGGAGGGCAGCATGGAGGGTAAAAATCGTAGAGGGAGACCAAGAGATGAATACACTAAACTGATACAGAAGGATGTAGGTTGCAGTAAGTACTGGGAGATGAAGAAGCTTGCACAGGATAGAGTAGCATGAAGAGCTGCATCAAACCAATCTCAGGACTGTAGACAACAACAGAAACAACGACAGTGACAAAGATCTAGATTACCACGACACAGGCTATGAAAGTAATGTCAGCAGTAATAATGAAGAAAATAAGGTAAGTAGTGTCACTAACCTCATGTTTGCCTTTGCATGTAAACAATGGAATTTACTGCAGTTAACATGCTATACAAGCTATGGAGAAAAGCAGATGGTATTTGCTGTAGCTACCACATTATACATGCTATGGATTAATACGGAGAACTACAACTGATGGTTATGTACTGTAACATTCTCCTGTACAAATATTTGTGTGAATTCTATGTTTTAAAGCATGTAGCTTGCTTGGTTAGGTAATGCAATGTATCTACAAAATAATTTTCAGTGTATTTTTGATTAAGATTTGTTAATAAGAACTGTAGTAGAATTAAAATTGTAAACGAATTTCAGTGTGTTTTTCGAAGCAAATCTTTTCGCATTTAAATTACATTTGGCCTACCGATTTCTTTCTTTTTTATTTTAGAATAAAGCAGATCCTAAGAAAGGCGAACAGAGTTGTGACAGAAAAAGGAAGAGGGGTATGAACCAGCAACAGAAATGCCAAGAAGCTCGCAATAGAGATTTAGCTTCTATTCAAAAACTAGGGAAAGGGATTGAGAGTCATAGCTGCAAACCTGGTCCTAACTGTAACTGCAGAAAAAGGTGTTTTCAATTATTCAACGAGGGAGAGAGAATGTATACCTCTAAGATGTTTTGGAATATGGGAAATTATGACTTGGAGAATGCCTTCCTTCATGGTTGCATATAAGCAACCGAAACAAAGAGAAAAACAAAGAAAACTGACAGTCCATCAAGATAGAGTATAACTATAAGGTATTCTGTGATGTCATCTAGTGGAAAGCACATTGAAGTTTGTAAGACTGCTCTCTTGTATATTCATGGGCTACAAAGAAGTAGGGGTTGTTTAGAATACTTAACATTCAAAGTAAAGGAAGGTTGTAAAACCCTCTCAGGAGATGGAAGGGGAAAACATCAGCATCTGCCTAAAATGTACTAGAGTACAGACATTTAATTTGTCAATACTTTCATAAATAGACTGCTAAAATATACCAGTCATTACAAAAAATTTGATAGTCCAAATAGGACATTCATGAGCATGGAGTACCCAACAGAAAGCTGTTATGACCAATACCAAGAAGAATGTGAATAACTACAGAAATGTCCGCCCCCGGTAGCTGAGTGGTCAGCGCAACAGAATGTCCATCCTAAGGGCCCCGGTTCAATTCCTGGCTGGGTCGGAGATTTTCTCCGCTCAGGGACTGGGTGTTGTGTTGTCCTGACATTCCGGAGGGCTGAACGGAAGGCCTCTCCAGTTTGTCTGACGAACCGGTTTCAGGCTCTGTTGGCTGATACTGATCTTTGGCCGGACATGGCTGCTTGTCCTGTTCCAGAGGTTGTCCCTCAGTCTGCAAGATCCGGGCGGTCGCAGAGGGTGGGCTTACTGAGAGTTGGGAGCTCCAACATCAGGCGCGTAGTGGGGCCCCTTAGGGATATGGCAGAAAGAGAGGAGAAGAAAACCAATGTGCACTCCGTGTGCATACCGGGGGGAGTCAATCCAGATGTGGAAAGGGTCCTTCCGGATGCCATGAAGGGTACAGGGTGCACCCATCTGCAGGTGGTCGCACATGTCGGCACCAATGATGTGTGTCGCTATGGATCGGAGGAAATCCTCTCTGGCTTCCGGCGGCTATCTGATTTGGTGAAGACTGCCAATCTCGCTAGCGGGAAGAAAGCAGAGCTCACCATCTGCAGCATTGTCGACAGGACTGACTGCGGACCTTTGGTACAGAGCCAAGTGTAGGGTCTGAATCAGAGGCTGAGACGGTTCTACGACCGTGTGGGCTGCAGATTCCTCGACTTGCGCCATATGGTGGTGGGGTTTCGGGTTCCTCTGGATAGGTCAGGAGCCCACTAAACGCAGCAGGCAGCTACACGGGTAGCAGGGGTTGTGTGGCGTGGACTGGGCAATTTTTTTAGGTTAGATGGCCTCGGGCAAGTACAGAAAGGGCAGCAGCCTCAAAGGGTGCGGGGCAAAGTCAGGACATGCAGGGACCAAGCAGCAATCGGTATTGTAATTTTAAACTGTCGAGGCTGCATTGGTAAAGTACTGGAACCTAAAGCGTTGATAGAAAGCTCTGAAGCTGAAATCGTTATAGGTACAGAAAGCTGGCTGAAGCCAGGGATAAATTCTGCCGAAATCTTTACAAAGGCACAGACGGTGTTTAGAAAGGATAGATTGCATGCAACTGGTGGTGGTGTGTTTGTCGCTGTTAGTAGTAGTTTATCCTGTAGTGAAGTAGAAGTGAATAGTTCCTGTGAATTATTATGGGTGGAGGTTACACCCAACAACCAAGCTAGGTTAATAATTGGCTCCTTTAACCGACCTCCCGATTCAGCAGCATTAGTGGCAGAACATCTGAGAGAAAATCTGGAATACATTTTACATAAATTTCCTCAGCATGTTATAGTCTTAGGTGGAGATTTAAATTTACCAGATATAGACTGGGACACTCAGATGTTAAGGACGGGTGGTAGTAACAGAGCATCGAGTGACATTATACTGAATGCACTATCCGAAAATTACCTCAAGCAATTAAACAGAGAACCGACTCGTGGAGATAACATCTTGGACCCACTGATAACAAACAGACCCAAACTTTTCGACTCTGTAAGCGCAGAACAGGGAATCAGTGATCATAAGGCCGTTGCAGCATCCCTGAATATGGAAGTAAATAGGAATACTAAAAAAGCGAGGAATGTTTATCTGTTTAGCAAGAGTAATAGAAGGTAGATTTCAGACTACCTAACAGATCAGAACGAAAATTTCTGTTCCGACACTGACAATGTTGAGTGTTTATGGAAAAAGTTCAAGGCAATCGTAAAATGCCTTTTAGACAGATACGTGCCAAGTAAAACTGTGAGGGATGGGAAAAACCAACCGTGGTTCAACAACAAAGTTGGGAAACTACTGCGAAAGCAAAGAGAGCTTCACTGCAAGTTTAAATGCAGCCAAAACCTCTCAGACAAACAGAAGCTAAATGATGTCAAAGTTAGCATAAGGAGGGCTATGCGTGAAGTGTTCAGTGAATTCGAAAGCAAAATTCTGTGTACCGACTTGACAGAAAATCCTAGGAAGTTCTGGTCTTACGTTAAATCGGTAAGTGGCTTGAAACAGCATATCCAGACACTCCGGTATGATGATGGCATTGAAACAGAGGATGACAGGCCTAAAGCTGAAATACTAAACACCTTTTTCCAAAGCTGTTTCACAGAGGAAGATCGCACTGCAGTTCCTTAAATACTCGCACAAACGAAAAAAATGACTGACATCGAAATAAGTGTCCAAGGAATAGAAAAGCAACTGAAATCATTCAACAGAGGAAAGTCCACTGGACCTGATGGGATACCAATTCGATTCTACACGGAGTATGCGAAAGAATTGCCCCCTTCTAACAGCCGTGTCCCGCAAGTGTCTAGAGGAACGGAAGGCTCCAAACGATTGGAAAAGAGCACCGGTAGTCCCAGTCTTCAAGAAGGATCATCGAGCAGATGCGCAAAGCTATAGACCTATATCTCTGATGTCGATCTGTTGTAGAATTTTAGAACATGTTTTTTGCTCGCGTATCGTGTCGATTCTGGAAACCCAGAATCTACTCTGTAGGAATCAACATGGATTCCAGAAACAGCAATCGTGTGAAACCCAACTCACTTTATTTGTTCATGAGACCCAGAAAATATTAGATACAGACTCCCAGGTAGATGCTATTTTCCTTGACTTCCGGAAGGCGTTCGATGCAGTTCCGCACTGTCGCCTGATAAAAAAAGTAAGAGCCTACAGAATATCAGGCCAGCGGTGTGGCTGGATTGAAGAGTTTTTAGCAAACAGAACACAGCATGTTGTTTTCAATGGAGAGACGTCTACAGGTGTTAAAGTAACCTCTGACGTGCCACAGGGGAGTGTTATGGGACCATTGCTTTTCACAATATATATAAATGACCTAGTAGATAGTGTCGGAAGTTCCATGCGGCTTTTTGCGGATAATGCTGTAGTATACAGAGAAGTTGCAGCATTAGAAAATTGCAGCAGAATGCAGGAAGATCTGCAGCGAATAGGCACTTGGTGCAGGGAGTGGCAACTGACCCTTAACGTAGACGAATTTAATGTATTGCGAATACATAGAAAGAAGGATCCTTTATTGTATGATTATATGATAGCGGAACAAACACTGGTAGCAGTTACTTCTGTAAAATATCTGGGAGTATACGTGCGGAATGATTTGAAGTGGAATGATCATATTAAATTAATTGCTGGTAAGGCGGGTACCAGGTTGAGATTCATTGGGAGAGTCCTTAGAAAATGTAGTCCATCAACAAAGGAGGTGGCGGCTTACAAAGCACTCGTTCGACCTATACTTGAGTATTACTCATCAGTGTGGGATCCGTACCGGGTCGGGTTGACGGAGGAGATAGAGAAGATCCAAAGAAAAGTGGCGCGTTTTGTCACAGGGTTATTTGGTAAGCGTGATAGTGTTACCGAGATGTTCAGCAAACTCAAGTGGCAGACTCTGCAAGAGAGGCGCTCTGCATCGTGGTGTAGCTTGCTGTCCAGGTTTCGAGAGGGTACGTTTCTGGATGAGGTATCGAATATATTGCTTCCCCCTACTTATACCTCCCAAGGAGATCACGAACGTAAAATTAGAGAGATTTGAGCGTGCACGGAGGCTGTCTGGCAGTTGTTCTTCCCGCGAGCCATATGTGACTGGAACAGGAAAGGGAGATAATGACAGCAGCACGTAAAGTGCCCTCCGCCACACACAGTTGGGTGGCTTGAGGAGTATAAATGTAGATGTAAATCATCATTTCATCCCCATCGACGCGCAAGTCGCCGAAGTGACGTCAAATCAAAAGACTTGCACCTGGTGAACGGTCTACCCGATGGGAGGCCGTAGTCACATGACATTATTATTATTATTACTACAGAAATGTTCTATATCCAGTGATAAATTTCAACGGATTTCTGTAAGAGAGCACAACATATACAGGGTTATTACAAGTGATTGAAGCGATTTCACAGCTCTACAATAACTTTATTATTTGAGATATTTTCATAATGCTTTGCACACACATACAAAAACTCAAAAAGTTTTTTTAGGCATTCACAAATGTTCGATATGTGCCCCTTTAGGGATTCGGCAGACATCAAGCTGATAATCAAGTTCCTCCCACACTCGGCCCAGCATGTCCCCATCAATGAGTTCGAAAGCATCGTTGATGCGAGCTCGCAGTTCTGGCGCGTTTCTTGGTAGAGGAGGTTTAAACACTGAATCTTTCACATAACCCCACAGAAAGAAATTGCATGGGGTTAAGTTGGGAGAGCGTGGAGGCCATGACATGAATTGCTGATCATGGTCTCCACCACGACTGATCCATCGGTTTTCCAATCTCCTGTTTAAGAAATGCCGAACATCATGATGGAAGTGCGGTGGAGCACCGTCCTGTTGAAAGATGAAGTCGGCGCTGTCGGTCTCCAGTTGTGGCACGAGCCAATTTTCCAGCATGTCCAGATACACGTGTCCTGTAACGTTTTTTTCGCAGAAGAAAAAGGGGCCGTAAACTTTAAACCGTGAGATTGCACAAAACACGTTAACGTTTGGAGAATTGCGAATTTGCTGCATGAATGCGTGAGGATTCTCTACTGCCCAGATTCGCACAATGTGTCTGATCACTTCACCATTAAGAAAAAATGTTGCTTCATCACTGAAAACATGTTTCACACTGAACGCATCCTCTTCCATGAGCTGTTGCAACCGCGCCGAAAATTCAAAGCGTTTGACTTTGTCATCGGGTGTCAGGGCCTGTAGCAATTGTAAACGGTCAGGCTTCTGCTTTAGTCTTTTCCGTAAGATTTTCCAAACAGTCGGCTGTGGTACGTTTAGCTCCGTGCTTGCTTTATTCATCGACTTTCGCGGGCTACGCGTGAAACTTGCCCGCACGCGTTCAACCGTTTCTTCGCTCACTGCAGGCCGACCCGTTGATTTCCCCCTACAGAGGCATCCAGAAGCTTTAAACTGCGCATACCATCGCCGAATGGAGTTAGCAGTTGGTGGATCTTTGTTGAACTTCGTCCCGAAGTGTTGTTGCACTGTTATGACTGACTGATGTGAGTGAATTTCAAGCACGACATACGCTTTCTCGCCTCCTGTCGTCATTTTGTCTCACTGCGCTCTCGAGCGCTCTGGCGGCAGAAACCTGAAGTGTAGCTTCAGCCGAACAAAACTTTATGAGTTTTTCTACGTATCTGTAGTGTGTCGTGACCATATGTCAATGAATGGAGCTACAGTGAATTTATGAAATCGCTTCAATCATTTGTAATAGCCCTGTACTTTAAAAATCAGACACTTGCAGGACATGCCATTGCCTACATATTAAAACAGAAAATGCAAAAATGTAGAAAGACCAAAACTTATGAAAAGCCTTATCTGCTGAACTTGAGTTACATCAGCACAAAGCGAAAGCAGGATACGATGTTATTATGCTAGCTACAAAAAGAGTCAGAGAAAGATAAAGGTACTTATGTCATCATGGTTGATTTGCAGCAGGCCTTACCTACTCTTAAACTTTCAACTGGTCCTGCTTTCTACAAAAAGAAATCTTCTGTTATAATCACAGTGTCCATTCGTGTTCAGAAAAACAAGGATATTTCTATGTGTGGGATGAAGTAACTGCTGGTACAGGAGCAGATGAGATTGTCAGTTGTTTACTGAAGCACTTCGAGGAACATGACATTCGCGGAAAGAAGTTGATGGCCATATCTGACAACTGTTGAGGCCAAAACAAAAACTGGACCATTGTTGCAGTATGGTTGAAACTTACAGCAGAGGGTGGATTCAAAACTGTCACACTCACATTTCTTCAAGTAGGGCATACACTATTGCCTTTTGATCATGATTTTGGCATTGTTGAGAAATACCTACGGAATCATTGTCAGTATGTATTCTCGTGTAAGGAATGGATAGAGGTCTTGAAGAAGTGTCAGAAGAAAAAACCAATGATTGTGTACCATATGACAACCATTGATTTTGTAAAGATTTCAAACTTGCGGGACAACTTCAACCAGGTTTGAAAACAGATTCTGGTGAAAAGTTGTGAAGATGGAGTTGTCAAGGCAGGAATGTAATTCGTACCATGGTGAAATAGATACTGTATCACTAAGGCGAAGAGGTCGCCCAGTACAGTTCCTCGAACACTTGAAAATTAATGTTCTCTACCAATCCTACACAGAAGTCCAAAACCTATTGATTCAACCAAATTGAATGATGTTCTATCTTGTTTACCATACATATCAGAAGTACATCATGTTTATTACAAGACATAAAAAACAGCTGAGCAATCCAAGGCAAATGAGGAGAGCAGTAACAGTGAAATTTGAATACCACTATTAGTGTTTTCAGTTATTAAAACTGTTAAAAGTAAATACATTACACTGTGTCATTAATATGTTGGCTTAAATTATTATCAACTAACTTCATAATGTCAAATTTTCCTGTGGGAAATGAACATTTTTAATGCAATGAATAACATAGTATCTACATTTTACGTTCACAAATAACATGGTATCCACTATATAATTTGTGTCAAAGTGTTATGCATTGCTTCTTTTTTCCAATAAAAAAATTTATTTCCATTTTGCAACGTTACCAGTGCATTCCTTAATGTTCAAATACTTAGTTAAAACTTGACGAAAAGATAAAACATAGTAAAATGTATTGTTATATTTTTATGAAACTTCATATTGTAATATCTCCAAATCACTAAAATGTCAGTTACCATGTTCTACGCCTGAGCCTCTCAAACGTACATCTCATTCAGATTTTGGAAAAGAATAAAAAATTTGTCCCATGAGAGTGAAGAAGCAATTTACCTGCGAGTTTAACGATGAAGTTGATGCAGGATGCTCCTTTAAGGTAAAGTTTTTTTACATTATTGTAGATACAGTTATCAGCTCATTAAAAGATAGATTTGAGATCACGGACAATCATAGCAACAGCTTATTCTTCCTGTACGGTATTCGTGATGCACAGATGTAGGATGGTGGGAAATTAAAACTGTGTACATGGATTTTGTGACTGTTTTAAGTAATGGTGATGAATGTGACATCTGTGGAAATGAAGTTAACGATGAAATTTAGATTTTAACTCCCATTCTTCCTGCTGGTATTTCACCACAAAGCTCTTTACCTTATATTTAAAAAAGCAATTTTATTGTCATTTTTTCCAAGACTTCTGTAAGCTTACTAATCCTGACTTTGCTTATATATGCAGCCACCTCTCTATATCTAGTATCTGTATCTGCAGTTAATAGTCAAAGGAGTTTTTCCAAAACTGAAATTCGTGGACATTCCTTAGGTCAACACTTTCTAGAGATTGATTGTATGGTCTATCAGCTTTATATATTCAAAGCAATAACCTGAAGTCAATTGATTCTGATTGTATTTTCTGTGATTTTACTGAGTTAAAGGTTAGAATAATTTCAATATATTTTTTATTCAAAGGAAAAACTGTCAGTACATATACTAAATAATGGTCTTTATAGATTTCGATGCGCTGAACAGAAATATCGCAATTAAAATTGTCTCCTAATGCAGGATTGCAAGTAAGATGGGTTTTCACATATACTGGTATCACCTTAGGTAGCTTATTCATGCTTTCTCTTTGGCATCCACATCTGGGTTATGTCTGGACCATCTTTCTGTAGCATCCAGTAGAAATCTGCCAACCTAGTCCACCATCTTGTGTACCGCTGTCCAAAGAGAGAAATTTTCTGATGGAAACACTCACTGTGCTCATCACTGAATGCACCGCATTTCTCTAGGAACATGTCAAGGTGGAAGTAAGGGTAATGCCTCTTCTAGTATTGTTGCAGCGAATGACCATAGGAGCATGAATGAGATTATCCACAAGGTCCCTGTAATTTTCGACCCTCCTGTTTCCCGAGACTAATGTTGTCACATTATGAAAACAGTTCCACACATGCGGCTGATAGGGGTTAGAGTGGACTCATGCGTGTGTCCTCCAACAACTTGCATATCTGTGAACCAATGAATACCCCCTTTGTGATCTTCTCTGTGCTGAGTTGTGGAAAGTTGTTACACAAATACTGAAATGCTGGTTCATTCTTGTATGCAGTCTTAACAAATGCTGTTGTGGATTCCAAATTAATGTGTAATAGTGGGAGAACAATTTTGTTTGGATTCACTAAAGGTCCTTTGGCAATATTTTTTAAACAAGAACCAGAGCTGTTTGTGGTGGCCTGTGTGTACTGCGTTCCTCTTCCACGACTGCTCCACTTACACAGATAGCAGCAATACTTAGTGTAACCACTTTGCAAACCCAACAGCATCACAATGACTTTGAAATCTGCCCATACCAGCCATTAATGCTAATGGTAATTAAGGGCCATTTACTCTGCCTGACTGTTTCTGTCCCTTTTCTGCAATGATTTCGATAGGCATTGGCCTCTTGGTTAGCGATTGCACACAGTTCAAAGTCACAGTTAATCTATAAGACATCAAAACTAGAGCAAAAATATGGATCGTCACTAGTTTTTAGTTAAAATATGCAATAACCAGTGAAAAGGAGCCAAATATGCAACATGTAGATACATATAATCCAGTCCCTATACATCACATACAAATGTCATAATTCTTGACGTATCTGCAGATGCTTAACAGAATACTCTCACCTTGGCTGACCATGTACATTTCTGTAATTACTGGCACACCCTACAGCTAGCTATTGCCCTAGCAACATGCGTAAACATACTCCATTATTTTGATGATAGGTTTTACTCTCCCACACAAATACTTTGTTGTCGTCACACGTTTGGAATCCTGAAAACAATCGGTCATTCTGTTTCTTGGGGAATATTCAGAAACAGACACAAGACCCATAAGCATAACACATGGCTGGCAACACATGAAAAAACGAAACACTCTATTATAGCACTCATTACAACATTAATACATTCACTTAGCCTAGTTTTTGTAGTTGAGTTTGTGACCACATTTCGCCTCAATTCTTCTGTTACATTACCATTTACCAATTCATTGCATCCTTGTGTGGTATTTATCCTACTCTAAGATATTCAGTTTTATAATAATGAACTTCGTCTAGATGACAGTTGCATTCCCATCAAACAATATAAACAAAATACACGAGCATATCCGACACCTTCAGATGGTCGGACTTGAGAACCCTTATTTATCAGTAATCATTCTTTCCCTTCATCATTGCCCAGTGTGTCATGCTAGTGTCTTGTTTAAACACAATAAACAAAAATCTTCATAGGCTCGGCTATCCATCTTGTCGGGCAAAATGTAAAAGTCTCGGCGATACATTGCTACTGACAATTACTACTCAGTGCTTCCTGCACCTGCATCTAACATCAAACAACAGAATGCAAATAATTCTTTTAGGGTGAACTTATCCAATGTTTTGTCCAATGCTTTCATCATTGTCATCTTCCAACACTTACCGGGAACTCATCCATACGAAATTCACCACGGAAATTCGTCGATGTCAATCTCCCTGATTCTGTATTTTACAGTCGCCTATAGTTGTGAGACTGGTTATCAGGTCTTTAATGCTGCCCATTCAATTAATGTTTTGAGGTGCAAGATATGTCGCCGACCTTTTGATTTACGACTCCTGAGGGTCTTTATCTCTGCAGTGTTGTAATGTATTACTTTGTTCACTCCGTACAACCTACACAAGATGCAAAGGAATTAATGGTTTACAAACTTGCTCTTGTGCGATCTCTTTCTCATCTTCAGTAGAACTTTATTCTCTACTGAGAGTTGGATTTCTGTTATGCTGCCTTTCTGATTTTTTTTGCATTTCCTAGCCTTTTCTGTGATTCGATCCAGAGTCAACTTCAGTATTTCATGATGACATTTACTTCAGACAGGTGAGTAACCTACTATCTCCATTATTTAGTTGGTGGCGGTGGACTGCTGATTCAGCCGGTCCAAATTTCGGTACTAACCTGTCACTTCATGAGGCAGATTATTAATATCTTGGAAATCAGTTGTGGTAATAGAAACGACATGATTTCACAATTACCCTCATAATCTTCTCAATGGGGTTCAATGTTGAGTGATAGCATTAGATGCAAGTTGTTCATACCCTCTTAAACATCATGAAACTGCTCCAGATTCGAGAGCAGACCTGGGATCCATTGTCAGTTAGAATTCTTTTTACTCATCCAACTACTTGCAGAAAATGCCTCTCAACAGCCCTGTTCATTGTTCTCCGAGCGGTATATCTCTGTGGGTTGAGAGTCACAAACTTTGAAGTTAACTCGACAGTAACCAAAATACAAGGGTTGTCCCGAAAGCAAATTCCGATCGGTCGCGATTTGGAAACCACAGTGAAAACCAAAAACGTTTTATTTGCAACAGTTAAGTTCACCTTCCACCTATTTCTTCTCTACATAGTCGCCGCTCCAACTTCGAGTGTTGCCGTAGTGTTGTATCAACTTTCCAATATCCTCGTCATAGAAAGCAGCCGCCTGTGCTTTTGGCCAGTTATCTGAAATGGTCTGCAGCTCGTTGTCTGTGGAAAAATTTTGTCTTCATAGCCAGCGGTTCTTGTGAGCAGAGATAACTCAGGGGGAGCCAATTACAGACTGTATTGTGGGCGATCAAACACTTCTCATCGTAAACGCTGCAGGAGCGTCTTCATTGCCCCTGCAGCGTGCGACTGAGAATTGGCATGAAGAAGGAACTGCTCAACAGTTGTGTTATGTGGGCTGCATGACACAGGTGAAATCTCTAACCAGGCCCTCATACTTGGCGGGAGACGCTATTCCCTATGCATCTTTACGTGCTCAATGTTCACTCAAAACTGAAAAGAGGGACGCAAGATGATCGACGGGCATACTAGAGACACTGCCCAATACATCTGTGCAAAGCTTTACCAGATTTTCCCAGGGGTTTCTATTTCGCGACCGATCGGAACTTAACTTTCTGGGCAACCCTCGTATATTGGTGACCTCTACACGAACACGGGACACGGCTGAAAAGATCCAAGGCAGCGGTACCATGCAAATCATTTGGCAATATGGGATACGTGAGCTACGGTCGTGGATTTTGCCATTTCACAGGATACAGATGTGCTCAACACCTTCCTAATGCAACTTACCATATTGTTAAAACGCATGAACTCTTATAGTTTGTGGAAACACTTGCATGGTCCGAAATGTGCCTTACTGAAGTGGGTATACCACACGAGCTTGTTAACAAACTCGTCTGGCGCACGTACACCAACCAATTGTTTTCGTCATGATTGATCCAACTGAACAGTACGTTACTTCTAAGCAGGTAACACTCTCTGATATTGGCTGCATCACTTTCACATAATTTCAATTTGACATCTTGAATGATAGGATCCTTATCTAGTTCTTTCCTGACATCAGCAACAGTGGCCCTTACAAACCTATCAAATGTTAAGCTTTATCATGTGCAGAATATTGAAACTTGCCTCCTTCCACTGATTATTGTCCTCTTTCGGGTTAGTCCAGGGGGTACTCTGGGCAATACATCTAAATCTAAATTCTTGGCGGTGTAGAGCCCAATGATGGAGTCGTCCATGTGTCAATTTTGCACTCTTAAGAAATTCAAAAGCTTTATGGTCACTATATAGCTTGATAATTCTTCCCGCTAAAAGATATTTAAATTTGGTGAACTCCCAGACAACTGCCATAGACTCTAATTTGGTCACTTAGTAGTTTCTCTCGGCTTTATTGAAGACGCGACTACCAAACACTATTGTCTGTTTATGCATTACACCGTCTTCTTCCACCTCTTTGAAGAGAGACCTTTACTAAATGTATCTGTGGACTTGCAGAATTCTTTGCTCAGATCTGGGTGGAACAGAATTGGAGCCCTCACAACACTTCTTTAACGTGTTCAAATTCTTACTGCTCGATTCGTCCAACTCAGTGCCATGCTCTTGCCTGTCATTCAACATAAGTTCATAGTCGTGACTGTCTCTTTTATGAAACTGCTGAGAAGTTAACTAGGCTCAAAAGGCACGTACTTGCCTCTTGGTTCTTGGTACCACTCAATTCTCTGTGGTCTTTATATTGTTGTTGTTGTGGTCTTCAGTCCTGAGACTGGTTTGATGCAGCTCTCAATTCTACTCTATCCTGTGCAAGCTTCTTCATCTCCCAGTACCTACTGCAGCCTACATCATTCTGAATCTGCTTAGTGTATTCATCTCTTGGTCTCCCTCTACGATTTTTACCCTCCACGCTGCCCTCCAATACTGAATTGGTGATCCCTCGATGTCTCAGAACATGTCCTACGAACCGATCCCTTCTTCTAGTCAAGTTGTGCCACAAGCTCCTCCTCTCCCCAATTCTATTCAATACCTCCTCATTAGTTATGTGATCTACCCATTACAAAACTTAATTGGTTCTGCCAGTGTCATCTCGCCGGCGAATTAAGGATGTGGTATATGCTTGATGGGGCACAGACATTTTGTACTGCTGATATGAAAAGACATCTAACTTGCCAAAATGGTCCAAGATGGACTGCCTATATCTTGGTCTCTGAAGCCACCTAACCTTGATTTTCTGGATCATTCTGCCTGATATCGTCTTCAAAGTGAAGTGTGCAGCATTTTCGTTGGTACAGTAGAAGAACTGAGGCAGCTAACTGTACTGCCTCGCCAATATTTACGAGAAGATGCAGGGATGTTTGAAAGAATTTCTAACTCACTGCAGACACAGGTGCAGTATTGCCTCTAAATATGAGGATGGAATGTGGAAAACGTCCTGTACGAGTATACAGTAAATTGAAATGTGCAACGTGCTGAGGTAGTATTGTTTCTTGTTAAGGTAGGCCTTGGGTGGAAACGGAGTCTAATTAGATAGGGGCTTGATCGAAAAGTTGTAAGGATCACAGTTTGTAGTAACTGATGGAAAGTTATTGAATAAAACAGAAGTGACATCAAACGTTCCCCAAAGAAGTATTATAGGCCCTCTTCTGTTCCTAATCTCTATAAACGACTTAGGAGAGCATCTGAGCAGCCATCTTAGATTGTTTGCAGATGATGATATCATTTACCATCTAGTAAAGTCATCAGAAGATCGAAACCAACAGCAAAATGATTTAGAGAAGATAGCTGTATGGTGCGAAAAGTGGCAATTGATGCTACATAAAAAAAGCATGAGGTCATTCACATGAGTACTAAAAGGAATCCATTAAATTTCAATTATACGGTAAATCACAATTTCAGTTCTGGACAACTTAATTTTGAATGACCATGCACATAATGCTGTGAGAAAGGTAGGCTTACCGTGCGTTTGGTGTTAGCCTGGGCGGCCCTCGTTTTTTTAGTGCTGTCTAGGGTTGCAAAAATTTGTGGGGTCTGAGAATTTTATAAATGGCGAGGATTTCTTTCAGTTTTAGAACTATATGCTCCACGTCGCATTCTTAAACATTCTCTTATGGCCGCGCCTCTCAACCGCCCCTAGAGCAAGTGCGACTTGACAGGGAGGCGGACTACCAGTTCCGCCACAACTTTTCAATTATTGGTGGTCATTTGGCAACACAACAGACGCAACGTGTTTGCTGTTCTCGTGTGTGAAGTAAGTGGTCTCTATTCGCTAACTTGTCTCTTTGTTTAGCAATGGGTAAAAGAAAATGTCTGTTTAATGCTAATCTGCAAGAGGATACAAATATTTGAAATTATTTAACGACAGTTACAGAGTATGTGAAAACAGCTAATCATAGGTGTGCTACCAATGCTACTGGTTCAGCAAATGTGAGACTTTTTTTAAAAAGTAAAATGTGGAAATAACAGTGATCTGGAATGTGCTGCTAAACGCTACTGATGTTCAGGAACAAAAATTCTTCTCAACTGAAGACAATTTTTATCAATCTAGTATCCAATACGTAGAGTTGTGAAGAACTAGTTTCATTAAATTTAGTAAAATTCAGTGAGTAAATTTACAAACTGAAATTGCCTGGACTGCATCGGAAGAAAATGCACAAGTTATCAACAATATGACCATATCAATAGGCAAAATCATTCTTTACACTGTACATTGTTTGAAGTCATATTATATCATTTGTACGCTGGGAAAACCAATCTTTTGCACTCATTTACGTATTTGTGGTCTTCTTACGGTAATTTGAGAATAATGATATGAGGCTATCAGCGCAGTATTGGCCTAACCTACATTTTTGGAGAAAAAATCACTTTATGCCCTACCATTACGTCCTACAATCGCTGGACATGTATTCGGACACCATGGACAATGTGTCAGCGTTAGATGTGTTTATGTGCCATGCAGTGCCATCCGAAACGGGGCGCAATAGTGGCCTATGCCACATAGGCCACTATTGCGCCATGTATGCATAGTGAGTAGACCGGTGGGACAGCGTACCGTACGTCGTACAGCACATGACTTTAGTTCAAAAAGGAGTCCACTACTCAGGAACACTCATCTTCAATAATTTGCCAGCAAACATAAAAAATTTAGTTACAAATAAAGATCAGTTTAAAAGGAGCCTAAAAGACTTACTAGTGGCCAACTCCTTCTACTCCATTGACGAATTTTTTAATAGAAACAAATGATATATTGTATATATTCATACTATTAGTATTGTTATTTCAGCTTAAAAAAAGTATTGACATGTTCCACATCCACGAGGATCTCCTCAGAACGGATCTATGGAACGAAAAACTAATCTCATCTAATCGAATCATGACGGCCGGCGGAGGACACAGCTGCAGTATAGACTCACAGTATTGTGGTCGACACCGCTGAACGGTCAATAGTGTGTGTGTGTGCTACAGAACGACATGTGCAGTAGTCCTAGTGACGATGTCGAAGCTGCATTGCGAGGTAAGGATGGTGTTATGTTCCCTTGTTGGACTCATACGATTTGATATGGACACTGGTGCAAATAAGGAACATTTCCATTTCAGACCTATCTGGATTGCCCACTACTACTGATGCCTCAGACGTGGAATGTGCCCCTGTCCGATTTAGCCAGCGTGCAAGTGGTACAGCAGATGAGTTACGTGTCATGTTAGCAGACCCCAATCTACCCGGTACATCCGAGGACACCACACCCACTACGTCAACCATGGACATATCGGAGGGGGATCGTAGTACTGGTACCGTAATTGACCGCAGCGAGGAGGAAAACGGGTCAGGAATGCACACCTGTGGGCACGCAACATTCGAAAAGAAAAGCGATCGAAAGGGGAAGACTACATTAACGTGAAGGGAAACGTAGTGCCAAAGAAATGTCCCACCCTCAGAGCATGCACGTTTCAGAAGGAATGTGGTCAACATTTTTCACCTGAACACGAGCAACATCTATTTGACTCGTTCTATGCATTAGGTAGTTTCGACTAGCAGTTGGCATACATTTTTGCTATGGTGAAGGAGGTCCCCACAATATGCGCGTATTCCTCCGGTGCTACAGAGTCGCGGCGAGTAACAACATGCCTATACCATAATCTTTAATGCTTACATGAGCGAAAAGTGAATGAATGACAAATGTAAGCACACTATTCCTCATTGTCAATTTCCATAGGAGGGGGGTACACAGCTAAGGGCTAAGTAATCCGATCAAAGTGAGAGCGAATACTACAAGTCCAGACCCCAGGCCTGACCTACACAGATGTCTGAGTTGAACTCTCTTTCAGGTGCTACCACCTCTGCATTTACGTTGTGTGGCAGGCTATGCTGCCCCTTCCACATTGGCACTCCTGGCCACCAACGAGTGGGGTCTTGTGTGTGACCATATATGGTCACTGTCAATTCATTGCTGCATCTCATGGCTTCCCCATGTGAGCTCACATGATACCTTTTGAGTATATGTAACATTTCTGACCAACCTGTAAACCATTATTATAGTTATTTGAAGCTTACCTTCTGTCTGTACATTTCCTTAGCGAGTTCCATAACTTCTTCAAAATATTACTTATCCATGTCAACATTAGCTAAATGGATGGACCTTCTTTGACCTCCTACATCATTAGGCGTCCAGAGCGCTTGCTGGACGTGACATTACACATTTTGTGGAGCCAGCTGTGGGGTTGTTTAGTTGGTCATGGAATAGCATGCAGCTGTGTGGCCATGAGTTATAGGAATAAAACACCCATCTTGGAATATCGAACCTGCTCAACCTGACATCACGTAAAACGAAGGAGCAGCTTTGATATCCCTTTTGCATTACTTGAATAACCATATGCAGGAGAGCAGCAGAGCGATGAAGGGAAAGCAAAAGGTCTCTTGAGGAAGAGAAAACAATCCCTATTTATTGCCAAGGAGTAGACAGCACCTGGAGAAGACAGATGGAGAGACTGGGACCAGCGCAGGAGACAGACAGCACCTGGGGATAGTGCAATCAACCCAGAAGGCGGCCAGGGGTGGTGAAGCCAGAACAGCAGAGGGAGACTGTGCCCGGGGTCGAGGCAGAAATTTCAGACGGTGGCCAGGGTCTGCAACAGCAGCACGAGGTCACGGGGTGCAGAGGCTGTGCAGAGTGATCAACAGTTGTTGAAAATGGTGCGAAGTCAAAGACAATGGTGCAGGCGCCACGGCTAGCAGCGTGCAGCCACAGATGGTGCAGAGGCAGTGCAGCGGCACCAGTGGCAACAGATAGTGGCACGAGAGTAGGTGCGAGAGTAGGTGGCAGTGATGGCAGCACAAATGAAGCACAGTGTCACGGACAATGGCGTGAGGCACTGGAAGACACACATAGTAGCAGCAGCACGGCTGTCATATCACATGTCAGAGGGAATGTTTCAAGTGCTGGTATTGACATGCATGAGCCATTCACTAGGCAATTCATTAGTTTGTCAGATATTCTGAAATTAATACTGCAATCGTCTGATGGCACTAAGAGCACTCTAAATGTGTTTTTTGACAACTGTGATATCGTATTTGAACTTACTGACCCAGGGAAGCTTAATATCCTTTTGAAATTCTATTAATACTAAGATAGTGGGCTCAGCACATAGCAAACTTGTTGGTTAGAGAACTAAGCACTACTTGCTGGGACATGTGTGCGATATTATTAGAAAACTGTTCCAACAAAAGGGCACTCGATTGCTATACTTGTCAGATGTTTGCAAGTCAGTAGCAATGTTGGGAAAGTGAAACATAGTGACGCTGAAGATTGGATACAGTGCAGCACCACTTCAGGGAAACTATCAGAAATAGCATATGAGAATCAAAGTTAGGAGGCATCTTGCACTCATTTGGAAACTATGCCAAGCTGTGTATATACAAGCCATTTATGACGACAGGATAAGGACCAAGTATGAATGCATGGTGAGCATGTAACATTAGCAGAGGCTAAAGAGATCGTTCGTAACAGAGCAGAGCGCTATAGCCTCAGGCAAAAAGATGATTGCCTGAGGTAGTGGACGGGTGCTGCAGAATGAAAGGAAGACCAAAAAGTGCTATATGCATTATATGCATGGGAAGACAGGCAATGTCACGCGAGATTGTCGCACTGATTAAAGAATATGAAAGGTAGGGCCGGTTGTATGAGGAAACAGCAGGGAATCAGACTGTTCGTGAGCAGTGAGGTGCTCACAATGTAATTTTCCATGTCACATAGACCCATGTGTGCAGCTGAAGTTTTAAGCGGGAACGTGTTGTATCTCCGCTTACAGTCGCTCGTGTGCAGTGAACCGGCTTTATCGCCGCGCCCACGCACTATGCTCAAGGGAGTGGCTTTGTGGCAATAAACGACTAGAGCGGTTTCGGGACAGGACACATTTATTTTTCCTACCGTTACAATAAATGACGAATAACATTCGTCGCTAATGTCCGTCCATACAGGTGCGTTGCACTGGCGGCACGGCTCGATCACCGATCCCGGAGGGTGTACACTCCAGTGACGAGCCGTGGCGCGACCGCGTGGACCGAACGGGACAAAAAGCCGCGTCACAGAATGTTCTGCTCCTGGCGCGACCGGAGGCGCCGTAACGTCCGCGAAGGAGCGGAAGACACTTTAACGGCGACTGCGCTTACGACCGCGCTTACGCATTTACAGCGGAGTCACGTTGACTCGATGCACGTGGTGCGCGGCGGAAGAACTGGGAGACGTGTTTCGCGTCGCGTCGACTAGCTCGCACTGGCCGCCTGCTTTGTTCCCGTGCGGTCCGGTGTGCGACGCACCGTTGCCGAAATTCTGCGTAACGGTACAGCTGCCCCTACTTGTGTCGGCAGTGCCGTAGTTCAGCCCTTCGTGCGTTGGACGGTGCTGCCGCCACAAGTTCATAACATGCTGTAAATGCAAAGGAACTGATCATAATGAAAGAGACTGCTCAAGAGAGTAGAAGAACAGGTAGAAAGTACAGTTGGCGACTACCAAGCGGGATTCAGGAAGGAAAAAGATTGTCTAAGCAGATACTTATCCTGAAGCAACCGATAGAACATCGGGCCTTAAAAAACAAAAAGACAGTAATAACCTTCGTGGACTTCACAAAGGCATATGACTCCATCGACAGACAGACTCCTGTTAGGATCCTGAAGAACAGAGGACTTGATGGATCTACACAAGAACTCATAAAAGAAATTCTGACAGACACAAAAGTAAGGGTGAGATTCAGAGGAGCACTGTCAGAAGAATTTGAGATCAAGACTGGTGTTAAACAGAGAGATGGATTGTCACCTTTCTTGTTCAATATAGCACTGGACGAAGTGATCGGGCAGTGGAGACCAATAAACGAGGAAATGGGATTACCAAAGACACATGTGGGAGACAAAGAGGACAGACAACAGGGCTCAAGTGGACCGCCTAGCCTTTGCAGACGGCATAGCAATAGTAAGTGAGACGGAAGAAGACGCAAAAACACAACTCGACAACTTAAGTAAGGTAGCCAGAGAGGTGAGACTGAGGATCGCCTATAACAAGACAAAGACATTAAATACCACTGCAGACTGGGAAACACCGGAAGGCACTGTGCAAATGGTGGACAAATTTAAGTACCTGGGAGAATTTACAACAGGAAGGAACAGGAGCAAGGAGAGAATAACAGAGAGGATAAAGAAGATGAGGTCAGCCTTCTGCATGACAAGAGAGATATACAATAAAACGAATATATCCGGAGAGGCAAAGATAAGCCACTACAAGGCAATGGTGAGTATTATATGCTTCTGAGACGATGATGCTAGGAAGAAATGGAGCAGAACAACTAGAGAAAGGAGAGAGAAAAATACTGAGAAAAATACTAGGTCCCAAAAGAGGTGGATGCGGAGACCTACGGAAGAATTGAACCGGAACATGAGAACAATATCCGGCGAAATCAGACTCAAAAGGGCAAGGTTTGCTGGACATGCAGTTAGGATGATTATGGACAGAAAGACTAAGGGGCTACCTATGGTCCTACAGAGGCCGTAACGCAAGAAGAAGAAGAAGAAAGAGACTGCCCAGAGAACACTCACCAGGCATAGAATGAGCGCATAGTAAAAGCCAGGAAAACTAAGTAAGGACGAAAGAAAGCAGTCGCCTTATGCCTTGCCTGAAAAGATATTAGGTCAACAGGGAAAACAAAAATGAGCATGTAGTATTGTAGTGTCAGGAAGGCACTAACAGTCGCCTGATGTTTCCTATGGATAGTAGAGCACAGATAAAATCTAATTCAGAGAAATAGTTTGAGAAACGTCGGAAAGTATATTCCAGCCAAACGTATTAAAATTTGGAGAACTGTAACCCTCATATTATGAACAGGAAGCGGAACGCAAGTGAGGCATTGCTTCCACGAAATTGAGGAAGATGTGGATCATCCTTTTGTCCGGGCCGAGACTTTTCCAGGGAAAATGGAGTTGTAAACTGTTACGCCACCGGAAGGCTATGGATCCACAGTGAATGGACTGGAATGAAGATGGAGCCATAATGTGAGCTACGCACAGTGCAGTTAGGTATTAGAAGTTGGGGACTTGCTACCACAGTTGCACGGGCACAGGAAAGAGAAGACTCTTTCAGAGAAAGCTCAGGCTTGCCCATGGGTCTTAAAACAGCTCCAAGTACGTTTCAGAGATTGATGAACTCCGTTTTCACAGGGTTACAAGGCGACAAATTGTTCCTGTACTTGGATGACGTGGTAAAATTTGCCTTCTCCTTAGAGGAACACAATGTCCTGCTGACAGAGACAGACTCCACAATTTAAAGTTGCAGGTGAACAAGTGCGAATTTTGGCGAAACGAAGTATAGTGGAGGAGGGGAGGGGAGGTCCTCCCACCCCCAAGACCGCCCCTGCTCTGCAGCCAATAGCGTGTAAGTTTGCATGTGCACTCTCATGTGCTGCCCAGCATGGAACCCGCCCCCCCCCCCCCCCTACACACACACACACACACACACACACACACACACACACACACTACCCGCCCCACAACACACGCACTTCAGCGTTCCTGCTCGGCGGCCAAAAACGATAAAATATTTGAATATTCGAAAATTATTTCCGCTACGTTTACATTACTGACTCCCAAAAATTTGTTTAATGTCTGGCTCACTAGTCACGTTGGTAAATTTCATTTGAAGCTATTTAGGGTGATTCAAAAAGAACAAAATGGTTTTAATTGTTTATTGCAGACAAACTATAAAATACATAAATGCATTGTGCATGTCACTGGTTAGGGGAAGGTTCAAACACAACATACAATAAAAATGGTTCAAATGGCTCTGAGCACTATGGGACTTAACTTCTAAGGTCATCAGTCCCCTAGAACGTAGAACTACTTAAACCTAACTAACCTAAGGACAACACACACATCCATGCCCGAGGCAGGATTCGAACCTGCGACCGTAGCGGTCGCGCGGTTCCAGACTGTAGCGCCTAGAACCGCTCGGCCACGCAGGCCGGCCCATACAATAAACACCATACAATAAACTCACAATGAGCACCATGGCTTGCTCGATAAACATCGAAATGGTAGTCCATTTCATCCCACACACGAATCAACAGGTTCCTGTTCATTGAACCGACAGCTTCAACAATCTGATTTGTCGACTCTTGAAGAGTAGCTGCCACAGGCAGGACAAAGACTGTTTTACATATCCTTACATTAAAAAAATCGCAGTGTGTGAGATCTGGTGGCCAGGGAGCCCAAAATTAGTGACCCTCTGCCAATCAAAAATTGTGGGATGGTGTTGTTAAGATAACATCTCACCTCAAAGTGAAAGTGAGACATTGCGCCTTCATGCATATTAATGAAATCATTGGACTATTTGTGAAATTGAGGAAAAAACCAATTTTACAACTTGTCCAGGTATGTCATTCCTGTCACAATTTCCTCCGTAGTTGTACATGAAAAATTAATCTTGGCTCCAACAAAAGTAATTGGACCAGTCAGTAGCTCTTCTTGATCAACATTATTAGGTGTCATAGAAAAGGTATCGACAGTCTTGTAAACTGGCATTCTTGATCTTCTTGTATATCTCCTCCTCCTGTATGGCATGGCTGTGTGCTGCGTGCGGCTGCCTCGAGTCAAATGAGCGTGCTGCTACCTGCATGGCAGATGTACGTCACTGATAAGCTGGGCGCGGCAGGAAGTAGCGCGCTCAGAAACAGCAATGGCTGCCGGAAGCAATCTTTTTTTCGCGGATCGCCTTTAGTTAAAACTCTAGGCGATCCGCCAAGCCCTAGCGGCGGCCGAGCGAAACTCGTTCAAGGTCAACCGCCAATATGGCGGCGCACACAGCCATTGCTTCCGGCTGCCATTGCTGTTTCTGGGCGCGCCACTTCCTGCCGCACCCAGCTTATCAGTGACGTACATCCACCATGCAGGCAGCATGGCTGTGTGCGCCACCACATTGGCGGTTGACCTTGAACGAGTTTCGCTCGGCCGCCGCTAGGGCTCGGTGGATCGCCTAGAGTTTTAACTAAAGGTGATCCGCGTAAAAAAAGATTGCTTCCGGCAGTCATTGCTGTTTCTGAGCGCGCTACTTCCTGCCGCGCCCAGCTTATCAGTGACGTACATCTGCCATGCAGGCAGCAGCACGCTCATTTGACTCAAGGCAGCTGCACGCAGCACACAGCCATGCCGTACAGGAGGAGGATATATACAAGAAGATCAAGAATGCCAGTTTACAAGACTGTCGATACTTTTTCTATGACACCTAATAATGTTGATCAAGAAGAGCTACTGACTGGTCCAATTACTTTTGTTGGAGCCAAGATTAATTTTTCATGTACAACTACGGAGGTTGTGACTGGTAATAGTTGGTTGACTATTGCTATTGTCAGAGGTTCAGATAAGCCTCTTGAAGGTTTGGAGGCCTACTATGACAGAGACATTATTGCTTATCGTACCTTTTCCATTGGAGTTAAGGGCGATAGGAATTGTGGTACAGCTGTTGTATTAACGGAAAAACCATTTTCATTGTATACAACAAACAGAAGACGTGTTAATGCTAATGAGAGAGTTAATATTTGGGTGAAGATTGATGGTGTACTGACAAAGTACATAAAAGTACAAGGAACAGCACAAAACACATTCAGTTTCGGCGCGTCTCATGTTTGACAACGATGCCAGGACTATGTGACCCCCAAATTCTCACATTATAGCGGTTTATCTTACCCGATAGATGCAACATCCATGAGGAAACATGAGTCGTTCAGAAAAATGTCCTCTGCCATATGGTGGAGAATCTGAATTCCAAATTCGTGCGTTCTGTTATGGTTGCCGAGATGCAATTGCTGCTGTAACTGCGAAGGCTTCATACGTATGTAGGCGTCATATCAGAACGTGCCACACTGTCGTTTGAGGAAGTTAAAATTCCTGGCTTGTCATCTTGTGGGCTTATGATGGCTTCTTGAGAGCACACCTTGAATATGCATGATAGTTTCATCAGACTTGCATGGCTGACCAATGCTAACATGTTTCCACGGATTTTGTACGCCAATCATAAACCTTCTTGTTCAGATGCAGCCTCTTACTGAATCGATGACGGAATGCACGTGGTACTTGAACAAAGGATTGACTTTGCGCAAATTCCAACACACAAAATGATTTTTCTTGTGGTGTAGTCACCATATTGCTACAAACTAACGACTGTGCATCCGTGTCAAAGCTTTGAATCTTCCTCTACGCAGTGACATGTCCAACGCATTTCCATTTTTTATAGTTTGTAATGAAAAACTGAAATCTGTTCATACTTTTTTAATCACTGGACATATCATTCCCCATGGAATACTGGAATAGGTAGATAGTATAGTGCTCTAAAACTAAATTAAAATGAACATTTCCTTGTAAAATATAAATAACGAATTAGGAATTCATATTTGTTGAAAATGAACTTTACCTTAAATACTATACCACAAACTCTGAAACGTAAATACACCACTGGCCATTAAAATTGCTACACCACGAAGATGACACGCTACAGACGCGAAATTTAACCGACAGGAAGAAGATGTTGTGATATGCAAATGATTAGTTTTCAAGAGCAGTCACACAAGGTTGGCGCCGGTGGCGACACCTACAACGTGCTGATATGAGGAAAGTTTCCAACCGATTTCTCATACACAAACAGCAGTTGACAGGCGTTTCCCTGGTGAAACGTTGTTGTGATGCCTCTTGTAAGGAAGAGAAATGTGCACCATCACGTTTCCGACTTTGATAAAGGTCGGATTGTAGCCTATCGCGATTGCGGTATATCGTATCGCGACATTGCTGCTCACGTTGGTCGAGATCGAATGACTGTTAGCAGAATATGGAAGCGGTGGGTTCAGGAAGGAAATACGGAACGCCGTGCTGGATCCCAAAGGCCTCGTATCACTAGCAGTCGAGATGACAGACATCTTATCCGCATGGCTGTAACGGATCGTGCAGCCACGTCTCGATCCCTGAGTCAACAGATGGGGACGTTTGCAAGACAACAACCAACTGCACGAACAGTTCGACGACGTTTGCAGCAGCATGGACTATCAGCTCGGAGACCATGGCTGCGGTTACCTCTGACGCTGCATCACAGACAGGAGCGCCTGCGATGGTGTACTCAACGACGAACCTGGGTGCACGAATGGCAAAACGTCATTTATTCGGATGAATCCAGGTTTTGTTTACAGCATCATGATGGTCGCATCTGTGATTGGCGACATCGTGGTGAACGCACATTGGAAGCGTGTATTCGTCATCGCCATACTGGCGTACCATCCGGCGTGATGGTATGGCGTGCCATTGGTTACACCTCTCGGTCACCTCTTGTTCGCATTGACGGCACTTTGAACAGTGGACGTTACATTTCAGATGTGTTACGACCCGTGGCTCTACCCTTTATTCGATCCCTTCGAAACCCTACATTTCAGCAGGATAATGCACGACTGCATGTTTAGGTCCTGTACGGGCCTTTCTGGATACAGAAAATGTTCGACTGCTGCCCTGGCCAGCTCATTCTCCAGATCTCTCACCAACTGAAAACGTGTGGTCAATGGTGGACGGGCAACTGGTTCGTCACAATACGCCAGTCACAACTCTTGATGAACTGTGGTATCGTGTTGAAGCTGCATGAGCAGCTGTACCTATACACGCCATCCAAGCTCTGTTTGATTCAATGCCCAGGCGTATCAAGGTCATTATTACGGCCAGAGGTGGTTGTTGTGGGTACTGATTTCTCAGGATATATGCACCCAAATTGCGTGAAAATGTAATGACATGTCAATTCTAGAATAATATATTTGTCCAATGAATACCCGTTTATCATCTGCATTTCTTCTTGGTGTAGCAATTTTAATGACCAGTAGTGTAAAAGAAATTCCTGTTTCACATACTGCTTGCTCCTGTCTTACTGCCACCAGCTGATGGCAGTACTATAAAATCGAGCAGTGCCAAACCTTTGTACTGCAACTTCTTTTGCTACCAGTAGAATGCCGCACAGTTAAAAAAAAAAAAAAAACGCAACGAAGTCGTAAATTGTTTTCTTTCTAAAATGTCTGCAAGACACTTCAGCAATGCGAAAAGTGCGCTGTTTACATTGCTCGTTGAGGTTAATACATGAAAAAAAACGCTGCAGGGCTCAAATAAATTAATGCGATGTCACAATATTGCAAAAATTACGTCTGCAGTTTAAAAGAAAGTGCGAGTTAATTGCCACATGTACAAATATTCATCAAGTTAGTGCCCAGATTTCTAAAGCATGTCCCCAAACGTTAGATTTCAATACCTAATAACTGCTACTTGAGACTGTAGGACTAATAATTCGACCTCGTAGAACTAACCTGACGTGGCTTATAATTGCAGGAAAACATTGTTAGCTAAAAATATTGCGCTAGGCAGGAAATAAACAGACTGAATGTAACTAATTGGGCCTACTTTTGAAATAAGTTTCAACTCTCTGTCGAATTTAGAAAGGACAAAGTTAGTGCATCACGTTACTCACTAGAAAAAAGATAAACGGCCCTACTGACTGCCAGTTATAAACATAGCAGAAAAAAGTTTAGCATCGCCCCATTTCCCAGAACTCCTGAAGATAGACGTTGACTGTGGATATTGTATCACAGACACATTCCCTTTGACTGTTCAGAGACGCCCCTAAACCCGCCCAAAGATGAAAACAACCATAAACGAACAGCGCCTATTAGACGGAGGGGTCCGACAGCCGATCAGTTCCAGTCATTCCACCAGGAAGGAGGTACACGGCTCGTGTTGCCTGTAGTTCAACAATGCCTAGATGGTCCGTACCGCGGATCGATTGCGACCGCATTGTTACTTTGTGCCAGGAAGGGCTCTCAACAAGGGAAGTGTCCAGGCATCTCGGAGTGAACCAAAGCGATGTTGTTCGGAGATGGAGGAGATACAGAGAGACAGGAACTGTCAATGACATGCCTCACTTTGGGCGCCCAAGGGCTACTACTGCAGTGTATGACCGCTACCTACGGATTATGTCTCGGAGGAACCCTGACAGCAACGCTACCATGTTGAATAATGCTTTCCGTGCAGCCACAGGACGCCGTGTTACAACTCAAACTGCGCAATAGGCTGCATGATACTTCCGACGTCCATCTTTGCCACCACGACATCATGCAGCGTAGTACAGATGGGCCCAACAACATGCCGAATGGACCGCTCAGGACTGGCATCACGTTCTCTTCATCGATGTGTCGCATATGCCTTCAACCAGACAATCGTCGAAGACATGTTTGGAGGCAACCCGGTCAGGCTGAACGCCTTAGACACGTTGTCCAGCGAGTGCAGCAAGGTGGAGGTTTCCTGCTGTTTTCGGGTGGCATAATGTGGGGCCACCTCTGGTGGTCATGGAAGGCCCCGTAACGGCTGTACGATACGTGAATGCCATCCTCCGACCGATAGTGCAACCATATCGGCAGCATATTGGCGAGGCATTCGTCTTTGGACGACAATTCTCCCTCCCATCGTGCACATCTTGTGAAATACCTCTGAAGGTCTCACTGTATGGTGGTACAACATGCAATGTGTGTTTTTCATGAGCTATAAAAAAGGCGGAAATGATGTTTATGATGATCCCTATTCCAGTCTTCTGTACAGGTCCCAGAACTCTCGGAACCGACGTGATGCAAAACTTTTTTAGATGCGTGTAGAAATATTGGAAATGACTCTGGTCTACCGAAGGCTATATAAGTAACAGCAGTTTGGTGTCCAAAGGCTTCCTAAAAGTTTTATAAACTTCATTTTTTCTATAATATTGTTCACAGTATTCTAAAAATACGTCAGCAGCGCGAAAAGTGCGACGTTCATGTTACAGGTGTATCTAAATACGTAAAGCGTGTATTCAATCTGTGCAGTTGCTTTCCGGATATTATGGCTTGCAAAAATAAAATCTATAAACAACTAGACCACCACAGACACTTGCACAAGACAACATTATTCTAAGGGAAGGAAGGAGTAAGGTGCTTTTATTACCACATATCACTTAAACTGCAGATGGACATGGACTGCTTGTAAATACGCGATCAAAGACTATAACCAGTGAGAAATGTTACATTTACAAACACATTAAAGGGTCGATATCCCGGAAAATAAATAAAAGGACTTACCATATTCTGAGATGCCTCACACTTTGCAAGCACAAATTCAATATTGCCGTATAGCTCATAAAAGTACATGTTTATCGCAATCGCTTGGAAATTCGATTTCTTACGCTTTGCAAGCACAATGAGCCATCAAAAAAATACCCCTAACGCCAAACTCCATTGCTATAAATGCTAAAAAATGACAAAACAAATATTAAAGTGGTGCTACTCTGCTATAACGTAAAGATATGTAGACGTAGATGTGGAAGTTGTGTTCTAAAATTTAGCCACCAGATTCTACTCACCCATAACCCGGCCTCAGCTGAAATATACCCTTAATATGAAGTCGTCAGCCCTATTGTTCATGTTAGGACTTTCAAAAAGCAAAGCTTAAAAAATGGATGTCATTATTATGAGATATGGTTCCTCAACATTTCTGCGTGACTGCATGACAGTGCCAGTTTGCAGAGAAGGAGGGAGCGTGCGATAAGCAGAACTGTTAACATCGTTACGCTTCGATGTTATATTCCGAAAAGCTGCAACATTTACACTCCTGGAAATGGAAAAAAGAACACATTGACACCGGTGTGTCAGACCCACCATACTTGCTCCTGACACTGCGAGAGGGCTGTACAAGCAATGATCACACGCACGGCACAGCGGACACACAAGGAACCGCGGTGTTGGCCGTCGAATGGCGCTAGCTGCGCAGCATTTGTGCACCGCCGCCGTCAGTGTCAGCCAGTTTGCCGTGGCATACGGAGCTCCATCGCAGTCTTTAACACTGGTAGCATGCCGCGACAGCGTGGACGGGAACCGTATGTGCAGTTGACGGACTTTGAGCGAGGGCGTATAGTGGTCATGCGGCAGGCCGGGTGGACGTACCGCCGAATTGCTCAACACGTGGGGCGTGAGGTCTCCACAATACATCGATGTTGTCGCCAGTGGTCGGCGGAAGGTGCACGTGCCCGTCGACCTGGGACCGGACCGCAGCGACGCACGGATGCACGCCAAGACCGTAGGATCCTACGCAGTGCCGTAGGGGACCGCACCGCCACTTCCCAGCAAATTAGGGACACTGTTGCTGCGAGGACCATTCGCAACCGTCTCCATGAAGCTGGGCTACGGTCCCGCACACCGTTAGGCCGTCTTCCGCTCACGCCCCAACATCGTGCAGCCCGCCTCCAGTGGTGTCGCGACAGGCGTGAATGGAGGGACGAATGGAGACGTGTCGTCTTCAGCGATGAGAGTCGCTTCTGCCTTGGTGCCAATGATGGTCGTATGCGTGTTTGGCGCCGTGCAGGTGAGCGCCACAATCAGGACTGCATACGACCGAGGCACACAGGGCCAACACCCGGCATCATGGAGTGGGGAGCGATCTCCTACACTGGCCGTACACCACTGGTGATCGTCGAGGGGACACTGAATAGTGCACGGTACATCCAAACCGTCATCGAACCCATCGTTCTACCATTCCTAGACCGGCAAGGGAACTTGCTGTTCCAACAGGACAATGCACGTCTGCATGTATCCCGTGCCACCCAACGTGCTCTAGAAGGTGTAAGTCAACTACCCTGGCCAGCAAGATCTCCGGATCTGTCCCCCATTGAGCATGTTTGGGACTGGATGAAGCGTCGTCTCACGCGGTCTGCACGTCCAGCACGAACGCTGGTCCAACTGAGGCGCCAGGTGGAAATGGCATGGCAAGCCGTTCCACAGGACTACATCCAGCATCTCTACGATCGTCTCCATGGGAGAATAGCAGCCTGCATTGCTGCGAAAGGTGGATATACACTGTACTAGTGCCGACATTGTGCATGCTCTGTTGCCTGTGTCGATGTGCCTGTGGTTCTGTCAGTGTGATCATGTGATGTATCTGACCCCAGGAATGTGTCAATAAAGTTTCCCCTTCCTGGGACAATGAATTCACGGTGTTCCTATTTCAATTTCCAGGAGTGTATTTAGCTTATTTAAAATTTTACTGCATTTCTCGTTTAACCATAGTTATCGACGTTGCTAAACAGTGAAAAGCTCGTCGTTAACTGACTTTGATGTTTAACGTCGATCTAAGGCCATGCTAACAACAATACTATCGTGCCTGAAGCGTCACGTTCCGTTACCTAGCAATTACTTCCGTATTCTCTCGAGTACATCAGGTATCGATATGACTACGTTCTCTGTTGTAACTCAATAAAAGAAGCTACAGTGTAATTCAAGTACAGTAATGTTGATTTTTGTGTTTCGAGTACAAGTAACGAAACGCTTTAAGCTACTGGGGAGCTTTAACAACTTTGATTGAAGCGAAAGTCCAGCTTCAGAGCCGAGGTGAACTGTACCCGGAAGAGGTATGAGTCATTGACTTAACTGTCACCTGTTTATTTGTCATGTACAATCATTTGGAGTTAAAATATCGTATAAGCTTTTAACATGTTGACTGCCGCCCTTAGTGATGAGACGAATCTGGCTCTGCCGTTGCCGCCGGCGGCTACTTGGCAGTCAACATGTTAAATAACTTCATGTAGCGGAGAAGTATTGACAAACTGATGCGTACAGTGGAGTGTGATGTGATTTCGGGATTTAAGAGCAACGTCCGATTTCACCGATGTGCTTTGACCAACGACGTGCTGCATGACGTAATTACTCACGTGCCGAAGTATGTAAGCGACTGTTAGTATATGTAAAATTTGAAATTTTCCCGGCGAATCACCTGTTCAAAAAGATTTCGGACTTGCATCCGGTCGTCGTAAACTTCATTGCACGATATTTCGGGTGGACAACTGCCAGTCATCTTCAGGAGAGCCGAACGAGGACTGTTAGCATATGTTATCTGTGCTTATCTTATTTTCTCGTGTGATTTATGACTTTTTGCTGCGAGTGAAACGCTTAGTAATTAAAAATATAACGTTTTTTACAATTATTTGGATGTTTTTGTAATGTGGCAGGTTTTTCAGGGTGAGGTTAGATAAAAACGTAAGTGCATTGCTCGAATGGGCGCGAATGAAATGAATTGTAATGCTATTCATAATTTTGTTTTTCTTCCATTTTCTTTTTCAAATATGGTTTCGTTGAGGCGATGCGTATATGAAATATTACACTCCAAGTTGTTGTTAGTGGTTGGTCGCTTTTTGTAGTGGATGTGTTTATTTCGAGATAAGGTTTGTAATAATGATTTAGTTAAGTGGGACAGAGTCGTTGGTATATACCGCTTACTTTTGTCTTAATGAATACTCATTTGTTAATTTTTATACGCATTTCTTTGTTTCTATGAAGGACTCTGTGTTTTTCCGATTAATTTGTTAATTTGGGAGGTGTATGGTATCCGTATTTTCGTCCGAGCTATATATGCAAATGAAGAATGCGACTGCAACTGTGCACTTTTTCTTCTGTTTATTTTAGAGATACTCCTTCGTGCAATTTCTGTTATACGTGGCATTTTCGTTGTTGTAGCAGGAGGGAGGTACCTCTCGTCTCTGTCTTCGACTGAAATATATAGGTCTAGCGTACGTTACGATTATCTTTCTGAGTTATTTTTGATATCTTCATTTTCTTTTGTTTGGATGAATTTGAGAATATTACGAGGGTAGTTTAAAAAGTTCAAAAAGGACATTCAAGCCGACTTCCAGAATACACTGGGGGACTCTGCTCCTTCATTTTCAACAATAGCAAATTGGACAAATTAATTTAAATTTGGTCCGGAGAGCATAGATGATGATCCGCGCAATGGTCGGCTAAGATGTGTCACTACTCCAGAAATCATTGCAAAAGTGCACATAATGGTCATGGGGGGATCGCCGATTGAAGGGGCGCGAAATTGCTCACGCTAACCAAATGTCAACTGGAAAGGTGTCTCATTTTAACTGAAAAATTAGAAATGAAAAAATTAGCTGCAAAATGGGTGCCGCGACTCTTAACGCGCGCCCGCACACATGTGCCGCCGCCATGACAGAACTACACGATCTACGGTATGAACTGTTGTCACACCCGCCTTATTCAACTGATATGACTCCGTCAGACTTCCATCTCTTCCCAAAACTGAAAATTTCTTGGTGGACGAAGATTCACTCCAAACGAAGAATTGATAGCCGTAGTTGACAGCTATTTTTCAGGCATGGAGGAAACTCATTTTTTCGAGATGGGATAAAGGCACTAGAACATCGCTGGACCAAGTGCATTAATCTACAAGGAGACTACATTGGAAAAATAAAAAAGTTTCGGTTATGTAAGTACTATTTTTCTATTCCGTTCCGAGAACTTTTCAAACCACCCTCGTATTATTCGATTTTTTTCGTTGCTTTGTGGAGGTGTGTCCGGTAGCTCTGTATTCGTTTGAGCTATATAGGTCAAGCGAAATATTCGATTCTAATTGCTTGTGTATTGCATTGTTACCTGTTTAGTCTTTTTTTTTTTCAGTTACACGACATTCATCTGCGTTGGGACTTCTGGTATTATTGTCTCAGTTTGACTTACAGGGACAAGCGAATTATTCCACTTGTGAGATTATTTCTCGGTTTATTTTAAAGGTCCAGAATGGGATTTTCACTCTGCAGCGGAGTGTGCGCTGATATGAAACTTCCTGGCAGATTAAAACTGTGTGCCGGACCGAGACTCGAACTCGGGACCTTTGCCTTTCGCGGGCAAGTGCTCTACCATCTGAGCTACCCAAGCACGACTCACGCCCAGTCCTCACAGCTTTACTTCCGCCAGTACCTCGTCTCCTACTTTCCAAACTTTACAGAAGCTCTCCTGCAAGGTTCGCAGGAGAGCTTGCGTGAGTCGTGCTTGGGTAGCTCAGATGGTAGAGCACTTGCCCGCGAAAGGCAAAGGTCCCGAGTTCGAGTCTCGGTCCGGCACATAGTTTTAATCTGCCAAGAAATTTTATTTTAAAGGTATTTGTTTGTGTAATTTCCTTTTTCTCTGCTTTTATTGTTCGAGGAATGGCGAAATTGGGAACAGAGTAAGGTGTGATTCCAGCTGTCTGCTTTGACCAATGGTGACATATTACACGTCAAGACAATAGGTTACAGACCGATAACATTCTTCAATATGTCGATGACAACATATATGTTCATAAACAAACGTGAAAACCACGCAAAGTTTTTCAGTGAGCACAGAAAATTAAAGGGCAATCGCGGATATGAGGGGGTTTGCGGCGGGGACAAAAGAAGTTAACCCTTTCAGACGATGTAGTACCTTTTGAAGCCACCTTGTACCTTCTCATTTCGTAGAATACGCACAATAACTACATATGTAGCCACCCTTTATGTTCCCAGTACATGCTGCCCTTGAGCGGCTGCAGCTTTGAACTACTTCACATGTTTCGAATCTTAGCAGTTAGCAAACGTAGGAGCCATTTTTGTATACGGTGCACTGTTGTCTATAAGGTATGTTTTGGCCTTGGATTAGGTACACAACACTTTTTTTTAAGTTTATACTCTGTGTATTGCTATAATAATTAAAGTTATGTATTTCCTTTCGAAACCACTACGGCTCAAAGAGCAACATGAGTACCTGGGACAGGTTGCGGTATTTCCATTTTCACACGACGTCCTCTCGCAGAAAAAGGAAGAGGAAATCCTGGCGTGCCTTTTGGAAGGGATTTCTCCTGATGCCGACTGTAGCACTGAAAGTGGATATGACGTGACAGCTGAAAACGGTAATCTTGATTATCGAACGAAAAAATTGGTGTTGTGCATTATTTCAAAGAGTGAGAGCAAAGAACCATTAGCAAAAAAATGTAAATCTGTTGTTCCAGTTGGAAAACATACAAAAGAAGTAAAGCATCCACAAATACATGACACCTCAAGTCCCTGCGTACACTGTAGTTCAAAAAAGGAACCTCACAGAAGCGGATGGAAGTGTGCTTTCTGTCCAGTGGCGCTATGCGTAACTGCAGAAAAGAACTGCATTTTACCTTACCACCAAACGTAACATCTCATGCTTATTGGCTCTGCTTGAAATCACCCCACATGTGTTCAGTTAATGAATGTACACTTGTTTTTCACATTGTTATGTCTTAATGTATCTCTAATAACCTAATAAAACAAGAAAATTCAAAATATTTGATTTTTAATACTTCGAATCTGAAAGGGTTAATGAAGATGAGATCATTCCAGAGCAATGAAGAGATCGAAAACTAGGACGCTAAAATTCATCTGGTATAAACGGAACGAAAATATAGAGAAAATACAAAATTGGAATCTAATAATTCACTTGACCTTCAGAACGTGTAGTTATAACAGTACACCACGCGAAAGAAGACATTGCTTTAATTTATGATGCCGTTTTTTAATGGCTTGATTTCGCAATGACAACGGTGTTGCCGAGCTTTGCTGCTTGTCGGTTACACTTACATACTGTCTGTTGTCATTGTAGTGTCTTACTGCTGGAATTTTCTTTCATCTGTGAGGAAGAAGACATTCTGGAAAATGGTGCCAACTGCGCAAGTGGTGGTGGTGGTGGTCAGTGTGTAACGTCCCGTCGACAACGAGGTCATTAGAGACGGAGCGCAAGCTCGGGGTTAGGGAAGGATTGGGAAGGAAATCGGCCGTGCCCTTTCAAAGGAACCATCCCGGCATTTTCCTGAAACGATTTAGGGAAATCACGGAAAACCTAAATCAGGATGGCCGGACACGGGATTGAACCGTCGTCCTCCCGAATGCGAGTCCAGTGTGCTAACCACTGCGCCACCTCGCTCGGTAACTGCGCAAGTCATACTGAGTTGAGCAGGCAGCGTAACTACATAGTTTTCCTCTCCTGTTGTATAAGGAAATTGAATTAATCCCTTGGAGTATCCTTAGCTAGTAAATCCATTGTATGTTTATTTGCTCTGGAGTTCTCATTATTTAGATATTGCTGGATATTTCTCAGTCGCAAATCATGTTTATTTCGTCGTACATACATTTAAATTATTTACAATTTTACTGAAGTGTTCGTTTAAGCATTGCTATTGACGTTGCTAAACAGTGAAGTGCTCTTCAGTTACTAGCTTTGCTGTTAAAGTCGGTTTCAGGACGTCCTAACAACAATACTATGTTGCCTGAAGCTTCATGATCCGTTGCCTAGAAATTACTTCCGTATTCTTCCGAGTACCTGATTTATCGATACCAATACGTTCTTCGTGTTACTGAGTTAAAGCAGCTCCAGCTTTGATTCAAGTTCAAAAGCTTTGAAGGAAGCGAACGCCCATCTTCAGAGACGAGGTGCATTGTACCCGCAAGGAGTACGAGGCATTGACTTAACTGTCACCTATATATTTATCATATATAATCATTTGCAATTAGAACATCGTATGAGATTGTAAATTAAGTGCATAGTTTCACAATCACAACGGTGTTGCCAGTCTTTTTCATGTGTCTGTTACACATGTATACTGTCTGTGTTCACTGTAGGTTTGTGCCGACGGAATTTTCTTCCATCTGTGTAGAAGAACACACTTTGGAAACCGGTGCCAGCTGCGTAGCATCATTTTGAGCCGAGGAGGCTGCTTAAAGAAACTGAATTAATATTTTTGAGTATCATTGGCTGTTAAATGCGTTGAGAGTTAATTAGCTACTACCAATACTCAGCCACCCTTTGTTGTGGCTCAGTACGATAAAATGCAAAAGAATGAAAAGAGGAAGCACACGTTTGTAGTACGTATAGGGATTGGATAGACGACCTAATCTCCTTCTCTCCCCTGCCTCTGTCCACTTCTTCCTTCCCTTTTTCTATATCCATTTCCTCCCCCCTGCATCTTCTTCACACCTCACTCTGACCTTCAGCCCTGTTTTATTGTAATTGCAAATTTAGATTCTGTGGTAGTATTCTAATCATAAACCATTAAGCCATAAATACAACTTTGTTGTTTGCTAACAATGTTTCACTGCTATATACTTTGTAACGTTTCTCTACTACTACATTTGTGTAAATTTGCGTATTAAATACATTTAAAAAGTAGATAAATAAAAACATGTATGTATACTCGTGGAACCTTGTGTCAAAATTTCAAAGAATTCGATAAAGAATTTTCGAATATTAACGATTCTGAACAAACCAATATTTACGTGTTTATAACGTTTCCCATTTTATCACATATATATTACGTATACACCAGATGGAGCTCCAGTAGATATATAAAAACACCTGAGTACTCGAATGCAACTTTGTGCCAAAATTTCAAAGCAGTCCGTTCAGAAGTTTGTATTTTTATAGAAAATGTAGATGTTCCTACTAGCAAATCCCCGAAAGTTGTTGACCGATTGCCTCGAAATTTAGACTCAACGTTCCATCGGTACACACGCGTGTTTTTATTTGCCTGTTGTTTAAATATAGGTAATACATACATTTATATAAATTTGATACTAGGGAAACGTTGTTACAAAAAATCTCAGGAAGATACATGCACACATATTACATATTGTATATTGTGTATTAAAACACGACTGTATTAGAATCCAACGTTGTGTAAAAATTTCAGAGTAATTGGTCCAGAACTTTTGTAGATTAACGTTTTTGAACAAACCAACATTTACATTTTTATATCGTACCTACTTTTACTACATCTGTATATTACGTGCATATCAGATGGCGTTTCAGTAGGTGTACTGTATAAATCCACACGAGTAATCGAATGCAATTTTGTGTCAAAATTTCAAAGCAGGCCGTGAAGATCTTCCGCAGATTTGAGATTCTGAAGATGCGAAGATCTATGTCTGTACTTATCTAAATGTCCCTAGTCGCAAATCTCCGGAAGTTTTTGACCGAATTCTTTAAAATTTTGACACAACATTGGACTGGGATAGGTACATATGTGTAGGTACATAAACCATGTCTATATTAGAATTCAGTATTTCAAAGCAGTCGGTCACGAACTTTCGAAGATACACGGTTTTGAACAAATGAACAACTGCATTTTTATTTATATAGGTTCAAGTGTTTTCATCATTTAGATGCTACGGGACATCTTTCAATCCCAAAACATGGTTTCTTCGTCGTTCATACATTTAAATCATTTACAATTTTACTGGAGTGTTCGTTTAAGCATTGCCATCGACGTTGCTAGACAGTGAAGAGGTCTTTAGTTACCAGCTCTGTTGCTTAAAGTCGACCTAAGGCCATGCCAACAACAATGCTATGTTGCCTGAAGCGTCGTGCTCCGTTGCCTAGCAATTACTTCCGTATTCCCTCGAGTGCATCAAGTATCGATACGAATACGTTTTCGGTTTTATTGAGTAAAAGAAGCGTCAGTCTTGATTTAAGTATTGTAGTGTACAACTAACGAAACATTTTAAAGTTCCTGGAGAGCTTTAAAAGTTCTGAACGAACCGAACGCCCAGATTCAGATACGAGGTGGAGGTGAAATCACCAGCAGGAGGTATGAGCCATTGACCCAACTGTTATCTATTTATTTCTCATATACAATCATTTGCACTTAGAATAACGTTTGAGCTTTCAAATTAAAAGCGGGGTTTCACAATGACGAGGGTTTCGCTATCTGTGTAGGATCATGTTGAACAAGCTGGCATTGTAATCACATAGTTTTATTCTCGTATGCTTAAGGAAACTGAATTAATATTTTGGAGTATCGTTAGCTGTTAAATCCATTAGGAGTTTATTAGTTATTCGGGTGTTTTCATCATTTAGATACTGTAGGATATCGTCCATTTGCAAGACATGGTTATTTCGTCGTACATTCACTTAAATTATTTACAGTTTCATTGTAGTGTTCGTTTAACCATTGCTATCGACGTTTCTAAACAGTGAAGAGCTCTGATTAGTCAACCACAACATTATTGCACCTGGGGATGAGAATGCTTCGGTCGGCTTATGATTCAGCGCGCAATCGGGGTTGATTACGAGGTGCATTCAAGTTCTAAGGCCTCCGATTTTTTTTCTAATTAACTGCTCACCCGAAATCGATGAAACTGTCGTTACTTCTCGACGTAATCGCCTTGCAGACGTACACATTTTGCACAACGCTGACGCCATGATTCCATGGCAGCGGCGAAGGCTTCTTTAGGAGTCTGTTTTGACCACTGGAAAATCGCTGAGGCAATAGCAGCACGGCTGGTGAATGTGCGGCCACGGTGAGTGTCTTTCATTGTTGGAAAAAGCCAAAAGTCACTAGGAGCCAGGTCAGGTGAGTAGGAAGCATGAGGAATCACTTCAAAGTTGTTATCACGAAGAAACTGTTGCGTAATGTTAGCTCGATGTGCGGGTGCGTTGTCTTGGTGAAACAGCACACCCGCAGTCCTTCCCGGACGTTTTTGTTGCAGTGAAGGAAGGAATTTGTTCTTCAAAACATTTTGGTAGGATGCACCTGTTACCGTAGTACCCTTTGGAACGCAATGGGTAAGGATTACGCCCTCGCTGTCCCAGAACATGGACACCATCATTTTTTCAGCACTGGCAGTTACCCGAAATTTTTTTGGTGGCGGTGAATCTGTGTGCTTCCATTGAGCTGACTGGCATCCACGTCTCATCCATTGTCACAACCGACGAAAAGAAAGTCCCATTCATGCTGTCGTTGCGCGTCAACATTGCTTGGCAACATGCCACACTGGCAGCCATGTAGTCGTGCGTCAGCATTCGTGGCACCCACCTGGATGACACTTTTCGCATTTTCAGGTCGTCATGCAGGATTGTGTGCACAGAACCTACAGAAATGCCAACTCTGGAGGCGATATGTTCAACAGTCATTCCGCGATCCCCCAAAACAATTCTCTCCACTTTCTCGATCATGTCGTCAGACCGGCTTGTGCGAGCCCGAGGTTGTTTCGGTTTGTTTCGCGCGATGTTCTGCCTTCATTAAACTGTCGCACCCACGAACGCACTTTCGACACATCCATAACTCCATCGCCACATGTCTCCTTCAACTGTCGATGAATTTCAATTGGTTTCACACCACGCAAATTCAGAAAACGAATGATTGCACGCTGTTCAAGTAAGGAAAAGTCTCCATTTTAAATATTTAAAACAGTTTTCATTCTCGCCGCTGGCAGTAAAATTCTATCTGCCGTACGGTGCTGCCATCTCTGGGACATATTGACAATGAACGCGGCCTCATTTTAAAACAATGTGCATGTTTCTATCTCTTTCCAGTCAGGAGAAAAAAAATCGGAGGCCTTAGAACTTTAATGCACCTCGTAAATTTGCCCAGCTGACGTGAAATCATTGACAGTGTGATAAGCCAACACTGTACTTGTTTACTGCAACATCACCATGTGTTTTCGCTAACGAGCAGATGCAATAACGTCGTGGTTGATTAGTACCTACTGGCTTTGCTGTGTATTGTAGATCTCGGGCAATGTCAACAACAATACCATTTTGCCCGAAGCGTAGTTTTCTGTTTCCTGGCAATTACTTCCGTATTCTTTCGAGTACTTCATCGATACGAACCCTTTCTCTGACTTATTCAGTAAAATAAGCTTCAGCTTTGATTCCAGTATTATAGTGTTGGATTTTGTGTTTCGAGACAGATAACGAAACAGTTTAAAGTCCTAGGGAGTTTTAAAAGCTTTGAACGAAGCGAACGCCCAGTTTCAGAGACAAGGTGCACTGTACCCGTAAGAAGTATTAGCCATTGATTTAATTGTCACCTATTTATTTATCATTTGGAGTTAAAATATCGTAAAAGCTTTTAAATGACTGTGTGTAATGGAGATGTATTAGGAAATTTAAGCGTTGCAAAGGAGTGTGATGTGACTTCGCAAAACATAATTTGTAGTAGGATTACATATGAAGAGGAAAATACAGAGTTCATTCACATTGCAACCCACTGTTTCAATCTGCCATGCAGTTTCAAAGTTAAGTGATTGACATGTAGAGACAGACCTCTTTTCTGAGGTTTAGACAGTGTTCATGTTCTAGAATCATCTCTTCTCCTTAGTTTCACGAAGACAACGGCGTCTCCTATACCTCTCGCCTTAGATTACCCTTACATACAGTCTGAGTCATCGTTGGGTCGTGCTGCTGTAATTGTATGCTGGCTGTGAAGAGCAAGATACGCTGGAAATTGGTTCCAACTGTGTAGAGTCGAATTGAGTCGACATAGCACCGTAGCAAAAGTGTTTTCTTTTTCTGTTGTTTAAGGAAATTGAATTAGTATCTTGGAGCATGTAAATTCGTTGGGTGTTTATAAACTATTCGGATGTTTTCTTCATTTAGATATCATTGGGTATTTTTCAGTCGAAAAATATGGTGTCTATTACATTGTGCGTGCTATTGTTTAGCCCAGATGGCGGTAATGTGTACTTCTAGGTTTAGTGGTGCACTTAACGTTGGTGATGACTCACAAAAAGAAGAGACAGTGCAGCCCAGAGAGAATACACGGACTCAGACAATGGGTAGCAGTAAAAATCGTAATCTCGTCAGACACTAAGTAGAGATTTTGAATTTAAGGCACCACATTATGACGTATATTAGTTTTCTTTATGCCCCCACCAGCACGTTGACATAAGTGCGCACAAATCAAATTATCGCTTCTGCCTCACAACACCATATCAAGCGAACCGCAATCAGTCAAAAAATCATGCTGTGATGTACCAAATGTGAAGTTGTATCAACTGAACTTGGTGTATGTGTGAAACTATTGTAGTGTTGTAATGTATCTGTTATTAATTTTCAGGGTAACAGTGAAGGCTTCAAACAATTGCTGTCAAAACGAAATTATTTTTTGCAGAATAAATGTACCACGTAGTGAAATGCCTTTGCCTGACCTCGAAGAACTGCTATTATTATGACTCATCTATTAGGAATTATTAACAAAGAATTGAAATAATGAATTCTTCACTAATCACAAATGGATAACCTTATTCAAGTAAAGAACGACATTTCATCGAGCCGGATTTTACAGGTCGTTCATAACACTGACAGCTATTTTTACTACAAAAACTAAGTTTACAGACATGGCGTCACAGTTCGAGGTTCTTCTTGCTGTCAACTTGGGAGACTTTGCTGTAGGATTTACTCATGGAGATGGCCTGCCCATAATCCAACACGCTGCTCGTTATCGTTGTAGCAATGTACCGACGCATGAGGAAGTTATTCTGCCAGTATGTGGGAGGGTAGAAGGATGAAGATCAGCGACTGGAGAAGAGCTGCGTCGCTGATCGAGGTATTTTGCAGGTGAGCCACGCCACGTTGCATTACTGATGACGTAATACACGAAACAGGTTTGAGAGCTACCTGATTGTACATAGCATATTAGACACGGCCACGTTTTACTGTAAATGCATATCTGGTTCGTTATGAACATCCTATGTGACAAGTCAAACCTCTCCTCAAGTGATGATTATGACAGCTATATGTTTGTTTCGTTGCAAGAAAGGCATTACGTTTATGAAACGAGTGTGGTTAGAAGTGTTAAACAGTAGAAATTCGACAAAGATTTTTTTTAAAAAAGTCTCTGAAACCCTTATTACACTCGCACACACGCACACACAAACACATGCACATACACAATCGCACACGCACACACACAAACGCACACACACACACACACAAACGCACACGCACACACACAAATGCACACGCACGCACACAAACGCACACGCACACACACAAACGCACATGCACAGACACAAACACAAACACATTCGACTTTATGCCTTCTGATCAAAACATAAAGTGGACGTAAAACATGGCATATCAGTATTTGTATTCCACAGGCATAACAGATCTAGTGGTTGTCTTACCATAGTATGAAACCACTAGTTAGAACTGTGTCCTATTCATATGGGAGCCAGGGTGACTTCATTGCGTCAGGGTGACCGATATGAGGTAGGACTTGGCCGGATGGTTGGCCAGTCACAACTTCTCCTGCAGTCGTATGTCTGCCTGACCTGCAGGATAATGGCACATTGTGTCACGTTGTGTTCCCCACAGGTCTCCTTGGCTGCATGATCTGCTTGCTCTTTTCCACAAATCCCACAGGCCCTAGTTCCGCTCCATCATATTATTAACAAATTATATCCATTCTTCTCGCACCAGATAATGTTGACAGTCTAGCCCGAATGCCGATTAAATGGTTGTTTCAACGCCACTGAGGGGCTTTAAATTTAACACCGACCTAAGACGTAGAGTTTTATCATGCCGGGAAGTTGTATGTGGCATTAGTTAAGAGAGTGCCCGAACTATAATAATGATACGGAGGAGACTTGAAAATGGAAATGTCCCATTTAAAGTGTAGAGACTTACCCTGAAACGTTTTGTAACAGCAGAGCTTCACTCAATATGCGAGCAACACGAGCGACTGGTTGAAGACGACATTCTAGACCATCTACCAGGTATCAGCTGCTCGGGGCGAATATGTAATGTCCAAAGGATCTGTATACTTGAATTTAAGAGTCCGAAGCTCTATTGTTTTGCTTCAGAGGCAGATAACAAAGAAATTGTAACTGTTAGATATGTTATAGACCCACTCACTATCCTTTCCGTAGAAAATACACGCAGACACACGGTGGTAGCGGTGCGGTGCCTCAAATAGTTCGACTGTAGTCCTCTCTCCTTCCAGGTGAATGCTTTGTTCGGCTGATGATGGTAGTAACCTATCAAAACTTAAAACTGTAAAATGTAGATTGTGAATTGAGATATGTGAAAGGTACCCTGGTAAGGACTGTTTAAATGATTGAGAATGCAGGCAAAATTTAGTGTACTAACAATATTTATTTTCCCAAAACAGACATAAATTATGCTAAACAAGTTATTGATTGAATACCGTAAACAACTAATATGTGATTTAAGACTACGCTGGACAAGGATCCTGGGTGGCAGAGACAGTTTGACTAGTGGAGTGACTCAAGTACTCTGGCCATAAAAAATGCGGATTACGCAATCTGAATTGATCTGACGCTGAGCAGACTTTGATCAAATCAACTGAAGTTTCTCTACATAGGTGCAGCTGAGAGCAAATGGCGATTGAGATCTGTACGCCCTGACAATACCAGAGTGGCAGTATGCTACCCTGTTTGCTTCGTGTGGTGATGTAACTTGCAGCTGGCGAAATGTGTGCACCGGAGGTGAGACGTGGAGGCAGCACCTGTGAATCGATCGTGGCCACGAAAGAAATGCAAATTCGCATGGTCTAGCGATCAGGCAGGCGGATTGCAATTTACTCTCTACCAGAGCCCTGAAATCACAGTAGATTTCTGTGTGTGACGCACCCGTTTGCTGGTCGTACCAAGGAACAATTTGGCTAACTTATATGTCAGAGCGCACAAGGATAGCAAACGTCAAGACCGGTAACCCAAAAACTAATAAATGTGCTCTCGGCAAACCAGTAGTCCGAGACGTTTGAAGTCACACTGTCGGTACGGTAAGAACTTCACCACAGGCTCCCCAGTCTAAACTACTCGCAAGTGAAGTAAGTCTCAGGACAGGTCCCAAGTACCAACCACACAGGCCAGAGCTTCGACCAGAAGTGCTTACCAGACCGAAGTCCTGCACCCGAGAGCTACGCACCTCTCCAGGAAAAAAAAATCCGTTTCCCCTCAAAATGCACAAACGACACCGTCTTCACCCCATCTTGAGCCCATCACAGGGCTCCAGAGGCGCTAAATCTCCCCTCCCACACGACAGCACAAACTCATGTCGAACAAGGACAAGAGTTAATAAATCTCCGTCTCTGACAAAAAGAAACAGCCAATTACTGGCTTTTTTAAAGTTTTTGCAGAGGGGGAAGGAATGATTTTTTCCAAAGTCATGTCTCTTTCCACAGCAACAAGCGAACAGTTACAATCCCACTGATTTTTATCTAAGTCGCCTGTGGCTTGGAGCTTGTTAGTCCTAGCTATGAGTGTAATAAAGATTCTATTTCTAAACGTTTCTCAAATGGTTCAAATGGCTCTGAGCACTATGTTACTTAATATCTGAGGTCATCAGTCCCCTAGAACTTAGAACTACTTAAACCTAACTAACCTAAGGACATCAAACACATCCATGCCCGAGGCAGGATTCGAACCTGCAACCGCAGCAGTCATGCGGTTCCAAACTGAAGCGCCTGGAACTGCTTGGCTACAATGGCTGGCTAAACGTTTCTCAGATGCTGGGGTTTCATACACAACCAAGGCAACCGATGGAAGTGGTTCACTGGCCTATTTCCACTATCAGTGAACACAAAAACAGGTGAATTTTTATTATGCATGGCTCTGCACACAATGCCCAGTTTACGACTACACTATGTAGACACATTCCTTTAGACCGTCGCCCCAGCCCAGGCTTCCACTGGCGCCACGGCAGGTAGTGTGGCATTGTTCTGCTGGAGACCTGTCTCGACGAGGGGCTGCCCTGTCTACCCTGTATGGCTGTGGACCTGTTCAGCAAGATTTACTATAGGATGGGCTCGCCGCCAGTTGCTTTCAACTCCCAACATGCCATTTCTACAAGCTAAGAATCATAAAAATTCCTTATGCTTTTTGGCCCTACCTAGCTCCATCAATGTCTGCTCAGGCTGTTAACTTTCTAGAGTCTAGCTCGAGGTGTGTCAGGTTGTAACGAAATTTTTAATAATTTTGGCATGCAAAAAATAGGTGAGAGAGTAACTTGTCCTCTCTCATATGATCAGACGTTGGCATACCTAAAATCATTGAGATGTTTTCAAACGTGGCCAGAACAGTGGTGCTACTTGGATATTACAGTTAGTCAGTGTCTGCTAATTATCGTTATATCCAGCATTCAAAGCTCGCGATATGTGTAACACTTCATAACACTTCTACATTTTAGGAACTAGACACACCTTCTGAATTACTCCACATGACGGATATAATTGAAGTAATAACTTATTTTTCAACAGGAGCGTCAGTTCACCCTTGACGCGTTTTTTGTCGAGTTGCTGCGCAGACATCTGGAGGAAGAGCAATAAAGCCGTGTTGCCACGTTGAGTGAAAATTCGGTCACTGTAGAGAACAGTAGATTTTGGTTTGAAAGAGTGTTTCTCGTTTTGTGATTACATTATGACTCACTCCAGAAGATGATACTACTTATTGCTCTGCTTCCGGGTGTTTTGAAGGGTGGTTGTTTCCATTCTGTGCATAATACTTCGACGACCGTCCCAACCATCTTCTTCAAGTACTGCCAGTTCTGTTTTTGCGTGGATTCCACAAATAGTCAGAAAACGTCGCAGAACCTGAAGAAGTTGACTTTGTCTGTCATTGAAGCATTATGCATAAAATAATAACAAAAGCTCGGTATAACTCTCGGAAACAAACCATTAACCAGCTGTGAAACGAAAATGTGAGAGTTCATGGGGTATTAGTTATTTGTTAGTATTACTAGTTGCTGAGACATGGACTGCCTTGTGTTGTTACCTGGAGGTTAGAAACAAGGGCAATATACTTTGTACCGATTCTGTACTCTGCAAAATTTATGATAAATGTAACACTTCATAACACTTGCAAATTGTAGGACTAACGCAACTTTTGAAGTACTCTGCCTGTCGGGTGTCATAAAACTAATAAGTTCATTTCCAACAGTAGAGTCTGTTCAACCTCGACGCGATCCCTATGGAGTTAGTACACAAAGGGCTGCAGTGAGAGGTAGAGTAAGTATGAGTGTAAATTCGATCACTGTAAAGAAAAATAGAATTTGGTTCCAAAATGGTATTTCTCGTTTTGTGGCCATGTTATCACTCACTTCAGAAAGAGATACTCCTTAATGCTTCTGAATGTTTTTCAGGATTGTTTGTCTCCATTCTATGCACAAATCTTCGTCGACCATCCCAGCTTTCTCCTTCAAGTGATGCAAGTTTGCCGTTATGTGTACTCATTTCTTGGACTCCAACCAGTCAGCAAACGTCGCACCATCTGAAAAAGACAGCTCCGTTGAGCGTTAAAATAGTTTGCATAAAATAGCAACAATTCGACGAAACCCCCGGAAGCACATCATTAAGTAATCTCACCGAGACAGCTTTAGGCTTCATGGTATGTTAGTTATTTGTTACTATTACTGGTTGACGAGACTTGGACTGACCAGTAATGTTACTTGAATATTAAAATAATTCACTGTACACTTAATATCGATAACTGTACCATGCAAAATTCGTGATAAATGTAGCACTTCGTACAGATGTACTTATCAAGATAGCACAGATTTCGAATTACTCCACATGTTAGATATCATAAAACTAATAACTTCTTTTTTAACAGGAGACTCAGTTCACTCTCGACGTTGCAAGGAAAGGAGAAATACTACGAGGGTAAGTCAATTATTATCCGCAAAGTAGCTATAAAATGTTATTGTAATCAAATAGGTAACTTATAAGAACATTATCTTTCGACATACTCTCCTTGCGTTTCAACGCACTTGGTCCATCGTTGTACAAACTTCTTGATGCCCTCATGAAAGAAGATTCTCGGTTGAGCTGCGAGCCAGTAATGCACCGCTTCTTTCACTGCTTCGTCCGAGGCAAATCGACGGCCCCTTAATGCCTGTTTGAGTGGACCAAACAAGTGTTAGTCAGAAGGGACTAGATCGGACTATATGGAGGATGATTTGAGTTTCTGAAGCGTTTCAGCAGTGTGGGCAGCAGTATGCGGACGGGCACTGTCGTGCAACAACACAACGTTGTTTGACAGCAATCCTCGGCGTTTGTTTCGAATTGCCTGGCAGTAAGCATCTCACACTGTAACGCACACTGTTTATTGTTGTGCCCTTTCCCCATAATGTTCCAGTACTGGACCCTGTGCGTCCCAAAAAACCGTAAGCATCAGTTTTCCTGCGGACGCTTGGGTCTTGAACTTTTTCTTGCACGGCGAATTTGGATATTTCCATTCCGTACTCTGCCGTTTACTCTCCGGCTCGTAATGATGGATCCATGTTTCGTAACCAGCAATAATCCTCTCTAAGAAGTTGTCCCCTTCGTTATCATAGCGATCCAAATGTTTTTGCAGATGCCTAAGCGCGTTTGTTTATGCACCTGTGTGAGTTGTTTTGGGACCCATATTGCACAAACTTTATGAAATCCACGTCTGTTGTGGATGCTTTCCTAGGCAGAACCGTGACTAATTTGAAGACGATGTACCAATTCGTCAATAGTTAATCGTCTGTCTAAGAGAATCATTTCACGTGAAGGCTCGATGGTTTCTTCATTTGTGGCGGTAAACGGTCGGCCGGCTCCTTCATCGTGGGTAACACTTGTGCGACCATTTCGGAATTTTTCCGTCCATTCCTGGACTCTCCGTTGTGGCAGAACACTGTTACCACACTGTACCGAAAGTTTTCGATGAATTTCGGCCCCTGATACGCCTTCCGACCACAAAAAACGGATCACTGAACGTTGCTCTTCTTTGGTGCAAATAGACAGCGAAGCAGCCATGATTAACAGCACAGCAGCGATAACGAAACTAACCTAGCAGCTTGAAAATTGCAAAGATATAACAACAAATAAACAAAGCATGCGTCCAACGTAAAACGACAGTACTACCAAAATAAACAAAAATATAACTAAATTGCGGATAATAATTGACTTACCCTCGTATATTGCTATGGTGAGTATAAATTCGTTCAGTACAGAAAAAAATAATTTTATGCATCAAAGTGAATTTCTCGTTTCATGACCACGTCATGACACCCTATAGAACAGAACGAGTTACTTGTCCGAAACTGCAACTGTGCGTTTTCAGTATCACTGAAATGCTATCAGTCTGGGTGTATCGCCAAGCCTACGAGTTTCTATGGTCGAACTCTAAATTTTTTATACTGAATCACGGATAGTAATCAGAATACGAAACGCTGTGTACAAGTTTTATACGATAATTTAAGGCTTGAAAAACATGCAATATGGTTTTGAGTTTCTGCTGAACACAACACCTAATTGGGGACAGTGTTTGGAACATAGTGAGTTAGAGGGAACTCTGTCCAAATCCCTATTCTGCTCTTCTTCTATAACAGTTGTGAATGCGTGAGCAGATCTACTTATTCCTGTTGCAAGAGTACAGTTTTTTGCTCTGTTATTGGTAGAGTCTACTTCAACTCGAGTATCAGCAGTACAATATGTTGTGTACGCTATCGCAGTACCGAGTGCGTTTCAGAAAACGTTTTCCCTTATCTCCTCCTGCTGATAAAACAGTTATCGAGTTTTTCGTACAGTTTCACGTTCAGCGTCCAACACATTTATTTTTTGTCATTTGGTTCCGTTCTCTGATGCCCTATCAATGTCTATTTTGCTGTCATATAATTATCCAAAAAGCCCTCTGAATTTCAACTGAACATTAGCAAAATGTGTTTTAAGAAATTTTACGCTTCTAGTATGGGAACGAAAACCAATACTCAAAACTCTCTCAGTTTCCTTATGCGTAGAACCAACTTCAGGACAGTGACGTATCTACTAGTCTCCCGAACCTCTTGCCATGGTTTTGCATCTCCACCTGCAATTCAACTATTTGGGCGAGGACACTTTCCGGGGTATGTCATCTTCTTCCGTTGTCTGCTGTCCTATTTCGCCCCATGACAATATTGGATTTCTCAGCGTCCAATATCCCGCACGGTAGCCAGTCCGTTGTGCGGCCGTCATGTAACTATTTGGTGGTAGCCCCCTGACATCACAGGGATCGCACTGCTGATGTCTGAGCTGTAAACTCCCCATGTATGCCAAGGAGTAGATGCCTGTCTTCCTGGGGCATCAGGAATCCCGGCAACGGCCATCATGCCAGGTGGCCTTTGCTGTGGCTTGGTGGCGCCCATGGGAAGAGCCCCAGATTGGAGTGGATGGCACCAGGGCGGATGACCCGCAATGAAGCGGACGAAGTCATCCCTTGCTGGTGACTGTACGGCGCCAGCAGTCTCTAAGAAGGGCAAGATCGAGTACAATGCTGACAGATATGACCCTAAATCGTTTCCCTCCCTCGCTACACCAAGGGAGGAACATAGGGCTACAGAAAGAAGAGAGCCATATTCGCCTCAGTATTTAGTCTTTAGCAGAATGAATGGGAACTCCTTACTGCCTATGAAGCTCCAGTTTTTTGTTGAACATCTTGAGGATAAGTTTGGGGAAGTGACAGTGCCGTCCAAGGTGAGAAGTGGTGCAGTCTTGATTCAAACAGCATCCCCAGCCCAATCCTGGTCGTTACTCGCTTGTGACTGGCTGGGTGATATTCCTGTTTCCGTCACTCCCCATAAAAGCTTCAACATGGTCCAGGGGATTATTTTCCATCGCGACCTCCTCTTGCAGTCTGACGACGATCTCCGCGCCAATCTAGAATGGTGGGGTGTTCATTTCATCTGGCGCGTTTACAGGGGACCCAAAGACAACAGGGCTGCTACCGGTGCCCTCATCTTGGTCTTTGAGGGTGATTCATTTGCCTGAAAAGGCTTAAAAGGTCTAGGTGATGGTTTACCACTGTGATGTTAAACCATACGCCCTCCCCCTATTTGGCCCTTTAAGTGCTGGTAATTCAGGCACATATCATCCCGCTGCACTTCCATCGCCACATGTCGAGACTGCGGACGTCCACTGCATCCAGATACTCCATGTGCGCCTCCTCCCACTTGTATCAACTGTGGAGAGCAGCACTCCTGCTCGCCAGACTGCACAGTATTCAAAAAGGAGCGGAAAATCATGGAGTACAAGACCCTGGAACGGTTGACTTACCAAGAGGCTAAATGTAAATTTGAACAATTACACCCAGTTCCATTGACGTCCAAATATGTTGCAGCTACATTACCATCGCCGTCACAAGTACCAGTCATACCACACTCTGTGCCACGAACAGTGGGCTCTCCAGGCTTCCAGAATACATCTGCCCTGTTGGTGGTAGGGGGAAAATCTCGTTCTGTTGCTCCCAAAGTACCTACTTTGGGAGCAAGGCCCCCCCAAATGCAGGGGACATCAGTCCCCTCCCACCAGCTGGAGAAGCAACATATTCCTCCGGCTCCTCTCATGCGCAAGGGGTCCCTTGGGACTCTCTCTCCCAAGGTCTCCACTAATGCCACAGCAGACACTCGCCAGTGGCTACAGGAGCCAAAGGCTGCTGGACGAAGAGCTTCACGGTCTTCCTCCATGCCTGAAGCTACCTTGGAGAAGCCCTCCCAGCAAGCTCCTAATGAGAAACGAGAGAGCAAGCAAACAAAGAAGTCTGCTAAAATAAAATAAAGGACCCTCCGGTGGACCTGAAGATGAGGTGGAGATCTTAGTGTCCCCTGAGGACCTGGATCACACTGATGCCTCATCCACAATAGGAATGGATACAAATACTCAATCGGTGGCAGCAGGTGACCCTGAGGGGTAACTGGCCTCCTTGCATTCTTCATGCCTTCCCCCTCACGATAACATCATCCTCCAGTGGAATTGCTGCGGTTTTTTCAACCACCTGGCTGGCTATGGCAATTGTTAAGCTTTACACCTGCTTTCTGCATTGCCCCCCAGGAAACCTGGTTCCTGGCAATTAGGACCCCTGCCCTCTACAGCTATAAGGGATATTACAAGAACTATAGCGACTATAATAGCGTCAGGTGGCGTTTGTATCTATGTACTTAATTCAGTATGCAATGAACCTGTGCCCCTTCAAACTCCTCTTGAAGCTGTGGCTGTCAGGAAATAACTGTCTGCAACGTATATCTTCCTCCATGTGATGCAATACCCATGAACGCATGGGCTGCACGGATTCAACAACTCCCTAAACCTTTCATACTTTTGGGAGATTTAGAGATGTCGAAACTTTTTTCTCTCAACTCGACCTTTGTCTCTTAAATACTGGGGCCTCCACACATTTCACTGTGGCTCATGGCACTTACTCGGCCATTGATTTATCCCTCTGCAGCCCAAGACTTCTCCCATCTGTTCACTAGAGACAGTGGACAGATGACTTGTGTGGTAGTGGCCACTTTCCCATCTTCCTGTCACACCCCCAGCGCTGTTTTCCCGGACGTCTACCAAGATAGGCTTTAAAGAAGGCAGACTGGGAAGCTTTCACCTCTGCTGTCACTTTTGAATCTCCCCCACACTGCGCCGTACATTTACTGGACCATTACTACGAAGCATGCTATAATTGTTACAATAGCTATAAACTAATAACTGTGCTTTGCGTCTATTATACAGTCGGAACAAAATCGATATAGCAATCGACCCTATATTACCCTGGGGTCTTACGATAATTTCGAGGTTTACTTTACATGTGCCAATTTAACCGACCACAACAAATGACGTTTCTAAATTTGAGATTTAAATTTGGCGCAGGTCACCCCAATCGCCTTCCCGCACACCACGGAGGGTCTGCACTTCAGCCCGTGCAGCTCTTCAGAGCCGCCACGACAGACGCTGCATGTGTGGGGGCACCGCTGTGAACGTGACCTCTGGAGAGGACCGTTTGGCTTCCAAACGCTGTGACTGCGATACCGTTGCCAGTACCACCTGAAACCGCAGTTGCCGATTCAATAAGTATTCGGACTAAGGGTATCATTTTGGAACAAGGAGGCGTTGTGGTAACACACGCGACTCGCATTATAGTTGACGGTAGTTAGAGTCGCTTTTCGACCATCAAGATATAGGTTTTCGATGATCAAGGACAACGCATGGATGGTTCCTTCGCAATAAAACTCTTGCGTTTTTCCTCCCCAGGGCGAGCTCCTTGTGTCATTACCTCTCCATCGATGGACGTCAGTCCCAAATATTTCCTACTTCTTTTTTTTATTTGAGTAAGAATTTGATTTGAGAAAAATTAAAAAAAGAAGCTATTGTCCTAATGGTATGCGAACACAAGCACTTCGGACCCACATGATCATTTTTCCAAAATTTGCGAAGTAAGTTTAACTGCAAAATCATTGACGCTATCGATAACCACTTACAAGAGTAGAGAGGTTACACAATTATCTGCATCCAAGGATAACAAAGTAGTCCCAGTAAGCTCGACACTTGCTCATTAGCTCAGTGAGCCACCTGTAATATAACCGTAAACTACACAGGAGCTAAGCCGTAATCGACGAAATCCTTGGATTGACCAACCGACTTTTTCCACTCTCGGCCAGCATCCATATGAACGTCTCTACAAAACTCAGCCTCTTTAAAGCCACAGTTATTCTAGCCATGTTGTATGGTTGCTCCGACTGGGGGCAGCCCTGAGCATCCAACATAAAACTACTGCAGGTTTTACGAACTCGATGCCTTTGGCTCATCCTTTGGGCACCCAGGTGGGACAGGGTCCACGACTTGTAGCAGGAACTCTACATGCTGACTGTCCCGGTATTTATCATCTACCACACACGCCAACTTATGAGCAAAGTGGACGCACTGAGGCCTTCGACAAGACAGTTGGACTACACTGAGGCAGTCGCCCTGCACACTGGCACCACATTCAGGTACCTCGATCCACCATGGAAGCGCCACAACAAAACATTAAATAAAGTAAAATGAAATCAACCCACGGCTCACATTGCCTCAATCTCCACCTCAGAGGGACTCGAGGACCTCTCCGAGCCCACAACCTTTCTTACGCACCCAGGAAATCCAGCCACCAAGGTGGTAGCATGTCAGCACACAACCACCCAAAAAAAATTGCCTTTCGGTCGGATTGTCGTGAGTCAGAGGTCAGTCAGTATTGACAGTATATACACAATTGACCTGGAGGCATTGACAGTGTGATGAGTTTTCCTCAGCCACCACTGTACTTGCTTCATGCAACGTTGTCGCGTGTTTCCGATAGTGGCCAAGTGTAATAATATCTATTTCACCAAAAGTAATAGTTATTTGGTAGATTTATGGGGAGTATGATATGAGTCAGACTGCGTAGCATGTTCATCTGGATCATCTAGAGGCTAGGATTTTGTCACCATCTGGAGTACTCCATGGTGTTCATGGCTGTACAAGTAACTACAACCTGAGAAAAAATTAATACAGTAATTCTATCTCAAAAACATAATAATGAAAAAGATAGGAATAGCTGAAGGATTTTAAGCTGTTTTGGTAAGCAATTATGACAACTTACTGTGTATGTCCCCAGGGATTTAATGTGAAATAATAGCAGAAGCACAAAATATGCGAAGGTGATGTAGTGAAGGTTTGTAGCATTGTAAATATGAAGATTTAACGGTTGTGACTTAAAACCAATAATGAGTTCAAGGTAATACTGTTACTATTCAGTGCCCCTGTGAACGATGACTTAACCAGCCACCCATCGCTGGTCGGCCCCAAAATGGTTCAAATGGCTCTGAGCACTATGGGACTTAACTTAGAAGGTCATCAGTCCCCTAGAACTTAGAACTACATGAACCTAACTAACCTAAGGACATCACACACATCCACGCTCGAGGCAGGATTCGAATCTGCGACCGTAGCGGTCGCGCGGTTCCAGACTACAGCGCCTAGAACCGCTCGGCCACCCCGGCCGGCGGTCGGCCCCATTTCGGTCGCAGACTTCGAGAACATCAACACTGACAAGGGAAACTCCCCATCGCACCCCTATCAGATTGAGTGGTAAGGTGGACCAGTGGACAGCCCGTCAAAAACTGAATACAGATGAAAACAGGGAGAAGGTGTACTGAACTGTGAAAAATAAAAAGCAAAATAGAAACAGTGAATAGTTCAAACTTAGCAAGTCTAATATTGAGGCCCGATGAACGGCCGTGGCGTCGTGGTTAAGTGGTCACGTTTGTTGGACAATAAGGCGTACGAGCCGGTTTCGAAACTCCCTCGTGTCCCTTTTTCGTTTCACAACTGCCCATTCGGTCATTGAAATGTTTGTTCTTTTTCTGTAGTCTTGGCAGTTGTTGTACCATACATTGATTATGGAACATGTGTCTTGTGGTAAGATTACGTTACCGTAGCAAGTAAACGTGATGAGTAGTGAGAGCAGGCGAGACATATTCGTCTCACAGAAATGAAAACGACAAATAAATGCCGGCCGGGGTGGCCGAGCGGTTCCAGGCGCTACAGTCTGGAACCCCGCGACCGCTACGGTCGCAGGTTCGAATACTCCCTCGGGCATGGATGTGTGTGATGTCCTTAGGTTAGTTGGGTTCAAGTAGTTCTAAGTTCTAGGGGACTGATGACTTCAGAAGTTAAGTCCCATAGTGCTCAGAGCCATTTGAACCATTTTTGACAAATAAATGGGTGTGAACTATGTTACACCAAAGAAATTCAAGAGTGAAGATTTCCAAAACGGAACGCAACTTCAATAATGTTGAAAACATATATAGAGAGAGAGCGCAGAGAAACAGTGTGAATGTGAAACTGTTGCTTTCATTTGTTGCAGCTTATGTGACAAACTATTATGTTTTCATCATTTCCTTGGGAGTGATCGCATTCACATTTATACGGACACCTACATCGCGCAAGGAGGCATATCTCACTCACTCACTAGTCGTACAAATTAGGAGCTTCGGTAAGACATTTCTATCATGTGACACACGTACTGTCACTAATGTCGTGTGTAACAAACCCGACGTGTTTTTCGATGGAGGATTCGGTTGAACTGTCGCTTTGTGATCAAACGTTTGCGGTTCCCATTCGAAAGCCATTTCCTTTCGGCTCCTTATAGAGTAGTTGTGCAGAATCAACTGTCATTATAGGTCCCTTCCTCACACCTCGCTGTTGCAAACGGACGTTACACCAAGACACAGAGACAAATTTGAATAAAGCGAACAGCGGAAAAAAATGGTACGAGAGAGGTTTGAACACGGTTCGCCGGGGTAAAAGTCTAAGGACGTACCCACGACGCTACTTCTAAGTGTCTTTCACTTCTTGTTGTTCAACCATTCACTGTTTCTATTTTGGTTTCTTTCACAGTCCGGCGCACTTTCTTTCTACGGTCGTGCTTGTTTGCGTTCAGTTTTCGACGAGCTGTCCACTAGGCCCTCTTACCACTAAATCCGAGGGGGGGGGGGGGGGGTGCTATGAGGAGTTTCCCTTCTGAGTAATAGGAAGACGAGAAGACGATAGCCTGCGTTCTGCGAGTAGACTTTTACAGAAGCCAACACAACACCGTTGATACTATTTGTTTGAATTTAAACCACATCTGATCTATGCTCACATATTCCGATTGGATGGTGTGGAGACTGTCTGTTAGCAAGTCATCAAGCGAATTTTTTCTGCTTTTTAAAATGTATGTACTTTGCATCTATTTTTGGTGGATTTGGATATTACAGTGTTCAGTCTCGCTACAACAACCTTCTGGTCACTAATCCCTGTGTCCGTCATGATGCTCCTTATTTGCTCAGGATTATGTAATGCTTAGAGATCAAATATGTTTCCGCAACCATTTTCACTTCGAGTGGTCTCCTGAACTAGTTCTACAAAATAATTTTCGGAGAATGCATTCAGAACGATTTTGGACGATTTCTGTCGCGTCTACACATCGAGCCGTCTTACTGCCTTGTTCTATACAAGCGATTGGCACGATACGTCAGTGGTAGAGGCCCACCTGCTAGCACTTGTACATCTTCCACAGCACTTCAAAGCAATCACTGTGTTCATTTGTGGGAGTGATACATATTTCGTCTGGCGAGCGTACACGGAATTCCACAAGGGGCCCAATTTCTTCAAAATTATGTGCGCCCAGAGGCGTATTCGACGCTACTACTTCGAGTGACTTGTCGTCCGTACTTGCATGGACTGCGTTTTTTTCGTGGGTACTTCATCGTGTGTTCCTATACTTTGCAAATGTGTAGAAGGTATGACCGGCCACGTAGCAGTTAGTGATCGGTTTACCTGCGAATTATCATTTGGAGTTATGGGTGTTTCCTGCGCTTGTGATTTGGTCGTGACCTCTTGATGCTATTATAAAGGACGTAGCCTTACTAGCATATGTGTCTAGCGAACCTTGTTTGTTAGTTGAAAACCATGTTCCATTTGGGAGTCCCTGCAAAGTCCAATGACTCGTAGGTATTGGGCCCTCATATGATTGGCAGTCCTAGAGTTCATACTCGTTCTAGGTTGCCATGCACGCATGATCAAAGAACGAAAACGTTGTAGTTGCCTTGTCCTTCCAAAGGAACCATCCTGGCATTGCGTCAGGCGATTTAGGGACATCACGGAAAACCTAAATCAGGATGGCCGGACGCGGCTTTGAACCGTCGTCTTCCCGAATGCGAGTCCAGTGTGCTAGCTACTGCTCCACTTTGCTCGGTCTCCCCTGTTCACTTCTTTTTTTTATATGTCCGGGCTACACTAAGAAACTGCTGTAGAGATTTTTGTAAAGTCTTGCAATTACTAGGACTGATACCTCGCCAGTATCGATATCGATAACAGGCAAAAATCATCGAGATTCTCGATTCTCGGCGTGGACGAGATATCCATATACATACAGGGCTATTACAAATGATTGAAGCGATTTCATAAATTCACTGTAGCTCCATTCATTGACATATGGTCGCGACACACTACATACACGTAGAAAAACTCATAAAATTTTGTTCGGCTGAAGCCGCACTTCAGGTTTCTGCCGCCAGAGCGCTCGAGAGCGCAGTGAGACAAAATAGCGACAGGAGCCGAGAAAGCATATGTCGTGCTTGAAATGCACTCACATCAGTCAGTCATAACAGTGCAACGACACTTCAGGTCGAAGTTCAACAAAGATCCACCAACTGCTAACTCCATTCGGCGATGGTATGCGCAGTTTAAAGCTTCTGGATGCCTCTGTAAGGGGAAATCAACGGGTCGGCCTGCAGTGAGCGAAGAAACGGTTGAACGCGTGCGGGCAAGTTTCACGCGTAGCCCGCGGAAGTCGACGAATAAAGCAAGCAGGGAGCTAAACGTACCACAGCCAACGGTTTGGAAAATCTTACGGAAAAGGCTAAAGCAGGAGCCTTACCGTTTACAATTGCTACAAGCCCTGACACCCGATGACAAAGTCAAACGCTTTGAATTTTCGGCGAGGTTGCAACAGCTCATGGAAGAGGATGCGTTCAGTGCGAAACTTGTTTTCAGTGATGAAGCAACATTTTTTCTTAATGGTGAAGTGAACAGACACAATGTGTGAATCTGGGCGGTAGAGAATCCTCACGCATTCGTGCAGCAAATTCGCAATTCACCAAAAGTTAACGTTTTTTGTGCAATCTCACGGTTTAAAGTTTACGGCCCCTTTTTCTTCTGCGAAAAAAACGTTACAGGACACGTGTATCTGGACATGCTGGAAAATTGGCTCATGCCACAAATGGAGACCGACAGCGCCGACTTCATCTTTCAACAGGATGGTGCTCCACCGCACTCCCATCATGATGTTCGGCATTTCTTAAACAGGAGATTGGAAAACCGATGGATCGGTCGTGGTGGAGATCATGATCAGCAATTCATGTCATGGCCTCCACGCTCTCCCGACTTAACCCCATGCGATTTCTTTCTGTGGGGTTATGTGAAAGATTTAGTATTTAAGCCTCCTCTACCAAGAAACGTGCCAGAACTGCGAGCTCGCATCAACGATGCTTTAGAACTCATTGATGGGGACATGCTGCGCCGAGTGTGGGAGGAACTTGATTATCGGCTTGATGTCTGCCGAATCACTAAAGGGGCACATATCGAACATTTGTGAATGCCTAAAAAAACTTTTTGAGTTTTTATATGTGTGTGCAAAGCATTGTGAAAATATCTCAAATAATAAAGTTATTGTAGAGCTGTGAAATCGCTTCAATCATTTGTAATAACCCTGTAATTAAGTCTGTATGGTACTCTCAGTACACGTGTCCAACTCGCGCTTGCCCAATTTTTATTGTTCTTGCAAATGAAGTGGTCACAAGGTTATTTTAGAAGACAGCGTCAGCCGTGGATATGCTGTGTACGTCTTTAATGCTGTGATTTTTATTGCCTTCAGCATCCTCTTCTCGTTGATCACTACTGATGTTACCACTATTCATGGCAGTTTCCCATCCCGAGCATAAGGTGATACTCCAAAACTGTGTCTGCTCTTCTGCCCTCTTTCGACAAGACCGTTGGCGGAGTGAGAATGACTTCGTACACCGGAACTCGACAGGCAGCCATATCTGATGATTTTTATTCTAAGTAGTAGAGCAGATCGAACGTGAGACCCCGGACATTTGGATTAGATGCTAACCTGGGGACCACGATGCCTCTACTCCAAAGTTATGAGAGAGTAATAGAAGTCAAAAGCATAATGTTGGCAGGTAATCTCAGTGGAAATACTATTAAAAGTAGAAACAATTAGCCACCATTTAAGGTAATTCCTCTGACCTTTAAAAGCTTTCAGTGAAAGCAGAAAGAACTATACCTAATGTATTGTCCTAGCTTCAATAGAAAAGTGCTACGTACTAAACTGAATAGAAATTATGAAAACATTAAATTTATGTTACTTTTTTAGTTTAATAATGGAACTTATTAGTTTGATAATTTATAAATTGTTTCACTTTCCATCGGAAAAAATTAGAACAGGATTGCATTGAAACTTCCTGGCAGACTAAAACTGTGTGCCCGACCGAGACTCGAACTCGGGACCTTTGCCTTTCGCGGGCAAGTGCTCTACCAACTGAGCTACCGAAGCACGACTCACGCCCGGTACTCACAGCTTTACTTCTGCCAGTATCTCGTCCCCTACCTTCCAAACTTTGCAGAAGTTCTCCTGCGAACCTTGCAGAACTAGCACTCCCGAAAGAAAGGATATAGCGGAGACATGGCTTAGCCACAGCCTGGGGGATGTTCCCAGAATGAGATTTTCACTCTGCAGCGGAGTGTGCGCTTATATGAAACTTCCTGGTGAAAATCTCATTCTGGAAACATCCCCCAGGCTGTGGCTAAGCCATGTCTCCGCTATATCCTTTCTTTCGGGAGTGCTAGTTCTGCAAGGTTCGCAGGAGAACTTCTGCAAAGTTTGGAAGGTAGGGGACGAGATACTGGCAGAAGTAAAGCTGTGAGTACCGGGCGTGCGTCGTGCTTCGGTAGCTCAGTTGGTAGAGCACTTGCCCGCGAAAGGCAAAGGTCCCGAGTTCGAGTCTCGGTCGGGCACACAGTTTTAATCTGCCAGGAAGTTTCATATCAGCGCACACTCCGCTGCAGAGTGAAAATCTCATTCAGGATTGCATTGTTTGCTGGAGTAAATCTTTTACCTGTCTTATCAGCACAAAAGCTAACATAAGTTACGTGAAAACGGCGTGAGTCTGCAGGAGTAGCTATGTCTCATAAGTTATTTTACCTTGTCATTACCATCTAATAGCTGAAAGTTAATGTCTGACGCATATAGTCCTTCCTACAACAAAAATACAATTTTTGAAATGTTAAATAAATTGATAAGCAACCCAACCTCTTATGGAGCAGGTGAAATATTAGTGCTCTACACACCCCTTAAACGTGTGAGAGCAGAAAGATCAAGAAGTCCCATTTCCTGATCCTTTTACGACTGCATACGCTATGGAATGTCACCGAGTATGAGGGCGACATGGTTGTGACGAGTCATTAGATGTTTGTTTGTCTGTCTGTGTATGCAGTGTTAATATTTCGGTAATCATAAGCGCATAATTTTCGTTCGGCAGATTTTTACTGGTATAGTAATCTCTTAGTTTAACCATTCCTGGGCGCGGCTTCCCCGTCGGAGGTTCGAGTCCTCCCTCGGGCATGTATGTGTGTTGTCCTTAGCGTAAGTTAGTTTAAGTTAGATTAAGTAGTGTGTAAGTCTTGGGACCGATGACCTCAGCAGTTTGGTACCATAGGAACTTATCACAAAAATTTAACTATTCCTGGTGTCAGCGCCAGTATATACTTCTTTTTTTTTCTTTTTTGAGTCATCAGTGTTCAGACTGGTTTGATGCAGCCCGCCACGAATTCCTCTCCTGCAGGAACCTCTTCATCTCAGTGTAGCATTTGCAACCTACGTCCTCAATTATTTGCAGGATGTATTCCATTCTCTGCCTTCCTCTACAGTCTTTGCGCTCTACAGCTCCCTCTTGTACCATGGAAGTCATTCCATGATGTCTTAACAGATGTCCTATCTTCCTGTCCCTTCTTCTTGTCAGTGTTTTCCACTTATTCCTTTCCCCACCGATTCTGCACAGGACCTCCCAATTCCTTAATTTATCAGTCCACCTAGTTCTCAACATCGCCTATAGCACCACACGTCAAACGCTTCGATACTCTTCTGTTTCGGTTTTCTTAAAGTCCATATTTCACTACCTTATAATGCTGTGCTCCAAATGTATATTCTCAGAAATTTCTTCCTCAAATTAAGGCCTATGTTTGATACTAGCAGACTTCTATCGACATGGAATGCCCTTTTTGACACTGCTAACTGCTTTTGATGTTTTCCTTGCTCCATCTGTCATTGGTTATTTTGCTACCTAGGAACTACAATTTCTTAACTTCATCTGCTTCGTGACCTTTAATCCTGATGTTAAGTTTCTCGCTGTTCCGTTTCTGCTACTTCTCATTAATTTCGTTTTTCTTCGATTTTCTGTACTCTTTAGACTGTTCATTCCATTCAGCAGATCATGTACCTCTTCTTCACTTCCACTCAGGATAGTAGTGTCATCAACGAATGGTATCATCGATATCCTTTCACCTTGAATTTTAATTCCATTCCGGAACCATTCTTTTATTTCCATCATTGCTTCTTCGATGTACAGATTGAATAGTAGGGCGAAAGACTACATCCTTGTCCTCCCCTAGCTTACCCCAACTTTTCTCTGAATTTCGATGATCTCACACCACTTTATATATACTGTTTTATATACACCTACTGTATATTGTTTTAAATATTGCAGCGGCGTCACTATTTTTGGATGTCACTGTGGAAAATGGCAACTCAGCCACAGCAGTTGAAGAAGCAACAAGCAGCTCGCAGGCGCCTAGGCGTCGACACGCCTGTTGCAGCAGCAGGGTTACCTACAAAGCGCGAGACGAGCAAGGCTAAGCACCACAATCCTGACGACGCAGCAGGAAGGCGGGGTTTTTGTGGTACATGTCGAGCAGTTTTTTCTACATATCAAGCCACAGTTTTATTATCCTGTATGCGATTGGAAGCAGTACACTGACACAACTAATGAGCTTCTAGCCAGTATGAATACCTGTCAATCCTAACAGAGGTATTCACAGTCCATCAGCAAATGCCAGGCGCTCGACCGAACTGGATCAACGAGTAGCCACCACGAGTCTGTGCCTGTGCCATTTCCAATCCATTTTCTGGCACCAAGTCCTCCCCCTGAATTAGGCGTTTTTCTGCTAGTGAACCTGCTCGAGGCTCACTCCAGCAGCAGCCAGATTCCTACCCTGGTGATTGGGGGGGGGGGGGGGGCAGATACGAGAGCAGTTCAATAAGTAATGCAACACATTTTTTTTCTCGGCCAATTTTGGTTGAAAAAACCGGAAATTTCTTGTGGAATATTTTCAAACATTCCCGCTTCGTCTCGTATAGTTTCATTGACTTCCGACAGGTGGCAGTGCTGTACGGAGCTGTTAAAATGGCGTCTGTAACGGATGTGCGTTGCAAACTACGGGCAGTGATCGAGTTTCTTTTGGCGGAAAACCAGGGCATTTCAGATATTCATAGGCGCTTGCAGAATGTCTACGGTGATCTGGCAGTGGACAAAAGCACGGTGAGTCGTTGGGCAAAGCGTGTGTCATCATCACCGCAAGGTCAAGCAAGACTGTCTGATCTCCCGCGTGCAGGCCGGCCGTGCACAGCTGTGACTCCTGCAATGGCGGAGCGTGCGAACACACTCGTTCGAGATGATCGACAGATCACCATCAAACAACTCAGTGCTCAACTTGACATCTCTGTTGGTAGTGCTGTCACAATTGTTCACCAGTTGGGATATTCAAAGGTTTGTTCCCGCTGGGTCCCTCGTTGTCTAACCGACCACCATAAAGAGCAAAGCAGAACCATCTGTGCGGATTTGCTTGCTCGTCATGTGGCTGAGGGTGACAATTTCTTGTCAAAGATTGTTACAGGCGATGAAACATGGGTTCATCACTTCGAACCTGAAACAAAACGGCAATCAATGGAGTGGCGCCACACCCACTCCCCTACCAAGAAAAAGTTTAAAGCCATACCCTCAGCCGGTAAAGTCATGGTTACAGTCTTCTGGGACGCTGAAGGGGTTATTCTGTTCGATGTCCTTCCCCATGGTCAAACGATCAACTCTGAAGTGTATTGTGCTACTCTTCAGAAATTGAAGAAACGACTTCAGCGTGTTCGTAGGCACAAAAATCTGAACGAACTTCTCCTTCTTCATGACAACGCAAGAACTCACACAAGTCTTCGCACCCGAGAGGAGCTCACAAAACTTCAGTGGACTGTTCTTCCTCATGCACCCTACAGCCCCGATCTCGCACCGTCGGATTTCCATATGTTTGGTCCAATGAAGGACGCAATCCGTGGGAGGCACTACGCGGATGATGAAGAAGTTATTGATGCAGTACGACGTTGGCTCCGACATCGACCAGTGGAATGGTACCGTGCAGGCATACAGGCCCTCATTTCAAGGTGGCGTAAGGCCGTAGCATTGAATGGAGATTACGTTGAAAAATAGTGTCGTGTAGCTAAAAGATTGGGGAATAACCTGGTGTATTTCAATGCTGAATAAAACAACCCCTGTTTCAGAAAAAAAATGTGTTGCATTACTTATTGAACTGCCCTCGTAGATCCTGGTGCCACTCGCAGCAGCGATCCCCCCCCCCCGCAAGAAATTCAGCAGGCTGCTGTGCTCCTGGCACTTATTCTAGCAAGCGGCCACACTGTTACTAACTGGCGCGTGCGCCACTGAGTGCGTTCCTGGGCGTCTCCATTCATGGGCGTTGACGTCGCGGCCAGCCTTCCAGCAGACAGCTGGCCGCAGCCTTGCGACGAGGGTCATCCACACTATTTACTAAAGGGGCCATGGTCGCCATGTTGCATTCCTACAAGTGCAGTAGCGTGAATCTCAATAAACTGTTTGGGTTTCTCATACTTTTTCATGAGCTACCAACAGTCTGCATCCTCACCACGGCCCACCGCCACAAACCAACCCTGCACAGTGGTGGCCATTCACCCTGCGCCACTGTAATTGATGTCAGGAGACTCGAACTCCACGCAGCACGACATCGCGGCCACAGCTCGCAGTGTCATCACACAGCGGGGCCAATTAATAAACTGTTTGTTTCTACTTTCATGTTCAGAGGAGATGGGGTCAAGGCGAGACTGTCATACTTAAAGATCACAGTAGTGGAGCCATTAGAAGCGGCTGACGTGTCACAAATTCATGCCAATACCAGAGAGCAGTGTTTGCAACCCATACGGTGTTTCCCACTGTAATTTGCTGGGGCACACAGTACCGTGTACAGAGTCTGTGGCCATATTGTGTTTTACTTGTCACCAATATGGTCACATAGCTAGGCAATGCACTGAATTGTACATGTGCGGGGAGGGAGAGGAGTTATTGCATCCTGTGTCTTACAACGACGTTCAGGAGGTCGAGCGGTAATGACACGTTCGTGGGCGTGCAGGTCTGACACTGAATGATAAAACGGAAATTACATTAAATAAAGCGAACATATTTCAATGTAAGGGATACAAGGGGCGCTCCAAGGCAAGCAGTTGTCAGGCGTAAGATAGACTAGGAGGACAAACAACTAAAGAAGTGGGCAACGGAACGGGAGGTGGTTCATGTTAACCCTCGCAGTACCAAGGGGGCGGGAGGTGTACTTTATGCCCACCTTTTGAATATACTGATATCTACTCAGGTACTGCTTTTTTTAAAGTTTTGTAAAAAATAGTTATTGTCTTTAATGAAGTCTTCTTCCAGATTCTATGATTGTTTTACGTTTTTCGTTCAAGCTTAATCGGAAAATTTATGTTTAAACGAGGTGGTCATAAAGTCTCCCCCCTCCTCGCCTCCTCCTTGATAGTAGATGCGACTTCCCACAACGGGCCGGCCGCTGTGGCCGAGCGGTTCTAGGTGGTTCAGTCCGGAACTGCGCTGCTGCTACGGTCGCAGGTTCGAATCCTGCCGCGGGCATGGATGTGTGTGATGTCCTTAGGTTAGTTAGGTTTAAGTAGTTCTAAGTCTAGGGGACTGATGACCTCAGATGTTAAGTTCCATAGTGCTTAGAGCCATTTTTTCCCACAACGGTCGTCTAACTCCGAAAATAATAGCATTATGTGAGCTTAGAACACATGGACATTATATTTCTCTGGGTTGACAGAAACAATGGTCTCAAAAATGATTCATTTCCCTTTGGTTCTTTATTGTTTCCTGTTCAGTGGCATTTAGACCAGTGTTAGATACAACTGTGATTGAAAATGTATCGACAGTCACTTGCTGACAGATTTTGGAAGAATCTACAGATTCTCAAATTGAATTAGATGAAACTGACGATGCTGACATAGTTGCTCACAACGTACCAGGTACTGTGAAACTACCTTATTTCTTATACACAGTAGGAAGTGCAGTGTTCCATTTAACTCAGAAGTTATTTCCTAACACCACTTAGAGTAAACTTCCTTATGAACAGGTTGTAGATTCGCTAAATAACTTATGATCAACAAGTGAATGTGGTAGCAGCTAGGTATTAATTCTTTAATTGTAAAAAACGGTCAGAAACTTATCGCGAGTGAGTAACAGATTTGCAGGTCATGACAAGGAAATGCAAATTGAAATGTGCTTGTGATGGTTCAAATGGCTCTGAGCACTATGGGACTTAACTTCTGAGGTCATCAGTCCCCTAGAACTTAGAACTACTTAAACCTAACTAACCTAAGGACATCACACACATCCATGCCCGAGGCAGGATTCGAACCTGCGACCGTAGCGGTCGCGCGGTTCCAGACTGTAGCGCCTAGAACCGCTCGGCCACTCTGGCCGGCTTTGTATAATCTCTGTGTAGCATAGGTCATGAAGATCAGAGACAATGCTTTGATTGAACCAGCTCTCCTGTTTCGTTTCGTCTAGCGGTAGGCCTCTATGGTAGTGCTGTCTTATAATTAATCTAAGTTTTATCTGAGGAGGAGGATATTAGTGTTTAACGTCCCATCGACAACGAGGTCATTAGAGACGGAGCGCAAGCTCGGGTGAGGGAAGGATGGGGAAGGAAATCGGCCGTGCCCTTTCAAAGGAACCATCCCGGCATTTGCCTGAAGCGATTTAGGGAAATCACGGAAAACCTAAATCAGGATGGCCGGAGACGGGATTGAACCGTCGTCCTCCCGACATAAGTTTTATCTGAATTTTGAAAAATATAACAGAAATTGTCATTAGAAAGTGTGTATTATTGACTTAGTTGTCACCTCTCATGATTGTAACCATTAATTATAATTAACAAAGTTTTTACAGAACTTCGCCGTACAGGGAGCTCATCTCCCTTAGCAGGATTTAGTCGGCCATTACGCTGACTGTATTATTTAATTAAAATATCATGTCATAATGTTAAATGTAAATGCGAGAGACTTCTCAATTTTGATCTTTCATTAATTTCAAAGTTAAAAATAGTGAAAATAGATTTGGTTTATTAATATTTAGAATACTGAGTGAGTTCAGTATGTTTCATTTTGGCCGCCTAACGGCAGACGAGATTCTCTCCAGTTTTGCCTTGCAAATAATGAAAAGGAAATATTGAAAAGCATTACATTCCGCAATATCTCAGTTAATCTTTGTGTAATTTGGTACATAAATAACCAGTAGCCCATTAGACTCATATTAATAATTACAGTTTGCGTAAGAATACGCATACTTTCTTTTCTAAATAGCAGCGCTCACGCAAACTATTTATTAGAAGGCGGTGAGTCGCGCTCTGTGTTTAAAAAATATTATATCGTACGTACTTCGGGGCAGCCGATGTCCTTACGAGTGTTATCGCGATATAAGTTAATTAAAAGTCGCATGCTAGCCCACAATATTTAAAGCCACCCCAACCTAAATCATAAAATACGTAATTATAAAAATAAAAAATATACACTTATACCGTGATACTGTCCATGAGATCCTCTGGGCGTGGCAACGGATAAGTGTCAAATACAGTTTTGGGGAGCAAAACCAGTGGAGTAGCACACTGACTTGCTTGTCCGGGCGCAATAGCGCCGCTATCTTGCAATTCTTTAAGTCCTGCAGCGACTTTGTCCCGTAATGCAATGGAAACAGTTCTGGCCTGGCAAAATTTCGGTTGAGCATTGTCTTTCATGGTAACATGTACAACAAAATTGTTAGCTTTGCCTAAACCTTTAGAAAAATTCATTTAGCAAGCCAGCTACACTGTCTTGTGTGTGGAATGCAGACACTGACAACACATTGCCCTGAATGTTGTTGTTGTTGTTGTGGTCTTCAGTCCTGAGACTGGTTTGATGCAGCTCTCCATGCTACTCTATCCTGTGCAAGCTTCTTCATCTCCCAGTACCTACTGCAGCCTACGTCCTTCTGAATCTGCTTAGTGTATTCATCTCTTGGTCTCCCTCTATGATTTTTACCCCCCACGCTGCCTACTAAATTGGTGATCCCTTTATGCCTCAGAATATGCCCTACCAACCGATCCCTTCTTCTAGTGAAGTTGTGCCACAAATTTCTCTTCTCCCCAATTCTATTCAGCACCTCCTCATTAGTTATGTGATCTACCCATCTAATCTTCAGCATTCTTCTGTAGCACCACAATTCGAAAGCTTCTATTCTCTTCTTGTCTAAACTATTTATCGTCCACGTTTCACTTCCATACGTGGCTACACTCCATACAAATACTTTCAGAAACGACTTCCTGACATTTAAATCTATACTCGATGTTAACAAATTTTTCTTCTTCATAAACGCTTTCCTTGCCATTGCCAGTCTACATTTTATATCCTCTCTACTTCGACCATCGTCGGTTATTTTGCTCCCCAAATAGCAAAACTCCTTTACTATTTTAAGTGTCTCATTTCCTAATCTAATTCCCTCAGCATCACCCGACTTAATTCGACTACATTCCACTATCCTCAGCAGTTAAGTCCCATAGCGCTCAGAGCCATTTGAACCAAAAACGGTGTTTTGTTAATCACATCGATATTTGTGTTTTGATAAAAATAACTACGTTCTTTGCTATTTGTTATACATCGCGCAAACGTACACAGTCTTGAAATAATTTACAATCCACACGTCTCGTACCAAAAACTTCCTTTCCCTTTCTCCAAATGTCCATTTATGTGACATACTGTCACAACAGATTAGGCTCTGAACGCTACTTTTCAAAAATTGATTTGCACGACGTGCATCTTCAAATACCACTAGATAAAGAATCTCAGCCGGCCGCGGTGGCCGAGCAGTTCTAGGAGCTTCAGTCCGGAACCAGGTGACTGCTGCGGTCGCAGGTTCGAATCCTGCCTCGGGCATGGATGTGTGTGATGTCCTTAGGTTAGTTAGGTTTAAGTAGTTCTAAGTTCTAGGGGACTGATAGCCTCAAATGTTAAGTCCCATGTTGCTCAGAGCCATTTGAACCATTTGAAGAATCTCAAACCGAGTGTGTGGTGAACACTCATTTGGGCTTGTTTAAATATTTGCGTTCGCTTTTTGGCACTGCTTCCGTACCCGCCATTTCCAACGGTATTTGGCACAGCTGACTGCCCAAGTGCCCAGGTGTTTAAACTATTTGGACCATATCGTAGTACGAGGTCGTACACCTGAAGAACATATTGCAAATTTGTGTGTTTTGTTTCGTGTGTTATCTGATGCAGGACTCAAGTGTAGACTGGACAAGTGTGCTTTTTTTTAAACCTGAGTTGCAGTATCTTAGTCATGTCATAAACAGTCAAGGTTGCATCCTCTTCAGTCGCATTTGTTAGACATACGAAATTTGCCTAAAAATGGTTCAAATGGCTCTAAGCACTATGGGACTTAACAGCTGAGGTCATCAGTCCCCTAAACTTAGAACTACTTAAACCTAACTAACCTAAGGACATCACACACACCCATTCCCGAGGCAGGATTCGAACCTGCGACCCTAGCAGCAGCGCGGCTCCGGACTGGAGCGCCTAGAACCGCACGACCACCGCGGCGAAATTTGCTAGTTCCTCACAATGTCACAGAATTTCAGTCAGTCTTAGGGAAAATGCACTAATATATTTTGTTCATACCGAATGCTGCCCAAATAGCGACTCGATTGCAAGAATGTCCCCTTTGTTTGGACGGATGAGTGCCAAGTAGCTTTTCAAAGTCTTAAAGGTGTATTGCTCAGTGATCGATGCTTAGTCCACTTTCATCCTGAAAAACCAGTTGTACTGTAAGTTGGAGCTTCCTCTTACGGAATCGCTGCAGTGCTTTCGCACAAAATTGATGATAAAGACAGGGCTATTGCTTTCGCATCAAAAGTGTTATCCAAAGCTCAGTGTAGCTATTCCCAAATTGAGAAAGAGGCTTTGGCTATTGTGTATGGTGTCAGCAAATTCCACCACTGTTTGTATGGCAGAAAATTCTACTTAGTAACTGATCAGAAGCCTTTGCAGTCATTGTCTCATATGCCGAAACCGGTTCCTGTACGAACTGCCCCAAAACTGTAAAGATGGGCTTTTTTGTTGTCTCAATACCAGTACGAGATTGTGTATTGTCCGACAGCTCAACATGGAAATGCGGACGCACTCTCACGTCTTCCGAATGGCCCTGATACAGACTTTGACGCTTCTGCTGCATCTTGTTGTCACATCGATGCTCAGGATTCTGAATTGCTTCAATCTTTTCTGCTGAACTACAGAAAAATTGCACGGGCCGCGGAAGCTGATTCTGATTTGAACATTTTGCTAACGTACATTCGCCGGCCGAGGTGGCCGAGCGGTTCTAGGCGCTTCAGTCTGGGACCGCGCGACCGCTACTGTCGCAGGTTCGAATCCTGCCTCGGGCATGGATGTGTGTGATGTCCTTAGGTTAGTTAGGTTTAAGTAGTTCTAAGTTCTAGAGGACTGATGACCTCAGATGTTAAGTCCCCTAGTGCTCAGAGCCATTTGAACCGCTTTGAACTAACGTACATTCGCATATCTTGGCCTCGTTCCTTGCATAGCGTAAAGAACTCTGTACTGTGCCGATACTTTGCACGTCGGCGTAGCCTCGCTGTACAGAAAGGAGTGATTCTTGTTCAGAATGACAGTAGACAGTCACGTGTGTTGATCCCCAAAGCTTTGCAATAAGAAGTGTTGCAGTTACTTCACCGAGGACGCTGGGGGATTGTTCGTACAAAACAGTTAGCGCGTCGACACTGTACTTGGCGGGGTATGGATGCCCAAATAGAACAGATGACGTCACAGTGTCACGCATGTGGGGAAAATTTTTCCGTTGCGCCACAAAAATTCTCTGCTTGGCCTAAGTCGCAATCACCATGGCAACGTGTGCAGTAGACTTTTTGGGACCGTTTTGGGACACACGTTGGTTGCTTGAGGTAGACTTTTATAGGAAGTTTCCTTTTGCTGTGCCATTGAACTCGACGACATCACGTAGCACAATTCAGGTGTTGTCCTCTATTTTTTTGCTTCGAAGGTTTACCTGAAGCCATAGTGTCAGACAACGGCCCTCAGTTCACGTCAAATGAATTTGAAACATTCTGTGAACGCAATGGCATACGGCATGTCACTAGTGCACCGTTCCATCCACGGTCAAACGGCGAAGCAGAACGTTTTGTCAGAACCTTCAAGCAGCAGATAGCCAAGCTTCGCTCCGCACACACCAGGAATCAAGCATTGCAGTTGTTTCTCGTCTCCTATCGTTCGCACCAACGAGATGGACCATCGCCGACGGAACTGCTTCACGGCCGCCGCCTTCGGACACTGCTTCACCCTCCAAAGTATGCGGCGCCGAAGTAAGGCCGCAAGTATCGCTTCGCGCTGCATGATATTGTCTTTTACAGGGTTTTCAGCGGCAGCAGACGGTGGGCGCGAGGCGAGATCGTCCGTCGACTTGGCGTTTGCATGTATCTTATATCAGGTCCAGATGGCTTGCAGCGCCGACAGCAAAATGAACTTCGCCTCTGTCACGTGCACGATGATCTTTCAGTCGCTCTTCCCCCAGATTCGCGGATCCCGAGGACAGCGTGAGCACAGCAGCCGCTAGAGGGTGTCATCACGACGCAGTGGGACGGTCCCATGGAGGCGGAGCCTGCGATTCCTCCACCTCCTGCCGGCCGGTGTGGCCGAGCGGTTCTAGGCGCTACAGTCTGGAACCGCGCGTCCGCTACGGTCGCAGGTTCGAATCCTGCCTCGGGCATGGATGAGTGTGATGTCCTTAGGTTAGTTAGGTTTAAGTAGTTCTAAGTTCTAGGGGACTGATGCTCTCAGAAGTTATGTCCCATAGTGCTCAGAGCCATCCTCCACCTCCTCTCGTCCTACCGATGGAGCTGGATCCGCCCACACTGCAGCAGTCGCCGCCTTCTTCATCTGGTTCCTGGCAGCTGGAGGTGGACGCGTACCCTTCTGATCGTTTCCCGGGGGATGTTTCCGCCAAATGAAGGCCGGATGGCGGGGTACGACCGGAAGCTTGACGTTCCCTGGAGCCGCAGCCTTCCGGCACTGCGTCCCAATTCCTGCCTGCCGCGCCGTTCTTGCGCTCCTACACGACGACAGTCGGTCGCCTTTTTTTGGGGGTGGGGAGAGGAATGTTCCGGCGTAACGACAAGGGCCGCCACGAAGATCAAGAACGATACAGCAGAGAAGGCTGTAAGACATCAGCCAATAGCACGCTGACTAGGACCTCACCACAACAGGAACGACATCTACAAGAAGAGAATAAAAGCGATGCGCCGCCTAGCCTCGGCCGCTCTAGATGAGCCATGACTTGTGAACAGTATGGAAATTGCATACATTGAACGACATTGATTGTTTGCATGTCGCCAGTTGCTTGCGATCCATCTTTGTAAAGACGCCAGGTTAAGTATTGTCAATCTACATTATTGTAATAACAACCATTAATGTGAATTGCTTGAATTGTTGTTTAGCTATTCGATAAAGCAGCATCCTAGGCACCCTACATTACACGAGTGGGTAAGATCTCACAGGTAACAAATTGTACTGTATTAGGTTATATGTAGTAGACAATGTAGTTTCATTAGTTTCCGGTGTACTTAAAAGTATGATGACTGTGGTAGCAGTAATCAAAGTGAGAAATGCACACCCTGCTTTTACCTTATAGGTAACACGCTACAATGTAAGAAACAAAGTGAACAACAAATAAAATGACTGGTTGCGAGTAGGACTTGCGGCCTGAGGGCTCTGTACAGTCTTAATTGTGTATAAAGATAGTCCTTCAACCCGGGTATCGAAAATCTGGACGAGTTTTGTCTGCTACCGACGTTGATACTTACAAGATATCGGTCCTGGGAATTCCGAGATTTTCTAGAACGTTTTAATTGAAAGTTTGAAGTCAGATAACTAATCGCACATTTTTTCGTATGAGATAATTACAAATTAATACTTTTCGGATTTTTTCCTTTGCTTGTACTATGAAACCTACCCTCTTACCAAATTTAATGCATCCAGGCCAACGAAAGTACCCTACGGGTTTTGATGAGCGACTTCGCCAGTATCAAAATATGTGACGTAAGCGGGCGTATCTTTTGATTGAATTGATTTTGAATCTTAAGTGTTTTACACCGCCAAGAGACCATAGACCTTACCATGTGACATAAATTTCAGCTTTATACGTCTATCCGTTGCTGATAAAAAGCGGGCTTAACAGACCGGCGGACATACAGACAGTTGCGTAAAAAAAAAAAAAAAGAAAAAAGTATGATACAATTACGAATTTACAGTTTTCGGACTTTTTTCTTTTGGTTGTATTGCCTTACTGCGAAACTTTTCTTCTTACCAAATTGAATGATTGTAGGCCAACGGATGTACCCTACACATTTTGATGAGTGATTTTGCAAGTATCAAAATATGTGGCCATAAAAGGCCGTTTCCTTTGACTGCATTGGCTTAAAAGCTTCAGTTTTGTATACAACTAAGGGACTAAAGCTCTTAGTATCTGACATGAATGTCAACTTGATACCTCAACACATTCCTGAGGAAAAGGGTTTCTGACAGGCTCACGGACAGATAGACAAGAAAGTTATCTCATAAGGCTTCGGTTTTAACAGACTGAGCACGGAACCCTAAAAAGGATACAAACTGTCAGACAGGACAATTTCAATTTCATTTCTCCGTTACAATGATTATATTCTGACTGAAGGCTATGAGTACACGTAAAGTAAATCAAGCCGTTGCTGCATAGACTTCGCGTTGGATATGATATTGCTTTTTATCACTTATCAGTCCTTGAGATATGGCAACATAACGCAGAGGAGGGGCAAAGGTCCCTGTATCTCGTTTGAGCAATTATATCTAACGGAAGGCCGAAGGTACCTGAATCCTGTTTGATCTCAATTCCCAGATTACCGGTGCGCGTTATTGTCGACCTAAGTTATCTCATCCTGCTCAAATATAATGACACATTTCCCGGCACATTTACGTAAACAATGAATCATAATACGTGTTCTGATTTAGTACTCCTTGCGGCATACCAAGCAGCAATGCGATACACTGACAATGTATTCACTGGCAGAGAATATAATGACCTGCAGGACTCTCTCTCTATCTCTCTCTCTCTCTCTCTCTCTCTCTCTCTCTCTGTGTGTGTGTGAGTGTGTGTGTTTTCTCTACTCAACTGTGGGCACTGAGTGCGCATGGCACAATTCCGTTGTTCACGAAGATCCATTCACATGTAAATGAGCTTGTTTTAACAAGAACGCTGTTTTCCCGGTCACTCCCGATAACGCTTGATCGCTAACGCATCGTATTACGGTGGCGTACGAGCGGGAGGTAGTCTGAATCCTGATGGTGGGAGAATTATCGCCCCCCCCCCCCAAATAAAGCTGCTTGAAACTGATTTCGAAATGAAGACACTCACATACTCATGTATTATTTCTCAGATCAACAACCTTATTTTCAATACATGCTAATCGTACCAGAATGAAAGGCATCGTTAAGAATGTTGTTTAACTGGCTTCTAACAATGCCTACCGATTTTGCGCTAGAAATAGTTATTTGTGGAAAATTTTAACAAAAAAGACTTTATTATCATAGACAAAAGGGTGTCATGGATGCCTAGCTTCATATCTGTATTTTACGAAGGCAAACTATTAACCACGAATAAGAGACCCCCTTTACATATTTTTATCTTATTAAAAACACAATTTTATTTGTCTTCAAGTACTTATGCCAAACAATGATATTATTTAAAACTATAAAAGTGCGAAAGCTTTGCACAGGTTCCCTGTTTACAATTAATGCTCAGCTGGTTGACACCAGGAAAACTGTTGTAACACCATCTATCCAAGCTTACCTTTTCAATTGACAAAAAGACAGTGCCGGCCGGAGTGGCCGAGCGGTTCTAGGCGCTACAGTCTGGAACTACGCGACCGCTACGGTCGCACGTCCGAATCCTGCCTCGGGCAGGATGTGTGTGATGTCCTTAGGTTAGTTAGGTTTAAGTAGTTCTAAGTCCTAGGGGACTGATGACCTCAGAAGTTCAGTCCCATAGTTCTCAGAGCCATTTGAGCCATTTGAAAGACAGTGCCTATTAAAATTGCATTTGCGATCACTGTAAACAGGCTGCATGGACAAATGCATCATGGAGTAGGATTGTACTTACTAAATCCTATCTTTTCTTTTCTCATGGACAACTGTACATAGCCTTTTCAATGGAAACTAAACCAACTAACTTCGTTGTATATCTGAAAGAAATGAAAAGGAAAAAAAATACACGAAGATTACACTCTTACATCAGACATTGTTTACAATGAGGCATTCTAATGCTGTGTAAGGAATACCATTCAAAATTATGTGAACGGAAAAGTATGTACAAGAATTTATCGTACATTTATGTTTGTTATTTCAAGCAATTTGGGTCATTTTTGAAAATGTTTTCTCTTCTTTATCGCAACAACTAGTTGTTCCAAATACTTTCATTATTTAATTTAGAGCTACAAAAGTGTGGAAGTTTCACAAAGGTGTACTGGTAAGTTGTTATTCTACACAACGATAGTATATCAGCTGATATTTCCGATCTCTTCAGTTAAATCGAAGAAGAAATAAAAATATATTTAAAATGGTTCAAATGGCTCTGAGCACTATGGGACTTAACTTCTAAGGTCATCAGTCCCCTAGAACTTAGAACTACTTAAACCTAACTAACCTAAGGACATCACACAGATCCATGCCTGAGGCAGGATTCGACCCTGCGACCGTAGCGGTCGCGCGGTTCCAGACTGTAGCGCATAGAACCGCTCGGCCACCCGGCCGGCAAAAATATATTTAAATTATGTACTGTAATGATGTACGAGGGCAGTTCAATAAGTAATGCAACCCCTTTTTTTTGTCGGCCAATTTTGGTTGAAAAAACCGGAAATTTCTTGTGGAGTATTTTCAAACATTCCCGCTTCGTCTCGTTTAGTTTCATTGACTTCCGACAGGTGGCAGCGCTGTACGGAGCTGTTAAAATGGCGTCTGTAACGGATGTGCGTTGCAAACAACGGGCAGTGATCGAGTTTCTTTTGGCGGAAAACCAGGGCATCTCAGATATTCATAGGCGCTTGCAGAATGTCTAAGGTGATCTGGCAGTGGACAAAAGCATGGTGAGTCGTTGGGCAAAGCGTGTGTCATCATCGCCGCAAGGTCAAGCAAGGCTGTCTGATCTCCCGCGTGCGGGCCGGCCGTGCACAGCTGTGACTCCTGCAATGGCGGAGCATGCGAACACACTCGCTCAAGATGATCGACGGATCACCATCAAACAACTCAGTGCTCAACTTGACATCTCTGTTGGTAGTGCTGTCACAATTGTTCACCAGTTGGGATATTCAAAGGTTTGTTCCTGCTGGGTCCCTCGTTGTCTAACCGAACACCATAAAGAGCAAAGGAGAACCATCGTTGCGGAATTGCTTGTTCGTCATGTGGCTGAGGGTGACAATTTCTTGTCAAAGATTGTTACAGGCGATGAAACATGGGTTAATCACTTCGAAGCTGAAACAAAACGGCAATCAATGGAGTGGCGCCACACCCACTCCCCTACCAAGAAAAAGTTTAAAGCCATACCCTCAGCCGGTAAAGTCATGGTTACAGTCTTCTGGGACGCTGAAGGGGTTATTCTGTTCCATGTCCTTCCCCATGGTCAAACGATCAACTCTGAAGTGTATTGTGCTACTCTTCAGAAATTGAAGAAACGACTTCAGCGTGAAACTTCCTGGCAGATTAAAACTGTGTGCCCGACCGAGACTCGAACTCGGGACCTTTGCCTTTCGCGGGCAAGTGCTCTACCAACTGAGCTACCGAAGCACGACTCACGTCCGGTACTCACAGCTTTACTTCTACCAGTACCTCGTCTCCTACCTTCCAAACTTTACAGAAGCTCTCCTGCGAGACATGCAGAACTAGCACTCCTGAAAGAAAGGATATTGCGGAGACATGGCTTAGCCACAGCCTGGGGGATGTTTCCAGAATGAGATTTTCACTCTGCAGCGGAGTGTGCGCTGATATGAAACTTCCTGGCAGATTAAAACTGCTAGTTCTGCATGTCTCGCAGGAGAGCTTCTGTAAAGTTTGGAAGGTAGGAGACGAGGTACTGGTAGAAGTAAAGCTGTGAGTACCGGACGTGAGTCGTGCTTCGGTAGCTCAGTTGGTAGAGCACTTGCCCGCGAAAGGCAAAGGTCCCGAGTTCGAGTCTCGGTCGGGCACACAGTTTTAATCTGCCAGGAAGTTTCATATCAGCGCACACTCCGCTGCAGAGTGAAAATCTCATTCTGGACTTCAGCGTGTTCGTAGGCACAAAAATCAGAACGAATTTCTCCTTCTTCAGGACAACGCAAGACCTCACACAAGTCTTCGCACCCGAGAGGAGCTCACAAAACTTCAGTGGACTGTTCTTCCTCATGCACCCTACAGCCCCGATCTCGCACCGTCGGATTTCCATATGTTTGGCCCAATGAAGGACGCAATCCGTGGGACGCACTACGCAGATGATGAAGAAGTTATTGATGGAGTACGACGTTGGCTCCGACTTCGACCAGTGGAATGGTACCGTGCAGGCATACAGGCCCTCATTTCAAGGTGGCGTAAGGCCGTAGCATTGAATGGAGATTACGTTGAAAAATAGTGTTGTGTAGCTAAAAGATTGGGGAATAACCTGGTGTATTTCAATGCTGAATAAAACAACCCCTGTTTCAGAAAAAAAATGTGTTGCATTACTTATTGAACTGCCCTCGTATATGATTGTTAAGTATGGAGCTAATGCATCAGCATACTCCGAAAGGAACCTAATTAGTATACAGTCCGGACCGGAAGACTTGCTTTTATAAAGTGATTTGAGTTGCTTCACTACTCCGAGGATATTTACTCCCACGTTACTCATGTTGCCAGCTGTTCTCGATTCGAATTCTGGAATATTTACTTCATCTTCTTTTGTGAAGGAATTTCGGCAGGTTGTGTTTAGTAAATCTGCTTTGCCAGCACTGTCTTCGATAGTATCTCCATTGTTATCGCGCGCAGAAGGCATTGGTTGTTTCTTGCCGCTAACATACTTCACATACGACCAGAATCTCTTTGGATTTCCTGCCAGGTTTCGAGACAAAGTTTCATTGTGGAAACTGTTATAGGCGTCTCGCATTGAACTCCGCGCTAAGTTTCGAGCTTCTGTAAACGATCGCCAATCTTGGGGATTTTGCGTCTGTTTAAATTTGGCATGTTTTGTTTCGTTGTTTCTGCAACAGTGCTCTAACACGTTTTGTGTACCAAGGAGGGTCAGCTCCATCGTTTGTTAGTTTATTTGGTATAAATCTATCAATTGCTGCCGATGCTATTTCTTTGAATTTAAGCCACATCTGGTTTACAGTTATATTATTAATTTGGAATGAGTGGAGATTGTCTCTCAGGAAGGCGTCAAGTGAATTTTTATCTGCTTTTTTGAATAGGTATATTTTTCGCTTATTTTTCGAGGATTTGGGAATTACAGTATTCAGTCTCGCTACGACAACCCTGTGTTCACTAATCCCTATATCGGTTTTGATGCTGGTTATTAACTCAGGATTATTTGTTGCTAAGAGGTCAAGTGTGTTTTCACAACCGTTTACTATGAACTAATTGCTCAAAATAAACTACTGGCCATTAATATTGCTACACCACGAAGATGACGTGCTACAGACGCGAAATTAAACCGACAGGAAGAAGATGCTATGATATGCAAATGATTAGCTTTTCAGAGCATTCACACAGGGTTGCCGCCGGTGGCGACACCTACAACGTGCTGACATGAGGAAAGCTTCCAACCGATTTCTCATACACAAACAGCAGTTGACCGGCGTTGCCTGGTGAAACGTTGTTGTGATGCCTCGTGTAAGGAGGAAAAATGCGTACCATCACGTTTCCGACTTTGATAAAAGTCAGATTGTAGCCTATAACGATTGCGGTTTATCGTATCGGGACATTGCTGCTCGCGTTGGTCGAGATCCAATAATTGTTAGCAGAATATGGAATCGGTGGGTTCAGAAGGGTAATACGGAACGCCGTACTGGATCCCAACGGCCTCGTATCAGTAGCAGTCGAGATGACAGGCATCTTATCCGCATGGCTGTAGCGGATCGTGCAGCCATGTCTCGATATCTGAGTCAACGGATGGGGACGTTTGGAAGACAACAACTATCTGCACGAACGGTTCGACGACGTTTGCAGCAGCATGGGCTGTCAGCTCGGAGACCATGGCTGCGGTTACCCTTGACGCTGCATCACAGACAGGAGCGCCTGCAGTGGTGTACTCGACGACGAACCTGGGTGCACGAATAGCAAAATGTCATTTATTCGGATGAATCCAGGTTCTGTTTACAGCATCATGATGGTCGCATCCGTGTTTGGCGACATTGCGGTGAACGCACATTGGAAGCGTGTATTCGTCATCGCCATACTGGCGTATCACCCGGCGTGATGGTATGAGGTGCCATTGGTTACACGTCTCGGTCACCTCTTGTTCGCATTGACGGCACTTTGAACAGTGGACGTTACATGTCAGATGTGTTACGACCCATGGCTCTAACCTTCATTCGATCAGTGCGAAACCCTACATTTCAGCAGGATAATGCACGACCGCCTGTTGCAGGTCCTGCACGGGCCTTTCTGGATACAGAAAATGCTCGACTGCTGCCCTGACCAGCACATTCTCCAGATCTCTCACCAATTGAAAACGTCTGGTCAATGGTGGCCGAGCAACTGGCTCGTCACAATACGCCAGTCACTACTCTTGATGAACAGTTGTATCGTGTTGAAGCTGCATGGGCAGCCGTACCTGTACACGCCATCCAAGCTCTGTTTCACTCAATGCCCAGGCGTATCAATGCCGTTATTACGGCCAGAGGTGGTTGTTCTGGGTACTGATTTCTCAGGCTCTATGCACCCAAATTGCGTGAAAATGTAATCACATGTCAGTTCTAGTATAATATATTTGTCCAATGAATACCCGCTTATCATCTGCATTTCTTCTTGGTGTAGCAATTTTAATGGCCAGTAGTGTAATTTTCAGAGAATGCGTTTAGCACAATTTTGAATGATATTTTATGCGTACCTCCGGAATTAAACATGTATTTTCGCCAACGTATCGAGGGTAAATTAAAATCACCATCAACTATTATCGTATGATTCGGGCACTTGTTTGAAATCAAACTCAAGTTTTCTTTGAATGTTTCAGCAACTGTATCATCTGAACTGGGAGGTCGGTAAAAGGATCCAATTATTATTTTATTCCGGTTGCCAACAATGACCTCTGCCCATACTAACTCACAGGAAGTATCTACTTCAATTTCGCGACAAGTTAAACAACTTCTAACAGCAACAAACACGCCACCGCCAACCGCGTTTAGCCTATCTTTTCGGAACACCGTTAGGTTCTTCGCAAAAATTTCGGCTGAGCTGATATCCGGCTTTAGCCAGCTTTCAGTGCCTAATCAGTACTTTCTATTAGCGCTTGGAGCTCTGGTATTTTCCCAACACAGCTACGACAATTTACAACCGTTTCACCAATGGTTCCTGTATTTATGTTATTCCTGTGTTCAGCCTGCACCCTTTGTTACTGAAGCCCATCTTGTGTTTTCCCGAGACCCTCTAACCTAAAAAACCACCCAGTCCACGCCACACAGCCCCTACTACCCATGTAGCCGTCTCCTGCGTATAGTGGACACCTGACCTATTCAGCGGAACCCGAAACCCAATCACCCTTTGGCGCAAGTCGAGGAATCTGCAGCCTACACGGTCGCAGAACCGTCTGAACCTCTGATTCAGACACTCCACTCGGCTCTGTACCAGAGGTTCGCAATTGGTCCTGTCGACTATGCTGCAAATGGTCAGCTCTGCTTTCATCTTGCAAACAAGACTGGCAGCCTTTACCACTTCTGTTAGCTGCTCGAAACCAGAGAGAATCTCTTCTGATCCATAGCTGCAGTGGCTGGGCACTACTGTTGTGGGCCGGCCGTGGGGATCCAACGGATGTCCAGCGCGTCTGAGTCCTCCGATCGGTCCTCACCGGTGGCCAACCCAGTTACTGCTCATACTGAGGCTGCCCCTCACCTGTGGTCGAGTGGGAGGTCGCCCCGGGGCACCCTGTGCTTTTCATGGCATCTGGGAGGACCCTTTCCACATCTGGAATGACTAAACCCGGTATGCACACAGAGTGCAGATTGGTTTTCTTACCGTCCTTGTCAGCCAAGTCCCTAAGGGGTCCCATAACGCGGCTAACATTGGAGCTCCCAACTACCAATAATCCCTCCCTCTGAGATTGCCCGGATCTTGCAGGCTGAGTGGTTTCCTCTGAAATAGGACAGGCAACAGCATCCGGCTCAGCGACAGTATCACCACAGACAGCACCTGGAAACTGTTTGTCAGACAAACTGGGGAGGCCTTACGTGCGGCCGCCTGGGAAGTCTTTCGCCGCCTGCTTCGTCCCGGGGCGACCTCCCACTCGACCACAGGTGAGGGGCAGCCTCAGTACGAGCAGTAACTGGGTTGGCCACCGGTGAGGACCGATCGGAGGACTCTGACGCGCTGGACATCCGTTGGATCCCCACGGCCGGCCCACAACAGTAGTGCCCAGCCACTGCAGCTTCAAGCTGTGTAACTGAAGCCATCACAGCCTGAAGCTGAGAGCGAAGTGTCACCAACTCGGCTCGCATCCGCACACAACAATCGTAGTCCCTGTCCATACCGAAGACTGTGGAAAACTGAACTATGCAGATAAACGGACTATCAGCACGTGCTGCGCAACTCTAATGTAGACCCTGACGAAAACGCACGAACTGTGTCTAGTAATGTAATGGCTCTGAGCACTATGGGATTTAACATCTATGGTCATCAGTCCCCTAGAACTTAGAACTACTTAAACCTAACTAACCTAGGGACATCACACAACACCCAGTCATCACGAGGCAGAGAAAATCCCTGACCCTGCTGGGAATCGAACCCGGGAACCCGAGCGCGGGAGAACTGTGTCTAGTAATACGCAGATATTCAAGAACCTAACTACCGAAGCACTCAGGTGAAACTAAATAATTTGTGCCTGATAAGAAACTTGTAATATATCACAAAATCGGTTTACTTTCTGAGGCAAACGAAAACGCGAGAACTGTGGCTATTAGATTTTAAATTTACACGCAGAAACTCAATAAACTAAACTATTAAAGCATACAGATGATATAATAAAATTCGCTCCTGGTTAGGAACTCGTAAATGTCACAAAAGCGGTTTACTTTTCTGTTGCTGCGACTGTCGCGGTTGGCTACTGCTGCATTGTACTACTGAAGCAGCTGTATATTGTACAACATGTACATAATGCAACGAGTAGTGTAGTAGTGTGGCAGTATGGATTAAATACACTGAAGCTTGAATAAGCATTGTATCCATTGCTTTGAACTGGATCACATGACATATATGAACCTATATACAAGCAGTTTCACAAATATGAGAAAGTTCAAATGTCAAAGAGTAAATATGTTTCCGTAATCTACATAGTATTAGACAAGTTAATAACTATTTTGTACTACACACTGCCTAAAGAAGCTGTGAGCGTGTGGTTGATCTGAGATTCTGTTATTCTGTGCAGCGGATTAATCTGAGATGTACCCTTTACCCTGTGGCTCCTGCAAGATGCAATTTCCACCCCCACACTACTACAGAAGTCAGACAGACGCTCCTAACGTTCTAAAGAGAAATGCCAAAAAACTTTCAGCAATAAATATCTTCTGGAGTCGTCCGCTGTAAGGAAATGACACAAAAATTCACAAAATTTCTTACGTAACTAGTGGGATACTTGGGTACTGGAGTAGTTAGAGTAAGAAAAACATGAAACTAACGAAAGTTATTATTTATTTTGCAAAAATTCTGAGAAATCACAATTCCACTTTTAGTTATGAATTGAATAAGTTATATCCTGGTTCTTTTCGGAATGTGAAGTTACCTCTCAAAGATAGGATTCGCTAATGAAATTTCTATACAAAGTTTAAGATGGTTGTTGACTTGGCAGAATGGCTGAGAGGCGCGCGTACTCAACTTGAATAATTATCCATTAGAATGTTGCTAGGTACGGTCGAGGCTGTCACGTGTGAAATGCAGTGAAAGGTACTGTTGTGGAGGAAATATGGGGATCGCAATAGCTGTAGCGCACAATACCGTGAGCTGCGATGACTGCTGTCTGCGCCGCTTGCTGCTGACAAATAAGATAACTCTCCTTCTATCTGGATTGACCTTCGCCAATCAAACTCTCCCTATGCCTTGATGAAGTCAAGGATTCCTATTCGCCCCTAGTCCAACTATTGGCGTGGTACACTGGTGAGATAATCAATCCACCGCAATGCCACTCAAAAATTCGCTCGCAGGCGTTTAGCTATAACTCTGTCCGTTCACACCGCACAATAAGTGTGTTGGCCAACACAGTGAACAACGCTTAATTGCAAGGACTCAATATAGAGAGTCGCACTTTGATTTGCTCTTGAGAGAGGTGCTCTCCTAGTGAAGTACTGAGGAGAGACTTGTTCCTCGCTCCAAGAGTGACAACGGAACGGCGTCTCTCCACGCCAGACGTGAAGGGGTATATCTTTCGGTCTCTTCCATTACTCCTTCAGCTCAAGGCGACAGAAATATCGTCTACCAATCAGCATTGCTCTTCTAAAACGGGAGAATGACGTTTTGTTTAAGGCGACAAATCCAGAAATCCGTAGCATTGGCGTTTGGCGTTTGCTGTCTCCCTGTAAAAATCTCTGAAACTGCGTGCTATGTGTAAAGAATGCGTAGACTGGCCGCTCCCACACAATGTAGCGGAAATTGCTTTTAAGCCGAACACTGGGTCGTTCCTTCTTTCCCTTGGGCACACGCTGTCTGCTCCACGAGCGGTCACCGGCCGACATAGATGGGTTGCGACCGGCCTCCTGGCGTGCGGTTGCTTCTCTCGAACTAAAAGCTCCTATGACCGTCGTGTCTGGAATGTATGTGTGTACACCAACCGAGTATTTCAGCCACAGTGCGCACTTGCGATTTATTAGTTATTTGCATATCGTTTACATAAATTCATACAACATTGACTTTATCTTATCGAGTTTGGGTTCGAATGAAGCGTCTTGATGTGCGGAATATGATTGTGAGGGCGGAATATGTAAGCAATGAAGGTCAGGAGACACAACGTCTTACAAAGACTACATTCTTTCTCAGGGGCCTAGCTTTTTCCTTACCAAATTTCATCGAAATCGGTTCAAATGGTTAGTAATTATAAATTTCAATATAATACATGAGCGGCAGTTTTTCATACATACATCCTGAACTATGTGCCATACAGCGATATAATTTTGCAGGTACATTCAAGTGGTACATGTGAACGCTGTCTGTAAAATGGTGTCGTGAATACAGTTAGTAAAAAAGTAGTAAAATTAACGTCAGGCAGTTGTACTGTATGAACACCGAAAATGTAGTAAGTGATAAACTTTTTTTATCATTTTGTGGGGTTGTAAGCGAGAGAAAGATTCGTAAAGGTTTGAAACTACGTGTAAAGTTTGTTGCAAATCACTACGTGCTCTCGTGAATAAAATGTGGGCATTTGCGAGTCGTGTGGCCTACTCTTCTATTTCACCTCACCCCCACTCCTTCTATAAGTAGATTGTTCTTACCACCACGGCGATTATTTCCAGGCAATAAGTAATGTGCGTAGCAAATTTGGTTGAAATCGGTCCAGTGGTTTCGGAGGAGATGTGGAACATACAAATATTTTTGTAATATGAATAGATATTTTTTCCGTTATCCGAAACACAACCTATACGGTGCCTTAAGTTATTCTCAAGTTACCTGCGAAAACCCGTGAAAATTCGTGTAGTTTTGGATATTAGCGTGTTCAAAGACAGTCATTCACGGTGATATTAGAGATTTATTATTAGTGTAGATAATTACCACAGAATGATGTAATTTCACGGAATGTATCGAGAATATACCCGGTGATGTTTTATTAAATGTGATCATGTCCGAAAGAGCACGCTACGATTTATTAAAATGCAGTCTTGTTCAGCTTTTACTTCTTATTCTATGAGCAGTAAAATATTAAAGAAAAACTGGTGAACGGCTAAGAAAAATGGTTCAAGTGGCTCTGAGCACTATCAGACTCAACTTCTGAGGTGATCAGTTCCCTAGAACTTAGAACTACTTAAATCTAACTAACCTAAGGACATCACACACATCCATGCCCGAGGCAGGATTCGAACCTGCGACCGTAGCGGTCGCCCAGTTCCAGAAAAAAATGGTTCAAATGGCTCTGAGCACTATGGGACTTAACTTCTAAGGTCATCAGTCCCCTAGAACTTAGAACTACTTAAACCTAACTAACCTAAGGACATCACACACCCATGCCCGAGGCAGGATTCGAACCTGCGACCGTAGCGGCCGCGCGGTTCCAGACTGTAGCGCCTTTAACCGCTTGGCCACCACGGCCGGCCCAGTTCCAGAATGTAGCGCCTAGAACCGCTCGGCCACCATGGCCGGCGAACAGCTGAGAAACTTTATTCTCATAAACATGGTTTAAACTTAAATAAACAAAAAAATTGTTTTGTGCTTCTCTTAGATGCACAGATTTTAGTTTCAATCTGATCTTACTGACATAGAAATATGCCGAGCTGTTGATTCACAGCAAAGCTTCAAAGCCAAGTGCGCACTTCAGCAGATGACGTAAATGTCCAGTTACATACATTCCTTATTTCCCATCAAAGTATTAATCTAATTTACAAAGAGGAATATAATGAATATTAAACGGTTACTGAATGACTGGGAAAAGACCACAATTGGGAAAAACTGTTTCTTCTTTCTTTCTTTTGCTTTCGCCATAGTCCTACAGCGATCGCAGGATCGTTGTGGTTACAACGGATTTGGCAATGCTAGTTTTAGGGATGGCCACCCTGTTCCCCCCCAGGACGGAATCAGTGTACCCCAACTGTCTGCGTCTAGTGTAAATCGTGAAATAGTGCGGACATGTTTCAAATGTCTGCAGCACGTGTAACTGAGGCGGAACGTGGGGACCAGCCCGGTATTCACCTAGCGGGATGTGGAAAACCGCCTAAAAACCACATCCAGGCTGGCCGGCACACCAGCCCTCGTCGGTAATCCGCAGGGCGGATTCGATCCAGGGCCGGCGCGGCTACCCGAGTCCAGGAAGAAGCGCGTTAGCGCTCTCGGCTACCCTGGGAAAAACTGTTTTAAAAATCTGTTGTACGCTACAATGGGAAATGAATGTTCCAGGCTGGTGCCGATCATCGCATTCTTGGGTGTGGAGTCCGCGGGAGATTGATGTCGGTGTGGCTCTAAATGTACGAAAGGCGCTACACTCTCAAATAGCCCCAGATTTCTCAACAATTAAGACAAAAATGGAAAAACAATACAGGCAGTCGTTGTACTGTATCCATTCCAGACAGACTTGTTTATAGTCGCACTAGGGTAGCGCTATCGCTGTTTCATTAATTATTCAAACTGTGATGAAAGTTACTTCCACAAGGCGCAGTGTCTGTAATACTACTGGAAGAAAATATCGTGCATTTGAATCAGGTGTTAATGGTTTATTTTGCCGAGTGAACTTATATGGAAGTGTCACTCCATGAAGCTACAACAAACATTTATTCCACGGAACTGCTAATTTTAAATTAATTGTTTTGTTAGCGGCGTCGGTATAGCGGAACGTTTTAGACACAACCCGCTCCTAATCTAGGGCCCTAGAGCCCAGTTATGATTTTTATACCGGATAACGCCGTTTTCCTAGGAGATATTTAACTAGGACCCTTAGAGCGGCGCTCCCTGTGAGGGAAATTGTTAAAAAGAAGGTACGTTAATGCAGAACTGTAGCGCTCAGAAGGCACTGAAATGCGAACCGCTACGACCTTCTCTCTCGGGCCAAGCTTTTCATCTCAGAGGATCACTTGCACCGAACACCCCCAGTTATTTATTGGATATGTTCCAATTTCCATCTTGCCCTACGATTTGTATTCTCTACACCTCCTTGTGGTGCCATGGAAGTTATTATTATCCTGTCTTTTCCTGTTGTCAGTATTCTCCGTATGCTTATTTCCTCATCTATTCTGCAGAGAACATTGTAAGTTGTTACCTTACCAGTCCGTCTAACTTTCAATACCCTTCTACAGCACTGCATCTTAAACCCATCCATTCTCTTTTTCACACGTTTGCCCACAGACCTCGATTTGCTTACATAAAATACTGTACTCCAAACGTCCATTCTCAGAAATTTCTTATAATTAAGACCGATGTTTAATACAAGTAGACTTCTTTTGGCCAGAAATGGCCTATTTTCCCGAGTTTGCCTGCTTTTCACGTTCTCCTTGCTTAGCTCGTCACCGATTATTTTGCTTCTAAGGCAGCAGAATTCCTTCGTCTTTCTTCGGTTTACTCACTGGACCATTATTCAATTCAACAGATAGACCGCTATTATAATTCTTCAGTTTCATCGAGATCAGTGTCCGCCTTTATGGCTGTGTGGTTGCCGGCACGATAGCACAGTGTGATCAGAGGGCTGGCTGCTCTCTGTAATAATAATAATAATAATAATAAACTAACTGAAATAGTCAGCGATGAATTTGAAGGGGTGTTGTGTGACGTCTGCCCAGACCAAATGACGGGAACAATGACAAACAAAATGAAGACAAAAATGTGTTCAGCATGGCTGAATGCCATGCGAGGTTTCTGCTTAGATTCCCGGCTGAATTGGAGATTTTCTCCGGTCGGGGAATGGTTATTGTGTTGTTCTCATCATCACCCATACGCAAGTAGCCTAAATGGCGCCAAATGAAAAAGACTTGCACTAGGCTGCCAAACTTCCCAATAACGGACTCCTGGCAAAAGTATGTCATATGCACATTTAATTTCATTGAGGAGAGCCGTGTCATCAGCGAATCTGATGTCACTTTGCCCTGAATTTTAATCCTACAGCTGGACCTCATACTGCGCCACTCTACAGACACAACCACTCTCGTAGAAACAACAAAACGATTAGACACGACACAGGCCAACTGACACGAAAAGGAGAGCAACATCGTGCAGGAGAAATCATCAACTCAGTTTCGCTCAGTCTTACTCAAGAAGCACAACACAAGAATCTGAAACGTTGACTATATTGTGGTAGTACGTCACTCGATTTCACAGTTACGACTATGCCTAAGATAACCAGCGGGTAGAACTTTTGTATTGGAAATATCGTCTGTCCTGATCATAGCGTAGACACTTTTACTTGGATGTTGAAATTCTTGCGATACAGCCCACACTACGTACCACTACGAAGATGTTGTGCGCAACAAAATTTCCACAGGTATTATTTGTGGTTTTACGGGGGAGTGGTAGCTACTGGAATATGATAATAATGGTATTAATAACGCGTCTGACTATCAAAAGATCTGCAAGATTCGTACGAATAACTACCACCAAAGACGATCTCAGCTTCAGTGGAAAATTTTATGCACTGTAGTATACGTTGGATAAAAAATTAGATCCTTGGCCTCACCTTCCACAGCCAAAAATTAAATCTTCCGGTGTGCAACTCTATTATACGACAATTCACCCCTCTAAGCAATGGTGTAACAAAAAAGTTGAGTTTTTTCTAACATACGAGCTAGATAATACCTAAAAAACATCTTTGCCATTCAAAGCTACAACCAAATTGCGTAGAATCAGCTAATTGCTGTGTGCTTGTCTGAACTTTTAAATAATATTTATTTTATGTTGCACTTTCAGTGGTGTAATTTACTCTCCTGTTTACTTGACGATATTAATTAGAATGAACTTCTGTACGTAGCAACCATGCTACAGCGATGTCGTTGCATAACGTGAATACCAACGTATTAATTAGTTAAAATTCTCTCCATCTTAGCAATAAATAATTATCTTTCTTTCAGGAATTAATCATCTTTCCCTTTAATTGAAATTCTAGAGATAATTTGTCACCTTTTTAACATTAGAAGTATTTATCGCTTTGGAAATTAACAAATCTGAACTAATATTCCTATTTCTTTGGGAATTAATATCTTTGCTTTTTACAACGTTGCAGACTTTTCTTCATCTAGTGTTTCACTTCCTTTCACCACTTTACGATATTTGCACATTATTAGTTTGCTGCAAAATTAAACTTTACTTTTGAAATACCCTTGAATATTAAATGTGGGACAAATGAGACTCGGAACACTATTTCTATATTTAAAACAGAAAAAGAATGAAATGTCATGCGGCTAAGGCCTCCCATCGGGTAGACCGGCTGCCTGGTGCAAGTCCTCCTAGTTGACGCCACTTCGGCGAGTTGCGTGTCGATGAGGATGAAATGATGACGAAGACAAGACAACACCCAGTCCTCGAGTGGAGAAAATCTCCGACCCAGCTGGGAATATCGACCACAGGCCCCTCGCATGTCACTCTGCAGCACTGACCACTCAGCTATGGAGGCGGACTAAAACAGAAACTTTTCTGCCTTTATTTTCTAGTTTCTTTCATATATAGGTACAAGTCAGCTTTGGACTGCTGGTCAATCAAACAAACCCCTCTAAGCGGAAAAGAAAAAAAAAATTAAACAAAAAAAAAACAAAACAGGATGTCTCTGTCACTTTTAAACTGCTTGATCTTTGTAATAGACACAAAACTACTGCCACTTCAGGCGTTGAATTTCCGCGAACCCACTACTACTGAAATTATTTAAAACACAGCACTCGCACGATAGGAGAGACATCAGCGTGTCTACAATAACAATGGTTCTTTGTCGTTTAGGATTTTTGTAGGAAAAGCTACTAAATTTGAGACCACTTTTGCAGATCTCCTACTAACTTAGACTGGTTCTCGCTATATCACATACAACCGTATGACGTCCGGTCGCCGGCCGAAGTGGCTGTGCGGTTAAAGGCGCTGCAGTCTGGAACCGCAAGACCGCTACGGTCGCAGGTTCGCATCCTGCCTCGGGCATGGATGTTTGTGATGTCCTTAGGTTAGTTAGGTTTAACTAGTTCTAAGTTCTAGGGGACTAATGACCTCAGCAGTTGAGTCCCATAAGCTCAGGGCCATTTGACGTCCGGTCTCCTAATTACAAAGCTAACACAGTCCGTGTATCTACATAGAGATTTCCATACGTTAACTAAAATACATCGACGCTCACGATGAACTCGCTAAACAATCCCTAACGCAATATAGCTTGCTTCCACCTTCAAATCCACTAATACATCAACGCAGAGGCACTATTTCCTTTGTGCGGGCTATCTCCACTTTCAAATTCAAATAAAAACTTCACGAGATAACGTCACTTATCTCCCACAACAAAATAGAAAATTTCCAATCCAACCGAGATAAGGATCGCCTACAAACGAGTGGTTTTCAAGCTACACTTCTTTGAGTAACTGTTTTCGCATAAACTAATCCACCACGAGGAACCAATCCTAAACAACAATACACCGTAGCCACAACTGCTACCTCAGACAAAATTCTGTGTTCTCACCCCAATCATTCACGTGATGCTTTTCGCCCTACAAAGTGACATGAAAATTATCACAGATCGGCGTAAATATCTTTCAAACAAGCCGATAACAATCGCACGGAATTCTCCTAAACGACTTACCGTTTGACTCAAACACTCCCACATCTAACCCCGATTCGGACTGATTTTAGTCCTGCTACCAACCAATAAAACGACTAACTGAATTTCTCATGCCACGGACCAAGAACCATTTGCAACGAACACACATACCACACTAATTCTCTCTTTTTAACAATAGCTGGTTTTTCTTTGCAGCTATCGTTGGAGTCCTGCGGTGGCCAGTTAAGCCATAGACGTTATGTTTGCTGCAAGCCGCAACTCTGGAGTCGTCCGTGCGTAGTAAGCTCAATGACTTCGACCGAATTCAGTTGCTCGGATGTTTTCAGGCGACAATCTCTTCAAAATTTTACAAAAATACACTCCTGGAAATGGAAAAAAGAACACATTGACACCGGTGTGTCAGACCCACCATACTTGCTCCGGACACTGCGAGAGGGCTGTACAAGCAATGATCACACGCACGGCACAGCGGACACACCAGGAACCGCGGTGTTGGCCGTCGAATGGCGCTAGCTGCGCAGCATTTGTGCACCGCCGCCGTCAGTGTCAGCCAGTTTGCCGTGCATACGGAGCTCCATCGTAGTCTTTAACACTGGTAGCATGCCGCGACAGCGTGGACGTGAACCGTATGTGCAGTTGACGGACTTTGAGCGAGGGCGTATAGTGGGCATGCGGGAGGCCGGGTGGACGTACCGCCGAATTGCTCAACACGTGGGGCGTGAGGTCTCCACAGTACATCGATGTTGTCGCCAGTGGTCGGCGGAAGGTGCACGTGCCCGTCGACCTGGGACCGGACCGCAGCGACGCACGGATGCACGCCAAGACCGTAGGATCCTACGCAGTGCCGTAGGGGACCGCACCGCCACTTCCCAGCAAATTAGGGACACTGTTGCTCCTGGGGTATCGGCGAGGACCATTCGCAACCGTCTCCATGAAGCTGGGCTACGGTCCCGCACACCGTTAGGCCGTCTTCCGCTCACGCCCCAACATCGTTCAGCCCGCCTCCAGTGGTGTCGCGACAGGCGTGAATGGAGGGACGAATGGAGACGTGTCGTCTTCAGCGATGAGAGTCGCTTCTGCCTTGGTGCCAGTGATGGTCGTATGCGTGTTTGGCGCCGTGCAGGTGAGCGCCACAATCAGGACTGCATACGACCGAGGCACACCGGGCCAACACCCGGCATCATGGTGTGGGGAGCGATCTCCTACACTGGCCGTACGCCACTGGTGATCGTCGAGGGGACACTGAATAGTGCACGGTACATCCAAACCGTCATCGAACCCATCGTTCTACCATTCCTAGACCAGCAAGGGAACTTGCTGTTCCAACAGGACAATGCACGTCCGCATGTATCCCGTGCCACCCAACGTGCTCTAGAAGGTGTAAGTCAACTACCCTGGCCAGCAAGATCTCCGGATCTGTCCCCCATTGAGCATGTTTTGGACTGGATGAAGCGTCGTCTCACGAGGTCTGCACGTCCAGCACGAACGCTGGTCCAACTGAGGCGCCAGGTGGAAATGGCATGGCAAGCCGTTCCACAGGACTACATCCAGCATCTCTACGATCGTCTCCATGGGAGAATAGCAGCCTGCATTGCTGCGAAAGGTGGATATACACTGTACTAGTGCGGACATTGTGCATGCTCTGTTGCCTGTGTCTATGTGCCTGTGGTTCTGTCAGTGTGATCATGTGATGTATCTGACCCCAGGAATGTGTCAATAAAGTTTCCCCTTCCTGGGACAATGAATTCACGGTGTTCTTATTTCAATTTCCAGGAGTGTACATACAAGAACACTTTCCAAACAACTAATTATAACATCGTTTCTTTTCATAACAACAAAATTTGATAATAAGATGAGGTGACACCAACTAGTTATGCCGATTTAACGCAGCACAGATTTTGGCGCATTACAACTTTTCTTTAATTTCCATCGTTGCTTTTTCGATTACAGACTGCTTAGTAAGAGCGAAAGACTGAATGTCCGTCTTACACCGTTTTTAATCCGAGCACTTCGTTCCTGGTCTTCTACTCTTGTTGTCTCCTCTTGATTCTTGAAAATGTTGTATAGCAGAGGGAAAAATGCTTGTATCGTAGCACAAAAAAGGCGAATACGGCCTGGGCAGAGTTAGAGAACTAAAAGAAAGGAATTAGCTTTTCAACATATCAGGCAGTTTCAATGACATTTAAATCAAAACATCTTGACACATTCACGCTTTTTTACTTGTTAGTGTTAGTACCCACGTCGTGTAATATAATGCATCATGTTAAGTAAAGTAACATGATACATGATGTCATGTCATATAAGGTAAGAATTCCATCATGTCACCCAACAGGACATTTGTCATGTGTGCAGTATGACACAACGTGTCATTAAATCTTATGATGCTTGCATCCTCACTCTAGCAGCCTTCCTATTATAGATGCATCTACACTCTCGGATACTTCCTAATGTAGATGCACCCCACTCTCTAGAGGCACATAAATTGGTGCCTATTTGTTCTTACACCCCTCACCATACTTGCAACATTGGGTGGGTCTAAAAGAGCTCTTCGTGCTGAGGAAACAGGGTTAACTCGTAAGAAATTGCGAGTATGAAAATATGCTTGATTTAATTGTCTCTGTAGCTGCCAAATAAGTCAAAGAGCTAGTTCCCTTCTTTTACATCCGTAACTCTGTCTACAACATACTCCCCTTTTTTGTGCTACGATAGGAGCCTTTTCCATTCTGGCTCCCAACTTTTACTCTGCCATTATTTTGACATTAGTCCGCCATAGCTCGGCAACCGATGCAGATTTTTGTTCACTCGAGCGAAGACTGATCCTATATAAGCTTTTTAATTATCTTTCGAACCATGTTGCTATTATCGTGGCAACGGATAAAGCTTTCACAAAAGAACAAGATGATCACTCATTACACGTATGTATCCAACTTCTTACAAAATTTGAACCGATTTGCCCAAGTTTGAAACATAGAAGTGGCGAGTGTAAAAAACTCCCAAAAACGTTTTTTGTACGTAAAGCGAGTTTTCAATTTTATCGTGACAACGCATTTTTATGTATTTGATTCACTTTAAACCGTTTCCGCTGATTCAATTAACGTACGAAAGATTTGTATGGATTTAGCTCGACTTTAAACCATCGTATCTCGACGACGGATAAAGATTAGTGGATTTGTGGCTTTTTCCATTTGTCTACCAACATGCAAAGTTTGAACTGGTTCGTACAAATTTAAAGAATAAAAGTGGCTCGCTTCAAGAACTTCCATGAAAAAAGTGTCTTTTTTCACATAAACTCAAAAAGACGCAAAATGTTTCAGTCTCTTGAAACTTACCTTAGATAAAGGTCCGAGACACCGATGGACCAAATTTGATCCATCGGTCTCGATCCAGTCCGAAGTTATTAAAGGGTGACTGTTTTTCCACGTAAAATCCGAAAGGTGCAGATGCAAATGGTGCCATTAGTTGAGCATTAACTTCGTTGTTCTTGTTGTTGTTGTAGTCTTCAATCCAAAGACTGGTTTGATGCAGCTTTCCCAGTTACTCAATCCTGTGTAACCCTCTTCATCTCCAAGTAACTAGTGCAACCTACATCCCTCTGAATCTGCTTACTGTATCCATCTCTTGGTCTCCCTCCACGATTTTTACCCCGCACGCTTCCCTCCAGTGCTAAACTGGTGATCCTCAAAAAGTGTCCTACCAACCGATCCCTTGTTTTAGTCAGGTTGTACCACAAATTTCTTTTCTCCCCAATTCTATTCATTACCTCCTCATAAGTTATGTGATTTACCCATCTAATCTTGAGCACTCTTCTGTGGCACCACATTTCAAAAGCTGGTATTCTCTTCTTATCTAATTTGTTTATGGTCCATGTTACACTTCCATGCATCCGACACTCCATTCAAGCACTTTCAGGAAGGACTTCCTGACACTTAAATCTATACTCGATGTTAACAGATTTCTCTTCTTCAGAAATGCTGCATCATCATTAAGCAATACAGTACAGTTGCATGCCGTCGGGAAAAATTGCGGCTGTAGTTTCTCCTTGCTTTCAGCCGTTCGCAGTACCAGCATAGCAAGGCCGTTTTGGTTGATGTTACAAATCCAGATCAGTTAGTCATCCAGACTCTTGCCCCTGCAACTACTGAAAAGACTGCTGCCCCTCTTCAGGAACTGTGGTGTCACCGCCAGACACCACACTTGCTAGGTGGTAGCTTTTAAATCGGCCGCGGTCCGGTAGTATACGACGGACCCGCATGTCGCCACTGTCAGTAATTGCAGACCGAGCGCCGCCACACGGCAGGTCTAGAGAGACGTACTAGCACTCGCCCCAGTTGTACAGCCGACTTTGCTAGCGATACAACACTGACGAAGCCTCGCTTATTTGCAGAGAAGATAGTCAGAATAGCCTTCAGCTAAGTCAATGGCTACGACCTAGCAAGGCGCCATTTCTCCTTTGCTATGTATCTAATGAAGCATGTACAGTAACAAGACCAATGTTCACCAATTGTGGATTAAAGTTAAGTATTCCAGAAGCTACGTACTTTTCTTTATAGCATTCATTACGTATCCTGTTTCAGACCTCACGCCATCCTGCGTGAGCTTATAGCGTGCATTTTGGCTTCCTAAAACAACACGGTGTTGGCACTTCTGCCGACACTTCAGGAACCATGCGTTTGTCTGGCCCCTCAACAATACCCCTCTGCTGTGGTTGCACTACGGTATGACTATCTGTATCGCTCAGGCCTGCAAGCCTCCCCATCAACGTCAAGGTGCATCAGCCCGATTAAAATCTTTAGCAAAAGGAATTCATCGGCTCCCTCAATTTGCCTGGGTGTAGGTCCGGTTCGTCATTCAAAGCTTGCTTAATATACTGTAACACAGCTACAGTAAGACCCAGCGAATTGCTATACAAATGGCCGATGGTGCGGGGTAATATACTTGTTACTGCGCTTTCGCCCTGTAACGGTTACACGTCTTTCCCTGTAGCTTATACCTATTTACCCGAGAATCTTGCACCCTGTTACGTCGTTGAATGGTTTTCTAGGACAACGAATTCTATCAACGCGAAAGTGCTTTGCTAAACTTTAACATCCTCGCATCAAAGATTTACGGTTAGGGTTGCTAATGCGCATGGTACTTGTCTGATCAACACGAACGTCTAGTCATCATCTCTTTACTTGAACCTTCTTTTACCTCACCGCCCTTGCAGCCAACTTCTGTCAATATATTTGTTTATCTGATTTCCATGCACATAGCTCTGCTGTGCTCACTCGTTCCACAAACACTGCAAGTTTGTCCATCACACACGGAGGAAAATTTAAAATGGGTAAACATTTGTGATAATAGTAGAGCAATATCTTCTGATGTTCGAACTCTTTTTCAGACGATTACGGTTTTTATCCGCCACAGAGTCCATTTCGCGCCATTTCGTCACTGAGTATTTTTTATTGCACACATTGCTGGCTGTTTTACCAAAACACATCCATTCTTAAACTCTCGTGCAAACAGTTCTGTACGTGTTTCCCATGACTTGTGTTTCAAGTAATATTCGACAACGAACACCTGCTATTTTATTGTGAGCACCACTGTGTGTCACATTCAACTGGTCTTTAAACACGTCTGCACGTCTCACTCATAGTCTAAGATCCCACTTAAACCGACCTTACCCCATCGAATTTCATAATAAAAGGTATATTTTGTACATTGTAATGTATAATCATACGAAACATTCAACAGTTGCAGTCTCATGTCCCTGCACAGCTATTTTTAATTAAAAACTGTTGAATTATGTTTTTATATTTATCCTCAAGCAGTTTCTTAAAAACATTACCATCAATCCACGGTTGTAAATAAGACGCCAAAGTAAGGTTGCTACCTTTTTCCAGGCGATAATGAAAGATTGCCAGGTGAAAACAGGAATCGTGTGGAGTAAATTACACTCATCGAGTTTCCCTATACAATCATATATGAAATGCAGATAATTTTACAGCGAACACAGTGGCATAGCTTTGCCTTAGCAAAATGGGCCTGGCTTGGGGTTGTCGCGGTTTAAGTTTCAATAACCGACTAAAGAGCGTGGCGCGGCAGAGAAACAGAATGTGCGATAGAGAAAGACGCGGTTAGCAAGTCCGTTTGAAACAGTCGCCGAGCAAATGAGACTGCCATACTCATTTCTTCGTGTAAGAAGAGTACAAGATAATGACACAGCCCAACATTAACAGTCGCGACACTCACAATCAGTCTCGCTTTTGCTACCCACAGCGGTCGCAGCGCCCCAAGCAGCCAGCAAGCGACACTTCTGAATAAGTTGACGGATGAGTGCGAATACTAACTAACGTGTATATTGATTTGTAACATAGTTTCTACAATAACAACTGTGTGTAGTGCCATAAAAATCGACTATAACAAAGAAATGACACCACATGTGTCATTCTTTAGTTTCCTAAAAGGAGTCTGGGAGGTACGAAATGGTATATTACAGGGCAGTTTATTTACTATTCTCTACAAACGTACAGATATTTACTGAATAATGTCATTTTTCTTTATTAACAAGAAATTGCTAGTAAATACCACAAGACGTGACCTTTTGCAGAAAGACGTCATATATCTACTCAAAAAAGCAGAGTTCTTCCCTACACTTTCAGCCAAATCAGTGAATGTGGAACGTAAGAAACCTGTACGGAATGTAATAACTGCATTATTAGCGTACCAAATAAGTCACAACACATGTAACCTAAGGGAAAACCACACAGACATGATAATGAATCGTCAAAAGCAATAAAACTATTTCCCCGTCATAGAATAAACAAATCCACGATATGGTTGCTACATCTTTGCCAAAAACAGCAACAATCTTCAACACATTGGCTTTTGAAGTAAAAGTAATTACATTTACAAAAATGTTCGTTTAATACAAAGTCGAATGAAGTGTAAAAATGGGCGAACCATTAGACTCCACAAAAATTTGCTGACTCTTAATGACAGTCCCTATGATAATCACAGCAGACAACATCAGAAACATATGCTTCTCACGCATGAAATAAGTGTTTATATTCTTTTGCTTTCAGCGCAGTAAGCCGCAGATACACACATAGTTGAAAGTATTTCTTCACGAAAAAGTTGTAACTTCTGTCACTGAATCAGTGTGATTCGGCTGTTTCTGAGTATATTTCAAGATAATTCATGTCTTTTGGTGTGTTACTAATGAATGAAATCCTAAAATATAACAACTATTTTCTTAGTTAAGTAGAAAATAATTAAAAACAAACATCTTCCCCATGATGCATGTGAGTATTTGCTTTCTCACCGCTTGGTGCGCTTGTGTCGCTCCAGTTGTCGAACGCTGACAACTTTTGCACGAGAATGTGGCGTGACTATATACACATATATATATATTGGACTGTGACAATGAGTCGCGAAAACTGCCACAGTTTTCTTGCAATCGCTACTGCAGTGCTGCTAACCAACTGGAAAGTACAAACACACTACGAAATGATTGTGTATTGTATATATAGAGTCTAGAGGCACGCTCAAAACGCAAATCTACACTTAGCTATTAGCTAACTTTCACTTGCTTTGCAGCGCTGCCATTAGCGGTTGCAAGAAAACTGTGGGAGCGGTGAGAAAGCAGATACTCACATGCATCATAGGTAAGATGTTTGTTTTTAATTATTTTCTTGTTAATTAATAAAATAGTTGTTATATCTTAGCCTTTCATTCATTAGTAAAGTATCAAAAGACATGAATTATCTCGAAATAAGTGATTGAGTGACATAAGCTACAACATTTTTGAAGAAATACTTTCAAATATGTGTGTGTTTGCGGCTTACTCCGTTGAAAGCGAAAGAATATAAAAACATATGAGTATAGTCATGGGCTCCATATCTGCGCGTCGAAGATGGGCTCTCAGCCATAATATGAGTACGAAAATATTGACCGCTGTCAAGATGACTCTTGGTTTGTCACAACTGGATGATATCATATTCTTTGCAAAGAAGCAGAATAAAGAAAGATAAAGCAAATCTTCACACTATTATTGAAACGATTAAAACCACCATCATACAATTTAATGATACTATCGATAGACATGTGTTATTTAGCATTTCTATAGGTAAAGCACCACCATCCGATGTTACTGATTTCCTGCTTTGTGTTAAGTCAGCTGGAAGTAAAAATCTGCTATCGGAAGATTTAAGAAACCGGTCTCACGAGACAGAATTCTTAATTTCGCATCACAGTGCGCCTCCTGAGTTCAGGTGAGAACTAAAAATGGAACGGGACATCTTTGGTCGACTACTCGCAATTAGCCTTGACAAAAAGAAGTGTAGAGCACGGTGTGACATTTCCACTGGTACCAATGCCGCCAGCTTTTTCCTCGTGGACCGGCGAAATGTTGAAGACAGACATGTCCACCTTAGCCAAGACTTACAAATTTCAAGTCCACATGGTTCAGTCGACACAAATCAACGTTGAAATAGTAGATGAATTTTACCTGTTATACCAGATAGGATCCTCCTTGCAACAAACCTTTGATATTGTAACTGAATCCACTCTCACAAAACTTTGTTCAAGTAATGCTGCAGAGATATACGCGTATATTATATCTGGTCGCTCTTTAACGCATGCAATCATAGGTGCTGGATGTTAAAACCGACAAGAGTTTGATGTTCCTCACAGAATTACAGGGCGTCTACAAATCACACCTACGATCAAAAATTATCGTATTAAGGGGGTATGGTACAGTTAGTAGCCTATTGTTGGGAGAATGACCATTCTCATCAATAATGCAGACTAAGAAATTCTTTAAAACTATTGGCAGTTAGTGCTATTACTACTATTATCACATAGGCTATATGAAAACAATGTCGCAAAAACTGAAGAAATTGTTATGAATGCCAACATTAACAAGCACAAACGTGGATTATGTTTGATGTTAGCAAAATGCAACAAGCTTCAAACATCTTAGTAAAAGCTCTGATACTGATGTTTTAATAATTTTACTGGTCAATATGCATGAAGCTTCTGAATCTGAAATTTGCTTGGCAGAGTCAGCAACTAAGACAAAAAAAAAAAAAAAAACAAAACAAATAAAGAAAGACGTTAACTGTATCAACTGCATGGCATTATCATCGTAGTTGGGATTCTCATTATGTCTAACTCTATCAGGATTCCACATATTTACACGCTACGATTACATCGCTGTTTTCCGCAATAAGGGAAAAGTCACAGAGTGCATAAAGTAGTGCAGTAGCGTTAATGGCGTGAGATTTCGAATTTTCCACACGAATTATTCAGCCGATAAAGATAATGAACAATTTATGAAAAAAATTGAAAGCTTGAATTCAAATATGATATTACCATTCTGAAAATCGTTGAAAAAATTTTTAGCCTCAATATTTGAAAATTTTGTGTGGCTTAATGTTACCGAACCTTATTGCGTAAAACTACATCCTGAATCATGTGGATTGTACATGAGTGGCTAGTTAAAGCCAATCCTCGGGATTTAGCACCATTATAAATTGACGAAATTTACGGGCTACAGACAGGGTTAATAATGCTGACAGTCGCTCAGAAATCGATTTCAACATTTCAACTTCTGAGGCATCGGGTTTTGAATAAGTATTGGTATGTGAAAACTTTGTATGTGTAAGTGTACAACAAATTGCATTGTTTCTATTACAAAAAACAGATTCATTTGTAAGTAGGCTGTTTAGGTTTTTATGTTGGTAACCCCACGTAGCGCTCTATATGAAAATCACTGACTGTGCTGTGTGGCGTCTGTGGCTGGTTTGCATTGTTGGAATATTTACTATTGTAGTGTTGGGCAGTTGGATGTGAACAGCGCGTAGCGTTGCGCAGTTTGAGGTGAGCTGCCAGCAGTGGTGGATGTGGGGAGAGAGATGGCAGAATTTTGAGAGCGGACGATCTGGACGTGTGTCCATCAGAAAGAGTAAATTTGTAATACTGTATATCATGAACTGACATATATATGATGACTTTGGAATATTATTAAGGTCAATACATCATTTGTTCTCTATCAAAATTTTTCATTTGATAACTATGCCTATCAGTAGTTAGTGCCTTCGGTAGTTAGAATCTTTTATTTAGCTGGTAGTATTGGCGATCGCTGTATTGCAGTTGCTCGAGTAACGTAGATTTTTGTGAGGTAAGTGATTCATGAAAGATATCGGTTATTGTTAGTCAGTGCCATTATTTTGTAGGGATTATTGAAAGTCAGACTGCGTAGCGCTAAAAATATTGTGTGTCAGTTTAGTGTTGATCAGAATAGGTAAAGAGAGAAACGTCTGAGTACGTTCAGTTATGCTCAGCTATTTGAAAATCAAATAACGTAAGAGGTTTATCAGCACAGTAATTCATTAATTTTTCTAAGGGGATGTTTCACATTTACATTGTTCCTATTACAACAAATACGTTCATCGGTTTTTAAGAGATTTATTTTCTTCACTTATTAATCCCATTTTATGAATAAATACGTAATACGTCAGTGAATATTCCTTATTGTTACTGTTTTGTGCATTTATAAAGTATAGTGGGAATTAAAACACGAAAAATGTTTTGAGCGTGCTTCTACAATCCATATATACAATACACAACCATTTCACAGTGTGTTATACATGCGTCTGTTGGTAGCGCTGCAGTAGCGGTTTCAAGAAAACAGAAGGTTTTCTCGCGACTCATATTCTTGGACTCCGGTTGCACAAGAAATGAGAATGCCCAGTTTCTTTTACTCGGCGATTGTCTCACACGCAGCTTTTATTCTGCGTCTTTCTCTATCTCAAAGGTCTGTACATACAGTATTTCTGCGCCGCACCACGCTTTCGTATTCAGTTACTGAAACTTAAAACCGCGACAATCACTTTTGCTAAGGCAGCCCTATACTATCATGTTCGCAATAAAACTGTCTATGTTTTATATAAATGATTCTATAAGAAAATCCGATGGCGGTAATTTACTCCTGCACGCTTCCCTGGCCTTACTTTGGCGTTTTATTTACATCTTTTACTCTCGATGGATGGTAGTTTTTTTAAGGGACTGCATGAGAGTTAATATCGAAAAAATTTTAATTAAACAATTTTTAACAAAAATGCTGGGCAGAGATATGGGACGGTAATACTAGCACGTTTTGTTTATTTATAAATATCAATAAACAAAATGTTGTGTCGGCTACTGTGGGAGTCTGCACTGACACAAACCAGGATGGAGAGAAGTTGAGATGGCCGGTGTCATAAATTCAAAATCATCTGTACAAAACACTTTCAAATTAATAAAAAAGCCTCTTATGATGACTACTATTTCAGGTTGTTTCACACCAAACGAAAATAAATAAATAATGGAGAAATGAACGCTAACAGGATTAATAAAATAACCCTGTAGATGAGTAGTAAAAAGGGTTGCACGCACGCTATAACTTAGTAAAGTTTCTAATTTATTTGTATGCTCAATAGTTATAAGAGAACGGGCTCGAAATGAAATTTATCAGCTGACTACTAAAAGGTAAACAAACATCACAAAGAGATTTATTTTATATAATAAACAATTAAATATGGGGTTCACTCAACAATGCTTTAATAGAATTAGGGCACAAAATAATGGTGTTGAGAATAAGTAGTTGGTAGGTTTTTTAAAGGGGCAACCATTCTGAAATACTGAATATGGATATCAATTATGGGTGGGTCAATCAACAGAGATAATTCCCCAGCTGCGCAACAGAATGTTCTCGGAAATGAGAACTCTGTGAAAAATCCACATGCAAAATCGTGGGTACTGCAGCACCAAAACGAGAGAATATGATTCTGTTGGCGCCAGAGAAGAATTACACGTCCCAATTACGCTAGTGTTCAAATACTTTATCGCGAAGATCTCAGGTAGTGTGTAGACAGCGAACAGCAGTCGGATGGTGCAGTCGCTGACCTCTGTGCTTCGATGACCACGGATGAAACCCGATGAGATAAAGAGCAGAAAGAATACAAACTAGTGTTCAGATCACCGAGACAGTCTTACGCCTAAATCAGCACAAAAGTATCTCCAGTAGGAGACACTATCAGTACACCCATTGCCCCTGGTGGTCCAGAGGAGACTCTTTGCACCTCGTGCACAGCACACCGACGCAGAAAACTGGTGCTTCGCGACCCCACACGCTCGAATGTTTCAAGTCATAGGAGGCCGCGGGAAAAACCACCAGTCATCCGTATTCAGTGCACACTGCAAAATCCCACCAAGCAATATTTTTGTACCCATGAAGGTCGTTACCGCCAATTTTCAATAGGCTCTCTGACGTCACATCGCATCTTCTTGAGTTGCCCAGTGTAATATTAGTAATTTTCACCTCACAAACATTAATATACGCTCAATAGTAAACGCCCGATGGCCTAAAGTTATCGAACAATTGTAAAGTAAAAGAAACGAACCATCGCATAGCAGCGACAGAGTCTATTATTCTTTATCTTTGCCGTTCTTGCGCGGTGCCAGTAAATCTCTATGTACATGTATCGATTAATGGTATAAAAAAGAATTCTGTTGTCTCAAGACAAATGAGGCATTTGGCGCCTTACCTTTTACTGTTTGTATTCTATGAAAGGCGGACGCGGGCTTGCTGCGTTCCGCAACTGTATCTTATATTTTATGTGAAAATATCGAGTGAATATTCTAATTGTTATTTTTTCCAATCAGAAAACGTGTAGTTTCTTGTAACTGATTACGAACAGACAGCATCAAGAGGACATTTTGACTGTTATGTATAAAGTATTTAACCACAATGGTCGTCTATTGTAATTTAATATGAAAAGGTACGTAGCATTAAAAAAAAGTGTTGTAAAGATAAGTGTGCTTATTTTAGTAAATTAACTTTGATGATTTTCATCTCCTTATTTACCTGAATGGTAATTATTTTGTGTTACTTCATCACCAGAAATTACGATCACGCTGATGGGCCGAACGCAGCATGAGGCAGAAGGAACGTTATTGTTTTCCTATTATTTCTGAACCAACTCCTTTTTAATTGTGTAGTGTTGCATTTCTTTTAAAGTCTATAAATCTTCTGGTCCCTGAGTGTTGATCCGGGTATGACTAATTCGCGACTATAAAAATGAACAGAAATGATAATGTTTCTTCCGATCTCAAATATATCAATATGCTGCTCTTATTCAGGTATTTAATGCTCAACGTATGCTATTATAATAGTGTAATCAACCCCTGATTCTGTTGCCAAGTGGCCCAACAAAATATTCACTTTTTCGACATTAAAAAAAAAAAACAATTCTTTTTCTTTTCGGCCCCAAAGAGCAACGCTACACCAATCAGCTCCTTCCATTTCGCAGGGTGCACGAAAGCAACCTTGGAAACTGCCCCCAAGAACGAACAAAATATCGCCCGGAAACTAGGCACCGATGTGTCGGGCGTCCCGTGGCTTCGGACTACAGATTCCCGGAAACACTGAAAACAATATTAGCATCTGGCGTGGGCCAAGCGAAGCCCAGACGGCAAACATCAATAAAACGTTTAACGCTGGCTCCAGCAAGTCACGCTCGCTGGCGCTTCATGCCCAATGCAATGGCCAAGAGGGTCACCCTGAGGAGCCACCACACGCTATTTTCCACTCCCCCTCGTATTCGCAAAAAAAGCCGATCCGGAGCGATCTCACCTTTTTCTGCCACTCTCAATGCATGTGGCCCTTGTCCAGCACCAGCCCACCCAGACGATAAGGACAGAAGCGCAAGCTGTGCCCAACACCAGTTGAAACATCATAAATAAAAATCACTGTCCATGTTCGATTAATCCATACCCAATGCAATCATTACTGATTTGCTGCAGAGCCTCATGTTGAGTAACGTCCACAGAATGATGTGTTGTGAAACACTTGTATCTGCACAAACACTGCACTTTGTGTAAATTTCAAACACATTAAATCCAACCCAAGAACAACCATGAGCACAAGAGGAAGAACTAAGTTACGTTCAAACTCGGGAGTGCACAGGAACATACCCAGAGGCAACAATTTTAAATTCACAACACTTCATTGTACAATTTTACATCAAATAAGTAAATGTAGCTGAAGAAACGCTGTTACAAACTGGCACAACACGCACCCAGGTCCACCATTATGCCAACTGAGGTCGCCTGCCGGATCACAAACACTCTGATTACAGACTGGCACAGGAAATTTCTAAAACAAGAAACGAGTGTACACGTAACAGATACATAATAGTTACACAAACGCACAGCCAGCGCCGAGCTCGGGATTGTGCGACACAATGGTAATAACTGCAATTAATAAACCATTTTCATAAATATGAAAACTTTGAAACCCAACTTTAAAAAAATGTACACGGTGCACTTAATAGTACCGCAAAATTACTGAGCAGTTACTTTGCTTGAAAAAGGCAATACACTTTAGCAACAGCCGTGCAATAACAAACAAGTAGTGAACGGTTGCTGTGACAAACTAATGGGCCAGTGATTGCAAGCTTAAAGTTTCTAAACAATAGTATGTTTCGATAAACTCGGCCCGCTTACGATAGTTCAATAAAAGGAAAATCATACAAAAACTTTAAAGAGAACTTTATCACACACATGAAAATAAAACACCAATATCTTGAAAATCAACTAGCACATTGAAAAGGCAAATTCACATAAGATCAATAAAGCTCAGTGAAAAATACTGAAAATTACAGCACAGGCAATAAACCAAGTTTCATCAAGTTTTACACACTTGCAGATGCAAACCCACAACACGCCGAAGCTCAATTCTGTTCAACCAAACAGAACAACTTTTCCATCAGCTCACAACGCCTTCCCAACGTGACAGCAACTAAAGGCCCTTAGCACTGATCGTATTCTACTTTTAGAGAGCCTCCAAATGTCGCCGCCCAACGGAAACCCGACCAACTACAACGAGGAACTTACGCCGGCCCGGGTGGCCGAGCGGTTCTCGGCGCTACAGTCTGGAACCGCACGACCGCAGCAACGGTCGCAGGTTCGAATCCAGTCTGGCATTAGCTGCCGCAGCGGTCGCACGCTCCTCAAGTTTGCTCCGTGAACGTTCAGTGTTTACGTCAGTGTTTTCGTGTTTTGTGCTCGTTTATTGACGTTTTGCACGTGAATTAAGCGTTATCAATTGAGCATTTGGTCTTCTTTCGTGTCATCTTTCTACGAAGTGCCGTTGGGATTTCGGCGTTGTCCGAGATTTCTTCGCTGCAGAACACCATGGCAAACTCCGTGAGAAAAAACACCGTGATTTTCACCTTCGACAAGTACACCCGTCGAGTACAGCCCTCTGCACTTGAAATACACGACTGGATTACCGAGGTAATTGGCCTTCATTCTGAATCTGTTCATACCATGCAGCTGGACTCTGATGAATACTGCATTTTTGTAAAGTTTAACGATTCCGCGAGTGTAGACCGCTTTCTGGCAAAATTTGGTTATGAAACGGAATTTATACACCGTGATGGTACTAAAAGTACTGTCAAACTCCGGAATTCCGAGTCTGTAATTAGGAATGTTAGGGTTTTGAATATTCCCATAGAAGTAGACAATTCGAAAATTAAAGATGTCCTTTCAAAGTATGGGGTTGTCAGGCAAATAGTCAACGAAAGGTGGGCTTCGCATTTCAAGCTGCAGTGCTTTAACGGCATTCGCTCCGTGGAGATGGAAGTGAAAGCAAACATTCCCTCCCACATCTTTGTTGACGGGCACAAGGCGCATGTGATGTACTCAGGACAAACCCCTACATGTCATGTATGTAACGAGTCTGGTCACCTCCGTCAGGACTGCCCTCGCCGTGTATTTGTGCTAACAAATAACCTTACGCAACGCCGGAAATTGACACTCAACGATTTGTTGCCAGCCAGTAATACAACAGAGCCAGCGGCGGTCGTGGATCCTGTTACTACCTCTGAAAATGTTGCACTTAATGTTAATGACTTTCCGTCTTTAAAACCTGCATTAACTGCTGAAATTCCGTCCCGTGACAGCGAGATTCCCACAAAAAAGCGTCCTCTAGAGGACACTGAAAGAAATGTTGATGAGGACTCTTCCTGTGAAACACCCGTTGCCAGGAGGCCGAAGCCCAGTCCTGAAGATCTGTTGGAAGTGGAAAAAGGAGATGGAATGAAGGTCGATGTGGCTCCCACTTCCGCACAAGGACGCAGCGGGTAGTGATTTTTCACGGAAATGTGACCCTGAGCCTGAGGTCACGGCTGAAATAACCGCATCAAGTGCACAACCCATACAGTGCGAACCGTACGAGGAAGTACCAGGTAAAGAACCTGCTGTTTCCGAAGCGCAACGCCGCGCCGAAGGAGGGATTACACAAGCATCACCGCCTCGCCAGCAAAACAACACAACAGACACCACGCCGGAACCAAACATTGACGACTCGCAAGCCACGGCCGTTGCCCCATTTTGCCACCGCCGGCGGCTGCGACAGACACCGGGCCTTGCTGTCACGCGTCATCAAGCGAAAGTCACACCAGAGAAGAAAGACATCAAGAAAAAGAATATCAAATATGAAGTCATCAGGTCCAACACTGACGAGGAGAAAGAGAATGGCCACAGTGACTTATAGCAATGTATTGTCAGGATTTCAGGATACTTTTCTTCTCAAGCTATTTGTTTAAAAGCAGTGCAAATTTTCTAGGCAGTTAGTACATGTAATGGGCACACAGCTTGTAAAGATCGTGCCTTGTAGGGAAGCACGTTTGCTGCTATAATCATACCGAACCTCATCCCAAATAGATTCTTCCGGTATGTCTGTGCTGCAAGCTTATAGCATTACTACTATTAACATTAATAAAATACAGTCACCCTTGAAATTGGCAGCACTAAAGGAATTCTTGTACCAGTCCGGAACAGATATCGCGTTGCTACAAGAAGTTGCGATAACGGAATTTCGGATCCCAGGCTTTTTTGAAATTGTTAATGTTTCTACGGAAGCCAATATCGGTACAGCCATTCTTATAAGGGAAGGCATTCCGGTGACTGAAATCGAACGACTAGAATCAGGAAGAGCCATAGGCATAAAACTTTTCGATGTGACAGTGATTAACCTTTACGCCCCATCAGGAACTTCCCACAAATTGGATCGTGCGAAGTTTTTTCAAGATGAACTGATTTATTTATTGAGGAAAAATCCGTGTTCTCTTATATTAGGTGGAGATTTTAACTGTGTTTTAAGCCAGAAAGATCAACAACCCAACTTCAACTACTCGCCACAGTTAAAAAAATTAGTAAGTGATCTACACCTTAAGGATGTGTGGGAACTTCAGCACCCGACGTCAGTCGGTTTCACGTATATAACCAGCCACTCCCGCAGCAGACTAGATAGAATTTACGTGTCACCAAATTTGCAAAATTATTTATTAAACGTTGAGACTATTCCAGTGTATTTTAGCGATCACAGTACACTTTTAACTTGCTTTAATCTAAGTGTACAACCAACCCGTCGATTCAGAGGCCAATGGAACTTAAATATCTCTGTTTTAACTGACGAAGAACTGGAACAGGAAATAAGGTTTGCGTGGACTATGTGCCTCCGCACAGTAGACAAGCACCCAACAGTCATAGACTGGTGGACAAGGAGGGCTAAACCAAGGCTGCGGAAAGTTGTCATGCAGTATAGTGCAGCCAGGCACAGGGAGTTGAGGAATACAATGGAGTTTTATTATAAAGTTTTAAGAGACTTATATCACAAGGCCCATGATGACGTAATTCGTCTAAATGATATCAAAAAAATAAAAGCCAAGTTATTAAGCATTAAACGGCAACAGATGGAGGGACTCAAAATTAAATCGAAAGCCACATCAGTCGTAGCAGATGAAACAGCTTCTCTGTATCACTTGGTGCGGCATGCTAAAAACAGACGTCAAACTTTAATTGATGAAGTCCAGACGCATACTGGTACGAGGCTCACAAGCCAGAAACAAATACTGGACGAAGTCCACAGGTACTATGAAACCTTATATGCCCCTACCACAGTGGAAGATGCAGCTCTCGAGGACTTTCTCACTATTTTAGGTCCACAATTGTCGGGAACAGACAACGCTGACATCCTGTCACCTATTACTAAAGATGAAGCGCATGAGGCAGTGCGTAACTCACCTCTCAACAAATCTCCGGGACTTGATGGCCTCCCTGTGGAGTTTTATGCCCGCTACTGGTCTATAATTGGGGACAAGATCACTTCCATGGCAAATGAGGTCCTGAACGGAAAACCGGTCCCCGCAGAGTTTAAGGAAAGTAAAATAGTACTGATTCCTAAGAGTAAAGGCAAAACCAACTTAAACAATTTTCGGCCTCTTTCGCTACTAAATTCTGATTACAAAATAATTTCGCGTATTATCAACAAAAGACTCTCTGCCTTTTCCAACAAAATATTGAGTCATCACCAATCTTGCTCTCCGACCAGAACGATATTCGAAAGTCTATCTGCATACAGAGACGTCATTGCAATTACCTCAGTGACAAGTATAAAATGTGCTTTAATCTTCATAGATTTCAACAAAGCTTTTGACCGCGGTAGTCATAGATACCTCTTTGCGACGCTGTCAACAATGGCTTTCCACCCCCAGATTGTGAACATGCTAAGGAATATTGCAACAGGAATAAATGCGAAAATAGCAATCAATGGCCAAACATCTAAACCCATACAGATAAGGCGAGGGGTTCCACAGGGCAGTCCCTTATCAATGTTTTTATTTTCCGTATCTTTAGAGCCCTTCCTCCGCACTGTCCACGAAAGATTAACAGGCATAACATTGAGTGGTGAGAAAACTGTCATACGAGCTTGTGCTGATGACGTGGGCGTTGTAATAAGGAATAAGGAGGAGACAGTTACACTGGAAAGAGAAATCCAAAGATATTGTCTAGCGTCGGGAGCGACAGTAAATGAAAACAAAAGTCAAATATTGAATCTACGGGGCCTAGATCACCTTCGACTGGCATGGGCAAAACAAGACAACAAACATAAAACTTTGGGAATCACCTTAATGGCATGTCCGATGCGGATGGCTGCTTTTAACTGGACGGAAACTAGGAGGAAAGTTCATGGTGCTGTAATGGAGAACATCCATCGAACTATGGACCTGGTGCAAAAAGTCAGATTCATCAACTCCTGCGTTTTGTCTAAAGCGTATTTCACTGCGCAGGTATTTCCAATCCCTAAACTAGTAGCGAAAGGGATCATGTCCACTGTTACCAATTATTTATGGAGAGGAGACATATTCAGGGTTGGTGCGACTAGGTTATACTGGATGTCAGAAACGGGGGCCTCGGTTTGGTGCATATTGGCAATAAAGCGTCTGCTCTGTTCCTCAAACGGACTTTCCATATACTCAGAGAACTTCCACAATGTATAACCGCAAAGCTCTTTGAGGCTGTGACACCCCATAGCCTGCAAGCACCGATTGATGTGCGAAGGATTAATGCCCGTCTGCAGTATGTGAGGAACTTTTTCCTCGAAGCAAGTTATCTTAGTGACGAAATCAGAAGCAACACACGTATCACAGCGCGCGACATCATACTTGAAAGGAAGTTAAATGAGGGTAGAAACAAAATTGAAACGAAATTCCCAAATTGTGACTGGAAAGCTGTATGGCGGAACATCAACTATGCCGGGCTATCTACAGACGCTATTACCGCATGGTACAAAACAGTTAATAATGTCATCAGCACCAACGAGAGACTATATGGGATCGGTTTAAACCAGACACACCTTTGTGGAAAATGCAATCTGGTGGATACACTCAGCCACAGATTCACCTGTGGTGGCAATGTGCATAACTGGAATTGGATCAGGCAACAAATCGCCTTTCTCACCAGATCCTCTACGCAATATATAACGCCGTCGCTCCTCCTGAGACCGGACATGACATACTTTCCGAAATTAAAAACCAACGCCATTAGCTGGTTACTGGGAAAATATGTTAGTTATGTCATCCACACACTTGGGTCGGACAACGAGATAGAATTCCGCGTTTACATGAAGTGTGAATATGCAAAAATCAGCACGTATCGCAACCACAAGAAGCACTATGGCAACATGCTGAAGATCATTTTTGAAAAAATGGGTGTTGGTTAAATATGTGAAACCACTACAACACCTTGAACGAGAACGAACAGAAGGAAAATAAAAGTCACTTGGTTCCTTATTATTATTTACTTTAACCTTGCTTCCGGAACTTTTTTTTTTTTTTTGTATGTGTTTAATTGGATTGTATTTAAACTGGTTCATAGTCAAGAAAACTGGTATTAAATATGCTATTATTTTTTATTCAATGGACAGTTTACAAATTAAACAGTGAATTCAACTTTGTAGACAAACCCACTGATTGGGTGACAATAATTTGCACCTAGAATAATCTCAGTTATCTTGAGCAAAGTTTATACTGTAACCACTTTTAAAGTTTGTTTTACCATTATTACTGTATTAGACATATTTAGCATATAAATAGTTTAAAACTGAAAAAAAAAAAAAATCCTGCCTCGGGCATGGATTTTTTTTTTTTTTTTGTGAGGAGCTTCCTCGACGCCGAGCACCTTATGTCCATGTAAGCCCATATACGACGGCTTAATATCACGTCACAACATTGCTCGGCTTCCACTGCCCTCTGCTAAAAATTTTAAAGTGTACTTCGGTACCACTCCATCTCTTGCCTGCTGTAAACTCAGCTTCAGCGAAGCACTACATTCCGCTCGGTGATATATCAGATATCTACAAGCCCGTCCAGAAGTTTTTCTAGTGCTCCTCGCTTTCCTCATTTCAGCTTTGGTATTACACCATCTCACGGCGGCTTGTACACCACTGGACAGCCAAAGAAACAGGTACACCTGCCCAACATCGTGCACAGCCCCCGCGAGCGCACAGAAGTGCCGCAACACGACGTGGTATGGATTCGACTAATGTCTGAAGTAGTGCTGGAGGTAATTGATACTATGAATCCTGCAGGGCTGTCCATAAATCCGTAAGAACACGAAGGGGTGCAGATCTCTTCTGAATAGCAGATATGCTCAGTAATGTTCATGGCTGGGGAGTTTGGTGGCCAGCGGAAGTGTTTAAACTCAGAAGTTTTCTTCGAGTCACTGTGTAGCAATTCTGGACGTATGGGGTGTCGCATTGTCCTGCTGGAATTGCCCAAGTTCGTCGGAATCCACAATGGACATGAATGGATGTAGGTGAACAGACAGGATGCTTATGTACGTGCCACCTGCCAGAGTCCTATGTAGAGGTCTCAGGGGTTCCATATCACTCCAACTGCACACGTCCCACACCATTACAGAGCCTCCACCAGCTTGAACAGTCCCCCGCTAACATACAGGATCCATGGATTCATGAGATTGTCTCCATACCTGTACACGGCCATATGCTCGGTATAATTTGAAAGGAGACTCGTCCGACCAGACGACATGTTTCCACTCATCAACAGTCCAACTTCGGTGTTGATGGGCCCGGGCGAGGTTCAAATAGTTCAAATGGCTCTAAGCACTGTGGTACTTATCATCTGATGCCATCAGTCCCCTAGACTTAGAACTACTTAAACCTAACTAACGTAAGGACATCACACACATCCATGCTCGAGGCGGGATTCGAACCTGTGACCGTAGCAGCAGCACGGTTCCGGACTGAAGCGCATAGAAACGCTCGGCCACAGCGACCGGCCCCAGACGAGTCGTAAAGCTTTGTGTCGTGCAGTCATCAAGGGTACACGAGTTGGCCTTTGGCTCCAAAAGCCCATATCGATGATGTTTCGTTGAATGGTTCGAACGCTGACACTTGTTGATGGCCCAGTATTGAAATCGGCAGTAGTCTGCGGAAGGGTTGCACTTCTGTCAAATTGCACAATTCTTTTCAGTCGTCGTTTGTCCCTTTCTTGCAGTGTCTTTTTCCGGTAGCAGCAATGTTGTAGATTTGAAGTTTTATCAGATTCCTGATATTCACAGTACACTCGTGAAATGGTTGTGTGGGAACATCCCCAATTCATTGCTATCTTGGTGATGCTGTGTCCAATTGCTCGTTTGCTGACTATAACACCATGCTAAGACTCACTTAAATCTTGATAACCTGCTATTGTAGCAACAGTAACCGATGTAACAACTGCCCCAGACACTTGTTGTCTTATATAGGCGTTGCTGACCGCAGCGCCATATTCTGCCTGTTTACATGTCTCTGAATTTGAATAAGTATGCCTATACCAATTTCTTTGGCGCTTCAGTGTATGTTATACAAGGTGCCAAACAGACTGAAAAGCTTGTAAAAGTGTTGTAGAATAGATTGCTCTGAGAAAGAATAGTTAAGGAAAAAAATTCGATACGTTGCGCCGTTTCCAAGTTAAATAGCATTGAATTTAGCCAATCAACAGGTTGCACGCGCAAATTCAAGCGGCCCACTGGAGATTTCGTCGTCAAACGTGTTCTTCGTTTCGTTTCCGAAACCGAGCAAGACAGCGATACAAAAACTGGACACGGCGATACAAAAACTGGACATGGGATGGTAGTAAGGACCGAACCAAGCCAAAGGCTGAGCGGTCTCGTGCGCTATCATCTGCGCTATGAGAGCGATTGGCACTAACAGTACCTGGAGAACCACTTGAATCTGCGCGCGCAACAACCCCACTGGCTAACTTCAAAGCTAATTAAATCGGAAACGGTGCAACGTATCGAATTTTTTTCTTAACAGTCATTTATCAGCACAACCTACCCCGCAGTACTCTTACAAGTTCCTGACCACGCTGTGTATGTAGATTTAGATGAGGGAGAGATTGTGGCGTATACTTTCCGTTCCCTACTCTATACGCCAGTGACACGGGTTAAAATTCCGAACCACTCTGCGATATCTAGTGAAGTGACGCTGTGAGGCACTGTTGACGGTGATCCATCCATCGGTTGAGGACGACTCATAACAACACGAACACAACTCTAGACTGCACGTAACTCGTCATAGCCATTCACACTGCACAGAAACAAACGCGTCCCTCCATTAAAAGGTCTCACGCACGTGATGGAAAACAGGGGAGGCAATATTTAAAGTAACTATTGAAATAACACTGTTACTGACTCTCGTACCTACTAAGCAAATAATACATTCCACGCTGGATCCTATTAAGTTTCTAACAGGTTAGGATTCACCGACAGAAAATCTAGTTTGCACCATTAACTTCATTTCTGGATTGCAGAGAGAAACCTATTCACTTTTTACTGTTAAGCTTTTCTTCTTCTTATTGAAATATCAGTAATTTTAAACAACTCTTGCTTGCAACTTTATAATTCCTTGGGAACGTATCATCGTAGCCATTTCGTACAGTAGTCATGAGTCATAACCAGCTCAGCGTGTGACTACGTTTTACTTTTATAGTACAGAACACCTGTTCTTGCTCTGCAAGCGGAAATGATTCCACTTATCTACCAGTCGTTAGCTGTTCAGATCTGATGAACTTGATGCACCGGAAAAGACTTGCTATCTTTTACTTTGAAATCTCACGTTACTCGCCGTGTTATCAGTCGAGTATGATCCCTGGCTCGCGCTTTTAATCGACGACAAGCGGTTTATCAAGGTTTTTGCGTAAGTGATGACTCGTAACAAAGGATGGGCGCAGAAAAATTGCCCCTACAGGACGTTTCCTTTTTCGATCGCAGCAGTAAATCTCTTCAGAGAAAGCCTTGTAATAACACATCAGTTTCATCATCATATTTTAATAATTTCTGTACTAATAGCTATTAATAGGAAGTGATTATAGGCTTCTCGTAAGGGACAGAGATAAAGATTTGTTCGAAACTTACGTACGATACCGAAAAATAGCACCGAATAACTGGAAGCAAAATGAGGCTTTACTGTTCTTTCGAAGTCGAGTTCACAGGCAGAATATACAGAATGCTTCAAACCTACCGTGCGGGCACTTTTTGTCGTTAACGGTGGGTCTCATATCCTTTGAGTGAAATGCGTTTTAGGAACAGCGATAAGGATCAGTGCGATGGTAAACCTTACATTGCCTCGAAGCTGCTGGCAAATGGAGAGAACTAACTCAAGTGCAGAATTCAAAATGGGACGTGGGAAAAATTAGTGCCGTTGAAAAGACCTCTCAAAGCTGAACATTTTTATAGTTTACACATGTTTGTGTGAAGCGAGCCGTTTGTCAACTTAATGGAAAGAAATTTCTACTCAAACCAAGATCGCTAAGTGTTATTTATTTCACGATGACCGACAAGATGCGTTCCTGACCTAATGTTTTCGGTTTACAACTTGGAATTTTACACCGATGTTACTTCAGCGAATGCAATGGCGCTATCTGTATTTTACATTCTCATCTTATTTATTACAGACAAACCAATGTGGTTACGTTGTGTTATGAATGGAATGTGTTCCCGTTATATGATTCATAGAAGCCGACATCGGGGGAGATCAGTTTGGATTCCGTAGAAATGTTGGAACACATGAGGCAATACTGACCCTACGACTTATCTTAGAAAATAGATTAAGGAAACGCAAACCTACGTTTCTAGCATTTGTAGACTTAGAGAAGTTTATGACAATGTTGACTGGAATACTCTCTTTCAAATTCTGAAGGTGGCAGGGGTAAAATACAGGGAGCGAAAGGCTATTTACAATTTGTATAGAAACCAGATGGCATTTATAAGAGTCGAGGGGCATGAAAGGGAAGCAGTGGTTGCGAAGGGAGTGAGACAGGGTTGTAGCCTATCCCCGATGTTATTCAATCTGTATACGGAGCAACCAGTAAAGGAAACAAAAGAAAAGTTCGGTGTAGGTATTAAAATCCATGGAGAAGAAATAAAAACTTAGAGGTTCGCCGATGACATTGTACGAGTAATTCTGTCAGAGACAGCAAAGGACCTGGAAGAGCAGCTAAACGGAATGGACAGTGTCTTGAAAGGAGGATATAAGGTGAACATCAACAGAAGCAGAACGAGTATAATGGAATGTAGTCGAATTAAATCGGGTGATGCTGAGGGAATTAGATTAGGAAATGAGAAGCTTAAAATAGTAAATGAGTTCTGCTATTTGGGGAGCAAAATAACTGATGATGGTCGAAGTAGAGAGGATATAAAATGTAGACTAGCAATGGCAAGGAAAGCGTTTCTGAAGAAGAGAAATTTGTTAACATTGAGTATAGATTTAAGTGTCAGGAAGTCGTGTCTGAAAGTATTTGAATGGAGTGTAGCCCTGTATGGAAGTGAAACGTGGACGATAACTAGTTTGGACAAGAAGAGAATAGAAGCTTTCGAAATGTGGTGCTACAGAACAATGCTGAAGATTAGATGGGTAGATCACATAACTAATGAGGAGGTATTGAACAGAGCTGGAGAGAAGAGAAATTTGTGGCACAACTTGACTAGGAGAAGGGATCGGTTGGTGGGGCATATTCTGAGGCATCAAGGGATCACCTATTTAGTATTGGAGGGCAGCGTGTAGGGTAAAAATCGTAGAGGGAGACCAAGAGATGAATACACTAAACAGATTCAGCAGGATGTAGGTTGCAGTAGGTACTGGGAGATGAAGAAGCTTGCACAGGATAGAGTAGCATGGGGAGCTGCACCAAACCAGTCTCAGGACTGAAGACCACAACAGCAACAACATGCATGCACTTTAAATTCCCGAAGATCAGAGGATGACAGCGTCCTACAGGATTATGTAGAACCCACCGCACCCCCCCCCCCCCCCCCCCCCCCCCCAGTTAGGGCTGCCTTCTCTCCAGTCCTCTCCACCCACGTCTAAAGGGTTAGTCCTGAACGGCATCCATCTTCACTCTCCCGAATTCCTCCTCCAAACAACCGCCCACCCAAACACACTGCTACGCACTACCTCAACTGCTACATTCCCATGATACACCTCTTCCTGGCAGTCTAGACCCACTCATCACTTCACTCATTTATGTCTCTATCTTAATCAGTCAGCACACAGTGCAAATGTCCCTCTGTCTTCCTATCATTTGTGAAACGTTCATTCGCCATTTCATCTGTGTCCGTCTTGTAGTTAATCAACAAATATGCCTTCTATATTTTAAATTAAGCTACTGAATTTATGTCCATTTTGTCAACCATCGTGTCCAATTTTATAAAATGTGTTTCAACTTTTTACTCGCATGTGACTGAAGACCTGCGACGTTTATTATTCGCTGACTGCTCCTCCCCCCCCCCCCCCCCCCGCCTTCCCCCTCCTCCCCGCCGCCATATGGGGCGAAGGGAATGAAAAGACAATAAAGGAAAAGAAAACAAGATGGCAACAGCTCTGTCGAAACCACTCATCGTGAAATAATACTTAGTGATACTGGCTTCAGAAGAAATTTCTATCCACTGATCATTTTTTGTCTAAAATGTAATTTTGCCTCATTTGGGTGATAAAATAAAAATGTATCATCCTGGCAACGCGCTGTGCCACAGTTTGCCACACCATTCAACAGAAGCGATTGGAAACTGTCGACGCAAGAGAGCATAATATTAGCATTTTCCCACTATAATATTGGCATCCGACCAGCTTGAGGCGGGCGGTAGCTGTCCAATGAGATGCAATGATCTCTCCCACCGTCGGAAGTGACCCCTGGCACTCGAATCTTACGCCAACAGACAGAGCTTATAACCGGTAACTGCCTCTTCCCGTGTTGTGCCGAAGTCCTTGGACGTCGCTGAAGTGTCCTCTCCAGGACGCTACAAGCCTGAGCGATAAATATGAAGACACGTGAGTTGCCCAATCATCACGGTCTCCCTCTCGACCTAAATGATAATATCCAGAGGAAAGGCAAGCCAATACGTGTGGTATCACTTCGGTTGCAGGAGCTGCCGAAAGGGGACGTAGTACGCCTTCCAACCGCTTTTGGGGCCCCACTCCAGATTTTCTTTCAGGGTTTTCTCCCTTAGCCTTCATCCCTCTCAAGACCAACCACAAGGCAGTGGTGTGTTAAGGTAATTAGAGAAAGAAAAGGAATGGTAACTGAGGAGAGGGTAGGGAATAGGATATATAGGATATAAGACGGGTCGTTGTGAGGCACACTTTGTCTGGCTCCTCTGCTGAGACCTGCCCAGCTAGGTTGGACCTGCCAGTAGCTACGCTACCGCCGATATAGCTCTCAGTTTCCTTGGAGCACACAAACTCTCCCGCCCACACGGACAGTGCGACGATAAGGCGGTGCCTCATGGGAGAGCTACTACAGCTATTACTCGTTTCTAACTAGCGACGTTTCTGTAGCCGTCTTCATTTTTCTTTTTCTTTCAGTAATGGTACATTCTAACAAAGAGATACCTGATATGTATGTGGTACTCGTAGAATGTCGCCAGATCTGAGTAAACGCAGAGCAGGTTTATGGTTTTTCCGTCCACGTTGGCCACTAAGCGTTTCTCGACGGTTGGAGGCACAGATTCACGATAGCGGCAGGTGAAACCAACCAGTTCGAAATACGTCGGAAGACTCTTTACGACAGGAAAGAAGTGCAATAAATCTTGGCTGACACTTGTCTAAACAAAGAACAACATTTATTCTGTGATGAAAAGAGTTCTGTATAACAGTTCTTTACATTCGTATTTCTCCTCGCTCATCAGATACTTAGCGAAGATAGTTTCCGTACACGAATTATCTTCTGTACCTTGGTTTCTACGTTAAAATCTGGACTGTACGAGAGTCGTCCTGTGACTGTCGATGCTCACTACTCGTGAGAAGAAATCCCTCTCTTGTTATGCAAATCAGTTTGCACGTCTGGAGTACCGGGTCAGTCATAAATATGGACGTCACGCCAGGAAGAGAGGAGAGCGTGGTGGCCCCTGAATATTTTTTGAAAAACAGTTTCATAATTTTCGAATATTAGTTGACAAGAAAATGATATCATTGAACTATTATGTTCAAGTTTAACTAATTACACATCCTGAAAGCTCTTGTGCAGTAAGAATTAATGGATTGCAAGATTTATTAACGCGCCAGTAAATCAAATCCACTTATATTATTCGCTAAAAAGACAATATTCCAAATTTTAATGAATTAAGTTGGCACGACTACGGCTGATAAAGGAGCGGGGTAGATAAGCACGAATCTGCTTGGTGTTGCCACCGATGGCCAGGAGGCAAACGGCAAACAATCAGTCGCCAAATGACAATCACTTACAGTCCGGTGTTGATATAATAAATAAGTTATAGCCAGTGTATTTGCAAGAGGAACTGCAATGAAGAGAGTTCAAAGTAGTATACTGTCAATTTTTTAAAGACAACGAGATGATAGTAAACAAATATTTATTGCAAGCTTCCAACTTTCAGTTGTAATCAAGACTTTAATAAAAATGGCAAAGTCAATGTTAAACAGAACACTGGGAGGAGTTGTGGTCTAAATAACAACAGATTTATTCATTCTTAACGTCACAAGACAAAAACAACAAAAAATGGCTAAAGAAACGACACATAAACATTTTTGTTTATTGGACAAACGCTTTCAATGATATGCGGTCTATGGTGAACAAAGTGATCAACTGGGGATCAACACACGACACTAACCAGAACTAATCGCTTTACCTGATTTCATACATGTGAATCCGTGGCATGGCCCAAAAACTTCGCTACTATCAAGCGTCTGTACTCTACTATTCCACAAAGAAAGATATGGATCCGGCCGCAGTGGCCGAGCGGTTCTAGGCGCTGCAGTCGCAGCTTCGAATCCTGCCTCTGGCATGGATGTGTGTGTTGTCCTTAGGTTAGTTAGGTTTAAGTAGTTCCAAGTTCTAGGGAACTGATGACCTCAGATGTTAAGTCCCATAACGCTCAGAGCCATTTGAACCATTTTGAAAAATATGGTTCCAAAGAACAGGGTGCTGAGAAGCATATATTGGAGCCCTACGCCGTAGCAACGAATACTTTACCCCCCTGCTGGTCGCCGGCCGCGGTGGCCGAGCGGTTCTAGGCGCTTCAGTCGGGAACCGAGTGACTGCTACGGTCGCAGGTTCGAATCCTGCCTCGGGCATGGATGTGTGTGATGTCCTTAGGTTAGTTAGGTTTAAGTAGTTCTAAGTTCTAGGGGACTGATGACCTCAGACGTTGAGTCCCATAGTGCTCAGAACCATTTTGAACCTCCTGCTGGTCAGGTCGGCACACCATGATGATGCGTTCGGCGACTGGAGTCATGCACGGCCGCAATGTGTTATTTATTAATGGCGCGTGCCCGAAAGATTCAAGTAGCGGTCTCGCGTTCGCCTAATTCGGAACGCAGGTACTTCCCTATGGGCCTTTGAAAGCCCAGTGGACCCCAGTGAGCAGGTGGACCCGTTTGCTGGTCTGTCAAACCAATTTGACTCTGTGCCACTACTATGCATGACAGAATATGTCAAATGTTTAGCCGGCGACTCAAAACAAACAAGTACATCCACGCATCATTCATTGTGTGAGTGATGCTAGAAGCAGTACGTCTGATGATTCAGATGGTGACTGGAACAGGCTCTAGGTGGCTCACTAAGCAAAGGACACGAGTATCACCGTTTAGGTAAAGACCTGCAGTTATTTGCTAGTGAAGCGCCAGCACAAGAGTGTCCCCTTCTCTTTCTCTCAGCTTTCCATGCCAGCTCGGTAGCCTAGTACATTTAAATCTTAGACTATTCCCACTTTAGCCCAAGCCAATCATAAGCTGGAGTGTGGCACTTGAAGCTGGGAGACCGCCGCTTGCTCTGCGTACACAGATTTGACCAATCAGCGACTATAAAAATTAATTGGGAGAAAAGGAAAAACGATTCAGCTTCACGGCCTTTTTCCCACACATCTAAGCCATGTCTTTTGCTAAAAGCGTGATCTGCATGGAACTACAGCCCTCCATAAAAATATCGTTATCTTCCCTGTTGCGTCCATTTCGAACTTTCCAAAGAACGGTCATAAACTCGCCAAAAGCCTCATGCCTTCACAAATATGTTTTGTAGCAGAGTCTGGACGTCTGGGCGCCACTGACCTGTCCGACGGAAATTCTCAGAAACACACAGTCGTCTCATCGGCTTCCTGCCTGACAAGGGCCCATCCTCTGCTTTATTGCAGGTCATCAATGCTCTGCGCATAGCAACGGCGACTCTTTGGCGCTAGTCAGCATACCTGGACGCTACTGCTGACCGACTGGCGCCATCCAACGTGTCTGCACAAGGAGACCAAGGGACAGTCCGCAAATGTTTTCACCCAGGTTGTGCCGATAAAACGCTCCCCTCGGCCCTGAGCCGCCGAGCGCTTTTACTGCAGTCGTTTAAATCGGCACCCTCTTCCTTTGAACACAGGTAAAGCTTACCACTATTCCTTCACTAGAGCACACAAACGGGAGCATTAACTACTGCCAACTATTTGATCATGATGTGTTGTTGTTGTTGTGGCCTTCAGTCCTGAGACTGGTTTGATGCAGCTCTCCATGCTACTCTATCCTGTGCAAGCTTATTCATCTCCCAGTACCTACAGCAACCTACATACTTCTGTATCTGTTTAGTGTATACATCTGTTGGTCTCCCTCTACGATTTTTACCCTCCACGCTGACCTCCAATACCAAATTGGTGATCCCTTGATGCCTCAGAACGTGTCCTACCAACCGATCCCTTCTTCTAGTCAAGTTATGCCACCAACTTCTCTTCTCCCCAATCCTATTCAATACCTCCTCATTAGTTATGTGATCTACCCATCTGATCTTTGGCATTCTTCTGTAGCACCACATTTCGAATGCTTCTATTCTCTTCTTGTCCAAACCAGTTATCGTCCATGTTTCACTTCCATCCATGGCTACACTCCATACAAATACTTTCAGTTACTTCCTGACACTTAAATCTGTACTCAATGTTAACAAATTTCTCTTCTTCAGAAACGTTTTCCTTGCCACTGCCAGTCTACATTTTATATCCTCTCTACTTCGACCAGCATCAGCTATTTTGCTCCCCAAATAGCAAAACTCCTCTACTACTTTAAGTGTCTCATTTCCTAATCTAATTCCCTCAGCATCACCCGACTTAATTCGACAACATTCCATTATCCTCATTTTGCTTTTGTTGATGTTCATCTTATATCCTCCTTTCAAGACACTACCCATTCTGTTCAACTGCTCTTCTAAGTCCTTTGCTTTCTCTGACAGAATTACAATGTCATCGGCGAACCTCAAAGTTTTTATTTCTTCTCCATTGATTTTAAGACCTACTCCGAATTTTTCTTTTGTTTCCTTCACTGTTTGCTCAATATACAGATTGAATAACATCGGGGAGAGGCTACAACCCTGTCTCACTCCCTTCCCAACCACTGCTTCACTTTCATGTCCCTCGACTCTTATAACTGCCATCTGGTTTCTGTACAAATTGTAAATAGCCTTTCGCTCCCTGTATTTTACCCCTGCCACCTTCAGAATTTGAAAGAGAGTATTCCAGTCAACATTGTCAAAAGCTTTCTCTAAGTATTTCCTTAATCTAGCTTCTAAGATAAGGCGTAGGGTCAGTATTGCCTCACGTGTTCCAATATTTCTACTGAATCCAAACTGATCTTCCCCGAGGTCGGCTTCTACCAGTTTTTCCATCCGTCTGTAAATAATTCGCGTTAGTATTTTGCATCCGTGACTTATTAAACTGATTGTTCGGTAATTTTCACATCTGTCAGCACCTGCTTTCTTTGGGATTGGAATTATTATATTCTTCTTGAAGTCTGAGGGTATTTCGCCTGTCTCATACATCTTGCTCACCAGATGGCAGAGTTTTGTCAGGACTGGCTCTCCCAAGGCCGTCAGTAGTTCTGATCTAATGTTATCTACTCCTGGGGCCTTGTTTCGACTCAGGTCTTTCAGTGCTCTATCAAGCTCTTCACGCAGTATCGTATCTCCCATTTCAGGGAGTATTGTCCTCAAGTACATCGCCCTTGTATAGACCCTGCATATACTCCTTCCACCTTTCTGCTTTCCCTTCTTTGCTTAGAACTGGGTTTCCATCTGAGCTCTTGATATTCATGCAAGTGGTTCTCTTTTCTCCAAAGGTCTCTTTAATTTTCCTGTAGGCAGTATCCATCTTACCCCTAGTGAGATAAGCCTCTACATACTTACATTTGTCCTGTAGCCATCCCTGCTTAGCCATTTTGCACTTCCTGTCAATCTCATTTTTTAGACGTTTGTATTTCTTTTTGCCTGTTTCATTTACTGCATTTTCATATTTTCTCCTTTCATCAATTAAATTCAATATTTCTTCTGTTACCCAAGGATTTCTCCTAGCCCCCTTTTTTTCCCTGCTTGATCCTCTGCTGCCTTTACTACTTCATCTATCAAAGCTACCCATTCTTCTTCTACTGTATTTCTTTCCCCCATTCTTGTCAATCGTTCCCTAATGCTCTCCCTGAAACTCTGTACAACCTCTGGTTTAGTCAGTTTATCCAGATCCCATCTCCTTAAATTCCCACCTTTTTGCAGTTTCTTCAGTTTTAATCTACAGTTCATAACCAATAGATTGTGGTCAGAGTCAACATCTGCCCCTGGAAATGTCTTACAATTTAAAACCTGGTTCCTAAATCTCTGTCTTACCATTATATAATCTATCTGAAACCTGTGAGCATCTCCAATCTTCTTCCATGTATACAATCTTCTTTTATGATTCTTGAACCAAGTGTTAGCTATGATTAAGTAGTGCTCTGTGCAAAATTCTACCAGGTGGTTTCCTCTTTCATTTCTTAGCCCCAATCCATATTCACCTACTACGTTTCCTTCTCTCCCTTTTCCTACTACCGAATTCCAATCATCCATGACTATTAAATTTTCGTCTCCCTTCACTATCTGAATAATTTGTTTTATTTCATCATACATTTCCTCAATTTCTTCCTCATCTGCAGAGCTAGTTGGCATATAAACTTGTACTACTGTAGTAGTCGTGGGCTTCGTGTCTATCTTGGCCACAATAAGGTGTTCACTATGCTGTTTGTAGTAGTTTACCCGCACTCCTATTTTTGTTATTCATTATTAAACTGACTCCTGCATTACCCCTATTTGATTTTGTATTTATAACCCTGTATTCACCTGACCAAAAGTCTTGTTCCTCTTGCCACCGAACTTCACTAATTCCTACTACATCTAACTTTAACCTATCCATTTCCCTTTTTAAATTTTCTAACCTACCTGCGCGATTAAGGGATCTGACATTCCACGCTGCGATCCGTAGAACGCCAGTTTTCTTTCTCCTGATAACGACGTCCTCCTGAGTAGTCCCCGCCCGGAGATCCGAATGGGGGACTGTTTTACCTCCGGAATATTTTACCCAAGAGGACGCCATCATCATTTAACCATACAGTAAAGCTGCATGCACTCGGGAAAAATTACGGCTGTAGTTTCCTCTTTCTTTCAGCCGTTCGCAGTACCAACATAGCAAGGCCGTTTTGGTTTGTGTTACAAGGCCAGATCAGTCAATCATCCAGACTGTTGCCCCTGCAACTACTGAAAAGGCTGCTGCCCCTCTTCAGGAACCACACGTTTATCTGGCCACTCAACAGATACCCCTCCGTTGTGATTGCACCTACGGTACGGTTATCTGTATCGCTGAGGCACGCAAGCCTCCCCACTAACGGCAACGTCCATGGTTCTTGGGGGGGGGGGGGGGGGCATCATGATGTATGAAGGCAGATCATATCATCATATCCAGGTATAGCAACCAAGTAATTAAGATCAACTTCCCTAAGAACATTATGCAGCATATCACTGTATCAGAAGTGAGAGTTCTCTGCAATCTCTCATTATCACGAAATTTATTCCAGTTTACTCACTTTTAGTACTACAGAGTATTAGAACACTTCGTTTACAGGAATTTATGAATTGTTTTAAAACTGATCTAAATATAGCATAGAGCCCATTATGTTATGTGCACTTCATTTTTCGTTGATTCTGCCCTACAGATAGGTTTATAATAAACTAGCAATGTACTGGTCGCAGGTTCGCACATGTTGCTCAGTAAAAGAAAACTTTACACTGTGACTTTTTGGAGGGCATTCTTGTAAAGTAGGAGATTTCCGGCATTGTGCATGTTTTAAAAGCATGCGTATATACTTTAATGCTACGAAGTTCGTTGTTTTGTCTGGTGGATTATTTTCACTTTCTTAAACTGATTTTTATAATCAAATTAATAGAGTATTTAAAAATTTAAAGGTCTTCTTTTGTTACTTCTGTATTTGGCAAGTCCAAAACAAGTTTCAATACAGGCTTAGACTAGTACGCTTTATGAGTTTTATGTACCACTGAAACACACGATCTGAGGCACCCAGAATGCTTCAAAAATTGGTTTTAGGTCCTACTTTTTTCAACTTTTTTCAAGAGGATCTTTCGTTTAAACTCCCTTAGTCATCACCCCCCCCCCCCTCCGAATAATTGAGTGCTGGTGACACATTTTAATTATCACCTCAAAGAAAGAAATTTACGTTATTAATTTTTTCTTTTTCATAGCACTCCGCTTGAGAAGAAAAAGCAAAATGGCATAGCATGCTGATAAAATTGTCTATCGTGCAGTATTCCGTTTTCTGCGAACAACGCTACAACAGATCATGTGCATCATCGTGTGACTGGATCGATGCTGCAGGCGCTTCTACTACACCCAAACACAAGTCTGTATGACCAAGAACGAACTGGCAGACCATCTCTCTGTGAAGAAGCGGGAATCGCATGAGAATTTCAGGCCCTGGTCCTCGAAGACCGACGTATCACAGTTGTGGTTTCAGAGGAAAACGTAAAAACTGGTCATTCATCGGTTTAAAACAGTTTGATCACGAAAAGGTCGCCAACCGCTGGATTTCGCAACTGTTCACGCCAGTTTCAAAAGCCCGCTTAACGAGGCAGCAGCAGAAATACTTCAGCTGTATCAACCCAATCCAGATGACTTACTTAGGCGCCAAATCATGTACAGATGCTGCATTACTGTGACCGCTACGCATAGGAGCAAAGCAAGGAGTGGAAACATTTGGAGTCATCATTGCAGAAAAAGACGAAAATCCAACCAGCATAGGGTGAGGCAATGCAGAGCGTTTTTTGTAACTGCCTTCGTTTGATTTTAATACGTGGGACGTTCGGCAACAGATGCAACACTTTTTTTTCTCGGCCAGTTTCGGTTGCAAAGATGAGGAATTTATTGTGCGACATCGTCGAATATTCTCGCTTCAGTCCCTGTAGTTTCACGGAGTTCCGGTAGGTTGCGGCCCTACACGTAATCTTCAAACTGGTGTCTGGAACGGAGGCAAGTTCAAAGTGGACAGCTGTGATTGAATTTCTTTTCGTGGAACATGAGAGAATCGTAGACATTCATAGGCACTTGCAGAATGTCTACGGAGAGCTGTCACTGAAAAAAAGTACAATGAGTCATTGTTCGAGGCGCCTGTCATCATAGCAACAAGGTCGCCCAAATCTGTCCGATCTCCTGTTTGCAGGTCGGCCGCACACGGCTGTGCCCACTGTAGTGTCGGAACGTGCGGACACTCTCATTCGAGGTGATCTACGGATCATAATCAAACATCCCGCTGCTCAACTGGACGTCTATGTTGGTAGTGCTGACACACTTGTCCACCAATTGGGGCACTCAAATATGTAGACAAAGCTTCCTCCTCGATCCTATAGCACCTTCCGACTTTCATCTGTTTGGCCCAATGAAGGAAGCACTTCGCAGGAAGCAGTACGTGGTTGATGGGGAGGTTATTGATGCATCTACACTTTGGCTCCGACGTCGGCCAGTAGAGCGGTTCCAAGCGGGCACACAGGCCCTACTAGTAAAGATGGCGTAGAGCTTCTGGTTAACTGGAGATTATGGTGAAAAATAGGGTTTTGTAGCCAAAAGAGTGGGGGAATAATATAGTGTATTGCAATCTTGAATAAAAACAACTTGTTTTCAGAAAAAAATGTGTTGCTTCACTTATTGAACGCGCCTCCTAGATTATGCCTGTAAGGGGACACAGGACATACTATCGAATCTCAAGACGAGGTTACGGGAGACTGTCCAAGGGGGTTTGCTTGCTCCACGACAAAGCTGCAGTTCTAGGCGCTCCAGTCCGGAGCCGCGCTGCTGCTACGGTCGCAAGTTCGAATCCTGCTTCGGGCATGGGTGTTTGTGACGTCCTTAGGTTGGTTAGGTTTAAGTAGTTCTAAGTTCTAGGGGACTGATGACCACAGCAGTTGAGTCCCATAGTGCTCAGAGCCATTTGAACCATTTGAACAAAGCTGCAGAGTCGCACATGCCGCTTCTTGTAGCTATTAAATTTTACCTCCCCCCTCCCTCCGGTTCCACCAAGAATGTTACAGAGTGATTTTTTCCCATTTCTTCAGATGAAGAAACCGTAGCGTGGCGGGATGTTCAGGATGACGACGAGTACGAAGTGCAAAGGTTTCTGAACTGGTAGGTTCCCGCCATGTTAGCCTTCGTTGGGAAAAATGTATCGATCAGATGGGTGTACATATAAAGAAGAAATAACAGTGCCGCGCTGAGTGGCCCCGCGGTTTGAGGCGTCATGTCACGGATTGGGCAGCCCCTCCCGCCGGAGGTTCGAGTCCTCCCTCGGGCTTGTGTGTGTGTGTGTGTGTGTGTGTGTGTGTGTGTGTGTATGTGTGTGGCATAAGTTAATTTAAGTAGTGTGTGAGTCTAACGACCGGTGACTTCAGCAGTTTGATCCTTCAGGAACTCACACACATTTGAACATTTGAAGAAATAACACGGTCACCAAGTTTGACGAACACATATAGATTTTTTTTAAGTTAATGATTAAAACTGTATGACTACCCTCGTGGAAATAGCTGGTGCAGGCTCATCTCTGATAAAGATGTGTGACCTTGATTTTTTTTATCAACAATTACATAGTGAGCAGTAGAGCCCACTCTTAAATTCTCCATCTGGTACTGACAGAATTTCTATAAGAAGTTCGACTGGCAATACATTTGTTAATGTTGTTCGACCACCACTACAATCAAGTTTGACTGTTCTCAATACTTTCGTTTGGAGACACAGAAAAGGCACTACATGTCAACAGTATCGTACTAGGATATTAAACACAAAATTCACTCGAAGATACATGGATACTTCTGGATACCAAAAGTTCTTAGAACAAGGCGGGAACAATCATTTTTAACACCTGTAACCGTAAAGTGAAAAAAAAAAGATGTTCTCCAGTAATTTATATAAACCTTGACACTGTAGTTCAATTTATTTAAAGTTAAAGGTGCATGTAAAAAAGTTTCCTGGTTATAACATTAAAATGCACATTAATTATTCTACACTTTCTTACGCATTGTTCAAATCGTTAGCTCGAGAAAGTAATCTTGATTCTATCACGGAAACGGTGTAAAAAACAGAGAAAGTTTTTAGACAAAAATATTCAGCTTTGAGAGCTCTTTTCAACGGTACAAATTTTTCCCGATGTTCCCATTTGAAATTTTGAAGGTAAATTCGTTTCGTCCATTTTTCAACAGGAAAAGTATGCGGACACTCGTATGTAAAACGGAACTGACCAATAGGTGTCATGAGAGGCCGACTCGCCAATATAAAAGGATGCGGCGAGTATTGTGTTGTCAGTTGAGAAGCAGGAACAGCAGAATGGGGCGGCTGGCAGAGCTCAGTGCCTCCGAACGTGGTCTAATCATTGGGCGTCACCCGACAAAGCCTTTAGGGGCATTTCAACCATTCAGAAGCTGCCAGTGTCGACTGTTCGGATGTGGCTGTGAAGTGGAAACGCGAAGGAACTGCACAGCAAAACCAAGGCCATGTAGACCTCAAGCACTGACGATTAGAGTCCGACGAGTATTGCCGAGGATTGTTGTAAAAATCACACGAAATCAGCGGGAGGAATCACCCGCGAGTCCGAAAGTGCACAATGACTGTGCGCAGGGACTTAAAACGAACAGGGTACAACGGTCGAGCCGCTCCTAATATCCCACACATTACTGTAGTCATTGCTAAGCGACGCTTGAGGAGGTGTAAAAAGATATTGAAACGTCCCCTTTTTAGAACAATTATACAAGACTGTGCTTTAACTGACACGCAATATTTTTAGCGCAACGCAATCTGACTTTCAAAAATCCCTACAAAAAAAATGGCCCTGACTAACATTAACCTATGCGTTTCACAAATCACTTACCTCACAAAAATCTTGGTTACTCGAACTACTGCAATACGCGAGCACCACTACTGCCAGCTAAATAAAAGATTCAAACTACGGAAGGCACTAACTACTGATAGGGATAGTTAGCAAATGAAAGCTATTAATAGAGAACAAACAATGTATTTACCTTAATAGTCATAATATATATAGCAGTTCATGACAAATTACAAAACTCCGCCATCTCTCTCCCCACATCCTCCACTGCTGGCGGCTCACCTCCAACTGCGCAACGCTACGCGCTGTTCACATCCAGCTGCCGCTGTCCAACACTACAATGGCAGACAACAATGCAAACTAGCCACAGACTGCACACAGCACAGCCAGTGATTTTCATACAGAGGTGGCGTTACCAATAAAAAAACCTAAACAGCCTACTTACAATATGTCACAAGACTGCTGATTACTGGACACGGGTGATCTGGAATGATGAATAGCGCTATACCCTGTGGTAATACGGTGGAAGGGTTTGTGTTTGGTGGATGCCTGGAGAAATTAACCTGCCATCCATCGTACATCTACATCTGCGTCTACGTGGATGCTCTTGAAATCACATTTAAGTGCCTGGCAGAGGGTCAATAGAACCACCTTCACAATTCTCTGTTACTCCAATCTCGTATAGCGTTCGAAAGGAACGAACACCTATATTTTATCATTGTGATCGTTTCTCCCTGTGTAGGTCGGTGTCAACAACATATTTCCGCATTCGGAGGAGAAAGTTGGTGATTGGAATTTCGTGAGAAGATTCCATCGCAATGAAAAACGCCTTTGTTTTAATAATGTCCACCCCAAACCCTGTGTCCGTGACACTCTCTCCCCTGTTTCGCGATAATACAAAACGTGCTGCCCTTCTTTGAACTTTTTCGATGTAAGTCGCCACTCCTATCTGTTAACGACCCCAGACCGAGCAACAGTATTCTAAAAGAGGACAGACAAGCGTGGTGCAGGCAGTCTTCTTAGTAGGTCTGTTACATTTTCTAAGTGTCCTGCCAATAAAAGGCAGTCTTTGGTCAGCCTTCCCCACAACATTTTCTATGTTTCTCTTCCAATTTAAGTTCTTCGTAATTGTAATACCTAGGTATTTAGCTGAATTTACGACCTTTACATTTGACCGCTTTGTCGTGTAACCGAAGTTTAACGGATTCCTTTTAACACTCATGTGGATGACCTCACACTTCTTTAGGATCAACTGCCAATTTTCGCACCCTACAGATATCTTTTCTAACTCGTTTTGTAATTTGTTTTGATCTTCTGATGACGTTATTAGTCGATAAACGATATGTCCGCAGCTCGTGGTCGTGCGGTAGCGTTCTCGCTTCCCGCGCCCGGGTTCCCGGGTTTCGATTCCCGGCGGGGTCAGGGATTTTCTCTGCCTCGTGATGACTGGGTGTTGTGTGATGTCCTTAGGTTAGTTAGGTTTAAGTAGTTTCTAAGGTCTAGGGGACTGATGACCATAGACGTTAGGTCCCATAGTGCTCAGAAACCATTTGAACCATTTTTCTTGATAAACGATAGCGTCTAAGACGGCTGCTCAGATTGTCTCCCAAATCGTTTATATCGATGAGAAACAGCAAGGGGCCTATAACATTACCTCGGGGAGCGCCAGAAATCGCTTCTGTTTCACTCGATGACTTTCCGTCAACTGCTTCGAACTGTGACCTCTCTGACAGGAAATCACGAATCCAGTCACATAACCGAGACGATATTCCATAAGCACGCAATTTCGCTACAAGCCACTTGTGCGGTACAGTGTCAGAAGCCTTTCGGAAATCCAGAAATATGGAATCAATCTTAAATCCATTGTCAATAGCACTCCACACTTCATGCGAGTAAAGAGCTAGTTGTGTTTTCACAAGAACAATGTTTTCTAAATCCATGTTGACTGTGTGTCGATAGACTGTTTTCTTCGAGGTAATTCAAAATGTTCGAACACAATATATGTTCCAGAATCCTGCTGCACATCGACGTTAATGATATGGGCCCTGTAATTTAGTGGATTGTTCCTAGTACCTTTCTTGAATATTGGTGTGACCTGTGCAACTTTCCAGTCTTTGGGTACGGATCTTTCGTCGAGCGAACGGTTGTATATGACTGTTAAGTATGGAGCTATTGCATCAGCGTACTCTGAAAAGAACGTAATTGGTATACAGTCTGGACCAGAAGACTTGCTTTTATTAAGTGATTTAAGTTGCTTCACTACTCCGAAGATATTTACTTCCACGTTACTCATATTGGCAGCTGTTCTTGATTCGAATTCTGGATTATTTATTTAGTTTTCTTTTGTGAAGGCATTTCGGAAGGCTGTCTTTGGTAACTCTACTTCGGCAGCACCCGGCTTCGATAGTATCCCCATTGCTATCGCGCAGAGAAGGCATTGATAGTTTCTTGCCGCCAGCATACTTCACATACGACGAGAATCTCTTTCGATTTTCAGCCAGGTAGTGCTGTCATTCACCCACAGATTTTTAGACACCTCATACCGTCCGTGTAGTTGAAGCCCTCATAAAGGCGAATGGTGGACATACACTGGATTAATATCCACTAACAGGTGTAACTCTAACGTTCATAGTTCTGTTCGCCATTATTCGTGCGCCCAAATGACCTTCTACCTGACAGAGATGGGGTGCATAGCATCCAGGAAAAATTCTCGAGTCTGTATGCAGACAGACCGCACGTGGAACTCCACGGAATGGGCCTGACGGAATTCAGGATGTAACATGGCGGCGAACGCGTCCACACCTGTCACAAAAACAATACACGCAGTCCGTCAGCGTACACACGTATTTTCTTGTTAAGGGTGACCAACCGGCAAGCGTTGGACCACTGCCGCTATCTTGCTTTATAATGTCATTGGATGACGATACCATACGTCCTAAATTTGTTCCGGGTTGGAGTAATAGTTTCTGCCAAAGAAGGCAGAAATGAGTACAAAATTTCGCATCTGATATAGCCCGAAATCACCTTCAGATTTAATCACGTATTTTTCCTGTTGTACTGAATACGGACAATAAGTAATATTTCGTTACGCTATCGTCCCTGATGTTGCGAGTTTAATGGCCTGCAGTATGTTACAGTGACTCAGACAGAAAACGAGCAAGATTTGGATCTGTGGTTTTAGCACTGAAAGACGTACGTTTATCTGAGTACATCTTTCATTAAAATGTATCCTATCAACTAGGTACGATATTTTATCCTTTTTATATGCCATCTGTATCATTTCCTTCTCGGACTAATGCCTATGGGACGGGATACTTGGAGTTCAATATGGTTCAAATGGCTCTGAGCACTATGAGACTTAATATCTGAGGTCATCAGTCCCCTAGAACTTAGAACTACTTAAACCTAACTAACCTAAGGACATCACACACATCCATGCCCGAGGCAGAATTCGAACCTGTGACCGTAGCGGTCGCCCGGTTCCAGACTGAAGCGCCTAGAACCGTTCGGCCACAACGACCAGCTGATACTTGGAGTATGTGTTAGATTTAAACCTAACTTTCCCTTTATGATCAGCAGCGTCTATCTCATGAACACTCTATATCTTCTATGAAATCCATTCTGTTAGTTTCGCTGTGGGCTAAAGCGAATTTTCTGCTCTCTCGGAGCTTAGAAACGGAGGACTGACCGGTTGGAACGCAAGGGAGAGTAACAAGGGGGGGGGGGGGGGGGGGAGAGAATCGAAGAACAAGGAGAGAAATGGTGGCAGAGGACACCAGTCCTCTCTGTTTTGCCGTACGCGACTTGGAACGCGTAGGTGGAACGCTCTTACCCGCCGAACTCGTGGACGAGTATTTCCATTTGGTTGCTGGGAGTTCGCGGTAGAAGCTTAGATTTCTTTCTAGAAAATCTGTCAGTTTAAAACGGCCGAACAAGGGATTCATACGGCACGCTTTTGAGGCGACCATTTTGGGGAGTTATGCTGCGACCGGAATTGGACGAGGTATGTGGCAAGAAGAGTGTCCTCTCAGGGGTGTTGAGGAGCGAACGGTACACAGTTGAAGATGGAACGAACTACAATCTGGACGCGTTGGAGATGCTGTGGGTTGGAAAGGACACGCTGTGCGGCTGTATCATGTGGCAGTAACGGTGAGATGAATTGCAATTGCTTGCTGGCGTACTGCTAGTTAGGTCGCGGTCAGAGCTTGTTCATTGTCACAAGTATCTGCACCAAAATCTTTCCGAATTGCTGATATATGTGTCACGTGTGTCGCAAACTAAAATCCTTACACCGCCCTGTTTTAGGCTGAACAGTTATGTTCATTCTCTTGCTTCAATAACTGCAACTGATGTTCATTTTTCTCTCGCTCTGCTCGTCTCTCGCGCAAATTGGTTAACGAATTTGTGAGTTTATCAGCCCCACGAATCTTCGTGAATGAGTAATGGCAACTTTCTCGCTTGTTCTTGGTCTTCAATAACGCTTACCTCTGTAGCATCATGTTGGATTACGCACAAGCTTATAAAATCCTTTCCCCTATTTTCCATACAGGCACCCCCCTCCCCTCCCCCCCCCCCCCCCCCCATGCTGGTCATTTTGTCTGCTAAATTATTGTCAAGTCTTCATTTGGCAAGAGACAATAGCATTTCAGAAAATTGCCTGTTACGTAATTCATTCATGTAATAGTAACTATCCAAGCGCCCCAGGTCATTTTCAGATCCATCAGGCGATAGATTAAGAAATATATGAGGTACGCCTAAGTATTGTGTTTGTCTCCTTAAGGCCATTCTGTTCTGCCTGTTTCCGTTGCGTTGTGTTAAAGAAATTGTTTTACTTGTTTTCGGGGCAGAAATTCCTCCTACTTTAGCAACAATGCGGCCATTGCACTTATGGAGTACGGCACCTTCATTAGTGGATGTGTTGTACGAACAATAGGAATCAGTGATGAAGGGTATTACTGTCACATTTTTGCTTATTTTCTGTCAGAAATACAGATTAAGATCAGCAGACCACTCCTCGCTACCAAACTTAAAAACACAGCCGTCACCTCATAGTACAGACAGTGGCTAGTGGGGTATGTAATTAATTGCAGGGAATAAATCTATAGAAACTGTAGTATTCACTGAGTGGGCGCAATACAGTAAAACGTTTTGTCTCTCCTTAGACACTTCCTTAATTTTATACTCGTATAGAAAGGCGTACTGTATTGCGCTTGTTCCGTTTTCAGTAGTCTTCAACCTTAACCGCAAAAAGAAAGATTTAGCCCTCAGATTTTCTGAACTGAACCGAAACGGCTTCATTGTGGAAAAACTCCTTTTACAATGCACAGACCCCTTCGTAATGATTTACCGTCGTTTGTTGGAACAAAATACTCAGATACATGTAGTACATCCAAAAGTGTTAGTTCTCGTATGTTTATTTAAAATCAGAGTATGTCTTTAACAGGATCTCTTGTATGAATTGCTGTTCGCTGTAAGCAAATGCTGGTTTTCTTCTTTAACCCGTATCTAACAACTTGTTCCCTGATCGTGTAGTTTTGACGTAGATATTCCACGAAATTTTTAAAAAAAAAGTGAATTAATGTAATGAGAGCTTGAGAACGACAATACAGATGAATTACTAGTGATGCTGTCTTCTGTGCTAGCTATGCAGTTTAGGATAGTTGTGTACTGCTTGACACAAAAGTGTGTGTGTGAATTCCCAAGGGACCAAACTGCTGAGGTCGTGGGTCCCTAGACTTAAACATGCTTAAACTAACTTATGCTAAGAACAACACACACCCACATGCCCGAGGGAGGACTCGAAACTCCGGCGGGAGGGGCCACTCAAACCGTGACATGGCGCCTCTAACCGCACGGCCACTCCGTGCAGCAACTGACACAGTTACGTCGATTAAATATCTAGGCGTAACTTTGCAAAGCTATATGAAATGGAAGGAGCATGTAAGGATTGCAGTAGGGAAGGCGAACCTTGACTTTGGTATATTGGGAAAGTTTTAGGGAACTGTGGTTCATTTGTAAAGGAGACTGCATATAGGATCCTTCCTTGAGTACTGCTCGAGTGTTCGGGATCCGCATCAGGCCGGACTGAAGAAAAGCATCGAAGCAGTTCAGAGGCCGGCTGCTAAACTTGTTACCGATACTTTTGAACAACACAAAGGTGTTAGGGATGTCCTTCGGGAACTCAAATGAAAATGCCTGGAGGGAAGGTGACTTTATTTTAGAGGAACACTGCAGAGAAATTTTAGAGAACCAGCATTTGAGGCGACTGCAGAAGGGTTCTACTGCCACTAACGTACATTTCGCGTAAAGACCACGAAGATAGGATAAGATAAACTAGGGCTCATACCGAGGCGTACATGTAGTCGTTTTCCTCGCTCTGTTTGCGAGTGGAACAGAAAAAAAATGGGTAGTAGTGGTACAGGGTAAACTCAGCCATGCGCCGTGGATGGCTTGCGGAGTATGTATATAGATGTAGAGGTAGCTGTAGATGTAGAAACGAAAGACAGAGAAGGTTTGATGTCCCAGGACGCCGAGTTCATGAGAAACGTAACGCATGCTCTGCCTGGGTAAGGATTAGGAAGAAAAGACAATCAGGACACTTTTACTTTCCATTCAACTCATTTATGCTCAGACAACCATGTGGGGCTGTATTTAGTCTAATCTTGTCTACACGATTCCTACGGGGCTAGGGCCACATGTATATTCCTAGATTCCTTGTTTAAAACTGGTTCTTGAAACTGTGTAATTAGATTTGCACGGGGTAACTGGCATCTATTTTCAAGCAACGGCTAAACTAGGTTTTGCAGAATTTCTCTCACACACGTGAACAAAATTCTGGGATGACTGAGGCGACTGTATTATAAGCATCCCTACTTTGCAGACTGAATGTCTTTTCACAATTATCATACCAATGAAACTCAGTCTGTATCTTGATTTACCTATAACTTCTTGATCTTTCTTTTTCTTATTTCGAAAAATTACACCCAGGTTTGTACGAGGACTATTTGTTTATTAAGATCTGATTGTTGCGAAATGAAGCCACAGTGGAAATAAAAGATGTTTTATTTGCGACATTTCGTTACGCTTTCCTGCTACTTCTATGCATAATCGCCACTCCGACTTGGATATTTTTTGTATCGTTGTTACAGAAGGCAGCCGCCTGTGCTTTGGGTGTGTGTGAATTCCTAAGGGACCAAACTGCTGAGGTCATTGGTCCCTAGACTTACACATTACTTAAAGTAACTTATGCTAAGAACAACACACACTCCCATGCCCACGGAAGGTGTTGTGAATTGGCAGGAGCCAATTCACGGAGTTTGGAGGACGCCGAAAGGCACGCGATTAAGCTCACGCAGGCTGGCGTGAGGTCTGGAAAATGACAAGGAATTATAGTAGCCAAAAATAGTACATAGCTTCTGGAATACTTAACTTTAATCCATAATTGGAGAACATCGCTCTTGACGATACATAATTACAATCTCAATATAAACTGGTAATGGCGCCTTGCTAGGTCGTAGTAAATGACGTAGCTGAAGGCTATGCTAACTATCGTCTCGGCAAATGAGAGAGTATTTGTCAGAGAACCATCGCTAGTCAAGTCGGCTGTACAACTGGGGCGAGTCCTAGGACGTCTCTCTAGACCTGCCGTGTGGTGGCGCTCGGTCTGCAATCACTGACAGTGGCGACACGCGGGTCCGACGTATACTAACGGACCGCGGACGATTTAAAGGCTATCACCTAGCAAGTGTGGTGTCTGGCGGTGACACCACAGAAGGACTCGAACGTCCGGCGGGAGGGGACGAACAATCCATGCGCCTGTGCTTTCCGTCAGTTGTGGTCTGCAGCTCGTTGTCTGTACCAAAGCGTTGTCTTCACAGCCAGTGGTTCATCATCGAAGAGATGATGATCAGAGGGCGCTAAGTCTGAGCTGTAAGGTGGGTGATCGAACATTTCCCCTGACAATGTGGCACGAGATTCCTCATTGCCCCTGCAGTGTGCGGCTGAGACCCACCGTGAAGAAGGAAATGCATGACAGTTACGTTATGTGGGCTGCATCAAATCAGGCGAAATTCTCAGACAGCACTCATACGTGATGGGAGGAGGAAGAGATTAAGTGTTTAAAATCCTGTCTACAACGAGGTCATTAGAGACGGAGCACAAGCCCATATTAGGGAACGATGGGGAAGGAAATCGGGCGTCCCCTTTCAAAGGAACCATCCCGGCATCTGTCTGAAGCGATTTGGGGAAATAACGGAAAACATAAATCAGGATGGCCAGATGCAGATTTGAACCGTTGCCCCCCCCCCCCCCCCCCCTCCTCCCAAGTGCGAGTTCAGTGTGCTAACCACTGCGCCACCTCGCTCAAGTATATTTCAGTGTAGAGAAGGATCAGGTTTCATGGACGCAGCTTCCTATTTTTCGAGGTGATATCCAAAATTTTTTACATTTACCGACAGTGTTTTCCGGTAGGCATCAAATAATCTCGTAAAGTTCCCAGATAAGTGTCTAATTCCCCAGGCAGTTTGTATTAATCCTGAAACACACTGTCTTTTAGTGTGAACGTTCTTCATATGCTATAGCCGCCGTCACGAAAATACGCACCTCAACTTCATCTCACCGTCCTGCAGCACTGCCAGTTAGCGATAATTTCAAATGTTAGTAGAAATTTCAAAAACAATATTAGACATCTTTATTTTTACTCTAGCATATGGGGTGGTACTTTACAAAAGAAAAGTCTTGCCAGCTGCTATGAAATAAATAAATAAAAATAAAAGCTACCGTTACAAGAAATTTGAAGAAAAAAATTTTTTTTGGTTCAAACTGTTGACAGAACCGCTGACGTATTTGGACTGAATAATAATAAATGAACATTCTTAAAATTTGTAGATGCATATGACACATATTTTATCTTGAAAACATAGAAGTAAACCGAGATAAAAAAATGTATGAGATGTGAAACTGTTCCGCCTGTGTAACGAAAAATGTTGTCGCTGATACATTTGCGTTCTCTTGGACCTTATAGAAACTTCCTGCTAGAAAGTTGTTAAGAAAACGATGAAATTAATTTTGGTGACATCTGAGACATCATTACTGTATCGTGTTACCTGTGAACACATTTTATTTACGAGAGGCTGCGTGCGCGGCACGGCGCGAGTACTTGTATCCCACCGCAAGAATTTTAGTTCCAACGGCTCGCCTTAATACGACAGAGAATATTCCCAGTCTCCGGAACTTATTTTTTATTTGCAACTTTCACTGACCCTTCGTCACTGCACCCACCCAAATCACCAACATACGCTACACAGCAGTAACTGTAGGTACTTTCAGGCCAATATTTCCGATGAAGTTGAGCAAAATATATTTTTCCTGTGGTTTTGTGAAACACAAGTTTTGTCGAAGTATGGTACAAGTCTATTGTCCTCAGCACGCAGTCTTTCTACAGCAATGTCTCTGCATTCCATTAACAATTTCTGAATCAAAAACAAAGTGAGCGGAGAAGGCAAAGAACGGAGGTCTCCAAGCCTGAATAATTAATTTTTTCACCGAGATCACTATGTATGTTTCTAGCCGTTGGCTACTCTCTCCTGTAGTAGTGTCAAAATACAGTTCCGTGCACTAACTTTTTGTCAAAATCATCAAATTTTGGTATCGTTTTCATTTATAGGTTTTCTTGTGGATGAAACATGTGCTCTTATCTAGTAATTCTGCAGATGTTACTGCTCTGTTAACATGGAATACAGTAGATTCCGAAATACTACAAGGTGTTGCCGTCAATTTATGAACTTACGCGAAATTTATATGGCACACAGACTGGTGTACGCTTCACTTAGGCCCTTGTTCTTGCATTTCAGTCACTAACAAATACACGTAAATGTACCGTGAAACCACATATGAACCGACAATAGTGCACATTGACCTGCTGCACGTGCACGTGCGGTAACAGCTATGAGGCGGGCAAACCACAGCGTTTTGCGCCCAGCGGATTGTAGGGAGCGGGATTGACCTTGACGTGTCTTAATTTCGTGATGGCCACTGTAGTACAAATAGAAGCGCCTCTCACTACCCCGAAAGACAGGGATGCGAACCATCCCCGCAAAACTTCCACGCAGCAGATTAACGTCCGTTAGTCTGCTACACCATAAAATACACTGATCATCGTAGAAACAGCTGCACCCAGAAGGACCCGATCGATCCACTGCAAAACTGGGTGGGTATGTAAGACACTATACATTCAACAAGCAGTGACAGAAATACACTGAGGCGCCAAAGAAACGGGAATAGGCATGCGTATTCAAATACAGGCCGGCCGCGGTGGTCTAGCGGTTCTAGGCGCTCAGTCCGGAACCGCGCGACTGCTACGGTAGCAGGTTCGAATCCTGCCTAGGGCATGGATGTGTGTGATGTCCTTAGGTTAGTTAGGTTTAAGTAGTTCTAAGTTATATGGGACTGATGACATTAGATGTTAAGTCCGATAGTGCTCAGAGCCATTTGAACCATTTTCAAATACAGACATATGTAAACAGGCAGAATACGGCGCTGTGCTCAGCAACGCCTATATAAGACAAGTGTCTGGCGCAGCTGTTGCATCGGTTACTGCTGCTGTAATGGCTAGTTATCAAGATTTAAGTGAGTTTAAACCTGGTGTTATAGTCGGCGCACGAGCGATGGGACAAAGCATCTCCGAGGTAGCGATGAAGTGGGGATTTTCCCGTACGAGCGTGCCGTGGGTATCAGGAATCCAGTAAAACACCAAAATCGCTGCGGCCGGAAAAAGATCCTGCAAGAACGGGACCAACGACGACTGAAGAGAATCGTTTTGCGTGACAGAAGTGCAGCCCTTCCTCAAATTGCAGCAGATTTCAACGCTGGGCCATTCAACGAAAAATTATCGATATGGGCTTTCGGAGCCGAAGGCCCGCTCGTGTGCCTTGAAGACTGCACGACACCAAGCTTCACGCCTCGCCTGGGCCGGTCAACACCGGCATTGGACTTTTGATTACTGGAAACATGTTGCCTGGTCGAACGAGTCTCGTTTCAAATTGTGTCGAGCGGATGGACATGTACGGGTATGGAGTCAACCTCACGAATCCATGGTCCCTGCATGTCAGCAGGGGACTGTTCAAACTAGTTGAGGCTCTGTAATGGTGTGGGGCATGTGCAGTTGGAGTGATATGGGACTCCTGATACGTCTATTTACGACTCTGATAGGTAACGTGTACGTAAGCATCCTGTCTGATCGCCTTCATCCATTCATATCAATTGTGCATTCCGACGGACTTAGGCAATTCCAGCAGGACAATGCAACACTCCACGTGTCCAGAATTGCTACTGAGTGGCTCCAGGAACACTCTTCTTAGTTTAAACACTTCCGCTGGCCAACAAACTCTCCAGACAAGAACATTATTGAACATACCTGGGATACTTTTCAACGTGCTGTTCAGAAGAGATCTCCACCTCCTCGTATTCGTACGGATTTATGGACAGCCGTGCAGGATTCATACTATCAATTCCCTACAGCATTACTTCAGACATTCAGTAGAGTCCACGCCACGTCGTGTTGGGGCACTTCTACGTGCTCGCGGGGACCCTACACGATATAAGGCAGGTATACCAGTTTCTTCGGCTCTTCAGTGTAAAAGAAAGATTCAAGAGCGTGACTGAAATTGAAACTGGTGTTAAGATCGCTGATGACATTACCTTTCTCAGTGAAAGTGAAGAAGAAATACAAGATGTGTTGAGTGGAATGAACAGTCTAATGAGTTCAGCATTTGGATTGAGAGTAAATCGAAGAGAGACGAAAGTAATTAGAAGTAGCAGAAATGAGAACGGTGAGGAACTTAACATCATAATTTGTGACCATGAAATAGATGAAGTTAAGGAATTCTGCTACCTAGGCAGAAAAATAATCCATGATGGACGGAGCAAGGGGAACATAAAACGCAGAGTAGCACTGGCAAAAAGAGCATTCCTGGTCAACAGAAGTCTACTGGTATGAAACACAGGTCTTCGGTTGACGATGAAATTTCTGAGAGTGTACAGCATTATATGGCAGTGAGACATTAACTGTGGGAAAACCAGAACAGAAGAGAATAAAAGCATTTGAGATGTGGTGCTACAGAAGAACGTTGAAAATTAGGTGGACTGATAAGGTAAGGAATGAGGAGGTTTTCCGCCGAATCATCGAGGAAAGGAATATATGGGAAACACTGACAAGAAGGAGGGACAGGATGGTAGACATTTGTTAAGACATCGGGGAATAGATTCCACTGTGCTAGAGGGAGCCGCAGAGAGTAAAAACTGTAGAGGAGGACCAGCCCCGGATCTACGATATTTCCGAACCGGGGCAAAAATATGTTCATTTTGTAGCGCACATCTTTCTGCAGGGGTTGATATATAAAACTTATGTGTTCGAGGAAGTGCAAGACATGTTATTTGGTCTTCAGTGTGCCAAAGTGCAGTGTCACGCCTCTTTACACAGCATTCTTCTATCGCATGTCACTGTATTTCACTCCGTGGAATTCAAACGTGACTATTTTGTAATTGAAGCCATCAAACTTATATTTAGGAGAGTAAAAATTAAAATGTCCTCTACGATACACAAATGGTTACAATAGGATCCACACAAAACACAGTTCACACGATTTACAGACAGCTGACCCTCACGACTTCCCTACTATAAGATAACTGAATTATGTGGCTACATGACGGGCTTCCGGCCATGAAGTTAAGTACTAAGAAACTGCCATATCACATAAAACATTGGATCCCTTACTTGGCGATAAATGCTAGGAAAGTGTGAGATTGTGAACGTACTTGATTACCGGCTTCCTGTTTGTTTGCACCATCTCTCTGTCATTTATCTCGTTATCTGATCACGCCGAGTTTGTATAAACACGGACGCTCTGTCGGTACGCCAGTCAGAGCAGAAGACGCACCACACCAAGCCGCCTAAGCCAACCACGCGAAGATATCTCAGTACTGCACGTGGTAAGTGTCTGACGAACACAAGCTCGCAGCAAACGCTGTCTGAAGTGTTGTACACTAGGATTGCATATGGTGGAAAGAATCCGAGCCTTCGTATGTGTTCTTGATACAGTAAAGCAGTTTGGGAGGCTAGAGATTTCATGGTGAGCCCATAACTCCTGCGCAGTTTCTTCTCTAGCGCAGTATGTTTGTGTTTGACTGCCTGTGTAATCTGACACTTGCGTCTGCATCTCCTCGAATATTCTAAACAAAATCATTCTTATTTCTACTTAACAATTTTTTTCGATCTCATTAATCTTCTGCGTGGCACCAGCGTTTAGGTCATTAACCATCCATTTCACTTTACATTTATTCAAAAGGCCTGGCACATTAATGGGCAGAAAATCTAAGAGCTATTATGTCGAGTGACTTGACGCAATAGTTTTCAACGTAATTTTTCGCTGATGTAAATAACATTATTTCGCATGGATCTTTATCTCTGCTACTTTCAAGAAGCACAGAACCCAGTTAACCAACAACTAGTAAGCTGAAATCAACATCTATTACTAATGTACGATCAGAAATGGTGCCACTTTATGCCTCTTGCGGAATCGATCTTTGTACACACATCAATGTGTTGGTTGTTTCTTCTCTGTCGAACAGTCTTTCCACAAACATCCCACTGATATTTTCTGCATGGCCATAACAGAACCACTAAGTAGATTACGTCTATCGTTGTAAAGTAACCGTTTTGGGTCAATGCGTCCACACTTCAACTCCTGACCTGATGCCCAGGGGAAAATAAGCATTTATGGCTTGCTCTTGCCACATTTATTTGGAGGTTTTAACTAACCTGAAAACATGCGACTTGTAATAGCTACAATTATTAGTCTGCAAATGTATTAATACTGATGTAATGTTGTTCAGTACACCTTTCTCAGTCACCAGTAGAAATATTTGCACTTATGCTTGTGTTGTCCACAGCTCGTGGTCTTGCGGTAGCGTTCTCGCATCCTGCGCGCGGGGTCCCGGGTTCGATTCCCGGTGGGGTCAGGGAGTTTTCCCGTCTCGAGATGACTGGATGTTATTGTGTTGTCATCATCATCATTCGTCCCCATTACGGTCGAAGGAAGGCAATGGCAAACCACCTCCGCTGCGACCTTGCCTAGTCGGTGGTGCGGGTCTCCCGCATCGTTCCCTACGCTCCTCGGAGTATGGAAACTTATCATCATTATGCCTGTTACACTCTGTATGTAATTACGTATATAGATTAGACAAAATGAAACTAATTCAGAAAGAGTGCCGCAGGACTGACTCTTGCTAGTGCTAGAAAATATTATTTCGCGATGGATTGATCGGTTGCTGTCATATGTCTGCGCCTGCCCATCTCCCTCATGCTCTGTGCTGAAGCCGGCCGCGGTGGCCGTGCGGTTCTAGGCGGTTCAGTCCGGAACCGCGCTACTGCTACGGTCGCAGGTTCGAATCATGCCTCGGGCATGGATGTGTGTGATGTCCTTAGGTTAGTTAGGTTTAAGTAGTTCTAAGTTCTAGGGGACTGATGACCTCAGATGCTAAGTCCCTTAGTCCTCAGAGCCATTTTTTGTGTGCTGAATACTTCGCTACATTTGAGTGAATGAGAGGAGCAGACGTATTTAGTGACCTGTTAAATGAAATATAAAATTGTGCCCAAGGTAAAACAACGTTGGCAAAATAATTTGAAATGGGCTCTGCAGCGAATAAGAGTCGTAACTTTAGAAAAGAGTTAGATAACCAGAAAATACTGCTCGACTGAAGGAAAGCATGGAACAAAGTCCGTCGAAAACTCAACGACGTTTATCTGTGCAAGTGGGAATTAAGAGAATGTCGTGTCCAAACGTTATCGAAATGGGCCTTCATATACATCCTTACAAATTTACTGCTGTGCATGAACTTCCGTGTATTGAGTTCCTCTGGTGGTTCTTAATTGAAATAGCAGCAGAACTTTTGTTTCCTCAGTTATTTACTTCTTCAGATGATACTTTATTTAGCCTGTCAGTTTATGAGAACTCACTGGCCATGAACCATAATGCACCAGATAATTCCTATCAATAATTCCTAGAGCCGTTGCATATTCTCGAGGTTGGTGTTCAGTGCCCAGTGTCTGATGTCCATATCGTAATACCACTCGTTCGACGAACTGTTAGTGGTAACTAGTGCGTCTAGAAATTATTTAATCCATATGTGGATCAACTCGCAGAGTATGAACGACTGTATGAATATTTTCAGCAATATGAAACTATATCACACACGGCCTTCACAGCCTCATTACATTAGCATGAGATGTTCGGTGACGAGAAGATAATCAGCAACCTTGGCAACCTCGGTCGTCTGGTCTCTTTCCCTGTGATTTTTTACCCATGGGCCAAAGTGCACGGTCAGGTGCACCCCTCACAGACCGAGAGAGCTGCAGCAGAACATTGAAAATGCTATTGCTGCCCTCTTTCGGACAGAGCTGCTACGCATGTCTCACAGTTTGATAAATCGGGCATAGGGCGGGACCGAAGTCAGTGATGGCCATTTACAGCATCCTCTGTGACGTTCATTAACAAAGGTCAACCCCGCATCACTCTTATCGTAAATATTTTCCGGGCCAGTTTTATTTTTGTCATCTTGCATGATCTTAACATACCTGCTGCATTAGCTACTTCGTACATCCCATTGTTGTGTGTACATATTAAGGTACCACATATAAGAAACCTGCATTCTGATCACCCAATACGACACTGTGTTCTTCCAACGCGTTCTCCTTTTACTTCAACCGCCTATTTACTGAGTACTGAAAGGAGACGCATTGTAAACCTGCATCAATGGCCCTATAACACTCCCTTGCAGCACACATTGTGTACCTTTCACGTTCTACGATTGCTCGCCGTTAACAACGATGTGCTGAGTTGCATTTGCTACCACGAAGCTATAGAAGAGTCATGCAAAGAAAATCCCTGACTGCAGTGAGCTTGACCCTGGTGCTTCAGTGTGTCTACCCCAACCAATCACATGACGCGTTTTTATACACGGGTACATCACTACGGCAACGCCTCAGCTCTATACACAACTACGTTTTTCGCCTGCACTTCGCAGCTGAGAGGTGGCAACAGTGCTACTCGTTAGCAATGATCTTCTTACGGCGATTTTACTACAGCCAGCTGCTCCTTATGTTCGTATTTACGTTTGTGGTAATACGTCAATAACAAATAACTGTATCACAGTACTGTATTCCAGCCTATTCATTTGAATGAAACGCAGACATTATGACAATGGGAAATTACAGAAGTCATATAAATAAAACTATTTCGCAGATCAGGCTGGCACCTGACTCATAATATTATTATGGATAAACACAGCTTTCAGCCCGGAATCGCGCTGCTGCTACGGTCGCAGGTTCGAATCCTGGCTCGGGCATGGATGTGTGTGATGTCCTTAGGTTAGTTAGGCTTAAGTAGTTCTAAGTCTAGGGGACTGATGACGTCAGATGTTAAGTCCCATAGTGCTTGGAGCCATTTGAATTTGAATAAACGCAACTAAAACTAAATTTTTTACGTTGATACAAGCTATATCTGTGAATCTGCTGTTGGCTGAAACATTTCACTATATCCTCATTGTGTATCCTACACTGATAACATATTCAGTAACGAGCATAAAGGAGCAGTCAGTTAGTGCAGAACCGAAGTAGTTTATTTCATCGACCACACCATCAGTTCAGCTGATTTACTTTGATTTTACAGTAGCATCTGTTTACCATTCGCAGAGTTCAGGATCGCCTTGATAGCCGCAGCCTACACCACACCCTCACCATGATGCTGCAGCTGGAATCGTGGATGGACGAGCTGGGCCTCGTGGTGATCGCCGCTGCGCTGGTGCTGTGGGTGTGCTACTTCCGGCACTTCAGCTACTGGACAAAGAAGGGCGCCCCACAGTCGCGACCCTGGACGCCGTTTGGAAACTGTTACAAGTCCATCTTGCAGAAACAAATGCTGTCAGAGGACCTTGACGAACTCTATCGTCAGTTCAGAGGTATGTACACATGATGATGATGATGTTTGGTGTGTGGGGCGCTCAACTGCGCGGCAATCAGCGCCCGTACAAAGTCCCAATATTTACGCAATCAAATCTAGCCACTGTCAAGAATGATGAGGACAACACAAACACCCTCTCCCCGGGCAAAGAAAAATCCCCAAACTGGCAGGGAATCGAACCCGGGACCTCGTGATCCCGAGGCAGCAATGATAGCCACTACACCACAAGCTGCAGACGCACTGCAGAGAAGAAATCATCGTATCTGCGAAAAGCTATCGACTGCAGCATCACATTTAAATGAGCTACGTTTTAATGAAAAGATCAATTGCCAACTCTCTAGAGCAGTGGTTCCCAACAGGTGGTCCGCGGACCCCCAGGGGTCCGTGAGCTATGCCAGAGGGGTCCGCAAGATGCTATTAGAATAAAAAATATATTAAATATATTTCGTACGATAACAGATTTTTTTGTTTTGGCCGCTTCCTGCATGAGCAGTTTTAAGCTCAATATTTTTTCCATAATGAATATGACAATGTTTTTTCTAAGTACCAAAAATACAAAACGTATAAAAAGACTCTTTATTTGGATTTTTTAGGTACTTGATACTGTGATATGACAAGGTACCAATCATGCTCGATGAGGGGGTCCTCGAGAAAATTTTGTTGGGAACCCCTGCTCTAGAATCTAGACATTGAAATCAGTAAGTTTACATATTTTGTATTTGCCTTTGGGGTTCAAACCTCAGTCGTTCATAGAATTTTGTCTGTCGGTTATTGTTTTTCTGACCGTTGGCATGATTTGTATGTATGCGAAATGTTAAGTAGCAATGCGATTTGCAATCGGCATAAAACTATTAAGCCGCCCTACAACTGCCCAAGGATGTAACTTGTAAGACCATACCATCTCCAGTACTACCTTGCGTCGTAAAGGACAGTGATATTCAAACCATTCTTCATCGCACAAAAGAATGTAATGAGAGTAATATGTACTTTAGCCCGCCCGGTTGGCCGTGCGGTCTAACGCACGGCTTTCCGGGCGGGAAGGAGCGCCTGGTCCCCGGCACGCATCCACCCGGCGGATTTGTGTCGAGGTCCGGTGAAATGGCCAGTCTGTGGATGGTTTTTAGGCGGTTTTCCATCTGCCTCGGTGAATGCGGGCTGGTTCCCCTTATTCCGCCTCAATTACACTATGTCGGTGATTGCTGCGCAAACCAGTTCTCCACGTACACCACCATTACTCTACCACGCAAACATAGGGGTTACACTCGTCTGGTGTGAGAGTTCCCTGGGGGGTCCACCGGGTACCGAACCGCACAATAGCTCTGGGCTCGATGTGGGGCGGCGGAGGGGTGAAGTGGACTGCGGTAGTCGTCGTCGAGTTGCGGACTACTGCGGCTGCGGCGGGGACGGAGCCTCTCTGTCGTTTCTAGGTCCCCGGTTTACATTTGACGATACAATGTGTACTTTATTAACACGATTTGCATACGAACAGAAGCAGCAGTATGAGATGGTCCGTGAATTTTATTTTTATCCACTGAATCGTAAAGTAAACTGGCCTTCAGTGCCATTTGAAACCGTACGAACGACAATTTGATTCATAGACAGTTCTCAGTTTTGACATAGGCCTTAACTGACGCCATAAACATCACATGGGAACCATTCTGATATCCTGATGTTGCTCCAATGATGGTCAACGGTATGCGATACCAGTGAACAGTACAGAACTTGTATGTGATTGTGTAAATATTAAGTGTAAAATGACTGTATTTTCATTCCATTTAATGAACCGTGACAACCATTTCGTCCTTGAGGCAATTGGCCGGTACATTTTAAAAGACACAGGTCATATAGCAGTTGGAATGCTCAGAGTAAATTCTAATCAGGACTTTTAACAGTGACTAATTGGATTTTTTTTTTCAGGTAAGCGCTACGTGGGCTATTACCGTGGACTTGAGCCCCGCTTGCTGGTCATCGACCCAAATCTCATTCGTCAAATACTGGTCAAGGACTTTGACTTCTTCACCGACCGAGAACCTGTCCCTCTAGATGACCCAATACTGGAGGGTCAGCTGTTCTTCATGAAGGGCGATCGATGGCGCCGTCTGCGCAACAAACTCAGCCCACTGTTTACCAGTGGCAAGCTGAAGAACATGTTCCAGGTGAGCAAATGTTCCAACGAACACAGAAAATTATAACGAGCCCAGTCATGTATTTTCCTACTTGGGATGATAGTAAGATTATCGGGTATTTGTCCAATTCTGAACTACTGTGAGTTTTATTACCTGTGAGAGGACATAAATACAGGTGAAAATGTTACATATGAAACCACGAGCTTTAAAAATAAGATATAACGCACTCTGTGTTAGTACTTGCTATCTATAAACACACTGTCACTCTGGTGCACGAAGACGAGTAATTTATCAAATGGTGACAATAATTGTTTTAGATACTTAATAAAACAATGAAGTGACTGAGGGTAACTATTTTCAAATTTTGCCACGCAAGAAGGATTAGGCAGCCAAACAAGGTACTTCTGTGCCAGTAACATCCGACTCTTGCCGCCATATCATGGAAATTCGATAGTTAAGGTCCCATTGACACCGATTTAAATTGTGGCCATTTTTCTTTTATTATTATTTTACTCCCTCGTCCCTGACGGGTGAGCGTGACTGGCAGTGTGCTACTATTACGCCCTTCAACCAACAAAATTTTGAAATACGTGTTTTGATGTAAATATAAAAAGAAAATGGAATGTTTCTATTGTTCTAAGAATATTAAACTAACGTTTTACATTGTCCCTATTAAAACTACAATAGTCACTGTGGACTTCAAACCTGTGCTTCTAAAATGATGAAGTTATTAAAGGGAGTACTGCAGGCTTCAAAAGTTGTGTTTCTAAGATGATGAAGTTACTTAAGGAAGTATTGCACTTCGCTGACTTGATAGGAATTGCAACGGAAAGAATAAATTAGGCGAGCTTAAGTTGACTGGCTTCATGGGGACGTAAGGAGTGTTGTGCCACTGGACCATGGTGAATGAAATGTTGATTTACGTGCAATGAGACACAAGTTGTGGTGAGACAGAGGAGTTTAAGTATAGGTAAGAAGAAAGAGACTCACATTAAGCATCGGTGCAATGTGTGGATGGATATAGGGGTCCAAATTATACCAGTATTGACAATTAGGAGGTGAGGGGTAGCGTAATGCGATTCATGGGATTGCCTTCTTGGATGCACAAAATGTAAGCACAGGCGATCAGTATGGATGAGGATGGAAGGTAATTTGATGAGTTGATACATGATTACTGTAGAGGAGGATAAGTACGAGCTGAAAGCAAGATAGAGTGCATCTGACGTTGCAAGTGGGGTGTTTTGGTGGATTAGAAACCTAGGTGGCTCTATAGAGGAGGATAGGTGATTTGAAGGCTTTGTAGGTGTGGAGGATGGTGAAGGGATGCAATTCCGACGTTTGGATGATTAGTAGTTCTAGTTTACATTGAGATTAATATTGTTTGTATGGTGGGGGAAGGGCGTCGACTGGTAATTTAAGAAAGTTTACCGAGATATTTTGTCGTGTTAGTTAGCTGTACGTGTTGATGTAAATGTAGTGGTGGACGTCATGGTGTGCCCTCTCCTGTAGGTTATTGGATTTTAGTAGAGCTCATCTTAAGGGCTAATGTGTTTCACGAAGATGTAAGTTGCTTCATCCAGTGTTGGTGGGACTTTTATGATGTTCATAGGGGCATTGGCACACAGCTGTGGTGATTTAACCATTTCAGTAGTGCCAAGGATATATAGAAATGTAGGTTAGACGAACCCTTGGGCACAGATGTAATTCGTTGGGGGCTGTTAATGGTTACATGTGGTGGATTATTGTGTGAGGCGGGTGCCACTAGTTGACGTAGTTAAATGTAACTGTTTGGGTCTAGAGTCTGAGAATGAGATTATAATGCCATACACAGTCAAGGGGTTTTAGAAGTCAAGGGACAGATCGATAGCTGGTTTGTGGTTATTAACAAGATGAAATAGGGACTGTGTGAGGAGTCGAGTCTGACGTGGAGGACTCACCCAAAGCTGCGATTCATTTGCAGACGCTGAACGAGTGCGGCAGCGAGATGGTGGAGGTGCTGGCGGACGCCGCGCGGGAGGGCAAGGTGCTGCAGTTCCGAGAGGTGTTCGCCCTCTACACCACGGAGGTGATCGCCACGCTCGCCTTCGGCGTCAAGCTCAACTGCCAGAGAAACCCGGACTGCGACTTCAGGATGTGGGGCCGCATCCTCTTCCAGCCACGGGCCAGGCCCTTCAAGGAGATCGCCACCGAAATCTTTACGCCTCCGCTTAAGCGATACCTCGAGTGAGTAACTGACTTTTTTTTTATTATGGAACTGTTTCCACATTTAAACTGACAGTCTGGGCTATACAAGTACTCTGAAAGTGTTCAGAAATTTTTATACATTATTTTTTGTTGACTAATTGCATATCAGAATCTCCTTTCTAGTGCCTTCAAATCTATTCTTTGCTCAACACCTCTTGAATGCTGCGTTGTTCGTCTGTGCATTATTCTTGTCCGCAGTTTGGAACAGTCAGCTGTAGGTGTGATACCGAACTCATCCAGCACCTAGGTAATACCTGTAGATCGTACCATGTTACTGTTTCGTCTTCATGGAGTCTACCAGATAGTTTAAAGCTCTCCTGAAACTTACTAACATTAAAACTGTGTGCCTTACTGAAAAGTCCTACTACTCAGACTGTTGCCTTCGTAGACAATATTCTTGCTGGGTTAGAATTCAGATACAACTCGCGACCCCCTCTATAGCTTCAATTCTGACAGTATCTCTCTCCAGCGTTCCTGGTTCCGCATACAACTAGGCTCTGCTGCATCCCGTGGTGGACTAACCGTCCTAGAAGAAACGGCATCACTGAGCAGTGACTCTTCCACACCGTAGAGATTGTTTCCAGAAATCTTTCATTCTCCTGTGGAGTGAGCGCTGTTTTCAAAAAGTTCTCGCACCAACCTCAAAGTGTAAAATAATATGCATCTATTACCTTCTAACGTCAAATACGATGCTTGTAGCTAAAGGTCCCCAAACTTATTGTCACTTGAATGTGGGTAGTGCATTACCCGAAGATCGTCTATATTTTTAAAGCGTTCAAGTCACACGTATTGCTCTGTATAAACTTCACACTGATTATCTCTACGCAGTATTACATCATTACTTTCAAATTCTATGACGCATTGTACTGCTTCTCGGAATTCGCATCTGCTTGCCCTTTCCATCACATAACCTATCCCAGACCTTTATATGCCTCTTGGCCCTCCTTCGACACATCTGTCCGTATTTTTTTACGATCCTCGAACTCGATACGAACCATCTCGTTTCCTCCCCTCACTTATTATCCTGATTCACTACTGCGTCTGTACGATACATGTTCAGCACATTCTCCAAATACTCTCTCAATGTAAATACAACCGACATCCACTCCAGTCCAAGAAAACTAATTATAGTCTTATCCATCCGTGTACAGTGTTCCAGACATGAGTTTTAATTGCAATAAATTTTGATGTGATTGTCACGAAAACTATATATTGAACTGTCCAAATTCAATGCGTACGAACGTTTGTACATACTGAGGGGAATATTTCAATATACGACTGTTGAGTTCCCAAGTGTTAGAGAAGACTTTACGATAAATTGTATATTCTTAATAGTTTAAGGCCAGATCAAGTCAGATAATTTCTGCAGATTGATTTTATTTGTGTGATTGCTCGCATTGCTTTATCTGGTCATTGTTGCAGACACGTGTTCTGTTCCACTGATCTCCTTTTTAATTTGAGACTCGTGAAGCCCACTAGCACGGTTCTATTGCAAACTTTTCCTTACACACAACTGCAAACAGAGAAACAGAACTATGAAAAATAAAATTTGTGTAAATGTCTGACTTAAATAAGTAACAGAAATGATCTTGCTGTTGCCAGCTTTAGGCCGTTTCCCGACTTTTTCGATTCAAATTTTGTAACACACACAGTTCTTAGCTACCCATACAAGAATCTTTCTTTGTGACGCATTCCACAATTTTCCTTTTTACATTTCAGTTCCATAGCTCCCAGGAACAATGCACTTCAGTTTTTCGACAACATGGTGAAGGAGACACTCCACGATCGCTTAGAAAATGCCATCAGAAGGAGCGATTTCATGGACCTTTTCATCCAGCTTCACACTAAGGGTTTCGTCGAAGGCGAGAAGCAAGGAGGCACTGACTGGAGTAAGTACCGACTTGTTTGGCTATTAATTTACGAATAAATGTATCTGTTGATACCCTAATAGTACAGTAAGTGCATACGCACTCATAGCATGTAGCACCCCATTTCGCCCTGATGAAGGAGCCAACGCATCGTCTTATGGATCAATGAGACGAGAAAATATTGGAGATACACATCGTGGTCCATTATCGCCCAACTCCACATCACAAGCAGACTGTTTAGAGCTTGGACTAAAGTTCGCATATTTCCGTCGATAATATCCAAATCTAATCAACAGAATTGAGGTCTGGTGGCCTGGGAGACACCGTCGTGTACGTGGAATGGCCCACAAAGCACCCTCTCAGAAGTCGGGAGAGATGGGATGATGCACTGTCTTACTGAATGTTCAGGTCGACTGGAGTGTGCTGTTAGGCTTACAGACAGTTTCATGTGAGCTGAAGATGTTCGACGAACGAAACCGCTCGTAACACAATAAATGTAGAATAATAAACCTGAGGTGGTTTCCTTCAACTATTAAAACAAATTTAGGAATACCCACGTTAAATAAAAGTCTGACCTACTCTATTTCACAAAAATCACTATGTGCATTTGTGTTGGCTTCAACAGCTGATATATTTAGAGAGTTCTGCCTTGAACAAAAAGGAACGAGGCGAAAACCTCATATTGTACGAGGGCGGTTCAGAAAGTAACCTCCGATTGGTCACAGTGCGGGTTGTGGGGGGAGTAGCGACGCCATCTGTGCGTTCACGCACTCAACAGGTCAGTCGGCATCAAGCCGTGGTCGAGTGAACGTCGTACCTGCGCTAGTTTAGTTTTTGTGGCAGTTTGAAATGTGTGCTGCAATAGAAAAAACCGGCAAATGTGAAGTGCGTGCTGTCATAAGGTTTTTTACAGCCAAAGGATATTCTGCAGCAGCTATTCATCGTGAGCTTTGTGCCGTGTATGGACCAAGAGTTATGAGTGAAGGAGTTGTCCGTGAATGGGTACGTTTATTTAAAAGTGGACGAGAAAACGTTCATGATGAAGAGAGGAGTGGTAGACCATCATTGGTGACTGACGAACTCGTTCAGACAGTTGATGCAAAAGTTCGTGAAAATCGACGTTTCTCAATGTCGGAGTTGTCTACTGGTTTTCCACAGATTTCTAAGACACTCTTGTACGAGATAGTGACAGCAAGATTGGGTTGCCGTAAGTTCTATGCACGATGGGTGCCCAAAATTCTTACCGACCACCACAAAACTCAAAGAATGGCCTCTGCATTAGACTTTCTGTCACGTTATGAGGACGAAGGAGAACCATTGTTAAACAGAATCGTGACCGGTGACGGAACCTGGATTAAGTACGTGAACCCTGAGACAAAAGAACAATCAAAGATGTGGGCACATTCAAATTCGCCTACCAAACCAAGAAAAGCCTCGCAAGATTTTTCTGCCAGAAAACTGATGGCAACGGTGTTTTGGGATGCCAAAGGGGTGTTGTTGGTTGAATTCGTGGAACGTGGTACGACCATTAATCAAGACGTGTACTGTGAAACAATAAAAAAGTTACGATGGGCTATACAGAACAAACGCCGTGGTATGCTGACTTACGGTATCGTTTTTTTGCACGATAACGCCCGTCCTCACTCTGCTCGCAGAACAACGGCCCTTCTTGAGTCCTTCAAGTGGGACGTTATCAACCATCCACCTTACAGCCCAGACCTGGCGCCAAGTGATTATCACCTCTTCATGCATTTGAAGAAATGGCTCGGGTCACAGCGGTTTGATGACGACGAAGAGCTCAAAGATGCGGTCACAGGCTGGCTCCAGGCACAAGTGGGTGATTTTTATGCAGAAGGAATTTCAAAGCTTGTGAAGAGATACGATAAGTGCCTCAATCGCTATGGAGACTATGTAGAAAAATAGTGCAAAGATGTAGTTGTGAGATGTATATATTAAAATATTTTTATTTAACTTGGTGTATTTTTTTAAATCAACCGTAGGTTACTTTCTGAACGGCCCTCGTATATGTAGTGTTGCGTCTTGTTAGCCGTGGGACAGAGAATCCACACATCAGACGCAGGATTTCGTACAAACGGAAGAGGAAATTGAAATTATTTTTTAGTCTTACTTATTAGTTTTCTTTTGCCTGGGTAAAATTAATGAGTGAAGCTGATGTAAAAATGTCATTGCATGATTCTTCGATAAATCTGAAATTCTACGTGACCGACCGAAACTAACCTCATCCAAACGTGGCAAGCGTATGGCACAGAGGGCATATGTACCTGTAACAGTACTTAGGCTTGGCAAATGTTTCACTGTCGAATCCTACATGCCACATATATTCACTGGAAACTATCCGTGGAATACGAGATACTGTCCTATCTAGTGAAGAGAGAATCTGAATTGTCCGTATTTACAAATGCCAATTTCTTTGCTTCGCAGAACTGTCGGAGAACGAAGTGTCGGCGCAGGCCTTCCTGTTCTACATCGCCGGTTTCGAGACGTCGTCGACCACGATGAGTTTCGCTGCTTACGAGCTGGCAGTCAACCCGGACATCCAGCAGCGGGTGCTGAAGGAAATTGACTCCGTGCTGGCAGAGAGCGGCGAGATCTCGTACGACTCTCTCGCGAAGATGAAGTACCTCGACAGAGTGCTGTCAGGTAACACGCCCACTCTTACAGTTTCGAGTGCATTCGAGCTTTCTTTAGATTCATGCGAAAGTGTTCCTGTATTCATTAAATTTTAATCATTTGATGTTGCATGAATGATAAGTGCGATGTTAAACGTGTTATTTTGTTTGAACTTTTCTCAGTGAAAAATATGGCACCATACTTACAACTTACATGACTTCCTTTCTCGTGAATCTTAGGCTAGATTTTTTATTCATAACTATATAACAGTACACATTTAGAAATTCTTCTACGAATTGGAAAGACTTGTCAAGCCGGTGTGGCCTCGATAAACCTTCGTTTTCAGAGCAGCTCAGTAGAGCGTGCTGTTTTCACTCGTGAACGAGACCAGCGGCTTGCATACAGTGCTGAGTCTGTCAACGTCCCTTGAAGGATCATTTAAAACATAGTCTGTGTTCGAAATGTAGCTTCACAGCACTAAGGTATGTCAGGCCGGGAAGTTCCCCGCCAAATTGCACAACCCAACAAAGACGTCATTCGAATATCCATCCGCTACAGAGGAACGCTAAATGTTGAAGATCTGCCTCATGGTGATCGCCATTGGTGAACTACATGAGCTGGCAAACGCTGCCTTCAAATTAAGTCTCATTTGTTCCCAGAACAAAATACGAGGTGCATTCAAGTTCTAAGGCCTCCGACTTTTTTTTCTAATTAACTACTCACCCGAAATCGATGAAACTGGCGTTACTTCTCGACGTAATCGCCCTGCAGACGTACACATATTTCACAACGCTGACGCCATGATTCCATGACAGCGGCGAAGGCTTCTTTAGGAGTCTGTTTTGACCACTGGAAAATCGCTGAGGCAATAGCAGCACGGCTGGTAAATGTGCGGCCACGGAGAGTGTCTTTCATTGTTGGAAAAAGCCAAAAGTCACTAGGAGCCAGGTCAGGTGAGTAGGGAGCATGAGGAATCACTTCAAAGTTGTTATCACGAAGTAACTGTTGCGTAACGTTTGCTCGATATGCGGGTGCGTTGTCTTGGTGAAACAGCACACGTGCAGCCCTTCCCGGACGTTTTTGCTGCAGTGCAGGAAGGAATTTGTTCTTCAAAACATTTTCGTAGTATGCAACTGCCCTTTGGAACGCAATGGGTAAGGATTACGCCCTCGCTGTCCCAGAACGTGGACACCATCATTTTTTCAGCACTGGCGGTTACCCGAAATTTTTTTGGTGGCGGTGAATCTGTGTGCTTCCATTGAGCTGACTGGCGCTTTGTTTCTGGATTGAAAAATGGCATCCACATCTCATCCATTGTCACAACCGATGAAAAGAAAGTCCCATTCATGCTGTCGTTGCGCGTCAACATTGCTTGGCAACATGCCACACGGGCAGCCATGTGGTCGTCCGTCAGCATTCGTGGCACCCACCTGGATGACACTTTTTGCGTTTTCAGGTCGCCATGCAGGATTGTGTGCACAGAACCCACAGAAATGCCAACCCTGGAGGCGATCTGTTCAACAGTCATTCGGCGATCCCACAAAACAATTCTCTCCACTTTCTCGATCATGTCGTCAGACCGGCTTGTGCGAGCCCGAGGTTGTTTCAGTTTGTTGTCACATGATGTTCTGCCTTCATTAAACTGCCGCACCCACGAATGCACTTTCGACACATCCATAACTCCATCACCACATGTCTCCTTCAACTGTCGATGAATTTCAATTGGTTTCACACCACGCAAATTCAGAAAACGAATGATTGCACGCTGTTCAAGTAAGGAAAACGTCGCCATTTTAAGTATTTAAAACAGTTCTCATTCTCGCCGCTGATGGTAAAATTCTATCTGCCGTACGGTGCTGCCATCTCTGGGACGTATTGACAATGAACGCGGCTTCATTTTAAAACAATGCACATGTTTCTATCTCTTTCCAGTCCGGAGAAAAAAAATCGGAGGCCTTAGAACTTGAATGCACCTTGTACAACAGAGTTGCGCACTGAATTCTAAAGGAAACTGGAACGGCTATGTTGCCTTCTCACGAGACACAAGAATCTCCACATAATCAGTTTGGCTTCTAGGTGTCCTGCACTGTGGGTGCAGGAAGTAGGTGAGCAAGGAAACCCACTGAATGAGATGTGGATCATCCCATAGATCGGCGTGGGAGTCTTATATGTAGTAAGGACAACACTATCACCTTCATATACTTGTTTTATTGGTTGTTCCAGTACACAGCAACTGCTTGTGCCTGAACAGATTCAGTAAACACAGCTTATGCTGTTGTCCTTACTACGTATAATATACAGTAATTGCTTTTGTCCCAATTATCACAAGATCGATGTGTGGAGAGAGCAGGATTTGCCTGACGATTGTTGATTCCTGTAAAATAAGGAGCGGATGGCCAGGTAACAATGTACGTCTCAGGCATGCAGTCTTACGAGATCAGCAGGGGTGTGAACCAGTCGTGTTATGGGATGGTACAACAACGTACATAAGTCAGACGCTTCTCGTGGCTATTAAGGATAGCATGAGGACTGTACAGTGTTGGGACAGGTTTCTCCAATCTCTTGTCCAGCTCTACAGTTAACATTCCAGTGCTGGATCCCTCTTTCAAGAAGATAATGCATTAACCCATCAAACCCATCTCGAGAACACCTTCTTCCAGAGGGCAAGATTCAGGTGAATGAAATGACACGAAACCCATTGTGCATGCATGGAAACCGTTGATAATTGCAGTGCGTAGTCAATGAAATTCGTCTCAGCCACTACATTATAGCAGTGCCACCCTCAAAGAGTTGAAGACTGTACTTCAACAATGATCCAACGTGTTAGAATGGATGGGATGGAAGACCACGGTATTGAATATTACCCAAGAGGAGATTTATATTTCACAGGTGTACAAAAATGTAAAATTCCAAACAGGCTAGTTTGTTTCTTGCTTTGCCTTTATTTCAGAGTGTTTTTGATTTTATTTTTACTTTCATAACGGTCACGTTATGTTCGCTAATGTGTAGGTGGTGCAAAACATACCTGAGCACTTTCTTTTAAAATACTCAGCAAATGGAACAGATGAAGCAAAAGTCGCTGATGTAATTCATATTTTTTGAATACATATACGTCTTCTGGTTAAAATGTTGTCTTCAATTATTTCGTAGCAACTCTCCATTCGTTGCCTCCAACTTGACAGATGCATGCATTGCCAGTTTTCTTACCTATACCACACACAAGAGCAAAACTGTGCGCTGTCATTGATGAGGCGTAGCGATATAATCCGTTTTACTGCTAACAGTTGGCGTCTATCTCTACGACACCGAGCGAGGTGGCGCAGTGATTAGCAAACTGGACTCGCATTCGGGAGGACGATGGTTCAATCCCGCATCCGGCCATCCTGATCTAGATTTTCCGTGATTTCCCTATATCGCCTCAGGTAAATGCCGGGATGGCTAATTTTAAAGGGCACGGCTGACTTCCTTCCCCATCCTTCCCATAATCCGATGAGACTGAAGACATCGCTGTTTGGTCTCTTTCCCCAAAAGTCGGCCCCTTTGAAAGGGGCCGACTTCCTTCCCCATCCTTTCCATAATCCAATGAGACCGTTGACCTCGCTGTTTGGTCTCTTCCCCCAAAACAACCCAACCCTCTCTAACACAGTTGTCAGTCCCAGTAATTGGTAGTCGCTTAGAATCCAGTTACCTATCCTTGGTTCCCCACTTGTTTCCTCTGACCTTCTGTACACCTGACGGCCCACACTGCGTGTGGTGACGGGACGTTCGGCGCCGTTGCAGAGACGCTGCGCAAGTACCCGCCGGTGCCGACGCTGACGCGGCAGGTGCAGCGGCCGTACCGCCTGCCTGGCGCCGACGGCGAGGCCGAGAAGGGCGCGCTGCTGGAGCCGGGCGTCGTGGTGATGGTGCCCGCCTTCAGCCTGCACTACGACCCCACCTACTTCCCGGAGCCCCACCGCTTCGACCCGGACCGCTGGACCGACGAGGCCAAGGCGTCGCTGCACCCCTTCGTCTACATGCCGTTCGGCGAGGGTCCGCGCTTCTGCATAGGTCAGTTATGCAACTTCCGTGATTTCACTATCTTTTTTTGTCAAGGAAATTGAGGTAATGTATGTGTTTGGTGCCAACTGCTTACAGTGATAGCACTGGTTTCTGTCAGATCACCGAAGTTGTCGGGTTTAGCTACCACTCCGATGGGTCACTGTCTACGTCAGCCGAGCGCTGTTGGGATGTAGGGTGCACTCAGCTCTTATGAGACCTACTGAGGAGTTACATGATTGAGTAGTAACGGCTCCAGCCACGAAAACTGACAAGGGCCAGGAGAGTGCTGTGCTGACCACACGTCTGCCCATATCCGCATCCAGTGACGCCTATTGGCTGAGGATGACACGGCGGTCGGTCGGTATCATTGGGCCTTCCGAGGACTGTTCAGACGGAATGTAGTCTACTTTTTATGTTGCTTTACTGTGCTATCAATTCCAGGTTCATATTAGCATGTTTAATTGATTTTGATCAACTAGGTTATAAGTACAATTTCGACATGGAACTCTCACTTATACTGCTGAATCCCACTGTTGCTGATAATTTTCGTTTAATCAGAGCAGTTCAAATCTAACTATCCATTGCTACTTTCTATGCAGGCAAGACGACGTGCTAAACCCATAATTCCAGTATTACTCAACGTAATTATCCCACGATTGGGCAATAAACCCACTTATTCGTGAACTTGCATGTGCTTCTGCCACTGCTACGTTCAAAAAATATTTTAATTTGACCTGAGGAGCACGTTTAATCCCAGTTACGTAACAAAGCAGCACAGTGCTTCGGATATTGGATCTCTATGCAGGAAGACAAGAGTTCAAATCCCCATCTCTCAGTCTACCCATCCTGACTTTGGCCTCCATAAATTCATTAAAGTGTAGTAGTAGTAGCTTTATTCATCCGTAGATATCTTTTTACAAGGTTATTGGACATGTCAAAGTATTTACAAATTTATATCAATTTAAAATAAGCTAATTCGTATACACATATATTTACAGACTTCTAGTTAGAGACAATCATTAGATTTACTCCTGGTATACAATACTTTTTTTTTACAAATAACTTATTAAATAATGTAATGCCACATTGTTCACTCATATCTCACTATCAGTCACTGCACACACTTTACACACATTGTTTCATAACACTTCACTCACCACACACACACACACACACACACACACACACACACACACACACACACACACACAAACACACACACACTGGTGATCTCTGGGGCATTGTCTGTACTGCAACTTCCCATTTACTATCCTGAAACACTGAGTCAGCATCCCTCCATAATGAGTGAGATGTTGAGCTCAGAAAGAGGAAGAGGTGTTAGTATTGTGCTATGCATAGCTTGGGATAAGTATTTCTAGAAAGGAAAAAAAGAAGGAAGAAAACATAAAGTGAAGGTGCGATGTGGAATGTTGGATATTTTATAGTCATTATTATTATTATTATTATTTATTTGTATAACATTTTTTTATCAAACCCCTACTCTGATTTAGCTAAATAATTCTTCAATGTATAAAATGTATTGCATAACAGGTACTTTTAGCTGCCTTTTTAAATAAGTGTATTTTTGCAATTTCTTTAAGTGGATAACAAGATGGTTCCTTTCTATAGATCACATCTTACACCATGCCCTCCATATCTAATTAGAGCATCAGCTCTGTCTGTAATGACTTCAGTGTGGATGACTAATTAAACTGAAGCATCTCTTCTTATTCGTTTGTTGATTATTTACAAAATTTCCCATGTGATTGTTCTCCAAAGACATTGGTGTGTCCACTAGGTCTATTTCTTTCTACTGTTTTTCATTCCCATTTTCCCAAGGTATGGCAGCAACAAGGTGACTATCCTTTCAACTAGACTGATTTTAATAAAATGACTTGAAAATACAAACATTAAAAGTTTGAATTAATTACACAGATATCCTGATGTGACGATGAATCATTATAATGGCGGTGGAGTTTATGGAGCTAGGGTGGTGGTGATCTGTCTAGGACTTGAATACGACCTTTGGGTAATCAATTGTGTGGAATAAAATGGTCTATAAAGGGAAGAGAGCTGAAATATGGACGTTTCTTGGGGAAAGTAATTGTCAGTGGATCATTTTGAGGGTTAGGGTAAAACTGCAACATATGACTGTGCTTGTGGGAATTTTTTGCAATAGGATTGGAGGTGCTGCTAAGGTGTGATTGTGCATATCAACCCTTCCTCTTAACTACCTGCTGGGTTCTGCTGGGTTCAGAGTTTGTGAGCCATACTCCTTCCGAGTGAGAGTCCAGTACTTGAACCATTGTACTGCGTAACTGCCTATATGAAGTTGATAAATCTGTTGTGTTGTGATTTTCAACACCCTACACTTAAATTCCTGTGGCGAGGAATGTAAACAAAAAAATAGTTTCATGTGAAGCATGAGGAAATATAGTATGTTGATTTAGTGGATTCAGAATTGTAGATCCATTCCATCATGCTTAACTGATTTTGACCTTCTAGTTTCTGTTTAAATTTTCCACACTGAATTCTCACTTTTACTACAGCACACACACTTCTGTTGGATATGTTCATTTTATGAGGGTGAGGAAGAACCTTCTGAAGTGACCCCCGATGCTACCCAGGCAATGATCTTCTGATGTAATCTCACTATTCAACGTAATTATATCACTATCGAACGATAAAACGTATTACTGGCTTAACAATAGCCACTTTCGCTTACCAACAGCCACCTTCGCCATTGGCATGTTAATTTGGAACATTGTAATAAGCGTCGCCAGCGCTAGACCTCATCTGTGTTATAGAAAGAAGTATTACAATGACTGAGACATTGGATCTCTGTCTGGGAAAACAAGAAATCTCTGTCTAGGCGTCCAGATTATGATTTACGTACATCACTTATGGTGCATGACAGGAAGATGACAGTGATAAAGACATTATCAATTGCCTGCCCATCTATAGCCAATCTGAGCATCAGTTCTATTTGTAATGATCTCGTATCGATAAGAAGTTTTTCTTCTTATATATTTTTTATACGTCCTTCACTTGATTGCTCTCTGAAGACTCACAGATCCCACCAGAGAACTTGCTTTTTTCTTTGATGTTTATCATTCCTCTATTGGGGGAGGCTGGCAGCAACACCATGGCTCCTCTCGAACCATTCTGATTTTTGACACAACAAATTTGGAAACAGGAATATCAAAATAAGTAAAAATGGAGATTTTGTTAAACAGGCAATCTTGATGTAACGATTAATGACTGCAATGGTTATAGAGCTGGCGTTGTTGTGCTGCTAGAGATGTTGACGTTGGAGATGCTGTGGTTCTCCAGGTGATCTATATAAGTAGTTGCATAGACTGTATATCTTGGAAGTAATCTGGAGGTGACATATCTGAGGAGCAGAGCTGATGGGGGAGACTGTGGTAAAGCAACAGAGTTTAGCTGTAATTGTGGTGGGGACTGGGTGCAGAAGGACTGGAGATTCTGCAGCGGGAGATTGGAACACTCCATTTGCCTTTTCTATTAACTGCCTACTAGTTCAGAATTTGGGAATCCTGTGCTTCCTGAAAGAGAGTCAAATGCTTTAAACGCCGCGCCACTGCGCACGATATATGTAATTGATAACTCGATTAAGTTGTGGATTTGAGCAGTGTATACTTATGTTGCGGTGAAGTAAATAAAGAAAAAGCGAAAGATCATCGGGTGAAGAATAAATTGCATAGTTTCCCAACAACGTGGCAATCTCAAATGTGAATATGATCTTTCCTCGCTCTGAAAATGATTTTTGTACTTAAAAATGCTAAGTTGCATTATGGCTAGGATTTTCGTTACACTGTATGTCATTCTAGAACTGCCTGCGTAAGTGAGTTCAAAAATCAAAGTAGTAGGAGAGCATAACACCTTCAGTAGTATTAAGCATGGAAGAACGTTATGGCCCACTCACCAAAGTTCAGATCGAGGACAGCTTCATTTAATTTTTGATACAGAGAATAGGCAGCAGAAAATACGTCTGCTCTAGTAAACTGTACTGCAACCGAGCTACACACTAAAAAGAGACAAAAATATCTCCTTACTGTAGCACAAACGTTTGTTAATTTCTACTACACCATGGCATCTTCATTTCTTTTTTCTGGACTCGAGCCTCCCCTGAGGGGGCGGGGGTTATAATGTAACGGTTCTGTCCATTGTGCTGTCTATCTGCCAATTAATTTAGTTAAAATAGTTTACGTATTTTTACTCTGAAGCGGATATTAATTGCGTGTCAGTTTGGCGTCTGACAAGATCGATGAAGAAAAACGTCTAAAGACCACATCCAAGGTGATGAGAGTACCGAGATAACATTCACTGCCGTTCTGAAGTACATACATGTTATAACATGTTATAATAACAACAGCGTAGGTCACTGTGGCCCCAACGAGTGTCCATCTCACCCAGATGCGTTAAAAATTTCATTCATCATGATCACCATATGTCAAGCCAAACCACCTCCCTGTGGCTCATGAAAGTGAATTTAGGAAGAAATATTAGGCTCCCCGCCCTCCCGTTACGTCAGTGGTCGGATAAGAAGGATAATGACAGTAACTTTTTGACTGCCATTTTTAACGTTGGCATTGTAATTAGTGTAGCGTTGTATACGGAGTTGAGAACACGTTGGTGTTGCTGCAGGCATGCGCTTGGGGCTGCTGCAGTCGAAGCTGGGCCTGGTGCACCTGTTGTCGCACTACAAGGTGGACGTCTGCAGCGAGACAGACATCCCTCTTCCGCTGGACCCCATGGCTTCCATCCTCGCCACCAAGAACGGCGTCCACCTGAAAATCACCAGTCGGAAAGCTACCTAAGGTGCTCAGTGCGAGAACAAAGCTCTCATTACTCGTGCGTCTCTGTGTTATTTCTGAGTGTGACGTTGATTATTTATGATCTGTATAAATATCTGTACATTTGTATATAATACGTTTTATATGTAGCTCATCGTCTACTGCATTTGCATTTTTTTACATCGCTTCGACTATGTACATAATGTAACATTAAATGTGATTAATACGAGACATATCGTCTTAAATTTCCTGTTTCCATCCACTGCATTTTTCTAGGAGCTTCAAACGCAGATGGCTCCAGAAGTCATCGAAAAATTCATCACCATTTACATGCAGCCCATGTGACTTCTGGAAATACATTCTTTTAGTTACAAGAACTTCTGGATTTTGCCCACAAATTTTATTAACTCTTGAGAAAAACTCCCAAGTGTAAATATTTCAGTCCTCAGAGTTCTACTTTGTGCAATTTTGACCGTGAATTACGATTATTTAAACTCAAAAGTAGCCCGTTTTACTTCCTAGACTTAACGAAAGTAACCAAGCCAGAGCTTGACAACAAACATCGAAAGGATACATAACACCGAAACTCCCGAAAATAAAATCGTAAATAACTAAGGAAACAACTATAATTTTCTTTAGTTATAACTGTAAAAGCCAAATAAACTCGCACTTGGTACTGATAATGCCGTAATAAGACTGCTTATTGAATGTAAATGCGGTTTACGTAGTTCAGAGATGTCAGATTCAAAGTTCTCACCTATAGCCTGTACTGCACCAATAGCGGACTAGTCGTCTAACTGTAATTCGTTGACCCTCACAATTTAATGGTTGACGCTGCAAGTTATAGAATAACACATACCTCAACAAGCATGAAAATGCGCCCGATAATAACGATACACACATGTATGAAAACACAACCTCCAAAAGAATACGTAAAAACACATGAAATAACAGCTACAATAACATAAAGAGAAAGATAGAGGTGAGAAATAGCAATAACTACTGTTTGTGGTAGGTCAATAATTTCAACACATACTGTACTACACTGCGATTACATTTATTTCTAAAGAAAGTATGCATGAAGAAAAGTCCGCCACAAAAGAAAAAAAATTACGTTTAAAACTACATGAAATTCTTTGAGTTTTTACAAGGTGAGTGAGCACTTGGGTTGCAGATTATCTTCTTGTAGACGAAGTGTCGTGACGTCAGCGGCAGCTCGTTGGTTCTGATGGCATAATTCTTATGGCTCTATTTCTCATGAAACTGCCCTGGATATATCCTCATGACTGGTATACGCTCCACCATGCAATATTTTATTATCCTTGGATTTTCCGTTGCAGCAGGCTGGTCGAACGTAATTGTTGTTGTGTAGATCCAATTTTGCATTTGTGCGATTGGAACGTTCCATATAAACACGTTACTATTTATAATGTTCCACATACAGTTTTAAAACAGTATAGTATTCATTTCCATCCGCTGATCACGATATTACAGTCAGTATACTGTTAGAAATCACAATCTCGAATTTACAGTTCTGAAGAAATAAGAATCAACACGTCTAATCAGCTTGTGAGTCTCCACAGAGACAGTTAATCTGTTAACAAGCGTGGAAACTGATTAAGTTGCACACGAGATAAGAAATTCAAAGTGCATTAGTTCGTGCAAATCTCTTGCATGTAAAACAATTCGGTTCTAACAATTTCACCACGACACTCACAGCCCATTCACTTAAGCATTGTCACAGTATTCATAGTCTACCATTTCCTTTCATGACGCCCATGTCGAAATTTAGTTTATACCGTAACCGAAAAATAAGAATGCGGGCATGAATTTTAGTGTGATTCTGTCTAACACGAGTACACAACACAAACCGCGCATACGTCAGGACACTGCACACCTTCTAACTGACTTCACTGTCACGCTGTAACTATCGATATAGCTCTCGCATCACAGTCCATACAACAGTGATGCATGTTACATTTAGTTTTACACAGCACATTACACGTAAGACAACGAAACATTCATTCAAATTTTTGTATACTATGTGTGAATGCAAGACAGCAAGATGTTACATGTTTGTTATGATTTTGAAAATTTTGCAAAATTTTCTTTTATTAGCAACTCATAATGATTTTGGTTCATACATTTTGTATGGACATCCGATCTTATTTTGGCGAGAGGAATCAATCCTTCAAAGCTTAGGAGTATATATCCAGTACAATGTGTACATTTTACGTCTATCAAATTGTACCTTTCGTTCATTTTGTCATAGCTTAAGTCCAATATAATTGAAATATGACACTTGATTTATGGCTTGGTCAGCAATGACAATCATTCTTGTCATTGTATGTACTACTTCGAAATCCATCACTCTTTACCTTTAGTTTTGCTGTTTCAGTATTGATTTATTTCAGGTAAATTCAGTGTACAGTGGCGGAGGACTCTTTGAAACTCACTTTTGTTTTTCGAATTTGTAATTTAAACATCAACAAATGTGTTATTTATTTTGATGCCCTGTCTTACCTTGTCTTGATAATAGAATTAATGTAAATGTCAAGTAATGTTGGATAAAAGTTACAAACTTCTGTTAGACCTTGATTAGCTGTTAGTGCCTGCAGTTGGTGTACATACAGAATTTTTTTAATGCTGATATATCTTAAAAGACTTCTGATAGACCCAACGATGTGCTATGAAAAATCTGTTTCTTCCATTGCAGCCCACATTTTCTTCCTGCCAATCTAGTACACTCTTTTCAAAATCAATAAAAGCACACGAGAAACTACGTTAGATCCCATCCGCCTTTCTATAATCTTCTTCTGGTATAAACACATTGTTTCAACATGAACATGTATTTCTATAACCACTCTGTTTACCTGGTTAAGAGGTGTGACTTATTGATTTAAGACTTGTACCAATAGCATTAAACTTTTTCGATAGATTTCATGGGGGAAATAAAACCGGAAGTGTCAGCAATGAATGCTATGTATTCAAGAAACAGAATAAACAAGTTATTGTCCGATGAGAATAGACAGAAACGCCAATGTTTGCTTTGTAGAAAGCTTCAAGAAATTTAGAATGAGCGATACTACAGCTATATATCAACAAAGAGCAATATAAGTTCACTTGCATTATGAAGCTAGACAGAGCTTTAATGAAAAGCTGTCGAATTTCCTGCCGAATCGCAGTGCTGCGATAACGCAACTCTAGACAGTTGAAGGTGTTGAAACTGACACTCGTCGAAACGTCGCGGTTTCTCGACACTGAGGGCCGTCTAGAAACCCACTAGGTTCTGTACTACGGAAAAGCCTATGATCAGACAGAGGAAAAGTATTGATTATGATTACACGGTCCTCATTTTACCCAAAAGAGTCTTCACACATTGGAAGAGCAAAGGATGTACAGCATTATCTTAAAACAACTATTTGGGAAAATATATAATTTTTAGTGGTTTTCTTGTAAACGTTAAGCACTAAATTATTATGGGTGGAGGCTATACTCAAGCTAGGTTAATAATTGGCTCCTTTTACCGACCTCCCGACTCAGCAGCATTAGTGGCAGAACAACTGAGAGAAAATCTGGAATACATTTCACATAAATTTCCTCAGCATGTTATGGAGATTTCAATTTACCAGATACAGATTGGGGCACTCAGATGTTTAGGACGGGTGATAGGGACAGAGCATTGAGTGACATTATACTGAGTGCACATCCGAAAATTACCTCGAGCAATTAAACAGAGAACCGACTCGTGGAGATATCATCTTGGACCTACTGATAACAAACAGACCCGAACTTTTCGACTCTGTAACCGGAGAACAGAGAATCAGTGATCATAAGGCCGTTGCAGCATCTCTGATTATGGAAGTAAATAGGAATATAAAAAAAGGGAGGAAGGTTTATCTGTTTAGCAAGAGTAATAGGAGGCAGATTTCAGACTACCTAAGAGATCAAAACGAGAACTTCTGTTCCGACACTGACAATGTTGAGTGTTTATCGAAAAAGTTCAAGACAATCGTAAAATGCGTTTTAAACAGGTACATGCCGAGTAAAACTGTGAGGGACGGGAAAAACCCACCGTTGTTCAACAACAAAGTTAGGAAGCTACTACGAAAGCAAAGAGAGCTTCACTGCAAGTTTAAACGCAGCCAAAACCTCTCAGACAAACAGAAGTTAAGCGATGTCAAAGTTAGCGTAAGGAGGGCTACGCGTGAAGCGTTCAGTGAATTCGAAAGTAAAATTCTATGTACCGACTTGACAGAAAATCCTAGGAAGTTCTGGCCTTACGTTAAATCAGTAAGTGGCTCGAAACAGCATATCCAGACGCTCTGGGATGATGATGGTATTGAAACAGAGGATGACACACGTAAAGCTGAAATACTAAACACCTTTTTCCAGAGCTGTTTCACAGACGAAACCGCACTGCAGTTCCTTCTCTAAATCCTCGTGTGAACTAAAAAATGGCTGACATCGAAATAAGTGTCCAAGGAATAGAAAAGAAACTGAAATCACTCAACAGAGGAAAGTCCACTGGGCCTGATGGGATACCAATTCGGTTCTACACAGAGTATGCGAAAAAACTTGCCGCCCTTCTAACAGCCGTGTACCGCAAGTCTCTAGAGGAACGGAAGGTTCCAAATGATTGTCAAAGAGCATAGGTAGTCCCAGTTTTCAAGAAGGGTCGTCGAGCAGATGCGCAAAACTATAGACCTATATCTCTGACGTCGATCTGTTGTAGAATTTTAGAACACGTTTTTTGCTCGCGAATCATGTCATTTCTGGAAACTCAGAATGTACTCCGTAGGAATCAACATGGATTCCGGAAACAGCGATCGCGTGAGACCCATCTCGCTTTATTTGTTCATGAGACCCAGAACATATTACATACAGGCTCCCAGGTAGATGCCATTTTCCTTGACTTCCGTAAGACGTTCGATACAGTTCCGCGCTGTCGCCTGATAAACAAAGTAAGAGCCTATGGAATATCAGACCAGCTGTGTGGCTGGATTGAAAGGTTTTAGCAAACAGAACACAGCATGTTGTTCTCAATGGAGAGACGTCTACAGACGTTAAAGTAACCTCTGGCGTGCTGCAGGGGAGTGTTATGGGACCATTGCTTTTCACAATATATATATAAAAGACCTAGTTGATAGTGTCGGAAGTTCCATGCGGCTTTTCGCGGATGCTGCTGTAGCATACAGAGGAGTTGCAGCATTAGAAAATTGCAGCGAAATGCAGGAAGATCTGCAGCAGATAGGCATTTGGTGCAGGGAGTGGCAACTGACCATTAACATAGAAAAATGTAATGTATTGCGAATACATAGAAAGAAGGATCCTTTATTGTAAGATTATATGATAGCGGAACAAACACTGGTAGCAGTTACTTCTGTAAAATATCTGGGAGTATGCATGCGGAACGATATGAAGTGGAATGATCATATAAAATTAATTGTTGGTAAGGCGGGTGCCAGGTTGAGATTCATTGGGAGAGTCCTTAGAAAATGTAGTCCATCAACAAAGGAGGTGGGTTACAAAACACTCGTTCGACCTATACTTGAGTATTGCTCATCAGTGTGGGATCCCTACCAGATCGGTTGACAGAGGAGATAGAGAAGATCCAAAGAAGAGCGGCGTGTTTCGTCACAGGGTTATTTGGTAAGCGTGATAGTGTTACGGAGATGTTTAGCAAACTCAAGTGGCAGACTCTGCAAGAGAGGTGCTCTGCATCGCGGTGTAGTCCAGGTTTTGAGAGGGTGCGTTTCTGGATGAGGTATCGAATATATTGCTTCCCCCTACTTATACCTCCCGAGGAGATCACGAATGTAAGCTTAGAAAGATTCGAGCTTGCGGAGTATAGATGTAGATGTAGATGTAGACAGGGAAGTGAAGAAACCCCTTAAGTCCAAAGAACTTTAATGTCATCTTGGAAACAGCCTCAAACTAGTTGCCAGACACGATTTGCAATTCTGGAGGACGATGGTTCAATCCCTCGTCCGACCATCCTGATTTAGGTTTTCCATGATTTCCCTAAATGGCTCCAAGTAAATGCCGGGATAGTTCCTTTGAAAGGGCACAGCCGAGTTCCTGCCCCAACTTCCCTAATCCGATGAGACCGATGACGTCACTGTCTGGTCTTCACCCCCAAACAATCCAAACAAAAAAATGATTTGCAGGCAAGCAATGAGTGCTGCACTTCTTGCATTAATGTGACACAGCAAGTCATTCTGCCACCAAAACGAAGTTGGCTGGTTGAGAGGAGGAGGGGACCAAATCGAGGTCATCGGTCCCATCGGATTAGGGAAGGATGCGGAAGGAAGTCGGCCTTGCCCTTTCACAGGAACCATCCGGGCATTTAGCTGAAGCAAATTCAGGGAAATCACAAAAAACCGAAATCAGGATGTTGGAACGCGGGTTGGAAGCGTCGTCTTCCCGAATGCAAGTCTAATGTGCTAACCACTGCACCACCCTGCTCGGTACCAAAAGAAGGACGAAGACTCATAAGGTACGGGCCCTGTAAGACAAGGATGACGCTAGAAGTAAAAATGTGTTACTTCAGCTGCGGGATGAGAGGAAAGGAAGTAAGATTAGGATTTAACGCCCAGTCAACCTATGAGGACAATTTTTTAGACATCCAAGTAACCAACAGCTTCGAACTATTGAAATCAGTTAACGTCAAAGAGCGAATCAGTGATTATAGATGGCATCAACAATTACAAGAATATTAAAAGAAACGTAATAAAATATTTTTGGTGAGCAACAAAGACAAACTGCACTTTATCTCAGTAGTCAACATCATAAATTCACCTGCACCTTGATACAACTGCAAACTTTCGCCTCTGGCCATCGCCATAATAGAAGTTTAATATATTTCCTGTTTTTAAATGATGGTATTCACTTTTTACGTGTTGCAGTTTTTCCTGAAATTACAAAAATCGCTCCAGAAATTTAAGGTTTTTCGAAATGTGTAAACATCTTCCAAGGTACAACATGGTCATGTACTTAGGAACGAATATTCTACTGAAATTTAAAAGCATTTACACCGAGAAAATCTGGTAGATGTTACAATTAATTATCTATTATTATTTATCTGTTATTATCTGTTATTATTTTATTATACATCAATAATCGGTAAGTAAAATCAAATTAAGCTGAAATATTATCAGAGAACACTTACAAGCTGAACACATTTTGAAATATGTTTCACAGCACTTAAATATTTTGTAAGCAAAATATTTACAAATGCTTCACAAAACACAACTACATGTATTAAGGTCAAAAATTTTAGAAAATGGCGGAAACTGCTTATGACTGTCCTTAGTGCCAATTATTTCACATGATTCTAAAATCAGTCACTACAATGAAGTAGTCACCAGACTGAAGTACCTACCAAAGCATGTGTTTCTAGGTACACTATCCTCTAAGTATAACACTCTCTCCTACAAATGGCTAAAACTCAAAAGCGTTGTACAACATGCCCTACAAAAGTGCACGCAAGTGCCGAGGGAGAGAAAAGTCCCACTGCAGTTCAATAGATGTGTTAGAAAGATGCTGTGAAAGCAAAGAGAGCTTCATCTCCGAGTCATACGAAGCTAAGGTCTACTAGACAAATAAGTTGAATGACGCCAAAATGAGTGTGAGGAAAGCGATGTGAAAATCATTCAGTGTCTTGCAAATTAAACTGTCAACACAGAGATAAACTGTCGCGGAATAGGTAATCAACTAACACTGTTCAACAGTGCAAAGGCAATTGGACAGGATGAGAAACCTATGAGGGCCTATGAAGGTTATAGGAAAGAGCTTGCTCTCTATCTAACAGCAGTCTGTATTAGGGTATTCATACAATGAAGTTTACCAAGCGACTGGAAAAAAGCGCAGGTTATTCCCGTATTAAAATGGTCATTAGAAAGATTTGCTTAATTATAGGCAGATAGCAGGGACATCCATCTGTTGTACAGTTAGGGAACATGTTTTATGCTCATACATTATTACGTTCTTGGATAATGAAAGTCTCCTCTATAAAAATCAACATGAGCTCCACAGACTGAGATCTTGCAACACTCAGTTAAGTTTGTTCTCCCATGATACCCAGGGCGCCCTAGACAAAGGCGCTCAGGTTGATGCAGTGGTCCATGAGTTTTGGATGGCATTTTATACTGTTCCGCTTTGTAGTTTAGTAAAAAAATTACAAGTTTACCGAGTGTTGGACCAGATTTGTGACTGTATAGAATACCTCCTTGCAGGCAGAACTCAAAAACGTTATCATTAACAGAAGAAAATCTAATGTTGTAATGGTGATTACGGGAGTACTCCTGGAGAGTGTTATAGGTATACTACTATTTGAAATTTATATTAATGACCTAGCGAATAAAGTTGATGGCTCCGTGAGGCTATTCGAGGACGATGCCAAAATACTGTAGCAAAATGCGAGGAAGTCCTAGAGAGGATCGATCATTGATGCAGAGATTGGCAGTCGACTCACAACATACTGCACTTAAATAGTTGGAAAGATCCACTACAGTTCGCTTACACTATAAGCGTTGAATCCCTGCAAACAGTAACAACAGTAAAAAAACCTTGGATACCAGAGCTGTATGTAAAGTGGAACGACCACATGAAACAAATATTACGAAAAGCAGATGCCAAACTGACGTTCTTGGTAGAATCTCACAGAAGTATAATTGAGCCACGAAAGTAGTGGCTTACAAAACACTCGTTCGGCCGATTCTTGTGTATTGTTCATCAGTCTGGGACACTTACCACCAAGTAGGACAGAGAGAAGAGAGTGAGAGGGAGAGAGAGAGAGGGAGAGAGAGTGAGAGAAGATCCAATGAAGAGGGGCGTGTTTCTTCACGATGTCCTTTACTTGGTTGGAGAGGGATGTGGAAATGCTCAACAGACTCCAGTGGCAGACGGTGTAAGAGAGATATTGTCCATCGCACGGATGTTCATTGTTGACATTTAGAGAGCTTTCTTCCAAGAAGAGTTGTGTAACGTATTACTGCCTCCCCCATATGTCTCTTGAAACGAGAAAGTTAGAGAAACTGGATGTCATGTGGAGCTTCACCAACAGTCATTTTTCCTACACGTCACTCCTGAATGGAACAGTGAATGGGGAAATAAATAGGGGTGCCGTAAGATCTTGGCAACAGGCGTTAACGCGGCCTGCAGGGTATAGATGTCTAGGGCTGGACAAAAAATGGAAGCACCAAAAACACACCACATTACCATGCTTAATACAGTATAAGAAACTTGTTGGCATTCAAAACACCTTTCTGTCTTTTCTGAATAGATAAATACATATGCCATGCTGTTTTCGAGGGAATCCTACACCATGTTTCCTGGAAAATAGCGGAAAATTCTCGTGAGAATGATAGAATTGGGTAGAGACCACACACTTTTCTACAAAGCAGACCACAAAGAATAATACAGTATTGAGATTTGGCCAGGAAAGATGTGACAATAGTTGATGTATTTGTTAAGTTCTAGCTCATTTTATTCTAAGGAAAAAATCTCCATAAATCACAAAATCCCCCGAATTTCGTTAATTATGTCGTTTTTTCTATAGAAAAAATAAGCGAGAACCTACCACATACTGTATATCTACTATCCTACTTCCTTGCAACTCATTCACCTCAGTCTTAAGAAAAATAAATAACTACATGAGCACAGAAATCACCAAATTTAGCTATATTGTTATTTATGAAGATTTCCAGGTTGTCAAGAATTTGATAACCTTGACTTTAGTAACCAATTTTTTGATCTTTACTAGAGATAAAATTGTTGTGGACTATTGGTTTTACGTGTTTTTGAGATAAGATTTGGCCACATTTTACCACATTCATATGTAATTTTAATTTTTTGGTATCTTTATATATTTCAGGTTTGTGAGGCCAGTGCCTGACAATTATTAAAAAATTATAATCTTACCTTCCTCAATATTAACAAGAAAAATATTAGAGCTAGCAGTTCTAGTTCATGAAATTCATTATTATTATTTTTCGTTTTCTTCAGTCCATTGCATCTCAGTTTAACTCATCGATCTTTAATAAATCGAAAGTCTCAATTAGTTATTAATTTCAGTTATCTGTCTAGCAGAAGAATCTTAAACTGGTTATTATGCTCCATTCCAATTTTTACAATATATCTAGTATTCAAATATTCACATCCAGGAATGTCGCATGAAACATTTACTTCTAGCTCACTAATTTTTTAAACAAATTAGAATTGTTGCAGTTATTAAGGTGCTAGAGTAGGGGCTCCATTTATATAGATAAAAATTTTAATAAAGAAATTTGAATTTCTTTTCTTATTTTTGTATTTTTATTATTAAATTTTTTCTCTCACAAAAGGATACTCAGAAAACAACGAAAAACCTGTAAGGGTTTATACTGATGGAGAGATACCAGAGATGGTATGTACTAAATGTGAAGTATACTATTTACTTTCTAAAGATGAAGAAGAAGATTTGGATGATGTAGAAGAAGATGATAATGCTACAGCTGAAGAGTGGCAGCTGAAGCAGCCTGCATACAGTCTCAGCCTGCATAATGTCGATATAGCACAGAATCTGTTTTCCTTTCCAAAACATAGCTCTTATCATAATGAGGACCTTATCCATCTTTATTTACAGCAACAGAATAAATTTCGTGTCTAATTATTCATGTTAAAATCGTAGTTTTGGATTGTTTAGTGTTATTAAAAATGAAATATTTATAATCATCTAAGCTTATTTTATTTTTAACAACACTCCTTTTGCTTTTTTCTGCTCACTGTCACCAACTTTATAAGCATACATATATTCCCTAAGACCAAAAAATTCTTCTATTATTTTTCCATTACATTCATCTTTCAGTTTTTCTAAAAGTTTCCTGTTTATTTGTGAAATATAGCATGTATTATCTGTTGGATAACCACTAGCATCAAATTAACCGATCATTGATTTCATTACTTCATAGAAATCTTTACTCTGTATGTTGTAGATATAACAGTCTGTATCTCCATAGCAAGGCTCAATATTTTTGTTGTATTTTGATTTCATAACTCTATAGTGAAAACTGTGCATCAGTTCTTTAGATACATCAAGTGTACTCACACCAGTATAAATTAGTTTATCAAACAGAATTTTAGTTTTGTTCATATGAATTGCAGCAAGATTTTCATTAAGTATTTTTCTCCCTTTGAAGTTTGACTTTGCCACAAGTCTTTTACACTCATCTGCACCTAGAAGTAATTTTATATCCACATTGTTTGTTATATTTCTCACTGTATTTCCAAATACTGAATTGTTTTTCAAAATCATTCTTTGCTTTCATCCTCATTTCTGTATTCATATCTATATAATTTTTTCAACCAAATGGAGTGTTTAAATTTTGAAACTCACTGTATTTTTGCTATCTTCATTCCTAGAGAAAGATAATGTTTATGGTTTCTGTAGTGAACTACATAATTATTTGCATCATCCAGAGTAGTCAACAACTTACTTTTTTTAGTTCCAGCCCAATTTTATTTTTATGAGTACTAACGACATATCTTTGTGTAGATCATGCAGTTCTCTAAGATATTCTAGATTTCCTTCAAATACATATCGATCTTGAGAGGTGTCTGACATTCCAATTATTTTTTTGAATCAAATGAATCTTGATTGCCCCATTCAAATATGCTATATGGTAAATATTGATAGCATAACCAGATTGTTTGCATCTAAATATACTGAATAAATTGATATATTTTTCATGTCATAATTTATCATATATTTATTATTCATCTTCACATATCTTTTACAACATTGGGATTTACCACTTCTTATTCTTTTCCTATCATTAGAATCATTTTGTAATCATGTAACAATTGTTGTGTTAGACCAGTCATTTTTAGCATTCTGTCCCAAGATGAACCATGTGAAGTAAAATACTAAGATGGATCCAAAACGTACGCTTACATTTTTTTTACTAAAAATCTCACACAGCACAAGACTACACTTTCAGAATATTCACCAAAATTTTTCATATTAAATTTTTCCCAAACTAATTTTGTATGGCTATAACCTTCATCACTTATTTCACAATCATTCACTTTATAGTGAAACTCCTGTATTTATGAAAGCTGCATTTTTTAAAATTTCTTTGAACTATCCCTATAAACATAGTAGAAACACGTTTCGTGATTACTAGATTGACTAGATAGTCTGGAAGATACTTTTTAATGTTGGTCATTTGATTCATTTTGATATTTAATGAAAGTTTGTTAGAGCTTGAACCATGAATGTAAATGTATCAATAAATCTCATCTTCAAATGTTTTGTCTTCTTGCCATTACTAATACTGTCTATCTTCATTGTTTGTTGTTAAATCTATGTCTCTGTTATAATATCTAAGTTCTTTTATGAACAAGTGAGTAACATATCGTAAGAGATTATGTAAATAAATTGGATGCTTCAGTTGAAGATTATATTGACTGCATATTGGAGCTATACGTTTTCCAGTCAGATGATCATGGCGACAAACTTTTTCATTATTTCTTGTACAATGATATCTACGTAATGAGCATATTTTAGATCTTGCATGCCTTGATTGTTCTTCATATGTTAATGGTCTTATTTGTTGAATTTTTGAATAAATTCTTTCAATTTCTTCAACTATTTTTTATATATTCAATGATTTTTTGACAGTTTGTTCCTCAGCTTATGACTGGACCTTTTAGTCTCCATTGATGTGCTTGATATAGTAATAAAAATCACTAGGTTCATGTTTTTCATAATGCATCCTATAAGACTGGGCATTTAACTTTAATTCGATTAGATTTGTTCATTGATAAGTTTATACATACTTCTTAATATTTCTCTGTATAAATGTTTATGAAGATCATTTTCTGTTAACACTAAATATATTTGAATTAATTGAAATAAGTCTGTCATTTTTTATATGGTTTACTATTAGGCATTTTTAACAGCAAACCCTCAAAATCTACAGAAATACTGAATGGAACTTTTTGTGTATGTTGATAATTTTTGAAACTTACATCGGAATCTGTCTCTGGTAATTCTACTTTTAATGGTTTGCTGACTAAGGATATTAGTGTGTGACTACCGAATTTTTCCTTACTGTTGAAGTGGAGTAAACACATATCACAAAAAATTTTACTTCATCATGGATTGTAGTTTCCTTGAAACAACCCTAGATAATGTTTTATAAAACAACAGTGTGATTCACTCAGATTCTTAATCTAAACGAGATTTAGTTGTATTTCTTTTTTAAATTTTGTTATGGACTTTGTAATTTGCATCAGTTGATGACACAATAGATACATTGATTTTAGTCTCAATCATTGGATATTATCAGCCACTACAGGAAAATCAAAATTTTCTATTACCTGATCAGTATCAAGATCAACTCTTTTATATTTTGTGACTCTACCCACATTTTTGTTGTCAGGATATAATGCAGATTTTGTAGCTGATAGAAAGTGTTATTGTTCACTATTTTTTATATTATCGCCCTTCTTTATTTTTTTGCAGTAATTTGATTAAGATGATCCTCTCAATGGAGCATACCTTTTAATTCCTAGTTGCAGACCAATAATTCTATTTATTGTCCAACTGGAACCATGGGCTTAACATTCAACATTTTTTATAAAATATTTTGTTTACGATTCTTAAATTTTGTAATTAGCTCTCTCTCTCTCTCTAGTGATTCTATTGTTTTGTGTTTGACATCAAAAGTCCAGATTATTTCAATTTGTCTGCATTCTCTGCCCTCGAAAAATTTTAGAAAAGCATTCAGCCAATGATGTATCTGACTGTCTAATTCATCTGTATCTACCTATCACAATTTTTATAATTTTCATCTTAAATACATTCAAGAAAAAGTTTGGGTTAGTTAAATTTAAATTGTTCTCAAAATTTTTAATTTGTAGGTCGTTAGTAAATGCCTTATTTAATAGATAATATCTAATTGACCTTCTGTGTCTTAATTGCTCAAATACATTAGTGGAAAAAGTATAGAATTTTTTCAGTGTATTAGTTTCATTATGTTGAAAAATATCTTCATTGTTTCCAATTTTAGAATAAGGTAATTGTTTCTTACATTGTATTAACAATTTTAATTAGATCAGTTTTTTAATTTACAATATCGAGCCAAATTATTTCTTCATTATAATCATAAAGTTCAAGAATAGTGAACTGCTCCATTTTAGTGTCTTATATAATAGAAATTAAATTTAATAGGTTAAAACAAAACTAATTGGGATCATCCTGATGGAGACTTTTAACATTAGAGTTATTATTTTTGATATTCTCCACAGTATATTTCTTACATGCGCTTTAGCCTTTACTTGATAGGCTTGAATAAAAACATATATCTTTAATTTATTGACAAAGAATACAGTCTTCTCCTCGTTTTTCATCGATAACAACGCCTTAGAATGTTTATCATTCAGAATTCGTTTCAAATGATTAACATAACAATATATAGAAACGTGTTTTCCTCATACAAAGGTATTCCTTGCTATTATATATTCTCGTATGATATTCAATTTTGTGTTGTCTACATATGCTCCTGAACCAACTTCTGTGTTTTTCTATAAAATAAAATTATCAATTGACTGTTCAGTTTTTCAGTATTTACACGTTTGGATTTTATACTCCCCAGAAAGTGGAAAAAAATTGTGGGAGTACAAAATTTATATACCAGTACTACTATTTAGTTTTTCCACTGTATCTTATAATATATTCATTACCTCAGGTGCTAATGCTGATGATTAATTGCAATCAATAGTAAATACAGATAATTGATCTGTACAAGCTCTAACAACTTTTTTGTGAGTTCTTTATATTCACAGAATGCACTATCCTTTAAAAATAAAAAATGCTTTAAACTAATTTCAATGCAGAACTTATTCCTGTATGGAGTTTAGCTTATTGTCTGTTCATAAGTCCTCGTAATTTATTTCTAAAAATGCTTTCACCTATCTCCATATAGAAAAAAATCGTTAAAGAATATGTAGGTTCTACCTGGATATGTGTTTACTAAATATGTGTTTACTATGCCATTTAATACAAAATTCGGTATTACATAGTGGCTTGGGATATTATGATATTTATCGTGATGAATGTAATTTTATCATATGTATCATATTGTCAATAAATAACACAACCTTGCCACTTGATCTTTGATATACTACACCCATTTTCTTGCAAATCTTTTGGTAAAAATTTTAACCAAATAGTTATTAATTGAGATTTCCTGTCATTACCTTACCATGCACACTTTTGATAATAAGTGAACATATTTCTTAAATCGACACACTCAGTCAACTGGCATTCCTTTTGGTATAGATGGCTGCAATGTTGGTACTGATCGAGACTGTGCAGATACTTTTTTACAATACAAGCTCTAAATAGCATCGATGTTATTTTCAGATAATGGTCCACTTGCGCCATTATAGTAAGGATTCATTGCTTCTCCATGAACATACGAATGTTCCAAAGCTAAAGCATAACCAGAATCATGAACTAGCACTTCAAATAGCCTACTTTGGTAGTTTGGCGTATTTCAGTCGGTCTCCATATAGCAGATCTCATCTTTACCTGTGTGTATCTCTACTGGATAGTTCTTCAGATCTGCAAAAAAGCATGACCTAAACGCATTACCTTTCCCGTCTAGATCTTTTGAAAATTAGTTACCATGTGTCTCATTTTACGTGTTCATCTTTGAATTGTAATTAAAATATCAGGATTAGTGCTATGACAAATATGCTGACATCAATATCTTTTGCCATAAACGAAATGCTGCCTCTGTTACTTCTAATATTACCTTATTTTCTCCTATTTAGTGTCATTTTATATTTTTGTATTCCATTTATACATACTGGTTCTATAGCTACCAAATGTATCTTTTACATCACATCTAGGCCTATTCATAAAATTTAAAGTATCTTCATTTTCCTCACCATTTATCTCATGATTATGTTCTAACTGAAATATTAATTTTTCTCTGAATACATCATCAATCATTTGATTTGCTTCAGCTGTTGAAGGAATATTCAGAAAATCAAAATCATTCAAATATTTTATTGCTTTACTCTTCTCATCTGGCAGCGTTGCTGATACTATTTTTACAAATAACAATGGTAGAAGTATCTTCATTTATGTATAATTAAAAATATTATGAAACTAAAAAATAGTTCTAATGAAAAGTTTTTATGGTGACTAGAGTCATTTGTACTTCTCTTCAACAACAAGCTTACATAGAATGGGAAGGAAGCATTTGTGATACTTGATCAAGAGAATAATCCTTGATTTAAAGCTAACGATGTTCTAGAGATACTGGAGTATAAAGATACTAATGATGCAATTTGAAAACACGTGGATAGTAATGATAAAGCGCAATATGAAAATATAAGACATGGTGATTCGCTGGGTATAAATTATAATGAAGAAAGAAAGATACTTGTCAAGGCATTTGGACCTCAAAAATTTATATTCAAATAAATATTCCCCTTGCTGAAAGATTTTCCGAATAGGTAACAAAAGAACTTTTACTATCAAATCATAAACCTGGAAAATATGCAATTAAGAATGAAGTGAAAGAATTGTTTCAAGGTCTAATAACTCATCTGAAATATATAAATAAAACTCGAGAGGATCTGATAAAAAATTTAAATAGAATAGTTGATAATGTGTTAGGAATAATACAAGAAAGAGAAATAAATAAATAGACTGTTACCGTATGTTTTACCTCAAACAACTAATGAAAATTTGAGACCATCTTTCCTTCTTTTAAGATTATTCAATGATGACTATGAATATAATTTTATGGAGCCGTTAATAACATCATTAGAGGTAGACATGGAACTGTTAAGACTTAATTACGATTCAACCAAATAAGCTTGTACCAGAGAAAGAAAGAAAGATTGAATATTGATTGTTGGCACAATTATTTTTAATCATGTGCATGGCTACACACAAGAGCAGTTAATAAATATATATTGAGTGTTCATCAGATTGAGCTACCATAACAGTGGCTGTGACACCAGGTACTGAAGATTTTATGTTTTATCCATTATGATACTTCATGTTTCTTGAAGCTGAACCCAAATTTCTGGTGGCAAATTTTGACTCCTGAGAATTTTAATTACACCTTTTAACAGCAATTCAACACATTGAAGACTGATCTGCTAACCATTTATCAACATATTCTTAATTAAACTTATGATTACAATTTGGTTTTCACAAATTGAGACTTTTGATTGATTAAACATTCATGCAGTTGCTGTCTTCAGGCTGATACATTACTTTATAAGGCATTATTATTTTTGAACAAATGATGCTGATAAATTTTGACATCTCAAAATGGTATCCAACCAACTTTATTTTTAAATTCTACCACAAAGTCTTTGGACAATACTTCATCAGTTGAGACATCATCTCAATGTAAATTCTCTTGAAATCATCAGACAATTTTTGTTTGAAAGTTATATTTTTCCAATTTACTTTCATCTGAAATTCTCTTATAATTAATTCAGGTAATTTCTGTTTCCTTGTTGTATATGTCCAATCCAACTGATCTTGAATTTCTCTCATAAACTTTTCAGAAAATTTTTGCATTACTGCTGTAGCATCCTAGTTTATTTTACCTTGAAACTCTCTCCTAAAATATACAGATAAATTTCGTTCGATTGGTACAATATGCCAACTTATTTTTTATTTATATTTTTTATGCAGTTCGTAGTTAATAGTGTGTGATATCAGATTCCAAGCTTATTTATCTTGAAATTCTGTCATAAAGTCTCTAGAAAATTTTATAGTGTTCTTATATATACTTCCATTCAGCTTTATTAAATATATTACTCTTTTTAATATCATCAACAACTTTATTTCTGTGTTTTACAGTTGTTAAATATAATTTATACTGTGTAATTCCTCAAAACACAAATTTTCTAAAATTTTTTCTTTTTAATTTTAGAATATTCTTTTAATTTCTAGTTCGATTGCTTCAGCTTTCAGTTCTTTTAGAGTGGAATTCATAATTTCATTGATATTGTTTTTGATGAGATTGATAAGTTGTTGTTTCCTTATTTTTGAATACCCTCTGTATTCTAATTGTTTTGCACTTACTTTTAGATTTATTTTTAACAAGAAAATATTTTTTGATGAATTCCAGGATGGTAAAAATTTGACAACCTGCAAAATTATTGACTTTAGTACCATATAAGAAATTACAAGACTTTTAGACAAAAATGTATTGATTACAAATGGTATTTTACATTTTATTCATTATGGTGTTTCAAGCAATGTGAGGCCAGTGCCCCAAAAGTATTCAAAAATAAAAATTAATTTAGTTCAATGTTTAAATACTTATGATTTAAATCGAATGAAATAAAATGTGATTATTAATTACATAGGTGCTATCACTATATGACCGGAAAAAACAATACAATAAGTCAAACTTTATTAAATATTTAAATAATTACAACCTACAATAAATAGAAACTAAACACAGTGATCCACTTGCATTAGAATATGAATACATTCAAAATTTTTTTCCTGTTAAATTTTATTTCCTGTTAATTGCATCAGTTCCAAGTATTTCTGCTATTGCTTGCAGTTAAAAATCGCCTAAGATGATTATTTTTGAATTTATTAACCATAATAACTATCATCCAAAGTTAAGTACTTTGTTCAAATATAATTGGGTTTTATTATTTGAGAAAAATAATGTGTTGATTACTAATGATATTTTATGTTCTATTCGTTATGGTATTTCAGGTTATAGAAGTGTAGATCCTAAAAATTTAAAAAAAAAGTAAATGTAACATTATTGTAATATTAAAACATAATAATCAAGAATACATAGACATTAAATATGACGACCCTCTAGTACTAGAATATGAATATATTCAATATGAAATTCAGTCTCTAGTCTTTGAAAAATTTCAAGAAATGTACAATGACTTTTAGATCCAAAACTGCTCATGAAATTAAAGATTTTTGTATCACTCTTGAAGAAATATTTCATGATTATCTTAACTACACAAAAGAATGTAAAGTGTTTCAATTTAAAAAAAATTATTGAACAACAAGCTATAGAATTCGAAATTAAAAATTGAAGAATGACAACAACAACAAACTATACAAGTAGAAGAGAAGGCAAGAGTAAACAAGGAAGACAAGTAAACTACAGAATATCTAAAATAGAACTGAATGATACAATCTACATCAACACCATTGATACACTGCAAAGTTGGTGGAAGAACAAGCTAGTTAATCAGATCTAGATTATCTACATACAACATAGGAGAACATCCAGGCAGCAAATTTTGTTATGAACATGTGAAAGATTGTATCAACTACCAAGTGATTGAAGAAGAATGTAAATCTACTTTTAAGTGCTTCAAGACTGAAGAAGACAAAGCACTATAGAACATGAAATTTCATGAGATAAAATATTACCTAGATAGCTTTGTTAATGATGAAAATAATTCGATGCTAAACCAATACGATCTAAACAACAAAAAATAAAAAATAAGTTGTATGACAATAAAGTAACACCAGTAAAATCTTTACTCAAAAGCTTAGTACTAGAGCAAACAACAAGATAATTGATAAAATTGGGTTAGATGATCTGCCAAGACAGCAAGTAGCTCCAAACATTTCTGAAATCTACAAATTTTTATAAAATAATTTTCCTTTATTCAGTCATCTATTATGTGAATCATCTAATTCCAACCATTTATCATATACTTTATCTTTTTCCTTCCTCAAAACTTACTCTGTAAGATATAGATAAAAAATGTTTTTTGTAGATCTTGTTCATAAAAATTTCCTTTTATTTTTTGCCATTCAATGCCTTCAGCTTGTATGTTATTTAATCAGGCTAAATAACAGGATCAGTAACAAAACTATCTGTTGACTAATTCCCTGTGTATCCTTTTCCGGAAATTCCTTCAAGTTTACTAATTCTAACTTTACCAACTATTTTAAATTTTGCTGAATCATTTGACACAATGGCATTGGCTTATAATTTTTGTTATTAACTTCTATAGCTGCGATTTTTATTGTTGTGAAGTTTTGTATTATTGTTTTCACCAACTAGTTCTGAAATTAAGTCAACCCACTTACAATTTCCATGAAGAGGAATTCTCTCACATTTTTTTTATTTTTGGTGTTCTGTTGAATCTATCAACAACAGTAAAAACTGAATACTGATTGAGTTTATACTTTTTCACAAGTTCTTGACATTCTTTATTGTAGAATTCATTAATATTGTTTGGCTGTAGATTTATTGGAGTTCTTGCTCCAAGTATTTTTTCAAGAGCATCAGCTACATTTTTACCCAATTTTTCATTGGTTGGAACTGCCCAAGCAAATTTTGAAAAAAGTCAGTAATAATTAATTAATATTTATATCCTTTATTTATTTCTGAAATTCCTTTTAAGCCTCCAGAATCCATTACTAGTAGATGTACTTGCCATAATTTATCAATGTCAAGAGAAATAACATTTCTTGTTTAAATTTTTTTTCCCATTCATCTATGTAGCATATTAATAACTTCTTCACAGACGTTAGTGGCAGCTGAACCAGCTTTTAGGTTGTGGCTTATAGTTTTAGGTTGCCTCCTTCATTTACAAATGTTTTTGACAAATTATCGCTTTTAGGATTTATATACTGTGGAAAGACCTTCAATCCTCTGTCTTTCTTTTTTAGTTATTACTCTTTGACGATAATGTGTCTCAACGATTTTCTTCACCTCAGGCACCAGATGTGATCACCCTGAAGGGCTGAGTCTAAAGCACAATCCATTTATATAGTTTAAAAATTGAATAATTCTAATTTATTTCACCAAATGGAATTAATTTTACATTTATAGTTACCTTTCCACTGTATCTTTTAAGTTTACAGCTAGACAATTTGATTTATACACAAGTTTATTTGATTGGATGCCAGGGGTTATTTGGTAAAGATTATCAGAAACACTTATTGAGATGTGAAAATCTCAAATAGGGGTGACTTCAACTTGCCAGGTATAGATTGGGAGTGTTATGCCATCAAAACTGGTGCCATAGACAGGGAATCATGTGGTATTGTTCTGGATGTCTTGTCCGAAAATTACCTGGAGCAGATAGAGAACCAACTCATGAGGGTAATGTCTTAGAACTCCTGGCAACAAACAGACCTGAACTTGTTAATGTAGAGGAAGGTATCAGTGATCATTAGGCTGTGACGGCATCTATGACGACAGGTTGTACAAGGAATGTTAAGAATAGTAGGGAAAAAATTTGCTCAGCAGGGGTGACAGGATAAAAATTTCAGGATATCTCAAGAGTCAGCATCAAATATTTGGTGATGAGGACGAAGATGTGGAGAACAAATGGAAAAAATTCAGAGGCATCATTCAATATGCCCTAGACAAGTATGATCTGAGTAAGGTTTTAAGGGAAGGGAAGCTCCACCATGATTTAATAGCCTTGTTAGAAAAGCGCTACGTAAGGAAAGAGCACTTCGTCTCAGATTCAAGAGGATTAAAAACCTAGCTGACAACCAAAAGCTGAACGAAGCAGAAATGAGCATAAGTAGAGCAATGAGAGAAGCGTTCAATGATTTTGAAAGTAAGACGTAACCGGACCTAAGTAAAAATCCTAAGAGATATTGGTCGCATTTAAGACCAGTAAGTGGCTGAAAATCATCTATTCATGCTCTCAGCGACCACACTGGCACCGAAACGGAAGATAACAGAGAGAAGGCCGAAATAATGAATTCGGTCTTTCGAAGTTCTTTCACTGTGGAAGTTCGTTACACTGTCCCTCCTTTCAATCGTCATACGAATATCAAAATGGCATATATTGAGATAACTGATCACAGAACTGTGAAGCAGCACAATCGCTTAGTAATGGAAAGCTGTCAGGACAAGCTGAAACAACTAGAAGATTCTGCAAAGATTATGCAAAAGAACTCGCTCCCCTTCTAGCAGTAATTTATCGTAGATCGCTTGAGCAACGAAAGGTACCTAACGACTGGAAAAAGGTGCAGGTCATTCCCTTTTTTAACAAAGGCCGTAAGACAGATCCACACAATTACAGACCTATATCGTTGACGTCAATCTGTTGTAGAATTATGGAACACGTTTTATGCTCAAGAATCATGACGTTTTTGGAAAATGAACAGCTCCTCTATAAAAATCAACATGGATTCCGCAAACAGAGATCCTGCGAAACTCAGCTCTCTCTGTTCCTCCATGAGGTCCACAGCGCAGTTGACAACAGCGCTCAGTTTAATGTCGTGTTCCTTGATTTCAGTAAGGCGTCTGACACCGTCCCACATTGCCGTTTAATGAAAAAACTACGAATTTACGGAGTATCGAAGCAGACCTGTGATTGGATTCAAGACTTTCTTGCAGAAATAACTCAACACGTCGCTCTTAACGGAACTAAATCGACAGATGTAAAGGTAATATCCTGAGCACCACAGGGAAGTGTGATATGACTGTTGTTGTTTACAACATATATAAATGATCTAGTAGAAAGCGTCAGATGCTCTTTAAGGCTATCCGCAGATGATGCAGTTATCTACACCAAAGTAACAATGCCAGAAGATAGTAAGAATTTGCAGACCGACCTGCAGAGAACTGATGAATAGTGCAGGTTCTGGAAGTTGACCCTGAACATAAACAAATGTAATACATCGCGCATATATAGGAAAAGAAATCCACTACGTACAGCTACATTACTGATGACAAACAGCTGGAGACAGCATCTGCCGTAAAATATCTAGGTCTAACTATGCAGAGGGACCTTAAGTGGAATGACCATATGAAACAGATTGTGGGAAAAGCAGACACCAGATTCAGATTCATTGGAAGAATCTTAAGGAAATGTATCTCACGAAAGAAGTGGCTTATATGGCGCTTGTTCGCCCGATTCTTGATTATTATTCATCTATGTGGGATCAGTTATAACTGATAGAGCAGATAGAGGAGATCCCACTAAGAGCGGTGCGTTTAGTCATAGGATCGTTTAGCTGGCGAGAGAGCATTACGGAGATCCTAAACAAACTCTACTGAGTTACAAGAGAGGCGTTGTGCATCACAGAGATATTTACTATTGATATTTCGGGACAGCACTTTTCGGGAGGAGTTGGACAACATTTTACTTCCACCTACATACAACTCACATATTGACCACGAGGAGAAAATTCGAGACATTAGAGCCAATACAAAGGCTTACTGACAATCATTCGCGAGTGGAACAGGGTTGGAGGGATCACATAGTGGTACCGAAAGCACCCTCCGCCAAAAACCATTAGGTGGATTTTGGAGTATTATGTAGATGTAAATCATTGAACGGTAGGTCTTTATGCATAATTTTGACTTCTTTAAGGAAAAAAATGTACTGAAATTCATGTTTTTTTCACTTCCTGTTATCAATGGAAATCAAAGAATTGACTATTACGTGTCCTAATCTCTAGTATATTAATCATATCTGTTGTATGATTAATGGCTGTGAATGCATTAATTATCTTTTATGGTAATCCTTCATTGCCCTCGGGTAGAGAGCATTTCTCTTCTTAAAATCTCAAGGAATCTTGATATACTTATCCTTAACAGCTAGCTTTTTTAATTCTTTTTCATATAATTTTTAGTAGCATAGTTATTAAATAGTGTTAAAACATTTCTGTATTCAGCTTTGGTAACAAGATTATTTCATTTACTTTATAAATATCTTTTTTGTGCTACATCGTTATGTGAGCTGGATCATTTACATCTACTAATCTTTTATTAGAAAATCTCAATAACCTTTAGCTAATCTAAAATGCTATGTAATGCTTTGTGAAATTGTTTAATTGTATTTGATTTCAAAGATTCTAATTCTACTTCATTAATCTATGAGACTTTTTAATCGAAATCTAAATTTATATTTTGTAATTCTTCTCTGTTAAGCTGCAATTGAAAATATTTGATTTTTTATTCTGATTTGCAGTACTTTGCACATTAAAGAAGCGGCTGCTGAAGTGGTCTAAAGGCTGTGCCTTATTTCCAAAAATGTCTGTTTATTAAGTTTAAAGTAATATTCAATTCATAATTATCCTACAATAGCATTAAGGCAAATACACAGAAATAACATCATCAAAAGTTTGCTTTCTCTCGAAACTGTAGTATAGTTCATTTTTTCCCATATGGTTACCTAGTTGTTTTTGTATGTTGCCACCAAATGAATCAAAAACATTTTTTGTATTATTTGTCTTGTGGTAACCAATCCAGTATTTGCAGACATGAGCAGATGTCTCTAAATTTACTAATCGACATGCATATTTTATGATTTGTCTTGCAATTCATCAATCATGAAGACATCACGAAAATGTTTAATTTTTGATTGTTTAGCAAATTTTTCTGTATCGAAATTACTTAATGGATTATGATACATTCTAACTATTTCGTTTTTTAAAATGTGAAACATTTTTTCCGCTGCTTGATAATGCTTTTTTGCTCCTCCCAATTCTTCATCACTTTTTTGTTGTTTATTAGTGCATCTGTTACAGCAGACAGTGGCGTGTGTGTTTACTCAGTGTACTCGTAAATATAGGTGTTCACTCTAGGAAAAACAATTAATTAAGGCAATATTGTAGCTTAAATATGTAAATTAGCATCTATTGTGATTTATATATTGAAGGTTTCGCTTTTACTTGCGTAGTTTTCGTGAAAAGATAACTGTTCTAAAGTTCAAGTCGTTGATGTGGATTGTTTTCGTTATCGACTGCAGTAAATTATGTGATTAGTCCATATTTTCCAGGTAGTGTTGTGTAGCTTTATTGTAAAGAGTATCGTTTGTATATAGTTTGCATTCAGTTTGCGTTTTCTGTGTTTCTAACTTCTGTACAGTTAATTTTCCTTGTGCGAAAAAGTCGTTAAGTGGTGTTTCTGTTTCCATTAGCGTATTTATACATAATTCAGTGATAGCGCCTGTTCAAATTTGTCATTAGAAAACATCGAGCTTCTTCAGTTCCTTACTCGTTTCATGATTTCCACCTTACATTATGCAGCTTACATTCACCTGCTGCTACATTCGCCTGACATCCAGAAGTTCTCTGCTCATGTCACCAGAAGCTAAGTTACTTTCTACTAATTATTAATTGGTGTAGTGGATATTCTTTGTAGTGTCATTTGTATTGTTTGTATTTGTGTTGTTTAATATGCCGTCATATGTGACAAATGTGGATGTTAGCGTAAATTAGTGAGCATGGGATTGAAATGCCAGGACTGTGTGTTTGTGTTTCGCTGGGGTGATTGTAGTGGGGAAGCTATTATAGTGCCAGATGAGGCTCACCAATGGAGTTGTAGATTATGTAGCCGTGACAAGAAAATCGTGGAACAGGGAAAAAAGATTTGTCCCCTTCAGGCTGAACTAGAAATAGTTTTGATGGTGAGGACCATGTTCTTATAGCAGGAGGAGCAGGAAAAAGCCTGGCTAGCAATTCAGACTGCAGTATTAGGTGTGAACTGGATGTATTTGTAACAGCTCACACTCATGTGGGGTTTGTGGATGTTTGAAGCACCACGACCACCCCTGGGTTAATATGGCTGTCAACCATGTTAACAGAGAGCTGGTGGGGTTAGTATTGGCAGAAACTACATCTCATATCTCTGATGTGCCTTTTGATGCAATTAGGAGGTGGGGTTACACTAGTCATGGCCTGCACCTGAGTAGGAAGGAGAACAATAGATTAGTTGATCTTCTTGCAGAAAATGTAAGGGGGGCCACATGCACATAAGACAAATTACCTGTGATTACTGGAGTCAGAGGGACACAAATTTTTTAGGTTAGAGTCAGGTTACAGACAAAGAGTATTGAAAGAGATTAAAACAGAACATTTCGATAATTTTTGTAGCAGTACACAAAGAAATAAAATTTGTGTATTTCATCAGAACATTGGAGGATTGAAAAATAAAATAGATGAGCTTCTTATATAAAAACTGGACACAAAGTCAAAAATATTGAAACAAATAGTTTTTGTGTAGATCAGATCCTTGAAGCATGTGTGTGTGAGTTGCTACTACAATGTACTTCTATAATAATTGTAACAATCTACAGATCCTCTCAAGGTAACTTTCAGCTATTCATGAAAAATCTAGAGACATTATTGAGCTACCTGTCAGACAAAAAGAAGCAGTTAGTAGTTTGTGGTAATTTTAATGTAGACTTCTTGAAAGATACAGATAGGAAAAATAAGGAAGAATCTTTGTTTGGTTGTTTGAATCTCGTATCTGTTGTAAATTTTCCAACTTGTGTGAAGCAGGATAGTAGGTTACATATTGATAACATTTTCACAGACAGTACTCAGGTAGAAACAATTAATGTGCACCCTGTTGTTAATGGGCTATCTGATCATGATGCACAGTTGATGGAAATTACAAATATAGCACTTTACAGGCTTCAGGCATGTTCATACAAGGCAGGGATGCTTATTGATGTGAACAGGGTACAGAGTTTTAAGAGCAGCCTAGAAGAGGTAGAATGGGATGAAGTATACTCAGAAAATGATGCTGAAGCCTAATTTAATTTATTCCACCGTAAATTTGTGTCAATATTTGAGAGTTGCTTTCCTGAAACGTTATCCAAAGTCAAGCAAACCATAGATTACTGAGGGAATTAAGATATCATGTAAGAGGAAGATGGGAATATACAGACAGGCCAGAATAAGTCAGGATCCGAAGTAACTTGCTTACTACAAAAGACACTGTAATATTTTAAGGAAATTCATTAAGAAGTCGAGAAGCTTATGTGTTCTGACAGAAATTAATAATACGGATAATATGATTAAAACTATATGGAATATTGTCAAACGGGAGATGGCTCAGCGTGACAGTGCACAGCATACCTTAGCATTAAAGCTAGTCTTGGTAATAAACAGATCAACCTTCTAAAGTACTTTGCATATTTTTTACACTCAATAATGATTGCACAAAAGAGAGCAGTGAGAATAATTAGTGGTGTTCACCCAAGGTCGTCATGTAAGCACCTATTCAAGGAGTACATATATTCGCTAATGAAATTCGTCATAAATAATCCATCTCAATTCCTGAAGAACAATGACGTTCATACATACAATACTAGAGGGAAAAATGACCTTTCCTATCTGTTATTGAAACTGTCAGTTGCTCTAAAAGGAGTACATTATTCAGCAACAAAAATCCTTGATCATTTGGCCAACAACATGAAGTGCCTGGCAGGTAGCAGATAAAGTTTTAAATCTAGCTTAAAATCATTTCTTTTGGGCAACTCCTTCTATTCCATGGGCGAGTTTCTGTTTCAGAACTGATAAAAAATAATTTGTACCTCTAAATGTAGTTGCATGTGTAGAACTAAAAATTTCAGAAATATTAATATTGGCACTATTCATGTGTGTATATATATCTTGTAATCTGTCTTCTTCCACATCATATCGATAAATAATAGAAAACCACTTTCTTGTCTTGTTAGTCCAGACCCTTGTTTCTTTTTTGTTAGATATTCAATATTTTTTCAAATAGGTATGCCTAGTGTTATGAGTAAATTTCTGTAAATTTTTTAATCTCTCTTTATCTTTTGAGCACCAGCCAAAAATTATCAGTACTATATAGTTGATCACTATTCAGTTTAATTTTAATTGCTTTTGCCCTAGTTTTGCTACTAGGTAGCAAAATGTAATCGATGCTGATACCATTCATTTATATAGAACGAAAATTTTGTGAAGATGAATACTTTTATATAGCATTGATATGGTGACACCAAAATTTTTGTAGTCCCCATCCATTTTCAATAAGGTCAGTAGGTAAACCTAATTTTCTTTCACCATATATTACTCCTCTAACTACAGTTGCTGCTAATTTATCTCCAACTGATGCATCTGGTGCATACATTCTCTGTTTTCCAGCTAGTTGAAGTTGTTTATCTACCTCCTATATTTTTTCTAAAACTTTTTGTCTCTACATGTGCTGTCATGTTGTTTACGTACTTCATGTAATGGATTAATACTTGTTTTCCTCTAGCTAATATTTCACCTTGACTGCATTTTATATCTCTATCTTACATAACTCCTTAAAAGCTTCAGTCAATAGCTTTACCTTACTTTGTTGTTTTCTTGTGCTCAGTTGGTTTCTGTTTCTTTCATTTTCACACCATTCTGGACCTTGCATATGTCTATGATAATAATCTGGTATACTTTTGAGTTTTTTTTCTCTTGGTCTCGTGTCTTTTCATGGGTGTAAGCATGTGCTAAAGGTACATTAAAATAAACTGATTATCATACTTATCTGTTTCGTTCTACTCTTCAATTCTGAGGTCTTTCCTTGATGAAACTACAACAAAGCTTATACATTCGAATCTAAACTTTCAGTTCCTAAATTGCTCATATGAGTAGAGATGGGTTTTCGATTTCCTCTTCTAGCTTCATCTCAATGACCAGTCATTGTTAAACAGAATGTTGTTGTTGTACCCCCAATATATATGCTGTTGTGCTGTTTGTAATATTATATATTTTGCTATGTATCTAATTCATTCAAATACAATACATTTTTAACAGTGTAATTTATAATCCCCAACCATTTTTATCAACATCTAAACCCATACCTAATTTTCTTTTTCCACACATTATGCCAGCTGCAGAAGCAGAAGCAAGTCTTTCATTTTGCATCCTTACTAAGTAATCCCCCCCCCCCCCATGAACCATAGACCTTGCCATTGGAGGGGAGGCTTGCATGCTTCAGCGACACAGATAGCCGTACCGTAGGTGCAACCACAATGGAGGGGTATCTGTTGAGAGGCCAGACAAACGTATGGTTCCTGAAGATGGGCAGCAGCCTTTTCAGTAGTTGCAGGGGCAACAGTCTGGATGATTGACTGATCTGGCCTTGTAAAATTAACCAAAACGGCCTTGCTGTGCTGGTAATGCGAACGGCTGAAAGCAAGGGGAAACTATGGCCATAATTTTTCCCGACAGCATGCAGCTTTACTGTATGGATAAATGATGATGGCGTCCTCTTGGGTAAAATATTCTGGAGGTAAAATAGTCCCCCATTCGGATCTCCGGGTGGGGACTACTCAGGAATACGTCGTTATCAGGAGAAAGAAAACTGGCGTTCTACGAATCGGAGTGTGGAATGTCAGATTACTTAGGTTTAATAATGAATAAAAAAATAGGAGTTCGGGTAAGCTACTACAAACAACATAGTGAACGCATTATTGTGGCCAAGATAGACATGAAGCCCAAGCCTACAACAGTAGTACACATTTATATGCCAGCTAGCTCTGCAGATGACGAACAAATTGATGAAATGTGTGATGAGATAAAAGTAATTATTCAGGTAGTGAAGGGAGACGGAAATTTAATAGTCATAGGTGATTGGAATTCGAGAGTAGGAAAAGGGAGAAAAGGAAACATAGTAGGTGAATATGGATTGGGGCTAAGAAATGAAAGAGGAAGACGCAGAGCATAACTTAATCATAGCTAACACTTGGTTCAAGAATCATGAAAGACGGTTGTATACATGGAAGAACCCTGGAGATACTAGAAGATATCAGATACATTATATAATGGTAAGACAGAGATTTAGGAACCAGGTTTTAAATTGTAAGACATTTCCAGGGGCAGATGTGAACTCTGAACCACAATCTATTGGTTATGAACTGTAGATTAAAACTGAAGAAACTGCAAAAAGGTGAGAATTTGAGGAGATGGGACCTGGCTAAACTGAAGGAACCAGAGGTTGTAGAGAGTTTCAGGAAGAGCATGAAGGAACAATTGACAAGAGTGGGGGGAAAGAAATACAGTAGAAGAAGGATGGATAGCTTTGAGGGATAAGTGGTGAAGGCAGCAGAGGATCAAGTAGGTAAAAAGACGAGGGCTAGTAGAAATCCTTGGGTGACAGAAAAAATACTGAATTTAGTTGATGAAAGGAGAAAATATAAAAATACAGTAAATGAAGCAGGCAGAAAGGAATACAAAGTCTCAAAAATGAGATCGACAGGAAGTGCAAAATGGCTAAGCAGGCATGGCTAGAGGACAAATGAAAGGATGTAGAGGCTTACCTCACTAGGGGTAAGATAGATACTGCCTACAGGAAAATTAAAGAGACCTTTGGAGAAAAGAGAACCACTTGTATCAATATCAAGGGCTCAGATGGAAACCCAGTTCTAGGCAAAGAAGGGAAAGCAGAAAGGTGGAAGGAGTATATAGAGGGACTATACAAGGGCGATGTTCTTGAGGACAATATTATGGAAATGGAAGAGGATGTAGATGAAGATGAAATGGGAGATATGATACTGCGTGAAGAATTTGATGGAGCACTGAAAGACCTAAGTCGAAACAAGGCCCTGGGAGTAGACAACATTCCATTAGAACTACTGACAGCCTTGGGAGAGCTAGTCCTGACAAAACTCTACCATCTGGTGAGCAAAATGTATGAGACAGGCGAAATACCCTCAGACTTCAAGAAGAATATAATAATTCCAATCACAGAGAAAGCAGGTGTTGACAGATGTGAAAATTACCGAACTGTCAGTTTAATAAGTTACAGCTGCAAAATACTAACGCGAATTCTGTACAGACGAATGGAAAAACTGGTAGAAGCCGACCTCGGGGAAGATCAGTTTGGATTCCGTAGAAATATAGGAACACATGAGGCAATACTGACCCTACGACTTATCTTAGAAGCTGGATTAAGAAAAGGCAAACCTACGTTTCTAGCATTTGTAGACTTGGAGAAAGCTTTTGACAATGTTGACTGGAATAATCTCTTTCAAATTCTGAAGGTGGCAGGGGTAAAATACAGGGAGCGAAAGGCTATTTACAATTTGTACAGAAACCAGATGGCAGTTATAAGAGTCGAGGGACATGAAAGGGAATCAGTGGTTGGGAAGGGAGTGAGACAGGGTTGTAGCCTCTCCCCGATGTTATTCAATCTGTATATTGACCAAGCAGTAAAGGAAACAAAAGAAAAATTCGGAATAGGTATTAAGATCCAAGGAGAAGAAATAAAAACGTTGACATTCGCTGATGACATTGTAATTCTGTCAGAGACAGCAAAGGACTTGGAAGAGCAGTTGAACGGAATAGACAGTGTTTTGAAGGGAGGATAGAAGATGGACATCAACAAAAGCAAAACGAGAATAATGGAATGTAGTCGAATTTAGTCGGGTGATGCTGAGAGAATTAGATTAGGAAATGAGACACTTAAAGTAGTAAATGAGTTTTGCTATTTGTGGAGCAAAGTAACTGATGATGGTCGAAGTAGAGAGGATATAAAATGTAGACTGGCAATGGCAAGGAAAACGTTTCTGAAGAAGAGAAATTTGTTAACATCGAGTATAGATTTAAATGTCAGGAAGTCGTTTCTGAAAGTATTTGTATGGAGTGTAGCCATGTATGGAAGTGAAACATGGACGATAAATAGTTTGGACAAGAAGAGAATAGAAGCCTTCTAAATGTGGTGCTACAGAAGAATGCTGAAGATTAGTTGGGTATATCACTTAACTAATGAGGAAGTATTGAACAGGATTGGGGAGAAGAGAAGTTTGTGCCACAACTTGACAAGGAAAAGTGATCGATTGGTAGGACATGTTCTGTGGCATCAAGGGATCACCAATTTACTACTGGAGGGCAGCGTGGAGGGTAAAAATCGTAGAGGGAGACCAAGTGATGAATACACTAAACAGATTCAGAAGGATGTAGGCTGTAGTACATATTGGGAGATGAAGAAGCTTGTACAGGATAGAGTAGCATGGAGAGCTGCATCAAACCAGTCTCAGGACTGAAGACCACAACAACAACAACAACTAAGTAATCACTCTTTTGCTGCCTTCTGAAGCTCTTTATCCGCCACATGTCATTTCTCTAAGTCTTGATTATCTCTGTACGCAATGTTGTGTTATTTACATGTTTCACCTACTCCATTTCTACCTTGAACTCCTTCAGGAAGTTGTTTATCTGGTAGGGTACCCAGACCACAAAATTTATGCATAGAAAGTGCTAAATTGATGTTATGCTTTCCAATTTGATTAATCATCCAGTTTATTAATCGTTTTCCATATTTTTCACTGTGAGGAATATTGATGACAGATATGATTAGACATGGGATTTTCTTAGGATTGTTGATGATGAAACCACTAAATTTATTCATTAAGATAGGTGTTACTCAAACTTTTTCATTGTGATAATCTTTATTTCCAGCCATTTCTTCCCTATGAATTCCTGTTAATCTGTCGATTAATTCCTCTGCATCATTCATCCAAATATATTGAACTGGTTTTCCAGCGTATTTTTTATTAAGCCTTCATCTGTTAACTCAACGAATTTTGAGTCTATATCTGCTTTTCATGTTGGGAAACAGACATGGGAAGCAGACATCAGCAACAATATACTTTTTCAAACTTTTATGTTTTTACTTCCACTTGATTTTATTTAGAGTATGGTCAGAACATAATGCTCCTGAATGGTACAATATATCTGCATAATTTGACAAATCAACAGCATCAAATTTGTGTTTAAATCATCCATGGTCATATGTGTTTTTATTTAAAAGATTCAACAGTCCATCTGTACCTCATAGTATTTTCCATCAATTTTTAATCCATCTCAATTGAATTCAACTGGCAAGAACCATCAAATTTAAAAAACCAACAGTTCTCAACCCAAAAATATTATCCTCACCGTGATTGATGTGCTCTAACATTCTTCCACTTACATTAATTTTTTTATGTTCTTCACTCCTTCTTTATGTTTCTCTTCTGCATTTTTATTCAGTGTATCCTGTATTTCTGATTCACTTAATTCACAATCAAACTATAAACTTTCGTATTGTTTAATTTGCAGTAAATCTTCACATTCTTCTGAAAGAGCAGTGTGTGCATATGGAGTCATTAGTTTTTCAGCTTATCTAGTTTCTTCAACAGCTTTCACAAAATTATCAACTAATCTTTCAATTCTTTGTTTTACCCTCTCAATTGTATCAATAACAATATTTTTTTTATATTTTTCTATAGCTTGAATGCTTTTTTTCAATTCTTCAATTGTTTCTATTTCTTTAGCTTTTTAACAAACTTCTGCTCATATTTCGCCAAAATTTACTATAAACAAAAAGTGAATAAAAAATATTTAATGTTTAGATGTTAAAAATATTTAATATGATATCTGTACTTTCCTTCATTGGATTTCCTTGTTATGTCTATTGCAAAAAATCCAAATTGATTGTCATTCCAGCGTTTGTTAAAATGTTTTTTAAAAAGTCATCAAACTTAAATATCACCACCAATACAGTTACAATATTAATTGGTACCATCTTATCTAAAAAAATTTTATAAATTTAGATTATCTCTCACTAACTGTTTTCCTATTTTTGAATGTGTCTGAGTTAAACAGGAGTATTCTATTCCTTTGTGTCTATCTCTAGTAAAGTACTTTCTAAACACACCCTGATTTTTGAGAATGAAATCATCGAATACTACCACTGAATTATCGTGACAGTGATTTAGTGGTGCAATTTCATAATGTTTTTCAATAAAAGTAGGAATCCTCTCATTATTTTTGTCTTCAACTTTTTGCATGTTTTTTTTATAAACTCTTGATATTTTGGTCGATCTAAGCTTCTAGAGTAAACATACAGATGAACGATTTTATTCCGTTTCAGCCATCCCACAGCTACAATACAATTGTTGATAGTTAATGTTGTATTTCCAAATCCACTTGGCCCTATTATTGCAAATTGCATAGAATTACGTATATGAATCCCTTCTTTTTTTATTTCTTATTTGAAATTCTTATTTTTGGTTCCCAATCTGTTTTCATTTAATTAAAACTATTTTTATTGGTAGTAAATTATTTACCTACATCAGCTAAGTGGTAAGTCACCTGTTCTCAAACGAAGATAGACTGTATCTATACTAGGCAGTTGGAGCAATGCTGCACTAGTTAGTTTTTATACAAGATTTTTAACTCCAGACATTATGTCAAAAAATAATATACAATATTGTGATGGAGAAACGATGGAAATCACTGTTGGTCAATACTCTTTGAAAAGTTTAGAAAAATCTATTTATTCGAAAAAGCCAAATATTCATATTAAGATACATTAAATTTTAAATAGAGTTGTTACTGAAAGTAATGTTAAATTGTATATATCTATAAATAGTAGTGTTGGAAGCCTGCTGAATTTAGTGCCCAAACTATTCTTGCTAGTGAAAAAATGTTCCTAATGTTCCTAAAATTGTTGCATTCAGATTAGTCAACATAGATTTTAATGTATCTGATAGAAAGTTTGTGAAGTATTCTTATCACTTTTATTGAGAAAATAATATCATACTTTCATTCAAGTCTAATGGTGAATTTAGTGAACCACATTATCCTTATTTATTTTATTTCATGATAAAATTGAGGACTTGTAAACAACTGTAACTGATGAAAACCATGAATCAATTGTCTGCAATGGTAACTGTGTGACAGCTGTTTTATAAATGGCTTAATAAGTTTTTATTTGTGTTGAATGAATAAGATCATGAGCTATCAGTTTTACTCATTACCTGTGAATGAGAGAATTAAATACAACTTGAATATTCTTTACAAGGATATTGAGATTAGCATTCGTGTAGGAGATAGATATATATACATGAGCTTTAGGACTGTAGCACAGTACCCAATATATGACTGAAAACCCAAAAAAATTAATATGTAATTATGTGGCAAATCTATTTGATTTTATATCTATAAACAAAGGAAATAATGTTTTATCTATAACTGATTACACTGTTATTTCATCATGAGTTTTGATGCAAGTGACTTCATCTCTTGTTGATAAAAGAAGCACGTAAGTTCTTAAAGTTAACAACAGAAAAATAAAAAATTCTTAAAATGAGGTTTTTGTGCACAGTTCTAATATTTTATTGCCCTTCAGCTATCACAGGTGCCTTTGTCAGGCATCATAAGTGAACTGAATGAAACTGCAACTGTGTGGCTGCAAGTAGAAGAAGAAATGAGATACAGCCCAAAGGCTAATTAGCTGTGGCAAGATAATGCAGAGCAGTCATGATGCTTGAAGTATAAAATTAAAGTGGCTTACACTGGCTTGTGTGGTTAGCTTAGCATATAAGGTAAGCGTGCTTTGAATCATGAAATGTTTACTACTAGCACTTCATGGTTTGAAACCTTCTCAAATACTGCACATTTTAAAAAATCCTGGATAATGTAGCCCAGGGTTTTTCCACATGAGACAAGTGCTTGCAGATAAAACTAGGTTTTGAGCAGTTAACTTTTAACTAAAATTTAATTTGCTTATTAAAAAGTTTTATTATATAAATGGATCTTCCACTCAAGATGATTAATGATGCAATCAATTTTAATTTATTTAAAAAATTAGTGAACTCGAAGTAAATGTTTTTATAACACTACTGGATGTGAATATTTGAATACTAAATGTCGTGAAAAAATTTGTATGAAGCTCAATAATGTGTTTAAGATTCTTTTGCCAGACAGACATTTGAAATTCATTACTGACTGGGAGTTTCAGTTTTATGAAGATGGACACATTAAATTGAGGTACAATGGGATGAAGAAAATGAAAAATAAAAGTAATGAATTTCATGATTTAGAATTTTCACATAGTTGAAATTTTACTTTCAATTTCTTATTATTGTAACTATTACTTGCTACTGTGCTGGGTCATTATCTTTACCCTGACAGATAGTCGTTTTTTCCTCCCCCAAGGGCACTCAATGTGGCTACTTACTATTGACAAAATATAAAACTACAAAAGTTATATAGAATAAAATGTGGTAAAAAATATAAAAAAATAAAATATGGTTAATAAGGCAATGTTTTTGCATTCTGACAAATTCATGACAACCCAGAACTCTTCACAAATAAATATATGTAAAATTGGTCATTTCATGTTCAATTACTTATTTGTTTTTCTTAAGATTGAGAAGAATGAGTTGAAAGAAAGTAGGATAGCAAATATATTTTATAGGTTCTGGGTTATTTTTTCCATAGAAAAGGAGTCATAAATCATGAAATTCTGGAGGATTTGGTGATTTATGGACACTTTTTCCTTAGCATAAAATGATCAAGAACCTACCAAATATATCTAACGGCAATTCACCCTTGTGGCCACAAAACCAGTCCTGAGCGATGTGACCTGTATGAACAGGAGCCCTGTCGTTTTGAAACACAGCATCACCATTGAGCAACAAATATTGTATCATGAGATGGTTCTGATCAGCCCAAATGCTTACAGAATCCTTGGTAGTAATGTGACCATCTATGCGAGTAGCTGCGAGTGCTAATGTAAGGTAGCAGTATTTTGCACTTTACTGTAATATAATAATTGTTGCAAAGACGAGTTAGAAGCGGTTATTATGTTATTTATCAGGCAATCAGCCTATTGAAATTAATATAGGGAGTATCAGACATCATAAGACGCGTATTAACTTTAAGAAATTTGCATGTTGCATGAAGTCGGGGTCCAGGTGATATTTTCATGGAGTTTGGCTGGAGCGGACGAGCGGCACTGCTCAAAGGCATGGCAGACGGGTGCGGAAGTTTACAACCGACCATTACGAGTCGGCATGCGAAAGCGTCCCACTGGGGGAGACGTGCCGCCGGAGCAGGTAGGCACCCATTGCGCGGACAACACAGGCAGGCCTTCGAAGGACGGCGCCTCGTTGGCGCTGGACGTTACGCCAACGCCACTATGTCGAGATGAGCTGCAGCCTAAGGGAGCCTTCCCACGAATCTTAACGTTTTCTGGGGCTTTCTAAGAAACGCGGTTAAGCTAGTGCAATGACCGTTTCCCGCGCGAGGGCGAACAGAGAGACACCATTGGTGGCTTCAATTTTGAATGGAGTTTCAGTTTGTTCCAGAACATTCTAGGCGCAGTAAGGCGCAGAATGTTCTAGTTGGCTGGAAGAAGCCAGGAAATAATAGTGGGAGCGAACTGTCCTGGTCTAGAGCCACGGGATTGGCCAGCTCGAAAAATAGCGTGTGGGTGCTGATTTTTGCTGAGAGAAGCGTCTTAGCTCCTGTAGCGAGCGGACGTCGTGCTCTCGGCTCTGCTGTAGGAGAGTAAATTCTTTTCAGTGTGTTGTGCAGGACTTTGAATAAGTCTGCCAGTTGTAACTGAAACTTGTATTCAGTTAGGGGTACTGTCATGTTTTACTGTTAGAGACAGGCTGATTCCGCTAATTACGGTTGGGAATACTATCTCACAGGAAGCAGACAGGAGCAGAGCAATTTCCTTGAGCCACACTTTATTAAAGACGTTACTGGATTCCGTCTTTGGGCTGGTGAATCCCGTCTTAACGAGTGCGAGACGACTGGAAAGAAACCAGAATTAGCTTTTGAATAGGAGTTTACGAACAGGAAGCCTGTTCGCGAAAATAAATTCATTTTGTTGCAATTGAGGCTCCTCGACGACGCAGACGCCATCACCAGCTTTCTGACCTGTGCACGAGGCTGCATTTGGTAACGTGATGCTCAGCTTCGGCATTTAATCCTATATTACGCACGCCTGTGATTACCAGAGCTCAGTTTTCCAGCCACGCTCTTATTGAGAATTTGGTAATGGAAGTAGATTTGTCTGACGTATTTTATGCCGTCTGACAAAGGGAGAGAGTAGAAAATAACAAGTACAGATGCGTTATCCGACCTTAAGAGTTAGTTTTGGAATTTAAGGGCCATTGCCATTACTAGCTTGATTTTATCACTTATATATGTATGTCTTTGTTCACTTTGATGTTAGGAAGATTATTGTTAAATAAATGTGTTCAATGCTATTCTTCTTTGTTTAGTAGTGATCAGTTCCCTGAACACTATTTAATTATTAAATGTTAATAAAAATTAGTAAAGGGGCAGTTTTAATTAACAGATTGGGTCTCATAACAGCCTTCAGACAGAGCCAATGACCCGATCCAGTAGGGAAAGTGAACAAGTAAAAGCATTCTTGTTAAAACCCTCTGACATTTGGCTGACCCGCCTAGGGTCCCTAATCATCATTTTATCGAAAGAAGACCCCTTCCACTAACATGACCGCATCTGTAACAGAGGTTTACACTGGCTCTGGATCGAAACCGTCCAGCTGATTAATGGCAAGGGGTTGGTGTACCAGTCAACCTGGACATGGTTTGTTGACAGTTTACTACATACCACTACGTAAATACCGAGTTGGCTCCCATGTTCCACCTCAGATATACACTACGCAAATATTGAGAACACATTCTCACACTTGCACACAGAATTACCTCTACATGCACACAGATTCAGTACAATGCTTCTTTCCTGGAAGGAAGGGTAAGAGACCAATGACCTTCGTTAGTTAGTCTCCTTAAACACTTAACCAGCAGAAGAAGAAGTAATGCGACCTTGCAGAGTAACGCAGGCGCCCAGGAAATATTACAATATGGCTGCTCAGTTCTTCGCTTAACCCCTCCATATATCACTCTTGGGCCGTAGACTCTGCCAGATATTGGAAAGAGTGGGCAACAAAACTTGAAAGGTATATACACATAGTAAAATTTGATATTGAACCAGAGATGGTCAAATGTAGTATCGATTGTGCAGTAGCATCACTGCTCAACTGCAATCGCTGATTCAAGGTGTTATAGGTAATGTGTTAGAGCAACTTGGGAAGAGAGATGTATGGAGGACTCTCAAATGTAAAGTCTTGAATCTGATGTGTGCTGGATATATACAGGGTGGTCCAAAAGTCCGAAAACACCCTCATAAAATTCAAATGGAGTAGCAAACAAGGAAACAGAGTCCCTACACTTGAGGAACGGGAAGGCGGAAACTTTATAGGCTATGCCACCAATATGGCGGCCATCTTGAAAGTCGCCATCTTGGATTCAACTCGTGTGTAGGGACTCTGTTCCTTGTTTGCTACTCCATTTGGATTTTATCAGGGTGTTTCCGGAGTTTTGGACCACCCTGTACTTAGTTGCTATGGGTAGTAATGATTTTTATTTGCAAGATACCATACTGGAAATAATTAAGGTAAAGATAGTTGTTTTCGTATCAATGCAATGCGCGTAATCATAAGTGATGATTGAGAGAATGTATAGCACTCACATCCAATGATTTTGTAAAGCTAACTGTTAATGTATAATCAGTTTATTGTGTTCTAATTGTAAGCATTATTAGTTTTCAAAGAGTCAAATACAAGTTTTAAAGTTAGTGATATATTTTTACTTACCACAAGTCATTACCAGTTCCCAGATCCATGTCGTTTTTGATTAACTATTTTTCGCAAGAAGTTATTGTCCCAGTCATATCAGATTTGATTAAAATGCATGCTAAGCAACAGCCTTGCACAATAGCTTTTTGCTAACAATGCAATTTAAAGTACCTACTAACAGAGAGGAGTGCGAAGAGCATTACCATTGCGCAGATAAAGTAAGAAATTTTATTATTTAAGGGATAACATTCATTAAGCACAGGGACCATTATTTTCAAATCAGTCAAGTTCTGTTTTATTGCCAAGGCCAATTTCAAATCCATAGTGTTGGTTGAGATTCAGTTTTTGTGTTATGTAAATTCATGCAGCTTTGGTCTGGTTTATAGTTATTGATAATGTACATTCTCGCAGTCGTAAAAGTTCAGTACAGGACAAAGCGCATAAGTGACGACATAAAATGCACGTTCGTATGTCACTCCAACTCTAACCGTTGTGTTGCAGACAAATGTCAGTTACGTAATTCAAACGCAAATGTTTCAGACTCTTCATACCAAATGAATATCTTACATTGCTCCGTTGTCCAGGTTTTATCCTTTCGGCACCACGATTTCCTGTCACGGGTCTTGGAATTCGAGCTCGCTCTACAACTCTCGGCATACGGGGATCCCTTCATGCTGTTTTGGTGCTAACACGATTCGCGAGTGTGATATTAAGTTCTGCAGTGACTTTTCCAACATTCGTCCCCTTGTTTTTCGTCACAGTCCTCTTCAATGACCCTCTGTCACGATTACCCAACACACATTTTCGCCCGCGTTGTGACGTAGCCCAAGATGTTTTCCCGCTTTCCTTGTATGTGATATAAATCTTCGATACGGTGCGTCTTGGAACATCAGACACTTCGGCTACCTCGGTTAAGGAAGCACTCACCACACGAGAACCGACAATTTGCCCACGTTCGAATTCACTTAGCTCTGGCAAAATACACTCACAACTACGCAGAACACAGTTATGACTACGACTGATGCTTGAACGTATTGAGCACATTGTGTAGGCACCGTTCGTTATCAAATACAACAGCGCAACACGCAGGCTTGGCTATCATCTGAATTTATGTTCAAGCACGCATTTCTGAAGCGGTATTCCCATATTGTTCAATCTCCATAGACATCGATGGATATTGAGGCAGGTATTCTCAATAATCGCCTTTTTAGTGTCCAATAGTAAAGTATTAAATACTCTCCTTACGATGAAGAACACAACCACTGTTGTCTTCTTGAAAGTCCGATATTTTCTGCCTGAAACAAATTCACCTGCAACTTCAAACGTCCACCTGTTGTTCTGACACGTGATTAGAACAATGTACTAATAAAGGCAGCTTTTGCCCTCTGGGTGACACGCACCTCTCTAAAATATATTTAGCATTTCTTTGCATGCAATGCTTGGTGTTCCATTTGCAGTGACGTCGTAGTCGTTGCTACAGAAAAATAACCAACCTTCCTGCGAATTGAAATTTACAGAAATAACTTCCCGAAAATGACTTTAGGATCGAGGCCACTTTCTTCTACAGTGAACTAATATCCCACTTCAGATACTCTTTTGCTAAAGAGATCACATTTATTCTGAGGTCGAGAGACATATCTTTCATTAATTTCTGCGACCTAGCTGCTATCAGTAAATGACTGAGAGGGACTGGGACAACTTCATTTCGATGCCACTGCTTAAGACTCTAGAATACGAGTAAGGCCACCAGTTCTCTACTATTCTATTCCTTTGTCTTACGTGAAGCAGTTCTTCCATCTTAATGATGAAAATTCAACTCGCATAGCCCAAAACGTTGGAAAACAGCCTCTCCCATAATTTGGACGTAAGGAAATAACTTCTGATTAAATCCAAACTGTTAATATCTGTTTCCTCCGACGCCTAAAAAAACTGTACCTCGTATGTCATTTTGTGTGTGACTCTTTCTCATAGTAAAGTTTCGTCTGACGTATCGTTGCTTACTGAGGACAGTTCTTGATCCACGACTGAATCGACGCAACTGCAGAGCAACATTGATGTCCGTCAGAAAAATGGGTTGCCAAAGCTATAATGATGAATTTGATTTACTTGAAATTGTTAGAAGCTTCCTATCATGTGAGGATTATGTATCAGACATACAATATATAAGTCAACATAATGGAATTACGAAAATCATTGTGGAATTCTCCAAACATCGTGCCTGTCGGCTCAGTTTGCTTACAGTAACCAGATGTGAAAGTGTAGGTGCATATCGTCTGCAAGGGACTTATGATCTCAGTAGTTTAGTCCCTCTACCTAACAAATCAACCAACCCAACAGCCAACCATATCGTCTGCGGCATTTGTAGATGCATATAGCTACGTCTGCTAGTGCGAGTTAATAGAATTCTTTCATGTACACACATGGACACAAGCTTACTTCAGGAAATACTAATACTTACGATGCGGTAATATGTTACATGTCGTTAACTGACCTCCGATAAAGAGAGTGTACCGATCTGTTCTTTTGCTTCACGTTTCACGATATATACAAAAAAAAAGTCTTGTAGTTAGAGAGAGAGAGAGAGAAATTCCAGTAATAACTTCGCTAACTTTATGATCGCCTCCCCTGCCTTTGCGAGAAAAAACCACAGAAAACACACAAACACACGCACATACACACACACACACACACACACACACACACACACACACACACACACACACATATATATATATATATATATATATATATATATATATATATATATATATATATTCACTAATTATTGCCAACTAGAATAACTCCGAAAATATGATAGGGGCTGAAATGTTTGTGGGACAAATGTTGCATGGCACAACGGAGGCCATAATATGACGTTGGTTTTTTGTTGCTAGGTGGGGTCGATTCGGAGATATGAAGGTCAGCTTTGTTTTTTTTTTATGGAATGCTATAGTTTGTACTTATTTTCTGATAGTGGCTATCGAGACGAGTCCAATGATGTGTAACAGTAAGGTCTTTGAAGGTCAACGAAGGTCAAAAATGTGGCATGAACGTCCTCTTACAGAAGGTGTTCGAAGTGATGACCATTGATATTAGTGCTGTGCTGCAATCTTATTATCATGGATTGAGTGGTATACCTTATCACTTTGGCACTTATCGAAGCACATGCTCTGACAATTCTCTCTCTTATATCGTGCAAACAGTAAATATTCGCCGAATACGGAGTATCCATCTAACGTGCCATTGACATGTAAACACCATTCGACTGTTTCGTTCAAAAATGGTTCAAATGGCTCTGAGCACTATGCGACTTAACTTCTAAGGTCATCAGTCGCCTAGAACTTAGAACTAATTAAACCTAACTAACCTAAGGACATCACACACATCCATGCCCGAGGCAGGATTCGAACCTGCGACCGTAGCGGTCGCTCGGCTCCAGACAGTAGCGCCTAGAACCGCACGGCCACTCCGGCCGGCGACTGTTTCGTAATACAACCCTAATAGGAACGATAAATCGTCGAATCAAGCGAATGTGAATGATGTATTCCTTCGAAGAACAAGTCGATATGCTACTCATTTACGGAGAATGCCAACGAAATGCAGTGAGAGCTGGAGACTTATATGCTGCAAAGATATCCTCAAGGTATTCGCCCTACACGTCGTACATTTAAATATATGTATGATAAATTGAGAACAACTGGATCTTTAACGGAAACATATCCGGCAAAGGAAAGTTACTAACAAGGAAACGGAAACTGGTACTCTTGCCTCTGCGGTCCGAGCTCCTTGTGTTAGTTCGCGTCAAATCACAAGGGAATCTGGCATGAGTCAGAATACTGTCGTTCGTGTTCTGCAACGCCATAAATATTATCCTTACCATATCAGTCTCCACCAAGGATTAACTGGTACAGATTGTATGCGTCGCATTGAATTCTGCCAACTGGCTCAATTACAGATTCAGAGGGATGACACATTCATTAATTTGATTTTATTTACTGACGAGGCTACATTCACGAACCATTTAAATGTTAATTTGCGTAATATGCATTATTGGGCAACCGAAAATCAATGTTGGCAGCGGCAAGTTGCACACCAAAAACCGTGGTCGGTGAATGTATGGTATGGGATTCTGGAGGACAGAATAATAGGCCCCTATTTCATCGAAGGAAATCTTAATGGTGGGAAGTACACCACATTCCTGCAAGTAACATTAGGTCTGTTATTGGATGAAATACCTGTAGGAACAAGGAATAGAAAGTGCTATCAACACGATGAGTGTCCAGCACATTTTTCGCTGATGACTAGAAATGAGTTGCAGAGACAATTCCCAAATCGTTGTATTGGACGCGGCGGAGATGTGTCGTGACCGGTTCGTTCGCCAGACCTGAAGCCTCTGGATTTTTTCTTGTGGGGATTCGTAAAAGACATTGTTAATAAAGACGTTCCAACTACATCTGAAGATATGCGAGAGAGGACTGACAGAGCATGTGCTTCGATAAGTGCCGATGTGATAAGGAATGCCACTCAATCCATGATAAGAAGATTGCAGCATTGCATTGATACCAATGGTCATCACTTCGAACACACTCTGTAAATGGGCGTTCATACTACCTTTTTGACCTTCGTTGACCTTCACAGACTTTCTAGGAAGAGTGACTTTGTACGCCATTTTGCTTTGAAGGGTATGTTTGTCTTGCAACTGTAATTATCTAGTTACGAGAAAACTAAAAATGTAAGTTACACAAGTAAGGCCAGATAATTTTGACTGAATGCTGAACTACACTTCAAAGGGACACAGTTACGTGACACTATTTTGCAATTTAGTCACCAAGTCTGTGTAAACAACGGTCGGAACATTCTACCAATCGGTCAGTTACAGAACGACAGATGTCCACTCCTTGCTCACGTACCCGAGAATAACAGTGTTAGCTTCCTTATCGTTGGAAAAATCTCTTCCCCCCCCCCCCTCTCCCTCTCCCAGACGTTCTTTCACTTTGCCGAAAAGATGGAAACAGCGTGGTAGTAGGTCTAGACTTCCCGATCCGCAACACCCTGCGAAACCTTAGAGGTGAAATTGTTGACAACATTTCACTACAGCTGGGCGCAACATTGCATTTGATTCATATACCGCCAGAATATCACAGTAAATCTGTGCTCGTTTTAGAAGTTTTGTCTACAGCAATTGTACTGTCCCGCATACTTCAACACTGGAGCTCACGCCCACATGGCGCACTATTTCAATCGCATCCTATGGTGCACGTATTACAAATATCGCAGCAGAGATTTGCCAGCAGGTAACCTGGAACACGCACTCTCTTCTGAAAATGTGTGTCAGTTGTTACGCAGTGGACTTAGAGTGGGACACCACGTGTAACTTACTTTCTGAACTTGCTACGTAACTTTCCACTTGTGACTTTTTCTTTCTATGGTGTCTTCACTCATCCTCCTATCCTGTTACCCGTAGAAGGCTCGTAAGCTGTTGATTCTGTTACAAGTAACTGACGACACAGAGCGCTTAAACTTTTTGCAGCAGGTAATGACACCTTGCGGAAAGCGAGCGAAAAATTGGCACGTGTATCTTTGGCGTTACATGCGTTCTGTCTGAAGATAAGCCATCAGTTCCATGTATCGTAATACGAAACGCGGGAGCCGAACTCGATCCATGAACGTGACAAGTTTATCTAGCATAAAGGGTGGGCAAACCAAAACTGTCCCAGAAACTACTTACTCTGAGATTGGAGCAATGTTTTCTGGTGTTCGAACTCTTTTCGGATATTAACGGTTTTTGTTCGCTAGAGCCCGTTTCTCGCCATTTTGCTACTACGTTTTGCGTTGGTGACATTGCTGGAGGTTTTACCAAAACGCTTCCGGTCCTAAACACTCGTGGAAGCAGTTCTGCATACTTTTTTTCCAAGAATTATGCTTCGCATCACACTCGACCAGATACACGCGGTGTTTTATTATAACCGTTATTGTGTGTTGCATCCAGTTTGTCACTAAATGCATCTCTTCTTCTAACTTATTCAAACTTAAGGACGCAGGAAAGTATTTGGGACAGAGCATGTTGTCCGCAGCTCGTGATCGTGCGGTAGCGTTCTCGCTTCACACGCCCGGGTTCCGGGTTCGATTCCCGGCGGGGTCAGGGATTTTCTCTGCCTCGTGATGACTGTGTGTTGTGTGATGTCCTTAGGTTAGTTAGGTTTAAGTAGTTCTAAGTTCTAGGGGACTGATGACCATAGATGTTAAGTCCCATAGTGCTCAGAGCCATTTTTTGAACAGAGCACGCGGGAGATGCACATGTGCAGACGTGTGAGAGCAACAGACTGATGCATCGAAGCAACTATTGCCAGCGTCTTCACTGACAGGCAGTTCTCTTATTCGTTAACAAGGATCTATTTGCATCAGTCTTATAAATATTTTCCAGGCCAGTTTCATTTCGCCCAGCGTGTATATAGTTAACATTCTGAAACCACACCAATAACGTAAGAAGATGCTGGGTGCTCTGAACCCATAACAGTAATGTAAGAAAATGTTGGATTCTCTGAACCAAAACCAGTAATGCAAGGAGGTGTTGGATGCTCTGAAGCCATAGAAGTAAGGTAAGAGGATGTTAAGTGCTCCGAACCTATAACAGTAACGTAAGAAGATGTCGGGGGCTCTGAACACGTAACAGTAAAGTAAGAAGGTGTTGGACATTCTAAACCCGTAAGACTTAAGTACCAGGGCCTTGGATGCTCTGAACCTGCAACAATAACGTAAGAATATGTTGCATACTTTAAGTCTATTTTCATGTGTTTTATAGCATTATCCACTTTAGAATGCGCGATGAGAAACAGGAAAGGCGACATTTAAAGCATCTTTTGAAATAATGCTGTTCCTGAGTCGTACCTACTACGCAAATAAGAACCAGTTCCACGCTGGACCCTATTAAATTTCTACTAAGTTAGGATTCCCGAACAGAGGAGCGAGTTTTCATCAAGCACTTAGCTTTTGGATAGCAAAGAGAAAATTGAAACTTTCTGGCAGATTGAAACTGTGTGCCGGACCGAGACTCGAACTCGGGACCTCTGCCTTTCGCGGGCACCAGAGGTCCCGAGTTCACGTCTCGGTCCGGCACACAATTTTAATCTGCTAGGAAGTTTCATATCAGCACACACTCCGCTGTAGAGTGAAAATCTCATTCTAAAGAGAAATTTGTTTAGTTTTGTAAAAATGCTTCTCTCCTTGCTGCTAAAATTGTAGTAATTTTAACAAATCATGATGGCAGCTACATCGTTCCTTGGAAACGTACCATCGGCAGTCGTGAGTCTTTAATCAAACCGCGGGTAACTGAGTTTTACTTTGATCATAAACAATAATTGACCTCGTCCGGCAGGCGGATATGATATCACTAACTTATCACCAGTCGTCAGATCTCCAAATCTAACTTTATACACCGGAAACTTTTTGATATCTTTTACTTTGAAATCCCACTCTACTCTCCACGTTATCTGTATTGTATTCTGTCCCGTCCTGTTCGACGATGTCAACTAGTTTATCGAGCTGTTTGCATGAGCGATAACTCATAAAGAAGGATGTGCGCAAGCAAAATGTCGCCCACAGGCAGTTTCCTTTTTTCGATAGGAGCAGTAGATCGCTTCGGAGTTAGCCTTGTTATGATGCAATAATTTTATGATCTTGCATTTTTAACAGAATTATTTTTTCATTGATAGTTATTAAGTAATTTATTTATTTTTATTTACACGTCAAGCACCGTAAGAGCAAATTGAGGAGCAAATCTCCAAGGTCATGGAACGTGTCAGTACATGAAATTACAACATAAAAGTAAAAACACGTAAAAATAAATGTTTATGAACCCGAAAAAAGTCAGTCCATAAGTTTAAGCAAACGCAGTCAACGATACAACAAGAATCAGCTTAATTTTTCAAGGAACTCCTCCACAGAATAGAAGGAGTCACCCATGACGAAACTAAACAGTTTCGATTTGAAAGCGCGTGGATTACTGCTAAGATTTTTGAATTCGTGTGGTAGCTTATTGAAAATGGATGCAGCAGTATCTTCACACCTTTCTGCACAAGAATTAAGGAAGTCCGATCCAAATGCAGGTTTGATTTCTGCCGAGTATTAACTGAGTGAAAGCTGCTTATTCTTAGGAATAAGCTAATATTGTTTACAGTAAGGAAGATATACAGGATGGCCCATTGATCGTTGCCCGGGCCAAATATCTCACGAAATAAGCGTCAAACGAAAAAAACTCCAAAGAACGAAATTTGTCTAGCTTGAAGGGGGAAACCAGATGGCGCTATGGTTGGCCCGCTAGTTGGCGCTGCCATAGGTCAAACGGATATCAACTGCATTTTTTAAAAATAGGAACCCCCATTAGTTATAATATATTCGCGTAGTATGTAAAGAAATATGAATGTTTTAGTTGGACCACTTTTTTCGCTTTGTGATAGACTGCGCTGTAATAGTCACAAACATATGGCTCACAATTTTGGTACAGGTAGGTTTTTAAAATTAAAATATTGAACGTAGGTACATTTGAACATTTCATTTCGGTTGTTCCAATGTGATACATGTACCTTTGTGAACTTATCGTTTCTGAGAACGCATGCTGTTACAGCGTGATTACCTGTAAATACCACATTAATGTAATAAATGCTCAAAATGATGTCCGTCAACGTCAATGTATATGGCAATACGTGTAACGACATTCCTCTCAACAGCGAGTAGTTCGCCTTCCGTAATGTTCGCACATGCATTGACAATGCGCTGACGCGTGTTGTCAGGCGTTGTCGGTGGATCACGATGGCAAATACCCTTCAAGTTTCCCCACAGAAAGAAATCCAGGGACGTCAGATCTGGTGAGCGTGCTTCGAAGACCAATCCACCTGTCATGCAATATGCTATTCAGTACCGCTTCAACCGCACGCGAGCTATGAGCCGGACATCCATCATGTTGGAAGCACATCGCCATTGTGTCATGCAGTGAAACCTCTTGCAGTAACATCGGTAGAACATTACGTAGGAAATCAGCATATATTGCACCATTTAGATTGCCATCGATAAAATGGGGGCCAATTATCCTTCCTCCCATAATGCCGCACCACACATTAACCCGCCAAGGTCGCTGACGTTCCACTTGTCGCAGCCATCGTGGATTTTCTGTTGCCCAATAGTGCATATTATGCCGGTTTGTGTTACCGCTGTTGGTGAATAACGCTTCGTCGCTAAATAGAACGCGTGCAAAAAAACTGTCATTTTCCTGTAATTTCTCTTGTGCCCAGTGGCAGAACCGTACGCGACGTTCAAAGTCGTCGCCAACGAAGCAAATACCGTCCGCACTGGCGGAATGTTACGTGATACCACGTACTTACTCGTTTGTGACTATTACAGCGCCATCCATCACAAAGTGAAAAAAGTGGTCCAATATGTAATAAAAATGGTGGTTCCTATTTTAAAAAACGCAGTTGATATCCGTTTGACCTATGGTAGAGCCATCTAGCGGGCCAACCATAGCGAGCGCCATCTGGTTTCCCCCTTCAAGCTAGATGAGTTTCGTTCTTTGTAGTTTTTTCGTTCGATGCTTATTCCGTGAGATATTTGGTCCGGTCACTATCAATGGACCATCCTGTATATTGTGAGGCCAACGTCAAAATACCCAGACTCGTGAACAGGGGTCGACAGGAGGTTTTTCGAACTTACATCACTTATTGCCCCAACCCCCGGCCGGCCGTTGTGGCCGTGCGGTTCTAGGCGCTTCAGTCTGGAATCGCGTAACTGCTACGGTCGCAGGTTCGAATCCTGCCTCGGGCATGGATGTGTGTGATGTCCTTATGTTTGTTAGGTTTAATTAGTTCTAAGTTCTAGGCGATTGATGACCTCAGATGTTCAGTCCCGTAGTGCTCAGAGCCATTTGAACCAACCGCCCGTTTCTGAACCAAAAATATCATTTTAGAATGGGAAGAGTACCCCAAAATACAATACCATCCGACATAAGCGAATGAAAATAAGGAAAGAAGACTAATTTTCCTGTCGAACGATCACTCACCTCAGATACTGTTCGAATAGTAATAAATTACTGGTTAGGAGCATTGATAAAGATCTGTGCGAAAGTGATTTACGGCCGCAAACTAAAAACAATACGGAATAATTGGAAGGAAGAGAGATGAGGATTTAATGTTGTTCCGAAGTCTAGTTCAAACGCAGAATACTCAGATTACTTGAAGCCTACTGTACGAAGACCTTTTGCCTGCATCGGTCTCCGCAGCTCGTGCGGTAGCGTTCTCGCTTCCCACGCCCGGGTTCCCGGGTTCGATTCCCGGCGGGGTCAGGGATTTTCTCTGCCTCGTGATGACTGGGTGTTGTGTGATGTCCTTAGGTGAGTTAGGTTTAAGTAGTTCTAAGTTCTAGGGGACTGATGACCATAGCTGTTAAGTCCCATAGTGCTCAGAGCCATTTGAACTATTTTGAACCTGCATCGGTGCGTCCCATCTTCTTTTATTGAAATGCGTTTTAGGGATGGAATGGTAAACCTTATATTGACTGGGGACTGCTGGAAAAAAAGAGAGAACAAACTCAACGGCAGAATTTCAAATGGGAACATGGGGAAAAAATAATTCCTTGAAAAGAGCTTTCAAAACCGATCTTTCTTTGTCTAAAAAGTTCTTTGCTGTTTTGCTCCATTTCGGTAATACCAAGAGAAATCTACGCCACGCCACGCCACGCCAAGGCATACCACTCAACTGAAGCGAATGGGGAGTGTCAGTCTACCCTAGACAGCGTTATTAGCATTTCACCGCTGGTACTGCTAGCACTCGCGACTAACTAGGGACGTTTTGCTGGTCGCCTTCAGTTAGTTTTTGTTACTCTTTCAGTAACGCCATATTCTAACGAATAAATACTTATTGTGATGGGAAAACGTCGCCAGAGTTACTCACAAGCAGAGCGGATTTGTACAGAGATATGCAGATGAACCACACAGGTCGGAACGCGGTATCAGTGGTTGAAGACTCAGATTCTCAATGGTGGCAGGCGAAACCAACCAGTTTGTAGTATGTCAGAAGACACGTCACGAAACGACAAAAGTGCAATAAATCACGACCATTATTTCTCGCATAAAGAATAGCACGATATTCTACGACAGAATTCTGTATAACAGTTCTCTACATTCGCATCGCATCCATGTTCAACAGACTGTCAGGAAGGTAATTTCTATAAGTGAATTAGCTTCTGTACCTCGGTTTCTACGTCAAAATTTAAACCGCACGGAAGCCAAACTGTAGCTGTTGAAGATAAATTCAAATCTAACGGCGAGGAACGTATTCACAATGTTCGTTATTAGTCGGAAGAAAACCCTCTCTGGTTATGCCAGCAAAATACTAGCACGTCTGTTGTTAATTATCTCATCAAAAATATAAATTTATGTAATTAATTTTTTGTTTGTTTGCAGTCCTGGCGTAGCCCACACCACAATATCATAGCACGGCGCTAGAAGAGAAAAGATAAAATGTCGTAGCCCACATATAAAGTGGGCTATTGTGGGCAAACTGATAAAGCAGTTAATGTTGTCAAACAAGTCTGTATGACCAGGAAAGAACCAGAAATCGGATGAGAAGTTGAGCCCAAGGTGCTCGAAGAGCGATGTATCACAGTTGAGGGACTAGTGGAAAACTTGACAATAAGTCGTGGATCAGTAGATTATATCTTGCACAACGTTTTAATCATGAAATGGTCGCCACCAGCTGTATTTCACGACAGCTCACATCATTACCAAAAGCACGATGAACCGAGACAGCAACGGAAACGTTGCAGCTGTGACAGACCAATCAAGAGGACTCCTCTAGCCCCCAAATCACCATGGACGAGTGCTGGGTGTATCACTATGACCCACAGACAAAGATCTAGATTCACCTTCGCTGAGAAAGGCGAAGATCCAACCATAATTGAGCAATTTTTAACAAAGAAAAATCACCAAACAGGCGTACTTTTTCGGAAGTTGTTATTTAATTTAGACGACCAGTTTCAGCATTTCCGTAAGGCCATCTTCAGGCCCTTGCATATTAAAAACAAGTAGCATGTAGTGTATGTCAAGGTATGCCTCAGTTGACATTACAGAAAATGAAGTGAATAATAAAAGTCCTTAGAACTTGTAAACTCATAGTTATGTCTCCTTGAGATTTAGAACAGTGAGGTTGTTGCTGTTACCCTGTGGTGTGAGTTGCTGTAATCAATTCGTTTGCATAGCTTTATTAGACTGTTGCATTTTTTACCCAAACTGACATATTACCCGGGTCAAATGTTGGGTAATTCTGTGTATCGTGACTGCAGCTCATTAGTTGCATTTTGGTTGGTTTAGTATAGTTGTAGGTTTGTGACCTTTACTTCACCATACACCTTACGGGAAATTTTATGGTGGTGTTCTTACCATATACGCAAATTTTATTAGTTTTGAGGATATTTGATTCACATCGACCTGATAACAGGTGCGAGTTTTATGTTACAGGCTACTGCTGTGGGTCACAAGTTTGACTGTGTGGCCCGAGATTCCTGGCATATGTAGGCTTGTACTACTACTTTGGTTGTTTTATCCACTTCGTTTTCCTCCTTATTTAGAAGTATTTGATTTAGTATCGATCCATTCCATGATTGGTTTACAGTATCAAGTCATTTAACAACTCCTTTTTCTCTCATAAATATTGCTCCTTTTTACACCATTATATTCATTAATTAGTGAGCTTTTTACTCTTATTGGTTTTAGCACATTCACCTCATTTTTTCACTTGTTCCACCCCCACACTACCTTTTGCGATACAGCTTGCTATGTATGTTTACCCCTCACTCGTTGTCAAGTGGAATATCATTCCGAAGTTTGGCAGGCAGCGAAAAACTTTCTGTGGGGCCGATCGTAGGGCCTCCCCGGTTCGTTTGATGAACAAGTTTCGGGCGTTATCTGTGGCTGACGAAGTCTCTGAGTCGGATACAGTCGTCCACCCTGTTACAGAGGAAGCTTCTCGGCCCGCATAGTCTGAGCAATCACAGAGGGTGGGTTTGTTGGTAGTTGGGAACTCCAACGCTAGGCGCGTAATGGGGCCCCTTAGGAACATGGCTGCCAAGGAGGGGAAGGAAGCCAGTGTGCACTCCATGTGCATATCGGAGGGAGTCATGCCGGATGTGGAAAGGGTGCTTCCGGATGCCAGGAAGAGTACAGGTGGTAGGCGATGTCGGTGCCAATGACGCGTGTCGCTTTGGGTCGGAGGAGATTTTCTCTGGTTTCGGGGGCGAGACGAAATAGTAATGGCTGCCAGTCTTGCTTCCGAGATTAAGGCGGAGCTCACCATCTGCAGCATCATCGACAGAACCGACTGTGGTCCTTTGGTGCAGAGCCGAGTGGAGGGTCAAAATCAGAGGCTCAGGCGGTTCTGTGACCGTGTAGGCTGCAGATTCCTTGACTTGCTCCATCGCGTGGTGGGTTTCCGGGTTCCGCTTGATAGGTCAGGAGTCCACTGCACACAGGAAGCGGCTACACGAGTAGCAGTGCCTGTGTGGAAGGGACTGGGTGGTTTTTTTAGGCTAGAGGGTCTCAGGAACCACAGAAAGGGCGTCCGTCTAAAAGGGGGCAGGTAAAACCAGTAAGGCAGTTGTAGAAACGATCTGTATTGTAGTTGTAAATTGTCATAGCTGTGTTGGGAAAGAACCAGAGCTCCAAGCCATAATAGAAATCACTGAAGCTCAGATAGTTGTAGGTACAGAAAGCTGGTTAAAGCCGGAAATAAGTTCAGCCGAAATTTTTTCAAACGATCTAACAGCGTTCAGAAAGGATAGATTAAATACAGTTGGTGGTGGAGTATTTATTGTTGTCAGAAGTAGTTCGCCTTGTAGTGAAATTGAAGTAGATAGTTCCTGCGAAATAGTATGAGTAGAGGTTATACTTGACAATCGGACTAAACTATTAACTGGATCGTTTTACCGACCCCCCGCTTAAAGAAGATATAGTTGCTGAACAGTTCAAAGAAAACTTGAGTCTCATTCCAAACAGGTACTCCACTCATACAATTATAGTCGGTGGCGACTACAGTTTAACCTCGATATGCTGAAAAATTATTCATTTAAAGCCGGCGGCAGGCATAAAAGTCATCCGAAATGGTACTGAATGCTTTCTCAAAAAATTATTTTGAATAATTAGTTCATGAGCCTACTCGAAGCGTAAATGGTTGCGAAAGCATACCTGACCCCTTAGCAACAAATAATCCTGGACAAATAGGGAGTATCATGACGAATACAGGGATTAGCGACCACAAGGCAGTTGCTGCTTGGCTGAATACCGTAACACGCACAACCATCAAAAAGAAACGCGAAGTACATGTATTTGAAAAAGCTGATAAAAATGCTCTTAATGTCTTTTTAAGAGACAGTCTCCACTCCTTCCGATCTGAAAAATGGTTCAAATGGCTCTGAGCACTATGGGACTTAACATCTGAGGCCATCAGTCCCTTAGAACTTAAAACTACTTAAACCTAACTAACCTAAGGACATCACACACATCCATGCCCGAGGCAGGATTCGAACCTGCGACCGTAGCAGTCGTGCGGTTCCGGACTGAAGTGCCTAGAACCGCTCGGCCACCGCGGCCGGCTCCTTCCGATCTGATCACGTAAGCGTAGAAAAGATGTGGAATGATTTGAAAGAGATAGTATCGACGGCAATTGAGAGATATATGCCACATAAATTAATAAGTGATGGTACTGATTCCCCATGGTACACAAAAGGGTCAGATCGCTTTTGCAGAAGCAACGTTAAAAGCGTGCTAAATGTAAAAGAACGCAAAATCCGGAAGGTTGACAAAAATGCGAGATGCTTTTAATAACTTCCACAACAAAACTCTGTCCCTGAATCTGGTAGAAAACCCAAAGAGATTCTGGTAATATATAAAGCACACCAGTGGCAAGACGAAATCAATACCTTCACTGTGCGATAACAACGGCGAGGTCACTGATAATAGTGCCACCAAAGCAGAGATATTAAACATGGTTTTCCGAAACTCCTTCACCAAAGAAGACGAAGTAAATATTTCCGAATTCCAATCAAGAACATCTGCGAACATGAGAAACATAGAAGGTGTAGCAAAGCAGCTTAAATCACTTAATAAAGGCAAAGGCTTCCGGTCCAGATGGTATACCAGCCTGGTTCCTTTCAGAGTACGCAGATGCAATAGCTCCATATTTAGCAATTATATACAACCGCTCGCTCACAGAAAGTTCCGTACCTAAAGACGAAAGTTTCTGAAGTCGCACCAATACCCAAACAGGGAAATAGGAGTAATCCGCTGAATTACAGGCCCATATCACTAATGTCGATTTGCAGTAGGGTTTTGGAACATATACTGTATTCGAACATTATGAAGTATCTCGATGAAAACGGTTTACTGACACATAGTCAGCATAGATTCAGAAAATATCGTTCATGCGGAACACACCTAGCTTTTTATACTCATGAAGTAATGACAGGTATCGACAGGGGACGTGAAATTGACTCCATATTTTTAGATTTTCAAAGGGCTTTCTACACCGTTCCTCACAAGCGTTTTGTAACTGCGTGCCTATGGAATATGGCCTCAGTTGTGTGACTGGATGCGTGATTTCCTGTCAGGAAGGTCACAGTTCGTAGTAATAGACGGAAAGTCATCGAGTAAAGCAGAAGTAATATCCGGCGTTCCCCAAGTAAGTGTTATAAGCCCTCTATTGTTCCTGGTCTGTATTAACGACATAGGAGACAATCTGAGTAGCCCTCTTAGATTATTTGCAGATGATGCTGTCATTTACCGTCATGTAAAGTCATCAGATGACCAAAACGACTTGTAAAATGATTTAGATAAGATATCTGTGTGGTGCGAACAGTGACAATTGACCCAGAATAAAGAAATGTGTGAAGTTATTCACACGAGTACTAAAAGAAATTCACTAAATTTCAATTAGGCGTTAAGGCACACAAATCTGAAGGCTGTAAATTCAACTAAATACTTAGGGATTACAATTACAAATAATCTAAATTGGATCTACTAAAGATCTACTAATGAGACTGCTTACACTACACTTGTCCACCCTATTCTGGAGTATTGCTACGCGGTGTAGGATCCGCATCAGGTGGGACTAACGGATGATATTGGAAAAGTTCAATGAAGGGCGGCTCGTTTTGTATTATCGCGTTGCGACGGGATCTTCTCATGAAATTTCTATAACCAGTTTTCTCCTCCGATTGCGAAAACATTCCATTGCCACCCACCTACATAGGGAGAAATGGTCATCACGATAAAATAAGAGAAATTAGGGCTCGCACAGAAAAATTTAAGAGCTCGTTTTTCCCACTCACCGTTCGAGAGTGGAACGGTAGAGAGACAGCTTGAAGGTGGTTCATTGAACCCTCTGCCAGACACTTAATTGTGAATAGCAGAGTAATCACGTAGATATAAATTTAGATATAGATGTAACGTTTAGATGGGTTTCGTCATTTCATAAACGAAACGATAGTGTGACATCTTATATTCCCAAGGGAACAGTAATTACATAGTCAGCTCAGATTTTCAGTAGACTCCCCTTGATTAACATGGCACTTGGGGGTCCTTATTTGTTCCTTCGTAGTATCTGATCATCAAGTAATTGATATGTAAGGATCACCAAGTCACATCTTTTTATTTTTATTTTGTTTGGTATATAGTATTATAAATCTAGGTATTTTATAGGTACTCCTCGCAAGTTCTTTGCTTGTCGTTATTCACTTAGTAATTTGTCAGGCGATGGGTTCTACCTGTGGTTGCGTTTCCGGTAATGTGACAGATAATTTTGATATATCACTAATATTGATAATACTGTCATTAGACAAGCACACTATTTTAAACTCCATAGGTTATATAGCAATGTTTTTGTTTGAATGAGGATAGGTTTACGAAATTAACAATATCAGGCCCAGTTGGTTCAACTAGTCATCTTATCCCCACCATTTATACAGGGTACGTCAAAAAAATGTATACACACTTTGAAGCGTCATAGAAAATTTATTTCCTGTTCTACAATGTTAAATTTCTGGAAATGGAAAGCTTTAAGTCCAATTGGAAAAATAAATGTACTTTGCAAATGTGATTAATGTTCAAACTGGTGGCCTTCAGCATCAATACATTTCTGTGTATGAGTCACCACTGATTCCGTACATTGTACCAAAGTGTCCAATGAGATTTCTGCACACACCACCTGGACCTCATTCCAAAGTGTGTCCAGGTTATGTAGTTTACATTTGTACATCTCATCTTTTACTGTGCCCCATAAGAAGAAATCCAGCGGCGTGAGGTCTGGAGAGCGTGCAGGAAGCTCGATCGGTCCCCTGCGTCCTATCCACTGGCCTGGCACATTGTGATCCAGGTATGCTCGTACATCCCTATTATAGTGCGGCGGGGGGCGATCTTGTTGGAAATAAAACTCATAATTACCGTATAATGCACGAATAGTGGGGAATATGCAGTCAGCAAGCATTGTTAGGTACGTTTCTCCAGTAACAGTACCTTCAAAGCGGAAAGGCCCAATGAGTCCCCTTGCAGACAAACCACACCACACATTTACACCAGGCAAATTCACAGCCTTTTCAACTGTAATGTGAGGATTATCTTCAGCCCAGTACACACAATTGTGCCTATTGACAGTTACATTGAGTTTGAATTGGGCTTCATCCGACCAAAAAAAAAAAAATCTCGGTTCACGTCTCACCATCTCCTGAACCCATTCACAAAATTCTAACCTTCGATCTGGATCGTTGTCACTTAGCTGTTGCACCAGCCTTGGAATGTACACACGAAACTTGTGTTTCTTCAGAATGCGTAGCACACTACTAGCACTTACATTATTCTCACGTGCCGCTTGCCTTGAAGATTTTTGAGGTGAACGCTGAAACAGTTCCAAGACCGCAGTTGTGGAATCATCACTTGTAGCTGTACGAGGTCGCCCTGATCGACCTTTATGCACATCACACACTGTTCCATGAACTTCGAATTTGTCTCGTAGAAGTGTAATTGTTAACCTTGAAGGTGGTTCAGTACCATACTCACTTCTCCACTGTCTTCGAACTGCATCTACATTCTCAAACTTCCAGTACCACTTAATTATCTGCTTCCGCGCTTCAAAGCTCAAACGCACGTCCGCCATGTTGCAGTTACTTCTTTTCCACTGCTGCCACCTGTTGAAGAAACATAACATTACTTTCTCACAGATATTTAACCTTGTAGAACGGGAAATAAATTGTCTATGACAGTTCAAAGTGTGTATACATTTTTTTGACGCACCCTGTATTTTGAACTACAAGACAGTCACAGCCAGTGATACACCATCGTCTTTATAGAAACAGGAAATCACGTAAGAAGTGGAGGTGGTGCCCGAATAGCGGAGTAGCACAATCGAAGGAATAGTGGAAAACGTGAAAATCAGCCATGGATCAGTTTTCGACATCTTCCTCGGAGTTTTGAACGCGACAAAGGTGGCCGCCCGCTGGTTTCTGTGACTGTTCGCGCCCATTCCAGAAGCTCACCGAAACGAGTCGGCGTCGGAAATTTTGCAGCTATATAGGGCTAATAGAAATATTTCATTAGCCGCCAAATCACCATGGTCGAGTCGTGGGTGCACATCTATGACTCCGGTACAAAGGAGCAACGCAAGCAGCGGAAACATGTGTATCCCCATCGCCGAGAAAACTGGAACAGCGACCTGGTCGTATATAAACAACATAGACTGGCGTAGGCGCCGCCATATTTGAAGCCAACTGAAAACTTTGCCGCCATGATTTGCAATGTCAGGTTGGGAACCAGTCGTCTGCTGGCACGGGATCATATTTCGTTTGTTTTTAGTATACAACAGCATTTGCTGCTACCAGTCGCAGAAACGACCCGTTTCGGGAAATGATCCCGAAAATGAAGTGCGTTTGTCGTGTACTGCGTCATCAAGTGCGAGATATTTGCGATGTTCGAGCTCCTGCATTATTTTATTGACATTGCTGTAAAGTCAACAAGCGTATTTTTGTAATTCCAGATGCATCTTTCCGTATAGACAGAAGCGAATTCATTTATAACCTTTACATTCGTTTATTCTATTTCTGACTCAAATGACATTTCACCTTTTGAGGTACTGTCTTGCATATTCATCAGAGGTATCTTCAACAGGTCGTTGGTATTTATAATAAAAGCAAATGTTGAGTAAATAAAGATTTAAAAACGTGCTTCAAATTCCTAATTATCATTGTTGTTGAAGAGGAAACGCTCTTCGTATTCCTAATTATTGTTGTCGTTGAGGAGAACTGCATATATGTAGGGAGGGTTTTTATTCTTGTAGCGTTATGTCATTTTTGTGTGGCTTTGAGCAGTTGTAATGGAAGCTAGGACAGTCGTGTTTTACATCATATTGCGTTAGGATATTTGTTTCTAGGAAAAGAGCAAACACGAGATCCCCTACTATCAGTTTATTTACGATGAATATTAATATAATTGCGTAACCTCCTCTATGATTCAGCATCCTACAGGACACCGTAAATCTCATATCAGCCAAATACTGTCATTGTATAAAACAAATCTTACTGTTTAACAAGCAAAATCATTGTTTTTAGCGAAGAAGGCTTTTAAGCACCATTTGATAGTGGATAAAGTGAAACTGTAACGTATTGTTGTGTGTCGTGCTCTGAGTTAAAAAACAAATATCTACTGGCCATCTAATATTGCTCTTATAAGGCTTATATGAATAAAAAGAAATGAAACAAAAAACGTTTATGATGTACAGTAACTGACAAGTTCAATAATGATAAACATTGCCGGTTACCTAGGCCTACAGTTGTTCCACAATAAAATGTATCTAAGACTATATTTCTACATTAAGTAGGACAATTTACAAGAAAGGGCCGTAATTGCCTTTTAAACAGAATTAAATTTATGTACATTTGTCTTACCTGTTTTCCTCTGCCCTTCATTGTTTTAGTTTTGCACAACTGATGTAACCCACAAGTGAAGTGCCAGTAACCTTAGAACAACAGTTTTTTTAGAATTGACTAATAACACTCCTCTCCAAATTCAGAGGAAACTATTAGGTGACCAAAACCAGTAAACAAACTCTGTCTATAGACATGAAGGAATTAAAGACACTAGCTGCCTGTGGGCATTCATTTATAACAATGGCTCAAGTTGAAAATATATACCGGACCAGGATTCAAACCCGAATTTTGAACTTGCCCCATTGATATAAATCAAAGGCTACAGGCCGCTAATGTCTTTAATTCCTTTGTCTTGATTGATACAGGCTGCAGGATCAAAATGGCGTCTGCTTTTTAGGGCATATCGAAAAGAAGACACCACATATGTAAACTAGGACTATGTCCCAACATTCTCAATACATCTCACCTATTGACGATTGACAACTTTTTAATATCCTTTGTGCCACTTTGAACATTAACTAGGCATGATTCATAATTTAGACTAAAATAATTCCACGTTAGATTTCGATCACAAAAGAAAGATAATGTTGCACCAGTATGTTTATTGAGGTCGTTGTGTTATACCCACCTTGTTAACAAGTTGAGTGTGTTGACGTTACAAAATTATATACCTCTTTGCGCTAAACCTAACCACCATCGGGGAAAGGTGGTGCTGAGTGGTTTTTTTGGGATGCCATGATATAGTGCTAACATACTATGCTCGTAAGGGAAACCGTCACAGGAGCATTCTAACGAAATGTACTGTGAAGGTTGCGTGAGGGTGTCAAGTTGAAGTGTTGCTGGAGGCTGTCCAAGGGAGTGTTCATAATAAATGACAGCGCCCCAACTATTTTTCGCCGGCAACAGTCATTCATGCTGCTGCTTTTGACTACTAAATTTTCCCTCCCGCCCCTCTTAGTGACACGACATGCAGCGATTTCCTCCCGTTTCCTTGCATAAAAAAGAATTAGTGAACTTCCGGTGTGAACGTACAGCTCTACAACAAAAGTCTCCAACAAGTAATGCGCAGCATGGAACAGTGTGCTTCAGTCCAGAGTGAATGTGTAGGAAAGGATCAAATTTAAAGGTCACAGCTTGATATTTTGAGGTGATAATCAAAGTTTTATGACTACCCTCGTAGAATGATCGAGTGCTGTGTTAGTACGACAATGTATTTCAGTTGGACACAAAATCATCACAAGCTCACGGATTACTGTCGATTAATCTTGAAATACCGGTAGTTTAATGCGAACGAACTTTACCTACAAATATAGCTCAACGTACATCTTGCAATCTTTACAGACATGGAGGTGAAACAGACTAAGATACAATCCACGTGGTGGATTAACGGTCGTTAGTCTGGTAAGCCAGCCAGCCTAGAGTAATTATTCGGATGTTTTCCATGATCATTTAGGCAAAGGGCGGGCTGTCGCCGTCACTGAAAATACGATACATCAACTTCTAAAATACGAATACGCACAGAACAAAGTTCAAACGATTCACTAGTAGATGACGAACACGATTTCCCTCAGTTAGGTTATCTGAAGAAGTGTGGCAACAGGAAGGCCATCCGGCCGCAAAATTCAGTACAATGGAATTGCCGAGTGACGTAATACAGCTGATTCCATACATGGTGATAAACGCGAGAGAGGTGAGAGAGTGTGAACGTAATTAGCTGCAGTCTTCCTGTCGGTTTGAATCGTCTCTCTGTCGCTTATCTCGTTATCTGATCACACAGACCTCATATAAACACAGATGCCCCGCCATAACGCCAGTCAGAGCACAAGGTACATCACTGCAAGCTGCCTAATTCAGCCACGTGAAGATATCTTGGGACTGCACGTGGTAAGCATCTCACAAACACATGTTCTCAGCAAACGGTGTTTTAGGTGTTGTACACTAGGATTGCGTATGGTGGAAAGGATCCGAATATGCAGACGGATCTGAAGGTGTAGCCTTCGTATGTCTTCCTGATACAGTAAATGAGCTTGGGAGCTTAGAGATCACTTCATGGCTAGTTAACAACTCGTGTACAGTTCCTTCTATAGACCAGTATGTCTGTGTTTGACTGCCTGTATAATATAACATTTGAATCTGCTTGGACATTCCAAACAATACGATTCTAGTTTCTTCTTAACTTCTTTCTTTTTTTTCGATCTCGTTATCATCTGTGCTACAGCAGGTTTTTGGTCACTGATACCAGATCTTTATTTAATTGAAAAACCCTTTAGATTCTGAACCCACTATCGCATGGTATTGCCATATGTCACCAAACCGTAATTTTACGTATTATGTTATGGAAACCACTCGTATAAGTATGATGTTGCCGCCTGGAAACACACACAGTCGGGCTGCACCGAGCTAGACTGTGTTTACCGTCATTATGTCGGGAGAAACAGTTGAAAATCTCTGCTGAAGATCGAGTGTACGTAAACACACGCGAAAGCAGTTGAAACAATGATTTATATCTGCCACTTAGATCAGATCTATTTCGATTTTGAGGCATCGTCGCCCAACACCGAAGGTAGAGTGCTGGGAAGGTTAAAAGTCGGTCGTAGAGTGACTAAAATTGGGCAGTCCACCAAGATGTGGACGGCAGTCAGAATGGAGCCACAGCGACACTGTGGTGGGTCCTCGCGACTGTGAAGGCAACCATCTGTTAGCCACGTATGGCCAATGCGGAGCCGGCAAAGGACAACTGATTCCCTGCGAGAAGCTCGCATGGATGACCGCCACACTTTCGTCGTCTCCTTAATAGCACGAAGTTTATTTGGTGTGGTCAGGGTGCGCTATTCAGTGTCCCAAATCGCGAATCCTTTGCGGTGGAAGACTGCTCGCAAATCGGTCTCCGGGAGGCCAATGTCCAGAGATGGTTTACTGGTGGCCTGTTTGGCCAGGCGGTCAACATGTTCACTGCCCGGTATCCCGACATGGCCTGGAGTCCAAATAAAGATCACTGATCGGCCACTAGTGCAGAGGGCATAAAGAGACTCATGGATTAACAGTACCAAAGGATGCCTAGGGAAGCACTCGTCGAGAGCTTGTAGGCTGCTTAAGGAGTCACTACAAATGACGATGGACTCACCAGAGCAGGAGCGGATATGTTCAAGAGCGCGATAGATGGCAACCAGCTCTGCAGTGAATACACCAGCAAGGAGCGTTGTTCCGTATGGCCAACGTGAGCGTAAGCGAAGCCAACAAGACCGTCGACCCGTGATCCATCTGTGTAGATTATTTCTGAGCCTCCAAACTCGCCAAGAACAGAGAGAAAATTCCGGCCGAAGACCTAAGGTGGGACTGAGCCTCTGGGGCCAAGAGATAGGTCGAGCCGAAGACGTTTTATCCTCCATCGGACAGTTTGCCATTGGCGAGTATAGTGTGAATCATCTTACAGCAAAGCATCCAGGCAGGAGTAGAGAGCGTTATGATGTGGAGAAAGTTTTCGCGGCCTTTCCTAGGTAATCTAGTCATTCTGGAAGCCACAGTGGATCAACACAAGTGTGCTCTCCTCCTTGGGGATCATGTCCACCCCTACATGCAGTTTTCTTTTTCTCGGCACTATTGCATCTACCAACAGGACAACGCAACTCGTCACATAGGTCGCGGTGTACGTCTATGGTTCGTAGAGTACCAACCGAGAGTCTATGGGACCACTGTTCGCGCCATAGATCCTCAACCGAGAAATCTGGGACAGGTGGCCACGGCACTTATGTCAGCATGGTTCCATATGTCTTTCGGTACCTTCCAGAACCTCATTCTTCCCGCACGTCTGCGCTGCCAATGGTGCTTATTCAGGCACCTGAATAGGTGCTCACATTAACGTGTCTAGACCGTGTGTTTCATACATCATTTATTGCCAACAAACACGCAAAATAACATTGCATTCTTACTCTGTGTTTCTTTTTTCAGTTCAGCTCCCCGTGTGGTAACTATTGAAAGGAGACTCGTTGTAAACCTTCCTCACCAGTCGCATACCACACCCTTGTGGCACACCTGATGTACCTTACACGTTTGACGATTGCTCCCCGTTAAGAGAGACGCGCTGAGCTCCATTTGCCAGGCAGTCCTTTGTCCAACCACGAAGGTGTAGTAGAGTATACAAAACAAGATCGCTGACTGTGGTGGGGTTGGCGCTCGTGCTTCATGCTTCAACGTCAACCAATCACTTAATGCGCTTTTGCATACGTCTCTACGGCAATAGTGTTATCACAGCTCAGCAGACGACTGGTTGCTTCGTCTGCAGCTGTCGAAGCTTCGCAGGTGGAAGTCCGCATCAGCGCTGCCAGTTGTTAGGCGTCTTCTTTTTACCGACTCTTAAACAGATTGCTGTCCCCAAGCTTGTATTCGCGTTTGTAATAAAACGTCCATAGCAAGCAGCATATGACAGCGCTGTATTCCAGCCTATCTATTCCAACAAAATGCAGCTCAAAGGCAATGTGGACCTGACTTACATTTTTACTAAATAACATAAAAAATTATATGTTATTTTTTGATATAAACACTAAATCAGTGAATCAGTCATTGGAAATATATACACTACTGGCCATTAAAATTGCTACAACACGAAGATGACGTGCTATAGACGCGAAATTTAACAGAAAGGAAGAAGATGCTGTGATATGCAAATGATTAGCTTTTCAGAGCATTCGCACAAGGTTGGCACCGGTGGCGACACCTACAACGTGCTGACATGAGGAAAGTTTCCAACCGATTTCTCATACACAAACAACAGTTGACCGGCGTTGTCTGGTGAAACGTTGTTGTGATGCCTCGTGTAAGGAGGAGAAATGTGTACCATCACGTTTCCGATTTTGATAAAGGTCGGATTGTAGCCTATCGCGATTCGGTTTATCGTATCGCGACATTGCTGCTCGCGTTGGTCGAGATCCAATGACTGTTAGCAGAATAAGGAATCGGTGGGTTCAGGTGGGTAATACGGAACGCCGTGCTGGATCCCAACGGTCTCGTATCACTAGCAGTCGAGATGACAAGCATCTTATCCGCATGGCTGTAACGGATCGTGCAGCCACGTCTCGATCCCTGAGTCAACAGATGGGGACGTTTACAGGACAACAACCATCTGTACGAACAGTTCGACGACGTTTGCAGCAGCATAGACTATCAGCTCGGAGACCGTGGCTGCGGTTACCCTTGACGCTGCACCACAGACAGGAGCGCCTCCGATGGTGTACTCAATGACGAACCTGGGTGCACGAATGGCAAAAGGTCATTTTTCGGATGAATCCAGGTTCTGTTTACAGCGTCATGATGGTCGCATCCGTGTTTGGCGACATTGCGGTGAACGCACATTGGAAGCGTGTATTCGTCATCGCCATACTGGCGTATCACCCGGCGTGATGGTATGGGGTACTATTGGTTACACGTCTCGGTCACCTCTTGTACGCACTGACGGCACTTGAACAGTGGACGTTACATTTCAGATGTGTTACGACCTGTGGCTCTACCCTTCATTCGATCCTTGCGAAACCCTACATTTCAGCAGGATAATGCACGACCGCATGTTGCAGGTCCTGTACGGGCCTTTCTGGATACAGAAAATGTTCGAGTGCTGCCCTGGCCAGCACATTCTCCAAATCTCTCACCAATTGAAAAGTCTGGTCAATCGTGGCCGAGCAACTGGCTCGTCACAATACGCCACTCACTACTCTTGATGAACTGTGGTATCGTGTTGAAGCTGCATGGGCAGCTGTACCTGTACACGCCATCCAAGCTTTGTTTGACTCAATGCCTAGGCGTATCAAGGCCGTTATTACGACCAGAGATGGTTGTTCTGCGTACTGATTTCTCAGGATCTATGCACCCAAATTGCGTGAAAATATAATCACATGTCAGTTCTAGTATACTACATTTGTCCAATGAATACCCGTTTATAATCTGCATTTCTTCTTGGTGTAGGAATTTTAATGGCCAGTCGTGTATTTCACCACGCCCTTTCTGAGTGTCCTCCATTGTCAACATACAACCAGTCAGTCATGAGTAGAGGAATTTTACTTCATCAGACCCACCATCAGTTGAGCTGCTCTACTTCGATTTTACGGTAATATCTGTATGCTGTTCGCAGAGTTCAGGATCGTCTTGATAAGCGCAGCCTACACGAGACCCTCACCATGTTGGTGGAACTGGACTCGTGGATGGACGAACTGGCCCTCGTGGTGATCGCCGCCGGGCTGGTGCTGTGGGTGTGCTACTTCCGGCACTTCAGCTACTGGACAGAGAAGGGCGCCCCCCAGTCGCGACCCTGGACGCCGTTTGGAAACTGTTACAAGTCCATCGTGCAGAAACAAATGCTGTCAGAGGACCTCGACGAACTCTACCATCAGTTCAGAGGTATGTACACTGTGGAGAAGAAATCATCAATCTGCAAAATACTATGGAATGCAGCATCACATTTAGATCAGCTACTTTTTGGCAGTTACCAACTGTCTAGACACAGGAATCAGTAAGTTTCTTTCAAGACTGGCACGATTTACACATCTGTGATAGGCAATAAAACCTCGTCACTCCAACTGTCTGCGAAAACCTCGTAATTCTAGTAACCAGTAAATCCATTATCAAAGACAAATTTGAAAGTGCATGGGTTTCTCTAATATGTCAGTAAATGGGCTTTCACTACATAGTTACACATGCAGGAAATATATCTGTAACACTTTTTTGCTCCTCCTTCAAAATTTATCAAAATGAAGTTACAATGTTTTCATTGCCTACCATCGATATGTAGAAAATATTAAATTTCAATGGTGTTTGCGATCGGCATAGAACTGTTAAGTTCCCTTACAATTGGCCTAGGAAGTAAGTTGGAAGGCTGTACCACCTCCAGTAGGACCTTACGTAGTGAAGCACAGTGGTATTCATTCTTCATCACATAAAAAGATCTAACGAGAGTAATGTGGTTTTATTGACATGACTTGCAGGCGAATAGAAGCGCCAATCTGTGACGGACACTACATTATATTTTACTCCACTGAATCGTAATGATAACTGCCCTTCAATGCCACCTGAAAGCGTACAAACGGCAATTTGAGTCATACGACACTTCGTAATTTTGACGTAAGCCTTGGTTCACTCCATAAGCGTTACAGGTAACCATCCTCAAGTTTCTCCAATCTTTCTCATCAAGGAAATTGGTGGCTGCTCCAGTTAACAGTATAAAACTTTTATGTGATTGCGTAAAATGGTAAGAGTGAAGTGACAGTCTTTTCATTGCATTTAATGAATTGTGGCAACCTTTTCGTCCATAAGACAATTGCTCGGTAGTTTTTAAAAGATACAGATCATATAGCAGGTGGAGTGCTCTTTTAACAGTCACTAATTGGATTTTTTTCAGATAAGCGCTACGTGGGCTACTACCGTGGACTTGAACCCCGCCTGCTGGTCATCGACCCAGATCTCATTCGTCAAATACTGGTCAAGGACTTTGACTACTTCACCGACCGAGAACCTGTCCCTGTAGATGACCCAATACTGGAGGGTCAGCTGTTCTTCATGAAGGGCGATCGATGGCGCCGTCTGCGCAACAAACTCAGCCCACTGTTTACCAGTGGCAAGCTGAAGAACATGTTCCAGGTGAGCAAATGTTCCAACGAACACAGAAAATTATAACGAGCCCAGTCACACATTTTGAGCAGCGTGGTCTTTCTTCTACCTGGGATGATAGTAAGATTATTAGGCATTTGTCACATTCTAAACAACAACTTTTATTTGCTGTGAGAGGCCTTGAATACTGGTGAAAATGATACGCATCAAACTGCCACCTTTAGAAATAAGATATAATGCTCTGTGTATTATTAGTTGGTACCTATAGACACCCTGTCACTTTGGAGAGCGTGAACGCGCAATTTTTTAAATGGCTACAGCAATGGTTTTAGGTACTTAATAAAACAATTATGAAGTGCCTGAGGGTCCTATTTTCAGACTTTCGCACCCCAGAAGGATTAGGGAAACAAAAATAGAACTTATAATTCGGTAACATGCGACGCTTACTACTGTATCATAGAAGACCGATGATCAAGGTCTCACTGCCAGTTTTTATTATTTTTACTCTTATTTTCACAATTTTTCTTTTGATGTTATTTTACTCCCTCGTCCCTCACGCTTAAGGGTGGCTGGCAACAAGCTACTATTAAGCTCTTCAGCCAAGAAACTTTTGAAATACGAAGTTTGATATAAATATCAAAAAGAATATGGAATATTTCCAATGTTTTATGATTATTAAACTAGTTTCTATAGTGACCTTATTAAAACTACAAATAGTCACTGTAGACTTCAAAAGCTGTGTTTCTAAGATGCTGAACTTGTCGAAGGAAGTACTGCACTTTGCTGACTGGAAAGAGATTGCAATTGGAAAGAATAAATTAGGTGAGGTTAAGTGGACTGGTTTCATGGGGGTGTAAGAAGTGAGTTACCACGGCGTGATGGTCAATGGAATCTTGATTTACATGAAGTGAAACAGAAGTTGCGGTGGGACAGAGGAGTTTGAGTATGGGTAAGAAGAAAGGAACTGAGGGTATATATCGGATACGTGCAATGTGTCGATACAGTAGTGCAAAGGTTTATCAGTATTGGAAATTGGTGGTTTAGGGTTAGGGTTAGGGTAATAAGATTATTGGGGTCTGTTTTCTGGGAAGCACAAAATGTAAGCACAGGCGATCAGTGTAGATGAGGATGAAGGGTAATTTGATGAGTTGATAAACGATTATTGAAGACGAGGATAAGCGTGACCGGAAAGCAAGATAAGAGTGTACATGGCTCTGGAAGGGAGGTAGTTTGGTGGAGCGGAAACCCAGCTAACTCTATAGAGAAGGATATGTCATGCGATGGCTTTGCAGGTGTGGAGGATGGTGAAGGAATGCAATTTCCATGTACGGACGATTAGTAGTTCTATTGGTTCTAGTTTACTGTGGGATTAATATTGGTTGGACAGTAGTGGAAGAATGTCAACTACTAATTTAAGGAGGAAAGTTTGCCGAGGTATTTTATCGAGCTGGATATATTGGTCGTAAATGTAGAGGCAGATATTTTGGGATGTCTCTACTGTAGGTTCGTGGGACATGGTAGAGTTTATCATAAGGGCCAACGTGTTTGACGAAGATGCAACCTTCTTCATCCACTTTTGGGTGGGATTTTTATGATGTTCAGAAGCTCATAACAGTGGTGTTATTGGCACACAGCTGTCGTGATTTAACCATTTCAGTAGTGCCAAGGATATATAGAAATGTAGGTTACACGAATCCTTGGGCACAGATGTAATTCGTTGGGGGCTGTTAATGGTTACATGTGGTGGGTTATTGTGAGAGGCAGGTGCAACAAGCTGACGTAGAAAATGTAACTGTTTGGGTTAAGAGTCTGGGAATGAGATTAGAATGCCATACACAGTCAAGGGGTTTTAGAGGTCAAGGGACAGATCGATAGCTGGTGGACTTACCCAAAGCTGCGTCCCCTTCGCAGACGCTGAACGAGTGCGGCAGCGAGATGGTGGAGGTGCTGGCGGACGCCGCGCGGGAGGGCAAGGTGCTGCAGTTCCGAGAGGTGTTCGCCCTCTACACCACGGAGGTGATCGCCACGCTCGCCTTCGGCGTCAAGCTCAACTGCCAGAGAAACCCGGACTGCGACTTCAGGATGTGGGGCCGCATCCTCTTCCAGCCACGGGCCAGGCCCTTCAAGGAGATCGCCACCGAAATCTTTACGCCTCCCCTCAAGCGGTACTACGAGTGAGTAACTCATCTTTTTACTGTGGAAACTGTACCTAATTTGAAAATGGCATCTGGACTTCAAAGCACTATGTAAGTGTTCAGATTTTCTTATATATTCCTTTACTGTTGACTAACAGCATATCAGCATTTCCTTTCTAGTGCCTTCAAATGAAACTGTTCTTTGCTCAGTACCTTTTGAACGTTGTTTTGTTCATCCTGTACATTATTTAAGTCATCAGTTTGGAACAGTCAGGTGTAGACGTGATAGTGAACTTATCTAACACCTAGGCTATAATTACAGGACGAACCAAGTTACCCTTTTGCCTCCATGGCCCCTACATAATAACTAAAAGCTACTCTGACACTTAATAGCATTAAAACTGTTTACCTGACTGAAAACTCCTCCTCCTCAGACCTCTGCCAGAAGTTACTCTTGCTGCGATATAGATTCAGACGCGACTCAGGGTCCATCCACAGCTTCAATTCGGGCAGTATCTCTCTCCTGCGTTTCTGATTCCCAATATAATTAGTCTCTGCTGCATCCCTTGCTGGACTAATCGACCCAAAAGAAATGACATCACTGAGCAATGTCTTTTCCACAGCGTAGCGATTGTTTCCATAAATCTGCTTTCACTCTACTGTGGAGTGAGTGCTGTTTACAAAACGTTCTACCACTAACCTCAGAGCGCAACAGCACAAATCTGTTACCTCCTAACATCGAGTACGGTACTCACCGTAGTCTAAATATCCCCAACATTATTGTAGGGCGAATGCGGGGACTGCATTATCGCAAAATCGCCCACATTTTTAAAGCGCTGAAGTAACACATCTTCATCTATGTAAACCTCACCCTGATTATCTCTGCCACACTATTAAATCATTATCTTAGAACTATTACGCCTTGGTCTGCTTCTCAGAATTCGCATTTGTTTGTCCTTTCCATCAAAAGACCTATACCATACCTTTATATTTCCTTCGCCCCCCTATCCGTATTTTTTTCGTTCCGCAAACTCGATGCGAACCATTTCATATCCTCCTCTTATTTCTTATCTTGATCCATTGGTGCCCCTGTACGATACATACCCTGCACATTCTTCAAATATTCTCACAAGGTAAATATAACGGACATCCACCCTGGTCCGAGAAAACTAATTACAGTCTTATCCATCCGTGTACTGTATTGGATAACATGAGTTTTAAGTGCAATAAATTTTAATGTGAATCTCACGAAGACTATATATTGAGTAATGTCCACATCCTATGCGCACGAAAGATGTACATACTGGGGGAGTAATTCAGTATACCACTGTTGGGTTGCAAAGTGTGAGGAAACACTTAACAATTAACTGCATATTCTTATTCGTTTAGAGGTTTCATAACGTCAGATTATTTCTGCAGAATTATTGTATGTACGTGGATGTCAGCATTGCTTTATCTAGTAAATGTTGCACACACGTGTTCTGTTTCACTGTCGTAGTTTTTTTAATTTGAGATTCGTGAAGTTCAATAGCATTATTGTACTGCAAATTATTCCTCACACACAACCGCAAAAAGATAACTATGAAAAATAAAACTGCGGTAAATATCTCACCTAAATAACTAACAGAAATGTCTTACTGTTAGCAATTACAAGTCGCTTCATGACTTTTAGGATTCAAATATTGTAATAGATATAGTTCTTGGTTAGCTATAAAAAATCTTTCTGACATATTTCACAATTTTCCTTTTACACTTCAGTTCCAGAGCTCCTAGGAACAATACACTGCAGTTTTTCGACAATATGGTGAAGGAGACAGTCCACGATCGCTTAGAAAATTCCATCAGAAGGAACGATTTCATGGACCTGTTTATCCAGCTGCACACGAAGGGTTTCGTCGAAGGCGAGAAGCAAGGAGGCACTGACTGGAGTAAGTACCGACTTGTTCAGTTATTATTTTACGAGTGAATGTGTTTATTGATACTCTAATAATACAGAAAAGGCATATGCGCTTATAGCACGTAGCACCCTGTTTCGCCCTGATGACGGATCCAACGAGTCGTCCTATGGATCAACGAGAGGAGAATATGTTGGAGAACTTTCGTAGTCCATAACCGCCCACCCCTACCACTGAAGTTGACTGCTTGGATCAGCAGAAATCAGGTCAGGTCACCAGGGGACAAACCTTCATGTACATGGTGTGGCCCACAAATCATCCTCTCGAAAGTCACGATCGATGGGCTGAAGCACTGTCTTTCCAAATGTTCAGGTCGACTGGAGTTTGCTGTAGGCATTCAGTTAGTTTCATGTGAGGAGGAGGAGGAGATTCGTGGTGAACGTCCCGTCGACAACGAAGTCATTGGAGACGGAGCACAAGCTCCGATTAGGGAAGGATGGGGAAGGAAATCTGCCGTGCCCTCTGAAAGAAACTATCCCGGCATTTGTTTGAAACGATGTAGGGAAATCACGGAAAACCTGAATCAGGATGGCCGGAGACGGGTTTGAACCGTCGTCCTCCCGAATGCGGGGCGTTTCATGTGATAATAGGGTATTGTTCACCACTGGGAAACGACGGCAGACGTGTCATGGCATCTAGCTGACATATTGTAAACATGCCCCACGGAAGGATACCTCCAACTCGTGCCAAAACAATGCCCTGTTGGACAATGAGTTGCATCGCCTCATATTTTCGACGAGTACCGTGCCATCAGCGCATAACAGCGCATCTGAAAATGTTCGACGACCGAAACCGGTCACAGCATGATAAATCTGTAATACAAGAGTTGGTGGTTTTCGTTGATAATTGACTGAAACTTAGGAGTACGCACGTTAAATGAATGTCTGGCTAATTCTTCTTGAAGCCATTTTCTTCAGGAAGGTCACTATTTGCATTTGTGTTGGCTTCAACAACAAATACATCTACCGAGTGAGGTGGTGCAGTGGTTACCACACTGGACTCTCATTTGGGAGAACGACTGTTCAAACCCACGTCCGTGATTTCCCTAAATCGTTTCTGACAAATGCAAGGATGTTTCCTTTGAAAAGGCGTGCCGATTTCCTTCTCCATCCTTCGGTAATCCGATGGGACTGATGACCTCGCTGTTTGGGTCCCTCACCTTGTACAAGGCGAAATCCTCATGAAACATTTAGTGCGGTGTCTTGTCAGCAGAAGAACGGGAAAAACAGTCAACAGACAAAGAATTTCATGTAGACAGTTGAGGAAATTGGACTATTTGTTTTATTATTATTTATTTATTTGTTAATTTTTTTGGCTGGATACAATTCATGGATGAAGCAGATGTAAAAAAGGGATTGGGTGATTCTTCGATAAATCTGAACTTTTACGTGATCGACGCTAACTACTTCCTCCAGATAGGACAAGCGTAAGACACTGAGGGCATATGCTCCAATAATAGTTCACCTTGACCTGGAAAATGTCCAAAGTTTCACGCCGAACTCTACATTCCACACATACTCACTCAAAACTATACTATAAAGATACTGTCCTGTGCAGTGAGGGGAGAATCTGAACTGTCCGTATTAAAAAAGCCACTCTCTTTGCTTTGCAGAACTGTCGGAGAACGAAGTGTCGGCACAGGCCTTCCTGTTCTACATCGCCGGCTTCGAGACGTCGTCGACCACGATGAGCTTCGCTGCTTACGAGTTGGCAGTGAACCCGGACATCCAGCAGCGGGTGCTGAAGGAAATTGACTCCGTGCTGGCAGAGAGCGGCGAGATCTCGTACGACTCTCTCGCGGAGATGAAGTACCTCGACAGAGTGCTGTCAGGTAACACGCCCACTGTTATCGTACGACTGCATTCGAGCTTTCTCCAGATTCATAGCAAAGTGTGTGCGTTCATCAAATGTTAGTCATTTGGCGTTCCATGAACGATAAATGCGGTCTTCAGTAAGTTGTTGAACGTGTCATTTTGTGTAAACTTTTTCAGTGAAGAAGTTGGTAGCATACTTAAAACTTAAGTGACTTCCTTTCACGTGAATTCTACGCTAGATTTAATTTTTGTCACATGGTTTTTTTATTCGTAACTCTATAATGCTACAGATTTAGAAATTCTTCTGCGAATTGGATAGACTTGTCAAACCACTATGACCTCGATAAACCTTCGTTTTCAGAGCAGTTCAATAGTGTTGTATGTCTTTAATCATGAACGGGATAAGCGGTGTGCATACAGTACTGAATCTGTCAACATGCCTTGAATAATCGTTTAAAACATAGTCAGTGTTAACAGCGTATCTTCACAACAGTAAGGTTTGTCAGCTGGCAAAGTGCCCCGGTAACTGGCAAACCAGACAGCGACGTCATTCGAATATTCATCCACTATTAGGGAACGGAAAATTTTGAAGATCTGTGTCATACTGATCGCCCGTGGTGAACTATATGTCTCGTTTGTCCCCCAAGCAAAATGCAACAGAATTGCACTTTGAATTTTGGTGGAAACTGGAACAGCTTTGTCGACGTTTGCATAGTTCAAAAATGTCTCCACACGATTAATGTAGCCTCTAGGTGTCCATTGCGAGAATAATAGCTTCAAGCACCATGGTGGTCTAATTAGGTGAGCAACGAAATGCATGGAATGAGACTTGCATCAATGTTGCTATGTTTTACTGGTTGACGAGTGCAGTATTCTTACATGTATTAAGGACAACACTGTCACCTTGGTATACTGGTTTTATTTGGTGCTCCAGTGGACAGAAACGAATAAAATCAGTAAACACAGCTGACATTGTTGTCTTTACTACATGCAATATCTGAATACATACCACAAGATCGATATACTAAAAGTGTAGGATTTTTCTGACACTTGATGATTGCTGTAAAAATATGAGAGGCGGCCAGCTACCAATGTACGTCTTAGGTACGCAACCTTACGAGTTCATCAATGCTGGGTCAGTCGCGTTTTGGGACGTTACTACGTACATATGTCGGACGCTTCTCGTAGTCTTGAAGGGTAGTATGAATGCTATTCAGCGTTGGGACAGGATTCTCCAACATCTTATCCAGCTGTACAGTCACATTTCTCGTAGCTCCCTCTTTCAAGAAGATAATGCATAAACAGACCTCACTCATCTCAGGAACACCTGCTTCCAGAGCGCAAGATACAATTGAATGGAATACCACGAAACTGATTGAGCGTGCTTGGCAACAGTTGAAAATTGCGGTGCTTAGTCGCTGGAATGCTACTAAAACAATACATGATAGCAGTACCACCCTCCAACAGCTGCAGACAGCGTCAGAATGGGTAGGGTGGAAGAACACGGTATTGAATATTACTCAAGAGCAGCTTTATGTATCACAGATGTACAAAAATGTACAGTTCCGAACAGGCTATTTTTAATTTTTTGTTTTTACTTTCATAACACTTACTTCTCATCCCCTGTACACATTGCATCTCAACTCACATATATTTGTTGATATGCGGAATGTGCAAAACGTATTTGAGCACTGTATTTCAGCATACCCAGTAAATACAGCAGGTGAAGTAAGAGTTGTTGATACAACTCATATTTTACGACATGTAGGCATCTTCTGGTTAATATGTTGTTTTCGATTACTCCATACCCACTCTCCATCCACCACTTCCAACTTGTCAGCTTTCTTAGGTACCCCACACGTAAGTGCAGCCTAAGCACAGTCGTTGCTGAAGTGTAGCTATATATTGCGTTATGCTGGTTAGTAGTTGCTGCATCTCTCTAAGACAGTTGTCAGTCCCACTAATTTGTAATAACTCTGAATCCAGTTACCTATCCTTGGTTCCCCACTTGTTTCGTCTGACCTTCCGTATACCTGGCGGCCCACACTGCGTGTGGTGACGGGACGTTCGGCGCCGTTGCAGAGACGCTGCGCAAGTACCCGCCGGTGCCGACGCTGACGCGGCAGGTGCAGCGGCCGTACCGCCTGCCCGGCGCCGACGGCGAGGCCGAGAAGGGCGCGCTGCTCGAGCCGGGCGTCGTGGTGATGGTGCCCGCCTTCAGCCTGCACTACGACCCCACCTACTTCCCGGAGCCCCACCGCTTCGACCCGGACCGCTGGACCGACGAGGCCAAGGCGTCGCTGCACCCCTTCGTCTACATGCCGTTCGGCGAGGGTCCGCGCTTCTGCATAGGTCAGTTATGCAACTTCCGTGATTTCACTATCTTTTTTTGTCAAGGAAATTGAGGTAATGTGTGTGTTTGGTGCCAACTGTTTTACCGCAGTGGTAGCACTGGTTTCTGTCAGATCACCGAAGTTAAGCGCTGTCGGGTTTAGCTACCACTCTGATGGGGGACTGTCTACGTCAGCCGAGCGCTGTTGGGAAGTAGGGTGCACTCAGCCCTTATGAGACCTACTGAGGAGTTACATGATTGAGGAGTAGCGGCTCTGGTCACGAAAACTGACAAGGGCCGGCACAGTGGTGTGCTGACCACATGCCCCCCCCCCCCCCCCCCCATATCCGCATCCAGGGACGCCTATCGGCTCAGGATGACACGGTGATCGGTCGGTACCGTTGGGCCTTCTGAGGCCTGTTCAGACGGAATTTATTTTACTTTTTATGTTGATTTAGTGCGCTCACAATTCCATGTTCATACCAACATGTTTAATTGATATTGATCAGCTAGGTCTTAAATGCAATTTCGACATGGAACTTCCACTTTTATTGCCGAATGTCATGCCTGTTGAAAATTTCGTTTAATCAATGTGGTTCAAATCGAACTATCCATTGCTACTCTCTATCCAGGCAAGACGACGTGCTAGATAGGTAATCCCACTACTGGTCAACATAATTATTCCATGATTTGCCGATAAAACCTCATATTCGTGTTCTCACATGTAATTCTGCCAGTGCTATGTTCATAAAAATGTTTTAATAAGAGTTGTCTAAGTGATCCCTGTTAAGTAGTGAAGCAGTGAAGTACTTCAGACACTGGATATATATGTAGAAAGGCGACAGTTCAAAACTTTAGTTCTCTGTCTAGCCAACCTGAGTTTGGTATCCATTAATTCATTAAAGTGGATAACAGGATGGTTTATCTCACAGATATCCTGATATGACGATGAACGATTATAATCGCCATGGAGCTGGCGGTGCTAGGCTGGAGGTGATCTGCCTAGCGCTTGAGGGCGAGTTCTGGGTAACCAGTTGTAAGGAATGAGGCGGTATACAGGATGGTCCATTCATCGTGACCGGGCCAAATATCTCACGAAATAAGCGTCAAACAAAAAAACTACAAAAAACCAAACCTGTCTACCTTCAAGGGCGAAACCAGATGGCGCTATGTGTGGCCAGCTAGATGGCGCTGCCATAGGTCAAACCGTACCCCCAACGAGTGTCTGTCTCACCTAGATGTATCAAAATATTCATGTGTCCTGACCATAGGTCAAACCGTATCCACAACGAGTGCCTGTCTCACCTAGATGTATCAAAATTTTCATGAGTCCTGACTACCACAGGTCATACCAACCCATTTCCCTGTGACCTATGAAGTGAATGAGAAAATATTAGGCCCTCGTATGGGTGGGCTAAACTGAAATTAAACTCTGTCCGAACAGGCCTCGAAAGACCCTAACGGCACTGACCGACCGCTGTGTCATCCTCAGACTTTAGGCGTCCCTGGATGCGGATGTGGAGGGGCGCGTGGTCACCACACCGCTCCCCTGGCTGTTGTCAGTTTTCGTGATCGGAGCCGCTACTTCTCAGTCAAGTAGTTCCTCAATTTGCCTCACAAGAGCTGGGTGCACCCTGCTTGTCAAAAGCTTTCGGCAGACCGAACAGTCACCTATCCAAGCGCTAGCCACGCCCGACAGCGCTTAACTTCGGTGGTCTGATGGAAACCGGTGTTACCACTGCGGCAAGGCCTTTGGCCATATTAGTGGACAGATAGTGAAAACTCTTCTAATGACTTTGAATGTTGTCAGGTTGCACGCAAGAATGTGGAAAAGCGTTAGCTTATTCGTGTTATGTAATCTCTTAATTTGTCAAAATGATAATGACAGGGACATCTTGACAGCCACTTTTAACGTTGGCATTGCAATTAATGTAGCGCTGTGTACGTTGTTAAGAACATGTTGGTGTTGCCGCAGGTATGCGCCTGGGGCTGCTGCAGTCGAAGCTGGGCCTGGTGCACCTGTTGTCACACTACAAGGTGGACGTCTGCAGTGAGACGGACATCCCTCTTCCGCTGGACCCCATGGCTGCCATCCTCGCCACCAAGAACGGCGTACACCTGAAAATCACCAGTCGGAAGGCTGCCTAGAGTGCTCAGTGCGAGAACAAAGCTGTTTCTACTTCTGCGTGTCGCTATTACTTCTGAGTGTGATATTATTTATGCGGACATTTTCCCGACAAGATCTGTATAAATATCTATATATTTGTGTATATAATTCGTTTCTATGTAGCTGATCGTCTACTGTCTTTCAATTTTTGACATCGTTTCGACTATGTACATAATATAAGATTAAATAAATATTATCATCACAAGGCATATCGTCCAAGTTTTCTGCTTCCATCCACTGCATTTCGGTTAGAGAGCAAGCTTACACCACAGACGGATCCATAAGTCACTGGAGAATTCATCACGGTTAAGTTGCAGCCAATGTGACATCCAGAACCCGCCAGGGTAGCCGAGCGCGCTAACACGCTGCTTCCTGGACTCGGGTTGGCGCGCCGGCCCCAGATGGAATCCGCCCAGTGGATTAACGACGACGGTCGGTGTGCCAGCCAGCCTGGATGTGGTTTTTAGGCGGTTTTCCACATCCCACAAGGTGAATACCGGGTTGGTCCCCACGTTCCGCCTTAGTTACACTACTCGCAGACATCTGAACACGTTCGCACTATTCCATGACCTACACTAATCGCAGACAGCAGGGGGTACACTAATTCCATCCCAGGGGGTACGGGGTGGTGGCAGGAAGGACATCCGGCCACCCCTTTCCACTAACCTTGTCAAATCCGTTCATAACAATGCCGACCCTGCGTCAGCGCGGGACATGGCACCACTGAAAGAAAGAAAGAAATGTGACTTCCAGAAATTCACGCATTTAGTTAACAATTTCAGACTTTTATACCTCTACAAATTTTATTAACTCTTGAGAAAAATTCACGAGTGGAAATCTTTCAGGTCAGCAAATATGGGGTGGCCAAGCTAAAAGAGGTCCCGTTTTATACTGAGCGTGATATTTGAAGCTATCTGAGTGTTGTTATTTCTTAGCGCTAGAGCGGCACTCGAGTGGCGTCACGTGATGTCACGTGACGTCGAATGGTGATTTAGTGATCAGTGCTACGTGGTGATTAATCAGTTTGAAGCTTGTTGTGAATACAGTTCTGCAGAATGCCTTTTTCAATCGAACAAAGAGTGTTTTACTGTTCAAACTTTCGATGTAAACCGTTTAAAACGTTAAATGAAAGGTTTACGATAAAATATCCAGAGATAGCTGCTCCTGCAAAAAGTGTTGTGTAGAAACTGATCACTAAATTAAGAGCAACGGATTCAGTCGCTAACGTCAAACGCAGTCAAGTAAATAAAGTTTGTTCTCTGGAATATATTGAACGTGTTCACGAGACTGTGGCAAGACATCCACGGGAATCAACTAGACGTCAATCCCCGCGACAAAATATCAAACTAACGTCATGCCAGAACATGATGAAATTGTAACACATGCGATCAAGCAAAGTTAGTGTGATGCACGCATTAAAGCCTACAGATTACGCACAATGGCAATACTATTGCAGATGGTTATCCACACATGTCGCTGATGGTTATCTGGATCCAAGTCTTTAGTTCAGCTCAGACGAAGCATGGTTTCACCTTACTGGATACTTGAACTATCAAAACACACGCTACTGGTCAACAGACAATACCAGGGAACGCTTTGCGATACCTCCACATGGTATGAAACCAGGCGTTTGGTGTGTCAGTGGATTGCAGCCCCCATTTTCTTTTACACTATGAACTCTCAAGTACAGGGCTATTACAAATGATTGAAGCGATTTCATAAATTCACTGTAGCTCCATTCATTGACATATGGTCACGACACACTACAGATACGTAGAAAAACTCATAAAGTTTTGTTCGGCTGAAGCCGCACTTCAGGTTTCTGCCGCCAGAGCGCTCGAGAGCGCAATGAGACAAAATGGCGACAGGAGCCGAGAAAGCGTATTTGTGCTTGAAATGTACTCACATGAGTCAGTCGTAACACTGCAACGACACTTTAGGACGAAGTTCAACAAAGATCCACCAACTGCTAACTCCATTCGGCGATGGTATGCGCAGTTTAAAGCTTCTGGATGCCTCTGTAAGGGGAAATCAACGGGTCGGCCTGCAGTGAGCGAAGAAACGGTTGAACGCGTGCGGGCAAGTTTCACGCGTAGCCCGCGGAAGTCGACGAATAAAGCAAGCAGGGAGCTAAACGTACCACAGCCGACGGTTTGGAAAATCTCACGGAAAAGATTAAAGCAGAAGCCTTACGGTTTACTATTGCTACAAGCCCTGACACCCGATGACAACGTCAAACGCTTTGAATTTTCGGCGCGGTTGCAACAGCTCATGGAAGAGGATGCGTTCAGTGCGAAACTTGTTTTCAGTGATGAAGCAACATTTTTTCTTAATGGTGAAGTGAACAGACACAATGTGCGAATCTGGGCGGTAGAGAATCCTCACGCATTCGTGCAGCAAATTCGCAATTCACCAAAAGTTAACGTGTTTTGTGCAATCTCACGGTTCAAAGTTTACGGCCCCTTTTTCTGCTGCGAAAAAAACGTTACAGGACACGTGTATCTGGAGATGCTGGAAAATTGGCTCATGCCACAACTGGAGACCGGCAGCGCCGACTTTATCTTTCAACAGGATGGTGCTCCACCGCACTTCCATCATGATGTTCGGCATTTCTTAAACAGGAGATTGGAAAACCGATGGATCGGTCGTGGTGGAGATCATGATCAGCAATTCATGTCATGGCCTCCACGCTCTCCCGACTTAACCCCATGCGATTTCTTTCTGTGGGGTTATGTGAAAGATTCAGTGTTTAAACCTCCTCTACCAAGAAATGTGCCAGAACTGCGAGCTCGCATCAACGATGCTTTCGAACTCATTGATGGGGACATGCTGCGCTGAGTGTGGGAGGAACTTGATTATCGGCTTGATGTCTGCCGAATCACTAAAGGGGCACATATCGAACATTTGTGAATGCCTAAAAAAACTTTTTGAGTTTTTGTATGTGTGTGCAAAGCATTGTGAAAATATCTCAAATAATAAAGTTATTGTAGAGCTGTGAAATAGCTTCAATCGTTTGTATTAGCCCTGTATTTGTAACTGATCTGTTGCAAGCATAGGAAGAACGGTAGTATGCGCTGTTGCAGCAAGATGGCGCTTCGATACCATACTCCCATGAATCTTTCTGAGAAGAACATACAATTTCCGCAGGTTTATGGCCTTCCAGATAGGCCAATCTGTCTACCTTTCATTTTTTATTTGTGGGGTAATTTAAAGGCTAAAGTCTACAGTCACAATCTGCCTACAATTGAAGATTTGGAAACAAACACTCGCAATGAGATTGCCGATGTCACACCACATGAATTGGCGAAAGTTTCCTGCAACACCCCACTCCGACATAAACACTCCCATCACAGCACAAGACATTAAACTTATAGTTGGTCCAAATGCAACACGGCCCCTGGTCATGACTGTCACCTACCACCACATTCGAGAAAGCCCCTATTCCTTCCTGACTGTCCTCGCCCATCTCTATAATGTCATCCTCTCTACTGGCTTCTACCCTGACCTGTGGAAGACCTCCCGCATCCTCTTATTCCTCAAACCCAACAAGCCCGATTCTGCCCCTCTTCCTATTGTCCAATCTGCCGCACCTCCATCTTCAGTAAGGTCTTTGAATCCATCCTCTCCCACTGTATCCATCAGCACCTTACTCAACACCACCTCCTCCCCCTTCCCAGTGTGGCTTCCGACTCTCCTTCTCTGCTGAAGACCAACTCCTAAACCTCATTCCCCTTCTGTCCCTCCAGCTCAACTCCCGTCACTCCATCATTTTTTGTTTCCCTTGACCTCCAAAATGCCTATGACCGTGTATGGCATCCCAATCTCCTCTTTAAACTCCAAACCTACGCCCTGCCAATCAATTTTGTCCGTCTGGTCGCTTCCTTCCTCTCGCACCGTCCTTCCTGTGCCACCCTCCGCAACACCAACTCCCGTATCTTTTATCCCACGGCTGGCGTCCCCCAGGGTTCTGTCCTCTCCCCTCTCCTTTATCTCTTGTATACGGCTGATATGCCCAAGCCACCCCCCAATACCTTCTCCAGTATGCTGATGACACCGCCTTCCTGGCTCTCTATCCTACCCTTCAACAGTCCCAACGTACCCTCCAAAACCACCTTAACCAGTTCAGCACTTGGTGTAACCAGTGGTTCCTCCGTCTCAACCCCTCCAAAACCCAGGCAATCATCATAGGCCGCACCACTCGCTCCTTTCGTCTCCATGATTTCTACCTCACCCTTTATGCTCGTCCCATCCAGCTCACCCCCATCCTGAGATACCTTGGCCTCACCCTCAACCGACACCTCACCTGGACCCCTCATCTCCAGACCATCCAGCAGAAAGCCCATTCCTGCCTCCGCCTTCTGAAACTCCTGTCTGGCCAGACATGGGGATTGCTTCCTTCTACCATCCTCCACACCTACAAATCCCTCATCCGTCCTATCCTCTGTTATGCCAGCGTTGCCTGGATCTCCACCCCCACCCGCTTTTACAAGGCCCTCCATATCCTTGAACGCCATGCGCTCCACCTTGCCTTCCATATCCACCTTCCTTCCCCCACACAGGTCCTGTATGAACTGATCCCCTTCCCCCACCTCCTCCTCCCCCTCTCTTCCCCTCCCTCCCTTCCTCCGGTCTCCTTCATCTCCTTGCACCTGGCAGATCCTCAGGTTTGATCATCGTCAGTGTGCCACGTCAGTGTTGTGTTTAATGCTGTTTCTCCTGTGCGTCAAGAGGTGTGATTTTAATTGTGTACTGCCTTGAGGTTCGCTGTCAGTGTTTGTTATGTGCTATGCCATCCGTCGATACATTTTATGCTCCAGTCATACTGTGCCTTGTGTTCTTTTAATTGTCGCAGTGTGTGGCTTTTTGTGCGCGCTACTTTTAAACAGTTTTTTATCTCCATTTTACAGTCGCCCCTTTTTTTGTCTATTGCCTTCCATGATGCTCCCCCTTTTTTATATCTATGTTCACCATATTGTCTGCTTTGTATATTTTTCACTGTCTTCTATTGTTTGTTCTATGTCTTTCGGCTGAAGAGCAGCGCATATGCTGCTGCCAGCCCGCCCCGATGGGGAATTGAAATACAATAAAGAAAAAAAAAATCCTGCAACACGCTGAGACCTGCTGAGTTGCGTATCGAAGTTTACGGTGAACATTTTCAGTACCTCATGTTAACTACTGACCTCCTGAAGGTCCCGTACGTTGTTTTTCGTTACAATAACAGTTTACTACGCTGTATTCTGTATTTTCAGTTAATGAGTGTATGTTGTTCATAAGACATGGAGCCTCTTTTATTTAGACCACCCTACATTGAAAGATGTTGTCAAATGAAGTAAACATAAACCTCTTCAGTTACATAATACGAGGGTGAGTCAAATGAAAACCTTAAATTTGTAATAACAAATCGAAATTTCGCGTCATTATCCTGTAAGTTGGTAAGCGTGCTACAAACAGCGTGCGGAATGGCCTGTAGGTGGCAGCATAGTGCAGAGGCACACATACCGTCGCAGTATCAGTATAAAGATGGCCGCCTCACGCGCGATTCGCACCAGGGAAGAACAGCATTCTGTTATTCGGTTTTTGTGTAGTGAAGGTGTGAAACCTATTGAAATTCATCAACGAATGAAGGTTCATAGCGGTGATGCATGTTTGTCATAACAGCAAGTTTACGAATGGAGTAGGAAGTTCGCAAATGGTGTGACTTCAGCAGAAGATGCTCCTCGTCCAGGTCAGGCACAGTGAGTTGTCACTCCACAGAACATTGCAGCAGTTGAAGCCATAGTGAAGGAAAACCGCCGAGTGACACTGATCGACATTGCAGCATGTATACAGATTAGTCATGGGTCAGCACACCACATTATGCATGTTGTGCTCCAGTTTCACACAGTCTCCTGAAGATGGGTGCCACGGCAGCTGACTCCTGAAATGAGAGAACGACTTGTTGATGCTTGTGAAGAACTACTTCGGCGCTTTGAATGAGAAGGTGATGGCTTCCTTGCAAGAATCATTACTGGGGACGAAACCTGGGTTCACTTCCACCAACCGGAAACAAAGAGAGCGAGCAAGGAATGGCGCCATTCCTCATCACCAAAACCAAAGAAGTTTCGAACAGAGCCATCGGAAGGGAAGGTTATGCTGACTCTCTTTTGGGACGAAAAAGGCGTCGTTTTGGAGCATTACATGCCTAGAGGGACCACTGTCACCGGTGCATCATACACAGATCTCCTAAAAAATCATCTGCGGCCTGCAATCAAATCAAGGCAACGTGGATAGCCCCACACTGCCCATACAACAGTTGCAACAATCACAGACATACGTTCTGAGTGTCTTCCTCATCCACCATACTCACCAGACCTTGCCCCAAGTGATTTCCATACGTTTGGACCACTAAAAGACGCAATGGGAGGAAAGAAGTTCCGTTCTGATGAAGAGGTACGGCACGTGGTGCATGAATGGTTGTGCTGACTATCAAAAGAATTTTTTTCTAAAGGAATTTATGCACTTTGTAAGCGCTGGAGCACTTGCATTGAGTGCGGGGGAGATTATGTTGAAACTTGATACAGCTTTGTACCACTTCTGCACAATAAATAATATTTAAAATAATATTTAAGGTTTTCATTTGACTCACCCTCGTACATGGAGCCCATAATAATAAGTGAAATTTGCAGGAGTTATTATTTTCACTTTCATGTTCATGTAATAGATAATTATTAGTCTACATTTACATCTACATACATACAGTTCCGCAAGCCACCATACCGCACGTGACGGAGGGTATGCTGTACCACTACTAGCCACTACTTTTCTCGTTCCACTCGCAAATAGAGGGAGGGAAATCGACTGTCTACATGTTCCCGTATGAGCCCTAATTCCTCTTCCCTTCGTGGTTCTTACGCGAAATGTACGGTGGAGGCAGTAGAATCGTTCTGCAGTCACCTTCACATACCGGTTCCTTAACTTTTCTCGATAGTGTTCGTAGAAAAGAACTTTGCCTGCTCTCCAGTGATTCACATTTGAGTTCCCGAAGCTTCTCCATAACACTTGCATATCAGTCGAATCTACCGATAACAAATCAAGCTCCCCGCCTCTGAATTGATTCGATGTATTCCTTCAAGCCGACCTGATACGGATCCCAAACACTTGATCAGGATTCAAGAATGGGTCGCACTAGTACACAAAGTGCGATCTTCTTTACAGATGAACCACACCTTCCTAACATTCTTCGAATAACCCGATGTCGACGATTAGCTTATTACATGCTCATTCCGTTTCATATCGCTTTGCAACATTACGCCTAGATATTTAAACGACGTGACTGTCAAGCAGGACACTTGTAATGCTGTATCCCAAAATAAAAGGTTTGCTTTCCCAACTCATCCGCATTAACTTACATTTTTCTACATTTTGAGCTAGGTGCCATTCATGGCACCAACTATAAATTTCGTCTAAAACATCTTGTATGCTCCTACGGTCACTCAATGACGACACCTTCCCGTTCACTACAGCATCATTAGCAGACGCCCGCTGACTGCTGCTGATCCCGTCTGCCAGATCATTTATGTACTGATGAACACTCACTGTCGAGGACAACGTTCTGGGCTCTGCTGTTTGAAATGTCATCAGGGCACTCGCATTTCGGAGAACCTATTCCATATGCTCTTACCTTCGTTAACAGTCTGCAGTGAGGAACCATGCCAAGTGCTTTTCGAAAACTAGGAATATGGAATCTTCCTGTCGCCCTTCATCCACCATTCGCAGGATTTCATGTGAGGAAAGAGCAAGTTGAGTTTCGCGCGAGCGATGCTTTTTAAAACCATGCTGATTCGTGGGTGTAAGCCTCCCCGTCTCAAGGAAAGTTGTTATATCCGAACCGAAAATATGTTCCAGAATTTTGCAGTAAATCTATGTTAAGGATACTCGTCTGTAATTTTGACGAGACTTAGTGTTACTAGATACTGCGAAACAAATTATTGTCGTAAGCACAACAGTACAGTAGTCAGTAGAAGAAGAAATTACGTAATGCGGCAAGCAAATTTTTGAGAGAGATATATTTTAAAACTTAGAAACTAAGAATATAAATGAGTATGATGAAGTGAAGGACCTAGCTAACCCTTAGGTCCAAGACGACATTCCAGATCACTGAATCATTTAGCCAAGGCTAGTTCTGCATAATACTGTAGCATAAGCCAAATCGCAAGAAATGAAATTGTAGATTTCAGTATTTTCAAAGTTGTACATAATTTCGTACAGTGAAAGGAAATGAAATGTCGTGTGGCTAGGGCCTCCCGTCGGGTAGACCTTTCGCCTAGTGCAAGTCTTTTGAGTTGACGCCACTTCGGCGACTTGCGTGTCGATGAGGATGAGATGATGATGATTTTGAGAACACAGCACCCAGTCCCCGAGGGGAGAAAATCTCCGACCAGCCGGGAATCGAACCCGGGCCCCTTGGCATCGCTGACCACTCAGCTATCGGGGCGGACATTTCTTACACTAAAAATATGTTTAAATTCCACAGAAGTAAAAACTGGAGAGAGTATTGTACGTTGGGAACATTTTTCAGACTTCCGCTTCTAGTCAATCTTGACATAGAAGTTTAATATATTTTACTGTTCCTTTTGTATGCGATAGCATTCACTGTATGTGTGCTGCATAATTTTTCTGAAATTAAGTAAATTACTCTCGAAAAGCAACGTTTTTCCAAATTCGAAAAAGTGTTCCAATGTACAACACCGTCATGTTCCTAAAAATAAATATTCTGTTGATATTTGAAGGTGCTGCAGTCGCAAAAATCTAATCAATAGTCAATAATGAATTCAGTAAGTTGTCTGTTACATTATTACTTTACGACCCACCAATAATCAGTATGCGAAGTCAAATTAAGTAGAAACACTGTTTCATCAAAAATCAGTTACAAGTTAAATACATTTTGAAATAGAAGCTATTTGAAAAGTACACAAATTTCAATTCTGAATATAGGTAAAGTTGTTAAGACATTAAAGAAACTCCGTTCATTTGCAAATATGACGTGTTCCATGATAGAAGACCTTCTTCTGTTTCACAGCGCAATAAGTACATAGTGGGGAAAGAGATTATCGCTGAAACAATCGGTTCTCAGCTATACTGAGTTTTTTTCATCTACAGTGTAACCTATTAAAACCACTCGAAATAATCTGTCTGTGAAATAACCGGTTTTAGAATTTTTTATTGCTATCATTTCCAGTTCAAATGGTTCAAATGGCTCTGAGCACTATGGGACTTAACATCTGTGGTCATCAGTCCCCTAGAACTTAGAACTACTTAAACCTAACTAACCTAAGGACATCATTTCCAGTAATAAACGAAATTTTCGAATGATGAATGAAAATTCTAATTAATCTGAAGGAGTAGGATCAAATGGTTCAAATGGTTATGAACACTATGGGGCTTAACATCTGAGGTCATCAGTCCCCTAGAACTTAGAACTACTTCAACCTAACTAACCTAAGGACATCACACACATCCATGCCCGAGACAGGATTCGAACCTGCGACCGTAGCGGTTAAGCGGTTCCAGACTGAAGCGCCTAGAACCGCATGGCCACACCGGCTGGCGAAGGAGTAGGAAACTTAAAGGATATGGGCTGGAGGCGGTGGCAGAAATCAGTCTTCATAGTATTAGGACTACCTGTGTTCTGCCCCAAGTACCGTTATCCAAGATGGCGGCAATGAAGTCAGCCAAGATGGCGGCGATGACGTCATCCAAGATGGCGGCGATAACGTCATCGCCGTCATCTTGGATAACGGTACTTTGGGGCAGAACACAGGTAGTCCTAATACTACCAATGTCTCCAGCAAAGCCGGCGAAGGTGTAGGAGGCGGACACGGCGACAGAGTGGTTGGTCACAAGTTAATGACTTCCCTGCATCGTTGCTTTTTGGTGGTTCCAATTTTTCAGCCTAAAACAACACCAATATTAGGGGTTCCGTTATTATGTCAAGTTCATAGCAAGTCAACAAAATTCTCCTTACATGATGTCGCAAGTTTGTTGTGCCTCTTCGTATTCTTAAAGTTTCAAGACTAATGGTGCACTGTTCTTCATTGCTATCAGACTTCATAAAATACTTCCAAACTAGGGATGATGCCAATCTTCTGCCGGCCGGTTCTAGGCGCTTCAGTCGGGAACCGCGTGACCGCAACGGTCGCAAGTTCGAATCCTGCCTCGGGCATGGATGTTTGTGATGTCCTTAGGTTAGTTAGGTTTAAGTAGCTCTAAGTTCTAGGGGACTGATGACCACAGCAGTTAAGTCCCATAGTGCTCAGAGCCATTTGAACATTTTGAACCATGCCAATCTTCTACATAACAGATTTCCGAGCACGACAATGGGGAGCTATCGAGTAGACCTGATGTACTGTTTAACAATCCATGCCACACAGCAACAGGTGCATTACAATCTCAGCAGCGTTGTACCGATTCGTACGTCGTATCTTAGTTACTCGTTTCTAACTCCCGATGTTATTAAAATATCAAAATTTCGAACGTTCTACACCATTTCACATTGTGCAACTGTTTTTCCAGGTCGACAAATCCTATGAACGTATCTTGATTTTTCTTCAATCTGGCTTCTATTATCAACCGTAACGTCAGAATTGCCTCTCTACTGCTTTTACCTTTCCTAAATCCAAACTGATCGTCATCTAACACATCATCAACTTTCTTTTCATAAAAAATGTTACAACCAGGACCAAACACACATCGTAAAATTTCGGTTATTCGAAACTAAAATTCCGATATCTGTTTTAACCGGTCGGTTTTTCCCGTCCCTAGTGCACAGTCCGTCACGTATGGCTTAACCACCCACACATCACATAACTAGGTTTAAAGATACATAGAATTATACTACCCGTAAAGTTATGTAACTGAAGAACTAACAATACTTCCCAAATAGGTTTTATGTGTTATACAGCAATTAAATGTGTTGAACTCACAATATTTACAAATACTGCACAAAACACGACCTCATGACTCACACCAACAAAAACAGTAGAAAATGTCGGAAAGTGCTTATGGCGGTCTCTTCACATGATTCTGAAATCGGTCACTAGGCTGAAACACCAAGCAGGATACATCTCGTACACTAGCTTCAAGGTACAACACCCTCCCCTACAAACAGACTTTCGCATGACTCTGTTTACAGTTTCACATAATTTGTTTCTGCCAGTCATTAACTTCATACATTCTTTTAAACTTCTCCATGACACGTTTCAGAAAATAATTCAAATTGTAGAATGCAATTACTTTTAGCCTATGTCGTCTTAAATTTTAAAAAATGTGTTATCCATGAAAGCATCGTATACAAGACAAATTAAACGTCACTGGTTTTAGTTTTGGATCGAAACCACAATTTTTAGTGTCTCAGTGATTCAATAACCAATTTATAACAACAAGACAAATATTAACGAAATTTTCAGTGAATATTTTGAAGAAGAATTACTTGGTTCAGTGAAAATTTTGAAGGAGCTCAATGGATGTTTTAAAAGAGAGTGGAGGCTTAAAATCGACATACACTCCTGGAAATGGAAAAAAGAACACATTGACACCGGTGTGTCAGACCCACCATACTTGCTCCGGACACTGCGAGAGGGCTGTACAAGCAATGATCACACGCACGGCACAGCGGACACACCAGGAACCGCGGTGTTGGCCGTCGAATGGCGCTAGCTGCGCAGCATTTGTGCACCGCCGCCGTCAGTGTCAGCCAGTTTGCCGTGGCATACGGAGCTCCATCGCAGTCTTTAACATTGGTAGCATGCCGCGACAGCGTGGACGGGAACCGTATGCGCAGTTGACGGACTTTGAGCGAGGGCGTATAGTGGGCATGCGGTGGGCCGGGTGGACGTACCGCCGAATTGCTCAACACGTGGGGCGTGAGTTCTCCACAGTACATCGATGTTGTCGCCAGTGGTCGGCGGAAGGTGCACGTGCCCGTCGACCTGGGACCGGACCGCAGCGACGCACGGATGCACGCCAAGACCGTAGGATCCTACGCAGTGCCGTAGAGGACCGCACCGCCACTTCCCAGCAAATTAGGGACACTGTTGCTCCTGGGGTATCGGCGAGGACCATTCGCAACCGTCTCCATGAAGCTGGGCTACGGTCCCGCACACCGTTAGGCCGTCTTCCGCTCACGCCCCAACATCGTGCAGCCCGCCTCCAGTGGTGTCGCGACAGGCGTGAATGGAGGGACGAATGGAGACGTGTCGTCTTCAGCGATGAGAGTCGCTTCTGCCTTGGTGCCAATGATGGTCGTATGCGTGTTTGGCGCCGTGCAGGTGAGCGCCACAATCAGGACTGCATACGACCGAGGCACACAGGGCCAACACCCGGCATCATGGTGTAGGGAGCGATCTCCTACACTGGCCGTACACCACTGGTGATCGTCGAGGGGAACCTGAATAGTGCACGGTACATCCAAACCGTCATCGAACCCATCGTTCTACCATTCCTAGACCGGCAAGGGAACTTGCTGTTCCAACAGGACAATGCACGTCCGCATGTATCCCGTGCCACCCAACGTGCTCTAGAAGGTGTAAGTCAACTACCCTGGCCAGCAAGATCTCCGGATCTGCCCCCCCCCCCCCCATTGAGCATGTTTGGGACTGGATGAAGCGTCGTCTCACGCGGTCTGCACGTCCAGCACGAACGCTGGTCCAACTGAGGCGCCAGGTGGAAATGGCATGGCAAGCCGTTCCACAGGACTACATCCAGCATCTCTACGATCGTCTCCATGGGAGAATAGCAGCCTGCATTGCTGCGAAAGGTGGATATACACTGTACTAGTGCCGACATTGTGCATGCTCTGTTGCCTGTGTCTATGTGCCTGTGGTTCTGCTAGTGTGATCATGTGATGTATCTGACCCCAGGAATGTGTCAATAAAGTTTCCCCTTCCTGGGACAATGAATTCACGGTGTTCTTATTTCAATTTTCAGGAGTGTATTAACGAAATCAAATTTGCCTCTTTTCTGCCGTGCGGGATTAGCCGAGCGGTCTTGGGCGCTGCAGTCATGGACTGTGCGGCTGGTCCCGGCGGTGGTTCGAGTCCTCCCTCGGGCATGGGTGTGTGTATTTGTCCTTAGAATAATTTAGGTTAAGTAGTGTGTAAGGTTAGGGACTGATGGCCTTAGCAGTTAAGTCCCATAAGATTTCACACACATTTGAACATTTGAGCAACTTCTTTTCTTCCGAATGCTATATACACTCCTGGAAATTGAAATAAGAACACCGTGAATTTATTGTCCCAGGAAGGGGAAACTTTATTGACACATTCTTGGGGTCACATACATCACATGATCACACTGACAGAACCACAGGCACATAGACACAGGCAACAGAGCATGCACAATGTCGGCACTAGTACAGTGTATATCCACCTTTCGCAGCAATGCAGGCTGCTATTCTCCCATGGAGACGATCGTAGAGATGCTGGATGTAGTCCTGTGGAACGGCTTGCCATGCCATTTCCACCTGGCGCCTCAGTTGGACCAGCGTTCGTGCTGGACGTGCAGACCGCGTGAGACGACGCTTCATCCAGTCCCAAACATGCTCAATGGGGGACAGATCCGGAGATCTTGCTGGCCAGGGTAGTTGACTTACACCTTCTAGAGCACGTTGGGTGGCACGGGATACATGCGGACGTGCATTGTCCTGTTGGAACAGCAAGTTCCCTTGCCGGTCTAGGAATGGTAGAACGATGGGTTCGATGACGGTTTGGATGTACCGTGCACTATTCAGTGTCCCCTCGACGATCACCAGTGGTGTACGGCCAGTGTAGGAGATCGCTCCCTACACCATGATGCCGGGTGTTGGCCCTGTGTGCCTCGGTCGTATGCAGTCCTGATTGTGGCGCTCACCTGCACGGCGCCAAACACGCATACGACCATCATTGGCACCAAGGCAGAAGCGACTCTCATCGCTGAAGACGACACGTCTCCATTCGTCCCTCCATTCACGCCTGTCGCGACACCACTGGAGGCGGGCTGTACGATGTTGGGGCGTGAGCGGAAGACGGCCTAACGGTGTGCGGGACCGTAGCCCAGCTTCATGGAGACGGTTGCGAATGGTCCTCGCCGATACCCCAGGAGCAACAGTGTCCCTAATTTGCTGGGAAGTGGCGATGCGGTCCCCTACGGCACTGCGTAGCATCCTACGGTCTTGGTGTGCATCCGTGCGTCGCTGCGGTCCGGTCCCAGGTCGACGGGCACGTGCACCTTCCGCCGACCACTGGCGACAACATCGATGTACTGTGGAGACCTCACGCCCCACGTGTTGAGCAATTCGGCGGTACGTCCACCCGGCCTCCCGCATGCCCACTATACGCCCTCGCTCAGTCCGTCAACTGCACATACGGTTCACGTTCACGCTGTCGCGGCATGCTACCAGTGTTAAAGACTGCGATGGAGCTCCGTATGCCACGGCAAACTGGCTGACATTGACGGCGGCGGTGCACAAATGCTGCGCAGCTAGCGCCATTCGACGGCCAACACCGCGGTTCCTGGTGTGTCCGCTGTGCCGTGCGTGTGATAATTGCTTGTACAGCCCTCTCGCAGTGTCCGGAGCAAGTATGGTGGGTCTGACACACCGGTGTCAATGTGTTCTTTTTTCCATATCCAGGAGTGTATTAGCAATAAAAATGCACCGTGAAAACGTACAGTTATTTGAAGGCTGTATGTTCTATTAGTGTCAGCAATCAATAAGTATATTCAATTCCTATTTTGTTATATACAACATTACAAAAAAAGCGAATAAGAAGTGCACGTTTGCTAACGTAAACGGTGTAGTTTGGTTACAGTTTCTGTGGTCCAGGAAGTCAGAAGAATACAAAAAAAAAATGGATGTTCAGCAAACGAAAATGCAGATGTTAGAGGATGATTGCTAAGCAAGTTGATGAACTTGTTTCTAAGTAATGATCTGTTCACATACTGTAACAAGTTGAGCGCTAGGCTACGAGACAGAGAGATGAGGCAGAAAAATCTCGAATCTTCGTAGTACTAAGCTACAGAGCATTAGTTTCCTTGATCGGAATTTCCTGTCACACGATCACACTAATACGGCTCTGTTGCAGCGTCTTCTCTTCAGTACAAAATACGCAAATACCGGCAATTTAGCACCAGGTGGTCAGACTTGTTACGAGAGCAGCATCAGATGCTGAACAAAAGGTATACAAGGAAATTAACAGATCAAAAAGAGACTAAAACATTATTTAGGAATATAGGAACTACCTATTAGAGCTTAAACTGCAATTAAATAGCGCCGTGGAATGTTGTAATGTCTATGAACGAGCAGGCTGTAGGGGCACAAGCAGTAGAGATTACACTGTTGCAAGACAGATGGCGCATGCGGCAGCTCTTCCATGGATAATACTGTAGGGTCCAAAAGACACTGGTAGCCACTGATATCAGTGACAGTTTCATGACGAACAATGTCTCTCGCTTGTGAACGCTGTTATGTAGGATACTGCCAGAAAGAAATTAATAATGACATTATTCTGATTACAGGTTGAAATGTGCGCTAAATTGAAATAAAAATATGTGTATAATTTCATACACACTCTGATACGTGGCAATGAACATTGTACTTCATGTCCCATACAATCAGATAATAACATACGGAAAAAGAAAACATATTTATTTAGAGTGAAACACGAAAAACAGTTCTACGTATTATTGCTCTGTATCAGCGAACTAAAACTAAAAGTTTCTATCTAGCACTGCTAATATGCCTGTGCAGCAAAAATAGCTACCTCTTGTTGATCTGTAATTCTTCCACGTTTATCCGCTGTAGACTGTCGAGCTAGCTCAAACGTATGTGTAACCATTAGGAAGTCGTAGAACTGAGTGCTTCATTGCTAAATCGAAGATTTTTAGGTACTGCATCTAACTTTTTTGATATTTGAATGGTTTAAATGGCTTATCGAGCAAATAAATGTGATATAAACATTCCTAGCTATGATTTTGCCGTACCCTTTTTCAGCAACACCATCTTCTGGACCGATTTTCAGCGTCGCCACCTTCTGTAGCATTTTTTCTTCTTCTTCTTCACCTTTAAGTCTTTCATGACAGTTATTCACCCCATTTCCGAGAACCACTGCTAAATGTTTGAAGTTTTGCTTTGAATGAGTTTTTCATTGAATAATTGTATATAAAAGTTCGCGCAGCATTTTGGTACTTGCGAAATACCAACGGACACACATATCTTTAACTTCTGTTTCATCTGCACACCACAAGGAAATGAAAAAAAATTGCTTCATATTGTTTTTTGGATCCCAGAGGTAACAAGAAAAAAATGTGTGTTCCTAGTGGCATGCAAACAAAATGTTGCATGGCAGGAAGCAGAAGAATACCACTAAAACCGGAACAAGGACATATACAGAGCACCATCTACGAGATTAGCCACTGATGGTGCCATTCACATAATAAAGGCGAAACGTGTATTTCACGAAAAATTCGTTTTATTCTTTTGTAATCATATGAATCCAAAGTGATAATTGTCAACATAATAAGAGACAGATATGTTGTAATGGACTTCATGTGGGCTGTTATGCGTAAAAGTTATGAATGTTTCCGCTATTGAACCGAAAATAAATATTTGTAGTCATGGTTAATGAGCTGTAAATATACACGACATTTTTCTGTCAGATTTGCGTTCTTCATTTACATTCTCTTTGGTAGAATATTTGAGGCGAAACAAGCCAACGCCGACTCAAAGGAAGGCCTCGGCACTTGTTAGTGACGTCATGTCAGCTAGGCACGGCGAACGCCAGGTCTGTTGCAGGCAGAAACGCCTGGGCGTGTTTATCACTATACATCTCTTATTTTTGGACAAAATGTTTGGTATTGTTTTGCATTCTGCAGTTTTATTTAGATGAAATATTTTCTGACTATCGTAAAGCTACAAATGAAGATCATAGTTCTGTATTACTGAATAATGTCGAAACAAACGTATATCAATATGATAAGATGCTTTGCCACATTGCAAGCTTCGGAAATTTTACATTCAAGTAACTATATTTACTTGATCCATTTTGTTATCGAAACTTACCCCAACCCCCTTACAATTAACTCGTTTCTTTTATTTATTTATTTATTTTAGTTTGACATCGTCACTGGAAATGTGAACTAATTTACATGTGTAAATGTCCAACTGATGCCAGTCATCAAATTACAGTCGTTTTCAAAGAAAGGAATTCTAAACGGGAAACAAAACAGCTTCATACATCGAAAATACTGCTGAGCTTAAACTTTTTTAAACATGCCCATTAGAAAAGATAAATACTCCCCTCTTGCAACTGAAAGGAGAAACTTTATAAGATAAAAAAAATTTTATTTGATAAAACAAGTATCTCTCTTTTGCCTCTTCTTCTGTCCCCCACCCCCTTCCCCAACGTGTACAATCGCAAGATATTTCATTAACATTCAGTGCTCCTCACCCCATAGTCAACCAAGATACCTAAAGAAGAGCACCAATATGTTCACAGTTTCTTGTAAAAGCAACCCATTACAAACGTAACTTCCTCAGATTTCCAAATAAGGTAAAGAAGCACGATTTCTGTTGCTGCTGGACCATGAAGTTGTTTTTGTATGTCAATGCTTAAAACAGGTGGAAATTTAAGTTCACCCTTTGTCAGAGAGGGAGAAACCACCATTATGAGTATGCCTGCAACAGACCTGGCGTTCGCCGTGCCTAGCTGACGTGACGTCACCAACAAGCGCCGAGGCCTTCCTTTGAGTCGGTGTTGAACAAGCGCTGTATCATTGTAAGAGGTACAGAGGTGAGCGAGTGTTCACTACTACCAGCGGTACGTCACCATAACGCGCCTGTGCTTAACATACACTGCTGGCCACCGTGAATGCAACACCCCGAAGGAAGCATCCGAATCAAGTGAAATTTACGCCATGGGTTTACAGCGATGAGATATGCAACTGATTAGAATTTCAGCGCAGACGCACATCACGCGCGCCTGTGGCGCCACCTCATAGCGCCATTTAAGGCTTGGCGATTTCGACGAGTGTACGTTCGGCACGTGTGTTTACCTTGTGGTTGTTTCACAAGACGATCAGTTATGCCTCGTAGACAACAGCGAACATCTTTTGATCAAGTATCCGAGTTCGACAGAGGAAGGATAGTGGCTTACCGAGATTGTGGATTATCATACAGAGAAATCGCTAGTCGTGTTGGACGAAACCAAACAACTGTAATGCGGATATGTGACCGTTGGATGCAGGAGGGTACGACGGACCGACGTGGTCGATCGCATTCACCTCGGTGCACCACTGCACGTGCTGATAGGCAAATTGTGCGCATGGCAGTGACGGATCGCTCAGTGACATCCCGAACCATAGCACAGCACATTGCGTCTGTAACGCATCATCCAGTGTCTGCGCGTACCATTCGACGCCGTTTACAGCAGAGTGGCCTGTCCGCAAGACGTCCATTGCTTCGTCTACCATTGACGCAGAACCACAGACGTCTACGTCGCCAATGGTGTGATGACAGACGGATGTGGACGGCAGAATGGAATGACGTGTCTTTACTGACGAGGCACGCTTCTGTCTGCGGTACCACGATGGTCGGATTCGAGTGTGGAGACACCGTGGAGAGGGGATGATGGACAGCTGCACTATGCACCGCCACACTGGTCTTGCACCGGGTATTATGGTATGGGGCGGTATTGGATATTACTCTCGCACGCCTCTAGTACGCATTGCAGGTACTTTAAATAGCCGGCGCTACATATCCGAGGTGCTGGAGCCAGTTGTCCTCCCTTACCTTCAGGGCTAGGCCACAGCCATATTTCAACAGGATAATGCGCGACCACACGTGGCACGCATTGTCCAAAGGTTCTTCGTCAGTAACCAGATTGAATTGCTTCCCTGGCCGGCTCGCTCTCCGGATCTTTCGCCGATAGAAAACATGTGGTCCATGGTTGCTCAACGAGTGACCCAGATTACATCCCCAGCTGCCACACCAGATGATCTTTGGCAACGTGTGGAAGCTGCTTGGGCTGCTGTACCCCAGGAACACATCCAACGTCTCTTTGACTCAATGCCGAGACGTGTGGCAGCGGTGATCTCCAACAATGGCGGCTACTCTGGTTACTGATTCTGGCAGGAACCACATGTCACAGACGTCTGTAAACGTAATCGTTTGATACTTGGTCAACATGTTATCTACAAAATAAATCTTGTTGTGCTACCTCTTGTCTTTCTTGGTGTTGCATTTACGGTGGCCAGCAGTGTATAAAGAACTGCATCATAATTTAAGAATGAAATTAAAGATTAAGTATATTAATGTTGACATTGCGAAGTCTCGAAATGATCAAATGAACATATTACGCAAAATGCAGGATCTTAAGAAAAAATTATTGGCCCTGAATAATACGACTAGAAAGCCAAAAGTTGCTGAGAATATGCAAATGTATGTCACAATTAAGAGTTACAACTCTCAACTTCATCAGAGCAATATTTTGGTTACAATCGGGGTTGTTGTTGTTGTGGTCTTCAGTCCTGAGACTAGTTTGATGCAGCTCTCCATGCTACTCTATCCTGTGCAAGCTTCTTCATCTCCCAGTACCTACTGCAACCTGCATCCTTCTGAATCTGCTTAGTGTATTGATCTCTTGGTCTCCCTCTACGATTTTTACCCTCCACGCTGCCCTCCAATGCTAAATTTGTGATCCCTTGATGCCTCAAAACGTGTCCTACCAACCGATCCCTTCTTCTAGTCAAGTTGTGCCACAAACTTCTTTTCTCCCCAATCCTATTCAATACCTCCTCATTAGTTACGTGATCTACCCACCTTATCTTCAGCATTCTTCTGTAGCACCACATTTCGAAAGATTCTATTCTCTTCTTGTCCAAACTGGTTATCGTCCATGTTTCACTTCCATACATGGCTACACTCCATACAAATACTTTCATAAACGACTTCCTCACACTTAAATCTATACTCGATGTTAACAAATTTCTCTTCTTCAGAAACGATTTCTTTGCCATTGGCAGTCTACATTTTATATCCTCTCTACATCGACCATCATCAGTTATTTTACTCCCTAAATAGCAAAACTCCTTTACTACTTTAAGTGTCTCATTTCCTAATCTAATCCCCTCAGCATCACCCGATTTAATTTGACTACATCCCATTATCCTTGTTTTGCTTTTGTTGATGTTCATCTTATATCCTCCTTTCAAGACACTGTCCATTCCGTTCAACTGCTCTTCCAAGTCCTTTGCTGTCTCTGACAGAATTACAATGTCATCGGCGAATCTCAAAGTTTTTACTTCTTCTCCATGAATTTTAATACCTACTCCGAATTTTTCTTTTGTTTCCTTTACTGCTTGCTCAATATACAGATTGAATAACATCGGGGAGAGGCTACAACCCTGTCTCACTCCTTTCCCAACCACTGCTTCCCTTTCATGCCCCTCGACTCTTATAACTGCCATCTGGTTTCTGTACAAATTGTAAATAGCCTTTCGCTCCCTGTATTTGACCCCTGCCACCTTCAGAATTTGAAAGAGGGTATTCCAGTTAACGTTGGGGTTATTACGAAAAATTAGAATTAGAAAGCTGAAAATCCTAGTGTAGTCTCAGTTTCATGTAAAAATATAAAATATTTGACACCAATAAGCTACCTCTATTAGATTTCAAGTTATTTACTAAAAACCAAATTTGGAATGATACGTCCTCGTTTATAGTGGACCAAGTATAATTTGTATTTGTAATAGAAAGTTCTAGTGACAGCACTTGATTACATTCCTGAAATAATACAGTTGTACCAAGTTTCAAGAGTGTATTGTAAATAAAAAGGGTTACAAGGAATCCTAAAAAGGCAATTCAGGGGTCACGTTCTACTGTCTGTTCCTTTCTAAAAATTCTAGACGATGAAGTTTAAATGCTGTCGGGCAAAAATGTTTTCAGATACCAAAGCAAACTAAACTCCATTTATATAAAAATTAAGAATATTGTAAATTGTTAAAAGACAGAACTTTAGTTAATATGTGTGCAGTAAATGAGCTACTTAGATACTGCTAGTTGTGCCTAGGGCATTTAATAGCAGATGTTCCATTTGGCGGTCCGCTGCTCCCCTGTGTAAATGCAGCCAGAGAGGCAGTGGTGGGGCACACTTCGCACCGAGATACCAAAATGTCCGCATCAGTCAAAACCCCGTGTTGTTGGGCCTCGGATGACGTCAGAACTGGACAGACTTGAATGCGTTTCCGGTAAAAGCAGTAAGTGAACACGCGAGGACTGTATACTGTCCTCGAACGCTTAGTTTTCACGGAAGTAACTGTTTTTGCACAGCCGTTAATCCTGACAAAACCGCGTGGCATGTGGTGAGATTATTTTCCACTCTTACGGCGACAAAATAACTTTTGGTGATTAGAAGTCAGGGCAAGAGATCATCTTACTTGGAAATTCCCGTAGAGGCCGCATCTGCACTGTTAACAGAGTTGTTTCCGATGTGAACTTTTACAGAATATATCAGTCAGTTTAAAACTAAAAACTTTTATTTGTAGCCACAATTCCTAATTGCCATGAGTAAGTGGCAGGTAGGAACACTTTCGTTCAGTGAGCAAAAAGTACAACGCGGAATTGCCGACTGGAAATTATGGTTAGTATGTTCTCCATCGCTTTCTGGCTGATCGCAAAAATAGTTTTAAGGCTCTTGTAGACGGCGAAGGTAGATGGAAAAGCATGCACAGATAATTTAAGGGTTTTTTATAGTGACATATCGACCAATTGATTATTACACGCCGCTACACACATTGGAAAGCACCCATTTATCTCCGAGCCGCTTTCTAGCTGAGTACTGATATTCTAACCGAAATCCTGAAGCTAACTGACACCTCCAAGAAACTTTTCTAACTTCTTATTCCGTTGAGGTTAGGCCTAAGTTTTAGCTTCTTCATTTGAAATACTCCCCTCCTCTTCTAATTTGTGCTCTATCACAGAAAAAGATGAAATATATTCGAGAATACTCTTATATTTTTAGTTATTTATTTCCACTGGAAAACTTACTGTTTATTCAAATGGTTCAAATGGCTCTGAGCACTATGGGACTCAACTGCTGAGGTCATTAGTCCCCTAGAACTTAGAACTAGTTAAACCTAACTAACCTAAGGACATCACAAACATCCATGCCCGAGGCAGGATTCGAACCTGCGACCGTAGCGGTCTTGCGGTTCCAGACTGCAGCGCCTTTAACCGCACGGCCACTTCGGCCAGCTTACTGTTTATTCATCAGTTTTTGATCCAAGAGAAGTATAAAAGGTACCACAATGATTTGACACTTGGCGCAACATGGTGAAAGAAACAAAAGTTGGTAATGCAAGACACATTTGTCACAGCGTCCTGAATAAGAAACCGAAATTTTAAAAACTGAAATAGGGTATGCTAGAGAAAATGGATGAAACGTTAGTAAAACAAAAATTGTACCGATTACAAACCAGAAACAACAGGGCATAAGTATACCCATCACTTATTTACGCGAATACATCTACAAAATTCTTTCTGACGCAGACTAGTTATGTATACTCTTTGACATAAAACTCGACCGGCGGCCGGCCGCTGCAGAGGCTAATTCCGCGCCGATCGCGACATGGGACAAATAAACTGACCAGCTCGCTAATTCTCTAAGTGCAGCTATCTGCACAATCTGGCAACACTGTAGACTGCGGCACTTCCTGGAGGAAGGCTTGTCCCATGTCAGAGAAAACGTATACTGTTTATGCCCGTACACTAGCGGTAGCATGCGTTGTTCCTATCTACACTGTCTGTGGATCGAGACCAGCTGGCGCAGAAGATTTTTATAGCCTCTTCTGTTGGAATGCTGAAGACGTGAAATTACTGGTAGCGCAGATTCAATCTATTTCACTTTCTGACACACCGATAACTAAATTTTATCCAGTAACCATTTTGCAGCAGATTTCTCACAGACTGTCGTCCTCGGGACTCCGTATGCGGCAAAGCTCCGGGATCCACTTGCTGGCTACCGGCAGCGGCCGTGGCGACAGAGGCTGCGCTGCACTCCCCCGTTCTTGATCGAAAGCGCCTGCTACCGCTCATCGCTTTTCATAATTTAAAACGCTTTATTATTATTAAATGTTGCTCCACAGAAAATTTCTACGATTTCCATTCGCGCTAGAAAGCAATTACATTACTCGGCAAGAGCTGAGTATGGCCCGAAATTAATTTTGTAGACTGGGACGAAATTAAACCGCCTCACTACTTTCGATGAATTTCTAAATGTTTCATACCTCGTTTCTTTTTCTTTTAAAGTCATTTATTTGTGCAACGTCTGGCCAATATTCGTATGTTTTCGTCAAGGCAGAGTGAGCGTCTGTGGTGTAAAGTGTATTACAGTTTTTGTTTCACTCCTTATGGTAAGTCTATGCGATTGACTGTGTGAATACCTTGCAATGCATGCTCTGTAGCAGTGCAGGAACACTGCACATTTGGAGTTCCATGTATGGATTCATGAAATATTTAACGTTGATCGGAGGTGATAGTTAAGGTCATCAGATTTAAACTAGAAAAAGTTATCGTTTTTGAGGTTTCAGAGCTCGTAAGAGAGCTGAGAATTGGCAGCGTCGTAGCAAGTATTTGTCAACACTGGGATAGTGCATTTACTTCCGGGTGTAGCCCGGCATTACTTCACTAAATTCACTGGGCATCCATTTTCACATCGAAGACACATACGATATAATCCATTGTAACATGAGACACTTACAAATTGTATTTAATTTCTGGACTTCAAGAGAGGCGTTCGTCATACAAGTAACACCTGTTTGTGTGTTTAATGTAGCGCTTTTGAGGCTCAGGCAATATCGCAATGACTATAGTCCGCCTGTTGCCGCCGGAGTGTCGTTAGCTCAGTGGTTCCATTATCCGTTGCGATGATTGTGCTACATGAGATGGCATTTCCAATTTCGTTTGAAAGCCACTGAATGCAACCTTTTATTTTCCATTTTAATTAATGAAGTTGCAAACTGCAAGTAAAAATTCCTTATACGAAATCTAAAGAATGCCTTTACAAATAAATCTTCGTGCAATTTCGAGTTAGTAAATTACGGTAATATCACGGATGTCTGCTTTGCAAATGCGAAGGTGCTTCACTGCAAACTAGATTCTGAAAAGATTCAAACCGACTGTCAACGATACGAATTTGAGCTTTGTTCGACATATAGGTCTAACATGTCAGGAGGTTGTTTATGAAGTGAACATATTGATTAATATAGTTCCTTTCCTCTAAATTTTTGCAATAGCATTTAACTGTAGGGGTTTTCTGACACCGGCGTTAGCAATTCCTTTCCGTTCTCTGAAACCTCAAAAACGATAATTTTTTCTGGTTTAAATCTGATGACCTTAACTATCACCTCCGATCAACGTTAAATATTTCATGAATCCATACATGGAACTCCAAATGTGCAGTGTTCCTGCACTGCTACAGAGCATGCATTGCAAGGTATTCACACAGTCTATCGCATAGACTTACCATAAGGAGTGAAACAAAAACTGTAATACACTTTACACCACAGACGCTCACTCTGCCTTGACGGAAACATCCGAATATTGGCCAGAAGTTGCACAAATAAATGACTTTAAAAGAAAAAGAAACGAGGTATGAAACATTGATAAATTCATCGAAAGTAGTGAGGTGGTTTAATTTCGTCCCAGTCTATAAAATTAATTTCGGGCCATACGCAGCTCTTGCCGATTAATGTAATTGCTTTCTAGCGCGAATGGAAATCGTAGAAATTTTCTGTGGAGCAACATTTAATAATAATAAAGCGTTTTAAATTATGAAAAGCGATGAGCGGTAGCAGGCGCTTTCGATCAAGAACGGGGGAGTGCAGCGCAGCCTCTGTCGCCACGGCCGCTGCCGGTAGCCAGCAAGTGGATCCCGGAGCTTTGCCGGATACAGAGTCCCGAGGACGACAGCCTGCGAGAAATCTGCCGCAAAATGGTTACTGGATAAAATTTAGTTATCGGTGTGTCAGAAAGTGAAATAGATTGAATCTGCGCTACCAGTAATTTCACGTCTTCAGCATCCCAACAGAAGAGGCTATAAAAATCTTCTGCGCCAGCTGGTCTCGATCCACAGACACTGTAGATAGGAACAACGCATGCTACCGCTAGGGCACGGGCATAAACAGTATACGTTTTCTCTGACATGGGACAAGCCTTCCTCCAGGAAGTGCCGCAGTCTACAGTGTTGCCAGATTGTGCAGATAGCTGCACTTAGAGAATTAGCGAGCTGGTCAGTTTATTTGTCCCATGTCGCGATCGGCGCGGACTTAGCCTCTGCAGCGGCCTACCGCCGGTCGAGTTTTATGTCAAAGAGTGTACGTCAATTCAAATAAGGTCCACGCACTACTGTCTGCAGGATGTCCACTCTTAGATTGTGGTTCCACACGTCACACACAGTGGCAAGTACAGTGAGAGTGACTTGTGATGTTCTTCTGCATCTTTAATTTTTCTTTTTTGTCTATATTAAAGACGCCGAAATGAAAAATCAGCACTGGAAGCAGGTATACGTTATTTAACAGGTAAGAAGTAACTATTCATGACAATTGATATGTTGCAGCACAGCAACAAAATCGTGTTCAGCAGCATGCAAAAAATACGAAGGACGCCAAAAACTGCAACGTGTCACCAGTACGCAGAGAAGGCGGTTTATTACTGAGTCATCGGGCTCTTCCAGTTCAAAAAGTAGAAATGGATTTTTATGACACAGCGGAGGCATTTTAAGATCAGCACCCATTATCAAATTGTATCTGGAGATTTATATCGAGAAATCTGTTTCCAATGAGAGCACCTTAACAAAATTGTATCTGTAATATCAGTACGATAAATAGCCACCGATCAGACAATTATTACCGGATGATCCAGTGTGTTTCAATCTGGATGAAATCACTGAGGCAGAACAGATATGTCTTGAATATTTTAGTAAGTCCCCCGAAAGGAGAACAAGTGACACTCATGCACTTATTAACTTTTTGAGAAAACAGGGATGAGAAGTTTCACAATGCTTGGTTTGTGTAATGACCTAATTGGGTAAAATATGATAGAGGGTTGCTAGCGCTTACAGTTTGAGCTTCTCACACGTTACTTTCATTTCTGTGTTCTGTATTTCGAAACACGTAATCTGCCCTGTGCAAGTTACGAAGGGCCCTCATTGGGCGAAACATGTGGAAATCGCAAGGTGAGAGGTCCGGGCTGTAAGAAACAGAGTCCAATGAAGTTCTGGTGGCCTTCTCTCGGATGCGCAGACGTGTGTGAGACTTTGTGTGATCAGAAGAAGGAGAAGCTCGTTTGCATTTTTGTGGTGACGAACAAGCTGATGTCGTTTCTTCAGTTTCCTCAGGGTAGCACAATAGACTTCAGAGTTGATCGTTGCACCATGAGGGAAGACAGCAAGCAGAATGACGCCTTCAGAGTCCCAGAAGACCGTCGCCATCACTTTACCAGCTGATGGTGCAGCTTTGAACTTTTTCTTCAGAGTAAATTGAAAGAGGACAAATTAATATCTCACCTGTTTTTCATAAAGATTTTGTTACAACGTTACGCAACTTATGCGAGACTCCAGAAAGTTAACGACCTGAGCAGGAGCCTATTAGGGAGCTAAAAGTATGAGGTATTTTTATGGGGCCGGCATGGAATGATCATATAAAACACTCGTTCGACCTATACTTGAGTATTGCTCATCAGTGTGGGATCCGTACCAGATCGGTCTGACGGAGGAGATAGAGAAGATCCAAAGAAGAGCGGCGCGTTTCGTCACAGGGTTATTTGGTAACCGTGATAGCGTTACGGAGATGTTTAATAAACTCAAGTGGCAGACTCTGCAAGAGAGGCGCTCTGCATCGCGGTGTAGCTTGCTCGCTAGGTTTCGAGAGGGTGCGTTTCTGGATGAGGTATCGAATATATTGCTTCCCCCTACTTATACCTCCCGAGGAGATCACGAATGTAAAATTAGAGAGATTAGAGCGCGCACGGAGGCTTTCAGACAGTCGTTCTTCCCGCGAACCATACGCGACTGGAACAGGAAAGGGAGGTAATGACAGTGGCACGTAAAGTGCCCTCCGCCACACACTGTTGGGTGGCTTGCGGAGTATCAATGTAGATGTAGATGTAGATGTAGAAGTGTTTGTGAATGAGAGTGTCCGCACGTTCAGACGTTGCAGGCGTCACAGATATGTGCGGCCGGCCAGCACGCGGGTTATCGGACAAGTTTGTGCTACCTTGTTGCGATGAGTACAGACGCCTCGCCCAATCACTCACAATGCCTTTGTTCACTGCCCGGTCTACGTAGTCATTCTGCAAGTGCCTATGAATATCTGCGATGCTCTGGTTTTCCGAAAAAAAAAAGAAAATCAATGACAGCTCTCTGTTTGGAACACACCTCCTTCACAGACGCCATTTTGATGGCTAAGCATAACGCCGCCACCTGTCGGAACTTCATGAAACCTTTTCAATCGAGATTGGCCGAGAGAAAGAATGGGTTGCATTAATTGTTGAACGGCCTTCGTATTCATCGAGTCCGCATTAATTAAAAGACGAGTTCTCCCAAGTGAATGAATTGTATTTCTTATTAGGTAAATCTTGATAAATCTCCTGACAGAATACAAAAGCGCATACAAATGAACAAAAGATAGGGCTTCCTTTACCATCTCGCCCCATCATAACTACATGGGATTATTGGAGGATACGGTGTTTAACAGCAATAATTTTCGAGCTATACACAGGTAATTACATGCTCTGCTGCGTTTTTCAGCTATAAGGAAAGCTAAAGAACTATCAGGTAAAACGGGACTGTAAGATGAAATTTCCATCGTGTACGGACATTCGCCCCTGAGAACAGCCATGAGGAAACTGGAAAAGGGGCGAATTAGGAACGAAACACAGTGGAACATGTTGATATATGTGAAAGACTGTGAAAGATTACCACGAAGGAAGCTGAGCCAAATTCCCTGACGCGGAGGACGTGGAAACAAGCAAGAACACTGATCAGTATTTAAAAATAAAATGTGTCTCTTGATGCAGAACGTTGCTATTCCGTTTACAAATGGTGCTGTGGTCGCAGCTGGAGTGTCACAAAAATGTTTAATTATTTCAATGATTTTCTGAATTAGTGTCAAGTAGCTAGTGTATTGAGTGATACGTATAACTAAATTTTGAATGCTTAAGTTGATTCCACAACAAATTTTCGCATTTGGAATTGGACCCTTTTAGCGTCTTTTCCGCATAAAACATTGCACCGTTTCGTACCCTTTTCGCCACATTTTTAAACCCAAAAATCCTAGATTCAGTCATTGTCAATGAGCGCCAGACGACACCGTACATAGCTGGCGCTTGTGAAGGGTTGCAAGACTAGTACGTTTATGTCACAGTGGGCGGAAGGCAGAGTCGAAAATAACTTACACTAATAGAAGACCACATTTAGTGAATTTTTCTAGATTTCCGTTTCAAATTAAGTATCTTCTAAATTTCGACGCCATGATCGTCTGCTTATTGGCATGTAAGGCTGAGCCGGCTCTGGCCTCTGCCCACAAAGCAGTGGCCGTCAGTATTCTCTCACTGTAATGCATGGCCGCTTTATGAACTGTTTTGCAACTTGCCCGTGAAACATTACGATACGATAAATGAAATACGGGATCCTCAGATCATAATGTGGAAACGTGGAGTGGCCTTAACCGGCGAGATAAGATATGCGTTCTTGCGGAGTCATACTGGAGGCTGACAGAGTGCGGGTGTTGACAATAATCTGGCAGTGATAACGATTTCCTGTAGACGATCGTATCAGTATGATTGAGAGTTTGTCGTTCAATGTCATCCTGTAATACAACCAACGCACGTGGTGCTGTTCGAGAGTCCGTAGGCAGTAGATTTGTAATGCTTTTTTTGTGAGGAGTAGAAGCCAAATGCTAAGTGGAACGACTGCCTCAGCGACTGACAGGTAAGTGCGTCTGGCCGCATCGCTCCGGCCAGTGTGGCCGAGCGGTTCTAGGCGCTTCAGTCTGGAACCGCGCGACAGCTACGGTCGCAGGTTCGAATCCTGCCTCGGGCATGGATGTGTGTGATGTCCTTCGGTTTGTTAGCTTTAAGTAGTTTCAAGTTCTAGGGGACTGATGACCTCAGATGTTAAGTCCCATAGTGCTCAGAGCCATTTGAACCATTTGACCGCTTCGCGAATCACCCGCGTTCAGCTTGTAAGCCTCCTACCTCCTTTTTTTCTATGCGAACTAAGTACACGAGAGCATGTGATTTCAGTAAAATACTAAAATCCCGGACGTGTGCCCCTTTTATCCAAAATTTTTGTCCCAAGAAGTAATCTATAACGATGTCTGATCACGGTTACATAAACATATTCAAGAGTAGCGGATGTTACATTGCACAAGCAACGTTTAGAAATGGAGGCCTGGATGCGCCCATAGCAATGGCTTTTTTTTTCCAGAAATTGCTGTCTTAGATGGCAATCTTCTACAGATGAAGATATTTCGGACTGAGTTCCAATGAGAGTGGTGCTGAAAGCGCACAAATAAAGACCAAATGAAACAGTGAGAAATATAGATGACATCTTATCACACCATTAAAGAAAAAAAAAAAGAACCAAGAACACAAAAACTGGCGAGGTTACATTGTGCCAGCAAGAGAAACATGTCTTCGCTGTAGTGTTTTACAAAATAAAGTGCTGACCGAACGTCGGAACTTGGTCAACACTATTAATATCCCTAACTTATCTTTTCTGCAGAATCCTCGAACATATTCTCAGTTCGAGTATAATAAACTTTCTCGAGACAGAAGCTTATGTCCATGAACCAGCATGGTTTTAGAAAGCATCGCCCATGTGAAACTCAGCGTGTCTTTTGCTCACACGATATACCGAAAACTATGGATAAAGGGCAACAGGCAGACGCCATATTTATAGATTTCCGGAAATCACTTGACACGGTGCCCCATTGCAGGCTGTTAACTTAGGTACGAGCATACGGAATACGTTCACAGATATGTGAGTGCCGCGAAGTCTTCTTAAATAATAGAACCCAGTATGTTGTTCTCGACGGCGAGTGTTCAAAAATGGTTCAAATGGCTCTGAGCACTATGGGACTTAACATCTGAGGTCATCAGTCCCCTAGAACTTAGAACTACTTAAACCTAACGAACCTAAGGACATCACACACATCAATGGCTGAGGCAGGATTCGAACCTGCTACCGTAGTAGTCGCTCGGTTCCAGACTGCAGCGCCTAGAACCGCTCGGCCACTCCGGCCCACACGGTGAGTGCCCATCGGAGACAAGGGTATCGTTAGGAGAGCCCCAGGGAAGTGTGACAGGACCGCTGTTGTCCTCTACAAACCTCGTAAATGATTTGGCGGACAGTGTGGGCAGCAATCCGCTGTCGTTTGCTGTAGATGCCATGGTATACGAGAAGGTGTCGAAGATCAGTGGCTGAAGAAAATTACAAGACGACTTAGACAAAATTTCCAGTTGGTGTGGTGAATGGTAGATGGCCTTAAGTGTGGAAAAACGTAAGTTAATGCGAATGAGTAGGAAGATGAAACCTGTAGTGTTTGGATACAGTACTATTAGTGTCCTGCTTGGCACAGTCAAGTCGTTTAAATATCTGGGCGTAACGCTGCAAAGCGATATGGGACGGAATGAGCATACGAGAACTGTGGCAGGGAAGGCGAATGTTCGACTTCGGTTTATTGGGAGAAATTTAGGAAAGAGTGGTTCACCTGTAAAGGACGCTGGTGTGACCTGGTTTTGAGTACTGTTCGAGTGTTTGGGATTCGTACCAGTTCAGAGGCGGGTTGCTAGATTTGTTATTGCTAGGTTCAAACAGCACGTAAGTGTTACGGGGATGCTTCAGGAACTCAAATGGGAACCCCTGGAAGGAAAACCAGCGTTCTCTTCGAGAAACTGTACTGGGAAAATTTGGGAAACCGGCATTTGAAGATGACTGTCGAGCCATTCTACTGACGCCAACATACATTGTGAGTAGGGACCACGAAGATGCGAGAAATTAGGGCATATAGACAGTCGTTTTTCCCTCACTCCATTTGCGAGTAGTAACGGTACAAGGTACCCTCCGCCACGAACTGTATGGTGGCTTGTGGAGTATCTACGTAGATGTAGATGAAGGAGCATAAGCCTTGCAGTGACTCTCCAAAATATCGTGCTACCTCCTTTAATATTTCCATAAATGGCACAAAAGTTTGCAATAACATTTACATCGTTGCATGATGTAACTGAAACCAAGATGCAACAATTGACAGAACTACTGCTGAATGAATGACGTTGTCCCCAAGGGTAAGCGAGGGGGAAATTGTACGAAAAGTACAATAAGCCCAAAAAAATGCTCTCGGATTCATGACGATATTGAATCTTTTGCAACTATGGTCAATCATTAGCATCCTCAGGAGTTGAAGAACTTACATGCTAGAATAGATACGAACAAATACATTAAACATTAATTTACTTATAATCGAATTCAAACATGGAAACATTAATCCGATGAAACTCAAATTGATATTTGCATGATACGTAATTCTCTGCTTAAGGGCCGGCCGCGGTGGTCGTGCGGTTTTAGGCGCTCCAGTCCGGAGCCGCGCTGCTGCTGCGGTCGCAGGTTCGAATCCTGCCTCGGGCATGGTTGTGTGTGATGTCCTTAGGTTAGTTAGGTTTAAGTAGTTCTAAGTTTAGGGGACTGATGACCTCAACCGTTAAGTCCCATAGTGCTTAGAGCCATTTGAACCATTTTTTTCTGCTTAAGGTCTTATGGAACCAAACTGCTGAGGTCATCCGTCCCTAAGCCTACACAGTACTTACTCTAACTTAAACTAACTTATGCTATGGACAATACACACACACCCATGCCCGAAGGAGGACTCGAACCTCCGACGGCGGGAGCCGCACAGACCGTGACAAGGCGCCTCTAGACCGCGTGGCAAGTCTCTCCTTACTAAAAGTCTAGACCTGCCAAAGGGCTTAGTCTCGCTTCACATTTCCCCCACCGCTGCCTGAGCGCAAGAAGGAATAAGAGGGGAAAACAGTGAACGTACCGCATTTAAATGGCGGTAGAGTCCTACTGCACACGACTTCGTTTTATATTTTACATTTCTCAACAACACAGACGACCAACAAAAAAAGTTTTCAGTATTAACTAATTATTTTTGGTGCGCTGAAGGCATAATATAATTTTTATCTGGTACAAACTGTCAGCATACAGATAGATACAGACAATTTCACAGAGTTTGGCTCTCAACTTGTCACGTAACCATGACTTATCTAGCCCGCCCGGCTAGCCGCGCGGTCTAATGCGCTGCCTCCCCAAGCAGGAAGACGTGAAGACGTGCCGGTGTACCGGCCAGTCTGTGGATGGTTTTTAAGGCGGTTTTCTATCTACCTCGGCGAATGCGGGCTGGTTCCCCTTATTCCGCCTCAGTCACTCAATGTCAGCGACTGCTGTGCAGACACTGCCTCCGCGTGCGCATAACCATAATTACTCTACCACGCAAACATTTGGGGCTACACTTTTCTAGTATGAGACGTTCCCGGATGCGGGGGGTCTACTGGGAGCCGAACCGCACAACAACACTGGGTTCGGTGTAGGGTGGCGGTGGGGTGGGTGGAGTGCTGTGGCCTGTCGTGGGCTTGTGAACCACTGAGGGCTACAGTGGGACGAAGCCTCTCCGTCGTTTCTAGGTCCCCAGTTCAATACACACACACAGTACACACACACACACACACACACACACACACACACACAGACACACATGCACACACACACGACTTATCTAGTTTCATAATCGAAGAAAGTTCATTCAGACAAATATGTCGATTGAAATATTGTAGCACATTTGCAACCTTGTTATGAAGACTTGGAAAATCTAATTGAGAAAAGCAATGTAGACGTTCTGTAAAGTTTTAACGTAAAAAGATTTTTAATTAAAACTGGAATTACATTGCAGATCAATCATTTACATTTGCACATGCACAGGGGCGCTTTCAACAGAAAAGGCAAATGACCGCGAAAACAGCTCTAAAACAGATGAAAGACTGACAGCGTCCTCAAAACCTTTATAATAACTATCGTTGTAATTCCAGCAAGACCATAATGAATTCTTCAAACTTCGCACTTTCTCTAACGCCAGTGAGCTTATGAACTGGATTGTCTTTGTCAGAATACATGCCTTCTACAAAATTCTTTCTGTTTGGTACTATAATGTCATTTCATAGCAAATAAACAGGACCCGTCGCTTACGTGAATTGAGAATTCTCTCTTCTCCTATTCCTATTCATTTTAAAGGATTGTGGCGATAGGCCTCTAGACTCTCTGTTTTTGTGCAAACAGCCACTGGGCCTGTGAACATCCTTCAGACCATGAACAAACAGCAAAGGGTAAACAGCGCTGACGCCACGATTCTGCTGAACTCAGACAGTTGTGCCAACCGCAAAACGCCGCTCCGCAGTGCTACATGAGCAAACGTTAAAACCTGCGAGGAGTAACATATCTGCGACGATGTGTATCGTTTTGCTCCGGTTGGGCGGAGCATCTTGCTGATCAGGGGTGGAGCTTAAGTGGGGTGGCCCAGGACCATGTGTCGGGATCTTCGCAGGCTTTAACCTCATGTTGCTAAACGAAATGTCGCGCTGTAGGGGGTACTTCCGAGAAATACCGAGGAAAGCCGAGTAACGGGTCGGGCCTTGACCCACAAGTGGCCCGCACACGCAGCACGTGTGAAGTTCGTCACGCCGTGACTGGCTCTGGTGTAGACCTTTGCAGCCACCCTCTGTGAAAGTAAAATGCCCAGGTCATATGTCTAAACAAAGAAGTTTTATGATAGTGTGAGGCACATGACATGATGAAACTGTATGTCTCTCATTAGATTTCATGCAGAATCTCGGTTATCAAATATTCCAGTTCAAGACATCATGTGGTAACATAAACTATGGGTCAGTTGCTTCTGTATCAACAACACAGCAACAAGTCGTTTGCCCCCCCCCCCCCCAGTACCCTCTCCCCCTTGATGACTGTCCCTTTCCTGACAACCTCAGTAAGGCCAATCACTTTGCCTCTCACCTATCCAATGTTTTTTCCATTCCAGATGATCCCCAATTCGATTATTCCCTCTTCCCTGACATCGCTGTCTGTACAAATAACTTTGTTCCTACCCTTGCTCCTAGCTGCCAGTACTTGGGCCACACACCACCATCTGAACTTAACACTCCCATCACTACGCAGCACATCAGCCTCACACTCCACACTAAGTGCAACACTGCTCCCAGCAACAACCACATTACCTTCGCCACCTCAAACACTACCCTCCATCCTTCCTTGCAGTCCTAGCCACCCTCTACAATGTCATCCTTGCCACCAGCTTCTACCCCGACCTGTGGATAGCCTCCTGTATCCTGATGTTCTCCAAACCCAACAAGCCTCCACCTTCTGCCTCTTCCTATCGCCCTATATGTCTCACTTCGATGTTCAGCAAGCTCTTGGAATCCATCCTTACCCAGCGCAACCATCACCACCTCCACTGAAACCACCTCTTCCCAAGCACCCAATGAGACTTTCGACCTTCCTTCTCCTCTCCTATCAACTATGTCCGTCTGATGGCCTCCTTCCTCTCCTGCCGCCCCTCCTACGTTACCATCCATTCCTGCACCGTCTACCCCTCTGCGGGTATGCCCCAGGACTCTGTCCTCTCCCCTCTCCTCTACCTCCTGTACATGGTATGGTAGATATGCCCCAAGCCCCCCCCCCTCTCCGGTCCACCTCCTGCAGTGTGCTGATGACACCGCCTTCCTTGCCCTTGCTCCTACCCTGCAAAAGTCCCAATGCCTTCTCCAAAATCACCTTGACCTTTTTGCCACTTGGTGGCTCCTCAAAATCAGTCCTTCCAAGACCCAGGCAATCATAGTGGGTCATACCACTCGCTCCTTCTGGCTCCTTGATTTTCCCCTTACCATCAGCACTCATCCTGTCCGCCTCTCCACTACCCTCACCTACTTTGGATTCATCATTGACTGTCACCTCTCCTGCATCCCTCATCTCCGTCCTATACAATCCAAAGCCCACAACCGCCTCCGTCTCCTTAAACTCCTCTCTAGCTGGACATGGGGATTGAACCCCTCTACCATCCTCCACACCTACAAATCCTTAATCTGTCCCATCCTCTGTTATGCCAGTCCTGCCTGGACATCCGCCCCCCCCCCCCCCTCAAATTCTATAAGTCCCTCAAGATCCTCGAGCGCCATGCACTCCGCCTTGCCTTCCATATATGCCTCCTGTCCCCAACACAGATCCTCTACGACCTGATTTCTTTCCCTCATCTGCTCCTTTTCCTCAAATGTCTGTCCTCTACTCTCCCAGCCACATGATCCCCTCATCCCCTAGTTGCTCCTCTCATCTCAAACCCCCACCCACTGCCGTACCTTCGTCATTGTCTCCCCCCTACCTTACACCTCTACACCCTTCATCTCCTGTCCTGGGGTGGCTTTCATCAACTCCCCCTCTCAGATGATGCCCTCTCTCCCTCCATTTATCCCTCCTATCAACTATGATCCTCACCTCCCCCTCCCTCCTTCTGTCCTTATCCTGGGCTCCGTCACTCCCCCCTTCCATCCTGTGTTTTCCCTGCCTACTTTGACTCCTTTCTCCCCCCCTCCCCTGCCGAGTCCTTATCTTTCTCCTCCACTGCTTTCCCTACTCCTTCTCGAGTGCGCCCTGCCCGCCCCTTTTCTGTGTCCTCTTCCTCCGCCGGCTCCCCCCTTTTTTGCCTTTCCTTTCCTCCCCCCCCCCCCCCCCCCCCCATATGCGTTCGTATTCTGTAATGTAGTGTTTTCGTGATTGTTCAGTGTTGTGCGTCCTATTTTTAAGTGTTGCGAACATCCCCCATACTGTCGCTAGGTGTGTTTTTAACTGTTGCGAACAGAAACCAGACTGTTGCCGTTGTTTTTTAGTTGTGCATCTCTATTTACTATGTGTTTTAATCAGCATCACCGACCTATTGTTTTTATATTTTCTTTGCAACTTTTTCGCCATGTTTCAGTTTTTAACAGTCACCGTTTTATCGCCTGCTTTTATTATTGTGATATCTCTTCATTATGTGTTTTAACTTTTCTGTAGGCTGCAGAGCGGCGTATTGTGCTGCAGCGAGCCGCCCCCCCCTCTTTTGTAGCATAATAAACACATTAAAAAAGTCTATATATTTTTTCTGATGGTTGACATGGCCAAAATTACCTGCACAGAATGATTCATTTTTGTGTCACGCTGACTGTGAACGACAGAATAATGTGTTGTTTTCCAGTTAGCGCCCACTTCTTTCTGTCCTACTACTAAGATTCTGGTAGAATAAAAGACATAAAAAATATGAGAAAGGTAAGGCACTAAAATCAAACAATCAGGTGCTAATTTTCATGTGACACAATTAAAATCACCACACCTATTGGATTTTAGTAATTGGTGGAAAGAACTGGGTTATTCAAAAAGAAGGATTCAATTTCATTTTTTCTTGAAACGTTGGACGTGACTAATCTACACACAGTTGTAAACATTAAGTATTAAAGTTTATAGACACAGGCTATATGTGTTCTATATGACGTTCTGCTGCAGCACGACAAACATCTAAGGGGCAGCCGAACTCCATCCCGTCGACCAAAACTTCGTACTTTGTAAAGACATCCAGCTGTTTAAATTGCTTGAACCCAACGTCTTATGCTTTTCTTAATCGGTGATTCAGCTCCAAATTGAAAACGAAAAACCCTCTACACTGAAATTCCCGACTCACTGCTTTCGAAATCAATAAAGCGGAAAACTTTATGCTACTTGCTAGCCACTTCACGTACAAGCGACACGATCTAACTTTCTGTTGACAACGGCATTACAGCAGTCGTTAAGAAACTATTAGCGCTGTAACGATAATACAGGCAATTTTACATCCTCTGATTTCCAAAAGTGTGTAGGTTATCCGAATCCTGTTTCTTTTTCATAATATTAAAATCAATCAGGTTCATCTTTTTGGATAATCCTGTATTACAGCAAAAGTCATTCAGCCGTAAATCCCTGAGAAAGTCTGCTAAATTTTCGTCTAGTAAATATAGGGTCTGGACAAAAATATGGAAGACCGCGAGAAATGCGTGCCTGAACTTAAATGCACGTGCTACGAGAGCCTGCAGATGGCGCTGTTGTATTTGACCACGAACGGCACCTGTGCAGTGTCCCCAATAAAGTGCAACTGTCAGTTATGGTCAGAATGTGGGTAAATTTTTGATGCTCATGTGGAGCATGCATCCGTAAGCAAGGTAGCAGAAGTGTTTGGGGACTTGTTGCACACTGTTTCCAGTTTCCGGTCGACTTTACGTCCCAAAAGTGAAACACGGCGGGGTATTCCGTGGACCCTATGGGTAATCTACAAGGTCGCATTATTGCCAAGGATTATGTGACAGTTCGACTGACCACGACCGTCCCACGCTACAATATTTGTTTCCCAATGGCGATGCTGTGTTCCAAGATAACAGAGCTCCTTTTCACACAGCTTCCATCCTCCAGGATTGATTTTGTGAACACGAGGATCGATTGCTGCGTTTCCCCTGGTTAACACAAAAACCAGATCTCAATAATTTTTGTTCATGTCGTCTACTTTGAAGAGAAGTGTGTTTGATCGCTATTCGTCTACTTTGAAGTGAAGTGTGTTTGATCGCTATCCATCTACACTACTGGCCATTAAAATTGCTACACCAAGAAGAAACACAGATGATAAACGGGTATTCATTGGACAAATATATTATACTAGAACTGACATGTGATTAAATTTTCACGCAATTTGGGTGCATAGATCCTGAGAAATCAGTACCCGGAACAACCACCTCTGGCCGTAATAACGGCCTTGATACTCCTGGGCATCGAGTCAAACAGAGCTTGGATGGTGTATACAGGTACAGCTGCCCATGCAGCTTCAACACCATACTACAGTTCATCAAGAGTAGTGACTGGCGTATTGTGACGAGCCAGTTGCTCAGCCACCATTGACCAGACGTTTTCAATTGGTGGGAGATCTGGAGAATGTGCTGGCCAGGGCAGCAGTCCAACATTTTCTGTATCCAGAAAGGCCCGTACAGGACCTGCAACATGTGGTCGTGCATTATCCTACTGAAATGTAGGGTTTCGCAGGTATCGAATGAAGGGTAGAGCCACGGGTCGTAACACATCTGAAATGTAACGTCCACTGTTCAAAGTGCCTTCAGTGCGAACAAGAGGTGACCGACACGTGTAACCAATGGAACCCCATACCATCACGCCCGGTAATACGCCAGTATGGCGATGACGAATACACGCTTCCAATAAGCGTTCACCGCGATGTCACGAAACACGGATGCGGCCATCATGATGCCGTAAACAGAACCTGGATTCACCGGAAAAAATGACGTTTTGTCGTTCGTGCACCCAGGTTCGTCGTTGAGTACACCATCGCAGGCGCTCCTGTCTGTGATGCAGCGTCAGGGGTCACCGGAGACATGGTCTCCGAGCTGATAGTCCATGCTGCTGCAAATGTCGTCGAACTGTTCGTACAGATGGTTGTTGTCTTGCAAACGTCCCCATCTGTTGACTTAGGGATTGGGACGTGGCTGCACGATCCGTTACAGCCATGCGGATAAGATGCCTGTCATCTCGACTGCTAGTGATACGAGGCCGTTGGGATCCAGCACGGCGTTCCGTATTACCCTCCTGAACCCACCGATTCCATACTCTGCTAACAGTCATTGGCTCTCGACCAACGCGAGCAGCAATGTCGCGATACGATAAACCGCAATCGTTATAGGCTACAATCCGACCTTTATCAAAGTCGGAAACATGATGGTACGCATTTCTCCTCCTTACACGAGGTATCACAACAACGTTTCACCAGGCAACGCCGGTGTACTGCTGTTTGTGTATGAGATGGTTCAAATGGCTCTGAGCACTATGGGACTTAACATCTGTGGTCATCAGTCCCCTAGAACTTAGAACTACTTAAACCTAACTAACCTAAGGACATCACACACATCCATGCCCGAGGCAGGATTCGAACCTGCGACCGTAGCAGTCACGCGGTTCCGGACTGAGCGCCTAGATCCGCTAGACCTCCGCGGCCGGCTTTGTGTATGAGAAATCGGTTGGAAACTTTCCTCATATCAGCACGTTGTAGGTGTCGTCATCGGCGGCAACGTTGTGTGAATGCTCTGAAAAGCTAATCACTTGCATATCACAGCATCTTCTTCCTGTCGGTTAAATTTCGCGTCTGTAGCGTGTCATCTTCGTGGTGTAGCAATTTTAATGGCCAGTAGTGTACTAAGTTTGCAGGAAGGATGGTATAAGATTCCCATGAAAACCAGACAGAATTTGTATTTATCCACTCCGAGACAAGAGCAAGCTGTTTTGAATGCCAAATGGTTTCCTATGCCATATTACGTATAGTAATGTGTGTGTGTGTGTGTGTGTGTGTGTGTGAATTCCTAAGAGACCAAACTGCTGAGGTCGTCGGTCCCTAGATTTACAGACTACTTAAAATAACTGATGCTAAGAACAACACACACACACACACACACACACACACACACATGCCCGAGGGAGGACTCGTACCTCCGGTGGGATGGGCCGCGCAATCCGTGATATGTCGCCTTGACAGCGCGGTCACTCCGTGTGGCATGGTAATGTGTTTTCATATTTTTGTCCACATGGTATTTCAGTACGGGTACGATTCACAACAAAAGGGGCTTGTAACTGTCTGCATGTTTATTGATGGCTTAGCGTACCTTTCATCCTGGTTCAAAATCCACTGCAACACTAAACATCAGGCTTCCCAACTCGCTGTTTTACACTTCTATAGTTGGTGCAGTGAATAACAAAAGTTAGAAGATGTGAAGAAATGGTAGAGAGTGACACTGTAGATGAAGTTTTTCTTAAGCCATAACACAACTTTCTTCTATTATCTGACATACAGTAGTAAATTTTCTGTGCATTGGTATATATGACATTTATATAAGATATTTTCATAAAAGTCTTAGAAATGTCAGGTGTTTTTTTTTCTTTTTGTAATATTTAATGGTTTTTTCCTCCTGGAATACAGGGACTGAATGGTATTTTTGTTTCATTGTGAAATAAACTAATCAGCCAGAACATTACGACCACTGACCTACTGTCGATATAAACCCGGACTGGCGAGGAATGGCACAAGCACGGTGAATCTAGTATCAGTAAGCGTGCTGTCCGTGTGTAGAATAGGAAAGACGCGCGATCTGTCTGAGTTTGACCAAGGGAAGGCTGTGATGGCCCGGAGGCTCGGCACGAGCATTTCAGAAACTGCACGACTTGTCTGGTGTTCAAGGAGTACTGTGGTGAATGTATTCAACACGTGGCGAAACCAAGGTGAAACCACGTCCCAGGCGTCGTGGGGTCGGGCGGCCACTCCTCATTACAGATGTCGGACGTCGTAGGCTGGGCACACTGGTAAAACAGGAGAGATGGCGATCTGTGGCGCAACTAACATCAGACTGCTGGGCAGCGTACAAGTGTGTCTGAACACACAGTGCACCGAACACTCCTAACAGTGGGCCTTCGTAGCTGATGACCTGAGCTTATACCAACGTTAACACCACGACATCGGCAACTACGACTGAAACGCGCACGTGATCATCCACACTGGACGTTGGCGCAGTGACAGTCGATGAACCCGATACCTTCTCCATCATATTGATGGGAGAGATGGAGTCCGTCGTCTTTCAGGGGATCAGCTCCTTGACAACTGTACTGCGGGACGGAGACAAGCTGACTGCGGATATGTTGCTCTGGGGAACATTCACGATGGCATCTGTGAGTCCAGTGGAGCTCGTGTAAGGCACCATGACGGCCAAGGAGTAGCGTACATTGGCTGAGGACCACGTACATCCCTTCATGACGATCATGTTTCCCAACGACAGTGCCATTTTTCAACAAGATAATGTGCCATGTCACAAGCCCAGTACTGTGATGGGGTGTTTAGAGAAATCGAGGAACACAGTGGCGAGTTGCAGTTGATGTGTTGGCCCCCCAGTTCGCGTAAAAAAAAAGAAAAATAAAAAAAAGGTTCAAATGGCTCTGAGCACTATGTGACTTAGCTTATGAGGTCATCAGCCCCCCAGAACTTAGAACTAATTAAACCTAACTAACCTAAGGACATCACACACATCCATGCCCGAGGCAGGATTCGAACCTGCGACCGAAGCGGTCGCTCCGTTCCAGACTGTAGCTCCTAGAAGCGCACGGCCACTCCGGCCGGCTGTTCACCTTATCTGAACACGATCGAACACATCTGGGATGCGATTGAAAGTGGAGTCAGAGTTACCCCCCTCCCTCCCCCCCCCCCCCCCCCCATCCGGAATTTACGAGTATTAGGTGATTTGTGTGTCGCCGCTGTTATCCACGTCAAAAGGTGAATATAATGTTCTGGTTGATCAATGTACATACCGTCTCTAAGTGCAATGTTCTTTTGGTTCTAGTATTATTCATTTAGAGCAGAAATAACATTTCCTCTTTTTCATAGGATAGTAGCCTGTTACGGTCGCAGTCTTCCTACAGGGTCATTCCACACCAAGTGGTCTAAAACTGAAAAAAGTTCCCACCATCATGGTCTCCAATTTTCGTCAAATTTTAACTGTAGCTTTAGTCAAGTGTTGAAGTAAGTTTCCCAAGATTTCAGGCCTCTAGCTGCAATAGCTGCTGATCTAGACCCCCTTGTCTGAAGTGTACTTAGTCCGTGTGCATGCAACATAAAAAAAATGTCATATTTGGAGTCTAATAAAATCGAAACTAATTCATAAGAATGGTTAGTAAGATGCGACCCTGTACAGTTTTTTTTGCTGATTCCAACGAAATTATGTATAACATTACTCATGCAAACCCCGGTCAAATAACTCGACTCAAAGTATACTTCAAAATTTGTCGTGACACAACGCGACAAATTTTGACCAATATTAAGACTGCAATGATTTCCTTGCAGTTGAAGATATGGACTTGAACTTTTGGCCAAGCTTCATGCTTGTGCTAGACATAATGCAGCCGGATTTGCAATGATCCAGGCCATATGGTCGCCCTGCAGTATCTCTTCAAATTAGGCAGTGTCAGCACAAACGGTAAAATTTACCAAAGTTTCAAGCCAATTACTAAAAAATAGTTGGCCTGAATCTGCTTGTGAATAGTATCACCTAAAAGAGAAACTCTTGCTCTACAAGACTGACATTTGTTTTTTTTGCAACGCGACCATTAAGTACTCATTAACTCACATCAAAGTTGTTATATTTTGTATGCGCGATGCACTAATTTTTCTTCATTTCTAGGAATTTGAATCTTAATAGTCGCTTAGAATTACTGATATAATTGGATATTTCATTCGTGTTTTATTCAGTGATTGGCCAGTGAGAGATGTCAGAAGTTAATGAAGAAGAAGAATCGTTGGCCCCCTGTTCAATTGGAAAAGATGCTGCTGCATCGAAGTGCCATGTTATCTTCTATGCTAAGAAGACTGGATTCAAAGCGTTTAGTGATTTCACAGAATGTGACCAGAAATTGCTTGTTTCGCGTTCAGAAGCCAAACTTGACGAAAATTCCATCATTTGCTTCCACCATGAAGCCCTCTTCCTACATGAATATCAAGCGATGCAAAAGAAATGTTGCAATCCATTCAAGAAGAGGAATCACAATGTAAAAGCTGGACTTAGACTGCTTGATAATGAAACAGCTGCCAAACTTTGCCTGTTAAAGAAAAAAGAAGTGATTGATATAAAACCTGGTCAGAAGCTTTGCCCTCGCTGCATGTCGGCACTGAACCAAAAGCTAGAAGATTCATCATCACTATCAACCCAATCTGAACAAGATTTCACAACGGATGAAACTGAACCAGCCATCAACAAAAGTTTATCATTTATTGGTGCTTCACCATTGAAAAGAAGACAACTAAGTAAAAGAGATAAGCAAAGCTATGCAAAAAGAAAGATCTTGGATGCACAAAGTTTAATTGGGAATCAAATTGCTGCTGCTGTAGGAATCAATTACGATGAACAGCCAAGTTCAAGTAAAAGTCGCCCATGCAATAATTGTGCAGATCTTGATAATCTTATAGAAGAGTTGAAAGAAAAATGTAAAGTGTCAAATCGTAGGACAAAAGTTCAAATATTGACCTTGGTTCCAAGAAGCTGGACAATTAAAGATACGACAACAGCATTTAATGTATCAGAAAGAATGGTAAAGCAAGCGAGAAAACTGAAGAATGAGCAAGGTGTTCTAGCTTTTCCAGCAAATCGGCAAGGAAGGAAGCTTTCAGATGAAGTTGTTCAGAAAGTACATGACTTTTTTCAAGATGACGAATTCAGCAGACTTTGTCCAGGGAAGAAAGACTGTGTGCCTGTGAGAATTTCAGGAACAAAGGTGTACAAGCAAAAGCGGTTGTTGCTTTGCAATTTGAAGGAAATGTACGTGTCTTATCAGAAGCAAAATGGACCAGAAATTGGCTTCTCAAAGTTTTGCGAGCTTAGACCAAAATGGTGTGTTACAGTTGGCTCTGCTGGAATGCACTCAGTTTGTGTCTGTACAATACACCAAAATGTCAAGCTTATGCTCACTGGTGCATCAATCAATGAAGACTACAAGGAAATTCTTAGCAAAGCTGTTTGCAGCTTGGAAAACAAGGATTGTATGCTTCATCGTTGTGAAAACTGCCCTGGTCCAGAAGGTGTAGAAGCAGTTATTGCAACATATTTTGAAGATAATGACCCTGAAGAACTGATTGAGTACAAACAATGGATTCATACCGACAGGGATACTTTAGAAACAAAGCAGCTTTCAACAGAAGAGTATGTTGAAGATATTGCAGCAAAAATTTGGAACCTGTCTTGTCATCACTACATTGCCAAGCATCAAAGCCAGCACCTGAAAGCTCTCAAAACTGATTTGAAAGAAGGCGAATTCATAATACTAATGGATTTTGCTGAAAACTATTCATTTATTGTTCAAGATGCAGTGCAAGGCTTTCACTGGGAAAACAGTCAAGCAACAGTTCATCCATTTGTAGTCTACTACTGTGAAAACGAAGAGGTGCAATGTGTGAATCTTTGTGTTATTAGTGACTGCCTTCGACACGATACGATTACTGTCCATGTTTACATTGGAAAAGTAATCAATTACCTGAAGATGCAATTTTCCAAAATAAGCCACATCCACTACTTCAGTGATGGTTCAGCTGCACAATATAAGAATTTCAAGAATTTTCTCAACTTATGCTATCACAAAGAAGATTTTGAAATAACAGCAGAATGGAATTTCTTTGGAACAAGCCATGGAAAGTCGCCTTGTGATGGCATTGGAGGCACAACAAAACGGTTGGCAGCAAGAGCAAGTTTGCAACGTCCATATGAAAACCAGATTCTAACACCCAAAGATCTTTTCAACTTCTGCAATGATAATATCAATGGAATCAAATTCTTTTTCATCAGCAAAGAGGAAGTTGAAGAAGAAAAAGCTTCTCAAGAAGAAAGATTCCTGCAAGGGCACACTCTAGCTGGCACAAGAGAAAACCACCATTTTTTGCCCATTGATATGACGACAATTAAGGTCAGTAGAGTTTCTAATGATGCGACATCTTTTTTGGCCAAAATTAGTGCTGCTGAAGTAGTAGTTCAAGTCATGGATCTTCAGCCTGGGCAGTATGTTGCTTGCATTTATGAAAAGAAATGGTGGATTGGAAACATCGTTGAAATCTCAGTCGAACAGAAAGATGCTTTCATAAGCTTTATGCATCCTCATGGTCCTGCAAGTTCATTTTATTGGCCCTTAAGACGTGATACTTGCTGGATTCCAGAACAACTTATCATTGGTGTTATTCCAGCTCCATCAGTGACATCATCTGGTCGGCAATACAGTTTTCCTGAAAGCATTCTCTTGCAAATCAACGATGCTTCCAGAATGATGAAGTAACTGAGGAAGACAGGCTTGGGAACCTGCATAAAGAAACCCACAATCAGGCTTGGGATCCTGTGGTAAAGACACCCTGTAATCAGGCTTGGGAACCTGCAGTAAAGATACCCACCCGTGGCTGTTACTGCATGGCTATCGGGCGTGGCCCCTATGGCGATGGGGATGCTGGTTTTATTGTGATAACCAGTAATGGCTCAGCCATCATGGACCAACGCAGGGCACTGCGCACACAAAATATAAGATACTTTGACCTGAGTAAATAAGCACTTAATGGAAGCGTTGCAAAAGAAAAATATATCCATCTCGTAGAGCAAGAGTTTCTCTTTCAGATGATACTATTCACAATTAAATCCAGGCTGACTATTTTGTAGTAATGGGCTTTGAACTTTGGTAAATAAAGCCATTTGCGCTGACACTGCCAAATTTGAAGAGATTTTGCAAGGCGACTATAAAGCCTGGGTAGTTGGAAATCCAGCTGTATTATGTCCAGCACAAAGATAAGACTTGGTAAAAAGTTCAAGTCCATATCTTTATCTGCAAGGAAATTATTGCAGTCTGAATATTGGTCAAAATTTGTCGCATTAAGTCACGACAGAATTAGGGGTACACTTTGAGTCGACTTGTTTGACCGGATTTTGCATCAGTAATCTTATAATTAATTTCGTTTGAATCAGCACAAAAAACTGTACAGGGTCTCATCTTACTAACCATTCTTATGAATTGGTTTCAATTTTATGAGACCCCAAAAATGGCATTTTGTCTGATGTCGCGCGCATGCGAACTTACTACCCTTCAGACAAGGGGGTGTAGATCAGCAAGTATTGCAGCTAGAGGCTTGAAATCTTGAGAAACTTAATTTAGCACTTGACTAGTGCTACAGATAAAATTTGAAGAAAATTGGAGACATGATGGTGGGAAGGTTTAGACCACTTGGCATGGAATGACCCTACATCTCTTCCATCTCTCGTTTGGCATTCGAGGATTTTTCTGCGGATCCGGCAGGTTTTCATCCACAGCACGTGGTCTTTCCAAGATGTTCTGTGCTGTGTTGAGCCGGCCAGTGTGGCCGAGCGGTTCTAGGTGCTTCAGTCCGGAACCGCGCTGCTGCTCCGGTCGCAGGTTCGAATCCTGCCTCGGGCATGGATGTGTGTGACGTCCTTAGATTAGTTAGGTTCAAAAAAAATGTTCAGATGTGTGTGAAATCTTATGGGACTTAACTGCTAAGGTCATCAGTCCCTAAGCTTACACACTACTTAACCTAAATTATCCTAAGGACAAACACACACCCATCCCCGAGGGAGGACTCGAACCTCCGCCGGGACCAGCCGCACAGTCCATGACTGCAGCGTGTTAGACCGATTAGTTAGGTCTAAGTAGTTCTAAGTCTAGGTGACTGATGACCTCATATGTTAAGTTCCATAGTACTTAGAGCAATTTTTTTGTGCTATGTTGAGAAATGGTATCACTTTGAGATCCTTAAGAATGTCATCAGATCTTTTCCCGTCCCATATCGTGTAGCCAACTGTTCTTCCCATGAACCGGATCTCAACGCTCATTTGTCTCCGTTCATCATCTCTACACAGTGTTCAAACTTCGCTGCCATACAAGAGGGAAGATTTTGGCCGGGGTGTTGTATAATTTTAGTCTGATGTGCCATTGAAGAAAACGTGGTGCGAAGATTTATTAGTCATGTAACTTTTGTGAAGTTTGTAATTTTCTGTTGCATATCGCCTTCTTGAACGTAACTGCGATTATTCCCTATGTATTTCAATGTTGATAGTTGCTCGAGGGTTGTTCTGTCTATTGAAATTTTGGTTCTCTTGTGGTCTTTCCCGATGAAGACCACAACTTTGGTTCTATAGTGAGAGATCTCCATGCTATACATTTTTGATGATGCGTGCAACTTATAGAATGATCTCTATAGATAATCATCGGATTCTGCAAAAAATAGCTGGCAGTCTAAGAACAGTGAAACGTCCCCTTTCAACAATTATACATGACTGTGCTTAAACTGACACACAATATTTTGTTAGCGCAACGCAATCTGACTTTCAAAATTCCCTACAAAAGAATGGCCCTGACTGACATTAAACTATACCTTTCACAAATCACTTACCTCACAAAAATCTTCGCTGCTCAAGCTACTGCAATACAGCGAGCGCCACTACTGCCAGCTAAATAAAAGATTCAAACTATGGAAGGCACTAACTACTGATAGGGATAGTTAGCAAATGAAAGATATTAATAGAGAACGAACAATGTATTTACCTTGATATCATCATATATAAATATAGCAGTTCATGACAAATTACAAACCTCCGCCATCTCTCTCCCCACATCCACCACTGCTGGCGGCTCACCTCCAACTGCGCAACGCTACGCGCTGTTCACATCCAGCTGCCTAACACTACAATGGCGAGTATTACAACAATGCAAAGCAGCCACAGACTGCACACAGCACAGCCAGTGATTTTCATATTGAGCGCTACGTAACGTTGCCAATAAGAAAACATAAACAGCCTACTTACATAGAGAAAACATAAACAGCCTACTTACAACAGTAACGTATCTAGGTCAGTTTCTCTACCTTGATTCTTTCATGGTGGTTATGTCTCCATTCACTAATAAGTTCAAATGGTTCAAATGGCTCTGAGCACTATGGGACTCAACTGCTGAGGTTATTAGTCCCCTAGAACTTAGAACTAGTTAAACCTAACTAACCTAAGAACATCACAAACATCCATGCCCGAGGCAGGATTCGAACCTGCGGCCGTAGCGGTCTTGCGGTTCCAGACTGCAGCGCCTTTAACCGCACGGCCACTTCGGCCGGCACTAATAAGTTAATTTGTAAATATGAAAACATGCTTGGCTTACTCCATGGTCAATGTGTTGCCATTTCGACAGCTGTTGTCTGATTCATACTGCAATAACTTTTGGGCTGTATCGTTCTGAACTGCTTTCATGATATATGACGAGGCATTACTTTCAACCAGGATTTTCCCAAAGTTCTCTCACAAGTGCATCGAAAGTTTTCTTAAAACCAATAACTGACAGTTGTGTTTCCGGACTGAATAAAAACAATTTTTTCTGAAGTTTTATTCTTGAGAAACTGTAAGTGAAACCAAATTTAAAGCCTCAACATACTTTTCAAACAAATTTCGGGCTTGGAGCTAGTTGTTGTTCAATACATCCACGATATTTCAGCTGGGCCCCTCCCAGTCACCCTTGGGTGAACCATCGAAGACTGATGAAGACATCGTCCGTTCGACAATATATAGCGCGCTGTATTTCGCGAATGCGTCAGAACTCGGAATCAAGGTGCCAAACGGACGACACTACCCAGCGGCAGCGCCCTCGATGGTGCAACCACGGGACTCAGTTGCACCCTGGGTCACCACTCGGAGTGGCCATGGGCGTACTCTGTCGTTAGAGCAATTCGTCGAGATGATGAGGTGTCACGCACTGTCAACTGGTAGCCGCTACCACGGTTCATCAGATTTTCCGGCAGCCGTATTTCCACGATTTCTTTAATAGCGGTCAGAAGCATCGATTTATCATGATCCAGAGAACGTCCAATGGAAATACAATGTTCGGCAGAAGCTGACTTGCTTGGTTGCAACAGGTGAGTGGAGCGCTGATGTTCAGTGCAGAGTTGTTTCACAGTGCGTGAGATCTGACCTATGTGAGCCATACCACGTTCACAAGGTATTTTATAAATTCCAGCTTTCCTCAAAAACAAATCGCCCTTCACTGAATCCAGAAGGCCCACAACCTTAGATGGTCAGCCGGCCGCTGTGGCCGAGCGGTTCTAGGCGCTTCACTCTAGAGCAGCGCTGCTGCTAAGGTCGCAGGTTCGAATCCTGCCTCGGGCATGGATGTGTGTGATGTCCCTAGGTTAGTTAGGTTTAACTAGTTCTAGTTCTAGGGGACTCATGACCTCAGATGTTTGGTCCCATAGTGCTTAGAACCATCTGAACCATCTGAACCTTAGATGGCTACCGATAAACCGTTTTCATCCGAAATTTATGGAGGAATATTTGCTATCTTAAACTAAATGTTACCAACAAAAGGAACAAGAGCTAAGAATTTGCCGACATGTTCTCCTCTTCCTCCACTTCCTGTTACTCTGCCGGATAGAATATCCATTTTCCCTTAACACTGTATTTAGGTGAGCGAGCTCTCTACGCTAACTATCAATATCTGAGACTGTGTGAGCTCTGTACGCGTTTTAAGCACACCCATAGTTCGCAACGGCTAATGAAAACTCGATGCTTGTAGATACAAATCAATATAAATGTCCAGACATCCATCTTCTTCCGTCTAACCAAGACATCTGAGAAACGCAGCCAACCATATTTATCTGTTTCAAATGTGAACCGAATGTTGTAATGAATGTAGTTGCGATGACGTAGAAACTCCGTTAATTTATCTTCCCCATGAGACTACACTGTGATAGTATCGCCCTCTTCTATACAAAATAGAGATGGTTTGACAGCCGATTCAAACGCTCTCTCCTGGAAATCCTCCATAAAAAGGATGGCCGTCAATCTTCAAAATATTCTTGGTCGAATTTAAAATAAATTGAGGAGAGAGCTCGCAGAAACAAAGCATTGATGTCTTCTGAAATTTATTAGCAGTTAGTGACAAAGAATCTGCGGGATGGCCTTTATAAAAAGCATACCTTATCGAAGTTAATAAAACGATCCGAACTGCTTAAACGGAGAGCCTCCAGTCTATGGTAAGGTCAACTGAATTAGAGATGGGTTGTGAGCGTTTGCCAACCACTGGTCTCAGCGACGAAACAAGATGTCTGCTGAAATCATATGGCCTACCTTTTCATGGAGAATTTTGAGGAGAGAATACCTGAATCGACAGCCCTTAAGCCAACTATATTTTGTAAGTATGTGGACAATACTTTCATAGTGTGATCCAGAGAACGTCCAATGGAAATACAATGTTCGGCAGAAGCTGACTTGCTTGGTTGCAACAGGTGAGTGGAGCGCTGATGTTCAGTGCAGAGTTGTTTCACAGTGCGTGGGATCTGACCTATGTGAGCCATACCACGTTCGCAAGGTATTTTATAAATTCCAGCTTTCCTCAAAAACAAATCGCCCTTCACTGAATCCAGAAGGCCCACAACCTTAGATGGTCAGCCGGCCGCTGTGACCGAGCGGTTCTAGTCGCTTCAGTCTGGAGCAGCGCTGCTGCTAAGGTCGCAGGTTCGAATCCTGCCTCGGGCATGGATGTGTGTGATGTCCTTAGGTTAGTTAGGTTTAACTAGTTCTAGTTAAGATGGAGAAGATAAATTAACGGAGAAGATAAATTAACGGAACTTCTACATCATCTCAGCTGCATTCATTACAACATTCGGTTCACAATGGAAGAAGAGAAATATGGTTGCCTGCCTTTCTTGGATATTTTGGTTAGATGGAACAATGATGGCTCTGTGAGCATTCATGTCTTATAGTAATCCCATTCATACTGATTTGAATGAACAAGCGTCGAGTTTTCATCAGCCGTCGCAGGTTATGAGCGTGCTTAAAACACACGCACACAGAGCTCACACAGTCTCAGATATACCGGGTGATCAAAAAGTCAGTATAAACTTGAAAACTGTATAAATCACGGAATAATGTAGATAGAGAGGTACAAATTAACACACATGCTTGTAATGACATGGGGTTTTATTAGAAACAAAAAAATACAAACATTCAAAAAATTTCCGACAGATGGCGCTTCATCTCATCAGAATAGCAATAATTAGCATAAAAAAGTAAGACAAAGCAAAGATGATGTTCTTTACAAGAAATGCTCAATATGTCCACCTTCATTCCTCAAAAATAGCTGTAGTCGAGGAATAATGCTGTGAACAGCACTGTAAAGCATGTCCGGAGTTATGGTGCGGCATTGGCGTCGGATGTTGTCGTCTTTCAGCATCCCTAGAGATGTCGGTCGATCACGATACACTTGCGAATTCAGGTAACCCCAAAGCCAATAATCGCACGGACTGTGGTCTGGAGACCTGGGAGGCCAAGCATGACGAAAGTGGTGGCTGAGCACACGATCATCACCAAACGATGCACGCAAGAGATCTTTCACTTTGTTTTTATTTTTTTTTTTTTGTTCTAATAAAACCAAATGTCATTCCAAGCATGTGTGTCAATTTTTACCTCTCTATCTACATTACTCCGTGGTTTATTAAGTTTTCAAATTTGTACTGACTTTTTGATCACCTGGTAGATAGTTAACCTAAAGAGCTCGCCCACCTAGAGAGAGTTCAGGGAAAATAGATATTCTACCTGGAAGACTAACAGGGCACTATCGACTAAAATAGAGGGCTAGGAAGTGGGAAAAGAAGAGAACACGCCGGCAAAATCTTTAGCTTTTGTTCCTTTTGCTGGCAACATTTAGTTTAAGATAGAACGACAATCGGATCCAAGCCCGAATTTTGTCTGATCATTCAGTTCTTCCTTTTATTGGCAACATTTCGTTTAAGACTGCTAGAATCCTCCATAAGTTTCAGGTGAAAGTGGTTATCCGCCCACCATCTAAAACTGCGGATCTTTTGGGATCAGTGTAGGACAATTGCGGAAGGTCGGAATTTACAAAATACGTTACCAATACGTAATGCCTTACATAGGTCAGACATAGGTCAGACCCATCAAACCTCAAAAAAGTTGGTTCTCGCCTTGCAGTGTCTTACTGTGGGCAGTTTGCAGTCAAGTCCACTTAAAATGTGAGGTCTGTAATCCGTTGCGGATGTCCTAATTTTCGTTCCTGCACCACTTTTTCTTCCTCAAATTCAAGAATGGAGGGTTTTATACCGAAAAATCGGCCCAAGCATGACACATGACTTAACCAACGTCCTTTGCAGTAATATATAAAGTCTCCACACTCCTCGCTCAGATCCATCGACAATTGTTGAAACTGACAGTGGGATAACGCATGCGACTTCAAAAAAAGCGCCTTCAGTTTCATGCCTGTAAATTTAACACAAAGTGCTTCTTATTGTACAGAACAATGAATTCCTTCTGTCGATCGTTGTGATTATTTTTTTATCTTTTGTCGTCAGCTCAATCTTTCAATCTTTATTACAATGAAATGAACACCCTTAGCTGCTTACAGGCGTTGACATACGTCAACGGGGACAGATCAAAATGTGTGGCCCGACTGGGACTCGAGCCCGTGATCTCCTGCTTACATGGCAGACGCTCTATCCATCTGAGCCACCGAGGAGACAGAGGATAGTGCGACTGCGGGGATTTATCTTTGGCACGCCTCCCGCGAAACCCACATTCTCAACGTATTGTCCCACACTACATTCGTAGTGCCCCCGCCCATTATACTCATTACTCGCGGCGCGTTGCCGATTCCCGTAAGAGTTCGGGCACTGTTTGTGCATTCGCACAGAAGAAGAAGATGGTCAAGCGGCCGGTGAGCCTTAACTATATATATACTAAGATTGTACCTATTCTTTCGGACATGTCCGAAAGAACAGATACCATCGGTGACCATGCAGCTCGTTAGAAATAGTGTTCTCCAAATGTCATAATGATCCTAGCAACTTCCATAACAAAAATAAATTTTGCAATCACAAAGAAACGCCGTCAGAATATGAATGGTATCGAACGGTTCATTTGACACAGATGTACAGGCATCTGCTGCTGAATGAGCATGCATCACAAAAGTAAAGACTCATTTCAGCCCGCACGCGACCTACACTTTGTGCTCGCATGCAGTTTGGTACGCTATGAGTAAGCCTGATATAAAGGGAACAGACCGGACAAATGTTAAAACTCGAAAATACAGTGCCTATATAAGAATTTAAATTAAGTTAACAATCACAACAAAATAAAATTAATACAAGAGTAGGCCTGCTGGAGAATAGGTTAAAAGGTTTTGCAGGTGTAAGGTGTTAACAGAAACAAAGTGAAAAACGTGGTTCTGTCTTAGAATTTTGGAACACGTTTAACGCTCGTGTATTATGACAATTCTAGAGGTCGAAAATCTCATCTGTAGAGATCAACAAGGGTTACGGAAACAGCGATCGCGTCACTCCCAGCTCTCTGTGTTCGTCCACGAGATTCAGCGGGCCGCTGTGGGCGGCCGCTGTGGGCGGCCGCTGTTACCGAGCGGTCCTAGGCGCTTCAGTCCGGAACCGCGCGGCTGCTACGGTCGCAGGTTCGAATCCTGCCTCGGGCATGGATATGTGTGATGTTCTTACGTTACTTAGGTTTAAGTAGTTCTAAGTCTAGGGGGTTGATGACCTCAGATGTTGAGTCCCATAGTGCTTAGAGTAATGACATTCAGAAAGCAGTAAGTCCAGGCGTCCAGGTAGACACCATGTTCGTTGACTTCCGGAAGCCATTCGATACAGTTTCACACTTCCACCTAATGCACAAAATACGAGCCTACGGAATATTAGACTAAAGCTGTGATTGGACGCCGCCCGAAGTGGCCGTGCGGTTAAAGGCGCTGCAGTCTAGAACCGCAAGGCCGCTACGGTCGCAGGTTCGAATCCTGCCTCGGGCATGGATGTTTGTGATGTCCTTAGGGTAGTTAGGTTTAACTAGTTCTAAGTTCTAGGGGACTAATGACCTCAGCAGTTGAGTCCCATAGTGCTCAGAGCCATTTTTTTTTTTTTTTTTTTTTTTTTGTGATTGGACTGAAAAGTTTCTAGCAAACAGAACACAGCATGTCATTCTGAACAGAGATTTAAATGCAACCTCAGGCGTACGACAAGAGAGTGGTATAGGATCAGACGTGCTGAAAAGTAATGCCTTCGAATTCCTTATGTGAAAACTCTTAAAACTTATTGAATAGAACAAACGTTATCAAAAGTCTACATCTTTATTCATCGCTGGAGGGCTCAGAATTGTGGCCTGTAACATGGTGATGTGTAACAAAACGATGTCGTTGTGTGAGAAATAGCATGTTAGAATCGAGTTTCGATTTCGAATAGTTCATCTACACATGGAGTATCCTCTCCTTCTGCTTGACAATACCAGACCACACACGAGAGCTGCGACGTATGCCGAAATCCTACGCCATGGGTTCACTGCCTTTGATCATCTTCCGTACAGTCCCGACTCGGCCGCCTCCGATTTTCATCTGTTTCCAAACCTGAAAGAACACTTTCAAGGATTTCACTATGATAGTGATAAGGCGTTGCTGGCAGAGGTTAGGTTGTGGCTCCGTTAACATAGTCAAAGATTCTACAGTGACGGTATCAATAAGCTGATACCCGTCGAGAAATGTGTTCGTCGCTACGGTGATTATGTTGAGAAATAAATATGTAGGCATGAACAAAAGATGTAGTATATTAACAACGTATGTTTTATTTAGGACACTTCAATAGTTTTCACATAAAAATTCGAAGGCATTAGTTTCCAGCAAGCCCTCGTACATAAGTGACCTAGTAGACACTGGAAGCTCCATGAGGCTTTCCGCGGAATTATTATATAGAGAGTAGACGCAACGCTGGAAAATGGTAGCGAAATGCAGGAAGACCTGCAGCTGATCGACGCTTTATACAGGGAGTGGCAGTTGGTCCTCAACCGAAAGAAATGCAGCGTATTTCGAATACATAGAAAAACCAATTATTGGCCGCGCGGAGTGGCCATGTGGTTAGAGGTGCCAAGTCACAAATCGCGCACCTCGAGTCCTCCCTCGGGCATGGGTGTATGTTGTCCTAAGCGTAAGTTACTTTAAGTTAGTTCAAGTAATGTGTAAGTCTAGGGTCCGATGACCTCAGCAGTTTGGTCCCTTAGCAATTCACACACATCTGAACACACACACCAATTATCGTGTAAATACGCTATTACAGAACAATCTCTGGATGCAATAGCTTTCTTAAAATGTTAAGGAGTATGTATACGGTGCAATCTAAAGTGGAACAACTACATAAAACTAATTGCAGATAAGGAAGATGACAGACTGAGATTCATTGGAAGAGTCCTCAGAAAATGCAGTCTATCAACAAATGAGGTAGCTTACAAATTCCTGATTAGACCAATATATTGCTCTTCAGTTTGGGATCCGTACCAGATAGGTTTGATAGAGGAAATAGAGAAGATCCAAAGAAGATCAGTGCGTTTCGTTACAGGTTCATTCAGCAAGCACGAAAGCGTCACGGAAATGCTCAGCCAATTCCAGTGGCAGAAGCTGCGAGAGATGCGTTCTTCATCACGGTATGGTTTACTGTTAAAGCTGTGAGAGCGTACGTTGTTAAAAGAGTCAACCAATATATTGCTTCCTACTACTTATATCTCGCGAAAAGAACCTGAAGACATTGGCGACTTGAATAAGAAAAAGGTGAAGTGATAGTGGCACACAAAATACTCTCCGCGGAGTATGGATTTAGATGCAGATGTAAAGACAGAATTGACAGTTGTAAAATGGAATAAATAAGCTAAACTTATATACCTGCTGGATGAAGAATTTCTCATACTGTGGGGCAGTTATACATATTATAAAACAACAGGATATATGGAGCACCTAGACAAACACAAGAAAATAAATAAATACAGGAAGAATGGAGGAACGGCTTGGACAGATAGTGTGAGAAGCACTGCAAAACTATTAGGATTAAGTGAAGAGTGAAAGTATTGAGTTGTGTTTGGTGATTCAATAATAAGTGAGAACTGGTTCAAATGGTTCTAAGCACTATGGGACTTAACATGTGAGATCATCAGTCCCCGAGACTTAGAACTACTTAAACCTGACTAACCTAAAGACGTCACACACAGACATGCCCGAGGCAGGATTCGAACCTGCGACCGTAGCAGCAGCGCGGTTCCGGACTGAAGCGCCTAGAACTGCTCGGCCACTAAGTCAGGACTGTGGCGAGATGATTTTTGATTTCCAGGGCTTTCGACATATTAAGCAGCCTTCACTCTCGATATGTAACATGTTTTTGCCGGCTGGAGTGACCGTGCGGTTCTAGGCGCTACAGTCTGGAGCCGAGGGACTGCTACGGCCGCAGGTTCGAATCCTGACTCGGGCATGAATGTGTGTGATGTCCTTAGGTTAGTTAGGTTTAATTAGTTCTAGGTTCTAGGCGACTGATGACCTCAGAAGTTAAGTCGCATAGTGCTCAGAGCCATTTTTTTTGTAACATGTTTTTCAATGTTTTTCACGAATATTTTACTCTCGCTGACGGCGATAGTCAAAGGCTGATTATGATCTTGTAAGACTACAGCTACTTAACAAAATAAATTCATACTGTAGAACATATGCGCTATAGTGCTATTCATTCACAATATTTATTATTATTTTCGTGTAGGTAGACTGCATGAAATTTGTATTGCTTGAATTTTCATAAAGTTATTCTCGCTGTGATACATTGCACTTGATACGTATTATCAAATATCACAGGAAACCGAAATCAGACAGCAGAACTCATTAAAATGGCAACATCGGGATTCGGGCCTTATTCCGTTGTGTTGGAGTTGTACATGCCGACCAATCAATGTTGGATGTGAATATTTTATCTGCTTATAGAATGCTGTTGTTTTTCTCACTGTTTATGGATCTACAGAATTGACCTAGTCGACTGTATCTTAGCCTGTCAGCGATAAGTGCTTATCAGTAAGTGAACGTATCTGAAATCAGGGCTTTTTATCACGTGTTATCGGTTGCTGCATGTATGTTATCAATTGATAACTTCCGGCTATTATACGCAGTAAGATAAATGACCTACATACAAAATTTTTCTACCTAGTAGAAAGTTATTCGAGAAGAACATCTCATCTGTCAGTTACATTCTAAGACAGGTAAAATAAAACACCACTGGGCATCAACGGGTTGAAGGCTCTAAATTGTTCGAGAGAATTTGATTTGATTTGAAACTTCCTGGCAGATTAAAACTGTGTGCCGGACCGAAACTCGAGATCAAGTTTCGGTCCGGCACCCAGTTTAAATCTGCCAGGAAGTTTCATATCAGCGCACACTCCGCGGTAGCGTGAACATTTCATTCTTGATTTGATTTGATTTTGGCAGGGAAGCTAAAACAGTTTACGTCTAACACGCACCAAAACCGAGTTTATTGTGCGGTATCGCCCCCTGTGTATCTAGCAAAGGCAACCAATGCCCTTAAATAGTGCAAAGAGTCCCTTTACCAATTTTTTATTAGACACAATTTCTTCAGGTCTAGTTGTCTCGAAGATTCTGTATCTTTTGCTCTCCAATGCCATGCATTCGAAGATTATGTATGATGCAGTTTCTCCACTCTCATCACAGATCCTACATTTAGGGTCTACTTCCGTTATACTCATTGAGTGTAGGTGTTTTTTGAAATTCCCTTGGCCGGTCATCAGTCCAGTCATGAGTTTGAGCTCTTTCCTGTTCAATCCCAGGATTACAGAGCTTCTTTTAAAACATGGCATGGGCATCATTACCTTACCATGTTTTTGTTTATGGACCTTGGTCCAATATTTTACGTACTGTTTCATAAGCCAGTTCCGTAGTTCTAGTTTGGTCATAGCCTTGGTGATTCTCAGGACAGGTTCCAGTCCAATAAATGAAGTCGTTGCCCCCATCCTGGCCAATCTGTCGGCTTATTCATTGCCACAGATCCCCGAGTGACCAGGGACCCACACTAGGTTTACCCTGTTGCTTCCCCCTAGCTCCACTAGATCCCTCTGGTATTCTGCAACAATCTTAGATGTTGTTGCAGGAGCTGCCAGTGATTTCAGGGCTGCCTGGCTGTCTGAATAGATGTAGATGCTACGATCATTGTAGCACCTACGCATATTCTCCTCCACAGATGCCCTGATTGCAGTAATTTCAGCTTGGATTACAGAGGCTGGTTTTCCTAGAGAGATGATGCCCTCCAGTCTTGGCTGAACCCTGTACACCCCTGCCCCAACGCCTTAGTCTGATTTCGACTCATCTGTGAACCAGACAGTGTCGTAACGACAAAAACGCTGTAGTTGCACAGATAGTACAACTACGAATAACGATGTACAGAACTTAAGCACGAAAGTAACTTTCGCATAAAAAGTAAAAGAGTAAAGTCCTATGGCATTAATGGCTGGGAGACCCGGGTTCAGCTGCCTTAGGGAAGATTTTTCCTATCTTCTGTGCCTGCTGGTATCTTTACGTAGCGAAGTATGAGAGCTGAGTATGTATATGTATGCACTAAGTGTAGGTGACTTTAATGGGCGCGTGCACGTAGCGTAGTGTAATGTTCGTACTGGGTGATGCTGAGAGAAGAGAGAGGATAAAATCCACACGGCCAACTCACTCGAAGAGCACCTAAGGGACCGCTGTGATGAACGTCCGCATCCTATGGATGGACCACCATCTTTTCTTTCGGACATTTCCTAAACAACGGACATTGCACATATATAACTAGCTCGAGACGGTCCAATGATACCTTCAGTGCAGATGCGCAAATAGAGTCGAACGTTTACGGAAATCAGCGAATCTTTGCGAGTAGTGAGGGTTATGGTCAGGGACGCATCGTCAGTAGTGCGTGGATAAGTCGGAAATTTTTGTCAGTTATGGACCGTGTCTGGATGGCCAAGGCGGACGCAGTTTGTCTTCGGCAGGGGAATGTCTCTAACACCTTGTTTACGTCCTTGCCGCGTTAGCGCCCACACGGTGTTGTGGTTTACAGTCGTCTCCGTGCAGCTTACTTCGTTTGAGGCACCATGGCATTTTCACGGCGGAAGTCAACATTGAACTTCAGTTTTACGACAGAGTATGTGCGACTAAAACCATCACAACGAAGGTCAACACTGAAGTTCAGTTTTACAACAGGGTATGCGTGACCAAAAGCATCGGAAACTGAACAATTTTTACGTTCGCATCGATTATCATGAACTAGTAGGGATTCACCTCTCCATCGTGAGTGTCATGGTCTATGTGAAATCGGTAGACAGCGTGGCTTGTGAAAGTATTCTCAGTAAGATGAGCGACCTTCAATTCAGACATTCGGATGTACCCATTCGCCCTGTGAAGTGGAACATGCAGGTGTCGGCCAGAGGACGGTGCGCATGTTCGAGTTGCCATTTGAGCAGAGATGGTAATCATAGCATTTAGACCCTATGGCACTGTGACAGGCCATACAGCGGAAAAATGGGTTCACTTTACCATGTACCCAGTTCTGAATGGAGTGCACCAGGTGTGCATAGACATTAATAAACATGTTCCATCCCACTTGAACATAAGCAGATGCCGTGCCATCGTAATTTATGACGGCCAGCCAAAGACCCGTTTGGGATGTAGTATGTTCCATGATGTTATAATGCCCCGATGGGTTAGGATGTATCAAGAACTGATGAAACCTGCAGAGCAGATGCCACCTACCTTTGTCGAAAGCCTCCTTATATCGATCCCCAAGCCATCTGCCAGAAGGGGAGTTGACCATTACCGGCCTCATACGCTGCTTAACGGTGATTTCAAGATATTTACGAGAATTCTGGTTGCCTGCATTCAGAGTGTTCTGCACCAAGTCGTCTCTATACAGTAGACGTGTCTTAGAAATAACAACAACATACAGACAGTGATTACCACGATGTCATCACACTGGCTGAGGCGTACCGCGCATGTGGTGCCTCAGCGTTACTGGACTTTGACCACGCCTTCAGTAAGGTATCTCACGACTATCTTGACAAGACATTGCGGCAGCTGGCCTTCCCTCAGACCTTCATAAGTACCATCATGCAACTTCTGTGTGGCGCGACTTCACAGATTAAGGCCAATGGATGTACAGTGGCAAGATCACTATCACCTGCTCATAAGGCAAGGTTGCCCCCTGTCGGTGGTTATGTATGCCGTTGCCATAAAGCCACTTGTGGGGCGGCGGGTGGAATAAATTGTTATTTAAATGTAGAATGTAATGTAGAAAAGATGCATTCCCGGCCGATGCACCATATGTGGGGCAGCAGGTGGAAATAATTGTTTTTATAATGTTTTGTTTTTCCCAGCCAATTAGCACCATATGTGGGGTGGTGGGTGGATTTATTGTTATTAAATGTTCCTAATATTTATTTAATGCTGTTGTTTGCCGTTCTCAACACTGGCTCTCTAACTACAATATTGGCAACCAGAAAGTGATTGGCAAAACGTGAAGCCTGTAATTAGAATTCCTAGTGCCCACTTCATCTGAGAAATACACTTATAGCTACAGCTTATAGCTCTGAGGAATTAGGAGATTGTCTGGGATTCATAATCAAAAACGATTCTCTCTAAAATGTTCACTATATTCTGAAAGTCACAGACCAAAAAAGAATCCACACAATCCAACTAACAGAGCAGTTCAGAGTCTAATGCGCTGATGCAACTATAACTGTTCAAAATTAAATGTTTAAGTGAATACTCGCCGTAATTTGATGATAATGTTCATCAAACGCCACGCTAATAATGGTAGAATGTCTGTCTCGCGACGGCACGTGAAAATATGACATATGCGAACTGAAGATAGATCATCAAAGTCATCCCAGAATTAACACTTCACTCGAAAATGATTTCATGGTTACACGTATCCCGAGTAACTTATTACGGCATCCGAGGCTGTTTATAGCAATGATACCAACACGACGCAACTCCCGGCACAGGTGGTGCGCTAATCAGCGTCTGGAGAGAACTGGGGCCTTTTTTCTCGTGCAGCGGTCTTATATATAAAGCCGCAGTGCGGACGGCTAAGGGAACGCCTGATCAAATCCGCTCTCCCGAGTAACGGCTGAGCTAGTAATGCACCACTTTAAGTTATTGAATAAATCATTGCTTCCCTTGCTGATGGCCAATGAAGTTCTCAATTTAAATGTGCAATCAGCACACAGGTAAGTAATCATAATAAAAGTCTGACCTGGCTAAGTCAAATATTTTGGGCGAGAGAATTAATTTAATTACACTACACGCAGTAGACGAGCTCTGAACTTGCTCTTTGGAGGTACGCTATCGCTATAGTTTTATAGTTGTTCTGTTGAAACTTCTCACATCTTTATGATTATAGCGGATCTCCCTTCTACTTAAATTTAAACATCCTAGCCTTATTTATTCGCCTACTTAATCTATCTTGCTCCCTTAATTTCTAAGAAAAAACAGAAAATCATGAATTTCAACTAAAATTTTAATTTGTAAGATCCAGAATACTGTTTCTGCTAAATTATTATGAAAAAGGAATCTAAATATAAATTTTTAAGTTTCTAGCCGTTTTCTGTTGTGCTAATGGTTTTTACAGAAAAACGTCCAACTTTCGAAAATGGTTAAAGTTATTGAACTGATATTCAACACATATTGATTTAGTATTACTCCTGACATGCTAGAAACGTTTCAGGTTATTTACATGATTTTTAAAGTATTGCGCAACATTTATGACGTCAGAGCTAGTTACAGCAGACTGGCTGGCACACAATGGAAAGACTGATGTGAATTTTATACGGCGTGAGTAGGCTGCTTCCCTGCATCACCCTCTACTTAATTTTTTTTGAATGTAAATGGGAAAAAAATTAATCACGAAAAGGGAAGCAAGAGTACAGCTTAACTCCATACGAAAAATTAAAATTTAAATGTAAACATATAGAAATATTAGAAGAAAACTTACTACCTACTTCAATTATTTAAATTGCTGGCATGTTCACTGCCTCTTAAGCAACATTATCACTCAAAATTTAAGCAAAATCAATGAAACACTTTGGCATACATATTGCCTTAGACCAACAAACACATAAAATATGTAAAATTATGAAAATCTTAAATCCATTAAATACATTTTTACATACACAAATTCAAAGAAAATAACACAGTTATTCAGGATACATAAACAGATAATTATATCTTAGCAATCTTTTCTAAACCTGAAAGAAAATTTCACAAATCATGACAATTTCATTTTTATACACATGGTTGTAGCCGCTTTGGCTGGCGTTCTACACTTCCATTCACAAGGGCAGAGGAGGGTAAGTTGCTATGGTATGCGTCCTTCATGTTCACTCTAAATTACATGGGGAAAGGGGAGGGGTCACTGTGAGTTGTGTTCAAGTCACTCCATGCTTTCAAGCAGCTACCAGGCTGCCATTATCTGGTTTGTCCTGTAGAACAAACAAAAAGAGTGCCTCAGACTCTGTTCACTTAATATCTATGGATGGGTCACAATGAAATGGGGATACATACATTTTAACTTTCAGTATGTTATTGGAACAAAGTTAACAGAACTTTTTCAATTTTACTCTTGCGGTTACTTAACTGTCATTAAATCGGTAAATAAATGGCTCAAAACGCCGTTAGTCACGTACTAGATAAAATTTATGCTCAAGGCATACAATCATAAATCCTACTTAATTTCAATTTATTATTTCTGGGCTGGAACACTGAACCAATGCTCGGTAAATTCCTGATACATTTGTACTTTATTTACTTAGCTGACTCATCTTCAATTACCTTATTCTTAGAGATAGTATGAGTATATTTGATTAGTAGTTGTCTTCTCAGCTTCTTTGTACATGTGAGTGACTTGTGATAATAGTACAGTTCTGAGTGTTCAAAACACACTACGTTTAGTTGACTACTAAATCCACTTATTGGTCCTCTGCTGCTGTGTCGGTTCCACATCTGCAATTATGTACTTACTTCATCGAAGTGTATTTGTGCTGAGCTATAAATAATGTTTCATGTCTGCCATTATGTTACTCAATTATGTTGCTAGTGCATGTACTTATTTAACACTCACTCTATTAACATTTAAATCATAGGATAGCACATTTATTTCATGTCTATAGTGTATTGCAGCTGATGAGTTTGCTCGCGTGGCAATCCATTTCCACGCTGAAACCACATGTAGTCTCGACCTATCACTAAAGTGCATTAAGTAATTATGGACGAGCGTAATGCTAAATTCCTTAAACCTGTAGGACACCATGAGCTGCTCTGTCTCATCTAACATAAGGGTACCTATGGTCGCATTCACACCTCCAACTCATAACCTCAATACGTGTAGGTGTGTCCTGTCACACACTACACCAAAATAATGGCCAGCTCCAACCTTATAAATACTTCAGGGACGTGTCCTTCACGTCTCAACCACAAACACTGTTCAATTCTATTACACTGCCATTCCCTGCTGCACAAGGTGAGTTCATTCTTACAACTTATCTGCATATTTTTCATAACACTAAGCAATCTCTTTTACTATTAATTAGTTAGCTCTAATGCATACAGTAGGTTTCACTGCCACTTCAGATCCTGCTTGTACACGAATTTGTATATCTTTTTAAACTACTGTTGGTGGACCATTTCCAATAAAACAACAACTTTGTACTTATAATATTACCAGGGTTCTATACTTACTTGTTACTCAAATACCTTTGTATCTAAATTACATCATACTTCTCTGTTGTTTATGTCACTGTTAGGTTTGTCACATTAGGTATTTTCTTCACTAATCGGTGGATAGAATGGTTACATAACTCATAGCTTGATAGTCATGACGGAAAATTTTTGTTGGAAAGAAGAGGTCGAAATTTTAGGTGGATAGAAAAGCTGAAGAGAGAGTGAGATCTGAAATGGGAAAGAAGATCTCACACAGCTGGGACTGCACAGCTGCCACACTGTGTAGAGGTTACAGAACAACCTCCTCCCTACAGAACACAGTTTATTATTGGCTTGATAACCATAACAGAAAATTTAATGTGTTGGAAAGAAGAGGTCGAAATTTTAGGTGGATAGAAAAGATGAAGAATGAGTGAGGTCTGAAATGGGAAAGAAGATCTCACACAACTGGGACTGCACAGCTGCCATACTGTGTAGAGGTTACAGAACAACATCCTCCCTACAGAATTCATTACCTACCTATGAACTTCTTTAGGTCGATCACGTTCCTGAGACCGAATAGCTTTTTACCCTTAGGGTACTCTAGCCTATATGCATTGGCATGTGGTTTTCCTATGATCCTGAAAGGTCCTTGGTATTTACTAAGATTAACACCTTCGTCCCAATATCTCCTATTTTTCAGAACTCGTATAGGCAGCTCCCAAGTTTCATCATTAGTTACTACATGTTTATCAATAAAAGGGACCGTAATTACTCCGGTTATCGGCAAGACCAATTTTAACTGGCTTCTTTCAAAGTCAACAACACTCTGACATTTCGACAAGAAATCTATGCCAATTAAAACCTCAATACTGAGATTGTTTACAATTGAGCATGGATGATCAATTAAATTACCATTAATGTTAAAGGGCAGCAAAGCTTTTTGCTTTACCATTTGTGACATCTTGCCAGTAGCACCAATTATTCTTAGTCCTGATACCCTCATTACTGTAAGCTTGTCTTTACCAGGTAATGCATCAAAGAAGGACTGAGATATCGCTCTCACCTCACTTCCATTGTCTAAGAGACAACGTACATTGATACCCAACATATTCACTATTATTATAGGGTGGCTTATTCTAGTTTGTACAGGTGGCTCCTCAAACTCATCCAATAGTTCCTTTTGGATTTGTCTCCAACTAAAGTGATCGACATCTGTCTTCATTGCATTTAGGTCAAAGTGTGTAGGGGTTTCCTGAATTAAATTTTCAGCTGCCTTTTCCAGTCGGTCTATTAATTTCAAATCGAAACACCGCACGACTTCATTACATTTAGTTTGCTGAACATGACCCAAATTACTGTAGTCTGAGCGATTCTGCGCCTCCAGACCGGGCATAACACAAGTTACAGCTAAACCACTTTCACTATTATCGTCGGGTTCCTTCTCAAGTGACAACTGGTCACAGCTACTGGGTTCATCGACCCCCAACAGGCTATCCTCTACATTCTCACTTACCTCCTGTCCTAAATCTATTAGTACAGTATCAACATCCTGCACAGGCACTTTAGATAAGAGCACATCATGCTCATCGTAAATATAAGCATGAATTTCTTCTGCTTCTTCACCTGACAATTCAGTATTTTGTAGCTCTTCCCTACCGTTACACTGCTGCGCCTTCTCTTTCTCTTCCCACTTAGAAAGCGTCTCTAACACGGTGTCTATCAAATACTGTGAGTGACCCAATATTTCTGCTGTATCCTTAGATGCTACCGACCCCTCATCCACATATTCAGTCTGAGTATTCTGATCTGTCTTACCAATTACTGTAACAACTGGCTTAGGAAAAATAACCGCCTGATGAGCGCCAGTGTCCTCATAGACGGGACCTAGTTTTCCTGCCTCGGCCTACTACTGTTTCCTTTATTTCCATTATAGTTAACTGGCACAGCATTGCTTTCTGCACTGTTGTTTACCTGCATAATTTTGTTCGCAACAAAATTACTATCATTTGGATGCCATTGTTGGTGCTGATAATTATTTCTCCAATTCCTACCTCTCTTAGGATGGCGAACACCTACTGTTCTGATGTTTACATTGCCATTCTGCTCGTTCTTAAAATTACTACTAGTGTTATTAGCATTTCTGTTATTACGTGCTTGCTCCTCATTGGCAGCCACACACGCTACACGTTCCAAATATTCAATGAAACGATCCAGATTGTCTCTAGGGGCAGATATAATTCTAGTTTGCCAATACCATGGCAGTTTAGCTTCAAGACCTAGTATTATCATTTCAGGTTTTAGCTTTTCGGCCAAATGTGACAAACGTGAGATCCATGACCTAGCAAACTCTTTAATAGATTCCTTGCCTGCATTGAGCGTTTTCCACTCCAAAATTCTCTCAACATTTCATTTTGCTTATTGCTAGACCAATACTCATTAATGAAAGCTGTTTTAAATTCCGCTAATGTTTTACACTTCAACATAACATCAGCTGACCAACGCTTGGCGTCACCTGCTAAATGGCTTCTAATAAATGAGATTTTCTCTCGTTCAGACCAAGTTGGTGGAATCACATCCTCAAAATCGTTCCAGAAATTTAGCTGGTGGATATTTTTATCTGGATCGAACCGCAAGAACTGCCGACACCCGATAAAAGCGGCGTTTGCAGCTACAACTTGTTGCATACTACCATTACCAGAAGTTACTGAAGCTACTTTACTCTCAATGTTAGCAATGTTAGTACTAATATTTTCTACTCTCATTTCAACATTATCTACTCTTTGCACAATATGAGTAGTATCAGTTTTGATTGCATCTACCTCTGCTTGACATATGTTTACTTTTATATTAACATCTTTAAACCTATCTGAGGACAGTTCAGATTCCGCCTCGATCTTTTCTTTTAACTTGTGCTCCAGCTTCGCATCTTCCATTTGGAAGTCTTTGTGAACCTCAGGACCTTCGGATTTTACTGTTTTATACATTTCAGAAAATTGTTGAGCAACCTTTTTCTTAATATCCTCATGATTGCAATCAATTTTATAATTTAAACTGTCCAGATCCTCTTTCAACTTATTGCAGCCAGTCTTGAAGTAAGTTTCTAATTCAGCTTTATTGGATTCTGATTTATTGTCCATTGCCTCAAACCGTTTATTAAAATTGGTTTGGCTGGCCACAATCCTGTTATTTACCTCAATTGTATCAGATTTTAACTCAGCTGTCATTCTAGCATTACTGGCTGACATTTTTGCATTACTGGCAGCTATTGCTTGCAATATTACATTTAAATCAATAGCACCAGTATCTTTGGGTTGCTCACTAGCTGGCTTTTTATCACACTCAGGTGACGAAAAACTAGCTCCAACACCAGAATCATCAAAACTAAATGAAACTTCTGATTGGTCAGTCATATCTAACTTCTCCTTTTTAAACTCTACCACCTCTGATGACTGTTTCGTTTTTAACTCCTCAGTTAAACTATCATCCAATAAATTAACAATTTCTGATTTCTGCTTTACTACAGGGGTCTCTATTATTGAATCATTGCCGGTTTTCACACTACTGTCAGGAGACAAGACTTCATATTTCACTTTAATATTACTATTTTCATGCATATTTACACTTCAACTGTTGTCTGGATTTACAGTTTCCTCACCAGACATAGGTTCTGACTTAAGTTTAACCTCAGTTTCTTCTGGCGGTTCCATCGCCGACAGTCTTTTAGTGCAGGTTCGTAAAATTTTTAACAGCTTTTCACTTAACTTAGTTCTTTCTGCACGACGTATGGCGTTGCCGGCGCGGTGTACCAGGATTACTGATGCGACGCAGCGCGTTGAACTACAGACGGCACTTCGACGGCTGCTGTGTGTTTACGTGGCCCGCAACTGCAGGCGCGGCTCTGGCTGCTCCGTCGGACGACTGTGGTGAGGCGAAACTGGCTTCTCGCGATGCTAGCATCGCCGCTAGACTCAGTGCCAGCTCCGTCAATCCAGATGCGTTGTTAATCCAGTTGCGTCGTTCACATGCACACGTAACACTATCACTGTTCTGTTACTCAGTTGCATGTCGCATTTCACTCCCGAATCCGAATATTTAAAAATCACTTTCACTTTTACTCAGTTTGTTTCCCGGCCGATGCACCATATGTGGGGAGGCGGGTGGAATTAGTTGGTTATTTAATGTAGAATGTAATGTAGAAAAGATGCATTCCCGGCCGATGCACCATATGTGGGGCGGCAGGTGGAAATAGTTGTTTTATATAATGTTTTGTTTTTCCCGGCCAATTAGCACCATATGAGGGGTGGCGGGTGGATTTATTGTTATTTAATGTTCCTACTATTTATTTAATGCTGTTGTTTGCCGTTCTCAACACTGGCTCTCTAACTACAATATTGGCAACCAGAAAGTGATTAGCAAAACATGAAGCCTGTAATTAGAATTCCTAGTGCCCACTTCATCTGAGAAATACACTTATAGCTACAGCTTATAGCTCTGAGGAATTAGGAGATTGTCTGGGATTCATATTCAAAAACGATTCTCTCTAAAATGTTCACTATATTCTGAAAGTCACAGACCAAAAAAGAATCTACACAATCCAGCTAACGGAGCAGTTCAGAGTCTAATGCGCTGATGCAACTATAACTATTCAAAATTAAATGCTTAAGTGAATACTCGCCATAATTTGATGATAATGTTCATCAAACGCCACGCTAATAATGGTAGAATGTCTGTCCCGCGACGGCACGTGAAAATATGACATACGCAAACTGAAGATAGATCACCAAAGTCATCCCAGAATTAACACTTCACTCAAAAATGATTTCATGGTTACACGTATCCCGAGTAACTTATTACGGCATCCGAGGCTGCTTATAGCAATGATACCGACACGACGCAACTCCCGGCACAGGTGGTGCGCTAATCAGCGTCTGGAGAGAACTGGGGCCTTTTTTCTCGTGCAGCGGTCTTATATATAAAGCCGCAGTGCGGACGGCTAAGGGAACGCCTGATCAAATCCGCTCTCCCGAGTAACGGCTGAGCTAGTAATGCACCACTTTAAGTTATTGAATAAATCATTGCTTCCCTTGCTGATGGCCAATGAAGTTCTCAATTTAAATGTGCAATCAGCACACAGGTAAGTAATCATAATAAAAGTCTGACCTGGCTAAGTCAAATATTTTGGGCGAGAGAATTAATTTAATTACACTACACGCAGTAGACGAGCTCTGAACTTGCTCTTTGGAGATACGCTATCGCTATAGTTTTATAGTTGTTCTGTTGAAACTTCTCACATCTTTATGATTATAGCGGATCTCCCTTCTACTTAAATTTAAACATCCTAGCCTTATTTATTCGCCTACTTAATCTATCTTGCTTTCTTAATTTCTAAGACAAAAAACAGAAAATCATGAATTTCAACTAAAATTTTAATTTGTGAGACCCAGAATACTGTTTCTACTAAATCATTATGAAAAATGAATCTAAATATAAATTTTTAAGTTTCTAGCTCTTTTCTGTTGCGCCAATGTTTTTTACAGAAAAACGTCCAACTTTCGAAAATGGTTAAAGTTATTGAACTGATATTCAACACATATTGATTTAGTATTACTCCTGACATGCTAGAAACGTTTCAGGTTATTTACTTGATTTTTAAAGTATTGTGCAACATTTATGACGTCAGAGCTAGTTACAGTGGACTGGCTGGCACACAATGGAAAGACTGATGTGAATTTTATACAGCGTGAGTAGGCTGCTTCCCTACACACTGTCACATGGGCTATGACGCCATCAGCAGGTACTTATGCTGAGAGAGCATATTTTCATCTGCCTTGCATATGTGGAGAATCTGGTGTTTTTCGTGGATATCCTAGGAGAAGTCCAAAGATCACTGGACTAGGTTGCCCAATACAGTGCTATAGCCAGCAGCCTGGTGAACTTGGAGAACTCTGGGGCGACTGTCATTGTCAGCGGCCCTTGAAAGGGAGCTTCAATCAAATGTTTGAGGGTCATCTTTATGAGTGACAGTCGATGGACAGCGCATCTTATCTTTACTCGTCTCCTACAAGGCCTACACACAGATATCTGTAGTAATCTGCTGCAGTCTTTGAGCATGGTCCAGCGGTTGGCTTATGCCAACATCTACCTTGCATACAGTATACCTCGTCTGGCTATGGTCCTCCCGATGCCAAAGATGGCAGCATACAGTTTACAGACAGTCTTAGGTTACGATACCAATGACAGAATGGCTAATACGTTAACTCTCCCTACCACAGAAGGCAGTCTCAGAATGATCAATGTGTGGGTTAGAGCAGCTGCTTTAAATACCACCAAGGTGATGAAAATGTGGATTCACAGCCAGAGCAGCTTCATGGGAACTCTGGCCCCTGATACTCATTAACCACCAACTGTAGTGGCGCATATTTCGCCGACTCCATCTCACCTTAACGAGTTTTTGTTGACTACAGTTATGTCAATGCTGACCTGCCCAGTGTGCGGCTGCAGAGGGTCCGTGATGTTTAATGCCAAATGAAGCGAGGCTATGCACAAAATCCGATTGAAGGCCGACTACCCTCAGTTACTTGGTCGGTGGTCTGCCATTGCACTCTTCTCGATTCAGACACCAGAGTGCCCTGGTATTTGGTGGTCAACCATAAATACATGAACTGCCAGAGACTCCATTCCACATGTAAGGCATATTCTCTGTTATGTCCCCAGATAAACACCGTTTGGAATGTAGGTCTGTCATGAAGATGTTGTCCCTCATTCAGCCAGCGACCCTTACAGCAGTGACTCCGTCATCCATTCTTATCCCAGACATGACGTTTTAACCACTTACTAAAATGGATGCAGTGATATGGATCAGTGGTTTGACCATACTGTATCTTCACTTGGATGGTGACAAACACTACCTCGATTTTTGGGCCTTCCTACTGGAACGATCCCGTCGTCTACGATGTCACCTGTGCTGCCGCCAGTAGTTTGCTAATTATCTGGATAGTGTCTTTTTGGACCCCCACCACAACTGGGGAGTGCCGGGTATGAGAAGGTAACCTTATGTGCATGTCAATTTTACGAAATGGACCGCAACAGGCGACAGAACCATATGGATACTCTCTTTGTGAAGAAATGCCCAGCCCTAATGGCAGGTTAGTAGGATCCATGGACGTGTTGATCAATGGTAACAGCGGGTGTAGGGTCTAATGTTGGTTCCGCTGGAATGGTGGTTTTTATGTTATTAGTTACTTTGCTTACCCCTGAAGGGCATCATTGCACTAATAATTTTTTTTGCCTATCCTACCTTCCTACTCCACAAGAAAAAATAAATAAATAAAGGAAGGAAGTGGTTTAGGGGTAGGAAGGGGAAAGCATTGTGGCTAAGCCTAGGGTTTCGAACCCTGTCCAACCTGCTTCCACCAACCCGAAACTGACAGCTCTACTTTCTTAAATGATATAACAAAAAAATAAAAATTAAAAAAGAAAAAGGGGGCAAGGTGACCGTTCGCGAGAAACAGTAAAATCTGGGATCGAGTCCCGGTCTGGCAAAAATTCTCAATTTTCCCCGTTGATGAATTTCAGTGCCCAATAGCAGCTGATGTATTTATTTCCTTTGCTCACTTCATGAGATACTGCGGAGGGGCTTGGAACTGATCCATGACAGTGGGGAAAAGACTGATGGTCAGAGAATTTATGCCACCACGACTCCTAATTTTCGCATGATATGTCACTGTAAGGAAACACAGCTCAATGAAACTTGGACCACATGTCGAAACAACTGCTACAGTATAGTACAAAAAGTAACTGAAACAAATACGCAATGAGACGATCGGAAATGAAACCGTTAATCAAAGACAACAATCAGACAGAAGACATCGCGATTTGTGATTCTCTCCAGGACATTGTAAAAGGTGGTACGTCGTTCTTAGTAAGGTGTCTGATCACCACAGACGACAGTACATGCTGTCCAAAATGCTCCCATGTTGCCCAAAAAGTTGGCAAGGAGTTCTTGTGGTGAGACGTTCCATTCCTCCATCAGCGCGGTCGGGAACTCCCGTATGGTCATTGGTGCATGTGGACGTTCAGCACAACGTCTCCACAACGCATCCCACACGATCTCGATGGGATTTAAGTCAGGAGAACGGGCAGGCCAGTCCGCTGGCCGAATATCCTCTTGTTCCGAGAGCTCCTGTAGCAGCGCTGTTCGATGAGGTCAAGCATTGTCATGCATAATAATGAAGTACCGAGCGCCGCAGGTTTCGAATCCGAACCAGACGGCATGGAACCCAATGAACACTAGAGGTCGCTGCAGCAGTCGCGCCGTAAGCCGTGGCTGCATGCGCTCCTGGCCCCGAGCCTAACGTGAGGGCGCCACAGTAGAGCACGTGGTCCCAGCGGCCAATAGCAACATACCCTGTCGTGTATTTAGGCGGCTGCATCTCACTCAGCGAGGATCAGCTCCTTAATCTCACCAGTTTTCTTTCCGCCCAACTTAACTCCCATCGCCGGCCGGTGTGGCCGTGCGGTTAAAGGCGCTTCAGTCTGGAACCGCGTGACCTCTACGGTCGCAGGTTCGAATCCTGCCTCGGGCATGGATGCCTGTGATGTCTTTAGGTTAGTTAGGTTTAAGTAGTTCTAAGTTCTAGGGGACTTATGACCACAGATGTTGAGTCCCATAGTGCTCAGAGACATTTGAACCATTTAACTCCCGTCGCTCTGCTATCTTTGATTGCTTCATCTCCAGAACGCCTATTACCGTGTCTGGCATCCAGGGCTCCTCTTCAAACTCCAGACCTATGCTCTCCCCATTAACTTCGTCCGTCTCGTTGCTTCCTTCCTCTCCCATCATCCCTCCTATGTGACTATCCACAATTCCAACTCCCGTACTTTCTATTTCTCTGCCAGTGTCTCCCAAGGTTCTGTCCTTTCCCCTCTCCTCTATTTCCTGTACACTGCTGATATGCCCAAACCTCCCCCACCTGTTCATCTTCTCCAGTTTGCTGATGACACCGCCTTCCTCGCCCTTTATCCTACCCTTCAATGGTCCCAACGTACCCTCCAAACCCACCTTGACCAATTCACAGCTTGGTGCAACCAGTGGTTCCTCCGTATCAATCCCAGGCGATCATCATAGGCCGCACCACCCACTCCTTCCGCCTCCATGATTTCTATCTCACCATTTATGGCCGTCCTATCCACCTCACTCCTACCCTCAAATACCTTGGCCTCACACTCGACCGCCACCTCACCTGGACTCCCTATCTCCTTACCACCCAAAACAAAGCTCACAACCGCCTCCGCCTCCTGAAGCTACTGTCCGGCTGGACGTGGGTTCTGCATAAATGTGAGTTTATTTTACAATATAAAATATAAATGGCTGTAATAATTAAAGAAGAAAACACAAAAATATCGTCGATAAAAAAGTTTTACATGATCTCTCTCTTGAGTAATGCCATTATTACTGTCTCTCAATTTAAAAGAAATTATCACTGGACTGTCTAACTGCAGGTACCTGTAAACTAGAGTATTTTAATAGTTCAGATGAAGTTAGCCTTTGTGTGAAAATCCTGGAAACACTGTGGGTCGCAAAGGCCAACGCCACAGTCCTTGCACCACAATCTACTTTCCTTCCTGATGCGCTTACCAGTCTCTTTCTTCCCCCTGTCTGAACATACTTTGCAATACCTAGTAGTATTCACCTTGTTTGCAGTGGGTGGAACCTTCTCCGGAAAGTGTCTTGCAAATGTCCTGTCAATTTGTGAGGATGAAGCGGCTTGTTGCGGAAAAATATTTCCGCCCTTCTCGGCCAATTTCTTCCCCACTCTGTGAATAAAGTCTACTGGGGATACAGTCTTCCTAGTGCTCTCCTTATATAAAATAAAACTGTTGACAGTTGACACGATGAACAAGTGGAAAACAGCTTTTACCACCACTTCAAAGTTTTTCGGGCAAGCGGATAATAGCTGGAGAACTGATCTGCTGTGTCAACCCTAGCTTTATTCTTATTGTAATCAATAATAACGGCTGGCTTTACAATTTCTGGTATTCCACCTTTGGCCCTCACTTGAATACTAGTGCTGTTAGACTTATGCTTTGTGGAAAGACAAAAAACATCTCGTTTTGACTTCCACTTCACTGCCAAGAGATGGAGTTTCCTTTGAAAAACTATCTTTTTTTTTTAAATTTTCATATTCTGAATATTCGTCGCAAACCTTTCCAGTTTTTCATTACAGTTCCCACTCCAAGAGCTTTATTTTCCCACGTTGTTGTTGTTGTGGTCTTCAGTCCTGAGACTGGTTTGATGCAGCTCTTCATGCTACTCTATCCTGTGCAAGCTTTTTCATCTCCCAATACCTACTGCAACCTACATCCTTCTGAATCTGCTTAGTGTATTCATCTCTTGGTCTCCCTCTACGATTTTTACCCTCCACGCTGCCCTCCAATACTAAATTGGTGATCCCTTGATGCCTCAGAACATGTCCTACCAACCGATCCCTTCTTCTAGTCAAGTTGTGCCACAAACTTCTCTTCTCCCCAATCCTAATCAATACTTCCTCATTAGTTATGTGATCTACCCATCTAATCTTCAGCATTCTTCTGTAGCACCACATTTCGAAAGCTTCTATTCTCTTCTTGTCCAAACTATTTATCGTCCATGTTTCACTTCCATACATGGCTACACTCCATACGAATACTTTCAGAAATGACTTCCTGACACTTAAATCAATACTGGATGTTAACAAATTTCTCTTCTTCAGAAACGCTTTCCTTGCCATTGCCAGCCTACATTTTATATCTTCTCTACTTCGACCATCATCAGTTATTTTGCTCCCCAAATAGCAAAACTCCTTTACTACTTTAAGTGCCTCATTTCCTAATCTAATTCCCTCAGCATCACCTGACTTAATTAGACTACATTCCATTATCCTTGTTTTGCTTTTGTTGATGTTCATCTTATATCCTCCTTTCAAGACACTGTCCATTCCATTCAACTGCTCTTCCAAGTCCTTTGCTGTCTCTGATAGAATTACAATGTCATCGGCGAACCTCAAAGTTTTTATTTCTTCTCCATGAATTTTAATACCTACTCCGAATTTTTCTTTTGTTTCCTTTACTGCTTGCTCAATATACAGATTGAACAACATCGGGGAGAGGCTACAACCCTGTCTTACTCCCTTCCCAACCACTGCTTCCCTTTCATGTCCCTCGACTCTTATAACTGCCATCTGGTTTCTGTACAAATTGTAAATAGCCTTTCGCTCCCTGTATTTTACCCCTGCCACCTTTAGAATTTGAAAGAGAGTATCACAACATGTCCAAAAGAGATGGACTGGTGTAGTACCTGTCCATATAAATGCAATGTCCTTTGCCAAACTACTGTGAACACAACCATTTTACAAGGCCCTGGATACTATTGTCAACACTGCCGGCAGAACCTGTATATACATCACAGTTTAGCATATAACCAGTTGATGAATCGCAGAGAGTATACAATTTTATTCCATATTTATTGGGTTTGTTTTCATGTATACCCTGAAGCTTGTTCTACCACGAAAGGGACACATTGCCTCATCTATTGTCAGATTCATGACTGGACGAAAACTAATTTTGATTTATTCACAAACAAATCAAACAAAGGCCTGACTTTGTTAAGTGGCTCGTCCTTTTCTTCGCCTCTGCTAATGAACGTGGCATTGTCATTTAAGTGTCACATCAACAATGTAACGCAAAATCGATCGCGACTCAACAATATACTCGCAAATCCAGTCTGTGGAAACGGGTTTGTTGACCAATAATCACTGATTTTCGGCAATTTGACGACGCACATATGCAAAATAATACTTAAGGACCAGTAAATCTCTTGCAATTTTACTGCTGACCACTTATGCCGAACAGAGTTTATTGTCAGGCTACCTTTGCGTTTCATTGTCGTAATAACGTTACCAGCGTACAGATTCGTTTCACTTTTAATGATCTGAATAAGGTCGTCATCAAAGAAATAATTAAAATATTGAAGCTCCTCATTGGCATCTGAAAAATGCGATGCTCCGCCGACCACCTCCTGGAAATCCGGCAGTGCTGGCTGATCGTCTGGTTCCGACCAATCTTGCTCTTTGTGCTCAGTGAGCCACACACGACCAGGTACCACAGATGGTGACTGATGGTCTGTACCATTGTCTGCATAAAAAAAATAATGCTAAGATTGGTACTAAAAGGTACTAAATGCAAGTGAAGTAATGAACATTACTCAGAATACAAAATGCGGTAATGAACTCTTCAAAATGGTTCAAATGGCTCTGAGCACTATGCGACTTAACTTCTGAGGTCATCAGTCGCCTAGAACTTATAACTACTTAAACTTAACTAACCTAAGGACATTACACACATCCATGCCCAAGGCAGGATTCGAACCTGCGACCGTAGCGGTCGCTCGGTTCCAGACTGTAGCGCCCAGAACCGCACGGCCACTCCGGCCGGCAATGAATTCTTCACTTTATGAACAATTGAGACATATACATACCTGAATCATCACTTGCACTCTCGCCTGGAGAGTACGAATCCTCTTTGTCAGAATCGTCGATTTCAGATCCTGCATCTCCATAAAGAATATCTAAGATCTCTGCCTCCGTTAACTCGCTGCGCAATATTTTTCACAATCGTAAACACCTGTGAATGAACGGCAGGTAACTTCGTCTTTCCAGTGATCACAGCCGCTCGCAGGATGAGTTAGCGGATAAGTGCTTGCCTCTTGCGCAAGAAGAATGAGATACCTTCACATTAGTTGACGAAACTGCTTCAGAGACGCGCTAAACGCGCTTACGGAGCCAAATAAAGGCTGGCCCGTACGGTATACGGGCGCCGTCGCCAACGTCAGGGCGGCCGCGCCCGTATGGCGCACGGGCACCGTGCTGTAAGTGTTAACCTTCTGGTAACTCTTTTAACTGTCCCCCATGAACGTCTCCATGTCAGTCTGTTTTTACCTCCATCATCTCCCCTTACTCTGTTTTATGTTCCCCTTTTTTATCTCCTTATGTATGTGTCATTTTATTCTTGTTTTAGTTGTCGTGTCACTCGGCTGAAGAGCGGCGGATTGTGCCGCTGACAGCGCTCCCCTGCCCATATGGGGCAGGGGAATGAAATCACAATAGGGGAAAAAAACTCAGCGAAGCAGTCTGCTATTCATGTTGTTTCAGTTGACATCTTGCTTACAGACATCGTGTTTACATTGCGTGTGCTTACTTCCCGTTTACGAGTGGATGTTGGTTTGGTTTCGTGAGTCTGACTCTTGTGACCCCATTTCTTAATACTTTGTTGTTGATCTTGGTGTTTTGCTTGGTTGTCTGTCGTCGTGTTTGTCCTTCCATTCCCGTTCGTCCGTCTTGTTTGTTTGCGGGCCGCTCCCGTCGGTCCGCCCTTGTTTTCGTTAGCAGCAACCCCGCAACACGAACTGTCGTGCTTACAACAAAGTCATGGCGGAAAGGACCGCTGAATAGACACACATTGGAAAGGAATATAGTGTCATAATAACGTTGACCGGTGAGTGTAACGTGTTCAAAGGTTCGGAGGTCAGTACGCACATGCAACATTATGCTTCCCCATAACATAACACATGAATCACCTAGAGTCCTAGACGATCATGTTCGACAATGCACCTGCTAAACGTCTTCCCACCTCTCTCCATATGAGGGTGCAAACTTTCGTCAGCATTTGGTTCCTGTGAAAAGGATTCCAAGTTTATGGAACTTTGGCAGCAAAATTTGTCACTGCAGCAGCAGTAGTAGCCCCAACGGCAGCAGTTTGCTGCTCAGCAGTAACAGCAGTCTGCCCACCTGCAGCTTGAGTCGCAGCAAAAAACAATGGTTCAAATGGCTCTGAGCACTATGGGACTCAACTGCTGTGGTCATAAGTCCCCTAGAACTTAGAACTACTTAAACCTAACTAACCTAAGGACAGCACACAACACCCAGCCATCACGAGGCAGAAAAAATCCCTGACCCCGCCGGGAATCGAACCCGGGAACCCGGGCGTGGGGAGCGAGAACGCTACCGCACGACCACAAGATGCGGGCTGAGTCGCAGCAACAACAACCACTTTCGTCAGGGGCCATACCTGCGCCCCCCCCCCCCCCCCCCCGCTTGGCTCCCTTCGACGAGGCTTCAGAGACCTGGAACGTCTACCTCCACCGGTTTTACTGGTATTGTCGTGTGTACAAATTTCCAGTGAGCGGAAACGTGATTTACTCTTGCCTTCTAATAGTCATTCATAGGAAGTGGAGCGGAAATTACAGCCGCTCTCAGACTCCAGTGAGTTGTCTTTCAGTGATCTCTGTGCTCTGTTAACCGAACATGACGCTCAGCAGACGCACAGCGTTGCCGCTCGGCTCCAGTTTAAGCAGCGTCATAGACAATATGAAAAATCGTACGCCGCTTGCGAGGCCCACTTGCAGGGCCCAGGTGAAATTTTATGTGCCAGAATTGTAAGGTTTCGTACGCGGAATCAATGATTCGAGATGTGATTGTGTGCCTTGTCCCTGGCAGAAAGATCACAGCTAAAGCTTTAGACAAATCTGATCCTCGTCTCATTGAAGTGGTTAAAAATTGCTAAATCTTTCAACGTTGCCTCGGCAGCTCAGCATGTTTTTGCGAATGACTTCCAAATTTCTCAGATCGTTAGTCGCCGTCGTAAGCGGCAGTCGTCTGATGACTCTTGCTCATCGTCCTCTGATTCTATCACTCTCACCCGGGTTCACGGGCGTTCTCATTCTATTTCCCCATCAGTGTCAGGTGCTCTTATTCCTAACGTTAACTGGGCGGGTCAGGAACGCCCTCCCTCCTTGGCGTCGCGTCGTCGATCACGCACTTTGAAGAAACTATTGTTGGCCTGAGTGCGCCAGGGGACGTACCAGATGCGGCAGAGTGGTCAGCTTGTGTCTTGCGGCAAGGGCGGCCTGGTGCATGGGGACAACACTTCGTCACGGCTTCGGCGCTGGCACATACCCTGCTGCTGCAGAAGCTCACGCTGATCTTGACACTCCTCAGCCAGGCCGTAGAATTCCAGCTGGACAACGGCGCTGCTGTGTCTTTAATCAGCGACGACACATATTGCCGACTTGGTTAGCCTCTGCTGCAGCAGGACATTCTTCTTCTCGACGAGTTGTCACTGGCGACTAGGTACAAAATGTTGAACGCGTACTAAGCTTTCTAAAGCTGTCCTCTCTTTCTACTTCTAACATTTTCGTCTTGCATCAAGGCCGCACAGCAATCGTATTTTTGCGTCTGTTTATACACTACTCGCAACACCAAACAGTAATGTAGAGTAATGAAATTTCTAGAACATACTTGTCTAGGTAACATACACTGAATGGTCAAAGAAACTGGTAGACCTACCAAATATCGTGTAGGGCCCCCGCGAGCACGTAGAAGTGCCGCACCACAACGTGGCATGGACTCGACTAATGTCTGAAGTAGTACTGACACCATGAATCCAGCAGGGCTGTCCATAAATCCGTAAGGGAACGAGGGGGTGGACATCTCTTCAGAATACCACATTGCAAGGCACCCCACATATGCTCATTAATGTTCATGTCTGGGGAATTTTGTGGCCAGCGGAACTCAGAAGAGTGTTCCTGGAACCACTCTCTAGCAATTATGGACGTGTGGGGTGTCGCATTGTCCTACTGGAATTGCCAGAGTCAGTAGGAATGCACAATGAACATGAATGGATGCAGATGATCAGAAGGGATGCTTAGATATGTGTCACCTGTCAGAGTCCTAACCAGACTATCAAAGGTCCCATATCACTCCAGCTGAACACACCCCACGCCATTAGCAACCTCCACCAGCTTCAACAGTCCCCTGCTGACATGCAGGGTCCATGAATTCATGAGGTTGTCTCCACACCTGTACGCGTCCATCCGCTCGATACGACGCTTGTCCGCCCAGGCTACATGTCTCCAGTCATCAGCAGTCCAACGTCAGTGCTGACGGACCCAGGCGAGGCGTAAAGCTTTGTGTCGTGCAGTCATCAAGGGTACGCGAGTGGGCCTTCGGCTCCGAAAACCAATATCGATGATGTTTCGTTGAATGATTCGCACGCTCACACTTGTTTATGGCCCAGCATTGAAATCTGCAGCAATTTCTGGAAGGGTACCACTTCTGTCACTTTGAACGATTCTCTTCACTCGTTGTTGGTCCCGTTCTTGCAGGACCTTTTTCCGGCCGCAGCGATGTCGGAGATTTGATGTTTTACCGGATATCTAATATTCACGGTACACTCGTGAAATGGTCGTACGGGAAAATCCCCACTTCATCACTAGCTCGGAGATGCTGTGTCCCATTACACGTGCGCCGACTACAACACCACGTTAAAACTCACTTAAATCTTGATAACCTGCCATTATAGCAGCAGTAACCAATCTAACAAGTGCGCCAAGCGCTTGTCGTCTTATGTAGGCGTTGCCGACCGTAGCGCCGTATTCTGTCTGTTTATATATCTCTGTATTTGAATACGCATGTGTATACCAGTTTCTTTGGCGCTTCAGTGTATTTAAGTGGTTAAAATTGCTAGATCATAGGTCAATGTAAGTGTGAAACAGGCCACTGGAAAAGTGAAATGCTGGTGCCTTAATAACTGTTGTAACTACAACAATGTTGAATTCAAGAGTGTAAATGTGCATGAATTGTGTTGTAGATGTGCCGAATGTCAGTTTGTGGGAGTTCCATGCCTGCTGTTCTTGGTTAGTCAATGCAGGTATGGTTAATGTTGTTTGTGGATGACCTTGGAGTTGTCGTTCAATGATGCCGATATGTGCACTTCGGAGACAGACCAGGCGATGAAGCAGGCCAACGCAATGTGTCGACACTTTACGAGCATGTTGGGTTACAACAGCAGTTTGTGGGCGAGCGTTATCCTTTTGGGATGCTGTTTATAAATGGCAGCTCGACAGATCTAATCACCAGACTGACATAAAAATTGGCAATCAGTGTGCGTGGGATAGCCATGAGAGTGCTCCTGCTGTCCATTATAATTATCCGGGCTGTTATGCCGTGGTCGGTTGATGAATTCTGTGGTGATTCCCAACGTTTCGTCTCCGACTGCGGGAGACATCTTCAAGGTGGTCCGTAGCTTGATGGAAGGTCCAACACACACACTGGCAGTCAGTAGCGAGCCAGTGCGTGTGTTGGACCTTCCATCAAGCTACGGACCCCCTTGAAGATGTCTCCCGCAGTCGGAGACGAAACGTTGGGAAACACCACAGAACTCATCAACCGACCACGGCATAACAGCCCGGATAATTATAATGGACATGATATATCCGGCCGTGAAAGTTTACATTTTAGTATCAGTGCTCCTGCTGTCATTCGAAATCGCATCCCAGACCATAGCTCCAAGTGAATGTCCAGTGTGTCTAGCATGTAGAAAGATTGGATGCAGGTTCTCAGCTGCCATACTTCTAACCAACACACGGCCAGCACTGGTATTCAGGCAGAACCACCTTTCATCGGAAAAAAAACAAAGATCTCGACCCTGCCCTTCAATGAACTCTCGCTTGACCCCACTGAAATCGCAAATGGCTGTGGTTTGGGGTCAGCGGAATGGACGCTACAAGGCGTCTGACTCGGAGCTGACTTGGAAGTAACAGATTTGTGACAGTTCGTTGCGTCACTGTGGTGCCAACTGTTGCTCAAATTGCTGCTGCAGACGCAGTACGATGAGCACAGTCATACGCCGAACACGACGGTTCTCCCTTTTGGTAGTGCCACGTCGTCGTCCGGAGTCCGATATTGTTGCGACCGTACATTCCCATGACCTCCGCTACCATAAATCATGTACAGTCACTACGTTCCTGCCAAGTCCTTCTACACAATGGCCATTAAAATAGCTACACCAAGACGAAATGCAGATGATAAATGGGTATTCATTGGACAAATATATTATACTAGAACTGACATGTCATTACATTTTCATGCAGTTTAGGTGCATAGAGCCAGAGGAATCAGTACACAGACCAACCACCTCTGGCCGCAATAACGGCCTTGACACGCCTGGGCATTGAGTCAGAGCTTGCATGGCCTGTACAGGTACAGTTGCCCAAGCAGCTTCAACACGACACCACAGTTCATCAAGAGTAGTGACTGGCGTATTGTGACGAGCCAGTTGCTCGGCCACCATTGACAAGACGTTTTCAATTGGTGAGAGATTTGGAGAATGTGCTGGCCAGGGCAGCAGTCGAACATTTTCTGTATCCAGAAAGGCCCGTTCAGGACCTGCAACATGCGGTCGTGCATTATCCTGCAGGGATCGAATGAAGGGTAGAGCCACGGGTCGTAACACACCTGAAATGTAACGTCCACTTTTCAAAGTGCCGTCAATGCGCACAAGAGGTCAACGAGACGTGTAACCAATGGCACCCCATACCATCGTGCCGGGTGATACGCCAGTATGGCGATGACGAATACACGCTTCCAATGTGCGTTCACCGCGATGTCTCCAAACACGGATGCGACCATCATGATGCTGTAAACAGAACCTTGATTCGTCCGAAAAAATGACTTTTTGCCATTCGTGCACCCAGGTTCGTCGTTGAGTACACCGTCGCAGGCGCTCCTGTCTGTGATGCAGCGTCAAGGGTAACCGCAGCCATGGTCTCCGACCTGACAGTCCATGCTGCTACAAACGTCGTCGAACTGTTCGTGCAGATGGTTGTTGTCTTGCAAACATCCCCATCTATTGACTCAGGGATCGAGACGTGGCTGCACGATCCGTTATAGCCATGCGGATAAGATGTCTCTCATCTCGATTGCTAGTGATACGAGGCCGTTGGGATCCAGCACGGCGTTCCGTATTACTCTCCTGAACCCACCGATTTCATATTCTGCTAACAGTCATTGGATCTCGACCAACGCGAGCAGCAATGTCACGATACGATAAACCGCAATCGCGATAGGCTACAATCCGACCTTTATCAAAGTCAGAAACGTGATGGTACGTATTTCTCCTCCTTACACGAGGCATCACAACGTTTCACCAGGCAACGCCGGCCAACTGCTGTTTGTGTATGAGAAATCAGTTGAAAACTTTCCCCATGTCAGCACGTTGTAGATGTCGCCACCGGCGCCAACCTTGTGTGAATGCTCTGAAAAGCTAATTATTTGCATATCACAGCATCTTCTTCCTGTTGGTTAAATTTCGCGTCTGTAGCACGTCATCTTCGTGGTATATCAATTTTAATGGTCAGTAGTGATGTGTTGGTAAATGTGCCAACACCTTGTAGATGGAGGAGGCCTAAATGCACGCTATCTAACGCAGACGGGCGTGACTTCTGGAACAGGATAAGTAGTGAATTCTAATAAGAAAAGTATGCAGCTCCTCGAATACTTAACTTTATTCGATCCTTGTGGTACATCGCTCTTGATAATACAAATAAGACTATCTTCAGATACGGTTAATGGCGCCTTGCTAGGTCGTAGCCATGGACTTAGCTGAAGGCTATTCTAACTGTCTCTCGGCAAATGAGAGAAAGGCTTCGTCAGTGTAGTCGCTAGCAAAGTCGTCGTACAACTGGGGCGAGTGCTGTTCCGTATCTCGAGACCTGCCTTGTGGTGGCGCTCGGTCTGCGATCTCACAGTGGCGACACGCGGGTCCGACATGTACAAAATGGACCGCGGCCGATTTAAGCTACCACCTAGCAAGTGTGGTGTCTGGCGGTGACACCACATTCCTCCCCCGCAAATCGGCGAACGGTCGTGTGATAAGGCTTCCGCCCGCCGTGGGGAGGACACCAAGTTGACGTATGCGATGAGGTGGGGAGCCGAACAACAGGCGAGGCTGTGCCACCCGCACCCGGCCATTCGGTCCGAGGGGAGCTAGGAAACGCCTGAAAACCTAGTCCAGGGTGCACGTCAACATGCGGTGTACGCGCCCGTAAAAAGTCAGGAGGGGCCGAAGGGTCGACCTCCATTGCGTCGGGGTATCCGACGCGCGATGACGTCATGTGGTCCGAAGCGGGCAAGAGGTCCATGGCGGAGGACAGCTGGTCCCGGGAAGCGATCGGCGGCGCGTGACCCAGGGAGGCGCTTGGCGGCTGCAGCGAAGCGTCGAATGCGGGCGGCGACGGCGGGAGAACAGGCGGCGGCGGCGGCGGCTGCGGCGGCGCGTCGCCATGGGGCAAAATGGAAGGCATCGTCGGTAACACCTGGGGATGAGGCGAGCCAGTAGATGGGTCCCCAGGGCGCTGACCGGACGGCACCGTCGCTGAAAGCAGACGGGGAGCGGCAGAACCCGTGCGACGACAGAGGCGCAGCTGACTGAGATGCCGACGCACCTCACCAGAGGCCCCCAAAACCAAATACATCGCGCGGCCGAGGCAGCGAAGAATGCGCCCTGCGAGCCAACGCCGTGAACCTCGATAGTTGCGATAGAATACAACGTCGCCTGGAGCAAAAGCAGGAGTCTGCCGCTGCACAGGAACCTGATGCGGCGAATGCAGCAAAGACATCAAGGTTCGATGAGGACGACCGTGGAGCAACTCAGCCGGCGAGCGACCATCTCGGGGCTGAGAGCGATACGATGACAAAAAGAGCAACAACGCGTCCTCCCGAGAATGCGACTCTTTCAACTTCAACATCTGTGACGTGAAAGTCCGGACCAGTCGTTCAGCGGCACCGTTTGACTGCGGCGAAAACGGCGCGGATGTCAGATGTTGAATACCATTGGCCTGGCAGAAGGACTGAAATTCTGCGGACATGAATTGTGGGCCATTGTCGGAAACAATAGTCTGCAGAAGACCTTCAATGCAAAAGATAGCAGACAACGCTTGGATGGTGGCAGTTGACGTCGTGGAAGACATCCGGACAACAAAAGGAAAATTACTGAAGGCATCTACCAGAACCAACCATCGAGCATTCCAGAATGGACCAGCAAAATCTATGTGCAAGCGTCGCCAAGGGGACGTGGCTTTTGGCCATGCAAAGACTTTCCGCGGCGGTGCGGATTGTTGTTCGGCACACGCCATGCAAGAAGAACACATATTCGTAATCGCAGCATCGATTCCGAACCAAGTACAGTGCTGACGAGCAATTTGTTTCGTCCGCACTATACCCCAATGTCCTTGGTGAAGAAGCCGTAAGACAGAGGACTGTAACGAACGTGGGACCTCGACTCTGGACTGATCATTATCAGAACGCAACAACAAAACACCACGTCGAACAAAAAGTCTCTCCTTGTGAGCAAAAAATCGGCGAACCATCGGATCCTCGATCCGAGACTTTGACAAAGGCCATTGCGTAGCAACAAAACGCAAAACGGTAGCAAGGACAGGGTCAGCAGCTGTGGCTGTAGCTACACGACGAAAATCAATCGGAAACGATTCGACCACTTCATCGGTTTCCGAATCAATGAACATGCAAGCAAGTTCAGAAGAATCTAATGCTTTATCCTCAGCAACAGGCAAACGGGACAACGCATTGGCGTTTCCGTGCTTAGCAGTGGACCGATACAAGATATCGTAGCGGTACTGCGAGAGGAAAATCGACCAGCGAATGAATTTCTGCGCTGTACGCGGAGGTACAGGCTTGTTCGGATGAAAAAGCGACGTCAAAGGTTTGTGGTCTGTGATTATGGTAAAGTGACGACCATACAAGAAATCATGGAACTTAGTAACACCAAACACGAGAGCCAAAGCTTCTTTCTCTATCTGTGAGTAATTTCTTTGCGCAGACGAGAGCAATTTGGACGCAAAGGCAATAGGGCGATCATGCGAGCCAACTTTGTGCGCAAGCACAGCACCGATCCCGAAATCCGATGCATCTACCATCAACAAAAGGGGTTTCTGGGGATCGAATGGCGTAAGGCAAGTATTAGAAAGCAACGCCGATTTCAACTGGCGAAAGGCGCGTTCGCATTCCGTCGTCCAGAGGAACGGAACACCCTTACGGCGTAAGCGATGAAGCGGAGCTGAAATGGAAGAGGCATTGCGCAGAAAGCGATGATAATAGTTAATTTTACCCAACACACTCTGTAGCTGCTTCACATTGTGTGGCGAAGGCAAATCTTGTATGGCACGGAGGTGCTTTGGACTCGGATGTATGCCTTGGGCATTGATGACATGGCCCAGGTATGGTAAGTGACGAGCAAAAAACACACATTTGTCCTTCCGCAAGCGAAGACCATTTTGTCGCAATACCTGAAATAATGTGCGTAGGTGTGCTAAATGCTCGTCTGCCGTCTTTCCGGAGATCACAATATCGTCCAGATAGTTCGCAGCAGTAGGGACCGACGCACAAATAGTTTGTAAATATTGCTGAAACAATGCAGGGGCGGATGCACACCCGAATGGCAGTCTTTTGAAGCGGTACAAACCAAGATGCGTGTTAACCACCAAGACGCGCTGGGATTCGGCGTCCACTGGGATTTGCAAGTACGCATCTGCTAGGTCCAACTTGGAAAAGTATTTACCCGGGCACAGTTTATCAAAAAGATCTTCCGGGCGGGGTAAGGGAAAAGTTGCAATCACGAGTTGTGGATTCACTGTTGCCTTGAAGTCCACACAAAGTCTCAGTTTTCCGGAAGGTTTTGGCAAAATGACTAAGGGTGAGGCCCAGAGAGAAGCTTGCACACGTTCAATTACACCTTGTGATTCTAAATCGTTTAATGTTCTTGCGACCTCATCACGCAATGCGTGGGGAACATTGCGCGCTCGGAAAAATTTCGGTTGCGCGTTTACTTTCAGTTCCAAATATGCTTCATAGTTTTAGCGCAACCTAAGCCCGGTTCAAAAATGTCTGCAAATTCTTCACATAAATGAGAAACACTGTCTGAAAGCACAGTCTGATTCACTGATAGGACCTGATTTACTATAGACATGTTAAACAATTGAAATAAATATAAGCCAAACAAGTTCACTGCAGTAGACGAACGAAGAACGTAAAATGACACAAGTTTTGTTTGTCCCTTGTATGTTGCAAGAAGGCTGCACTGGCCTAACACAGGAATTTTCTGTCCCGAATATGTAGTTACCTTAACATTTGCGGCACGCAACGGAGGTTTGCCCAGTTGTTTGTACGTGTCATGATTGAGCAATGAAACTGCAGCTCCGGTATCGAGCTGGAATGGTATGACCTTGCCATTAAAGTCCAAATCTACAAAAAGTTTATTGTCCTGCTGACGACAAGAGCGACTGTTTTGTGCAATTTGAACAGACACGTGTACAGAATCACTTACTAATTGACGCGATTTCCGGCGACGTCGACGCACACTTTTTGAGGGACGAACATAGGCACTGTTAGAGAAAGTGGCACTGGACGGAGTGGAATTAACTACATGAATGTCCATGGGTGAAGGTCCACGAGTCTGAGTGTCCTTGGTTCGATTCCGGCGCGAAGCAAAGGGCCTGGAATGATTAAGAGTGTCTGATCTGAGCTTTTTCCGGCAAACACTTTGAACATGTCCTTTCTTATTACAGAAAAAGCAAATAGCTTGGCGGGACGGGCAATTGTCACGCGAATGTCTAGTTGCACACCGCGGGCATGATTTCACAGCATTTGTGTGCTGGCGCGGCACACCTGGTTTAGAGCGTGGCGGCGCGTGGCGGAAGCTGTGCAGACGTGCGCGAGGGCAGTGTACCGGGCTGCGCAGCGCGCCCGGCGGGCCGGTTAACGTTACACACGGCCGGCGAAGTTGCAAATGAGTCCTGAGCAAAGTCAAGTGTGTCTTGCCTATCCAATATATCTATCACTTGCTGAAGGGAGGGATTAACTAGTTTCAAAATTTGCTCCCGTATGCGAACATCAGAAACGTTCTGTGCAATTGCATCACGCACCATTGTATCTGAATAAGGAAGGCCACAGTCACATTCAAAGGCACAATCCCTAGTAAGGCCTTGCAAAGTTGCAACCCACTCCCGATTAGTTTGACCGGCCGTACGTTTTGTACGAAAGAACATATACCTTTTTGCAACTACATTAACTGTTTCTTTGAAATAGGCGTCCAATGCTGACAAAATTTCCTCGTAGGACAGAGTTGCTACGTCGCGGCGGGGAAATAATTTCACTATCACACGGTAGGTGGACACACCTACACACGAAAGCAAAAACGGCTGCCGCTCATTACCTTGAATTCTGTAGGCGGCGAGATGGAATCCAAATTGGCGTGACCACTCAGTCCAGGTCTCGTGATGTGCATCAAAATTGCGAAACTGCAGTGCAACTGCACGTTGTGGCTGCGGGAACGGTGAAGCGGCGGCCGCCGCATCGGTTTGAATGGCACGTTGACCCTGGACGAGCTGTCCAAGGGCATCCAATTACGCCTGCGTCTGCTGATTCTGCAAGCGATAAAATTCGGACAGTACATCTGGAGATTGTGGCGAAGCCATGACACAAGTAAATGTAAGCAATTAGAAAGAACAAGACCCTTTCCCTCGTCGCCAATGATGTGTTGGCAAATGTGCCAACACCTTGTAGATGGAGGCGACCTAAATGCACGCTATCTAACGCAGACGGGCGTGACTTCTGGAACAGGATAAGTAGTGAATTCTAATAAGAAAAGTATGCAGCTCATCGAATACTTAACTTTATTCGATCCTTGTGGTACATCGCTCTTGATAATACAAATAAGACTATCTTCAGATACGGTTAATGGCGCCTTGCTAGGTCGTAGCCATGGACTTAGCTGAAGGCTATTCTAACTGTCTCTCGGCAAATGAGAGAAAGGCTTCGTCGGTGTAGTCGCTAGCAAAGTCGTCGTACAACTGGGGCGAGTGCTATTCCGTATCTCGAGACCTGCCTTGTGGTGGCGCTCGGTCTGCGATCTCACAGTGGCGACACGCGGGTCCGACATGTACAAAATGGACCGCGGCCGATTTAAGCTACCACCTAGCAAGTGTGGTGTCTGGCGGTGACACCACAAGTAGTGTACAATATCGCATGTAGCTTCTCGTGGCCCTGTTGGACGACCTCTTTCAAACTCAATTAGGGGCTGATCATAGTGTCATTCTTGACTAACATCAAGTCACCACATCCAGTCTCAAAAGTAACTAACGCTCACGAACTTTACAGCATATATTTAAAGCAAACGTGACCGCATCCTCATAGTGGCGCTACTGGCGCCACTCTTATGTGACTGGTCCGAAATTTTAATAGACATCATCTTTCAGATGTAAAAACACACTTACCAACTTTCGTTTATATCGCGCAACTCCTTATTGGTGTTGCGACTTTTTTCCGTCAGTGTATTTTCCCAAAAGTATTTAGAAGTACTACATCTACATCAGTACTCTGCAAGCCACCTGACGGTGTGTCGCGAAGGATACTTCTGGTACCACTAACTAATTCCTTCTTCCCTGTTCCACTTGCGAGGGGCGCCTGGGAAGAATTGATTGTCGAAAGCCTCCGTTTTAGCTCAAATTTCTCGAATTTTCTCGTATTGGTCGCTTCGTGAGGTGTATGTGGGATGAAGTAATATGTTGTCAGCCACTTCCCGGAAAATACTCTATCGATATTCGAATAGTAGGCCTCTCGCTGAAGCACAAACCCTCTCTTGTAGCGTCTGCCACCAGAGTTTTCTGAGCGTCTGTAAGGCGCCGACCAAATGATCCTGTGATGAAACGCACCACTCTTCGTTGGAACTTCTCTATCTCTTCTGTCAGTCCTACCAGAGAAGGTACTGATCCAGGGTATTTCGCATTGTGTAAATTATTTGGACGATGTTATCGTTACGGGGTCAGCTCATGCAGAACATTTCAAGAATCCTGAATCCCTCTTTAAGCGGCTCCACTAACCGTAAACAACTTCAAGCGTTTCTGCGTAAAATCATGTACTACACCAAGTCCATTCCCCAGGTCGCACAAATCGCGCACCCTCTAAATCAGCTGCGCAAGGAAGGTGTCAAATGTGTGTGGTCGCCGGCCTGTCAACAGGTTTTTCAGTGCCTGAAGGGCCATCTTACGGTAGCTCCATGTCCCATGTCATATATATCGGGTCTGTCGTTAACGTTGTAGATGGATGCGTCGCAGTACGGCATTGCGGTGGTTTTGTGGCCCAAGTTGACACATGGTTCGATGCCCCCAATTGCCTTATCCTCCAAAACGTTGAACTCTGGCAAGCTCAACTACTCCCACGTTGAGAAAGCTTTAGCTATTACTTATGGGTAAAAACGTTTCTCGAATATTTGCATGGCAGCTAATTTCACCTGTTGGCTGTCCACAAACCTTTGATTCCCTTGTTCGTGCATAAGTCTAAGCTCCCGGATCAGACGGTGCAAAGTCTGCAGTGCTGCGCATTATTTTTAGGCGGGTACTACCACGACATCCATTTTCATCCCACCGCCTAACAAGCCAACGCAGATGCTCTGCCTTGCCTCCCTGTTAGCTCCAACTCGAAACTCGTTCACCATGAAACTGTTTGCTTTGCCCTGGATGAAAAGCTGCAAATTACTAACGTAAGGCCGCACATACGAACCTCTATCTGCAAATGTGGAGCTGCCAGCACCCTTCACAAACCACCTGTGTCCTTAGAACATTGGTGCACAGGGCACATGTTTTTTTTTTTTTCATGAAGACAGGCTTACAAAGAAGCTAGAACATCTACAGTCGGTTTTCGAAGATAATGCCAACTCTTCACATCAGGTTAGTACTGCGCTAAGGAGGAAGAAACGGGACCACTCATAACATCAAGAAATAAGGAGCTATTAAAGTCCAGAGCATTCCTTCCACACGTCGGCAACATTTTGTCAAAAGTAGGCAGGATCCTAAGCAAACATCAAATTAAAGTTATCTTCTGGCCACCGTTGAAGGTTAGTGCTCTTTTCGGTTCGGCAAAGGACGATCAGGGACTGCGGAAGGCCGATATTTACAAAATACACACAGTACACAAAAGGTGTGTTGAAAATGAGCACTACAGTCGCCGTTCGCACCCAAGTAAGTGGGTCATAGCTAATATTGCATTACCACAGGACACCCTATGGATTATTCTGCCACAAAAACCTTGTGTCCAGAGAGATCCTTTTGGGAATCAGAAAATAAAGAATCAGCGGAAATACGGCAAGCGCAAGATCTTATAAATCGTGACGTCGGATTTCAACTGGACAACACCTGGGACACGACGATCTCTTTAATTTGTTCATAGAGAAAACGTTTTATTCATAATGATACGTCTGGCAGCGTCTGACCTTTGTTTCTATAGCCGCGGGCGCGTGTTCCGACAGAGTGTGGACACGTAGTTTCACCTTTATGCAGGCGCCTTGCACCACAGATGGAACAGTATTTGCAGAGGGAGTGGATTTCGTCAGAGGACGCTCCTGTGACAGCCGCCGATGTGCATGCGTTTTCGTGCCAATTTTTGCTATAAAGCTGACACCCTAATCTAGCAGTCTCAAATCCTTGAACGCCGTGCACTCCACCTCGCCTCCCATATGTGCGTCCCATCCCCCACACAGATCCTCTACGACCTCATCCCTTTCCCACATCTTCTCCATTTCCTTGAACACATCCACACCCTGTAAATCATTTGCAGACTCGACCCCCCCCCCCCCACTCCCTAATGTCTTCTATCCTCTCTGCTGCAGATCTTTGCCGCGCCTTTACCATTGTTGTCCCGCCCTCTCTCCATCTCCACACCCTCCACCTCCTTTCCCAACGCAACTTCCAGCAGCTACCTCTCCCGGATGATGAACTTCGCCCTGATACCTATCCCTCCTACCACCTTCCCACCTCTCTCTCCTCAAGGCACCCTCTCCCCTCATCTTCCCTTCCCCTGAGCGGTTTCTTCCTCCCCCCTCTGTCCCCTCCCTTTCCAGTGCACCCCTTCTTTGTCTCTGTGCTCCCTCCTGACTTGCCTTCCCTCTCCATCTGTCACCCTGCCCATTCCTTTCCACTTGGTGCGACCCCCGACCTCCCTATCTTTTCATCCCACCCTATCCATCCCCCTCCCCTCTACCCCTTCCACTTGTAATGCCACAACGAAGCATAGCCAAGGCGCAGCAGTTGAATAAGTGAACGCTCATGCCATTTGTTGGATAGTTGTGCAAACAAAAGCACAGTTGCTTCCTCCTGGCGGCAGTCAAATGAAATAGCGCTACGAGTAAGACAGTATCTGAATAGTGCTGCGCTCGGACGACAAAATAAAGAAGCGTTAAACTAGGATAATATTATCATGTATAGTAAAGATATTAATTTAATATTAGTTTTATATATATATAAAATGACTGTAATTGAATATGGCAATGTTATGGTATGTCCATTTGTAAATAGAGAACTTGCATAGTGTAAATTAATGTTTAAATGTGAGGGAAATCCCTGAGAACTCGGAAAATGCAGGTTGGCGCGTGAATTTGGTAGTAGAGAGAGATGTGTTCTGGAACTGTTCAGATGCAGAACAGAGATTACGCGCCGCAAAAGTGACGGTTTTAGTACGGTACGGTAACGCTGCTTATAGACAGTTAAAAGGGAGCTTACAACAAACACGAACTGGATTTATGGTGTGTCAGCAAGTCAAATGGACAATAAGGCTTGTAGGATGCAACATTTCGACAGAGACGGCTTGTGAGCGATAAAGTTGCTGTTCCCGCTCAAAAAGCACATGGCACGCCTTGTGGAAGTCTGCGTAATTTACGACGGACTGCAGCGACCAGCAGCAAGGTATGAAGTGACCAGTGTCTGCAGCTAACGTTGCAATGTGACCTTACTACTGTAACCTCCCCACAAAAATTTAAAAATGACAACATTTAATAGAAATGGAGCCAAGCGTAACCTCCCTAGCAATTAAATTTAATGACAATAAAAGTGAGAATCGCAATCTGACTCAAAGTGTAAGCTGTCACGAAAAATGATGAAAAACAATTCAGTGCTAATGAAACTTCAGTGACAATGAAAATTCAATTAAACCGAAATATCGGTCTTTGGCCCTGTGCAAAAAAAAAATCAGAATTAATTTCTTACCTCATTGAAACTGCTTGTCAAATTTCTGCTCTTATTGTTGGCCACGGCTTGGAGGAACTGCATTCCAAATAATTTTTTTTTTTTTTGAAATTTAACTGAAACTTTTCTTTAAGGTTCAAATGGTTCAAATGGCTCTCAGCACTATGGGACTCAACTGCTGAGGTCATTAGTCCCCTAGAACTTAGAACTAGTTAAACCTAACTAACCTAAGGACATCACACACATCCATGCCCGAGGCAGGATTCGAACCTGCGACCGTAGCGGTCTTGCGGTTCCAGACTGCAGCGCCTTTAACCGCACGGCCACTTCGGCCGGCTTTTCTTTAAGGGAAATGGAAGGAAATCGTTGGTTCAATTAAATGCTTCTTTTGTTAAAAATATTGCTTTGAAATCAAAATTATTATTGGGGCACTTGTTGAAAATTAATTACAATAAATAAACTTTACATTATCTGATGATTACCTTAATTAACAATATACTTCATTCAGCATCTTGACCAGAATGCCATGTCGACGCTCGCCGACTGCGTCCCGCTCGCGACCGTGACGGGACTAGACCACTACTGCCGACAGACTACATCACACAACTGCACTGGGCTGCTACTACTGACCGACTGCACTGCTCACAGACTGCCCACTGACAGACTGCTCGCAACTGTACTACACGACGACTACTAGCGTACTGCTCGCAACACTCGCGCGGTCAAGCGCAGACTAACTACGATAAATGGCTCTCTGGTCAAAGATTTTATCATGCTTCACCATCGCTGCTACGTTACATACGTGTTTCATAACCCTCCACTGGGGGGGCAAAAATTTGGCAGCGATGGTGAGTCATTTGGACTTGCCAAGCGCGGCAAATTTTTTTCTTTAATTAATCAACTTGTACAATTTGCAGAATATTTAGATACATGAATTAAATGTTGGGCACATGCACCGAGTACAAAACCTTTCAGACAAAGACAAGATATGAGTACAAAACATATTCGCAGATCAGAAAAATGTACATACAAATTATTTGATGGATAATAACGTGCACACGCACTAAAAAAGTCTTTAGCATTTTCAGAACAAATAAACAGAATGGCAAAAAATCATGTTGATAAGTGACATGAGTGTACTCGCACTGGAGTTGAGAACATATCAGCAAATGACGAAATGTATATACAATGAGTAACAAATGACATAAGTGCATACACACTGAAGTATTGAATATACAGAATGAGTACAAATCATATTGAAAAATGAGAAAAGTGCACAGGCACTGAAGTTCAGTAGAAAACATATTAACACCTAATACAAGTGCACATGCACTGTAGTTCAGAACATATCATCAAAAAATAAAAAAATAAAAAATGTATATACAATATAAAAGACAAGAGTGCACATATACTGTACTTCAGAACAAATCGAAAAAATGTCTTTAGCATTTTCGCAACAAATAAACATAATGGCAAAAAAATCATATCGACAAGTGACATAAATGTACCCGCACTGGAGTTCAGCGAATCGAAAAAAAATGTAGAGCCATGAACATAAATGATGTTAGCAAAAAATGATTTTCATTATTAGGATAGGAAACGGAAGGATTGCATCATGGTTGTAGCACTTTAGATCGCACATAGCTGCTCTGAAAGTCCATATCTTTCCACAGAAGTACAACATCAAGTGACACAATTTGAAGTTCTTTTCCCATCAGAATTTATCAGCGTAGCCAAGACACTGAACTGTCGTAGTAATGTTCCATGTTTTCATTTTGGCAGTACATTAGGTACACCAAACAGTGGGACCATAATAACGTCTTCATCGCTCACGGTGGTGGACAGCATGTCGTGTCAACACCACGCTCTTACAAGGCACACCAACGTAGAATTAGTGCAAAACCAAAGATAGTGCTCCATGATCACTAGGATAGACAGGACAAATGGACATTGCAGTAATTCAGGGTAGTTAGCTCATAAGGTGAAGGACATTAAGTCACATACCATTCTTCATTAGTAGTTTGCGGCATTCATAGCCCAGTTATTGAACATTTCTGTACCATGTATGTAGTATTACAATAAAATGTTCAATAATTGTTTTACATAGAATCAGTAACCTTCTTTTCCTAGCTACAAAGCATTATTAAATAATCGCGTTCTTTTCCAGTTACAAAGTATAGCATAGATAATTAATCATTTGTCATTCCAACAGTAATCTCATTCTTGTCCAGTTACAAAGCATAATTAATCACTTGTCATTTCAATGTAGTAAGAATCATTAGCTTTTTTCTAATTACAAAGCATTATCAAACAATCACATTCTTTTCCAGTTACAAAGTATAGCATAGTTAATTAATCATTTGTCATTCCAATATAGTATTAATCATTAGCCTTCTCCTAATTACAAAGCATTATTAAACAATCGCATTCTTTTCCAGTTACAAAGTATGGCATAGTTAATTAATCATTTGTCATTCCAATACAGTAAGAATCATTAGCCTTCTCCTAATTACAAAGTATTATTAAACAATCGCATTCTTTTCCAGTTACAAAGCGTAATTAATCATTTGTCATTTGAATATAGTAAGAATTATTAGCCTTCTCCTAATTACAAAGCATTATGAAACAATCACATTCTTTTCCAGTTACAAAGTATAGCATAGTTAATTAATTATGTGTCATTCCAATATAGTAATAATCATTAGCCTTCTCCTAATTACAAAGCATTATGAAACAATCGCAATCTTTTCCAGTTACAAAGCATAGCATAATTAATTAATCATTTTCCAAGTGACATATTATTCATTGCTGTTCAGCATTACTCAGAACTTTCTCGAACTGGTATCACTATTTGGGACTGTTAATACATTTTTTTGTTAGCAATGCATTGCGTTGGGATCGATAATTAATTGCTGAGGCATAACACTATTTGCTTTTGACCTATTGCTGCAAATGAGGATAGGTAACGTCATTCGTCATGAGTCAGCTGTAGCAAGATTATGTAACAAGGCAGTATATGTGATCACATTTATAAATGATAAACACAAATGGGTAAAAAAAAAAATTAAAATGCAAGTACTAGAACAGGTATAATAAGTAACAGGTTTAGTAAGTATCATGAAAAACTTCTCCTGGAGAAAAAATACAAAATGGATTATTGACCTGAAAGAAGAAACGCACACTATGCTGAAAAGTAGTGAACTTCGAATTAACAGGTAGTGAAATGTGTATAAAAATGTGTTCCATAGCTGTCCTTTCCAAAACTTTCAGTCATCCTACTATGCAATATAACACCTGCTGTCAAAACAAACTGCAACAAATACTTAAATAACTACATAGCCTAAATATAACTTCAACATTATCCTAATCTGTAAAGAAAAAACTTCATTATCAATCACTTCATTATCCATATTATCATAACTTCATTATTATCATCACCTGTAAAGAAAAACTTCATTATTCATAGTAGCATATTCTTCTTCATTATTCATCAGCATTCATTATCATCTGCAAAAAATCACTTCATTACTCATTACACAACTATTCCTTATCTCTAGCATATTTCATCACTAAAACTAAGATGTGTAGTTCTGTCTGACAGCCTGCATCAATCACCTTGTATTCTGAAAGAAAAAATTAGTTAAGACTGCTATTCTACGATGAGTATAGTATATTCTTGTTAATGCTTGTTAATCCAGATCCATTTACTCTTCCTCATAAAGTTATTGCATCTTCTTTCGTTTATTCCGTAGGTGAAATTCCCATTTCTGTTGAATTTATTTCTTACACGCATCATTTCTTTCTGAAATTGATGAACAAAGATTAATGTCTTGCATTTAAATCATATACCCACTAGATAATGACTGGTTTATGGTAACATAATTAACCATACAGCATAACATGACAGAAAACGTAATATGTCAAAGACATTGACAGTGTTCAGATGCAAAATGTACAGAGAATATCACAATGCAGCAGCAAAATAAAAATGTAAAACAGTCACGATGTTGAGATATCATAGGGCAACAAATGTCAAAGTCAACTGGTGTGTGTTATATCTTAACTATTTCACAGTGCATACAAACAAAACTGGAATACAATCATACACACAAAAAAAGTGGAAAATGTGCACGGTCTGATGTGTAACGACAAGAAAAGCCACCTGCTAACCTTACCTTGCCGGGCACTTGCCAAGAAAAAATACGATAATCATCAGCAATTAGTCAGGTGAATATAATTGCATTAGTAAATGGCATCATAGTGTGTTGAATCATACAGTGTCTTCATTCAATAAAGGGTTTAATATTTGACCAATGGTGGTTGCCTTTCGATTTTCTGGTTCTCAAAGTTTCGACGTGTACAACATTGGGGTGAGGGATGCTGCGAATCCGATATGGACCTGCGTATAGAAGTTCAAATTTACTGCACTTACCTTTTAATTTACTGGATAAATAGTGTGTACGTACTAATATTTTCTGTCCAACGTGAAAGTCGCGGCGTGTACAAACCTGTTTTTGCTGTCTTCTCCGGCGCTCTGCGGCACGTTTGATGTTGTTCAGCGCAATGTCAATTATTTCGTGGTGTCTTAGTCGACGACATTTAGGGAAGTTTACTAATTCTTTAATTTTGTTTGGTGGTTCAACGTTTTTCAATATAACAGACGGAGATAGCATAGTGGATTCATTTGGAATGGAATTAATTACATCTTGGAATGAGAGTATGTGTGTATCCCAATCAATATGTCTTTTGTGGCGGTATATTCGGCACAGCTTACCAATTTCTTTCATTAACCGTTCACAAGGGTTCGAAGAAGCATGGTACTTGGATATATAAATCGGAGAAATGTTTCTAACTCGTAACATGCGTGTCCATACGCCAGAACGAAATTGAGATCCATTGTCAGAAATTACTCTTATCACATGCCCTACATGAAATAGAAAATGTTTTACAAATGCTTTCGAAACAGTTTTAGCAGTAGCTTTGCGTAATGGAGTGAAAGTAACAAATTTTGAAGTGAGCTCAACAGCGACAAAGATGTAGCAAAAACCTCTGTTAGTTCTCGGAATCGGACCAAAAATATCTACAGCGGTCATGTGTCTTAATTTAACAGGTACAATGGGATATAAAGGAGGAATATGTGAAGTGGTGTCTGATTTAGCTTTCTGGCAAATTTTACATGACGCTAAAACTCGTCGTATACGTTTCTCCATGTTAGTAAAATAACAGTTCTGTCTCAGTATAAGAAAACATTTTCTTGCGCCGTAATGTGCGTAACTTAAATGAGTGTACCAGATTAATTTGTTAACCAGTTCGTCAGGAATGCATAATAACCAATTGTTGCTGTCAGGATGAGAGCGGCGAAACAGAATGTCATTGCGTACAGTGTAATGGTTTCTAATCGTAACATTATTTCTATCTTGCCAAAGGTGTTTAATTTCTTTCCACACGTTGTCTTTATTTTGTTCTTGTGCTATGTCCTGTAATGACGATGAAATAAAGTTTTCAAATGCAAGTTGCTGAATGTACATGACACTGAAATTTGTTTTGCAGAAGTTGGTTGCTACGTCTTGCTGATTGTTGCCGAGAGAACCCGATAGTGCGTCTGCTATAACATTTTGTGTGCCGGGAATGTGAACTATTGTAAAACTAAATTCCTGTAAATAAAGTTTCCATCTGCTTAATCTGTCGTGAGTGAATTTCGCCGAAAGTAAAAATTGTATCGCTCTGTGGTCTGTGTAAACGGTGGTGTGTCTGCCATAAAGAAAGTGCCGAAATCTCGTAAAAGCCCATACAACACATAATGTTTCAAGTTCTGTAACAGAATAATTTCGTTCAGCAGGTGACAGAATGCGACTTGCAAATGCGATGTTTTTAATTGCTATTGAGCCATCTTCTTCAATTTCCTGGAAAATGTGTACGCCTAAAGCCGTGTTAGAACCGTCGGTGGCAATGGAAAAATTTCTAGTAAGATCTGGGTGCGATAAAAGTGGTGCATTCAACAGAGCATGTTTCAGGTTCATGAATTCAGAGTATGCTTGCTTATCCCAAGACCAAATAGTGTTTTTACCTGTTAATTGACATAATCTGGGTGTGTCTAAAGCAGAGTGATGAATAAATTTACGAAAAAAGTTAATTAAGCCCAAAAAACTGCGTAGTTGTTTCTTCGTCGTGGGAATAGTAATGTCCCGTAGAGCTTGAAGTTTTTCCGGATCAGGCGCAATGCCTTCTGCTGAAATTACGTGTCCAAGAAATTTTATAGAAGTTTTGCCAAAGTGCGATTTACTGAGGTCCACTGTGAGTCCTTGTGCATGGAAAGTTTGTAACAGTTGTTCAAGAATCAGATTGTGTTCAGACCAGTTAGCTTCTGCGATAAGAATGTCGTCTACATACGTCGTAATTCTGTCCTTAAGTTCTGTCGGAAGTATTGTGTTCAAACCGCGAATAAAGGCTGCCGAAGAAATAGTTAAGCCGAACGGTAATTTGCAAAATTGATAACAGTCGCCGAAACAGAGAAAAGCTGTATATTTTCTGCAATTTGGATGAAGTTGAATTTGCCAAAATCCCGATTTCAAATCTAGTGTAGAATAAATAGCTGTACCGTGAAATTTCTGTAAAAGTTCCTCTAGTGTCTGTGGTCGATCTGTTTCATTAATAATAATGTCATTAATGTGACGTGAATCAAGTACGAGGCGAAGTGAGCCATCTTTTTTCTTAACAATATGTAGCGGGTTTATGTACGGACTAACTGCCGGTTCTATAATTCCTTGGTCAAGCATATCCTGCAATTCTTTTTTAACTTGTTCTCTGTGGATATATGGAATGGGATAATGCTTTGCTTTAAATGTGTCGTGCTGTTTCACTTGAAATTCATACATAAAACCGGACATAGTACCAGGAATATTGTCAAAAACTGGAGCTTGCTGTAAAAGAATTTTGTGTAAGTGCGTTCGTTCGTCGTCTGTAGTTGCACCTCTGTGCGGTTAATTGTTTGTTCTTCCGCAGATAATGAGTGCTGAAATTCTAAAGTAAGTTGTACGTTTTCATGCTTTAACATTAAATAAGAATTCTGAAAATCAATGACTGCGTCGTGTTGTACCAGAAAATTCGTACCTAAAATAACGTCTGTTGTCAATAAAGGAACAATCCAAAAATTTGAGTGGAAAGTATGACCTCCAATACAAAATGATAAATGCGTCTGTAATTTAACGTCTACTCCTTTACTCGATACTGCTCCTTTTACTTTCGTCTTGCCTAAAGGTAATGTGGGATAAGTATTCTCTTTGTTGCACTCGTTGAAAGTCTCCTCATTTATTACTGATATAGGTGATCCGGAATCGATTACTGCTGAAAATTTCGATGAACCAATTTTAATTTCGATAACAGGATGTGAAATAGTTTTGTGAACAAATGGTCTTTCCTGCAAGAGAGTGTCTCTGATATCGTCAAAAGTAATTACATTTTCATGAATAACATTCTGTGTGTCTAAAGTAGTACTTGTATTATTGGAAGATGCGACCTGTACAGTATCTAGTCAGATTCTATCTGATGTGTTACTATTTTCAGCTGGATGTTGTGGCATTTCTACTATTTGAACTGTTCTATTACTTCTTCCAGACGTATTACGTTCTGGATGGTACCTACTGTCGGGTTCATTCATGAGAATATGTTCTTTTTGATTACTTTGTTGCTGGTAAGACCGACTGTTATTATATGTACGCTGATAATTGTGCTCATCGTTTTTACGTCTGTCGTGATAGTCATTCCTGTACGGTGCATTGCGATAGGAATTGAAATATTGTCTTCTTTGTACGTAGTTGTTTCCTTGCTGTCGTGCGTTACTATTTGTTGGATCTGTGACTATACGTGCACGCGGCGGAACATTAAAGCCTGGTTGACCTTGTGCATTACATTGTTGGTTACGTATACTAACCGGTTGACTTTCATGCTGTTGCGGTGGAAAACTTCTATTGTTACCAAAATGTGCTTCCTGTTGCTGAAAATTTTGACGATATCGATAATCTGAATTTTGTCTGTGATTTAAGTTCTGGTAGTTGTCGTTCCTAAAGCGTCTGTTACTTTTCCTATTGAAGTTACGTCCCTGATCATAATTCCTGTAAGTTTGTTGACCTTGGTTATTATACGAAAAGTTTTTGTTTATAAATGAATAATCAGATTGCTGTACTTCTAAAAGCTGCAACAGATCCCTGAATGCTGAAATGTTTTCTTTTTGCTGGCCCGTTAGAAGTGACACTCGTAATGACCGAGGTAATTTGGAAATGCATAATTGTATAACATCTACATCTATACTCCGCGAGCCACCTTACGGTGTGTGGCGGAGGGTACTTATTGTACCACTATCTGATCCCCCCTTCCCTGTTCCATTCACGAATTGTGCGTGGGAAGAACGACTGCTTGTAAGTCTCCGTATTTGCTCTAATTTCTCGGATCTTTTCGTTGTGATCATTACGCGAGATATATGTGGGCGGTAGTAATATGTTGCCCATCTCTTCCCGGAATGTGCTCTCTCGTAATTTCGATAATAAACCTCTCCGTATTGCGTAACGCCTTTCTTGAAGTGTCCGCCACTGGAGCTTGTTCAGCATCTCCGTAACGCTCTCGCGCTGACTAAATGTCCCCATGACGAATCGCGCTGCTTTTCGCTGGATCATGTCTATCTCTTCTATTAATCCAACCTGGTAAGGGTCCCATACAGATGAGCAATACTCAAGAATCGGACGAACAAGCGTTTTGTAAGCTACTTCTTTCGTCGATGAGTCACATTTTCTTAGAATTCTTCCTATGAATCTCAACCTGGCGCCTGCTTTTCCCACTATTTGTTTTATGTGATCATTCCACTTCAGATCGCTCCGGATAGTAACTCCTAAGTATTTTACGGTCGTTACCGCTTCCAATGATTTACCACCTATGGCATAATCGTACTGGAATGGATTTCTGCCCCTATGTATGCGCATTATATTACATTTATCTACGTTTAGGGAAAGCTGCCAGCTGTCGCACCATGCATTAATCCTCTGCAGGTCCTGCTGGAGTACGTACGAGTCTTCTGATGTTGCTACTTTCTTGTAGACAACCGTGTCATCTGCAAATAGCCTCACGGAGCTACCGATGTTGTCAACTAAGTCATTTATGTATATTGTAAACAATAAAGGTCCTATCACGCTTCCCTGCGGTACTCCCGAAATTACCTCTACATCTGCAGATTTTGAACCGTTAAGAATGACATGTTGTGTTCTTTCTTCTAGGAAATCCTGAATCCAATCACAAACCTGGTCCGATATTCCGTAAGCTCGTATTTTTTTCACTAAACGTAAGTGCGGAACCGTATCAAATGCCTTCCTGAAGTCCAGGAATACGGCATCAATCTGCTCGCCAGTGTCTACGGCACTGTGAATTTCTTGGGCAAATAGGGCGAGCTGAGTTTCACATGATCTCTGTTTGCGGAATCCATGTTGGTTATGATGAAGGAGATTTGTATTATCTAAGAACGTCATAATACGAGAACACAAAACATGTTCCATTATTCTACAACAGATTGACGTAAGCGAAATAGGCCTATAATTATTCACATCTGATTTATGACCCTTCTTGAAAATGGGAACGACCTGCGCTTTCTTCCAGTCGCTAGGTACTTTACGTTCTTCCAGCGATCTACGATAAATTGCTGATAGAAAGGGGGCAAGTTCTTTAGCATAATCACTGTAGAATCTTAAGGGTATCTCGTCTGGTCCGGATGCTTTTCCGCTACTAAGTGATAGCAGTTGTTTTTCAATTCCGATATCGTTTATTTCAATATTTTCCATTTTGGCGTCCGTGCGACGGCTGAAGTCAGGGACCGTGTTACGATTTTCCGCAGTGAAACAGTTTCGGAACACTGAATTCAGTATTTCTGCCTTTCTTCGGTCGTCCTCTGTTTCGGTGCCATCGTGGTCAACGAGTGACTGAATAGGGGATTTAGATCCGCTTACCGATTTTACATATGACCAAAACTTTTTAGGGTTCTTGTTTAGATTGTTTGCCAATGTTTTATGTTCGAATTCGTTGAATGCTTCTCTCATTGCTCTCTTTACGCTCTTTTTCGCTTCGTTCAGCTTTTCCTTATCAGCTATGATTCGACTACTCTTAAACCTATGATGAAGCTTTCTTTGTTTCCGTAGTACCTTTCGTACATGATTGTTATACCACGGTGGATCTTTCCCCTCGCTTTGGACCTTAGTCGGTACGAACTTATCTAAGGCGTACTGGACGATGTTTCTGAATTTTTTCCATTTTTGTTCCACATCCTCTTCCTCAGAAATGAACGTTTGATGGTGGTCACTCAGATATTCTGCGATTTGTGTCCTATCACTCTTGTTAAGCAAATATATTTTCCTTCCTTTCTTGGCATTTCTTATTACACTTGTAGTCATTGATGCAACCACTGACTTATGATCACTGATACCCTCTTCTACATTCACGGAGTCGAAAAGTTCCGGTCTATTTGTTGCTATGAGGTCTAAAACGTTAGCTTCACGAGTTGGTTCTCTAACTATCTGCTCGAAGTAATTCTCGGACAAGGCAGTCAGGATAATGTCACAAGAGTCTCTGTCCCTGGCTCCAGTTCTGATTGTGTGACTATCCCATTCTGTACCTGGTAGATTGAAGTCTCCCCCTATTACAATAGTATGATCACGAAACTTCTTCACGACGTTCTGCAGGTTCTCTCTGAGGCGCTCAACTACTACGGTTGCTGATGCAGGTGGTCTATAGAAGCATCCGACTATCATATCTGACCCACCTTTGATACTTAACTTAACCCAGATTATTTCACATTCGCATTCGCTAATAACTTCACTGGATATTATTGAATTCTTTACTGCTATAAATACTCCTCCACCATTGGCGTTTATCCTATCCTTGCGGTATATATTCCATTCTGTGTCTAGGATTTCGTTACTGTTCACTTCCGGTTTTAACCAACTTTCCGTTCCTAATACTATATGCGCACTATTTCCTTCAATAAGAGATACTAATTCAGGAACCTTGCCCTGGATACTCCTGCAGTTTACCAATATTACGTTAACTTTTCCTGTTTTTGGTCTCTGAGGACGGACGTTCTTTATCAACGATGATAATGTCCTCTCTGGTAAGCCGTCAGGTATTTTATCGTTTCGCCCAAGGGGGGGTCCCTCTAACCTAAAAAACCCCCGTGTGCACGCCACACGTACTCTGCTACCCTAGTAGCTGCTTCCGGTGTGTAGTGCACGCCTGACCTGTCTAGGGGGGCCCTACAGTTCTCCACCCAATAACGGAGGTCGATGAATTTGCAACCATTATAGTCGCAGAGTCGTCTGAGCCTCTGGTTTAGACCCTCCACACGGCTCCAAACCAGAGGACCGCGATCGACTCTGGGCACTATGCTGCAGATATTAAGCTCAGCTTGCACTCCGCGTGCGATGCTGGTTGTCTTCACCAAATCAGCCAGCCGCCGGAAGGAACCAAGGATGGCCTCAGAACCCAAGCGGCAGGCGTCATTCGTTCCGACATGTGCTACTATCTGCAGCCGGTCACACCCAGTGTGTTCAATAGCTGCCGGAAGGGCCTCCTCCACATTACGGACGAGACCCCCCGGCAAGCACACCGAGTGCACACTGGCATTCTTCCCCGACCTACCCGCTATTTTCCTAAGGGGCTCCATAACCCGCCTAACGTTGGAGCTCCCTATAACTAATAGGCCCGCCCTCTGTGACTGTCGGGACCTTGCCGGAGAATCGGCCACTGGCCCAACAGGCGAGGCATCCTGTGGTGGCTCGGAAACGATGTCATCACCACTAGGAAGCACCCCGTACCTGTTGGAAAGGGGTAAGGCAGCTGCCACGCGGCCAGATCCCACCTTCGCCTTTCGGCCAGGCACGCGCGAGCCCACCACTGTCCGCCATTCACCCTGGAGTGATGGCTGACCGGTAAGATGCTCACTGCCGGAAGACGCAGCGACATCAGGGGTTCCATGTGATTCCAAGGCCACCGAAGTAGGCATAGGTCTCACCACAGTTGCCCCAACGCCACTACGAGCCGACGCCTGCGCCTCGAGCTCGATGAGCCTAACAGACAAAGCCTCCACCTGCCCCCGAAGAGTGGCCAATTCTCCTTGCGTCCGCTCACAACAACCACAGTCCCTACACATGACTATGTTTACCCTACTCTATACGGTGACAAATTCCCAAGATAATCTTCTGATGAGCTACTCTGATAATCAAGAAACACTCACTGAAATACGAGACGCGAAAACTACGCTAGGTTTTCCCAGAAAAACTATTTAAAAGCTAAGCGCAGCAAATAAGTACAAAAACGCTTTATACAAACAGTACTCGCTGCTGCTGGTGCTCTCGCTCTGGCTGTCACAAGACGACTGCTGATTCAAGTGACTAGTGGCTAACGGCCGCGAAACAAACAAAAGACGGTTTTAGGGCGCTTTCTGTTCTAAACGATCAAGAAAACACTAAGAAATCTAACACGAAAACTACGTAAAGTTTTATCAAGAACTGTTAGTTACTATGCAGAGCAGATAAACACAAATAGAATCCCTTCCTTAGTGGAAGGTCGTAAACAAAATGCAAAATAAACGCTTTATACAAACAGTACTCGCTGCTGCTGGTGCTCTCGCTCTGGCTGTCACAAGACAGCAGATTCACTGTACGGTTCACTCAGGTATTGGTTTTGTTGTACCATGTGCTCAAAAATTTGCGTCACACTGCGAAAATTTGAGTTCTCGTAATTCGGCAAACTAATTAACTGATCTTTAATTCCGCGCTGTGTCGTCTTCGACCAGTACGCTGATAGAAAAGCATTCTGAAACTCTTCTACCGAATAGCACTGTCTCGCGATCGGTCTCATACGAGTTGCCGGTTCGCCTTCCAAAAAGCTGCAAATAAATTCAAGTTTATGCGTAACAGGCCAAGTCGGTGGAAAAGCAAAGCTAAACTGTTGTATCCAATCCAGTGGGTGAATCTGTGTTCTGTCGTTTTTAAACACTTTAAACTTTCCCACTGACAGAAAATGTTTGTAATCAAAATTATCGTCTCTGTGTGATAGAACAGGTTCAGGATTGTAAGAGAATCTATTGAACTGTGGTTGTTCGGAATCTAAGTCCCGTACTCTCTGTAGATTACCCAAATTATACGCGCAGCGTGAGTCTGATAGATGTTCGCAAAGTGGCGTCTGCTGTGATGTGTTATTAACTGAAATACCTTTCATCTCTGTTACTTCTTGTTGTAAACTCGATAACTTTCTACGCAACGTGTTATTAGACGAATCGATCTCATTAATTGTCTGCTGTAAATTTTGAAATTCAGGTGTTTGGTTAAATGAAACCGGTGCAGTATCGTCTGATTTATTATCATTATTACTTTCAATAGCGTCAATACGACTGGCTAATTCATCATATTTTTCAGTCAGTATTTTTGCCTGATCATCGGTTTTAGAATCGGATGCATTAATCTGTTTTTGCAACTTACGTGTAGTTTCGCTCAGTTTTTTAACATCAGCTTTGATGACATCGCAATCCTGTGTTAGTTCTAATTGTTCGAATCTGTCTGTCACTGTTTGAATATTTGCTGTGTGTGTATCTGTTTTTGATTTAAGATCAGAAATTTCATCACGTAATTCCGCGTTCAACTGTTCTATGGTATTAATTTTGTCGGACACTGTAGTAATATTATTGTCTACATACGTTTTTGCCTTCGCAAACATTTTACGTTTGTCTTCCTGTCTCTGTGCTGTGATTGTTTCCATTACTTGTCGTTTCACTTTGTTTTGATCCTGAATAAATTTGCGGAAACGCGTATCACTGTTTTGTATATGGTGATTAAGACGTTCGTTAATTTGAGAGTTCTGTTGTTCGGATTTCGCGTCTATCTTTGCGTCCATTGTGCGCGAAAGTTCTACCGTCATTGCTTTAAACTCTTCCCGTAATTGTGTAGCTTTTTCAGAGCATTGTTTAGCGACTCCGCTAATTTCGTCTCTGAGTGTGTCTGTTGCGGCTGTTTGCATTTCCCTTAATTCCTGCGCAACAGACTTAATTTCTTCGCTATTTTTTCTTGAACAAGCCTCAATTTCCGCGCGCAACTGTTCCTTAGTGTCATGACACTGCGCGGCAACAGCTCTAATTTGTTCACTAAGCTGTCTGGAATTGTCTTCTAATTTTTCGTTTAACTGTCTGGAATTGTCGTCTAATTTTTCATTTAACTGTCTGGAATTGTCGTCTAATTTTTCATTTAGCTGTCTGGAATTGTCGTCTAATTTTTCATTTAGCTGTCTGGAATTGTCGTCTAATTTTTCATTTAGCTGTCTGGAATTGTCGTCTAATTTTTCATTTAGCTGTTTGTTCTGTTGTTTGACCTGTTCACTAAGTTGTTTGGAATTTACATTATTATAGTCTAGTTTTTCATTAATTTTATTAAATTTTTCATTAAACTGTTTGAAATTTTGCCGCAAAAATGCCATAATTGGATCCGATTCAAAATTAGCATTTCTATTCTCTGTGCTATTCAATGGTCGATCTGGAATTGTCTCGTTTTGCGTGACCATTTGGTCATTCTGTAATTTACAAAAAGGTTTGCCAGTTAAACATACACTGTCAGTCCCTATTTCGGAATTAAATAAATCCGTCGTGCTTTCACTACACTGACCATTTTCATTCGAAAAATTTGTTTGTATGTTTCTTGAATTTTCCAAACCGGTTGTGTTAAGCTGGGTAGCGCTCATTACAATGGAGCGTCCCGCGTCATCAATTGTCGTCAAATTAACAGAAGAGACAATTGAGTTCGTTTGTTCATCATTAAGATAAAAGTCATCATTAGTGGTTGGAACGCATTGACTGTCAGTGAACGCAGGATTGTTATCATTACACTGCGTGTCACAATTACTATCGGTCACGTTGTTTAAGTCGGTAAATTCACTCATAATACCTCGCGATACACTATTCACAGTCTTTCGCGGCATTTTTACAGTAGTCACAATTATTCACAAAACAATAAGCACAAATGCAAAAGCAACACACAAATACAATAGAGCAACGAATTGCCATTGGCCTGTAGAAAGAAAGTCACAAGATTAGTAAAAGCGTAGCGCCAAATCCTAATTATACTTAAGCAAATAAGAGCAGATATCTGACTGTTTTTCAAAAGACTCTCAACGAAATACGATCCTGGCAGGGTCGCCAAGTGTAACCTCCCCACAAAAATTTAAAAATGACAACATTTAATAGAAATGGAGCCAAGCGTAACCTCCCTAGCAGTTAAATTTAATGACAATAAAAGTGAGAATCGCAATCTGACTCAAAGTGTAAGCTGTCACGAAAAATGATGAAAAACAATTCAGTGCTAATGAAACTTCAGTGACAATGAAAATTCAATTAAACCGAAATATCGGTCTTTGGCCCTGTGCAAAAAAAAAAATCAGAATTAATTTCTTACCTCATTGAAACTGCTTGTCAAATTTCTGCTCTTATTGTTGGCCACGGCTTGGAGGAACTGCATTGCAAATAATTTTTTTTTTTTTTTGAAATTTAACTGAAACTTTTCTTTAAGGGAAATGGAAGGAAATCGTTGGTTCAATTAAATGCTTCTTTTGTTAAAAATATTGCTTTGAAATCAAAATTATTATTGGGGCACTTGTTGAAAATTAATTACAATAAATAAACTTTACATTATCTGATGATTACCTTAATTAACAATATACCTCATTCAGCATCTTGACCAGAATGCCATGTCGACGCTCGCCGACTGCGTCCCGCTCGCGACCGTGACAGGACTAGACCACTACTGCCGACAGACTACATCACACAACTGCACTGGGCTGCTACTACTGACCGACTGCACTACTCACAGACTGCCCACTGACAGACTGCTCGCAACTGTACTACACGACGACTACTAGCGTACTGCTCGCAACACTCGCGCGGTCAAGCCTTGACTAACTACGATAAATGGCTCTCTGGTCAAAGATTTTATCATGCTTCACCATCGCTGCTACGTTACATACGTGTTTCACTACCATATGAGATCCATTGATGAGCTCACGCCAGCACAAGCAACGAACTAGTAGTTATCGTACGACAGTGTTTTTATGAACAGTGCATTTTATACCGCCGCCATAACAAGTACATTTATCCGTAGCGAACCAGTTTACGTATTTATCGAGTCAAGTTCTCTACTGTGTAATATCTGAGTGAAATAATAAGTTTTGATTCAAAGTGCATTCCACGAGTGTCATCAATTAACTACAGAAACTAGTTCATTATAATCCCAAATCCATCACTGTGTGTGCAGCAATACCAGTAAAAAGGCTATATTACGTGAGTATCGGCGCATTAATGCAACAAGAGGATATAATCGGAGTAAACACCGAAAATTTCCAACAAACGCCGGATTATACAACTGACAGAAGACGCCAGGTACTGTGCCACATTAATTACAGTTCAACTCGATGTGGTGGCTTTTCAGTACATTATCAACGTAAAAACTCATTCAGTTTCATTACAACAAAATGATTCTAAAGCAATGTTTTTAACTAACCATCAGTCCTATAGTGTTCATTGATTATTCAATTAAAGAATTTATTGCCACCACAGTACTCATTGTACCTTCAGTACAATGCAAATTCAGTAACATTAAAATCATTCCTGACAGTTGGTGTAGATCAATCTAACTTACAGCAAGTTCAAGTGTTTATCATATGTGTGTGTATATTGTGTCACGTAAATGTTGTTCGCCTGCTAGGCGTGATTAACGTACACCAGTTAGTTCATTCTGTTCAGTCACTTCAAAGAGATTTCTTGTACGCCATCGCCAATATTTATTCAGTAATTCCGTGTAGTAGTCTGAACTACATAGCAAAGCTATTCAGGCTTATTACACGCAATAGCCGCTTTCCAGACGCCCGATGCCGCATGGTCTAAAAGTATTACAGTACATTCGGATAGTGGCATCGCACGCTGCCCTCTTTCTCCCTGCTGTCAGGTCTCCCCTCTCTCGGCAAGTTCCTCCCAGCAGTTTTTATTCTTCGTCGGGTGGCCCTATCTCATGCAGTGGCTTCAAAGTGAGTTCGTTTTGGGATGTTTTAATACTGTGGCCACTTTTTAACTTGTACATGTGGCTTCGGTGTATCTTCCGTACTCCACGACTCGCCACCTATGTTTTTTAACTTTTTTCCACTGTTCCACAATGAACGTCATCGTGTAAGTGTATATTTTAGCCCCCACTGTCTCCCCTTATTATGTTCTTACGTTCAAAAATGGTTCAAATGGCTCTGAGCACTATGGTCATCAGTCCCCTAGAACTTAGAACTACTTAAACCTAACTAACCTAAGGACAGCACACAACACCCAGTCATCACGAGGCAGAGAAAATCCCTGACCCCGCCGGGAATCGAACCCGGGCGTGGGAAGCGAGAACGCTACCGCACGACCACGAGCTGCGGACATGTTCTTATTCCCCCTTTTTATCGCTTTTTGTATGTATCATCTTTTAACTAAATGTATCACCCGGGTGAAGAACGGCGGTTTGTGACAGTGCCAGTTTCTCCCCTGCCCATATGGGGCAAGGGAATGAAGTCACAATGAAAAAGGGGGGGGGGGGACTAGCAGGGCCGCGCGGGATTAGCCGAGCACTCTAGGGCGCTGCAGTCATGGACTGTGGGGCTGGTCCCGGCGGAGGCTCGAGTCCTCCCTCGGGCATGGGTGTGTGTGTTTGTGCTTAGGATAATTTAGGTTAAGTAGTGTGTAAGCTTAGGGAGAAAGACGAAGGTAATGAGAAGTAGTAGAAATGAGAACAGCGAGAAACTTAACATCAGGATTGATGGTCACGAAGTCAATGAAGTTAAGGAACTCTGCTACCTAGGCAGTAAAATAACCAATGACGGACGGAGCAAGGAGGACATCAAAAGCAGACTCGCTATGGCAAAAAAGGCATTTCTGGCCAAGAGAAGTCTACTAATATCAAATACCGGCCTTAATTTGAGGAAGAAATTTCTGAGGATGTACGTCTGGGGTACAGCATTGTATGGTAGTGAAACATGGACTGTGGGAAAACCAGAACAGAAGAGAATCGAAGCATTTGAGATGTGGTGCTGTAGACGAATGTTGAAAATTAGATGGACTGATAAGGTAAGGAATGTGGAGGTTCTACGCAGAATCGGAGAGGTAAGGAATATGTGGAAAACACTGATAAGGAGAAGGGACAGGATGATAGGACATCTGGTATGACATGAGGGAATGACTTCCATGGTACTAGAGGGAGCTGTAGAGGGCAAAAACTGTAGAGGAAGACAGAGATTGGAATACGTCAAGCAAATAATTGAGGACGTAGGTTGCAAGTGCTACTCTGAGATGAAGAGGTTAGCACAGGAAAGGAATTCGTGGCGGGCCGCATCAAACCAGTCAGTAGACTGACGACAAAAAAAAAAGCTTAGGGACTGATGACCTTAGCATTTAAGTCCCATAAGATTAAAAAAAAAAACTAGCAGTCTTCAGTGGCGGACACTCACCTAAAGATGGCTGGACGGTTGCCAGCGGAACAAGAGGTCAACCTGATCCGACTGAAATACCAAAACTTTGGACGAATCCCCGCTGATGGCGCGCGTGATCGACATTAAACACACATGCCACTCTTGCTGAGCCTGCTCCCTCAATGACGCGTCCGCAGTGCATTTGTAAATTGTACCAACAAAGCATAGCAGTGTGAAAATCGGTGCTCTATGTCGTTCTCAGACAATTCATTAACAAAAATCTGTCTAAATCCATTCATTTTCAAATAATTTTTAAAGTAGTTATAGAGCGTTAGAATCGCTACTTGAAGGTCAGTTGCTCTTTTGCTAACAGATTTCATTGGACACCGCTCAGTCGATTGGGCGATGGTCGCACGCGTTTCCTCTCGTCTTTTCTCGCGTTGCTACACGGCCTGTCCCTGATACTGTCTGAAACAAAAGCAAGTTTCTCTGAATGAAGCAGGGTTTCTTTACGAGGGGCAGCGTTCCCAAAACAAATTCTGTCATTTCTTATCCTGCCTCTGGACTTTCATGCATCCACATACACAACACTAATTGTTCCTCAAACGTCCGCCTGTGTACCCTTTTATCAGCCATGGCTTCTCATCTGAAATAACACTGAGAACAAAACTTCAATACTGAGAACTAAATTTTTAGTCAGCTTCAATGTAGGAACACCAATAAGACGTCTACTCATTTTCCCAATTGTGCAAAGCCAAGAGTGATACGGCGATTTCTCGCACGTAGTGTAGATGTTGCCTCTGTCTCAAGTAGTCGAGACGTTCGTAGTCATTGTCGGTACCTAAGAAGCTGCTTCCTGTTTCCTGTGGAGTCATGCGCCCTTATCGCGTTATCAGGCGCACCTGTCTCTGCGCCGTTCTTATATACAATCTCCGTCGCTCGCAAGGAGCACAGTCCACGAAGATATTTGCAAAGTGAAGTCGCGCCCTTGCCGTGCCGAAAGTCAAAAACCTGTAGACCTGGGCTGATAGGTAAGTGCCTAAAAAATAACCTAATACCTATATAAAACATTGCGCGTCCACTCGCATTTCTTCGTCATCGGACGCGTTCTTATTCGAGTGTAGTCTACAAAAAATAACTAAAGAACATCTCACGCCTTTTACTTGGGCGTCGTACAGTATTATTGAGAATCACTGTTGTGTAATACTAAATGTTTCACTTTTTTGTGTTTTGACGTCCCATGGACAGCGATGAAGTCGAAGATGAAGCACAAACTCTGTCAGGAAACGACTAAGTAATCGAACTTTTTCAAGTAATCTTCAGAATTAGAGACGGAGGCTAGATCCTTGACTATAGCACCGTATCACGCGCTCAGAAGGGCCTCCTTGATTCCCAGTGTGACGCAAAGATCCACCTTATCGCTACCAGATAACAGCAATTAGTTCTTTGTATGATAGAAAACAGAGATAGTATGGCTTCGCGTCTAAATACTCTCATATCAGGGAGTCCAAACGAAACGTATAAAGCGAAAAATCAATAATCGCAAAATATGGGGAGCAGTAAGAAGCTGTTTTCAAAGTCTGTACGGAAAACGTGGAAATTTTTTGTAATCAATTTAAGTTACAGTCAGTATAATCACATATCCGAAGTGTGACGGAGAAGCGGTCTCACCAGTCGGTGGAAAGGAAACTACTCTGACAGTAGTTTCAATGAGGTATAAAAAATTTCCACGTTTTTCTGTACATTCTTTGAAAACTGCATCTCCCCACATTTTGCCATTATTGATTTTTTTTCTCTTTTTTATTAGTTTGTTTGTGTAATGGCGTAGTACGAACACCAAACCCGCTGCGATTACATATGTTCCGCGAGGGCCATCAGCCCTCTTAATAGCAGCCAGAAGGGGCGCGAGACATTCTACAGCACTAAGCAAGATTTCAGCGCTCATTCCCGTCACGTGACAGCAATCAGCTGTTTTCAACTTGCTCGGTGAAGTCCACTGACCCCTGGGTACTTGCACTTCAAGTACGCTTATCCGGACTTTTTCTTGTTTTTCTGTAAGAAAACCATTCCCAAAATTTATAGACGTACACTATCTGATTTAAGGTATCCGGACACCCTACATAATAGGCGACTGACCACTAGATGTCACAAGAGGTGCACTCGGTAGTATAAAAGTAGGCGGGTAGTATCCTACCGTCCCTCGTCTAAATTCTACAAGTCCTTTGAAATCCTGGAAAGATATGCTTTCCGCATCCGCCTACCTTCTACAATTCGCAATCCTGTACCAATTCACCCATTTCCCACATCATCTTCTCTTCCTGGAGCACATTCCGACCCGATGCATAATTCGCAAAACCTGGTCCCAGCACCCAGTTTCCCACCGACTAACCAACAATCCTGGTACCCTGCTGCGCCACTACATCCATATTCCAGCTTCCATGCACCTCCTTTCCTCATCCATCCTCTCTCGCCAGAATTTTAAGCACGTCCTACTCCCAAACGATGAAATCCGTCTCGACATATACCCCTCTTTCCAACCCTCCACCTCACGCCATCCTCCAATTTTCTCCTTCCCCTTCATCCACCTTGCTGACTTCTAGTCGCTGTCTGCGGCTCTACAGGGTCTCATATTCATCACTGCACCTTCATCATGACAATTTTTTAGTGTGTCACCTAGCATCAGCATTACACCATTGGATCATTCACGTTCAAGAGTGACTATATTAACTGTGTTATAAAATAGTTAGGTGAGTTATAAAAACCATCAGTGTTTTCATCTATGTGTATTTTACAAATCCTCGTTTATTGTCACTTGTTTTTATGTAAAAATCGTCACTTTTAAGCATTTTTTACAAAATCATCTGCAATTGTCATCTTTTATATGTTTCAAGTATTTTTGAATACCGTTTTTGTAGCCTTTGGCTGAAGAGCGGCTTTTGTCCGCTGTCAGCCCTCCCCCGTTGTGCAGAACTGAAATAACAATAAAAGAAAAAAACAAAAGAAAAAAATCAGCAGAGAAGCCATAATAGCGGAATGGATTGGTCATGAGAGCTCGAGATTTCGAACGTGCACTGCTCTTTCGATGTCTTATCAGTAACAAACTCTATCAGACAGATTTCAAATTTTCTAAATCTGCCCAAGTCGAGTGTTGGTGACTGTGAAATGGAAATGCGAAGGAACATACTCAGCTAAACCAAGACAAGGTAGACCGTAAATACGGACAAACAGGACCGGCGAACACTGCAGAGCGTTGTTGCGAAAAATCTCATAGAATCAGCGAAAGGAATCACTCTTCAGTTCCAGACTGCGACCAGCCGTTCAGCTAGCACAATGAATCTGGGTAGTGAGTTAAAAAGAATGGGGCACAATGACCCAGCAGCTTCTCATAAGCCACACGTTTCGATAGTCAGTGTTAAGTGACCGTGGAGGTGTAATAAAGAGTGACGTCAGTGAATGGTGGATGACTGGAAACAATTGACGTGGAGTGATGAATCACACTATATCCTGTGATAATCTGATGGAAGGGTTTGGGTTTTCTGTATACCTGAAGACCATTACTTGCCACCGTGTGAAGTACGGGTGAGGTGGTGTTACGGTATGGGTATCTTTTTTGTCGTGGTCCACTCATTGCGCTTAAGAAAATGTTAAATGAGAAAGGATATGAAGAACATTACAGCATTGTGTACAGCTTACAGGAGAGGAGCAGTTCGAAGACGGTGACTGTATCAGCATGGCAATGCACCCTGTCATAAAGCAGAATTACTGAGGCAGTGGTTTGTGGACAACAACATTCGTGAAATTGACTGGCCTGCCGAGAAACCCGATCTGAATCCAGTGGAACACCTTTGGGATGAGTTAGAAAGTCGACTTTACTGCAGAACGCAGCGTCCAACATAGCTACCTTCTCCGATTTCGGCTTCTGATACTCTATGATTAGCTGAGGCGCATGTCGGACAACTGGTACTGAGCGAGGTAAAGCAGTGGTAAGACACTGGTCTTCAGATTCCCTTCCGGTCGTCCAGATTTGCGATTGGCGTGGTTTCCCTAATCTTTTCGAAAAGCACAAGGCCGATTTCCTTTCAAGTCCGAGTTTCCGTTCCGTCTCTAATGACCTCACTGTCGACGGGACGTTAACGCCAATCTTTGATGATTGATTTGCAAAGCACACTTCAGAACTGGTCGGCTCCATTATGTCTGTTCTAGCGATAGGTTGCGTCCCTGACGTTTAAGTTCGCACCAAGACAACTAAAAGATGATCTGGGTACACGCAAATCCTGCCGCATCCCTCAAATGGACTGTAAAATCTTATGGTTTCCTACAGCCACACTCCGTATGAGTTCACTCTGTTCTCTCCGCTGGCTCATTCTGAGAGAAAACAGGGTGTGATGTTGACATAGTGCACTTACAGCTGAACAAGGCGAATATCGTAATACATAACAGCTCTTCTATTTCGTGAACGGTTCAAAGTAATCGCCACAAGGTTTTCGGCCAATGGTTCTACGCACACAGGCACGTAATATGTTGTGTGTACACTCTTGAAACTTGTATCAAACAGACATACTTACGGAAGTATGATTTTTAAAGTGGAACTATCTCTTTAAAGGCATTTTTGAAAGCTTTTGAATCCTGAGTTACTAACGAGCATCAAAAATTATTCAGGGATTAGTGAACACGGGGTTGTCGTAGTGAGATTGAATATTGTAATCTCAAATACCCGAAAAATAAGCGAAAAGTATACCTATTCACAAAAGCAGATAAAAATTCACTTGACTCCTTCCTGAGAGACAATCTTCACTCATTCCAAATTAATAATATGAGTGCAGATCAGATGTGGCTTAAATTCAAAGAAATAGTATCGGCAGCAGTAGAGAGATTATACCAAATAAATTAACAAACGACGGAGCTGATCCTCCTTGGCACACAAAACTGGTTAGAACACTGTTGCAGATACAACGAAACAAACATGCCAAATTTAAACAGACGCAAAATCCCCAAGATTGGCGATCTTTTAGAGAAACTCGAAATTTAGCGCGGACTTCAGTGCGAGATGTCTGTAACAGTTTCCACAACGAAACGTTGTCTCGAAACTTGGCAAAAAATCAAAAGAGATTCTGGTCGTATGTGAAGAACGTTAGCGACAAGAAACAATCAATGCCTTCTCTGCGCGATAGCAATGGAGATACAATCGAAGACAAAGCTGCCAAAGCAGAGTTACTAAACACAGCCTTCCGAAATGCCTTCACAAAAGAAGACCATGTAAATATTCCAGAATTCGAATCGAGAACAGCTGCCAACATGAGTAACGTAGAAGTATATATCCTCGCATTAGTGAAGCAACTTAAATAACTTAATAGAAGCAAGTCTTCTGGTCCAGACTGTATACCAATTAGTTTCCTTTCGGAGTATGCTGATGCATTAGCTCCACACTTAACAATCATATACAACCGTTCGCTACACGAAAGATCCGTACCCAAAGGCTGGAAAGTTTCACAGGTCACACCAATATTCAAGAAAGGTATAATCCATTAAATATCGTTAACGTCGATATGTAGCAGGATTTTAGAACATACATTGTGTTCGAACATTATGAATTACCTCGAAGAAAACTGTCTATTGAAACACAGTCAACAGGGGTTTAGAAAACATCGTTCCTGTGAAACACAACTGGCGCTTTATTCACAAGAGGTGTTGAGTGCTATTGACAAGGGATTTCAGATCCGTTCCGTATTTCTAGATTTCCGGAGGGCTTTTGACACTGTACCACACAAGCGGATCTTAGTGAAATTGCGTGCTTATGCAATATCGTCTCACTTATGTGACTGGTTTTGTGATTTACTGTCAGAGAGGTCACAGTTTGAAGTAGTTGACGGAAAGTCATCGAGTAAAACAGAAGTGATTGCTGGCGTTGCCCAAGGTAGTGCTACAGGCCCTATGGTGTTCCTTGTCTATATAAATGATTTGGGAGACAATCTAAGCAGCCGTCTATGGTTGTTTGCAGATGGCGCTGTCGTTTATCGACTAATAAAGTCATCAGAAGATCAAAACAAACTGCAAAACGACTTAGAAAAAATATCTGAATGGTGCGAAAAGTGGCAGTTGACCCTAAATAACGAAAAGTGTGAGGTCATCCACATGAGTGCTAAAAGGTACTCGTTAAACTTCGGTTGCACTATAAATCAGTCTAATCTAAAAGCCGTAAACTCAACTAAATACCTAGGTATTACAATTGGAAGGAACACATAGAAAATGTTGTGGGGAAGGCTAACCAAAGACTGCGTTTTATTGGCAGGACACTTATAAAATGTAACAGATCCACCAAGGAGACTGCCTATACTACGCTTCTCCGTCCTCTTTTAGAATAGTGCTGCGCGGTGTGGGATACTTACCAGATAGGACTGGGAGAGAGTCACATAAATGATATAGGTTTTGGGCTGGACATCGTTAAAAGAAATGCGTTTTTCGTTGCGACGGAATCTTCTCACGAAATTCCAGTCACCAACTTCCTCCTCCGAATGCGGAAATATTTTGTTGACACCGACCTTCATAGGGAGGAACGATCGCCACTATAAAAAAAAAGGAAATCAGAGCTCGTACGGAAAGATATAGGTGTTCCTTGTTTCCGTGCGCTATACGAGATTGGAAAAATAGATAATTGTGGAGGTTGTTCGATGAACCATCACTTAAATGTGATTTGCAGAGTATCCATACAGATGTAGATGTAGTACAGTGATGCAAAGCTTCTTAATGCTGAAGTCGAAACTTTTAGCAAAAATACCCGATAAATGGCCAACTGGAGTGGCCGAGCGGTTCTAGGCGCTACAGTCTGAAACCGCGCGACCGCTACGGTCGCAAGTTCGAATCCTGCCTCGGGCAAGGATGTGAGTGATGTCCTTAGGTTAGTTAGGTTTAAATAGTTCTAAGTTCTAGGGGACTGATGACCTCAGAAGTTAAGTCCCATAGTGCTCAGAGCCATTTTGAACCCGATAAATGTTGACAAACAAGGAGCCTGAATCAGACATTCTGTTGTAAACATCGTGAAGTGCGGCTCTCGTGCCATTCGCTAGCGGTGTATCAAGCCTTTAGACTGTTTACTTGTTTTCAAAAGGTTCTGAGCACTAAGGGACTTAACTTCTGAGGCCATCAGTCCCCTAGAACTTAGAACTACTTAAACGCAACTAACCTATGGACATCACACACATCCATGCCCGAAGCAGGAATCTAACCTGCAACCGTAGCGGTCTCGCGGTTCCAGACTGTAGCGCCTAGAACCGCTCGGCCACCACGGCCGGCCACACTATCCATGCCACCGTGCTGTGCGTGACAAACGTTATCTTGCACCACTGCTAGACATTCCTTTACCGTTCCATGCGCAAATGCAGGTAGGGAAAGCGACTGTCTTATGACTCCGTGCGAGCTCTAATTACTCTTGTCTTGTCTTCGCGGTCATCACGAAAAAAACAAATGTACGTTGACGGCAGTAGAATCGTTCTGCAGTCAGCCGAAAATCCCGGTTCTCTATATTTTCTCGGTAGTGTTCCACAGAGAGGACATCGTCATCCCTGCAGGGATTCCCGTTCGAGCGCTGGAAGCATCTCCGTAACACTCGCGCGTTGATCGAACTCACCGATAACAAATCTATCAGCAAGTACTGTAGTAGCAGTAGCGCTAAAAGGAAACACGTTTTATATTAGCAGCATAGGCCTATCTTCTTGTTGCATATAACGAAGGAGTTTGGCATCAGAACTTGACGGTGTTTACGTAACAATAGCCATTAAGTTTTAGCAGATTTCTCGAATACCTTAACGAAATGTTTCAAAGCAACATTAGCAAGCATTGTATCACAGTATTAGCTTTTTCAAGAGACTCCGACTGTCATTAAAATGTACGAGGGGATTTCCAATTATTCCCCCTCTTTCGGCTACAAAAACCTTATTTTTTTAACATAATCTCCGATCAATGCGACAACCTTACGGCACCTTACTGGGAGGGCCCTTTATACCCGTATGGTACCACCCTGCTGGTCGACGTCGAAGCCAACGCCGTGCTGCATCAATAACTTACCGATCTTCCACGTACTGCTTCCTACAGATTGCACCTTCATTGTTTATGTTCTTCTGTTAGGCGGCGATGAACCGAGCTGGTACATACCTTTGAGGACCCCGACTAGTGGACGAGTGTGTCAGCACTACCAACATCGACGATCCGTTGAGCAGCGAGGTGTTTACTTGTGACCTGCCCGCATGTTCCAACATTACAGAAGTCACAGTTGTGTGCGGCCGGACGGCACGCGGGAGATCAGACAGGTTTGCGCAACTTGTTGCGATGATGACAGACGTCTCGCTCAACGACTTGCCGTGCTTTCGTTCACTTCCAGGTCTCGCAGACTTTCAGCACGCACCTATCGATGTCTGTGATGCTCTGGTTTTCCACCAAAAGGAACTCAATGACAGCTCTCTGCTTGGAACGCGCCTCCCTTACTGACGTCATTTTTTAGGCTACGTGTAGAACCGCCACCAGTCGGCAGTTTATGAAACGGGAATGTTCCACGATTACTCACAACAGATTCCGCATTTTTTTTCAGCCGAAATTGGCCGAGAGAAAAATGTGTTGTATTACTTATTGAACGCCCTTCGTGTATCATTCCATTCCAAGAAATATGCTTGCTTCACTGTATCAGTCGATACGAGATTTATGAGTATTAACCGTACAATAGAGTTACACGACACTCTGAGTGCTGCCATTTGCCGACAACCTCGTTTCGATATTTTGAGTCGTTCACGGACTAAAAGGGGGTATTGTGACAGACTTGGACGAGTAACCTGGTGTTCCACAGAAAGCCTTCAGTGAAGCAACCGTAGAGTTTTGACCATATTGTGTAGAGCTGTTGAGGGAACCATCTCGGCATTCAAGTGAAGTGACTGAGGAAAACCACAGGAGGAGCTGACGTTTACATCTTCCTAAGAAAGTGACTGCGTCTAGAACGAAGCTTTAAATGGTTCATTCGCAGGTTCTTGGTTATATGCATCTGGTGCTCATTCTTTTCAGAATCTGCATAGTCCCGACATCCGCTGACCGCAGCAGAGGCTCGACTTGATGGAGGGTGTGGAGTGGTGCCCGAGAGAGCTGGTGCTGTCGGCGCTGGCGGTGCTGGTGCTGTTGTGGGTGTGCTACTACAGGCACTACATCTACTGGAGCACCAGGGACGTGCCGCAGCTCTGGCCCTGGACGCCGTTTGGGAACACCCGCAAGAGCATTCTCGGCACCCAGAGTTTGGCCGATGACCTCGACGAGATGTACCAACGGTTTAGAGGTGAGAACACGCTCCAAATGGACGTAAGAGCATTGACAGCAGAAGGGGCCTTTCGCGGTTTTAATGTCGTAGCTGAAGCCCTTGTTCCCCTATTTGTCTGTACTAATGAGACCAGTTCTACGCACCTTCCCCGCCCCCTTAGCTAAATGGTCAGTATGTCTGACAGCTATGTGGACGACCATAACTCAATTTCCGGTACTGCCAGAGATTTTTCCCTGGTGGAAGGATTGGAGGCAAGTGCACTCAGCCTCCTGATGCCAGTTAAGGTGCTATATGAGCGCAATGTAGCGGTTCTAACGAGGAGAACACGGCAAGTGCCATAACCCGATTTCCCAGAAGCTTCATTGAGTGGAAGAGTGCTCAAAATGAGCGAACACGCGTTTCTGTTTAGGTGTGGGTACTATATCTTTTACTGAGCACACTTTGTGCCTCTTAGCGAGTGAGTACATTACTGGCCATTAAAATTGCTACACCAAGAAGAGATGCAGATGATAAACGGGTATTCATTGCACAAAATAATTATACTAAAACTGACATGTGATTACATTTTCACGCAATTGGAGTGTATAGATCTTGAGAAATCAGTACCCAGAACAACAACCTCTGGCCGTAATAACGGCCTTTATATGCCTGGGCATTGAGACAAACAGAGCTTGGATGGCGTGTACAGGTACAGCTGCCCATGCAGATTCAACACTATAACACAGTTCATCAACAGTAGTGACTCGTGTATTGTGACGAGCCAGTTGCTCGGCCACAATTGACCAGACGCTTTCAATTGGTGAGAGATCTGGAGAATGTGCTGGCCAGGGCAGCAGTCGAACATTTTCTGTATCCAGAAGGGCCCGTACACCTGCAACATGCGGCCGTGCATTATCCTACTGAAATGTAGGGTTTCGCAGGGATCGAATGAAGGGTAGAGCCACGGGTCGTAACACATCTGAAATGTAACGTCCACTGTTCAAATTGGCGTCAATGCGAACAAGAGGTGACCGAGACGTGTAACCAATGGCACCCCATACCATCACGCCGGGTGATACGCCAGTATGGCGATGACGAATACACGCTTCCAATGTGCGTTCACCGCGATGTCGCCAAACACGGATGCGACCATCATGATGCTGTAAACAGAACCTGGATTCATCCGAAAAAATGACGTTTTGCCATTCGTGCACCCAGGTCCGTCGTTGGGTACACCAACGCATGCACTCCTGTCTGTGATGCAGCTTCAAGGGTAACCGCAGCCATGGTCTCCGAGCTGATAGTCCATGCTGCTGCAAACGTCGTCGAACTGTTCGTGCAGATGGTTGTTGTCTTGTAAACGTCCCCATCTGTTGACTCAGGGATAGAGACGTGGCTGCACGATCCGTTACAGCCATGCGGATAAGATTCCTGTCATCTCGACTGCTAGTGATACGAGGCCGTTGGGATCCAGCACGGCGTTCCGTATTACCCTCCTGAACCCACTGATTCCATATTCTGCTGACAGTCATTGGATCTCGACCAACGCGAGCAGCAATGTCGCGATATGATAAACCGCAATCGCGATAGGCTACAATCCGACCTTTATCAAAGTCGGAAACGTGATGGTACGCATTTCTCCTCCTTACAAGGGGCTTCACAACAACGCTTCAGCAGGCAACGCCAGTCAACTGCTGTTTGTGTATGAAAAATCTGTTGGAAACTTTCCTCATCAGGCTCATCAGTGGTTATGTAGGATTTGCAGCAGAGATAGGAAGATAGTGGAACAGGAGGGGAAAATTGCTGCCCTTCAGGATGAGCTAGATCAGGCTAGGGAAGATCTGGACAGGTTAAGGAGGGAGAAGGGCAAAGAGAGGTGGGAAGTGGCAACAGGTAACAGAAGGAACAGGCCTAGAACTAAGTCTGACAGTTTTGTGGTGAATGTCAAAAATAAGTTTGACCTGTTGCTTCAGTTAGAAACTGGTGAGCCTCAAGCAGAGGTAGGTGTAGACAGGACACAACAAACTTTCAATAGGAAATTGAAAAAGAATGTAGGAAAGTCATCGAAAAGGAAGAAAGTTTTGTTGTTAGGCAATTCTCATGCCAGAGGTGTAGGCCAACTTCTGCAGGAGGAATTAGGACCAGAATACCAGGTCACAAATTTTTTCAAACCAAGTGCTAGTCTGGATCAGGTGACAGAGGATTTAGGTTCACTCTGTAAAGAATTTACCAGGGAAGACACCGTGGTTATTGTGGGAGGGTCAGGCATCGAGACACACCAATGTTGAATTTGTATCTGTCCTGAGACGCCATGACCAGCCTCATTTGAACTCTTCTGTTGGGAGAGTTAATTTGGAGTTGGAACAGCTGCTTGGGTCGGGTGCGGGGGCTCATATTGGTGTGGTTCCTGTTGATTATCTCAGTAGGTGGGACTATACCAGGCACGGCCTACATCTCAACAGGAAAGGGAAGGGGAAACTGGCTGGGGTAATAGCAGGAAATTTAAGGGGGGGAGGCACTGCCATGAATGGTAAAATACCAGTGGTTACAGGTGTTGGAGCAGCACCTTTTTTAGGATAGGTAAGACAGAAAGATGTCAAGTTCTACGAGAGGTCAGGATTGAAACAAATCTTCAGTTTAGGAAAGAAATTAAACAGCACAATTCTAGCACATTGGATCACCAATCACAGCTATCAATTATAAATTTTCACCAATCACCAGAAATTTTATCTCCACCAAGTAGTATCTCAGTCCTAGGTAATTGCATTGATGAATTAAAGTCACCCAACCCAGTTGACATAATCTGCCTCTCTGAACACCATGTGACCACTGGTATAGGAACTAGGCCTAAGCACAATGAGAAACTCAGACAGGAGAGTACTGCAAATGTTAGAATAAGGAAAGGTTCTCATAAAAGAATAATTAAAAATAATGTAAGTATATTCATCAAAATATTGGGAGTTTAAAGAATAAAGTAGATGAGCTTCTGGTTTGTTTAGAAGATTTAGAAGCTGAGAATGAAATAGATATACTATGCCTGTCTGAGCATCACATTGTTACTGATATGGGTAAGGTAAATGTAAGTGGTTATAAGCTCTCTGCACATGTAATGAGAGAAAATATGGAGAAAGGAGGAGTTGCCATATATGTCAAAAGTTATCATTGTGCAAAAAGTATAGAAACAAAAAAGTTTTGTGTAGAGAAACATATAGAAGCATGTGCCTGTGAGCTTAAATTAAATAAAGGCACATTTATAATTGTAACTGTATATAGGTCCCCATCAGGAAATTTTCATCTATTTCCGAAAAATTTGGACTCCTTGTTGTGCTATCTGTCAGACAGGGGGAAGCAAATTATTATTTGTGGGGACTTCAATGTAGATTGTCTGAAAGAGGGTAATAGGAAAAATGACCTTGAAGTATTACTCGGTTCTTTCAATTTGACACCCGTTATTGATTTTCTTACTCGGGTGGTAAAGGATAGCAGCTCACTGATAGATAACTTCTTTATAGACCAAGATAAGTTTAACCAGATAAATGCTCAGCCTGTTGAGAATGGTCTTTCTGATCATGGTGCACAGCTGGTTACAATATATGACATAGCTCCATTCAGCAATACTAAACAGTCCTCCAAAGTAGTACATTCAGTCAACGATTTAACAATTGCAAATTTCAGGGAAAGCCTACAGCAGTTAGACTGGGATGAGGTGTACCGTGAACCTGATGCCAATTTAAAATATAATTTATTTCATGACATTTTTGTAAATGCATTTGAAAACTGCTTCCCCAAGAAAATAGTTAAATATACTCGTAAGAAACCTTGTAACAAACCATGGCTTACTAAGGGTATAAAAATATCTTGTAACCGGAAAAGGGAAATGTATCTGACAGCAAGAAAGAGTAGTGACCCAGAAACTATCAAAAATTATAAAAACTACTGTGTTATATTAAGAAAAGTTATTAAAAAATCCAGGAGTATGTGTATCATGTCTGAAATCAGCAACTCTGATAATAAAATTAAAACAATTTGGAATATTATTAAAAGAGAAACAGGTCAACCAAGAGCACAGGAAGACAGTATTACCATCAAATTGAATGAAAACTTTACGAACAAAAAGTGAGAAGTTGAAAATATTTTTAATAATCATTTTCTAAATGTTGTGGATATAGTAGGATCCAGGTGTTCATTAGAAGATGCTAGGCTGTTAATGGAAGAGGCCATACCTATGCAATTTGATACAATTGAAATCTCACCCACTTCTCCCTCTGAAATTAGGATAATAATAAACTTGCTTAAAAGCAAAAACTCACATGGAATTGATGGCATTTCCAGCAAAATACTAAAAGCTTGTTCTCAACAGATAAGTAAGATTCTCAGCCTCCTGTGTAATAGCTCTCTGGAACAGGGCATTTTCCCTGATAGACTGAAATATGCTATCGTTATACCTTTGCATAAAAAGGGGGATAGATCTGATGTCAACAATTACCGTCCAATCTCCCTTCTAACAGCTTTATCCAAAATTTTTGAGAAAGTAATGTATTCAAGAGTAGCTTCACATATCTGTAAAAATGAAGTACTAACAAAATGTCAGTTTGGTTTCCAGAAAGGTTTTTCAACAGAAAATGCCATATATGCTTTCACCAGTTAAATTTTGAATGATCTGAATAACCGAACACCACCCATTGGGATTTTTTGTGATCTCTCAAAGGCTTTTGATTGTGTAAATCATGAAATTCTGCTAGACAAGCTCAAATATTGTGGCATGAGTGGGACAGTGCACAAATGGTTTAATTCGTACCTATCTGGAAGAGTGCAGAAAGTTGAAATAAGTAGTTCTCGTAACATGCAAAGATCAGCACATTCCTCAAACTGGGGAACTATCAAGAATGGGGTTCCACAAGGGTCAGTCTTGGGTCCTTTGTTGTTCTTATTATATATTAATGACTTACCATTCTATATTCATGAAGAGGCAAAGTTAGTTCTCTTTGCTGATGATACAAGTATAGTAATCACACCTGAGAAACAAGAATTAACTGATGAAATTGTCAATACTGTCTTTCAGAAAATTACTAAGTGGTTCCTTGTAAACGGACTCTCACTGAATTTTGATAAGACACAGTACATACAGTTCTGTACAGTGAATGGTATGACGCCATTAATAAATATAGACCTTAATCAGAAGCATATAGCTAAGGTAGAATATTCCAAATTTTTGGGTATGTCCATTGATGAGAGATTAAATTGGAAGAAACGCATTGATGATCTGCTGAAACGTTTGAGTTCAGCTACTTATGCAATAAGGGTCATTGCAAATTTTGGTGATAAACATCTTAGTAAATTAGCTTACTACGTCTATTTTCACTCATTGCTTTCATATGGCATCATATTTGGGGTAATTCATCACTGAGGAATAAAGTATTTATTGCACAAAAGCGTGTAATCAGAATAATAGCTGGAGTCCACCCAAGATCATCCTGCAGACATTTATTTAAGGATCTAGGGATATTCACAGTAGCTTCTCAGTATATATACTCTCTTATGAAATTTGTTATTAACAACCAAACCCAATTCAAAAGTAATAGCTGTGTGCATAACTACAATACTAGGAGAAAGGATGATCTTCACTATTCAAGATTAAATCTAACTTTGGCACAGAAAGGGGTGAATTATACTGCCACTAAAGTCTTTGGTCACTTACCAAATAGCATCAAAAGTCTGACAGATAACCAACAAGTATTTAAGAAGAAATTAAAAGAATTTCTGAATGACAACTCCTTCTACTCCATAGAGGAATTTTTAGATATAAATTAAGAAAAAAACCAAAAATATTAAAAAAATAAAAATAAAAAATAAAGAAAAACAAAAAAATAAAGTTGTTATATTAACTTAAGTATGTTGTTAAATTAACCTAATTATGTCATGTATTGGAAAATTCGACTCGTTCCACATCATTACGAAATATCGTATTCATGATCCATGGAACTAGTATTAATCTAATCTAATCTAATCTAATCATGTCAGCACGTTGTAGGTGTCGCCACCGGCGCCAACCTTGTGTGAATGCTCTGAAAAGCTAATCATTTGCATATCACAGCATCTTCCTCCTGTCGGTTAAATTTCGCGTCTGTAGCACGTCATCTTCGTGGTGTAGCAATTTTAATGGCCAGTGGTGTAGTTCAACCACAGCGCTGGCACAGTGGCCAGTGTCACGGCTTAACACTTTATCCTCCCGTGTTCGAAACTTGATTATTATTTTTAATTTTATTTTTGTTTTTATTTTATCAACCCGTGTCCGTAAAAGATTACTGCACGAATGTTTTCCCGCGTATATTGTAATAACGTTGACCTTATTCACCTACTAATTGTATGTATAGTGAATGAAAAACAGTACACAATAACTGCATGGAAATAATTTGAAATTCTTTTCGGTGAAATTCCTGTACCGTAACTTGATTCATTCAATCAGTTGCCACTTTTTGGAAAAGTGATCCTTTATAAGTGCTTTGCCGCGAAATTATTGCCAACGCGTGAAGTCTTCAGCAATGTTAACGACGTTTCTTTCCCGAGCGAGATTCATATCAAGAAATGTCGCTGTGGCAAAGCCTTTGCGCGATGTTCCTGGTGTTTGGAATTACTATGTTTCATATATTTTTATGATCGGTATCCCCCAAGGAAATGCACCACATCTTCCTAAAGAATAAACAAGAATAAATTACAAGAGTTAACAAAAGAATTGATATAACAATGGAGTATAAGAACATGATAATTTAAAAAGATTGTAAATCCAGAAAATAGCATATACTCATACATCAAGAAATAAATGTATGACACATGTAGCGTAACCCAGTTGTTATTACAGTTAATATAACGTCTTTATATACTCCAACTTGATAAGAAACATTCGTGTAGTAACCTCCTGCGTACATGAGTAGATAAATGAAAAAATGAAATAAATAAAAACAGTAATCAGATTTCGAACACGGGACACGAAAGTCAGAGGCCACGACGCTAGCCCCCAGTTGTGCTGAGCTTATCGTGCGCTACAAGGCATCTGAGGTACTTCGAAAACTTCGATGGCCGATTCCTCAGAGAAGGTCGACTACGGAAAAGACGAGAAACGTGGTCGCTTATTTTGTCTTTACTTCCACTGACCGAAGTTTCTGCGAAATCGAGTTATGGCACTTGCATTGTTCTCCTCGTAAGTCCTGGGAAGCTGGCAGTGGCTGGGAGTGTAGTTTGATGATCCAGTGCCCCTCCAAATCGCATCCAAATGACGCCATTGGCAGCGGATAACACGGCGGTCGGTCGGAACTCTATGGCCCGACAGGGCCAGTAGACCGTGTTACACATCTTGCACAGTCAGCTGATTTCGGTCCCAATTACCACTTTCAAGTGATCAATAACTGCACTACATTAGTTTTGAAAGCGAGCTCGGGTTTTGTTTTTCACCTTCTGTAGTCGATTCTTGCCTCTCACTGTGAATGTAGCAAACAAGTAGCGAACGCATACGTGCATCTGTGGCGCTTGTTCTCTACAGTTCAGAGGTTGTTGTCAGGTTAAATTCTATTGCAAACAAACCCGTATCAAGTTCTCAGAAGATAACACGACAGGAGCGCACGACTCATTTCCCACTATCATAGTCACAATGCATTACACATGGAATTCTGTGAGCTACTGGTAAATCGTAGCGTATCGCGTATTTTAGTGTCGATCACTAATGAGAAGTTCAATTGAAAGATTGCTTTCGAAAGGGAGTTACTGCCCCTTATGATTTGTTGTGGGATGGTCTCTATTAAAAATGGGAGCATTTGCGGCCCACACTCAATCTTGACTGTGGAGTAAACTTCACGGTGAGCAGTCAGAGCAGGACTTAACATATTTACACATCTATCGACAGAAAGACAAATGTACGTAACAGCTGTGAAGTCAGTCAAACATTGCAACTACTGCCAGCTCCATGGAGTGTTCGCCATACGCTGCACGAACACTTTGTGAGGATGGGATACCTAATAAACATCTACATCAGATCTGTTCACTATAGAAAATTCATATACACAGACCACCATCGGCTTAGTTTGTATCTTGGTGACTAGAGGGAAACCTCATACCGTATGCTGTACGACGTACTAGAATCATTCTTTTGGCGTGTACCAACGTGTGCCGCGACTTTTCAGTCCAGACGGTCTTTCCCTGTGTTCCGAGGGGAAAATGCTGATGTTCCTGCACCCACGCTAATCTCTGTATGCCCAGTGAGCTGCAGTTTCAGGTTTACTCGTACAGATCTTTGGATAATGTGCCCGATTAGTAAGATGGTTGTATCCAGAATGAAATTTTCACTCTGCAGCGGAGTGTGCGCTGATATGAAACTTCCTGGCAGATTAAAACTGTGTGCCGGACCGAGACTCGAACTCGGGACCTTTGCCTTTCGCGGGCAAGTGCTCTGCCGAGTCTCGGTCCGGCACACAGTTTTAATCCGCCAGGAAGTTTCAAGATGGTTATAGGTTGTATGCAGCTCATACGTTGTTGGCCATTTCTGAAATGTCGTACTGTGGATAGTGCATCCACTGTGACAGTGCCAGCTAGTTGACTGTGAGCCCTGTTATCCGTACTTTGTTGACTGCAGGAAAGCAGTGGACCTCGGCAGCAGCAGTTTTACCAGAGTACACGTTTTCACAATGCCTGCTTGCTCTGAGAGATGGAGAGTCCCATACAACTAGTCACGTTCTGATAAGCAGGTCTGACGTATCTTGACCGTCTTCAGGAGAAATGCGACTAAGATTGCCAGGTCTAAAGACACCACCACCACGTGCCACGTTGATACGCAACATTTTCTTACCCATTACTTAAGTTTGAAACTTCAGTTTCTGCCTTTAGCATGAATTATCGCGGCGCGGGATTAGCCGAGCGGTCTAAGGGCGCTGCAGTCATGGACTGTGCGGCTGGTCCCGGCGGAGGTTCAAGTCCTCCCTCGGGCATGGGTGTGTGTGTGTGTGTTTGTCCTTAGGATAATTTAGTTTAAGTAGTGTGTAAGCTTCGGGACTGATGACCTTAGCAGTTAAGTCCCATAAGATTTCACACACATTTGAACATTAATTATCTTTATATACAAAGAAGACTGTCTGTTTGTTTGTTTGTAATTCATACAAATCTACAGTTTTATTCTGCACGCTTTGCCTTCAGGACAAGAAAAAATCATTGCCTACACAAGATATCGTAACCTGATTTGAAACATACACTCCTGGAAATGGAAAAAAGAACACATTGACACCGGTGTGTCAGACCCACCATACTTGCTCCGGACACTGCGAGAGGGCTGTACAAGCAATGATCACACGCACGGCACAGCGGACACACCAGGAACCGCGGTGTTGCCGTCGAATGGCGCTAGCTGCGCAGCATTTGTGCACCGCCGCCGTCAGTGTCAGCCAGTTTGCCGTGGCATACGGAGCTCCATCGCAGTCTTTAACACTGGTAGCATGCCGCGACAGCGTGGACGTGAACCGTATGTGCAGTTGACGGACTTTGAGCGAGGGCGTATAGTGGGCATGCGGGAGGCCGGGTGGACGTACCACCGAATTGCTCAACATGTGGGGCGTGAGGTCTCCACAGTACATCGATGTTGTCGCCAGTGGTCGGCGGAAGGTGCACGTGCCCGTCGACCTGGGACCGGACCGCAGCGACGCACGGATGCACGCCAAGACCGTAGGATCCTACGCAGTGCCGTAGGGGACCGCACCGCCACTTCCCAGCAAATTAGCGACACTGTTGCTCCTGGGGTATCGGCGAGGACCATTCGCAACCGTCTCCATGAAGCTGGGCTACGGTCCCGCACACCGTTAGGCCGTCTTCCGCTCACGCCCCAACATCGTGCAGCCCGCCTCCAGTGGTGTCGCGATAGACGTGAATGGAGGGACGAATGGAGATGTGTCGTCTTCAGCGATGAGAGTCGCTTCTGCCTTGGTGCCAATGATGGTCGTATGCGTGTTTGGCGCCGTGCAGGTGAGCGCCACAATCAGGACTGCATACGACCGAGGCACACAGGGCCAACACCCGGCATCATGGTGTGGGGAGCGATCTCCTACACTGGCCGTACACCACTGGTGATCGTCGAGGGGACACTGAATAGTGCGCGGTACATCCAAACCGTCATCGAACCCATCGTTCTACCATTCCTAGACCGGCAAGGGAACTTGCTGTTCCAACAGGACAATGCACGTCCGCATGTATCCCGTGCCACCCAACGTGCTCTAGAAGGTGTAAGTCAACTACCCTGGCCAGCAAGATCTCCGGATCTGTCCCCCATTGAGCATGTTTGGGGCTGGATGAAGCGTCGTCTCACGCGGTCTGCACGTCCAGCACGAACGCTGGTCCAACTGAGGCGCCACGTGGAAATGGCATGGCAAGCCGTTCCACAGGACTACATCCAGCATCTCTACGATCGTCTCCATGGGAGAATAGCAGCCTGCATTGCTGCGAAAGGTGGATATACACTGTACTAGTGCCGACATTGTGCATGCTCTGTTGCCTGTGTCTATGTGCCTGTGGTTCTGTCAGTGTGATCATGTGATGTATCTGACCCCAGGAATGTGTCAATAAAGTTTCCCCTTCCTGGGACAATGAATTCACGGTGTTCTTATTTCAATTTCCAGGAGTGTATATGTATGCAATATATAAATGGAAAAGGTTGTTACCAAAAAAACTCTTGGCCGATATATATATATATATATATATATATATATATATATATATATATATATTAGAAAAAAATAATTTGACATGACTGCAAACTCATATTTATTGATTAGTTGCCGGCCGCTGTGGTCGAGCGGTTCTAGGCGCTTCAGTCTGGAACCGCGCTACGGTCGCTGGTTCGAATCTTCCTCGGGCAGTGACGTGTATGATGTCCTTAGGTTAGTTAGGTTTAAGTAGTTCTAAGTTTTAGGGGACTGATGACCTCAGATGTTAAGTCCCATAGTGCTCAGAGCCATTTGAACCATTGATTAGTTGCCGTTATTACATATGGCATATACCGTAGAAGATACTTTAGGCCGCGTTACACAGTTATTTTTATTATTAAAATCCACAGTGCCATAATGCAGGTGGTGGATACATTTCCAATAAAATCACTAGATCGGTAGGTCGGCGGCCGACCAAAAGATCGAAGAGAACCGAAGAATTCTCAAACAGTGACGTAATCACAGACATATCTGAAAAAGTGAAAACAGAGCTGAAACAGTGGAAGATGTATTCTCGAAAAACACAATGAGATACTTATCGCAAAATGTAACAACAGGTAGCGCAACTAATCGTCTTTTCAAACGGATGAAGACGAACTCATTCGTCGCATTCCGTTGACATCCAGTCATCCAAAAAATGTCCTTCGGTTTAAAGCGACGGATATTTCCAATGCGGCTTGTTTTTAGTATGAGTGTCAATAAAGCGCAGGTCTAATTTCTTTGTGTGGCAATTATTAAGCATCACGGGCAATGCCGAACACTGCAGCTAGTAAAATATAAAGTCTCTGAGTACGTTGTCTATCGTTTAATCGAGCTAGATTCCACAGTGGTTGAGGTTCAGGCATCACATTTGAGAGGATCGGGGAAATACTCCCGAAACGGATCGCCATGTTCCTAATTAAAATGTAACATGAATGTTATCTGTGCGGTAGCAATACAACACAAATATTTCCTCACAGTAACAGGCTTTGCACTTAATCTCTCAGGTCGCACTCAAGGGTTAAATGTATACAGTTGAGATAGGTTAAAACGAGTGATGAACAGAGAAGTACTGTACCGGGTCGGTGTGAAAGCTGTGTGCTGACTAGCTTGTCTCAGTGATATACGACCCGGCTTACGAGTTACGCCGCCTACGCTCCCCCGCGAACAGTGGCAGACTGCGCTATTCACCAGTAAGCCACCTCACTTTTGAAGAACACCTCCTAGCGTATGCATTTCTCATAGCCAGTGGCTTCAGCGCTGTTCTGCGTGGGTTTATCAATTAAACGAATGACTGTACGACATTACTGTATAGGATGTTTCAAGGCAGTACAGACAAATTTTGAGGATATTTCAGTTACAGAAGATCATTTACCATCGTTTATGAGATACGCGCGTGACGTAATGAAGTACGCGGCTGGTCCCGGCGGAGGTTCGAGTCCTCCCTCGGGCATGGGTGTGTGTGTGTTTGTCCTTAGGATAATGTAGGTTAAGTAGTGTGTAAGCTTAGGGACTGATGACAGCAGTTAAATCCCTTAAGATTTCACACACATTTGAACCTTTTTTTTTTTTGTGATGAAGTACAATGCGCCGTAGCCTGATAGAGGTAGTAAGAAAACTATTCAGACCAGAACAACGCTCCTCTTTCTTCAATATACAGGGTGTCCCAGCTATCGTGTCCACCCAAAATATCTCTGGAACAATAACAGCTATTGGAAAACGACTTTCACGGGTATCAATGTAGGGCTGGGGCCCATGAATGTACATATTTGGAAACATTCTAAAACGAAAGCATATGTGTTTTTAACACAAACTTATGTTTTTTTTTAAATGCACCTCCTATATTTTTTCTTCAGCAATCCATAGCATGACAAAGCACATACACAATGGCGCTGATTGCACTGCAATATTCCCATTACGTCCCGAGATATTGAGACGCGAAGTTGACGCTTGAAACACCCGACATGCGCTGCTAGCGCACGTCCTGAGGCTTAGGCGTGAACCCCATGCTGCCCGTAATCGCGATGTGATTGACATGTGTAATCACACCTCCACACTTATCAAGAGGTCCGAAACAACGGTAAAAGTTTTAGTCCACTTGCTCGTTTCACTAAAACCATCAACATGAATTTTACTATTACGAGTGAATGATTAACTGTCACTTGCGCTAGATCTACAGTAAAGTAAAGTTTTAACGTTGAACGGCATTACCTTTTTAGTAACGGATTAACGATAAGCGAAGTTAACTTTGTGACTAACGTTGCGGTACACAGATATGTTACAGAACCGCATCACCCCTAGCCTATGGGATAAATACCTGCTGGAACGTACGACGTTAATGCAGGATGGCAGCAGACCGTATTATTCGTTTCGGACCTCTTGATAAGTATGGAAGTGTGATTACGCGTGTCAATCACATCGCGATTACGGGCAGCGCCAAAGAAACTGGTATAGGCATGCGCATTCGAATACAGAGGTATGTAAACAGGTAGAACACGGCGTTGCGGTCGGCAACGCCTGTATAAGACAAGTGTCCGGCGCAGTTGTTAGATCGGTTACTGCTGCTACAGTGGCAGGTTATCAAGATTTAAGTGAGTTTTGAACGTTGGCGCACGAGCGATGGGACACAGCACTCCGAGGTAGCGATGAAGTGGGGATTTTCCCGTACGACTATTTCATGAGTGTACCGTGAATATCAGGAACCCGGTAAAACATCAAATATCCGACATCGCTGCTGCCGGAAAAGATCCTGCAAGAACGGGACCAACGACGACTGAAGACGATCATTCGACGTGACAGATGTGCAACCTGACCGCTGCTGCAGATTCCAATGCTGGGCCATCAACAAGTGTCAGAGTGCGAACCATTCAACGAAACATGATCGAAATGGAGAGACGTCTACAGACGTTAAAGCAACCTCTGGCGTGCCACAGGGGAGTGTTATGGGACCATTGCTTTTCACAATATTTATAAATGACCTAGTAGATAGTGTAAGAAGTTCCATGCGGCTTTTCGCGGATGATGCTGTAGTATACAGAGAAGTTGCAGCATTAGAAAATTGTAGCGAAATGCAGGAAGATCTGCAGCGGATAGGCACTTGGTGCAGGGAGTGGCAACTGTCCCTTAACATAGACAAATGTAATGTATTGCGAATACATAGAAAGAAGGATCCTTTATTGTATGATTATATGATAGCGGAACAAACTCTGGTAGCAGTTACTTCTGTAAAATATCTGGGAGTATGCGTGCGGAACGATTTGAAGTGCAATGATCATATAAAATTAATTGTTGGTAAGGCGGGTACCAGGTTGAGATTCATTGGGAGAGTGCTTAGAAAATGTAGTCCATCAACAAAGGAGGTGGCTTACAAAACACTCGTTCGACCTATACTTGAGTATTGCTCATCAGTGTGGGATCCGTACCAGATCGGTTTGACGGAGTAGATAGAGAAGATCCAAAGAAGAGCGGCGCGTTTCGTCACAGGGTTATTTGGTAACCGTGATAGCGTTACGGAGATGTTTAATAAACTCAAGTGGCAGACTCTGCAAGAGAGGCGCTCTGCATCGCGGTGTAGCTTGGTCGCCAGGTTTCGAGAGGGTGCGTTTCTGGATGAGGTATCGAATATATTGCTTCCTCCTACTTGTACCTCCCGAGGAGATCACGAATGTAAAATTAGAGAGATTAGAGCGCGCACGGAGGCTTTCAGACAGTCGTTCTTCCCGCGAACCATACGCGACTGGAACAGGAAAGGGAAGTAATGACAGTGGCACGTAAAGTGCCCTCCGCCGCACACCGTTAGGTGGCTTGCGGAGTATAAATGTAGATGTAGATGTAGAAGGTCCGCTCGTGTACCCTTGATGACTGCAAGACACAAGGCTTTACGCCTCGCTTGGGCCCGTCAACAGCGACGTTGGACTGGTGATGACTGGAAGCATATTGCTTGGTCGGACGAGTCTCGTGTCAAAGTGTACCGAGCGCATGGACGTGTACGGGTATGGAGACAACCTCATGAATCCATAGTCGCTGCATGTCAGCAGGGGACTGTTCAAACTGGTGAAGGCACTGTAATGATGCGGAGCGTGTGCAGTTGGAGTGATATGGGACCCCTGATAGTCTAGATACGACTCTGAAAGATAACACGTACGTAAGCATCCTGTCTGACCACCTGCATCCACTCATGTCCATTGTGCATGACTTGGGTAATTACAGCAGGACAATGCAACACCACAGACGTCGAGAATTGTTACAGAGTGGTTCCAGTAACACTCTTCGGAGTTTAAACACTTCCGTTGCCATCAGCCTCTCCAGACGTGAACATAATTGAGCATATCTGGGATGCCTTGCAACGGTCTGTTCAGAAGACATCTCCTCCCCCTCGTACTCATAAGGATTTATGGACAGCCCTGCAGGATTCATGGTTTCAATTACCTCCACCACTACTTCAGACATTACTCGAGTCCATGCCACGTCGTGTTGCGGCACTTCTATGTGCTCACGGGAGCCCTACACGATATTAGCCAGGTGTACCAGTTTCTTTGGCTCTTAAGTGTAGTATATCCGTAGGGTACAACGACGCTGAGTGAACTAGATCGCCCAAGCGACCATTCTTATCGTACAGTAATTTCTTGTGGTGTTATGTAATCGAGTTCAAGCAACAGACAGAAATTTCCATATGGACTAACAGGGAAGAAAATTTTCACAATATCCAGATACTTAATAGAAGTGTAGTTTTTTTTGACTGTATATGTCTTTTCAATTCGTTTAAAATTATTACGAATTTTTACGCTACTAAAGTGCGCGTCATTTATGTTGGCGGCCGAGTTTAGGTTCGTTCTGCGCATCTGACGTCACAAAACACAGTCAGCCAATGAACAGAGAACGACGTTGCCAGATCTCGACTGCAGTGCAGAGCATGGACGAGTGTCTTCAGTTTTAGAAACGTTCAGTCATAAATAAAGTAATAGAACAAAAGCATTGTCTTGATAGCAGACTTTCTTTTATAGAAAGTTTGGAAAAAGCATTCTTTATACCAATTGCTTCATATTCTATTAATTAATTAAACCAAACAAGCAATAAGACTCCTAATTCAGGTGATAGCAAGGAAAGGTGTTTGTATCAATCTCACGAACCGCTTTTTCGCAATAAATAACAGCGGTAATTGTTTATTTCCTATTGTACTTCGACGAAGCGGGAGTAATTCATAGTCATACCAACAGTGTTATGTCAGTATTTTGCGTGACGCGTTATACTCCTCATGGCGTTATGTAGTCACACGAGGTGCGTTAGCGTAACGGTGAAGGTGTTTGGCTACTATTTGCCGGCACGGTAGCTCAGCGTGTTCGGCCAGAGAGCCGGTTGGCCTCTGTAATAAAAAAACTGAGTGAAAGGATCAACCACCGAACTTGAACAGGATGTCTTGCGACGACCGAACACAACGACCAAAAAAAAAAAAAAAAAAAAACCGGTGTTTAATATTTTCATTATTTAAAAACAATATCGAAGTGCCTTACATCACGAATTATATTCGTTTGAATGCAATTTTTTGAAATTTCTAGTGCTTTGTCTCTTCATTAACCCTTTCGCTGCTGCAGACACGTGCTCCCCGCATTCCGCGCTGTGCGCGATTTTGTCATCATTGCACTGCTCGCCTGTGCAGACACATGGTGTTCCCACTGCTTTGACACACTTATCATTCGATTTCACAAAAACTATTTGGCCAAAAAATTTGATTTTTACACGTCTTCTTGACTGATACTCCCCCCCATAAATGACTTAATTTTGTTTCGATGTTCAACGCAGTTATTATGCAGCATTAAATGTCGTAAACCATTGCAAGAAATTTTGAAGAGTTTGCAGAGGTAGAAATCCATAGCGTATACTTTCCATATGGTCGATTTTAGTTGCCACAATGTTGAGAATGAAATGTGGACAAGATACCTAAATTTCATATAAAATTTACTGTATAACAATATCTCATTTAATTTAAGTAGGACATAGGTGTCGTATGTAATACTGAGAAATATTCCGTCTTTCCCGACTGTAATAAAAGATTTATGTACACCGGACGCGTTTGGCTTTATTTTAAAGCACTTCAATCAAGGAAAGGTATGGCACATACACAATGGTACTCATGTTCTCTTTCTTGTTTTTGTTCCACAGTCGCAGTTTTACCGATGGTACTGAAATGCATTCCTCTTCTGCAACTGTAATAAGCGACTTATTTAGACCAGACGCGTTTCTCTCTTTTGAAGCATCTTCAGTGGACAGTATTTTGTCTCCTCCATTGCCAAATCACCTTTCGTAGTTTTGTGCTGCGGTAACACAATAGTCAACGTTTGTGTTGGCTGATCAGTGGTTTAGCAAATAAACGATGTTTGTGTGTGCCACACACAAAAATTATATTTGACATCGCTCAGAGTACTTCACTGATAGACGGTATATTCAAGTCCTAATGTTTTTGTAAGTCCACAGTTTTGTTTAATGTGTTTTGTCTACTTCCTTTTGATTGATTGAATTGCTTTAAAATAAAGCCAAACGTGCTCAGTGTAAATAAAACTTTTGTTACAGTCGCGAAAGATGGAATATTTCTCAATATTGCATACGACACCTATGTGGTACTTAAATGAGATATTGTTATACAGTACATTTTATATGAAATTTAGGTATCTTGTCCACATTTCATTCTCAACATTGTGGCAATTAAAATCGACCATACGGAAAGTATACTCTATGGACTTTTACCTCTGCAAACTCTTCAAAATTTCGTGCAATGGTTTACTATATTTGATGCTGCATAATAACTGAGTTGAACATCGAAACAAAATTAAGTCATTTATGGGGGGAAGGTATCAGTCAAGAAGATGTGTAAAAATCTAATTTTTGGGCCAAATAGTTTTTGTGGAATCGAATGGTAAGAGTGTCAAAGCAGTCGGAACACGATGTGTCTTCACAGGCGAGCAGTGCAGTGACAAAATCGCGCACAGCGCGGAATGTAGAGAGCACGTCTTTCTGGCAGCGAAAGAGTTAATGTGGCCGTGGTGGCTTTACTTCATGAACTGCGCGCTCCCCCCTAAACGTAAGCTTGCGAACTATGCTATACTATGGCGCTGCTTCTATTTGGCGCGTGCGTCGTGTGCAACTGGCAACGCAGCAATCTCCCGCGCCTGGGCGGGCATGCGCGAGCCGCCAAGATGAAAGAATTGAACTATAGTAGACCCAGTATTATAACCTAACGCATTGCGCGTTAGGTTGTAATAGTACGTTGTACACTAGCTTACGAGACAGGGAGGTGAACTAGAACCGGATGGGATATACGCAGCGGATTAACAATCGTCGGTCTGGCATACTGGCCAGCCTGAGTGTAATTTTTTGGCGATTTTCCAAGCACATTGAGGGAAATTCTGGGGTGTTCCTCAATCTCGGCCTCAGAAAATACGATATGTAAACAGTTAAAATAGGGTAACACATAGAACAAAGTTTACATTATTCACAGACGCTCTTAGGTTAACCGACGACTGTGGCGATAGAAGGGGCATCCCCGCCACCAACTTAACACAAACATTGCTAAATCTTGGAAAAACAGCGGACCCCACAGGGCAGCATAAACCAAAGGGGTCCAGGCCAGAGGAGGTAGAGTTTATTTATTTATTTAGCGAGTGGCTTACAGAATTAAAAGTATTTTAAAAGTACATACAATTGAGTTGATATAATGTAATATATATGCAGAAAATATGTATGCACAGGAAGTAAACGAAGCTGGAGAACCGGCAGTAGACAGAAGAAGTTGAACGATCCATTTTTCATCTTAGCTCGATAACCAAGGACTTTAACCAGTTAATTGCTGCGGGAGTTGCTTCTGCAAAGTCTCTGCAGGTACCCGCAATTTTCTTCTTGGGCGTTCGTGCAAAATGTGTTCTTGTTCCGATGTTCCGCAGTCGCACTAATCATCATCGGTAAGTCCCCACTTGTGTAGCTTTGCTTTGCTCACGGAGTGGCGAGTTCTCATACGGTTGAGGAAGATCCGTATTTTTCCTGGCTGTTTCATTTCAGGCAGTTGGAAGGTCGGACATATGTCGCCTAATTTCTTATGACTATGGAAGGCCGTCCACTGATTTCGCCATTCATCTCTTAGATTATAGCTTTCTAGGACGAGTTGGCCAGCGTTTATCTAGACTGGTTCTCTAGATTTTAATCGAGTGATTGGTAAGTTGTTTAATGTTTCATGAATAGGTAGGCGTCTGGATCTTTTGAGTTTAATCCATTCATATGTTACTGCTTGTTGTCCTCGGAGATTTAGAGGGGCAGTATTGACGAGTACTGACAGCCAATGCGTTGGTGTGAATTTCAGAGCTCCTATCACGACCCTAATCGTACAAAGCACAACAAAAATAGTTCTTGTGAGAAATTATTGACGAGGGAGAGAGCGTTGTAGTCTGGGGAATGTTTTGGTGTCATCTCGTCATTTTGAAAGACACAATGGATCAACACAAGTAAGCATCTATACTTGGGGTCGATCTCCACCCCTACATGCAGATTGTTTTTGCTCAGGACGAGGGCATCTACTAGCGGAGCAATGTAATGTGCCACACACTTAGGCAAGTACGTGCGTGGTTCGAAGAGCACCAAGGTGAGTAAACCGTACACCCCTGATCACCAAACTCCGCGGATTGAAACCCAATCGAGAATCCGTGGGACCACGTCGTTCAGGATGTTCGCGCCACGGAAACGAGAAACCTGGCGCAGCTGGCTACGGAAATGGTGTTGGCATGAATCCACATACCAGTCGGTATCTTCCAGGACCTCACTGTCAGTCTTCCTGCTCGTCTCGCAGCGGTCCGCGCTTCAAAAACTGGTTACACAGGTTTTTGACAGGTGGTCGCATTAACGTGATTGGAGAGTGTACTTCGTATAGGTCCCACACACTCGAACAATATTCGAGGATCAGTAGCACAGGTTTTTTTGGAAGCAGTCTCATTTATAGATTCATCACATTTTCCCTGTATCGTGCCAATGAAAATATGTCTCTCACCTGCTTCATCTACTACTGAACGTATATAATCACTTCATTACACGCGCCTACAAAGTGTTGAGTCCAGGTATTTGTAGAAGGTGAGTGATCCCAGTTGTTACTCACTGATATTTTTGCGTTTTATGAAGTGCACACTTGTACGTTTCTGAACATTTAAAACAAGTTGCCAAAATTTGCACCACTTTCAAACAGATATTGTAGTCATAGGATACTAAGTTATCGCGGAATTTTACATTTTCACCATTTAAAGCAAACTACCAAAATTTGCACCACTTTCAAATACCATCAGAGCCAGACAAAATATTTGTGGAGCCTTACTCAGATAATACTTCACTATAGATAACAGCGTCATTTGCAAAAGATCTGAAGCTACTATAAACTTGTCTGCCACGCAATTAATATGCAATATGAACGGCAGTGATCCTAACACACTTCCCTGGGGCACTCCTGAAGTTACTTCTACATCTGCCAGTGACTCAAATGGCTCAAATGGCTCTGAGCACTATGGGACTTAACATCTATGGTCATCAATCCCCTAGAACTTAGAACTACTTAAACCTAACTAACCTAAAGACAGCACACAACACCCAGCCATCACGAGGCAGAGAAAATCCCTGGCCCCGCCGGGAATAAGCCAGTGACTCTCCTACGTCTTTCCCACCAAGAAATCCTTAATCCGGTCGCAAATTTACTTGATACCCTATACGATCGTACTTTCGTTAACAAGACTTAGAGTGGTTCAAAATGTTCAAATGGCTCTGAGCACTATGGGACTCAACTTCTGAGGTCATCAGTCCCCTAGAAATTAGAACTACTTAAGCCTAATTAACCTAAGGACATCACACACATCCATGCCCGAGGCAGGATCCGAACCTGCGACCGTAGCGGTCGCGCGGTTCCAGACTGTAGCGCCCAGAACCGCTCGGCCACCCCGGCCGGCAGTTAGAGTGGTGTTGAGTCAAATGCTTTTCGGAACTCATGAAATAAAGCATTTATCTCATTGCCTTAAACCACGGCTTTCAGGATGTCATGTCAGAAAAGTACGAGTTGGGTTTCGCATGATGGATGTTTTCGGAATCCATGCTGGGTGGCACAGAGAAGGCCATCCTGCTCGAGATACGGAATTGCTTTGCACCTCGGAATATGCTCAAAGATTCTACAACAGATGAATGTCAATTGGCAGTTGTTTTATGAATCACGTTTACTACCCGTCTTGTAGATGAGTGTGACCTTTGCTTTCTTCTAGGTGTGAGGATTTTATGGTTAAAGGAGGTGTTAACTCAGTGCAGATTCTGTACAGAACCTTATAGAGATTCCTCTGGGCTCTGGATCTTTGTTCAGTATTTGCGACTTCAGTTGCTTCTAATATCTGACACTAATATCTATATCACCCATCTTTGCAGTGGTGCAAGAACTGATCTGGAAGAGTCGTCTTGTATCTTCTTTTTGCGAAGAAAAATTTGAAAACAGATTTTAGCATTTCTGCTTGTGCTTTGCTAATCCCAGTTTCAGTTTCTGCGTCTTCATGAACGTCTGGACACTAACTTTGGTGCCACATTATGTTCTGAATTTCTTTGCATTTTGTGAGAGGTTTTTCCATAAGATACTGCTACAGTAGTCACTGAAAGCCTCAGGCATTGCACTTTGACAGACAAACTCATATACTCTGTTTTACATTAAATGTGTGGAAGGCGCTGTTACTTTAAAAGTTTATTTGGAGAGATTACATACAATGGACGGACTCTCCCATGCGAATCAAAATCTAAGTGGCCTCTTTGTGCCATTAAGATTTTAACTTCACTAAGATAATGCGCCATGCTCACTAAGATATTGCAAATGTGACTGAAATATTTACCTGTGTATACTCCGGAAGGCGCTATATACTGCTTGATAGAGTATACTTCGTACCTTCTTCATTTTTCGTTTTGTCCGCGTACAGAGCGCCTTTAAATTTGGTAACTGGCTTGACGGTTTCTGCCTATTATCCTACCAAAATATTTTCACGTATTCACTATTATTTATTTTTTGTTTCATTTTTCTGCCCACAACTATACAATTCTCTTCTTAAGCTTCTCCATGAATCTGTGGTTTGTAACCAGTATTCCAAAGGCTAGACAGTTTACTACGCCTTTCCTCTGCGATATTTATGGCATGAAAATCGCCCCTAACTGATTTTGCGCCTCTTTGAATTCATAACGTTGAGTCATCTTTTGGGAGTCTATTATTGACCACCCTATAAATATTGCCATAGAATTTCAAACATCACTTGCGTGAACTTCTCCGCTTCATCCGAATTCAATTCTCTCTCGCAGGGCATTATATTTTGTTACCTTTTATGGATTTACTGCTTCCTGCTAAAGAACTGTTTCCTTATACTGCAGTTTTTGTTTGGACAGAATTACTTTTTTTGTTGAAGTGGTTTCACGCTATTCTCAATGTCTTTCGAAGTTTGGTGGCTGTTTCTAAATTTGTGCTATTTTCTAATTCTGATGACTTCTCCAAGGAATCCGAAGAAGGATGCTTGTAAAGCAATCCGCTATTTTATCTTCAATGGAACTTCCGTGCTGCTTTGATGTAGTACAAAGTTTATGTCGGTCAATGCTCTTCTAGTAATAGCCTCAATGAAATACTGACTCACAGCATACAATCTAAACCGGTATAACCAAAAATAATCCCGTAAGTATTGACTGAAATAAACTTTACAGTGAGATGTAATGTCTTTACCGATGTTCGCAACCAATAACGGGGTAAATATAAACGAAGTTTTGACGCAGATTTCAAAGTAATGGGTTTTCTCAGTGTCGCTACCTTGCTGAGTTTTTCTCTGACATATTTAATTTCAGTCTTAGCCTTAATATTAGTTTCTAGGTCATCAGCGAAGGATAAGCAGTTAACACTGATTTTGCGTTCGTAATTTCCGTCCAGAATTTAGTCAAACAACAGCAGGAAGAGGGGGAGGGAGACTGGGGGTGGGGGGGGGGGAGGCGAATGGGGGAAAGACTGTCTCATTGTCGAAAATTAGTACATATGTCTGAAGGCCCAGAGACTTTACGAAGGAATTTTACTTTTTCCTAAGAAATTTTACTTTTGATGTTGAACTTGCAAGATACAGGCAGATTAGTTCTCTGGTCTTCTCTAGAGTACCATAAGTAGTCTATCTGTCAATATCAGCGACTTTGTTGTACTCAGTTGGCGTTATGAGCGGAAGAGAAATGATCGTCAACTTATCTCTGCAAGCACCCTAAGCTCTCTTACGTAGTTCCCACGATCCCTACCAGAGATATGCGACTGCGAAAGCAGAATTTTCCCATGGTCTTCCTCGAAAAATAATCCCCTAAATTTAGTCAACGGGGTTTTGCGAGAATGTCAAGCTCCCAAGTGCTCCCATTTAAGCTTCCCGAGTATATCGAGTATATCTGTTGCACTATCGCCGGGGCTAAGCTGCCCTTTTACGATCCTAGCAGCGCGCCTCTGATTTCTTTAGATGTTTTCCGTCGTGGTTACTTGATAGAACTCTAAACGCTGGGGCAATATTCTAGATCTTGTCACGCTGTTACCTTATGTGTCATTTCATTCAGAGATTAAGTGAACTTCCTAAAATCCTTTCATTACATGTAAGTTTTTCATTCTCCTTTTCTCTTCCAGTACCATTTCATATCGCTTCTTAGTTTCACCACTACATATGTAAACACTCTGACATGCTCTATATATTGGATCTAATGTACTGTTATTCATTACGATGATTCAAGTGTCTTTTCGAAGTAGATTACTACAAGTTTTCTACTTACAGAGTGCAAGTCAGGTTGTGAAAAATTTTGATGTTCATTTACAGTGATTAATCATCTTTTCTCTTCCCGTTTATAATTTTCCCAGTTGTGATCAGCTTTTTGAATGTGAAGTCCACAATGAGTACACATTTGTTTATTTGACTCACAAAACAGATGTCAATATTTGTTTCAGATAAGCGTTACGTAGGGATTTATCGCAAACGGACTCCCAGCTTGCTAGTCATCGATCCAGAACTCATTCGTCAAGTATTCGTCAAAGACTTTGATTTCTTCATGGACCGAGAACGTCTCCCCTTCAAGGAACCGGTACTGGAGAATCAACTGTTCTTCATGAAGGGCGAAAGATGGCGGCATTTGCGCAACAAACTCAGCCCCTTATTCACCAGTGGGAAGCTGAAGAATATGTTTCAGGTAAGTGTTTATTGCAAAGATGAAGTTACTTATGGTCTAGGAGAATAGTTACGGGAACTTTGCTATCGACGATGCTCATTACAGCCTTGTGTTCACCAAACTGTAAACTGGAAAAGAGTAGCATTTGGCATTCTCTGGAGAGAAGTAGTAGGTATTAAGTTATTGAAGTACCGAAGCCAAAAACTGTTGTGTCATGGGCAAATAGTACATTGCAAAATGGTTCTGCTGAAACCGAGGAATTAACCAGTACTCCTTCATGCGCCGATAGCTCACATTGAGAGTTTTTCCAGTTTTATTTCATGCATTTGTGATCAGGTTAATTTCACTGTGTTTTACTTTTCGTTGGCGTATACAAAAGCTGAGCTGTGAGGTGCCTAATGAGCTCTATAGCATTTTCTGCAAGTCAATTAAGAGAAGCATCAGGCTCCACACTTCTTCCTTTACAGTGGACAAGCTGTTGTACACTTATATGAAAGCTGACACACCTCAGCAATTGAATCACGTTGCAAATGGTTTTAACATCCGTTATTCAGTGTATAATCTTCCCCCTACAAATGTTAACACTGTGTCCACTGTAGTGACCTCTTTTCCAATGAAACTTCTGTCCATGGATCTGAACGTAACAGAAAAGATTTCAAAGTTCTGTAAATTGTAGTGACCTGGCGTCATCAGTCTAACAAGGGAACCTCCCCATCGCACCCCCCTCAGATTTAGTTATAAGTTGGCACAGTGGATAGGCCTTGAAAAACTGAACACAGATCAATCGAGAAAACAGGAAGAAGTTGTGTGGAACTATGAAAAAATAAACAAAATATACAAACTGGGTCGTCCATGCGTAAGATAGGCAATATTAAGGGGAATGTGAGGCGAGGGGCGCCGTGGTCCCGTGGTTAGCGTGAACAGCTACGGAACGGGAGGTATTTAGTTCAAATCTGCCCTCGACTGAAAATTTTGCTTTCTTTATTTTCGCAAAGTTATGATCTGTCCGTTCGTTCATTGACGTCTCTGTTCACTGTAATAAGTTTAGTGTCTGTGTTTTGCGACCGCACCCCAAAACCGTGCGATTAGTTGACGAAAGGACGTGCCTCTCTAATGTGAACCGAAAACATTTGATCGCAAGGTCATAGGTCAACCTATTCCTCCACACGAAAACACGTCTGATATATTCTATACGACACTGGTGACAGCATGTGCGTCACATGACAGGAATATGTTGTCGACCCACCTAACTAGTACACTTGGCGAATGGGTAAAAAGATTCTTCTACCTTGCCCGATTTAGGTTTTCTTGTGGATGTAATAATCACTCCAAAAAAAGTGATGAAAACATAAGAGTTTGTCACATAAACTGAAAATAAAAAGTTAAAATTCTCGGTCGACGGAAGATTTGAACTAAAGACCTTTCGTTCCGCCGCTGTTCACGCTAACCACGGGACCACGTCGCTCCTCGTCTCACATTACCCTTATTATTGCCTATATTACACATAGACGACCCAGTTTGTATATTTTGCTTATTTTTTTTTCATAGTTCCACACAACTTCTTCCTGTTTTCTCGATCGATCTGTGCTCAGTTTTTCAAGGCCTATCCACTGTGCCAACTTATAACTAAATCTGAGGGGGGGTGCGATGGGGAGGTTCCCTTGTAAGTAACTGTCTCAGCACCGTGAAAGACGAGGAATCAGAATTTTGATCAGGTCCTGTTGACTGAAATAAGGTGCTACTATACGTGACTCGGCTATCCAAGATCAGGCAGAATATGAAGCAAAGTTTTCTGTAACTCCATCTTCTGTAGATGGAATTGGACTGCGGCTGGTCGAAGACTTGAAGAAAATAGATACCGACAGCCGTAATTTTATTTAACAATTTTATTTAGCTACCAGTCCACCTGCTTAGCTGGGTGGCAACGTGCTTGCCTCCCGTGCAAGCGGGCCCGGGTTCGAATCCTGGCCGGGTTGGAGATTTTCTCCGCTCGTGGACTGGGTGCTGTGTTGTCCTCACCATCATTTCATCCTCATCGCCGGCCCCCAAGTCGTCCAATGTGGCGTCGAATGAAATAAGAATTGCACTAGGCGGCCGAACTTCCCCGAATGGGGCCTCCCAGCCAACGATGCCATACGCTAATTTCCATTTAGCTACCAGTTTCACTGGCACTATCCTCAGGCCCCTAGAGACGCAACTACTACTAAGTCATCTAATCGTATGTTCTATTGTAGCTTGTGAAGGGTCCACGTCCGCCGAGAAGGTCTGCGGAATCCAGCTGGACATAGTAGTCCCTATAATAGTGCCAACGATTAGATGACTTATCTAACTACGTGTGTAGGGGCCTAAGGATGGTGTGAATGAGGCACCGAAACTAGTAGCTAAATAAAATTACAGCTGTTGGTATATATTTTCTTCAAGATCAAGCGAAGTAGTTGAAATTTCACGAGTGATGTCAGTTACTTTACTAACTACGTTAACGTTGTTCGGAAAAAGATTCAAATGGTTCAAATGCCTCTGAGCACTATGGAACTTAACATCATAGGGCATCAGTCCCCTAGAACTTGTTTTTTTTTGTCATCAGTCTACAGACTGGTTTGATGCGACCCGCCACGAATTCCTTTCCTGTGCTAACCTCCTCATCTCAGAGTAGCACTTGCAACCTACGTCCTCAATTATTTGCTTGACGTATTCCAATCTCTGTCTTCCTCTACAGTTTTTGCCCTCTACAGCTCCCTCTAGTACCATGGAAGTCATTCCCTCATGTCTTAGCAGACGTCCTATCATCCTGTCCCTTCTCCTTATCAGTGTTTTCCACATATTCCTTTCCTCTCCGATTCTGCGTAGAACCTCCTCATTCCTTACCTTATCAGTCCACCTAATTTTCAACATTCGTCTATAGCACCACATCTCAAATGCTTCGATGCTCTTCTGTTCCGGTTTTCCCACAGCCCATGTTTCACTACCATACAATGCTGTATTCCATACGTACATCCTCAGAAATTTCTTCCTCAAATTAAGGCCGGTATTTGATATTAGTAGACTTCTCTTGGCCAGAAATGCCTTTTTTGCCACAGCGAGTCTGCTTTTGATGTCCTCCTTGTTCCGTCCGTCATTGGTTATTTTACTGCCTAGGTAGCAGAATTCCTTAACTTCATTGACTTCGTGACCATCAATCCTGATGTTAAGTTTCTCGCTGTTCTCATTTCTACTACTTCTCATTACCTTCGTCTTTCTTCGATTTACTCTCAAACCATACTGTGTACTCATTAGACTGTTCATTCCCTTCAGCAGATCATTTAATTCTTCTTCACTTTCACTCAGGATAGCAATGTCATCAGCGAATCGTATCATTGATATTCTTTCACCTTGTATTTTAATTCCACTCCTGAACCTTTCTTTTATTTCCATCATTGCTTCCTCGATGTACAGATTGAAGAATAGGGGCGAAAGGCTACAGCCTTGTCTTACACCCTTCTTAATACGAGCACTTCGCTCTTGATCGTCCACTCTTATTATTCCCTCTTGGTTGTTGTACATATTGTATATGACCCGTCTCTCCCTATAGCTTACCCCTACTTTTTTCAGAATCTCGAACAGCTTGCACCATTTTATACTGTCGAACGCTTTTTCCAGGTCGACAAATCCTATGAAAGTGTCTTGATTTTTCTTTAGCCTTGCTTCCATTATTAGCCGTAACGTCAGAATTGCCTCTCTCGTCCCTTTACTTTTCCTAAAGCCAAACTGATCGTCACCTAGTGCATTCTCAATTTTCTTTTCCATTCTCCAGTATATTATTCTTGTAAGCAGCTTCGATGCATGAGCTGTTAAGCTGAACTTATAACTGCTTAAACCTAACTAACCTAAGGACATCACACACATCCATGCCCGAGGCAGGATTCGAACCTGCGACCGTAGCAGCAGCGCGGTTCCGGAATGAAGCGCCTAGAACCGCTCGGCCACAGCGGCCGGGTCGGAATAAGAAAACCACAGTCGTTACAAAGTCCTGTGCTCACATCGCTAGGCGATCTACAAATGCACAAGCCAAATAATTCAATCGTGTCATTAATACACTCTTCAGTCAAAAAATGAACAATAGATGAAACTATCCTAAAACACAGGGTGTTTGTTTTAACTTGAGACAACTAAGAATTCCGAAAGTGATGCATCATACGAAAAAGAATGTTCTACGTGAAAAGTTGATATTAGTAAAGGGGACATTTGTCTGTACTGCACTTAGCCGCCTACTAACCAACCTGCCCGCTTGGACAAGGTCAACTTTGTATTTCCTAGTTAGAAACACCCATTTTTATTGCATATTCGGATTCTATGTCAAAAAGTACGTACTGTTTCCTCAAACCATAGTTCTCATTCGTGGTAGACGGCGCTGTAGTCGACAAACATAACCTTTGTCTTCTAACGATCGATTTTACGTTCGAAATTTACTTTAGTGTTACGAATTTCATTTTGCACCTTCTAAGTATCCTGCCAATGAATCGCAGCCTTTGGTTTGCTCTACCCACAACGTTATCTATGTGATCGTTCCAATTTAGGGTATCTGTAACTGTAATGCCTAAGTATTTAGTTGAATTTCGTCTTAAGATTTGTGTGACTTATCGCGTAATCGAAATTTAGCCGATTTCTCTTAGTACTCATGTGAATAACTTCACACTTTTCTTCATTCAGGGTCAATTGCCACTTTTCGCACGACACAGATATCTTATCTAAATCATTTTGCAATTCGTTTTGGTCATCTGATGGCTTTACAAGACAGTCAATGACAGCATCATCTGCAAACAATCTAAGACGGCTACTCACATTGTCTCCTCTGTCGTTAATATGGATCAGGAACAACAGAGGGCCTATAACACTTCCTTAGGGAACGCCGGATATTACTTCTGTTTTACTCGGTGACTTTCCGTCTCTTGCTATGAACTGTTACCTTTCTGACAGGAAATCACGAATCCAGACGCACAACTGAGGCGATGTTCCACAGGCACGCAGTTTGGTTGACGCTTGTGAGGAACGGTGTCGAAAGCCTTCCGGAAATCTAAAAATATGGAATCAATTGACATCCCCTGTCGATAGCACTCATTACTTCATGAGTATAGAGCGCTACATAGTTGTGTTTCACAAGAACGATGTTTTCTGAATACGTGCAATGTGTCAATAAATCGTTTTCTTCTAGGTAATTCATAATGTTCGAACACATTATGTGCTCCAAACTAAAACTAAACTTAAGTCCGTCCTAACAGATCACGGAAGACCCTAACGGTACTGACCGACCGCCGTGTCATCATCAGACTACAGGCGTCATTGGATGCGGATATCGAGGGGCATGTGGTCGGCACACCGCTCTCCCAGCCGTTTTCAATGTTCGAGACCGGAGCCGCTACTTCTTAGTCAGATAGCTCCTCAATTGGCTTCACAAGGGCTGAGTGCACCCCGCTTGCCAACAGCGCTCGGCATACCGGACGGTGACCCATCCAAGTGCTAGCCAAGCCCGACAGCGCTTAACTTCGGCGATCTGACGGGAACAGGTGTTATCACTGCGGCAGGGCCGTTGGCATTATACGTTCCAAAACCCAACTACTAATCGACGTTAGTGATGTGGGCCTATAATTCAGCGGATTACTCCTATTTCCCTTTGTGGGTATTTGTGAGACTTGAGCAATTTTCCAGACCTTAGGTACGGAGCTTTCTGTGAACGAACGATTGTATATAATTGCTAAATATAGAGCTATTCTATCAGCGTACTCTGAAAGGAACCTGACTGTTATACAATCTGGACCGGATCCCTTGCCTTTAATAAGTGATTTAAGCTGCTTTACTACGCCGAGGGTATCTACTTCTACGTTTCTCATCTTGGCAATTGCTCTTGATTGGAATTCAGGAATATTTACTTCGTCTTCTTTGGTGAAGGAGTTTCGGAAAACTCTGCTTTAGTGACACTGTCATCAGTGACTGCCGGCCGGAGTGGCCGAGCGGTTCTAGGCGCTTCAGTCTGGAACGCGCGACTGCTACGGTCGCAGGTTCGAATCCTGCCTCGGGCATGGATGTGTGTGATGTCCTTAGGTTAGTTAGTTTTAAGTAGTTCTAACTTCTAGGGGACTGATGACCTCAGCTGTTAAGTCCCATAGTGCTCACAGCTATTAGAACCATTTCATCGGTGACTTCACCGTTGTTATGGCGCAGTGAAGGTATTGATTGCGTCTTGCCACAGGTGTGGTTTATGTATGACCACTATCTCTTTGGGTTTTCTGCCAGATTCTGAGACAGAGTTTCGTTGTAGAAATTATTAAAATCATCTCGCATTGAAGCACTCGCTATATTTCTAACTTCTGCAAAACTAAGCCAATCTTGGGGATTTTGCGTTCTTTCAAATTTGGCATGCTTTTTTCGCTGCTTCTGCAGCAGCGATCTGATCCGTTTTGTGTACCATAGGGGATCAGTACCATCACTGACCAATTTATGTGGTATACAGGGTGGTCCATTGATAGTGACCGGACCAAATATCTCACGAAATAAGCATCAAACTAAAAAACTACAAAGTACGAAACTCGTCTACCTTGAAGGGGGAAACCAGATGGCGCTATAGTTGGCCCGTTAGACGGCGCTGCCATAGGTCAAACTGATATCAACTGCGTTTTCTAAAATAGGAACCCCCATTTTTATTACATATTCGTGTAGTACTTAAGGAAATATGAATGTATTAGTTGGACCACTTTTTTCGCTTTTGTGACAGATGGCGCTGTAATAGTCACAAACGTATAAGTACGTAGTATCACGTAACATTCCGCCAGTGCGGACGGTATTTGCTTCGTGATACATTACCCGTGTTGAAATGGACCGTTTACCAATTGCGGAAAAGGTCGATATCGTGTTGATGTACGGCTATTGTGATCAAAATGCCCAACGGGCGTGTGCTATGCATGCTGCTCGGTATCCTGGACGACATCATCCAAGTGTCCGGACCGTTGGACGGATAGTTACGTTATTTAAGGAAACAGGAAATGTTCAGCCACATGTGAAACGTCAACCACGACCTGCAACAAATGATGATGCCCAAGTAGTTGATTTAGCTGCTGTCGCAGCTAATCCGCACATCAGTAGCAGACAAATTGCGCGAGAATCGGGAACCTCAAAAACGTCGCTTTTGAGAATGCTACATCAACATCGATTGCACCCGTACCATATTTATATGCACCAGGAATTGCATGGCGACGACTTTGAACGTCGTGTACAGTTCTGCCACTGGGCACAAGAGAAATTACGGGACGATGACAGATTTTTGCACGCGTTCTATTTAGCGACGAAGCGTCATTCACCAACAGCGGTAACGTAAACCGGCATAATATGTACTATTGGACAACGGAAAATCCACGATGGCTGCGACAAGTGGAACATCAGCGACCTTGGCGGGTTAATGTATGGTGCGGCGTTATGGGAGGAAGGATAATTGGCCTCCATTTGATCGATGGCAATCTAAATGGTGCAATGTATGCTGATTTCCTACGTAATGTTCTACCGATGTTACTACAAGATGTTTCACTGCATGACAGAATGGCGATGTAGTTCCAACATGGTGGATGTCTGGCACATAGCTCGTGTGCGGTTGAAACGGTACTGAATAGCATATTTCATGACAGGTGGATTGGTCGTCGAAGCACCATACCATGCCCCGCACGTTCACCGGATCTGACGTCCCCGGATTTCTTTCTGTGGGTAAAGTTGAAGGATATTTGCTATCGTGATCCACCGACAACGCCTGACTACATGCGTCAGCGAATTGTCAATGCATGTCTAACATTCTGCGTGGTGTCTGTTTGTTCTATATCGTGTCTCCCTACCACTTTCGCGCAACAACGCTCTGAGTGTGTTTTTTAGGGAATTGACTAGTTTGAACCTGGGACCTGTTGCTGGTAAGGAGACGCCAGACCACACATGACATGTAGAGTTCAGAAGAGTTCAGTGAGACTAGCGAAGATATAACCAAATACTTAATGATTTCAGCGTCAGCTCCACTGCACTCCCTGTAAAATAATCTCAATACTAACTAAATTTAGTGGAAGGGGTTCAAGGCTTTCCTATTTTTAGTTAGCTGGTAAAATAACGTCGAAAAAGCAGTTAAGTTTACCATTGGAAATTTTATTCTACTCACAAAACATTGTTTATAAATTTCACTATTGATAAAAGGAAATATTTTAATACAGGATGATAAAAACCAACTGCGTTCAACAAGAATGTGAACGAATATTCCCTGAATGGGTTTCCAAGTTCTACAATCTATCGAAGGTTGACCTATGCCATATCACATCTATAACCTAGGTTTAAAATAAGTTTCACAAGAGAGAAAACTATCAAAATGGTCTACAGTGACCCTCAATTATCTTTAATTACTTATCTAACTTGTCGTAAATTACAGTGGCTGATGTGGCTTTTCAATAATTATATAACAGAAAAATCATCGCGTTTCAGATTTTAACGTAAGTAGCAAATGTGAATACCATGAGCTTTAATTGACGATCGACACTAGTATTACGCAAAACTGGGATATAACAGATGAGACTTCTGCAGTTCTGAGTGAAGCTTTATGCGCTGTTATGCGGCATCTCGTGCGTTCATTACCTTGTCGTTGGTTAGGCAGCTTCAGGGGCAGCGGGCGGCGCAGCTCCACCTTCGCCGTCTCGGAAGCAACTCCCCCCTATCTTCTCGTTACTACAATTTACCGAAGTTGGTTTAAAAAAAAAAACTATCTGGCTGTGTTTTCATCTGACCAATCAGGGTCTCAATGTTAACCTTAAGTTCCGCCTACAAAAGTTCTGTCTATCCAATGAGAAACGTTATAATTTTCGTGGTGGGGCAATGTTTTTAAAGTTTGCAACGTAACAGAGACGCGAAAAAGTCTGACGCTAAAACTTGCAGCTGGCGTGGCCCTTTTAGTGTTATCGTAAGATCTATACTGTTCTTCTGGAGGGCTCTATCTTTTAACATGGGCTGGGGGGTGGTCCTGTCGGTTACTTTTAGTGGTGGGGCAATGTTTTTAAAGTTTGCAACGTAACAGAGACGCAAAAAAGTCTCATGCTAAAACTTGCGGCTGGTGTGGCCCTTTTAGTGTTATCGTAAGATCTATACTGTTCTTCTGGAGGGCTCTAGCTTTTAACGTGGGCTGGGGGGTGGTCCTCTTGGTTAGCTGGCGACGTGGGTGTCCGTCCCTTATCGTAGGGCCTTCTAGCTTAACACGGTTCTGCTCTCGGATTCTGTTCTCGTTTCTCCCCTCGGAACTGCGTCTGTCTCACGGTGGGAAGGTATGACATGCATTTAGGCATTCTTGTATTAGTCTGTGGTATTCCATTTGCTCACTCGTTACTCGTATTACTTTGGTTAATTTAATGTCACGATTTATTCGGAGCTATGTGACATACTACTGGATTTGCTTATCATGTCAGGGTTTTCATGGAAGGTGTTGGATTTTCCTGACACCTTACACATGTGCGAACTTTACGGAAGGCGAACTACTCGCTGTTGAGAGGAATGACGTTACACGTATTGCCAAAAGCATTGAGGTTGACGGACATCATTTTGAGCTTTTATTGGATTAATGTGGTATTTACAGGTAATCACGCTGTGACAGCATGCGTTCTCAGAAATGGTAAGTTCACAAAGGTACATGTATCACATTGGAACAACCGAAATAAAATGTTTAAACGTACCTTCGTTCTGTATTTTAATTTAAAAAAGCCTACCTGTTACCAATTGTTCGTCTAAAATTGTGGGCCACATATTTGTGACTATTACAGCGCCATCTATCACAAAGCGAAAAAAGGTGTCCAACTAAAACATTCATATTTCTTTACGTAATACACGAATATGTAATAAAAAATGGGGGTTCCTATTTTAAAAAACGCAGTTAATATCAGTTTGACCTATGGCAGCGCCATATAGTGGGCCAACCATAGCGTCATCTGGTTTCCCCCTTCAAGCAAGACAACTTACGTTCTTTGTAGTTTTTTCGTTTGACGCTTATTTCGTGAGATATTTGGTCCGGTCACGATCAATGGACCACCCTGTATAAAGGGCACCAGTGGCAAGACGCAATCAACACCTTCACTGCGCGATAACAACGGTGAAGTCACCGATGACAGTGCCACTAAAGCAGAGTTGTTAAACACCGTTTTCCAAAACTCCTTCACCAAAGAAGACGAAGTAAATATTCCTGAATTCCAATCAAGAACAACTGCCAAGTTGAGAAACATAGAAGTAGATATCCTCGGTGTAACGAAGCAGCTTCAATCACTTAATAAAGGCAAGGCCTCCGGTCCAGATTGTATACCAGTCAGGTTCCTCTCAGAGTATGCTAATAAAATAGCTCCATATTTAGCAGTTATATGCAACCACTCGCTCACAGAAAGATCCGTACCTAAAGACTGGAAAATTGCTCAAGTCACACCAATACCCAAAAAGGGAAGTAGACGTAATCCGCTGAATTACAGGCTTATATCACTAACGTCGATTTTCAGCAGGGTTTTGGAACATATACTGTGTTCGAACATTATGAAGTACCTCGAAGAAAACGATTCATTGACACATAGTCAGCATGGTTTCAGAAAATATCGTTCTTGTGAAACACAACCAGCTCTTTATACTCATTAAGTAATAAGTGCTATCGACAAGGGATGTCAAATTGACTCCATATTTTTAGATTTCGAGAAGGCATTCGACACCGTTCCTCACACGCTTCTTCTAACCAAACTGGGTGCCTACGGACTATCGCCTCAGTTGTGCGACTGGGTTCGTCATTTCCTGTCAGAAAGGCCACAGTTTATAGTAATAGACGTAAAGTCATCGACTAAAGCAAAAGTAATATCCGGCGTTCCCCAATGAAGTATTATAGGCCCTCTATTGTTCCTGATCTATATTAACGACATAGGAGACAATCTCAGTAGCCGTCTTAGATTGTTTGCAGATGATGCTGTCATTGAGTGTCTTGTAAAGTCATCAGATGATGATAACGACTTGCAAAATGATTTAGATATCTGTATAGTGCGAAAAGTGGCAATTGACCCTGTGTAAGGAAAAGTGTTAAGTTATTCACATGAGTACTAAAAGAAATCAGCTAAATTTCGATTACACGATAAGTCACACTAATCCGAAGGCTATAAATTCAACTAAATACTTAGGGATTACAATTACAAATAACCTAAATTAGAACGATCGCATACATAATATTGTGGGTAGAGCAAACCACAGACTGCGATTCATTGGCAGATTACTTAGAAGGTGCAACAGGTCTACTAAAGAGACTGCTTACACCACGCTTGTCCGCCTTATTCTGGAGTATTGCTGTGCGGTGTGGGATCCGCATCAGGTGGGACTGACGGATGACATCGAAAAAGTACAAAGAAGGGCAGCTCGTTTTATATTATCACGAAATAGGCGAGACACGTGAATTGGAGTGGCAATCATTAAAGCAAAGGCGTTTTTCGTTGCGACGGGATCTTCTCATGAAATTCCAATCACCAGTTTTCTCCTCCGATTGCGAAAACATTCTGTTACCACCCACCTACGCAGGGAGAAATGATCATCACGTTAAAATAAGAGAAATCAGGGCTCGCACAGAAAAATTGAAGTGCTCGTTTTTCCTGCGTGCCGTTCGAGAGTGGAACGGTCGAGAGACAGCTTGAAAGTGGTTCATTGAACCCTCTGCCAGGGACTTTATTGATAATAGCAGAGTAATCACGTAGATGTAGCTGTAGAGATACACCTTACGGAAAATCCAAAAGCCTATATTCATTTCTCTATAAACGGATTTTTTTAAATAACAGCCAGCAATCTGAACAATGAATAATAGCTCCTTTCAGTAATGTGCCCCGTATTGCATCTAGAACAAATTACACGATACATCTTTACAATCTCGAACAACGTTTTGAATGCCCATCTCACTTTTACAATCGCAGTAATTGTATATCATTGTTATACCTCTAAACTAAAGAACATTATACATTTTTAGAACGTGGCCAGTGAGACGTAATTAAACTGTAGCTAATTCTCTTCTCTCTCTCTGTCTCTCAAGTTTTTATTGCTCACAGCCAGATGGTATTCTCATTGTTTTCTCGGATCGTCTCTTTCTCTAGAGTGTTCAACAGCAGCTATTTTGATATATAAGAACAAAAAATCAATAATTAAACTCCACTCCCGTCATTCCTACCTATGTTATAAAATAAAACATTTAATTTAAGCTATAATGTCTCTTGTGCACTGACAAGATATCTGTTACTCTGATGGAAAAATACATGCACATTACAACTGAAACTCAGTAATCTTTACCAGAAGAAGAACAACTCACGCCGTAAAATGTTGCCTCACAATAGTTTAGATTTTCACTTCATTGTGTTTTAAGGACCAAAGTGATTTCTGTTGGAATTCTACATATGACAGACCTGGGTACGAATTTTTGTCAAACCCAATCCAGCGTGACTGACATAACATATTTACCTGCAGTGTAACTCTTTGGTTAATTCCCAAGGTAAAAATCAAATTCTGTGTGGCACTGAGAATGGGGTGAGCATTCACAGGGCTGACTCAACTTCTCCACTAACCAGGCAATTGGTCATTAAGCAAATACTGGACTTAGGGTCCATTTTCCTCACTCAGCCTATAGTGTAAGACTTTTTACGAATTTTTTGGCAAAACTAATAAATAAATCAACGTAGATCTTTTTGTACATTGTCTATTGACTCTTGGACAACATTTTCTAATTTTTTAAGAAGAAATTCAGGCATCATGAAACCCCCCCCCCCCCCCCCCCCATCGGAGGAGTTAAAGTTGCCCTGTCCATCTGAAGTGTGTCCATGACGGAAGTCCTGCAGTCTGCAAATCTTATTTGAAATAAGAAAACTAACAATTTTCTTAATTTTTAGGCTATTGTGCAGGAGGTAGTACCACAGTTTTCTGAAATATGATAAAATGAAAAACGGCAGACGCCTGAAACAAAGATGTGGTACTGAAGTATGTTTTTGGTCTGTATTCTGCAACAACTAATGAATAAATTAAAATAAAAAAGTAGGCCTATTACTACTTGAGGACATGCCTGAGGAGTAACTCACCAAGTTTCAGAAAGGTGAGCGTCTTAGATTCTTAATCAAAATGTCTTCGTCTCGGTTTCGAATCCCGCCGCTGCTTCAATTTTGATTAATAATCAGCATTGGCGGCCGAAGACTTCCTGCATAAAAAGTCACACTCATTCTGGCAAATGTCTTGTCAAAGAGGGCTGAGGAGCGGACAGAGGTACAGGGCACTTTCTTTTACTAGGGGTGGGAAACTGCCCCTAAAGGCGGAAGAATCAGCATAGATCAACGGCGTGAGGATGCAGAAGGCAATGGAAACCACTGCATTACAGACAAGTAACGTGTATCCACAGAACATGTGACCTGCAATTGAAGAAGTGTCATGATGATCTCTCCATTGGCAAAAGATTCCGGAATAGTCCCCCATTCTGATCTCTGGGAGGGGACTGCTAAGGGGGAGGTTACCATGAAAGAAAGATTGACTAATCAACGGAAGGATAACGTTCTACGAGTCGGGGCGTGGAATGTCAGAATCTTGAACGTGGTAGAGAAACTAGAAAATCTGAAAAGGGAAATGCAAAGGCTCAATCTAGATATAGTAGGGATCAGTTAAAAATGGTTCAAATAGCTCTGAGCACTATAGGACTTAACTTCTGAGGTCATCAGTCCCCTAGAACTTAGAACTACTTAAACCTAACTAACCTAACGACATCACACACATTCATGCCCGAGGCAGGATTCGAACCTGCGACCGTAGCGGTCGCGCGGTTCCAGACTGTAGCGCCTAGAACCGCTCGGCCACCCCGGCCGGCCTCAAATTAAGTCCAGTGTATTAGTTCGGCGCATAAGTTCGTAGGGTTTTTGCTTTGCATGTTGGTATTCCGGTTGCTATGGGTTTATTTATCGATTCCAATTTTTATTTGTAGTTCACTGTTGCTATTTCAGTTTACATATTGTCATCTTTGGATAGTGAGTGAAGCTCAGGGCGCTAAAGATATGCCAAGTGGAGAAACAGGAATATTTCCGACATATTCTTGTTTTAAAGTTCAATAGAGGGGTGACAGCTACGGAGGCAGCCAGAAGTATGAGATTAATGGCGTTGGACAGGGCACGACGAGAAAATGGTTTTCTCGTTTGAAGCAGGATCATTTTGATACTAGTTACTCTCCACGTTCAGGAAAAGACCTTCGAGGTATGATGTAGATCATTTAAACGCATTACTCTACGACGACCCACGTCAGTGTACTTAAAACTGGCGAATCGTTCGAAAATCCTGCTGCAATGGTTTTGAGGAGCATGACAGTGAACCCACGTGGATGTTTTGGCCCAATGTTTTGGCCCAAGTGGGACGCTATCGGAGGCCAGCCCCGTACCCACAAACCCACTGCCGTGATTTACGGGAAGTGTGTGACTTGTGCGAATGCATCTGGTGCCACAAACCTCTGGAATCAAGTACTCCTCGAATCTGTGCCACACAGATACTCTGCCGAATTGCGTTCCAGAAGTGGACCAACACACTTTTAAGTAGGTGGTCATAATACACTACTGGCCATTAAAATTGCTACACCACGAAGACGACGTGCTACAGACGCGAAATTTAACCAACAGGAAGAAGATGCTGTGATATGCAAATGATTAGCTTTTCAGAGCATTCACACAATGTTGGCGGCGGTGGCGACACCTACAACGTGCTGACATGAGGAAAGTTTCCAACCGATTTCTCATACACAAACAGCAGTCTACCGGCGTTGCCTGGTGAAACGTTATTGTGATGCCTCGTGTAAGGAGGAGAAACGCGTACCATCACGTTTCCGACTTTGATAAAAGTCGGATTGTAGCGTATCGCGATTGCGGTTTATCGTATCGCGACATTGCTGCTCGCGTTGGTCGAGATCCAATAACTGTTAGCAGAATATGGAATCGGTGGGTTCAGGAGGGTAATACGGAACGCCGTGCTTGATCCCAACGGCCTCGTATCACTTGCAGTCGAGATGACAGGAATCTTATCCGCATGGCTGTAACGGATCGTGCAGCCACGTCTCGATCCCTGAGTCAACAGATGGGGACGTTTACAAGACAACAACCATCTGCACGAACAGTTCGACGACGTTTGCAGCAGCATGGACTATCAGCTCCGAGTCCATGGCTGAGGTTACCCTTGACGCTGCATCAGAGACAGGAGCGCGATGGTGTACTCAACGACGAACCTGGGTGCACGAATGGCAAAATGTCATTTTTTAGGATGAATCCAGGTTCTGTTTAGAGCATCATGATGGTCGCATCCGTGTTTGACGACATTGCGGTAAACGCACATTGGAAGCGTGTATTCGTCATCGTCATACTGGCGTATCACCCGGCGTGATGGTATGGGGTGCCATTGGTTACACGTCTCGGTCACCTCTTGTTCGCATTGACGGCATTTTGAACAGTGGACGTTACATTTCAGATGTGTTACGACCCGTAGCTCTACCCTTCATTCGATCCCTTCGAAACCCTACATTTCAGCAGGGCAATGCACGACCGCGTGTTGCAGGTCTTGTACGGGGTTTTCTGGATACAGAAAATGTTCGACTGCTGCCCTGGCCAGCACATTCTCCAGATCTCTCACCAATTGAAAACGTCTGGTCAATGGTGGGCGAGCAACTGGCTCGTCACAATACGCCAGTCGCTACTCTTGATGAACTGTGGTATCGTGTTGAAGCTGCATGGGCAGCTGTACCTGTACAGGCCATGCAAGCTCTGACTCAATGCCCAGGCGTGTCAAGGCCGTTATTGCGGCCAGAGGTGGTTGTTCTGGGTACTGATTCCCCTGGATCTATGCACCTAAACTGCGTGAAAATGTAATGACACGTCAGTTCTAGTATAATATATTTGTCCGATGAATACCCGTTTATCATGTGCATTTCTTCTTGGTGTAACAATTTTAATGGCCAGTAGTGTATTTTGGCTCATCAGCGTAAAAGTCGTGACAGTAAATTTACACACGACTTGAGGTGTCCTCATTGAAGGACAAGAAAAATTCATTTGTGTGATTGCGTTTTGCCATCTAGTCATTGCGTGGCAGTGTAAGGCGTGTCAGAGCTGCTGAGGCGTGCGTCACAGAGACGAGCGACGCAGTCGTCTCGTCCAGGGAGCCTCAGCTGAAGCCCCGTTTGTTCGCAGACGCTGAACGAGTGCGGCACCGAGATGGTGGAGGTGCTGTCCGAAGCGGCGCAGCAGTGCAGCGTCATCGAGTTCCGAGAGGCGTGCGCGCTCTACACGACCGAGGTGATCGGCTCGCTGGCCTTCGGCGTCAAGCTGAACTGCCAGCGGAACCCCGACTGCGACTTCCGGCGCTGGGCGAGGGCGCTCTTCCGCCCACAGCCACCCCAGATCGAGCGAGTCCTTATGGAAACGTTTGCCCCGCACATCTGGAAACTCCTCACGTAAGCCACGCACGTGCACGACGGCGGCGCTTTTTACATTTTTGCGTTGTTAGTTTTCCAACAGGCTTGATGCAATCTGCCATGACTTCCTCTCTTGCATCCAACTCTTCATCTCATTGCAGCTCTTACACGGAACGCAATTCGTTGCCCTACCGGTTTTACCCTTTGCAACTCCCTTCTAGTACCATGCAAGTAATTGCGTTGTGCCTTAACACGTGCCCTACCATCCTATGTCTTCTTCCAGCCAGCTTCCAGTCAGCGTTTGCCACAAATTCCTTTCTTTGGCGCTTCTACAGAGAACCATTTCTTGTCTTATAAGTCCAATTAATTTCATTATCGCTCTATAACACCCTGTAACGAAGCAAGGCTGCCCACTGCTATCCTGTTTTGGTTTTACACTCCTTTAGTAACTTAGTTATGCAATTAACTTTTTTTTTCATTTTCACTACTCAGATTCTGAGTACAGATTCTGCGGCCTTCAGCCTCACAGCACAGAATTCAGAAATAGTTTAAATAAAATTCCCCTAGTAAAAGCTATTATTTCAGTACATCGTAATGTCTATTCTGAAAGTAATGAGCTAATTAGTTTTATTGGAAATGCATCCTATTAAAAGTTATGAACAGTGACATATTGTGCAATACATATTAAGTAAAATTCGAATGAGTTAATAGATCGAATTTAGCTATAAGACTGCATCCAAAAGAAAGCCTAAATTTTACTGATTCCAGCAAAGTGTTTAAATTAACCTGAAATCTATTAGTTAAATAGATATTAAGACTTGAAATCTGTAGCCTGTATGACTTTCAGTGCCAATTGTGGCCAAACTACTGAATAATTCCGAGATCTGTTTTGATACTTTTGCCAACTATATTTTTCTACGTAAAATGACTCCAGTCTCAACTTTGTAAGTGCATTAATTAAGAATTAAGTAAATTTGAATAAGTAAAAATTATTGTTCAAGAGGGCTGCCATGGTTATAAGTCGGGAATTCCCACTGCAGATGCATAAGTTAGTTCTACGTATTTAAATTGATACAGCTCACTCATGTTATTTAAATAATAAAACCCAATAGTTACCTTCAAAACCAATTACAAAGGATCATTTTAACCCTGGGAATTTATAAACTATAATAATTAACAGAAATAGTCAAATATTCAAGCACTCGTCTATATAAGGTCCGAGCTGGTGCAGTTCTCAGTTAGTTCTCGGTCAGACTCTCATGGAGCAAAAGTGCGGCAAGTCGGAGCCGGAATGTGATGTGATAATACTTGAAACAGAAGCTTAACTTTTCCGGTCGGTACCAAAAACGTGCAATTGTATTCGGCTTTGAGCATTTAACGCGTATTGTGAACATTTTTAAAGACTGGAAGTTTTTGACCTACCTAATGTGACTATTATTAAGTTTAAGAGGCCTGGTCACATGAATATTGTGTATGTGAGTGATAACAAATAAATCGCACTGTGGTTGTCATAAGTGTTCAACAATGAATACGGTCTAGACTTTTGGTTTTGGAAAACGTAATCTAGGATCCCGGCTTCTTAATTGCAGTGTGATTTAGGTGAGACGGACGCAGATACCGAGAAGACAATATTGAATAAGCAAAGAAAGGTAGGTCGGGAACACTACGCACTATCTACTGGGTGACATGAACTTTAAGTGGCACTAATACAAGGATTCAGCCCGGCACGTTTCAACCCCAACTCAATTTGCTTTTCTTTCCATTTTTCCCACAGTCCATGATTTATTTCCATACAATGCTGGAACTACATCATCTGACAAATCCTTAATTTTCTTTTCTCTTCTTCTCTAAACTACTTTTACCAGCAGCCTGGATACATATACTATTAAGCTGATTATGTGATAGTCTTATATTCCTCTGCCGTTGTCATCTTCAGAATTGTGAGGATCATACTCTGCCACAAGTTTCGGACACTAAGCTAAATAGTCGTTTGGTTCCCACTTCAGCCACAGATTTCAAAAACACCGAAGGAATGTTATTTATGCCTCCTGCCTTGCTTGCTTGCAAGTCTTCCAAAGCTCTGCCAAATTCTGACGATAACACTGGATCTCCTGTGTCTACCAAATCTACAACCACAGCACTAGCGTTAAGTAAACCCTGAAAGTTGCATCTTGCTACCCCAGCATCATTTCACAGTATGGCAGTTAGGTATGTGAGGTAGTGGCGTTCTTACCCCGACCTGCGCACTTCGCCCACCACCTCGGCAGCAAAGCAGTGCCTGGTCATGGCAGACTCATGATCAACAGCAGCCGGCCGCTGTGGCCGAGCGATTCTAGGCGCTTCAGTCTGGAACCGCGCGACCGCTACGGTCGCAGGTTCAAATCCTGCCTCAGGCATGGATGTGTGTGATGTCCTTAGCTTAGTTAGGTTTAAGTAGTTCTAAGTTCTAGGGGACTGATGATCTCAGCTGTTAAGTCCCATAGTGCTCAGAGGCATTTGAACCATTTTTGATCAACAGCAGGAGGGAGGGTTGGGGATATATATCACCACGTCCAGCAGAAGACAGGAAAATTTCTTCAAACCCAGCGTCAATGTGCAGACAGTCAACTACAGGTGCTACCATACAGGCAGGAGGTGGTACTGTTACCTATGTCAAGACATCACTACGGCATCACCAAATCCATCTGCCGGAGTTAGTCACACCAACCAAAGGGGTGGCTGTCAACACCACTGCCGGAATATAGTCTTTGTCGTGGACACCGGCCACATGAGGACTGCTCCAAGAGGCAGACTTCGACCCCCTGCTCGCCGTGGTGTTGGGGGAGGGGGTGGGGACTTTTTATTGCGGTCGATTTCAACACAAAGAGCACGGAATGGAATTCTCGCCAGTGGCCGTCGTTTTTCTCGCGCTGTACAACGAAACGGCGCTGTCACCCTGGGATCATTCGACCCCACCAGCTATCTCAGCAGAGGCCTGCCAGACATGCTCTACATTGCTTGCAAATGATAGAGCACAGCAATCAGTCGTCCTTTTCTTTCAGGTTTTATTAAGGAAATCTAGTTTTCGGCTGGTTCCTAGCCATTATCAATGCACTAATTCATTGTATCAATGCATGTCCTAGTACATCAGTCCCCTGTTGTGTGGGCTTCTGCCACAGTTCGTTCAAGACTACTCATTCGTAGTATCAATGCATGTCACAGTACGTCCATCCCCTGTTGTTCGGGCTTCTGTTACACACTACTCTTGAATGAAATGACCCCAGACAACAGGGGACTGACGTACTAGGACATGCATTGAAATCATGAAATAGTGCACTGATAAAGGCTAGGCACTAGCCAAAATCTAGATTTGCCTGAAAGAAAAGGATGGCTGTTTGCTGGCCTCTATAATTTGAAAGTCATATCACAGTCGTTAACTGCACCCACATTCCTAATGGAAGGTAACTTGATGCTCTACATTGTCCTCCAGTGGGTTGTAGGGCAATTCAAATCTGCCATGACGCAAAACGTCCTGTCATTGAATCACGCCCCTTTCAATTTCGACGTGGACGTCATCGGTGCAAAGCTGTCAGCTAGCTGTCCAAACTACCGAAACATGGACGGCGAGCGCTCGACTTACCTCACTCCTGATAAAGTCGGGGCCGACGCATTACTAGCCTCTCTCAACTGCAGAACACTGAGCAGCACAAGAGTCGCGAGACTTCTCAAGCCAACTCCCGCCCCACATGCTGGCGGCGTTCACCGAGAAGGACCGGCTGTTCCCTGACTGGCAGCCCACCCACCAATCAGACACGAAACGCTGCCTCAGCCGCGTGTAGCAGGAGGTGCAAGTGGCCGTTGAAGAGCACAGGGACTGAAACTGGTCAGATCTTGTGTGCACAGACAATCCTAATGACAGCAGCACATGGCGAGTTATCAAAAGTTTTTTGTGTCACCAGCAGCGCATCCCACCACTGCAGGTCTGCCAAGATTTCATCTGCGAGCCAGATGCCAAGGCCAGCGTGCTGGTCGACACATTTGTGGCCAACTTCAAGCCAGTGAAGGAGAATCACCTCCGTCGAGTGGAAGGGCGCCTGCCCGCATTTTTGGCATCCAGGGCAGAGACAGACATCATTCAACTGAACGCAGACGAAGAAGTAGCTCTGCGACTCTGGCCACTGGAACTCCAGGAGGAGACAGTGGTGGGGACAAAAACCACCTACTGAAGAACCGTTCACCAGGGATCCATCAGCCATTAACCGATATCTTCAGTAAGATACATCCACATAGAAGCATGTGGAAGTAGTGGTTATCTCAAAAACCTACAAGGAAAACATCAGGCAGCCAGCTACAGTCTCATCAGCTTCCTCCTGCCCATCAAGAATGTGCTCGAGAGTCTGTACATGAAGAGGCGCATACAGCACATCAATCAAGAGGGTATCATACCAGACAAACAGTTTAGATTTCGGAGTGACCACTCCACCTCTCACCAGCTGCTGCTGCTGATGGAACCGGCGATAATGGCGCTGGAAACAAGTGAGTACCTAAGTACCTTGGAGATGTGCTTCTCGACGCATCCAGGGCATTTGGCTCCATATGGCACGACGGCTTTGTGTGCAAGCTCTTTGAACTCGGGATACTGACGTCACATTGGGTCTTTCTTTGGTCCTACCTCACTGGAAGGGCCTTCCATGTGAGAAGTCGAGTCATCCTCCAGTCGGCTCCTCCTGGAACTGGGTAGCCAACAACATCACATACCGACAACACGTTGGCCAGACCTGCTGAGAGAATAATTTTCTCTGTAGCTGCCTGAAGACAATTCACTTCCGCATCACCAGACGCCACTCCTTGTGCGAGAGTAGTTTTGTCCGCAGAAACTGAGGACAAGCAACTCACCATCCGGCAAGTCAGGTAATCATGATATCACAACGTGAGGTGTAGCAGAAATAACATGCTAATGTTTAACCTGCGCACAAGCCGAGCAAGGTATGCTCGACAGATAAGCGACCAGAAGACAGTCAGTCATCAGGGCCGCCTGAAGATGGCAACCAGGCACTTTTCCGAAATACCGCACCATTTGGACGACGCCGCCTGGCTGAATATCCAGATCATTTCAAAAAAACCATATTACTGTTTGTTATATAAAACTGGCAACAACTAGAAATTAGCTAATACTACTCGATATCATTCGACTTCTATCGTTTGTACAAATCCTGGCATACAATTCACTGAGTGCCTTCTTATATCACACGATACAGTGCAATTGCGTCAGAAAACAATAGTGTTACTGCACTGTTATAGCCTAATCCTAAGTCTGGGGAGTAAGACAGATTAAGAATAGTCTGTTTCTATTGTTCAAAATCACCCCATAGAAATATCACTATTTTCAGTTTAGACGATGTATCAGTCTAGGAAGGGATTTTCTTTTCACATTCTTCACTCTTGTCACATTCTTCACGGTACCGGTTTCAAAACTAGTTTCAGCATATTTTCATTTATTTTTCAGATACAAAGCAGGTAGGAGGGACATTTTCAAATTCTTCGATGACATGGCAAAGGAAACGCTACAGCAGCGCCTGAAGAGTGGTACAAAAAGAAACGACTTCATGGACCTGTTCACTCAACTACACACCAAGGGCTCCGTCGATGGGGAGAAGAATGAAGGCGAGGGATGGAGTGAGTACTGATTGTCTGTTTGCAAATGTGCTGTTGCTACTTAAAAGATGTTGTCCCCATTTCATAATTTACGTAAGCTTAGTAAGATTTCTTAAACCAATGTGATACAAATCGTTACTGTTTACGTCCTGCAAAGAATATTTAGATTTCATCACAACGAGGTGGGGCACTGGTTTTTGGAAATATCTAGAAAACTACAAATCGGAACTACAAAAAGTTGAAATAAAAGTTATTCGTCTCTAAGGGGACATCCAATGACGCTGAACTCGACACTCCTGCCCGACACCCAGGGAGCCGGAGGGGCGTTAACTTTGAAATCTTAAATAGGAACCCGCATTATTTTTGCGGGTTCGGATTCTCCGGGAAATTTACGTAACTTTTGACTTTTGAATTTAACATTTTTTTCGTTGCGTGACAGATGGTACTGTAATCGACAAAAATCAAAATGGACTAAAAACCAATAAAAAATTATAATATCTTAAGAAATATCCCGGGTGATCAAAAAGTCAGTATAAATTTGAAAACTTAATAAACCACGGAATAATGTAGATAGAGAGGTAAAAATTGACACACATACTTGGAATGACATGGGGTTTTATGAGAACAAAAAAAAAAAAAAAAAAAAAATGTCCGACAGATGGCACTGGACAGCAAAACGTCAGTAACTGCTCATGACAATCGTGTATAAAAGGAGCTGTAATGAGATAGAGAATCAGATGCGCCAGCAGTAGCAGCGTGTTGACGGTACCTGAAAAGGCGCTTTAAGTGAAGCTGTGTTATCAGAATGGGGACTGTGCTAGTTCAGCGTTACGATCCTATCGCCATAGGAACGGGATTCGAACGGGTAAAGGTCCGTTGACAAATGCAGCTGTGGCGAGAATGATTTCGCAGTTCGAAGCCACGGGTTGTTTAGACGATAGACCCCGCAGTGGCCGACCAAGCACAAGGCGTAATGCTGCAGAGACAGTTCAGGAAGGAGACTGTAGCGGGTTCGTCTATGCACGGGAAAGTCAGCGCTCGTGCAGTCGCTCGTCGCACCGGCATTCCATACACTACTGTTTGGTTGGCACTGAGGCGTACCCTCCTACGCTATCCGTACAAAATCCATCGGCATCTTGAACTGTTACCTGACGATTTAGTGAAGCGGAGGGCATTTGCGGTGTGTGCGTTTCAAAAGATCACGGAAGATGACGATTGGTTGAGTAACGTGTTGTGGACCGATGAAGCTCATTTCACGCTCCGAGGGTCTGTCAACGCCCACAACTGCAGAATTTGGGCTACCGAAAATCCTAGAACTGTCGTGGAAACTCCATTGCACGACGAGAAAGTCACGGATTAGGTTAGATTTACCACATCTACCGTTATCGGGCCTTTTTTCTTACAGGAAATGCGTGATTCTGGTTTTGTAACTGCTACCGTGACGCGTGAGAGGTACGCCGATATGTTACAGAATCGCATCATCCCCAGCCTGGCTGATAAACACCTGCTGGAACGTACGATGTTTATGCAGGATGGCGCTCCACCCCATATTGCTAGACGCGTGAAAGATCTCTTGCGCTCGTCGTTTGGTGATGATCGTGTGCTCAGCCGCCACTTTCGTCATGCTTGGCCTCCCATGTCCCCAGATCTCAGTCCGTGCGATTATTGGCTTTGGGGTTACCTGACGTCGCAAGTGTATCGTGATCGACCGGCATCTTTAGGGACGCTGAAAGACAATATCGGACGCCAATGCCTCACCATAACTCCGGACATCCTATACAGTGCTGTTAACAATATTATTCCTCGACTACAGCTATTTTTGAGGAATGATGGTGGACATATTGAGTATTTCCTGTAAAGAACATCATCTTTGCTTTGTCTTACTTTGTTATGCTAATTATTGCTATTCTGATCAGATGAAGTGCCATCTGTCGGACATTTTTTGAACTATAGTTTTTTTTTTGTTCTAATAGAACCCCATGTCATTCCAAGCATGTGTGTCAATTTGTACCTCTCTGTTTACATTATTCCGTGATTTATTCAATTTTCAAATTTATACTGACTTTTTGATCACCCAGTACATCAGATAAGGATCCCAATATGTTATGAAAGCGGTTATTCTAAAATCTTTAATGAAAAACCTGTTTTAATAGCAATCAAATTTGATTCTCCAGAATATAATACCTTACTTAGTCTGGTGTACTGTCTGTCGCATTTGTTACTAAGATGGAAAGCAGTTGGACCAATTTGCTGGTTTATTCAATGAATTAGAAACTACTTTCAGAATTACCCAGGAACTGTGAAATAAATTACACCAGTAATATGGACAAAGTAATACATTATATTCTGGAGAATCAAGTTTTTTTGCTATAAGAACCGATTTCTCATTAAATTTTTTAGAATAACGGCCTTTCTGATCTCCTGGGTTCCTAAACTGACGCGTATTTCTTGGGGTATTATCATTTTTCAGCGCTTGTAACCCATTTAGATTTTTATCTGCTATAGCGCGGTCCATCACCCAACGAGAAAATATTATCTACAAAAGTTACGTATTTTTTCGCGGAGAAACCGAATCCGCTATAAAAAAAAATGGGGGTTCCTATCTAAGACTTCCCTCTAGTCTCCTGAGGGTGGGGTAGCGGGGGGAGGAGAATTTGATGTCACTGTATGTCTCCCTAAGAGAGCACTCCGTCTCATCATAAATCTCGTACCCTTCATCAGGCCACAAGTGGGACATCAGGACCATCCGACCGCCGTATCATCCTCAGCTGAAGATGCGGATAGGAGGGGCGTGTGCTCAGCACGTCGTTATGATGGTTCTCTTTGACTGGAGTCGCTACTATTCAGTCGAGTAGCTCCTCAATTTGCATCACGAGGCTGAATGCACCCCGAAAAATGGCAACAGCGCACGGCGCCCCGGATGGTCACCCATCCAACTGCCGGCCACGCCCAACAGCGCTTAACTTCGGTGATCTGACGGGAACCGGTGTATCCATTAAGGCAAGGCAGTTGCCCTCTCAGTTCGAGACGAACTGCTTTTATTCCAACTTCTTTTTAAAATCAGATTTGTAGTTTTCCAGATGTTTCACAAAACAGTTTTAAATGCAGATATCGACATTTAGGAAACTTTTTACATACGTATTACATATGTTTAAAAAAGTGCTGCATATTTTGAGACGTGGTACTAGTCATCAAAACAAGAATAACTAGCTCATTAGAACTGGGTCTGGAAACTTTCTGATATCTGAACGCTTGTTCATAGGAGGAGCTCAAAGTGACGTCCATCCATGGCAATGCATCAGTCTGTCCTTCAGCGAATGGACTCATGCACTTCCTGTAGTTAAGGCAATTGTTGTACACGTTGGCATGTAGTGAAATTGCGGTCCTGTACGGAAGGGGCGGTCAGGAATTAGGCTCGAGAGCATTTAAATGGCAGTGTAGTCGCAGTGCATACGATTTGATTTTATATTTCACATTTATCAACAACACAGATCAAATTTTAAATATTATTTAATTATTATTGGCGCGCTGAAGACATAAAATTTTTATGTGGTACAAACTGTCGGCATACGGACAAACGCAGTCAGTTTCATTGATTTTTGCACTCAGGTTGCCACGTTATTGTGACTTATTTAGCTTCATAATAGAAAAATGTTTTTGACACACATAAGCAGATCGAAATATTCTATCAAGTTTCCAACCTCGTTAGTCTTCCTGATGGAAGCAATGTAGAGGTGCTGGACAGTTTTAACCTAGAAGAAGTTGCCTTTTAAACGGGAACTACATTGCAGATCAATCGTTTCCATTGGCACACACACACAGGTTGTGGTGTGCGTACTGTAAGACCTTCGGTACACACACCATCAGATTAGTTGACTTGTCACTCTAACGAGGTAGGCGAGTGTCAGCAATATGTCTCATGATCTTATCGTTGCGTGTTTATCTTCGGCCGTTAGGTCAGACGATAGAAATGCCACTTGCACACTTAGAGTAGCAGATTGACGGTGACCAACTTTAAACAGAACTTGATTAATTTTCACACACATTTATTAAAATAATAACAAGCATAAACCTTACTTAACTTGATTCTGGATGCTATTTACAACTGACAATCTGAAGTTCCTTTGGTCTTGGTACGTTAATCTTATTCTCACATATCTCTGATACTTGACAAAGTGTCTATACATTTATCTTCATGGCTATGTACAGGAATATGTTAATCTTATTAGGTGCAGACTGAAACTTGACTATAGACTGGCATAGACAAATGGAGACTGGTACAGACTGGTGCAGATAAATGCAGACCGGTGTAGACTAGTGCAGACAAATGCAGACTGACTAATCGGAAGTCTGTACACTCATTATAATACCTCGCGCGTTCAGGTATCACTGCGCTAGTGTGATCTGCAAGGAGAAATGGTTCTATGTTAGCAGCAATCTCATTGCCTGCGTTACATATTAATCCGCGGATCGGCGGAAGCAGAATTTGGTCCGTCTCTAAGGCAGCGCCATCTCGTAGTGCGGAAACGGACGAGCACAGCGCCTGCACTGTTGTGCTTAGCGGGGCGCCCTCTAGTGGGAAAGTTGTGTACGAGCTGACTACGCGGAACTATGTACACAACACAGGTGCAATTTCAAATGAACCGACAAGCGGTCTCGTAAACACCTCAAAACAGATGTAAGATTGGCCTTCCCCTCAAAACGTTTAGAAGACTAAACTTATAATTCTTTCAAGGCCATACTGAATTCTTCAAAACTCGCATATTCGTTAAGAACAGTGCGATTAGGGAAATGGGTGGTGCGTTTTGTCAGGCGATTTTATTTTTAAATGCGCCACCATCAAATGAGAAATAGATTGCTCCATATCTCGCAATTTATTACTGTGAGCAGCGTGCAGTCAAGTCCATGAAAAATGCGAGGTCCGCAATCCATTCCGGACGCTCTAATTTTGTTTTTTGCTCTCTTTTTCCCTTCGTAAAATTTAACAATAAGGAGTTTTACACTGAAGCCCCAAGGAAACTAGTACAGGCATGCGTATTCAAATACAGAGATATGTAAACAGGCAGATTACGGCGCTGCGGTCGTTAACGCCTATATAAGACAATTGTCTAGCGCGGTAGTTAGATCGGTTACTGCTGCTACAATGGTAGGTTACCAACTGTTGTTAGATCGGTTACTGCTGCTACAATGGCGGGTTGCTAAAATTTAAGATTGAATATGGTGTTATAGTCGGCGCACGAGCGATGGGACACAGCACTCCGACGTAGCAATTCCCGTGCGACCATTTCACGAGTGTACAGTAAATATCAGGAATCTGGTAAAACATCAGAACTCCGACATCACTGTGACCGGAAAAAGATCTTGCAAGAACGAGACCAACGACGACTGAAGAGAATCGTTCATTGTGACAGAAGTGCAATCCTTCCGCAAATTGCTGCAGATTTCAATGCTGGGCCATCAACAAGCGCTGTACTGTCCAGCCGTACCGTGGCTTTTGAGCGGTTTCTCACGCTCGTTTAGACATATGCTAGGCTGGTTCCCACTTTTCGTATCATACAAGCGGAGACGATCACTTATACTAAAGTTACCGAAACGGAAGATCACGTCACCGTGGATAGAAAACAGATTGATTATTCCTCATATTTAGTTACTTCCACGTGGATTTGGTTAAATTCGCCAAAAAAAAAAAAAAAAGTTGGAAATGCACGCTTAACTAGAGTTCACCCGCTAACCCACTCATTTCTTGGCTATTGTTGGCTGTCAAAATATTACGGAAAGCTTGCTCGGCACAAAAAATCACTGCAAAAGCAGTTTCTTTCTCTCTTTTTCTATCAGAGGGGGAGAGGGGTTGTTAAGGCTCAATGCTTCTTTTGTCAAATTCACATTATTTTCATTTTCCTGTTTTTGAACACTAGCTGAAAAAACGCGGCAGTCCTTCGTTATTCATTTTGGCGCTTTTTTCAGGAACGACAACAAAAAAATGAAATGTGTTTGTAGTGAAGTATCGAAAATACTTCATTTCTACGTATCACGTAAACATTTTTGAAATTATGAGACAGTCGTAAAAAGAAATATGCGTATTGTAGAAATTTAACAAATGTATAACTACAGTATCCAATTTAAGGAACACGACTCCGGACAGTTGCTGTTCGCTGAGCACAGATGCTTCGCGTAGCTACAACGCGATTTTGTAAACGTCTCAGTGGCGGCGCCTCTTGGCTCTATAGGCTGCTACCGTTTTCGCCCCCAGCCGTTTGTGCTTCGTGGTTGAAAGCTGTCAAAAGCGCTGTCAGGTGTCAGGGATTTCTTTAATTTGACTCGACTGTAGAGTGCCTTACAAGTAAAGAATAAATTCATTAAAACTTCATGCATGATAGGGCAACTTTTCACGCATCTCAGTTTTTATGACGTCATATCTCTCGAACTATGTGTTCTTGTAGCCACATTCAGCGGTCTGTGAAACATGTTGCGAATAGTAATAGTAGCAAATGAGTAATAAATTTAAACGTCAAGCATGATGCGGCAGTTTTTCATGCATCTCAGTGTTTATGGCGTCATATCTTCTAAACTCTATTAGGTAGATGCTTATGGCGATTGTTTCCCGACAGCAAAGAATATGTGTACCAAATCTGGCCGAAATCGTTCCAGTGATTTAGGAAGCCACACACACACACACACACACAAATTTTTATAATGTGTATGCATTTAACGGTTTCTTCTAATAGTGTGGGCAGTCTTTGACAGCCAAAGAAATATGTCGTTTTCCATGACAATAATTATTAGATACAGAGTATCTAGCTATGCCAGTTTGGCACAAGCTGTGGAGCTACCTGGGTATAATTTGGACTGAAATTCTGTATTTACTATTAAAAGCAGTCTTGATCACGATTTATTTATCAATGTGACCGGTTTCGACCACTACCGTGGTCATCTTCAGACCATTGAGTAGGAACCTCTTTCTGTTGGTGATTCTTCAACAGAAAGAGGTTCCTACTCAATGGTCTGAAGATGACCACAGTAGTGGTCGAAACCGGTCACATTGATAAATAAATCGTGATCAAGACTGCTTTTAATAGTAAATATTTGTAAGACATTGATCACTGCCTTTCAAAAGTAATTAAATTCTGTAGCTCTTTCAACCGCTTTGATCTAGGATTCGACTTCAAATAACCGTCTGGCCATTAAGGCTGACATTTCTTATGGTTCTGCTACATCACTTCAGATGAATCTCACCAACAAGGATTCTTTCTAACTCCCTCATCCTACCTCTACCCTTGTCTCCATGTCCTGAAATGGACACTGGTATGAATTAAAACCTAACAAAATCAAATCCATTCTAAGCTAAGAAAATTTGATTCTGTATTATATTTATTCTTTCTAGGACATTCCTAAAGCTGTTGCTAAGCAGCAACGGTAGAGCTTACTCTTTTAGATATTAACTACGAATAACTTCGATTTACGAAATTTTGTAGAACTGACGGAGGACGAAGTGGCAGCGCAGGCCTTCCTGTTCTACACCGCCGGCTTCGAGACGTCGTCGACAACGATGAGCTTCGCCACTTACGAGCTGGCAGTCAACCCGGACATCCAGGAGCAGGCGCAGAACGAGATAGACTCCGTACTCGCCGAGAGTGGGGCCGTCACGTACGACGCTCTCAGCAACATGAAGTACCTGGACAAAGTCTTGGCAGGTACGCTCTCAGTCCTTTGTAGCTGTCTCACTGTAGCACCGCAATCAAGAGGTTCATAATATACGTCTACATACATACTCCGCAAGCCATCTTACGGTGTGTGATGGAGGGTACACCGTACCGCTACTAGTGATTTCCTATCCTGTCCCACTAGCAGATAGAACGACGGCAAAATTTAATCTTTAAGCGTAGAAATCGCAGAATATTCGCCATTACTTCGTATGACGCTCTTGTCAATATTTTACTTCTGTTGGGCCCGCAGCATAGTATACATCAGTATAAGACATTATGGAAATGAATGCTCGAAACCAGCTGCGATAATGTTTCTCTAGTATTTTACACGACAGATCTCTTCCGGCCTATTTCCATTATCAAGCGGACTGCGAAGTAAGTATGTCTTCGGATGAGCCCTAATTTTTCGTATCTTATCTTCGAGGTCCTTACGCGAAATGTTGAGTCAGCTTCAAATGTCGGTTCTCCAAATTTTCTCAAAAGTGTTTGTGGTGTTTTTTCTTTTAAAAAAATATTTATATTTTCATTAAATTACTATTCTCTTGTGAAGATTCAGAAATCAGTTGTGAGTTTCGCACCACTTCTTGGCGGGAAGAGCAAAGACTTTTCAAAAACTCAAGTACTGTATGTGATAGTTTATGTGTCACCTGAAATCGTTTGCAGAAGACGTAGCGTTCTCAAGATTAAGAACAGAATTCGCATTCCGCCTTGATTTATTTGTGTCGTGATCATGTTCGATCACGACCTGATATGAGACATAGCAACTACGAACAGAGAAATCTAAGGGACCAGACAGAGATGAAAATTTTCTTTGCTATACTACACCACACATTAAAAGAAATTTGATTTAAATCACAAACAAGGTAAATGGCAATGCGCCTTCTGCCTTAACTACGACGTTTGCCGACATGCAGTCGGTCCCTGGTAGCTGTATGAAAACTATAAAAACACCGTTACTTCTGTTGCCATTAATAGGAGATGGATAGCATGGAAATACTTTAAGTAATAAGCAGACACTACAGCATTTGAGAGTACGATAACAAATCTATCAGCCCGCCTCTGAATTCCTTCTATGTCTTCGTTTGATCCGACCTGGGTGGTGCGGATCCCAAACACTCGAGCAGTATTCAACAATAGGTTGCTCTAGCCTCCTATATGTGCGGTCTCCTTTACAGATGAACCACATTGTCCTAAAATTCTTCCAATAAACTGAAGCTGACCGTTCGCCTACCCTACCACAATTCTCATATGTTCGTTCCGTTATAAATATCGCTTTGCAACGTTATATCAAGTATTTAAACGACGTGACTGTGTCAAGCTGGCTTACATTTTTCTACATTTCATAACTTAGGCACATACAGACAACAGCTACAGAGGGGGGGGGGGGGGGGCACCGGGGGCCGAACCTCACAACAACCATGGGTTCGGTGTGGGGCGGCGGAGGGGTGGACTGCGGTAGTCGTCGTGGGGTTGTGGACCACTGCGGCTGCGGCGGGGACGAAGCCTCTCCGTCGTTTCTAGGTCCCCAGTTAACATACAATGCATACAGTACAATACAACATAGACCTGTCCACCTTTCCATTACCCACTGCAACTGGCTCGCTCCAAAGTTATTCTATAACAACCACTCTGATGACGTCCACGTCATTAAATATCACCTACATTACCAAATTTACCGAAAAACATCCATTCTGCAACATTTTTAGGAGCAAATAAATTTTGGGAAAGTATAAATTTTTACGGAGTATTTACAGTGTGCAGAAATAAATACAACATAAAAGCAAATCACGTCGTTGTTTCCCTTTGTACTTATATTTCAATACTCTATAAGGGGGTGGCCTGGTAGCAGGTAAAACCGATATCCAAGCAACGGTACACAATTTAGTTCACTACACAAAAAATAAAACGTGTAAGACGATTGTGACAATCCGAATTACTACATACGTTGTAAATTGTGTGCTCTTTTAGTTTGAAGGTCGATTTTACTCGCTACCGTGACTCCCCTTGTAGAGTACTGAAATCAAAGTGCAGAGGTTCAATGGTTCAAATGGCTCTGAGCACTATGGGACTTAACTTCTGAGGTCATTAGTCCCCTAGAACTTAGAACTACTTAAACCTAACTAACCTAAGGACATCACACACATCCATGCCCGAGGCAGGATTCAAACCTGCGACCGTAGCGGTCACGCGGTTCCAGACTGTAGAGCCTAGAACCGCTCGGCCACCCCGGCCGGCTGAAGTGCAGACGAATAAAATGATTCTCAAGAATGGTTCGATCAACAGGACGATTAAATAAGCAGCTTTTCCTATCCTTTAACACGTCTTTTGTGGACTATACTGCTGAAACAGTGAAGAAACGTTTAATAACCCATGACTGGAACATTTTCTTTGCGAGGAACACCGTAAAGCCCCTAAAATCCGTTTAGTATATGTACGTATCGATTCTTTGTTTTGGATGACAAAGCTATCCTTAGATCGTACAGATGGATATTCTTGTTGGGTTGGTGGATAAGATCGTAGCGTTTACCGTAAGTTCAGTAAACAGGCAGACATAACAGAGACTTTACTCATCAACAGTGTTTCCTTCGTCACTATTTACAACAGTCTAGCAACGCTTGGGTAACTTTTCGATTCCCGACTGTAGAAATAACGTAGTTTTTAGGCCAAGAACTCGTCGAGCCATGTAGGGAGCGCATTTTCAACCGGTAGGGAAGTTCCTTGATGTTGTTCGATGGAGACAGGAAAAGCTGGAAATCTGAGGACATAAGCCATGTGAATAAGGTGGTTGCGGATTTGTTTCTTAATCCAATTCCTGTATAGTGTTTTTTGTCGGTCTCGCAGAATGTGCGCGGGCATTATCGTGCAGTAGCATCACTTCACAGAGTCTTCCTGGTCGTTGTTCTTGGATTTCGTCATCAAGGCGTCTCAGTTATTGACAATAAATGTTAGCAGTGATGGTTACACGTCGCGGAAGCAGTTCGCAGTACACCACATCGTCACTGTTCCACCAGATGCACAACATTATCTTTTGTGGATGCGCGCAGGCCGTTGTACGCGGAGTTGCTGCTTTGTTTGGGCTCAACCATGTTTTCCTTTCCCTTATGTTAGCATAAAAACACCATTTCTCGTCGCCAGTAATGGTACAGGAAGGAATGGTCGGGGCTGTTCACGAGCCAATTGATGATCAAGCAGAGATAAACATACACTACTGGTCATTAAAATTGCTACACCACGAAGATCACGTGCTACAGACGCGAAATTTAACCGACAGGAACAAGATGCTGTGATATGCAAATGATTAGCTTTTCAGAGCATTCACACAAGGTTGACGCCGGTGGCGACACCTACAACGTGCTTAAATGAGGAAGTTTCCAACCGATTTCTCATACGTAAACAGCAGTTGACCGGCGTTGCCTGGTGAAACGTTGTTGTGATGCCTCGTGTAAGGAGGAGAAATGCGTACCATCACGTTTCCGACTTTGATAAAAGTCGGATGGTAGCCTATCGCGATTGCGGTTTATCGTATCGCGACATTGCTGCACGCGTTGGTCGAGATCCAATGACTGCTAGCAGAATATGGAATCGGTGGGTTCAGGAGGGTAACACGGAACGCAGTGCTGGATCCCAATGGCCTCGTATCACCAGCAGTCGAGATGACAAGCATCTTATCCGCATGGCTGTAACGGATCGTGCAGCCACGTCTCGATCCCTGCGTCAATAGATGGGGACGTTTGCAAGACAACAACCATCTGCACGAACAGTTCGACGATGTTTGCAGCATGGACTATCAGCTCGGAGACCATGGCTGCGGTTACCCTTGACGCTGCATCACAGACAGGAGCGCCTGCGATGGTGTACTCAACGACGAACCTGGGTGCACGAATGGCAAAACGTCATTTTTTCGGATGAATCCAGGTTCTGTTTACAGCATCATGATTGTCGCATCCGTGTTTTGCTACATCGGCGGTGAACGCACATTGGAAGAGTGTATTCGTCATCTGGAGTGATGGTATGGGGGCCATCGGTTATACGTCTCGGTCACCTCTTGTTCGCATTCACGGCACTTTGAACAGTGGACGTTAAATTTCAGATGTGTTACGACCCATGGCTCTACCCTTCATTCGATCCCTGCGAAACCCTACATTTCAGCAGGATAATGTACGACGGCATGTTGCAGGTCCTGTACGGGCCTTTCTGGATACAGAAAATGTTCGACTGCTGCCCTGGCCAGCACATTCTCCAGATCTCTCACCAATTGAAAACGTCTGGTCAATTGTGGCCGAGCAACTGGCTCGTCACAATACACCAGTCACAACTGTTGATGAGCTGTGGTATCGTGTTGAATCTGCATGGGCAGCTGTACCTGTACGCGCCATCCAGGCTCTGTTTGACTCAATGCCCAGGCATATCAAGGCCGTTATTACGGCCAGAGGTTGTTGTTCTGGGTACTGATTTCTCAAGATCTATTCAGCCAAATGGCGTGAAAATGTAATCACATGTCAGTTCTAGTATAATATATTTGTCCAATGAATACCCGTTTATCATGTGCATTTCTCCTTGGTGTAGCAACTTTAATGGCCAGTAGTGTATGACCACCTGCTGATTTTTGTGCTCTTGCCTTAGAGCGTGCGGACTCATACACCCGATTTTTAAATCTTCCCCATTTCATGCAATTGTCGCCCGATGGTGGAGCGATCACCTCACGTGTACGAGTTCTCGAGTACATTGATGTGGGTAAGTGTGGATTCATGCATTTACACGATCTTTATCAAACCCTGAAGGAATTTCTGGGCGTTGAGAGTCACTAATGTCAAACGATCCTCCTTAAAACGAAAAAATTTTCCGTGCTCTGTCCAATAGTATTATCCCCACAGACGGCGCAAATGTTTCTGGCTGCCTCCGCTGCTCTCATCCCTCTATTGAACTCAAGCGGAATAATTAGTCGTGATTGTTCCGATTTCTCCAGTCGGCACTCGATTTTCCACAGCTGCACCCACTATCTCCAGATGACAAAATGACAATACGTAAACTCAAACAGCAGCAGTGAACTACAAATAAAAAAGACTACTAATAGATAAATTCAGAATACCAACATGCAAAACAAAAACGCTACGAACTTGTGCACCAACTTAAGATTTTACCCAGGATCTTTACATCCGCTTACTTCTCATCAGTTCATCTACATCCAGTCCTGTCTGAAGACAGTTACTCCCAACAACTAACGGAGCATCGCAATGTTGCAGAGACGCTGAGGAAGTACCCACCACTGGCTACTATCAACCGGGAGACCCTGCGGCCGTACCGGCTGCCCAGCGCAGACGGCAGCGGCGACACCGCTGTGATCCTAGACCGCGGCATCATCGTCGTCATCCCTGTGCACAGCATACACCACGACCCTGTCCACTATCCCAACCCCGAGCGGTTCGATCCCGAACGCTTCTCAGACGAGGCCAAAGCTTCACGACATCCCTTCGTCTACCTGCCGTTCGGCGAGGGACCACGTTTCTGCATAGGTGAGTTCAACCCTACAACATATGTACACTGGAAAACCAAAACATTATGACCACTGCTCACAGCGACCTTGGCTGCCGCCAGGTGGCGTTACGGGCACTGAAGTGGTGACAAAGTATGCAAGCGGAGCAGACACGGACAGGGGATCACCCTATCGAAGATACACTATGTGATCCAAATGACTTACAAGTTCGTGTCACCCTCCATCGGAAATGCTGGAATTCCATATGGTGTTGGCCCACCCTTAGCCTTGATGACAGCTTCCACTCTCGCAGGCATACGTTCAATCAGGTGTTGGAAGGTTTCTTGGGGTATGGCAGCCCATTCTTCGCGGACTGCTGCACTAAGGAGAGGTATCTATGTCGGTCGGTGAGGCCTGGCACGAAGTCGGCGTTCCAAAACATCCCAAAGGTGTTCTATAGGATTCAGGTCAGGACTCTGTGCAGGCCAGTCCATTACAGGGATGTTATTGTCGTGTAACCACTCCGCCACAGGCCGTGCATTATGAACAGGTGCTCGATCGTGTTGAAAGGTGCAATCGCGATCCCCGAGTTGCTCTTCAACAGTGGGAAGCAAGAAAGTGCTTAAAACATCAATGTAGGCCTGTGCTGTGATAGTGCCATGAAAAGCAACAAGGGGTGCAAGCTCCCTCCATGAAAAACAGGACCACACCATAACACCACCGCCTCCGAATTTTACTGTTGGCGCTACACGCGCTGACAGATGATGTTCACCAGACATTCGCCATACCCACACCCTGACATTGGATCGCCACATTGTGTACCGTTATTCGTCGCTACACACAATGTTTTTCGATGTAAATCGTCGAATGTTTACGCTCCTTACACCAAGCGAGGCGTAGTTTGGCATTTAGCGGCTTCATGTGTGGATTATGAGCAGCCGCTCGGCCATGAAATCCAAGTTTACTCATCTCTCACCCAACTGTCATAGTACTCGCAGTGGATCCTGATGCAGTTTGGAATTCCTGTGTGATTGTCTGGATAGATGTCTGCCTATTACACATTACCAATGTCTTCTGCTGCCAGCAGTCTCTGTCAATCAACAGACGAGGTTGGCCGGTACGCTTTAGTGCTGTACATGTCCCTTCACGTTTCCACTTCACTTTCACATCGGAAACAGTGGACCTAGGGATGTTTAGGAGTGTGAAAATCTCGCCTACAAACGTATGACGCAAGTGACACCCAACCACCTGAAGAAGTTCAAAGTCCGTGAGTTCCGCGGATCGCCCCATTCTGCTCTCTCACGATGTCTAATGACTATTGAGGTCGCTGATATGGAGTACCTGGCAGTAGGTGGTAACACAATGCACATTATATGAAAAACGTATGTTTTTGTGGGTGTCCGGATACTTTTGATCACATAGTGTGTGAGCTGCAAATGGGGAAATCCATTGAGATAAGCGGCTTTGACAAAAGAAAAATTATTTTTACGCAGAACCTGTGAACGAGTATTGGGAAAATGGCGAAGCTGGTCAAATGTTCATGTGCTACTGTCGTGGGCATCTACAGAAAGAGGTAAGAAGGACAGTGAAACTACCACTAGGCTCTGAATCGTTGGACATCCCCAGTCCTTCACAGGACATGGGGTTCGGAGGCTTGTCTGTCTGTAAAGTGGTGTAGATGGTAGTCTATGGCATCTCTGCCGAATGAGTGGTGCATGCACAAGTGTTTCGGGTCACACCATTCATCGTACATTATTGAACTTGGAGCTCTGCAGCAGAGCACTCCTAAGTGTTCACATGTTGATCCAACGACATCGTCGATTATGACTGCAGTGATTACAGGACAATCGGGATTCGACCGTCGATCAATGGAAACGTGTTGACTCTTTGGGTGAATCACATTTTTATTACACTAGGTGGATAGTCGTCTCCACAAAGGCCTTCACTGAGGTGAACGGCGGTTCAGAAGATGGCATGCATCACATGCGTAGGCTGGTGACAGCGGTATTATGCCGGGGGAGACATTCTCCTGCGCTTCCTATGAAACCCATCTGGGTCGCTATCGGGCAATCACGGTGTACGCATATCAGCGACGTTATTGACGCGAATTACATGACTGTGTGTAGACGACATCTGATACCACACATCTCCACAAACCTATCCACAAATTGTCGGATCCACGATACACAGAATCAGTGATGTATTTCATTGCAAAGACGGGAAAACAACCTGTTGAGCATGTGGTTGTAATGTTTTGGCTCATCAATATTCACCTACATTATCACTCTGTGTTTCACTCCTAAGTGCTTGCCAGAGGGTTCATAGACCAATATTCAGACTATTTCTCGACCATTCCAGCCTCGAATAGTCCACAGGAAAAATAAACACCTAAATCTTTAGAGTGATTTCTGGTTTTTCTTATTTTATTGCCTTGATCAGTTCACCCTTTGTAAGTGGGGGTCAACAGAATACGAGGGCGTTCAATAAGTAATGCAATACTATTTTTTCTGAAAGCAGGGTGATTTTATCTAGGAGTCCAATATACCATACTATTCCCCACCTTTGGGCTTCAAAACATTGCGTTTCAAAATAATTTCCGTTCAATGCGACGACCTTACGCCACCTTACTGGCAGGGCGAAGATGGAAATCGGAAGGTGCGAGATCCGGTCTGTATAGTCGATGCCAGCGGGCACACATATTTGACTATACCAACTGGTGGACGAGTGTATCAGCACCCTCAACAGAGATGTACAGTTGTGCAGCGAGGTGTCTGATTGTGAACTGTCGGTCACCTCGAAATAGTGTCTGCACCTTCCAACATTGCAGGAGTTATGGCTGAGTGCAACCGGCCGGCACGCGGGAGATCGGAAGGGTTTGCACGCCCTCTTAGCGATGATGACAGACGGCTCGCCCAACAACTCACCGTGCTTTTGTTCACTGCCAGGTCTCCGTGGCCATTCTCCAAGTGCCTATGTATATCTGCGATGCTCTGGTTTTTCGCCAAAAGTAACTCAATCACAGCTATCTGCTTGGAGTGCACCTACGTTACAGACGCCATTTTGAAGGCTAAATATAGTGCTGCCACCTATCGAAACTTCATGAAACTACAGCAAATACCGCATTTTTTCAAGCGAAACTGGCCGAGAAAAAAAAAGTGTTCCATTACTTACTGAATGCCCTTCGGGTTTCCGGATTCGGAGGAGAAAGTTGGTGGTTCAAATTTACACTATAAGTGGTTTGCAGGCTAGTTTTCTGCATTACTTTTTCTCGCAAGTACACCTCCGAGTTTGATAAGGAAATATGAACTAGTACATTTAGAATTACTACAAGGGGAGAAATGAATATTTTGTATCTGCAGACAGTGTGTACGTTTACATTTATGTTAGTTGTAAAAGAGCGCGTAAATGGAGCAATACTCGGAATGGACTCATAGGACCTACGCAGTCACTACATGATACGCAGTGACATTCGTCTCCAACTGAAATCTGAGACGTACTCAAGCTACAGCCTTGACGCAATGGTCCACCAGGCGTCGGAAATGGAATGCTCCAAGCGTCATGCCCCCCTCTATCTGGGCGGGAAATACCACATCTGTAGATTTACTGTGTACATTGAGACATCCGTACTTTTTACTACAAGACGGGGTTCACACTAAGGTCATACGATATGTGATTCGACACGCTGTGTCACTCACGCTACCATGCAGGAGCTACCCATATCAGCGGAGCACATAGGAACATAGTGGAAGCGGCTTAACTGGTTCACCACACAGGCACATTAGCAATGCAACACTGACGTCTATGTATGTCGTATCGCCAGACACAACACCGGACGCTGGTTGCTCCACGCAACTTGTATCGTACGAGATATGGGAGGAGAAATTTCAAGTATCTCTCAGAAATTATATAGTTTTATGTAGCTGAAGCAAAGTTGTATCCATCTCTGCAGCTACTTTCTCAGTAAAACCTTTACTTTTCGAGTAAAAAGTTAAAAACCATTGTCGTGGGATTCAGGTATGTTCTCTGCTACGCAGTCTTTCTCATTTGATTTTGAGGAAACTATTCAGTAAAAAAATATAAAATAAAATAAAAAAATTATTTTTTCGCATCTTATAATCTGACATCACAGCTTGCAAATGAACTGATTTTCCTTTCGCTGTTGCCCATAGTTGCTTGTGATACTTCGAAGTAAAGTAAAACATCGCATGTATTTTGAAAAGTTTACGGTGAAAAATGTAGTCGCTGACCAGCTTACGTTTGATGCATTTTATGGCATACATTGCTGTGTACGAAATGTAACTAACATATCGACACTGCTTTTAACGGGGGAAGGAGAGCCATACCTTTCTTCATTCTCGATAAAATATTTGAGATTTATGGAGGTTGATCGCGACAATATTGGCAGGTAGGTGCCACACAAGATGCTATTGCCACCTGCTATGACCTGCTAAGCAGAGCGTGGAGCTGCCGCATTTTGTTTGGCTTTGTTTTCATACTGCCGATGCAACCCGAAGCTGGATACGAAAAAAACTTGCTAAAACGAATAGATGCCGGGACTCATCAGCTGATGATGAGGACCAACTCCAGCAGAGCACGTCGGTGTTTCCCTTATCATCATGGCCTTCTTCCATTTCTTCAAACACGTTGTCCATCCCCACGCAGAGTTCAACAGCCTACACCAACATTTCTTCTGAATACCCCTCAAACTGATCATACACCACTTTGCGAAACTGGACAGATATACGAGGGGCGTTTGAAAAGTCCGTGCAAAGTCCGAGAGATGGCACCACCGACGCCTATCGAGGTCATGTTAGTTAGTAGCATCTTTGGAAAGAATGCACACCAAGTTTCAGCCATATTGGTCTAGTTCTTTGTGTTTGGCATTCGTGTGAATCAAGGAGGTCGAGCGATTGTCAAAATATGTACGAAAAAAAATTTCGTGTGGTGATTAAACATTACGTTATGAAAGGAAAAACGCCTCAGGAGACTAAAGAGAAGCTTGATAAACATTACGGTGACTCTGCACCTTCGATTAGAACAGTTTATTAGTGGTTTCAAAATTTTCGGAGTGGCCATATGGGCACAAGTGATGCTGAACGTTCTGGACGCCCTGTGGAGGTTACGACTCCAGAAATCATTGATAAAATCCATGGTATGGTGATGGATGACAGAAGAGTTACGGCGCGTGAGATTGCTAGCGCTGTGGGCATCTCGAATGAACGGGTACATAATATTTTGTGTAAACATTTGGACATGAGAAAGCTATCCCCAAGATGGGTTGTGCGTTTGCTCACGGTTTTGACCAATAACTGACTCGTGTGAAGTGTTGCAAGGATGGTTTGCAGCTGTTCAGAAAGAATCTGCAGGACTTTAAGCGTCGTTTCGTCACTGTGGATGAAACATGGATACATCACTATACTCCTGAGGTTTCGTCACTGTGGATGAAACATTGATACATCATTATACTCCTGTGACCAAACAACAACCTAAACAATGAGTTGCCAAGGGAGAATCTGCACCAAAAAAGGTGAAGACCATTCCTTAGGCCGGAAAGGTTATGGCGACTGTCTTTTGGGATTCGCAAAGGGTAATCCTCATCGACTATCTGGAAAAGGATAAAATTATTACAGGTGCATATTATTAATCGTTATTGGACCGTTTGAAAACCGAGCTGCAAGAAAAACGCCGGCGATTGGACCGCAAAAAAGTCCTTTTCCATGGCGACAATGGACCAGCACACACCTCAGCAGTTCTGGTCACAAAATTAATGAAAATAGGATTCCAACTCGTTTTACATCCCCCAGATTCTCCAGACTTGGCTCCCTCGGACTACCATTTGTTCCACCCAATTTGAAGAAATGGCTGGCGGGACAAAAATGTTTTTCAAACGAGGAGGTCATTGCAGCAACTACTAGCTATTTTGCGGTCTTGGACAGTTCCTATAATTCGGAAGGGATCAACAAATTAGAACAGTGTTGGCCGAAGTATATAAGTGTAAAAGGAGACTAAGTCGAAAAATAAGAAAGGTTTATCCCAAACACGCAAGTAGTTTTTATTTTTGCACAGACTTTCCAAACGCCCCTCGTAGATATACTCTCCTAGCTTTATTGATTTGTAACCACTATTTGCGTGTGTACCACGTTGAATAAAATACCATACTAGGTGGTATTACCGAAAAATAAACTTTTCATAGTGGCATTTTTAACGTCACTCAAACCCTTGTACCAACTTACCTTATTGTAATGAGTAGCTTCTCAGCAGGAGAAGTAGCAAGTCGAAAATTTATACCCTGCTTTGTCAGAGTAGCTGATACTAGTTGGTCAGAAACTTCCTGGACTCATTCTGTTGAATTCGTGTTCGTAAATAATGAAACGAGCTAGCAAGGTGTGAGAGTTTTTTTATCGAAGATATCACTGGCGGACTACGTTTGAAACTGCAGTAGATATATAAATCTGAGGAGGAGGAGAAGGAAGGAAAGCTTACAGTCAAAGTCCCGTCGACATGGTGCTCATTATACATCGAATGTCAATTAGGACGTGTATGTGAAGGAAAATCGGTCACGACATCGTTCACCTAATTTCTTTTTACGAAAACCACAGAAAATCTCAATCAAGAATAATGGATGGTGATTTCACAACTGCGTCACCTTACGCAATACAACTGATTCATGGTACGAACAACCACGAAAACCTATACTGCCTCATAGACATAGTCGACAATGTATAGTACTGTCGTGGAGGGAAACTCGGAAGTAACGGGTTCGATTTCTGGTGTCCAATATATTCAGCATTTGGCTGATAACAGGAGAAGAAATGGAGAACTATAGCTTAGGATCACTGACTTGTCTATCAGTGTCATGTCTTAAACCCCTAACATCTCTGCTGAGTAAGATAGAGTAAGGCTAAGTGACATTGTTTAAGTGCAATATCCTTAACATAACGCCCTTTATTTTATACATAAAGTCATACGAATCTTTCAGACTGGAGCTTTTAGCCGCTGATTAACATTTTCAAACAACCGGTAGGCCAATGTCACCGAAGCAGTGGTACAATTTGTATGGATGCAGAGCGCGTATTGGCCAGACCATCTTACTGTTGATCCCTAGGTACTCCAGGTTTTTGGTCAGTGTGGGGTTAAATGACAGGGATGCACTATTAATCAAGCCTATTCACATGTGTCCGATTCAGATGAACTCCCTAGAGGGAACATGTCCTGGGTGTAGGAAAGAACCTGAGCACCCAACCAACCTAAGAGCGCACTGGGCCCTAGCCTCTATCGGCTCAAGGCCAACCAGTTCCAAAACAGACAAGGAACAGTCCTTCCCCATCGTCTTGTACGGGTGGATGTAGCACAGGTGCCTCAGCGCTAAGCATCAGAGCCAGCCTCCGGCGACACCTGGGCGCCATGATCCAAAACCGATGATTTCGAAGTCGTAACCCCGATTTATGGTTATTTTGCGTTAATACAGGGACTCTGCACCAGCTAGCTGGGGACCCCAGGCTACAGTGCAACCCTAATGCTTCCTCTGCGCCCCCTACTGCATACCAGCACACACCTTCATGTGGTGTACGTTTTGGTTCCTGGTAGCAAAGAGCAACTGCTTACGCCAGGGGATATGTGCTGGCACCAGGCTTCACTTCGTCTCTTCCTAGGAACTTGCTGAGACAACACTGTACACTTCTGATCATAAAGATTGCTACATCCCGAGAGTGACAGGAAACAAATGTCAAACTGGCATAAAGTGTACTACATACTTGGATACGCAAATGATTAGTATCTCTGCAAAACCATACGAAGTACAAAACATCATATTATTTCCCACTCGTCTAAAAAACCCTATTTTTCAACATACTATCTGTTCAATGCTACGGCCATACGCCACCTTACTGAGAGGGTCAGTATGCCCTCGTGATGCCACTCTACTAGTTGATGTCGGAGCCAAAGTCTTGTTGCTGCATCAGTGATATCCTCCCACGTACAAACAGATGGAAGTCGGAAGGTTCGAGATCCGGGCTGTAGTAAGGATGGATAAGAACAGTCCAGTGTAGTTTTGCGAGCTTCTCCCGAGTTTGCATGTTTGTGGCGACGAACACATCCTAATCGTTTCTTCAATTTCCTGAAGGTAGCGCAATACACTCCAGACATGATTGTTGGGCCATGAAGGGGGACATCAACAAAACCCACGTCTCATTGTCTGTGACAAAATATTTCCACCAGCAGAGTCTAAACGCGTAAGAAGTTCCGCACAGATGGTCCTTCGTTGCTCTTCGTGGTCTTGTGTTCGGCAGCAAGGAGCGCAGCGGGCACACTTCTTTGAGTGCCCCAAACGGTGGATGAGAGTATCAGCACTACCAACAGAGGCGTCCAGTTGTACAGGAAGGTGTTTGATTGATCCGACCTCCAATGAGTGTCTGCACGGTCCAACATTGCAGGAGTCAAAGTTGTGTGCGGCCGGCAGACACGTGGGAGATCGTACAGGTTTGTAAGACCTTGTTGTGATGATGACAGACACCTCGTCCAACGACTCAGGGTGCGCCTATGACTGTCTGTGATGCTCTTATTTTGCGCCAAAAGAAACTCAATGACAGCTCTCTACTTGGAACGCACCTCCGTTACAGACGCCATTTTCAAGGCTACATACAGCGTCGCCACCTATGGAACATCATGAAAGTATAGGGGCTGAACAGGAATATTCCATGATGTCCCACAAAGAAACCGAATTTTTTGAACCGAAATTTGCCGAGAAAAAATGTTGTTTTACTTACTGAACACCTGTCGTTAGCAGGTGTAACACTGTCTTCAGTCTACACATAAGTAATGTATAGAGTTTCTCATGCAGATATCCCATCTTAATGTTGTCTGTCTGTGGGAAGATCGTGTTGTGCCTTATTTAGGAAGGAGATGTGTCAAAATTCGACAAGGTCCTGACTATCGAGACAGTGGTTTACCGTTCTGCAATCCTTCTGTTTGAGTAGGTAGGGATCTCACAACAGTCATACGAGTATGGACTCGAATGGTTCAGAAGGGCCATACTGAACGCCATCAGTAGTGCGGTGCAGCTATTTCCCAAAAGACAGGTATCCACAGGGATACTGCGACGTCTGGGGAGTTATGAACTGCCATGACGGCGATAGTTGTCGCGGTCTCAATTGGGGCAGTAGAGAGAGTGGCGTATCGACGATGACGCACACTACGACGGTACTGGCCGCGGAAATGGGAACCCGTCGTCTTTTCGGACGAGTCCCGTTACAGCATGCCGCATTACAGTGGTCATATACATGCGTGTAGGCATGTACGTTGCCGCATTGCATTCGTCATCATCTTACGGGTTCAATCCTAGCATGATGTTGTGGGGTGCCACTAGATACACAACACGATCACGTACCCTGTAAGCTAGACAGCAACCGTTACAACTCTGACACGTTAAGGCCAACAACTTTTCCCTACCTTCGACGTCCCTGCGACAAATTACAACAAGATGACAGAAGATCGCCAGTTGTCGTGACAAGCCTAAAAAACAGACTGTTTTCCTGGCAAGCGTGTTCTCCAGATATCTCACCAATTTAAAACACCTGTATTGGATTACATCTACATCTACATATATACTCCACTGGCCACCAAGTGATGTGCGGCGGAGGACACAATTCGCGCCAAAGTCGTATTCCCCCCCCCCCCTTTCCGTTCCACTCGCGGATAGCGCGAGGGAAAACGACTGTCTGAACACCTCAGTACGAGCTCTTATTTCCCTTATCTTTGAATGGTGACCATTGCGCAAATTTAAGGTTGGTGGTAAAAATATATGCTCTACATCCTCGGTGAAGACCGGATTTCGGAATGTAGTGAGCAGCCCCTTCTGTTTAGTGCGCCGTCTATCTACAAGTCTGTCCCATTTCAAAGTATGAGATTTGTTACGCTCTCGCGATGGCTAAATGTACCAGTCGCGAATCTTGCCGCTCAACTTTGAACCTTCTCAATCTCTTGAATCAGACCCAACTAGTAAGGGTTCCATACAGACGAACAATACTTCAAGACTGGACGAACTAACGTATTGTAAGCTATTTCCTTTGTTGAAGGACTGCATCGCTTCAGGATTCTACCACTAAACCGCAATCTAGAGTTCGCCTTACCCGTTACTTGTGTAATATATCATTCCATTTGAGATCATTTCGAATAGTCACATCCAGATACTTGACGGATGTTACCGCTTCCAAAAACTGGGCACTTAATGGGTCAAATGGCTCTGAGCACTATGGGACTTAACTTCTGAGGTCATCAGTCCCCTAGAACTTAGAACTACTTAAACCTAACCAACCTAAGGACATCACACACACCCATGACCGAGGCAGGATTCTAACCTGCTACCGCAGCGATCGCGCGGCTCCAGACTGTAGCGCCTAGAACCGCTCGGCCACTTCGGCCGGCCTGGGCATTTATTTTGTACTCGTACAGTAATGGGGATTTTCGCCTTGTTATACGCAGTAGGTTACACTTACCAATATTGAAAGATAACTGCCAGTCATTACACCACGCATTTATTTTCTGCAAATGCTCATTGATTTGTTCACAACTTTCGTGTGATACTACTTTCCTGTAGACTACAACACCATCGGCAAACAGTCTAAGGCCGCTGTCAATACCATCAACCAGATCGTTTATGTAAATCGTAAAAAGCAGTGGACCTATTACGCTGCCCTAGGGCACAACTGAAGTTACGCTTGATTCTTTTGAAGCCACCCCGTTCAGGACGACATACTGCTCCCTGCCTGTTAAAAAACTTTCCATCCAACCGCATATGTCATCGGATAGACCGTAAGCGCGCACTTTATGTAGCATGCGACAGTGCGGAACTGAGTCGAACGCCTTTCGAAAGTCGAGAAATATGGCATCAACCTGGTAGCCGGTATCTAGAGCCTGTTGTATATCATGCACAAAGAGGGCCAGCTGTGTCTCGCATGACCGCTGTTTCCTAAAACCGTGCTGGTTTCTGCAGATGAGCTTCTCAGAGTCTAGAAAGGTCAATATGTTTGAACACAAAATATGTTCCACGATTCGACAACAAATCGATGTCATTGAAATTGGCCGGTAATTGTGCGCATCCGATTTTCTACCCTTTTTATAGATTGCTATGACCCGGGCCTTCTTCCAGTCCCGTGGAGCTTCCCGCTGTTCCAACGATCTCTGATAGATGATGGATAAGAATGGTGCTATATTCGTAGCATAGTCTACATCTACATCTACATGATTACTCCGCAATTCACATTGAAGTGCTTGGCAGAGGGTTCATCGAACCACAATCGTACTATCTCCCTACCATTCCACTCCCGAACAGCACGCGGGAAAATCGAACACCTAAACCTTTCTGTTCGAGCTCTGATTTCTCTAATTTTATTTTGATGATCATTCCTACGTATGAAGGCTGGGCTCAACAAAATATTTTCGCATTCGGAAGAGAAAGTTGGTGACTGAAATTTCGTAAATAGATCTCGCGTATCATATCTGCCACACTCTCTCCCCTATTACGTGATAATACAAAACGAGCTGCCCTTTTTTGCACCTTTTCGATGTCCTCCGTCAATCCCACCTGGTAAGGATCCCACAACGCGCAGCAATATTCTAACAGAGGACGAACGAGTGTAGTGTAAGCTGTCTATTTAGTGGACTTGTTGCATCTTCTAAGTGACCTGCCAAAGAAACGCAACCTTTGGCTCGCCTTCCCCACAATATTTTCTATGTGGTCTTTCCAACTGAAGTTGTTCGTAATTTTTACACCCAGGTACTTAGTTGAATTGACAGCCTTGAGAATTGTACTATTTATCGAGTAATCGAATTCCAACGGATTTCTTTTGGAACTCATGTGGACCACCTCTCACTTTTCGTTATTTAGCGTCAACTGCCACCTGCCACACCATACGGAAATCTTTTCTAAATCGCTTTGCAACTGATACTGGTCTTCGGATGACCTTACTAGACGGTAAATTACAGTATCATCTGCGAACAACCTAAGAAAATCTTAAGGGGATACCGTCTGGGCCAGATGCCTTCCTGTTTTACAATCCCAGATACACTAAACACTATTACCGACAGAATGTCGCCCCACCACTCGCCAACCACTACCTCGGATCAACTCTTAACATAGAAGTGAAGCAGCACAGAACGAGATTTCTGTATCAGTCATTCAAGCTCAATTCCAATCGATGCTTCGTGCACCACGCATACCACCAAATCATAAATTTCATCGTGTATTTCTTCCATTATGTGAAGTTCGGTGGCAGGAGGTTCAAATGGTTCAAATGGCTCTGAGCACTATGGGACTCAACTGCTGTGGTCATAAGTCCCCTAGAACTTAGAACTACTTAAACCTAACTAACCTAAGGACAGCACACAACACCCAGCCATCACGAGGCAGAGAAAATCCCTGACCCCGCCGGGAATCGAACCCGGGAACCCGGGCGTGGGAAGCGAGAACGCTACCGCACGACCACGAGAGGTGGCAGGAGGAACAAGACTTCTGGTCAGGTGACTACAGGGTTATAAACACAAAATCAAATAGGGGTAATGCAGGAGTAGGTTTAATAATGAATAGGAAAATAGGAATGCGGGTAAGCTACTACAAACAGCATAGTGAACGCATTATTGTGGCCAAGATAGATACGAAGCCCACACCTACTACAGTAGTACAAGTTTATATGCCAACTAGCTCTGCAGATGACGAAGAAATTGAAGAAATGTATGATGAAATAAAAGAAATTATTCAGATTGTGAAGGGAGACGAAAATTTAATAGTCATGGGTGACTGGAATTCGAGTGTAGGAAAAGGGAGAGAAGGAAACATAGTAGGTGAATATGGATTGGGGGACAGAAATGAAAGAGGAAGCCGCCTGGTAGAATTTTGCACAGAGCACAACATAATCATAACTAACACTTGGTTTAAGAATCATGAAAGAAGGTTGTATACATGGAAGAACCCTGGAGATACTAAAAGGTATCAGATAGATTATATAATGGTAAGACAGAGATTTAGGAACCAGGTTTTAAATTGTAAGACATTTCCAGGGGCAGATGTGGACTCTGACCACAATCTATTGGTTATGACCTGTAGATTAAAACTGAAGAAACTGCAAAAAGGTGGGAATTTAAGGAGATGGGACCTGGATAAACTGAAAGAACCAGAGGTTGTACAGAGATTCAAGGAGAGCATAAGGAAGCAATTGACAGGAATAGGGGAAATAAATACAGTAGAAGAAGAATGGGTAGCTTTGAGGGATGAAGTAGTGAAGGCAGCAGAGGATCAAGTAGGTAAAAAGACGAGGGCTAGTAGAAATCCTTGGGTAACAGAAGAAATATTGAATTTAATTGATGAAAGGAGAAAATATAAAAATGCGGTAAGTGAAACAGGCAAAAAGGAATACAAACGTCTCAAAAACGAGATCGACAGGAAGTGCAAAATGGCTAAACAGGGATGGCTAGAGGGAGGACAAATGTAAGGATGTAGAGGCCTATCTCACTAGGGGTAAGATAGATACCGCCTACAGGAAAATGAAAGAGACCTTTGGAGATAAGAGAACGACTTGTATGAATATCAAGAGCTCAGATGGAAACCCAGTTCTAAGCAAAGAAGGGAAAGCAGAAAGGTGGAAGGAGTATATAGAGGGTCTATACAAGGGCGATGTACTTGAGGACAATATTATGGAAATGGAAGAGGATGTAGATGAAGATGAAATGGGAGATACGATACTGCGTGAAGAGTTTGACAGAGCACTGAAAGACCTGAGTCGAAACAAGGCCCCCGGAGTAGACAATATTCCATTGGAACTACTGACAGCCGTGGGAGAGCCAGTCCTGACAAAACTCTACCATCTGGTGAGCAAGATGTATGAAACAGGCGAAATACCCTCAGACTTCAAGAAGAATATAATAATTCCAATCCCAAAGAAAGCAGGTGTTGACAGATGTGAAAATTACCGAACAATCAGTTTAATAAGCCACAGCTGCAAAATACTAACACGAATTCTTTACAGACGAATGGAAAAACTAGTAGAAGCCAACCTCGGGGAAGATCAGTTTGGATTCCGTAGAAACACTGGAACACGTGAGGCAATACTGACCTTACGACTTATCTTAGAAGAAAGATTAAGGAAAGGCAAACCTACGTTTCTAGCATTTGTAGACTTAGAGAAAGCTTTTGACAATGTTGACTAGAATACTCTCTTTCAAATTCTGAAGGTGGCAGGGGTAAAATACAGGGAGCGAAAGGCTATTTACAATTTGTACAGAAACCAGATGGCAGTTATAAGAGTCGAGGGACATGAAAGGGAAGCAGTGGTTGGGAAGGGAGTAAGACAGGGTTGTAGCCTCTCCCCGATGTTGTTCAATCTGTATATTGAGCAAGCAGTAAAGGAAACAAAAGAAAAATTCGGGGTAGGTATTAAAATTCATGGAGAAGAAATAAAAACTTTGAGGTTCGCCGATGACATTGTAATTCTGTCAGAGACAGCAAAGGACTTGGAAGAGCAGTTGAATGGAATGGACAGTGTCTTGAAAGGAGGATATAAGATGAACATCAACAAAAGCAAAACAAGGATAATGGAATGTAGTCTAATTAAGTCGGGTGATGCTGAGGGAATTAGATTAGGAAATGAGGCACTTAAAGTAGTAAAGGAGTTTTGCTATTTGGGGAGCAAAATAACTGATGATGGTCGAAGTAGAGAGGATGTAAAGTGTAGGCTGGCAGTGGCAAGGAAGGCGTTTCTGAAGAAGAGAAATTTGTTAACATCCAGTATTGATTTAAGTGTCAGGAAGTCATTTCTGAAAGTATTTGTATGGAGTGTAGCCATGTATGGAAGTGAAACATGGACGATAAATAGTTTGGACAAGAAGAGAATAGAAGCTTTCGAAATGTGGTGCTACAGAAGAATGCTGAAGATTAGATGGGTAGATCACATAACTAATGAGGAAGTATTGAATAGGATTGGGGAGAAGAGAAGTTTGTGGCACAACTTGACCAGAAGAAGGGATCGGTTGGTAGGACATGTTCTGAGGCATCAAGGGATCACCAATTTAGTGTTGGAGGGCAGCGTGGAGGGTAAAAATCGTAGAGGGAGACCAAGAGATGAATACACTAAGCAGATTCAGAAGGATGTAGGTTGCAATAGGTACTGGGAGATGAAAAAGCTTGCACAGGATAGAGTAGCATGGAGAGCTGCATCAAACCAGTCTCAGGACTGAAGACCACAACAACAACATACTGTAAATGCACAATAAGTAAAAGTTCATACTTCCGATCTTTTCTGGAGTTGGAGTTGTCGTGTGACGAGGGCCTCCCGTCGGGTAGACCGTTCGCCGGGTGCAAGTCTTTCGATGTGACGCCACTTCGGCGACTTGCGCGTCGATGGGGATGAAATGATGATGATTAGGACAACACAACACCCAAACCCAGGGCAGAGAAAATCTCCGACCCAGCCGGGAATCGAACCCGGGCTCATAGGACTGACACACTATCGCGCTGACCACGAAGCTACCGGGGGGGGGGGGGGGGGGATGTGTTGTAGTTGTAATGTCTAGAGACTTGAAATGGTATAGATTTACCCATTTAACAGTCCCCAACGGAGAATTCTTGTCATTTGCAACCGTTTCTTTGCGTTTACCACTTGCCAACAACACGACGAAATATGTTTCAGGCATGCGACTGGGGCTGCTCCAGGCGAAGCTGGGCCTGGTGCACCTGCTGTCTAACTACACGGTGGACGTGAGCAGCGAAACGGACATCCCGCTGGTCTTGGACCCATATACACCCGTGCTGTCCGCGCAGAACGGGATCCGCCTGTGCATCTCCAAGCGCAAACCTCCACGAACAGTGCAGTGAGGCCGCGAATCTGTCAGCGGACTTACAAACTTTCGATCTACATTTCCAACTGAAACCTATATATTTATTTATATATAACGTAATCTTTTTATGTGAATTATATTTTTATACATTAATTTTGTGTTTAATGAAGTAGCGTAATATTTACACTAGCCTTACACGACATAACAAATAAAAATTTTCATTTCAAAGTACCCTAAGTGTTTGATTTTATACGAGATCAAAACCTAAAGAAAGGCTGTACTCGGAAATCTAACCTTCAAAGGCATTTTTTCAGCTTTTTTGAGAATTGCGTCGTGCTGCCGAAGGAAACTAACGTCCGACTAATCCTCAAATCTTACAAGTACACTCTTTAAGGTCCCCTTCTCAATCATTTATGTATTACAACGTACAGAGTGATTCTAAAGTCACTATACATTTTGTACTTAAACAGTTTTATTAACCCATATGTAACGGCATTGCAAACCCGCCAGGATAGCCTGGTAGGACTTGGGTAGGAGCACCGGCCCCGGATCGAATCCGCCCAGCGGATTAACGACGACGGCCGGTGTGCCGGCCAGCCTCGATGTGGTCTTTAGGCGGTTTTCCACATCCTCGTAGGTGAATACCGGGCTGGTCCCCATGTCCAGCCTCAGTTACACGACTCACAGACATTTGAAACACATTCACACTATTTCACGATTTACACTCGATGCAGACAGCTGGGCTACACTAATTCCATCCTGGGGGGTACAGGGTGGCGGCAGGGAGGACATACGGTCACCCCTTAACATTAACATGCCAAATCCGGTTAACCATGGCCGACCCTGCGTAACCGCAGGACAAGGCGCAAGCGGTAGAACGTAATGGCATTGCAACTTATGTTACAGTAGGACATAATTTCAGTATATTTCAATGTGACCACCTTGCATGTCTAGGCACACAACCCCCCCCCCCCCCCCCCCCCCCCCGGCGCTCCACTGTAGACCGAAAAACCTGCCCAAGCATTCCTGGTGTAATCTCAGCAGCTGGGGCTCGAATCCGCTGTGTTAAGTGTTCACCTGGTATACCTTAGACTTAATAAACCCCCATGCAAAAACGTCTAAGGGTGTCAAGTCAGGAGAGTGGGCTGCCCACAGCCACGGAGAGGCTGGACCAATTCATCTGCTGGGAAATGCTTGATTCAAATAATCTCAAACAACGAGGGCAAGAGCGGGTGGTGCACCACCCTGTTGAAAAACAACAGTATCCATAATCCCATCAATATCAACTGGGGCTCCAAAAACTGTTCCAACATATCTAGGTATGTGGTTCCAGTCACGGTTTGTTCTCCAAAGAAGAAGGGCCCGTACACTGTTGACCCCGTTATCCCTAACCACACATTCACTTTTGCTGTGTCCCATTGCCACTCCTGCTGCACATTTGGTTGTTCGTCTGCCCAGATCCTGCAGTTGTGTATGTTCACATGTCCACAGGTATGAAATGTAGCTTCATTACTGAACAAGACATTCTGCATCAAATTATTATTTTTCCACAGCTTGTAGCAGGTCATGACACGTAGCTTGTCTGGCTGCCTAGTCCTCCGCTTCAAGCTTATGTACGGCCTAGATATGGTACGCACGTCTGTGCAGCTTGTAACGAAGAACTCTCCATACAGTGGTTTGAGGAATACCAAGCTCCGTACTAAGTCTCCTGGTAGATGCAGAAGGGCTACGTGTGATCGCATCCTGCACACTTTGCACGGTATCTGGCGTTATGGTCGGCCTCCCTGGCCGTTCTTCATCTGAAACACTACCAGTACACTGGAATTTATTGACTAGGGTCTTGATAGCAAGCCTGGTGGGGCCTGTTTTCTGGAATCGACGGCCAAAGTCTGCCCGCACCTCTTCATACGTCATTCCACGAAGACGAGCAGAAACAACAGCGATTCGCTCTTCTTTGGTTAGCGTTCTGTTGTAGAACCTACAAGAAACAAATATTCCGTTACTGTATCACTGAAATGTGCAGTGACTTATTATATCACTGAAATGTATAGTGAATTACTATATCACTGAAACGTATAGTGACTTTAGAATCATCCTGTATTTAATGAACTTCGTCGTACTTAAATGTATCCTTCTTAGAGTTTGACCATAAAAAATGTTAGTGTAATCCGACTAAATTAAAACAACACATTAGGCAGCATTTCTAAGGCTTTTCGCCCCAGACTAGTTCACTTGACACCTCTCTAGGTTCCCCCACTCCTCTCCGACAATAGTTGGCCACACGTGAGCAGATTTCTGCGATGGGGCAGCACCGCGGGCCAGTTCCGCGGGTATTTTTGACGGATCAGGTCCACCGATCTCAGACCCTTTGTTTGCCACCAGCGTGCAGTCCCCCAACAGTCGGAACCAGTCTCTCAGATCTGCCCAGAGGCCAGATCCCTTCGTGTGTGGCGTAAGTCTGAGGATCTTCGTGATTTATCCTAGTCCAAGGACTGCCGCGCGTAGTCGAGAGGTCTGAGGCCACAGCAGCGGACTTCAGGAGCTGCCACTGGGTCTCTCCGAATGAACGTTGTACAGTACAGCACCTTTAAGACATTATTTGATTACAGTACATCTTAGAATTTTGAAACTCCTTTATATTGTCGAGAAAAAATTATTTTGGGCTATGTGGTAGGAACAAAATCGTAGCAGTGGCCAGTGAATTGTACGATTGTACTTCTCGAAGACAAAATCCCAGATATAGGTTTAAGTAGTTCTGGGTTCTAGGGGACTCATGACCGCAGATGTTAAGTCCCATAGTGCTCAGATCCATTTGAACATTTGAACCAATCAGGACTCCTGTTTGTGATGTCCTTAGATTAGTTAGGTTTAAGTAGTTCTAAGGTATATGACTCAGAATCGTGGGAGTGCCTCTGATAATCGTGAAAGTTCGATATGCTAATAAGAGAGCATTCTCGATACTCTGTAAAGCACAGTAATTCGTAAAAACTTTAAAATAATGGACATAACGCTATTATAAGTAATAAAATTATGAACATAGTATAAGAAACTTTTTATTGGCGCTCACCACAGTGTTGGTTTACATAACTCATCCCCACTCCCTTTTATGTTTCTCTCAAGAGGCCTACACCTGTCTGAGCTCTTTTTCTGAATTTATTGAACGGATTTGCAGCTACAGGAAAGTGTGATCTTTTGTCACCAAATGCGTTTAGTTTTATCGAAATAAAACATCATCAGTGGTCTGTAATGAAACAAATTTACTATCTGGTTTGCTTGCTAGATTTAAAAACACTTCGTTACAAAACACGTTAATTTCACTTAAGATATTTTATATTCGATTTTCGCTCGCATCAGGAAACATTGTCAGCTTGCTTGTTTTCGTGGTAGTCCGTGTACTCGCTGTTGTTTCATGAGCTGTACTTGCGAAGACAGATTTGAAATACCATCAGTAATTACCAAACTACCACAGACAATATGGCCACACCATTAAAGAATTTCTTTTCTGAAGCTTTATTTCAAATTTTGTAGCTTAGATTTTTACAGTTGGAATACCATCTAGAAATGTTTTAACCATGTCTTTACACGCCCTATTATTTATATTCTTGTTTGTGTATGTTCATGTATGAATTTTTACGAACAAGGTATTTTACGACCCAGTGGTGTACGTTTCTCGATGTCGTCGTTGGTCCACCATTTCACTTCACTTGTAGCTGCCAAAACTTGTTGCCGCATGAAAACCACAAGAAAACTGACGGACATTGTGAACATGAAATCTGCATGTGTGTGCCCAACTGGGATAGCAGGATCGCCGATTCAAGGAACTGCAGGTAGTGACCTGCAGCTCGTCCCTGTCTCACATGGAGTAAAATTCGCTGTATGCTTACTTGCTGGTTCACGTGACAGCTTCCATGCAGGTTCTGTCTTGTGCTAGCTGGGTGATGTGCATGTTTTTCATGATAGATCCAGAGTGCTATTTCCGTTACCAGGCCCCGTAAGGTTCCTTGAATGTTTTGTGTGGTGACCATCAGGAGTCCAAGCCGGCCGCGGTGACAGAGCAGTTCTAGGCGCTTCCGTCCGGAACCGCACGACTGCTACGGTCGCAGGTTCGAATCCTGCCTCGGGAATGGCTGCTTGTGATGTACTTAGGATAGTTAGGTTTAAGTAGTTCTAAGTTCTAGGGGACTGATGACCTCAGATGTTAAGTCCCATAGTGCTCAGAGCCATTTGAACATTTGAACCAATCAGGAATCCTGTTTGGTATCTGACAACACAGCCTACAGGGCGAGAACTCTCAGCCTGTCCCAGATAACTCTCGTGACCACACAGAATGTCATGTGCCAACCAGCCGATCTGCGATCATTCAGCCGGCTGCGGTGGTCTAGCGGTTCTAGGCGCTCAGTCTGGAACCGCGTGACTGCTACGGTTGCAGACTCGAATCCTGCCTCAGGTATGGATGTTTGTGATGTCCTTAGGTTAGTTAGGTTTAAGTAGTTCTGGGTTCTAGGGGACTGATGACCGCAGATGTTAAGTCCCATAGTGCTCAGATCCATTTAAACATTTGAACCAATCAGGAGTCCTGTTTGGTATCTGACAACACAGCCTACAGGGCGAGAACTCTCAGCCTGTGCCAGATAACTCTCGTGACCACACAGAATGTCATGTGCCAACCAGCCGATCTGCGATCGTTCAGGCGGCCGCGGTGGTCTAGCGGTTCTAGGCGCTCAGTCCGGAACCGCGTGACTGCTACGGTCACAGGTTCGAATCCTGCCTCGGGCATGGATGTTTGTGATGTCCTTAGATTAGATAGGTTTAAGTAGTTCTAAGTTCTAGGGGACTGATGACCTCAGATGCTAAGTCCCATAGTGCTCAGAGCCATTTAAACATTTGAACCAATCAGGAGTCCTGTTTGGTATCTGACAACACAGCCGACAGGGCGAGAACTCTCAGCCTGTGCCAGATAACTCTCGTGACCACACAGAATGTCATGTGCCAACCAGCCGATCTGCGATCGTTGAGGCGGCCGCGGTGGTCTAGCGGTTCTAGGCGCTCAGTCCGGAACCGCGCGCCTGCTATGGTCGCAGGTTCGAATCCTGCCTCGGGCATGGATGTTTGTGATGTCCTTAGGTTAGTAAGGTTTAAGTAGTTCTGGGTTCTAGGGGACAGATGACCGCAGGTGTTAAGTCCCATAGTGCTCAGATCCATTTGAACATTTGAACCAATCACGACTCCTGTTTGGTATCTGACAACACAGCGTACAGGGCGACAACTCTCAGCCAGTGTCAGATAACTCTCGTGACCACACAGAATGTCATGTGCCAACCAGCCGATCTGCGATCGTTCAGCCGGCTGCGGTGGTCTAGCGGTTCTAGGCGCTCAGTCCGGAACCGCGTGACTGCTACGGTTGCAGGCTCGAATCCTGCCTCAGGTATGGATGTTTGTGATGTCCTTAGGTTAGTTAGGTTTAAGTAGTTCTGGGTTCTAGGGGACTGATGACCGCAGATGTTAAGTCCCATAGTGCTCAGATCCATTTGAACATTTGAACCAATCAGGAGTCCTGTTTGGTATCTGACAACACAGCCTACAGGGCGAGAACTCTCAGCCAGTGCCAGATAACTCTCGTGACCACACAGAATGTCATGCGCCAACCAGCCGATCTGCGATCGTTGAGGCGGCCGCGGTGGTCTAGCGGTTCTAGGCGCTCAGTCCAGAACCGCGCGACTGCTACGGTCGCAGGTTCGAATCCTGCCTCGGGCATGGATGTTTGTGATGTCCTTAGATTAGTTAGGTTTAAGTAGTTCTAAGTTTTAGGGGACTGATGAGCTCAGATGCTAAGTCCCATAGTGCTCAGAGCCATTTAAACATTTGAACCAATCAGGAGTCCTGTTTGGTATCTGACAACACAGCCGACAGGGCGAGAACTCTCAGCCTGTGCCAGATAACTCTCGTGACCACACAGAGTGTCATGTGCCAACCAGCCGATCTGCGATCGTTGAGGCGGCCGCGGTGGTCTAGCGGTTCTAGGCGCTCAGTCCGGAACCGCGCGACTGCTATGGTCGCAGGTTCGAATCCTGCCTCGGGCATGGATGTTTGTGATGTCCTTAGGTTAGTAAGGTTTAAGTAGTTCTGGGTTCTAGGGGACAGATGACCGCAGGTGTTAAGTCCCATAGTGCTCAGATCCATTTGAACATTTGAACCAATCAGGACTCCTGTTTGGTATCTGACAACACAGCGTACAGGGCGACAACTCTCAGCCAGTGCCAGATAACTCTCGTGACCACACAGAATGTCATGTGCCAACCAGCCGATCTGCGATCGTTCAGCCGGCTGCGGTGGTCTAGCGGTTCTAGGCGCTCAGTTCGGAACCGCGTGACTGCTACGGTTGCAGGCTCGAAACCTGCCTCAGGTATGGATGTTTGTGATGTCCTTAGGTTAGTTAGGTTTAAGTAGTTCTGGGTTCTAGGGGACTGATGACCGCAGATGTTAAGTCCCATAGTGCTCAGATCCATTTGAACATTTGAACCAATCAGGAGTCCTGTTTGGTATCTGACAACACAGCGTACAGGGCGAGAACTCTCAGCCAGTGCCAGATAACTCTCGTGACCACACAGAATGTCATGCGCCAACCAGCCGATCTGCGATCGTTGAGGCGGCCGCGGTGGTCTAGCGGTGCTAGGCGCTCACTCCAGAACCGCGCGACTCCTACGTTCGCAGGTTCCAATCCTGCCTCGGGCATGGATGTTTGTGATGTCCTTAGATTAGTTAGGTTTAAGTAGTTCTAAGTTCTAGGGGACTGATGACCTTAGATGTTAAGTCCCATAGTGCTTAGATCCATTTGAACATTTGAACCAATCAGGAGTCATGTTTGGTATCTGACAACACAGCCTACAGGGCGAGAACTCTCAGTCAGTGCCACATAACTCTCGTGACCACACAGAATGTCATGCGCCAACCAGCCGATCTGCGATCGTTGAGGCAGCCGTGGTGGTCTAGCGGTTCTAGGCGCTCAGTTCGGAACCGGGCGACTGCTACGGTCGCAGGTTCGAATCCTGCCTCGGGCATGGATGTTTGTGATGTCCTTAGATTAGTTAGGTTTAAGTAGTTCTAAGTTTTAGGGGACTGATGACCGCAGATGTTAAGTCCCATAGTGCTCAGATCCATTTGAACATTTGAACCAATCAGGAGTCCTGTTTGGTATCTGACAACACAGCGTACAGGGCGAGAACTCTCAGCCAGTGCCAGATAACTCTCGTGACCACACAGAATGTCATGCGCCAACCAGCCGATCTGCGATCGTTGAGGCGGCCGCGGTGGTCTAGCGGTGCTAGGCGCTCACTCCAGAACCGCGCGACTCCTACGTTCGCAGGTTCCAATCCTGCCTCGGGCATGGATGTTTGTGATGTCCTTAGATTAGTTAGGTTTAAGTAGTTCTAAGTTCTAGGGGACTGATGACCTTAGATGTTAAGTCCCATAGTGCTTAGATCCATTTGAACATTTGAACCAATCAGGAGTCATGTTTGGTATCTGACAACACAGCCTACAGGGCGAGAACTCTCAGTCAGTGCCACATAACTCTCGTGACCACACAGAATGTCATGCGCCAACCAGCCGATCTGCGATCGTTGAGGCAGCCGTGGTGGTCTAGCGGTTCTAGGCGCTCAGTTCGGAACCGGGCGACTGCTACGGTCGCAGGTTCGAATCCTGCCTCGGGCATGGATGTTTGTGATGTCCTTAGATTAGTTAGGTTTAAGTAGTTCTAAGTTTTAGGGGACTGATGACCTCAGATGTTAAGTCCCATAGTGCTCAGAGCCATTTGAACATTTGAACCAATCAGGAGTCCTGTTTGGTATCTGACAACACAGCCGACAGGGCGAGAACTCTCAGCCTGTGCCAGATAACTCTCGTGACCACACAGAATGTCATGTGCCAACCAGCCGATCTGCGATCGTTGAGGCGGCCGCGGTGGCCTAGCGGTTCTAGGCGCTCAGTTCAGAACCGGGCGACTGCTACGGTCGCAGGTTCAAATCCTGCATCGGGCATGGATGTTTGTGATGTCCTTAGGTTGGTTAGGTTTGAGTAGTTCTAAGTTCTAGGCGACTGATGAGCTCAGATGTTAAGCCCATAGTGCTCAGAGCCATTTAAACGTTTGAACTAATCAGGAGTCCTGTTTGGTATCTGACAACACAGCCGACGGGGCGAGAACTCTCAGCCAGTGCCAGATAACTCTCGTGACCACACAGAATGTCATGTGCCAACCAGCCGATCTGCGATCGTTGAGGTGGCCGCGGTGGTCTAGCTGTCCTAGGCGCTCAATCGAGAACCGCTCGACTGCTACAGTCGCAGGTTCGAATCCTGCCTCGGGCATGGATGTTTGTGATGTCCTTAGGTTGGTTAGGTTTAAGTAGTTCTGCGTTCTAGGGGACTGATGACCGCAGATGTTAAGTCCCATAGTGCTCAGAGCCATTTAAACATTTGAACCAATCAGGAGTCCTGTTTGGTATCTGACAACACAGCCTACAGGGCGAGAACTCTCAGCCTGTGCCTGATAACTCTCGTGACCACACAGAATGTCATGTCCCAACCAGCCGATCTGCGATCGTTGAGACGGCCGCGGTGGTCTAGAAGTTCTAGGCGCTCATTTCGGAACCGGGCGACTGCTACGGTCGCAGGTTCGAATCCTGCCTCGGGCACGGATGTTTGTGATGTCCTTAGGTTGGTTAGGTTTAAGTAGTTCTAAGCTCTAGGGGACTGATGAGCTCAGATGTTAAGTCCCATAGTGCTCAGAGCCATTTGACATTTGAACCAATCAAGAGTCCTGTTTGGTATCTGACAACACAGCCTACAGGGCGAGAACTCTCAGCCAGTGCCAGATAACTCTCGTGACCACACAGAATGTCATGCGCCAACCAGCCGATCTGCGATCGTTGAGGCGGCCGCGGTGGTCTAGCGGTTCTAGGCGCTCAGTCTGGAACCGCGCGACTGCTATGGTCGCAGGTTCGAATCCTGCCTCGGGCATGGATGTTTGTGATGTCCTTAGATTAGTTAGGTTTAAGTAGTTCTAAGTTCTAGGGGACTGATGACCTCAGATGTTGAGTCCCACAGTGCTCAGATCAATTTGAACATTTGAACCAATCAGGAGTCCTGTTTGGTATCTGACAACACAGCCTACAGGGCGAGAACTCTCAGTCAGTGCCAGATAACTCTCGTGACCACACAGAATGTATGGCGCCAACCAGCCGATCTGCGATCGTTGAGGCGGCCACGGTGGTCTAGCGGTTCTAGGCGCTCAGTCCAGAACCACGCGACTGCTAAGGTCGCAGGTTCGAATCCTGCCTCGGGCATGGATGTTTGTGATGTCCTTAGGTTGGTTAGGTTTAAGGAGTTCTGGGTTCTCGGGGACTGATGACCTCAGATGTAAAGTCCCATAGCGCTCAGAGCCATTCAAACATTTGAACCAATCAGGAGTCCTGTTTGGTATCTGACAACACAGCCTACAGGGCGAGAACTCTCAGCCAGTGCCAGATAACTCTCGTGACCACACAGAATGTCATGCGCCAACCAGCCGATCTGCGATCGTTGAGGCGGCCGCGGTGGTCTAGCGGTGCTAGGCGCTCACTCCAGAACCGCGCGACTGCTGCGGTCGCAGGTTCCAATCCTGCCTCGGGCATGGATGTTTGTGATGTCCTTAGATTAGTTAGGTTTAAGTAGTTCTAAGTTTTAGGGGACTGATGACCTCAGATGTTAAGTCCCATAGTGCTCAGAGCCATTTGAACATTTGAACCAATCAGGAGTCCTGTTTGGTATCTGACAACACAGCCGACAGGGCGAGAACTCTCAGCCTGTGCCAGATAACTCTCGTGACCACACAGAATGTCATGCGCCAACCAGCCGATATGCGATCGTTGAGGCGGCCGCGGTGGTCTAGCGGTTCTAGGCGCTCAGTCAGGAACCGCGCGACTGCTACGGTTGCAGGTTCGAATCCTGCCCCGGGCATGGATGTTTGTGATGTCCTTAGATTAGATAGGTTTAAGCAGTTCTAAGTTCTAGGGGACTGATGACCTCAGATGCTAAGTCCCATAGTGCTCAGAGCCATTTGAACATTTGAACCAATCAGGAGTCATGTTTGGTATCTGACAACACAGCCTACAGGGCGAGAACTCTCAGCCTGTGCCAGATAACTCTCGTGACCACACAGAATGTCATGTGCCAACCAGCCGATCTGCGATCGTTGAGGCGGCCGCGGTGGCCTAGCGGTTCTAGGCGCTCAGTTCAGAACCGGGCGACTGCTACGGTCGCAGGTTCAAATCCTGCATCGGGCATGGATGTTTGTGATGTCCTTAGGTTGGTTAGGTTTGAGTAGTTCTAAGTTCTAGGCGACTGATGAGCTCAGATGTTAAGCCCATAGTGCTCAGAGCCATTTAAACGTTTGAACTAATCAGGAGTCCTGTTTGGTATCTGACAACACAGCCGACGGGGCGAGAACTCTCAGCCAGTGCCAGATAACTCTCGTGACCACACAGAATGTCATGTGCCAACCAGCCGATCTGCGATCGTTGAGGTGGCCGCGGTGGTCTAGCTGTCCTAGGCGCTCAATCGAGAACCGCTCGACTGCTACAGTCGCAGGTTCGAATCCTGCCTCGGGCATGGATGTTTGTGATGTCCTTAGGTTGGTTAGGTTTAAGTAGTTCTGCGTTCTAGGGGACTGATGACCGCAGATGTTAAGTCCCATAGTGCTCAGAGCCATTTAAACATTTGAACCAATCAGGAGTCCTGTTTGGTATCTGACAACACAGCCTACAGGGCGAGAACTCTCAGCCTGTGCCTGATAACTCTCGTGACCACACAGAATGTCATGTCCCAACCAGCCGATCTGCGATCGTTGAGGCGGCCGCGGTGGTCTAGAAGTTCTAGGCGCTCATTTCGGAACCGGGCGACTGCTACGGTCGCAGGTTCGAATCCTGTCTCGGGCACGGATGTTTGTGATGTCCTTAGGTTGGTTAGGTTTAAGTAGTTCTAAGCTCTAGGGGACTGATGAGCTCAGATGTTAAGTCCCATAGTGCTCAGAGCCATTTGACATTTGAACCAATCAAGAGTCCTGTTTGGTATCTGACAACACAGCCTACAGGGCGAGAACTCTCAGCCAGTGCCAGATAACTCTCGTGACCACACAGAATGTCATGCGCCAACCAGCCGATCTGCGATCGTTGAGGCGGCCGCGGCGGTCTAGCGGTTCTAGGCGCTCAGTCCGGAACCGCGCGACTGCTATGGTCGCAGGTTCGAATCCTGCCTCGGGCATGGATGTTTGTGATGTCCTTAGATTAGTTAGGTTTAAGTAGTTCTAAGTTCTAGGGGACTGATGACCTCAGATGTTAAGTCCCACAGTGCTCAGATCAATTTGAACATTTGAACCAATCAGGAGTCCTGTTTGGTATCTGACAACACAGCCTACAGGGCGAGAACTCTCAGACAGTGCCAGATAACTCTCGTGACCACACAGAATGTATGGCGCCAACCAGCCGATCTGCGATCGTTGAGGCGGCCACGGTGGTCTAGCGGTTCTAGGCGCTCAGTCCAGAACCACGCGACTGCTAAGGTCGCAGGTTCGAATCCTGCCTCGGGCATGGATGTTTGTGATGTCCTTAGGTTGGTTAGGTTTAAGGAGTTCTGGGTTCTCGGGGACTGATGACCTCAGATGTTAAGTCGCATAGTGCTCAGAGCCATTTAGACATTTGAACCAATCAGGAGTCCTATTTGGTATCTGACAACACAGCCTACAGGGCGAGAACTCTCAGCCAGTGCCAGATAACTCTCGTGACCACACAGAATGTCATGCGCCAACCAACCGATCTGCGATCGTTGAGGCGGCCGCGGAGGTCTAGCGGTTCTAGGCGCTCAGTCCGGAACTGTGCGACTGCTACGGTCGCAGGTTCGAATCATGCCTCGGGCATGGATGTTTGTGATTTCCTTAGGTTGGTTAGGTTTCAGTAGTTCTGGGTTCTAGGGGACTGATGACCTCAGATGTAAAGTCCCATAGCGCTCAGAGCCATTTAAACATTTGAACCAATCAGGAGTCCTGTTTGGTATCTGACAACACAGCCTACAGGGCGAGAACTCTCAGCCAGTGCCAGATAACTCTCGTGACCACACAGAATGTCATGCGCCAACCAGCCGATCTGCGATCGTTGAGGCGGCCGCGGTGGTCTAGCGGTTCTAGGCGCTCAGTCCGGAACTGCGCGACTGCTACAGTCGCAGGTTCGAATCCTGCCTCGGGCATGGATGTTTGTGATGTCCTTAGGTTGGTTAGGTTTAAGTTGTTCTGGGTTCTAGGGGATTGATGACCTCTGATGTTAAGTCCCATAGTGCTCAGAGCCATTTAAACATTTGTACCGATCAGGAGTCCTGTTTGGTATCTGACAACACAGCCTACAGGGCTAGAACTCTCAGCCAGTGCCAGATATCTCTCGTGACCACACAGAATGTCATGCGCCAACCAGCCGATCTGCGATCGTTGAGGCGGCCGCGGTGGTCTAGCGGTTCTAGGCGCTCAGTCCGGAACTGCGCGACTGCTACAGTCGCAGGTTCGAATCCTGCCTCGGGCATGGATGTTTGTCATGTCCTTAGGTTGGTTAGGTTTAAGTAGTTCTGGGTTCTAGGGGACTGATGACCTCAGATGTTAAGTCCCATAGTGCTCAGAGCCATTTAAACATTTGTACCAATCAGGAGTCCTGTTTGGTATCTGACAACACAGCCTACAGGGCGAGAACTCTCAGCCAGTGCCAGATAACTCTCGTGACCACACAGAATGTCATGCGCCAACCAGCCGATCTGCGATCGTTCAGGCAGCCGCGGTAGTCTAGCGGTTCTAGGCGCTCAGTCCGGAACCGCGCGACTGCTACGGTCGCAGGTTCGAATCCTGCCTCGGGCATGGATGTTAGTGATGTCCTTAGATTAGTTAGGTTTAAGTAGTTCTAAGTTCTAGGGGACTGATGACCTTAGATGTTAAGTCCCATAGTGCTTAGGTCCATTTGAACATTTGAACCAATCAGGAGTCATGTTTGGTATCTGACAACACAGCCTACAGGGCGAGAACTCTCAGTCAGTGCCACATAACTCTCGTGACCACACAGAATGTCATGCGCCAACCAGCCGATCTGCGATCGTTGAGGCAGCCGTGGTGGTCTAGCGGTTCTAGCCGCTCAGTCCGTAACCGCGAGATTGCTACGGTCGCAGGTTCGAATCCTGCCTCGGGCATGGATGTTTGTGATGTCCTTCGGTTGGTTAGGTTTAAGTAGTTCTGGGTTCTAGGGGACTGATGACCTCAGATGTTAAGTCCCATAGTGCTCAGAGCCATTTAAACATTTGTACCGATCACGAGTCCTGTTTGGTATCTGACAACACAGCCTACAGGGCGAGAACTCTCAGCCAGTGCCAGATAACTCTCGTGACCACACAGAATGTCATGCGCCAACCAGCCGATATGCGATCGTTGAGGCGGCCGCGGTGGTCTAGCGGTTCTAGGCGCTCAGTCAGGAACCGCGCGACTGCTACGGTTGCAGGTTCGAATCCTGCCCCGGGCATGGATGTTTGTGATGTCCTTAGATTAGATAGGTTTAAGCAGTTCTAAGTTCTAGGGGACTGATGACCTCAGATGCTAAGTCCCATAGTGCTCAGAGCCATTTGAACATTTGAACCAATCAGGAGTCATGTTTGGTATCTGACAACACAGCCTACAGGGCGAGAACTCTCAGCCTGTGCCAGATAACTCTCGTGACCACACAGAATGTCATGTGCCAACCAGCCGATCTGCGATCGTTGAGGCGGCCGCGGTGGCCTAGCGGTTCTAGGCGCTCAGTTCAGAACCGGGCGACTGCTACGGTCGCAGGTTCAAATCCTGCATCGGGCATGGATGTTTGTGATGTCCTTAGGTTGGTTAGGTTTGAGTAGTTCTAAGTTCTAGGCGACTGATGAGCTCATATGTTAAGCCCATAGTGCTCAGAGCCATTTAAACGTTTGAACTAATCAGGAGTCCTGTTTGGTATCTGACAACACAGCCGACGGGGCGAGAACTCTCAGCCAGTGCCAGATAACTCTCGTGACCACACAGAATGTCATGTGCCAACCAGCCGATCTGCGATCGTTGAGGTGGCCGCGGTGGTCTAGCTGTCCTAGGCGCTCAATCGAGAACCGCTCGACTGCTACAGTCGCAGGTTCGAATCCTGCCTCGGGCATGGATGTTTGTGATGTCCTTAGGTTGGTTAGGTTTAAGTAGTTCTGCGTTCTAGGGGACTGATGACCGCAGATGTTAAGTCCCATAGTGCTCAGAGCCATTTAAACATTTGAACCAATCAGGAGTCCTGTTTGGTATCTGACAACACAGCCTACAGGGCGAGAACTCTCAGCCTGTGCCTGATAACTCTCGTGACCACACAGAATGTCATGTCCCAACCAGCCGATCTGCGATCGTTGAGGCGGCCGCGGTGGTCTAGAAGTTCTAGGCGCTCATTTCGGAACCGGGCGACTGCTACGGTCGCAGGTTCGAATCCTGTCTCGGGCACGGATGTTTGTGATGTCCTTAGGTTGGTTAGGTTTAAGTAGTTCTAAGCTCTAGGGGACTGATGAGCTCAGATGTTAAGTCCCATAGTGCTCAGAGCCATTTGACATTTGAACCAATCAAGAGTCCTGTTTGGTATCTGACAACACAGCCTACAGGGCGAGAACTCTCAGCCAGTGCCAGATAACTCTCGTGACCACACAGAATGTCATGCGCCAACCAGCCGATCTGCGATCGTTGAGGCGGCCGCGGTGGTCTAGCGGTTCTAGGCGCTCAGTCCGGAACTGTGCGACTGCTACGGTCGCAGGTTCGAATCATGCCTCGGGCATGGATGTTTGTGATTTCCTTAGGTTGGTTAGGTTTCAGTAGTTCTGGGTTCTAGGGGACTGATGACCTCAGATGTAAAGTCCCATAGCGCTCAGAGCCATTTAAACATTTGAACCAATCAGGAGTCCTGTTTGGTATCTGACAACACAGCCTACAGGGCGAGAACTCTCAGTCAGTGCCAGATAACTCTCGTGACCACACAGAATGTATGGCGCCAACCAGCCGATCTGCGATCGTTGAGGCGGCCACGGTGGTCTAGCGGTTCTAGGCGCTCAGTCCAGAACCACGCGACTGCTAAGGTCGCAGGTTCGAATCCTGCCTCGGGCATGGATGTTTGTGATGTCCTTAGGTTGGTTAGGTTTAAGGAGTTCTGGGTTCTCGGGGACTGATGACCTCAGATGTTAAGTCCCATAGTGCTCAGAGCCATTTAGACATTTGAACCAATCAGGAGTCCTATTTGGTATCTGACAACACAGCCTACAGGGCGAGAACTCTCAGCCAGTGCCAGATAACTCTCGTGACCACACAGAATGTCATGCGCCAACCAGCCGATCTGCGATCGTTGAGGCGGCCGCGGTGGTCTAGCGGTTCTAGGCGCTCAGTCCGGAACTGTGCGACTGCTACGGTCGCAGGTTCGAATCATGCCTCGGGCATTGATGTTTGTGATTTCCTTAGGTTGGTTAGGTTTCAGTAGTTCTGGGTTCTAGGGGACTGATGACCTCAGATGTAAAGTCCCATAGCGCTCAGAGCCATTTAAACATTTGAACCAATCAGGAGTCCTGTTTGGTATCTGACAACACAGCCTACAGGGCGAGAACTCTCAGCCAGTGCCAGATAACTCTCGTGACCACACAGAATGTCATGCGCCAACCAGCCGATCTGCGATCGTTGAGGCGGCCGCGGTGGTCTAGCGGTTCTAGGCGCTCAGTCCGGAACTGCGCGACTGCTACAGTCGCAGGTTCGAATCCTGCCTCGGGCATGGATGTTTGTGATGTCCTTAGGTTGGTTAGGTTTAAGTTGTTCTGGGTTCTAGGGGATTGATGACCTCTGATGTTAAGTCCCATAGTGCTCAGAGCCATTTAAACATTTGTACCGATCAGGAGTCCTGTTTGGTATCTGACAACACAGCCTACAGGGCTAGAACTCTCAGCCAGTGCCAGATATCTCTCGTGACCACACAGAATGTCATGCGCCAACCAGCCGATCTGCGATCGTTGAGGCGGCCGCGGTGGTCTAGCGGTTCTAGGCGCTCAGTCCGGAACTGCGCGACTGCTACAGTCGCAGGTTCGAATCCTGCCTCGGGCATGGATGTTTGTCATGTCCTTAGGTTGGTTAGGTTTAAGTAGTTCTGGGTTCTAGGGGACTGATGACCTCAGATGTTAAGTCCCATAGTGCTCAGAGCCATTTAAACATTTGTACCAATCAGGAGTCCTGTTTGGTATCTGACAACACAGCCTACAGGGCGAGAACTCTCAGCCAGTGCCAGATAACTCTCGTGACCACACAGAATGTCATGCGCCAACCAGCCGATCTGCGATCGTTCAGGCAGCCGCGGTAGTCTAGCGGTTCTAGGCGCTCAGTCCGGAACCGCGCGACTGCTACGGTCGCAGGTTCGAATCCTGCCTCGGGCATGGATGTTAGTGATGTCCTTAGATTAGTTAGGTTTAAGTAGTTCTAAGTTCTAGGGGACTGATGACCTTAGATGTTAAGTCCCATAGTGCTTAGGTCCATTTGAACATTTGAACCAATCAGGAGTCATGTTTGGTATCTGACAACACAGCCTACAGGGCGAGAACTCTCAGTCAGTGCCACATAACTCTCGTGACCACACAGAATGTCATGCGCCAACCAGCCGATCTGCGATCGTTGAGGCAGCCGTGGTGGTCTAGCGGTTCTAGCCGCTCAGTCCGTAACCGCGAGATTGCTACGGTCGCAGGTTCGAATCCTGCCTCGGGCATGGATGTTTGTGATGTCCTTAGGTTGGTTAGGTTTAAGTAGTTCTGGGTTCTAGGGGACTGATGACCTCAGATGTTAAGTCCCATAGTGCTCAGAGCCATTTAAACATTTGTACCGATCAGGAGTCCTGTTTGGTATCTGACAACACAGCCTACAGGGCGAGAACTCTCAGCCAGTGCCAGATAACTCTCGTGACCACACAGAATGTCATGCGCCAACCAGCCGATCTGCGATCGTTGAGGCGGCCGCGGTGGTCTAGCGGTTCTAGGCGCTCAGTCCGGAACAGCGCGACTGCTACGGTCGCAGGTTCGAATCCTGCCTCGGGCATGGATGTTTGTGATGTCCTTAGGTTGGTTATTTTTAAGGAGTTCTGGGTTCTAGGGGACTGATGACCTCAGATGTTAAGTCCCATAGTGCTCAGAGCCATTTAAACATTTGAACCAATCAGGAGTCCTGTTTGGTATCTGACAACACAGCGTACAGGGCGAGAACTCTCAGCCAGTGCCAGATAACTCTCGTGACCACAGAGAATGTCATGCGCCAACCAGCCGATCTGCGATCGTTGAGGCGGCCACGGTGGTCTAGCGGTTCTAGGCGCTCAGTTCGGAACCGCGTGACTGCTACGGTCGCAGGTTCGAATCCTGCCTCGGGCATGGATGTTTGTGATGGCCTTAGGTTGGTTAGGTTTAAGTAGTTCTGGGTTCTAGGGGACTGATGACCGCAGATGTTAAGTCCCATAGTGCTCAGAGATATTTTTTTGCAATCGTTCTAAAATGATTGTTAATAAACTTTCAGTAAAAAAATTGTATCTTCCACATCTTGTAGCTGTATTCTTCAGATTCACAATGAACTGACTATCATTTCGTTAATTTTCATGCTTACTGTGATATTTCGAGATTAGGTAAACTATTGCAAAAATTTCTTACCGTCTTCAGTGAAAAGTAGGGATTTCTATGAATTTGCAATTGGTGCCTGTAAGGTCCTACGTTGCCCTGCATGAAATTACACCATAAACTTCTTTTGGGAGGTCATCATTCTCAATCACCAGTCGCAATAAAATGGATTGTATGTAAATTTCTCCATCCCCATCTCGCGCTACAGAGGAAAAAAAGCGAAAATGAAGCATTCATAACATTCCTCTTATCTCATAAACGGTTTTAGATATCTAAACAAGATTTTGGCAATGATGGTATACAAAGCAGAGAGTGTTTTGTCATGTGACTAATGTGTGAAACTTCCACGTCTAAAGCGATTTTTCCCCTGAAATAACGTAATTTTTGACGGTGATCAATAAGTGGTGATACGAGAAATGCTGTTGGTTTGAAACAATGTATCTGAAGAAATTATAGTTTATTTTTATACCTAAAATGGGCATTTTCATAAAGTATTGTTTTGTCCTTCCCTCAACTGCTGATTTAATGATGCACTGTTTCAGCATTCTGCCACCATTTTAAATGCATTGGAATGTGGGACGAATATTTCTAAATTCTGCTGTGTTTTAGCAAAAGAAGCATATTTTAACGTTGCAACAAAGTTACTTACGTATTACTCAAAACTGATCACTGATTATTTAACAAGGAAATCGTCAAACAGCCGTGCGACTTGCGTAGTTATTATATTTTATTTTAACAACCAGTTTCGGCAATTCAATACGTCATCTTCAGGCACCATATGTACTTCATGTACAGACATTCAAACATATTGATATTGGCATCCTGGCTTCATCAGTATCTGGATATTGTGAATTGTATCTCGAGTGCTTCCCTGTTGTCTAGTCTTCGAAGAAAGCACCTGAGACACGAATTCACGATATCCAGATACTAATGGTTCCAGGATGCCAATATCGATACGTTTGAATGTCTATACATGAGGTGATATGGGGGATGAAGATGGCATACTGAATTGCTGATTCTGCTTGTCAAAATAAAATAAAATAACTTCTCATATCACATGGCTGTTAAGCGATTTTCCCTTTAAATATTTGATCAGCCGCTCTCCCGCGTCCACAATGGATCAACAGACATCGGTGATATCGTTGCTCTGAAGAGAAATGAAGGGAATATGGAATCAGGGAAAAATAAACGGCTACTTCTGCTGAAAATCTGCAGGAACCTTATACTCAAGAGAATATTTAATAACGAATGATATGAACTGAATGTGGCCGACGGATTTTATTTATATTCCTCAGTTACCTAAGAAATAAGAAAACAATTAACTGTACATAGTATACCAGCTTTTCTTTCCCAGCCCTCTACATAATAAAGAACTGTACTGTTTTCATCACAATATGGTGTATGTTTGTCGATGTGTATGTTTCTTCATTTAGGTATCTGCAGTTTAAAATCCTAGCTTAGATTGCACCATCTATTAAACAAGCTGTGCTCATGACCAAAAGTCTGTAACTGAAAACATTTTGAACATACCGTTAATGGAATTGTGTAATTCATGGGGACATTATTAGAACATAAAACATTATAGGAGCTCGAAAGATTCTTTAGTACAGTTTAGATGCAGGCTACAATTAGGGAAAATATCACAGAAGTGAGGGCAAAAGCAGTTAATTGCCTGGTTGAAGGAACTGAGCAGATTTACTTTTGAACACAGTAAAACTTGACCTTCAGAGACATTTCTGATAAAATTTTTAGAACGTGCCTTTTTTCTTTTCTTAAGGAATAGAAATGCTGCAAGGATACAGGGAACAATACTAGTTAACTGTGCTTTCTTAAACTGTGACCCACAGCAAAAGGTAGGTGTTTATAAAACTACGTCCTGCTAACAGATGTAGAATGATTGCAACTTAACATTTATACATACTACAGCATTCCTATAATACACACAACTGTTTTGTGTTGTTAATGTAACCAAACAGACAGACTAGAAATATCCAATTTCTTTTTTCACACCAGTAATGAAATAATACTTGAATTTTGCAGTAGCAGGTGGATTCAGTCCAGTATCAGACGAAATTACCTTTAAAGTGATATAAAAGACAAACTGGATTCAAGACTACATCAACCCAATAATGTTGCTACAATTGAATATTTCCCCTGCAAGGGAATATTTCCCTAGACCAGTCATTACATGATAATATGCATCATATTCTTTAGGTAAACAATCAAACATTTCAGAAGAGAATATGTAATCCAACCCATTCACACCACCCTTTCTAAATCACTTTTCAGACTTACACCATATCAGTTTTGCAAATGTAAGTACATACATAATGGAACCAAATGTTATGTACAAGGCTTTCAATAAAAGCAGAAACCTGCCCACATAACAGTAGAACAGAACACGATACCCTCACATGAACAAAGAAAATTATCTGTTGAAAGAATGGTTTCTTCCATAGCGACAAAATCCCCCCCCCCCCCCAGATTACTTCAAAAATTAAGCATTTTCATAGAAAACTATAGTGTATCCACATCTGCTGCCACTGCCACACAAGTCTACTGGCGCTAAATACACTCAAATACATAAAACTCTAAAACATTAAAGTCATTTGAAAAACAACTAGTACAACTCACATTCTACAAGTATGAAGGAAGCGATGGTAAAATGTACCGCACGGCACCATCTCTTATCTGGACGCATGGCAACGATGTTCCATCAATATCCACTTCGCGGGTAATGATCAGAACATTTTCAGCTATGATTTGTTGGTTCCCAGTCTTTGTCACACACTGCCTTGGTCCACAATCTTCTCATTGCGGTGTCCTTCTGGAACCGACACGTCGTGCAGATCAAAAGTAGGAGTTTCTGAGTGGCCATAAACATAGAAATGACTAGTCCGCATTTAAGAAGTAACTATCAGTTTAATTACAATATTTACTTGTAGAAAATAACAGCTGATTTTTCACTTCTGTTTGTACGCCCATAGGCAACGCAATTAACAATTTTTTCGAAAATCAACACACAAAGTACCGCTGCCTTTCAATACAAATAACACTTGACACTAATGTTTTGATACTCCCAATATGGCTGGGTGAGAAGGGTTGGCTGCACCCAGTGTTACCTAGCTGACAGTACTCTGAGAGGTAGTCATTGTTGTCTGCTGTGTTACTGTTTTGAGCGTCATTGTTCTGTTTTTTTAATTGTTCGATACTTTATGAAACTGCAATTGTTGCAGTTAGGATTTTGATTAAACATATGAATAAATAAAAAGCAGCAGATTCGATTCCGAAGAACGTTTAAGCGATCTTTTACCTCCAAGCGTGACTTACGCCTTCTCAGAAGCATGAAGCGCAGTTTAAGGTACCTGTGCTGTCCGAGGCACGAGGAAATTCTTCCCCCCACACGGCTCCTCCATTCTCAAGGTGACGCTCGGCTAACTCGGAAGTGACATCGGTCATACCACGAAACTCGACAGAATCGGCCAATGAAGAACTCTGAAGGCACCATGTTGGATTTCGTCGTCTTTTGTTGTTTCCGTATTATAACTTGCATGTTATGGCGACATGCTGTTTCAAGGCAATGCCACATCGATGATTTATCACAGACATCTCTGTTACAATTAAATATCAGTTAATGACACATCATTGGTTAAAAGCCTTCAGGAGAACCGAAATGAACGACACCACTGTTAGAAGTTGTATGTGTTCACCATGGTATAATAGTTAAAGACGTGGAGTTATTGAGTTGAAATAATTATATTTCCGTCCTATCCTGTTATATTCTGATATTTTTTACACATTTTCGTGTGTCTAGGAATTTCTTATTGATGTAACAGAAGTGTGTTATGCGATATTAATGTTGCATAAAACATTCTTAGACTTCTTGCCCCGTCAGTTCCGAGTAAAATAGCTTTTGACGATTACCTCCATCGTCTTCGACAGGAGCAATTGACTGTCAAAACTGCTGCTGTGGTGGCCTTATACAGAATGAAGAAAAACCGTGTCACGAAATTTTAACACTGGATAGCTGATGGCAGTATGAACCAAAATTACTAATGTTGTGTAGGTCGACAACGCACCATTTTTGAACTACGGAAACTTGGCGTCACACACTCCGATTGGCCATGGGATTGCTCTGTTGCTGTTCGTCGGTTGATGGGCAGCGCTATGGTTGTCGGTTCACACATACAAACACCCCTCGCCCCGCCACTGCCACAACGTGATACGCACTCGCGTCGAATAGGTCTTGCTGTTTGCCTCCACATCACGTCAGAGGCAATCACACGTAAGCTTTGCTTTGGAGCACACACGCGTCACCTGCAATTTAATCATACAGTAAGCATCGCAGCACAGTATTTGTTTAAAGAACAACTAGATATGTTTTTTGCTTATGGACTAGCCGACGGTAATGCGAATGAAGCTTGACGGTTGTCTGAGGAACGGTAACCAGCAAGACGCCACCAACACCCGCAAACGTTTACAGCAATTCTCGGCGACTTGGCGAAACAGGCTGATTAGCGGGATATCATGCTAATGCTGGAAGACTCAAACATGACGGGATGCTGCATGTGAAGAGACTGTTCTTGTGCACGTCGAGAAAGCACCTATGACAAGTACTCTATCAGTTGGACACGACGTGGGGGTCACTCATCTATTAGTCTGGGAGGTTTTGAGGAATGACGGCCAGCATGCATTTAGTTTCCACCCTGTCCGAGAGCTAAATCCTGTGGCGGTGCATGAAAACAGGCTGGGTTTTGCCGGTGGTTTCTTCAACGTGTTGCACGAGATCCCGACTTCCCTGCCACTGTGTTGCTTACCGCCGAGTGAAGCTTCCATCGGGATGGCGTTTACAACACTCGAAACGTTCATTACTAGGCAAGGGAAAATCCTCAAGTCACGTACGTCCACGGACACCAGTAACGATTTTCGCGCAACATTTGGGCAGGCACTGTGGGTGACCATCTGATTGGGCTGGTCCATCTACTTCCTCGACTTACTGGGGCAAATCACCTGCACTTTTTGCAAGAAACTCTACCCGGCCTGCTGGAAGATTTTCTCCTGGACATAGGCTACGCATCTGGTTGCAGCATGATGGGGCGCCTGCACATAACTGTCGTGCTGTGCGCGGATATTTAAATGAACTCTTCGACTGCCGGGTAATTGGCAGAGGTGCTCGTAGTACATGGTCCCCGAGATCACCAGACCTCATGCCACCGGACTTTTTCCTGTGGGGATTCTTCAAAGTTCTAGTTCACCCACCTGGACGCGAATCACCCAGAAACAAAGAGGAATTAATGGATCGCATTCAACATGCCGCCAATTACATGAGGGCAATGCGAGGAATCTTTGAAAGAGTTCAGCAAAACACCATTCGACGATACCAAGGTTGTGTCGCGTCAGAGGGTCGCCAGTTCAAGCACCTGCTTTAAGTAAACAATGAACTAGCTACAAAAAAAAGGCCCCGTTCAGGGGCTGACAGCTGTTGATGGGTTTGTTCCCGGTACGTCTTATCATGAAACTACAATGGATGTGTCGGACCCCGGCGGATTCGGCCCCAGGTTCCCCTGAGTAGAAGGCTGGCGCGCTACCACCGAGCGTGCGGTCCGCCCTGAATACATCGCCATCTCCTGCAGGTAAAGCATTCGCTGTCAGGCGTTGTCCAGAGCATCCGGTAACAGGGCAATCCCGCGGCCAATCGGAGTGCTTGGCGCCAAGTTTCCGTAGTTTGAAAATGGTTCGTTGTGGACCTCGCAACATTAGTAATTTTGGTTCCTACTGGCATCAGCTATCCAGGGTTAAAATTTCGTGACACAATTTTTCTCCGCCCTGAGTAGCCCACAAACGGCATCTGACTGCCAGGTAATTATCGTAATGCTGTCTCTATGTGGTTTCAACGTCTGCGCTGGTACCGCGACCAGTCCGTTCGTAACGTAAACATTGCGACAACTATCTCTGGGTGTTCACTGCATCGGGAGCTCGCTTCCCTGCACCGCTACGACCATATCCGATGTCGCGGTTGAAGATCTTCTCACACATTCTTTTGTGGACTGGCAAGACAGCCAATCCACAAGGACGGGAGACCGAAGGGCACGCGTTTAATCTCACGCAGGATGGCGTGAGGTCTGGAACAGGTCAAGGTCTTATAGTAGCAAAAATAGTACGTAGCTTCTGGAATACTTAACTTTAATCCATAATTGGTGAACATCGGTCTGACGGTACATGCATCACAAGATAAATAGCAATTGATAATGGCGCCTTGCTAGGTCGTAGCAAATGACGTAGCTGAAGGCTATGCTAACTATCGTCTCGGCAAATGAGAGCGTAATTTGTCAGTGAACCATCGCTAGCAAAGTCGGCTGTACAACTGGGGCGAGTGCTAGGAAGTCTCTCTAGACCTACCGTGTGGGGGCGCTCGGTCTACAATCACTGACAGTGGCGACACGCGGGTCCGACGTATACTAACGGACCGCGGCCGATTTAAAAGCTACCACCTAGCAAGTGTGGTGTCTGGCGGTGACACCACACATTCTTCTTTCTAAATCATTTTAATTACATAATCTCAGTGTACAGAGGTCTAAGACAAAACTTTTGTAGCGTTGAACTGCATTTTATGTCTGTTTGTGAGGCTGTGTTCAGCAACTGCAGATTTCTCCAGCTCTGGATTTTTAATATGCCGTTGATGTTCTGCAGAGCGGTCGGAAACGATGCGAATGGAATTACCGAAGTAATTGCTTCCACACTCACAAGTTTCTATAATTGAAACTGTTGGCACAGCCTTTTCCTCCTGAAACGATAAAGTTGTTCCGACATGTTATGACGACCATATACATATAGTATGACCGTAAGAAACTACATGAAATGATGGACGGAACGGCAGTGGGTTTGCGGTTGTGTCCAGCAGTGGCCAACTTTTTTATGGCACTCTCTGAGGAACAGACTTCAAATTTGGCTCCCCTTCGTCCATCTTCATTTTATCGCTACGATACGTTTATGGTCTGACCATACGTCGTAGAAGCTCTTGAACTTTTCCATGAACAGTATGGACCCAAACATCCAGTTTGCTGTCGAGACAGAGAAAGAAGAAAGACTGTCATTTTTAGATGTTTTGATACAATGAAACTCTGATGGAATTACGGTCCGGGTCTGTGCACCTCAAGCCGATGCACCCTGATCTGTATCTTAGTGCCCAGAGATTTCACTATCCAGTTCGAAAGAGAAATGTTTTAAATACGCTGGTACACAGAGCAAAAACTCTTGCATTACAAAATTAATCATCTGAAGTACGTGTTCCGAAAGAACGGCTATGAGTCACATGATATGAAGTCAACGTTCTCCACGAAACGGAAACGTCGAAACGGAAACGTGAAGATGTTGAACTTTCATGTGATGAACAACCGATTGCATTCCTTCCTTTCTGCGACGCTACGTCCGGCAATATAGGCAGAGTCCTGGGAAGACGAAGTATAAGATCTATTTTCCGATCTCCTAGGAAGATAAAGGAGATGCTGCACCCTGTTAAGACCAGTCTCTCTCTCTCTCAGGAACCCTGGGATTTAAAACATGCCTTGTGAGTGCGGAAGCAATTATATCGGTCAGTCCATCCGAACCGTTCCCGACCTCTGTGCAGAACATCAACGGCATATTAAAAATCGAGAACTGAAGATATCTGCAGTTGATGAGCGCGGCCTCACAAAGAACCACAAAACACTGTTTAATAAAACAAAAGTTTTGTCCCAGACACCTAAATACTGGGATTCTGTAATTAAAGAGGCTGTAGAAATAAGAATGTATGAGAAGATCTTCAACCGTGACAGCGGATATAATCTTAGCGGTGCATGGGAACGAGCTCTAGATGCAGGGTAGACCCAGTGATATTCGTCGCAATGTTTACGAAACGAAGGCACACATTACGTAATTATCGACCAATCGGAAGTCGTCTATGGGCTACAAAAGGCCACACAGAGCAGTTCTGATGGTAAGTTGCTCCTGATGAAGGCGATGTAGGTAATCGTCGAGAACTCCAGATTTTAAGCTGAACTGAAGCGGCAAGAAGTCCGAGAATGTTTTACACAACAGTGCCGTCGCGAAAGAATTCGTTCTCTACTTTTCTTTTTTTTTTTTTTTTTAGTCATCACTGTTCTGACTGGCTTGATGCGGCCCGCCACGAATTCCTCTCCTGTGCCAACCTCTTCACCTCACAGCTCAGAGTCGAACCTGCAACTTACATCCTCAATTATTTACTGGATGTATTCCAATCTCTGCCTTCCTCTACAATTTTTGCCCTGTAAAGCTCCCTCTAGTACCACTGAAGTCATTCCCCGATGTCTTAACAGATGTTCTATCATCCTGTCCCTTCTCCATGACAGTGTTTTCCACACATTCCTTCCCCCTCCGATTCTGCGCAGAACCTCCTCATTCCTTACCACACCAGTCCACCTAATTTTCATCATTCGTCGGTAGCACCACATCTGAAATGCTTTGATTCTCTTCTGTTCCGGTTTTTCCCCAGACCACGTTTCACTACCATACAATTTCGTGCTCCAAACGTACATTAAGGCTTATGTTTGCTAATAGCAGATTTCTCTTGGCCATGAGTGCCCTTTTGCCATTGTTGGTCTGCTTTTGACGTCCTCCTTGCTTCGTCCGTCATTGGTTATTTTGTTGCCTAGGTAGCAGAATTCCTTAACTTCAACTACTTCGTTGTCATTAATCCTGATGTTAAGTTTCTCGCTGTTCTCATTTTTGCTTCTTCTAATTACTTTCGTCTTTCTTCGATTTACTCTCAATCTACATTCTGTACTCATTAGACTGTTCAGTTCATTCAGCAGCTCATGTAATTCTTCTCCACTTTTACTCAGGAGAGCAATGTGAAACGTCCCCTCAGAAAAATTAATGAATTACTGTGCTGATAAACCTCTTACATTATTTGATTTTCAAACAGCTGAGCAGAACTGAACGTACTCAAACATTTCGCTCTTTACCTATTCTGATCAACGCTAAATTGACACACAATATTTTTAGCGCAACGCAATCTCACTTTTAGACAAATTAATGGCCCTGACTAACATTAACCTATACGTTTCACAAATCACTTACCTTCCAAAAATCTTCGTTAATCGAACTACTGCAATACAGCGAGCGCCACTACTGCCAGCTAAATAAAAGATTCAAACTACTGAAGGCACTAACTACTCATAGGCATAGTTAGCAAATGAAAGATTTTGATAGAGAACAAACAATTTATTTACCTTAATAATGTTCAAAAGTCATCATATATATATATATATATATATATATATATATATATATATATATATATATATATATATCAGTTCATGCTATCCAATATTACAAATTTACTCTTTCTGATGGACACACGTCCACATCGTCCGCTCTCAAAATTCCGCCATCTTTCTCCCCACATCCACCACTGCTGGCGGCTCACCTCCAACTGCGCAACGCTACGCGCTGTTAACATGTAACTGCCCAACACTACAATAGCAATACTGCAACAATGCAGACCAGCCACAGACTTCACACAGCACAGTCAGTGATTTTCATATAGAGCGCTACATGGCGTTACCAACATAAAAACCTAAACAGCCTACTTACAAATGTCATCGGCGAATCATATCAATGATATCCTTTCCCCTTGGATTTAAGTTCCACTCCAGAACCTTTCTTTTATTTCCATCATTGCTTCATCGATGTACAGATTGAGCAGTAGGGGCGAAAGACTACATCCCTGTCTTACATACTTTTTAATGCGAGCACTTCGTTCTTGGACGTCCATTCTTATTATTCCCTATTGGCTCTTGTACAAATTGTATATTACCCGACTCTCTCTATAGCTTACCGCAATTTTTCTCAGAATTTCGAACATATTGCACCATTTTACATTGTCGAACGCTTTCTCCTGGTCGACAAATCCTATGAACGTGTCTTGATTTTTCTTTGGTCTTGCTTCAAATACCAACCGCAACGTCGCAGTTGCCTCTCTAGTGCCTTTGCCTTTATTAAACCCGGTCTGATCGTCACCTAAGACATCCTCAATTTTCTTGTCCATTCTTCTGTATATTACTCCTGTCAGCAACTTGGATGCATGAGCTGTTAAGCTGATTGTACGATAATTCTCGCACTTGTCATCTCTTACAATCTTCGGAATTGTATGGATGATATTTTTCCGAAAGTCAGATGGTATGTCGCCAGACTCATACAGTCTACACACCAAAGTGAATAGTCTTTTTGCTGCCACTTCCCCAATCATTTTAGAAATTCTGACAGAATGTTATCCATCGCTTCTGTCTTATTTGATCTTAAGTCCTCCAAAGCATGTCTGGAGCATGCGACCTTATAACAGCGCCCTGTAATTGATGGCGTGCTAAGTAGACGAGCTGCGCTTTCGCGCGATTGACAATGATCTGCCCGTCAGGTGAGGGCTCCATAGCAAGATATTCCCGTAGGACGGTATAATAAAAGTTTTCCGTGCTCCTCCTCCATGCCGCCGCTGTCCGTAAGCCATGAAGGTGCGCCTAAGAGAAGGCTTCGCACATTCAATCCACCAACTGAGGGTCGATCGGTAACGACCACGACGCTGTAAGGACGCGTTCCACGACTCTTCGATAGCACCTTTAGATGCCGGCTCGTCCAGATGGGCGACGTTCAGTTTCCAGGAGGGACTACTGCGCCACACACGTGCAGGTTGGAGGGCAATGGTGCAAATATAGGCTGTGTGGTCGGTGAATGCAGTGGGCCAGAGCTCTGCTCCTCTCGTCGCCATCGAAAGGGTGCTTGTGACGTAAATCCTGTCTAACCGACTTGGCGAATGACTTGTATAATGGATGTAACCAGGAGCTGGGCATTGGATGTGGCGCCCGTGTCGAGCAGGTGGAGGTCACGCACTAGCATTTCCAATTCCGCACACGGAACGAGATGTGGCTGCTGATCAGACGGAGATAAATACAGTTAAATGGTTCAAATGGCTCTGAGCACTATGGGACTCAACTGCTGAGGTCATTAGTCCCCTAGAACTTAGAACTAGTTAAACCTAACTAACCTAAGGACATCACACACATCCATGCCCGAGGCAGGATTCGAACCTGCGACCGTAGCGGTCTCGCGGTTCCAGACTGCAGCGCCAGAACCGCGCGGCCACTTCGGCCGGCTAAATACAGTTAAAATCACCTCCGATCACCACATCGTCTATGCGGCCCATACAGAGACGTGTAACATCTTCCCAAAAAAAGCGGGCTCGATCTCTCCGTCTCCCTGATCCTGAAGGGGCATATACATTGATGAGTCGTACACCGTTGACAGTTATGGCCATGGCTCTTGCACTCGGTAGGTACAGTACGTCCGTAGCCGCCAAGCCGTCCCGTAGCAGGACAGCCACACCACAATCGGTAGAAGAGGCGTGGGACATGTGGGCGGTATATCCGTAGACGTCAGGGAATCTAGCGACACATACTTCCTGTAAGAGTGCCACGTGGATGTCCGCCGCGTCGAGAATGCGATGTAGCATTGTCAGTTTGTGTGGTGCCCTTATCGCATTGATATTGATTGTGGCAATGGGTAAAGTGTGCTGCCTAGCCTCTTCACCTCGTGTAGACGCCATGGCAATCGAAGATAACTGCAAGAGATACCGGACCCACCGAACCTGTTACAGATAATGAGTCTTTCACGCTAGGAGTGGCATCCCCAATGCCACCCCTTTCCCTGTCACCCGTGCCCTCTCCAGGAAGTTCCTCAACATCGTCCGACCACTGTGTTTGCAACACGATGCTGTGTAGCTGCTCGGCACCTAAATCTCTTTCATCCACGTCGTCTTTTGAAGAGGTGGACGGAGCGATAGCCATCGGCGTGACGTGTGTGGTGCAAGAAGTAACTATGTACTCGTGGTATGGGCACGCGAACCGTCTACACCACTTAGATCCTCAGCAGGCGCAGCATCCATGCCGTCTGGCGAGATGTCACCTTCTTGACCGGTCCTGCGTAGGAGGCAATCGTCAGAAGGGGTCCGCCTACGCCGCTTGCGTCATCGAGGTGAATGTTGCTTTCGAACGTGGACATCCGTATCCGAATGTGGGAGGAAATCCAGCGTCGTATCATCTTCCGCTAGGAAAGCCGCGGTCGGGACAATGTTCGCGTCCACATCCATTGCATCCTGAATGTTACGTTGCGTCTGGATTCCGTGGGACTGTTGCTGCTGTTGTTACTGTGGAGGGGGCGACATCCGGGTTGGCAATGGTGGTTCTTCCCCTTCCTCCCTTGGTCCTTCTTACGTCGATGGATGTGCCCGCCCGCCCGTTTCTGCCTCATCTATGGTGCGCATCGTCGTCTGAGCGTATGTGAGGGGCAGGATTGTCATCCCCGTCGGCGAAACGGAGTCTTCCACTGGTATCTGCGTAATTCTACGTTGTAAGCAGCTCGATCGAACATGGCCTTCCTGCCCACATCCGGAACGGGTGCAAGGTTGACCGTCGTACATTATGATTGCACGTTAGCCACCGATGTTCAAACAGGACGGCACATGTTTCTTGACCTCAAGTTTAAATTGGCGCACACCATTGTAGAACTTACACCCGAAAAAGTATGTCACTTTTTTGCATCGTGGCTGATGACATTGCCATATGGTGGGAAGGCGTCCTTGACAACTTCCTCTGGGACCTCGAAGGGGAGCTCAAAAACCCTTAAAGCCCTCAGGCCCATGCCTGCAAGATCCACTGTCACTGCACCGATATTCCCGTCAGAATGTTTAAATCTGAGAGAGTTCGCGTATTTAGACGCTACTGTCGCGCAAGCCTCTGCACTGATCATTCTAACATAAACCACACTCGCCATTACAGAAAAATGTATTCCGACGACAGTCGCCGGATCTAAATATAGATCGTCGCGTATGAACTGTTCTATTTCATAGGCTCGAGGACGCGCATGATATGGTTGGAAGGTAATTCTGATCGTATCGTGGCGCCATGTGTGTGCCATAGTCGCACTGAACTTGGAACAAATACAAGTCGCGCCGCGAGAAGGTAAACACAAGCAAGCGCTCACGGTCGCGCACGACGTGACGCAGCGGACGTCCTCGCCCCACCGCAGCCGAAAGCAGACTGAACTGAGCTACCTAAGCACGACTCACGACCTCTCATCACAGCTTTTCTTCCGCCAGTACCTCGTCTCCTACCTTCCAAACTTCACAGAAGCTCTCCTGTGAATCTTGCAGAACTAGCACTTCTGGAAGAAAGGATATTGCGTAGACATGGCTTAGCCACAGCCGGGGGGATGTTTCCAGAATGGAATTTTCTCGTCATGCTTGGGTAGCTCAGTTGGTAGAGCAATTGCCCGCGAAAGGCAAAGGTCCCGAGTTCGAGTCTCGATCCAACGCACAGTTTTAATCTGCCAGGAAGTTTCATATAAGAGCACACTCCGCTGCAGAGTGAAAGTTTCTTTCTATGTTTATAATACTTCCCCCTTCCTAACAGTCAATACTATCACCTCGTATGGTACGACTGGGACGACCTTTTCGTTATGTCTCTTACAATCATGCTTCGCATATCGACACGCCATGTTTATCCACTGAGATGACAAAAGTCACTGGGTACCTCCTAATATCCTGCCGTACCTCCTTTCGCCCGGCATAGTGCAGCAACTCGATGATGCGTGGAGTCAACAAGTCGTTGGAAGTCCCCTGCAGAAACATTCATCCATGCTGCATTTATAGACGCCCAAAATTGCGAAAGTGTTGCCGGTGTAGGATATTGTATACGAGCTGACCTCTCGATTATGTGGCATAGATGTTCGATGGGTGGCCACATCATTCGCTCGAATTGTCCAGCTTGTTCTTCAAACCAATAGCGAACATTTTGGTATTCTCCCTACATTCTTGACACTGTGGATCTCAGAATACTGAATTCCCTAAGGATTTCCAAGATGGAATGTCTCATGCGTCCAACTCCAACTACCAGTTCGCGTTCAAAGTCTGTTGATTCCCATCGTGTTCCCGTAATCACGTCCGAATCCATTTCACGTGAATCACCTGAGTACAAATGACAGCTCCACCAATACAATGCCCTTTTATACCTATGCTACGCGATAGTACCGCCGTCTGTAATTGTGATATCGCTATCGCATGACTTTAGCCAACTCATTGTATAATTAAGCGAGGATTGAAGAAGGTGGAGGTTCTGTATCAATTCTCTGTCGACAGCGTATTTTTAATATGTTAAGGTACAGCCGCTAGATTTCCTGATGTCATGCAACCTGTACTATATTTTGTGGACTGGCAAGACAGCCAATCCACGAGGACGGGAGGCGTGAGGTCTGGAACAGGTCAAGGTCTTATAGTAGCAAAAATAGTACGTAGCTTCTGGAATACTTAACTTTAATCCATAACTGGTGAACATCGGTCTGACGGTACATGCATCACAAGATAAATAGCAATTGATAATGGCGCCTTGCTAGGTCGTAGCAAATGACGTAGCTGAAGGCTATGCTAACTATCGTCTCGGCAAATGAGAGCGTAGTTTGTCAGTGAACCATCGCTAGCAAAGTCGGCTGTACAACTGGGGCGAGTGCTAGGAAGTCTCTCTAGACCTGCCGTGTGGCGGCGCTCGGTCTGCTATCACTGAAATGGCGACACGCGGGTCCGACGTATACTAACGGACCGCGGCCGATTTAAAGGCTACCACCTAGCAAGTGTGGTGTCTGGCGGTGACACCACACTATATGTCTGAGTGACGAGACAGCAAAGGATTCAGAAGATCAGTTGAACAGAATGGATAGAGCCTTGAAAAGAGAACATAAGATGAACGCCAACAAAATTAAAACAAGGGTAATAGAATGGAGTGGAACTAAAAACGCGAAAACGTACAGACTACCCTAAGTCGCGTAAAATGTCGCATGTTCCTTGCTTCCCGTTTTGATGGGGAACCTGAGACTTCCGGCTTTTGTATCGCAACGCTGCAGAACACGAGAAAAATGTCGCGGAACAGCCCTTAAACATGTTCCGCGACTCGCGTTCCACTACTCTGTCGCTCAGTGTTCAGGCTTAACAACCGATCTCTGGCGAAAAAAATATGTCATAATAACAGAGAACTGTGATATGAAAGATCATAACAAGACAGAACATTCGTCATGTTCTGTGTTCACAGATATTTCACTTTTTAAGACATTAATTGGTGATACGGCATGCAGTAGTTGTACAGTGCTATGGTCAAGTCTCTAACGTCTATTCACTATGAGAACTATCATAGAATTATAAGAATTTAATCACACCTATTACACTAGAAGAAGCAAGATGGCTGCTTCATCACTGAAAGACGATTTTAACGATTGATCTTTGCTTGCTCCAGCAGTCGTCATACGGTAGTCCGCCGCACGTTTAATAAACAGAGAGTAACGTCTCGTCTGCTGTTCGTGGATTACTAGCTAAAAGATGGAACAACCTTTTGTAATGAGATCATATTGCAGGTCTTAAGTTGATTTAAGACACCATTACCGTATTATTTGATTGACAGAGTATCTGCGAGGCATTCGACACAGTGTGTCGATGGTAGCAGAACGCTACAATTGTGAGACTGACAAATAGTAATTCAAGGCAAGGGTGGTCCATTGATCGTGACCGGGCCAAATATCTCACAAAATAAGCGTCAAACGAAAAAACTGCAAACAACGAAACTTGTCTAGTTGGAAGGGGGAAACCAGATGGCGCTATGGTTGGCCCGCTAGATACCGCTGCCATAGGTCAAACAGATATGAACTGCGTTTTTTGAAATACGAACCCCCATTTTTATTACATATTCGTGTAGTACGTAAATAAATATTAATGTATTAGCTGGACCACTTTTTTCGCTTTGTGATAGATGGCGCTGTAATAGTCACAAACATATGGCTCACAGTTTTAGACAGGTAGATTTTTTAAATTAAAATACAGAACGTAGGTACGTTTGAACATTTTATTTCGGTTGTTCCAATGTGATACATGTACCTTTGTGAACTTATCATTTCTGAGAACGCATGCTGTTACAGCGTGATTACCTGTAAATACCACATTGATGCAATAAATGCTCAAAATGATGTCCGTCAACCTCAATGCATTTGTCAATACGTGTAACAACATTCCTCTCAACAGCGAGTAGTTCCCCTTCCGTCATGTTCGCACATACATTGACAATGCGCTGACGCATGTTGTCAGGCGTTGTCGGTGGATCACGATAGCAAATATCCTTCAACTTTCCCCACAGAAAGAAATCCGGGGACGTCAGATCTGGTAAACGTGTGAGCCATGGTATGGTGCTTCGACGACCAATCCATCTGTCATGAAATATGCTATTCAATACCGCTTCAACCGCACGCGAGCTATGTGCCAGACATCCACCATGTTGGAAGTACATCGCCATTCTGTCATGCAGTGAAACATCTTGTAGTAACATCGGTAGAAGATTACGTAGGAAATCAGCATACATTACACAATTTAGATTGCCATCGATAAAATGGGGGCCAATTATCCTTCCTCCCATAATGCCGCACCAAAATTAACTCGCCAAGATCGCTGATGTTCCACTTCTCGCAGCCATCGTGGATTTTCCGTTGCCTAATAGTGCATATTATGCCGGTTTACGTTACCGCTGTTGGTGAATGACGCTTCGTCGCTTAATAGAACTCGTGCAGAAATCTGTCATCGTCCCGTAATTTCTCTTGTGCCCAGTGGCACAACTGTACACGACGTTCAAAGTCGTCGCCATGCAATTCCTGGTGTATAGAAATATGGAACGGGTGCAATCGATGTTGATGTAGCATTCTCAACACAGACGTTTTTGAGATTCCCGATTCTTGCGCAATTTGTCTGCTACTGACGTGCGGATCAGCCGCGACAGCAGGTAAAACACCTACTTGGGCATCATCATTTGTTGCAGGTCGTGGTTGACGTTTCATATGTGGCTGAACACTTCCTGTTTCCTTAAATAACGTAACTATCCGGCGAATGGTCCGGACACTTGGATGATGTCGTCCAGGATACCGAGCAGCATACACAGCACACGCCCGTTGGGCATTTTGATCACAATAGCCATACATCAGCACGATATCAACCTTTTCCGCAATTGGTAAACGGTCCATTTTAACACGGGTAATGTATCACGAAGCAAATACCGTCCGCACTGGCGGAATGTTGCGTGATACCACGTACTTATACGTTTGTGACTATTACAGCGCCATCACAAAGCGAAAAAAGTGGTCCAACTAAAACATTCATATTTCTTTGCGTACTACATGAATATGTAATAAAAAAATGGGAGTTCCTATTTAAAAAAACGCAGTTGATATCCGTTTGACCTATGGCAGCGCCGTCTACCGGGCCAACCATAGCGCCATCTGGTTTCCCCCTTCAAGCTAGACGAGTTTCGTTCTTTGTAGTTTTTTCGTTTGATGCTTATTTCGTGGTATATTTGGCCCGGTCACTATCAATGGACCACCCTGTATATATCAGGTTGCATGAACATCAATTACAACATAAATTTCTTGACATTATTTCTTGGATTTTCAATTTGGAGTGATTTATATGTAATGAAGTGCTTTCAGATATGTTGTCAATTGCGGTATCAAGTTACCTTCTCTGAAGCAGAGGACTTATTTTTTTGGAATCGCGTTCTGAAATTCAGTATGATCGGTCTGAAAGAGCTACATCTACACATCTAATACTCTGAACTGTTGCTGCTCCTTATTTTCATGTAATCCTAAGTCTGGGGGTTATTTGTTGCCTCCTTCCCCTTAGTTGATGTAGAGTACATGTACATAACATATATCAGCGTTCGTGAGAGATTTCTCTGTTATGTAAAATTTGGAATTACGATTTTATTGCCGGCCGCGGTGGTCTAGCGGTTCTAGGCGCTCTGTCCGGAACAGCGGGACTGCTACGGTCGCAGGTTCGAATCCTGCCTCGGCCATGGATGTGTGTGATGTCCTTAGGTTAGTTAGGTTTAAGTAGTTCTAAGTTCTAGGGGACTGATGACCACAGATGTTAAGTCCCATAGTGCTCAGAGCCATTTGAACCATTTTTTACGATTTTATTCATTTACAAATATATAAAATATGGTGCAAATTCGTGGGCCGACGAACTCTGTCCGAATTTACAAATATGCTGAACAAATCGCGTAGCACAGTTCGACATCATGACGTGTATTTCAAATGAAGCGTTTTTTGGTAACGACGAGCTAGGCCTTGGGCTTCGCTACATATCAGCCTATGATGGAAGCAAAGATATCATATTAATTTTCGTTCATTTCACACGGTCACCACAAACCACCAGTAACCCAACAAAGACCCCATGTTACTCTATAAAACTGTCATCGTAACTATCTCGACACGCAAGTAGTCAAAGTGGTGTCGTATAAAATGACTCGCACTACGCGGCCGAACAACTCCAAGTGAAGTCTTCCGACCAGTAATGCCATACGATCATTTCATTTCGTACCATAACCTGCAGTTGAGGATCCGCATGCAATAACAGCGTTAACAGATTTAAGTTGATTTTAGAAATAGGAAGTCAATGTTTTTAAATCTGGATAATTAAAACATCAATTCAAATATAAGGTAATGTGATACGTAAGCATAATTTATTAAAAATCAGACAAGACATTCTAAAATTTGCGCTCTGTTATCTTGACGGGATACAAGGATAAAGTGAGTTAAAGTTTCTTAGCATACGCTGTTATTCCATGGAACGTCGAACTGCTATGTAAATGCAGGTTCCAAGTAATTACATCGGCTAAATATGGATCAACTATGATTGGAAGATAGGGTTGGATGATACGAGGGCTATTCAGAAAGTAGGAAACGTTTCCGTCTGACGCCGCTAGGCACACGCCGATCGCTTATATTTTGGTATGGGTGTGTTCAGCAGCTCAGTGGGCATCCGTCTGTGACAGCGGGAACGTCTCTACGCGTCTGGTATTTTTAGATATTCGAATTTGAAATGTGCGCTGCAATCGAAAATCCCGTCAGTTGTAAGTTGCGGTCTGTGATACAGTTTTTGTTGGCAAAAAACCTAAAACCTGTAGAAGTTTATCGTGAACTGTGCGAAGTGTACGGGAACAACGTAATGTGTGAATGTTCCGTCCGGCAATGGTGCATTCGGTTTAAAAATGGCTGAACCAACGTTCATGATGAAGAGTGGATGCCCGAGCATTGTGACTGACGATCTTGTCGCTAAAGTTGATGAAACGATTCGTGAAAATCGTCGCTTCACAATAACGGAGCTTCCGTTTTCTTTTCCACAAGTTTCACGGGCTTTGTTGTTTGAAATTGTCACTCAAAAGCTAGGCTACCACAAATTTTTTGCACGATGGGTGCCCAAAATGCTTACAGAGCACCATAAAGAACAGAGAATGGGGGCAACATTGGCATTTCTGGAGGCCTGCCACAAATATGATGGTTCATTACTGGATCAAATCGTAACTGGTGACAAGACTTGGGTGAAACACGTTAATTGCGAGACAAAATTACAGTCCATGGAGTGGGGGCGCACAATGGCCCCCCCCCCCCCCAAAAAAAACAAGAAAATGTTAGCAAACCTTCTCATCAAGGAAGTTGATGGCGACAGTGTTTTGGGATAGGCAAGGTGTGCTTCTTATTGATTTTCTCGAACGTGGAGCATCCATAAATTCTGCCCGGTACTATCAAACTTCGCACAGCCTTTGAAGAGCGGTTCAAAACAAACGCCGAGGAAAGCTGACGCCCTAAATTTTGTTTTTGCACTAAAGAACTTCTTAATTCATTCAAATGGGAAGTTTTCCCTCATCCGCTCTACAGCCCCGATCTTGCACCAAGCGACTTCCACTTGTTTCCCAAGATGAAGAACTGGCTTGCAACGCAGCGCTTTGATGACGACGCGGAACTCAAAAATGGTTCAAATGACTCTGAGCACTATGGGACTTAACATCTCAGGTCATCAGTCCCCTAGAACTTAGAACTACTTAAACCTAATTAACCTAAGGGCATCACACACATCCATGCCCGAGGCAGGATTCGAACCTGCGACCGTAGAGGTCGCGCGGTTCCAGACTGAAGCTCCTAGAGACGCGGAACTCCAGGCGGGCGTGACTCACTGGCTGAAGTCTCTGGCGGCAGAATTTTACGACGGTCTCTCAAAGCTTGTCCACCGCTATGATAAGCGCCCCAATGAGTTTGGTGACTATGTGCAAAAGTAGTATGTTAGTCGATCTTTCAGGTGTATATAATAAAAATGTGTTTCTTGTACTTAGCTTTTTTTTAATGCCAAAATGTTCCCTACTTTTTGAATGGCCCTCGTATATTGAATTAATTATCTTATTTTTCATTCAGTTTAATTATTTCATTCATGCGTTCTTACAATCAGATTCACTTTCTGAACTTCCATTGAGTTGAGCTCTATGTTTCACTCAGCGTTGTTACAGTTGGAATCACTTCCTGAACTTTCTGATTCACAGTCCACTCAAGACCTCTCCATATCACTCTACATTTTCAGGTTTTAAGTACTTTGTTAACTATAGGACATCAGCGCCCTCTTGTGCTTTCACACCAGGCTTATTTACATTGCTTAATTTTAATTCATTGAAAGACAGAAAGTTAACCTTTTCATTTAGGAACAAAAATGGCTGAAAAGTATGAAGCATAGATACAATGCCGTTTTCATAATGAATACGAATTGAAAATTTGTATCCTTCTTCAGTAGGTACTCTTAGAAGCAGTAGTTTAAGAGCTGAAGCCCAGTCTTTTATTCAGCTGGGTAGCATACCAGAAACGAAGGGCTCTGTCTTTTTCTACTTATGTTTATTATGTTGATGTACTCTTCAGCAGTTTGTATGTTTTCAATCTGTTTCAGAGTCATGTCATATTTGCTAAAATTTCGGTCACATTGATCGAATAATGTCTCCTCACAGGAAAAAAGATGTTCAATTTTAAGAATTTGAACAGTCGTGTGCAAAACATGGTGACGACAGTACTCTTGTTCTGATCATCGCTTGAATCAGACAGTATTAGCTTTTCCTTGTTGGGCATTCTTTCAAGCTTATGAACAATAAAATCATACAGAAAAGAATATACAGAATTATGATTCTTTTTCAGCTCCGATTCTAACAGGCAATAGAAAAAACTACTCCCATCATTGTGACAATGCAGATTGAATGTATACAGCCACAACAGTCATTTGTAAAAAAAAGGGCACTTATATTTAAAGGAGGCAATGGAAGATTCTGTGCATAATCAAATTCCAGCACTAGTAAATCGGAACTGTTGTTACCTACATCGGATAAAATGTCTGATTTTATTTTATTGTACACTTCAGCTTTCTTTTTAAGGCACTTAAAACTGTATTTTACATTCAGTGCCTGGGTTTGCTTTCAAAGATATTTCGTATTCCGCACAATAATCGCAAGTGTCTGTTCTTGGCTGTTGAAAAGGATATTCACTATTTGCTCTGAAATATTCGTGACGTGCACTACAACCCATTTTCAGCAGCTTACCTGTTCTGATATAAAAATACTGCTTCGAATGGTTTATACAACTTCAGAACATTCAGTTCAACATTTTCAAAATGGTATAGCTGTCTTTGCCCTGCTATAATAGGCTTCTTTATGAGGAATCTGCTTGCACTGTTCTTTCACAAGTTGCTACCCTTTTTCGGTCATTTTATTTTGGCGACTGGTATGTTTTCCCCTACGGACTTTTAGAACACCACCTGTAGAGAATAAGGGAATGAAAATAATAAAATTCGTTTCGTCTCGTAGCAGTAGGCACAAATATAATGCACAAATGTTTTATTTTCAGAAATACTTATCGTTTTCAAAGAATGTTGTAAGTCCTTAGTCTCATTTCGATATCTGCAACACAGAGAGTAGAAATTGCCTACAAATGGGTTTTTCCTCGTTTTACACTTTGATACAATAATACCATGAATTATGCCTCTCTTGTGTTCTTTCTTATTTCTGAAAATCTTCTCCTGACTTTTCAAGTAACCCAGTAACATTGTATCTTGCATTTTTTGTCCCCAATATCCCAAAACGATTAAAAACTGTCTTTTTGTTCCTCCTCGAGGGTCTCAAAACATCTGAAGAAAATTACGCAAAAGGTCCGATACTAAAATTGTTGTAAATTATTTCTGTTCTAGCTTTAATAAAGAGTATGTCAAACCGAACCTGCGGTACGATACCTTTTCCTACAGGATTTGCTTACATGCCGAAATATCTTCTTCTTCGCCTCCTTGCCGGTTGCGAGGGAAACGTAATCAGTGTCACTGCTTCATTCACGTTCTGCAACGTTTCTCTTCGAGCTATCGGCGTTTCCTTAGACACGTCTGAATCATAACAATGTGGACAACAAGACTGAATGTGTCCCGTTTCCTCGTGCATCGTCTCACTAGCACGCGCCGATTTCCCTTGCTTGCGCTGTTGATGCAGAGTCGCTCTCGTTCCTTGAAACAACTGCGTGGTTCACGCCGTTCACATTTGTAGAAGCTGCGTTCGGAACTACGACGAAGCTTGTTGGGCAGCACAGAGTTCTGGAATTCTGAATATGTTGTTTATGCAATAAAATCGTAAACAGATGAACGCGGTTATTGCATCCAGGTCCTAAATTAGGATGTGAGGGTAATACTAACACACCCGAATTGAGTATTTGGTGTATTTAATTGTATTCTGGCTACGGGAAAATCGATTACAAGACGTATCACGATCCGATTTACTCTGACACGATGAAATCGTCGGTTTAGAACATTCACACCCTTAATTATTGATCACTCATCCAAACTTCACTTAAAATCTTCTGTTTTCAGTAAGTAAAGTTCTGAAGGACGTCTGTATCTGACTGTTTTAGGCCCGTGCGTTAATCTCAGTTTAAACTTAGTCTTGACATAAAGCAAACAATCTTATCTTTCATTGGCGTAGTACAGCTTTGGCACCCATATCTCGTTTGCTTCTACCTTTACGTTCCTCGTGAAACAATATGGAAGGAGCACTCAGGAAAGAATTAAAAGCCGTTGACAGTAGACTAAATCCACGACGGAACGGAGTTAAGGCAGAAATAACGCAAAAACCTGCAGCAAAATTCTGTCATTTTCACCGTTGTCAGATTTAATTATATGTCACTGCAAATTCCTTAAATCAGTCAAATCAAAATTGACGTCTAGACTACCAACTTTGCAATGCTCCCAATAAAATTTGAACTTAGTGCTATTTTGTTGTCATATATCAACGGTTTCACGCCAATGGATTTTACAGAGGTTATTCGACCGGCCGGTGTGGCCGAACGGTTCTAGGCGTTTCAGTCTGGAACCGCGCGACCGCTACGGTCGCAAGTTGGAATCCTGCCTCGGCCATGGATGTGTGTGATGTCCCTAGGTTAGTTAGGTTTAAGTAGTTCTAAGTTCTAGAGGACTGATGACCTCAGATGTTAAGTCCCATAGTGCTCAGAGCCATTTAGAGGTTATTCAGGTAAGTATTATTCCTTTGACTCATTGTAACTCTGGGTCTTTCTTGCAACATCCAATTCAGTCGGTGTTTAGAGATTAAACCGATCTTTTAGTGACGAACAATTCAGTTTTTTTTTAATAATACGATGCATCATAATTACTTCCTTCTCTCCTTATTCAATTGTTTCACTCAATTCACTTTGCATCAAAGATTAACATAAATCACTAGTAGTGTTTCACGTCGACAGTATTTTTTTGCAGTTAACCACATCTTTAACAAATTTTCTGCGCGTAAATTTTTCCAGCAGATTACTGGTTTTTGGCTGAAAATTCTTTATTTACAAATATACAAAGGCATTACAATGTTTACAGCACATCCCTATGTCCAATTTTACACATTTCTCGATCAAAATGGCTCTGAGCATTATGGGACTTAACATCTATGGTCATCAGTCCCCTAGAACTTAGAACTACTTAAACCTAACTAACCTAAGGACATCACACAACACCCAGCCATCACGAGGCAGAGAAAATCCCTGACCCCGCCGGGAATCGAACCCGGGAACCCGGGCGTGGGAAGCGAGAACGCTACCGCATGACCTTCTCGATCAAAACTATTGATATTATAATAAGTACTTTTCTATCTCAAGACTTTTAGCATAATACGTTTTATAATAAAGAAAAATTATTTTTTGTTAATTCAGTACAGTTAAATCTTTTTATCGAAATGTGCTTCGATTTAACTTTAAAAAACTGCTTCAGTGAAAAGACTCAAATGCTATGTTTATTTTCTTCAATGCAAGCTTTCGTTACAAATATTTAATAGTTACTCTCTTGCTTCCGCATAAACCGAACAGGAACATACAGATCAATTTCCTCTTCATATCATGAGTCACTGTTTTCACTTCACATCAGCTTAGTTGTAAGTGCGCAGTTGTACTGAACTTCCGACTGCTTTGTGCAGAGTCAAGTCACTATCGCTCATTTTTAGAATCATAAGATCTTTCTTCTTGAGAACCGTACCAAATAACTCATGACATATTGGTCCAGCCATTTCTTAATTTGCTTTGGGCGGAATTGTCTGAATTACATGATGAATTCAACATTTTCTGTTATTAGCTGTTTCACTCGTGTGGAAGTGTCGCTATTATTTTCTTCTGTTATTACATATTTCCTCTATAAGGGCGCCCACCGTAAGATGAAAAGACGCCTAGTATAAGAAGCGTTTGCTGCTTTGGTGGTAAGTTTCTATGGGACGAAACTGCTGAGGGCATAGGTCTCTAGGCTTCTAGGCTTACACACTACTTACTCTAACTTAAACTAACACTAAGAACAGCACACACACCCATGCCCGAGAGAGTACCCGAACCTCCGACGACAGGGCGGGGTGGGGGGGGGGGGGGGGGGGGGGGGTTAGGGACGGCGCGGCCGGTCGGTGTGCCGTGCGGTTCTAGGCGCTTCAGTCTGGAACCGCGAGACCGCAACGGTCGCAGGTTCGAATCCTGCCTCGAGCATGGATGTGTGTGATGTCCTTAGGTTAGTTAGGTTTAATTAGTTCTAAGTTCTAGGCGACTGATGACCTAAGAAGTTAAGTCGCATAGTGCTCAGAGTCAGCCAGAGGCCGCGCGGTACAATTTCTTTACTGTCAGACTATCAGAAAGGAACACACAGTTTCTGTAGTTGCGTCGTGAAACTTGACATGTGAAGTATACCTATGTAGAAAGATGTCTGTGTTTTCTTCCTTCCTTTTATTTATTGACCGCTGCAAAAATTACTTCGTCATACAGTCTCTTTTACATAGAGTGGAATAATGAGAGGGTATCAACAAGGGCATAGCCAGAGAGGGAGAGACAGTGGTTAATAGACTTCTTCCTTCCTCCCCCCTCTCCCCCCCCCCCCCTCCTCCACACAAACACACTAGAAAATTATCATCTTCCCTAACCGAATTCGAGCCCTGCCTCGCCACACAAACAGAAGTTTTACTTCTGTATAAACATGAAGAAAGCCAAAACGTATTGTGGTGTGAACACAGTGCCATTCATCGTTAATGTTGTAACTATTTCGTCGTTCGTCATTATTTCCCTCGCCGTATCCCTTTTTAAAGAGGTTATTCACGTAAGTATTATTCTTCTCACTCATTGTAACTCTGGGTCTTTCTTGCAACATCCAATTAAATTGTTGCTTAGAGATTAAACTGATCTTGTAGTGGCGAACAATTCGTCGTTCGGCTCTTGATTTTAGTGTGTGTGTGTGTGTGTGTGTGTGTGGTTTGAGATCTTACGGGCGCCCAACGGCGAGGTTATCAGCGCCCTGACATCGATGAAAACAAACGAATGTGCATAAGAACGAAAACTGTCGTACACGCATGCACACCAAACGACCACACAGTGACTATCGCACAGGCACTCTCACATGCACTAAAACCAATGAGGAGGCAAGATAGCCAATCAAGAAGGTAAAAGAGGGAAAACAAACCACAAAAGATCTAAAAGAACAGCACAGGGAAATGAGACTGGCTGACCACTTACGAAAAAATTTGGGTGAGCCAGCCACCCCGTTGACATATTAAAAATATCTCCCCAAAACCTTGTTAAAAATGTGGGACAATTTACAGAACTTTAAAACCCGAAACACATTCATTTGAGCATTGCATAAAATAGACTGCAGATCCGCCGGCAAATCTGCTGCAGTCCGCTGGTCAGCAACTAAAATGCAGTCCAATAAAATGTGGTGCACCGTGATCTGCACACACCACAAGCACCACACATCGGCGGGTCCTCTGCCGGAGTAAATCCATGCGTCATAGGGCTGTGGCCGATGCGAAGACGAGTAAGGATGGCTTCGCCCCGTCGACGTGGCTGGAAGGAAGTACGCCACGGCCGAGTTGTGGGCTTGATCACACGGAGATTGTTGTCTGTCACTTCTAGCCACTCATGTTCCCAACGACACAGAAATACCCAGAAGAGTTGTACTTTCAGTTAGCGACGTTTCTTTCTCGTGTTACCTGCCTGTGTCAAAATCTTCTAGAATGTAAATACAGGAAGTATGTACAGGTACAGGATGTGGACAGAAATATGGAAATACCACGTATATTACACATTACCGCGCCTAATACGTTGTAGGAAAATCGTTGGCATTCAAAAAGCTTTCGGTCCTCTCGGACTGGACAAATATAGGTGCTGTGTGATTTTAGGGAACCTTACGCCATTCTTCGTGCAAAAGAGGCAAGGTTAGGTAACGTTGGTGGTGGACAACGATCACGCATCATTCTCTCCGAAGGAGACTTCATAAAGTCGATAATATGAGATTTGGTGACTGTGGTGGCGAGGTGAGATGAGACAATTCGTCGTCGTGCCCACAAAACCAGTCCTGTACGATGTGAATTCTGTGAACAGAGGACCTGTGGCCTTAGAACACAGCATCACCATTGGGGAATAAAAATTGTACCAAGGGACGTATCTGATCAGCCAAAATGGCCACATACACTACTGGCCATTAAAATTGCTACACCACGAAGATGACGTGCTACAGACGCGAAATTTAACCGACAGGAAGAAGATGCTGTGATATACAAATGATTAGGTTTTCAGAGCATTCACACAAAGTTGGCGCCGGTGGCGACACCTACAATGTCCTACAGTAGACCGGCGTTGCCTGCTGAAACGTTGTTGTGATGCCTCGAGTAAGGAGGAGAAATGCGTACCATCACGTTTCCGACTTTGATAAAGGTCGGATTGTACCCTTTCGCGATTGCGGTTTATCGTATGGCGACATTGCTGCTCGCGTCGGTCGAGATCCAATGACTGTTAGTAGGATATGGAATCGTTGGGTTCAGGACGGTAATACGGAACGCCATGCTGGATCCCAACGGCCTCGTATCTGTAGCAGTCGAGATGACAGGCATCTTATCCGCATGGCTGTAACGGATCGTGCAGCCACGTCTCGATCCCTAAGTCAACAGATGGGGACGTTTGTAAGACAACAACCATCTGCACGCATAGTTCGACGACGTTTGCAGCAGCATGGACTATCAGCTCGGAGACCATGGCCGCGGCTACCCTTGACGCTGCATCACAGACAGGAGTGCCGGTGATGGTGTACTCAACGACGAACCTGGATGCACGAATGGCAAAACGTCATTTTTTCGGATGAATCCAGCTTCTGTTTACAGCATCATGATGGTCGCATCCGTGTTTGGCGACATTGCGGTGAACGCACATTGGAAGCGTGTATTCGTCATCGCCATACTGACGTACCACCATGCGTGATGGTATGGGGTGCCATTGGCTACACGTCTCGGTCACCTCTCGTTCGCACTGTTACGACCCGTGGCTCTACCCTTCATTCGATCCCTGCGAAACCCTACATTTCAGCAGGATAATGCACGACCGCATGTTGCAGGTCCTGTACGGACCTTTCTCGATACAGAAAATGTTCGACTGCTGCCGTGGCCAGCACATTCTCCAGATCTCTCACCAATTGGAAACGTCTGGTCAATGGTGGCCGAGCAACTGGCTCGTCACAATACGCCAGTCACTACTCTTGATGAACTGCGGTATCGTGTTGAAGCTGCAGGGGCAGCTGTACCTGTGCACGCCATCCAAGCTCTGTTTGACTCAATGCCGAGGCGTATCAAGGCCGTTATTACGGCCAGAGGTGGTTGTTCTGGGTACTGATTTCTCAGGATCTATGCACCCAAGTTGCGTCAAAATGTAATCACATGTCAGTTCTAGTATAATATATTTGTCCAATGAATACCCGTTTATCATCTGCATTTCTTCTTGGTGTAGCAATTTTAATGGCCAGTAGTGTAATTCTTGGCAGTAATGCAACCTTGCAGAATACCCATATTCCCCATGGAATACAATAATATGGCTGCCCAAAGTATCACCGATCCCCCACTTCATTTCACTTCTGGGAGTTAAACTCGGCCAGAAGCTGGATACAGTGCGCAACGAGACTCGTCCGACTACATGACAGTCTCCCATTTCACCATAGTCCAGATTTTATGGTTGCAGGATCACTGATGAGAGGTTTTGGATTTCAAACTCATACTACAGTTCACTGCTTACGGAACTCCCTTCGTGGTGTTTTGCTGCTGACAGGGTTCGCTAGTGCGACATTCCGTTCTGAGTGACTTTTGTAGCTGCCGTCACAATCGTCTTCAATGACCTTCTGTCACGGTCACTTAATACTCACTTTCGTTCGCGTTGTGACTTAGCGGACGATGCGTTCCCTCTTCCTCTTACCGTGTGTGCGATGTAAATTTCGATATGATGCCTCTTGAAAATCAAAAACTTCAGCTACTTTGCTTACGAAAGCACGCACCAGACAAGAACCAACAATTTGCCCACGTTCGAGTGCATTTAATTCCGACATAATGAGTCACAACTACATACAACTGTGTTTCAACCACGACTGACACTGAATAACGTATTGGGGACATTTGACAGGTGATGTTCGTTGTCAAATACAACAGCGCAACCTGCACGCTTGGTTATCATCTGCATCTATGTTCAAGCATGAATTTCTCAAAGTGTTCAAAAAAATGGTTCAAATGGCTCTGAGCACTATGGGACTTAACTACTGTGGTCATCAGTCCCCTAGAACTTAGAACTACTTAAACCTAACTAACCTAAAGACATCACACATATCCATGCCCGAAGCAGGATTCGAACCTGCGACCGTAGCGGTCGCGCGGTTCCAAACTGTAGCACCTAGAAACGCTCGGCCACTCCGGCCGGCCTCTCACAGTGTGTCGAACTTTTTTTTCGAATGAATCACAATTCACCCTTCAGCCCTAACCTAGCTCACATCGTTGTTACAGTATTAGGAATTAAATAAAATTCTCAAATGTTCTCCCTCATGTTCTAGCGTGTTCTTCTGTCGACTACAGAGGACGTACACCTTCATCTCACTGTTTCAAAAGCTACGTTCCCCAGAACGCCATTCACAAGCAGAAGAGTTGGGATTGGAAGTTATGTTGTTGTCTGTGTGGTATCTTATTGCTGGCGCTTAACGTGTTTTTTATATTCGGCGTCGACGTCAGAGAGAGATTAATGTTACCTAATGTACGGAGGCAGTGTGCGTTTGGTGTCTGTGCAGATTATGTAATATCTGCACTGAAATTCAAACAGTGTTGTTTGATAACGATTTTACGACTAGCTAGCGAATCGTAAGAATGAGCCTGCAAACAACATTAAATATATGAAGCAAAGTGGCTATTGATTGGATATCCTCCCTCCTGCTACTTTAACATACTGTATGTTGTAAGACAGAACCTCTGATTACCCTGTTGTTATCGTGATCATATGACTCTGCGCCCGGCAGTGTCACCGTGGCTCATTTACGTACATGTTCTCCACCGCTGAGGGAGCTCGTATTGGAAAACGGCCGATATGCTTCATCTTCTGTAGTCGGTGCTTTGTGCAATGAGTCAGAATTATGAAAACATGGCCAAAATTCAAAATTTCATTCTGTGAGGAGAGAAATCGGAATAAAAAGTTCGAAACAGTGAATCTAATACGGTCGACAAAATCCTACTGAAACGATTACTTGGACGAAAATTGGAAACTTGGGATTTTTGTAATCAACAATTTGTCATAAAAATCGGGGAATCCTAGATAATGGATCCAAAAACTACAAAATTTCGTTGGCGGAAGATTATTGTGAGCTTCAAGAATTATGAGATACTCAAAGAAAGAACTAAAAACTAAGTTAAAAAAAGAATGGAATTTTAAAGATAATTTGAAAAATACTGCCTTTAGGTAGGAGGTGTCTTTCTTAACAAAAAATGGAAAAGATTATTATTTGTTGCAAGAATTGTGAAGCAGTCGATGGAAGAACTAAAAAGTAAGTAAAAAAGACAATTATTTTAAAGAGTAATTCGAGAAATATTGCATTTACGTAGGGGGTATTACTTTGAAACAAATGTACGTGTACGTCGATAATCATATTTACCAGATACAAATCACTCGTTTCTGTCATGTCGTGTCGTTTCAGTGATAGAATACGTTCCACAGTATGATCCAATAAGCCTTCCAGTTTTACCTCACCTTTCGATTACGAAAAGGTTAAGGTTCTCATCATACGGATAGCACGTTCTCTTTACAGAATACACAGCCGAGTTCGATGGAAAAATGATGCAGTGTTTTCTCTTATCTCAATTTCTCAACAATTTATACTTTTCTTTTGATAATCCAAAGTCAAAAATTAGAACAATACCTTCTTCGAAAACGAAAATTCAGCTGTAATGAAGCTGTAATATAAATTTGTTGAACGACTAGTTTCGATACCGTTTTAATCATCTGGTCACCGTAACTGAATTACAGTGGCGAAGTATGGCGAGCCATAGTCTTCGTGTACCATGACTTATAGTCGCCCAGTACGACTCAGTTACGCTGCCTTGACAATAATGCTATCGAAAGCACCCACTGAATAGAGTACAGTCACACTGCAGCTTCCCGGTGGTCATGTCTTCCTTTTTCAAATGCTCAAAAGCTTTGGAGAACTGCCTGCACAACGTATTGCCACGCCTTCATTGCTATCAAGTTTGTCTAAAAATGTTGAATTGAAACCCTTGCTATACAACATTAAGTTGCATTGGATATACTGAAAGGTGAAACGAATTTTGCTAACTTTAAAACGCCTAATTTCCCTGAAGCTCGCAGACCTATAGTCCCAGTGAATGATGGCTCAGCGGGTCTGTAATTCACACAAAAGCCTCTGTTTTCCATCGTTTTGCTCTGTCTAATAATTCTTCAAATTCTTTTGAAGGTCGGCCTGATGTTTTCCTTGCTGCTTTCGCGTCAATAGGAGACGATACTGTAGTACTCAGCCAGTTGTCGAAAGTCTTACACACTGCTGAGCGCTAAAACTGCAGCAGCTTTAACGTCAGACTGTACTAAATGTTACTGTATGCAAACGATTAGCATTTTCAGTGCAGTCGCACGAGATAGGTAGGGGGTTGTTGGGGGAGGAGATCAAACTGCGGGGTCATCGGTCTCATCGGATTAGGGAAGGACAGGGAAGGAAATCTGCCGTGCCTTTTCAAAGGAACCATCCCGGCATTTGCCTGGAGCGATTTAGGTAAATGACGGAAAACCTAAATCAGGATGGCCGGACGGGGTATTGAACCGTCGTCCTCCCGAAAGCGAGTCCAGTGTGCTAACCACTGCGCCACCTCACTCGGTAGGTAGGAGAAATGCAATTTTCATTCTCAGTATATATGGCAGCATATTTCTCATTCAAAAATCGCATATGATGTTGACTGTTTGTGAGGACATCGTGTTATACCTCCTGTAAGATGCAGAAATGCCTATCTGTTAGCCGGCCGCGGTGGCCAAGCGGATCTAGGCGCTTCAGTCCGGAACCGCGCCACTGCTACGGTCGCAGGTTCGAATCCTGCCTCGGGCATGGATGTGTGTGATGTCCTTCGGTTAGTTAGGTTTAAGTAGTTCTAAGTTCTAGCGGACTGATGAGCTCAGAGCCATTTGAACCATTCTATCGGTACCTCTCGGAATCCATAGCCTTCATTCGTCACACCAACTACACATCCTATCCAACTCACCCTGTATCTTTCTACAGCGACCAAACGACGAAAATTTCCCGTAAACTGCAGTATCATCATCAAACAGTAGCAGATTATCCGTTAGATCGTTTATACAGGGAAGTCAGAACTATCTGAAACTGTCTGAAAAGCTTGTAAATGCGTTACAGGGTAGGTTGAGATGAAAAATAATTGCTAAGAAAAAAAGTTCGTTACATTGCGCCGTTACCGAATTAATTAGCATTGAAGTTAACCAACCAGGCAGTTGCGCGCAAATTCAAGCGGCCTGCCAGATAGAGTAATTAGTTGTTCTCATAGCACAGACGATAGCGTGCGAGACCACCCAGCCTTTGGCTCGGATTCAGTCCTTTCTACCGCCCCTTGTTCAAATTTTGTATCGCTCTATTGTTCGATTTTAGAAAACCAAACGAAGCACACGTTTTGCGATTCCGTCCCTGGAGAACTGCTTGAATTTGCACGCACAACGGCTTGATTGGTTAACTTCAATGCTAACGGCGCAACTTACCGAATTTTTTTTTCATTCATTTATTTCTCAACACAATCTATCCTGCAACAACCTTACAAACTTTTCAGACTGTTTCTTCCCACCCTGCATCAGAGATTCCTAACATTTCTATGACCATTACCCCTGAGTGCAATCAGATATTAGCTAGTAATCCCCCTCTCCCACTGTACCCTCCCCCTCCCCTTTTCACTCAACGTCACCAATACTAGCGCCTAACTTGAGAATGAAAAAGAATCTTATTTGAAAGCCTACGTTTTTTGAATACCAAAAGATAATTGATATCTAATGTTCGCAGGCGTTTCGTTAAGCCACGATCCAATTAATGAGACAATTGGTACTTGTCACCAAACATTCTTCCTCTTCACTACTCCCCTCTCTGGCACCACCAATTAAAATCAACCAAATTAAAATGTGTACACTGTACTTAGGCCTAGCGTTTGTAAATCACTTGAGTGTTGGACTCCTCACTTCTGAACTGACAGGAATTACAAGACAAACCGTCTGACCACTGCCATTAATAACAATAATACTGAAACCAGATTACCTTTAGGCAGCAGGATAGTACTTCCTCATCAAAAAGGGAGAAACTGAAGAGTTGGGGGAAAAGGATAGGAAGGTACTATGGAAAATACTAGGTCCAATAAAAGTTAGTACGTCGATAAGAAGAAACAATGAAGAAATCTGCACCCAAAGTGAAAAACTGTCTGATGTTCTCAGGAAAATGAGACTTTTTCACTTGTTCGAATGAACCCGGAAAGCCTGACTAAAATTATTTCACCACTTCGACAAAAAACGAAAATCAGTTGGTTCGGGAAAGTCAAAAAAGACTTAGCAAAAATTAACGTTACAAAATCAGAAATTCTAGATAGGTCAACTTTGCGAGAGTTTTAAGGAGATGGTCAGAAGGCGCATCACGGTGTGGACAGATGAAAGAAGTAAAGAACACTGTGAAAGAATGAAAAAAATGTTGGAAAAACCTAAAATGAGGAAAGAAGACAAAATCATGAGGAAGTTACTTCGTGTGATCCATAGATGGCCGATATCTAAAAAAGAAGAAGAATACAGTGAAAACCCTAAGCAGTGAAGTAGCGTTACATAGTTATTGTTGTGTTGTGCTGCCAGTTGATTCGGTTATTATTGCGATGTGAAAATGAAGCAGTTTCTGGTCTTTAGCGAGAACTTCCTGCAAGGTACGTCTGAAAATTTCGGTGAATGGTCTGAGAAAAGAAATAAGGCAAAGGTTAAAAGTAAAGTACCTTTACTGGCCTTAAAAGTAGTGATCATTACCTACAACAAACTTCTGACATCGGTTGTAAAGCTGTTGGAAATTCATTTGTTTTCACCCCTTACATTTTAAACTTGAGAGTGAATTATGCCCCTGTTAGGGATCGCTGAAATACGTTGAGGATCAATATAAGAGAAACAAACTTCAGGACAATATTGTAGAAAGAGAAGAAAAAGTAGTTGAAGATAAATTGGGAGAGATGATACTGCGAGAAGAATTTGACAAAGCACTGAAAGGGAACAAGTACCTACAACAAACTTCTGACATCGGTTGTAAAGCTGTTGGAAATTCATTTGTTTTCACCCCTTACATTTTAAACTTGAGAGTGAATTATGCCCCTGTTAGGGATCGCTGAAATACGTTGAGGATCAATATAAGAGAAACAAACTTCAGGACAATATTGTAGAAAGAGAAGAAAAAGTAGTTGAAGATAAATTGGGAGAGATGATACTGCGAGAAGAATTTGACAAAGCACTGAAAGGGAACAAGGCCTCTGGAATAGACAAAATTCCCTCTGAATTATTGAGACCCTTGGGAAGATAGCCGTGGAAAGATTGTACAACTTGCTGTGCAAGATATACGAGACAGGCGAAATACCCTTGGGCAGCCGTAAGAATGTAATAATTTCAGTTCCAACGAAGGCAGTTGCTGACAGGTGTGAGTAGTACTGAGTCATCAGTTTAATACATCGTTGTTCCAAAATGTTGACAAGTATTTTTTACAGAAGAATGGAAAAATTGATAGAGGTCGATATTGGAGAATATCAGCTTGGGTTCCAGAGAAATGTAGAAACTCACAGGGATATACTGACGTTACTGTTCATGTTAGAAGATAGGCAAACCTGCGTTTATGGCATTTGTAGACGTAGAGGAAGCTTTTGACAATGCTGACTGGAATACCCCCATTGAAATCCTGAAGGTAGCAGGGAAAAAAAACATCGATCAAAAGGTTGTTTGCAACATATATAGAAACCAGACTGCGGTTATAATAATAACTATGTAGTGTACAGTTCCACTATCTGTAGCGCCGCAGGAGTTTGTTTGTTTTGGTTCGAACAGCCAGTGTCAGAGAGCTCAGTTAGACGGCAGCTCTTGTTCCAGAAGCCCTACAACAGTGCTGCGTTCATTTGTGAATTATTTTTATTTGGTTCTCATAGAAGCGACCTATTTTCATTCAGTTGTGACCTTAGTAGTTTAATTCGTAAATTTTTTGCGTGTTTATGAGCTTACTAGGCACATTTCCGCATTTTCATTACTGCGTGGTGTAACTTCCATCTTCTTCAGTATCGAGCGAGGTGGCGCAGTGGTTAGCACAGTGGACTCTCGCATTCGGGAGAACGACGGTTCAAACCCGCCATCATGATTTAGGTTTCCCGTGATTTCCCTAAATCGCTTCAGGCAAATGCCGGAATGGTTGCTTTTAAAGAGCACGGTCGACTTCCTTCCCCCTCCTTCCCTAATCCGATGGGATCAATGGCCTCGCTGTTTGCTCCCCAACCCGAAATCAACCAACCAAAATAACCATCTTCATACGGACAATATGCAGGCTGAGTTGGTGATCCTTCGCTAACAGCTCCAGACGATGCAGTCACCAGATTGAGGCTGTTGCCAACGGGCATCACTGTTGGGAGCTGGACGTGGCGACCCAGAGGATGTTCAACACATCCCACATGTCCCCCGGTGGGTCCACTGCTGTTGCCGCCTCGGTTACTGCCCGTGTTGAGGTTGGCCTCTCACCCATGATCGAGTGGGAGTCATTCCAAGGTGTGACTTTTTCGAAATGCTGGCCGAAAGGCCTCCATGGTTCGTTTGACAAATAGGTTTCAGTTGCTATCTGCGGTCCATAAAGATCCTGAACCAGACGCGATAACGTGTACTGTTTCAGAGCAAGCCCATTAACCTGCAAGATTGGTCATTCACAATATAGGGCGTGTAGTGGAGTCTCTTAGGAATATATCTGCCAAGGAGAGGAAGAAGTCTAGTGTGCACTCTATGTGCATACCAGGAATCATCCCAGGTATGAATTGGGTCCTTTCAGATGTCACGAGGTGCACAGGGTGCAGCCAACTGCAGGTGGTGGCACATGTTGGTACGACTGATGTATGTCACTTTGAATCGAAAGAGATCTCATCTACATCTACATATAAATTCTACAATTCACAATAAAGTGCCTGGCAGAGGGACACACCTTCAAGCTATTTCTCTACCGTTCCACTCCCGAACAGTACACAGGAAAGAAACGAACACTTAAATCTTTCTGGGTAAGGTCTGATTTCTCTTATTTTAATATGACGATCATTCGTCCCTGTGCAGGTGGTCGCCACAAAATATTTTCACAAGAAGAAATCTGATGTCTGAAATTTCATAATAAGACGCCTTTATTTTAATGGCTGGCACCCCAACTCACATATCATATCAGTGGCGCTCTCTCCCCTATTTCGCGATAGTACAAGACGAGCTATCCTTTTTTGGACTTTTTCAATGTCCTCCTTCGATCTTGTCTGATGCGAATGCTCCACCGCACAGCAATACTCCAGAAGAGGATGTACAAGTGTCATGTAGGGAGTCTCTTTAGCAGATCTCTTGCATTTTCCCAGTGTTCTGCCAATAAATCATAGTCTTTGGTTTGCTTTACCCACAACATTATTTACTTGATAGTTCCATCTTAAGTTATTTGTAGCTATAATCCCTAAGTATTTAGTTGAATTTACATCCTCTAGATTCGCGAGATTTATCGTGTAACCGAGATTTAGCGGATTCCCTTCGGTACTCATGTGAATAGCTTCACATTTTTCATTATTTAGTCTAAATTGCAATTTTTCGTAAAATACAGTTATCTTCTCTAAATGATTTTGCAATTTGTTTTGATGATCTTATGACTTTGTAAGACGGTACATGACAGAATCATCTGAAAACAATCTAATAGTGCCACTCAAATTGTCTCCTAAATCGTTTATGTAGATCTGAAACAGTAAAAGGCCTATAACACTTCCTTCGGGAACGCCAGATGTTACTTCTCTGTAACTCGATGACTTTCCATCAATTACAAGGAACTGTGACATTTCTGACATAAATCACGAATTCTGTCGCACAATTGACTTGATAGTCCATACACACAGAGTTTGATTAGAGATCGCTTGTGAGGTATAGTGCCTTCTGGAAATCTAGAAATATGGAATGAATATGACATCCACTGTCAATAGCACTCATTACTTCGTGAGAATAAAGAGCTATTTGTGTTTCACAAGAACGATATTTTCTGAATCCGTGTTGGCTGTTTGCCAATAAATCATTTTCTTCGAGATATCTCATAATGTTCGAACTCAGCATATAACACTACTGCAAATTGACTTTGGTTACATGGATCTCAAATTTAGCGGATTACTCCTATTTCCTTTCTTGAGAGTGGTGTGACTTGTACAACAGTCCAGTCTTTAGGTATGGATCTTTCAACAAGAGATCGGTTGTACAAGACTGCTAAAGATGGAGCTATTGTATCAGCATACTCTGAGAGGAACCTGACTAGAATACAGTCGGTATCGGAAACCTTGCCTTTATTAAGTGATTTAAGCTGCTTGGCTACAGCGAGGATATCTATTTCTAAGTTACTAACGTTGGCATTTGTTCTTAGTTGGAATTCTGAAATATTTACGTCGTCTTCTTTGGTGAAGGAATTTCGGAAAACCGTATTTAGTAACTCTGTTTAAGTGGCACTGTCACAAAGTACCATCACCACTGTTATCGCGCAGTGTAGGTATTGACTATGTCTTTCCGCTAGTTTACTTTAGAAGTAACATCGCCATTGTTATCGTGTCTTACTGATGGTGTAAATTCGTATGACTAGAATCTCTTTGGATTTTTGCCAGATTTCGAGAGATAGTTTCGTTGTGGAAAGTAATAAAAGCATCTCGCATTGAAGTTCGCGCTACATTTCAAGCTTCTGTAAAACTTTACCAGTCTTGAAGGTTTTTCCGTTCTTTTAAGTTTGGCACGCTGTCTTTCTTTCTTCTACAATAGTGTTCTGACCTGTTAGTATACCATGGAGGATCAGTACCATTTCTTATTATTAGGTAATTTGGTATATGCCTCTCAAAAGCCGTCGATATTGTTTCTTTGGATGTAAACCACATCTGGTCTACGCTTACATATTTATTTTGGTGGGTTTGGTTGTTACAGTATTCAGTCTCGCTACAACCATCTTGTGGTTACTAATCCGTGTGATCCCTATTTGCTCAGGATTATTTGTTGCTAAGAGCTCAAGTATGTTTTCGCAACCGTTTACACTTCGAGTGGGCTCCTGAACTAATTGTTCAATATAATATTCTGAAAACGCATCTAGAACAATTTCGGACGACGTTTCATGCCTACGTCCGGCTTTAAACATTTATTATGTCTGTTTAAAAGAGCAGCGTTCCTGAGAGATGGTCTCCACTCCTTCGGAACTAATTATGTAAAATAGGTCAGATGTGGCTTAGATTCAAAGAAACAGTATTGGCAGCCTTAGTAAGAGACCATCGCCAATTCTTCCGAACTAACCATAGTATAGGCAGCATTTGAAAGATTTACACCAAATAAATTATTAAAAGACGGAACTGATCCCTCATGGTACACAAAACAGACCAGAACTGTTGCAGAAGCAACGAAAAAAGCATGCCAAATTTAAAAGAACGCAAAGTCACCCAGAGGCGGTGTTTTACAGCCGCTGCAAATTTAGTGCTAATTTCAATGCGAGATAGTTTTAATGATTTCCACAACGAAGCTCTGTCTTGAAATCTGGCAGAAAATCTTCAGAGTCTCTACAGGTATGTTAAGTATACCAGCTACGTGAAATAATCAATACCTTCACTGCGTGTAGCAATGGTAACGTTACCGATGGCAGTGCCACTAAGTCCAGTTAATAAACACGGTTTTCCTAAACTCCTTCACCAAAGAAAGTGAACTAAACATTCCAGAACTCGAATCAAGATCTGCTGTCTACATGAGAAACTTAGAAGTAGATATCCTTAGAGTAGCAAAGCAGTTCCAAATACTGAATAAAGGCAGGTCTCCCGACACAGATTGTATACCACTTATATTCCACTCAGAGTTTCCTGATATACCTTCCTACTTAGCAATCATACGACCGCAACCCCAAAGAAAGATATTAATTATCTCTAAGAAAACTATTTATTGATAAATAGTCAGTATGGCTTAATAAAACATTGTTCTCATGTAACACAACTAGTCTCACGAAATACGAGTGCTTTCGACAGGGGATCTCATATTATTCTGTATTTCTACACTCATGCTCATAAATTAAGGATAATGCTGATACATGGTGAAACAACGCTCTGGTGGGCCGTTTGCGGGTTTAAATCACCTTGGGGTATGACCATACGGTGCATTTGACCTGCAGTCATCGCACAGTGGCACTGGCAACAGTCCCCATACGCAGAGGTGTGTTGGTGCATGTCAGAGTACGGTGCAGCGAGTAAGTGTGCAGACGTTTTCAGACATGCTAATGGTGACTGTGTGTTGAAAATGGCTCAAAGAACACATATTGATGACGTTATGAGGGGTAGAATACTAGGGCGCCTGGAGGCTGGTCAGACACAGCAGGTCGTAGCACACCACAACAAGACCAATATCTTACCACCAGTGCCCGCAGACGGCCACGGAGTACTGGAGGTAGCCTTGCTCGGGACCTTACTGCAGCCACTGGAACAGTTGTCTCCAGACACACAGTCTACAGACGACTGAACAGACATGGTTTATTCGCCAGGAGACCTGCAAGGTGCATTCCACTGACCCCTGGTAACAGGAGAGCCCGTAGTGCCTGGTTTCAAGAACACAGTGTATGGTCATTGGAACAGTGGTCCCAGGTTATGTTCACGGACGAGTCCAGGTATAGTCTGAACAGTGATTCTCGCCCGGTTTTCATCTGGTGTGATCCAGGAATCAGATACCAACCCCTTAATGTCCTTGAAATGGACCTGTATGGTGGTCGTGGTTTGGTGGTGTGCAGTGGGATTATGATTGGTGCACGTACACCCCTGCATGTCTTTGACAGACGAACTGTAAGAGGTCAGCTTATCGGGACGTCGTTTTGCACCAGTATGTTCAAATGGTTCAAATGGCTCTGAGCACTATGGGACTCAACTACTGAGGTCATTAGTCCCCTAGAACTTAGAACTAGTTAAACCTAACTAACCTAAGGACATCACAAATATCCATGCCCGAGGCAGGATTCGAACCTGCGACCGTAGCGGTCTTGCGGTTCCAGACTGCAGCGCCTTTAACCGCACGGCCACTTCGGCCGGCTGCACCAGTATGTCCGCCTTTTCAGGAGTGCAGGAGAAGTACGACCAGAGCACAAAAGTATCGACATACGGCGTAGCACATAACAGTCACTGACAGTAACACTATGTACAAGTGCAGCACACAATTAAAATCACACCTCGCGATGCACAGGAGAACAGCACCAAACACAACACATGTAGCACACTGATGACGATGAGCAAGACGAAGGCTCTGCCAAGTCCAAGGAGATGATGGAGAAGGGACGAAGGGAGGGAGTGGAAGAGAGGGGGGAGACGGGCGGGGAGCGTCCCAAAGAGGGTCGGGGAGGGAAGGACGTGGGATAGAAAGAGGTGAGGATGGGGTACAGGGACTCAGGGGGGGAGGAGGAAAATCCGCTCTGGGGGAAGGAGGGGAGAGGAAAAGGGGGGGCCCTGGGGAGGAGGGGAATAAGGCCAGGTTACAGTTGGAAGGAAGGGTATATGTCACAGCGAAGTTCAACACCTGGGAGGGGGATGTGCTGAAACTTGCCCTGATGAAGGAGACAGAGTGTGTGGAGGTGGAGAGAGAGGGAGGGATACAGCGATAGAGGCGCAGCAATGGGTGGGGGACAGAGGAAGGAGGAAACCAGGGGTGGGGGTATGAAGCCTGCAGACAGTGTAAAGGACGCAGAGATGTTGGAGGAAAAGGAGGAGGTGGAGGAAGGGGATGAGGTTGTACAAGAGCTGTATGGGGGAAGGCAGGTAGATACGGAAGGCAAGGTGAAGCACATGGCATTCGAGGATTTGGAGGGCCTTGTAAAAGTGGGTGGGTGCAGAGATCCAGGCAATGCAAGAGGATGGGTGAGGGATTTGTAGGTGTGGAGGATGGTGGAAGGATGCAGTCCCCATGTCCAGTCAGGCAGGATTTTCAGGAGGCAGAGGCGAGAATGGGCTTTCTGCTGGATGGTCAGGAGGTGAGGGGTCCAGGTGACAGTTGAAGGTGAGGCCAAGGTATCTCAGGGTGGAGGTGAGCTGGATGGGATGACCATAAAGGGTGAGGTAGAAATCACGGAGATAGAAGGAACAGGTGGTGCGGCCTTTGGTGATTGCCTAGGTTTTTGTGGGGTTGAGAGGAAGGAGCCACTTGTTACACCAAGTGGTGAACTGGTCAAGGTGGGTTTGGAGGGAGCATTGGAACCGTTGAAGGGTAGGATAGAGAGCCAGGAAGCATTGTCATCAGCATATTGGAGAAGATGGACAGATTGGGATGGCTTGGGCATATCAGCCGTGTACAAGAGATAAAGGAGAGGGCAGAGGACGGGGCCCTGGGGGACGCCAGCAGTGGGATAAAAGATATGGGAGTTCTTGTTGTGGAGGGTGACATAGGAAGGATGGTGCGAGAGGAAGGAAGCGACCAGATGGACAAAATGGATAGGCAGGGTGTAGGTTTGGATTTTAAAGAGGAGACCGAGATGCCATACACGGTCATAAGCATTTTGGAGGTAGAGGGAAACAAAAATGGCGGAGCGACGGTAGTTAAGCTGAAGGGAGAGAAGGTGAATGAGGTTAAGGTTCAAAATGGCTCTGAGCACTATGGGACTCAACTGCTGAGGTCATTAGTCCCCTAGAACTTAGAACTAGTTAAACCTAACTAACCTAAGGACATCACAAACATCCATGCCCGAGGCAGGATTCGAACCTGCGACCGTAGCGGTCTTGCGGTTCCAGACTGCAGCGCCTTTAACCGCACGGCCACTTCGGCCGGCTAATGAGGTTAAGGAGTTGGTCTTTGGTGGAGATGGAGGGTCGATAACCACACTGTGTAAGGAGGAGGAGGTGATGTTGATTAAGGCACTGATGGATACAATGGGACAGGATGGATTCGAAGACCTTACTGAAGATGGAGGTGAGGCAGATGGGACAATAGGAAGAGGCGACGGAAGGGGGTTTGTTGTGTTTGAGGAATAAAAGGATGCGGGAAGTCTTCCACAGGTCAGGGTAGAAGCCGGTAGAGAGGATGACGTTATAGAGATGGGCAAAGACAGTTAGGAAAGAGAAGGCTGAAAATAAATATTCTTTACCACTTATTATGTGTCAGTGCTGTCGTTCAAAGCGAGATTCTTTACGTCACCACTGTAAAATGAACCGATATCTTGCTCCGCGGCAGTCGCGCGTCCGAAATACACATACCAAAAAAGTTTTGCATCACCCCAATACCCAGAACTCCTGAAGATTGACGTTGGCTGTGGATAGTGTATCACAGACACAGTCCCTTGGACTGTTCAGAGATGTCACTAAGTCCGCTCAAAGATGTAAACAACCATGCGACTATTAGACGGAGGGGGTCCGACAGCCGATCAGTTCCAGTCATCCCACCAGGAAGGAGGTACACGGTATGTGTTGTGTGTAGTTCAACCATGCATAGACGGTCAATACCGCGGTTCGATCTCGTCCGCATTGTTACTTTCTGCCAGGAAGGGCTCTCAACAAGGGAAGTGTCCAGACGTCTCGATTATAGCTCAGAGGAACCCTGACACCAACGCCACAATGTTGAATAATGATTTCATGCAGCCACAGGACGTCGTATTACGACTCAAACTGTGCACAATAGGCTGCATGATGCCAAACTTCACTCCCGATGTCCTTGGCGAGGTCCATCTTTGCAACCACAACACCATGCAGCACGGTACAGATGGCATCATGTTCTGTTCACCGAAGAGTGTCGCATATGCCTTCAACCAGACAATCATCAAATACGTGTTTGGAGGCAACCGAGTCAGCCTGAACGCCTTAGACACACTGTCCAGTGAGTGCAGCAAGGTGGAGGTTCCCTAATTTTTTGAGAGTTGCGTTATGTAAGGCCGACGTAGGCCGCTGGTGGTCATGAAAGGCACCATAACGGCTGTACAACACGTGAATGCCATCCTCCGATCGACAGTGCAACCATACCAGCAGCATATTGACGAGGCATTCGTCTGCATACACGACAATTCGCTGCCCAATCGTGCACATCTTGTGAATGACTTCCTTTAGGATAACGACATCGCTCGACTAGAGTGGCCAGCATGTTCACCAGACATGAACCCTACTGAACATGCCTGGGATAGATTGAAAAGGGGTGTTTATGGACGCCTTGACCCACCAACCACTCTAAGAGATCTACACCAAATCGCCATTGAGGAGTAGGGCGATCTGGACCAACAGTGCCTTGATGAACTTGTGGATAGTATGACACGACGAATACAGGCATGCATCAGTGCAGGAGGACATACAACTGGGTATTAGAGGTACCGGTGTGTACACCTATCTGGACCACCACCTCTGAAGGTCTCGCTGTATGGTGGTACAACATGCAATGTGTCGTTTTCACGAGCAATAAAAAGGACAGAAATGATGTTTATGTTGTTCTCTATTCCAAATTTTCTGTACAGGTTCCGGAACTCTCGGAACCGAGGTGAGGCAAAACTTGCAAGCGTTCTTGGATATTATCCTTATTTATTCCATTCACATTTGTTTATAGATCGCTAGAAGTATGGAGACTGGAGACAGTGACTCTAGATATGTACAAACCCAGTGTTTACTGGTCCCCACTCTTACGTTTTCTTGAAGAAATTAAAAACATTGACGAGGACAAATAACGTTGTAGGTGATGCACGCTTGGAAGATGATTTTCAGCCACTCACAGAAGACGTTTACTACCTAAGTAATTTCCGCATTTTGTACACTTAGCTTATTTGTTTTGCTAAGGAACTTTTCCTGCGACATTGCAGAAAGTTTTGAATTTTTATTTTATTGGTCAGCCAAGTGCAGTTTGTATTTTAATGGATTATGCAGTATGCAGACTGCTAGTGATATAGACGTTGCTTTTATGGATATAAATTGATGCTTGTCAGGATCACTTGAAACTGGCTTGCCAAAATTCCAAAGGTGCTTTTACCAATCTTATAGCATGAGACAGCCTGTAATCCAAGACTTTTTTGATTCATGGGAATATTTTTTAAAGGATAAGGCTTCATAATATTATCGGACAGTGAAAATACGCTGGCAACTAAAACAAATAAAGGTGTAGTGGGGCGTGAGGTCTCCACAGTACATCGATGTTGTCGCCAGTGGTCGGCGGAAGGTGCACGTGCCCGTCGACCTGGGACCGGACCGCAGCGACGCACGGATGCACGCCAAGACCGTAGGATCCTACGCAGTGCCGTAGGGGACCGCACCGCCACTTCCCAGCAGATTAGGGACACTGTTGCTCCTGGGGTATCGGCGAGGACCATTCGCAACCGTCTCCATGAAGCTGGGCAACGGTCCCGCACACCGTTAGGCCGTCTTCCGCTCACGCCTCAACATCGTGCAGCCCGCCTCCAGTGGTGTCGCGACAGGCGTGAATGGAGGGACGAATGGAGACGTGTCGTCTTCAGCGATGAGAGTCGCTTCTCCCTTGGTGCCAATGATGGTCGTATGCGTGTTTGGCGCCGTGCAGGTGAGCGCCACAATCAGGACTGCATACGACCGAGGCACACAGGGCCAACACCCGGCATCATGGTGTGGGGAGCGATCTCCTACGCTGGCCGTACACCACTGGTGATCGTCGAGGGGACACTGAATAGTGCACGGTACATCCAAACCGTCATCGAACCCATCGTTCTACCATTCTTAGACCGGCAAGGGAACTTGCTGTTCCAACAGGACAATGCACGTCCGCATGTATCCCGTGCCACCCAACGTGCTCTAGAAGGTGTAAGTCAACTACCCTGGCCAGCAAGATCTCCGGATCTGTCCCCCATTGAGCATGTTTGGGACTGGATGAAGCGTCGTCTCACGTGGTCTGCACGTCCAGCACGAACGCTGGTCCAACTGAGGCGCCAGGTGGAAATGGCATGGCAAGCCGTTCCACAGGACTACATCCAGCATCTCTACGATCGTCTCCATGGGAGAATAGCAGCCTGCATTGCTGCAAAAGGTGGATATACACTGTACTAGTGCCGACATTGTGCATGCTCTGTTGCCTGTGTCTATGTGCCTGTGGTTCTGTCAGTGTGATCATGTGATGTATCTGACCCCAGGAATGTGTCAATAAAGTTTCCCCTTCCTGGGACAACGAATTCACGGTGTTCTTATTTCAATTTCCAGGAGTATATATATATATATATATATATATATATATATATATATATATATATATATGAGGGTTGGAACTTAAATAGTGGCAACTATTTACTATTTATTCAGAACTGATACAGAATCTTTACATGTTTGCACCTGTTACTGTCCTTCAAAGTAGTCCCCAGCCGTGTGTAGAGCCCATCGCCAGTGATGTGGAAGGCGTGGTATACTGTTAGCAGAGCCTGTTCTGTTGATGGTGCGAATGGAGCTGTCTACTGTCTGTCGAATCTCTGGAACAGTTCCAAAGCGAATGCTACGAAGTGGTTCCTTCATCTTCGGAATCAAATTAAAGTCACAAGGACGTAAGTCTTATTACTGTTCGTTTTTGGAGCATCACCTGTGACCAGCTTTGCGAAAGAAGCCACGACACATTCTTCACAACCCACCTATTATTTTGCACAATAATGCACGGACGCATACAGTGCATCCTTTGGCTACTCTGTTTGGTCGATGGGACTGGGAAGTATTGTACCATCCACCATACTAACTGTACTTAGGTCCTTGTGACTTTGATTTGATTCTGAAGATGAAGGAAACACTTCATGACATTCGCTTCAGAGCTGTTCCAGAGATTTGACAGGCAATAGACTGCTTCTCTCGCACCACCAAAGAACAGGCTCTGCTAACAGTATACTACACCTTCCACATCTCTGGCAACTGGTTCTACACAATGCTGTGTGAATAAATAGTTGCCACTATGTAAGTTCCAACCCTCGTATATATATATATATACAGCCTTGCCACACACCGGTTGCCATCAGATCACAAAAGTTAAGCACTGTCAGGCTGGGCTAGCACTTCGATGGGTGACCATTCGGTCCGCGGAGTGCTGTTGGCAAGCAAGGTCCATTCACCCCTTGTGAGGCAAACTGGAAGAGCTGCTTTATAGAGAAATAGCAGCTCCAGTCTCTTAAACTAACATGCAACCGGGAGAGCAGTGTGCTGACCACATGCCACATGGCCCTTCATATCCGCATCTAGTGACACCTGTGGTCTGAGGATGGCACGGCGGCCAGTCGGTACTGTTGGGCCTCTATGGCCTGTTTGGGCAGAGTATATATATATATATATATATATATATATATATATATATATATATATATATATATATATACATAAGATGTGACTTACCAAACGAAAGCGCTGGCAGGTTGATAGACACACAAACATACACACGAAATTCTAGCTTTCGCAACCAACGGCTGCTTCATCAGGAAAGAGGGAAGGAGAGGGAAAGACGAAAGGATGTGGGTTTTAAGAGAGAGGGTAAGGAGTCATTCCAATCCCGGGAGCGGAAATACTTACCTTAGGGGGAAAAAAGGACAGGTATACACTCGCATACACCACAACTGGAGCAATGGATGTAAATGTGCACTTTTTTTCCAGATGCTAGTTCTTCACGAATGTGTGTGTATGCGAGTGTATACCTGTCCTTTTTTCTCCCTTAGGTAAGTCTTTCCGCTCCCGGGATTGGAATGACTCCTTACCCTCTCCCTTAAAACCCACATCCTTTCGTCTTTCCCTCTCCTTCCCTCTTTCCTATTGAAGCATCCGTTGGTTGCGAAAGCTAGAATTTTGTGTGTATGTTTGTGTTTGTTTGTGTGTCTATCAACCTGCCAGCGCTTTCGTTTGGTAAGTCACATCTTCTTTATTTTTAGATATATTTTCCCCACATGGAATGTTTCCCTCTATTATATATAAGCATCACCATGTCAACCATTTATTCCAGTATTGATAAAAAGTAATTTGCAGTTTGCATCAACAAGAGCAAACAATATTATGCCATTGCAAGACTTGTAATTGAAGTTTCGTGAAGAACTAGCATGTGGAAAAAAAAGTGCACATTTCCATCCATTGCTCCAGTTGTGTTAGGCACATTCCACTTCTCTTTGAATATCTGTGCTATATTTTCCCATTCCTCCTCTGTTTTACATGCCTGCAAACAAAGTGGTTTATTGGAAGTGTTCTGTAAACTTATTTTTGAGAATTTTGTTGCTTATTGGTTCTGGTAGAAGAGACAGCATGTCCTTCGCAAATGCCATCAAGTACTGTAATATCTTTAGTACACTAAAAATGAAAAAATGGAAATTGTTTGCAAGGCCATGTAGTTCTTCACAGTATCCAGTTAATGGGTCACATGAGCAATATGTCACAAACAGGTTCACAAAGATACAGGGAAAGTGGTACAGAGTGGCCATTAGATGCTCAGAGAGAGTTTCAAGTGAACATTATGAAAATCAGTCATAAATGGAGGATATATTGTAATCAATGTACTGAAACAGGCTAAAATATCTTTTTATGATTGTTATTGAAATATGCTACATTTCCCTTCCAAAATTCCTTCCTAAGTTAAAACCTTTTTAATATTAATATTGTTGTTAACCAGAAATATATGCACAAGTCAAAATGGCCTCACAATTTATATATGGTGTGACTGATTAGGTTTATACTTTGTATTTTATACCTGAGGTTTTCCCGTTTTCTGTCCACATCTGCTGGCAATGCATTTAAGACTCTGAGATCATTCACTCATAGTGTGTCTCTTGTATGGATGCTGCTGTTTGTTGTAAACCAGTTCATGTTGTTAATCATACATAAAATAAGTGACTAGATTTGTGCTCCAACAATATGAAGTGCCTACCTTATTGTCCAACAGCCTTACATGTGGTTCATAAGTTAAAACTGTGTGTGATGTGGACAGCTGAAGGGACATTCTGCTCCTGAACAGAGTTATAGCAAAGTATCCCATGTGACAAGAACAAGAGGATCTAATGGAAACAAGTTTCTGTGCATGATATGCATGACTGTAGAATATTGAGATTGCAAAGGTAGCTGCTTCAAATTTTGCAATAGTTTGTGAATATGTGCTTTCTATGAGAGCCAGCATACCTTCTGATGCAGAGATGCATTTAATTATGCTTTAAACTGCTACTCCTCATACAACTTGTTAAAATAAGTTAGCATCATATTAGACTGTGTGATTTCAATATAGTTCACAGTGAATGAAAATCTATGGACTGTCTGCAGCTCTTAGATGTTATAGAACATAGAACTACAGAAGTAAGTTGATGTATTAGAAAATGTGATTTCAATATCAATCATAATGAATGAAACACTGTGGACAATTTGCTGTCCTCCAGTACTACAGAAACTTCACTGTTTGTTTTTCAATGACGAAAATTTTAGGATGGAATATAGTAAGTACTTGAGGACAAATCACTACTCACCATATATAAGAGGTATTTTTATGTGCCTGTTCGCTGACCATTCTCTTAGGTGTACAATATACAATCCTCATATACATCTAACACTTTGAACTTTCATTCATCAACACAAATTTGTTTTATATATTAACTCTGGAAAAATCCGTAAACCAGCTACACATTTTGAATGGATATTTGTGGTGTGGCTGTGTGACGATATACATGATGTAATGGGTTTGTTTATGAATTAACTTTTCTTCTACCTGTCATGATTTTCTTTTTAATTGTATTTTGTATGGTGCATTCAATTGCTTTCTCTGTGTGCTATTCCATTTATTGTAAAAAAACAGCACATTTTTAAATTAATGTTGGAGCTTTATAGAGTTAGTAGCGAAATTTGGAAAAAAATTCTACTTGCAGTTTTCTTGTGGTCCACTTGTGCAGAAATTCACACATATTAAACATCAAGTGAAATATTCTGTGCACAGTATGCAAAGAAAATCACTAATGTACATAATGTCCAAAAATCTGGAGAAATTCACTGATTCAATTTCCAGTTTTTCATGTAATATTTTATCTTCAATTTTTTTGTAGTGTGTAGATATCTCTTTCTTTTAATAGATTCATTTTATGACCTTTATGAGAGCAGAGTACTTTGACAGTTTGCACTACTTTTCCAAATGTGTGTCCGGTATTGTGCATGTGTGTGGTTATTGCTGATGTCATGCTGTTGTGTGTGTGTGTGTGTGTGTGTGTGTGTGTGTGTGTGTGTGTGTGTGTGTGTGTGTGTGTGTGAGTGTGTGTACATGTGTGTGGAGGGGGGGTTTCATGTACTTTGTATGCCTGGTGTTAAAATCTCAACCTATTTGTCCCAGGTAGAATATGGAGCATTCCTGGGATGTTATTTTGTATATTATGAAGTCTGAATATGAGTCATGATTGCACTTTATGTTATGTATTAATTTTTGTTGTATATTGCTGCATGTATTGTACCAAATTTTTGCTTTGTGCTTTCTAGGATATTTATGATCTTTTGTGATATATTGCCAGTGTATAGTATGCTAGATATTCACACACATTTGTTTTTATTTTTATCTTCTGTGGTGTGGTTTATGCGTGGGTCTTTCTTTCTTTGCCTGGCTCTGAGTCAATCACGGAAAAAGTATAGTCATTGGCAGTTGCAGACTGTTTAACTATATTTTTTGATAATTGTGGTTTATTTGTCTTACAATGCACATAATAAAATCATTTGATGTAGGTACAAGGGACACATTAAAACTTTGGTAAAACTTCTCTACAAGTAAAGAACAACTGATATTAATAACAGTATTTATTTATATATTGCTCAAATTATCATTTAATCCTTTAAGAATCATTCCATCAAATAGCAGCATTTCTCACATAGATTCCTCTGTAGTGTTACTTTTTAGAATCTCTAGCTTCAAATTGAATACGTTCTTGCCTATTATATATTGCCCTCCCCTTATACTGAGAGGGCTAATCATATAATTTCAGTTGGTATATGGGCAGAATAAAATTATTCGAATTTCTTGTGTTGTATATGTGCTTAAAATGATTCTCTTCAAATAATTCTTGTCTGTGGTGTAGGAAGATTACAATTTCATAAATGTTTGTTGTGGGAACAGTTAGGATTTGTAGTTTCTGAAATAGGAGGTGACAATATTCTTTTTGTTGTGCAGTACACCAGCATCCAATTTTTTTTCTGCGGTTTCAATATTCGAGATACGCTATTTGAACTTCACCAGAAGATTATACCCTACCTAATGACAGATTCAAAATTGCTATGATATGCTACTTTTCATGTACTTGTCTCAGTAGAATTTGCCAGCATTTGCATTGTAAACACACAACTGTTTAATTTATTTGGCAGGATGCCGATATATGTAACCCAGCTTAGGTCCTGTGTCGATACCTTTTCAATATATCTTGATAAACCAAAACGTAAAATATTTGCAAAATATCGATCAGCCAATCAAATTTAAGTAAGAACACTGATAGACTCTGAGAGACAACTACATTTTACACTGTTCAATTACTACCTTTAGCAGTAGTCTCTGTTATGTTCTTGTTCCTCATAGTGTAGACTTATATGTGAAAACTGGAAATATATTTATGAAAGTTTATTTGAATAATCACCAGTCTGATTCAAAATAAAATCTCTGCGTTTGTCATTACTTATGGAAGCCTACTAACACATTCTCCTGGGCCAATATTGTTATTATCTTTAAATGATGTATGCAGATAGCAGTGGCCCTTTCCTTCCTTTGTGGCACCATTTTCATTTTTTTAATTTGGTCATTTGCCACAACACTAATACCTGCAACCATCAACATTTCTCTTTTTTTCCTTTTGTTATAATTTTTATCTGATTCTTATTTCCACCATAAACAATATTCTTTACATCCAGGCCACAAGGAAAAGTAAATCTAATAAAATATATATGACTAGCTCTCCTATATATTCGTCATATGTGAGTGACTTTTACAATAATTACAATTTCTTACCATCATCCACAAATGCATTATTTATTAAACAGCCCACTCACTCTCGAATGTAAGAGCCTTTTCTTGATGTTGCAGCCAGTCTTGTGTCAAATATTACTTATATTTTATTAACATTCTGTGGCATAGTTACCACTTGCATATACTGCTATTGTCCCAATGCTGCTTCACAGCGAGAATTATTATGTGACTTTATAATTAAACCTACTTTCCAAATTTCTGCACTGGCTTGTGAAATAATCAGAAAAATTAAAAAACAATGGAGAAAGCGCATTACAATGGCTACCGAGTGTCATGTCCATTATTGAAACAATATTCAGTCAAATAATTAAGTTTGATATTTTAAAGTAATTTTTCCCCTTCCATAATTGTATTTACAACTATATTTCTTTGATTCATGCTACGCCAACTGCATACAATATTAGAATACCAATAATTTTACCAGTATCAGTATATCAAGTTGAAAATTATTTATCCTGAACGTTTATTGGAAAAAGGAATTTTGGGAAAATTTTAAACCACCATCCAGTGAGCCAAGCTATGGAAGACAACATAGGTAAGAGTGACAGCACTATTACGCTTTGCTTGGGTGTACATGTGGGATTAGTGTGTCATTTCTGCAATACCCACTGTGTAGCACATATATTTTTCCAAAATTTTTCGTTTCAGTAGTTTTTGTAGATTTTTATTAGTATTGCACGTAAAGATTTCACAAAATGGCGGACGGATTTTAGTTGTTGCATGCAAGTTTGTCAATAGCTTGTCTATTGTTCAATCAGAGACACATCTTAAAACCGTGATTTTTTACGAGCAGCACGATGTCATCTGTGGTTTGTTTACGTGTGGTGCGGAATTTTTGCAATAGTGAAACTTGGTCGTACAACATACAACGAATATTTATAGACATGGTGAAGCTCAGGTCACAAACTAATACTGTGGAGGATACATCCGATGATGAAACTGTGCCTCAGCCAGTAGTTAACCCCGAAGTAGGGAGTATTCATGACAGTGATACCACTGCTGCGGTGACCAGTGGTACTGAATAACAATCGGTCAGTAATACTTCACCTACACTTGAAAATATACCTGATTCGACATTTGCACCAATACCAGCAGAACTTAATTTTCTGCAACTATTAAAAGCAATGCAAACCCAGCTGATTACGTAGATAGGGAATGTTTCAACACATATAGGTAGCACAAACACTCAAATAAGCATTGTTTGAGTACTAATGAGAAGCTTGGAAAACAACATAAATGCACAAATGAGTAGTATACAAAACAACATGAATACACAAATGAGAAGTTTAGAATATAACATAAATACACAAATGACCTATCAAATAAGCAATATTTCAACGCAACTAAACACTCAAATAGGCAGTGTGTATTCACGAATAGACAATGTTTCTACATAGATGGGTAAACTAGAAAAAGAAGTCTCACAGAGATGCAAAATAGTTTTACAGCACAGATTACACAACTGAAAACCGAAGTAGCTGATCAAATAATCGAAGCAGTAAGACAAGATCTTAACACTATGGATAAAAAGATTGAAAACTTAAAATCTACTCTAAGGAAGGTACCTAATCAGATTAAAAACTCACTGAAGATTTCAATTACAACAGATCACACTTACTACAGATATGCAACAGATGGCCACATAGACAGACGAGATGGCGAAAAAACAGATGCAACAATTCGACGATTTCTTGCAAGGAAAAGATGTACACATAAGCTGGACTTTGGAAACCGAACTTGGAAAAGCCATAAGTGATTTCATGGAACAAGTCTACGCTAAACAAAACACAACTGACACACAAATACAGAATGACACAGAACAAATTCAAAAGATATTATCACAGGATTTACCCAGTTTAAAAAATCAGGTTCAGGAAAAATTTACCAGGCAACTTAATATTGTCAGAGAACAACACCGAGCCATAGCGGAACAAGAAGAGGAATTTGATAACGCAACTCCAGGTAAGGACAATAGTGCGTGAAGCGATTATCCTGGTACCGGTGGTAATGTGTATTCGCCTAGATGCGAAGTATATGGCAGTCAACGATTACAAAATGCAGAAAGACACCAGGAAGCAGTAGAACCAACTCTACTTACTTACTTTCCGTGTCCGGAACTAGACTTCAGACTTCCAGAAATCAGCAGCCAATATGGCCTTGTCATTTGCCTCCCATAAGTCATTCATTGTGCAGGGCTGGTCTAAATATGGACAGATAAGCAGGTGTTGAGGATCCTGGACAGAACCACACAGACAGAGAGTGTTCTCATTCTCTTTTAGGAAACCCCATTGCTGCAGGTTTGTCTTGCACTTTGGCACTTCTACCCTCATACGGTTTAGGGTTCTCCAAGCTGTGTATGGTAGGTCTCCATCAGGTGCCAGTTCTTCTTTTACATCTTTATGGGGGTTTCTCAGGTCGATTTCCCACCTTTTCAAAGATTCTCTGCCGCCGACCCTTCCACGGCTCGGGTATGTGACAGGAAACTCTTCCTCGAACAAAGCCATCGGTCAGCAGGCTGGTGTCCATATAAAGGGTGACGCATGTCCTTTTCTTGCTTGGTTTTTTCGGCTTCGGCAGCGATGTCACGTCGTATTTTGGGCGGTGCGATCCCCGTGATTAAGTACATCTTGTGCACAGGGGTTGGCCTCAAGCATCCGGTAACAATCCGAGCCATTTCATTCACCACGACATCAACTTTTCTCGCGTGTGTTGATGCAGACCATACCGGAGCGGCGTATTCCGCGGCTGACACACTGAGCGCAAGGGCTGAAGTTTTCAGAACTTTTGGTTTGCACCTCAGGATCTCCTGGTTACTTTCCTGATGATGTTGTTTCTAGTTGAGACTTTTTCCCTTGTGGCGTTACAATGATATTTGTAGGTCAATGTGCGATACAACGTGACACCAAGATATTTGGGCGTTTTACTATGTTCGAGACGTTCACCTCTCCATAGAACATTTAATTCACGATTTGCCTCCCTGTTCTTTAAATGGAATGCACAGACCTGCGTCTTGTAAGGGTTCGCCCTTAGGTAGTTTGCCTCATAATACTGGGAGAGAGCTTCCAAGGTACTGGTAAATTTCCACTCTACAGCCATAAAATTGTTACCTTGGGCTGCAAATGCAGTGTCATCGGCATACATAAATTGGCGCGTGATGTTTGGCACTGGTTGGTCATTTGTATATATATACATTATACAGAGCTGGGGCGAGGACGCTTCCCTGAGGTAGGCCATTCCTCTGATTTCTGCACCTGCTCTTCTTGCCCTGGAGACAGACGAAAAATCTTCTATTATGCCGGAAAGTACCTATCAGTGATGTTAAATGGTAATCTATTGTCAAATTATATACTTTCCTAAGGAGCCGCCGATGGTTTACAGTATCATATGCAGCTGAAAGGTCTATCAATGCCACTCCCATGATCTCTTTCCTCTCAAACCCATCCTCGATATGTTGGGTCAGGTTCAGGATTTGACCGCAGCACGATTTGCCTGGTCGGAAACCTGCCTGCTGTGGGGTGATCTGTTGTTCCAAGACGATTTCTATGCGACTTAGCGTCAGGTGTTCCAAGATCTTAAAACAGTGACATAAAAGAGATACAGGTCGGAAGTTTTTTGGATCATCAGAGTCCTTTCCTGGTTTCAGAAGTGCAACCACTCGGGCTTTCCTCCACATCTTTGGAATATGGAGCCTTTCTGCACACGCATTTATCAAATCTAGCAGCCACTGTAGGGTATTACTGCCAAAGTTTTTAATTTGCACGACTCTAAATTCATCGATACCAGGAGCTGTGTTAATCTTCAAGCTGGAAATGGCTGCAGTAAGTTCTGACATTGTAAATGGTGCCTTGAGGTGATGATTTTCCTCTGCCAGATCACGTTCTAATGGTTCCTGGTACTTTCTGCCGTGGGTTTTGCCATTCATAGGGAGTATAGTGGCGACTTGGTCTGTCGCGACGTTAGTAAATTTATCATTTGACTTTGTGGCGTCACCGTTAAGGTTCTTTAACAGATTTCAAGCCATTGGCTTTGCGGTTCTCAGCTACGACTGACATGAGTTCATCGCCTGCTAGAAGTGTCTCATCATCAAATGGGTCGTTATCAAAGAGCTTCTGGTATCTTTCCAATAGTGGCTTTGCGTCCTCAGACAGTCCCGTAATATACTGTGTTCTGCATCCTCCCGGTATTGTTTTCCTAGACGCCTTCTGAACGAGTTTGACAACAGAGTCGTACATCTCAAGTTGTGGGGCGATTTTTGCTATTTCTACATCAATGAGCTCTCTAAATTTCTTCCAATTGGCCTTTTTAAAATTGAACCTTCTTTTGAAAGGAACTTGTTCAGGCTTAACAACTGCACTGGCCGTGCAAATTATGGGCCGATGCTGCGTATGGGGAATTGGCTCCCCAATCAGTTTTCCACATTGGCCAGCGAATTTCTTGCTAACAAAGATGTTATCGGGATTGTACCCTTTCTTCCATCTGCCACTATTAAAGGAACTTGGCAGTTTCGGGTCATGTATGAGTAGTAGATCGTGTACCTCAGCCCAGATCTCTAGCTCTACTCCGCTGTTGTCAGTTTCTTTTTGGCCCGTGTAGTGCTCTGACAGTTTAAATCGCCCAATACAAAATTAAAGTCTTGGTAACTGAAATTGCCACACTCGGTGAAGACAAAATCTGATTCTGGGGGTTTGTACACAGAGGTAATGTTATACTGCTGAGTTCGAACAGTTAATATCTCAATGTCTTGCCTGTCAGTCAGTGATGCAGAAGTGACTCCAATTCCTGGCCTGGCGAAGATGGCACTACCGTATCGTTCATGTGGTCTCTCCAAGATCATCTTCATTCCATCTATTTTGGGTGTGGGTCTTATGCTGTCCCAATGAGTTTCTTGAATCAGGAGGAAGTCACATTGATATTCGTTACACAAGTCAGATAATAAAACTTCTTTGTCTCTCGATATTCCTTCAATGTTTGTCGATGTCGTCACAAATGGCCTTAGAAAAGACCGTTTGGGTAGGGTCTTATTGGTCTTCATTTTCTCAGAAGTCCGCTCCGGACTCTGTCGACAGTTTTAATTGAGGAGAGCTTAATAAAACATAGACAATTTCACCTGTTTATACCTGAACGTAAATCCGTTCATCCTGTCGTTTTCATTAAATCATTTAGAAACGTTTTGCCCAAAGCGTGTTCAGACCAACAGAAAATCCGATATGTGACTGGCTGTAAACAAGGAGAAGGCGCGCTTTGGGCGACGGAAATGGCAGAAACTTGTGATACATTACAACATTTCAAACAACCATTCCTGTCCAAATATTGGTCACAATGTGTACAAGAACGTCTACGAAAATCGGTGTTTATTCCAGAACAATATAACACCAAATTCACATCATTGAGAAAGTATTGCTAGAAGCATCTCTATAAAAAAACGCTTTTGGGAGGAACCCATATCTCACATTGATGTGTTACGAATTTTGAAAGCAAAATTACCTATCCACATAAGAGAGAAGTTAGTCCAGGTACCAGAAAGTAACCTATAATATTTCTTATCTATGCCAGACTCGATAGATCTAATTAACAAAGACGCAAGACAGAACGTAAATAATCTGAACGGTTATCGGAACGGTGGAAGAAATCAGCACCCTCTGCGGCAGCCGCAGTACAGCGCCAACAACACCGAGCGCGCGGCTGACTCGCATCCTTATTTTTTCGATCCTGCCGCCCAGCAGCAGATGCAAAATCCGAATTCGGGGAACAATTCCAATTCCGGCGGCTATAATCAGAATTGCAACCAAAGTTTTAAGAGAAAAAGAAAAAAATAGCGATGGGAACTATACTGGATACTCTGGAAATGGCAGCCGGAATTAGAACAGGCAAGAAAATAGAAGCCAATGGGGTAGTGGATACAACCAGTTCCATCCTCAATTTGGCAATACTAGTAACGTGATGGATCCTAGGAACGTGCAATGGCAATATCCAGTAGCAAGTCAACTGTTCCAGTTCCAGGCACAGAACAATACTACACCTGTAAATTCTGTATCAAACAACGACCGTGATGCACAATGCAGGAGAAACGCACCAGCCATAAATATTATTGAGGTAACAAAAGAGGCACAAACAGACAGCAACGTGGCGTTAAACTAGAAGCAGCCACATGAAGCTCCCCAATATTGGCCATGGAAAGTTGTGGGGGCGATCCATGCACTCAGGGCAGTAATTTGCTGCGATATCAAGGTGGGAACGACATACGTGACGTGTTGACAGAAGAAAATTCTCTCTGTTTGTACGAGGAAGTCGGTATCGTATAGGCAAGCGCACGGTCAACAGAAGGAAGAGTTCCTACCAGTATCTTTCTCGACACTGGCGCCAAAATCAACATTATATCGAAAGCATTCTTTAAGTGAACTGATAGTAACAAGTATTTACCAGCACACCCTGTGCAGAACTGCAGAATTCTAGGCGCCATTGGTGGCAAGTCCAAGCTTATAAAGATACAAACTAGGATTGAAGTGCAGATAGATGAGATTATTTTCCATATATTTTCCTGGATTTAGAGCGGTTAACAAAAAGATGAATTTTTGGTATGGAGTTTCTGAGAGACAACTTTGCTAAGATAGATTTAGAGTTAGGAAAATGTCGGCTGTCTGCTAATGGTCCAAACTGTTATCAATCTGATTAAGGTGAAAGGTGGAGTGGCAAACCTTGTCAGACGATACACTTTCAGATCCAAAAATTAATCCGTTTCATTGCCATAAGTCAGTAGAGCAGTGGTGTTAAAGTTTCGACCGTGAAGAAACTGAGGGCAAAATTGAGGAATGCATGGAGGTATCTTCTCAACAAAAGGAATAGCTCAGAAATCATTTGCTTAATCATGCACATGTGTTCTAGAAAAGACCTAGTTTTATTAAAACCTATCAGTACCACATGGATGACGTGAAGCAGTAGCCCAAGAAACAAAATGAATGTTACCCGGGAACATCATAGAAACCTAGCTCTCACCATACTGCAGCACGCTACTCACAGTGAAGAACGCTGACAACAGTGTGAGGCTCGTTCTCGACGCCCAGTAGATTAATAAGATTATTGTTCCTGTTACTACCTGGCCAGAAAATTTGGAACAACAAATCCAACAGTTCCATGGTGTACAGTGTTTCGCAAAGATCTCCGGAGGACCTACTGGCAAATAGCATTGTCTCCTGAAACTAGAAAGTACACAGCTTTTATTTTTGCCCGTAGACCCTACCATGACTGCACCTTGCCTTTCGTGTTAAATGTCAGTGCTGGGGTTTTTACAGCTGTGTTTGGCACAGTTCTAGGTCCCGATCTATTAGAGAAGCTCACTGACTACATTGACGATATTTTAATCGCCACTGCTATCTAGGAGGGACATTTAAACCTACTTGAAAGGATGCTACAAAGATTTTTGGCAGCTGGAGTGATGGCCACCTCAAGAAATCTAAGTTTGTGAGAAAAAACGTTAAATTTTTAGGTCATATAATCTCACCTGTGGGGATAAAACCAGACCCTGAAAAGTTTATGGCAACCAAGAATTTGCCTGTTCCGTGTACAAAATGGCAGCTTAAGGCATTTATGGGTTTGTGTTCTTTCTTTTGTCGTTTTGTCCCTAACCTGCACAGAATTGCTTTGTTAGGATTGTTGAGAAAAGACAAACATTGGATTTGGACACCGCAGTTCCAAAATGATTTCAATGAAATAAAACATGCTCTGATAAATTGTAAGATCCTAGGCCACCCTGATATGAGCCGTGACTTTTGCATCGCTACCGATGCATCATTTTCAGGTTTAGGTGCCTCCTCTTTCAGCTGGCCGAAGAGGGGAACACCAATGACACCAAAGTAATCAGTTTTGCTAGCAGGACACTTTCAGAATGCAAACGAAGATATTCAATAACGGAGTTAGAGGCTCTCTCAATCATGTGGACGTTTAAAAAATTTCACTATCTGTATGACAAACACATAAAAGTATACAGCAATCATCAGGCTTTGAGTTTTCTACTCACTTGAAATTTCTACATAATGGCCTAGAGCGATGGACACTGTGTTTGCAATCATATAATTTAGAAAATATACATATCAACGGCAGAGATAACATAATTGCGGATGCTTTATCCCGATTGCCCCAAGGTTTACCCGATTTTAAAGAATTAGTTGAAGAGGACACTGAATTTCAGATCATGCTTGTAAAGGACTCTACATTTCGGAGGTATTTTTTGGATATGTACAATAATTTGGCTAAGTTACAAGGAGAAGATCAGCAATGGAAAAAAGTAAGCTTCCAGCATAAAAAAGACCCACCTACCATTGTTCGGCAGCATTACCAACTTTAACATGACGTTTTTCAGGAGGAACGTCGACAGTGATGTGTGGTGTGTTTGCACCCCTAAGGCATGTCAAGAGAATTTAATTTGGCACACACATTTCACTTTGGTACCCTATGGTGCCAATAAGTGTTGTCAGAAACTAAACATGTATTGTTACTTCCCAAATATGCCTCAACACACTCAGCAGATTCTAAAAACTTGTATTATTTGCCAGAAGGCTAAGCCTTCAAACCAGAATAGTGAAACGGAATTGCATCCCGTCATACCTAAGAATCCAATAGAGTTTGTCTGTGTTGATGCTATAGGACTCCTGTCCTCTGCTCGAGGAGGGTTTAAATACATTATGGATGTATATGATGTTTTCCCCAAGTATGTGAAACTATATGCAACCAAATCTACCACAGCCAAGCCTATAATTAAATGCATGTTGAGTGATTACTTTACGTCTGTTGCAAAACCTCAAGCCATATTATCTTATACTGCAACAGATTTTACTTAGCACACCTGGACACAATTTTTAAGAGAACAGTAGACCTGACAAATTCTGGTTTCGATGTACAGCCCGCAATCTAGTCCTGTCGAAAGAGTGTTTAGAGAACTTAACAGATTCATGATAATCTATTCAGCAAGTAACCAAACAAATTAGATCAAATATGTGTAACTGTTTTCCAACAGGTAGGAAACAACTTGCCTATTTATGACACTACTGTTACACCATACGATTTAATCCACAACAAAAAAAGGGGGAAAGTGAGTACCGGCTAGTGAAATAATCAGTAAGATTGAAAAACAATGGAGAAGGTGAATTACAGTTTGTGTGCCTATTTAGTCCAAGGAATTTGATCATGTGAACTCCTTCTATAAACTTTTGTCTATAGTGTAGGAAGATTACAGTTTCAAAAAATGTATATGAAGGGAACAGTTAGTACTTGCAGTTTCTGAAATGTGTTCAAAATGATTCTCTTCAAGTAAATCTTGCCTGTAGTGTAGGAAGATTACAATTTCATAAATGTTTGTGGTGGGAACAGTTAGAATTTATAGTTTCTGAAATAGAGGGTGACAAGATTCTTTTTTTGTGCAATGTACCTGTATCCAATATTTTTTCTGCAGTTGCAATATTCGAGATACTGTAATTATTAAATCATATCCTACCTAACGACAGATTCAAAATTGCTATGATATGCTATTTTTCATGTATTTGTCTCAGTATAATTTGTCAGTATTTGCATCCCAAATGCAAAACTGTTTAATTTATTTGGCAGGATCTAAATATGTGTAATCCAGCTCTTACACATATTTAGTCCAAGGAATTTGATCATGTGAACTTCTTCCATTAGTTGAGTGATTTGTTATATCTCATGTTCCAAGTATTTAGAATGTATCATTTTGAAATGTACCACATGAGTTTCTGCAATGTTCAGTTTCAACTCACTTAACTGAAATCAGTTTTTTGGGTTACTCAGTTTACTCATGATAGCGTTCAGAATTCTTTCTACTTCGTCATCTTCAATTAAAACAAAAGCATCATCTGTAATGGAACTAATGGGAAATTTATATTTATAGGTAAGTCATTTATGTAGGACAGTAACATGGTGGCCATAAAATGGAGCCTTGGGTCACATCTTGTAATTCTGTACTTCATTTAGAATAACAATTCACTGCATTTGAAGCGATGGTTCCTTTGTTTTCTGTTCTGCAGGTATGGTTAATCCACTTCAGAGCATTGCCCTTAATCTCATATTTATCTAGTTAGTAGATAAGCAAGTCATGGCTTATTGAGTCAAAGGATTTTATAAGATTGAAAGACACCAACCAAGCTTAACAAACCGTTTGGCTGTTGCAATGATCTGTATTGGGTGGACTGACTGAGAGGCAGATAACTTCCCATGAATTCAGATATTAATGTGAATCTGTTGTGCAATTTAATAATTATATGAATAGCGTGGTTTTTGAAATCCCCTCTTGTAAGGTGAAAGGAACTTGATCTTAGAGCTGGTCTAGCTAGGAAACAAGGTTACTGGATTGGAAGTGGCAGGATGTTTTGACTTTTTTTTTATTTGTAATTAATGCAACTACATTAGCACTTGGCGATAACGATTAAGGAAACCAGATGCAGGTAGCATAAATTGACCAGTCATCGTTGACTCTCCAGCTGCCTACCAGAATCTTAAAATCACAGAACCTAATCAAGCCAAAACCATGAGCCTACATACATCTAACTCTTCTTATTCCCAGATCACCTGTGCTGCTAGTTCTGACCATTATTCATGAGTTGGAGGGTCGAACTCTGCGTCAGGATGCTCAGCTGGTCACATGTACACAACAGTTGTTAAATGCTGCAACGTCTCTTCCACCACAGCTCCACACCAGAAGTTGAAGTTCATCCCAGCGTGTTTTCTGCCCCAATCCGAAGTCTGTAGTGCGTCCTGAAGTGAAGTCCCTAGAGAAGCCTGCCGAAGAAGAGATCTACAATTTCCTATCTCCTGTCTGCTCCCCATAAAGTCTGCAAAAAACTGACTTTGCCAATCAGAAGGCTCCACCAAATGTTGTTCAATAAGATCATTTTTGCGAAACTGTTAAATTCCCCTCCTAGGATATATTTAATACTCCAGCCTATGAGCTGTCTTCCGACATATACAATTCTGAGAAGCATCCAACCTAATTCACACACTCATATTTTTTGAGATCAGCCAACGTATCACTTTTCTGCTTTTCTAGGAAAAGATTGCTCTGACTCCAGATGGAGTGACCAGTGGCTGACGTAATTCCGCCCCCACAGGGGACAGGAAAAATTTCAGACAAAGCACAACCACAAAACTTCCCGCGAGAAAAACAGAGATCACTACTATCTTACAAATGGCCCTCTCTTCCTTTTCTTCTTGGAAAGTGCCGGTCAGAGAAAACTTAACTCTTTGAAACGTTGCTGTGAGTGAATAACCCTGCTTGTAAAATGCCAATTTATTCAGCACAGCCCGAACTAACGGCTCATTATGCAGGCTTTTTAACTGGAGACTAGGACCCTGCTCTACGTCAGCCACAGTTTGAAAAAAACTTGTGGCGGCCGTCCTTCTGGGCTGCGCCATAACAATACGAAGATTATAAACTGCCTACTTGTGGCTACAGGACCGGACACTCACCCCCCACCTTCTCATAGCCTATCTTTTGAAAGTGAATTTCCAATCATCAGGGTGCCAGAGGGTTGCAAAGGTCACAGGACAAGCTATAACTACCCATACAGAGTAATTTTAGACAGGCATCTGTTGCCTGTACCTGGCAGTTACTGATATTACCCTTGATATCAGCATCAGATATCCATTAATCAGTAAAAGAAATGACATAGATTCTGATAAACTAAATCAGATGTAATAAAGTTGAGACGTAAGAGGCCAGCAATGGACTGATGCCATGCATGGAGCGTTCAACGAATTCGAAAACAAAATTCTTTCTACCAACTTGACAGAAAATCCTAAGAAGTTCTGACCATAATGACACTGAAACGGAGGATGACACAGAAGAGGCCGAAACACTAAACACATTTTTTTCAGAACTGTTTCGTAGTAGAAGATCGCACTGTAGTGCCTCATTTAAATCGTTGTATGAACAATATAATGGCTGATATCCAAATAAATGATCATGGAATAGAAAAGCTACTGAAATAGCTCAACACAGGGAAGGTCACTGGAGCTTGCAGGATGCCAATATGGTTCTACATTGAGTATGTGAATGAACTTGCCCCTTTTCTAGCAGCGGTGAGCTTTAGATGGCTGGAGGAGGGAACAGTTCCTGATGATTGGAAAAAGAGCACAGGTCAATCCCGTTTTCAAGATGGGTCATCGAACAGATGCACAAAACTATAGACCTGCATCTCTAACGTCGGGCAGTTGTACAGTTTTATGGGTATTGAAACATTTCTGGAGGCCAAAAATCGCCTATGTAGCAACCAACATGGCACCCAAAAACAGTGATCATATGATCATTTGGGCGCTGATGACCACGCTGTTTAGCACCCGAAAACCTCAAACCACACACACACACACACACACACACACACACATATGATCATGTGAAATCCAGCTCACTCTGTTCGTCCATGAGACCCAGTAATAAACAAATACAGGTGCCCGGGTAAATGCTGTGTTCCTTAACTTCCGAAAAGCATCTGATATAGTTCCGCTCTGCAACATAATGAACAACACGAGATTGTGGAATATCAGAATAACTGTGTGTCACTGGACTGAAGAGTTTCTGGTAAACAGAACACAGCATATCATTTTGAATAGAGAGAAGTCTATGGACATAAAATTAACTTCGTGTATATCTAAGGAGAGTGTTACAGGGCCAATATTTTTCCCAACATATATAAAAGACCAAGTAGATAACGTCGGGCGTTCCATGAAACTTTCTATAGATGATGCTGCTATATACAGAGTAGTTGCAACGCTAGAAAATTGTAGCAGAATGGTGGAAGACCTACAGAGGATCAACACTTGGTGTGGGGAGTCGCTATTGACTCTCAAAAGAACCAAATGTAATGTACTACGAATACATAGACAGAAAGGCCCTTTATTGTATGACTACAAAATTGAAGAACAATCACTGGAAGCAGTTACTTCTATAAAATATTTTGGAGTGTGTGTATAGAGCGATCTGAAATGGAATGATTACATACAAGTAATTGCTAGTAAGTCAAATGCCACACTGAGATTCATTAGAAGAATCTTCAGGAAATGTTGTCCGTCAACAAAGGAAGTACCTTACAAAATACTCGTTTGACCAATACATGGGTATTGCTCGTCAGTATGGGATCCATACGATATTGGATTGATACAGGAAAGAGAGAAGGTACAAAGAAGAGCAGAACATTTCGTTACAGGTTCATTTAGTAAGCACAAAAGCATCATGGAGATGATCAACCAACTGCACTGGCAGATGCTGCAAGAGAATTCTCCATCACATTGTATTACTGTTAAGTTCAGAAAGCATACATTTCTAGATAAGTCTCCTATATATATCTCACGAAAAGGCCGTTAAGATAAAATTGGAGAGATTCGAGCCTGCACTGAGGCTTCCCAGCAGTCGTTCTTTCGGCAAGCTATTCGTGACTGGAACAGGCAAGGGGAGGAGTGACAGGGGTACACAAAGTACCATCTACCACGTGCCAAAAGTTGGCTTGAGGAGTATAGATGCATTTGTAGTAGATGTAGAGGTGTTTCAAGATCACAGAAGATATCTGTAAGTTTACCGATCCTATGCTTTGCACATATTCTCAATAAAGTTATTTACTGCATTCCAAGTGATTTTTCCTTGTTAGAATCTAAATTGGTTACTTATAACAATATTATTTTTTAGAATAAAATTTTGGATCTTGTTTGCCGCTACTTTCTCTTACACTTTCGACAGAACTGGAAGAATAGAAATAGGGCAACAGCTTCCCTTGTCTTCTCTTGAGCCTTTCTTGAACAGAGTCTGAGTTTGGCATATTTCAACACATCAGAAAAGTGCCGCTGTTCAAAAGATTGGATATATTATTTAAGGTAGTGTAGGTGCTATTATACAATGCACTGCTTTAATCACTTTAGTGAGTATCCATCCCACCCAGCAGAATGATCATTTTTAATGATAACATGACACTCTCCACATACTTTACTCTGACTTTTTTCCAGTCTGTGAGATATTCAACTCATTTGTAGAGTCCAAAGGGACTTTCTTTACTCAGATACTCTGATACATCAACATCTGACTTCGCCATGTTTAAGAAGCACTCATTTAAACACACTGATATTTAAGCTTGTTTATAATAAAACTATACTCTGCTTTAATCCTACATATTTCATTACTACTAACTCTAACACCTAATCATGATTTGACAATGATCATACTGCCTTTATCTTACTATTATGTTACAAAATGAAATCATTGTCTCCATTCATTTGACTGCCTTCACAACTCTTTTTTAAATATAACTTTATAATTACTAATATACTCAGTGTACATATTTTTATTATTTTTCAGTTCATTGTGGAGTAGCCTCCTCCTGACACAGAAATATTTATACCTTCAGTTATCCATTTGAGTTTATTAGATCTTCCTTTCATATGGTTCCAAGTGGAAAAGTTAAATAACACATTTCAAGAAAGCTATTAAAATCTGTCAAAGCTACTACTGCTTGAAATACAGCCGTCGAAATGTCACTCAACCGCTCTTGACCCCTTACTAAACATAGCTGAAATTTCTCATTGAAGTTCATTTACAAATGGCTTTTATTATGGTTTTAGTGACATGAATTTTCTCTGTTACTTTTTGGTAGCTCAATAAATAATGCAAAGTGTTCAGAGACTCCCAAATCTAAGCAAAAGTTATTAACATCTTCAAACACATTATATGTTAAAACGTTATCAATACTGACCACTGACTTTGCATTTACTCTAGTGGCTTCCATGAAGTTTACTTTTAAACCAAAGTTTTTATTGTCTAATTGAATTTGGATGTATCACTGCATTTAACTATGATATTAATACTGAAGTCAGCAGCTATTACAATCTTTCTTCTTTATTGTGATTTTCAAGCAGCCACTGAAATTCGACCAAGAAAAGAGTCATTATAGATTTATCTAGTACTCTGTAAGTAGAAACTACTCTGAATTTATGTCTCTTAACTCTACACAGCAACTTTGATACCAGATAAAATAATTATGCAGGAACCTCAGCGGTATTTCTCTCATCTACAAAAGCTGCTGGCTACCTCAAAAATTTTTTTTTTTAAGAATTTCATTATTATCATCTGTAACTCGATCTTCATTGAAACGAGTCGCTTTGATATTTTAACATTTAGAAGGAATAATTTTAATTCATCAACTTTATGACTTTTGCTTGAAAAGTCAGCACTGACCATTTACATTCCAGTGCATTACATAGGGACATTTATAATCTCAAGCATGCTCTTTCTTAGATAGCATTTCAGCCTTTCCATTTCTGTTGCAAAACAATGTTTGCATCCCCATCCTTCCCTATATGTTTACCAAGCTATTTAGAATTTTGCATGTTTCAGCAAACATTTTACTAAGAATTTTCAATCACAATTTATTTAAATGAAGACCACCTTTACCAGAGTATTGATTGCTTAGGATCTTACTTGAAATTACAAACACAGCTTATAGATCATTACAGATTTGTTCATATTGTAACACGGCCGTTTTTCGCTGAAACTGTTGATTAGCATTTTTCAGAGGATGATATGCAAATGCCTTTGATAAGGTAGTCGTTCAGTTACACTCCTTTATAACTGCAAATCTGGATTACCATTTCCTGTGCCTGTTTTCGCTTTACTGTTTGTTTTTCTACCATTCTTATGTGTTTGGACGATGTCTCGAAGACCTGAAAGCCCAGAAATTGAATGTGTGACATAAGGATCCTTTTAAGAGGAATTTGCTGCCTTCTCTTTCCATAGCTCGCTACCTAGAATGGTTACAGAACGTATGTTCCTCTGTCGAAGGAAACACTGAATTTCTCTGCAAAATCCTTTTCACCAGATAAGAGATTTCTAGGTAGGTGTGGCATCCCTGAGGGCGCGTGAATGTTCGTTACAATATCTCAGAGTAACGCCCACTTTAAACATCCAGAATACTGCCTCCTCATTGCGTCATTCTCTTATTTTCGGGAGAGCCCACACTTTCACGCTGGGCCCACGTGCAGAGTTTATTATTTGTCAACTGGGTTGGAAGAAGTCTCCTGGCTCTGGCTGTCCACGTCAGACCTATTGAGTAAGAGATTGTTTAATGCTGTGATGTGTTTTCCATTTGTCAGAGCTCGGAATTTCTGCACTCATTGGGCGTCAATTTCCAGTTCTGGCAGCAAGACAGCCGATTTCCAGACAGCTCTTGGAGAACACACTTTGTCATACGATTTCATACAGTAATGACTTCGTTTTAGACTTTTTAAAGGGAAACACTTCACTTTAGGCTTTTGTAGAGTAAACAGTTCAGGTTCGGACAGGATTGATGATCTATTGATGACCCTTGCTGGTACTGAAAGGATGACTGTACATAAACGTGAAGTACAAACAGAGGGTGGAAACCATATCCTCCAGTTGCTGCTGCCACCAGTGACATTAATCACGCTCTGTGCACTTTGGTAAGATGAGCCATCGTCACACCTGCCAATGTCATTTAGGTGCGGAGTTAATTTTCTTCCTCCAGGAGCCGAGTACACAATGTTAAAGTCACTCACCCACTTTGTTCTTCTGCATGCGCATTTTTGGCAATTTTATGGTGATCATTCCAATCTTTACATGTGCTTTCTATGTCTAATTAACAACTTGTGCAGTCACTGGCCATGTCTGCAAATTGTTAACTGTGTTTTATCCTCCTCACCCATATGTGACAAGGTTATACTCTGAAATTGTTTCCATAGTTCAGTTGTTAATGGTTCTTTTCAACAGGTCAGTGGATAAAATTTCATCTTAAAAATTAATAAATCTATTTTATAGTGTCCATTTCCTAACATTCATAGCTAAAAGATCTCTCCTTCCATTAATGTGTCTATGTCAGTGGTGTGGTACCACTGAATTGGACTACCCCTATTAATATTCATTTAAATAAGACGTTTTCCATTGTGTGACAGTATCCTTGTTTTGAATTAATTTGGATGATCGTGTGGGGTGGTTCCGTATTCTGTTGGACACCAGACTTTGAAACTGTGCAACCTTGGGGTTTGCTTCAGCTGCAGTTGTCACCCCACAATGTAATGGTTTGTTCTCTCTATACACAGTTCACTGATGGATCTTATGTTTGTTTCTGTTGCCTGTTTTCTTGGTTGAAAGGTATTTTAATTGCCCCGTTCAACATTTATGTATATACCACTTCTTCATGAATGTTTGGATAGCATGAAGTTGCAGTAATTTTCATGTTGGCCATTATAGTTTTTTGGAGTAATTTTGGATGTGCATGTATCGTTATGTAAAAGTCTATGATTCGTCATTTCATTTTGTAAAGAATATGAGAAATGAACAATGACTGTAATCCATTTGAAACATATCAGGAATTTGCTGCTGTGGACTGGCTTGCAGGTGTGTCTGACATTTTCGTCAAAGCCGACATTAAAAAAAACTTTGCTAATTGGTTTATTTCGTTGGACATTTTGCGTTATCCACTGAAGACTTCTAAGTTTATAGGCCGATTCACACAAGGAGTCAGAGTAAAGGGACATCACGTCACGTTGTGTCAAGTCCCCATTAGGGTGTATTTACATTGGATGTCACATCACGCCACATCAGTTTGTTTAGCCCAGTGCCTACGGTGAAAGTGAGGTTACGAGATACCATCCACGATACGAAAAGGCAGAGTATACTATCAGAAATGAGGTGCAAACAACGATAATGTTTATTACTGGCCAAACCGAAATTTATTATGGATATTCTTGATCAGTCTGGCTTGGTAAAACTGCTAATAAATGGAACAACGTTTCAAAACATTGAAATTTACTCGCTAGCGAAAATATATACAGACAAAAATATCGAACAATATGCCTAAGGCCATAAATAGAGCCTGTTTACCTTATTCACTATGGTTTTTTTTCCTATATAGCAAATAACCGCTTAAACAAGTGTGCTTTTCACCTTCAATACAGCTGGCTTTTTCAATTAAAAAAAGGTTATTTAATGAAAATTGCTTCATCAGTTTACGTTCTTATTAAAACACAGTGTAGGCATCAACTCTGTTCTGTTATTATAAAACTTAAATCATTTATACTTTCCAATATCTAGCCTTATTTAAGAAAGAATACTGAATCGAAAAAATATCTAAGTTGTCATGGAACATTTGTGATTAGCCACGAAAAAAAGCAAAATAATAACAATCATAATAGTAAATCAAGATTAAGAAGAAACAAAAGCACAAAATCCTCTACTCTAACGTGAGTGAGTGCGGGGAAAATAAGTTATCTTCCAACAGTAACAGACGACGAGATAATTCCTCGCACCAACGTAACTGCCAAACTTTTTTCTCAAGAAATCTTGATGGTGACGTGACGTGACATTACGTGATGAAAATATCGAATGGTATCTGATTTTTCTCCATTTCTTGTTAAGTCAAACTGCAATTTGAAGGCTGTTTCACACTAGACGTCAATGAATGGTCATGTCACGACACGCCAAAATCACATCTGGATGTATTCACACTGAATGTCTCGTCACGTCACGTCAGTTCGTTTAAGTCCAGTACCAAACGATGAAAGTGACATACCAACTGTTATGCAAAAAGTCAGAGGATAGTAGGCATACGGTGGAGACTTTATTGACCAGACTAATCATTGTGGTAAGTAATTTGGATAATCGAAAACTCAGATAATAGAATGCATAAAGAAAACGGATTTGCATATTATTATCTCTAGAAAGAAAACTTATGTTACTCGCATATTGTTATCTTTTAGGCACATTTTCATATGGTTACCTTTCTAGGGTTAGGTAATACATAATGTTTTGTGTTTATTCACAACTATAAAAACAAATTAAACTTATGTTAAAGTCAATGTTTATTAAGAGATTAGGGACATATTTTCGTATGTATGTATACATTTTCTTGAAATTGCTAAAATGCTGCAACCTTAATCATAGTATACCCAACAAAAGTCACGTAGGGCAGTCACTATTTCTAATTTTGTTTAAAATGTACGCTAATTGTCATTTGAAGTAAACAGTTCTTTCTCTTAGTTTCTGGTTCATCACGATTTCGTTTCAACTGTAATAAACTCACAGTGTCACATTCTGTCTGCTTTTCAAATCATTTGAAAGCTGATTACAGGCTTGAATGTTTCCACATGAGATAGTCCAACATCATGTCCTGCATCTACGTTCTTTTCTGATTCATCTTCTTGCATTTCCATCTGTTTGTTTAACTACAATATCTTTTCAATAACGACCTGAAAAACTTGATGATTACTGTGACAAGTGAGCCACTCTTTCATATCATCTGCATAACATTCCTGGCATATTTGTATGTTCGTCATTAGCTTATTTACATCCTCTAAAACAGAATCACCCATATCGTTTATTGAACTTTTATTTTAGTATTCTGTTCCAAGCTTTGTTCAAGGTCCTTCTTTCAGTCAAGCTACACATGTCTACAACCATATAACAACATTCCTTTAATTTTATTTGCTTGAAAAAAGTTACAAAACAACTTCATCAACAGATAACAACACAAGTAAAATTTGTTTTGTGTAACATAGTTTTAATGTTTCAGTAACACTTTGATCTATTGGTTGTAGGGAGGATGTCACATTAAAAAGCACAAATTTTACTGTTAGATTAGATTAGATTAGATTAATACTAGTTCCATGGATCATGAATACGATATTTCGTAATGATGTGGAACGAGTGAAATTTTCCAATACATGACATAATTAGGTTAATTTAACAACATACTTAAGTTAATATAACAACTTTATGTTTTTGTATTTTTTTATTTTTATTTTTTTATTTTTTTTATTTTTTTAATATTTTTTTTCTTAATTTATATCTAAAAATTCCTCTATGGAGTAGAAGGAGTTGTCATTCAGAAATTCTTTTAATTTCTTCTTAAATACTTGTTGGTTATCTGTCAGACTTTTGATACTATTTGGTAAGTGACCAAAGACTTTAGTGCCAGTATAATTCACCCCTTTCTGTGCCAAAGTTACGTTTAATCTTGAATAGTGAAGATCGTCCTTTCTCCTAGTATTGTAGTTATGCACACTGCTATTACTTTTGAATTGGGTTTGGTTGTTAATAACAAATTTCATAAGAGAGTATATACACTGAGAAGCTACTGTGAATATCCATAGATCCTTAAATAAATGTCTGCAGGATGATCTTGGGTGGACTCCAGCTATTATTCTGATTACACACTTCTGTGCAATAAATACTTTATTCCTCAGTGATGAATTACCCCAAAATATGATGCCATATGAAAGCAATGAGTGAAAATAGGCGTAGTAAGCTAATTTACTAAGACGTTTATCACCAAAATTTGCAATGACCCTTATTGCATAAGTAGCTGAACTCAAACGTTTCAGCAGATCATCAATGTGTTTCTTCCAATTTAATCTCTCGTCAATGGACATACCTAAAAATTTGGAATATTCTACCTTAGCTATATGCTTCTGATTAAGGTCTATATTTATTAATGGCGTCATACCATTCACTGTACGGAACTGTATGTACTGTGTCTTATCAAAATTCAGTGAGAGTCCGTTTACAAGGAACCACTTAGTAATTTTCTGAAAGACAGTATTGACAATTTCATCAGTTAATTCTTGTTTCTCAGGTGTGATTACTATACTTATATCATCAGCGAAGAGAACTAACTTTGCCTCTTCGTGAATATAGAATGGCAAGTCATTAATATATAATAAGAACAACAAAGGACCCAAGACTGACCCTTGTGGAACCCCATTCTTGATAGTTCCCCAGTTTGAGGAATGTGCTGATCTTTGCATGTTACGAGAACTACTTATTTCAACTTTCTGCACTCTTCCAGTTAGGTACGAACTAAACCATTTGTGCACTGTCCCACTCATGCCACAATACTTGAGCTTGTCTAGCAGAATTTCATGATTTACACAATCAAAAGCCTTTGAGAGATCACAAAAAATCCCAATGGGAGGTGTTCGGTTATTCAGATCATTCAAAATTTGACTGGTGAAAGCATATATGGCATTTTCTGTTGAAAAACCTTTCTGGAAACCAAACTGACATTTTGTTAGTACTTCATTTTTACAGATATGTGAAGCTACTCTTGAATACATTACTTTCTCAAAAATTTTGGATAAAGCTGTTAGAAGGGAGATTGGACAGTAATTGTTGACATCAGATCTATCCCCCTTTTTATGCAAAGGTATAACAATAGCATATTTCAGTCTATCAGGGAAAATGCCCTGTTCCAGAGAGCTATTACACAGGTGGCTGAGAATCTTACTTATCTGTTGAGAATAAGCTTTTAGTATTTTGCTGGAAATGCCATCAATTCCATGTGAGTTTTTGCTTTTAAGCAAGTTTATTATTTTCCTAATTTCAGAGGGAGAAGTGGGTGAGATTTCATTTTCTGTCTATAATAGCTCAGCTGAAGGGTGGTGCATTATCCAGTAAAAGTAAGCCTTTTCTATATTCACGAATTCAGTTCTGATTTTTTTTTCTTCAGGGATAAATTTATACCAGTCAATGGATATATCGATGTTGATTAATGTGCTTCTTTGCTAACACCAATATTTTTGATGTGTCTGGTCTTTTGGAATTTTCCGATGAGGTGCAAAGGAATTTTATGCATCTTGGTAGCATCTGCACAAACGAATACTGTTACTCCTTCTTTACTAGTTTCATATCCTCGAGTTGAACTCTCTCACTGAAAATTTAAAGATTTTAATCGTCATGATTTTCAGTTTAATCTGGTTTCATCAGCATTGTGAACAAAGTCCAAGTCTTAGTCACTTTCGTCCAATTCTTTTTAAAACCATCTTTAAAAGAATTTTTGTGCCGACTTCAGCTGACTTTTTCATCTTGCATTTCTAATTCGCACATGACTATATTTACATCTCCACTTCGGTCTCAGCTGCCACAAATTATTCATCACCACCTTTTTTTTAACTGTAATGCCTTTGCACACAGCAAAGGACCATATATTTGTTACACAGTTGATCGTTTCTGTAAAACCAAACAATAGAAAGCTTCTTCCAAAGCTCATTTTTCAGGTACTTCATCGCTTTTTGATGTTTGCTCCATTCTTCATTAGCACATTTGCAGGTGTACTTCAAAATTGAATCGGTATTCTTTTTAATATCGCCTATCATAGAAGTACCTATATCACACTTACTGGCTAATTTATTACCAGTTTCTCCTTTTTTTTAATAAATCAAAAACATTTATTTTGTCTTTAAGCAATAGCACCACTCGTATACACTATGACATTTTTAAGCACAGGTGCAACACGGTAGTGTAACATAACGATTGGCAGCAGTCTAAGTCATACAATAATGAAAATCATACTCTCTAACTCAAACCGGAAAAGGGAAATGTATCTGACAGCAAGAAAGAGTAGTGACCCAGAAACTATCAAAAATTATAAAAACTACTGTGTTATATTAAGAAAAGTTATTAAAAAATCCAGGAGTATGTGTATCATGTCTGAAATCAGCAACTCTGATAATAAAATTAAAACAATTTGGAATATTATTAAAAGAGAAACAGGTCAACCAAGAGCAGAGGAAGACAGTATTACCATCAAATTGAATGAAAACTTTACGAACAAAAAGTCAGAAGTTGAAAATATTTTTAATAATCATTTTCTAAATGTTGTGGATATAGTAGGATCCAGGTGTTCATTAGAAGATGCTAGGCTGTTAGTAGAAGAGGCCATACCTATGCAATTTGATACAATTGAAATCTCACCTACTTCTCCCTCTGAAATTAGGAAAATAATAAACTTGCTTAAAAGCAAAAACTCACATGGAATTGATGGCATTTCCAGCAAAATACTAAAAGCTTATTCTCAACAGATAAGTAAGATTCTCAGCCACCTGTGTAATAGCTCTCTGGAACAGGGCATTTTCACTGATAGACTGAAATATGCTATTGTTATACCTTTGCATAAAAAGGGGGATAGATCTGATGTCAACAATTACTGTCCAATCTCCCTTCTAACAGCTTTATCCAAAATTTTTGAGAAAGTAATGTATTCAAGAGTAGCTTCACATATCTGTAAAAATGAAGTACTAACAAAATGTCAGTTTGGTTTCCAGAAAGGTTTTTCAACAGAAAATGCCATATATGCTTTCACCAGCCAAATTTTGAATGATCTGAATAACCGAACACCTCCCATTGGGATTTTTTGTGATCTCTCAAAGGCTTTTGATTGTGTAAATCATGAAATTCTGCTAGACAAGCTCAAGTATTGTGGCATGAGTGGGACAGTGCACAAATGGTTTAGTTCGTACCTAACTGGAAGAGTGCAGAAAGTTGAAATAAGTAGTTCTCGTAACATGCAAAGATCAGCACATTCCTCAAACTGGGGAACTATCAAGAATGGGGTTCCACAAGGGTCAGTCTTGGGTCCTTTGTTGTTCTTATTATATATTAATGACTTGCCATTCTATATTCATGAAGAGGCAAAGTTAGTTCTCATCGCTGATGATACAAGTATAGTAATCACACCTGAGAAACAAGAATTAACTGATGAAATTGTCAATACTGTCTTTCAGAAAATTACTAAGTGGTTCCTTGTAAACGGACTCTCACTGAATTTTGATAAGACACAGTACATACAGTTCCGTACAGTGAATGGTATGACGCCATTAATAAATATAGACCTTAATCAGAAGCATATAGCTAAGGTAGAATATTCCAAATTTTTAGGTATGTCCATTGATGAGAGATTAAATTGGAAGAAACACATTGATGATCTGCTGAAACGTTTGAGTTCAGCGACTTATGCAATAAGGGTCATTGCAAATTTTGGAGATAAACATCTTAGTAAATTAGCTTACTACGCCTATTTTCACTCATTGCTTTCATATGGCATCATATTTTGGGGTAATTCATCACTGAGGAATAAAGTATTTATTGCACAAAAGCGTGTAATCAGAATAATAGCTGGAGTCCACCCAAGATCATCCTGCAGACATTTATTTAAGGATCTATGGATATTCACAGTAGCTTCTCAGTATATATACTCTCTTATGAAATTTGTTATTAACAACCAAACCCAATTCAAAAGTAATAGCAGTGTGCATAACTACAATACTAGGAGAAAGGACGATCTTCACTATTCAAGATTAAATGTAACTTTGGCACAGAAAGGGGTGAATTATACTGGCACTAAAGTCTTTGGTCACTTACCAAATAGTATCAAAAGTCTGACAGATAACCAACAAGTATTTAAGAAGAAATTAAAAGAATTTCTGAATGACAACTCCTTCTACTCCATAGAGGAATTTTTAGATATAAATTAAGAAAAAAAACAAAAATATTTAAAAAAAATAAAAAAATAAAAAAAATAAAGAAAAACAAAAAAACACAAAAAAATAAAGTTGCTATATTAACTTAAGTATGTTGTTAAATTAACCTAATTATGTCATGTATTGGAAAATTCGACTCGTTCCACATCATTACGAAATATCGTATTCATGATCCATGGAACTAGTATTAATCTAATCAAATCTAATCTAATCAAATAATAATGAAACACACTGGGGAGGGACAGTGCAGTGTGCAGGCATCTAGTTCCAGTGCGACATGTCAGTGCATGCATGGACTGGCAACAAAGATGTTTCTTCTCACGGACAATCCGTTTAACTGATGTCCACATAATCATGTCCCTATTGTTTCAGAATTGAGGAATTAACAACGAGGACGTTTATTAAAAGTCAAAGCAAACTTTGCAACACATTTCTTGATCAGTATAGTGCAGTAAAGTGCTGAGAAGTGAAACAACATTTCAAAACAACAACATTTATTTACCAGCTGAAATATATACATGCAAACACATCAAACCATATTTATAAAAATATAAGTAGAGCTTGTTTACCTTATCCATTTATTTACATAACCAATAAAGTCATAAGCAACTGTATTTTTCTCCTTCATTAGAGAAAGCATTTTCACTTGAAATATTTATTTCATGAAAATTACTTCAACATTTTATATTCTTATTTACATACAGGGTGGTTTTTTCCACTGTGTACAATCTCTAGGGATTGATCGATGAGAGGATACAGAACAAAAAACGGCCAATAAACTTATGTCTGGAAATGCATTGTTTCCTTGCTAAAGACCATTTATTGAATCATACTTTTTTACAGAGACCGTAGTCTGATATGCACTTCACCATGCAGCCACAATTACAGTACTCATGGTTACGTGCTACAGGGTGATACTGTTCATCATACGTCTTGCCATACTCCCCTCCCCTGCCATAGTACTTGGTAGTGTTATGTCAGATTCACTTCTCTTGCTGACTCACCTTGTAGTGGATGTGATGCAATATTGTACGCAATGGTTCCTTTGAATCGAGAGCTTGACCACATGGTGTTTCCTTATGTAAAGGTAAATGGCAATGGACCATGGGCACCAAGGTTGTATCAGGAGATCTATCCCTGTCCATAATAACCACAGCATTCAATGTTTGCAGCAGTGTTTTACAGCTTGTCTGAGACAGGAAAGTAGGACATCATTAAGAACGTACCCAAAATATTCAGACACCAGGCTTGGACAAAAATGTGATAAACACTGTGGAAGATGACCGCCATGTCAGTACCAGACAGTTGGCCCACCAGTACAGGGTAAGCCAGACGACAGTGTGGAACATTCTCCGTGACAATTGCTACTACCAGTATCATGTACAGCATATGCAGGGTTACTAGCGATAGACTTTTCCCATGGGAGCAGTTTTGTCATTGGTTTCTTTAACAGGTAACAACAATTTTGGAGTTTGTGTCACCCATTCTATTCACAGATGATGCCGCCTTTATGCAGAGTGGTATCTTCAACTTTCATAACAGTCATCTGTGGGATAGTATGCAGAACCCCCACGATACGGTGACAGTGAATCATCAGCATCGATGCTGCCAGAATGAGTGGGCCGGGATAATTGGCGATCATATTTTGAGAGCAGTCTTCCTTCCACGTCGCCTAACTGGCTGGAACTATGGGTGTTTCTTACAAGTGCCTTTATCTCCCCTGCTGGAAGAAGTCACACTGATGATTCAAAGGGTTATTTGGCTGTCCTGATGGTGCTCCAGCCCACTTCGCCATTAACGTCTGGACTCATCTCTGTCGCGTCTTCTCTGGTGGATGGATCGGATGAGGGGGCAGCTGCATGGCCTACTCTTTTGTTGGATTTCAACCCCTGTAATTTCTGGTTATGGGGCATCTCAAAAGTACCATGCATACACAACCCATTCCAAATGCGGAGACACTGCTGCCTTCGACACTGTTCAGATGCAGCCTGGCCGATGTGAAAGTGTGAGATAGAACATGCTACGGTGCATACACATGTGCACTGAGGCACATGGAAATAATATTCAACACAGTCTGTAACTGTGGCTGCATGGTAGAGTGCATATCAGACCACAGCCTCTTTAACAATGTATGATTGAATAAATGGTTTCTAGCCTGGGAACCATGCATTTCCAGACTTAAGATCATTAGACCTTTTTTGTTGCATGTCCTCTCATCAATCAATCCTTAGAGTTTATACATGGTGGAAAAAGTCACCCTATATAATGCAGGTGTCAGCTCGGTTCTGGTATTATAAAATGCAAATAATTTTTCACTTCGAGATATTTGACCTTGCTAATGAAAGAAAACTACATGGAAAAAATATCAACCTGCAATTTACCACGAAAACATGCAGCTGCTGTGTTTTTCAGTCCAGAGACTGGTTTGATGCAGATCTCCATGCTACTCTATCTTCATCTCCGAATAACTACTACAACCCACATCCTTCTGAATCTGCTTAGTGTATTCATCTCTTGGTCTCTCTCTACGATTTTACCCTCCACGCTTCCCTCCAACATAGCAAAACACTAAAAAAAAAAAAAAAAAAAAAAAAAAAAAAAGGATTAAGAAGACATAAAAGCCCACAATCCAAGACTATAACATGAGTGAGTGCGAAGAAAATAAGTTGACTTCCGATCTTAGCAGACAAAAACACCGTAAAAACCTTCTTGACCAAACGTGAGGATGAAGTGACATGAAGTAACGTGACCTTCCGTTGACAACCCGTGTAAATGGCGCCATTTTAAATTCATTGTGTAACGTTTCGATGTGACGTGATGCCAAATATGAACTGACTTTGAATGGAAACTCAAGGCATGGATACAACGTTCAACTGTCTGCACAAATTTCTATGCGTACCTAATCTGCGCAGACAGACCGTTTTGGTGTGAGCAGGAGATATTTGCAAATATGAGAAGTGCACAGAACTGGGAATTGCTCAAGTCTGTTGACATCAATCATATCTGCGTAGACAAATTGTAGCGTTTAGACAGAGTATCGCCATTAAATGTATTTTGTGATGTCAGTTGTTTGTTCAGTCTAGTGTTTCTCATCTGTGTATGCATAGTCAATTTTAAAACTACAGATACACGCTCAATGCTCTACAGAGTGCATTGCTGAATTGAAATGTACAGGGATCACATGTGTTTGTGAAAAATTGAGAGCACGTAATACAGCGATTAAGATAAGAAGGCAGCTGTTTACAATTCTTCAATAGATAAAATGTGGGGGGTATGGTAAGAAAAGAAATAAATTCTTTGCCAACAGTTTACCGCACGCATTTAAGCAAAGTGACGAAATCCTAATACACGTAACATGTGGTGCATAACAAGAGTTAATTCGAGGTGAACCGTAGAATTAAGTATCACAACACTAGAAGTAAAGCTTTTCAGATAGATTATGAATCAGAATGGAGTTTTATTTTCTGGTGTATAAATTTGTAACATGTTGATGGTAGACTTAGGGAATTAAAAATCACGACTCAGAAACAAACTGTGTCCAGAGGAATGTTCGATTTGTTTCGTCGGCTTTGGTCAGTGACCTAGGGTAATGGCTGCTTTCAAGTCACCTTTTCGTGCATTTATTCACAGTTTTCTTGTTAATTGGAGAAACAAACTAATATGAAAGCAGAAAAAACTGGATGTGGTGATAGATTGATCTGTAGCTTAGCCCATATAATTTCTCAGAATGTGTTGAAGTTCTCCATCAGGACAGCGTAAATAGTTTTGCATGTGTACGATATTATGTCACGCTACGCTTGTTTCGCAATTGCAGTGCGAAATTCTGTATCCTTGTAGCGTCTTTTTGTGGCCAGGAATCTTAAAGGCAGCCGCTAGTGTAGACATATTGTTCTCCTCGTACTAGTATTTTTTTCCGAAACACACGAGGGTTTATGAGTGTCAGAATATAATTGTTTCCAAACCCAATCGCAAATAATTACGCCAGTCGACGGGTTCACCCTGCATCTCGCGAAGTAAATTTATGTGCGAAAACTGCTTAAGCATCCACTGTCTTGACCACTTTGATAGGTCTCTCCGTTTGCATTTTTTTTTTTTTCGACACAAATTACAAACACAGGCCATAATAGAATTTTCTCTATTACGAATTTCTGGATAAATGAAATAAACGTTGATGTTGCGAGAAATTTGACGGTGAATTTCTTTTCTAGACCGGCGGATGGCGGGCGAGCAACTGAATGGTGCCGTGTGAATACACCACATTTACATGTACAGAATTTTGCGCAGACAGGGGCTCGTGACTTTGACGTGTACACTTTGGCGTATGCACTTTGGCCTATCTGTGATGGCGTATGCCGGTAGTTTTGAATGTTATGAATAGTAAACAATTATTTTTAGTGTGTTTATTTTCATGTCGTAATTGGAATGGTTGTTGTCACACATATTTATAAAAATAGGTTAAAATGAGTGTTGTGTTTCAAGACAACATCGGTTGGGTTTTATCTCACGACATGTTCGTGAAAAGTATTTATGGTGAAGTCTATGACAATAACGTTACGTGTAGGTTAGAGTTCGACCCAGCACTGTTTAAGATTGAAACTCCATTTATAAATAAAGCACCTATCGACTCAGATAATTCGTTGGGCTCAGATAATTCCGGTAATTTGTGGTTTTCACCCAAGAAGAAAAGAAGAACTAACAGAAACGGCGCCGAAAGTACGAATAACAGTGCAGAGCAAGTAGTGAGTTTCTTTGTGAAATTTTAAGTGACTGAGGAAGCTAATATAAATAATATTTGTATGCAGATTTTTTTCAGTTACTACGCAGATAATTCGACATCAATAACCCATATCATTATTTTGACTTTCCTTATGGCTATTATATTATTAAAAATTGTACTGTAGTTACACTACATTTTTCAGACTTGTTTTTAACAATGTTTTAGATGCCACTATTTCACATCACAAACAAAAAAACAGTTTTTGCACCACGTGGAGGCAAAATTTGTGGTATTATGTAGTCCTACGTAAAAGTAATAGGCTGCTACATAAAGCCAAACACTCAGCTTTGCACAAGACACCTTATCAACTTAGCTTTGTAAGTCTCTGTCTAATACTCAAATTTTTCAGTTGTGCTGAGGTGAAATCAGTGTCTGTACAATAGTTAGAGAGTACATGTGAGGGTGTTGGAATTATGGACTACGAATCCCATGATAGAGGGATATCACAGTTAAAATTCTGAGATACATGTACAGTGCTGTGCTGGAAGTTGATGGACACCATGTCTTCTGCTGAATACTTCACTCATTTTCCGCTATTGCAGGCTGTCCTTGACAATGGGATTTGCAAAACACAGAGTGTGAAGGAATAAATGAATTCTCATTGGCTACTTCTGCCCTAAGAATTATTTTTTATTATTTTTATTTTATTGTACCATTATACACTCGTATAACCAAACATATAAGTGTGCCCACTTCCAGGACATGGGAAGACACGCTAACCACGGATTTAATGTGCCTTGTGGCTTAAAGATGTGGCCAGTATTCCAGCCAACCAGGACTTGGTTTTTAGGTGGTTTTCCATCTCCATTTAGATAAATGCCAAGGTGGTTCCCAAGTTACAACTCAGTTATGCAATGGACAAACAGTTTGAAAAACAATTCTACATTTTGACCATACAGTTATACTAGACAAAAGGGGTACATAGATTTCTTCCGTGGGAGGGAGATGGCTATCAATAGCTTTAAAATGCCTTTGTGTATGATGACCCTAATGTAGTAATAGCCTGTATACGGACAAGGTGCCGTTCTCCATGAAATTGGAGCTGTACCGTACTAGTCCTGACCTAGCACTGGCAAGATAAAAGGCATCAGAAGGGGGAGAATGCACTGTTGTCCTAAGATGTAATGTTGCAGAAGACAGTTAAGTGAAAATAAAACAAGTAAACAATCTTTTATGTTTTTGTAAGGGATATTAAGCGTGTGAAGCAGCAACACGCAGTTTCTGCACTAGATTGTAAACATGTTACTTCCAAAAAAAGTTTTGTTTCACCTACGGTTCAAAAACTTAAAAAGGTCCTCCATTCCTGTTTAATATATCATTTTGTGACAATAAAACTTTAGTTCTGTAAGAGAGTGTGTCAAATTGTGCGGACTGTATTTTGTTGCAATTAAGTGATATCACTCTTCAAAACATACATTGCAGTATTGACCATTAACCTGTTTACTAAGTAACGTATTACAGAGACAGTAGTAGAATGTAAGTATTGTAAGCCTGACAGAAAAACTTACAGATGAACCAAGTATTGTGTTTGTAAAATTCTACAGTCCTAGATCTGTATCATGGCATTACAGAAGTGTCAGATTCCAACCATCTGCCTTGACACATGTTGTCCTCGATATGGCGGAAATGGTTAGTTCCAGTGTACAGAATATAGTATGTAAACAAGCCAAGAAATATAAACAAAAATAATAATGACACAATAACGTCTCACACCAAAAATAAAATGAATCTAATGGGACAATGGCAGAAAATTCGTGCTTTAGAGTGGGGACAAGCTAAATGTACAACAATAAAAAAACACTGCACTATCCTAAGGCAAATAATATAAAAAAAGAATTGCATTACCTACCATAAATATACAGCAGACGAAACATCACAATTACTATAGAATATATCCAAAACAAAAATTAATTTTCAACAAAAGCTTCCAGCAGTAGCAGCACATAGATTGGCCACCACGCGCACGCACACGTGTACATGACACCCCCCCCCCCCCCACACACACACACACACACACACACACACACACACACACACACACACACCAACTACACATTACCAAGATGACAACCAGAACTCCAAAGAACCCAATACCACACGTTAAAATCAGCACGTCCGCATCCACCACCAGAAGGCACTATGAAATACAACATGACATCTACAAACACAACCAACTCAAAAAATACCACGTCATAATGACGTCACACACAACACGACCAATACATCACAGGTCAAAGCAGACAGGTGCAATCAGACGCTTCTGTTGATAATAATAATGGAAATGGAAGCAATGTGTATTTTGTTTCAAATATGCCCCACCAAGCAACAAAGCCAGGAGGAAATGTCTGGAGTTTAATTTTCGTTTCCTTCTCATTGTGATCTGTCTTTCGCTTGCCTTTCATGTAACCATATACCCCCGACCTTCCTTTTACATACTCACCACTTGTCATGCTGTTTCAAGGGGGGAAAAAACTGGCATTGTAAAAGTTTAATTTTTGTTAGCACATGTTTCTCTTGGTCTCATTAAAATTTTAGTTATCTTTGGTGTAGGTCTATACGCCTATTCCAGAAAGAAGAATAGGCCTATTTGTTGCATAGATAGATTGCTACAACCTTGCTGTGAAAGACACTGTAACAAACCTTGTTGAGAAAACTGAATGGCAATTATTGCACCCGCAATAAAGGCTAGGCAAGTAGCTAGCGGCAATTTCAATTGTCATATGCTGACAAAAAGAGCTACTAGAAAATTCTAAAAAGTTCTGATCTGATGCAAAGTCATTGAATGGATCAGACTATTCAGTAAATCTTTTGTGTATCAATGCTGTGAAGAAAATGCAGTGAACTGACAGGAAACCAAACTATTACATTCCACACTTAAATATATATTCACATCTGAAGATTCTACCATACCAACGGTTGATCACTTAAACAACAACAAATGAGAACATGGAGAAAAGCATCCACTGTACTGTAAAGACCATTAAGGTGAACTCAAAGAGAACAAGGGTCTAGGCCCTAATGGAATCTGTCAGTGTGACAGAATGAATGGGAAAATGGTGCAATTAATTATGGTTTACAAAAATGGTGAACGAACAGATGCACAGAATTACAAACCAAGATCGTTAATATCTATCTGTGGTAGGAACCTAGAGTATATTGTAAGCCTCAAGAAAATAAACTTATGTGAAATAATTAGCCTGAGTTGAGGAAAATCACAGTTCACTTTAAATACATACCATGTCTTGCAGATAGTTGACGCAGATTTCTGAAAGACATTAAACACTGGATCTCATTGTTGACTGATAATCAATGTACCCTCAATCTAAAAAAAAATTTAATGCGAAACTTCCTGGCAGATTAAAACTGTGTGCCCGACCGAGACTCGAACTCGGGACCTTTGCCTTTCGCGGGCAAGTGCTCTACCATCTGAGCTACCGAAACACGACTCATGCCCGGTACTCACAGCTTTACTTCTGCCAGTACCTCGTCTCCTACCTTCCAAACTTTACAGAAGCTCTCCTGCGAAACTTGCAGAACTAGCACTCCTGAAAGAAAGGATATTGCGGAGACATGGCTTAGCCACAGCCTGGGGGACGTTTCCAGAATGAGATTTTCACTCTGCAGCGGAGTGTGCGCTGATATGAAACTTCCTGGCAGATTAAAACTGTGTGCCCGACCGAGACTCGAACTCGGGACCTTTGCCTTTCGCGGGCAAGTGCTCTACCATCTGAGCTACCGAAGCACGACTCACGCCCGGTACTCACAGCTTTACTTCTGCCAGTACCTCGTCTCCTACCTTCCAAACTTTACAGAAGCTCTCCTGCGAAACTTGCAGAACTAGCACTCCTGAAAGGAAGGATATTGCGGAGACATGGCTTAGCCACAGCCTGGGGGACGTTTCCAGAATGAGATTTTCACTCTGCAGCGGAGTGTGCGCTGATATGAAACTTCCTGGCAGATTAAAACTGTGTGCCCGACCGAGACTCGAACTCGGGACCTTTGCCTTTCGCGGGCAAGTGCTCTACCATCTGAGCTACCGAAGCTGCAGAGTGAAAATCTCATTCTGGAAACGTCCCCCAGGCTGTGGCTAAGCCATGTCTCCGCAATATCCTTTCTTTCAGGAGTGCTAGTTCTGCAAGTTTCGCAGGAGAGCTTCTGTAAAGTTTGGAAGGTAGGAGACGAGGTACTGGCAGAAGTAAAGCTGTGAGTACCGGGCGTGAGTCGTGCTTCGGTAGCTCAGATGGTAGAGCACTTGCCCGCGAAAGGCAAAGGTCCCGAGTTCGAGTCTCGGTCGGGCACACAGTTTTAATCTGCCAGGAAGTTTCATATCAGCGCACACTCCGCTGCAGAGTGAAAATCTCATTCTGAAAATTTAATGCGGTTTGGCAAACCTAACTCGAGAATCATTGTTTGCAGAGACTTTAATGATGATTTTCTGTCAAAAAGGCTGACTGAGAGCACCTAAAGTTGCTGATGCCCAACTTTGGGTTATTTCCACAGCAGAATTCCCTTCAAGAATTGATAGACTCAATGCAATAGATATTGGTAAGTTGTTTTTAGACTCAACAACCTGCTATAACTTATTTGTAAAACCAATATTCAAGGGTTTATCCAACCACAATAAAAATAATAATAATTGTGTGTCGCTCAAGGGCCTGGTGCTGTTCTTTCGATTGGACACCATTTTGGTGACTTGCATGACCCTAACCTACCCTAGTTACCCAATTGACAGACCAAGCAAGGTTGTGCAATGTTTAGCACACTGGACTTACATTTGGCATGATGGTGGTTCAAATCCGTATCCAGGTGTCTAGATTTCCCTTAATCATTTAGGACAAATGCTGGGATGGCTCCTTTGAAAGAGCACAGCCAATTTCATTTCCAACCCTTCCTTAATCCACACTTCTGCTCCATCTCTAATGACCTTATTATCAACAAGATGTTAAATGCTAATCTTCCTTCCAATCAAGGGAGGGTGACCTATAGTTTAATGTGGAATCCGAATGGTGTGTCATTCCTTGCAACTCCTCACATTGAGAGATGAAGGCTAGTTTAAAGGCAGACTGAAAATTCCTGTGGCCCAACCATGGTTCAATCCCGCAACCTCTCATTTCCAGGCAAGCTAAACCACCAGGCCTGACATCCAACTATGATGGTCAAATGTTAACAATACAATATACTGACCAGTGAGGTACAAATCAAAGAAATATCGTGTCACAGGATCATGAACAATGACTCAGTCATAATGATTACAGTAAAAATATGCGAAGAACACAGAGGAGAAACAGTAGACAGTGCTGGCAGAAAAATTTAGCCTAACTTTTTCTTTAACATATTCCTACAATATTTTGTTTCTTGTGTTTACCTAAAATGCAAGCAATCAAAACTATGGTTAAAATTAAACAGAAGCAAGGATAAGGATAAGAGGTTGATAACTCCTGGGATTAAAAAATCTTGTGCTGGGAAGAGAGATCTATACCTCATTCAGAGAACAAGCTTAGTCAAGATTTGAAACTCCATTACCATGAGTTCTGTAAAATCCTCCAGTCTGATGTTAACAAATGAAAATTCATGTGTTGTGCCCAGAAAAATAAAGTGCCTAAAGCATGAGGCAAAAATTGTTTGAAACATTGTTGTACCATAAACAAACAAAAGTAGGGAACCAATGAAATTAGTCCCCAGCAAGTAGCTCTGGGAAGAATGGTGACACTTTCAAATCATTGTCCACAAAATTCAATGATTACTTCATTAAGTGGCAGCAAACATTGCACCCAGTAATTAAATCCAAATACGTATGCATTAGATTTACTTGCGCAGATGCTACATCACCAAAAGACATTAGTTTCAAAAGTACAGTCCCTGAGGAGAATTACAAAATTCATCAAATCACTAAATTCTGCTGGCCATGATGTTTCTGGCAGAATATTAAAAACGTGTTCTGATATCATAAGATTTCTCCTAAGCTATCTTTCTTATCAATCAGTGAACTAGGGCGTATTTCCCGCCAGATTTAGTTCTGTTGTAGTATCGCCCTGACCTACAAAGCTGGAGACAAGCAAACAGCCTTAGAAGTACAGATCTGTATCACTTCTTCCATTCTATTCAAGAGTGTTTCAGAAAGACAGATACTAACTCCTTTAACTGAGCAGAATTTATTAACTGCCTCTTAGTTTGGCTTTCGTAAAAAATTATCCACAGAGAAGGCAATACAACATCTCACAAATGATTATCCTGTTGAGTTATTCTGTGATCACAAAATTGTATTCTACAAACTAAAATGTTCTGGCATTAATGGCATCGGTCTTACATGGATGGTTTCAGATCTGCTTGACAGAAGGCAGAGGGGTCTCATTAACAGACCTCGTTGCAGGCATCAAACTAACCTCAGAGTGGGGGAACATAATATGAGGAGTTCCAAAAGGATTAGAACTGGGCTCATTCTTGTGTCTTATCTCCATAAATGATTTTTCAATAACTTTAAAGGGTAGTTCAAAGTCTAATTTCTGCTGCTGCAAACATAATCATGCTAATCAAGGGCCCAAACTCAACCATAGCTGACAGCCAATAGTTTAAGTCTTAATCTCAAAAGGTTCACATGACGCCATTCCAAACTAGCAATAAGGACATACACTATGTGATCAAAAGTATCCAAACAGTTGACTGAAAATGACTTACAATTTTGTGTCACCCTTTATCGGTAATGCTGGAATTCAATTTGATGACAGCTTCCACTCTCACAGGCATATGTTTAATCAGGTGCTGGAAGGTTTCTTGGGGAATGGCAGCCCATTCTTCATGGAGTGCTACACTGAGGAGAGGCATTGATGTCGGTCAGTGAGGCCTGGCATGAAGTCGGCATTCCAAAACATCCCAAACGTGTTCTATAGAATGCAGGTCAGGACTCTGTGCAGGCCAGTCTATTACAGGGATGTTATTGTCGTGTAACCACTCCGCCCCAGGCCGTGCTTTATGAACAGGTGCTCAATTGTTTTGAAAGATGCAATCGCCATGCCTGGATTGCTCTTCAACAGTGGGAAGTAAGAAGGTGCTTAAAACATCAATGCAGGCCTGTGTTGTGATAGTGCCACGCAAAACAAGGGGTGCAAGCCCCCTCCATGAAAAACACGACCACACCATAACACCATCGCCTCCGAATTTTACTGTTGGCACTAGACATACTGGCAGATGACGTTCACCAGGCATTTGCCATACCCACACCCTGCCGTCAGATCACCACATTGTGTACCGTGATACGTCACTCCACACAATGTTTTTCCACTGTTCAGTCGCCCAGTGTTTACATTCCTTAGACCAAGCACGGTGTCATTTGACATTTACCGGTGTGGTGTGTGGCTTATGAGCAGCCGCTCGACCATGAAATCCAAGTTTTCTCATGTCTCGCCTAACTGTCATAGTACTTGTAGTAGATCCTGAAGCAGTACGGAATTTCTGTATGGTGGTCTGGATAGATGTCTGCCTATTACACATTATGACCCTCTTCAACTGTTGGCGATCTCTGTCAGTTGGCAGATGAGGTCGGCCTGTTCGCTCTTGTGCCGTATGTGTCCCTTCACATTTCCACTTCACTGTCGCATCAGAAACAGTGGACCTAGGGATGTTTAGTAGTGTGGAAATCTCACATACAGACATATGACACAAGTGACACCCAATCACCTGACCATGTTCGAAGTCCATGACTTCTGCGGAGCGCCCTATTCTGCTCTCTCATGTGTAATGACTGTTGAGGTCGCTGATATGGAGTTCGTGTCATTAGGTGCAGCACAATGCACCTAATATCAAAAATGTATGTTTTTGTGGGTGTCCGGATACTTTTGATCACATAGTGTATTAACACCATAAGTAGACATTGATGGCCATACAACAAATGAAAAACTGTAAAATTCATTGGCGTTGAGTTATATAACAAATTGAAATGGGGTCAACAGAAAGCTAAACTAATGAAGAAGCTCTGTCCATTGTTTTATGATCTCAGAAGCAACTATCATTTTTACACTCACTTTACAATATATTTGCTCCACACATATGAACAAAAATAAGTTTCAGCATAACTGTGTTTCACACAGTTAACTAATCAACACCCAAAAATAATTCTGATGTAAACTCTGTCTCCCTGTGTAGGGCTTAGAATGGAGACTGGTGGGGAGATATTCAACAAGCTCTTGCCTAACACAAGGGAAGAAATAGGGACTCCCTGCCATTTAAAAGAAATGAAAAACATACCCCATTAGCTATTCTTTCTACAAATTATCAAGAATACTGAGACTCAGGGACTGAAAAGTTCTGTTAGATGCATGACAAGTAGCAGGGGTCACTGTAAAGCTTCATGACAAGTAGTTATCTACTGTAAATAGGTCTCTGTATTTTCAAATGAAGGTACATTTTTCTTTGAGAATTATCATCGTAACAAAGTAAATATTGAGCTACTAAAAGCAGATAAAAAGCAGCTTCGTAATATAACTGAAGAGAGAGCAACGTTTTTCAAAGTAGCAATATTTTTTTAATTTACTCAATTTTTAACCAAAATGTATTTTATTGTTATTAAAGCTGTAGAGGTCGGGGTGAATGACTTCTGTGGTGGGTGATAGAGCTGGGCTTCTAGTGGTCAGGAAGGCCTGCTGTTCACCACCCTAGGCAAGGTTCCAAGGGCGTGGCGGGTAGGTACCTGGTGGATGCTCGACATGCCATCATATAAATAGCATTTACATATAGTAGTTTCTTCTTTGCCACAATATGTTGATGACGGTGCTAGGTGGTGGCAGTGAGCCCAAGATTAGGCTGCTTGGTCGGTTGGATTAGCAGGCAGCCGCTTGACACAGCCAAAGTGCAACATCACCCACGGCAGTGGGCGCTTCAGTAATGTCGTACAGACTCAAGTCCTGATGCAGGGTGGTATGTGGCAGTTGGAGTAAGCAGCAGCACTGACTGGTACAAATACACAGTTCATTGTGGGACACATCAGAGTGTGTTGAAGCAAACTGTGGACTGCAGTGCCGACACAGTGGTGACATGTCCCTGGACAGTTAACAGCAGATGGCAGCAAGGTTTGTCCTTAAAGAGGCAACGAACGACTACAGAGTTTTCCCACAGAGGTGGTGACAGACAGCATGTGGTCCCTGCACAAGCCATAGACACCCAGAGTAGGTGGCCAGTGGTGGATGGAAGTCAACCAGCAGGCAGCCTGCTGTTTGGAAGGTACCAGGTCAGCAGCACTCAGACTTAGCGCACACAGCAAACCCACAGCTGGTGCAGACAGCATCAGTCAGAAGCAGCTTGTTGACCCATTTCTGGTTGTAGACTTCCCCTTGTAGGTGGCTGCTGGCAGTGACTGATGATGCCTGTCTAGGACGAGTAGTATTTATACGCACTCAGTCCACTGTTGTTTCTGAAATGGTAGGGCCTGTCTCCCATAAGTCACAACAGATGTCGATGTGGCATTTTCACCTTTTAGGACTGGTTTCTGTGGTCTCAGCATCTTTCGCAAAAACATCTTACCGACTGCTGTACTGTGATTTCTTGCATCAGCCTGCTATGAGGTCTCGTGCTAAGTCTGTCATAGAATTCTTCTGCTGGGAGAGGTGGAGCTGAGGCACAATATGGTATAGGGAGTTAATTTTCTATGATTGCCTTTGTTTTTTTGATACTGTATATTGTGACGTGTACCACATCCACTAATGTTCTCTTCCTCAATGGGACATGCAGAACATGATGAATGAATGAGTGAGCAACAGTCTCAGTTTTCTTGATGTGTCTGTTGACAACTCAGCATCTCAGTTATTCAGTGAATTACCTTTTGTCCTTAAATTATTCCTCCAAGGACTTTCCAGTATCACATTTAAATGGTTTATCAGATGTGGTCAGTAACATCATCAGATTATTGCCTGACAGTGTTGTTGTCTGCAGTGAAGTTGGGTCATTGGACCATCATGGGAAATGCAGTGCAACTTTTACAGAATTTCCACTTGATGCAGTGAGTGGTAAGTCTCTTTGAATGTGCATAAATGAAAGATAATGCTCATAACAGAGAAAGAGAACTTGATAGCATTGAATTACGAGGTTAATGATAAAATTTTGAGAGCCCATAAGATCGATTAATTATTTATAGGCAATATTGAGAAGTGATATGATATGAAATAAGATAAACACTTTCAGTCAGTTGTATGGAAGACAAATGAAAGACTTGGATTTGTTGAGTTGTTACTAGGAAACTGCAGCATTTTAATTCCACTGCTCCAGAATTTGGAGCTTTTACAGTGTAGACATTGCAACAGACATTGAACAAATTTAGAGAGACACAGTGCCAGGATCACAACTTCTCAGTATTTTCCACATGAAAGAGTAACAGAACTGATAGGGAACTGAAATGGGTATTTGTGCAAGTAAGATGAGATTGTTCTTTCATATCAGTATAGGTTACATTTAGAGAACTGTTGTTCAAGGAAGACAGTTCAGTAAGCCTGCTGCCTCCCTCACGTACTTCATGCAGGTATCATGAGAATAAGACATGTGAGATTAGGGAGTGTACCAAGGCACTTAGCCATTTACCCTGTTTCAATACACAAATGGAATTGGGCAATAATTCAGAGGAATTATTTTGAGGTGGAGGGGAGAGTGGAATTTGAGATAGTATGAGCTATAAAGTAACTCTTAAATATCACACAGAATAAGTAATATACAGAATATGAAGTTGCAGGGTGCATCATAAATTTGTGCATGGATGTTCATTGACTAATTCCACATTGTTAAATTTAATTTTAATTGCCATCTCCCAACTCTTGTGTACCCTTTATATGATAGTTTCCTCAAGTGCATTTCATGCAGCCTGTAACTTGAAGTGTAAATAAACTTTAAGATACAATATTTGACATGCAGGGCACTTTTGATTTCTATCAATTCACGTTTTCAGGTTAATCTTGTGGCAAACAAATCATCAGTTTTACTTAACAATGCAAAGAAACAGGGTGTGTTCAATTGTGAGCCATCATCATCAGATACCTTAAGAAGAAACGAAGATGCTAGAAACCTATCAGTTATATTTTACAAAGAAAACTCTGATGAACAAAATAAGACATTTCATGGAGCCAACAATCAGGAGTTTCCCATAATAGTGTCACATGGAGAGAAAAAGTATGTTTTCCCACCAAGGTGTATGTTCTTTAATAATGATATAAGCAACTTGAACCAGAAATTGGATGTCCTTGGGAAGTTCGATCTGCTGCTCTTGGACCCACCTTGGTGGAATAAATATATACGAAGGAAGAAACAAAAGTCTCGTGAATCAAGGTAAGTTATGGATAATGAGAATAAGAAATTATGATTCCACAGATGAGATAATTCTGTTAGTTTGGTCCCTGTATGATACTTTTACTTCCTTTGTTGTCTTCAGTTACAGTATGATGTATGATGAGGACCTGTTAAAATTGCCAGTTGCATCCTTAATAGCTCCTGGTGCACTTGTTGCAGTATGGTGCACAAATTCTGAAACACACATAAATACAATGAAAAATAAAATATTTCCTTCTTGGGGAATTGAGTGTGTCAGCAAATGGTACTGGCTGAAGGTACGGTTTCTCCATAATACTTCACATCTGGTAGATTGTGGGGTTTCAAGTCTAGGTGCTCGATGCATACATATAAATTGCTGTGTTTACAAGTATGTTATGTTGTTTTTGCCAGACATTTGCCATCATCTTCTATGGAAGAAACTTTCATGTGAAAGTAGTGAAACCTATAATTTATTTTCTGTTAGGTCACTCGGAGTGGTATACCAGTTTGCAATTTCTCTGAACCTCCTAATAAGCAGCCATTTGAGCAAATACTCTTTGCACATCAACTGTGTACACCAAGAAGTTTTCCATTACCAGAAGATGGAAAAATAGTTATTAGCGTCCCAAGTGCTATTCATTCACACAAACCTCCTCTGACAGGTAAGATTAGTTAATTACTTTGGCTTTTTCATATGTACAAGATGCATGGATAATTTAATATGTTTGAAAAGAAAAAGAATGTGTCTTAAAATTGAAATACATTGCACAATGCTATCGTTGGCTCTCTCATCAATCACTAGATGTCCTCAGAGAAACACAGTGCTTCAAAATATGAGTAGTTAATTCCATTTATACTAGCACTGCTGTACTGCACACCCTATATAAATGACATTTGGCTTAAAATTTGATAACACCTGAGTAATAAACTTAGTGAGGGTGGGTGTGAGGCAGTCACATTTAATGAAACAAAAGCTCTGAAGGTGGGAGGGGGCAGTCTGCAGATGGCACACATCTGTGATCTGAACTCACGAAATTGTATTAATTTAAAAAAATAAATGAAATAAAAGTGGTAAGTCGATCTCTACCCCCACTCAGGAGTCATTGCAGGAATCAGTGGATATCGATATTCATACTGTTTTATCATCATATTTGCTGTTGTCTGCAGGCCAGAGCAGACTTTTCATTGAAGGGTGAATGATGGATAAGCCATTATTCCTGCAAGTCGACATGGGGGCTGCGGTGTCCTGACTTAACTCATAGATGTACACAAGGCTACAGACCCCAATATTTGCAGGCGTCAGGCATCCATTAATAAGCTCCTATTCTTGGGAAATTTGCAGCCAGCACAGCTTAAAGTCGATTGTCCATTCCATCACATAATTGACGGTTAACTATGTGAGTACTGAAAATTTGTTTGCAATTTTTTTTATTGTGTCAGACCAAGTGCCTTATCACGAATTGGATTCTTTGTGTTCTGAGTTTTCGGATGTTTGCCCCAGGTTTAGGTTGTAAAAACAATTTCATGGCCCACGTCACCCTTAAACACTCTGCATGCCCTTGCTTTTTTGGGCAATGGCGGTGCCAGTAGCTTTATGAGAGCAGGTTGAGGCGGGGCTGGATCACTTAATGTCACTGAGAGTGATTACACCAATTACCTCAAGATCACTTAGTGACCGTAAAGAAGCCGTCCAGTCTGCTTCTACTGTGTTTCGAATTCAAGGCAGTAATAGACACGTATCCCATGCCTCACCGGAAGGAGGTGCTCACAAAGTTGCCCGGGGTCTATTCTTTTTGAAAATCGACTTGGTCAAACCCTACCGTGATGCATGAGTCTTGAAAACAGTTGCTTGTGATTAATACATGTTTCAGCATCTGTCAGTATCAATTACTAATGCTTAGGATTGGAGTTCACCTGCCATCTTACAGCATTTCTGAGAACAGGTTATGATGGTTGTTCCTCATTGTATTAACTATCTTGATGATATCTTCTTGACAGATGCTAACATGGAGGATTGCATATGCAGCTTCCATTCTTTGTTTGCTTTTCTGTAGGCCGTGGGCTATTATGTAATCATGATAAGTCTCACTTTTTTCAGGCCTCCATTGTTTGTTTGGGTCATGAAACTACACAGCAGGCGTGTTTCATAGAACAACGTGTCGACACCCTTCTGGCTTCATGCTGTCTGTCTAATCTATAAGAACGTCAGGCATTCCTTGACAAATTGGTGTTGTATCACAAGATTATTCCCAGTGTGGCTCCAATTGCCCACCCCTTGCTTCTGTTGCTTTGGAAAAGTGCTCCTTTCGTTGTTCTGCAGCCCGTGAGCATGCTTTTGTGCAGCTTAAGGATAGTCTTTGCTCCACGCTGTGTCTTGCAACATTCCAACCCAGCAAGCATCTGGTCCTGACCACAGAAGCATCCCATTACAGGGTGGAGTTGGTCCTGGCCTATTGTCATTCAGATGGCTCTGACAGCCTAGTGCCTTTGTGTCAAAAACACTCAATGTGAATCAGCAACATTAGTCTCGGGTGGAAAAAGGAGCTCTTCCTATTGTGTAAGCTTTAAAAAATTCAATGTTCTATTGTGTAGTACAAAATTTCATTTAATTACTGACCATAAGCTCTTGGTGTTCCTGTTTACCCAATCCCTGTCCTGTCCGGACAAAGCCGCTCATCATCTTCAGCATTGGGCTCTGTTTGTGTCCTGGTACAATTATGAGCTCCATTTTCACCCCATATCACAACATGTGAACACGGATCCTCTTTGCCATTTCCCCATGTGCCCTGACCACTCATTCAACCAGGAGGAATTGGTTTGTTTTCAACTGGATATGAAGATGAGGCACATGACAGATGGCTTCCCCATCACCATTTCATATATTGCCTTTGCCGTGGCAGCAGATCCAGTGCTCCAGCAGGCCATGCACATGATAGAACATGGATGATCTGACCGTCAGTTGGGCCAGGCATCGGACCTACTTCAGAATTTTTATGCATTGCGCCATTGCCTTTCCCTCTGAGACGGTGTTATCCTCCCATCGACAGAAGGGTTTACTTCCACATCGTGTTTCCAGTGGCTCTGCAATGGGTGGTTCTCAGCTTATATGAGGTTCACTGGGGAATCTCTCACACAAAACTGTTGGCATGCCACCACGAGTTTTGGTCAGGCATCGATCAGGAGGTGGGACACCAAGTCATGGACTGCCACAAGTATCCGGGTCAATGGGCAGCAGCATGCACTGTACTCTCACCATAGCTGGCCCCTACACAGCCATGGGAAAGAGAGCACAGTGATTTTGATGTCCGTTTGTAGACTCTTTCGTTTTATTGGCAATTGATGCTTCTCCTTATTTTTCTTATGTTGTTCATCATCCATCTGTGACAACAGATGTGACTGTCAAGGCCCTCTTGAAGATATTCTCCGTAGAAGGCTTGCTTTTCATCCTGGCTGTGAGCAAGGGTACTCAGTTTGTGGCATAACTTTTCAAGGACTTTTGTACACATAATGACACTTGCCATGTCATGCCATTTACCTTCCATTCACAATCAATTAGTGAGGCAAAATGCCTTGTACAGATGTTTACATTGCAGATGTGCAAGTACATATAAGATTTCCCAGCCTAGGAAACCCTTACATTTTTGTAAGCTTTTAACAGAACTGTGCCAATTGGGGCAAAGGATCCCACCACCAAGATTCTGCACAGCTATTAGCCATGGACACTACTTAACCTCTTGGTGCCAGTTTTGTTGACATTTGCAGCCGATACATCAGTCTGGGCCAGGGCGTTTGGACAGTGCCCTCACTCGATTCTGGCCATCATACAGAGCCAGCATAGTTGCCACGCCTTCATAGTTTGCAGCACAGGAAACAGTTGCACCTGAGGATGAGTACAGGACCCTCTCCTTGGGCTGTGGGGGCCAACATCTCATTCTTTGGTGCCCCTGGCCACTCCAGAGATTGCACAGGCCTGGTCACGCCAATCTACTCCAGTGGTTGGGGCTTCATCAGCACTAGTGGCGGGTTTGCTTCTTGCAGCTGGTGCCAGCACCTCTCACTGTGCTGAGCAGGTGCTGCTGCCACCAGAAGCAAGATCTCCATTGCCAGAGCCTCTCCTCTCTAGACCACTGTCGTTGCTTCCTGTCTCAGCCTTCTTCATCATGTACTCACAGGTCCACATAGCACCTGCCACCCTGTTGCTGATTCTGTTCACCATCGTCCCGGGGTCCATGGGTGGTGGGGGTATCCTCATCCCACTCACTTTCACACACCGGTCCAGGTGTATCGGGAACTTCCCATGTATTTGACTGCCGTCACTGACATTGTCACTGATGCCAAGCTCAACTCTTTAGTCATGGCATTGAGGACGGTGAGGGCTGGTCCCCCCTCCCTTCCCCTCTCCTCCCCCCCACGAAAGGGCATGTCCAAAAGAACAGACACCACTTATATAATTAAGACAATGACGGCCAATGATCCCTTTAGTGCAGATGCACACTGAGCTCAAACTCTTACAGGAATTGATGAGATTCCACGAATAATGAGGCTAATGAGCAGGGGCACTAAATCGGTAGTGTGTGGTGTAAGTTGAAAATTTGGGTCTGATGGAAGGTGAGCTAGGGTAATCTGTGCAGTTGCGGTGACCACGGTGTCCGGATGGCATGCATACTTGTAAGCAGGAGACCCAGGTTCATATCCCAGTCCAGTAGGACTACTGGCATCATACAATTTAATGGAGAGAAGGATTATTTGAGTCGCTTGGATGCAAAACTGTCCATGTCCACTTAAAAAAAAAATTGAGTTGGCAACTCTGGATTGTAGAGCATGACATTTTACACATGCTTGAAATGCTATTTATGCTCAAAGCTCTCCATGTCCAATGGAAAATAGCTCACGAAAAGTGTGGTTAGATTCAAAACTGTCCATGTCCATCAGTAAGTTGGGTGCAAAACTTGCCTTGTCTGTTTTGACAAATCACATTGAAAGCTGGGGTCATGTGACTGTAATGCAAGATGGCTACCATAAGCATGTAAACATTGTACTTCTGTGGTATCTTACAGCTGTTTATTCTGAAAGTTATACACATTCTCAGAATGCTATAAAAGTCCAAGGGGAGCGTAATTATAATTCTGAAATCAACCTAGCAGTGTCCGTATGCAAACGTGGGAAACACTTAGGACACACAAACTCGAGCTGCATCACGAACACGGTTGTTCCTATTAATGAAAAGAAACTGGAGGATGTTTCAAAATTCCTCGAGAAACACTATAGTGAGTCTTGGAGGGAACGTGAATCCTTGTCGTGGTACATGACATTACTAGGTTCCAGCGGGTCAGGGGCATCAGTTGAATCAGAATGCCTAACAGGAGAAGATGAAGACACTGTTCCAGATATGATGTATTAAGTGGATTGCAGTTTGTCAGTTGTTACACCATGTACCTTCAGAAATATTAAAAGAAATTAAAACTGAATACACTGTTTTATGTTCACCCCATATCCTCTCCTCATGTACAACTAGTCAGGTTCAAAATTGTCCATGTCCATTTCAGTTGCATGCAAAAGTGGCCATCTGCAAAGTCAGATGCAAAACTGTCCAAGTCCATTTTTATTTTGCTTATATCTTACATGCATTGAGTTCATGATTTTTTTTCAATAGCCCAAATGATTTTGTACTAATCCATACTTATGTATACAACATACAGTGTTGGGCAGTGTGTATTTACCCAGTGGAAACAGTTTTTCCACTTTTTCTCAATACCGGTTATGGAGGACATGGACAGTTTTGCATCTAGGCGACTCATTTGTAACTATGCAAATGTAAAAGGATGCAGAAACATTAATATGATTATTGAGAATCACACTCAATTGCGTTAACATGTAGAAATTGTTTACAAAAACCTTTGAACACAGTTGCGCAGAAAAGTAGTAGTTATGGTAGTGAAGACAAGTATTCCATTTGTGAGGTGCTACCAGAAGTTGACAATACTGTTATTGCTTCTCTGAGAGTAAGAGAAATCTATTATTCTTGCTCTTTGTAAGCAACAGTTGATTTAACCTTCAAGAAGGTGCCTCTAAAGTTGTCACATGAGCAGGTGCATGTTGTCAAATTTACAACATGGGCATTTTTAAATAAAAGCAGGCGGCGCAGTGCAATGGCTGAAGGTTAAGGCATTGATAAGGCACAAAAACAGCTGCTTTTGTACTTTTTATAACAGTGACCATGCTGGATGGTTAAAAAGGGGGTACATAAGGGCTATCCTTCCCTTATTCACAAGGTAGGGTAGGTTCGCAAGAGGGAAACAAGGACAAATTAAAAATATTGCCACTATAAGGCAAATGGTCACAGTCATTCCCGTGAAATCTTCATAATGAAGTTGACACTGTCCTGAGATGTTATCTTACCTCACTTCATAAGTCTTCAATGTTGTTTATTGAAGTTTTAAACTTAGTGAAACATTTTACATATTTAGTACTGAGTCATGGGAATTAGTGGTCACAGTCAACATTGAGCAATTCAAACATGTAAGTAATGACAGTTGTGTAGAGTGTATTCAAATATTCCTTTCAGAGTAATACTCTTTACAGTGTAGTCCACAGCTTTAGTGAATCTTGTCCCATGCCAACTCGGTAATGGATTAATATTGATAGAAACAAACAGTGGTTGGATCAACAATATCACACATTACTGCACAGGACCACATGCGACCAGTAGCAGGGCATGGCTGAGCGATAGCTTGCATTATCTGACACATTCTGTTTGTGTGGCACCAGTCAAGCCACACTTAGCATGATTAAGGCACACAGCTGAGCAAAATCCATATGTTTTGGACTATTGTGTATATGTGGTTGACAGTGCATTCATACTCTTATGAAGCAAAACATACCAGGCCCCACCCAATTTTCATCTGACCTTACACATTTTCCCAGCAACAGAATACACAGTGCAAACTGCATTTGTCCCGCATTGTCACAGCCATTCACAAAGTGAAATTGCTGCACTCCTTAAGAGTACATAGCTTTATTAACACATTTTCCATTGCCATACAAGCTGTGGTATATTAACAGCTGGTTTCAATTATTTAAGCTATGGATTACAGCAATTACTGTATTAGGCCTATTTTAAAATTCAAAAATGACTGTTGTTTGCTCACAGCTCCAACCTAGAACTAGCACTATTTCTAGCAGTGACTTTTCCGAGTCCAAAGAATTAGCAACGCAAGTTGAGTACTTGCTATGTCTTAATTACTCACAGCCACAGTGCAGGCACTTACTACATACTGACCAAGGGATAAGCTAAAGCACTCAATAATAATAAATTGTTCTGTTGATTGAGATTTAAGCTGCAGTATGTTGTTTGCTTCACTGTGCTGAAAGCTGTAAATCTACTAGCTACAACAAATGTATATGGTGTTTAATAGCAAAAACGCAGTGCACAGCAAAGACAAAACAATTTGCTAGAAAGTGTAATTATCATGTCCATTCGTCCAGAACAAGTGCATCCATTTACGATAGCAAATATAAAATATTGTATTTGCTTGGAGTCAGCTGATGGTGCCAGATGTAATTCACACTGTACTTTAAGATGCCAGTAAAATGTGGACGTGTTGATGTCTGTGATAGTTTAATTTGGACCATTATGGCTATCTATAAAACTTACATCAGTTCTGACTTCTAGTGTATAAATTATCAGTTGTGTAATTTAGGTGTAGACTTCCAGAGGGAAGTAATCACTGAGCTATGCCACATGAGTAAGCACTTGGAAATTTTGTATCATCAAAATCAACTAATAGTGTGAACTGTGATTGTAATGCAGGCAAGGAGGAAAAGGAATTTTAACTGAATGAAATCTTGGGGTGAATGAAACTGTGTCCCAGTCTGCGTATCTGCCATCGATCTGCACATCTCTTTCATCTGAGCTCTCCTATTGCAGCTCATCTGTTCTTCAATCGTTACTAATCTTTCTTTTTACCATATTAAATGAGGTTAAGCAGTTTACACTATGAGTACATCTTTAAACTAAGTCAAAACTTCAGCATAGTGAATACCAATTAAGATGTAATAAATTCTTTGTCCAGTTTGTATTTGCTGCTCTCTACCATACCATTTTTCTCTGTCAGCCCACATTTTAAATGTCTACTAGCATGTAAAATGTGGAAGGTCTAACAGTAGGGTGATGAAATATGAAGCAATACATCACCTCACACGGTCGGTCCGAATAGAGTAGCTGGTAGACAATCGGCTAAGAACACCAAACATCCATGGCTAGTTACGGGAACAGAGACTTTTATTTTTCACTAATGTGCTTTTTTGTGCAGCAGCAGTCAGGCTAACACACGTGGCTAAGGCTGGTATGACACTGTAATATTTCTTTGTCAAAGTTGATGTGTCAAAGAAATTTGATGGTGTAATAGGAAACTTCGTCAAATTTTGTCTGTCAACAAGTAAATATGATCAAATCTAGAGCTTTGCCATAAATTTGATCATAAAAGTCGCTTGTCTTCTGTTTACTGCAATGTGAAATGTTACCACTTGGAGCACTAGCATCAGTGCAGCTGTCAGTCACCAGTAGTGTGTTTGTAAACATGGCTGCAGAATTTAGTTGGTTTGTGCCATCAACTAAAATATTAACAGAAATGTATGAAGCTGATGAGGTGCTTTACAACATGAGGTTTCCCGAGTACAAAAATGGATTAAGAAGACTGGAGACATGCAAAAAAATTGCAGAGATCATTAGTCGTGAGATATGACCAGGGTGTACCAGGCTCCATAGAAAAGAAAGTTAATGGCCTCTGCCCAAGTTAATCTCACGAGAAGGCAAAAGTACGTATCAACACATGTATTTAATTTTATTAATGCAAGTAATTTTTACATGACACACAAATGTTTTACATAATTTTGTTCACTAAAGATACTTGAAGCACACATAATGTTTACGTAACATCAAGTAGTTTACATTATTATTATTGCAGATGCTTAAAAGCAAACGTGGAGCCAGTGCACAGGCCGTTTATAGTCCACAAGTGTACTGGTCCTACTTGCTGAAGTTCGTGGACCAGGCCACAGTGGTAGATGAAAGTGTCTCTAATTTAGAGGACATGGAAAGTGGCAGTGAACATGGAAACCCACATTTGAAGAAATTTTTGAGGTAGGTGCATTTGTTTACATTTTACATTATGAAATGTGATTGTCTTGTCAAGGCACTATCCCAGCACCATTTTAAAATGTTTTAAAGTCTTTTCTAACTGCTCTCCCATGTACTGGATGTGCAACAGCAGCTTGGCAAACTGTTGGTTCCATTTTATGTGGGTCCTCAGTGCTCTGTGACTCTAGATAAGTGCAGTTTCCTACTGCTGTAGACACTGTTTCCTGACGAGTGTACATGTGTTTTCTCCTCTTGGTTAACAAGTTATGCATTATACAGGCAGCTAGTGCAATTGTAGTAACTGTTTCTGGAGGTAGATTAATGGCATTAAGAAAAATCCTGAAACTACTGGCAAGAATGCCAAACCTGATTTTCACAAGTCTTCTTCTTCGAGACAACCTGTAATTGGGAACTTTTTCGTCCTTAGTGATTCCCTACAAGGGATACAGCTTCATGATGTTGTAACTCAGAGGAAAAGCATCATCTGCCAGCACAACCATTGGAGTTTTAATGTTTGTGTTCCTTAGCTTTTGGCCTTCAGGAATGTTCAGAATAGATGGTCAATGAGACATTCCTGTAGTTTGCTTTTTGAAAACACTCCAGCATCGCCAAAATGCCCATTAGTTCCTACATCAACATACAAGAATTTGTAGGTAGCATCTACCATGGCAAATAAAATTATACTGTTAAAGGATTTATAATTGAAAAAGTGAGAGCCACTAGCTCGTGGACATTTGCTTTCCACCCATTGTTCCTGTAGTGTTATAACAGTTCCACTTTTCCTCTAAATCATATGCAATTTGCTCCCACTCTTCTTTGATTGTGGGTACCCGTAAATAAAATTTATGTATGTGTAAGATAATGTGTAACTAATGGTTTCCATTTCTATATTCATAGCATGAAGTAGAGGCACAGTATTCATCACAAGAAGAGACTGATGTCACCTGCAGTGAGCCACAGCCCCAGCAGCATGAACGGCCTCCCACAAAGAGAAGAAAAGTGACAACAGACATTCTTTTGGAGGCCACCAAAATGTTGAAGCCTGTAACTGATATGAGCAAAAACCAGTCCCAGCCTGCCCGGTCCGCCTGCGGGTCCGGGGGTAAGAACAGGCCAGAGGTATTCCTGACTGTCGTAGGAGGCGACTAAAAGGAGTCCCACACGTTTCGGCCTTTATGTGATGGTCCCCTTTAGGGTTTGACCTCCATTTTTCCAAAGAGCAAGCCAATTGGGGAAGGGCGCCTTACATGGTGCATTGTATCCATCGTGCATTGAGATCTTTAGCCCACTTTCTTGTCGAGGCATTGTAGTCCCGCTCATCCTCCATCTCTTGGGCGAAGACACCTTCCTGGTTGCGTTTTCCTCCACCCACTATGCAATTTCATTTTCTGCGCCGACGATGACCAAGGAAAATCTTAGTACCTCATATCCAGCATGGTAGCCAGTCTGTTGTGGTGGGGCCGCCATGTACCCTGTTGGTTGTAGCCCCCAGACTACACAGGGATCGCTCTGCTGATGCCTGTGCCGTTAACTCCCCACGCATGCCAAGGAGTAGATGCCTGTCACCCTGGGGCATTGGGAGTCCTGGCAATGGACATCGTGCCAGGTGGCCTTTGTGCTGCAGCTGGGTGGCGACTGTGGGGATGGCCCCCTGGTCAGAGTGGGTGTCATCAGGGCGGATGACACCCCATGAAGTGTAGTACGTCATCTCTCGCTGGCGGTCTGCCGCCAGCAGTCTCTAAGTGGGTAAAATCTAAGTCAATGAAGTCTCAGTTTTTTGTGGAGCATTTAGAGGACAAGTTTGGGGAGGTGGAGGGATTGTCCAAAATCCGATCTTGAGCAAAACAGCCTTCTCTGCCCAGTTTAGGGCACCACTCACCTATGACAAGCTGGAGCATGTTTTTGTTTCCATCACGCCCATAAGAGCTTAAATCTGGTCCAGGGTATTTCACAGGGATCTTCTTTTGCAGTCTGATGACAAGCTGCGCGCTAACTTAGAGCGACGAGGTGTTCATTTCATCCAGCACTTGCATAGGGGTCCAAAGGATAATCAGGTTGCCACTGGTGCCTTCATCTTGGTGTTCAAGCGTGACTCATAACCCGAGAAGGTGAAGGTGATGGTATATCCCTCCCCCAATGCGGTGCTTCAAGTGCTGGAAGTTCGGGCATATGTCTTCACGCTGTACTTCCAGCATCACCTGTCATGATTGTGGATGTCCTTCACATCCCATTACTCCATGTGCCTCACTGCCCATCTGTTCAACTGCAGCGAGCACCATTTCCCTTGCTTGCCAGACTGCAGGATTTTACAGAAAGAAATGAAAATCATGGAATACAAGATGCTGGACTGACTGACCTTCACTGAGGCTAAGAGGAAATTTGAACGCCTACAACCTGTGCGTATGACATCCTCTCACGCCGCCGCTACAGCAACAGTTCTAGCCCCATCAGTTCCGCCAGTTCCAGTTGGCTCTCAGAACCGTAACACTACACCTGCCCCCTTGATGGTAGGGGCACTTCCCTACCTGTTGCTCCTGCACTTCCTACCTCGGAAACACTGCCACCCCAACCACTGGGGCCATCAGTCCCCACTTCTCAGCCGGAGAAGCATCAGTCTTCTTCGCCTTCTCTCACTAGGAAGAGGTCCCTTGAGTCACTCCGTTCCCAGGTTCCTACCAGTGGCAAAGCAGACACCCACCAGTGGCTGAAGCACCCACAGGTAGCTGGTCATAGGGCTTCACGGTCGTCCTCAGTCCTTGAGTCTGAATCAGTGAAGCCCTCCCTACCACTGGAGAGCCCACGATGACTTGTGTGGTTGTGACCACTTTCCCATCTTCCTGTCACTCCCCTGACGTCATCCCCACAGATGCCTACCCAGATGGGCTTTAAACAAGCTGGACTGGGAAGCTTTCACCTCTGCTGTTACCATTGAATCTTCCTCATATGGTAACATTGATGTTATGGTTGGGCGAGTCACCAGGACGATCGTTCCTGTGGCAGAAAATGCGATCCCTTGTTCCTTAGGGTGCCTCTGGCCAAAGACAGTACCTTGGTGGTCACCAGAAATTGCTGAGGCCGTTAAGGAGTATAGGCAGGCTCTGCACTGACATAAGCAGCACCCTTTCCTGGAGCACCTAATAGCTTTTAAACAACTCCATGCCTGCGTTTGCCAACTTATAAAAAAATGGAAACAGGAGTGGGAGGAGAGGTATGTCTTGACCATTGGGTGCCATACGTCACCTTCCCAAGTTTGGATGAAGATCAAATGTGTTTTTGGGTACCAGACTCCAACAGGTGTCCCTGGCATTAACATACAGGGTGTGTTATCTACCGACTCAAACGCGATTGCAGCACTATGCTCGAGCCCTTGCGTTGGAGAATTAGGCCCCCCCAGCCTTTCACATGGTCAAATGGCAGATGGAAGGGAAGGACATCTTGTTCACTACATGCCACAGTGAACCCTGTAATGCTCCATTTACTGAGAGGGAGCTCCTCAGCACCCTTAAACATTACCCCAACACAGCCCCTGGACCAGATTGTATCCACACTCAGATGATTAAACATCTCTCGTCCCACTACAAGCGACATCTCCTCACCATCTTCAACCGGATCTGGTACAATGGCATCTTTCCATCACAGTGGCGGGAGAGCACCGTCGTTCCTGTGCTTAAACCTGGTAAAAACCTGCTTGATGTGGATAGCTATTAGCCCATCAGCCTCACCAATGTACTTTGTAAGCTGCTAGGACCTATGGTGAGTTGGCGGCTGTGTTGGGTCCTGTAGTCACGTGGCCTACTGGCTCCATGCCAGAGTGGTTTCTGCCAGGGTCACTCTACCACTGATAATCTCATGTCCCTCAAGTCTGCCATCCGAACAGCCTTTTCCGGATGCCAACATCTGGTTGAATATTTTTTGATTTACAAAAAGCTTACAACATGACCTGGCAGCATTATATCCTTACCACCTATATGAGTGGGGTCTCCGGGGCCCACTCCCAATTTTTATCCAATATTTTCTGTCGCTCCGTACTTTCCCTGTCCAAGTTGGTGCCTCCGACAGTTCCCCCCATATCCAGGAGAATGGGGTCCCGCAGGGCTCTATATTGAGTGTATCTCTATTTCTATTGGACATTGATGGTTTAGCAGCACTGTAGGGCTGTCTGTCTCACCTTCTCTGTATGCAGACGACTTCTGCATTTCGTACTACTTCTCCAGTACTGGTGTTGCTGAGTGGCACCTACAGATAGGCATCCACAAGGCCCAGTCATGGGCTCTAGCCCACGGCTTCGAGTTTTCAGCCGCGAAGTCGTGTGTCATGTACTTATGTTGGTGTTGTACCATTCATCCGGAACCAGAACTTTACCTTAATGACGATCCACTCACTGTAGTGGAGACATATCAATTCCTAGGGCTGGTTTTCAATGCCCGATTGACTTGGCTTCCTCACCTTCATCAGCTTAAGCAGAAGTGTTGGCGGCACCTCAGTGCCCTCCGCTGCCTGAGTAACACCGATTGGGCTGCAGATCGCCCTACGCTGCAGCAGCTCTACAGTGCCTTGTTCAATCCCGCCTTGACTATGGGAGTCTGGTTTATGATTGGGTGACACCCTCAGCATTGCATTTACTCAACCCAGTGCACCACTGTGGCATTTGACTAGCGATGGGAGCTTTTAGGATGAGTCCAGTGACCAGCATACTGGTGGAAGCTGGAGTCCCTCCATTGCAGATCAGATGTGCATAACTCCTCACCAGTTATGTTGCACGCATCATAGTTCTCCTGAGCATCCGAATTACCGTCTCCTTTTTCCACCCACGGTGGTTCATCTCCCGCATCTGCGCCCTAGGTCAGAGCTTACGATCACAGTTCATACTCGATACCTCCTGTGTGAACTAGAGTCCTTTCCTTTACCACCTCCCCCCCAGGTCCATCCGCATACACCTCCATGGTGTATAACTAGGCCGCAGCTTCGTCTGGACCTTTCGCATGGCCCTAAGGACTCAGTTACTCCCACGGGTCTCCGTTGTCACTTCCTCTCAATTCTTGACGTGTTCCGGACTCTGAAGTGGTTTACACTGACAGCTTGATGACTGGTGGTCATGTTGGCTTCGCCTACATCCACAGAGGCCATATTGAACAGCATTCCTTGTCCGATGGCTGCAGTGTATTCACCACAGATCTTGTGGCCATATGTTGTGCGCTTGAGTACATCTGCCCATGATCTGGCGAGTCATTTCTTCTCTGTACTGACTTCCTGAGCAGCTTACAAGCTATTGACCAGTGCTACCCTCGCCATCCTTTGGTAGCGACCATCCAGGAGTTCATCTATGCCCTGGAATGATCCAGTTGTTCCGTGGTGTTTGTGTGGACCCCAGTACGTGTCGAAATTCCAGGTAACAAACTTGACAACAGGCTGGCCAAACAGGCTACCTGGAAACCGTTTCTGGAGATTAGCATCTCTGAAACTGACCTGCATTCAGGAGGAGGAGGAGATTAGTGTTTAACGTCCCATCGACAACGAGGTCATTAGAGACGGAGCGCAAGCTCGGGTGAAGGAAGGATGGGGAAGGAAATCGGCCGTGCCCTTTCAAAGGAACCATCCTGGCATTTGCCTGAAGCGATTTAGGGAAATCACGGAAAACCTAAATCAGGATGGCCGGAGACGGGATTGAACCGTCGTCCTCCCGAATGCGAGTACCTGCATTCAGTATTACACTACAAGGCTTTTCGGCTTTGGGAGACGGAATGGCATAACCTTGGTATGCACAACAAACTGTGTGCCATTAAGGAGACAGTGAATGTGTGGAAGTCCTCTACGCGGACCTCTTGCTGGGAGTCTGTGGTTCTATGCTGTCTCCGAATTGGTCACACTTGGTTGACCCACGGCTATCTCCTGCTCCATGAGGGCCCCCCTCAGTGTCAGTGCAGTGCCTGGTTGTCAGTGGTCCACATTCTATTGTGCTGTCCTGCTTTCTCTGCCCTGCGACAAACTCTTCGGTTACCGGACTCGTTGGCATAAATTTTAGCAGACAACACCTCATTGGCTGATTTATGTTTTATATGGGAGAGTGGGTTTTATTGTTCTATCTAAGTTTTAGCACCTCTGTGTTCTCTAGCCTAGTGCTTTTAGGCAGGAGGTTTTAATGTGTCACAGTGTGTCTGGCTTATCCTTTTTATTCTCGTGATCAGCCAGCCACGTCATCTGCTCTCTTGTTGTAATCCCTTCAACCTGTTTCTTGCATCTCTGTGGTTTTCTAGTACTATTCTGTCTATTGTAGTGTTTGTTATCCTTTTGTTGTTCTTGTGGTTTTTCCTTTTTCTTAGTATCGTGCTGCATGTCTCCTTTATTTTCTTCTTTCACTTGTAGAATTGTTTTAATGGGAACAAGGGACCAATGACCAAGCAGTTTGGCCCCTTCCCCATCCCTTTGAAACCAACCAACCAGCCTGCCCAGAAAGATTGGTACAGTACAGTGCCCTTGCCAACCATATCGCTGCTGAGCTGCAGAAGATGGAAAATGTGGGTGGTAAAGTATTTGCAGCGAACACTATGCATGGATTAAATCATTTTCTGATGGACAGGTGGGATAAGCTGCAGTTGACAATTCCACAGTCATAGACACAGCCATCCCCCTCTGGATACATCCAGGCAACTTTCCAGCTAGCTTGTATATAGGAGGAGGAGGAGGATGCTATAACATATATAAATCTTCTGAGCTCTTCAGTCTTCTTAATCTGTTTTTGTACTCAGGATGCCTCATGTTGTAAAGCACATCATCAGCTTCATACATTTATTAATTTTGTAGTTGTTGGGACACAAAATGTATTTATTACTTTGTTCTGCAATAAAATAGTTCTTAATGCACATAAAGTGTCTTGAACATTTATATATCATGAGATATTGGTTCTTTAGTGCTTTATAAATTACTTCACATGTTTCTGGGATTATTTTAGTTAACGTGGACAGTGGTATCCAAATGCTATTCTGTAAGCTAGAGTAACTCTCTCCTGTAGCAAGAAATCAGACACAGTTCTTGAGTGAGTATTGTGTTTTGTGATATGGGGAGACACTTTACTGAGCGCACACTGAAATGTATTCTCATCTGTTCTTAAGTAATTTATGTACGACTTGATGCCCTCCACTTGCAGGTCACATAACAAATTTTGTTGATTGCTTTTATCATCTTGTTGTAAAACCCATGGCTTCATCCAGATACGTTTCCTTTTATTCCCCTGCTTCTCTTCCAAATGCATTCAGTGCATTTGTGGTACAGGCCTGTGTCACCAGCAAAACACACGTCACAGTGGCCAACCAGAAACAAGGATGAAATGTCTTTTAAGGTAAATAGAAGTGGCAGCAGCAAGGAAACAAGGGCAAAGCTATATCCAAAATTTGTTTAGCAGTAAACCGTGAATTTCATTACTTAACTACATAAAACTTAGATGTTAGTAAAGCAGAGTTCAAATAACATTGCCATGCTAATCTGTAATTCATTGAGTACTAAGTGAAATTTACAGTTATTCTTTTCATGACGCTACAGTTGAGGAGAATTGCAGCGTTACTTTACTGACAAGAATCAGCCAGTTCTAAGGGACTGTTAATGATTTGTCACCACTGTTTGTTTGCTCAAGCCGCACTATGAACAAAATTTGTCAAATTTGATTTTTAAACACTTTCTTGTTACTTTTGTGTTTCGCCTGGGATGACTGCAGTGGACATTTGGTTGGTTTCCTTTTTGAAGCAGTTGGCAGAGAAATAGTTGGGGAGCACAGAATGATGATGTCTGGGATCTGTTGAGTATTAACTTAGGGAATCTTACCCACCATCAAGCTTCCATCAGATAAGCCACTACTTCCACAGAAATCGCTACATGGCGCTTTGTTCTGCTCATGTTTCACTGTTCCTGTTGCGACCAGGAGCTGTCACTTGTTCCCATTTTTCCTGCAGCTGTCCTGAACGGAGATTAAAATGCACACCCCCACACCACATGCAGCTGCAGCGTAATCAGAGAATCAATGCCTCAGCAAACCAAAACTGTGCATGTTGCAGTCTGCTGACACAACCTGAGAAATGTCGAGTCAGTATGGATCCTCTCGGTATCAGTGAAGGCTGAGAGAAATGATGAGTCAGGACAGACTGTCCAGCTATCACCCAGGCTCACACACATGTTGCTGACCACCAGCTTCATATCTCTGTGTGAGAGAAGTGTCAGGAGTCACAATGCGTGTAATCACTACAAAATGCTGAACTTGTGAAGGCAAGCATAAGATGAAACAAGAGCATGTAAAGTTAGAAATCTTACATTTGCAGATCATGCAACAGAAAAGCGTTGTCCATAATGCGTAGTTGCTGTCTTGGCGACAGCAGTACAATGTCCTTGTAATGGGAGTTCCTACTGCTTGCCTTTGCAGAACCTGTGCCACAAAGGCTGTACGCTATGATGTCCATGCCACATGTGCTGTGACTTCTCTTTGTCCTGACCAATACTGTCAAGCTTGCTTGGATGTAGGTGTTTTCATTTGTCTGTTGGAGCTGCATGTCTGTGTATTATTTATGTGAGTTGAATTGAACTGTATCTCAGTAATGATGAAGCGACGTGAGATGAGTGCCTGTGGAGAGGGCTCTGGGGCAGGAGGCAAACGCTCACATCTAGACCAAATGGGTAAGCAGTGTAGGCTGAATCTCTCTCTCTCTCTCTCTCTCTCTCTCTCTCTCTGTGTGTGTGTGTGTGTGTGTGTGTGTGTGTGTGTGTGTGTGTGTGTTGCCTTGATGTGGTAGAATGCTATGTCAGGAGGTCTCCTCATGTCCCATTCATCTACATGACTACTCTACAGTTCACATTTAAGTGCCTGCGAGAGGATTCTTCGAACAACCTTCAGATTATTTCTCTACCATTACATCCTCTAAGAGCACATGGAAAAAATGAACACTTAAATCTTTCTGTGTGAGCTCTGATTTATTTATTACAATGATCATTCCTTGCTGTGTAGGTTGATGACAGTAAATTTTTTTCTCATTCGAGGAGAAGGTTGGTCATTAAAATGTTCTGAAAAGATCTCATTGCAATGAAGAAACAATCATTTGTTTTGATGATTGCCACCCCAACTCACTCACTGTAACCATGACACTCTCACCCCGATTTCATGACAATACGAAAGGAATCACCTGCTTTGAACATTTTTCAATGTCCTCTGTCAATCCTATGTTGTAAGGATCCCTTGCCACACAGCAGTAATCTAGCAAAGGATGAACAAGTGTAGTGTGGGTAGTCTCTTTTAGTAGACCTGTTACATCTCCTAAGTGTTCTGTAAATAAAATACAGTCCTTGGTTTGCCTTCCCCACAACATTATCTATGTGATCATTCCAGTTTAAGTTGTTTGTAGATGTAATTACTAAATATCTAATCAAATTGTGGCACCCTTATTTAAAGTTGTGTGATTTATGATGCAGCTGAACTTTTTTGTTCATATTCATGGGGATGTCCACACACTTTCCATTAATCAGAGATAATTACCACTTTTTCACACCATACAGATATCTTATCCATATCATTTTGAAATTGGTTTTAATATTCCAATGACTTTATTAGGTGGTAAATGGCAGCATCATCTGCAAACTATCTAAGAGGGCTGCTCAGATTGTTTCCTAAATCTTGTATATAGATCAGGTACAGCAAAGAGCCTATAACACTTCCTTGCTTATGCCAGATATCACTTCTATTTTACTCAATGATTTTTCGTCAGTTTTTACATGCTGTGGGCTTCCTGGAAGAAAATCGTGAATCCACTCGCACAACTGAAGTGATACTCTGCAGGCACGCAAACTGATTGGAAGTCTCTTGTGAGGAATGGTGTCAGAAGCTTTCTGGAGATCTAGAAACATGGAATCAAAGCTGCCGTGCTTAAAAAAATAAATAAAATATGTGTGTGTGTGTGTGTGTGTGTGTGTGTGTGTGTGTGTGTGTGTGTGTGTGTGTGTGTGTGTGTGTGTGTTATCTAGTGAAGTAATTTTTTGCGTTATTGTTATAATGTTGCTGGATGGACAACTGCCTTACCACCAGCTGCGAGAAACATGGTTGCAGGGCTCCCACCACCGTCGCCACCACCACCACCATCCTTTCCATTATTGCTGGTCTGTGGAATTCCACTGTGTGGAGTCACCGCCACCTGCGTCGTCATCACCTGTGGAATTTCCCACTGTAGTTGATGATGGTGATGACAGTGACAGGATTGTAATAATCAGTGAAGTCATTACAATTTCTGATCATAACACAGAATAAAAGTTAGAAAATATTGTCAAGACATACATGAAGCTGTGCATGGAAATTTAAAACCTCAAGCGGGCCTCGTCTGTATAAAAATTTGTTTCTGCGATGAGGTGGGTGCAATATTCTATCCGTATGGACACGTTAATACTTGTGTTAAATGTGCACCCTTCATTTCTTCATGTGTTGTTAGTTGGGAGCCAGTAGCATCTATAGTTAGAGTAATTTTTTGTGTCATTAAGATAGTATCAGCAAATAGCTTTTATCCTTTGCAGCAAGTAAACTCCACAGTTTACAATTTTAATATGTATCTGTTGCAAAGCACAAGAATGTCTTTTTTTAAGTTCATATATACAAATATAATCAATTTGAATTCGAATAACTTGATGATTCACGTGGTTCCTGCTGGGAATGGCATTGCCCGCACTGTCTAGCACTTTGCCTTTTTGATAGAAAAGTCAATTACACGTGCAACTGCTCAAGAAAGCACTTCACATGTTTTTTGAAGGATAATTATACTTTTTGCCATTGTTACTGCATAATATGTAATCTCTGAAAGAACTAAAATAAATATAAAAGCTAATCTTGTAACTTGTTTTTTAGTGTATGTCACCCTTTAAGACATAAAACATACATGTGCCAGAAAAATTTTAAATAGTGGGATAAATGGCTGGTGTTGTGGGCCTGAAATTTTTGTAAGTGGCTGGTCCTCGGTGTTAAGTTTCAAATGAGAGTCTAACACTTCATGATTTAAGAAATTCATCACACATTGTCACACGTAATGTAATTCGTTTTGCATAAGAGGAAATTTACTTTGCAGGTAACACTTCTCAAATCACCATTTGCAATATTTTCCCACAACCTGTTACAAGTGTAAACAGTGGCGATGTCACACACATCGAAATGAGGCCCACAAGAAAGATGTACCGAAAGCAGTTTGTTGTTATGAAGAATTGTATAGTCTTTGACACATTTTGCTGTCAGCAGATGCTTGTGTGTGCCCTGTGTTTTGTTGTTGTAAATGGCCCATTTTCTTTGCAACTAAAGTTTTATTTTGGTGTTATTCTCTTTTTGTTTTATTTCTGCACTAGTGGACTAAAGTAAAATTCTTTGTCAGAGTATCAGTTCTTATCAATTTAAATTACAGTAATGTAACTGAAAACTAAAACAATGAAAAATTTGTAGAATTATAAAAAATTTCCAGGTTTTCCCCTGATTTTTCCTGGATGAAAAAAGTTCCTGGATTTTTCCCATTTGTCCCAGGGCATATACACCCTGAAGTTTACGGCTCATCAGGTTAAAAGACAATCAGTGGGCTTAATTTAAAGTTATATGTTCACTGCCCTGTAATACATTTCACAAGCTAAAATACAGCCCCACTGTGAATGCTTTCTCGAACATGGGATAAGTTGGCTGGTGTTTGTAAGCAGCTTGAAATCTGTGAAACAATAGGCAGCTGCTGCGAATCGGTGTGTTAGAAGAGCTCCTGAGAGTCGTGTACCTGTCATAACGGTACCAGAGGTACCCTAAGTACTGTCCTCTCCTGTGTATCCTCTCTCCTCTGCAGTAAGTACGTGATCTGTCATTACTCATCCACTTGACTGTGAGTGATGTTTCAATGGCAGATTTAGACATCCAGTACAGTGTGGACAGGTACCAGGGTGTTGTACCAACCTCCCTGACCAACAAGGTTGTGGTGCTGTCTTTCACTGAACCTGAAACTGAGCCAGTGGGACTCACTTCATCTGTTTAGGGGAAACCTGTTCTGTCCAGTGTCAGGAGGAGGCAAATGCAAATGGGTAGGAGTCTATTAATCACCGGCAGTTCAAACATGCAGCGATGGTACAGGAAAGGTACACCAGGTGCACTCATTTTGTATGCCTGGGGTGTTCATTCAACATGTTGAAGAGGCTATTCCAGGAGCCATTGAGGGAACAGGGTGCAAGAACTACAGATTGTGGTGCACATTGAAACAAATTTTGCCTGTTGTCTGGGCTCCAAGGTCATATTTGTGACATTCCAGTGACTGTGAGGGAAGGTTGAGAAGACCAGCCTTGTGCATGAACTTTCAGCGAAGCTTACAATTGTCAGCATTGCCCCCAGAACTGACTGTGGACCTTTGGTTCTGAGTCGAGTGGAACCATAGACTTTCAAGGTTATGTGACAAGTTAGACTGTGACGTCCTGGACTTGCACCATAGAGTTGAGATCTGTAGGGTCCTCCTATATGGGGGAGATGTGCGCCAAGTGTCAGAGGCTGTTACTCAGGTAGCAAACTGTGTGTGTGTGTGGGGCGCACACACTGGTTTTTTAGATTAGACGGCTCTCCATCCAATCTTGGTTATGGTAGATTTAGGAAACCCAGCAGTATCAGTGTCAGACTGAAAGAAATACTTCCAACAGGTGTGAATATTAAAATCCTTCCGAAACATTCACAACAAAGTGCCAGAGTTTGAAGCACTCCAGAAAAGCAGTGAAGCTCACATGATACTAGGTACAGAACGCTGGTTGAAACCTGAAATCGACAGTAGTGAGATTTCTGAGGAAAATTTTAAGTGCATATTGAAAGGATGGGCAAATAGGAAATGGAGGTGGTAGTAACAGTCACAGTAGACAAGAAACTCAAATCGACCGAGATAGAAACCGAAGCTGCATGTGAGACTGTTAGGGCAAGACTCAGTATCAGGGGTGGACACAAAAGGACAATGGGATCCTTCTATTCCCCATCAGACTCATCTCCTGGTGTAACTGAAAACTTTAGAGAAAACCTCAGTTCACCTGTACATAAGTTCCCTTGTCATACTGTAATCATCAGTGTAGACTTTAATCATCCAACAATTAATTTTCAAAATTACTGTTTTGTTAGTGGTTGGTGTGATAAACCATCCCGTGAAACATTGTGTCTGGAAATCAAATTTGACAGATTTTGTCCATAGTGTTGCTTGAACAAACGAACATTGGTGACGAGTCATTACTAGATATAATCTTGTCAATATCTTCTCGGATATTGCACTTCTCATCATTGGCAAAACACAGTTCCAGTGCAACAGAAATACACTTACAGACCTTTTTTTTAAAAAAACCTTGTATTTACCACCCAATTTCACTTCACATTACAGCTTTATGAGACAGACCAGATGCTGAAATTATCAGTGACAATGCAGTAAAAATCCCAAATACAAGACTTATGGATGTTCTGCAACTCAGAGGATCAGAAATGTCCCTTAGACCTGGCTGGTTCTTGTCGGTAAAGTAATGGTGCAATTCTTCTCAACTGTACTGTCAAGAAAAGAATAAACTGTAAATTGCATTTAGTACTGAATGAATTACAGATTGGCAAGGTAGTGTTATTTGAACTCAGCTTTACTAACATCTAAGTTTGTATGTAGTTAAGTAATGAAATCGGTTTAATGCTAAACAAATTTCAGGTATAGCATTGCCGTCGTTTCCTTGCTGCTGCCATTTCTATTTACCTTATAAAAGACATTTTATCCTTGTTTCTGGTTGGCCACTGTGACGTCTGTTTTGCTGGTGACACAGGCATCTTATCATGATTCACCTGCTATGACAATGTTTGATTACAATGCTATGCCTGCTATAGAGCAAGAATCATTTTTATGCTGCCAGCTGAGTTGCAGCAGGTACAATATTGATATCATGTGGTGCTCGCTTGGTTCTTGGTGAGAAAACAATTCTAGAGTCTATTAATCTTAACTTCAAGTTCTGTTGTGCACTTAAAATGTGGTGTTCATAGATGAAGTTATGTGGTAGATGACTAGCATGGCCATTTCATAGGAGATTGTGATTGTTACAGATGTATAAAGTCTTCATAATGTGTGAGAATTTCGTAAACTTCTAGAAGTGGCACAGAACTCCTAAATGAGCCACAAGGAACAACCGCTGAGGCTAACTGGTCAGACAGCTACACTGATTCACGTACCTGGTTAGCCGTGTGTGTTAACATGACTGCTCCTTACAAAAAAAAAAAGAGTGTAAACTGTTTAACCTCATTTAATATGGTAACAAGAAAGATTAGTAACAATTGAAGAACAGATGAGCTGTAATAGGAGAGCTCAGATGAAAGAAATGTGCAGATGGATGGCAGCAATGCAGGTTGGGACACAGTTTCATTCACCGCAAGATTTGATTCAGTTAATAGGATAATTTCTTTTCCTCCTTGCCTGTATTACAATCACAGTTCACACTATCAGTTGATTTTGACGATGTAACATTTCCAAGTGCTTACTCTCATGGCATAGTTCAGTGATCACTTGCCTCTGGGCGACTACATGTAAATTACACAGTTGATAATTTACGCACTAGGACTCAGAATTGATATTAGTCGAATAGTTAGCTATAATGGTCCAAATTGAAGTATCACATACATCAACAGGACCATATTTTCTCCACATCTTAGAAGTACAATGTGTATTATACATGCAGCCCTCAACCAACTCTGTGCGAATAAGATATTTTATATTTGCTATCGTAAATGAATAGACTTGTTCTGGACGAAAGTTACACTTTCTAGCAAGTTGTTTTCTCTTTGCTGTATACTGTGTTTTTGATAGTATATATTTGTCATAGCTAATAGGTTTACTGCTTTCACCACAGTAAAGCAAAAAATGTACTGCTGCTCAAATCTAAAGCAACAGAGAAATTTCTTATTCTTAAGTGCTTTAGCTTGCTCCTTGTCAGTGTGTAGTAAGTGCTTGCAATGCACTGCTTTTTCAGTAGTACCACACACCACACTGTGGCCGTGAGTAATTAGAACATAGCAAGAAATGAACTCACTGTGTTGCTGATTCTGTGGACTCAGAAAAGTCATTGCGTAGTTTTTAATTTTAAAATAATACAACTGCTATAATGCAAAACTTAAATAATTGAAATCAGCTATTAATATACCACAGCTTTTCTTAGTAATGGAAAATGTGTTACAGCTAAGTATTGTTAAGAAATGCAACAATTTCACTTCGTGAATGGCTATGTCATAGGGAGACAAATGCAGTCTCTGCTGTGTACCCTGTTGCTTGGGAAGTGTATAAGGTCAGAGGTCGGATGAAAATTGGATGGGGGCTGGTATCTTTTATGTCATATGAATATGAATGCGCTGTCAACCAGAGGTGTGCACAGAGCATGCGTGGCCTGCCCGGGACCGTAGTCTTGACTGCTGGGTGAGCCTCGACTTGCCCTGCCCGGTCAACCAGTCGATCCATAGTGGGGCCTGCCAGGTCTCACTGTGCCCTGCCAGGAACCGCATCCACCCAGGCGCCCATGGGGCTCGGCTGCTTGTGAAGTCGCCTGCTCACCAAGCATCACACTGTTGTGGGCACAAAACAGAATCTTTGTGGCCCGTTTGCAAGCAGTATTTTTTTTTAGAACAGTATTTACGGACACAGTACTTCACCTCCGGTCTTATATTAAAATAATTGATGGTTGTAACGTCAGCAACAAAATGATTACTCAAACCTCCATTGTTGCTTATAATTATTATATCAACTTATTGTTAGGTGCATGTGAAAAACCTCTGTACGTTACAATACACTGGAAATAGTTAATTTTGTTAACGGTCATCCTACTAGTTAGTGAATTTTTGTAGTACTAATCTAAGTATTTAAAAGTTTTTATTGACCAACATGGATGTAAGACGGTTATATCGCAACAGAACTTGTCTTGTATTTTATGACATTTATCTTTCCCTAGGCAAAGTCTGGCTTCCGACTGTACCTTATTTAACAGAAATTTTGTTAAAAAATCAACAGTTGCAATTTATTGCTTCACAGACCAAACACAAACCTGTGTAATCTGCAAGACCATATGAATCATTCAGTAAAATCCTTACAGTTTGGGAAATCTGTCTAAATTCCAGTCAAATTGAATTCTTCAATATCCTTCAAGATTTCGTAGTAGAAATTCATCTTACTTCGGACGGAAATGTCATGAATAAAATTAAGGAACATTGGAAGGGATTTGGAAAAATTTCAAACACTATTTCCCTGCTCTGTCTAGTAATAACAACTGGATTCGCAGTCTCTTGTAAAAGACAATAATTTTGGAATCCACATGAAGTGTAAATTGGAAGAAGCAGTTACTCGAAACAAATATTAATCACTGATAAGTTTCTCACTACGCTTAAAGGCAGAGTTTCCAATGCTATCGGATAAAGTGGTAACAAGTTTATTATCTGTCTCGTCTACATATCAGTGTGAAAAAGCTTTTTCTTCTTACATGTGTATAAAAAATAAATCCAGACACAAACTTCACAGCAAAAATAATTTAAAACTGTTTTTATTTTCTGTGGTTCCTGATTTCAGAGTTATCTCACATGCAAAGCAAATGCATACTGCTTAATGAATTCCAAGGAAGGGTTGAGCCAGTCGGTTCCATAATGACAACTCTGATTAACAGAAAGGTGTGAAATACTTTAATATTGCATACGAGACCTATCCATTGTGCAAAAGCTTCATCAGCCCAAGTGATGTGGTACAGGTGAAATGTACAGCATTATGAAAGGATAAGGGCTATTAAACCATTTGCTTTGAATTAAATTACTTCTGTGTTACAGTAAGTTCTTTTTTGTGTCACATCAATCATTTTACATTACGTGTTATTTTTTCTTGTAAGGATCCTAGCACATCACACCTTTGCGATTCTCAAAGGAGTGCAGACAATTCAGAAAGCAATTCTGCATGCGTGTGGCAGTCCCTGTTGCACAGAGCCTTGTTGACACCCGGGCTTGGCCGGGTATCCGATGAGCCGTAGGTGTCGACGGCGCATCGTGGCTTGTGCACTCAGTTGCCAGTACAGTTGAGCTCGACTGCCTGTGGTGCAGGAAAGAGGAAGGAGCAGTCATCTGCAGCTGGGTTCGGGCGGGTAAATGTGGTGTGGTGCATGGCTCTGCCATCAACCACGTATACATGACACTCCAAAACATGGAAATTTTGCTCAGCTGTGTGCCTTCATCATGCTAAGTGTGCCTTGACCAGTTTCCACACAAACAGAATGTGTCAGATAATGCAAGCTGTTGCTTAGCCACATCCTGCTACTGGTCGCGTGTAGTCCTGTGTAGTAAAGGAATTTTCTCATGATATTGCTGATCCAACCACTGTTTGTTTCTATCAATATTAATCCATTACCGAGTTGGCGTGGGACAAGATTCGCTAAAGCTGTAGGCTACGTTGTAAAGAGAGTTATACTGGAAGGAGTATTTGAATGAACTCCACACTCCTGTTATTACTTACATGTTATTTCATGTTAATAACTGCCTGTTGATTTTACCACTTTGCTGGCATTTCACTGGATTGCTCAGTGTTGGCTGTGACCACTAATTCCCATACAATAACTATAATTACCCTCAAAACGTTTTAGGAAACTAGTAATTTTTACCGCAGGTTTTTGCGTTGCCTTAATAGAAACCTCATTCCAGTATTTGCTTCAATGACGTTCAGTTCTCATAGGGAATTAGCAACTTCAGGATAAAAATGCCTAAATTTTTCCCTGTTAAAAATACACTTTTTGCCTAGATCTACATTTTCATCTACACTCTGCAAACCACCGTGAGACGCATCCCATTGTACCAGTTATTAGGGTTTCTTCCTGATCCATTTACGTATAGAGAATGTGAAAAATGATTGACTGAATGCCTCTGGGCATGCAGTAATTATAGCCTACGTAATTATTATAGTAATTATTCTAATCTTATCCTCATGATCCCTACATAACCGATACGTAGAGGATTGTAGTACTTATACAGCGTGTAAATTTTAAGTTGTCAAACAAGAATAACTCGAAAAATAAGCTTCACACAAAAAATGTGTAGAATCCAAAGTTGATTATTTTCAAGGGGGACATCTGCTAGTGCTAAAATTAGCCTGGCACGCCAGCCCCCTTGGGTGTGGAGCGGGAGGCAACTTTAATATTTCAAATGGGAACCCACATTTTTTATTGCAGAATCAGATTTTACATAAAAAAACTATGTACATTTTGTCTTAAACATTTGTTTTGATTCTTCGCAGTTGGCTCTGTAATTCAAGAAAATCCATGTTCTCATTTTTGGTAGAAAATTGTGCGCGGATATGTGAAAAATACTTATTTACTTCGTAAATTTTGATTCGCTAAAACTAAAACTCTCCTTCTCTCCCCATAGGGTGGGGTTTGAGAGAGAAATTAGAGTTTTAAAGATTTTGACCCAAATTATAATTTTTTCTGCAGATTCGGATAAGTTTTGTTTGTTTTGTGTTCATGAGGCCACACAACTTTTAATTATCAAACAAATTCATTTACTTGCAAATATTTGCAAATAATCAACAATAAAATGAAACCAATTGTTATTTTTCAGGACCACCAAATCTTAAATGGGAATACGTTCATCTTTAGTTAGTGACTGGGTTAGTCTTTTCCTCAGTTAGTCTTTTACTTTGTTTACTCTGTGAGTCAATGAGTTCACTCATTAGTAAGTAGGATGTTTGTTTGGTTAATTATTTAGCTAGTCAGATAATTTGTTTGATAATTAAAAGTTGTATGGCCTCATGACTATGAAACAGATAGTTAGGAACCCCACTCATGGTGTGTCTGTGTTCAGTAAACTAAATAAAAAAGTCAGTAGGGTCGTACCTCCATAAGGGACTTGATGCTTTCAGCACAAGTCAGGAGTATAAAGAGGAACTATGGCTCAAGTTTAAAAGACTAGTTGACTATGCATTGGATAGACATGTGCCCAGTAGAACAGTTCGTAATAGGAGAGAACCTCCATGGTATACAGTCACTGTAAAGAAACTTCTAATGAAACTGCATAATACATGTAAGACAAAGTGTAGGGGTATAGATGGAGAGATGTGTGATGTCTTCAATGACTGCTGCAGCATAATATTGTCAAATTATATTTCACAAATCCCAAAGAAATTCTGGTCATATGTAAAAGCTGTTAGGTGCACCAAAGTTTGTGTCCAGTCCCTAGCAAATGAGACAGGAAATGACATTGAGGGTAGCAAATCAAAAGCTGAAGTGCTTAACTCCATTTTCAAATGTTCCTTTACAAAGGAAAAGCCAAGACAGCTGCCCCAATTCAATCCTTGTACCACTGAAAAGATGAATGAAATAAGTATTGGTGTCAATGGTGTTGAGAAACAGCTGAAATCTTTAAAGTTGAACAAAGCTCCAAGCCTGGTGGAATCCCTAACAGATTCTATAATGAATTTGTGAATGAATTAGCCGTTCTTCTAACTGTAATGTATTGTAGATCACTTGAACAAAATTTGTACCCAGTTCTTAGAAAAAAGCACAGATCACACCTGTCTATTAAAAGGGTAGTAGAAATGATCCACAAAACTACCTTCCAATATCCTTGACATCAATTTGTTGTAGAGTCTTAGAACATATCCTGAGCTCAAACATAATGTATCTTGAACAGAATGACTACAACAATGCCAACCACCATGGATTTCGAAAGCAGCAATCATGTGACAACACAAGTCACACTTTCCTTGGATGACTTACTGAAATCCTTAGATCGATGCAATCAGGTAGATGCAGTATTTCTTGATTTCCGAAAAGCATTTCACTCAGTACCACACCCACGCTTATTGTCAAAAGTACAATCATATGGAGTATCAAGTGAAATTTGTCACTGGATTGAGGACCTTTTGGTAGGGAGGACACAGCATGTTATTTGGATGGAGAGACGTCGTCAGATGTAGAAGTAACTTTGGATGTACCCCAGGGAAGTATGTTGGGATCCATGCTGTTCATGTTGTATATTAATGAACTGGCAGAGAATATTAATAGTAAAATCAGGCTTTTTGCAGATGATGGAGTTATCTGCAATGAAGTACTCTCTGACAGAAGCTGCATAAATATGCAGTCAGATTGTGATATTTCAAAGTGATACATAGATTGGCAACTTGTTTTGAATGTTCAGGAATGTAAAATTGTGCACAAAAAAAAAAAAAAAACACCCATAATATCCTGTGACTATAGTATCAGTGAGTCACTATCAGAATAGGCCAACTCTCACAAATCCCTGAGTGTAACACCTTGTAGGGATACGAAATGGAATGATCACATAGGTTCAGTCTTGGGTAAGGCAGGTGGTAGACTTCGTTTATCCAATAATACTGTGTAAGTGCACTCAATCTACAAGGGAGATTGCTTACAAATTACTCTTGCAACCGGTTATAGAATTTTGCTCAAGTGCACGGGACCCCTACCAGATAGGACTAATGTGAAATACTGAACGTATACAGAGAGAAGGGCGCCACGAATGGTCACAGGTTTGCTTAATCTGTAGAGGGTGTCGCAGAGATACTGAAGGAACTGAATTGAAAGACTCTTGAAGACAGACATAAACTATCCCGAGAAAGTCTGTTAATGAAGTTTCGAGAACTGACTTTAAATGATTACTGTAGGAATATATTACAACCCCCTATGTGTCGCTCACATAGGGATCATGAGGATAAGATTAAAATAATTACTGCACACACACAGGCATTCTGTCAAACATTCTTCTCACACTCCATATCTAAATGGAACAGAAAGAAACCCTAATAAGTGGTACAATGGGACGTACCCTCTGTCATGTACATGACGGTGGTTTGCAGAATGTAGATCTAGAGGAAAAGTATATTTTTAACAGGGAAAAACCCGGGAAATTTTTTTTCTTGTCCACGTATACACCCTGAAGTTGCTAATTCCCTATAAGAATTGAAGTAAATACCAAAACGAGATTTCTATTAAGGCAACGCAAAAACTTGTGGTAAAAATTACTAGTTTCCTAAAACGTTTTGTGGTTAATTATAGGCCTAGTTATTAGCAAACTCAAAAACAGAGATAATTTATGATAAATGTAGATAATATATAGGGCAGGGAAAACTATATGTAACGCAATATGATAGTTAGAATATCTGTTGCAGTAACTAATTCACAAACACTGATCTACTACATACTACTCGTCGATTATGCAAAGGACAATGTTAGCTTCCAAAAATTCTCAAAAACACACATTTATTTGCACTGATGCTGTAACTTACCAAACGAGAAAGCACTGTTATGTTGATAGACACAATAAAAGACGTGTCTATCAACATATCAGCACTTTCTCATTTGGTAAGTTACAGCATCTTTTATATACCAGCGCTCTCGTTTGGTAAGTTACAGCATCTTTGTTTTTTATATATGTTTTCCCAAGTGGAATGTTTCCCTCTATTATATTCATTTATTTGCACTGATATACAACGAAATTCAGAGGTGATGTAGTCTTTGGCAACAACTGTGAATCACAAATGCTGATTTTCTACAAAATAGGTTATGTGTCTAAACACTTGTACTGGTAAGATTTGTAAACATCTGAAAGTTCTCAAAGATAAACTATTTCTCACGTAATGAAATTAGTGATTAGTTGTTTTGAACAAAATTTTAAACAATCACAATCAAGTTTAAGCCTGCAATTGATGATAACAGTACGAGTTTATCGTGTCCCTCCTGAATGTTCAGAATTTCACAATGTATTACAATAAAAACAGGTATTGATACAATAAATGAAAGATTGTGCAAGAGTGATGTGAACAGTAAAATGTGCAAATCTAGAACTTGAAATCAACACACGAATCTTGTACATGCTGTCTCACACAAATGGTAATTTCCGAGTTGCTTTTATATATAAATAAATGTGCAAATTGCATGGATTTTTTAATTAGCTGTTTCTGTACACACACTACACTCATGTGCCGAACAAGGACAGTGCAGTGTGAGTTTATCTCAGTGAAAATTGCTAAAATTACCTTGAAGAAAACTGTCTATTGACGCACAGTCAACATGGGTTTAGAAAATATCGTTCCTGTGAAACACAACTAGCTCTCTATTCACATGAAGTGTCGAGTGCTATTGACAAGGGATTTCAGATCGATTCCGTATTTCTGGATATCTGGAAGGCTTTTGATGCTGTACCACACAAGCGGCTCTTAGTGAAATTGCGTGCTTATGGAATATTCTCTCAGTTATGTGACTGGATTTGTGATTTTCTGTCAGAGAGGTCACAGTTCATAGTAATTGATGGAAAGTCATCGAGTAAAACAGAAGTGACTTCTGGCGTTCCCCAAGGTAATGTTATAGGCCCTTTGCTGTTTCTTACCTATGTAAATGATTTTGGAGACAATCTGAGCAGCTGTCTTCGGTTGTTTGCAGATGATGCTGTCGTTTATCGACAAATAAAGTCTTCAGAAGGTCAAAACAAATTGCTAAACAATTTAGAAAAGATACCTGAATGGTGCGAAAAGTGGCAGTTGACCCTAAATAACGAAAAGTGTGACATCATCCACATGAGTGCTAAAAGGAACTCGTTAAACTTCGGTTACACGATAAACAAGTCTAATCTAAAAGCCGTAAATTCAGCTAAATACCTAGGTATTACAATTACAAATAACTGAAATTGGAAGGAACACACAGAAAAATGTTGTGGGGAAGGCTAACCAAAGACGGCGTTTTATTGGCAGGACACTTAGAAAATGTAACATACCTACTAAGGAGACTGCGTACACTACGCTTGTCCATCCTCTTTTAGAATACTGCTGTGTGGTGTGGGATCCTTACCAGATAGGACTGATGGAGTACATTGAAAAAGTTCAAATGAAAGGCAGCATGTTTTGTATTATCGCGAAATATGGTAGAGAGTGTCACAGAAATGATACAGGATTTGGGCTGAAAATCATTAAAAGAAAGGCGTTTTTCATTGCCACGGAATCTTCTCGCGAAATTCCAATCACCAACTTTCTCCCCCGAATGCGAAAATATTTTGGTGACACTGACCTACATAGGGAGGAACGATCACCTCGATAAAATACCGGAAATCAGAGCTTGTACGGAAAGAAATAGGTGTTCATTCTTTCTGCCCGCTATACGACATTGGAATAATAGAGAATTGTGAAGGTGGTTCAATGAACCCACAGGCAGGCACTTGAATGTGATTTGCAGAGAATCCATGTAGATGTAGATGTGCAGCACCAACAAAGTACATCTGGGCTTAATGTATTGCTTGTGAACTGCAACGTAATCTGAACAGATTGCAAAATGAGGAAATTGAGATGACGATCCATGTAAAAATTGAAAGAACCAGAGGTAGTTGAGAGTTTGGGAATGAGAATTAGTCAACAATTGATTGAAACAGAGGAAGGGAATACAATAGAAGGCAAATAAGTACATTTTAAAGTTGAAATAGTGAAGGCAACAGAGGGTCAAGTAGGCACAAAGACATAGAAGGCAAATAAGTACATTTGAAAGTTGAAAGAGTGAAGGCAACAGAGGATCAAGTAGGCAAAAAGACAAAGTCCAGTAAAAATCCTTGGATAGAGCATGAGACATTAAATCCATTTGACAAAAGGAGAAGGCATAAAATGCAGGAAATTAAGCAGGCAAAATGGACTACAGACATCTAAAAATAGGATTGTAAGGCAGGAATGATATACAAGAAATGCAAGGACATAGAAATATGCATAACTAGGGGAATGATATGTACCAGCTATAGGAAAATTACAGAAATCTTTGGCAAAAAGAGAAGCAACTTTATGAATTTCAAAAGCTCAGATGGCAAACCAGTACTAAGCAAAAAAGAAAAAGCTGAAAGGTGGAAGGAGTATATAGAAGGGCTATAAATGGAAACAAACTTGAACACAGTGCTCTAGTAAGAGAAAATGAAGTAGATGATGATGATATGGGAGATATGATGCTATGAGAAGAATTTGACAGAGCCCTGAAAGACATGGAATAGATGACATTTCCTCAGAATAATTGAGATCATTGGGAGAGGCACCCATGACAAAACTTTTCCACCTGGTGTGTAAGATGTTTGAGGCAGCTGAAATATCCTTAAGCTTCAAGAAAACTGTAATAATCCCAATTCCAAAGAAGGCAGGGCTGACAGATGTGAATATTAAAGATTAAAACTGTGTGCCAGACCAAGACTCGAACTCAGGACCTTTGCCTTTCGCGGGCAAGTGCTCTACCATCTGAGCTACCCAAGCACGACTCATGCCCTGTCCTCATAGCCTTACTTCTGCCAGTACCTCGTCTCCTATTTTCCAGACCTTACAGAAGCTCTCCTGTGATGAGGTACTGGCAGAAGTAAGACTGTGAGGATGGGGCATGAGTTGTGCTTGCGTAGCTCAAATGGTAGAGCACTTGCCCACAAAAGGCAAAGGTCCTGAGTTCGAGTCTCAGTCTGGCACACAGTTTTAATCTGCCAGGAAGTTTCATATCAGTGCACACTCCGTTGCAGAGTGGAAATCTCATTCTGGATGTGAATATTGCCTACCATCATTTTAATAAGGTATGTGTACAAAATACTGATACAAATTATTTACAGAAGACTGGAGAAACTGGTAAAAGCTGACCTCGGGGAAGATCAGTTTCAGAGAAATGAAGGAAGTTACAAGGCAATATTGACCTGACTTTTTGACGTATCTTAGAAGACAGATTGAATAAATGCAGACGTATGTTTATATGTGTGTAGATTTAGAAAGCTTTTGATAGTGTTGACTGTAATGCCATTTGAAACTCTGAAGATAACAGGCATGAAACACAGGGTGCGAAATGTTCTTTTGAACCTGTACAGAAACCAGTCTGCTGTTATAAGAGTCAAAGGACATGGAATGGTGGTTGAGAAAGGAGCAGGGCAGGGTTGTAGCTTGTTCCCAGTGTTATTCAGTCTGTAAACTGAGCTAGCAGGAAAAGAAATGGAGGACAAATTTTGGTGGGGAACTAATGTTCAAAGAGAAGAATTAAAACTTTGAGTTGTGCCAGTGATATTGTAATTCTGTCAGAGTCATCGAAGTACTTTGCAGAACAGTTGAATGGAATGGGTAGTGTCTTGAAAAGGGGCTGTAAAATGAACATCAATAAAATTAAAACAGTGGTGCAGAAATTTATTTAAATAAAATCAGGGGATGCCAAAGTAATTGATTAGAAAATAAGATATTAATGGTAGTATACAAGTTTTGTTATTTAGCCAGCAAAATTGATAACTGAATCAATACGAGGAAAAAAGAAATTTGTTGTACAACTTGACTAAAAGATGTGATCGGGGGACAGGATACTTAGGCAGATTCAAATGGATGTAGGTTGCAGTAGTTATTCGGAGATGAAGAGCCTAACACTGGACAGAGTAATGTGGAGAGCAGCATCAGACCAGTTTGCAGACTGAAGACTGCAATAACAATAACAACTAAACCCTTAATTTTCATGTTCACTGATGCTTTTGATTTGTGACACTAATTTCACATGCCTCATACACAGCATTCTAAATTACTGTAGTGTTGTGTGCTGTCCTTAGGTTAGTTAGGTTTAAGTAGTTCTAAGTTCTAGGGGACTAATGACCATAGATGTTAAGTCCCATAGTGCTCAGAGCCATTTGAACCATTTTTTTAAAATTACTGTACATTTAATGCCATTGCTAGTCTCTTCACTTTGTTTTCTTGGGGGTTGCTTTAGACTCTCAACAAAGAAACTTGCTGTTCCAAAAATCTTAAGACTCATTTCATTGGATTACCAAATGTAGTCCAGTCTACTGCCTTTGATTCTTTTCCAACTGATTTTTAGTAATCTCATCCATCCGAATAAAGTGTATTTCTCTCACTTTTCACCTTTAATGTGTAATTTTGTATATCATATGTAATGTGACTCTTGAACTGAAAAGTGGACAATGGCTTTTATCACAAAAAAGTTTAGGATGTGATTTATAAATATTTATTGATTGAGAAATTTACCAGTGAAGGCTATAGAATATATTCTTGATGGAATATTATTGGGTTATGACCCAAGTGGTGGTGTCCTGAAGTAATATTTTGGCAAGTTTCCTACTCTTAGACTTCAGGAGAAGTTCTTGGAGTCTAAAGAAAGTAATGAATCATAGATTTTGAGGTACACTACTCATCTCCTTGGGCAGCATCAGGGAATTTAGTAACCCCACCAGTAATGGGGAACAATTTGTTACTCAGAGATAGTAATAAAACACACTCTCCAGGCAATACATGTTTGGCAATCATACTGCATGCAGGGGCATCCACTGCTAAGATAGCTCTGAGCAGATACAATACACAGACTGTATTTCACCCAATATAAAAAAAAATTTAATGACTTACTGAAACCCTCAAAGACCTTCAGGATTATAGACTCTAGGTGTTTACAATATCAGATGTATGTAGCCATAAGTGCAACAACTGAATGAAACTATTCTTTGCAGTACTGTGTGGAGCATGTAAGAATCATTCCTTTGAGCCAGCCAGACAAGTCTATAGCAGCAAACAAAATCAGTGAAGGACACAGTTTTGCTTTGAACAGATGAAGATAATATATTCTTTGTAGAAATCAAACTTTTATTTCAGTCAAAGACTTTTGAATTCTATATATTGTAAATGTTTGGTCCCTATATACTTCACTGTTTTCTCATTTCATCGTGATGTACCTTGACATTGGATTCCAAGCCTCTGTGATGAAGAAGGTGGCAATGATAAGAGTAAATGATAGGTGCACCAACTGGGAGAAGGAGTCCCACCTAAGATCTGCTAGAGTTTCTGGGTTACCGTATATTTGCCAAGACTGCTGGTCTTGCTGGTTGAGAATGATGCGGGCAGTGGACATTATGAATTGGAAGTCCACACTTCCAAATGATTCGTTTGGTCTTCCTGGTGATGTTCTCTCAGGAAAAGAGGAGTGTTGTCAAGAATCTATAAAAGAAGACTTTCTACAGGCTCCTGGAACTTTGCCTGAAGATGATGAGCAGGAAACTTGTTCAAATGCTGCTTCAAAAACACTATTCATTGGTTATCACCCCCAGGAAGATTTAATCAATGAAATTTTGTGGTAAAGCATGCTTTCTCATAGATAAAATATATTGTCATAGTGGCTTGTACAGGTACAGATGAGCCTTACATCCAATGGTGAACAGAAACTGACTGATGGCTGGTCCCAGCCTGACTCAGTGCTGGGATGCCTTTGTATGTGCTAATTGTTGTAAGCACATGAAATGCAAAAGCAGGCAACTTTTACTCATCTAAAAGTCTGCATGGATTTTTCACAGCTGGTACTCAGATGGTTAGACTTCGCACGAGGGATGATTATTTACAATTTTTAGCATGCACCACTTTTAATGTCAAACAAAGAAATCTCGCATTTAAACCACATCACTGCTGTTTTTATTTTTACTGTAGCATACGTGAGTGAAAAGTAATTGGAAGTATTCTGAGATTCTGGAAATAATGATCGGAAGAGAAAGATGTTTCAGGTTGCCCTCCATGGGGTGGGTGCACATAACGACTGTGGTTACATTGGGTTAGATAGAACAGCAATCAGTCGTAGAATTAAGTTGCTTTAATATGACATTTATAGTCACAACGCAGATCAGATTTCGACCTGTGTCAGGTCATTATCAATGCAGTGCGGAATTATAGCAGTTGTTCGTGCTCAAGTGAATGCTTACACAGTTCAACCATTACAAAATGTTTGCTTTGGACCACCACATCTGATAGAGAAATATTACTGGAGTAGAATATTTTTCCCACATGACAGTCATCAGAAAAAGGATACTAGAGACTACACCCTCTTAAAGTTGTCAGAGATTGCAGTCGTGCGCGTGTGTGCGCGCTAGTTAATTTACATGATACCAGATTCTTAATTTCAGGTACTTCATTTATCAAAAAGGTATTTGTAAACTGTTCTGGTAAAGAGAGAAGTCCAAGCAGCACCTTTCTTGAAACTCTTCCATCAATGTTCTGCCAAATATGTCACTGTTTCCGCACTCAATTGAATGGAATTTTGTATTATTTAAACTTTTGGTTGGCTACATGGAAAGTAGCAATGTTTTTATAAAGTTGTTTATTAAATAATAATGTACTGTATGTAAGACTCAGCATTTATAAACTTAAAAATAGCATTGTAGTCAAGTAGATATTAAGCTACTAATAGCAGATAAACAGCAGCTATGTAATCAAGCTGAGGGGGCCGCAGCTTTCTTACTAATTTACTCCATTAAATTTATATAGATTAGTGGGATTAGTATTAAGCAGCATAGATGCATTTTGTTGTTAATACTGTATACATATTAGTTTCTATGATATTTTTGTCTCGTGTTAACATATATCTTGACGTGTTCCATATCCCTGGAGGTTTTTCTTTATAGGATCTGTGGAACAGGATGAACGGATCAGACCTTTGTTGCACTGCCAACATAAGCAGCTAGTTTCATTAGCTGCAATGAAGGCCCTCGCACCCTTGCTGAGAAGTACTCAAGAGAAAGCAAAACTACATGCCTGAAATGTATTTTACAAGTTGCTTTCACTCAGTGAAATTTCTGTGTTAGCAAGGATTTGTCTTTCTGTATTTTTATTTGCACATTATTTTAGTGCTCATTCTTGTGGTGGTAAAATAGCATGATGGCTTCCATTCTTTGGTACTAGAGTGACATTATTGTTTACCATGTAACGATAGTGCAAAATTTTTGTTTTAGAAAAAATACTAGAAAATTGCTCCTCTAGAAATGGTAATAACGTAAACCCTACGACAAATGGTCTACTAAAGCATTTTGATTTTAGATTGAACCATAGAAAAATACCTGATGCAGATTCCTGATCACTTATTTATCCAACTAAAAGTACCTTTATAGCAGAGTGCATACTTTGTAAAAGACTGATGATGTGTCAACAGCTTTCAAATGTTGACTGATTCTGAGGCTAATCAAGGTAAAGCATTTGAGGGAAACATTCCACATAGGAAAAATATATCTAAAAACAAAGATGATGTGACTTACCAAATGAAAGTGCTGGCAGGTCGATACACACAAACAAACACAAACATACACACAAAATTCAAGCTTTCGCAACCAACGGTTGCTTCGTCAAGAAAGAGGGAAGGAGAGGGAAAGACGAACGGATGTGGGTTTTAAGGGAGAGGGTAAGGAGTCATTCCAATCCCGGGAGCGGAAAGACTTACCTTGGGGGGAAAAAAGGGCGGGTATATATATACACACACACACACACACACACACACACACACACACACACACACACATATATCCACAAGCAGACATATTCAAAGGCAAAGATTTTGGGCAGAGATGTCAGTCGAGGCGGAAGTGCAGAGGCTAAGATGATGTTGAATGACAGGTGAGGTATGAGTGGCGGCAACTTGAAATTAGCGGAGATTGAGGCCTGGTGGGTAACGGGAAGAGAGGATATATTGAAGGGCAAGTTCCCAACTCCGGAGTTCTGATAGGTTGGTGTTAGTGAGAAGTATCCAGATAACCCGGACGATGTAACACTGTGCCAAGATGTGCTGGCCATGCACCAAGGCATGTTTAGCCACAGGGTGATCCTCATTACCAACAAACACTGTCTGCCTGTGTCCATTCATGCGAATGGACAGTTTGTTGCTGGTCATTCCCACATAGAATGCATCACAGTGTAGGCAGGTCAGTTGGTAAATCACGTGGGTGCTTTCACATGTGGCTCTGCCTTTGATCGTGTACACCTTCCGGGTTACAGGACTGGAGTAGGTGGTGGTGGGAGGGTGCATGGCACAGGTCTTACGCCAGGGGCGGTTACAAGGATAGGAGCCATAAGGTAGGGAAGGTGGTTTGGGGATTTCATAGGGATGAACTAAGAGGTTACGAAGGGTAAGTGGACGGCGGAAAGACACTCTTGGTGGAGTGGGGAGGATTTCATGAAGGATGGATCTCATTTCAGGGCAGGATTTGAGGAAGTCGTATCCCTGCTGGAGAGCCACATTCAGAGTCTGATCCAGTCCCAGAAAGTATCTTGTCACAAGTGGGGCACTTTTGTGGTTCTTCTGTGGGAGGTTCTGGGTTTGAGGGGATGAGGAAGTGGCTCTGGTTATTTGCTTCTGTACCAGGTCGGGAGGGTAGTTGCGGGATGCGAAAGCTGTTTTCAGGTTGTTGGTGTAATGGTTCAGGGATTCCGGGCTGGAGCAGATTCGTTTGCCACGAAGACCTAGGCTGCAGGGAAGGGACCGTTTGATGTGGAATGGGTGGCAGCTGTCATAATGGAGGTAGTGTTGCTTGTTGGTGGGTTTGATGAGGACGGACGTGTGAAGCTGGCCATTGGACAGGTGGAGGTCAACGTCAAGGAAAGTGGCATGGGATTTGGAGTAGGACCAGGTGAATCTGATGGAACCAAAGGAGTTGAGGTTGGAGAGGAAATTCTGTAGTTGTTCTTCACTGTGAGTCCAGATCATGAAGATGTCATCAATAAATATGTACCAAACTTTGGGTTGGCAGGCCTGGGTAACCAAGAAGGCTTCCTCTAAGCGACCCATGAATAGGTTGGCGTACAAGGGGGCCATCCTGGTACCCATGGCTGTTCCCTTTAATTGTTGGTATGTCTGGCCTTCAAAAGTAAAGAAGTTGTGGGTCAGGATGAAGCTGGCTAAGGTAATGAGGAAAGAGGTTTTAGGTAGGGTGGCAGGTGATCGGCATGAAAGGAAATGCTCCATTGCAGCGAGGCCCTGGACGTGCGGAGTGTTTGTGTATAAGGAAGTGGCATCAATGGTTACAAGGATGGTTTCCGGGGGTAACAGATTGGGTAAGGATTCCAGGCGTTCGAGAAAGTGGTTGTTGTCTTTGATGAAGGATGGGAGACTGTATGTAATGGGTTGAAGGTGTTTATCTATGTAGGCAGAGATACGTTCTGTGGGGGCTTGGTAACCAGCTACAATGGGGTGGCCGGGATGATTGGGTTTGTGAATTTTAGGAAGAAGGTAGAAGGTAGGGGTGCAGGCTGTCGGTGGGGTCAGGAGGTTGATGGAGTCATGTGAAAGGTTTTGTAGGGGACCTAAGGTTCTGAGGATTCCTTGAAGCTCTGCCTGGACATCAGGAATGGGATTACCTTGGCAAACTTTGTATGTGGTGTTGTCTGAAAGCTGACGCAGTCCCTCAGCCACATACTCCTGACGATCTAGTACCATGGTCGTGGAACCCTTGTCCACCGGAAGAATGACGATGGATGGGTCAGCCTTCAGATCACGGATAGCCTGGGCTTCAGCAGTGGTGATGTTGAGAGTAGGATTAAGGTTTTTTAAGAAGGATTGAGAGGCAAGGCTGGAAGTCAGAAATTCCTGGAAGGTTTGGAGAGGGTGATTTTGAGGAAGAGGAGGTGGGTCCCGCTGTGACAGAGGACGGAACTGTTCCAGGCAGGGTTCAATTTGGATAGTGTCTTGGGAAGTTGGATCATTAGGAGTAGGATTAGGATCATTTTTCTTCGTGGCAAAGTGATATTTGCAGCAGAGTGTACGAGTGTAGGACAGTAATTCTTTGACAAGGGCTGTTTGGTTGAATCTTGGAGTGGGGCCTTTGGATAGGACAGAGGTTTCGGATTGGGAGAGAGGTTTGGAGGAAAGGTTAACTACTGAATTATTGTGTTGATTGGAATTTTGAGGTTTTGGAGGGAGTGGAGCTGGAAGTGGGAGATTGAATAGATGGGAGAGACGGTTTGTGTGCAATTAGAGGAGGTTGAGGTTTGCTGGAAAGGTTGTGAAGGGTGAGTGAGTTGCCTTTCCGGAGGTGGGAAACCAGGAGCTTGGATAGTTTTTTGAGGTGGAGGGTGGCATGCTGTTCTAATTTGCAGTTGGCCTGTAGGAGGATGCTCTGAACAGCCGGTGTGGATGTGGGAGAGGAAAGATTGAGGGCTTTCATTAAGTATAGGAGTTGACGGGTGTGTTCATTGGCTGAGTTGATGTGTAGGTGAAGGATTAGGTGGGTGAGGGCAATGGAAAGTTTGGAACTGGTATAGGGACTGATGGAAAGAAGAGTTACAGCCACCTGTCAGAACTCCGGAGATGGGAACTTGCCCTTCAGTATATGCTCTCTCCTCGTTATCCGCCAGGCCTCAATCTCCGCTAATTTCAATTTGCCGCTGCTCATGCCTCACCTGTCTTTCAACAACATCTTTGCCTCCGTACTTCCGCCTCGACTGACATCTCTGCCCAAACTCTTTGCCTTTACAAATGTCTGCTTGTGTCTGTATGTGCAGATCGATATATGTGTGTGTGTGTGTGTGTGTGTGTGTGTGTGTGTGTGCGCGTGCGCGTGCGAGAGTGTATACCTGTCCTTTTTTCCCCTTAAGGTAAGTCTTTCTGCTCCCGGGATTGGAATGACTTCTTACCCTCTCCCTTAAAACCCACATCCTTTCGTCTTTCCCTCTCCTTCCCTCTTTCCTGATGAAGCAACCATTGGTTGCGAAAGCTAGAATTTTGTGTGTATGTTTGGGTGTCTATCGACCTGCCAGCACTTTCGTTTGGTAAGTCACATCATCTTTGTTTTTAGATATATTTTTCCCACGTGGAGTGAGTGAGTGTGTGTGTGTGTGTGTGTGTGTGTGTGTGTCATATATATATATGATATGGATATAATAGAGGGAAACATTCCACGTGGGAAAAATGTATCTAAAAACAAAGATGATGTGACTTACCAAACGAAAGCGCTGGCAGGTCGATACACACACACAAACAAACAAACACAAACATACACACAAAATTCAAGCTTTCGCAACCAACAGTTGCTTCATCAGTAAAGAGGGAAGGAGAGGGAAAGACGAAAGGATGTGGGTTTTAAGGGAGAGGGTAAGCAGTCATTCCAATCCCGGGAGCGGAAAGACTTACCTTAGGGGGAGGAAAGGACAGGTATACACTCTCACACACCCACCCATATCCATCTGCACATACACAGACACAAGCAGACATTTGTAAAGGCAAAGAGTTTGGCCCAAACCCACATCCTTCCCTCTTTCCTGATGAAGCAACCGTGGGTTGCGAAAGCTTGAATTTTGTGTGTGTGTTAGTGTGTCTATCAATATACCAACGCTTTCATTTGGTAAGTCATTATCTGGTGAACACTATTTCAAAATAAAAACTTTATTTTTATGATTATTCCAAAACAAAAGTAGTGTATGTAGGAAAATGGCCTCGCTCAATAAATTCACACTGGTTTTGGATTTATGTATACAAAGGACTATTATGTGCTTTCAAATAATCAAAAACATTCCTCTCATTTGTACTGTTATTTCAGAAATACTGTCAGCATATCTGCCAAATAATGCCAAGTGTCTTGAGCTCTTTGCAAGATACTTGCTACCTGGATGGACTAGCTGGGGAAATGAAGTCCTGAAATTGCAGACTTTATCATTGTATCAGTCCCATGTAATCTCTCGGACAGGAGAAAATGTAAGTTTCAGCTTGAGGTTTTTGTGAAACCTCAAAATTGAAATTTCTCTTTTGGTTTGCAGATGTATTTGAGGGTTCAGCCTGGAGCAAAAGAAGTTTTTCTTGTTCACTGCTTATCAAAGATTTTTCCTTGCTGCTACAACCTCAGCACATTTCCTTTATTTTGCTATAAAAGATTAATAATGGACAAATATATGCTGTTCAGTTTGTGTAATGTGATTCTGTTAATTCAGTGTACTAAAATGTTTGCTAAAGTTCACTCTATGTAATGTATTAATAAATAAAATATAAAGCATAACACCTCTGCAGTTTTATTTATAGAATACATTATCAGTGCCTTTGCAGTGAAATGATGTACTGCTATGCACTGTATGTAAAAATCATGCAACAAAGATCAAATAAGACTTAATTCCACTTTATTATTCCTTTCTTGTGATTACATCCAAAGTTACCATGTAACTGTTCATGATAAAACTTGTTGAATAATAATGTGATTACATCCAGGTATCATTTCTAGTTCAAAATACACGAGTTTGTATCCCACAGCACCTTGTAATTGTATTTTGAAATTAAAACAGTACCAAATCACATTAATTGGTCCAAAGAAATTGAAATGAAATGAATATGTATTATGAATCAATAGTTACTGAGCATTCGAGATGGTGCATAAATGCTGTACCAATTAACAATCCAATATACATTTTTACATACTGTGGTTTTCTTCTGAGACTTAAAAATATAATACAGTTCCAATCTGTTCGTTTTCACATTAATAATGGCAATGATAAAAGTAAAGCACTAATTGAATAATACTGGCAATTGTGATGTAAGAGAGGCTACAGTTACGTTACACATTAAAAATGTTTTAGTGTGTAACATTTCCAGGGTTTAGTTGCCATGTGCATTGAAAAGGTGTATATTGACATCATTGGAACTGCCATACCATGTACAATGCACTATTATTTGTGCCTCACAGGATTCTCATGAAAATATGACTATCACAGTGTCCATGGTCATTGAGGAGACTAATGCCCATTCAGTTGTTTTCCATTCACTGCCAGAGTAGTTCCGTTCAATTTTGCTGCAGTAGCTGTCTCACTGCGATATCCATTGGGGTTCATTGTCTGCCAACGCCAAAAATCTCTGCCTGAAAGTTGAATTAGTGGTTACTTCTCCAGAGTTTAGTTTTGACTACAAAATACACATTTCTAAATCAATTCATATGCTACAAGTCATAATTAAAAATTACAACTGACATCAATCTGCAGTTTTTATTTTTGTTGTTAATGCTAAAGATTTCCACTTGTTTCTGGGATCAGAAACTGTGGACCAGTATATCTTATCTGCAACAGTCTATTTTCAGCAACACCTTTTTCATTATAAGCACTTAAAAGACTTTTTTATGAACTGCATCCCCATTAAGTCATCAGTTCAAATTTCTTCCTCCAGTTAGGTTGTTACTTAGTCCCCGTCATGTACTTGCCAACAAACAGTTGGAAATAGAGTGTGTACAAGACATTTCCACTTGAGGTTATAGCTGTTCTAAATATTTTTGACAAATGGTGGACAGCTACCATTACACCATGTGCCTTAAAATCTCAAATTATGAATTGCCCCAGATATTACACTGTGTTCTGGTAAGATGTGATCCACACTTTGATGCCCCAAAAGTAGACCAAAGTGCTTAATTTCAAGGTACACAGTGTATCTTAAGACTATGAAAACAACTGTAAACACTTAAACATCATGAAACACTATGGTTGTGAGAAACTGAAAATTCGGTCTCAGAAAATCTGTGCGGGATGAAGGAACTTGCATGATTTTTTATGGAAGAAATGCCAGGAATTTTTTAAATGAATATAATCATAAACATTCTAAGAGTAAAGGAGTTCTTTCACCAAATAGCAGAAACATGGAGTCAACAACAAGCACACAAAAAAGAAAGCGAGGTTTTGGAAGAACTGTGGTTTGTTTGCATGTGCCGTGCCCCCTCTCCCCCCCCCCCCCCTCCCTCTTTGCGTGCGCACTCCCTCCTGTGCTGGCCGATCACACAATGCCAATATTGCAATTTGGCAGGTGAACCAGAGTGAGGGGTTGTGTCGGGTGGGGTGCATAAGGGGAGAAAGAGGCAAGAAGCAGGAGGGTGGTTTGGGGATGGGCAGCTAGTGGCTCAGAGGGAGGCAGTAGATGTGCAGGATAGGAATGCACAAGGGAGAGGTGGGAAAGGCATAGGCTAGGCATGAACCAACTCTAGCATGGGACACGGAGAACACACTGACATAGTACCTCACATGAAGGCAAACAAATGAAGTTGCACTGCTGCTTTACTCTTAAAGGTAAAAAAGGATAAGCAAATTTTAGTGCAAGAAGGCACATCTGAATATCACACAGTTATGCACAACCAGTGTTTTATGTACATGGATTGCATCACTGACGTAATTAAATCCTTGTTTAACGATACGTTCTTATGCCCTCAGGCAAAAATCAGATCATTTATCATGGATGTGACTGCACCGTTTGCTACAGAACAAATAATGAAGGAACTGAAAGAAGCCCAGTCAATTTAAGTGATGGTAAATTCTTCCAGCCACACAGACATGAAGTTGGTTTCTTTAATGGTTGGATTTTACCATCCAGGTAAAGGCGTCATAGTGGAAGTGTAGGAGATGGTGAACTTTGGTGTTGAAAGTGCAGAGCATTTGACTTCGTATGTCTTAAAGCTATTACAAAAGTTTGATCTTTAGAAAAAGATTGTAGCAATTTCAGCTAACAACACAAATACCAGTTATGGGGGAAAGACAAGGAAATTTAAAAACCATCTTTATTCTAAGTTGCAGGAAAACAGTAAAAATAATTTAATAGTTAAAGGATATCTTGTGCTATTGTGCACAATACTGTCCAAACTGGCACAGAAAGCTGACCCATCAATATACAGTTCATAATTGGTAAAATCTATCAACATTTCCACATTTTAATGCATGCATTGAAAAACTAAAATCATTCTGTGAATTCGTTGAAGTAGGATACAAGGTACTATCAAGTAAAAGTAAGATCAGATTGTTATTTCTTCCAGTAGCTGCAGAAAGAGTCATTGATGTTTTTCAAGCATTAAAATCCTACTTCCTGGAACTTGACAAGTGTCCTATCACCCAGAAGAATTTTTTCAAAAATCTGCTGTTCATCACCCATCAATTCCTTTCGGCCCAGCTAAGTAGTTTCTCCAACTGTATTCTGTGCATAGAAGGAAGTAACTGTAACTGTAGTTGCTGACAAAATAAATATTTCCTTCAACAAACTAGCAGCCAGAAAATCCAAAAGATTTTTAGCACCTGCAATACTACAGGTGTTAAATGAGTTGGAAAGTGAGAGTAATGACATCTGATCAGTTTACCAGTAGCATTACAGCTTTCTGTGATACCTATGCTGGATACATTTGTTAATTATGTAAACCATGTCTGGAACCTCTTCAGCCAATGTAGCAGATTGCCCAAAATAAAACCATTAGCTGGATTAGTGTTCAGGAATTGTATAGTTTTGTCAAATTTAGTGTCTTTAACTTCACTGCAGATGAGGGAGAATTGTTTGATGAGAACTGTTGTGTAAGTAAGTAATGTGAAGGTAAACTTCTAAACTGAAATATGAAATCAAACATTATTTTCAGTGAAAAATGGCAGGAAAGTTTTATCCAGTTTCACAGTGGGAAAGTGAGCATAAAAGATGTTAGAAGCTTGGTTGAAATTTCACTTGCTGTTCCAGGTGCTAATGCATTGAAAACCTAAAATCATTCTGTGAGTTCATTGAAGTAGAATGCAAGATACTATCAGGCAAAAGTAAAATCAGATGGTTCTCTCTTCCACCAGCTGCAGAAATACTGACCGTACAAATTATCTTAGAAGATAGATTAAGGAAAGGCAAACCTACATTTCTAGTATTTGTAGACTTGGAGAAAGCTTTTGACAATGTTGACTGGAATACAGTGCTGGTAGATCATAGGTTGACCATCCAGGCTGCATGCAGTGCCGTAGGGCTGTCTTGCAAGAGATGTCGGGGGATTTTGTCCAACAAAAGTGGTGCTTGGGCAATTTGTTCCTCCCTCATGACAATGAGATTATGCAGGAGTTTTTGGGAAAAAATAAAATGACAGTTGCTCTTTATTTGCAATATTTACCATACATGTGACTTTTTTATTCCCCAGAATGAAACTCTGATTAAAAAACAAGGTTTCACACAGTTGAGGAGATTCAAACAGAATCGCTAGTGGTACTTAGAAGACTTACAAAAAATACATTCCAAGGAGCTTTCAGTTCATGGGAAAACTGCTGGGAGCTGTGTATACACCTCTACTTTTTAAGATAAAGGTGATAAATAAGAAGCAGGTAAATTTTAATTTTATTTATTGGTGTATTCCAGGAACTTTTGGGTAGCACCTTTTACATCCTATCTCATTCCTGGTCTAGGATGTGTATTGTCTTCTGTCTATTTCTTTTAAAACTATTCACACATTCTCCTTACAGCTCATTCTCTTTATAGGTTGTAAAATCCCACAATTGTGGGAGCTTCAGATTCATTTTTCTCTCAATATGGAATTATGGATGTGGTACAAGTTTGTAAATTTCTATTTTACTATTTTTATTATACTAGGATTGCATTTTGTACCCTTGTGCATTGATTTAGTGAAACATTTAATGGTTATTGTTTAAAAATGAGTGTGTAGAGAGATGCTGTTAGAGATTTAAGAATGCAGGCATGGTATATTTCTCAATAAATGGAACTAAAGATGAAGTTGCTATATTTTACCAAACATCAAGGGAATTATACAGGCAGTGATAGGGCACTTTAGAATTTCATGTGATCATAGGCTATTAATACACTGTATTGTTTCTTTGAAGTGTAAATGAGGACAGTAAAACAATATAGACATTCTTTATTAAAGATATGTAAAATCTATCATGATGCCTCTCAAAGTTATTGTTATTCTGTCAGTATCATGCAACGTTATCAGATTATTTTTTTGTTAATTGGGTGATAGAACAATACAAATTAGAAAGAACTCATGAAAATTAAAAGTTAATTCTGCACTTACCAATGTTTCTGTTGTACATTGAGTATTATTTTACTAACTAAAAAAGAAGTCATTGGAATTGTACAGGCATGCATAATAATTATTTGAAACACTTAACCATATGTTAGAAAACAAGCATTCAATCACTACGAGTATTCTCTAAAATGAAATCAGTATCATTAAGTTTCTATTACTACAATGATTAAACATTCACCATTACACCAGTGTACTTGTTATCTTGCATTTTCTGTCTGCGTAGGATGCATGATCCATTTTAATAAATGAGTGCAACCTACTGTCAAATCTGCACGATATGCATGTACCATATTTACATGTTATTAGGTTACTGACATTCAGATGGATGAGTGATAAAAAAGAAAATTACACCAGCACTTGCATTCTACAGGTTTTAATAACTTCATCACACTGTCAATTCTTGCTAAATAAAATCTTTCACTCACACAGTCAGGTGAATTGTCCCAATGACCAGTATGGGTGCTGGTTTTAAGTATGTAATCACTTGCACAAAGGCAGTGAACTCTATCTCTTGGGCTGAGGGTATTGAGAACATTGGTTTTTAAAGAAAGGAAATCTACAGATTTTTTCCTTCCTGTCTCAGATATACAGAATGTCACTTAGGATCCCAGTGATTGAGGGACATAATTGTGACCATTTTTTATTCTTGCTCTAGAAACTGCACCCTGTTCCAGTCCACTTCTTTTAAGGTAATCGCACATGCTCTTGACAGCTCTTTCCCACGAGGTGAGCTTTTGATTTCTCTCTTTGTATTTTACCTATCTTTATTTTATGCTATTGCATTTTGTACCATTATTCCGTGGTTTGATGTAAATACAATTTCATGCATACTATTTGAAAGTGAATATATAGAAAGGTACCATCAAAGCTTTAAGATTGCAGGAAACGATGTAGTCTTCGATAAAATGTATTTCATAATCATTTAGAGCAAATGCAGTACTCGTATTAATTGTGTTACAGTTGATACACAAGAAGTATTAAAATCTTCACCGTTCATTTATTTTTCCAAATTACGTACTATCAGAATATTTTGTTAGCACCTGAAGTATAGCAGTAATGGTTAATGTAGTTCCTAGAATTTTAGTACAAAAGTAACTGCGTTATTTTGTCTTAAAACATCCGTAAACCAGTCAGCAATTCATATCATTTTGCATAAACATCTAGCCTGCAATTTGTCTCCATACGAACTCTTTTCTGGCCACACAGGAACCGTCCAGCTAATCCTTCACCTTCAGTCTTTTAAATTACCCTGGAATTGTTTAGCAGCCTCAGTACAACCAGATCCTACCTTTCCAATAATGTATATCTCTCTTAAGCACAATCTTCAAACTAGCTTTGCTGGTGTTGACACTTACACACTATTTTTATTTTGTGTTGCTTCAGTTTTTCCCTAATGGCCATGTCAGGAACTAGTGTAGGAATTTTGGTACAGTTTTCACTAATAGATAGACTGATTCACAAGGGAGGTTTGTGTATGTAATTTATTTCCTCTGCACCAGACAAGTCATCCATTCATAGATATTTAGTGCTCCTTGTGCGAAGCTACGGCAAGTCACTAGTACTATCTAAGGTTGATGCCTGCACCTCACCTCACAGTAAGTCACAGCATATCAATTTTAAGGCAGAACTGCTTTGCATTTGGTAGACGTATTTTGCCAGAAGTCATAAATTCATCATTAATACCACTCTTATGTGCATTGTAAATCATATAATTGATTGTGAATGGGCTTTGCAAATTATTGTGCACTTGAGTCATCATTTTTTTTACCGTCAGTGTGGTATGTTTTAATTTGCCTTTAAGTCCTTTACCCCTGTGCAACTATTGACGGAATACATCTGAGTATAACACTTTATCTGGAGTTAACAACTGTTTGAAACAAATAAAAATCATTACATAGAGAACTATACATAATCAGTCTTACAATCAGAGGAGCATTCCTAATCATTACACACCTGGAAACTATCCCTAGCCCAAATTCAAAACCATTTAATTTAATTTTGTATATTCACTAAAAACCTCAGAGGTGAAATTTACCTATTCGGCTGCTAACATATTTCTACAGTCTTGATTTGTTTCCCAGTATTTTTAAAAATTCTAAAAGGAGCTACTACTCTATTTCAGGAGTGGCACTGTACCTAATAGTAGAACTCATTAAAATATACCCTACTCCCAAGTAACATACATGCAGAAAATATGGCAAATGCAGAATGAAATTTCAGAATTCTAACTGAAAGACTGAACATTAGTACACCATTACCACCTTCATTTTTGTAGAGCATATTTGTGTCCTTTAACTTACACATCTGTTCCAAATTGTATTTTGTTTTCCAACCAAGCTCTTTTTCTGCCAGGTTTGCATTGGCGTACATGGAAACAATGTCACCAGTACGTCGTTCTCGGATCTCATATGGCACTACTGTTGAAGTGACTGCTTCAAATGTTTTGAGCAGCTGGAGCACTGAAACCCCTTGCCCTGTGCCCAAGTTGTAAGTCTGAAATAAAAAATACATTATGGCATAATACTTACACATCATTTTAACATCATATTTGGGCTGCCACTGCAGCTCTGTTACTGCCAGACTTCCATCACAGACCAGGCTGTCCACATCTCCAACTCTCCTTGGACCCAAAGCATATGGAATGTGTACACCTGTCACTTCCTCAAATTCGTGTACAAGTTCTTTCACGGATAATCCCGTACCCAAACCAAGATTATAAACCTATATAAAAAGTTAGTATTAATCATAGTAGTAATGTACTCTACCAGCTCATGTGTTTGGGTGACATGTACAAGGAAAACAGTCCTGAGGCAATGTCGTAAGTAAATTAATAGTAGTAGTTAAATGGATAAAAAGTGGCACTATCTCACACCATAACATAACATGATGGGAACCTGAAGGAGCTGCAAATTAGCTGAAGCAGTTATAAATATTTGGAGATGTGATTTTGGCTGAAAGCTGTTGTGTGTAGTTTCAGCAAAGGCTGATGCTGTTTTGAGTTTTGTATTAAGGATGGGGACATAGCAGTGTGCTATCAGTCACCTACTACAGTGTTAAGATGACAAATGTAATTGTTGCATTTAACATTAGGTAGGAGGGAAAAGATTAACTCTGGAAAAATCTTGGTAAAAAGAACCAACACCATTCACATTTCACTGTACTACATTCTGAACTGGTAGTTCTTCCATCAGCCTGTGAAATTTCACACTTTAACATAGTTAATGCTCAGCGAGGCTCGTTGGTAAAGTGCCAGACTACAAATTCAAATGCCTTGGTTTGACCCCTGGTTACTGCTGGGATTTTTATCTGTCATGTACCACTTTTATCAGCTCTGGCGTATCTGTTAATGTAAAAAATGCTGGGTTATGCCATGGCTCAGAATCCGTATTAAAGTGAAAGTCCCCATTAACTGGCTGGGTCAGTCAGTTCAAAGGCGAAGGGAAGGCAACAGCATACCACCCCTTCAACAGAACCATGCCTAGTAGAACCTTGTGTTGTGCAAAACAATCTTTGGATTGATGACTGCATTACTTTTTAGTTTTTTATTGTGAGTTTGTTATTTTACAGTATTTTTGCCACCTAACTGTTAAAACCAAGGCCAATCTATTATTACATGGAAGCTCAGATATCAATAAACACTGATAAAATATGCCATACTTAAAAACACTATAAGTTATTTCAGGGCCAACAATACTTCTCAGTTAGAAACAGGAGGGATGAAAATAATGACAAGAGGACAAAGCTAAGGATAAGGAACTTCTTGTTTCAGCCTGTACAGAGAGAGGAACAGGTACACTTTTCAAAATGATACTGTTGTTAAGAAAAATTGAATGTTACTTCTGTTCAAATTATTGGCCAGTGATGTGTCCCCACTTCCCTCTTTCATCCAGTTCATGCAAGCAGGAGACACAAGAAGCCTACTCAGAACAATGTCAGTAAGAGAAACCACATGGTTTGCCATCTGCTCTACTATTCACACTTTTTCACTACCGTGATTGAGGGACTGATGAGAGAAAACAAAAGGAGGATGTCAATGAGAAAAATTTGTGGATAAGGAAGAGAAGATGAGATTGGCAGTGCTGTGTTTTCTTTTGTGTTCATTGTTTCAGTAAAATGTAGGTTATAAAAAATGTTAGCAAGTGATAATTTTATGCCTGCACATAATGATGAAGTGAACTGGGTTGTAAACAAATAAAGAATTATGCTGAAGAATTTTGTTTATCACAGCTTGGAAAGTTGACTGAAAAGTCTCCTGGTCCACTTTGTAATGACAAATACATTATTAGTGAGTGATGTGCATAATGTAGAACATAAGCATTTAATACCTCAAGTTTACATCAACCTATCAGGGAGAAACATTTTTTGCACTGGACATGTTATATTTAAGGTGGAAGTCTGATAATTATCATTGTGGAAAACCAGAAATGATGTGAAAACATTATTATTATTACCAATTTAATAAAAAATTTCTTTTGTGGTAAAATACTAAATTACTAATTCCTCATTTCAATAATAAGTAGCTGTACCCTTTACTACTGAAAGAAAAACAATGAAAAGGTAACCTGGTTTTGAACATTCATTTGTATCCTATGCCAATTTGTTAAGTTCTCAGCAATGTAAGCATTATTGGGCATTTTGATGGTAATCTTACTTTTAACCTTAGATGTTCCTTGTTCAGTTTGTCCAGGGCTGCAACATGCCCAGATGCCAAGTCCATTACATGTATGTAATCTCGTACCCCTGAAACAAAGGTTTATTTTCAATTCTAATTCTGGAAGTGATCGTTGTGATGAGAAATAGGGAATAATGCACAAATTTATTGTACTTATTTATTTTTATTACGAAGTCAGAAGTGTTAAAATTAACATTAAAACTAATATGATATTAATTGATGACTAAGATGATGTGAGGTACCAAATAAGTTGATTTTATACTGGAAGTTCAACTTTCACTTTCAGTAGGAAAATTAAGAAAACAGTGCAGATGGTTGCTGAAGTGACAGAAGGGGGAGAGAGATCTCTGTCTCTCTATATATAAAATTAATTTGAGTACAGTTGACATACATTGTTTTAACAATCACACATTGTCCATTAATCTTCAAAAAATTAGGTCAATAACTTACTTAGACTCATAGCTGTTTTTACCAAGTTGTACAAATGGGAACCTACTGTGACTTTTCTGACTACAAATTCACAACTGGTGGTGACTACACGACTGACTGGCAGAGATTCACGGTAACTGAGCCATTAGCTATGACTTAATGAACATTACTAACTTGACAAGAACCAACTGTGGCATTCTCCACGATTCTTCATTGAAGACTTATGTAGGAATTTTTATTAATTATTTTCAAAATTTTAAAATACAGAGTAATTATATTTTAAATGCTGACATAAAAGAAATTACAGGCAATACTTATACACATTTGGAACTGAATGTTATTTTATTTTACTTATTGACTGCATACTTTTTTCAGTCTTCAACCTTATTGTTGAAATATTTCTTCAACTAACTTATTTTCTCAGTAATTGTATGCACTAAACAACAGACTATGAAACTTTACAGCCAGATTTCTTGAAGGATTTACACACTTCCATTTGTAGAGTATTGTATTGTTTCTGAAAACAATTTTGAATGGCAATATTTCTGAAGATGTTAAAGTTTGAAACAAGACAGTGTTCATTGCATACAAGAAAAAGCAGTGCTTCAAATCCTCCAACAGCAAATACATATTAGCAAGGTCAAAGTATTGAGTGCATGTGTTGTAATCTTACGAATATTCGTTTAAGTAAAAGTTCTGTACAAATATTTATAACACAGACATCTACCATGTGGAAATTATACTGTAAGTAGAGATGAGAATTTGATTCAATTGAGAGTTCTGAGAAAAATAGCCATACTCTCAAGGATCTTGTAAAGTACCTAATGACGTATTGTCACCACAAGAAATAGAATTAAAAATATGGTTTATTCCTCTCTAAATGAAAACAGTACTTTTTACTTCCTAAAGATAATTTGTTTCTTGATTTCCTTTATATTTGGCCAGACCTGCAGCCCAAATGTGCGCAATAATTGCAACACTTATCAAATATGAAGTTGAGTCAGTGCTGATTTGGGGTCATAATTAGTTTGGCTACAGTCAAAAACCAGAAGTTTACTGTAAGAGTAACATTCAACATCATGTATTGATACACTGAAGGCGAATGTGTATGAGTGCAAAAGAAACTAGGTTTGAATCAGAGACAGTACTCTCCACCACACAGCATATCTTGGTTTGCAAAGTATAGATGTAGATGAAAACAAATTTGTCTTCCAGCAAGGCACTCCAGTCTCTGGGTTGTCTTATGTTAAAAATGTTTGGAACATCTTAGAATCCTGGACTAAAAACCATCATACTGCAAATACAAGTGATGTGAAAACTGACTTATGTGCAAAAATTAAATTCTTGCCAATCATTATACCTGTTCCATCCACCGTGTCATAATCACCACCAAAAATGGTAAGGCTCTCTTTGTTGCCAATGGCAACTTGTGCCATATATGGCATCAAATTGGTAAATGCTTTTGTAGGATCTTCTCCAATTAATCCTGATGGATGTGCACCAACAGGATTGAAATATCGTAGTGATATTATATTCCAGTTCTGCAAAATTACATAATCATATATTTTGTTGTTCAAATTTTTGTAATAGTTCAATATAAAATACAAAAACGAATGTTCATGAACACAGTAAGAAATATACAGTGGGGCAAGTGGTATTTCTAGAAAATACAAGTCTCATGAAAATGAAGGAGTGTGTCTAACCTCTCACAGCCCAGTTTTTAAAGAAGACTTGATTAATTTGAAAAGTAATCTTAATTATGCATGGTGACTCATTTACAGTTAATGATAAATTCATTTTACATTGCTTTTTAGTTTAATATTTCAAGATTCATTGCATTTTGTTCTTAGTATTTAGTCTTCACTCCTGCTAATGACATGTTTCTAAACAGCTTCTGGTTTGCGATTATTGTTATATAAACTATGGAGTATTTCAGTCATTATTACCTTTTCTGCTGCACTTATATCCTTCAGCATTTCCTCTATGAAATATTTTGTCCGTCCATAAACATTTGTGACTTCACCTGTTGGGTGCTCTTCTGTTATTGGTAAATACTCTGGATTACCATACACAGTGCATGAACTTGAGAATACAAGTTGGTAACAGTTATTTTGTTTCATAACCTATAACATAAAATGTTTGTTAACTTTTGTTTTAGTTGCTTACTGTGACAACCTTTTTACAAAGTGTATTTCACTCACCCTCTCAGCATTTATAATACATTAAAAACAACAAAATCAATCTGTCTATTAAACCCATAAGGCTAATGAAGCTCAAAACTTTTGACTTATAACAGAGACAATTGCAAGGTAGGAACTTTTTAGGGTTTAACATCCACTTGATGTTAAGCACAAGCTGAGACTGGAGTAAGAAACTTGTAGTGTCCTTTTCAAAAGAACTATTCTGACCTTGTCATAAGTGATTTAAAGACACAATCAAAAACCTAAATCTGGGTGGCCAGACAGTGATTTGAACATCTTGTCTTCTTGGATATACATTGAGTTTCAACCACTGTGTCACCTCATTCAGTGCGATAACAACAGTGAAATAGCAGACTGTAATACAAGTAATACTTGTGTGGATTAGAGATGGGCAAAACATTCAGAGATTGTCCCACAACTGCTCACCCAGCAGAATGAACTCAATCTTTTCCGTGACTCACTACTCAATCGTGAAACTCAGTAAAAGGAAATCACCTTGCCTCTTTAATTCAGTTATCATACCTCTAAGTTCATCTCATGTAGTCCTATTCTGAAAGATCATAGAAAGGGAAGTAATATGCTTGTGTTATTTCCCTAGTAGTTTTGAGATTTAAATGTTCTCCATTTCATCCACTGCAAAAATTAAAAATATTACAACAAAATCCTAAATATTTTTTATTGAGAGGGAAAATTTTAAAATTAAGACTGAGTCATGTTCTGTTTTCGTACTTTTATTGCATATGAGGTACAACTTATGAAATATAATATAATTTAAATTAATTTAAGTATCTACAGTTGTCATTTACTATAAACATGACATTATATGTATCCAAGAAGGAAAAATTAAACAATATTATGATATATGCAAGTTACACAGGTAAAGTGCTGTCTTTTGTGACTGCAGTAAAGTCTGATTAACACAAAACACATTTTGCTTTGTTCTAAAGCATATTCAGTGGCCTTTTTGTTTGTTTGTTTGTCATGACATTCTTCACATTCTTCTACACATGTGTGATGGATTTCAACACACAGCATTTTCATTAACAATATATGCGTGTTTTCATGTTGTGAAGAATCACTGACATCTTGCAAACAAAGATAAAATAATTGTGGCTTACAAATAAAATTTGGTCTGTTTTACTTAAAGGGAGTTTCTTTTGTCAGTGCTTATTTGTGCTGCTTTTGAAAAGATATACTCACAGGGCATTGACATAGCTGAAATCCATTAATTTTCATTGAGTACAGCAATTCTCTGCTTTCCCACCATTTTAAGGAATTGCTGTTTCTAGGCAAATATTCCTCAGCTAAATATTTGTGTAGTTCAACATTAGTTGCAAGTTCCAAGTCACGACTTTTTTTTTAGCTGAAGCCACTCACCAGACAGCTGTTTTATCTAGTTCAAAAACAGCTGCATGTCATGGGTCATGATGTCCGTGGAACTGAGACCACACTCCAGACAGCTGTTAATGCTTTATGCACAATTTCTAAGGGAAACAATCTGTCTGTATCTTTAAAGAAAACAGAAGTTATGGCTTTCAGGGGCCAGGAGCTAGTTCCCAGAAAAACAATAATAAATGATCAGAAAATAGAAAGAGTAAACTTGTTCAGTGTCTCACTCGTATTAGAAATGGAAATACAAAAGAAAGCAGAAAGATTTAATTACATTAACAGAACAATGTATAGAAACTTCAGAACCTAAGTGAGAAGGGAAACTACCTAAGTGAGAAGGTAAACTACCTAAGTGAGAAGGTAAACTACCTAAGTGAGAAGGTAAACTACCTAAGTGAGAAGGTAAACTACCTAAGTGAGAAGGTAAACTACCTAAGTGAGAAGGTAAACTACCTAAGTGAGAAGGTAAACTACCTAAGTGAGAAGGTAAACTACCTAAGTGAGAAGGTAAACTACCTAAGTGAGAAGGTAAACTACCTAAGTGAGAAGGTAAACTACCTAAGTGAGAAGGTAAACTACCTAAGTGAGAAGGTAAACTACCTAAGTGAGAAGGTAAACTACCTAAGTGAGAAGGTAAACTACCTAAGTGAGAAGGTAAACTACCTAAGTGAGAAGGTAAACTACCTAAGTGAGAAGGTAAACTACCTAAGTGAGAAGGGAAACTACCTAAGTGAGAAGGGAAACTACCTAAGTGAGAAGGGAAACTACCTAAGTGAGAAGGGAAACTACCTAAGTGAGAAGGGAAACTACCTAAGTGAGAAGGGAAACTACCTAAGTGAGAAGGGAAACTACCTAAGTGAGAAGGGAAACTACCTAAGTGAGAAGGGAAACTACCTAAGTGAGAAGGGAAACTACCTAAGTGAGAAGGGAAACTACCTAAGTGAGAAGGGAAACTACCTAAGTGAGAAGGGAAACTACCTAAGTGAGAAGGGAAACTACCTAAGTGAGAAGGGAAACTACCTAAGTGAGAAGGGAAACTACCTAAGTGAGAAGGGAAACTACCTAAGTGAGAAGGGAAACTACCTAAGTGAGAAGGGAAACTACCTAAGTGAGAAGGGAAACTACCTAAGTGAGAAGGGAAACTACCTAAGTGAGAAGGGAAACTACCTAAGTGAGAAGGGAAACTACCTAAGTTCTATAAAACGATGTCAGAACCAATTATGACATTTGGAGGTGAATTGTGGACTGTAACAAAAAGAAATAAACAAAGCATTGGAGACGTGATACCTAAGAAGAGTATCTGGGTACACACACAATCTGACAGGAGGGTGAATGCTTACAGAAGAACAGGGAGTGAAAAACTTAAATGAGCAGATCAACGAATGTAGGGGCTATGTCACAAGAATTCAATGTGACAGAATACCTGAATCAATGATGAATTATTACTCAGTGGCCATAATGTCTTTAGAAAGACTGAGGAAAAGGTGGAAAGGTGAATAATTCCAATCAATAGGGTGTAACACGCAAGTATCTAATACAAGCAGACAAGAGAAGAAGACATATTAAAAATGTTATGATTTTTTAAAGTAACTGATGTAATAAGTTTTGAAATTATGTTTAAAATCCTGGTCCAATGTAAGAGGTGTCCTAAACTTATTAATCTGATCGGGTAAATAAATGAAGTGGACAGAAGGCATGACTGTTCCACATGTTTGTGACAGTACCCAGACAGCATCTGTCCCACACGTTAGTAGTGGCTGAATCAGTAACATTCCAGGTTAACAACCTGATCTTATTCTGGGAACTCAAGGATGACCCTCGATTTCTTACCCTCTGCAATTAACACCTTCAAATCACGAAATCTAAACTTTGCACAATGGGTGCACTACCCTTGGTGATAACTCTGGTGAGAAATCCACCATTACATATTGTAATGCATTGGGACCTAGGGTTCTGGAGGGTACCATCGTCTGTAGTGATGAAGAGATGGACTATACTCAAAACGCTTCTAAGTTTAAGTTCAAGAAGTAGTATTATTTTGGAATGAAATGTAAATTCTCTTCTGAAAATTGGGAAACAGGAGGAACTTTAATTATTTCTACAGAAGAACCATATACAAATTTTAGCAGTGCAGGAAACAAGATTCTTACGTGAGAATGTAATTGACACAGAATATTTCAGAATTTATAAGGGGAAAATCAACCATAAGAGTAATGGAAGACATGCCAATGTTTGGAATAGCATTTTACGTAAGCAAAAAAATTGTAGTGTCACAAAATTTACATTGAAGTCAGGAAGTGTGCATGTTAGCAGTAAAGTGCAAGAACAAAAGATGTACTCCTATAAATTACCAAGCGCCTATAAATGATAACAGAAGAAATCTGGCAAAAGTAAATCAGTTTTGGGATCATTTAGAATCAAATCTCCAACATACCTAAAAACAATGTTAAAATGCTTTATGATCGCATCAGTGTGCAAGTTTGGAAGGAAAACAAATTTAATATTGTAGGTGAATATCCAGCACACTTAAGAAAAAGTAGAAATGGTGAAAGACTAATAAATATGAGTAAAATGTTCCACCTGAAACTGATGATGATACATTTTCGCAATCTACCAAGAAAAGCCAAAACTTCTGTATCTCCAAATCCAAACCTAAGAGAATTTCAGCTAGATCACATAGCCATATATAAAAGGGATATCATGGAAATTATGAATGTTAAAGTAATCAGAAATGGGGAATTTGACTAGATCATTAAATCTCTTGCATTAAAATGCAATTTCTTTCATCCAAACAAAAGACTAAAACCAAGAACATAATCAGATACAACTCCACTACACCTAATATTACAAGAAAATATAGAAAAATTTAGAGAAGAAAATGAGACAAAACAAGGTGATTTACATGAACTCCAGGTATGATTTACTACAACAGCAGAGAAAACTGTCCACGGAAACATGTTGGATCGAAGAGTGTGAAGAAGCTCTAGTACAAAGAGCTCAAAAATGGAGGAAATGGAGATGTTAAAAAAACACTTAGAAGAATTCTGATGACAAACAAAAAAACATTAAAAAGAGTCTGAAAAATCAAAAGAACCTTTGAAAAACTTCAGCTTATGGCAATGCAAGAAAACTTTGCCAAAAATACTAGCACTAGAAATTTTTATCAACTTTTAAACATGTAATTAAAGGGTATCAACTACAAAGTATTTGTTTCAAAGATGATGAAAATGGCAAAAAATGATTAAATAACAAAGAAAATTTGCAAAATATTAGCAAATTTTTTCACAGGTCCTTAAACTGTCTGGTTCCAACAATTAAATTGGAATTTTCACCAATATCATAAAATCTTGAGTATGATTTCCCACCAATAGAGCAAGATATTCATGAAGCCATTAAATCGCTCAGCAACAACAAAGCAAGTACTGAAGAATCGATTACAGCAGAATTACTGAAATAGTCAGAATTAAAGATTTACAACTGCTTTTTGAGAACATTTGGAAAACTGAAAATATTGCAGAAAGGTGAAAAATATCATTAATCCACAGGCTACATAAAAAGGGAGACAATCAAAAGTCAACAATTACAAAGGAGTGCCACTTCTGCCAGTTGCATACAAAATATATCAAAAATTTTCCTTGACAGAGTTATAGAAGCCTTAGACAAACAACTGGGAAAACATCAGGGAGTTTTTCGAAAAGGAAGACCCTGCACAGAGCAGATTTTTAAGTTAAAATCAATAATTTGCCACAGAATGTTAACCAGCAAACCTAAAATAGTATCATTTATTGATTCCAAAAAAGCATTTGATTTGGTAGACAGAGAAACAGCAGATAAAATCATTAGAGAATTTGGTGTTAAAGCAAAGTTACAAACATAATTCATGAAACTCTAACAAAGACTATATCTAAAGTTAAAATTATAAAAGAACTGTCTCAGCCATTTGAAATAAAAACCGATGTTAGACAAAGGGATGGTTTGTCACCTTTACTTTTTAACTGCATTTTAGAGAAAAGTATAAGGATTTGGAATTTGGAGCTAAAGAATCACAAAATTTAACCAAAAAGTGTAGGAAGGAAAAAAAATGGAATTAAGGTATGCTGCATGGATTTTGCAAACGATTTTGCAATACTTTCGTAAAATCTGATAGATGCACTTATTCAAATAAATCTTCTGGAAGAAACAGCAAATACAGCTGGTGTCAAAGATTCAGCTGAGAAAACAAAATTCATGACAAGCATAAAAAATGCACCAAAATTCACAGAAACACAAATAGATAAAATAGAATGAGTAAGTAAATTCAGATATCTTGGGGAATTATATAACAGAATGGACAAGAAAAATTGAGTTAACAAAATGGGGAGATGATTATGTTTGGTTAGTGGGGTGGTAATCAGTGCCTGTACAAAGTCCAAATTATTGCACAGTCCTATCTAGCCACTGTCACAGATGATGATGATGATGATGATGATGATGATGATGAAATGATGAGGACAACACAAACACTAAGTCCCTGGGCGGAAAAAATTCCCAACCCAGCTGAGAATTGAACCCGGTACCCCATGATACGGAGCCACTAGACCACGAGCTGTGAACAAAATGGAGAGAGCACATGGTTTCACAAAGAATATTAACAAGAAGAGATGCGAAACTATAAAAGTAAAACTAAAACACTATACCTCTGTGGTGCTATTGGAATGTTTAAATGGGTGTAAATGCCTAACAATAAAATATAAGATGGACTGAATAGAGGTACATGAATACAGAAAGTTAGAAAAATAATTGCGGCAATACAAACTACACATGGCTAGAAAATGAGGAGATCTACAATCGAATGAAAACAGGTTTGCGAAATAAATGTTCCTGTATTTCTGGAAGAAGAAATGAACATCATCATGGATTACAGCAATCAATAACATGATTACAGAAATAAGCAAAGACTTAGAAAGAAACATCATTAAAGAATCGGAAATAACAGACAGATATTGTTTTAAGAATAAAATGCTAAATTTAGAAAGCTTTCAGTGCAGAAGGAGATTATATATATATATATATATAAATACAACACAGGGAAAAATTCCACGTGGGAAAAATATATCTAAAAACAAAGATACTGTAACTTACCAAACTAAAGCGTTGGGGAGGGAGAGGGAAACATTCCACGTAGGAAAAATATATCTAAAAACAAAGATGATGTGACTTACCAAATGAAAGTGCTGGCAGGTCGACAGACACACAAACAAACACAAACATACACACAAAATTCAAGCTTTCGCAACAAACTGTTGCCTCATCAGGAAAGAGGGAGGGAGAGGGAAAGACGAAAGGATGTGGGTTTTAAGGGAGAGGGTAAGGAGTCATTCCAATCCCGGGAGCGGAAAGACTTACCTTAGGGGGAAAAAAGGACGGGTATGCACTCGCACACACACACTCCCAACATCACCACTGCTGAAGCCCAGGCTATCCGTGATCTGAAGGCTGACCCATCCATCGTCATTCTTCCGTTGGACAAGGGTTCTACGACCATGGTAGTTGATCGTCGGGAGTTTGTGGCTCAGGGACTGCATCAGCTTTCAGACAACACCACATACAAAGTTTGCCAAGGTAACCCCATTCCTGATGTCCAGGCGGAGCTTCAAGGAATCCTCAGAACCTTAGGCCCCCTGCAAAACCTTTCACCTGACTCCATCAACCTCCTGACCCCACCGACACCCCGCACCCCTACCTTCTACCTTCTTCCTAAAAGCCACGAACCCAATCATCTCGGCCGCCCCATTGTAGCTGGTTACCAAGCCCCCACAGAATGTATCTCTGCCTACGTAGATAAACACCTTCAACCCATTACATGCAGTCTCCCATCCTTCAACAAAGACACCAACCACTTTCTCGAACGCCTGGAATCCTTACCCAATGTGCTACCCCCAGAAACCATCCTTGTAACCATTGATGCCACTTCCTTATACACAAATATTCCATACGTCCAGGGCCTCACTGCAATGGAGCATTTCCTTTCACGCCGATCACCTGCCACCCTACCTAAAACCTCTTTCCTCATCACCTTAGCCAGCTTCATCCTGACCCACAACTTCTTCACTTTTGAAGGCCAGACATACCAACAATTAAAGGGAACAGCCATGGGTACCAGGATGGCCCCCTCGTACGCCAACCTATTCATGGGTCGCTTAGAGGAGGCCTTCTTGGTTACCCAGGCCTGACAACCCAAAGTTTGGTACAGATTTATTGATGACATCTTCATGATCTGGACCCACAGTGAAGAAGAACTCCAGAATTTCCTCTCCAACCTCAACTCCTTTGGTTCCATCAGATTCACCTGGTCCTACTCCAAATCCCATGCCACTTTCCTTGACGTTGACCTCCACCTGTCCAATGGCCAGCTTCACACGTCCGTCCACATCAAACCCACCAACAAGCAACAGTACCTCCATTATAACAGCTGCCACCCATTCCACATCAAATGGTCCCTTCCCTACAGCCTAGGTCTTCGTGGCAAACGAATCTGCTCCAGTCCGGAATCCCTGAACCATTACACCAACAACCTGCAAACAGCTTTAGCATCCCACAACTACCCTCCCGACCTGGTACAGAAGCAAATAACCAGAGCCACTTCCTCATCCCCTCAAACCCAGAATCCCCCACAGAAGAACCACAAAAGTGCCCCACTTGTGACAGGATACTTTCCGGGACTGGACCAGACTCTGAATGTGGCTCTCCAGTAGGGATACGACTTCCTCAAATCCTGCCCTGAAATGAGATCCATCCTTCATGAAATCCTCCCCACTCCACCAAGAGTGTCTTTCTGCCGTCCACCTAACCTTCGTAACCTCTTAGTTCATCCCTATGAAATCCCCAAACCACCTTCCCTACCTTATGGCTCCTATCCTTGTAACCGCCCCTGGCGTAAGACCTGTGCCATGCACCCTCCCACCACCACCTACTCCAGTCCTGTAACCCGGAAGGTGTACACGATCAAAGGCAGAGCCACATGTGAAAGCACCCACGTGATTTACCAACTGACCTGCCTACACTGTGATGCATTCTATGTGGGAATGACCAGCAACAAACTGTCCATTCGCATGAATGGACACAGGCAGACAGTGTTTGTTGGTAATGAGGATCACCCTGTGGCTAAACATGCCTTGGTGCATGGCCAGCACTTCTTGGCACAGTGTTACACCGTCCGGGTTATCTGGATACTATCCACCGACACCAACCTGTCCTTTTTTCCCCCTAAGGTGAGTCTTTCCACTACCGGGATTGGAATGAGTCCTTACCCTCTCCCTTAAAACCCACATCCTTTCGTCTTTCCCTCTCCTTCCCTCTTTCCTGATGAAGCAACCGTTTGTTGCGAGAGCTTGAATTTTGTGTGTATGTTTGTGTGTCTATCGACCTGCCAGTGCTTTTGTTTGGTAAGTCTCATCATCTTTGTTTTTTATATATATATATATATATATATATATATATATATATATATATATATATATATATATATATATATATATATATATATAATAGAGGGAAACATTCCACGTGGGAAAAATATATCTAAAAAGAAAGATGATGAAACTTACCAAACAAAAGCGCTGGCAGGTCGATAGACACACAAACAAACACAAACATACACACAAAATTCTAGCTTTCGCAACCAATGGTTGCCTCGTCAGGAAAGAGGGAAGGAGAAGGAAAGACAAAAGGATATGGGTTTTAAGGGAGAGGGTAAGGAGTCATTCCAATCCCGGGAGCGGAAAGACTTACCTTAGGGGGAAAAAAGGACAGGTATACACTCGCACACACACACATATCCATCCACACATACACAGACACAAGCAGACATTGAAATGTCTGCTTGTGTCTGTGTATGTGTGGATGGATATGTGTGTGTGTGCGAGTGTATACCTGTCCTTTTTTCCCCCTAAGGTAAGTCTTTCCGCTCCCGGGATTGGAATGACTCCTTACCCTCTCCCTTAAAACCCATATCCTTTTGTCTTTCCTTCTCCTTCCCTCTTTCCTGACGAGGCAACCATTGGTTGCGAAAGCTAGAATTTTGTGTGTATGTTTGTGTGTCTATCGACCTGCCAGCGCTTTTGTTTTTTATATTATATATATATATATATATATATAAAGTGTGCTACAAGCTAAATTAGAGAGGAAGCCAAGAGCACATAGAGCAGGGTGTCTCCAGAATTGCTTTATAATCTACTCCGTGCAACTGGCCAGCGGTCAGGAACAGCCGCTGAGCTATAGGGTGGCGTCGCTTTGCGATCTACTCTGCATAATTGGTGGCTGGAGACCATTACTCATGCGACTCATATAATCACCGTCATCAGCATCTGAATTCGATGCTATATCAATGAATAAGAAGTAACAACTCATTCAGTAGTGTGTAAATGTTTATTGGGCTTCTGAAATGTGAGATTTTCTTTTCAAATCAATATTGGAAGTACAATGTGTAAATGATAACTGTTTACTACATACCACAATGGTGTGGAGTAAGTCAAGATGAACAATTTGATGTAGGACATTTGTGGGCTGTCACTTAGGGAAACTACCTGAAAGTGGCCAAAACGGTACCTAACTTAACACGTATGCATGTCGCATGAGATTTCAGTACTCTCTCACTCTCTTTGTGGAAAGTATTAATCCTAGACAAAAAGTTGGACCTTTTTGTAGGAAATGTGATGTAATTTAATTTTGTACTGGTATATGTTTTTGCTGGAGGCTGCATGTTTTGAGTTATTAAAGACAACATACAAAAGTTGTCTTCAAACCAACCGCAACACTCATCTTTCTCCAGTCAGAATTTGTAGTATGTCGTTCATGGCAGTCCCTCCTACCACATTACAAAAATGTGCAACTACACAAATTATTTTTCCATATTCTACTACCCTTTTTGGTCCTTACTGACTGGGCTATTATACCACAGCTGTAGTCAGCTGTTTTATCGCAATGATTAAAACTTTTCCATGAGAATAATGACCTAGGTGTAGGACCTGTTTGTCTGGAACTGGGGCTAACATCTATGAAGGTCACTTGGAAGTTAAACTTGGTTCAAGAAAATTTTTTATTCCTGTAGTTATGTGGATATCTTTGAATAAAGAAAATATGGAAAAAAAGGGACACAATGAAACAGACAGCAGCTGCTAATGGTTTCCACCAACTGAGATGGCACAGTAATTAAAACACTGAGCTTACAATCTTAAGGACAAGAATTAAGTTCCCTTGTTACCATCCAGATTCAGGTTTACTGTGCTTTCTTGAAACTGCATAAGGCTAATGTGGAGATGGTTCTTTTTAAAAAAACAGCCAGTTTCTAGAACAGCCAGAGCTTGTGCTCTGTTTGTAATGATCTTCTCATCAACAGGACATTAAACCCTAGTCTTCCTATCTACCAAATGTTCTTACATCCTTGTTGTTGACAGAAACCTTAACAAGCTATACAGGGTGGTCTCAGGTTTTCATGTCAGTAGGGGCTACCGTATTTACTCGAATCTAAGTCGCACTCGAATCTAAGCCGCACCTGAAAAATGAGACACTAAATCAAGGGAAAAAAATTTTTCCCGAATCTAAGCCACACCTGAAATTTGAGACTCTAAATTAAAGGGGAGAGTAAAGTTTTAGACCGCACCTCCAAATTGAAACAAAGTTGGTCCATTGCAACACGAGACAATTTAGGTCGAATGGATGAAGATACAGCTACTGTAGTTTGGTTTGAGTCTTAAGCTTAACAGTTAAGCTTTACCAAATAGCCATTGCTATGTGTCAGGCACTCTGTCCATATTTATATGGGTACCCTTCCTTTTTCACGTGCTTCGTCTTGCTTGAATCGATTGCTTATTTTGCTTTGATCTGATAAGTGCCGTTCTCTTTGTTATAGGTGTTTACATCACTCAAAGCTGAAAATGCATTATTGTACTGTGTCATGCATTGTTTGTGGTATTCTGATGATGAGAGTTTATGACCTGTCGCCGCTCACAGCATGGCTTGCTTTTGTGCGCACTACCGTGGCTTACAATAAAAAAAGGGAGGAATTGTCTCATAAGCGAAACAATGGCAAGGGACTTATTTGTTGTTACTTACACTGCTGCTTTCTTTGATAATTATCAACAAGAACCAAATAATAGACTGTGTATTATAGAAGATTTTCTGAACCAGAGTTTAGCAAAAATTTTTCTCTGTTTGAAAATCTTTGCAGACACCTCTTTAGTACATTACATTCTGCTCAGAAATTAAGAGTCAACTTGGAGTTAAAAATTTAGCCAGTTGCCCTGCTTCATTTCTGACTATCAGTATTCAGCATAAGAATAATACGAATATAATCATGACATGATATGTATTTTCTTCCGCGTTTGCTGTTGTCTCATTCTAGTTTCATAGTTTATTAGGCAGACAGGATTTAAATGAGATAGCAAACACAAAAGAATACATGGCATAATGTTTACATTCTTTTACCTTTTCTTTTAATTGATATACTGATGCAGAGGTTTTGGCGCCAGTATTTATCTTTGTGCCTGTAAAGCATGCCTGTGTAGCACTACATATATATTCGATGGCAGAAGTTAGTTGTGGGGGCACCTACCAACATTTTTCAGAACTTCCACTTACTTTGCACTCGATTCTAAGCCGCAGGCAGTTTTTTGGATTACAAAAACCGGAAAAAAGTGCAGCTTATATTTGAGTAAATACAGTAAACATTTTCTGCATAAATCTGCTTAAGAAAGTTTGAGGGCATTGTTATCTGATCATTTTGTCCTTTTGGTTTCTAAAGTGCACTTTTAGTACCTGGTCAGTTTTATAACCATAAAAAAGCCATAAGCATAATTACAGCAAAATATGTTTTTACATTTCCAGATTTTATATTTTCTGCCATTTATGTTATTTTCTGTTGGTCCTATAGTAAGCCCTAGTCCCTCAAGCAATTCTTTTTCCTGCCAGTAAAAATTTCATGTGTATACATTTCCCAACCTTTGATATTTTGAACCACTGCCACAATCTTCAACATTAGTTTTCAAATTCATTTACATAGAAACTATATCTCTTTCCCCCTATCTCACAACCTGTAAAATCATGTGCAACATAAAACTGTATAGTTTGTTTCAGAATCAAAATCATTTATGGGTCTATGAGAAATACAGGTGCATTCATACTGTCTTGTCACCTGGCTGTACTATAAGCTTCTGTAAATCATCAAAAACATCGTTTTAACTTGTTTTTCCTGTTGAGGACAAACCATGTAATGCACAAAGCAACTCAAAAGAGCCATTAATTTCAATTTAATGCAATTACTTTGTACTAATTTCACAAGATTCTCACATACAAGTAGTCCTACACTCTTAGTTTTTTTGTCATAACATTAACAAAATTAGTTTATGTTTCAACTGCATCTTTAAGCCATTCAGAAATCATATGCATTTTTGGCAGATATGTGAAACTTTTTGAAACTGGTGATTGGACGTCTTGTGAATGTGCCACAACCTACAAAGTATGCCTGTAACTGCTTTTGAATAAACCAGCCAAAGACATACTGACAGCTAGTCAATGGACATATTCTCTTTATGTCATTTACATCGTCCTTGAAAGTAGAATATTTGTCAATTTTCCACGTATTCAATAAATTATTGTACTATCCCAAAACTATAGCACATTTAATAATGGGTGTATCGTCAAGTGCAATTTGGTGTCCATTTTATAGAGCATGATCTGCTACTGCCGATTTCTCTTGATACCATACACAGAAATATTGCTCATTGTCTACACAGCGCTCACACCGTGTCCGCCAGAGAACCATCCACACTGACAGTATTTTATATACTCTACTCCAACCATTCTAAGACCTACATGCCTTTCACGGACCTCATGAGTTGTCTAATTTTTGCCAGAGGCACGAAGACCACATCAGTGTTATGCCTTTTTAGGGGTCAGCTAATCTTTCCAGTGACAGCCAGAGTAGGACAAAAAAGCACGCTTCTTTGTGTCCTCCTTGGGGGACTTCTGCTTTTGTATCAATAGAGAGAGAGCTTGCAAAATCTGTTGGTTGTTGTACCCATTTTCTGTAAGTATTTTTCGTATGTGGCTCATCTCTTTCAGCAGGTTGTCAGCATCTGGAACAGTTTCTATGCAAATCACTAAGGTCCTCAGAACAGAATATTTCTGTGATGGGTGTTTGTAGATGGTAGGCAGCAGATATCTCATTATATAGGCATTCTTGCCCAAGTGTGTTGCATATTTGCAGAAGTGAATATGAAATGGTTTAAATTAAGGCTATTTTATAACCATTACTCAAGGAAAGCCACTCAACCTTACGTCGCATAAAATGACTTCTTGCTTCTACCAACAACTATTGCTCGGTCGCCACGCAGTGCAAATGAACACCCCTTCAGCAAATAAAAAGAAATAACATGCTATGCTACTTTAAATTAGCACCTGACAGTTGTTAATCATTATTTGAATTCTGAAAGAGTAAGCTTTTACGAGTATGTTTTGTCACGCAACTATTGCTACACCAAAAGACAGTTGAGGTTTATGAAGACATGTGCACCAAGTGACATGGGAACTGGGAGGATGACTTTATAATTACCTGGGAAGGCAATATTTACAAGGTAGAGCTCTCACCATGAATATCCTCCTTAACAGGAGCACGTGCACATGTAGAATTTCCTCACTCAGTCAAACAGCAACTTCATTTCATGTTATTATAGCTTATTAGTAATGCCCGGAGTTTGTTGACATGCAATCTTTCTTTCCTTATGCACTATGGATTGTTCACAAGCACTAAAATCCAAAAGATCCTAGCTACAGAAGTATAAATTTGTTTTTAGATTTTTGTCATATAGGTACTGTACTGTATTTAAGTTTCCAATTATTTCTTTTTAAGATTTTACTTTCTTTCTTAGATATTTGTGTTTAACATTTATTTTTTAGATTTGTTTGTCAAACTAAACGAAAACAGGAAAGTGCATGTTCCATTTGTATGAGCAAATGTTACAAACTTTTGTAACTGCAAGCACGTATTATCCAACAAAGATGTTACCTGACTTTCGAGAATCTCTGCATGCTGATGTCATACCCTACAGTAGCTCTAAGATGGTTACATACTGAATGAGATTTCTTACAGAAAAATATAGTGATTTTAAATTAATCAATCTCTTTGTAATTTCAGTTCCAATCTCCTTTAAAGTTTTACATTACTCTAGTGCATTTTACAACTCACTTTACATATGCTTTATATTGTTTTTACATAATTTTTTCAATTTTCAGGTCACTTTAGGTCATAAAAAATTTCGGTACTTTTTCATATTCATGAGCTAAATGGGTCCTCACTAGGAGCAGTTGCCCCCCACTGCCCCTCCTATCCTCCTCTCCCCACCTCCCACCCCCTGCAGGTGCACCTGGAGCTATAATACTCCATCATGGACTGTGTGGAACTAGAAGTGATACAGTAAATTGTCTGGATAATCAGGAGACGAGTAATAAGAAAAAAAAAAGGAAAAAAAAAAAGAAAAAATGGTATATGACTCACGCCAGGTACACATGAGACAGCTAGGCTGACGTAGAATTTGAGTATGTCATAGTTGTTCTTATAGTGTAACTGTTACCTCCCTGTACTGTACCTCCACCCCATTGCCTGCCTTCTGTGAGAGACTCTACACAGGTGTACTGCAATTATTTCTTTATCCATCATCATACCATAACAACTATTTATTGTTATTTTTCATCAGCCAACTGATATTTTGACATCAGAGTCTCAACTTCCGTGTGTTCTTTTGAACATTTGTAAAAATGGTAATGCAACGTCCTGTTGGAATTTAATTAACTTGAAGAGTAAAGGTAACAACTCACTTAACAGTAGAGGTGCCAAGTTCTCAAAAAATAGAAACAAGACTGAGAACATTGGTAACTTTTGAACAAATTTCACACACACACACACACACACACACACACACACACACACACACACACAATACATGGTCTGGGAAGATGACTGAACAGCCAATTCCAATTATGTTCCCATGCTTAGAAGTGTGTTTAGTGTGTTAATCATTGTGCCATTAGCTGTTATAGTACTCTTAACATACAGTTTAGTTTCTTGTATGAAAGTACCGTATTTACTCGAATCTAAGCCGCACTCGAATCTAAGCCGCACCTGAAAAATAAGACTCTAAATCAAGGAAAAAATATTTTCCCGAATCTAAGACGCACCTGAAATTTGAGACTCGAAATTCAAAGGGAGAGAAAAGTTTTAGGCCGCACCTCCAAATCGAAACAAAGTTGGTCCATTGTAATATGAAACACAATTTAGTTTGAAAATGAATGACTATACAGCTACAGTAGTTTGGTTCGAGTCTTAAGCTTAGCAGTTAAGCTTTGCCAGGTACAGTTACAGTAGTTAGGTTCAAGTCGTAAGCTTAGAACTTAAGCTTTACCAGGTAGCCATTGCTATGCATCAGGTGCTCCATCTGTTTTTATAGATGTACCCTTCCTTTTTCACGTGCTTCGTCTGGTTTGAATTGATTGCTTATTTTTCTTTGATCTGATAAGTGCCGTTCTCTTTGTTATGGGTGTTTACGTCACTCTAAGCTGAAAATGCATTATGGTACTGTGTCATGCATTGTTTGTCGCATTCTGATAATGAGTGTTTATGACCTGTCGCCGCTCGTGGCATGTCTTGCTTTTGAGCGCGCTACCGCCGCTTTCAATAAAAAAAGATATGAATTGTCTCATTAGCAAAACAATGGCAAGAGACTGCTATTTGTTGTTACTTACACTGCTGCTTTCTTTGATAATGATCAACAAGAATCAAATAATAGACTGCGTATGATATAAGATGTTCTGAACAAGAGTTTAGCAAAAATTTTTCTCCGTTTGAAAATTTTTGCAGACGCCTCTTTGGCACGTTACATTCTGCACAGAAATTAGAGTCATCTTAGATTTAAAAATCTAGTCAGTTGTCACGCTTCATTTCTGACTGTATCACTGTTCGGCATAACAATAATACGAATATAAACATGACATGGCATGTATATTCTTCCGCTTTTGCTGTTGTCTCACTCTAGTTCCGTAGTTTATTAGGCAGACAGGATTTAAATGAGATAGCAGCACACACGAAAGAATACATGGCAAAATGTTTATATTCGTATTATTCTTATGGTGCAGAGAATACTGCATGTGATTCACAATTCATAAAAGTTCCTATTAGCAACCATCTCTTGTCACAGGTAGGAAAAAATTCAGAACGTAGAGTTGGCCCTCTTACTTTGCACTCGATTCTAAGCCGCATGCGGTTTTCTGGATAACAAAAACCGGAAAAAAAGTGCGGCTTAGATTTGAGTAAATACGGTAATTTAAAAATTTGTCCTGGAACTTTTAGTCAGCCAAGATGACTGCTCACTCTAATGCTGCAGCAGATCCTTCATATCTACTGTGTTCGTGTGATTCTCTACCTTCAGCTGTTTTACCTTGATACCTGGGGCTCTCTGGCAGTTCAGAAGTAGCTGCTCCACAGTAGGGCGAGCAACAATTGTAGGCACTGGAGAGACTTTGCCCGACTTTAAAGACATGTTGCCCAGTAAGGAGCCACTGTTGTGCATTGACAGGCAGCTCACTAGCTTTTGACACAGAGGCTAGAGATAGAGCTTGTCATCAAAGTATGGTAGTGCAGATCTCATTGCGGCGCAAAATAAAGGAATCAGAACAGTGAAGTTGTTTAATATAAAAGTATCCCTGTTAGTTGGTTGGCTTAATGTGAATAAAAAATTTAAGGGTTAATTTCAGCACTGAGGAAAGCAGTACAGGATTTGGAAAAAAATGTGTGATTTCTTGTGTCATAATAGTTAGTTCTTTCCAGAAAAACAATAAAAATGCTACAGTCCCAAGTGCAGAATCAGTCAACTGTAGACTTGTGATGCAATAGCTGTGTTATACTGACCATTTTTAGTATCACAGGTTGCAGAAGAGCAGGGCATGGGGGGAAGGGGGTCGGGAAAGGACAGAGTGTTTAACCAGTGCCTTTAACAGAAACATAGAATGATAAGAGAAACAAAAATGGCCTCGTGGCTTACCAGGCAGATGTTTGGCTATAAATACAGTGTTTGATCAATGAGCCCTAGGACTTTCTGTCCCTTATCACTTCTTTAACCTCTTCAAACAATTCTGTATGTGTGTAAAATCTCAAGTTGCACCATGGTTCAGAGCAGACATTAGGTTCCCTGATAAAGTGCTGGATTTTATTTCAGGATTGAGGACAACCTTCCTTTAGAAGGCTGAATGGGGAGGTCAGACATCCAAACATCAGACCAGAGTGTTAGTAATGTTCTTTAGGTAAGTCATAAGTCAAAGATAGGAGCCATAATTTGAAAATGTGTATCATGTTTCAAATCATTAATATTTACAGGGAGCTACTTTTCAAAAATTAAAGAGTGCTTACCTCAAGTAGATTGATAGTCCCGACAATGTTATTTTTGTAATACAGCAGTGGAACTTGCATCGATTCTCCAACTGCTTTCATTGATGCAAAATGAATAACACAGTCAATCTTGTGCTGCAAAGATAAAATTTAAGGCTTCATACATGAAAATTATTCAGCAACTTCATAAATTTCGGCTTTCTATGCATCTACTACTAGTCTGACCTGGAAAAGAATAAACCAACATTAAACTTTTACTGTTACAGTTAAAAGAAATTTTGGTCTTCCACGTTTTATATTAGCAATAAATTTTAACCACATGCAGAGAAGAGTAAAAAAGACAAGATTGGAAATGTAGTTGTAAATAACAAAAATTTTAGTTATCTAGTTTTATGCCTATATTTGCGACTCAATTTGTACAGATAGGCTGATTAAAATGTACTAAATGTTTTTTGGATATAATGTTACACATCCAACATACTGAGAATTTTCTACAGATATTGCTACCACCAGAAAATTGTTTCCAAATGCATATCCCCAGTTATTGAAGTAAAGTTAGACACTTTAACTGACTCAAATAAAAAAGTAAAACAGTTTCTCCTGAACAAAAAGTTTAAAAATTGCCAGACACAAATCAGTATGTGCACTAGAATGACAAGTATCAGTGCACAGTGTATATATGATTCAAGTACAGACACAGTAAAAGTCTACATTAGGGCTAGTGACATACTTAAATGTTTCATGCAACAATGTTGTCAGCACTTGCTGTGAGGTATAATGTGTGTCACGTGCTGGGCCTGTGCAGCCAATGAGAGAGCAGTGAACAGATGACTTGTTTCAAAGGAATATAGTCACATTTTCATGTCAGTATATCATTACCTTCAAACCTGTAACACATTCTAAAGAAACAGCAAAATATTGTGCTAACTAAGATGATTAAGTTTTTTCATATGTAAAATTGCTGTATTCCAGCCTAACCTAGGCCTCGGGTTACGCTACAGATCAGAGTGTCACCGTCACCTCAACCGGGTATTTTAGCTTTTACATTAGTTGGCTTCACCAGCTCATGACCCAAATGTCACATCTCATTTTAACCACAATCTTGTAATTTGTGACGTACTCGAAAAAAGAAAAAAAAAGTCAAATATTTGAAACAACGGAGATTATGATTTTAACTGCTGCTCATTTTACTCACAGCAGTTTAAGCTGTGCTATTAGGTTCCATCCTAACCTGAACTTTGTAATTCGTGACATATTTGGAAAAAACAGTCAAATACTTATGACGACAGAGATGATGAGAAATGGTTTATATTTTGGCACTAGAAATTCATTTTCTCACCTCTCACTGGTTATGTGAAAGTATCATCCCACTTGCTACACAAAACAGACACATTGCCAATATGTTGGTAACGTATAGACGAACACCACCATGACTGCTGCTGACCCTGTTCTTGACTTTAACCCAGAAACTGTATGAAGTAGTTACACTGTATAGCAGTTGTTGAATACAATAGATGTTTTCAACCTACAATATCTCAAGAAATATTCCATGCTGTAGAAAATAAATAGTTAATTATATTTGATTATGCCTAAGTTGTCATGCAGATCAACTGTTTACAGGATACCACCATAAAAGATGCTATAGAAATTGAAACAGGAAAAAATAAATAAATAAACAGAGAATACCATCAGTAATAGTAGTGACCTGCAACTGAGTAAAGTAAAAGAGTATGCAGGGCTAAAATATTGCCACATGTGGTAGATTTGGCACCAGTGGCATGACGACCAGTAGTGTGGATCTATAATGATGGTGCCATGAATCGCATAGCAGTCAGTCACAGGCCTATTACTTGACAATGACTGGGGAGTACTAAGGTGAAAAGTCATGAACTTTGATTATGTAACATTGCTGGAAACCCAATGAGATTTTACTAACAGCATGAAGCTATCAATATTTTCAAATGATCTAAGGAATCTTCACGGATGTAATCTGCTGAATTTCACTGTAGTATAAGAACACTAATAAAACCAGATTCACTTAATAACTGTCAATCTCTTGAAAATTTTCAAGTTATAAATGAGGTTCTGTTACTGTGGGAACTGACCTCTGCCATGTATTTCACAGTCAATTACAGATTTGTCTTAACACTTATTATCAGAATATAATTTGGAAGCTTTGCTCTGCCATTAGATAACAACTGAGATGTTTACTTTGGCAGAAGCAACCAGTGTAAACACAGTGTAAAAAAAGTTCAAGATTTTATGAATAACAATAAATTTTCTACATCGTCACTTTCTGTTAGTCATGACTATCAGTTGCAGCTTATAATTGTACCAGAATCATTAATCTTACACAGTAACACTCAAAGTAACACAAATTTACAGTGTGTTGCAGTTTGTGATAAAACAGACCAGTAGTTGACTTAGCAATAAACGTGAACAAGTAAATTCTGTATCATAGCTACAGACAGTAATAAGTTGTTAGGTAAAGCTCCTTATCCATCTCATAAATCACTTAAATCAACAATTTTTAAACCACAAGGAACAAAAGTTATACATGCTGACTTAATTTTTGTAAAAAAAAATCCAGTGATACTTACTTTACTAAATATCTCTTCTAGTTTTGACTTGTCCAAAAGATCACACTGATAGAATGTCACTGGTTTCCCTGTTATTTGCTCTACTCTCTTCAGACTAGGTGCTTCTCCATGTTCTCCATTCACGGAATTTGCAAAATTATCAATGGCAATGACACTGTATCCAGCCTCAAGTAGTTCTACAATACAGTGACTTCCGATGTAACCAGCACCTCCAGTTACAAATACAGTGCTAAAATTTGCCATTTTGTGATCTGAAAGGTAAATGTATGATAAGAAAATTAAAACTGAAATTATATTAAACTGTTAAATTACTGCGTAATGCTAATGAAAGGGCCTAGGAAAGGTGCAAGATTGACTTAAATTACATTTAATATGTCTCTTTCAAAAGCACAGGCAGTGGCCAATGACTAGGCTTACCGTACACCCAGCATTAGCCTGGACAGTCACAGTTTTTCAAGTGCTGTCTGGTGTAATGTCCAAAGTTGCAAAAATGTCTGGAGTTTGAGAATTTTATGACTGGCACAGACACTTTTTTTTAAACCTTAGACCTCTATTTTCAACATAGCAGTGTTAAACATTGTATTATGGCTATGCCTACCCTCTCCAATGGGTAGGCATGGCTACCAGTTCTGCCACAACTTTCCACTTAGTCATTTGGCATCATAACAGAGGCAACATGTTTACTTTGTTTTCATGTGTGTAGTAACTCATCTACACGTTTTTGATCACTTTAACTTTACTGATTTTTTTTTTATCTCATTGTTTAGTAGTGGCTAAAAGAAAGTATATACGTAATGTTATCTTCAGTGGGAATATAAATTTTGGAAATTGTGCAATCACAGTAGCAAGGAACATGTTTATCGCACTCTGTGTACAGGAGAATTTTCTGAAACTTCCTGGCAGATTAAAACTGTGTGCCGGACTGAGACTCGAACTCGGGACCTTTGCTTTTCGCGGGCAAGTGCTGTATCATCTGAACTACCCAAGCACGGCTCATGCTCCGTACTCACAGATTTACTTCTGCCAGTACCTCACCTCCTACCTTTTTTTCTGTTGCACATAAAGGAAAGGGTGGTATTAAAGAGAATGTGAAAACAGCTAAACACAGGAATGCTGTTAATGCTACAGCTTCCTAACAGAGATTTTTTAAAACTAAAGATGGAAATAACAGTCATTTGACTTGTGCTGCTAGAGATATTACATTTTCATACCACAATGCTATACACAAATACAGTTCTGAAAAAGTCATGTCTAGTGAAAAATACAAACATAGCAAAAACAATCAATTTTGGACAATATAATGAAATTGGATAGATAAAAAAATCTACTCACCAAGCAGTGGCAGAACACACACAGAAAAGAAGGTTGCCTATTTATAACCTCCTTTTATGTGTGTGTTCTGCCGCTGCTTTGTGAGTAGATTTTTTTATCTGAAACATAGAAATAAATGTATAAAGTTAATGTTTCCATAATTTGTTTTAACTAATTTCTTATGTCTTGAGTTGGACCCAAATTAACATGGCAATATGTCCTAAAATGGACCCAAAAATATGATAAGCCAACCATTTACAAGATTTATATTATATAACATGACACTATCCCAGCTTTTGGAACTGTTATTCCTTACTCAAGTGTCGGGGTGAGGGACAGAGTGGGGAAGGTTAGAAAGAAAGGCCAACCAGGATTGAATTCTCAATTGAATTTTGCTTTGATATAATACAGAGCACGTTAATACAGCCAGCAATATCCAAACAGTGGAGCCAAGTACAGTTTTCATATAATTTTCCATTTAATTTAAATGTGTGTTCCACTGTTCTTATTCTTTTAGTGGGAGAGGCATCGTAAGGAGGATATAGAAATGCATGACAATTGTTATAGCAGAGCAGAAGAAGATTGAGAATGCAGAGAACAGTAGGTTTCAGTAGGTTTAACTCATTGAAAACTAAACTGGATAAATTTCTAGAGGATGTACCCATGAGCCACATGATCATACTAGTGGTGTGACAAATAAATGTCATGTTCCATAACTCCCATAATGAAAGGAAGCCTCCAAGGATGTAGACCAAGACCAGAGCCTCCACCAAACCAGAAGCATGCACTGCCCACTACATCTGTAAAGTATACCAACAACAAATTATGGCTTGTGTTAAATTGAAATATACTCATGTTCAAAAATAAAATGAACACATTGTACAATTAGAGATAGGACATTCATATTCACAGGACATGTAAATTAGTATGTTCTGCAGAAATAATTAGCATTGGAATCATGTCAGCCAATGGGTTCATGATCAACTTCAATAATGCAGCACAACACCGCCTACTTCCAGCTCTCTCTGTCGCTATAAACCTAAGGTAATGGATCAGCGTGACTTGAGAAGACGTGCAGGATGCCTCACAGACATGTAAGCAAACCATACCATCAAATCAGTGGGTTTGAGAGAGAGCATATTATTGGCATGAGAGAATGTGACGCATCCATAAAGGAAATTGCTGTTTGTGTGGGACAAAGCAGTTCGGCAGTGCAACAGGTGTGTACAGAATGGTTCACAGTGGGCCGTAAAACACAATGATATGCATCAGGCTGCACCTCATCTGAATGGCACTGTAGGACAGATCTGTCAGTCCATTGCCGTTTATTATGGCATGGGTTACATGTGCATCATCCACTTTTCTGCATACCTTTGACGAATGTGCACAGTAAATGTCACTGGGGACAGGAATGGCATCAGATAGTGTTTTCAGATGAATCCAAGTTTTGATTGTTTCAAAATGATGGCTGCATTTTGGTTCACATGTTGACAGGAAGAGCGGCATCACAGTGACAGCATTCACACAAGACATACAGCACCAACTCAAGGCCTTATGGTGTGAGTGCTATTGGGTACAGCCGCAAATCACAGCTGGTGCATGTCCAGGGCACTGACCAGTGGTACCTATGCGAATGACATCCTGCAACCCGTAGCCACACTATTTCTGCACAACAACCCAAATACCATTTTTCAGTAACACAATGCACGGCCACTTCTTGTTACACCAATACATGCTTTCTGCGTTTCAGCCTTTTGCCATGGCCCACCTGATCAGACTTATCCCCAGTTGAAAATGTGTGGGATATGGTGAAATAATGGTGGCACTGCTGTGACCCAGTTCCAACCACCATACATGAACCAGGTGAGTGCAGTTTGGATGGCTAGACCACAGGATGCCATTCACATCTTATGCACGTTGATACCACCATGCATGGAACAAGTTATCAGGGCCTGTGGTGCACCCAGTGCCTACTAGACAACAGGACACATACTGTACCTTGCTGACTGATATGCTAGCCATTTCTGCAGAACATACTAATATACATGTCCTGTCAATATGAATGTCCTGTCTCTAGTCATTCAAGGTGCTCTGTTTTTTTTCTGAACATGAGTGTAAATATTCGTGGACATAAAGTGCTAGCCATTATTTTGGTATCTGTTGTTATCAACTGCATTACTGAATGCTGAAGAGTAAGCCTTGTATACAAAATACTAATACAGCCCAGAAAGTTATCACATGAATACTTGCACCTGCAACTTCATTCTAAGCATTAATGTTGCTTTTCTAATTTGTGACACCATATCAGCTGGCTACATATTAGAAAAGTTAAATTTCTAATGACTACACTCTGTCCACTGGTTGTTCTTAATTGGACTGAAGTAGTCCTTTATTTTGAATTCTCCACTAATGCACAGTTTTGATTGTGTAGCTATTATGAAGTGAGTATGGTATACTCCTTCAGATGCATTTTGGATACTGTCAAAATGATTGTTTACTCACACAATGCTGTAATGTTGTGGGTTGGCAGGACTTCCAAATTAACAAGACACCAAGTGATTCCTGAACATCGGCGATGTAATACACCACTTACTTGTCAAAGCATACTGAACCAGGGCTCATATTCTGGGTGCACTCTTGCATCTGTCACCAAAAACTTTTTTAAAATATGTTGTATATCTCTGATCATGCTCACTACCATTACATTACTGAGTAAAGGAAGGCAAGAAAAAAGATCATAATTTGTACATCTCTGATGATAATGTTGCCAAACAATTACTCTAGATGCTATAAGTGAGAAATCGCTAAATAAGTATCACACTGTATACTGCAAAGGCCAGTTTTCTAGTAAAGATATAATTGCGCTTTGTGCTTGGTTGACACCTTCTAAATACACTTTAATTCGTTTTTACATCAATCAATGTTCGCTATCTTCTGTTCACCAAGCAGTTTTCTTGCAGTACCAGAGGCCGTCTTCGTGCGAACGCGCTTAAAAGAAAATTGTCTCAGGTTGTTGTCTCCGCATGACATTGACCTTGCACTTGAACGTGGAGCTGGCGACCATATGATGCGCGCAGTTCAATGACCTTTATACTGAGAATGCGAAGAATCCTACGGTTTGCCGGAAACCTGTTCCTACGGCAGTATCTCGTACTGTACTAGCGGGTCGCCTTTGTATAGGATGCATTGAAGCCGTCTGCGTCTTCCGCTTACAATCGCACAAAAAGTTATTTCCATGAAGTTGAGAATGTTTACCGGTATTATCTCTCTCACGATCGTGCTTACGGCTTCAAGACACCGTTGGTGGGCAGTACACGGTCATGCGACGACAGTCATGCCCCAACTTTCTCACGGCACGTATACGGCCAAGGACTGCAGTACTTGACACCTATTTCATAATCTCACGCGTGCAAGGAATCGAGATGCGCATCGCTCGTCTGCGAAACCCTGTGCGAAGCTCTTCCGCACGCGCGTCGAAGTCGCTGGCGATAAAACAGTTTACACTAGACGTTGTTTTCACTGGCTGCGCCGCTTCTCACGTTTTTCTCGACCGGACTACGCGGAACGGGCACGTGACGCAACTTTTGACAAATGCAGCACATGTGTTGCAGATTAAGCAACTGCAGGACCGGGAGCTTACAATTCTTCACACTTCATCATTCGAAGGACACTCACAGCTACGAAGTACAATATGAACGAGGTCGCTAGTGGTCGCTTTTCCTTTTTATTTTCACTTGAAGTTTTCCTAAGGTTCAGTTAATTGTCGTGTGCAGCCAGAATGAAATTGGGCGGAGATTCCAACAAACGTATACAGTGACGATGCTCCCGTAATTCCTCATATGAATATTGTAACATAATGTCAGTTGCTGAAAGTGGAACAGATAGATTAATGCGTTTAAGCCAATGGATCTGTCGGACGAGTAGAGTGAACTCTTACCTTTAATGGGGCACGAGACGGCACTGCCTGCGACTGGAGGATCTTCTTCACGCTCGCGCTAGGCGCGTCCTGGCAGCCTTCGCATCACACGCCCGTGTTGCCAAAGCTACTGCCCCCGCCACCACCTGTGACGCGGCGCGAGCTGTCAGTGGTGCGTGACGTCACAGCCCCCTCCAGGCTCCAGCAGCCGCCGCCGTTGTACAATTGCCGGAACTGTTGCTGTGCGTCCGTATTGCGTTGCTGCAATTGCGTGACTCACGGATTCGGACGTGGCAGGGTAACGGAAACACCGACACTGTCTTAGAACGAGGGAATTCATGGATCATAAATAAAACTGTGCAGCGTAAGTTGCGAAATTTGCGTGGACAGCTTCCAGACGGCTGGAGTCAGTAAGATGCAACTAAATAAACAGAAGTCCACCGAAGACAGTTGAAATGATCAGATAAAAGACGTCATAGCAAAGTAAACTACACTTTGTTTTAAAAGATTCCTATATTACACGGTGACCCAAAACTCCGTTAACATTTGATAATGAACTAATTCACGGAATAATGTCGGTAGAGAGGTAGTGCCTGAAATCTAGGTACTTTTAATAAAGATATTGGTGATGAGCAAGTGACTGACCTAATTCGTTTGCCAAGAATAGTGTTAAATATTTTGTTTGCAATGGCAAGCTATGCCATCAGCCTGACGGCCTGGCAATGGATAATCCACAGCCTGACGGCCTGGCAATGGATAATCCACTGGCAGGCATCTTAGCAGATTTTTTCAGTAATTTGCCGGAAGAAATATTCTTCAGTGATTTTTCGGCTGCTGATCTCGGTATTTTGTCGTATTCTCGGTACTTAGACAACATTTTGATCGTATATAGCTGTTCCCTGGAAGAAACTGACATTTGTTTGAAATTTTTAACAGTCTTCATGAAAAAAATCAGGTTCACTGTGAACTAGAAAATAACGATCGTCAGCTCCATTACTTGGACCTTAGTATTGCTGTTGACGACAGGCTTTCCTACGGTATTTTTCGAAGAGCCACTAATACACGTCAGATGTGCCCGCTAGTGCCCTCAGTCCCATAAAATTCTATACCTTTGTCACCTGACAAGCTTAATGAAGAGTTGAATTTAATAAAAACTATTGCAGTTAATAACGGCTATGATTCCTTGTTAGTTGAAAAGACCTTCGCAGTTAATACTGATGCTAAACTGACCACTTTAGGCATATGTGCTGTTTCTCGCAAGCCCGCAGCTCGTGGTCGTGCGGTACCGTTCTCGCTTCCCACGCCCGGGTTCCCGGGTTCGATTCCCGGCGGGGTCAGGGATTTTCTCTACCTCGTGATGGCTGGGTGTTGTGTGATGTCCTTAGGTTAGTTAGGTTTAAGTAGTTCTAAGTTCTAGGGGACTGATGACCGTAGATGTTAAGTCCCATAGTGCTCAGAGCCATTTGAACCATTTTTGTTTCTGGCAATAATAAGTAGAGAAAAGATTTTTCTGTTCTATTTTTAAGCCCTATTTCCTATAGAATTCGTCGTCTTCTAGTTAAAAAATATAGATGCAAAGTTACCTTTTCCAGTAACAGTAACTTGCAAAGAAATGCTATTCACAGTCCAAGTCCACAGTTGCTCTTACACACAGTTCAGAAGTTTATAAAATCACTTGTGATACGTGTCCCGTTTATTATATACGACAAACTGGAAGATCTTTCAGTGTCAGTACAAGGAACATTTATCGGGAAAACGAGGCACTAACGTACATAATTCCACTTCTCCTGATCATCTGTTAACTTTCGGTCACAAACCGAAAAGTGTTGAAGAAATTTCCATTTTGCGTGGGGAAAAGAAAGGTCACGGGCTCGACGTACTCGAAGAGCTGGAGATTGTCAAGCATATTTCTAAGGACGATGGCCTCACCCTCAATGAACAGTTACAATAACGTAACAATAATTTTTTCAGTGTCTCGCGGAATTTTGATTCGTTTATTTCCTACTACGTTTTTCTGCCTCTAGTTCCGGAACATCTTTTTCTTCGAATTTCATAGATGTCTACTGCTAAAGTTAGCTTAATGCAGATATTTTTGGATTGTCCAGTTCTTTGTGTACATATTCTATAATATCTTGTGCTTTACGTAATGGTAATTTCTATATAGCCTAACTGATCGCTCTATTATGCTTAATTTGCTTGACTTTTTTGTAATTTCAAAAATGCATTAAGCACTCTTCCTTTGTATTTTGTTTTTATAATTAACTGTATTTTAATTCAATTATTTCTGTTATAATGTCTCAAATTGGCACATGTCACTGTCCGCACCCTACAGGCGACGCAACTTGTTTTCGTGGCAGCAATGTAAGCCACTGGGCCGACCAATCTGATGATGTTCCTAGCAAGGCATACGTGCTAAATGCCGGAAAGTGTTTAATTTTAATTTTTGACTTGAGCATGTCTGCTGGAAACTTTGACCATTGTTTTCTCGCAATGTAACTTTACGTAATTAACTTGATGACAATTGTCATCTCGGTTAATATTTTTTTCAAACTTAGTTTTCTACGTATTATTTTATAGGGTTTCTTAAAATTTCACTCTGATTAAAACATTCTTAGAGGTGTCGAAACCTAGGTCAATGTACCAAAGTTATTTGCAACCGGTTGGCCCTGTGCGGCTGGTCCCGGCGGAGGTTCGAGTCCTATCCTTAGGATAATTTAGGTTAAGTAGCGTGTAAGCTTAGGGACTGATGACCTTAGCAGTTAAGTCCCGTAAGGTTGCCCACACATTTGAACATTTTGAACCAGTTGGCTGGCCGATGTGGCCAAGCGGTTCTAGGCGCTTCAGTTTGGAACCGCGCGACCGCTACGGTCGCAGGTTCGAATCCTGCCTCGGGCATGGATGTTTGTGATGTCTTTAGGTTCGTTAGGTTCAAGTAGTTCTAAGTTCTAGGGGAATGATGACCTCAGATATTAAGTCCCATAGTGCTCAGAGCCATTTGAACCATTTTTTTGCAACCGGTTGGCCGTGTGAATCCTATGCTGAAACTTATATACGGTTGCTGAGAGACAGCCATGTTTAAAACTGTGATGTGGGGTTTTATTGAAACCAAAAACGAGTGCAAAACGCGAACACATGGTTCTGGACAGCGGGGTGCTGCTTTTCAAACTGTCAGCGTGACGGGTGAGCGGTTCGGCCGTACGTCACACATTCGTATCATACCTACACTGGCTGATAAACATATGCTGGAAAGTACGACTTTTATACAGGATGGCACTCCATCCATATTGCTACACGCGTGGAAGATCTCTCGCGCACATCGTTTGCTGAGGATTGCGTTCCGAGCCGCCACTTCGTCATCCGTGTCATTATTGGTCACGGGGTTACCTGGAGTCGCAAGTCTACCGCGATCGTCCGACCGCATTTGGGATGTTAAAAGACAACATCCGACGGCAGTTTCTCACCAGACCTACGGATATGACTGTACAGTGCTGTTCAGAACATTGCCCCTCGACTAAGGTATTGCTGATGAAGGACGGCGAGTCGAGCATTTGTTATTAAGAACATCGTCTTTGCTAAAAATCGATTATTATGCTAATTATTGCTTTTATATCATATGATGAGCCATCTGTTGGTTATTTTGTGCACGTTGTTTTGGTTTCAATAAAACCCCATGTTGCCGGCCGGGGTGGCCGAGCGGTTCTAGGCGCTACAGTCTCGAACCGCGCGACCGCTACGGTGACAGGTTCGAATCCTGCCTCGGGCATGGATGTGTGTGACGTCCTTGTGTTAGTTAGATTTAAGTAGTTCTAAGTTCTAGGGGACTGATGACCTCCGAAGTTAAATCCCATAGTGCTCAGAGCCATTTGAACCAAAACCCCATGTCATTTCAAGCATGTGTGTCAATTTTTACATTTCTATCTACATTACTGGGTCAAGTACTGAATTTTCAAATTTTCATCCACGTCTACTTCTACGTGGATAGTCTGCAAATGCAACTTAAGTGGCTGGCAGAGGGTTGATCGAACCACCTTCACGGTAATTTTCTATTATTCCACCGCTCGAACAGCGCGCGGAGAAAACGAATACCTATATCTTTCCGCGTGAGCTCTGATTTCCCTTATTTTATTATTATGGTCGCTTCTCCCTATGTACATCAGCGTCAACAAAATGTTTTCGATTGCGGAGGAAGAAGTTGGTGATTGAAATTTCGTGAGAAGCTCCCGCCGCAACAAGAAAAGCCTTTGTTAAAACAAAGGTCCACCCCAAATTCTGTATCGTGTCCGTGACACTCTCTCCCCTGTTTGTCGATGATACAAAACATGCCGTTCTTCTTTGAACTTTCTCGATTCCGTTGACGGTATCTGGTAAGGAACTCAGACCGCACAGCAGTAGTCCAAAAAAGGACGACAAGCGTAGTGTAGGCAGTCTCTTTAGTAGATCTGTTGCATTTTCTAAGTGCTCTGCCAATAAATCGCAGTCTTTGGTTCGCCTTTCCCACAACATTTTCTATGAGATCTTTCCAATTTAAGTTGTTCGTAATTGTAATTCCTAGCTATTTAGTTGAATTACCGATGGAGGGCGCCACGAACTTGTAAGTAATTTTCAGCCAGGTGTCCGAATACTTTTGATCACGTAGTATACGTATGTCCCTACATTACTCTATGAATTTCAGTTGCACTACTGTTAAATACTTGGATATCACTCTTATCGTAAAATGCATGGGAATAACATTGCATGGGCATTGAAGTGGTTTTACAGATAGACGTCTACTTGCTATGGATATAAGGACATCTCTGAATCGCTTAAAGCATTATGGAGGGTCAGCCCCAGCTTAAGCCCATCCTGAAAACTGTTATCAAAATTAAGATCACGAAATCGGCATATCACGACTGGAATCGCGAGTGGAACGAGGCTGCACCAAAATAAAGAGAGCTACGCATTTCCCGCAGGCCGTGGTTCAATCACGTAAAACTTAGCAAATTCCCGGTGTCATCCATAATCCACGTGAGGCTGACATGCGAATGTTAGCCTGTACATTTCAATAGTTTAAAATTTCTGTGGAACACGTGATCAGGACCAAAATCACAACGGCAACCTGAACTATGCACAAAGCAAAAGCAAGCACAAGACAGAAAATTGATTACAAGAGGGATTACTTTACCTACGTCTGTCCCTGCAAATTTGAATTACACTATCATAAATACTTGGAAGAAGTTTACAGATGTGAAATCACGTTACATTTTTGGTGGACTTAAGATCTGTTAAGGTGTCAGATCATCTCAGACTAGAACAGACTGACATTACAATATGTAATATTTAGTGCATCTTACACAGCAATATTCTTTTGCGTTTTGTGTCTACGAATAGTTTTGTTAAAATCTCTCTAAAAGAAAGTGGTAGATTTTATAATATAAATATACACTGATTAGCCAGAACATTTATGACCACCGACCTACTATCGACATAAAACTGACCAGGCATAGCAGCGTCATCCGGCGACGAATGACTGTAAGCCAGACACACGCACGATACATGTAGTATCAGAGAGCGTGCAGTCCGTGTGTAGAATGGGGAGGGCGTGCAATCTATGCAGATTGTGATGGCCGGGAGGTTCGGCACGAGAATTTCGGAAACTTCGTCTCTTCTCGGGTGTTTGAGGAGTGCTGTAGTGAGTGTCTTCAACATGTGGCGAAACCAAGGTGAAACCAAGTCCAGATGTCGCACGTCGTAAACTGGGCAGACTGGTAGAACAGGAAAGGCGGCGAACTGTGGCGGAATTGACATCAGACGTTAATGCTGGGCAGAGTAGAAGTGTGTCTGAACACTCAGCTCACCGAACACTCCTAAAGATGTGCCTCTACAGCCGACACCCATGCATATGCCAATGTTAACACCACGACATCGGCAAGTACGACTAAAATGAGCACGTGACCATCGGCATTGGACGTTGCGGTGGCAGAGCGTTGCATTGTCTGATGAATTCCGATACCTTCGTCATCATGCCGATGTGAGGGCGCGAATTCGTCGTCTTTCAGGGGAACAGCTCCTTGACAACTGTACTGCTGGACAGAGACGAGCTGTCGGTGGCTCTATTATGCTCTGGGGGAACATTCACCTCGGCATCCATGGCTCCAGTGGAGCTCGTACAAGGCACCATGACGGCCAAGGAGTATCGTACACTGGTTCCAGACTACGTACACACTTTCATGACGATAAAGTTTCCCGACGCCAGTGGCATTTTTCACTAAGGTAATGCGCCCTGCCACAAGGCCAGAGGTGTGATGAACTGGTTCGGGGAACAAAGTTGCATGTTCCAGTTGATGTACTGACCTCCCAACTCGCCAGATCTGAACCCGATCGAACATCTCTGGGATGTGACTGAACGTGGCGTCAGAGCTCATCGCCCCCATTCCCGGAATTTCCGGTAATCACGTGACTTGTGTGAGTAGATACGGTGCCAGCTCCCTCCAGCGACCTACCAAGTTCTCATTGCTTCCATGCTATAACGCGTCGCCGCTGTCATCCTTGCCAAAGATGGACATACTGGCTATTAGGTATGTAGTCATAATGCTCTGGCTGATCAGTGAGTACTAATATTCCACACACCAACTTGAGTAGTCGCTTGGTTGCCATTTCGCCCAATGATTTTACGAATTCCGTAGGAAAGTTATCTATACCTGCAAGCTTCCAATGCTCTGTTAAACACTCACTGTAATAATGGATCCCCTATTCGCCTATATCTCCCAACTCGTCTCCTATTTCTTCTTCTATCGTGACAGTAGACAGTCCTTCTCACTCGTATAGGCCTTCAATGTACTCTCTGAAACTGTTCGCTTTCTCTTCTGCATTTAACAATGAAATTCCTATTGCATTCTTGATGTGACTTTCCTATACGTTTCTTTTCAGTTTCTTCACTTCCTGTTGGCATTTCTTGACTTCCCTATACTTTCAATTTATTTCATTCCTAATTGATTTCTGTTCTTACATTTCTTTCTTTTCCTGTCTTTGCTGTACTTCGTTATTTCATCTATCAGTTGAAGTATTTCTTCTGTTACCCTGTATTTGCCCGTCCAGCTTCTGTGATAGCCATTTTAGAGATGTCCAGTCCTCTTCAACGAGACTCCTTGTAATCATTATCGCAGTGGCAACAGCCCTAGAGACCTTCAAACGCACCTCGTCTTTTCTTAGTACCACTGTATCCCACTTCTTTCCACATTGATATCTCTGTACGAATATCTTAAACTTCAGTCTACTCTTCATCATTTTTAAACTGTGATATATGTATCGGCGCGTGGGTGCACCTTGCAGACTAATATATTATTTCGGAATCTCTGTCTCACCATGATGTAACCGAGCTGGAATCATCCCATGTCTCCATTTCATTCCCAAGTATACCTCCTACTCGTGTGATTTTTGAACTGTATTATAACTACTGCTAGTTTAAATCAGTCTTTCTCCTCTCATTCCTACTATCGAGCCCATATTTTCCAGTAACCCTGTTCTCTACTCCTTTCGCCACTGCAGCATTCCAATCATCCATCATTATTAGATTTTCATCTCCTTTCACATGGTGAATTACACATTCAGTTTCCTCATATACTTTCTCAAGATTTTCATCATCTGCTTCCGACGTCTGCATGAATACCTGAGCTTTTGTTGTTGGCGTTGGTCTGCGTAGAATCTGATGTGTGGTTTCCATTGCCTTCTACATCTTCATACCTTTGATCTTTGCTGATTCTTCTGCCTCCTAGGAGCAGTTTCTCACGCCAGGAGCAATAGAGTGCCCCACACTTCTACCCATTCCTCCACCCTCAAATGGCTCAAATGGCTCTGAGCACTATGGGACTTAACATCTGAGGTCATCAGCCCCCTAGAACTTAAAGAACTACTTAAACCTAACTAACCTAAGGACATCACACACATCGCTGCCCGAGGAATGATTCGAACGTGCGACTATAGCAGCCTCGCGGTTCCGAACTGAAGCGCCTAGAACCGCTCGGCCACCGCCGCCGGCCCGATGTAGCAAGATAATAATAACAATAATAATAATAATAATAATAATAATAATAACTGCTAGCCAACTGGAAAATGATTTAAATCCAAATAGAGGTGTTTTGCAGGATATGCTTCCTGCAACCACCCTAGAAGGAAAACAAAGACAGAGGATGAGATGGTCAGATGAAGTTAATCGACACCTCATGTTCTGTTATTACCAAGCAACAAACCTAGGAACCAACACAACTGGATACAGACCACAAGTAAACACAGCATTTAATACCAGATACCCAGAATTAAAATTTTTAACAGAACAACGACTAGCTGATCAGATCCGTGTAATAATCAAAAATAACAGGATACCCCAGTCAGAATTAGAAAACATCAAAGAACAAGTACAACAAATACTGGAACAAAATAACGTGCAATCAGAAGAAGAAGAAAATACAGTAATGGACTCAAACATCCCAGAGCAAACAAACAAAGAACAACACGCATCAATTAAACAGTCAGAGGAAAACGAAATCTTAAGACAGCCACCAGAACAACCACAAATAGAACACGAAGTGACACACATGTTGGATATAGAAGAAAAATTTCAGCTGACATATATAGAATACAAAGACACAAATACAGACATTAGACCATTCTTGCATAGACCGCCAAATAACCCACAAGTCGAAACAACAATAAAAACTATCAACACAATCATACACAACAAAATAAATGAAAACACAACTATGGAAGAGTGCAACTACTGGTTTATATAAGAGCACTCACTACACTAAATATACACAATAGGCAGATATCAGAACCAACCAGCACACAGAAGAAACCCACAAAACCAGCATGGCAACACAGGCTACAGATAAGAATAGAAAAACTGAGAAAAGACATCAGACAGCTAACACAATTTATAAGAAATGAAATGTCAGAAAAAAAACGAAAAAGGTTAGGTAAAATCTCACAACAAGAAGCGATAGAGCAATTAGATGAAAAGAAGCAGAAACTACAAGCATTGGCCAAACGACTTAGAAGATACAAAAAAAGTGAAAATAGAAGGAAACAAAACCAAACATTCAACACAAACCAAAAGAAATTTTACCAGACAATTGATAACACACATATTAAAATAGACAATCCACCAAACATAACAGACATGGAACACTTCTGGAGCAACATATGGTCAAACCCGGTACAACATAACAGGCATGCACGGTGGATACAAGCAGAAACAGACACATACAAGATGATACCACAAATTCCTGAAGTGATAATTTTGCAACATGAAGTCACCCAAGCAATTAATTCTACTCACAATTGGAAAGCCCCTGGAAAAGATAAAATAGCAAATTTCTGGCTAAAGAAGTTCACCTCAACACATTCACATCTGACTAAATTATTTAACAGTTACATTGCAGACCCATACACATTCCCTGCTACCCTTACACATGGAATAACTTATCTGAAACCTAAAGATCAAGCAGACACAGCAAACCCAGCTAAATATCGCCCCATAACATGCCTACCAACAATATACAAAATATTAACTTCAGTCATTACACAGAAATTAATGACACATACAACACAGAACAAAATTATAAATGAAGAACAAAAAGACTGTTGCAAAGGAGCACGAGGATGTAAAGAGCAACTGGTAATAGATTCAGATGTGACATATCAAGCTAAAACTAAACAAAGGTCGCTACACTATGCATACATTGATTACCAAAAATCTTTTGATAGTGTACCCCACTTATGGTTACTACAAATATTGGAAATATATAAAGTAGATCCTAAATTGATACAGTTCCTAAACATAGTAATGAAAAATTGGAAAACCACACTTAATATCCAAACAAATTCAAATATCATCACATCACAGCCAATACAGATTAAGCGTGGAATATACCAAGGAGACTCATTAAGTCCTTTCTGGTTCTGCCTTGCTCTGAACCCACTATCCAACATGCTAAATAATACAAATTATGGATACAATATTACTGGAACATACCCACACAAAATCACGCATTTGCTATACATGGATGATCTAAAACTACTGGCAGCAACAAATCAACAACTCAACCAATTACTAAAGATAACAGAAGTATTCAGCAATGATATAAATATGGCTTTTGGAACAGACAAATGTAAGAAAAATAGCATTGTCAAGGGAAAACACACTAAACAAGAAGATTACATATTGGATAACCACAGCGACTGCATAGAAGCGATGGAAAAACAGATGCCTATAAATATCTAGGATATAGACAAAAAATAGGAATAGATAATACAAATATTAAAGAAGAACTAAAAGAAAAATATAGACAAAGACTAACAAAAATACTGAAAACAGAATTGACAGCAAGAAACAAGACAAAAGCTATAAATACTTATGCTATATTGACCTACTCATTTGGAGTAGTGAAATGGAGTAACACAGACCTAGAAGCACTCAATACACTTACACGATCACAATGCCACAAATATAGAATACATCACATACATTCAGCAACAGAAAGATTCACATTAAGCAGAAAGGAAGGAGGAAGTGGATTTATCGACATAAAAAACCTACATTATGGACATGTAGACAATTTAAGAAAATTCTTTCTAGAACGAGCAGAAACTAGCAAAATACACTAAGCAATCACTCATATAAATACATCGGCTACACCACTGCAATTTCATAACCACTTCTACAACCCTTTAGATCACATAACATCAACAGATACGAAGAAAGTAAATTGGAAAAAGAAAACACTACATGGCAAGCACCCTTATCATCTAACGCAGCCACACATCGATCAAGACGCATCCAAGACATGGCTAAGAAAAGGCAATATATACAGTGAGATGAAAGGATTCATGATTGCAATACAGGATCAAACAATGAACACCAGATATTACAGCAAGCATATTATTAAAGATCCCAATACCACAACAGATAAATGCAGACTTTGCAAACAACAAATAGAAACAGTAGATCACATCACAAGCGGATGTACAATACTAGCAAATACAGAATACCCCAGAAGACATGACAATGTAGCAAAAATAATACATCAACAGCTTGTCTTACAACATAAACTTATAAAACAACACGTTCCCACATACAAGTATGCACCACAAAATGTACTGGAGAATGATGAATACAAATTATACTGGAACAGAACCATTATAACAGATAAAACAACACCACATAACAAACCTGACATCATACTCACTAATAAAAAGAAGAAATTAACACAACTAATCGAAATATCCATACCCAAACAACAAATATACAAAAGAAAACAGGAGAAAAAATTGAAAAATACATCCAACTGGCTGAGGAAGTCAAGGACATGTGGCATCAGGATAAAGTTGACATTATACCAATTATACTATCAACTACAGGGGTCATACCACACAATATCCACCAGTACATCAATGCAATACAGCTACATCCAAACTTATATATACAACTACAAAAATCCGTAATTATTGATACATGTTCAATTACCCGAAAGTTCCTAAATGCAATATAACATATACCGTACAGTTAAAAGGAAGTCACGCTTGATCAAGGTCCGCGTCACTTTCCATTTTTGACCAGACATAGCGTCTGAGAAAAGAAAGAAATAATAATAATGACAGACCAACGATAGATAATGTGAAAAGATTGTTAACGATTGTTTGAAGGTTGTTAACGTAATTATAACGTAAGCTATGGTAAAGCGCAGCATCTCATAATGTTTTTTTCGAAATTATATATTATAATTGTAGCCCTTGTAACATATTTGTAACGCTTGCAGGTCTGAAAATGGCAATGTAACTCCGCTGAAACTAGTAATCAGGGTATGTATCAGCTGCGATCTGGGCAATAAAACTTCAATTTTGGAATCTTTTGCACTTTGATGTAGAGATCGCTCTCCTTCTGACAATTTCAGGTAATTACAAAAATTTGACAATGCGACTAGTGATTTAGTTGGCATTAAAGCAAAGACATTATCTTTTGTCGTGCAGAACTTAGTATTTCGCTCTGTTTCAACACAGAAACTTATCACCACTATCTTAGAGCATTCAAGGGACGTTTATTAGTTACTTTTTGTTTTCCTAAAACAAAAATTTTGGCACGTATCCTTTCTGTAAAAATTGTCACGTTTTACTCTTCCACGGTCTTCTCGACATTGACGGAGGGAGTTGTACTAAATCTCTTGGTTCCAACAAGTTTCGTTGAGGCGCTTCCATTTATTGTAAGACAAATACCGTAACTGTTAATCAGCTTCCATAATATTCTCAACTGGGAAACCCCTTTCCGAAACACCAGATCGCAAGATAACTGCTTGGCGAGAAGCCTGTTCTACAATGTTTGGAAAGAGGAATGAAAGATAAAAGGTAAAGATTTACGGCTCGATTCGTCAGAATAATGCAACAATATTAGTTCATCATCACCCCTTTCAAATTTGTGTGATTATGGCAACGAACTATAAATAAACTTAAATTCGGTTATGAGAGCCAATGCGTTATTTGTGTCGTTTAGCCGAGTTGCGAAACACAAGGAACTCATTTTTTAGTAGCAGTATGGAACGAAGCGGGAGACACTAAACGCGCGGCCTTTCCGTCGTGTTTAATGGTAAATGGCTGCAAACAGCAGCTGACCTCATTCCGGGAGTGTGCAAGCAAATATTCTCCACTGCTTCACTGCTCGATGACTATAAACACTGAGTGCGTCTGCCGCCATGTTTTAAGCAGAATGTTCGTGAGCTAAGATATTTGTTTGTTATTCAGTTGAATTACTGCAGACTTAAGCCCCTGGTTTCTTGTAATAGAGAGCAAATTTACTACAAGGAAAAAAGTAGAACTCCTGCTCTGATGACCTCTACGACCATGGGAGATGAAACCTTTCTTGCCGCGAACAGAAAATTGACACTGAAGGAAAAAAAAACTCTCACCTCCAAGAAGGAGTTGGGTGATGTAAACGAAAATTAATTGGCGTGTTTCCACGTCTGAAAGCTGATGTCTATTAAAATTTTGCGCCAGTCGCATAAGAGTGGCGCTATTATTAGCGCCACTATGAGGATGCAAACCAGGTTTGCTTTAAATACACGCTGTATCGGTCGTGAGCGCGTTCATCAGTGTCTCTCTTTGAGTGCTGTTACGTTCACGTGTGCAACTCTGTGCCTCCGTTTGTGTATAGTGCTGAACTTTTTTATACAACCAGTGCGGCCGTGAACGCCTTCCTTTATTTTAAAATGTACCGTATGTCTCCTGTTTTTATCCTCCATGTAGGTTTGCTTTTATGTCTTCCTGTTTACTGTATGTTTTTCTATGGCCAAAGCGCGGCGTAGATAGCCCGCTGCCGGCCTACCTTTATGTAAAGGTTTGAAAATAACAATAAAGAAAAAAAAAAGTCGTGAGCATTAGTTACCTTTGAGACTGGACGTGGAGTGTTGACGTTAGTCAAGAATGTCTTTAAGGTGACAAAGACGCCTTTGCCAACACCTCACTGAGTTTGAAAGAAGTCGTGTAATAGGGCTACGAGAAGCTGAATGTTCCTTCTGCGAAACTGAAGAACGACTTGGCAGCTATGTAGCTACTCCACATGATTGCGGAGGTGATTACGAGACTGTACTGACGCAAGAAGACCGTGTTCCGGACGGTCACGTGGCGCTACCGAGAGGGAAGATCACTGTGTTTAGCTTTCGGCTCTAGGCATTAAACTGCATCTGCAGCATCAATTTGAGCAGCAGTTGGCACCACAGTGACCAAGGAACTGTTACAAGTCGGTTACTTCAAGGACAGCTCCGAATTAGACACCCTGCTGCGTGCATTCCACTGGCCCCAAACCACAGCCATTGGCGACATCAGTGGTGTTGAGCGACAGCTCATTGGAGAGAAGTGTGGAGGGCAGTCCCGTTTTCTGATGAAAGCTGGTTCTACCTCCTCAGTGCCAGTGATAGCCGTGTGTTGGTGAGTGGGAGCCAATTGAGAGCCTACGAACAACTTTTCTGCGTGCTGGATACACTGGACGCAATAGTACTCCTGTAGTTATCGTCTGTGGTGTTATTTCGTATGACAGCAGGAGCACTCTTGTGGTTTCCCACACATCCTGACTGCAAATTTGTGCATCAGTCTAGTGATTCGACTTGCGCTGCCATTCATGAACAGCATACCAGAGTGTGTTTTCCAACAGGATAATGCTCGCCCATTACCGCTGTTGTAACCCAACATGTTCTGCAGAGTGTCGACATGTTGCTTTGGCCTGCTCGATCACCAGATCTGTCTTCGATCGAACACATATGGGACATCATTGGACGACACCTCCAGCGTCATCCACAAACGGCATTAACCGTCCCTGTACTGACTTACCAACTGCAACAGGTATGGAACTCTATCCCACAAACGGACATCCGGCACCTGTGCAACACAATGCATGCACGTTTACGTGCCCGCTTTCAACATTCTGGCAGTTACACCGGTTATTATTGTACCAAAATTTCACATTTGCAATGGCTTATCTCGCGCTTACATTAAACTGTGATCTTGCAATATTAACACTTAAGTATGTTATCCAGATAAATGTACTCACGAAATTTCATTACTTTAATTATTCTTTGGTGTTGCGACTTTTTGTGTCAGTGCATTAGGTTTAGGGATGGAGTCTGGGAAAACAACCTTGTAGGCCTCTGTGAGAGCCGTTATGGGCCTGCAAAAAGCTCACCGGTTTTGATATTTCAAATTATGAACTTTAATTTTTAAATGTTTCCAAATACATTACCAGAATACATAAACATGTTCATCGCATCGTCGTATTACAGGCATGGGAAACGATGTGTGGCGCACGTACTGCGCTGGCATGCATAAGTGTGTCCTTGACTGCCTCTCAAGACTCCACATGCATTTCGCCAAGAACGCGCTGAGTTTCCTCCTATAACTCGCGGATTTTTCGGAGCTTATTGACATGCAGCAGTGATTTCAGATAACCCTAAAGAAAAAATCGCAAGGGGTTAAATCACATGACATTGGTGGTCATTGTTGGTCACCTTCACGCGAGATGAGGAGATGCGTAAACCGCTCGTGAAGGAACATAATTGTTTCGCGGAAGTGTGCGAGGAGGCAATATCCCGCTGAAACCACAAGTCTTGAGCGACCATTCTATTAAAATGAGGCTACGAAATATATCCACCAGTGCACGGTATCGGCTTCCATTTGCTGTCATAGCTCTTCGATGGTGCTGCCCACGTAAAAGCTACACTGCCACTCGCTGTAAACGCATTTCCCTCTCTTCGACAATCCAAGGATTTTCAGACCCCCAGATACGCCAGTTCTCTTTGTTCACAAATCCATTCAAATGGAAAAGCACCTTGTCATTAAATATGATGTTCCTGACAAGACCGTCTTCTTCACAGAAACGATTAAACAAAATGTCACCTTCCTCATGCTCGACCTATTTCAGCTGCTGCTTTAACGGAATATGGAGACCATATAGGAGAATGCGCTGTACTGCCCATGCCCAGTTCTCGGGAACTGTGAGAAACCAACTTCACTGGACTAACAGCCGCACTGTCACTAACCACCGCAATGTTTTGCACAGATCGGCCAGAACGCTGGCGCCCAGATCTCTTTTAACATTCGCTGGTGAATTTGCAACCTGTTGATTCATTCGGTGCATCGCTGCGCCGTAGAATCGTGCGAAGAGGTCTCACAGTTGCTGCATAACATTCTCCGTTTTGATACAGCGTTTTCACTATCAGCACATAGTAAACTGCTCCCTGGTTAGACACACAATGAAGATATGTGAGAAATTCAAAGTGAAGCAATAATCGGAACGTTTATGGAAACCAAAATGATACACAACAATGTGGTAACCAACAAACAAAAATATATAACGCGATTCAAAACCGGAGCCCTGTTTGAAGGACAATTATCTGCACTACCTCTGCGCGATAGATAACGTAAGCGCCTGAGGAATATTCGTAGTTTCTGCACGGAAAGATGGCTCGTTAAGTTTTCTAAGCAGTTTCTCGGCAAATGTGTGGCCTCTTTCTTCATGTATTCTCCACTCGAGCTCTATCAGCATTACTGGTACACTCCTTATCTAGGCAAAGACGCCTGTGATCATTCACGCTGCCCTTCTTCCTGTACGTAGACTCCCCCTGTTAGTCCGATCTGATAAGAGTCCCAAACATTTAGGCAATATTGGGGTATGGTCCGTACAAGTGTTTTGTATCCCACCACTCTTGCAGATAGACTGCTGTTTCCCAATATCCTACAATAAATCCAAGTCTACAATTTCCTTTACCTACTTCTAAGCGTTACCTACCAGGTCAAAGGTATGCAAACACCTCTATGTAATGCGGAATTGACCATTATTATTGAGACAAGAAGCGGACCCGCCACTAAAAAAGAAGCGGGAGGAGAGTGTTGTGTTGTCAGGACAGAAGCGGTAATAGCAGAAGGCACTGGTGACGATAGCTCAGCCATTGGATGTCACCTCAGTAACAGATCCACCAGGGATATAAAAACTTGTATGAAATCAGCGGAACGAATCACTCATGAATTCCAGAGTGCATCCAGAAGTCCTTTTAGCACAATGACTGCGCATAGAGAGTTAAAAAGAATGGGGTAGTATGGTCGAGTAGCTTCTCATGAGCTACATACACTGCTGAAAAAAAAGAAGTTGGCACACCTGGAAAGAAAACGCCGATTTTGATCCGCCACCTGGGGGATAGTAGATCTACTAATAATGGTTTCAACATCGTGCGCCAACAGATAGCCTAGTGGCATAGCTACCGGGCGCCATTGTATCTAACCTCTGATAGGGAATACTCGCAGCCAGAAAGCTCACTGTGGTGCTGATGTATGAAGCAAGCAGGCTACCATGCCATGGAGATGCACTTGTGCTTCCTACAGCCAACTGAGCGAGTTTGAAAGGGGTTCTGTGGCTTTCCAAGGGGTGGGATGGTCCTTTCGGAGAATTGCCACACAAGTTGGACTTGATGCATCACTTGTGCAACGATGCTGGTATCAGTGGTCACGTGAACATTCTCAAACCTGTAGAGGAAGTTTCTGGACATCGACACTGCACAGACGTGCAGGGTCGTCGTATTGTAAGGGCAGCAGAGGCAGATCGTGTGGTGTCACCGCCAGACACCACACTTGCTAGGTGGTAGCTTTTAAATCGGCCGCGGTCCATTAGTATACGCCGGACCCGCGTGTCGCCACTGTCAGTAATTGCAGACCGAGCGCCACCACACGGCAGGTCTAGAGAGACGTCCTGGCACTCGCCCCAGTTGTACAGCCGACTTTGCTAGCGATGGTTCACTGACAAATACGCTCTCATTTGCAGAGACGATAGTTAGCATAGCCTTCAGCTACATTTGCTACGACCTAGCAAGGCGCCGTATTCAATTGATATTTATTATATGAAGCATGTATCATCAAGAGCGATGTTCTACAATTGTGGATTAAAGTTAAGTATTATATCAACTACTTACTTTATTTGCTACTATTAATTCCTTTAACTGTTCCAGACCTCACGCCAGTCAGCGTGTAATTAAACGCGTGCATTTCGGCCTCCTCTAGAAAAACAGTGTTGGCTCTTCTGCCAACACTACAGATCGTACGGTCACCACAGCACAGATAAGAGGGCTTGTGAGCCTAGATGTGTCAAAACGAATAATTGTTGCGAACCAGTTATTAGCAGTGGGACTGCGGGCACGCACACCTATAGCCACTCACACCACAGCATCGACGTGCATGGCTCGACTGGTTCCGTCAGGCGATCACTTGTTCTGTGCGCTGGTGAAGTTTCGATCCGTTCTGGCAGATGGCAGAGCCGTAGTACAGCGTCAAACTGGCGTCTACGTACGACTCACATTACAAGCAGCGTGCTGTTATTGAATTTTTGTGTGGAAAAAAAGAAATCGTGGTGAACGTCCATACACGTTTGTGTGTAGTGTATGTCGGTGCTGCAGTTGATAGGAGTACAGTTGGGCGATGGGTAAAGTAAGTTACAGTCTCAGGAAATGCAGCAAGAGAGCTCCATGATCAGCCACGCTGCGGACGTCCTGTCACAGCCATTGCTCCAGACATGCTGAATCGTGCGGATGCCATTATTCGTGCCGACCGGCGCATCACAATTCGACAATTGGGTCTATAGTTGTCGGTCAGCATTGGCAGTGCGTCTGCAATGATCGAGACTCTCGGACAATTAAAGAGGTGCTCATGATGGGTTCAACGAATGCTCGCAGCGGACCACAAGATTCAAAGAAAGGCCATTTCATCTGTTCAGTTGAAGCGTTTTGAGACCGACGGAGAGGCCTTTCTGTCACGGATTCTCTACAGTGATACACTTTGAAGATGAGGAGAGTGTCAGTCATGCAGTGAAAACATGGCTACGCCTACAGCACAAGAGCTTTTACCAGCAGGGAATGCATGCTCTTCCACAACGTTGGCATACGAGCATTGAACGTGATGGAGACTACAAAGAAAAATAGGACATGGACAAGACATGTTAATGTATATTGTCACCAAATTCTGACGCTTAACAATAAATATGTCCTTAGAAAAAAAATTTCGGGCATTAATTATCGAAGGACCCTCATATTGTTCCATCAGTTTAATGCTCGCCCAAACACTGCCTGCGAAACACAACGTGCTGTGCAAGATGTGCAGCAATTTCCTGGGCCAGCACAATCTCTGCTCTTTTCTCTAATGCACGTGTGGGATGTGATGGGGTGAAAAGAGACTCGTCACCCAACAACTCTCACAGAACTATGCGAACAGGTCGAGTGGATATGGCATAACGTACCCCACGACAGTATATCTGTACGAACGGCTGATTACCAGTCAGCGCCCGCATTGCCACCATGTATTAATATGGGTGTTTCAGCATGGATCGACGCCTGGTACCTCAGAACCGCTTGTGCTATTAATCTGTAAATGCAACCATCTCGTGTATTCCTCGGCTGGTTACCAGAGTCAGCGCCCGCATTGCTGTCACGTATTTATATGGGTGTTTCAGTACGGATCGATGCCTGGTACCTCTGAACCGTTTGTGCTATTGACCTGTAAATCATTTCATGTACTCCATATGCGCTGTTGCAACAATAAATCTTGACTGAATTGGAAACCTCTAAACAGGTGCACTAGTTTTTTTCCGGCAGTGTATCTGTGCAGTCAGTGCTAAGTGATGTTTGAGGTGGTGTAAAGAGTGACGCCACTGTACAATGGATGACTGGAAACAAGTGATTTGGAGTGATGAATCACGCTATGTTCTGTGGCAAGCAGATGGAAGGTTTTGGGTTTGGCGAATGTTTGGCTAACGTTACCTGGCGTCATGTGTAGCACCAGCAGCGAAATAGGGAGGAGGTGGTGTTACGGTATGGTAGTGTTTTTCGTGGTTAGGGTGTGGTTTCCTTATTGCGCTTAAGAAAATGCCAAGTGCGGAGGGATATGAACACATTCTTCAGCATTGTGTACTGTGTACGGTAGAGAACAGTTCCGAGACGATGATTGCGTCAGTGTGACAATGCATTCTGTCATAAAACAGCACGCGTGAGACAATGGTTTGTGGACAATAACATTCCTGAAATGGATCGTTCTGTCGAGAGTCGCGACCTAAACCGAATGGAACATCTCTGAGATGAGTTAGAAAGTCGACTTTCCTCCATACCCCAGCTTCCTACATCACAGCCTTCTTTGGTTTCGGCTCTTGAAGGTGAATGGGCAGCCATTCTTTCTGACCCCTCACTTGAAAGCTACCCAGCGGAGTTCAAGCCGTCATAAATGTGAAGGGTGGGCAAGATGCATATTAATATTCACTAGCAGGTGCCTGGATAGTTTTGACCATACAATGTGTGTGATCGTTCCTGTAGTCAAAAGGTATCACGCCTGTAAGTTTCATGAAGTTCACAAATTTTTATTTCTCTGCATTAAGCATTAAAACCTTAAGAGCTTGATGTTTTAACCAGATCTAAATGGATATTATGTACCTCATTTACAGGCAAGTTATCTATGCGATTCGGAAACAATCATTAACGAATAGAATCACTTTGATTCCTACGGACTAATTTCAAAGCCTGGCAACAGATGACAAAATATCTATGTATTGTGTTATATACTAGGTCTACAACTTTGCTTCCGCCGTTCTGCAATAGACAGCAGTAGCGCCAAGTGGGGTTCAGGTGGTTGATCGTAGGTGTAATACAATAAGCTTAGGCCATCTGTAAACATAATGCCATAAAAATATTAGTCGATTTGTGATTGCATCATAAGGTTATTCGCGATTAAGTACGTCAACTTACGTACCCATTTCTCGCCATTTGCGGGAAGTTTTAATTTTCTGATTTAACATGAATAAATCTGTGGCTCTTAAAATGCTGGGGAAGACCAATGGTAAGGAAACTATTAGTGGAAGAAAGTGCAGAGAATATTTTCAACGCCTTAAGAACGGTGATTTTGATGTAGAAGACCGACATGGCGGTGGAAGACAGAACGTTTTCGTAGCTACTGAAACAGAAGACAGTCGCAGGACATCATTATCGAAAGTAATAGATGCGTTCGAGCCCAGCACTGAAACACAAAGGGCCACAAAACAGCGATAGACACGTAAAGGTAATTTTGCAGCAAGTCAGTGCTCGACCCCATATCGAAAAACCCGTCAAAAGATACATGGAGACGTTGAAATTAGAAGTCCTATCCCTCCCACGGTATTCTCCATACGTTGCTCTCACTGACTACCACCTTTTTCGATCAGTGGCATACAGTCTGGCCGACCAGCACTTCCGATCATATGAACAATTGCAAAATTGAATCGATTCATGGATCCCCACAAAAGACGCCCAGATCTTCCGCCACGGGATTCGTATGCTATCCGAAAGAGGGGAGAATTTAGTGGCCAGCGGTGGGCAATACTGTGGATCATAATTTTTTTTAAGTTTTTCACAATAAAGCCCAGAACTTCGAGAAAAAGAAACGGCGGAAGCAAAGTTGTAGACCTAGTATAACAAGTTAAAACTTTGTGCTCGTCCAGGACTCGGTACTAGGGAGATTTACTTTTCTGCAGTCACAGGGTTGTTGCTGAGAACGAATCCTCTTACTCCGTACGGCGAAAGAGACTATCAGGGTTAGAGTCGACCCGTGAGGCGTTCTCAGATGATGTAATTGGTCAGGACAGATGTGCAGGTTCTAATTGGGGTCCGACACACCGTTGCCGCAGACCATATTCCGCGTATCAAAACAGACTTCATTATATTTTCGATCAAAATCTTTATGTCCTTAAACTCTCAGAATTTGCGAAGTGATATTCTTTGAACATTTGTAGCACTGAGTAGTGATACGATTTACGATCAGCAGAGTTTTGTACTCTCGTGCTAGGGTATTCAACAAGTTCCCATCTAGCACAAATCAAGAATTGGCAATCTATGTTACTAAATGGATAACCTGGCTCAAGGTTCCTGGTGCACACTCCCATTTGCAGGTTGCCTGTCTGACGGATTCCAGGGGCAACCAAAATTTTATTTTCAGCTTTATGGATAATTATTGACCGAATGTAAAAATGCTGTCATACTCTCTCTAAAGTACTAGAAGGGACTAGTAAATGCCGGTAAGGTCATATACCCGATGAAGGGAGATTCGTGATCTACACCTCCACCTGAAGAGAATGGGCAACTTCACTTCATGTGATGGCTAATGTAGACAATGACCGAGGGATGACTGGGATAAGTCAGCACACCAGCATTTGCTGGGCAGGGCACCCTCTTGTCCTAGATATGAGAAACCATTTCCAAAGGCGGAAGGACCAGGTGATGGTCAACGGCATAGGATGTGGAAGGCAACGGGAAACCACCGCATTAAAGAACTACAGATATCCCAAGCACCAGCAGTACACCATGCCAGTGTCTTCTGTAAAATTTTTCTGGAAATAAAATAGCCCCCAATCGGATCTCAGGGTGGGGACTGCAGAAGATACAGACAAGGTGAAGGAAAAGAATCCCAATTTTAACATAGCAACTTATTTAATGTGTGAACACTGCTTCAATGTAGCAAACTAGAAAACCTAAAAGTTGAAATGGAACGACTGGAAATAGATATCCTTGGCGTATCGGAGATGAGATGGTCCCAGCCAGGTGATTTAGGGTCTGAAGAATACAGTGTCATTCACACCGGAACTGTCTAAGATAGACCAGGAATGGGACGAGTTGAAATAATTTCGAGGAGAAACTATATATACAATATAGCTCTCGAATAATACACATATCAAAAAAAGTTTTGCATCATCTCGGTTCCAAGAGTTGGGGAACCTGTTCAGAAAATTGGAATAGAGATCAACATAAACATCATTTCCGCCCTTTTCATTGCTCACGAAAACCACATATTACATGTTGTACCACCACACAGCGAAACCTTCAGAGGTGGTGGTCCAGACTGCTACCGAGCGAGGTGGCGCAGTGGTTAGACACTGGACTCGCATTCGGGAGGACGACGGTTCAATCCAGCGTCCGGCCATCCTGATTTAGGTTTTCCGTGATTTCCCTGAATCGCTCCAGGCAAATGCCGGGATGGTTCCTTTCAAAGGGCACGGCCGACTTCCTTCCCCGTCCTTCCCTAATCCGATGAGACCGATGACCTCGCTGTGTGGTCTCCTTCCCCGAAACAACCAGCCAACCAATCCAGACTGCTGTACACACCGGTACCTCTAATACCCAGTAGCACGTCCTCTTGCATTGATGCATTCCTGTATTCATCGTGGCATACTATCCACCTGTTCAATAAGGCACTGTTCATCCAGATTGAACCACTCCTCAACGGCGATTCGGCGTAGATCCCTCAGAATGGTTGGTGGGTTACGTCGTCCATAAACAGCCCTTTTCCATCAATTCCAGGCATGTTCGATAGGCTTCATGTCTGGAGAACATGCTAGCCACTCTAGTCTAGCGATGTCGTTATCCTGAAGGAAGTCATTCAAAAGATGTGTGCGATGGGGGCGCGAATTGTCGTCCATGAAGACGAATGGCTCGCCAACATGCTGCCGATATGGTTGCACTATCGGTCGGAGGATGGCATTCACGTATCGTACAGCCATTACGGTGCCTTCCATGACCACCAGCGGGGTACGTCGGCCCCACATAATGCCACCCCAAAACAGCAGGGAGCCTCCACCTTGCTGCACTCGTTGGACAGTGTATCTAAGGCGTTCAGCCTGACCGGGTTGCCTCCAAACACGTCTCCAACGATTGTCTGGTTGAAGGCATATGCGACACTCATTGGTGAAGAGAACTTTATGTCAATCCTGAGCGGTCCATTCGGCATGTTGTTGAGCCCATCTGTACCGCGCTGCTTGGTATGGTTGCATGGATGGACCTCGCCATGGACGTCGGGAGTGAAGTTGCGCACCATGCAGACTATTGCGCACAGTTTGAGTAGTAACACGACGTTCTGTGGCTGCACGAAAACCATTATTCACCATGGTGGCTTTGCTGTCAGGGTCCCTCTGAGCCATAATCCGCAGGTAGCGCTCATCCACTGCAGTAGTAGCCCTTGGGCGGCGTGAGCGAGGTATGTCATCGACAGTTCCTGTCTCTCTGTATCTCCTCCATGTCCGAACAACATCGCTTTCGTTCATTCCGAGGCGCCTGGACACTTCCCTTGTTGAAAGCCCTTCCTGGCACAAAGTAACAATGCGGATGCGATCGAACGGCGGTATTGACCATCTAGGCATTGTTGAACTACAGACAACACGAGCTGTGTACCTCCTTCCTGGTGGAATGACTGGAACTGATCGGCTGTTGGACTCCCTCCGTCTAATAGGCGCTTCTCATGCATGGTTGTTTACATCTTTGGGAGGGTTTAATGACATCTCTGAACAGTCAAAGGGATTATGTCTGTGATACAATATCCACGGTCAATGTCTGTCTTCAGGAGTTCTCGGAACTGGGGAGATGCAAAACTTTTATTTATGTGTGTACTAGTCAAACTTTAAACTTAACCAAAGGACACTGTGGTAATACAAGTATACGTGCCAACACCCAAAGAAGAAGATGCAGTCGTTGACATAATAGACAAAGAAATAAGTAATGCGATGAGAAATGTTAAGGAAGATGAAAACCTGATTGTCATGGGGGGACTGGAATGCGATTGTGGGTGAAGAAGTGGAGGAAGGAATTGATGGCAAATATGGACTTGGAAGAAGAAATGAGAGAGGAGATCGACTAATCGATTTCTGCTCGAGGCACCAGTTAGTTGTTGCAAACACACTTTGCCGACATCACAAACGAAGGAGATATACATGGAAGGGCCCTGGAGACCTGATGAGACAGCAGAGTGATTACATTCAAGCAAGTTTCAGGAACCAGGTAAAATATTGCAGGAGCTATCCATCTGCAGACATAGGCAGTGACTGTAACCTGGTCCTGATGAAAATTTCACTCAGATTCAAATGTCTGAAGAAGAAGACAGTAAAACGTAAATGGGAACTAGAAAAACTGAAACCGAGGGACTGGCAAAGCGCTATGCTTACGAAACAGACAATCTAGCTAAAAATTTTCAATATGTGGAGTAAATGAAGACTGGAATTAAATTAAATCTGGTATATACAAAGCAGCAGCAAAGATAGTTGGAAAAACTAAACCCAAAAACAAGAGTAAATAGATTACAGCAGATGTTACTGAGCTTGTAGAAAACAGGAGATTATACAAAAACGCAATTTATGAACAAGGAAAAGCTGAATACTGAAGACTTCGGAATTTAGTCACTAGAGAAGCTAGGAAAGCAAGAGAAAATTTTCTTGAGGAAGTGTGCAAGGAAGTGGAAGAAAATATGCAAAACGGAAGAACTGATATAGCTTACAGAACAGCAAATAAATTTTTGAACAAACGTAAAACAACACTCTCAGGTAAAATAATAAACAAAGAGAGGAAAATGCTGTTTGGTGAAGACATGGTGAAGAGAGTGAAAGAATATATTGAGGAGTTGTACGCCGAAACACCTGTTTCGGAGGAAGTAATAGGAAGAGCAAGTAGACGAAAACGACATTCTGCAAGAAGAATTTGACAAAGCTCTAAAAGAACTGCGGGACAACAAAGCAACGGGTATTGATGACATCCCTGCAGAGCTAATAAAGAATGCTGGTGACAGCATGAAAATGCTACTGCTTAAACTTATTAGGTCTATCTATAACACTGGTGAGATACCGACAGACTCCCAGAAATGTATCATTGCTCCTATACCAGCTACAACATGTAAACAGTACCGAAGTTTAAGCCTAATATCACATGCATCAAAAATTCTCATAAAAATAATTCTGAAGAGAATTAAAGAGAAGGTGAAGGATATGCTGAGTGAAGATCAGTTTAGTTTCAATAGGGGATTAGGAACAAGAGAAGCGATTCTGGCAGTGAGACTCCTTACCGAAAAGCAATTACAAAAAATAAACAAACTTACGTTGTCTTTGTAGACCTGGAAAAGGCATTTGATGACGTTATCTGGCAAGAGATGGTCAGAGTGCTGAGGAAAAGTGAAATGGCGTACAAAGACATCCGTGTGATACTCATTTTCTATAAGAATGAGGTGGCAGTGATTAGGAACTGTCACCAGGAACAAGAAAAATTTTTAGAAAAGGGGTAAGACAAGGATGTTGTCTCTCTCCTCTTATATTCAACGCTTACATCCAGGAAGTTATATACCAATTTCGAGAAACTAGTGAGGTGTGGATCAAAATTAATGGACAGAAGATATACATGCTACGTTATGCAGATTATACTGCTATAGTCAAGGAGACAAAAGAAGGTCTAGAGCAAGTCCTCAGAACAATGGAAAGGATTCTATCCAATCAGTATGGGATAGGATTAAACAAGAAAAAGACTAAAGTGATGGTATGCAGTACAGAAGCAGAACATGAACCTTTGAGAATGAGAATGGGAAGAGAGGTCCGGAAAGTGATAGAGGAATTTACCTACCTAGGAAGCAAAATTGCAAGGGATGGTAAAAACGGGAAGGAAATTGTGAGCAGAATACAACAGGCCAAAATTGCATTTAATCTGAGGAGGAACTTTCTCACCAGCAAGAATATCAGTCTGAAAATAAGGAAACGTATCATGAAAACTTTCGTTTGGAGTGTGGCCCTATACGGATGTGAAACTTGGACAATGAGAGGAGAAAAGGCGGCAAGAGGCCCTGGAGATGTGGTGCCATAGAAGGATGATGAAGACCAGCTGGAGAGACAAAGTAACAAATGAAGAGGTGCTTAGAAGAGTACAAGAAACCAGATCTCTGTGGAGGCACATCCAAACAAGAAGAGACAGACTTGTAGGATACATCCGAAGACACAACAACATCACTGGAACAGTAGCAGAAAGAGCTATTAAGGGAATAGGCGGGGGCGACCAAGGATATCATACATGCAACAGATCATGAATGATGTTGGATTTAAGACGTGAGTGAGAATGAAGAGGGAGGCAGGCAGAAGGGAGGAATGGCGCTCTGCTGCAAATCAATCTCAGGGTTGAACACTAAAAGAAGAAGAATCTGCTCACCAAGAGGGATAATCTTACATTAAAAGTTTAACACAGTAAGACAGATATTACTGTTAGAAACTGTGTATGTCATGAGGCAGTGAAACTTATGCGTAAATTACCCAGACTATTTTCATCAAATTTTTGATAATGAGAACACTTCCAGCAAACTTTGCAAATAATTTCAAATCTTTTCGAATATTTTCTCACTGACAACCCCCCCCCCCCCCTCCCCACACACACACACACAAAATGATGAAAGGAAAAAGGTTTACTGCTTACTCCATTTTCGATATTCAAGCGGTAAAACTTCAGCGTTAGGCACGACCTTTTAATTTATTACTTTGTTACTACTAACTCTATTCGCAACACATTTTGCACACAGAATCGATATACAACTAAATGTACCTGCAAAATTATATCATTGTACGACACACATTTCAGAAGATATGACGTCATAGACAGTGAGATACGTGAAAAACTAGCTCTAGCTTGTAATGGAACGCAAATTAACCAGACTATATTCATCCAGGAGCACATTCATAATGAGAGCACTTGGCGACTTCCAACAAACTTTGAACATAATGTCAAACTTTCCCTAAACTCATGTTGGGGGGGGGGGGGTTCCGCCTTTAGCAAAACAATTTTTTTTTCTCAGACACGTTTCACTGCATTTGCAGCACCATCAGTGGGTTTCTTCTTATTATGGCTTCTTACCACATAGTGTGGTTTGTCTGCTGTATTACTTTTTTACAGTGTCTGTTTTTATTTACAGTTTGTCACCTGCAAGTTTTCTTTTTTCGTCATCTTCTTCATTGTCAAGTTCTGCGTATTGAGTTGTCAGTGCCACTCACAGTTGGTTAAGTCTATCTGAGGTAAACACGAATGGTATTAAGCAGGATAATGATAGTTTACTGTCAATGCAGAGTGGGGAGGATTGTCTATTTACCACTACTTCGTTCAAGATCCTGTTTGCAACTGTCTGTATCGTGCAGCAACTCAGCTCTGAAATAAGCCACCACTGTGTTTACTACGAGTGGACTTCAGAAAGTATGTCACATTATTAACACGGCAGGCCAAGCAACTTTTACTGAATGCTGCACTACATAGCGACACAGATACACGACACTAATTTGAACACAGTCATCAAGGCTCTGTAAAGAACGGTCGAAACATTCTGTCAATCGTTGAGTCCCACTACGACAGAAACACGCTTCTCGGTCACGGAGCTATTCGATAACCGCTGTGTCGACGTCCTCATCGTTGGTAAACCTCTTCCCTCCCCTCCATCCCCCTCTCCCCCTCCTGGATGTTCTTTCAGACTGCTGAAAAGATGGAAATCGCATAGCGCAAGATGTGGACTGTATGACGGATTAGCATCATCTACGTTTGTGCGGCGTTGGCCAAATTGTTGACACCATTTCAGTAAGTCTGGACATGACATTGAGTTTGGCCCGTATACGGTCAAACTTTGCCCATAAGAATCGTACAGTCTCGCGTACTTCAGATTTGGAGTTGCCGCACCATTTCACTCGGACACTGTAACACACCAGTTTCCCGTGCCACTTGAAAACTATATCTGCAAACTATATCCGCCACCCTTGTTGCGTAATGGTCATACAAGGGGCCACACGAACTTTTCCTCGCCGATTGATTCATGCTGATACGGTGGCTAAGGCACGACTAGCACTTCAACAGAAAATATAAACAGTACGACGCAACCAACTCTCAACCGTTTTTGAGATACTTGAGTTCGAAAATTTAGACATATTCATATATTTTGTTCGTTGATAAAACATCGATATATCGATATTCTTTACAGAAGGCGTGGTCCTTTTTCCCGATATATCGATACTCGATATCATAATGGCAATATCGAGTGCCGATGTTTTTATTTTATATTATATTTTTTCATAATTTTCGGAAAATATTTGAAGGTGTTCTTTTGAAACTGCAGTTGGACATAATTTTACTTTCACTGTGTGAAGGAGCTTACTACTTTTTGAGCTTTCATCTCACGTCCAATCTTTCTCTTTGAACGTGTGAAGCAGTTAAATGTGGCACAAAAGAACTCCGATTGCACTGGGAAGTCGTGGTGTGAATGCAGCAAACAAAATTTCCGGTGTAAAGAAACAGCACACCAGTTCTGTTAAAACAATTTTAACGCAGCTAGTGTGATATTTCTTCACATCGAAATTCCTGAAAAACAATTGCTGAAAATGATGAACAAAAATCTAAATGACAAGACTGGTCATTGCGTTGGGGCGAGACGTATGAGGGGAAATGCTGACGTAATCGGCGCTCGGCGCTACCAACAAAAACAGCACCGTTTAGCTTCACCTCGTTATTTTGACTCTTGAACTGCTAGGTCGCTGGCGTTTGTGGAAATGAAAAACCAGGGAAATCAACATGAAGTGTTCCGGACAAATCCGATATGTGACGAAACCGAACTATGGACCTATCAGCCAACTTTTATTGTGCCACTAACATGCAGTTAGCATTGTAAGCAATGCGGTTATCACCAAGCGTAAACGTGCTTCGTTTCCCCTTCAGTTCTTGCTCTAAGGGAGATAGGCAGCCTGCTAGCTTCTTGATTTACAGAATATCTAGTAATAAAAAAAAGGGGCTCTAAGCACTATGGGACTTAACATCTGAGGTCATCAGTCCCCTAGACTTGAATACGCTGAGCTGCCGTGCCGGCGACTTGAACGTAACCAACCTAAGGACATCACACACATCCATGCCCGAGGCAGGATTCGAACCTGCGACCGTAGCAGCAGCGCGGTTGCGGACTGAAGCGCCTAGAACCGCTCGGCCACAGCGGCCGGCATCTAATAATAAATAAATACTTCAATATACAGCTCTAAAACTAATTTACAATATGCGGCCGATATTTTTATAGGTAAGTACATCGATATTTGTTCCGGTTAGATATCGACACTTTTTTCGATATATGAAGAGCTAGCACCGATATTCGTTTCTACACAACGATATATAGGATTCCCGATATTTTAAAAAATATCAACAGTCCTAGTTGATAATATTCAAGGTTTCCGCAGCAGAGCGAGCAAGTTTCATAAATGCGAGGTGTCTGGATCGTATAACGCTGTCGGTAGTATTTTTTATACACACGTTAATTCTAACAATAGATTTATTATGGCTGTGCATATTGTCAACATTTAGTGATTCATGTATTATTTTCATACTCTCATCCTGAGTAAAAGCTTAGAAGATACCGCTGACTGATTTGGATCAAGGGTGAAAAAATCGTTTGACGAATACGAGACGATACCTTCAAATTACGAGAAACGCGCAACAGTATTACACAAGAATTTTCTAACCGACATATGTGAGAAAAGAACAGTAAATATCTTTTGCTCATCGCTTCATGGCGAGGGCAAACGCATCCGGATTGGCACGACGAAACTTTCCAGGACTTGAGAGCGTCTACCAACGTGCATTATTAACGTTATTCCTCCAAGATGTACTCCGCTGGTGGAGGCTTGCAACGTTTATTCTTAAAGGAGGTGAAGAACCTTATAAAACGACTACAAAATCGCGCGTACCTCATCGAACAGAACAGGGATAGCTTCTAGAGAAGTCTGCATAATAATTCAAACAGTCGCACAGCATCAGTAGTCTGCAACAATATTCGATGATATAATTCGGTAGTGTGCCACACAGCGAAATTGTGTGATGACCGAGAACCATTTATGAATGTAAACCAAGTTTGTTTTGCAACAGACACATCGAAAAAACAGTGACGTGCAATGATTCGGAGTTCACTCGTATGTGCTCTATGTCGCAATAATTATTGTTTTCCATGTACTTGTGAGTAATATCATCCCGATTCGCGCAGTGCTCTGTGGGTCACACATTATATTTGTCACAAATGTAGATGCAACATCGTAAAGAAATCTCCTTTTCAGGATAAAGATTATGAAAATAATACATGAGTCATCAAACTGTGATAATCTGCACAGTCATAATAAATCTTTTGTATGATTACACGTGAATGAAGAAAAGTACTGACAACGAGTTTCAATCCAGAGACCTCGCGCTTATGAAACGAAACGCTTACTCACTAGGCGGCTGGTTCGGTGAATACTAGCGAACGTGCAAAGCATATAACACGGCTAAAATTTTCAAACTCGATTTTGAGAGTTGCGTCTTCCAGTCTACATAAGTGCTAGGCGTGCCCTACACGCCCTGTCAATATGATTTAAATCGGTGAGCGGAAGTTCGTACGGTCTCCTTATCAGCGCAGGACTGCATGTTTAACTTATTTTCTGAAGTCTTTGCGTACTTTGAATATCGACAGTAAAACGGAGCTTGGGTTCTGGGCAGAACATAGTTGCAGTTCTCGATATGCGTAATGAGCTATGCGCATCTCCTCCGCGTAGTCTTCAACGCAACAGCGAGACTGCAGGCGAGAGCCACCGTGATACAATTGCAGCCGGCTACAACTTCGTAATGCCCACCGCTCGTATCTAGGCCAACAGACTTTAGGGTAAGAACTTGGTACTCCTATTGAATTACTGCTTCTGAAACGCTGGCACTTGTGTGAATTAATTGTAAAATTCTGCCAATTTTCTGTTTATTTCAGTAGCTCACCTGTCATTCGTGCCCTTCTTCGTGCCTCCCTGTCACATCCAAGAAATCATGGACTGTGCGGCTGCTCCCGGCGGAGGTTCGAGTCCTCCCTCAGGCATGGGTGTGTGTGTTTGTCCTTAGGATAATTTAGGTTAAGTAGCGTGTAAGCTTAGGGACTGATGACCTTAGCAGTTAAGTCCCATAACGTTTCACACACATTTGAACATTTTGAACATCCGAGAAACGTTGACTTAGAGAAGAGATTGTTGTATCTCATGCCTGGTGCCCAGTAAATGACTCAATTGATATTCTTAGACGATAGGCCTCACATTCTGCCCGCGTAGTATGTTTTTCTATATCTACACCTGACGCGATCACCTCTAAAAGAGAAACTGTATTGGCAGCAGATTTCACACCAAGATCAGTTGGCAAATGTTTCTGCAGTTGTTCTCAACGCAGTAACTCTCACATGACGGGCTACGCTGACAGTGCAGAAATCATACTCAATTACAATGTAATAGTTAAGAAAACCATTACTTGAACTCTCTACACAATGTAACTGGTGATATAATTAAACAACACTCTCGGTTCGGCTCGAGATGCATTAGCGTTTGGTTTCCTACAAACTATTCCTGTTCGGCTGCAATCACTAAGCTTCACATCACTTCCTTTATTGAGCGGTTGGAGAAGGGGGGCGGGAGGGGGGAGGGTTCACCAGTCATCTCACTGATCTCATGCGGCACGCCACGACTTTCTCTCCTATTTCAACCAACCTCTTCGTCTCCGAGTAGCACTTACCACTCAGCGTCTTAAATTATTTGTTAGATACATTAGAATCACAGTCTTACCGCACAGATTTCAATCCCTATCGCTTCGTCTAATACCACAGAAGTTATTCCCTGATGTCTTAACACATATTCTATCATCCTGTCCCTTCTTATTGTCTTAAATGTTTTCCACATATTTATGTCCTCACGGATTCTGACAAAGCTTTCTCATTTCTTACCGTTTCATCCCACGTCATTTTCAGCATTCTTCTATCGCACGACATATCAAAAGCTTCGCTCTTCTTCTCCTCAACTTCCTCACAACCTATGTTTCATTTCAGTACAATGCTATACTCCAGAAGCACGTTCTCAGAAGTTTCTTCCTCAAATTAAGACCTACTTTTGATACTAGTAGACTTACTTGGCCAAGAACACCCTCTTCGCCTGTCTGCCTCTTATGTCTCCCTTGCTTCGTCTGTCATCTGCTTCGTCTATTTCGTGGTTCCCAGTTTTGATGTTAATTATATTACTAATTTCATTTCTGCCACTCCTCATCACTTTCGTCTTTCTTCTGTTAACTCTTAGTCCACATTCCGCGTTGAGCAGACTGTTCATTTCGCCCAGTATTTCTCGCTTTCACTCAGGATATCAATGTCATCAGCGAATCTTGTCACTGATATGTTTTCACTCTGAATTTTAATCCCACTCCTACACCTATTTTTCATTTCCGTCATGCTTCTTCGATGAAGAGTTTGTTAGGTAGAGGAGAAACACTGCATTCCTGCAACGTTCTTTCTAATGAGAGCACTTTGTTCTTGGTTTCCCATTGCTATTGTTCCTTCGTGGTTCTTATACATAATGCATATTACCCGTCTTTCCCAATAGCTTACACCTATTTTGCCAAAATTTCTAATACCTATCTCCATATTACATTGTCGAACGCTTTTTCTAGGTCGGTAAATCCTATAAACATGTCTTCGTTTTCCTTTACTCTTACTTGCATTATCAGTAGCAACGTCATAACTGCGACTTTGGTATCTTTACCTTTCCTAAAGCCAAACTGATCGTCATCTAAGAAATCCTTAATTTTCTTTTCCATTCTTCCCTGTAAGTTATTATTCTTGCCGACAACTTAGCTGCATGAGCTGTTAAACTGACTGTACGAAAGTTTTTGCACTTGTCCCCCCTTGATATTTTCGGGATTGTGAGGATGTTAATTTCCAGAAGTCGGATGGTATGTCTCAAGGCTCATAGATTCTACACACCGACTTGAATAGTCGCTTGGTAGTCGCTTCCCCCAATGATAGCAGAAATTCGGAATTAATGTTATCTGTGCCTCCCGCCTTATTTTAGATCTCTGTTAAACTTTGGCTGTGTTATCTCCTGTGTTATCCACTCTGACAACCAATTCTATCACACCATCAGACAGTTCTTTCATTATACTCTTTCCATCCATCCGCTCTTTCCTCTGCGTTTTACAATATAATTCTTACTGTAGTTTTAATGTTGACTCTTTTGTTTTCAATTCCACCAAATGTTGCCTTGATTTTCCTGTATGCTGACTCTGTCCTACCGACGACCATTTCTCTTTGCATTGCTTCACATTTTTGGTGCAGCCATTTCGTCTTAGCTTCGCCGCATTTATTATTTATTTCATTCCTCGTTGATTTATATTGCAGTTACCCGTGTCTTCCTGAGGATTATTGTACTTTTTTCTTTCGTCGATCAACGAAATATTTCTTGTGTTACCCTGGGTTTCTTCGCAGTTTCACTTGTACAAGGTTTCGTGAAAGAATGACTCCACCATTCGCCTGAGGTGATTTAAGAACACAAATAGAAAGCCTGTTTTTATACTTAATCTCTACCTTACGTCGTCATCGCCGTCATTATTTTCTATCATTCTTAAATGAATACAACGCACCGACAAATATGCTTAGTCAGTCCTTCCGCCACCCATCTTTTCCTACCGTTATTACTCTTCATTTGTTCGTTCCCAGGTATTTCTTGTTCTTCCACTCTTCTCCTTCCCCTCTCAGTCCTCTTGGTCTTGCCATTGATCCTTCAGCCTTTCCCACCTCTGCTCTCAGCTTCCGGATTTTTTTCCTTCACATCTCTGAAATAATACGAGGGCAGGTAGATGTCAGCAGCATAGGGCCTAGAGTAACTTCTTTGTGCCTATTTCAAACTTCTGGCCTTGCTAGATTTAATGGGCTCTCTCAACTTCGTATTTATATCTCTCATACGTATCACAGATTACGTTGGTTTATTTTGATGGTTAATATGAGTGCTCCAAAACTGCTGAATTAGTCGCTCAGTGATATGCCACTAGTTAAAAAACCAATGGCTTTATTTCACGTTTTTCGGGAGATATACATCATCAGAAACGGTAAACTAAAATACAAATGACACAAAATGTACAAAGGTGTACAGAGTAACATGACAAGGGTACAAGCATTACAAAGTTTCGTCATATTGAGAGCTGACATACACACCATGACCTTCTAGGTGTTGTAACAGGCACAGCTGTCATGACAGTTACAACATGTTTTTATGCATCTGAATACGTGAATGGTCATGGTGTGTATGTCAGCTCTTGATATGAGGGAACTTTTTAATGCTTGTACTCTTGTCATGTTACTCTGTATACCTTTGTATATTTTCTGTCATTTCTATTTTGGTTTCCAGACTTTCTGATGATGGGTATCTCCCGAAATGCGTCAAATAAAGTCAAGGGTTTTTTAACTAATGGCATTTCATTGAGCGACCAATTCAGTAATTTTGCAGCAATCATTTTAATTTGCAGTATGGTTGCATTCTTTCTGCGTGACTTCATGCCACAATTACAATTTATTTTGTTGGGATGCCGTATTTATTTAAAACTATGAACAGTGTAAAAAGTGCAAGCATCTACGTGAGCGTGAACATCCGTGGCCAGCCGGTAGTTGAGGACGAGGCGACAGGCGTATGGGGGGACAGCCTAAAAGTCTTCAGACGCCTGCTAAGAACAGGAATTCACTCTCCTCCGAATTCCAGGCAGATTCGAGGTGGCTCTTCCCCCTCCCCCACTCCCGGAAGTCGTTTGCTGACACGAGGAGCTAAATGTTGTTACGTCATAAGAGGCGCTTCGAACGCTTTGTCGAGGCTACTTGTAAAAGTGTACAGCGGATCATCTCCTTCTCTTTCTCCGTGACCTAATATGCTCGACGTAAGCTCGGTGCCTACTAAGCTTTATTTGCATTATTGCGCTCACTGTATTTTCAAACTACAAACCGTCATTTACAGTGGATTAAGGATGTCAAGATACCAGGTTAATGGACTTCTGTCACTGTGAGTATACGGAGTAAAAATTTTCCCGTTGGCTCTCTTTGGTTTTCGTACTTCACTACCGGCGGGTGTCGAGATGATTATCTATATCCTTTTCATCAAGTCGTTCTCGTTTGCTTTGCACGTGGATGAATTTTCAGCTCTTAAAAAGAACGTTTATTTACAGTACGAAATTCTCTGTAATCACTGATCCCCGAAACTACTGCTAGCAATGAATAGGTTTTTACAGTGTGATTTCGTTGCCTGTATATTTTCATCTAGGACTGAGAATAACTTCTGTCGGCTACCACAGTGTCTTATTCCAATTGAAAATGGGGAAAAATGCTATAAACGTGACTCTATTTACATATGTCTGGCTTCCGATACGGGATGCAGAGTCTTTGATTTGGATAATCTCGTATGTTCAGGGCACGCAGATGCAGCTACGTTATTTCTGATGACTGACTCTTATTTTTTTCCTGTGATATGACTGTCTTAAACTATGACTACACTTCTGTAAAAGGTATACATAAAGTTTCTCATTTTATAGACACGTTCTTTCCGTACTTGCGGTATAATGCAACCTGAGCACAATATACTTGTGAGAAGATGGGTGCTTCTAAACGACGAATTCTGCAGCGCATGCTTAATTTCACTTCACACTAGTGATATACTGCATAGCCAAGTGTCAGAAACTATATTTTTGTCGAAGCCTCTTCAGATTTTTGTGTACACTAGTGTCGGGTAGTTACGAGTAATCGGATAAAGGAAGGCTTTTTAAAGATGAAAGATGAGGAATCAATGTAAAAGATTCAAGCCATTCTCACGCCTCTCCCATTGGCGCGCACAATATTGACGCTCAGCATCCAGTCTTTGGACGAATCGTGGATAATCCTCAAGTCTTCGTCAAAAGTATATTTATTTATATAGGTAAATGTTTACTCTTTCTGAGCTACGAAAATAGTACATTTAGTATTTTTACCAGAGGTAGCAACAACTTAAAAATTTTTAAAAACAGAACATTATTTTTAGGGTTCCGTTCCTCAATCTGTAAAAACGTATAATTTTAATTAATATTGTGTTTATACTGGTTGCTGGTGAGGAGGAAAGTTAGTTATTAGTATTTTATTAATGATATCATTCATAAGTAGCCATATCACAGTCATCACAGTCGCTCAAGAACGTTATAATTAAGCTTCACTTGTTTAATCAGAATCGGACGATGACTCTCCTTGTCCGCAGTCTCGATGATTCGAAGCGATCTGCAATCCTGTGTAAATAAAAAGTCTTGGTTTTCTTGCGTTGCGTAGTCAGACGGGAAACCTCAGATCAAGCGCAAAGTTTGCTTTGATGGAGTTTAATTACCGATGAAATAATGGAGCTCTTGGATCTAATAATTGCAGGTTCGTTCCCCATTCCTCGGAAGTATCCTTCTGATTACCAACGAAACGACACCTCCGTGCAAATTTCCAATTAGAGAAGACATATATAATGAAATTCCTTACACACCTTTGATGTAAATGCTCAATATATATTTTCTTGAGTAGCATACAATATATTTTCAATCTCTTTCTTCCAGTAATCTCGATGTCAAAATTACAATTATTCAATGCGGATTTTCGGCACGGAGAAGATCCTAGAAGTCCTCTCAACACACCAGAGAGAATATTACAAAGAGTAATTATGCGCTCATGGAATAGTAATGGTAATGGTACTATACTACTTTGCGCATCTATTCTGCTAGTATATGGATGGTCAAGTAGGAAACGTAATTCACTCATAGAATTTTGCAGGGATAATTAGTAGAATATAAAGAGATATTACAAACGGACCCCTTATAGGATCACTTAGGTTGTCCATCTGTCTGCCAGTCTGTCTCTTTGTCCTACTCTTAAGAACCCTTTTTCTCTGGAACATGTAAACGTACCAAGTTAAAATTTACGTCACATGTTAAGGTATAAGGTTCCTTGGAGGTGTAAAAATTTTAGGGTTCTAAGTCACTTCAGTAAAAAGATACAGCCATTTATGTCACATATTTTGATACTCCAAAACTCCCTCTCGTCAAGACCTATCGGACGCTTTCTGTTGGCCTAGAATCATGAAATTTGGCAAGAAGCAAGGTTTTACAGTACAAGTAAAGGAAAAAAAACCCGAAAATTGTTAATTTGTAATCATATCACACGAAAAAATATTTTTGTCATTTTTTTATGCATCTGTCTGTCTGTCTGTCCGCCTTTTAAAGCCGCTTTTTCTCTGGACAAGATTGTTGTATCAAGTTCAGATTTATGTCACATACTAAAATCTACGGTCACTTGATGTTGTAGAAATTTTAAGCTTTTAAGTCACTGCTCTCAAAAGATTAGCTTATTTATGTTATACGAGGTGCGACAATAAAGTAATGAGACTGATTTTCTTTGCAAGATGTGGCAAACAATATCTTTGACCTTGGTCTATAAGCTGCTTCTAGTCGAAGTGGCACATCGATGCAACAGCTCAGTCTTCAGTTGTGCTGTAATAAGTTAACACGTGGTTGTGTCTCTCCTCACGGAAATGGAACCGCATTATATTGCGCAACGTTATGCTATTTCTTTTTGCGTTAAATTGGGTGAAAACGCGACGACAACTTACGGTAAGCTTCAGAAGGCTTTTGGAGAGGAGGTTATGTCGAGCACTCAAGTTTTTCGTTGGCATAAAATGTTTAGTGAAGGCAGAACAAATGTTGAAGATGAAGACCGCAGTGGACGACCATCAACCTCTTGTGTGCTTCTTTGATTCCAAGGGAATTGTTCATAAAGAGTGAGTGCCTCCTGGACAAACAGTTAACCAATATTATTAAAAAGAAATTTTAGAAAGACTTCGTAAAAGAGTCCTTCGTGTCCGTGCCAACATTGCTGATAATTGGATTCAGCATCACGGTAATGCGCCATCCCATACTGCTCCTTCTGTATAGCAATTTTTAACCTCAAAACAAATTTCAGTACTACCACAGCCACCTTATTCACCAGATAGCGCTCCATGCGAAACTTTTCTATTTCCAAGAGTCAAAACGGCGGTCAAGGGACAAAGGGACACCATTTTCAAACAACACAAGATGTCCAAAAAGCTGTGACGAGGATCTTCGAGGATATTACGGAAGATGAGTTCCAGAAATGTTATCATCAATGGCAGAAGCGCTGGAAAAAGTGTGTCCAATCAGAAGGAAACTACTTTGAAGGAGGCAACACTAAACTTGACTAAAACGGTAAGCAACATTTTTTTCACATCAGTCTCGTTACTTTATTGTCGCACCTTATATACTTCGATACTCGCAGACTCACTCATCAAAACCTCTATGGTACTTCCCGTTGTCCTAGAATCACGAAATTCGGCAAGAAGCAAGGTTTCACTATAGAAGTAGTGTAAAAAAATCTGAAACTTCTTAAACTGTAATTGTATTACAAAAAAATTATTTTTTCCATTTGAACATTGCAAACGAACATTACTGCATGCAAACATAAAATATAAGAAGTAGTCATGTTTTGATAAGAAAATTATATTAACTGAAATCTTCTGCTCTCTCCTTTTTGTATGCCCGGGTTAGCTAGTGTGATGAAATACGTAGAGATTTTGATACAGTCTTGGTTTTCCAGTATCGATATCGATAATAGGCAAAAATCGTTGAGGTCTCGATTCCCAGGTTGAATGAACTATATACACACGTAATTAAGTTTGTAGGGAATCCTCAGCGGTCATGTTCTATTCTCACTTGACCAATTATTTTCTAATCATGTAGCTGATTTATTTAAACCAACTATAAAATAAATTTCCATCAGTCTCAGTTAGTGAGCTAGCAACGTTCAGAGTTTTAGTGGCGGGTACATGCTGCACATAACTGATTGTGTTCAGATGGATGTTGGGTCCTGGTATGTTGATCTAAGTGAGGCGTTCAAACGAGTGCCCGTTTAGCAGAATACATAACTCAATGTGCCTTCTAAACTACCAGCGGACGAGATACAATGTTGAGGATGTCCTTAAGCAACTTGTCTCTAGGATTGTCGGTTCAGTGACATAAACACGATAATTTAGATGTCAGCACAGATCTTCTGATGTTAAATCTGGCCATTCCTGAGGACCACAGGGTCCTAACCATCCTCTAAGATATCTGAGGTTCGGTTCTTGAACAACAATATGCGCAGATTACGCTGGGTCACCATCACGTTGCACCCACATACGACCTCTAATTTTCTACACGGACATTTTCAAGGAGAACACCTAAACTGTTGACAGTAAAAGCTTGACACTCCTTGCCTGTCAAAGTACCTGCGAAGTCGTGTGGAACGGTGATCCCACCTCCAAGGATTCCACACCACACGTTAATCCACCACTTCGTTTGGCCCACCTGGGATTTTCTGTGACTCCGTAATGCATGTTATGATTGTTCACTATACAATAATTTGTGTACGTGAATTCACTTTGTAAGGCACCCAGAGCGAAATTATTCGCGACCCATTCACAGAAGGTAAATCTCCTCCAGTGTCAGTGACAGGTGGGACGCGTGGAACCTGTGACCATGTACTAATCGCCACATGATGTAAGGCGTGTATGTATGGATGTATAGAGAAGAGGTGGCTGTGATTAGACGTGAAGAACATCAAGAAAAAGCCACTGTTAAGCAGGGTCTTGTTCAATGGATATATGCAGAGGGCAATAGGTGAAGCTAGGGAGAAAGTAGGAGCTATAGGAAGAATCAGATTTCGTGGTTAGAAAGTAGACATGCAGAGGTTTGCTGAGGACATCACCGTGTTAATTGAAGATGCAGAACAATTAGAAGCGATGCTGGCCCACATGGAAACCAGCATCATCTGTTCCTATAATATGAAAATTAATAAAGGTAAAACAAAAATCTTAGTGATGAGTAGACAAAACACCATTCCCCAATGCTCACTTAACAATGAGCGGCAGGAGACCGTCCAATCCTTTGCCTACCTCGGCAGTAAAGTTACGCCTGGCCGAAGATCAAGGAAGGGTATTGCAAGCTGAATACAGCAGGCAAGAGCTGCTTTCCACATCCAGCAGTGAAACATGAACACTCGGAGAAGCAGAAAAACCACAAAATAACAGCCTTCAAGACTTGGCACTACTGCAGGATGCTCAAGATTTTCTGGGTAGACAAGACATCAAAGGTAGAGATGCTCCACAGAATGGAGGAAGAGAAGCCTTGTCTCCCGAAGTTCATTAAACACAGAAGGGACACTCTGCTGAGACATGGTGGTATCATAAAAAGTATCTTTGAAGAAACAGTAGAAGGGAAGAATCCAAGATACAACAACCAGATCATTGGGGGATGCCTGATGCATCACCTACACTGTTCTCAAGAGAAAGACGGAAGACAGCAATGCGTGGCCGATGGTTGCAGGCCAGAGAATAAAGAAGAAGACGTTAGGCTGATTTCTCGTAAACTGGCGTGAGAATTGCAGCTGGAACAAACACTTGCATATCTCCGCTTCTTGCTGGTCTTCGTCTATTACCGCCTTCGCAAACTCTGTTTCTCAGTCGCTGCTCAGCAGGCAAGAACATAATGGCTGAGGTAGTTCTTCGACCAGGATATCTCACGGCCTAAGCCATGGGTACTTTAATGGCACTGTGTCGATTCGCCGAACATCAGCAACGTGACAACGGACTCATTGGATGCGTACGTCATGATTCTTCCACGTCAATATCCGTGGCAGACGGAACCTCGTTTTTCGTCCATACCTTTTACACTCTAATCGAATATGGTTTCGAACAGCGCATACAGGAATCTTGCCGCTCAGTACAACTTGGCACCTCATCCGCGAGTCTTGCAGAAACTCACTGAGTTTTGCATCTGGAAAATGGACTGTCGTTTGAATACTTCTCTTAAATGAACATTCCGCCATCAGAACGTCCATCTGACCACCGCCAATAATGTACAGCATGTTGCATCCATCCCTAAACTTTTAATGTTTCTAGTCCTCTAACTAAAATTTAGAGACATTTGATTTAAACTGATTTGTTCACAGTTGGTTTCAGTAAATTATCTACAAAAAAGTAATGTTGTAATTAAAACATTATATCTTGTGCTGATAACTCTCCAGAAAATAGCTAAATAAACTGTGTTCATAATCCCCCAGAAAAAGTAACGTTTCTTGCGTTTACTTGTCTAAATAAATATTCCTTTCTTTCATTTTTTTATGCGTTACATAGAAAAACACCTTATCTGAAATACCTTGTATGTACAGCCTAAGTTCCCCCGTTTAGGACTGTCACCTCGGAGCCCTTCAAACCAACTGCCCACCCGTTCCAGTATCGCGAAAGCACATACTTTACTAACGAAGAGCAATCGCTGGACTGTATATAGGACTTTCCGTTTATAAAGAAGCACGGCTCCGGATCTCGCGAACGAAGAGATCAAGATGAGATTCAATCTGTCGGCGCCGGCGCTAGCATAATCAGTGGGGAAAAAAGAAAAAAAAAGCACAAGCACAAAATGAATTCCATAATTCTGCAGAAAATGAGTGAGGTAGTTCTGTGCATTTGTCCTGTACCAGCTCAAATAACACCGTCATCCGTCGATTAGATGCCCACCAACAGTGGCAAATGTCCTCGCTTTTTGGTACTGACGCAAGATGTGATAAAAAAGAGGAACTGTATGCCACATTTCCTGTCAGCGAGATCCTGACGACGAACAGTTCTTCTAGCATCAGAATTCGAACCGGCTACTATCGAATCGAGCGAACCAACACAAGCGTGCATTAGCTGACTCGTGGGTGGTATCCTGAGAGCAATCGTAAGTAAATACACAAGTGATGAGAAGTTGGCGGGAGCTGATTTTTTTGTGATAGCTAGTGCTTGATCGAGGAATCAGCAGTCATAAGCCACAGAAGAGAGAGGATATTCGCACTGGTTCAACAGGCAAGTTCACCTTCACCTTTACGGCCGCCGTGTAAATGTATGTCGACCTCTAACCAAAGAAGAAGTTTGGTAAACTTCGGAATCGACTTTCTCTTTGAAGACTCTTTTCTTTAATAATGTCGTTGAGAGACGTTGCTCCACCAGTTTTCCCCTTTCAATTTTACTCGGTGGCACCGCATGCTTCGCCCATTTTGTCCTCATCAAAAGAGATGCAGCAGTGATTAAGATAATGGACTCGTTTTCAGGAGGTGCAGGGTTAAAATGCTGGCTCGGCCATCTTGATTTACGTTCTCCATGTTTTTTCTAAATAATCTGATTCGAATGCTGGGATGTCTGTGACACTACAATAAAGTTGTGATGATAATTTTTAATTTTTTTCAAATAGTATTTAACCAGGGGAATGAAACTTTTACACTTTTATAGTTTTAAATAATTACTGTACAGTATTTGGAATAAGTGTAGGCGTTGGGATTAGGGTAGTTGTGGTAATGAACCGAACGACGTGAAATAATAATCATGAATTTACGATATACGATGTACATTTCCATGTGTCCAAAAATGCATTTTGCATTCGGAATGTTTGTCCCGGCTTGTACGAAGAGCAGAGATCAAGGACTGTCAGTAGGGCTACATAACCAATAGCTTTAACTCGACAAACATTTTCGATTACAAAATGTTCAAATGTGCTTGAATTCCTCAGGGACCAAGCTGCTGAGGTCATCGGTTCCTAGACTTACACACTATTTGAACTAACTTAAATTAACTTACGCTAAGAACAACACACACCCATGCCCGAAGGAGGAGTCGAACCTCCGGCGGGAGGGGCCGCGCAATCCGTGACAGGGCGTTCCCAGACCGCGCGGCCACTCTGCGCGGCTTTCAATTACAGTAAGAATGTTAGGACGTAGTAACAATAGGTAAATCACAAATCAAGGTGACAGTTTGTCATTTCGGGAAGTATATCCGTTCAGAAAAGTTAACTTGTACGATGGGCAGAGATAATGGACTACCGCAGGCCACAGTTATTATCTATGACAACACTGTACACAAATTATCCAGTTCATAAGCAGTTTAAAACAGATGAAATGGTATTTGTAATGATACAATACGAAAAGGGAGTCTCCTATTCGTGATTAATACGTCAGCTTCGTAAAACATGGGTACGAAGCTAGGCAATCATGATTCCCCTTTGCCTATGTTAAGAGCTCTTTGCCCTTTTGCCTATGTTAAGAGCTCTTTTATGTTGAAATTTTCCACAAATAGTAAGTTTTAGCGCAAGATCGGTATGCAATGTAAGACGCCGGTTAAAAAATCTATCTAACGATATCTCGCTCATCCCCGTGCTATAAGTATGTGTTGAGAGAAAGGGATGTTGACTTGAGGAAAAATATATACGAGAGTAAGTCAATTGTTATCCGCACTTTAGTTATATTTTTGTTCATTTTGGTAGTACTGTCGTTTTACGTTGATGACGCATGCTTCGCTTATTTGTTATATCTTTGCAATTTTCAAGCTGCTAGGTTAGTTTCGTCATCGCTGCGCGCTGTTAATCATGGCTGCTCCTCTGTCTATTTGCACCAAAGAAGAGCAACGTTCAGTGATCCTTTTTTTGTGGCCGGAAGGCGTATCAGGGGCCGAAATTCATCGAAGACTTTCGGTACAGTAAGGGAGTAATGTTTTGCCACAACGGAGTGTCTACGAATGGATTGTAAGATTCCGAAATGGTCGCACAAGTGTTACGCACCATGAAGGAGCCGGACGACCGTTTACCGCCACAAATGAAGAAACCATTGAGCGTCCACGTGATATGATTCTCTTAGACGATTAACTACTGACGAAGTTGCACATCGTCTGCAAATTAGTCACGGTTCTGTCTACGAAATCATCCAAAACAGACTTGAGTTTCATAAATTTTGTGCAAGATGGGTCCCAAAACAACTCACACAGTTGCATAAACAAACGCGCTTGGACATCTGCAAAAAACATTTGGATCGCTATGGTAACGAAGGGGACAACTTCTTAGACAGGATCATTACTGGTGACGAAACATGGATCCATCATTACGAGCCGGAGAGTAAACGGGAGTATGGAATGGAAACATCCAGATTCGCTGTGCAAGATAAAGTTCAAGACCCAACCGTCCACAGGAAAACTGGTGCTTACGGTTTTCTGGGACGCACAAGGTCCAGTACTGGTACATTATGGGGAAAAGGGGAACAACAGTACACAGTGTACGTTAGAGTGAGACGCTCACTGCCAGGCTAAAGCCTGCAATTCGAAGCAAACGTAGAGGATTGCTGTCAATAGGTGTTGTGTTGTTGCGAGACAGTGCCCGTCCGCATACTGCTGCCCACAGCGCTGAAACGCTCCAGAAACTCAGATTTTAAGTACTGGATCATGCTCCATATAGTCCCAATCTTGCCCCTTCTGACTATCACTTGTTTGGTCCACTCAAACAGGGGGGCCGTCGATTTGCCTCGGACGAAGCAGTGAAAGAAGCGGTGCATTCTTGGCTCGCAGCTCAACCGAGAACCTTCTATTACGAGGGCATCAGGAAGCTTGTACAACGATGGATTAAGTGCGTTGAAACACAAGGAGACTATGTCGAAAAATGATGTTCTTGTAAGTTTCCTATTTGATTACAATAAAATTTTACAACTACTTTGCGGATAATAATTGACTTACCCTCGTATGATCTTATACTACAGAAGGGCGAATTTTGATTATTCTAGAACTGTGAAATTTCATCTGTAATTGGAACCAAAATATTAATTGAAATATGTTTCGTGAAACGAACTGTAATAAACTTTGTAGCGTATTTAAATAATTAATACACTGACTATCTGTCGTTAGAGAAACAGTAGGCAAACGTTAAGGAAAGTTAGGTGTTTTGTATAGTTGGCAAAACGTAAGCTGTAGTGGTAGCAATGTACGTAGACACTGCGTGTGTTACGTCACAGGGTGGACACGCGGGCTCTCCAGTTCTAGTCACGATACAGAGTGGAAGTGTGTGCGTCGTGCAAGACGAGAACTGCGTCCATGTGAAGTCAAAACGCAGTTTACCAGGCGCAGTGGTAGAGACGTATGTCGGCATATAATTAAGCTCCAGATAACACCCAAAGATCCTGCCCCACAATCGTTTGAAATTAGTGAAGCACTGTCACCGACGTCCACATCACAATAGCATCGGGATCCTGTCAAACTGTCCACACCAGGTTAGGTTAGAAATTATTTAAGGATACCCAGTGAATTTAGGGGACTATTATTGAATTAAATAATAATGCTACTTGAAACTTCCTGGGGATTAAAATTGTGTGTTGGGATGGAGCTCGAACCTGGGACCTTTGCCTTTCGCAGGGAAGTAATCTACCGCCGTTTTCTTTTATTTTTCTTAAATACCTCATTTTGTTCGTTATTGTTCTCTTTATTTGGTCTGGTTAGACTTTGCAAGACACTCCAAGTTCATCGTTGAATAGTTCACCTTTTTTTTATTATTGCGGAGGATGTGCAACTCTCCCTAACAGCTCAGTACCTCATCTCTTACCTTCCAAACGAACTTGCCCCCGAAAGACAAAGATACCAGGTTCGAATTGCGGTCCGATACACAGTTTTAATCTGCCAGGAAGTTTCAAATCAGCGCATACTCCACTGAAAAGTGGAAATTCGTTCTGAAATCATGTTACTTTTGTAAAACTCTAGCTCCCTGATCTTTTCATTAAACTTATCGGTCTTTGTTACATTCCTAATTTAATGCAACCGAGTGCCGTTAGTCTGACAAAGACATAAGTTATTTGAAGAAAGTATGTCAGTTTTGCTTTTATTGATAGTTAATGACGCCTAGTGAGTCAGTCGATTTGTCCTGCATAATAATCGGAGGCAGTACATACGATTACAGCTTTAAATGAAAGTAAATAGTTAAGTAAGTTTAAAACAAGACAACATTGCCAAAGCAAAGATTAAAATAAAACTATACTTTTCTAGATTCCGCATTTCATAATTATTTTGTGACAGTATTTTCTGTTTGTTTTGATGGCTCGTATTCCGGCGTTGCAGCTATGTTAAATCTTGATTTTTTAATGTAGTGCAAAATATTTTAAAATTATTTGAGAAGTGAAATCCTATAAGTTTTATTTGAGAAGTTCCTGAAACTGTGTAAGTAAACATTACTGCGAAGTTTGGCTGCTTTGACTTATAAAGTGGTTTCACCATTTAATGGTTTCAGTACGGATTGTTTGCATATCTTACCAAATTATTACATATGTTTTCCTTTAGTAAACAACACTAGCTAATATTTATTTTCGCTGATTCGTGAAGTTCTTTTGCCGGTTACATGCGCTAACTATTCCGTCAGCACACGTTTGTTCAGACTAGTTACGTAATAATTGCAGTTCTGGTAATCAGTTGGTTAATGAACGCATTTTATCCAGTTGGACTGGCGACTGTATTTAGAAGTAACCTCGCTGATTTTCTGTGGGTTACCAAAAACTTTTTTCGCCTTTTTTGTGTGCTTTTCACTATTTGCACTACCTTGTAACATGTGTTCAGAACTAACGTAAGAAGAGCGTGGAGTACGTTAACTGTACACTAACTCACTAATCAGTTATTTAATTCGAAACGATTGCTTTAATTCTCTACTATGTTTAGGCCCACACGATCACGGTTGTTTTTACATAGCCGCTCAGAGAGGGACAAAGGTTACATGTTTCCACTCAACAATATCACATTCGATTTCCTTCGGCATCCTAATATCTCTGAGTGTGATGTAGTTACCTCTCTCTCGAATGATTTCTATGCCTACTGGACATTAGGCAATAAGCTTCCTAGTTTTCATGCCGAACGAATTACCTAACTGTTTACGCCACTAAGTTAGGTTTTCCCTGTCATCTTCACTCAATTTTTCGGCGGTTCTCTGAATCACTTACAGCGAATGACGATACAATTTCCTAATTCTTCTAAATATTCATTAAGCCAATTTGATTTAAGTTTCCCTATAATTCAGCAAAGCTGCGAAGGTCTCTATATCAACTTAACAGAAAACACTTCTCCTCGACCCGCACTTAACCGTGCTGAAAGGTTGAAACACGTATGTAACATAGCAGCGATGGCGAGGCATTGTAGCATCTGTGACCAGAGAGTATGCGCTTGACCGCGCGAGTGTTGCGAGCGGTTCTCGGTCAGTAGTAGCAGTCAGTCAGTCGTTGCGAGTCTGTAGCTCTGTCTAGTTGAGAGCAGTACTCAGTCTGTAGTCGTCATGCAGAGCGGTCGGTCAGTAGTAGCAGCCCAGTGCGGTTGTGTGATGTAGGCGGTCGGCAACACTGGTCAAGATGAGGAATAAGGTATACTGTTAATTAATATAATCATTAGATAATGAAAAATTTTATTTATTGTAATTATTCTCCAACAAGTCTCCCAATAATAATTTTTTATTTCAAAAGCATTTTCTCAAAAATTTAATTTTTTATTGAACTCAAGATTTCGTTGCACTTCCCATTTCATTCCACTTCTTTTGAAGAAAAATTCCACTAAAATCACAAAAAAAGAGAATATTATTATTTGCAATGCAGTTCCTCCAAGCGGTGCGCAACAACAAGAGCAGATATGTGACATCCATTTATTCTGAGGTAAGACTTTAATTCTGATTGTTTTACACAGGGCCAAAGACCGATATTTCGGTTTAATTAAATTTTCTTATCACTGAATGGACTTTAATTTTTCATCAGGAATTTATATTTGAGTCAGATTGCGTATTTCACATTTTTGTTGCCATTGTCAGTACATTTCATTGTGGGCAGGTTACGCATAGAGCCATGTCCATCAGCAACTCTAATTAGTATCGTCCTTTTCTTTTAAAATTTTTGTGGGGAGGTTACACTTGGCTCCCATTTCTATTAAGTATTGCTTTATTTTCTTTAAAAAATTGCGGTGGGGAGGTTACACTTGGCGACCCTGCCAGGATCGAATTTCGTTGAGAGTCTTTTGAGCGACAGTCAGATATCTGCTCTTATTTGCTTAAGTATAATTAGGATTTGGCGCTACGCTTTTATTAATATTGTGACTTTCTCTCTACAGGTCAACGGCAGTTTGTTGCTTTGTTGTATTTGTGTGTTGCTTTTGCATTGTGCTTATTTGTTTTGTGAATAATTGTGACTATTGCAAAAATGCCGCGAAAGACTGTGAATAGTGTATCGCGAAGTATTGTGAATGAAATTACCGACTTAAACAACGTGACCGATAGTAATTATGATGCGCAGCGTAATGATGACAATCCTGCGTTCACTAACAATCAGTGCATTCCAACCACTAATGATGACTTTTACCTTAATGATGAGCAAACGAACTCAATTGTCTCGTCTGTTAATTTGACAATTGATGACGCAGAACGCTCTATTGTAATGAGCGCTGTCCAGCTTAACACACCCGATTCGGAAAACTCAAGCAATGTACAGACAAATCTGTCTAATGAAAATGAACAGATCACACAAAGTAGGGCGGATTTATTTAATTCCGGAACAGTGTCTGACAATGTACATCCGACTGACAAACCTTTTTCGAAATTACAGAATGACCAAATGGTCACGGAAAGCGAGAGAGTTCTAGATCCACCACTAAACAGCACAGAGAATATAAACGCTAATTTTGACTTGGTACGAATTATGACAAGTTTGATACAACAGCAAAGTGAGAAAATGGACAACAATTTCAAACAACAGAACGAAAAATTAGACAAACAAAGGGAAGATAACAAACAAGATAACGAAAATCTCAAACAACAACTCAATGAACAGGTCAAACAACTTAGTGAACAAATTACAGCCGTTGCCGCGCAGTGCCATGACACTAAGGAACAGTTGCGCGTGGAAATTGAGGCGTGTTCACAAAAAAATAGCGAAGAAATTAAATCTGTTGCGCAAGAATTAAGAGAAATGCAAACAGTCGCAACAGAAACACTCAGAGACGAAATTAGCGGAGTCGCTAAACAATGCTCTGAAAAAGCTGCACAATTACGGGACGAGTTTAAAGCAATGACGGTAGAACTTTCGCGCACTATGGACGCAAAGATAGACGCGAAATTCGAACAGCAGTACACTCAGATTAACGAGCGCTTTAGTCAGCACATACAGAACAGTAATACGCGTTTCCGCAGATTTATTCAAGATCAAAACAAAGTAAAACGACAAGTCATGGAAACAATCACTGCACAGAGACAAGAGGACAAACGTAAAATATTCGCGAAAGCGAAGACGTATGTAGACAATAATATTACTACAGTGTCCGACAAAATTAATGCCATAGAACAATTGAACGCGGAATTACAGGATGAAATTTCTGATCTTAAAGCAAAAACAGATACACACACAGTAAATATTCAAACAGTGACAGATAGATTCGAACAACTAGATCTAACACAGGATTGCGATGTCATCAAAGCTGATGTTAAAAAACTGAGCGAAACTACGCGCAAGTTGCAAAAACAGATTAATGCGTCTGATTCTAAAACCGATGATCAGGTTAAAATACTGACTGAAAAATGTGATGAATTGGCCAGTCGTATTGATGTTATCGAAAATACTAATGACAATAAATCAGACGATACTGCACCGGTTTCTTTTATCCAAACACCTGAATTTCAAAATTTACAGCAGACAATTAATGAGATCGATTCGTCTAATAACACGTTACGTGGAAAGTTATCGAGTTTACAACAAGAAGTAATAGAAATAAAAACTATTTCAGTCACCAATACGTCACAGAATCCGCCACTTAGCGAACATTTGTCAGACTCGCGCAACGCGTATAATGTGAGCAATTTACTGAGACTACGAGACGTAAAATCCGAAAAGCTACGCGACTTAAAATCTGAAAAGCTACGCAACTTGAAATCCGAAATGACACAGACGAACAGATTCACACACAAACCTGAACGTGTTATCAAACTGAGTGATGAGAACGTAGATTTCGAGCAATTTGCATTTGTAAGAAAATGTAAGGAATTTAATAATGACAGCGTACAGGTACACGATTTGCACTGTATACGACAATTTATCTTTGTACATTCACCGCTATTACCTGTAATGCAGAAACTAGCTTTGAACCAGAGGCGACAATTTGCTATTGTATTTTCATCAGCATTACGTATTATGCAGAAACTGGAATTAGCATGCAGACAGCAATTTATTTCTGAATTTGTACCGCCATTGCCTATAACACAAAAGCTGAAATTTATTTGCAGTGCGTAAATGACCTCAGGGGATTCATTACGCTTTAATGAATATGTGCCTTAGCGAGCATAGGGCCCCGAGCTGTAGTAGTGCTGTTTCATCTTTAGTTTTCTGCACTGCTGCCTTTTCTTCTACTATCCTTTATATCTATCCAAACTGCTCTTTAACTATTGCTCTACCTAGTATTAAGAAACGAGTAATGAAAACCCGATGTGACAAACTTTTACCGAATGTGACAATTTTCATTAGGCACTCCAGAACCAGCGTAATTTTAATAACGGATAAAATCGTAATCATCAGTATGTACAAAATTCTCGGCAGTTGCAACCACATTTTGGTAACAATAGACCATTTTACCACAACAGCATGAAAGTCAGCCGCTTAGCATACCTAACCAACAATGCAGTCTACAAGGTCAACCAAACTTTAATGTTTCGCCGCGTGCATGTATAGTCCCAGCTCCAACAAATAGTAACGCATGGCAGCAAAGAAATAACCACGTACAGACAACACACTATTTCAACTCGTATCGCAATGCTCCGTATAGAAATTACTATCATGAGAGACGTAAAAAAAAAAAAAAAATGATGAGCACAATTTTCAGCGTACATTTAATAACAGTCAATCTTATGAGCAGCAACAACATCAGCAACAACAAATAATCATGAATGAAACAGACAATAGGTGTCATCCCTAGCGTAACACGTCAGTAAGAAATAACAGAACAGTTCATATAGTGGATATGCCACAACATTCTCCCGTAAATAATAGCACGTACGACAGAATTTGACCAGACACAGTACAGATTGCATATCACAGTAACGCAAACATTACTTTTGACACGCAGAATTTTGTTCACGAGAATGTTATTTGAAACATGCTTTGTTGAATGCTCCACTTTTATCGCACCCAGATCTTACTAGAAATTTTTCCATTGCTACCGACAGTTCCAACACCGCTTTAGGCGTACACATTTTCCAGGAAATCGAAGAAGATGGTTCTACAATAATTAAAAACATCGCATTTGCAAGTCGCATTTTGTCACCTGCTGAACGAAATTATTCTGTTACAGAACTTGAAACATTATGTGTTGTATGGGCTTTTACGAGATTTAGGCACTTTCTTTATGGCAGACATACCACCGTCTACACAGACCACAGAGCAATACAATTTTTGCTTTCAGCTAAATTTACTCACGACAGATTGAGCAGATGGAAACTTTATTTACAGGAATTTAATTTTACAATTGTTCACATTCCCGGCACACAAAATGTTATAGCAGACGCACTATCGCGTTCTCTCGGTAACAATCAGCAAGACGTAGCAACCAACTTCTGCAAAACAAATTTCAGTGTCATGTACATTCAGCAAGTTGCATTTGAAAATTTTATTTCATCGTCATTACAGGACATAGCACAAGAACAAAACAAAGACAATGTGTGGAAAGAAATTAAACAGCTTTGGCAAGATAAGAATAATGTTACGATTAGAAACCACTACACTGTACGCAATGACATTCTGTTTCGCCGCTCTCATCCTGACGGCAACAATTGGTTATTATGCATTCCTGACGAACTGGTTAACAAACTAATTTGGTACACTCATTTAAGTTACGCACATTACGGAGCAAGAAAATGTTTTCTTATACTGAGACAGAACTGTTATTTTGCCAACATGGAGAAACGTATACGACGAGTTTTAGCGTCTTGTAAAATTTGCCAGAAAGCTAAATCAGACACCATTTCACATATTCCTCCTTTATATCCCATTATACCTGTTAAATTAAGACACATGGCCGCAGTAGATATTTTTGGTCCGATTCCCAGAACTAACAGAGGTTTTTGCTACATATTTGTCGCTGTTGAGCTCACTTCAAAATTTGTTACTTTCACTCCATTACGCAAAGCTACTGCTAAAACTGTTTCAAATGCATTTATAAAACATTTTCTATCTCATGTAGGGCATGTAATGAAAGTAATTTCTGATAATGGATCACAATTTCGTAGTAGTATATGGACACGCATGTTACGAGCCAGAAACATTTCTCCGATCTATATATCCAAGTACCACGCTTCTTCGAACCCTTGTGAAAGATTAATGAAAGAAATTGGTAAGCTGTGCCGAATATACTGCCACAAAAGACATATTGATTGGGATACACACATACTCTCATTCCAAGATGTAATTAATTCCATTCCAAATGAATCCACTATGCTATCTCCGACTGTTATACTGAAAAACGTTGAACCACCGAACAAAATTAAAGAATTAATAGAATTTCCCAAAAGTCGTCGCCTACGACACCACGAAATAATTGACATTGCGCGGAAGAACATCAAACGTGCCGCAGAGCGCCGGAGAAGACAGCAAAAACAGGTTTGTAAACGCCGAGACTTTCACGTTGGACAGAAAATATTAGTGCGTACACACTATTTATCCAGCAAATTAAAAGGTAAGTGCAGTAAATTTGAACTTCTATACGCAGGTCCATATCGGATTCGCAGCATCCCTCACCCCAATGTTGTACACGTCGAAACTTTGAGAACCAGAAAATCGAAAGGCAATCACCATATATCAAACATTAAACCGTTTATTGAGTGAAACCACTGTATGATTCAACACACTATGATGCCATTTACTAAAGCAATTATATTTATGTGACTACTTATTGATGATTATCGTGTTTTTTCTTGGCAAGTGCCCGGCAAGGTAAGGTTAGCAGGTCGCTTTTCTTGTCGTTACACATCAGACCGTGCACATTTTCCATTTTTTTGTGTATGTGACTGTACTCCAGTTTTGTTTGTATGGACTATGAAATAGTTAAGATATAACACACACCAGTCGACTTTGACATTTTTTTGCCATATGACATCTCAACATCGTGACTGTTTTACATTTTTTTTTTTTTTTGCTACTGCATTGTATTATTCTGTGTACATTTTTGCATCTGAACACTGTCAACGTCTTTAACATATTACGTTTTCTGTCATGTTATGCTGTAGGGTTAATTATGTTACCATAAACCAGTCATTATCTAGTGGGCATATGATTTAAATGCAGGACATTAATCTTTGTTCATCAATTTCAGAAAGGAATGATGATTCTAAGAAATAAATTTAACGTAAATGGGAATTTCACCTACGGAATAAACGAAAGGAGTTGCAATAACTTTATGAGGAAGAGTAAATGGATCAGGATTAACAAACATTAACAAGAATATACAATACTCATCATAGAATAGCAGTCTTAACTAATTTTTTCTTTCAGAATACAAGGTGATTGATGCAGGCTGTCAGAGAGAACTACACATCTTAGTTTTAGTGATGAAATATGCTAGAGATAAGGAATAGTTATGTAATGAGTAATGAAGTGATTTTTTGCAGATGATAATGAATACTGATGAATAATGATGAAGGATATGCTGTTATGAATAATGAAGTTTTTCTTTACAGGTGATGATAATAATGAAGTTATGATAATATGGATAATGAAGTGATGGATAATGAAGTTTTCTTTACAGATGAGGATAATGTTGAAGTTATGTATTTATGTTATGTAGTTATTTAAGTATTTGTTGCAGTTTGCTTTGACAGCAGGTGTTACATTGCATAGTAGGATGACTGAAAGTTTTGGAAAGGACAGCTATGGAACACATTTTTATACACACTTCACTACCTGTTAATTCGAAGTTCACTACTTTTCAGCATAGTGTGCGTTTCTTCTTTCAGGTCAATAATCCGTTTTTGTATTTTTTTTCCAGGAGAAGTTTTTCATGACACTTACTAAACCTGTTACTTATTATACCTGTTCTAGTACTTGCATTTTTATATTTTTTACCCATTTGTGTTTATCATTTATAAATGTGATCACATGTACTGCCTTGTTACATAATCTTGCTACAGCTGACTCATGACGAATGACGTTACCTATCCTCATTTGCAGCAATAGGTCAAAAGCAAAAAGTATTATGCCTCAGCAATTAATTATCGATCCCAACGCAATGCATTGCTACCAAAAAAAAAATGTATTACCAGTCCCACATAATGTCACTAGTTTATGATAATTCTGAATAATACTGATCAACTCTGAATAGCATGTCACTTGAGTAATGACCTCTTAATGAGACTATATTCAAAATAATGCTTTGTCACTAGCTAATAACTGCCACTTTTTGTTGTAATGATACTACTTACAATGCTTGTGATTACTAATGATTTGACTGTAATTAACTGATTTTAATAATGCCTTTGTAATGATCTGAATACTACTGAATGAGGAACACTGTTTATTGTAATGAGTACTTGTAATGCCCATGATTATTAATGCTATGACTGTAATTAACTGATTTTTAATAATGACTTCGTAATAATCTGAATAATACTGAATGATGATTTTATTCAATACTTGCTGGCCACTGAGTGCCAATAATTAATGTCACTCCACGAATTGTTATTAATTATGCCATTGATTAGCTCTTGTTTCCAATGTTGATACTTTGTAATTTGAAATGAATGTGACTGTTTAATAATGCTTTGTAATTAGGAGAAGGCTAATAATTCTTAATATATTGGAATTTCAAATGATTAATTAACGATGCCATACTTTGTTGTTGGAAATGAATGTGACTGTTTCATAATGGTTTGTAATTAGGAAAAGACTAATGATTCTTAATAGATTGGAATGACACATAATTAATTAACTATGGTACTGTTTAATAATGCTTTGTAATTAATTAAGGCTAATAATTCCTACTATATTGAAATGACAAATGATTAATTAATTAACTGTAATTAGACAAATGATTAATTAACGACAAATGATTAATTAACTGTAATTAGACAAATGATTAATTAACGACAAATGATTAATTAACTGTAATTAGGAAAAGGCTAATGATTATTGGAATGACAAATGATTAATTAACTGTAATTAGGAAAAGGTTAATGATTCTTAATTATACTCTGTAACTGAAAAGAATGCGATTATTTCATAATGCTTTGTAACCAGGAAAAGAAGGCTACTGATTCTATGTACAACAATTAATGAACATTTTTCTGTAATACTACATACTTGGTACAGAAATGTTCAATAACTGGGCTATGAATGCCACAAACTACTGATTAAGTCTGTAATTGTCAATATTATGTGACTTGATGTCCTTCACCTCATAAGCTGACTACCCTGAATTACTGCAATGTCCATTTGTCCTGTTTATCCTAGTGATCATGGAGCACTATCTTTGGTTTTGCACTAATTCTACGTTGGTGTGCCTTGTAAGAGTGTGGTGTTGACACGACATGCTGTCCACCACCGTGAGCAATGAAGACGTTATTATGGTCCCACTGTTTGGTGTACCTAATGTACTGCCAAAATGAAAACATGGAACATTACTACGACAGTTCAGTGTCTTTGCTACACTGATAAATTCTGATGGGAAAAGATCTTCAAGTTGTGTCACTTGGTGTTGTACTTCTGTGGAAAGATATGGACTTTCAGAGCAGCTGTGTGCAATCTAAAGTGCTACAACCATGATGCAATCCTTCCCTTTCCTATCCTGATTCTTGTCACATAAAGAAAAAATTTTTTTGGTAACATCATTTATGTTCATAGGTTATACATTTTTCGATTCGCTGAACTCCAATGCGAGTACACTTATGTCACTTGTCAACATAATATTTTTTGCCAGTCTGTTTATTTGTTCTGAATATGCTAAAGAATTTTTTCAGTGCCTGTGCACTTTATCTGTCAAATAATTTGTATATACTTTTCTGATTTGCTACTATGTTTTGTACTCACATTTTGTCTGTGTCTGATATATTTTGTACTTAGTGCGTGTGCACAACATTTAAATACTCTGTAAGTTATAGAATTTTGTTAATTAAAGAAAAATTTTGCCGCGCTTGGCAAGTCCAAATGACTCACCATCGCTGCCAAATTTTTGCCCCCCCAGTGGAGGGTTATGAAACACGTATGTAACATAGCAGCGATGGCGAGGCATTGTAGCATCTGTGACCAGAGAGTATGCGCTTGACCGCGCGAGTGTTGCGAGCGGTTCTCGGTCAGTAGTAGCAGTCAGTCAGTCGTTGCGAGTCTGTAGCTCTGTCTAGTTGAGAGCAGTACTCAGTCTGTAGTCGTCATGCAGAGCGGTCGGTCAGTAGTAGCAGCCCAGTGCGGTTGTGTGATGTAGGCGGTCGGCAACACTGGTCAAGATGAGGAATAAGGTATACTGTTAATTAATATAATCATTAGATAATGAAAAATTTTATTTATTGTAATTATTCTCCAACAAGTCTCCCAATAATAATTTTTTATTTCAAAAGCATTTTCTCAAAAATTTAATTTTTTATTGAACTCAAGATTTCGTTGCACTTCCCATTTCATTCCACTTCTTTTGAAGAAAAATTCCACTAAAATCACAAAAAAAGAGAATATTATTATTTGCAATGCAGTTCCTCCAAGCGGTGCGCAACAACAAGAGCAGATATGTGACATCCATTTATTCTGAGGTAAGACTTTAATTCTGATTGTTTTACACAGGGCCAAAGACCGATATTTCGGTTTAATTAAATTTTCTTATCACTGAATGGACTTTAATTTTTCATCAGGAATTTATATTTGAGTCAGATTGCGTATTTCACATTTTTGTTGCCATTGTCAGTACATTTCATTGTGGGCAGGTTACGCATAGAGCCATGTCCATCAGCATCTCTAATTAGTATCGTCCTTTTCTTTTAAAATTTTTGTGGGGAGGTTACACTTGGCTCCCATTTCTATTAAGTATTGCTTTATTTTCTTTAAAAAATTGCGGTGGGGAGGTTACAAGGTATACACGGCGGAACTGTTTCGCTACTACGTTGAGGAGACAAGCTATTAGACTGCAGCAGGCAAGTTTCTCACCTGCAGCACATACTTCGAAGCTTAATCACGAAGCGAAACTCTCGAGACGCTGGAATCTCGCCTGCGGTGACGACATCAGCTGTGTCACCGATATTTGGGCACATTTCAGTTCTTCCAACTCGATACTTCGTTTCCGCTTTCCCGTCTTTCGATGTGTTTCTTTGTGTCGACATATAATGCTGTTTAAAGGCTTGTGTTGAATCAATCGAACATAAAACTTTTTTATTTCCGTGAAAACAATAACGAATAATTGTTTCACTGCGGCAAAGTGATCCTATAGATGGGGTGCACCCCTGGCTTTCTCCGGTGAGAAAATGTGCTCACCAAACCAGCTGAACAGAGACCCGCAATTTAACATGGAATACAAACTATGGGGCAAGTTAATTTCAACATACACACGAGGCACTGAGAGAGGTGGCAGCCATACTGTCAAAAAATCCTTGGCTTTATCGCAAATCGAGCCTCTGGGCCATATTTCTAGTAACTCTACACACAGAAAAGTACACTATGCAACGACTAATACATCAACCGTCCTTCTACTTCTGTAACAGTTAATTTATTGTAAGCTCTAAGGGACATCACACAACAGACCGAACAAATTGGTAGCAGAGGAAGGAGAAAAAAAAACCCTATGGCCAAAAATAAAGTTTCTCTCTCGTGAGAAACCCTGCAAAACACAGGGTAAATGTTAAGGCGGAAGAAACAGAACGAAAAGACGCAAACAGGCTGCATTAAATGGTCAGTGAATTGTCGAAAAAAAAACCAGTCTAAGTTGGTTATTCACTCTTAAAGCCCATGTTACGTATCGAGAAACTTCAAATATAAGGCCATAGTCTAATAGGCTGCCATTTTAAGAAATAAATTCCGTTAAAACGATTATTTTCCTGCTAGATAGGCCTGCAGAGATACGCAGCTCAGCTGATGAGTTCTGACGCGAGGAGGCACGGGAAGTTATTTCCAGCGCACGTCTTTCCAAGCTTTCCGCTTCCTGAAAGAATCTTCAGTACAATATAGTGTGTATTAGTATTTTTAAGATCCCGTGCGCGATAAGTGTTTTTACGCAAATCAGTAAAATTTCCTACAGTTCTTTGATAGAAATGTCACGTAAGGAGGTTAGATGATATAGTTCACATGTTAGTAACAAAATTACTGAAAGAAAATGTGTTAAAAGCTGAATAGTACATCCTTCTTCACTATGCCTTTTGTTCCCTCCTTTTTAATTTTTTTAGTTTCTTTCTCACGAAGAAATCCTCATTATTGAAAACTTATATGGGGTATATAATTTTGAGCATAATTTTGGTCGTAATTTCGTCTTTGTTATGTGGTATGCAATACTGCTGAAACTAATTTTCGTTTAATATTTTAGTAAGAAACATGTCGTCTAAGCATAAAAATCATACAAGATATACAAAATATTAATTGGTTTACGTCAGACAATGCGTAGGGTGTTAGTTCTATTAAGAAAAAAAATAGCTCTAAGCACTATGGGGCTTAACTTTCCGTTTTTTTTTTGTTTTTTTTTTTTTAAGGGCCTGAGAGAAGGGTTGGGAGCAAAGAGGGCAGGGGTCGTCTTCCGAGGTCTGGCTTCAATGTACCGTTCCCGCCCTCCGAGCGCCAAGGAAAGGAAAGGGTTTCGATAGGATCTAGAGAACTTTATTGGATCAATTTCACTTATTTATAAGTATACGTCTATATATATTTCCCCTGTATTTATTACATATAACGGGATCCTACTACCGCCACCAGAAGCTTCCGAGTCGTCTTCGCGTAATGAATGTAAGGGGGACTCCCTCTAAACCGTTTGCTTTGAGGATCAATCGTGTGCCGTGAATCATTTTTAAGTGTGCCTTCTAGTACTCGGAACTCCCCAATGGGCAGGAGGATCCTCGAATAATGCACTAAATATTTTGATAGTCGTGTGCGGTACAATGCGTGGTGGCGGAACGCCTCATGAGTCGTTATCAGGTGGACCCACAAGTCCAGAGCGTTTTCGGGAGCGGATTGCCAAATGTAATACAGCACCTTGCCCTTCAGCCAGTTGGCGGCGTTCGTTCTTGCAGTGGGGAAGTAAGTGGTATCTGGGTGTAGGAGTTCGTCTGGCGTGACAGACTCTGGCTGCCGTCATAACAGGAACGCCAGCATACGTTGTACGAGATCTCAGCATCTGCCTGTCGCAGCACTTGTCAGGCGGTGCGCATCCGAATCGACGACGGCACAGTGCGGACACAAAGGGTCGTCGGTGAGATGGATGGGATGGAGGCGCTGGCGTGTGTCTAATTTGCCGTTCACCACCATATACCACAGGGAACGAGCGTACGTGGGCAGGTATGGGGTGTGGACTGCTCGCCTGGGGTCATCAGTCCCCTAGACTTAGGACTACTTAAAGCTAACTAAGCTAAGTACATCACACACATCCATACCCGAGGCAGGATTCGATCCTGCGACCTTAGCAGCAGCGCGGTTCCGGACTGAAGCGCCTAGAACCGCTCGGTCACAGCGGCCGGCTTCTTATTAAGACAGATTACATAACTGAAAATAGCCTCGGCATGTCACATTGATGTTAACATCACTGATGCATTTAGTTTAGAATGGATACTTGTTGATAAATCATTTGAGTTTTGTGCTGGCACTTCGAAAGACGCGAAAAATTCCAAACGTAAAAAATCGACCTCTAAGAATAAGACGACACAAAAGACTTGTAAGACCTGTCAAAGTGAATGGAAAACGGTGTCCTGCAGGGAATATGAAGTAAGCAAAAACAGAACAAATGCGAAGGCGATGAAAAGTAGCAGAAACGGCAATAATATCATGCTTAACATCAAAATTGGGGACGACAGAAATGGTCTTCAGTCCGAAGACATGTTTAATGCAGCTCGCCACGCTGGTCCATCCCGTTCAAGCCTCTTCATCTCCGAATAACAGCTGCGACCTATATCCATGTGAACTTGCTTACTACATTCATGCCCAGGTCTCCCTTACCAATTTTAACCCTCCAGCCCACATTTCCCTCCAGTACCAAATCGACGATTACATGACACCTCATAATATGTCCTGTTAGCCCACCCGTTCTTAATCAAGTTGTGCCATAAGTTTCTCATTTCCCCTATTAGATTCAGAAATCCTTGTCGTGCTACTGCCAGTCTGCATTTTATATCCTCTCTGCTTCGGCCACTACCATTTATCTTGTTGCCCAAATAGCAAAACCCATCTACTACTTTCAGTGTCTCGTTTCCTAATCTAATTCTCTCAGCATCGCCTGATTTAATTCGACTACATTCTATTATTCTTGTTTTAACTTTTTTCACGACACTACCTATTCCGTTCAAGTGCTCTTCCTCTCTGCCAGAATTACAGTGTCATTGGCCAACCTCGAAGTTTTTATTTCTTCTCATTGGACTTCAATTTCTTTTCGAAAGTTCTCCTTAGTTTCCTTTACTGCTTGCTCAATGTACAGGTTGAATAACATCGGTTATAGGCAACAACCTTGACTCCCTCCCTTTCATTTCCTTTGACTCTTATAACTGCAGCCTGGTTTCTGTACAAATTGAAGATAACCTTTCACTCCCTGTATTTTATCCCAGTTACCTTCAGAATCCTAAAGCGTGTATTGCAGTCAGCACTGTCCAAAGCATGATTTATTGAACTGTTGGCTAGATACGCCTGTCAGTATCTGCCTTCTTTGGAATTGGACTATTATATCCTTACTGAAGTCTGCGGGTATTTCGCCTGTTTCGTATATCTTGTACACCATGTGGTAAATTTTCGTCTTGGCTGGCTGTCCGAGGGATCTCAATAATTCCGAGGGAATGTCGTCTACTCCAAGGGCCTTGTTTCGATTTAAGTCTCTCAGTACTCTGTCAAATCCTTCTCACGGTATCATATATCCCTTCCAGAGGCCGATCCAAGTGGAAGGTGGGGTCTATGGGACTGCAAGGACTCACCCTCAGAACTACATATGATACCTGATAATATCAAAAACATTAGTTCTTTGCAACACTGCTTAATAGTCTCGAAAAGGCAAAATCCTGGATTGGACTCCGAATCCAACTGATATTCATTTACATTCTCTTCCCTTCGTTGAGAGTTCATTTCCCTTATGGAGATCATCTATACACTGCTTTCATCTTTCAAATTTCCCTTCTTTGCTTAGTCCTGACTTCCTGTTTGAGCTCTTGGTATTCCTGTATCTGCTTCTCTTTTTTCCAAAGTCTCTTTAACTTCCATGTGGGCGATATCCAACTTTCCCCCTCTCATACGTTCTTCTACACTCTTGTAACTGTGTTGTTAACCATTGCTGCTTGGTTTTTGCAATTTCTATCAACCTCATTTTTGAAACTCTCTATTATCTTTCCTCTGCTTCTTTCATTAATTAAATGTAAAATCTACTGTGTTATCCAAGAATTTCTGTCTCTCAAAGCTATCCAGCTGTTTTGAATAATAGTCCTTTCCCCCTTTTCAGTCAAAGGTTACCTAAAGTCCCCTCTGAAACTTTCTACAACCTCTGGTTTCTTCAATTCATCAGGACCCCATAGCCTTCATCAGTTTTAATCTGAAATAGAGGAAGAAATATAGAATTATTCTACCCAGCAAGCAATATTACCCTGAATAACCGAAGCAAGGAAGCTGTTAGAAGTAGACTGCCAGAGACGAAGGCAACATTCTTCCATAAAAGAGCATTACTAATATCAGATATTGATATACAGAGTCCAAGTCACTGGAAAAATGTGCAGGTGACTCCTTGTGTAAGAAAGGCAAAAGAAAGGACCTGCAAAATAACAGAACAATATTCCTAACGTCGGTTTGCTGCAGTACTCCAGAACATATCCCGAGTTCCAATACAATAAGTTTCCTAGTGACAGAAAAGCTTGTGTCCACGAATCAGCACGATTTTAGAAAGTATCGCTCGTAACGAAAGTCAGAGGTGCGAGCATATGGAATAAGTTTCCAGATCTGTGAGTGGCTTGAAGAATTCTTAAGCTATAGAACGCAGTATCTTGTCCTCGACGGCGAGTGTTGATCAGAGACAAGGGTATCGTGAAGAGTGCCCCAGGGAAGTGTGATAGGGCCGTTGTTATTTACTGTATACATAAATGATCTGACGGATAGGGTGGCCAGCAATGTGCGGCTGTTTGCTGATGATGCTGTGGTGTACGAGAAGGTTACGAGGATGAGTGAGGTTAGGGTGATACAAGATGGCTTAGACAAAATTTCTAGTTGCTATGGCGAGTGGCAGCTGGGTCTAAATGTAGAATAATGTAAGTTAATGCGGATGAGTGGGAAAAATTAACCCGTAATGTTCGGATACAGCGTTAGTAGTGTCCTGGTTGGCACAGTCACTTCGTATATGGGGGTAACGTTGCAAAGCGCTATGAAATGGAACGAGTATGTGAGGATTGCGGCAGGGAAGTGTTAGAAAATTGTGGTTCATCTGTAAAGGGCCGCATATAGGATGCTAGTGCAACTTACTCTTTAGTACTGCCTTAGTGTTTGGGATCCGCACCATGTCGGATTAAAGGAAGACATGGAAGCAATTCAGAAAAATGGTTCAAATGGCTCTGAGCACTATGGGACTCAACATCTATGGTCATCAGTCCCCTAGAACTTAGAACTACTTAAACCTAACTAACCTAAGGGCATCACACAACACCCAGCCATCACGAGGCAGAGAAAATCCCTGACCCCGCCGGGAATCGAACCCGGGAACCCGGGCGTGGGAAGCGAGAACGCTAGAAGCAATTCAGAGGCGGGCTGCTAGATTTGTTACCAGTATGCTCGAACAACACACAATTGTTATGAAAATGCTTTGGGAACTCAAATGGAAATCCCTGGATGGAAGGCGACATTCTTTTCAGAAAGCCCTATTGGGAAAATTTATAGAACCGGCAGCTGAGACTGACTGCAGAACGATCTACTGTCACTAACATACATTTCATGTAAGGACCACGAAGATAAAATACGAGAAATAAGGCCTCATGCGGAAGCATATAGATAGTCGTTTTACCCCTGCTCTATCTACGAGTGGAACAGGAAAGGAAGCGACTAGTAGTGGTACAGGGTATCCTCGGTCATGCATCGTACGGTGGCTTGCGGAGTATCTGTGTAGATGTAGTTGTAGCACAGCTTCCGATGGGAGGAAAACGTGGGCCATCGGGAATCTGGAGGAGGAAGAAACTGTAACTACGAGTATTTGAAATGTGGTGTTATCGAAGAATGTTAAAAATTAAGTAAGCTGATAAAATACAAAAGAAAGTAGTGCAGGAAAGAACAGGCTAGGAAGGAAAAACAGTAGAAGACCCTTATTAAAAAAAAAAAAAAAGGAAGAAGTTAGTGGCACATCTTCCTCATCATCCAGGACTGGCTCTGCAAGGTGCTGTGAAAGAGAAAATAGTAGCTGTAGACAAAGACTAAAACATGCAAAACAGATTAATAAGGAATATGAGTGTAATAATTACATTAGGCCTAAAAGGCATAAATCGGGACAAGATAGGAAAAGGTGAAGGCCACTATCAAATCAGTCAAAACACTGATTACTTCAAACAAAACAACAACAAAAAGCAGACTGCGCTGACAAAGTCAGGAGAAACGAAGCTCGACCTTGAATTTGGAGAATTATGGCGAAGAAAAGACGTCAAATCGTTTTGAAATGAACCATCTTGGCATTTGGCGTAAGAGAGTTAGGAAAACAATGATCAACGTAAACGTGGATGGATAGACAGGGGTTTGAACTATCGTCCTTCCAACTTCGAGTCCAGCATGGTAACTACTGAGCTACCTTACTCGGTAGTAACAGCGCTGCACTTTCATGACATAATTCCTCTCTCAGGAAAATAAGAGGAGCGTTCAGTAAGTAATGCAACACGTTTTTTTCTCGGCCAGTTTCGGCTGAAAAACTGCGGAATTTGTTGTGGGATATCGTGAAGCATTTCCACTTCAGCAGCTACTGTTTAATGAAGTTCCGATAGCTGCTGGCCCTATACGTAGTTTTCAAAATTACGTCTGTAACGAAGGTGCGTTCCAGGCAGAGAGCTGTCATTGAGTTCCTTTTGGTGGAAAACCGAAGCATCGCAGATATTCATCGCCGCTTGCGGAATGGCTACATAGACCTGGCAGTGAAGAAAAGTTGGTTGGTTGGTTGATTTGGGGGGAGGAGACCAAATTGCGAGGTCATCGATCTCATCGGATTAGGGACGGATGGGGAAGGAAGTCGGCCGTTCCCTTTCAAAGGAACCATCCCGGCATTTGCCTGAAGAAAAGTGCGGTGAGTCGTTGGGCGAGGTCTCTGTCAACATCGCAAACAAGGTCGCGCAAACCTGTCCGATCTTCCGCGCGCCGGCAATCCGCACACAGCTGTGGCTCTTGCAATATTGGAACGTGTGGACACTCTCATTCGAGGTGACTGACGGATCGCAATGAAACACCTCGCTGCTCAACTGGACATTTCTGTTGGCCGTGCTGACACACTCGTCAACCAGTTGGGGCACTCAAAGATTTTTGACCGCTTGGTTCCTCGCCACATAACAGACGATCATAAAGAGCAACGAAGGACCATCTGCGAAATTGATTACGCATTACGAGACTGATCGAGACAATTTTTAGTCGAACATCATCACAGGCGATGAAACATGGGTTAATCACTTCGAACCGGAAACAAACCGACAATCCATAGAGTGGCGCTACACCACATCTCCGAAGAAAAATTTCAAAGCTGCACTCTCAGCCAGGGAAGTCACGGCGACGTTTTTATGGGATTCTGAAGGGGTTGTTCTGTTTGATGTCCTCCCTCATGGCGCAACGATCAACTTGGAAGTATATTGTGGTACACTGGGGAAACTGAAGAAATAACTTCAGCGTGTTCGTTGCCTCAAAAAACGCAAACGAACGTCTCCTTCTCCTTGACAACATAGGGTCACACACAAGTCTGCGCACCCGAGACGAGCTCAGAAAACTTCATTCGACTGTTCATCCACCCTACAGTCCGGATCTCGCACCTTCCGACTTCCATCTATTTGAACCAATGAAGTATGGACCCTACAGGAAGCATTACGTGGATGATGGGGAGATGGTTGTTGCAGCAAGACGTTCGCCCGATGTCTAACTGTAGAGTGGTACCTTATGGTCATACATGCCCTGCCAGCAAGGTGGCGTAAGGCCGTCGCGCTGAACACAGATTATGTTCAAAAATAGATTTTTTTTTATTTTTTTTTTTTTAGTGAAAAGGGTGGGGAATAATTTTGTGTATTGGAATCTCGAATAAAACCAACCTGCTTTCAGAAAAAAAACCATGTTGCATTACTTACTGAACGTCTGACGTACAATACCGCTGCCTTAAAGAAGGACATGGAATGAATTTGAGGAGTGAAAGGTTTGTTTTCGTATGTGTATCGTCGCAGTACAAAAACATAACACTTTCCGATACTAATTAAATTTCGTCGCTGTACTTTCTGAACTTTGCTGGAGGGGTATTCATAGCTATTGGCTTCTGGTGTACGGTTCTTAAATTTCACTTCCCTGAGGTGAGCCAGAACGGAGGCATTGAGAAAAGCCTAGGTGGTCTTGGCGCTTTGAACACGGAGCTGTTTCCAGCCTCCTGTGTAGCTGCATATTCGTAGAACTACTCGGCCAAAGCTGACCTTACTCTCTTGTCCGCACGTCGGCATGGACCTTTAATATTCGAACGTAGTGGCCACATGTCCCTGAATATTGGAGGGCAGACAAATCTGCACATCCTATAGGCTGATGCTAACATGCGACCGCCGTTTTCCTGTCTCCAGTGTGAGGAAATTTCTGAATTTCGCACTCCAAATGTTGTCAGCTAATCATATTGATCAGTAGCATTGGCGCTGTAGCTCGAATTTCTGAGCCAGTGAGTGGTGACACAGCAAATATAGTGTACCGACTTCTGGTTAGTTGATTTACACACCGTAAGCGATGGTGGAAAAGTTTTGGCTGGCTTCCCCTGCGTTTTGGTGTATTAAGGGAAATTCTTGCTCGTCATTGTGGCGAATGTAGTCAAGCCATATTTTTTGAGCTTCAAGTAAGCAATCATTGTTGACACAATTGCGTGAGTTGATATTCGCTCATGTTCAGAAAATTAATTTTAAATCATTTTATCGTGGTACAGAATTAAGAAAAATGAACTCATACGTTAATGCTCAGGCACGTGTTTGCTTGCCTAATTTGTGTTACTTCTGTCCGGATCAGGCTACCCTAATTTTACAACCAAACGTAACCGGCTTTTCTTGCATAGCTAAATTGTGCTCTCACTGTTGAGGCGTTCCACTGTAAAACAGGTGACCCTACTTGACGCATTTATGTATGCTATTGGAAATTTGATTGATTTATATGACTAATAATAAATGAGAATTGCTGTCATGTACATTTACCTTGTTTGCTGAGATTATAGAGAGATTCAGTTGCTGTAACTGTCGCAATTTGCTGCTTTGTACATGGCGTTCGCTCGCTTGTACGAGGGGTGAATGAAAAGTAATAACTCCACCTTCGTTAATTGGGTTTGGATGGGAATATTTTAATAAATCAAACGCAGAAATAATCCTTAGAATGTGATCTTTAATTACCAATATTCAATTTTCCACATAATCACCAGCCAATTGGATACATTTCTGCCAACGATGAACAAGTTTTCCGTAGCCGTCACGGAAGAAGTTGACACTGTTTCCGCAACCACAGTCTCACAGTTCTCTCAACGTTTTCGGGTCGTAATGGTGTACCCACGTTTCGTCTCCTGTCGCAATTAAAAGGAGAAAGGCGTCACCTTCATTCTCGTAACGCGAGAGGAGTTCCTGGCAAATTTCGTGTCTGTGCGCTTTCATTTCAGGAGTCAACATCCGGGGTACCCATCGTGCACAGATCTTCCGATAGCCAAGCAAAGAAATAATGTGACCCCACACATTCTTGTCAAATGCCGATTGTGCTTGCAATTTCTCTCTGAGTGAAGCGACGATCGTCCTGAATCAATCTGTCAACATTTTGCTTGTGAAACTCGGTGGTTGCTGTCACATGACGTCCAACTCTTTGTTTGTCACGCAGGTCAGATGTTCCTGCCTCAACATCTTTAAACTTTCTCGCCCAACGACGCACAGTACTCACATCAACACAATCACCAAAAACTGCTTTCATTCTCTGACGAATCTCCTTTGGGGTGACACCTTCTGCTGTCAAGAATTCAATGACTGCACATTGCTTAAATCGCACTGACCGAAAGTCTGCGCAGAGTTTCATACTTAACACTGAAACAACACAACCGTTCAATGCTAAGGCTTCCCGCCAACTGGAGCTGTAGAGACGAGGCTATGGAACAAGCCAGTACCTGCCTCCTACCAATGCTGCCAACTGTTGAAGAATTACGAAGGTGGATGCATTACTTTTCAGTCAACCCTCTTATAACATTTGTGCTGAGCATGTAAATGTGCCGCGCTGGTTAGCCGAGCGGTCTTAGGCGTCTTGTGACGGTCCGCGCGGTTCCCCCCGTCGGAGGGTCGAGTCCTTCCTCGGGCATGGGTGTCTGTGTTGCCCTTAGCGTACGTTAGTTTAAGTTAGATTAAGTAGTGTGTAAGCTTGGGGACCGATGGCCTCAGCAGTTTGGTTCCACAATACCTTACCATCACGTACGTGTGGTAGGCGATTTGTACACTCCCCTGCCGACCCGCAGCGCGTCACCAGCACAGTTGGACATGCTCAAACCACCTGCGAGACGTCAACATTTCACTATTACCCTAGCCCCGAAAATATTTGCTAAGACATTCATTCGCGAAACCTATGCTGTACTAATGTGACCGAGGATAACATACACTATCTTATCCCAAGTATCCGAACACCTATTAGTGTATATTAATATGGGGTATGAGCACTCCTCGTCTTTATAACGGCTTGGACATGTAAAGTGACATCTTCCTCTAGCATTACTTTTCCTCATAAGTAGTAGCCGATACCAGTAATATTTTTCGAATTTTACATGTCAATATTATCTCAGCTGTTTTTCTGAAAAAATTCGTATCATTTTGTACACAATATGTTGTATTTCAAGCTAAAATTTATGAAAAGGAATTACTTTAATTTAGTTGTTACAGTCGATTTGTACTAGCTCTGAATGTGCAGTTAAAACTGTTTTTTAGAAACATTTGAAAATTACGGATTATTTGGCACACTTAAAATTTCTGTTATTAATTACGCAATCTATTACTGTTTATTATGTTTATTTCTGGATTCATTTATAAAATAATAATCTAAACTACTAGAAATTCATTTGTCAAGAAAAATTGTAAATCCTTTGGAATATTATCTGAGAATGCAGGCTTTCTCGACGAATCTTGATGATAAAATCTTCTTGGGTTGACAGACGAGTCAATGCGTTGTTCTCTGGCAACGTTTCAGCAAGTTTCCTACTTGCTGTCTTCAGGCGAAATGTCGGGTTCACGCCTCTCTCTCACCTTTTACTTTCCCCTCCTTGGGGAAGTGTATGGAGGAGTTTGTAGCCTGTTGGCTTTTACTCCACATTGTATGCTTTTGTGTGTGTGTGTGTGTGTGTGTGTGTGTGTGTGTGTGTGTGTGTGTGTGTGTGTGTGTGTGTGATTATCTTGGATAGTTCTGGCTGTCTGTGTATTGTGATGGTGTTCTGTTTGTGTCTTGTACTTGCCTGAGGTAGGCGAGATGCTGGGTATTTTAAGTATTAAGGATTGATATCAGGACTCTGAAGTTTTTGGAAGTTTGTGGTAAGGTCTTATGGGACCAAACTGTTGAGGTCATCGGTCCCTAAGCTAACTTAAACTAACTTACGCTAAGGACGACACACACACACCCATGACCGCGGGAGGACTCGAACCTCTGACGGAGAGAGCCATGCAGACCGTGACCGGCTGCCCCGATCGGCTAGGACTTGGAAATTTTGCGATTTTTCTCTTCGACTTAGTCGAAGAAGAATGTCATAGGGCATTTGTACTTATCGCGGAACATGTCATACCGACCTAGAGAGTGGATGAGGTTATTTCCAGATCTGGAAGAGCTCTCATAGAAAGCCCTTATCGCGGAACATGTCATACCGACCTAGAGAGTGGATGAGGTTATTTCCAGATCTGGAAGAGCTCTCATAGAAAGCCCTTATCGTGGGACATGTCATACGGACCTAGAGACTGGATGAGGCTATTTTCAGATCTGGAAGAGCTCTCAAAGAAAGCCCTTGTCAGATCTTTGAAGCTTTCTTTGAGGAGGAGGATTTCAGCAGCAGCGTGCAAGTCGTCTGTTGGAAACCCGTTGTGTAGATGCGGAGCCCTCCTGAAGGCGCAGTTCTGCAGTCTCTGGAGCTTCTCCAGGTGCTGTTTCGCATACCCCCGGCAGGACATGCATGTTCCATTATTGGACGTATGAGTGATTGGTATACATTCACCCCTATCGAGTAGGAGAGGGAGCTGGTCGTGTTGAGGATTGGGTATAGGATGGAAATTCTGCACAGACCTTCCTATGGATCTCATCTATGTGGGGCTTCCACGATAGTCGCGAGTCCAAGGTTACGCCGAGATACTTAGCGGATCTGCGCCAGAGGAGTCGGGATCCATGTAGGTGTAGGTGAAAGGAGGGGGGGGGGGGGCTTGAGGGGTCCGCATTTCCCGACCCTCGGGGTGATCAGCATAGCCTGTATCTTTTCAGGGTTGATGGTGATTTGCCAGCGACGGGTCCAGGTTTCTGTGTCTTCTAAAACCCTCTGTAGCCTACGAATGACCAAGTACTTATTCGCATTACGAGTGTAAAAGGCTGTGTCGTCAGCATACTGTGCGGTGTGCACCAGGGGGGCTGTGGGTGTGTCTGCAGTGTACAGACTGTACAAGATGGGCCCCAGGACCCGTGCCTGTGGCACCCCAGCGCGAATACGCCTGTTGGAGGATGTGGATGTTTCTATCTTGACAGAGAAAGTTCTGTTCGTGAGATAACTTTGGATTAAGCTGACTATGCTCCCGGGTACCACCTCTGTGTATAACGTTTATAACCTGCCTCCGTCGGTGCGCACTCGTCTTATTCTTCATAATGTTGTGTTCCATGCATTGGTGAGTTGGAAGCCACTATCCTGGTTGACCAGGTTATCACCAACGTTTCAGCAAGTTTCTTACTTACCATCTTCAGGCGAAGTGTTGGGTTCACGTCTCGTCCGGATCTTTATAGCCTCTGGACCACGGGCTTCTCTGCATTTTCGGTGCCAGTCGGGCCAATCAGGCGCGAGCGGAATCGGCGCGGCGGCGCGTGGTGGATGGGGGGGGGGGGGGGGGGGGGGAGGGGGCCGCGGTCGCCAAGTCCTGGCGTCTCATCTCAGTGCGGCTTGTTTATTCCATAACCACGACCAGGTCATAATCTGGTCAATTCAGCACCGCGTGGAACACATCATCAAGAATAAGACGAGACTGCACCGATGGACAGCTCCTGGCGTCTCGTCTCGGTGCCGCCTGTTTATTCTATCACTCCAAGCCGGCCAGTGTGGCCGAGCGGTTCTAGGCGCTTCAGTCTGGAACCGCGCGACCACAACGGTTGCAGGTTCGAATCCTGCCTCGGGCATGGATGTGTGTGATGTCCTTAGGTTAGTTAGGTTTAAGTAGTTCTAAGTTCTAGGGGACTGATGACCTCAGATGTTGAGTCCCATAGTGCTCAGAGCCATTTGAACCATCACTCCTAATCACTTGTTTCCAGTCAGCAACTGTCCAGCGACGTCGTTCTGTAACCCTCCTCAGGCGCAAAATTTCATACAAAAAGAAATTATTGTAACGGATTAAAGGAGAATTACAGTATTCGTCAGGTATTGTCATTATTAACTTATATAACGTTTTACTGCATCAGAACCATCACCATCATCATTGTCTCCATCATTGTGATCGTATTAAACGTCAAAACACGACACTAACATACCGTTAATTTAAATGCAAAACATTGTATTGTATTATTATTATTTATTATTTTCTTGCCACACTTTTCTGCAGTTTTCCCGTACAGCCTGTATTCCTGTTTCATTTTCACTATAGATTAGATAGGGCGGAAAATTTTGTTTAGATTGCAAAGTTTCCAAGTTGCTGAAAAAAAGTTCTACCTTCCCCTGCCACTTAGGTTTCTATATTAAACGGGTGGTTTGCGCCATTACTTTCGGCAAACTGATACGCTAAATGTCCGAAGAGTTGCAATGTAAGGTCATAAAACATAGAATCCAGATTGATACAGTGCTCTATCAACTCAGCTTCGCCTGTCTCAGAAAATATTGTCTTGAAACGCCCCAATGATGCCACTCCATAACCTGCTTTACCCCTTTTACCCGACGTGAATTCGTTACAGTCAAGCCTTTTAGCTGCATTTCTAATGGAAGATCCATTTTCTATTAGCTTCTTAGTTTCCTCTAACGTTTTACAAGACAACGGCGTGGAGGACGTTTTTCTCTCGCCGGTTCCGCAACATGCAGTCGAACTCGTCTTATTAATACTGAATTTGTCGACGTGAAATAGTGAACTATAAATTAAGGTGCATTAAATGTGTTAAATGAAGCTACGCTTCAGTATTAAAACTGCAGAGAGAAAAGACAAAGGTTCTGGGGCAAAGATACGTATGTAGATATTTCCCCCAGCTAGTTCGTAGGACGCTTTTCCTGTGGCGCAGATTTTTGAACTTATGGTATCAACTGCCATAATATGGCATCTTGTGAAACTAACAACTAAGCTTAAAATTTGAGTTAGGTTATGTGCTTACACCTCCCCCCATGAACCATGGACCTTGCCGTTGGTGGGGAGGCTTGCGTGCCTCAGCGATACAGATAGCCGTACCGTAGGTGCAACCACAACGGAGGGGTATCTGTTGAGAGGCCAGACAAACGTGTGGTTCCTGAAGAGGGGCAGCAGCCTTTTCAGTAGTTGCAAGGGCAACAGTCTGGATGATTGACTGATCTGGCCTTGTAACAATAACCAAAACGGCCTTGCTGTGCTGGTACTGCGAACGGCTGAAAGCAAGGGGAAACTACAGCCGTAATTTTTCCCGAGGGCATGCAGCTTTACTGTATGATTACATGATGATGGCGTCCTCTTGGGTAAAATATTCCGGAGGTAAAATAGTCCCCCATTCGGATCTCCGGGCGGGGACTACTCAAGAGGACGTCGTTATCAGGAGAAAGAAAACTGGCGTTCTACGGATCGGAGCGTGGAATGTCAGATCCCTTAATCGGGCAGGTAGGTTAGAAAATTTAAAAAGGGAAATGGATAGGTTGAAGTTAGATATAGTGGGAATTAGTGAAGTTCGGTGGCAGGAGGAACAAGACTTCTGGTCAGGTGACTACAGGGTTATAAACACAAAATCAAATAGGGGTAATGCAGGAGTAGGTTTAATAATGAATAGGAAAATAGGAATGCGGGTAAGCTACTACAAACAGCATAGTGAACGCATTATTGTGGCCAAGATAGATACGAAGCCCACACCTACTACAGTAGTACAAGTTTATATGCCAACTAGCTCTGCAGATGACGAAGAAATTGAAGAAATGTATGATGAAATAAAAGAAATTATTCAGATTGTGAAGGGAGACGAAAATTTAATAGTCATGGGTGACTGGAATTCGAGTGTAGGAAAAGGGAGAGAAGGAAACATAGTAGGTGAATATGGATTGGGGGACAGAAATGAAAGAGGAAGCCGCCTGGTAGAATTTTGCACAGAGCACAACATAATCATAACTAACACTTGGTTTAAGAATCATGAAAGAAGGTTGTATACATGGAAGAACCCTGGAGATACTAAAAGGTATCAGATAGATTATATAATGGTAAGACAGAGATTTAGGAACCAGGTTTTAAATTGTAAGACATTTCCAGGGGCAGATGTGGACTCTGACCACAATCTATTGGTTATGACCTGTAGATTAAAACTGAAGAAACTGCAAAAAGGTGGGAATTTAAGGAGATGGGACCTGGATAAACTAAAAGAACCGGAGGTTGTACAGAGATTCAGGGAGAGCATAAGGGAGAAATTGACAGGAATGGGGGAAATAAATACAGTAGAAGAAGAATGGGTAGCTTTGAGGGATGAAGTAGTGAAGGCAGCAGAGGATCAAGTAGGTAAAAAGACGAGGGCTAGTAGAAATCCTTGGGTAACAGAAGAAATATTGAATTTAATTGATGAAAGGAGGAAATATAAAAATGCAGTAAGTGAAACAGGCAAAAAGGAATACAAACGTCTCAAAAATGAGATCGACAGGAAGTGCAAAATGGCTAAGCAGGGATGGCTAGAGGACAAATGTAAGGATGTAGAGGCCTATCTCACTAGGGGTAAGATAGATACCGCCTACAGGAAAATTAAAGAGACCTTTGGAGATAAGAGAACGACTTGTATGAATATCAAGAGCTCAGATGGAAACCCAGTTCTAAGCAAAGAAGGGAAAGCAGAAAGGTGGAAGGAGTATATAGAGGGCCTATACAAGGGCGATGTACTTGAGGACAATATTATGGAAATGGAAGAGGATGTAGATGAAGATGAAATGGGAGATATGATACTGCGTGAAGAGTTTGACAGAGCACTGAAAGACCTGAGTCGAAGCAAGGCCCCCGGAGTAGACAATATTCCATTGGAACTACTGACGGCCGTGGGAGAGCCAGTCCTGACAAAACTCTACCATCTGGTGAGCAAGATGTATGAAACAGGCGAAATACCCTCAGACTTCAAGAAGAATATAATAATTCCAATCCCAAAGAAAGCAGGTGTTGACAGATGTGAAAATTACCGAACTATCAGCTTAATAAGTCACAGCTGCAAAATACTAACACGAATTCTTTACAGACGAATGGAAAAACTGGTAGAGGCCAACCTCGGGGAAGATCAGTTTGGATTCCGTAGAAACACTGGAACACGTGAGGCAATACTGACCTTACGACTTATCTTAGAAGAAAGATTAAGGAAAGGCAAACCTATGTTTCTAGCATTTGTAGACTTAGAGAAAGCTTTTGACAATGTTGACTGGAATACTCTCTTTCAAATTCTAAAGGTGGCAGGGGTAAAATACAGGGAGCGAAAGGCTATTTACAATTAGTACAGAAACCAGATGGCAGTTATAAGAGTCGAGGGACATGAAAGGGAAGCAGTGGTTGGGAAGATAGTGAAACAGGGTTGTAGCCTCTCCCCGATGTTATTCAATCTGTATATTGAGCAAGCAGTAAAGGAAACAAAAGAAAAATTCGGAGTAGGTATTAAAATTCATGGAGAAGAAATAAAAACTTTGAGGTTCGCCGATGACATTGTAATTCTGTCAGAGACAGCAAAGGACTTGGAAGAGCAGTTGAATGGAATGGACAGTCTTGAAAGGAGGATATAAGATGAACATCAACAAAAGCAAAACGAGGATAATGGAATGTAGTCTAATTAAGTCGGGTGATGCTGAGGGAATTAGATTAGGAAATGAGGCACTTAAAGTAGTAAAGGAGTTTTGCTATTTGGGGAGCAAAATAACTGATGATGGTCGAAGTAGAGAGGATATAAAATGTAGGCTGGCAATGGCAAGGAAAGCGTTTCTGAAGAAGAGAAATTTGTTAACATCCAGTATTGATTTAAGTGTCAGGAAGTCATTTCTGAAAGTATTCGTATGGAGTGTAGCCATGTATGGAAGTGAAACATGGACGATAAATAGTTTGGACAAGAAGAGAATAGAAGCTTTCGAAATGTGGTGCTACAGAAGAATGCTGAAGATTAGATGGGTAGATCACGTAACTAATGAGGAAGTATTGAATAGGATTGGGGAGAAGAGAAGTTTGTGGCACAACTTGACCAGAAGAAGGGATCGGTTGGTAGGACATGTTCTGAGGCATCAAGGGATCACCAATTTAGTATTGGAGGGCAGCGTGGAGGGTAAAAATCGTAGAGGGAGACCAAGAGATGAATACACTAAGCAGATTCAGAAGGATGTAGGTTGCAGTAGGTACTGGGAGATGAAAAAGCTTGCACAGGATAGAGTAGCATGGAGAGCTGCATCAAACCAGTCTCAGGACTGAAGACCACAACAACAACAACATGTGCTTACATACGTGATACTGGTAAATCTTTGAGATTTTGTTATAGCAGACAGACAGCCATCAATTACATGGTAAATACGTAGATCGAAGGTTCCAAAAAACTCACATCGTGTCTCAATAGCTTCAAAGCCCAAACCAATAAAACAACACACTCGACTCTTCCACTACGAAAGCTCTGTCTGAAGCTGCAGGGCTGCCACACCACTCACAAGGAGGAAAAACACTAGATTCGGATCTTTGCCCCGTGTGCACCTTAGCCCCCATCTACCCAAAGGCTTTCTTTCGTACATAAAAAGTTAAATTTACTTCTAATTATAACTCAACGCGATTTCCATATGAAAGTGACATCTTTATATGCAATATTAAGCAAATGTACCTTCTGAGTTGTAGAGGCCTTATTTGAAACTGCTACGTAGAGATGGCGTTATCTGGAACAATGACTCGCGGCTAGGCTGACTTTTTCGGCAGTGAGGCTGTCTCCAGACACACCCTGATTCTTGCACGGATCCTTCTGCTTCTCCGTGTGACGCAAAGACACTGCGCACTTGCTGTTAACGACCAGTGGCATATCTTCTGAAAGCTAAATATTTTCTTCTGTTGCGTAGAATGGTGTCAAGAGCACAGGACAGAATGTGTCGGTCATCGTCTTCGCTTTCACTGCCAGCATCACGCCAGGGCAAACCCGCTAGTTCGTCCATTGGTGAATAGCGACGTCATACGTTGTTTACGAAATCAGCGTACAGCCATTTAATTCCCCCTCCCACCACGTGGGTGCGAAAGAGGGATAATTGGGCTGACAGCAGACATCTCAGTTCTTGAGTCTAATTCTGTTAAAAAATAATCCACCTAGTGTGGTACATAACGAATAAAATAGTGATGTTAAATACAGTAAAAATTATTTTTGTGGTACTACTACTACAAAAAAAAGAACAGATGGCTGTGGTGTCTGCTGATGTGATACAGACGACGAAGCTGACAAGTCCATGGATGTCAGCTCCCACAAGCGAAGTAAGGGAAGATGGTGTTTTGTGGGGCGATACTGATGGACTACTTTGTCGCTTTGTGTGAGAGTAGGGGGTGGGGGGAGGGAAGATGATGCTGGGCTGGGAGGTGTCTGATTGGTAAGTGGAGTCTGGATGAGGGAAGAGCAAATATGGCGTTATGATAGTCAGGAGCCTGGGAGGGCTACTGGACTTGCGTCTAAAGAGAGGGTGTGGGGGCTAGGGGTACTGCTGTTACAATAGGTAAATAACTGCAGTGAGTTCTGGAGTAGAAGAAGGGACTGTTGAAATTTCCTTTTGATAGCATATGGAGGATACAGAGGTTGAGGAATGAGCGTATATATATATATATATATATATATATATATATATATATATATATATGCGTGACAGCAGACTGGAAATGGAGAGACTATGGGGTTTTCATTGTCAAGTTTACATGCTGTATAGGATTTGCGATGATTTTCCAGGACAGCAGGAGAGAGGGGGGATTTAATAGGTTGGTAGGGAATGCATGTGGGAGAGATAAGAGGCCGAGGGCTTGGTACAATAGGGCCTGGATGGGGCGGTAAAATTTGAAGGTTGCGGAGATACAAGCTACGTTTGCGAAGGTTAAGTGTGGAGGATGGTGGTGAATGTCATCCCCGTGTACAGCCTGTTTGAAGCATTAGAAATTTCAGTCTATCGTGGCCTTTTTTTTTTAACATTTAGTACGAGTAGACGAGAACACCAGGTTTGTTTGTGATCGACGATTACTGCAAAATTTGCAAAGTGTTCGAAAATTCCGGTTACAAATTTCCAGAGTTGTAGAGGGGACAGACGACACAATATTTTGCAAAGGATTCTGTGTCGTTCCGTTCTAAAATCATTACACATTAAGTGTCCAGCTCATCCACTGCTGCTGAGCGAGAGAGCGAAGTCTCGGATATGCCTTTTATGGTACGTAGAGGGGGTACAAAAGATGAAGGGTGTTAGGTCAGACGATCACATCATGTCACACGATGTTGTTTGCCCTTCTTCGAGTCTAATCACCGTACGACTCTGCTGCACAAACTTTTCCTCTAAGTTGTACAACGACTTCAGGAAACAGGGGCCTTCACTATAAAGAAAATGGTTCAAATGGCTCTGAGCACTATGGGACTTAATTTCTGAGGTCATCAGTCCCCTAGGACTTAGAACTACTTAAACCTAACTAACCTAACGACATCACCCACATCGATGCCCGAGGCAGGATTCGAACCTGCGACCGTAGCGGTCGCGCGGTTCCAGACTGAAGCGCCTAGAACCGCTCGGCCACTCCGGCCGGCCACTATAAAGAGCATGGACTGTAGTGTTACAAGGAAATGTCACACTTCCGAGTAAGAAGAGACTCTACTATATAAAGTTGAAGGTTACACGTCAACACACACATGAACAACTGCACGGACAATAGGTATTTCGTCGCAGCACCGTCTGGTAAATTCTGCATCTGCAGCAACTACATCCTTACCACCTATAAAGGGTACGAGCTACGGGTGTAGCGGATTCAGAAGTGTGAAAACTAAATATCACGAAAATGAGAAGTTGTGTTTGTTTATCACAGGATACTTTTCAGTTGCCTGCCCTAGAGCCTGCCCCCTTAAGATAATGTTGAGAATTAACTACTTGACTACATTTCCTGCCAGCAACAAATCTGGCATTGTTCGTGAGTCCACAGGTGGAACCGGAAAAACCAAAAGTAATTGAATAAAGCGTGTCAGAAAGAGAAATACCCTCCACTAAGGAAAAACCGTAACGGAGTGAGTGGTCATCCGTTGCACATTAAAAGTTATGTTGAGAACTTCGTTGGCGGCAGGGAGATGGTAGAGGGGGGCGAAAGGGGGGGGGGCGGTGGCAAGCGGGAGGAGATAGTAACTACTGTAACCTCCCCCCCCCCTCCCCCCAACCCTCCTCCCCAGAACCCGAACCACGGACCCGGATCCCACAATCGCCTGATTTAACTCCACACGACTTCTACCTGTGGAACCGGATGTAGAGTTTAATTTACGAGTCTCCTGTAGACAGAGAAGCTCTGCTGGTTCGAGTTCTGAACGCTGTACAACAGACTGACGAGACACCAGGTGTGATGAGAGATTTCTTAAATCATTTTGCTGCCTAGGCTGCTTTATTTTTGAAGTAACAACTCTATTTCATTATTTAGCTATTAGCTAATTTTGCCACCTTGAGCGTTATCAAGCTATTACCGTTATTTGCATCACGGTATAAGCATGAAAACACAAACATGTTGTTGTGGTCTTCAGTCCTGAGACTGGTTTGATGCAGCTCTCCATGCTACTCTATCCTGTGCAAGCTTCTTCATCTCCCAGTACCTACTGCTGCAACCTTCATCTTTCTGAATCTGCTTAGTGTATTCATCTCTTGGTCTCCCTCTACGATTTTTACTCTCCACGCTGCCCTCCACTACTAAATTGGTGATCCCTTGGTGCCTCAGAACATGTCCTACCAGCCGATCCCTTCTTCTAGTTAAGTTGTGCCACAAACTCATCCCCAATTCTATTCAGTACCTCCGCATTAGTTATGTGATCTACCCATCTAATCTTCAGCCTTCTTCTGTAGCACCACATTTCGAAAGCTTCTATTCTCTTCTTGTCCAAACTATTTGTCGTCCTTGTTTCACTGTCATACATGGCTACACTCCATACGAATACTTTCAGATAGCGCCATATATTCCACACATCAGTGAGAAGGAAGCAATATGTAATAGTGTCCTTACTAACGTTTTCAAGCAGCAAAAGGTAGTTACGGGTACAATTGTCTCAGAGGTGAAATCCGCATTTAAAAAGGAGATTTCACGTCTGAGATACAGGGATTAGACAAAAATATGGAAACACCGGGAGAAATGCATGTTTGAGCATAAATGCATTTGCCAACCAAGCCAGCAGGTTGCGTTGTTATATCTGACCACGAACAGCATCTGTATAATGTCCTCAACAAGTTCCGGGTATCAATCTTGGTCAGAATAGTATTCTGTGTAGTTGTGAGTGCGTTATGTCTGAGCTAAGTGAATTCGAAACCGGGCAGACTGTTGGTGGTCGTATGGTAGGAGCTCCGTAACCACAGAAGCCAGTGTTTGGTGTTTTAAGAATCGCCGTAACGAAGCTGTATACTGCATACAGGGAAAGTGGAGAAACATCATCCGCCAACCCACAACACGGACGTAATTCTGTGTTGAGTGACCGTGACGGGGGGGGGTAATTGAAGAGTATTGTGACGAGAAATGAGAGGACGCCAACTACAGAATTGAATGTCGCACGTACGAACCCTGTCAGCTTCAAAGCAACGCGAAGGGGGCTCCACAAGCACACAATGCAGGGCGAGCTGGAATTTCAAAACCATTCATCAGTGACGTAAATCCCCGTAACACAGAAAGGTGATGTCGAAGCCGTAAAACCTGGACTATGAAGCAACGAAGAAAGTCATTTGGTCGGATAAATTTTGATTCACACTGTTTTCAACATCGGCACGAGACATGTCCCAGTTGTGAAACATATCGAGAATTTGGTGATGATTTGGACAGCCATGATGTGGAATTTATTTCATGGGCCCCACGATTACTTTGCAAGATCGCATTGCCGCCAAGGATTATAAGACTATTTTGGCTGATCAGATCCATTCCATTTGTATAATGTTTGTTCTCCAACGGTTAGACTGTGTTTCAAGACGACAGAGCTCCTGTTCACGCAACTCACGTAATTCAGATTGGTTTTGTCAGCATGAGGGTGAATTTTCACATTTCCCCTGGCCACCACAGTCATCAAATCTCAATATTATTCCGCCTTTGTGGTCTAGTTTGAAGACAAGAGTGCGTGGTCGCTATCCACCTTGATCACTGTTACCTTGACTTGCCACTATTCTGCGGGAAGAATGGTATAAGATATCCTTGAAAACAATACAAAACCTGGATTTATTCGTTCTGAGATACTCGAAGCTGTTTTGAGTGTCAAAGGGTTTCCTACACCGTATTAGGCATGGTAATGTGTAGCGTCTGTGGTGTTTCTGTCTAACCTCTGCTGTGCTCGAAACAACTGTGGCTGTGCGAAACCGTTATTCAGGACGCAATCGCAACATGTTGCTCCACATAGATGGGTGGAACATATGCTACTATATGCTTATAGTTTCTTTACTGCGATGGAAATATCAGAGACCTGATAAAAGGGGCAAAGTTAACTAACAGCTAAATCATGCACTAAAGTGGTTATTTATAAAATAAAAAAGTCTATGGAGGAAAATACTTGTCTCAAGACATTCACAGCGGGTGTGGACCCATACTTACAAATCGCTATTGGTTATGGAGAGAGTGCACCAGGACGATATTTGTAGGCACAATGTGTTTATCGATGTTGACGGTCACCACATAGAGTCGCTGTTGTGCGTCGGTACTGTATGCTACACTTGGTGTACTTGTTTATGTTTGATTAATGTAAACAAATGTTTGAGCTATTAGAATGTGATATAAGTTGTGAATATGATAATGACATCTCCAGTAAGTTAATAAGTTTAAAATCATATATTGAACTGTACATAGAACATTAGCCAATAAAACCAAGAAATATACGAAAAACAAAATTCTGCAAAGTAATGGCAACACCTACGCTCACATACTCAACTGTCACCTGGACGGTACCTACGAAAGACCAAGGATTCAGTCAGCTGAAATGAAATTTTTAAGGAAAGTACAAGGAAGTGCTCTGATAGTTCAGATAAAAAATTCTGAAATGAGGAAGGAATTAAATATACAAAATGGAAGAAGCGTATAGAGAGAATGGGGACAAAAAAGATAGACATGTAATAGACTATAGACCGTAGGAAAGAGAGATATAAGAGGAACAAGGAGAAGGTGGCTTTTCTGAAGACAGAACAGCCTATAAGCCTACTCCTTGAAGTGGATCACTTCGGAATTGTTACCATATTGACTTTGGTTGTTCGAAACGTACTTTACTGATTGTGAGTCATATCTAATTAAATTGCTTAAGAAAGAAAGGCTGAGTTAAATATGTTACTTCAAGTGGTTGTACCACGGACATGAGTTCCTATGGAAAGTATTGTGTTCCCAGTCTGCTCTAAAAGTTGTAGAAATTTGTGACCGGAATTTTCCAACGTCCTGCTGGATAAAGTAGGTATGGATGGTATGTGGATATCAAGCAGATGGAAGGGTCAGGTGGTACATCTTATGACTCCTGATTGGATTTTGGCAAAATTGATTTTGAGTCACGAATGGCAACATAAAGAGATGAAGTTATAGCAGTAGATGTGGAGTGATATTTTGGGAAGGAGGGCAAGGAAGGAGGCGTTGTTAGTGTTTCGGATCATGTGGGGGGGGGGGGGGGTTAGGGCATATCAGCGATGTACGATTAAACGATGATGCCCCTTTAAATGGCAAGGGAGTAAAGCTGGGGGGGAGGAGGGAACAAGTCACTTTGACAACAGATTTTATTACATATAGATACGTTACGTTAAATATAGGCCTAAGAATATCATTCATATCGAAATGTCACTTTAAAACTGTTCTTAAGTATATAGTATTTTTAACAGTTCCAGTGTACTGTTACCTAAGGCACTATAAACCTGTACATGAACTTAGTTATACCCAACAAGTTAGATCTAACTTAATAAAACTATCCTACCACTAATACACAGCCAAGTACAGTGTCTGTGCGTCAACAGTTCGATGACAAATGCCGAGGTATTCACCCACAGACATCAAGGTGGCGTTTATATCTGTCATGTATCATATATTCTGTTATTTTTCCTCCCAAACTACCAAACATTTATTTATATTTCCCTTCCACGACACCATTACTGTATTTTAAAGTAGCTTAGTACTGCCAGGGTATGTATTTATTGCCGTCTTCTATTAGTCCATCTCAACCTTCCTCCTCCTCAAGTCCATCCCCTCCACCCCTGTCTCTCTGTCCACTTCCTTCACCCCTCACTCTCTGTCCATCTCCTCCTACCCCTCTCTCTCTGTCCATCTCCTCCTACCCCTCTCTCTGTCCATCTGCTCTTCACCCTCCCTATGCCAATCTACTCTTCCCCCCACTGTCCATCTGCTGCTTCCCCCTCTGTCCATTTCCTCCTCTTCCCATCTAATTCCTTCTCCCCTCTCTTTGTGCAACCCCTCCTCCCTCATCTCTCTCGCCATCTCCTACTCTCTCTCCATTCATCTCCTCCTCCTTCCTCTCTCCATTCATGTCCTCTACATTTTCACTATCCATTTCCTCCCCCTGTTCACCTCTTCCTCCCCCCTCTCTGTCCATCTCTTCTTCCCCTTGTTTCTGTCCATCTCCCCCTCTTCTCTTTCTGTCTCCACCTCCTCCTGTCCCCTCTCTCTGTCCATCTCCCCCTCCTCTCCCTGTCCCACTCCCCTTATCTGTGCCCATTTCCTTCTTCCCCATTTTTCTGTCCATCTCTCAATCACCTTCCCCTATTCTCTCTTCACGTTATCAGCCCCATCCCAATGGAAGCTGTTGGTTCTTATCCCCACGGTATTTCTTTCCAATTCGTAGCTAATATATATACCAAATTTGGTTGAAATCATTCCAGTGGTTTAGAATGAATTTTCGACCCCTGGCTTTGCCCACGTACACGCATGTTAAATACTTTTCATATATATTTAACGTATTCCACGAGTATTTGTACACATGTTTCACCTGTATTTCGATCGAATTTCTCCCTTGGGTTTCATTTCCACGCAGCTCAGTGTTTATGATGCATCTCCTGAACTATGAGTCATACATTGATGTATCATTGCAGGTATTTGCAACGATATACGTAGATATTTTCTGTGAAATGTTTTGCGAAAATAATAGTAAATGAGTAATAGATTAAAATGTCATGCATGTTGCGGCAGTTTTTCTCACATCTCAGTATTTTACGTTATATCTTTTGAACTATGTGTCGTACAATGATACATTTTTGTAGGTACACTCAGCGATATATTTGAATACTATTTGCGAAATGTATTTTGAATAGACCTAGTAACAAAGAAGTATTAAACTTAAACGCCATGTATGATGCGCCAATTTTTCACGTATCTCAGTGTTTATGATGTCATATCCTCTAAACTAAGTGTCGTATAATGATATAATATTACTGGTGTTTTCAATTGTATATGAATACTGTCTACAGAATGTGTCACGCATACTGTTAGTAAAGAAGAAATAAAGTAAAAAGCTGCTTCAACAAAAAAAAGAGAGTAAAGCAAATGAGACGGAGGGCTTGATGGTGGCCAGCCGAAAACGACTCACAGCGAGAAATTAGGCAGTGGGTCTTATACCGAGCAGCAAGTGAAAGAAAAGTGTACCATATTGGCCGTGCTGCGAAATTCTGTCACCACCGCACACTTCTGTTTTACCGAGTTTACGCCAGTCGTCGTTGTCATGCTTGAAAATCCAGTTGCAGTGGCAGCCATTCACATGAAAATTCTTTCTTTGTGGTGAGTGGTCAGGGGACTTGGTTCGTCTAAGTCATAGTAGCGCCTCCCACAGACCTCGCGAGAACTGTCTCGAGTGTTACTACGTAGGAACTCAGCACGGAAAAGCTCTAACAAGGAGCAAATTCGGCGCTATTAGAGCCGTTTGCATCTCGTAGCAGGTGACAAACTAGGCGAATGAAAGCTGTGCTGTCCAGAGGACTAGATATATGCGCACAACGTACAAACAGCGTTCTGTCGCTCCTCATTTGCGGTGTTTCTTTACGTCTGAAGATGGAGAAAATACAATTTCCGTAACAACAGAAGTCCATTGAAATTTGTCCGAGAACGCGCAAGATTCTGAAATGGTCATATTTGGTATGAATGATTCGTGAGACTGAGACTGTATCTGGCCCCGAGAACTGAAGCTGGCGAAAAAAACTTTCAAACGGTATATTGGTACAAATTTAATATTTTTAAGGTAGATTACTTTTCTACCTAAATGAGAAGCACAGTTCTTTTGTACATTCATATAATTGAGGACATTGGTTGCAATTACTATTCTGAGATGAAAAGGCATACCAAGATTAACGTGGTTATTTCAAAAACAAAACAGCCTACTCAGGAAAATAACGTCCTTCTGTAGAACCTGACACTTTACTTTTATGTAGTTTTCAGTTGATCTTTTTATATTTAACTGACCCAGCAAACGTTGTTTTGCCATAGAAATTATCTCTTAGTCTATAAAAATAATGTATACGTGTAATACAATGTATACGTGTAACACAATAGCCGTTGTTGGCGGGAGCTCGTGACACAAACAATAATAATGGCCGAAAACTGTGTAGGGGGAAGTCCGACAGTATCGACCACTATTAGTTCTAGCGTTTCTACGGTAGATCGCGCGGATTTAACAATTGCAGCCGATTGACGGCTCGTCCATGAACTACAAACGTAGCGGGAATTGTGTGTCGAAACGTGTTCGCCAGCATTATGAATAAGGCCAAGCGCATACGCATCGATTTTTATCGTACGTAGAAATATTGTACGATTACATTCTTTTAGAGGAACAATAGATCGTACGAACTTTTTTGTTCAACTAAAAGAATTTGATCGTACGATATATATCCGTACGATAAAAATCGATGCGTGTGCGCTAGGCCTAAATGTCGGTTTGGCGAATGATGCGTGCTACCTAGTTAAACTTCTCGGTCTAGTTACGTCGATTCAAAGAGGGATATTCGAGTTGTTGCTTTTGATACGTTTTCTTCAATTACCTGTCTATCGAATACCATATTCCTAGATTTCCAGAAGGCTTTTGATACCCTTCCACACAAGCGACTATTAATCAAATTGCGTGCATATGGAGTATCGTCTCAGTTGTGTGAATAGATTCGTGATTTCCTCTCAGAGGTCACAGATCGTAGTGATAGACGGCAAACCGTCAAGTAGAGCAGAAGTGATATCTGGCGTTCCGCAAGGTAGTGTCATAGGCCCTCTGCTGTTCCTGATTTACATAAATGATCTAGGTGATAATCTGAGCAGCCCCCTGAGATTGTTTGCAGATGATGCTGTAATTTACCGTCTAGTAAAATCATCAAACGATCAATTCCAATTACAAAATGATCTAGAGAGAATTTCTGTATGGTGCGAAAAGTGGCAATTGGCATTAAACAAAGAAAAGTGCGAGGTCATCCACATGGTACTAAAAGAAATCCGATAAATTTGGGGTATATGATAAATCGCACAAATCTAAGGGCTGTCAATTCGACTAAATACCTAGGAATTACAATTACGAGCAACTTAAATTAGAAAGACCACATAGATAATATTGTTGGGAAGGCGAAACAAAGACTGCACGTTGTTGGAAGAACACTTAGAAGATGCGACAAATCCACTAGAGAGACAGCCTACATTACACTTGTCCGTCCTCTGCTGCAATATTTCTGCGGGGTGTGGGATCCTTACCAGATAGGATTGACGGAGGACATCGAAAAAGTGGAAAGAAGGGAAGCCCGTTAAGTGTTATCGCACGATAGGGGTGGGAGCGTCACTGATATGATGCGCGAGTTGGGGTGGTAGTCACTGAAACAAGGGCGGTTTTCTTTTAGGCGAGATCTATTTACGAAATTTCAAGCACCAGCTTTCTCTTCTGAATGCGAAAATATTTTGTTGACACACACCTACGTAGGGAGAAATGATCATAATAATAAAATTAGAGAAATCAGAGCTCGAACGGAAAGATTTAGGTATTCCCTTTTCCCACGCGACATTCGAGAGTGGAATGGTAGAGAAGTAGTATGAAAATGGTTCGGTGAACCCTCTGCCAGGCACTTAGGTGTGAATTGCCGAGTAACCATATAGACGTAGATTATTAAATTACTAAAATCACTATTAAAAATAGGTGTTGGTGGTAGAAGGTGAAAATTTAGGGTTGCGTGTATTTTGTAATTCCACATCATAAAAAAAAATAAAAATAAAAAGTCTGTCCAAAAAATAAGAAAAAAGTTTTTGGGGCGGACCACCCTTATCACTTAGTGGTATGAAAAATAGATTACGACCGATTCTCAGACCTACCGAACAAACGTGTACAACTTCTTCAGAATCGATCGAACCGTTTCGGAGGAGTATGGCAGTTAACACTGTGACACGAGAATTTTGTATATAAGGATAACAACATTAGGTTGACAGTGAAAATTGTCCGCCCCGATAACAGTGGTCAGCGTGACGGATTGCCGTCCTACGGGCCCGGGTTCGATTACCGGCTGGGTCGGGGATTTTTTCCGCTCATGAACTGGATGTTGTGCTGTCTTCACCATCATTTGATCCCCATTCGGCGCGCAGGTCCCCCAATGTGGCGTCGAATGTAATAAGACCTGCACCAAGGCGGCCGGACCTACCCCGCAAGGGGCCTCCCGGCCAATGACGCCAAACACTCATTTCCATTTTACACTGAAAATTAAATATCTCAAACTGGAAAAAAGTGGTGAACCAACAAACGGTGACTCAACTTCGATACCATATAACACTATTTGTTCACAAAATTTCACATCAGACCTTGTTAATGGATTCACTGCTTTACTTTCATGACCTCTATTATTTAACGTTGATTAGCATTATAAAGACGAACCATGTGTGTTTTGAAAGCTGTAGTTTTGAACTGTTTGGATAAAATATAAGCAAGAACCAGTATGCGAGAAAATGAATATGAGATACCTCCCAAACCGCCCTCAGATTGGCTGTTAGGACTTTCTTTTAGCAGAATAGGATTGAACCAAGTCGGTCCTCGTCTCCTCACTTCGACACGTCGTTATATCATAACAAATGATATTTTCCATCGCGCTCGGCGGTTTAATAGAATCGCACACAATTATCGCTAGAAATGCGTGAGCATTCTATAATGATTCTTGGAGAGGGCAACTATACCTTCGTAAGAAACCTCGCAAGCAAGACATCATCTCAACCTGGCTTCTGGTGCCAGTCAAGCATGACCATACACCTCAATCAGCCCGTCACTTACCATTCCCCATCATTTCTCAGTTCATAACAAAGAGCTGAATAGAAGCTGACAAAGTGGTGTGAAAAACTTTAGGAAGACAGGAACTTTTGCGCGATGTGCTAGTGCCAGTTAACATACCTCGATGAAAGTTTGATCATACATAGAAACAAGTGCTACAATATAGTATAAAAGCTAACTGAAAGAAATACGGATTGAGATGAACAGAAATGACACTTTTAATAAAACATAATAATTACACTGAAATTACTACGACTTATTATCCCCTGAACATCAAAACAGGCGGAACACTGTTTTTAATAGGGTGTGTGGTCACCACAAATTGCAGTATGTGTTCTGCAACTTGCTCTCATGTTGCCTACAAGGTGGGTAAGGAGTTCTTGTGATAGGGCGATCCATTCCTCCACCAGAACGGTTGAAAACTGACTAATGATCGCTGGTGCATGCAGACTCCCTGCAATACCTCTCCCCAATGCATCCCACTCACGCGCGATGGGATTTAAGTCGGGGGAAGAAGCAAGCCAGTCCATTCGCCAAACATCCACCCGTTCTAAGAGCTACCCCGCCTGTGCAGTTTGACGAAGTCGCCACTGTATTGCAAGACAGTGTTTCCAAAACTGCTCCATAACCGTATTAACAGGCCATTATTCAGATGAAGATACTAAATCCATTCACATTATTAACGGTTCGTGAAAATATAAACATAATTAAATCTAACACCTATGACTAAATAGTACTGTTTCCTTTAATTCTGTACGGTGGTGCATCCTTATGGTGCTTTTCTGCAACTTGGGATGGATAGCGCGCTGTGAGAATGCACTAGAGCTCTGAGGGGAGCACGGCGCACAGATCATAAAAATGTTTCTGCTGAAAGTCAGAATTCTGTCAGGTATGAACTGAGAACTGAGTGTTGTTTTTCAGCTGTTGTGGGGACCCCAGGCGGTCGCAGATCAAAACTGCCCAGCACATTGCAGACTTTCAGTGTAGAAGGAGCTTAAACAACCCCTTTTAGAAAAGATAAGATTTGCATAGGGAAGAGAAAAATACGACGTAATCACCGTAATGCTGGGGGCCAGAGTAGGCTGCAGGTATAGATGTTCGACTGTTGTAAGGGGGCCCGTGATTGGTTCATGACAAATTCGTAGCAGTGTCAGAGACTCATGAGTGGGTACATGCAGCCAATTCTATTGGATGAAATGCGAAATTACACATTTAGTGGGGCAGAATTTCTATTTGCTGTCCCACTCTTAGAGAGAACGAAGCAATATGAGCAATATTGGTTAACCACAGCAGTTTCGTTAGGAGAAGTGAAACTGTTGCAATTGTTATAAACTTTTCATTGGTGAGAATCGAAAAGTATACTGCTGTAGGTTACCAAGATTCCAGCACTGGCAAAATCAGCTAGATTTTGTGAAGGAGAGGAGACGGAGACTTCATCTCAGGGCGTGATACTCTGCACCACTTCGTGCAAGGTCTTCAGAAAGAGATGATTACTCAACCACTACTGCAAACAGCCTCTGCGCCGAACTACCAGCACAGTGGTAAGCATGGGACGCATTTCTGTATGTCGTGACGAGGTGACCGTGGAGTTATTTGTTTCACATCAAGGTCTCATTTCTTTCTGAATGTGCTTAGGTGAGCGAACTAGTGCTTGTACAGGATTTTCAAAAAGTCTCTCCGCAGTGCCGTATCATTGTAAGCCGCGCGTGACGTTCACGTCAACACGTAACGACACACACCAACGATGGCTGGGATAAACGAAACAGTGGAATGTTGGGAGCGTCCACTTCAAGGGAAGAAACGCAGGCAGGCGAACAATCATACGGTACGCGCGGCTAACAATCATACGGCACTGCGGAGAGCCTTTTTGTACTTACTTTTCCGGTTCTTTCCTGTATGCTATCAATTTATTCAGCAATCATTGGCGATTTTCGTTTCATTTCCATCTCAGATTCACCCACCTGTGGCAAGGTCTTTTGCACCCTTGTGTAATTAATTTTGGTGGTTACTCAGTATCTAGAATCAAATCACAGCTTCTAGTAATAACTAGGATTGTTATAGTGACCTTTAGTTTCATTTAGTAGCTTGATGGAAGTCTTTATGATTACATCTCCGCGAGTTTGATACCAACATTTTATGCTCAATTCGGCTGCTCCTGTGTAATTGAGATAGTTAATTAGTTACCTGCTGCATGACTTTGCTTTTTCATTTCACATAAATTAATAAATGCCACGTGGCTAGGGCCTCCCGTCGGGTAGACCGTTCGCCTGGTGCAAGTCTTTAGAGTTGACGCCACTTCGGCGACTTGCGTGTCGATGGGGATGAAATGATGATAAGGACAACACAACACCCAGTACCTGAGCGGAGAAAATCTCCGACTCAGCCGGGAATCGAACACGGACCGTTAGGTATGACATTCCGTTGCGCTGACCACTTTTTTTTAATCTCATTTTTGTTCGCTTTCATTCGTTGCATCTGCTCCGGGCGGACGTCGTATGATACCCGTTTAAGTTCGTTGTTGATCGATTAACTCAGTTTTTTTTATTACAGAGGGCAGCTAACCCTCTGACCGAACACGCTGAGCTACCGTGCCGGCAACCACTCAGCTACCAGGGGCGGACTTCATTTCACATGATGTCGTGGGAAGCGATCTGTTCATTGTGTAGGTCACCAGGTTTAGACCTGTAGCATCTCAGGGGTATGCCGACACCTCAGAACAGTCATCAATAAAAATGAAGCCAGGGCCCTAAAGACCCCTGAAAGGAAGGGTATGGAGAATAACGTTAATCAATGAGTGCACTGTGTTCAAAGATTTGGAAATCTGTAAGTGCATACAACTTTAGGCCTCCACACACCATAACACCTGGACCACCAAAGCGGTCATGTTTGACAATGTATAGTCATATAGTGAGCACTTATGTCGAAATTTTTGCGAAGAACCTAACGGTGTTCTGAAAGGATAGGCTAAACACGGTTGGCGGTGGCGTGTTTCTTGCTGTCAGAAGTAGTTTAACTTGTTACGTAATTGAAGTAGATACTTCCTGTGAGTTAGTATTGGCAGATGTCATTGTTGGCAACTGGAATAAAGTAATAATTGGATCCTTTTACCAACCTCCCAATTCAGATGATACAGTTGCTTAAAGGTTAAAAGAAAACTTGAGTTTGATTTCAAACACGTACCCGACTCATACGATAATAGTCTGTGGTGACTTTAATTTACCCTCTATATGTTGGCGAAAATACATGTTTAATTCCGGAGGTACGCATAAAATATCATCCGAAATTGTGTTAAACGCATTCTAAAATTATTTCGAGCAGTTAGTTCATGAGTCCACGCAAATAGTAAGTGGGTGTGAAAACACACTTGACCTCTTAGCAACAAATAATCCTGAGTTAATAACGAGCATCAAAACTGATTCAGGAATTAGTGAACACAGGTTTGTCGTAGCAAGATTGAATATTGTAATCCAGTAATCCTCGAAAAATAAGCGAAAAATATACCTATTCAAAAAAGCAGATAAAAATTCACTTGACACCTTCCTGAGAGACAATCTCCACTCATTCCAAATTAATAATGTGAGTGTAGACCAGATGTGGCTTAAATTAAAAGAAATAGTATCGGCAGCAATTGAGAAATTTATACCAAATAACTTAAACGACGGAGCTGATCCTCCTTGGTACACAAAACGGGTTAGAACACTGTTGCAGAAACAACGCAACAAACATGCCAAATTTAAACAGACGCAAAATCCCCAGGATTGGCGTTCTTTTACAGAAGCTCGAAATTTAGCGCGGACTTCAATGCGAGATACCTATAACAGTTTCTACAACGAAACTGTCTCGAAACCTGGGAGAAAATCTAATGAGATTCTGGTCGCATGTGAATTATGTTAGCGGCAAGAAACAATCAATGCGTTCTCTGCGCGATAGCAATGGAGATACTATCGAAGACAGTGCTGCAGCAGAGTTACTAAACACGGCCTTCCGAAATGCCTTCACAGAATAAGACGAAGTAAATATTCCAGAATTCGAATCGAGAACAGCTGCCAACATGAGTAACGTAGAATTAAATGTCCTCGGAGTAGTGAAGCAACTTAAATCACTTAATAAAAGTAAGTCTTCTGGTCAAGACTTTATATCAGTTAGGTTCCTTTCCGAGTATGCTGATGCATTAGCTCCATACTTAACAATCATATACAACCGTTCGCTCGACGAAAGATCCGTACCCAAAGACTGGAAAGTTGCACAGGTCACACAAATATTCAAGAAAGGTAGTAGGAGTAATCGACTAAATTACAGGCCCATATCATTAACGTTGATATGCAGCAGGATTTTAGAACGTGTATTGTGTTCGAACATTATGAATTACCTCGAAGAAAACGGTCTATTGACACACAGTCAGCGTGGGTTTAGAAAACATCGTTCCTGTGAAACACAACTAGCTCTTTATTCACATGAAGTGTTGAGTGCTGTTGACAAGGGATTTCAGATCGACTCCGTATTTCTGCATTTCCGGAAGGCTTTTGACACTGTACCACACAAGTGGCTCGTAGTGAAATTGCGTGCTTATGGAATATCGTCTCAGTTATGTGACTGGATTTGTGATTTCCTGCCAGAGAGGCCACAGTTCGTAGTGTTTGACAGAAAGTCATCGAATAAAACAGAAGTGATTTCTGGCGTTCCCCAAGGTAGTGTTTTAGGTCCTTTGCTGTTCCTTATCTATATAAAATGACTTGGGAGAAAATCTGATAAGCAGTCTTCGTTTGTTTGCAGACGACGCTGTCGTTTATCGACTAATAAAGTCATCAGAAGATCAAAACAAACTGCAAAACGATTTAGTAGAAATATCGGAAATGTGCGAAAAGTGTCAGTTGACACTAAATAACGAGAAGTGTGAGGTCATCCACATGACTGCTAAAATGAACTCGTTAAACTTCGGTTACACGATAAATCAGTCTAATCTAAAAGTCGTAAATTCAATTAAATAACTAGGTATTATAATTACGAACAACTTATATTGGAAGGAACACACAGAAAATGTTGTGGGGGAAGGCTAACCAAAGACTGCGTTCTATTGGCAGGACACTTCGAAAATGTAACAGACCTACTAAGGAGACTGCGTACATTACGCTTGTCCATCCTCTTTTAGAATACTACTGCGCGGTGTGGGATCCTCACCAGATAGGACTGACGGAGTACATCGAAAAAGTTCAAAGAAAGGCAGCACGTTTTGTACTATCGCGAAATATGGGAGAGAGTGTCACAGAAATGATACAGGATTTAGGATGGAAATAATTAAAAGAAAGGCGTTTTTCGTTGCGAGGGAATCTTCTCACGAAATTCTAATCAAGAACTTTCTCCTCCGATTGCGAAAATATCTTGTTGACACCGACCTACATAAGGAGGAACGATCACCACTATAAAATAAGGGAAATCAGAGCTCGTACCGAAAAATATAGGTGTTCATTTTTTCCGCGCGCTATACGAGATTGGAATAATAGAGAACTGTGAAGGTAGTTCGATGAACCCTCTGCCAGGCACTTAAATGTGATTTGCAGAGTATCCATGTTGATGTAGGTGTAGTGAGAGATGGGAGCTCGTAATGCTGCCAGAACCACGGCTGGAGTAACAAGAAACGTGAGTCATCCAACCAAGCGACACTTTTCTATTGATCCAGTACGACCTCCTGTCATAATTGATGAAGCTGTTGAGTGGTCATGGGCTGCACAGCGCACACTGAGCGGTGTGTTTCGTAACACTTGTGCCTGCACTAGCTTTGCACTATCGTCAGATCTGCCGCAGATCGCCGCCTATACTGATTTACAGAGCGAATGGGCCTCCCATCTTCACGTCTGGGATTACGCTTGTCGCCTACTCACAGTATCACCGTCCTTCATCCACTTTCCATAGACGGTCGTGGCACGAACACACGAGCAGCCGACCAACCTCGCTCTTTCCGACATCCTCATTCCCAGACAGCAGGCAGTAGTATCGATACCACCCCAAAAGCATCGCAGTTGGCAACCGAATTGCAAGTTCTGTCTGATGACGATAGCGTGCCTACTGACCCACACTCCCACTGGCCCCGTACCGCGAGCTCCCTGTGCCGCCACAATATAGGACAGCCGGCGGCACCGGACATTCACTGGCACTCGAAGCCTCAACGCTATGACACCACTGTTTGTGCTTAGTATAACGAGCCTCATCCTCCTCGTTGCTATTGTGTGAGCTGAACTAATTTTTGCTGCATTGTTTTTAATGAGGATGTTTGTTTGGAAAATACAAGCTAAGTAAATCTTCTGTTTTGGTTTCTTGTTCATTAATTGTCCGCCTGCTTACCTGAATGGTTGAGTGCTTGCCTCCCATGCAGAAGGCCCGGCCTCGATTCCCTGCCAGGTTGGAGATTTTCTGCGCTCGTTGACTGGGTGTTTTGATGTCCTCATCATCATTTCATTCTCATCACCGCCACGCGAGTTACCCAATATGGCGTCGACTGCAGTAAGACTCACACTCAGTGGCCGAACTTCCCCGAATGGGGCTTCCTGGGCGGCAATGCCATACGATCATTTCATTTTGTTCATTAATCATTTCTGATCCTATCCATCTTTCTTACAACGACAGTTGCCGCACAGTTCTGTAGTCCACCTCTCCTTACCATTGCGTGCAAAACAACAGTCATAATGTTTTGGCTCATCAGCGTATATGGGGAAAAAGCAATATATTGAGGTGACACTTTGAAACGTCCCCTTAGAAAAATTTATGAATGACTGTGCTGATAAACCTCTTACGTTTTTTGATTTTCAAACAGCTGAGCAGAACTGAACGTACTCAGACATTTCGCTCTTTACTTATTCTGATCAACACTAAACTGACAATATTTTTTGCGCAACGCAATCTGACTTTCAATAATCCCTACAAAAGAATGGCCCTGACTAACAATAACCTATACCTTTCATGAATCACTTACCTCACAAAAATCTTCGTTACTCAAACTACCGCAATACAGCGAGCGCCAATACTGCCAGATAAATAAAGGATTCTAACTACTGATAGGCATAGTTAGCAAATGAAAGATTTTGATAGAGAGCAAACAACGTATTTACCTTAATAGTGTTGAAAAGTTATACATATATATCTCAGTTCATGATATCCAGTATTACATATTTGCTCTTTCTGGCGGACACACGTCCAGATGGTCCGCTCTCAGAATTTTGCCATCTATCTCCCCACATCCACCACTGCTGGCGGCTCACGTCCAACTGCACAACGCTACGCGCAGTTCACATCTAACTGCTCAACACTACTATTGTTAGTCAGGGCCATTCTTTTGTAGGGATTATTGAGTCAGGTTGCGTTGCGCTAAAAATATTGTGTCAGTTTAGTGTTGATCAGCATAAGTAAAGAGAGAAATGTCTGAGTACGTTCCGTTCTGCTCAGCTGTTTGAAAATCAAAAAACGTAAGAGGTTTATCAGCACAGTCATGCATAAATTTTTCTAAGGGGATGTTTCAACTTCTAGGAGAGTAATCTCTGAATTTTAGGAGCAAAATACATCTTTATGTATAACAGCTTTCTTGTAGCACATTTTGATATTGAAATTTACTTTATTATCCCTAGCCAGTTTCAGATGTTAGACTTCATCTGCAAAAGTGGACATTTTTATTTATACTACACAAAGCAGTATTCCTACTTAAGCCGGAAGAAGTGTAGTTGTTTAAACAACAAAGTGCGCAGAAGTATCTCCCTTTCGCACACAACAGTGAGATGATCAAAGGCGGCTTGGAGTGACTCAGCAAACGAGTCGACGTTGAGTATTTATGTCCCATCTGTTAATTTAGTTCAAGTCTCGCATTATTCAGTTAGGACAAGTAGATGCAGAAGCAATGGCAAACAACTGCCAACCAAAAGTTAGTATCAGCAAATTTGCTAAACGCAGCTGTGCTGTTTCCAGGAGCGATTACTATTTTTGAAACACGAAATAATCTATCGGACATCCAACAGTAGCTCTCAAAACAAACAATATGTGTAACAGACGTAGTTTTGTATCTGGCGTAACTGACCCCACAATTGATACAGTCGCTCAATAATATGGGAAATAGTTATATTATGTATCTGAGTGAGTCATCACTGAGTGTCGGACAGGTTAACATGCAATGCTCTCGCCCCTCGTGAAGTAATCGTTGCAACAGATGTAGACTAGTAGGGCGGGAGAAGATATAAGACATATGAAGAAGAACACAGAACTTCATTCAACAACTTACAGAACTGACTCAAACGTCAACTTGCCTTAAAATGCTTGAGGTTTTTCTTAAAATTTGTTAGATTGGTATTACTGCTGTTTGTTACATGATAAACACCTCTGTGGGTATCAAGTACCTTTTAATACGAGTAATTATATGAACCAGCAACGAAATGGCTGGACGAAACTGTCAAACATTCCATCTTCGATAAAAGTCTCTAAGGAAAAGGAGAAGGGGGACAGCTCATTTTCTTCTTTCAGTTATATGAGCAGATTGTTATTTGCCTTTAAAGCTGTCTAGTCTTCTCTGAAGAATCCTCTGTTATTTGTTGGGCGACAACCGAGAATCTTCCACTGAATGCAATAGTTATACTGGCGAAGTAATGAGTGCTATGGACAGGCGATATCAACTTTATTCCAATTTTTTTTAGTTTCCAGAAAGCTTTCGACACCGTTCTTCACAAGCGTCTTCTAATCAAATTGTGCGACTGGATTCGTGGTTTCCTGTCAGAAAGGTCACAGTTCGTAGGCATCGAGTAAAACAGAAGCAATATCTGGCGTTCCCCAAGAAAATGTTACAGGCCCTCTGCTATTCCTGGTCTACATAATTGACAGCAGAATCTGAGCAGCCCTCTTTGATTGTTTGCAGATGATGCTGTCATTTGTCGTCTCGTAAAGTCATCAGATAATCAAAAACAATTGCAGAATGATTTAGACAAGATGTCTGTACGGTGAGAAAAGCGGCAAGTGACTCTAAATATTGAAAATTGTGAGCTCATCCACAAGAGTACTAAAAGAAGTCGGCTAAATTTTGGTTGTACGATAAATCACAAAGATCTAAAGACTGCAGATTCAACTAAATACTTAGTAAGTACAATTACGAATTACTCAAATTGGGACGTTGCCATAGATAATGTTGTGGGTAACGCAAACCAAAGACTACAATTTATCGGCAGAACACTTAGAAAGTGCGAAAGTGTCTACTAAAGAGACTGCTTACACTACGCTTGTCCGCCCTCTTCTGGAGTATTCCAGTCCGGTGTGGCATTCACATCAGAGGGGATTAATGGAAGAATTGGAAAAAGTTCAAAGAAGGGCAGCTCGTTTTGTATTACCGCGAAAGTGGAGAGAGAGTGCCACGGCCATGATATGTGAACTGGAATGGCAGTCATTGAAACAAAGGCGTTTTTCATTGCGGCAGGATCTTCTCGTGAAATTTCAATCACCAACTTCCTATTCCGATTGTGAAAATATTTTTTTCGAGCCCACCTACATAGGGAGGAATGATCATCATAATAAACTAAGAGAAATTAGAGCTTGCACAGGAAGATTAAAATGCTTGTTTTTCCCGCGCGCCTTTCAGGACTGGAACGGTAGAGAATTAACTTGACTGTGGTTCGATGAATCACCTACCAGGCACTTAATTGTGAATTGCAGGCTAATGATGTAGATGTAGAACACAAAATCTGTTGACTACTTTCTGTCTTCTGAGAGTTATACATGCCCAGTTTCGTTAAACACATACCGAGAGTAACCAAGAAGTTTCTGCTGTCAACGTGTGATGCTGTATATAAACTTAGAATGCGCCCTGGATTTTAGACATGTCAGGTGGAAGTGTCACGTGTTTGCGTCAGGCAAAAGAAATACTGTCATTAATTGGTTGCATACTGGCGGTCCTAATCTAAGAATCATTAACACCATATTGCCATTCACATACCTGAACGTCTGGAAAAAGAACAAGCAGCTTTAGAAAATTAGTTGGGAACATTGTTGACACTGTTCATTAACTGAGCGTGATATCCAACATTTGAAGGCATGGCCGTGGACTTATTAAGTTTGGAAATTTGTGGTAAGTTGCTACGGGACCAAACAGCTGAGGTCATCAGTACCTAAGCTTACACCACACTGCTTAATCTGACTTAAACTTACGCTAAGGACAACACACACACACACACACACACACACACACACACACACACACACACACACACACACATCCATGCCCGAGCGGGGGGGAGGGGGGGGGGGGGGAACTCTGATACTCTAATCTCCGACGGGAGGGAGGGGGGGGGGGGAGCCGCGCGAACCGTGGAAAGGCGCTCTTGACCGCGCGGCTGTTATTAAGTGTCAAGGATGAATCGATGTAGAGTAACAAGGGTTCGGATCATCGGCATGACTGAAGTGTCTCGGATAGTTGGGATGGAGGACTCTGGATGCGGGAGAGAGGCTTCACGGTTGGTGGAACTGCGTGACACAGATGCAGGATCTCCAACAGGGCGTGGCGCTGACAGAACAGGCGCGCTACTGTGCTGTTGTGCTCTGCGGCATAGTGTGTGCCTTCCCTAGGACAATCAAGATTAATTTGCTTTAGGACGGCTTCCGCCTTGATCAAATACAGTATTTTTACCCAGACATGTTTCGCACAAGTTACAGCATCATCTTTGGGTTATTATTTTCTTTCTATTACATAATAGGAAAATTGATCTTTTTACTACCCGTATGTTTAGATGCTATTTGAGACGCCCTGCTATACCCGCAGGACAGGACATCCAGAATAAATTGTGGAAAGGGGCCAAAATAAGCGCCTGTCAGTTACACTCGAACATACAACTTTATGTAATCGAACATTACAAGAATCAAGAATAAACAAAACAGCTTTCATCTTTGGAACGTGATCACCGGCTGAATGCGCCGTACAATGTCATGCCTTAAGGGCAAGACCACTTTAAAAACGGCTGAAGGCAAATAACTTAAAACACAAGCATAATCAGAAATTAAAAATGCAGGCCTTATCTTACAACAATTCTTTATTTAGGCTGAAGGCCCAAAGAATCTGCGGTTTTCAGAGCAAAACAAATTGAATTCAAAATCGGCTGAAAACCGAACAGTTAAGGCTGAACAACATAAAAAAAAGCCTTACGTAAAAAAAGTTCTTAAATAGGCAAAACTTAACCAAAATAGAAATTTAAAAGGCAAAGCCTTATCTTAAAACAGTTCCTTAACTAGCCTGAAGACCTAAAGAATCAGGCACTTTAAGGGCAAACAAGTTAAATTCAAAATCGACTGAATGCCTAACACTTAAAATTCAACAACATTAAATTTTTTGTAAATGCCAACGGCCTTATCTGAAACAGTTCTTTAAATTAGGCTGAAGGCCTAAAGAATCTTACGCCGTAAGGGCAAGAAAAAAACCTTAATTTAAAAATCGGCTAGAAGCCATACAAGTACAAACAAAAAGAACAAATAAAAAAAAAGGCAGTACACCCAAGGGCGCCCAGATGTTCGAGGGTCGGCCTGGAATTCAAACACTAACGCTCGCTTAGGTGAGACAGGCAGTCGGCCCAACCATTTTCAAGCCGACGGCAACCCAACCGACAGACAGTCAATAGATCAATGATCAAAATTAGTTCTGCTCTACACTTGCACCAAACCTCAAACGATACTAACAGCAGAGACTGTTGAACAAGAACAAGAACGGACCACAGACGACCCATAAGCGGGGACGACGCAAATACACGTCGTCTAATCAGACGACCGACCAAACGGCCAAGCAAGGTCGTTGCCACTCACAAGGGAACCTCCCCATCGCACCCCCCTCAGATTTAGTTATAAGTTGGCACAGTGGATAGGCCTTGAAAAACTGAACACAGATCAATCGAGGAAACAGGAAGAAATTGTGTGGAACTATGAGAAAATAAGCAAAATATACAAATTGAGTAGTTTATGTGCAAGATAGGCAACATCAAGGATATTGTGAGCCCCCAGAGTGCCGTGGTCTCGTGGTTAGCGTTAGCAGCTGCCGAATGAGAGGTCCTTGGTTCAAGCCTTCCCTCGGGTGAAAAGTTTAACTTTTTATTTTCAGTTTATGTGACAAACGCTTATGTTTTCATCACTTTTTTGGGAGTGATTATCACATCCACAAGAAAACCTAAATCGGGCAGGGTAGAAGAATCTTTTTACCCATTCGCCAAGTGTACGAGTTAGGTGAGTCGACAACATATTCCTTTCATGTGACGCACATGCCGTCACCAGTGTCGTATAGAATATATCAGACGTGTTTTCCTGTGGAGGAATCGATTGACCTATGAACTTGCGATCAAATGTTTTCCGTTCCCATTGGAGAGGCACGTCGTTTCGTCTACTAATCGCACGGTTTTGCGGAGCGGTCCCAAAACACAGACACTAAACTTATTACAGTGAACAGAGACGTCAATGAACGAACGGACAGGTCATAACTTTGCGAAAATAAAGAAGGTAAACTTTTCAGCCGAGGGAAGACTTGAACCAAGGACCTCTCATTCCGCAGCAGCTCGCGCTAACCACGAGACCACGGCGCTCTTGAGCTCACACGATCTTTGATGTTGCATATCTTGCACATAAACTACTCAATTTTTCCAAGGCCTATCGAATGTGCCAACTTATAACTAAATCTGAGGGGGGTGCGATGGGGAGGTTTCCTTGTCAGATGTGTGTGTCAGTAGTCGTCGGGCGAGTGATGGCTATCCTGCCCTTCCTCGCTACTCCACGCCAAGCGACCAATTCAGACCCAGTACGCTGACAACATTTAAATTAACTTGTCAGTCAAATCACATAAACTACGCACAGTTTCACGAACACTTGCACGAAGAACTAGACGATGCTAACGGCAGTGACTGTGCAATAGCAAGGACAAACCACGAGTTGAGACACACACACCGCTAACCCATGAGCGATCGGCGAGCAAATACACGTCGTCAGGTAAGACGAGCCATGTGTGCCGGCAACGGTCGGGCGAGTCATGGCTATCGGAACCTCACTGCCGCTCCAATCTGACCGAACTTCTGCCGCGTCCCAACTGTCCGACTGCCAGGTCCGAACTCCACTGCTGGCGCGTTCCAACTCACTGGACGACGCACGACGTCCGGGAAGTAATAGCTGTCAGCAAAGATAATACGGCAAGGCTTACATCGATAAGCGCTGCTGCTGCCGATCACGGGCAGGCAAAGCAGCAACTCAGTGACACCAGTAATTGAAACTAACATAACGAGGTGGCGGTACGGTAAAAACAGGATGTTAACTAATAGATGGCACGAACACGAGCCACGCAAAGCTCACTATTGCAAAAGTAAAATGACTGGTAAATTCTAGAATTTACGGGCAAAACCTAACATGTACCATCGCGGTATGGTAATAGTCCCAAATTTGTTATTATATGCATACATTTCGAACTTATATCGACTCAACTTGGTAACTCTTAGGATTTAACCGCACAAAGTCCACCTGCTTAGCCGTCTGGTAATGTGCTTGCCTCCCATGCAGCGGGCCTCGGCTCGATTCCCGGCCGCGTTGGAAATTTTCTCCTCGCGTGGACTGGGTGTTATGTTGTCCTCATCATCATTTCATCCTCGTCACCGGCGCACAAGTCGCCCAATGTGGCGCCGACTGAAGTAAGACTCGCACTCGCTGGTCGAACTTCGCCGGATGGGGCCTCCCGGCCAGCAGTGCCATACGATTAATTCATTTCATTTTTCAACCATGCAGACTGGTGAAGGAGTGTTCATTTATTTAAAAATCATATCATCAGTTACTGAGATCGCTTCTATTGACTGTAAAATTGCGTTAGTTAAATCTTCTTGTGTTCAAGTGTGAGTACAATTAACAAATCCCATACTGAAATTATTGAAAAATGTGAAAGTTATGCAAAAATGTAGATAATGTTACCTTGTAAATGTCTATTTTGTTACAGTAAGGTTAACTGTTGTGGCAGTCAGAATTACATAACATGGAAGACGATTTGCACAACCATTTTTAGTTGAACAATTTTGTAAACAATTGCACTTTTTGAACCTTTTGTCTTCCAAGGAAAGACTGTTGGTCCACCACTTCCTGTACACTAATTTCACCTCCTCCAACCTTTTGGACGCCGCTAAAATTTTCCTTACACAATGTAAATTGGTTCCTAGTGTACAATGACTTCGGTTTGCCAACTTTGGTACCATGGTGACAAAATTCGTCATCCTCGTTATGTATCACCACTGCCGTTATGATTTTGCATCAGTTTTTGCCCAATCTACATCCGGTACTTTAATTCTCACATTCTGTCCAACTGCAGGTTTTAGAATTTTGTTACATGGGGCTGCTTTCATTTTCTTTGCTCGCGACTGAAGACCTTCTTTGGCAGCCTCGCAGACACACTTTACTTTATTAACACTGTTGGAAGCTGCCAATGTCTCGTCACAACTATTAGTTAGAGCCGGCGTCTCGCAGTTAACTGTCGTCAAATAGTGTATCTCTGGCACTTCTTCACCTGCTGCAACCGCACTTTCTACCTGCGTTCCTTCTGTTCCAGTATTTGATTCACTGGAATCAATTCTTTGACCGTCATCTTCCCTTTCTTGTGAGTCAGTCGTTGCCGTGTTTAACATTGTTTCCATATCTTCTTCGGTGTTTACATTTTTTATTGAATAATGTGGAATAACTGAACCGCCTATGTCCATTTTCACTGGAACACCAAGCACGGCTTCATGTGGTGAACATTTGATCCCTTCTAGATAAGCCCTAGTTTTCATTGGCTGTACAAACCTTAACCCTTCAGACCATTTTGAAATTTATTTGTTTCCATCCACACTGAAAACATATTCTCAGTGTCTTGATGCTCTTTCGACTGATCCCTGGGACTGACCGTGCCTTAGCTGCCTATGGACTATCTTCATATTATTCCACAACCCACATAAACTTTGGATGACTTGGTTACAAAAGTCTCTACCGTTATCAGAATGAAGAATATATATGGGGCACAGAAGGTGGTGAAAGTATCCAAAATATGAAATACTACTTTATCAGCCCTTTTCGAAGTTAGTGCACAGAGGATAACAAATTTTGTCAGATTATCCTGGTATACAAGTATGAACTTCGACTTATCGTCTGCGTTTGCCTGTATGTCGATTGAGTCTATTCAGCATCGTTAATTCGTTTCACTGTTTACGATGGTTTTCACTACAGCACCACTTTTCGATGTTTTTTTCTGACATAGTTAACATAACCTCAAATAAGTAACGATTGATTCACTAGTCACATTCTTGTACGTACGATTCAGTTCCATAATCATTCTAGTTCAGCTTCCATGGCGTATAAAGAGGATCTCAGTTCATCAAAACTAACGTAGTAAAGAACTTCTTCTTTTCCAACAGATTTCTCTTCACCTTCGATGTTGAGAATATCACATCGCTTCAAACATCTATAGGGAATAGATTTTTTATTGGCAACTGTTTTTGCATTTTTCACTTCACTTAACAGAATGTTATATTGCTCAGCAGTTACATAAAGTTTGTTCTCCTTCTTCTTACTTATTGATTCACCTAAAAGTTCATAAAATTTGTTACGCAGAACATCACTCATTCTGATCCAAAGCTGCTAGAGAAACATCACCTCTTCACGGTGGAGATGGGAGTCTTTGATCCAGCTTTTACCAATTCGCGTGGGTAAATCCTAAGATTTAACGACGTCTGTAAAGTTCGAAATCTATATACAGAATAAGAAGTTTCGGACTGTTACCAAACCACAACCGTAAATGTTAGATTTTATTGGTAAATTCTACGGTATATCAATAATCTTACTTTTACAGTAACATAGACATTTCAGTTTTTAAGAAACGTATCCACAAAATTGATAACAGACAGTTTTTATATGTATATTTACCTTCTTACCAAATGCTGCAGTTCTTGTAGTTTTTTGTATTTCGCATTACAGCTGTGTTTCTTTCATAATATTTCAACTATGACCACAGAGGATTTGATGTTTCCACTTACCTTTTCAGTTTTTACCATTATCTCCACTGTGAAAAATTACGTTTTTCAACTTTCTCTGTGTCACTTTATGTAAGATACAAAGAACAAGATGTCGAATAGTTGAATGTTTTCTGGGTGGGAGTTATTAATCTTGGTTTGATGTTTTGACCTTAGGCTTTGAGGGTCATCTGACTGTTCTTTGAGGGCGAATCCTGTACATTCGTTTAATTATTTGTTTTCCTTCAACTGTGGCTTTCTGTATTTGGTAGTTTTCCTGATTTAATAGTTTTTGTGAGGCTGTTGCTGCAGTTGAGAATTTTTAGATCGTTGTTGATGTCTGTTGGTCCATAAGCCACATCCGTAAGGTGTTCTGTAAGTGTAGATTGACAGCTGATACTTTTTAGTACTTTTCTGTGTTATATGTGTCTTATATTGAAATTTCTGTTTGCCTGTCCAGAATAAACTGAACTGCAGTCCTAAAACGTCACTTGATAAATATCAGATATGTTGTATTTGTCTGTGTCGGAAGTCGTTGTCCTCAGTTTCTTTTGTATTGAGTTATCTGTTCTGTAGGTTAGGTTACTTTTAGTCATTGTTTTGTGAGTATGCTGCCTGTCCCAGGAACTACTAGTTGTGTAAGTAAGTGTGCACCATTTGTTTTTTGTTGTGGGTGCTTCTTGTTCATGTGTATTTTTGTGTGTGTACTTTGTGTTTACGTTCGCTGTGTTTATGTCCCACGAGTCTGTGTTCGTATGCTGGTGGTGATCTGTTTGTTTTTGTGTTCTTGTTGTCCCTTTCATTTTTGTTTTGCTTTTGTGATTCAGTTTCTCTGTAATATTTGTAAGTATCCAATCTCCACAGCTATATGTTTGATCATATGTGATTCGTTTTTTTAGTTGTCTTAATTGAACGAAGTTTTATTCTGTCTGTGCAGCATGTTTTGGAAACCGGCTTGGGTGTGTGTAATCAGGTGGTTTGAGTTTTCATGTATGGCTGAGCTGGTGGTGGCGACTTTTCTGAATATGGAAAACTGATGTTGATTTTTGTGTCTATGTATTGTGAGATAAATGAAATTAACTTTTTAACTTTTTACCATTCACTGTTTCCATGGTGAGTTTTACTTTCCGTTGGATAGTGTTGAGGTGTTTAGGTCTCCCCTCCACCTCCGCCCCCCCCCCCCCCCCCCCATGAACTATGGACCTTGCCGTTGGTGGGGAGGCTTGCGTGCCTCAGCGATACAGATAGCCGTACCGTAGGTGCAACCACAACGGAGGGGTATCTGTTGAGAGGCCAGACAAACTTGTGGTTCCTGAAGAGGGGCAGCAGCCTTTTCAGTAGTTGCAGGGGCAACACTTTGGATGATTGACTGATCTGGCCTTGTAACACTAACCAAAACGGCCTTGCTGTGCTGGTACTGCGAACGGCTGAAAGCAAGGGGAAACTACAGCCGTAATTTTTCCCAAGGGCATGCAGCTTTACTGTCTGGTTAAATTGTGATGGCGTCCTCTTGGGTAAAATATTCCGGAGGTAAAATAGTCCCCCATTCGGATCTCCGGGCGGGGACTACTCAGGAAGACGTTGTTATCAGGAGAAAGAAAACTGGCGTTCTACGGGTCGGAGCATGGAATGCCAGATAACTTAATCGGGCAGGCAGGTTAGAAAATTTAAAAAGGGAAATGGATAGGTTAAAGTATAGTGGGAATTAGTGGAGTTCGGTGGCAGGAGGAACAAGACTTCTGATCAGGTGAATACAGGGTTATAAATACAGAATCAAATAGGTGTAATGCAGGAGTAGATTTAATAATGAATAGGAAAATAGGAATGCGGGTAAGCTACTCCAAACAGCATAGTGAACGCGTTATTGTGGCGAAGGTAGATACGAAGCCCACGCCTACCATGGTAGTAAAAGTTTATATGCCAACTAGCTCTGCAGATGACGAAGAGATTGATGAAATGTATGATGAGATAAAAGAAATTATTTAGGTAGTGAAGGGAGACGAAAATTTAATAGTCATGGGCGACCGGAATTCGAGAGTAGGAAAAGGGAGAGAAGGGAAGACTTAGGTGAATATGGAATGGGGGGAAGAAATGAAAGAGGAAGCCGTCTGGTAGACTTTTGCACAGAGCATAACTTAATCAAAGCTAACACTTGGTTCAAGAATCATGAAAGAAGGTTGTATACATGGAAGAAGCCTGGAGATACTAGAAGATATCACATAGATTATATAATGGTAAGACAGAGATTCTGGAATCAGGTTTTAAATTGTAATACATTTCCAGGGGCAGATGTGGACTCTGACCACAATCTGTTGGTTATGAACTGTAGATTAAAACTGCAAAAAGGTGGGAATTTGAGGAGATGAGACCTAGATAAACTGAAAGAACCAGAGGTTGTAGAGAGCTTCAGGGAGAGCATTAGGGAACGATTGACAAGAATGGGGAAAAGAAATACAGTAGAAGAAGAATGGGTAGCTTTGAGAGATGAAATAGTGAAGGTAGCAGAGGCTCAAGAAGGTAAAAAGACGAGGGATAATAGAAATCCTTGGGTAACAGAAGAGATATTGAATTTAATTGATGAAAGGAGAAAATACAAAAATGCAGTAAATGAAGCAGGCAAAAAGGAATACAAAAGTCTCAAAAATGACATCGACAGAAGCGCAAAATGGCTAAGCAGAGATGGCTAGAGGACAAATGTAAGGACGTATAAGCATATTTCACTAGTGGTAAGACAGATACTGCCTACAGGAAAATTAAAGAGACCTTTGTAGAAAAGAGAACCACCTATATGGCTATCAAGAGCTCAGATGGAAAACCAGTCCTAAGCAAAGAAGAGAAAGTAGAGCGGTGGAAGGAGTATTGTTGATGGTCTATACAAGAGAGATGTATTTGAGTGCAATATTATTGAAATTGAAGAGGACGTGGACGAAGATGAAATGGGAGATACGATACTGCACGAAGAATTTGACAGAGCACTGAAAGACCTAAGTCGAAATAAGACCCCAGGAGTAGACAACATTCCATTAGAACTACTGATAGACTTGGGAGAGCGAACCCTGACAAAACTCTTATATCTGGTGAGCAAGATGTATGACACAGGCGAAATACACTGAGACTTCAAGAAGAATATAATAATTCCAATCCCAAAGAAAGTAAGTGTTGATGGTGTTAAAATAACCGAACTATCAGTTTAATAAGTCACGGCTTCAAAACACTAACACAAATTCTTTACAGACGAATGGAAAAGCTGGTAGAAACCGACATCTGGGACGATCAGTTTGGATTCGGTAGAAATGTTGGAATACGTGGGGCAATACTGACCCCACGACTTAACTTAGATTAAGTAAAGGCAAACCTACGTTTCTAGCTTTTGTGGACTTAGAGGAATCTTTTGACAATGTTGACTGGAATACTCTCTTTCAAATTCTGAAGGTGGCAGGGGTCAAATACAGGGAGCGAAAGGCTATTTACAATTTGTACAGAAATCAGATGGCAGTTGTAAGAGTCGAGGGGCATGAAAGGGAAGCAGTGGTTGATAAGGGAGTGAGACAGCGTTCTGGCCTATCCCCACTGTTATTCAATCTGTAGATCGAACAAGCAGTAAAATTTGGAGTAGAAATAAAAATCCAGGGAGAAGAAATAAAAACCTTGAGGTTTGCCGATGACATTATAATGCTGTCAGAGACAGAAATGACCTGAAAGAGCAGTTTAATGGAATGGACAGTGTCTTGAAAGGTGGATATAAAATGAACATCATAAAAGCAAAATGAGGATGATGGAATGTAGTCGAATTAAATCAGGTGATCCTAAGGTAATTAGATTAGGAAATGAGACACTTAAAGTAGTAGATGAGTTTTGGTATTTGGGGAGCAAAGCAACTGATGATGGTCGAAGCTGAGAGGATATACGTAAAATGTAGACTGGCAGTGGCAAGGAAAGCGTTTCTGAAGAAGAGAAATTTGTTAACATCGAGTATAGATTTAAGTGTCAGTAAGTCCTTTCTGAAAGTATTTGTATGTAGTGCAGCCTTGTATGGAAATGCAACGTGGACGATAGCTGCGCTAGGTAGCCGCGCGTTCTGAGGTATCTTGTCACGGCCCGCACACCCCCGCCCCCCCTCCCACCCCGGTCGGTCGGGTATAGGTGAGTGTGTTGTCCTTAGCGTAAGTGAGTTTAAGTTAGCTTAAGTAGTGCGTAAGCTTAGGGACCGATGACCTCATCAATTCGGTTCCATAAGACCTTACCGCAAATTTCCAAAATTTACTTGGACGATACATAGTTTAGGCAAGAAGAGAATAGAAGCTTTCGAAATGTGATGCTACAGGAGAAGGCTGAAGATTATATGGCTAGGTCACGTAACTAATGAGGAGGTACTGAATAGAATAGGGGACAATACGAATTTGTGGTACAACTTGACTAGAAGAAGGAATCGGTTGACAGGACACGTCCTGAGGCATCAAGGGATCATCATTTTAGTATTGGAGGGAAGCGCGGAGGGTAAAAATCGTACAGGGAGACCAAGGCATGAATAAACAGATTCAGAAGAATGTAGGTTGCAGTAGTTATTCGGAGATAAAGAAGCTTGCAAAGGATAGAGTAGCATGGAGAGCTGCATCAAACCAGTCTCTGGACTGAAGACCACAACAACAACACCTCACACTGTAGTTTTTGTGGTTTTTCTGTATTTTGTGTTACAGATGTTTTTATTTCACAGTTTGTCATCTGCAACCAGAGAGAACTTAATATAGAGAGTTATTTACATCTAAAAGTAGGATTGAGAATGTTATGCATAACATCATTTTATATTATGTTTGGAATAACTCTGTGTGTGTGTGTGTGTGTGTGTGTGTGTGTGTGTGTGTGTGTGTGTGTACGTGGGTATGCAATATGTTTCCACTTACTTTTTTTGCTTTTCCCTTTATCTTCACTGTGAAAAACTGCGTTATTAATGTCTCAGTGTGTCGCTATTACGAAAAAAGATGGATTGTTGAGTGTGTTCTGGGCAGGAGTTTCGAATCTTGTTTTGGTATTTTCTCCCTATGCTTTCAAAGTACACCTCACATTGTGGTTCCGTCATCTTGTAGTTCTAAGAGGACAGAGAACGGAGTTACGATACAGAAAACTTTGAATTCACTTATTATTTCTTTTCCTTCAATTATCGTTTTCGATATTTGGTAATTTTCCTCAGGTATTAGTTTTTGTGGGGAACTGTTGCTGCATTTGAGAATTTTTAGGTCAGCGTTGATTTTCGCAGGTGTGTGGTCCATATCCATAAGATGTTACGCAAATGTAAAATGACAGCTGCTACTTTTCAGTGCTATTCTGCGTTTCGTTTTTTGTACCTAGTATTGCAATTTCTGTTTTTCTGTTCAACATAAATTGAATTGCAGTCCTGACAAGTCAGTTGATAAGTAACCAAATGGTACACTCTCATTTACACTTGTGCTTATCATCACTACCACTATACTGCAAAATATCTCGGCACGAGGGTCTTGAAATAGCTGTCTACCAGCAGCGGAAGTCATAAAGAGTTATTATTATTATTATTATTATTATTTATTTTATCTTTGGGCAGCAATTACAAAAGTTCCATATTAACATAAACGCAATTTCCATAGTAGGACAATAAAAAAAGTTATATGTAGAAACGTAAGTTCTTAACCAATATATAAATTATAAAAGTAAGTATAGAGAGTGCGTGCCACTAAAACTCAGAAACGCGCCCCAGTACGATCAAGGGAGTTACATGGTGCGATGGCCCTCTATCTCCCATCCATGAAGAAGGGCATACTTTTGAAGAGATATGGCTCAAAATGGTTCAAATGGCTCTGAGCACTATGGGACTTAACATCTGACGTTATCAGTCCCCTAGAACTTAGAACTACGTAAACCTAACTAACCTATGGACATCACACACATCCATGCCCAAGGCAGGAGTCGAACCTGCGACTGCAGCGGTCGTGCAGTTCCACACTGAAGCGCCTAGAACCGCTCGGCCACACCGGCCGACGAAGAGGCAAGAGTTGGGAAGTTTCGGCATCTAGAAATTTCTAGAACCTTCCACAACATTCGAAAGTATTCGAGAACATTCCAGACATCCGAGAGTATTCGAGAGCATTCCACAACATTCCAAAAAGTTCCGGAATGTTCCACAATGATCTGGGGTGTTCAGGAATGTTCGGGAATAGTGTGGAACATTTGGGAAGATTCCAGAATGTTCGGGAACATCCCAGATCATTGTGGAACATTCCAGAACACACTCGAATATTGTGGAATGTTCTGGAACATCTTGGACCATTCGAAGCCTTTTTTTGGGATGTTCTGGAATTTGAAAAAATTGTTCAAATGGTTAAGCACTATGGGACTTAACATCTGAGGTCATCAGTCTCCTAGACTTAAAACTACTTAAACCTAACAGTCTAAGGATAACATATACATCTATGCCCAAGGCAGGATTCGAACCTGCGACCGTAGCAGCAGCGCAGTTCCGGAGTGAAGCGCCTAGATCCGCCCGGCCACAGCGGCCGGCCCTGGAATTCGCCACTGGTTGCCTACCCATTAGTAGCGATATATAAAGCAAGACTCGTCGTGGGTCCGAACGTCAGTTTCTTATCAGTGACGAAGGGAGCAACCGAAAAAGTAGTTCAGTGAGTGCATAAAAACAAACAGTGAAGTTTGAGTAGTCAAAGTGATACAGTGACTGAGTATAAATCGAAAATAAAGTATGAAAAGTATTTAAGGTGTACTTTGTGTTTTTGTTAATAAAAAGCCGATTTGATTTATACTTTAAACAATGTCCAAACGTAAAAAAAGAAGGAGATCTTGCCAGTTCTGGAGCAAAAGGGCGAAAACAAAAAGAGCAGCGTAAAAGCGAAACAGACGAAGAGTACGAAGCACGTTTAAGTTCCCAGTGAACGAGATTGAGCACCGTCAGAAGCAGAGAAACCGAAGAACAACATAGAAATGAATGGACTGAAGAATTAGGAATTGCCAAAAAGTAGTGCACTGAATGAATAAAAAGAAAAAACAGTGAAGCGTGAGTAGTCAAATTGGTACAGTGACTGAATATAAATCGAACGTAAAGTGTGGAAAGTATGTAAAGTGTACTTAGTGTATTTGTTAGTAAAAAGTTGATTTGATTTATATTTAAGGCAATGCCCAAACGTGAAAGAGGAGATCTTGCCAGTTCTGAAGCAAAACGGCGAAAACACACAGAACAGCGAGAAAGCGAAACACACGAAGAGTGTGGAGCACGTTTAACTTCCCAGCGAACGAGGATGAGCAACGTGGGAAGCGAAGAAACCGAAGAACAACGATAGGAACGGATTGAAGGATCAAGAATTGCGACACAATCTTATAATAAAAGACGTAAATTCAAGCCAGCCACGAAAATATCACCCTATGAGAAGCGCGGACAAGGACAAGTAAAACAGTACAACCTAACAAATGACGCATTCCACTACGACCCGACGAAAGACTGTAACAAACACAAACACGTCGTCGTCGGAAAAATGGATAACATCTGCCAATTCTTAACGCGAAAAAATGCAGTAAAGAAACACCAGGATTCTGTTGCATGAATGGAAAAATTCGATTACCACCACTGGAAGCACCTCCGCAGGAATTTTTACATTAAATGGCAGGGGAAACTCCAGAATCAAAACACTTTCTTCAAAACATAAAAGCGTACAAGGCCTGCTTCCTAATGACTTCTTTCCGTAGCACTTCTGTCAATACTAACAGAGATGAAATCGATTAAGTTTTTTTTCCATCCAAGGACAAATCTATCACAATATGGGATTATTACTATCACTACCCAACGAAGACCATAAATTTCTGCAAGTACACTTCATTGGAAATGAAGAAACAGAAATTGATCAAAGATCTACAAATATCAGTGGATTGAGACGAGAAGTAATCCAAGATGTACAGAGGATCTTACACAATCAAATGATTCACATATTCAAAACAGCACTAGACCGAATGATTTCTGATTACTATAAAGCTATAATCCGAACAGGCAAAAGGCCACCTGGAGAACAACCCAGATAGTGAAGTAGCCATCGTAATTGTGGACAATGAAAACACAAGCCGTGACATAATTCTACAACGTAGAAGAGCAGGAATACCGCGCATTTCAAAGACACACCGTTCATATGATTCCTTGCAATATTCATTGATATTTCTGCACGGGGAGAACAGATATCATTTTAATGTGAAACAAATCCAACCTGAAACTGGCGTAGAAGCAAACAAAACAGCCACTTCCAAGGAGTGCTATGTTTACCGCTTAATCATCAGAGACAATGAAATATACAGTCACATTCTCAACACTCGCCGTTTATTCCAACAATTCATGTTAGATATGCAAAAACAGAAGCGGAATGGATGCTTTACAGAAGACTGAATCAGAAGAAACTACGTACGGAAGAATACATCCCCCGTCCAGACGCAATCATAAATGACGGAAGCGCTGACGACGTAGGAAAAATGGTAGTTTTACCCTCATCATACATTGAAGTCCGATACACATGCACGAATATATTCAAGATGCCATGACATACAGAAGAAAGTATGGACGACTCGACTTCTTGATAACAGTCATATGTAACTCGTGGGCAGAAATCAAAGAGCAACTAATGTAAGATACGGATAAGTCCCCATGCATCGACACAATAGATCGAGTTTTCCGATAAAGTACAAAATGAAATTTATTGAAGTCCTCACAAAATACATCTTTAGAAACAACTAGATGTACAAATCGAATGGCGAAAACGAGGACTGCCTCACTCACACAATCTCATATGGCTACACCACGTAATTATCTGGATATCGACAAAATGATCCAAGTTGAGTTTGCCAATCTACAAGAAGATCCGGAACTGTACGACATAGTACTGAAAAACATGATTCACGGACCATGCGGGCAGTTAAATACCAATTCGCTATGTACGAGTGACGGAAAATGTACAAAAACAAAATACCCAAAACCACACTTGAACGACACACAAACCGGAGTTGATTGCTATCCCAAATACAGAAGACGATCACCCAAAAACGGTGCAGCGACAAAAAAATGGCTCTGAGCACTATGGGACCCAACTGCTGAGGTCATTAGTCCCCTAGAACTTAGAACTAGTTAAACCTAACTAACCTAAGGACATCACAAACATCCATGCCCGAGGCAGGATTCGAACCTGCGACCGTAGCGGTCTTAGGCAGCGACAAAATGGAAATAGTTAATCGGTGGGTAGTACCATATAACACACTACTTTCCAAAATGTTCCAAGCACACATAAACGTAGAACACTGTAATTCAGTGAAATACATCAAATAATTTTTTAAGTATTTCAATAACGGTAGTGACATGACAGTATTTCAAATAGCCAAAGACAGCGAACAACGAGACGGAAACGACGAGGTCCTCATACACTCCTGGAAATGGAAAAAAGAACACATTGACACCGGTGTGTCAGACCCACCATACTTGCTCCGGACACTGCGAGAGGGCTGTACAAGCAATGATCACACGCACGGCACAGCGGACACACCAGGAACAGCGGTGTTGGCCGTCGAATGGCGCTAGCTGCGCAGCATTTGTGCACCGCCGCCGTCAGTGTCAGCCAGTTTGCCGTGGCATACGGAGCTCCATCGCAGTCTTTAACACTGGTAGCATGCCGCGACAGCGTGGACGTGAACCGTATGTGCAGTTGACGGACTTTGAGCGAGGGCGTATAGTGGGCATGCGAGAGGCCGGGTGGACGTACCGCCGAATTGCTCAACATGTGGGGCGTGAGGTCTCCACAGTACATCGATGTTGTCGCCAGTGGTCGGCGGAAGGTGCACGTGCCCGTCGACCTGGGACCGGACCGCAGCGACGCACGGATGCACGCCAAGACCGTAGGATCCTACGCAGTGCCGTAGGGGACCGCACCGCCACTTCCCAGCAAATTAGGGACACTGTTGCTCCTGGGGTATCGGCGAGGACCATTCGCAACCGTCTCCATGAAGCTGGGCTACGGTCCCGCACACCGTTAGGCCGTCTTCCGCTCACGCCCCAACATCGTGCAGCCCGCCTCCAGTGGTGTCGCGACAGGCGTGAATGGAGGGACGAATGGAGACGTGTCGTCTTCAGCGATGAGAGTCGCTTCTGCCTTGGTGCCAATGATGGTCGTATGCGTGTTTGGCGCCGTGCAGTTGAGCGCCACAATCAGGACTGCATACGACCGAGGCACACAGGGCCAACACCCGGCATCATGGTGTGGGGAGCGATCTCCTACACTGGCCGTACACCACTGGTGATCGTCGAGGGGACACTGAATAGTGCACGGTACATCCAAACCGTCATCGAACCCATCGTTCTACCATTCCTAGACCGGCAAGGGAACTTGCTGTTCCAACAGGACAATGCATGTATCCCGTGCCACCCAACGTGCTCTAGAAGGTGTAAGTCAACTACCCTGGCCAGCAAGATCTCCGCATCTGTCCCCCATTGAGCATGTTTGGGACTGGATGAAGCGTCGTCTCACGCGGTCTGCACGTCCAGCACGAACGCTGGTCCAACTGAGGCGTCAGGTGGAAATGGCATGGCAAGCCGTTCCACAGGACTACATCCAGCATCTCTACGATCGTCTCCATGGGAGAATAGCAGCCTGCATTGCTGCGAAAGGTGGATATACACTGTATTAGTGCCGATATTGTGCATGCTCTGTTGCCTGTGTCTATGTGCCTGTGGTTCTGTCAGTGTGATCATGTGATGTATCTGACCCCAGGAATGTGTCAATAAAGTTTCCCCCTCCTGGGACAATGAATTCACGGTGTTCTTATTTCAATTTCCAGGAGTGTATACCAAACGGCAAGGTACATCATCAGCAACGAAGCAGCGTGGCGGATTTTCGGTTTCCCATACACGAACGCGAACCAACTGCGCAACATCTAGCAGTACGTCTAGAGAAAGGACAGAGACTTTACTTCACAAAAGACACTGCCAGAAAAATTACAAGCGAACTGCCTCATAACACAGCATTAACACATTTTTACCAACTGTACCTAACGGATCCATTCGCGAAAACATTGCTGTATGTCGACGTCCCTACCTATTACAAGTTGAACACAACAAGAAAAATCTTTCAACGACGAAACCAAGGAATCCCAGAAGAAGATCATCCAGGAATCTTGAAAACTGGCGTACTGGGCCGACTATACACCGTACATCCGAACAACGCCGAATGTTTTTATCTCCGGATGTTGCTACACGAAATACGGGACCAACAAGACGGTTGACGGTTACCAATGCCAGACGTACAGAGAAGCATGCCAACGCTTACGACTACTGGAAAACGACAACCACTGGGAATTAACACCACAAGAAGCCTCACTCACAGCGTCAAATGACCAAATGACAGATTTATTCGCCATAATTCTAATAACAGGTAACTATACTCCAAAACAGCTATGGGACTCCTTCAAAGAGAGTATGAGTGATGACATGCTGTACCAAATCCGACAATCTCATCCTGAACTCACCATAGGATTCAATTGCGGCATCTTCAATGAAACACTCATTCGCCTAGAAAATAAATATTTAGCAATAAACAACCAGACCGTAGTACAACTTGGGTTGCAAGCACCGCGAGAAGATGTTATCAGTGTGCTAAACTTCGAAATTACAGAGTGAAAAGCTACAACATCAACGAACTACTTCATACATTTGCTCACAACAAACCACTCCTCAATGACAGTCAAAAGGAAATTTACAACGTTATCATTGAACGGACCGACAACAACACTGGCGGAATTATTTTCCTGGATGCACCAGGCGGCACCGGGAAAACATTTCTAAGAAATCTGTTGCTGGCGGAAATACATGCTAAACACCACACCGCACTTGCACTGGCAACATCCGGCATTACAGCCACTCTTATGGAAGAAGGACGAACTGCCCGTTCCGCCCTGCAACTACCGTCGAATATAGCCGAAGAACAATTCCCGGTGTGTAATATCTCAAGAGCATCTGGACGGGATGAATTTCTCAGGGGAGATAAAATTATCTTCTGGGACGAATGCGAAATGGCACATAAAAATCACTCGCAGCTATGGACAGACTTGCGAGGAAACTCTGAGGAGATGGGACGAGCTCTACTCATACTCTCAGGAGATTTTCGACGAACACTTCCAGTTATCCCAAGTCCACACCAGCAGACGAGATCAATGCATGCTTAAAAAAATCACATCTCTGGCCACAGATACAAATACTGCGACTAACAAAAAATATGAAAGATGAACTATCGAAAGACGAAACAACAGCACATTTTGCTCAACAACTTTTACAATCTGGCGAAGGCACATATCCTACTGACCAGACGACCGGCCTCATTAAACTCAGCAGTGACGTCTGCAATGTAGCCACTGCTGAAAACGAACTCATCGACCAAATTTATCCAAACATTGTTCATAACTGTACCAAACCGGATTGGCTATTTGAAAGGGCAATTTTGGCAACTAAATATAATATTGTCGACGATATCAGCTTTAATATTCAAAAGAAAATTCCCGGTGAAGAGGGAATAAACAAATCGACCGAGACGATGGTAAACGTTGATGGAAGTGTGAACCTTCCTACAGAATTTCTAAACTATTTGCATGTGCCAGGAATGCCATTACAGTGCCTTCGACCTCAAACTGGATCTTCGATCATATTACTCAGAAATCTCAACTCTCCAAAACTATGTAATGGAGCAAGGATGATCGTCAAACAGCTATCAAATAACATCATCGAAGCCGAACTTATGACTGGAAAGCACAAAGGATACACGCTATTTATCCCCAGAATACCAGTGATCTCATTGAACTACCATTCCAGTTTAGAAGACTGCAATTTCCAATCAAATTAGCCTACGGTATTACAATTAACGAAGCGCAAGGGCAAACTTTAAAATATTGCATCATCAACCTCAAAGCCTCCTCCTTCTCTCATGGTCAACTACCCATAGCTTGCTCTCGAGCAGGAAATTCGAAAAAATTGTACATATATACACTGAAACTTCCTGTCAGATTAAAACTCTGTGCCGGACCGAGACGCGAACTCGGGAGCTTTGCATTTCGCGGCAACTGCTCTACCAACTTTTTTTTTTTTTTTCGTTGCGTTTGGGCAGGGCGAACGTCACAAGACATCCGTTCAAGTTGATCGTTGATTCCTTTACTCAGTTTTTTTTATTACAGGGCCACCACCTCTCTGACCTAACACACTGGGCTACCGTGCCGGCACCAACTGAGCTACCCAAGCACGACTCACGATTCCCCTCACAGCTTCACTTCCGCCAATTCCTCGTCTCCTACCTTTCAAACTTCACAGAAGCTCTCTTGCGAAACTGGCAGTACTAGCGCTCCTGGAAGAAAGAAACCTGGATAACAAAATGAAAAGAAGGTGTTTATACACAAGTATCGTAAATAGTTGGAATATACCGGGTGATCAAGAAGTCAGTATAAATTTGAAATCTGAATAAATCACGGAATAATGTAGATAGAGAGGTACAAATTGACACACATGCTCGGAATGACATAGGGTTTTATTAGAACCAAAAAAATACAAAAGTTCACAAAATGTCCGACAGATGGCGCTTCATCTGATCAGAATATCAATAATTAGCATAACAAAGTAAGACAAAGCAAAGATGATGTTCTTTACAGGAAATGCTCAATATGTCCACCATCATTCCTCAACAATAGCTGAGGTCGAGGAATAATGTTGTGAACAGCACTGTAAAGCATGTCCGGAGTTATGGTGAGGCATTGGCGTCGGATGTTGTCTTTCAGCATCCCTAGAGATGTCGGTCGATCACGATACACTTGAGGCTTCAGGTAACCCCAAAGCCAATAATCGCACGGACTGAGGTCTGGGGACATGGGAGGCCAAGCATGACGAAAGTGGCGGCTGAGCACACGATCATCACCATCACCAAACGACTCGCGCAAGAGATCTTTCACGCATCTAGCAATTTCTTTTTTTTTTTTTTTTGTTCTAATAAAACCCCATGTCATTCAAAGCATGTGTGTCAATTTTTAGCTCTCTATCTACATTATTCCGTGGTTTATTAAGTTTTCAAATTTATACTGACTTTTTGATCACCCGTTATTTTCAATATTTTTCTTACTTCTTATACTTTAAAGTTTATCCATTTATTCCAACAACCACACAATCTCATATCAATTCCCTGACCGAAGCCGGGTACCCTGGAGAGTACAAAATAAAAACACTAAAAGACGAACATCAGACAACCAGCAGTAGTTACAACAGTGCCAAGTTAACATCAGTGCAGTTTTCACAATAGAAGTACAAAGATAAGTTCGTTATATAAATTTAAAAACACAAAACTACCACCTAGGGTTCGAATTCTGCCAGTAACAGAGGAGAATGACATCCACGGCAGCTTATAGCTGAAAGCTGGGCAGCGGCGTAGTTTACAAAAATAAGTTCTTAATGCAAAGTAAAATCACAAACGGATGTGTCAGTTTTCGAACCGGGTTGGTTCCATGGCAGGACAAGATCCACGCAAATTGCAGGTCAGAACTGGATGCCGACGTATTTTATACAGTTCGATAGCAAATAATACCTATAATATCGAACCGGTAAAATAAAGCAGTTACCACACAAATACAGAAAACTCCTTACAGCCACTTTTTTGAAATAGTTATTTATTCCATGAATCGGTTTTCGAACGTTTTAGGCTTATCTTCAGCCGGCCGCGGTGGCCGAGCGGTTCTAGGCGCTCCAGTCTGGATCCGCGCTGCTGCTAGGTCGCAGATTCGAATCCTGCCTCGGGCATGGGCGTGTGTGATGTCCTTAGGTTAGTTAGGTTTAAGTGGCTCTAAGTTTAGGGGACTGATGACCTCAGCGGTTAAGTTCCATAGTGCTTAGAGCCATTTGATCCATTTTTGCTTATCTTCAGATGGTGTACAGGTTATGTAGCTATGTCAAAGCGTAATGCTGGCTGCTGATTCTGTGACAAGAACGTACTTTAATGCATCGCCATGAGTATTGTTCATATGCTGATTTGGATCCAAAATTTATATTTGTACTTACTGCGACAGATGTGCGGCTTTTGTTGTCAGTATCCCATCTGCCCGCTTCCATTGTGATGGAATGTTAGTACCGCATCACTCACTTTTACAGAATATGTATTCAAACACATTGCAATAACGAAACTTTGCCAGCAACCAGGATGTGCTGCATATACACGGTAATAACGAAATTCTGCGAGCATCCAGCATGTGCTGTACACCTGTTTTGTTATTATGGTGTATATGCGTACATATTCTGTAAAAGAGAGTAATGTGGTTCCAACTGTCCATCACAATGGAAGCAGACAGATGAATATTAACAACAAAAGCTGCCCATACTGTCACAACAAGTACAATATTAAATTCTGAATCCAAATCGCATGTAAATAATGCTCACAGCGACGTATTAAACTATGTTCCATCTTCTTGTCACAGCACCCAGTAATCCGCTTTAAAATAGCTGTTTAACCTCTTGTACACACTCTGAAGATGAGCCCGAAAGGATTCGAAAAACGATTCATGAAATAAATAAATATTTCAAAAAAGGGATTGGTTGCAGGTTTCTGTACTTATACACCCATGTGTTCTTAAACATCCATAATGGATAAGCTTAAAAGCACTTACACTTGTAAGGAAGGGGTAGCCCCTCGCAGTCAATTTTTATACAAGACTGCCTGTGCGGTCGAGTACTTCGTACACACTAATATGACGTGTTTCAGATCCGCTACCGCCGTTGTGTTCTGATCGCAGTCTCCAGAAGCGACGATTTTCAGCCGGTATAGGCGGAGTAACACCCGTATCACGGCCTCATGTGGATGAGAGAGGTCACATGACGTCTACTAAGCTTCACCGAGGTGAACCATGGTGGAGAAGAAACGTTCGGTTGTGTGGCCGCTAGGTAGCTGCCCTTGTAGTGTTGTGACACACGCCACTCACAATTCCAGTCTTGATTGCTTTCTTGACCGTCAAGTTAAAATCTATGTAAGGAACCCCATAGTCGAGAAGAAACTTTCGGTTGTATGGCCACCAAGTGGCAACACTTTTAGTGCAACCGTGATAAGAGCCTTCTTGGCCGTCTAATTGAAACCTGTATAATGGACTGGGAATGGGCGGAACTGTCCCTCCTTAATGCTCCTCTTAACGAGGAAATGCCTTGATGTCCTTTCATCCAAAGTAAGCGGACGTCCCGCAAAGAGTTCAGCGAAAGAGTGCAACGAACTTGTGTGTTGACTCTGACAGCTTCCACCAGCAAGACGCCGGCCACGCTCCTCGCGGCCTGAGGTTCGACGCCGTCAAGCAGCCCGTGGAATCTAGAGACGGCTTCACGTAACCACCACCCGTTGTGCTTTAAGGGGCTCCGGAACGCCCTATACTTGCAATGTTGAAATAACGCTTATAAATTACATCTTTCCTCACAAAGTATTTGAGGTAGGAAGTTGAACTTTTTAGAGATTATTTATTGGAATATGTGCTACAACTTAACACAGGGATTTTATAAAATTTTAGTTCAGTTATTAAAGATGATTTTTTTTTCAATTGTAATGAAAATTCACAACATTTTTTGGCAATTTTTTATTTATATATCCAAAAGTATACAGTTTTTTGGAAAAAGGCTGTGTTAAATTATGCAGCAGGTACTGTGTAACATATACTGAAAGTTTGAAACAAATATGTTTGGAAGATCCTTAGAAAACATGTAATTAGTATGAGAAAATAAAAGTTTCGGGAATCGAGCGACAAAGATTGGATTAACTTTTTAGTGCATTCCAGGTCCATAGTATGGATTATCTTCATCCTCTGCAAACTCCTCCTCCAGCTTCCTCTTGTTCCTCCTCCTGTTTACTCTTGCTTGTATTTCTAGACTCTTTACAGCCCTGTCTGCAGCCCGAAGGCGTTCCTTGTCTAAAGCAAGCATCGCTCGTTGTTGTGTTCGTAGATTTTGCTACCATTTTCTTCAGTTGCAGTTACTGCAACACTGTTCCAAAAGGTGGTCATGTATGAACACTTATCACATTTCAGTTGTATTTCACTAGCAAGTCCTACGTGCTTTATTATGGAGAGTTCCAGACCAACTTCACTACAATGAATACATCTTACACAGTTTGAAAAAATTCCTTTGAGAACCGACATATCAAATATTTCATTCACATCCGATTCGCCCATAAAACATTCATAGTTTTCACTCATTGAACCAAGCTTCTTCTGTGAATATTTTCTTTCCCACTTTGACTGCTATGGGCAGGTGTACTTGAGAGGTTAGGTTCACTCACTTGGTTATCGTCTTTATTGTTTACAGTAATAACACATACCTCTGGCTTTCCAACATTTCTCCTTTTCTTAAAAGCCTTCAGAGGATTTTTAATAACTTTACTTTTACTCATTATTATACTTCAACAAAACAGAGACTCAAGAAACAGAATTAATTACGAATATTTTCGAGATAACGACAGAGTAAATGAACATGAAACAATCGACAATCACACCAGCGATATATATTGAACCATCACAGGTTAGCCACAACACATACTTTATCTCACATCACTAAAATGTACCTGATGAACATGGACGTTAATAATAACACCATTTGACAGCAGTTTAACAGCGCCACAGTGGGTCACGCCCATGTAGAACACATTTCAAAAAAAATTTAAAAATAGTTGTAGTCTACGGAATTGAATAAATTATATATCTATTAAAAGGTAATAGTCTGCAGATTCAGAAAACGCAAAAAAGTAAAAATTGAAATTTTCATGATTTTGAGCCTTTCCGGAGCCCCTTAAGTGCAGTCATTACCGCGTGCAAGAATTCTGCGCTAGCTACAGCTGGCCGCCGCCACCGGGTGCTCCCAGCAGCGTGAGTGACCTTCAAGGTCGAACGGCTTCGCTACACCAACCCGAAGACGTCGTGCATGGATGCTATGCCGAGCCCACCGGAGGAGGGCATGCACTTATCTCGATCAACAATAAAGATTTCTTGAACATACACTATATGGTCAAAAGTCTCCGAACACCTGGATGAAAATGACTTTCAAGTTCGTGGCGCCCTCCATCGGTAATTCTGGAATTTAATATGGTGTTGGCTCACACTTAGCCTTGATGACAGCTTCAACTCGCAGACATACGTTCAATCAGGTGCTGGAAGGTTTCTTGGGGAATGGTAGACCATTCTTCACGGATTGCTGCACTGAGAAGAGGTATCGATGTCGGTCGGTGAGGCCTGGCACGAAGTCTGCGTTCCAAAACATCGCAGTTGTGGTCCATAGGATTCGGGTCAGGACTCTGTGAAGGGCAGTCCATTACAGGAATGTTACTGTCGTGTAACAACTCCGCCACAGGCCGTGCATTATGAACACGTGCTCGATCGTGTTGAAAGATGCAGTCGCCATCCCCGAATTGCTCTTCAACAGGAAGCAAGAAGATACTTGAAACATCAATGTAGGTCTGTGCTGAGATAGTGCCACGCAAAACAACAAGGGGTGCAAGCTCCCCCCATGAAAAACACGAGCACACTGTGAGACCACCGCCTCCGAATTTTACTGTTGGCACTACACACTCTGACAGATGACGTTCAACGGGCATTCGCCACACCTACACCCTGCCATCGAGTCGCAACATTATGTACCGTGATTCGTCAGTCCACACGACGTTTTTCCTCTGTTCAATCGTCCAACGTTCACGCTCCATACACCAAGCGAGGTGTCGTTTGGCATTTACCGGCGTGATGTGTGGTTTATGAGCAGCCGCTTGACCATGAAATCCAAGTTTTCTCGCCTCCCGCCAACTGTCATAGTACTTTCAGTGGATCCTGACGCAGCTTGGAATTCCTTTGTGATGGTCTTAATAGATGTCTGCCTATTACACATTACGACCCTCTTCATCAGTCAGCGGTCTCTGTCTGTCAACAGACGAGGTCGGCCTGTATGCTTCTGTGCTGTACGTGTCCCTTCACGTTTCCACTTCACTATCAAATAGGAAACAGTGGACCTAGGGACGTCTAGGAGTGTGAGAATCTCGCGTACTGACGTATGACAAAGTGATACCCAATCACCTGACCGCGTTTGAAGTCAGTGAGTTCCGCGGAGCCCCCCATTCAGATCTCTCACGATGTCTAATGACTATACTGAGGTCGCTGATATGGAGTACAGGGCAGTAGGTGGCAGCACAATGGATATAATATGAAAGACGTGTTTTGGGGGATTTCCGGATACTTCTGATCATATAGTGTATATGGACATGAAAATTTACGTGGAACTTTGTATGTTGTAGTGACTGAATTTTCATTTCTCATGAAACAATTATGTAGAGTTGATTTGACTACCAACGAGATTGAGTTGATGCTGTCCTTTATTTTTTAGTAGTTGGACTTTGTCATACGTTCCCGTGAAAGATTCCGAGTTAGTAAACAAGCAGTAGTCATAAATAAAAAGATAGAAACGGATACCCACTGACGATACCTGGAACAAAGATGTGAAAATCGTGAACACAAAAAGACTACTTTCAAAGCACGGCTGCTTAGGCACCTAATAATTTTTCCACAAAATGAGACACTTTTTATTTCTTATCCAATCTAGCATAAAAATCGAAGAGCAAAACTTTTACGCCAAAATTAAGTAGGTACCGGTAGATAACAACAAAGAAATTCACTTTTACATCCCTCAAAGTTTCACTAAAAAGTATCAGCATAGGTAAAACGCCAAAAGGAAGACGATATCTTAATGAAACATGCTAAGTATAACGGGTTTAATAAGCCTTATAAAGATATAAAAAGGGAAAGAACAGAAATCTTAAGCATAATATTGCAGCGTGAAATATTACAACAGTTTACCCCTGTCGGCGAGGAATTGTCTTTGTAGACCTATTTATATCCTAATTACAGTAAAAAACTTATTTAATTTGTTTTTGAATTACCTAAAGACTGAGAGAAGAATTTCTGAATAGATTTTGGCAACAGCGTTGGAAGTAACGGTATGAACATTTCAGACTCGATGTTTGTAATTCTAAGCCTGTAGTTAAGAGTTTGATACTGCGTGCTCTGGAAAAACTGAGCTGTGCCAGTGCTGATCAGTATTCTTCCGAGTTGGTGCCAGAATGTCTGGAAGGTACCCACGGTCGACGACCGAAACACCAGTGCGCTAGAGATTTGCCTTTGGAGACGATGTCCAACTGTCAATTTGAGGAGTCGATTACACATAGGGATCGGCAATGTTTAAAGAAACTATTCGGGTAATACTGTTACTGAGTCGTACCTAAAATGCTCTGCAAAACTTAAGGACGAGATAGATAAAGTACCATAACATGTTAATTACTTGGTGGAAATGCTGGAGCATGTTGCCAGAGGTCTCCCAGTCGTGCACAGAAAGCTCGACTTCACATGGTTTGAGGTCAGCGTAACTATAGTGGCAAACGGGCTGTCCCCGCAACACAATACAGTTGAAGGAACGGGAAAAGATTATGTGTGTGCCAATCATTGAGCAGTTACGGTGCACTGTGGAAGTGTTCATATCGACATGGCCCAGAGACAACATTCGAATGACTTCACACGCGGAAGAATCATCGGGAAACTGGAAGAAGGCCGAAGTGTGACGAGCGCAGCCCTTTTGTTGGGTATTGCTCACAGCGTTGTTTCAAGTGCATAGGAAGCATTCCGAATCAGTTATTGCTGTCCGAAGGAGAGGAGGTGGCCGACCACGGCCAATTACAGCAGCAGATGACTGTTACACTGTCCAACAGGCAAGAAGGGACCCCCGTCAAACACCGGATGCAATTGCAACAACATTTAACAGGACTGAAAGGCACGCAATCTCACCCTCCATAGTGCCACGACGACCAATAAATACGAGGGTAATCCCAAAACTAAGGTCTCATATTTTTTTGTTTGTGTGGTAATTGGTCATACTGTTATGAAGAGTGCTTCACGCGCTTTGTGTAAACATGGGCGCACGCCGCACGGAGGCGCTCAGACTTGCTTGGCAGCCGTTGAGAAAGGAGCTTCCGTTGCATGTTACCACCAAGTGTGAATTGCGCGTAGTTTTTCGGTTCTTGAACGCAAAGGGCACTGCGCCGATTGAAATCCACCGCCATTTGACGCAAGTATATTGTGAGTCGTGCATGAACGTCAAAAGCGTTCGTAAGTGGTGTAGAGAGTTAGCGGCTGGTCGGACCAAAATTCACGACGAACAAAGGAGCGGGAAACCGTCAATTTCTGAGGAGACAGTGTTGAAGGTTGAGCAGAGCATGCGTGAAGATCCGTGGATCACCCTGGATGTTCTCTGCACGTTGGTTCCTGAGGTTTACCGAAGCACCGCTCACAGAATTTTAAAAGAAACATTGAACTACCGGAAGGTGTGCGCAAGATGGGTCCCACGCATGCTGACTGAGGACCACATGCGGCAACGTGTTGATGCTTTCCGCGCATTTCTTCACCGCCTTGCACGCGAACAGGACAACATTCTGGACTCAATTGTCACGGGTGACGAAACCTGGGCATACCACTTTACACCTGAGACCAAGCAACAATCACGCCAGTGGCGGCATCCTTCTTCGCCAAAGCCGCGGAAATTCAGACAAACACAGCCTGCCGCTCATGAGAACCGTTTTTTGGGATCGGAAAGGGGTATTGTTGGTCGACTTTATGCTCACTGGGACCACAATTAACGCTGACAGGTACTGTGAGACTCTGAAAAAACTCAAACAGGCAATTCAGAACCGGAGAAAAGGAATATTGAGCAAGGGCGTACACATTCTCCATGACAATGATCGCCCACACATCGCTCAGCAAACTGATGCTCTCCTGCAACAGTTTCAGTGGAACATAATCACCCACCCACCCTATAGTCCTGACTTGGCACCCATACGACCTGTTCCCTAGGTTAAAAGAACATTTGGCCTGAAAGCGATTCAGCTCCGACGACGAGGTGAAAGAAGAGGTTCATAACTTTCTGAACAGCATGGCGGCGAGCTGGTATGACATGGGCATACAAAAACTGCCACAGCGGCTACAAAAATGCATCGACAAAAACGGTGCTTATGTCGAAAAGTAGCTAAATGTTAAAGCTGTAAACTGATGTAAACCATTGTACAAATAAACAGGTCTACATACTTATAAAAAAATAGGAGACCTTACTTTTGGGATTACTTACCCTCGTATGTTGTGTTCTGTTGAAACTCGCACATCAGCAGCAGCGTTTGCGATGGTCTCAGCAGCGTAGGGACTTGACCAATGTGGGGTCGCGTGCTCTTCTCGGATGAGAGCGGATGAGGCTGAGTAGTGATTTTGGACGTACCCTTACATGGCGAGAGGTGGGAACGCGTAATGCACTCAGAAACACTGTCGAACACGATCATTTTGGTGGTCCATGTGTTATGATGTGAGGAAGCGTACTGTTACATAGGTGTGCTGACCTCCAGATTTTTGAACACGGAACACTCATGGGTCAACGTTATTGTGACACTATACTCCCTCCTCACGTGCCTCTTTTTTGAGGTGCATTCGGCCTCGACATCATTTTTATTGATGACAATGCGCGACCGCGTCAAACTGCCCATGCGAGAGAGCGCTTAGAACGAGGGGATATTCGGCAAATGGGCTAGCCTGCCCGTTCCCACGACTCAAATCCCATCGAGCACTTGTGGGGTGCGTTGAGGGAGATGTACTGCAACACGACCACATATACCAACGACCATGCAGCAGTTATTAACAGCGCTGGTGCAGGAATGGAACGCACTACCACAAGATCTCATTATACAGGGTGGTCCATTGATAGTGACCGGGCCAAATATCTCACCAAATAAGCATCAAACGAAAAAACTACAAAGAACGAAACTCTTCTAGCTTGAAGGGGGAGCCAGATGGAGCTATGGTTGGCCCGCTAGATAACGCTGCCATTGGTCAAACGGATATCAACTGCGTTTTTTTTTTTAAATAGGAACCCCCATTCTTTTTTTTTTTAATATTCGTGTAGTACGTAAAGAAATATGAATGTCTTAGTTGGACCACTTTTTTCGTTTTGTGATAGATGGCGCTGTAATAGTCACAAACGTATAAGTACGTGGTACCACGTAACATTCCGCCAGCGCGGACGGTATTTGCTTCGTGAAATGGACCCGTGTTGAAATGGACCGTTTACCAATTGCGGAAAAGGTCGATATCGTGTTGATGTATGGCTATTGTGATCAAAATGCCCAACGGGCGTGTGCTATGTATGCTGCTCGGTATCCTGGACGACAACACCCAAGTGTCAGCTTATTTAAGGAAACAGGATGTGTTCAGCCACATGTGAAAAGTCAACCACGACCTGCAACAAATGATGATGCCCAAGTAGGTGTTTTAGCTGCCGTCGCGGTTAATCCGCACATCAGTAGCAGACAAATTGCGCGAGAAACGGGAATCTCAAAAACGTCGGTGTTGAGAATGGTACATCAACATCGATTGCACCCTTACCATATTCCTATGTACCAGGAATTGCATGGCGACTACTTTGAACGTCGTGTACAGTTATGCCACTGGGCACAAGAGAAATTAGGGGACGATGACAGATTTTTTGCACGCGTTCTATTTACCTACGAAGCGTTATTCACGAACAGCGGTAACGTAAACCGACATAATATGCACTATTGGGCAACGGAAAATCCACGATGGCTGCGACAAATGGAACATCAGCGACCTTGGCGAATTAATGTATAGTGCGGCATCATGGCAGGAAGGATAATTGGCCCCCATTTCATCAAAAATGGCTCAAATGGCTCTGAGCACTATGGGACTCAACTTCTGAGGTCATTAGTCCCCTAGAACTTAGAACTAGTTAAACCTACCTAACCTAAGGACGTCACACACATTCATGCCCGAGGCAGGATTCGAACCTGCGACCGTAGCGGTCTCTCGATTCCAGGCTGCAGCACGGCCACTTCGGCCGGCCCCATTTTATCAATGGCAATCTAAATGGTGCAATGTATGCTGATTTCCTACGTAATGTTCTACCGATGTTACTAAAAGATGTTTCACTGCATGACAGAATGGCGATGTACTTCCAACATTATGGATGTCCGGCACATAGCTCGCGTGCGGTTGAAGCGGTATTGAATAGCTTATTTCATGACAGGTGAATTGGTCGTCGAAGCACCATACCATGGCCCGCACGTTCACCGGATCTGACGTCCCAGGATTTCTTTCTGTGGGGAAAATTGAAGGATATTTGCTATCGTCATCCACCGACAACGTCTGACAACATGCTTCAGCGCATTGTCAATGCATGTGCGAACATTACGGCAGACGAGCTACCCGCTGTTGAGAGGAATGTCGTTACACGTATTGCCAAATGCATTGAGGTTGACGGACATCACTTTGAGCATTTTTTGCATTAATGTGGTATTTACAGGTAATCACGCTGTAACAGCATGCGTTCTCAGAAATGATTAGTTCACAAAGGTACATGTGTCACATTGACAACCGAAATAAAATGTTCAAACGTACCTACGTTCTGTATTTTAATTTAAAAAACCTACCTGTCACCAACTGTTCGTCTACTAGGTGTACCGGTATGAAATGAGAATTAAGATTGTGTCGATAGGGAACATTTGTTGTGAACGAGCCTTAATTTTTTTTTGGTTGGTATGACATCTGTAAAAGATATTTAGTATACATCAAGTCATGGAACAAACAACATCATATGTTTCCATCGTGTTAAGAATGTTGAATTTTGTACCAGAAAGTGATGATTTGCGGAAAGCATTAATTTTTTGTTTTCATTTGAAAAAAAGTGCTGCAGATTCGCATCGAATGCTTGTCGAGGCATATGATGATCATGCTCTATCAGAAGCAACATGCAAAAGATGGTTTCAGCGGTTCAGAAATAATGATTTTGATGTAAGAAATGAAGAACGTGAAAGACCACCAAAAAAGTTCGAAGACGCCGAATTGCAAGCAATATTGGACGAAGATGATATTTTGAGTCAGAAGCAAATGGCAGCAATGCTAAATGTTGCACAACAAACAATTTCTGACCGTTTGAAAGCTTTAGAGAAGATCCAAATGTGTGGAAAATAGGTGCCACATGAACTGAATGAAAGATGGAAATCCGAAAAACCATTTGTCAAATTTTGCTTCAAAGACATGAAAGAAAATCAATTTTGCATCGAATTGTTATTGGCGATGAAAAATGGATTTATTTTAGGAATCCTAAACGGGGAAAATCATGGGTTAATCCGGGACAACCATTAACATCGACAGCAAAACCAGATCGATTCGGGAAGAAGGCAATGCTCGGTGTTTGGTGGGATGTGTGTGGTGTATCATGAGCTTCTAAAACCCGGTGAAACTGAGAATGCTAATCGCTACAGACAACAAATGATCAATTTGAACTATGTATTGATCGAAAAAAGACTAGAATGGGCCCGAAGACGTGGCAAAGTAATTTTTTTACACGACAATGCACCTGCACACAAAGCAATATTGGTTCAGGATACAATCAAAACACTTGGCTGGGAGCTGCTACCCCATCCGCCGTATTCAGACTTGGCCCCTACCGACTAGCATTTGTTTTCATCAATGGGACACGTATTGGCTGAGGAACACTTCGATTCCTACGAAGAAGTCGAAAATTGGGTGTCTGATTGGTTTGCTTCAAAAGACGAACATTTCTATTGGCGTGATGTCCACAAATGCCAGAAAGGTGGTCAAAATGTATAGAAAGCAATGGTCAGTACTTTGAAAAAATGTTTTCACTTTTCAATTCAAAATTTCATTCTCACAAAAAAAAAAAAAAAAAACGCTCATTTCATACCGGTACACCTGGTAAAATTGTGAGCCATATGTTTGTGACTATTACAGCGCCATCGATCACAAAGCGAAAAAAGTGGTCCAACTAAAACATTCATATTTCTTTACGTACTACACGAATATGTAATAAAAATGGGGGTTCCTATTTAAAAAAAAACTCTGTTGATATCCGTTTGACCTACGGCAGCAGCACCATCTAGCGCGCCAACCATAGCGCCATCTGGTTTCCCCCTTCAAGCTGGACAAGTTTCGTATTTTGTAGTTTTTTCGTTTGACGCTTTTTCGTGAGATATTTAGCCCGGTCACGATCAACGGACCACCCTGTATACCCTGTGGCCAGCACGGGAGTACATAGCAGAGCATGCACTGCCATCCGTGGTGATCACACATCCTATTAAGAACCATGTCCCACCTTCTGTAATGTGTAGGGGATCGTAATAAATCGCGGAATAAATCGCGGTGACTACCCCCCCTCCCCTGAGACCCTGCACCCCATACTTGCCTCTCTCCTTCCCACATCCCTCCCTACCTGGCCCTCTTCCGAGCGCCCCCCATTCCCCTCGCTATGCCATCCGTCAACACCTTTATGCTCCAGTCATACTGTGCCTTGTGTTCTTTTAATCGTCGCAATGTGTGGCTTTTTGTGTGTGCTACTTTTAAACAGTTTTTTATCTCCATTTTACAGTCACCCCGTTTTTTGTATATTGCCTTCCATGATGTTCTCCCTTTTTTATATCTATGTTCGCTTCTTCTCTCCTTTGCTGTTTTTTTAAATGTCTTCTATTGTTTTGTTCTATGTCTTTCGGCTGAAGAGCAGCGCATATGCTGCTGCCAGCCCGCCCCGATGGGGAATTGAAATACAATAAAGAAAAATAAAAAAAAAAAAAAAAAAGCGGTGACTATTCGGGGAAGTTCGCCAAGTGCAAGTCTCATTTCAGTCGACGCCACTTTGGGCGACTTGCGCGCCGTTGATAAGGATGAAATGATGATGAGGACAACATAACACCCAGTCCCCGAGCGGGGAAAAATCTCCAACCCGGCCGGGAATCGAACCCGCACCCGCTTGCATGGGAGGCGAGTACGTTACCACCCAGCTAAGCAGGCGTACTTCAGTAAAATTATTGTCTCCGAATGAAAGTGTCATGTCTGTTCGTCTCATTGCGTACTTCTTTCAGTTGCCTTCTGCACTATATTACTGCAGTTCCTCCTATTCATACGTAACCAACACAGACTCAAAAAATATCGTTCTTGTGCAACGCAGCTAGCTCCTTATTCCCATGAAGTAATGGGTGCTGCCGACAAGTGATCTCAGATCGATTCCATATACCTAGATTTCCAGAAGGCTTTTGATACAGTTCCTCACAAGCGACTATTAATCAAATTGCGTGCATATGGAGTATCGTCTCTGGTGTGTGACTGGATTCGTGATTTCCTCTCAGACAGGTCACAGTTCGTAGTGATAGACGGTAAATCATCGAACAGAACTGAAATGATATCTGGCGTAAAATCATCAGACGATCAATTCCAATTACAAAACAATCTAGAGAGAATTTCTGTATGGTGCGAAAAGTGGCAATTGGCACTAAACAAAGAAAAGTGATGGGTCATCCACATGGGTACTAAAAGAAATCCGATAAATTTTTGGTATACGATAAATCGCACAAATCTAAGGGCTGTCAATTCGACTAAATACCTAGGAATTACAATTACGAGAAACTTAAATTGGAAAGACCACAATATAATATTGTGGGGAAGGCGAAACAAAGACGGCGCTTTGTTGGCAGAACACTTAGAAGATGCAACAAACCCACTAAAGAGACAGCCTACATTACACTTGTCCGTCCTCTGCTGGAATATTGCTGCGTGGTGTGGGATCCTTACCAGCTGGTATTGACAGAGGACATCGAAAAAGCTCGTTTCGTGGTACCGCTCAATAGTGGTGAGAGTGTCACTGATATGATACGCAAGTTGGGATGGCAGTCACTGAAACAAAGACGGTTTTCTTTGTGGCGAGATCTACTTATGAAATTTCAATCACCAACTTTCTCTTCCGAATGCGAAAATATTTTGTTGATACCCACCTACGTAGGGAGACATGATCATCATAATAAAAAAAGAGAAATCAGAGCTCTAACGGAAAGATTTAGGTGTTCCATTTTCCCACGCGCCATTCGAGAGTGGAATGGTAGAGAAGTAGTATGAAAATGGTTCGATGAACCCTCTGAAGGCACGTAAGTGTGAATTGCAGAGTAACCATGTAGATGTAGATGTATGTATGGTACAAGTTTTATCGAGCTGTGTCGCTTAACTGTGACACATCATGCGAAAATGACTTTCGTCCTCAAGTTTTACACACAAGTATATGAAGCAAATAATACGTTCTAAGCTGGACTCTTGCAGAAAGGGAAGATGAGGTAGATCAAAATGAGATGGCCTGTTAAGCAAATAATACGTTGTCCGCTGGACCCTTGTACAAGGGAAAGCAGAAGTAGATGAAGACGAGATGGGAGATATGATACTGCGAGAAAAATTTGACAGAGAATTGAAAGACCTAAGTTGAAAAAAGGCTCTAGTGTAGGCTACACTCCCTCAGGATTAGTATCTTTGTAGAGCCAGCCATTACGAACTATTCACGTGGTATGCAAGATATGTGAGAAAGGTGAAACACCCTCAGACTCCAAAAAGAGTGTAATAGTGCCAAAACCAAAGAAGACAGGTGCTGACAGATGTGAACACTAGTGGACCGTCAGTTTAATATCATCGTTCGCAAAATACTGACACGAATTATTTACAGATGAAAGGAAAAATCTGTGGAAGCCGACCTCAGGGAAAATCAACTTGAGTTTCGGAGATATGTAGGAACAAGAGAGGCAATATTTGCCGTACCGTTTATCTTGAAGAAGGTCAAATCTATGTCTATAGCATTTGTAAATTTAGAGAACGTTTTTGACAATCTTGGCTGAAATAGATTGACTGAAATTCTGAAGGTAGCAGGGATAAAATATACGGCGCAAAACTTTCTCTGCGACTTGTACAGAAATTAGATTGCAGTTAGAAGAAACGAGAGACATGAAACAGAAGCAGTAGTTGAGAAGAGAATTAGGCAGGGTTATAGCCTATCCCCAATGTTGTCCAGTCTGCACACCGTGTAGAAACGTAGGAGAACTTTGGAAGGAGGATTAAAGTTCAAGAAGAAGTAATAGAAACATAGAGTTTTGCACACTGGTAATAGAAAGTGTTTCTGAAACAGAGAAACTGTTTAACATCGAATATAAATTTGAATATTAGGAATTATTTTTTCAAGGTATTTGTTTGGAGTATAGCCTTCTACGGAAATGAAATGTGGACATAACACAATTCAGACAAAAAAGAATAGAAGTTTTTGAAATGTGATGCTACAGAAGAATGCTGAAGGACAGATGGGTATATCGGATAACTAATGAAACTTTAAATAAAATTAGGGAGATATGAAATATATGGCACAGATTGACTGAAAGAAAGGATTAGGATATTCACACATCAGGGAGTCGTCAGTTTGGTATTAGAGAATAGTGCGTGGGGCAAGAAGTTGTAGAGGGAGACGAAGGCTTGAGTACCGTAAGGAGGTTCAAGTGGGTGTGGAGTGCAGTAGTTATAGAGAGATGAAGAGGCGTGGACAGGATACAGTAACATGGACAGCTGCATCAAACCAGTCTTTGAACTGAAGACCATAACAATAACACACTGGACCTCGTTAAACATTTAACAGAGTAGCGTTTTCACCAGATGTAACGCTATTTTTCGCCATTCACCTCGTTTTTGGATAGTAATGAGAAAATTATTAAGTTTTTTATTACAATGGTTTTCATTTTGCCGTTGCAATACAGCGCTGCAAAGTAAATAACTTTCGCGGTTTGTCAGTAATAGGCAGCTTCTGTGTTGCGTCTTGTGACTTATTACGAATAGACAGCTGCGTGCGGTCAGGGTCTTATTTGCGCGCCTGCAATGTATTCGTTCCTTCGGAAGCTGCTACCTGTTATCACGAAATCAACAGCGCCGCAAACAAGCAAGGTAGCGCGTACGCCGTTCTCTGTGTAGGCTGTACAAATGGTTCAAATGGCTCTGAGCACTATGGGACTTAACATATGAGGTCACCAGTCCCCTGGAACTTAGAACTACTTAAACCTAACTAATCTAAGGACATCACACACATCCATGCCCAAGGCAGGAGTCGAACCTGCAACCGTAGCGGTCTCGCGGTTCCAGACTGAAGCGCCTAGTGCCGCTCGGCCACATTAGCCGGCGTAGGCTGTACAGTTTAAAGCTATACGAGACGGTCCATGTTTTACTCCAGTCGTGCGTGCCCTTAAGAAACCAGCGACAGTGATGAAATTACTGTTATTTTTATGTAGCTTCATTAAGAGAGAAAAAAGAAAAAACAACGTTAAGATTTTGGGTGCACGTCATCTACACCAAGAATTATGATCATGGAGAGTTTAATACACTATTTCGAGACTCGATAGAAGATGACATATTTTTTGTCAGTACGGCACTATTCAATATAGCTCCCGAGAAGTTTATATCTCTCTTGAATTAATTTGGCGTGGTCTAAACAAACAAAATACCTTCCTCAGAAATTCTGTTGGACCAAACGAAAGACCAATATTTACTTTGAGGTATAGATATTTATTTTAATCCAGTAATTATACTTTGACTTAACGTGGATGACTTAAATTTAATTAAACTTATTTTCAACATTAACGATTCATTGAAATTATTTTTAACTTAAACGAGTGAGGCGCAGCTTTCTATACAGATACTGCTACAAAAACTACTTTCTTTTTTTAATTAAAAGATTTTTCCTCCACTGTACTTCTACTGGAACGGACTCTCATGAATTCTTAGGAAACCTAATTTCTGTTGCAGTTGGCATGTTAAGCATCTTCCTTTTGGTTTCAATTTGGACTCGCAATAAGAACGTTTTGACTGTGTTCTGCACGGAAAAAAGTAATCGTTAATTTTTTCTGTTTATCTCTTGTCTTATTTTTAATTTCCAAATATTCTTGAAAACATTATCTTCTTTTTTCGTGCTGCAGGCTTTTGCACTTTTGGAGTATTCCAACTTAAAGGAGCGGCTGTACTACTAGTGAAGTACGAGGGTCGTTCAATAAGTAATTCAACACATTCTTTCCTGAAAGCAAGTTGGTTTTATTCGGGATTCCAATACACCTTACTCTTCCCACAAAATCTTATTTTTCAATATAATCTCCGTTCAATGTGACGGCCTTACACCAACTTACTAGTCGGCCGCTGTGACCGAACGGTTCTAGGCGCTTCAGTCCGGAACCGCGCTGCTGCTACGGTCGCAGGTTCGAATCCTGCCTCGGGCATGGATGTGTGTGATGTCCTTAGGTTAGTTGGGTTTAAGTGGTTCTAAGTCTAGTGGACTGATGACCTCAGATGTTAAGTCCCATAGTGCTTAGAGCCATTTTTGACCACCTTACTGCGAGGGTCTGTATGCCACTCTGCTGGTGAACGGCGAAGCAACGTCTTGCTGCATTAGTAATGTCCCTATCATCCACGTGCTGTTTCCCATGGAGTGCTTCCTTCATTGGGCCAAACAGATGGAAGTCGGAAGATGCGAGATCCGGGCTGTAGGGTAGTTGAGGAAGAACAGCCCAATGAAGTTTTGTGAGCTCCTCTCGGGTGCACAGACGTGTGTGAGGCCTTGTGTTGTCGTGGAGAAGGAGAAGTATGTTTCCATTTATATGACGACGAACACGCTGAAGTCGTTTCTTCAGTTTCTTCAGGATAGTGCAATACAGTTCAGAGTTGATCGTTGCACCTTGAGGGAGAATATCAAACAGAATAACCCCTTCAGAGTCAGAACGTGGCCATGACTTAACCAGCTGAAGATGCAGCTTTGAACTTTTTTTTCGGAGGAGAGATAGTGTGGCGCCACTCCATTGATTACCATTTTCTTTTCGGTTAGAAGTGATAAACCCATGTTTCATCGCCTGTGATAAAAATATTGTTACAATCAGCCTCGTAGCGCGCAATCAATTCCACACATATGGATATTTGTTGATCTTCATGGTCTTCTATTAGGCGGCGAGGAACCCGGCCGGCCTTTGGGTATCGCAACTGGTGGACGAGTGTGTCAGCACTACCAACAGAGACATAAAGTTGTGCAGCGACGTGTTTTGATTGTGATCAAATGTTCAAATGTGTGTGAAATCTTACGGGACTTAACTTCTAAGGTCATCAGTCCCTAAGCTTACACACTACTTAACCTAAATTACCCTAAGGACAAACACACACACACACCCATGCCCCAGGGAGCACTCGAACCTCCGCCGGGACCAGCCGCACAGTCCATGACTGCAGCGCCTTAGACCGGATTGTGATCCCTCGGCTATCTCGAATGAGAATGTCCGCCAAGTTCCAACGTTGCAGGAGTCACAGCTGTGTGCGGTCGGCCGGCACGCAGGAGATGGGACAGATTTGAGCGGCCTCGTTGCTATGATGACGGACGCCTCCCCAAAGACACACCCTGCTTTTGTTCACTGCCAGATCTCCATAGACGTTCTAAAAGCGCCTATGAATATCTGCGATGCTCTGGTTTTCCGCCAAAAGAAACCCATTGACAGCTCTCTCTTTGGAACGATCCTTCGTTGCAGACGCCACCTGTCGGAAATTCATGAAACTAAAGAGGAGCTGAAGGGGTAATATTCCACAATGTCCCACAGCAAATTTCGCATTATTTCATCCGAAATTGACAGAGGAAAAAAACGTATTGCATCACTTATTGAACGCTGCTCGTATTATAAGACAGTGGCTATTACGTTCGTTATATGTAATGAAGTGATTTTGGATAAAATATCGTTTAAAAAACGAGAATTATAAAATTATGAAAATGTGATGTTTTGTTTTGGTTTGTTTCTCGCACTCAGTTTAGCACAGCACCTGTAAACGGGAACGGCACTAATTCAAAGTGTTTTCCGAAATTTTCCGATCAGAACCAAGATGGCTGGGCATTTAAAACATTAGGCCCTATACAGATTATTTCCTTACACTGATCACGTACTTACGGATTTCACGCCCTCTGCCTGCTGACACTCACATGAGGCTATTACTGCAAGAGTCAAGCGATACTCGATGGAAGCCTTTTCACCTCATTATTTGCGGTTGTTAAAAAAAAAATGGCTCTGAGCACTATGGGACTCAACTGCTGTGGTCATAAGTCCCCTAGAACTTAGAACTACTTAAACCTAACTAACCTAAGGACAGCACACAACACCCAGCCATCACGAGGCAGAGAAAATCCCTGACCCCGCCGGGAATCGAACCCGGGAACCCGGGCGTGGGAAGCGAGAACGCTACCGCACGACCACGAGATGCGGGCTGCGGTTGTTAAACATACGGGAAAGAAATAAGATGCAGTACTGGTCACAGAACCAGAGCTTTCATCAAACCAACGTACGAGATCCCTGGTAATTTCATGAAAACATAAGAGTAGCCTATTTTGTTCCCGATGATGTCACATCAGTAATTCTTCGTTCTCACAAAACTTATTCAAATTTCCTTTTTTTATATAATTCCATGTCTGAAGTGTTGTAATTTGGAATAACTATAAATATTTTGTAGGCCTATTCAGTAAAAAAAAATGGGGGCCAGCAATGATCACTGTTGTTTTGATGACCACGGTTTAAAGGTCACTGAAGAAGAAATAACGGAAAATTAATTTTTCAAAATTTCACACTCTAAATGTAAAAAATGTTATTGTAGTGTACCTAAAGTGCAAATGAAGGCTCAAAGAAAGAAGCTTCAAAGAGGCCTGTTGAACAAATTTAAAAAAAATAATAACTTTGGTGGCTTTCTGTAGTCTTCAACGGTGCGAAGCAGCACAGCTGCCAACGCACGTGGCAGAATTATGTACTGAAGTGTCCAATCGCTACGTTCTTAGTATCCTCAAACGTACTAGACAGTAATTAATAACTTTACAGCTAAGTTGTTTTTGCAGCTTTTTAAAAACGTTTCGCCAACGTTTCTACTTACACCTGTCGTTTTTACCGTTGTGATCTAACGTAAGAAACATATGTGTTTCAAGAAATCCCATACCAAGATGTAACATGAAACACAAGGGTTTTCCTATTTTTGTAATAGTAAATAATGACCCATAATTCTATTGTTGTTGTTGTTGTTGCTGTGGTCTTCAGTCCTGAGACTGGTTTGATGCAGCTCTCCATGCTACCCTATCCTGTGCAAGCTTCTTCATCTCCCAATACCTACTGCAACCTACACCCTTCTGAATCTGCTTGGTGTATTCATCTCTCGATCTCCCTCTACGATTTTTACCCTCCACGCTGCCCTCCAATACTAAATTGGTGATCCCTCGATGTCTCAGAACATGTCCTACCAACCGATCCCGTCTTCTAGTCAAATTGTGCCATAAATTCCTCTTCTCTCCAATTCACTTCCATACATGGCTACACTCCATACAAATACTTTCAGAAACGATTTCCTGACACTTAAATCTATACTCGATGTTAACAAATTTCTCTTCTTCAGAAACACTTTCCTTGCCATTGCCAGTCTACGTTTTACATCCTCTCTACTTCGACCATCATCAGTTGTTTTGCTCTCCAAATGGCAAAACTCCTTTACTACTTCAAGTGTCTCATTTCCTAATCTAATTCCCTCAGCATCACCCGACTTAATTTGACAACATTCCATTATCCTCGTTTTGCTTTGTTGATGCTCATCTTACATCCTCCTTCCCAGGCACTGTCCATCCGTTCAACTGCTCTTCCAAGTCCTTTGCTGTCTCTGACAGAATTACAATGTCATCGGCGAACCTCAAAGTTTTTATTCCTTCTCCATGGATTTTAATACCTACTCCAAATGTTTCTTTTGTTTCCTTTACTGCTTGCTCAATATACAGATTGAACAGCATCGGGGAGAGGCTACAACCCTGTCACACTCCCTTCCCAACCACTGCTTCCCTTTCATGTCCCTCGACTCTTTTAACTGCCATCTGCTTTCTGTACAAATTGTAAATAGCCTTTCGCTCCCTGTATTTTACCCCTGCCACATTCAGAATTTGAAAGAGGGTATTCCAGTCAACTCTGTCAAAAGCTTTCTCTAAGTCTACAAATGCTAGAAATGTAGGTTTGCCTTTCCTTAATCTATTTTCTAAGATAAGTCTTATGGTCAGTATTGGTTCACGTGTTCCCACATTTCTACGGAATCCAAACTGATCTTCCCCGAGGTCGGCTTCTACCAGTTTTTTCATTCGTCTGTAAAGAATTCGTGTTAGTATTTTGCAGCTGTGACTTATTAAACTGATAGTTCGGTAATTTTCACATCTGTCAGCACCTGCTTTCTTTGGGATTGGAATTATTATATTCTTCTTGAAGTCTGAGGGCACTTCGCCTGTCTCATACATCTTGCTCACCAGATGGTAGAGTTTTGTCATGACTGGCTCTCCCAAGGCCGTCAGTAGTTCCAATGGAATGTTGTCTACTCCCGGGGCCTTGTTTCGACTCAGGTCTTTCAGTGCTCTGTGAAACTCTTCACGCAGTATCGTATCTCCCATTTCATCTTCAGTTACATCCTCTTCCATTTCCATAATATTGTCCTCAAGTACATCGCCCTTGTATAGACACTCTATATACTCCTTCCACCTTTCTGCTTTCCCTTCTTTGCTTAGAACTGGGTTTCCTTCTGAGCTCTTGATATTCATACAAGTGGCTCTCTTTTCTCCAAAGGTCTCTTTAATTTTCCTATAGGCAGTGTCTATCTTACCCCTAGTGAGATATGCCTCTACATCCTCTAGCCATCCCTGCTTAGCCATTTTGCAATTCCTGTCGATCTCATTTTTGAGACATTTGTATTCCTTTTTGCCTGCTTCATTTACTGCGTTTTTATATTTTCTCCTTTCATCAATTAAATTCGATATTTCTTCTGTTACCCAAGGATTTCTACTAGCCCTCGTGTTTTTACCTACTTGATCCTACCCCCATTACTGTCAATTTAATTGTTCCCTTATGCTCTCCCTGAAACTCTGTACAACCTCTGGTTCTTTCAGTTTATCCAGTCCCATCTCCTTAAATGCAGTTTCTTCAGTTTTAATCTACAGTCCATAACCAATAGCTTGTGGTCAGAGTCCACATCTGCCCCTGGAAATGTCTTACAATTTAAAACCTGGTTCCTAAATCTGTGTCTTACCATTATATAATCTATCTGATACCTTTTAGTATTTCCAGGATTTTCCATGTATACTACCTTCTTTTATGATTCTTGAACCAAGTGTTAGCTATGATTAAGTTGTGCTCTGTGCAAAATTCTACCACACGGGTTCCTCTTTCATTTCTTACCCCCAATCCATATTCACCTACTACGTTTCCTTCTCTCCCTTTTCCTACTCTCGAATTCCAGTCACCCATGACTATTAAATTTTCGTCTCCCTTCACTACCTGAATAATTTCTTTTATCTCATCATACATTTCATCAATTTCTTCATCATCTGCAGAGCTAGTTAGCATATAAACTTGTACTACTGTAGTAGGCGTGGGCTTCGTGTCTATCTTGGCCACAATAATTCGTTCATTATGCTGTTTGTAGTAGCTTACCCGTACTCCTACTTTTTTATTCATTATTAAACCTACTCCTGCATTACCCCTATTTGATTTTGTATCTATAACCCTGTATTCACCTGACCAAAAGTCTTGTTCTTCCTGCCACCGAACTTCACTAATTCCCATTATATCTAACTTTAACTTATCCATTTCCCTTTTTAAATTTTCTAACCTACCTGCCCAATTAAGGGATCTGACATTCCACGCTCCGGTCCGTAGAACGCCAGTTTTCTTTATCCTGATAACGACGTCGTCCTCTTGAGTAGTCCCCGCCCGGAGATCCGAATGGGGGACTATTTTACCTCCGGAATGTTTTACCCAAGATGACGCCATCATCATTTAAGCATAAATTAAAGCTGCATGCCCTCGGGAAAAATTACGGCTGTAGTTTCCCCTTGCTTTCAGCCGTTCGCAGTACCAACACAGCAAGGCCGTTTTGGTTAGTGTTACAAGTCCAGATCAGTCAATCATCCAGACTGTTGCCCCTGCAACTACTGAAAAGGCTGCTGCCCCTCTTTAGGAACCACACGTTTTTCTGGCCTCTCAACAGATATCCCTCCGTTGTGGTTGCACCTGCGGTACGGCTATCTGTATCGCTGAGGCACGCAAGCCTCCCCACCAACGGCAAGGTCCGTGGTTCATAATTCTATTACATATTGGAAAACTCAGATGAAGAATGCCTCAAAATCTGAAATACATTTTATTGTTTTTCCATTCATAGCTGTGATGCAGGATGGTTTCAAAGTTTAAAGTGTTCCAAGTAACCTCAAAAGGTAGTAGCTTTTTTTCTGTATAAGGTTACATACGCACCGAGTCTACGATAGGTAAGTACGATCACACATGCTTGCGAATGTACGGGGGGTATCCTACAATCATTACTGTTGAAATAATGGAGGCGTAGACAATTTTGGTCGAATAGTATGAACTTCTGGCACTTCATATCACTTTCATATTTAGTTCTTCATTTTTAGCACCGTGGGGCTTCCAAATAGACCCTACGTGGTGCTAGTGATCATATACTGCAGCCTAAGGATTCTACTTTTTCGAAGCAAGGCGGCTATATATACAGTGTGATCAAAAGTATCCGGACACACCAAAAAACATACGTTTTTCATATTAGGTACATTGTGCTGCCTCCTACTGCCAGGTACTCCGTATTAGCGGCTTCAGTAGTCATTAGACATCGTGAGAGAGCAGAATGGGGCGCTCCGCGGAACTCATGGACTTCGAACATGGTCAGGTGATTGGGTGTCACTTGTGTCATATGTCTGTACGCAGGATTTCCACACTCCTAAACATCCCTAGTTCCACTGTTTCCTATGTGATAGTGAAATGACACATGAAGGGACACGTACAGTACAAAAGCGTACAGGTCGACCTCGTCTGTTGACTGACAGAGACCGCCGACATTTGAAGAGAGTCGTAATTGTAATAGGCAGACATCTACCCAGACCATCACACAGGAATTCCAAACTGCGTCAGGATCCACTGCAAGTACTATGACAGTTGGCGGGAGGTGAGATGTGAGAAAACTTGGATTTCATGGGCGAGCAGCTACTCATAAGCCATACATCACACCGGTAAATGCCAAACGGCGCCTCGCTTGGTGTAAGGAGCGTAAACATTGGACTATTGAACAGTGGAAACACGTTGTGTGGAGTGACAAATCCAGTACACAAGCCGATGGCAGGGTGTGGATATGACGAATGCCCAGTGAACGTCATCTGCTAGCGTGTGTAGTTCCAATAGTAAAATTCGGAGGCGGTGATGTTTCGGTGTGGTCGTGTTTTTCATGGAGGGGACTTGCACCCCTTGTTCTTTTGCGTGGCACTATCACAGCACAGGTCTACATTGATGTTTTAAGCACCTTCTTGCTTGCCACTGTTGAAGAGCAATTTGGGGATGGCGATTGCATCTTTAACACAATCGAGCACCTGTTCATAATGCACGGCCTGTGGAGGAATGGTTACACGACATTAACATCCCAGTAATGGACTTGGCTGCACAAAGTCCTGACCTGAATCATACAGAACACCTTTGGGATGTTTTGGGACGCCGACTTGGTGCCAGGCCTCACCGACCGACATCGATACCTCTCCTCTGTGCTGCACTCCGTGAAGTATGGTCTGCCATTCCCCAAAGAACCTTCCAGCACCTGATTCAACGTGTGCCTGCGAGGATGGAAGCTGTCATCAAGGCTAAGGGTGGGCCAACACCGTACTGAATTCCAGCATTATCGATGGAGGGCGCCACGAACTTGTAAGTTATTTTCAGCTAGGTGTCCGTATGCTTTTGATCACATAGTATACATAGTTATTGGTTTCTGGAGTAAAGTTCTTAAATTTCTCTTCCCAAAGGCGGGTCAGAGCTGGTATTAGTGTATCTTGTCTGAGGAGTGCCTTACGCACTCCCTGCTCTGTTTCTGTGACCAGTAATGTGTCTTATTTCTGTATACAGGGTGTACATAAAGTCCGCAAACACTTTCAATTATTTATTGCAAAAAAAATGTGTGTGAAATCTTATGGGACTTAACTGCTAAGGTCATCAGTCCCTAAGCTTATACACTACTTAACCTAAACTATCCTCAGGACAAACTCCGAAAGTTTTTTTTTCCCTCCCGGAGCTCTGCTTCATCACGTGGTAGGTGCGGTTCATACACCAGATTTTTAATGTGTCCCCACAGAGAAAAGTCACACGGAGTGAGATCTGGTGATCAAAGAGGCCATTTCATGAAACAGCTGTCCCCTTCTGTAGCATGGCCGATCTATCGATGCAGCCGCTTTGTGTTCAGGTACCCACGAATTTCACGATGAAACTGGGCTGGAGCCCCATCCTGCTGAAAGATGAATGGAGAGTCCGATTGCATTTGAGGCATCAGCCATTGCTGCAACATGTCCAAGTAGGAATATCCTTATGAATGTCTCTTGTACGCGCTCCACATTCACTTCACTCATATTGGGACATCCGCTTCTCTTGCCGGGCATAAGCAGCCCACCGTAACGAATTTGTTGTGCCAGTGGTAAGTAGCCTTCCTTGTTGGTGGCTTCATACGGTACTTGGTTCTAAACATCCGTGGAACAGCTGTAGCACACTTATTTTTGTCGAACTCCAACACATAGAAAGCTCGCTCTGCACGTGAGCTCGTTATGTTTGCGACTAGCGCTGATTATCGGCAAATTACCAGACTCCGCTGTGGCGGTATACATGAATAAAAATTCTCAGGGTTCCTCTTCAAAATGACATATGTACGATATCTGTACAATTGTTGGTTCTTGTGTAATAAATAATTTAAAGTGTTCCCAGACTTTATGTACACCCTGTATTTGCCTTATGCTTATCAATCGCTAATAATGAGGTGGTGAAAAGACTTCCATCGAATATCATGCACTAGACTCTTCCAGTAATGGTAAATCTCTTGCTTCAGGTCAGTGTTAGCAGGCAAAGGGCATTAAATCCGGAAATCCGTGATCAGTATAAGTAAACAATCTGTACAATGTTTTAAACCCCCTGACATGCGGATACTGATGCGCTGATTTCAGAAAAAAACTCCGAGTTCGTGCGGTTGCAATTTTCTGTTAAAACTGACTGCGAGAAACAAAGAAAAACATATTTTCATAACCTTATAATCACAGTTTTTTTAAAAGATTTTTTTATCAAAATCGTCACATCATATATAAACTATATAATATCGAGTGTTTTCGAATACAGAAAACAGTTTTGTTTCCCCATGATTATTTCTGAATTATGAAATATAACGAACCTGCGTCCGTGGCAGAAGACGTGTACAGACTTGAAATTCCAAGTGACACTATTGCCACTCGAGTGGCAATATCAACTGCCGTATTCTAACCTCCTTAATTAATTTATTCCATCAATTAAGAATTATTCTGTGCACAGGGTCAACACATATTCTATCATGCGAATGACGAGACAAAATTAAGATATTGTGCGAATTTCAGAGTTAAAAGCTTTGTTGCTATCTAAAATATTTTTTTTTAAAAAAAACTTAAAAATTTACTTGGTTCTTTCATTATTTTGTTGCTGTCTGTAACCTGGTTGTCTTTCGTTGATAGTTGGAGTATGCTGACTGTTAAAGTTTTCAGGCCCATTGCGCCTCGTAGAGGAAGACATTTTATTCTTGTGTCGTTCGACACGCTTAATCCGCCAGTGTTTCGTCCTTTTACATTACAAACCAATCAACCAATCAACCGCCTCGCATTTTACGCGTCGTCCCCACAACAATCATGCTGCTCGAATTTCACGCTGGTCGGCACGCACCATGCAGCTTTAAGAGTTCTACCGCACTGGGATCCAGGGGAGGTCTCCTGGCAGAGACACGAGACAGAAGCGTGGGATGCAATGGCGCCTCCCGCACCTGGCACCTACCTGAGCGTGGCAGCTCTGCCAGCCTGGGGGCGCTGCCAGTGGAGTTCATGGCGGCTTACGGCCGCTCCAGCACCTCGACGCGGGTAGCATTCATTTCACGCTAGGTGAGGAGAGCGCTACGTCAGCGTGACGTAGGCACGCGTCATCATGAGTTTCACGAGCTGTCCTATCGACTGTTGTGTGCGTCTTGAATCTGCACTGTTCATTGTTCTTAGTTGATTTACAACATGAAGGCAAAATTAAATGGAACTAGATGGTTTAATATTTCCAGCAACATTCGAAATTACTTCGAACTTAAGTTTCTCAGTTTAACGTTTCTGCCCACATGAATTATGTACAATTCATCGGCTTTTATAAAAATATGAAACACTTTAATTTCTCCCTATTTCACGTTTTTATCCACATGATTTATGCACGATTAATCGGACTAAAAAATGCCTAGACACTTTCGTTATGGTTACGATTCCTTCATTCAGATATTCTTTATGTTCATGAAACACACAATAACATCCCACATTCTTTGCATTGCAGATTAATAATTAATTATTTCATGTACCTATCCACAGGATTTAGACACGATTCATCGGATTTTTTTAAATAAAATGGGGTAGCATTCATTTCGGGCTAGAAAAATAACAAGACACTTTCGTTATTGTTATGATTCCTTCATTCAGATATTCGTTATGTTCATGAAACACACAATAAATCCCACATTCTTTGGATTGCAGCTTAATAATTAATTATTTCACGTTTCTATCCACACGATTTATGCACGATTCATCGGATTAAAAAAAAATTGATCAAAGCTTTTTTTTTTACTTTCGTTATGGTTCCTTCGTTCAGACATTCATTATGTTCCTGAAACACAAAATACCATCCAAAATTGTTGGGATTACAGCTTAATAATTAATTCAACTGGGAATTCGTTTGTACACATGTATTTACATTTAGCTTTGACGTTATCGGTACAACCGCAAAGATCGATATACGCACTCATGTAGTCGATTTAGGTTATTTACGTCACGATGAAGTAGTGTTACGACACTATGAAATACGGTTCTCCTCACCTAGCGTGAGATGAATGCTACCCCCTGGACGCCAGCAGAGCTGCCGAGCGCTACCTGCCGCTAACCCGTACCTAGTTTTGTCCGCCCACAAGAGCGCTATGGATAGTTTTGACACCGAAACTTTTGTCTGTGAGGTTCAGATGAGATCAGCAACTTGGGACACTCCATCTCAGAATTATTCAAAGCGTGAACCGGAAAAAAGTATTGGGAATTACGAGGGTTATAAATAAAGCTCAGTTCGAAGAATATTCCTCTCCACATTACAATCACGTTCAAACTACTTACGATGGCTCACTTTGTGGAACCTGGCTGACTGGAGACCCTGGAAGTTATCGATCCTCAATTTCTTCACAACCTGTTCCTGATGCTCCACTCCAGCCGCAAGAGCTTTACACGACAGACAAAGAACGTTTGCTATCCGAGCTATACATGGTGGTCCATTGATCATGACCGGGCCAAGTATCTCACGAAATAAGCGACAAACGAAAAAACTACAAAGAACGAAACTTGTCTAGCTTGAAGGGGGAAACCAGATGGCGCTATGGTCGGCCCGCTAGATGGCGCTGCCATTGGTCAAACAGATATCAACTGCGTTTTTTAAAATAGGAACCCCCATTTTTATTACATATTCGTGTAGTACGTAAAGAAACATGAATGTTTTAGTTGGACCACTTTTTTCGCTTTGTGATAGATGGCGCTGTAATAGTCACAAACATATGGCTCACAATTTTAGACGAACAGTTGGTAACAGGTAGGTTTTTTAAATTAAAACACGGAACGTAGGTACGTTTGAACATTTTATTTCGGTTGTTCCAATGTGACACATGTACCTTTGTGAACTTATCATTTCTGAGAACGCATGCTGTTACAGCGTGATTACCTGTAAATACCACATTAATGCAATAAATGCTCAAAATGATGTCCGTCAACCTCAATGCAATACGTGTAACGACATTCCTCTCAACACTAGTTCGCCTTCCGTAATGTTTGCACATGCATTGACAATGCGCTGACGCATGTTGTCAGGCGTTCTCGGTGGATCACGATAGCAAATATCCTTCAACTTTCCCCACAGAAAGAAATCCGGGGACGTCAGATCCGGTAAACGTGCGGGCCAATCCACCTGTCATGAAATATGCTATTCAATACCGCTTCAACCGCATGTGAGCTATGTGCCGGACATCCATAATGTTGGAAGTACATCGCCATTCTGTTATGCAGTGAAACATCTTGTAGTAGCATCGGTAGAACATTACGTAGGAAATCAGTATACATTGTACCATTTACATTGCCATCGATTAAATGGGGGCCAATTATCCTTCCTCTCATAATGCCGCACCATACATTAACTCCCCAAGGTCGCTGATGTTCTACCTGTCGCAGCCATCGTGGATTTTCAGTTGCCCAATAGTGCATATTATACCGGTTTACGTTACCGCTGTTGGTAAATGACGCTTCGTCGCTAAACAGAATGCGTGCAAAAAATCTGTCATCGTCCTGTAATTTCTCTTGTGCCCAGTGGCAGAACTGTACACGAAGTTCAAATGATAAGTGCACAGAGGTACATGTATCACATTGGAACAACCGAAATAAAATGTTCAAACGTACGTACGTTCCGTATTTTAATTTAAAAAACCTACCTGTTATCAACTGTTCATCTAAAATTGTGAGCCATGTTTGTGACTATTACAGCGCCATCAATCACAAAGCGAAAAAAGTGGTCCAACTAAAACATTCATATTTCTTTAAGTACTACACGAATATGTAATAAAAATGGGGGTTCCTATTTTAAAAAATCGCAGTTAATATCCGTTTAACCTATGGCAGCGCCATCTAGCGGGCCAACCATAGCGCCATCTGGTTTCCCCCTTTAAGCTAGACTAGTTTCGTTCTTTGTAGTTTTTTCGTTTGATGCTTATTTCGCGAGATATTGGCCCGGTCACTATCAATGTACCACCCTGTATAAGTTTTCCTCGAAAACTACTTTCATACCGAAATGGCACAGCCACATCTCCTGCTGCAGTAACAGATGCTAATGGGCCAGATACCTCAGACAGGCTAGAAATATTTTAGACCGATTTCCGACTTCTTGTCTAAAACTTTTATAATTTTAATTTCAGTTTATAATAACGTACTTTTCAAATAAAAACTGAAGAGCACTTCTATGTATAGTTTACAGTTACAACTAAAACTGTAAATATCGCTGCAGAAAACAAATAGCTATCGAGTACACAGGTCACAAAAATCTTTCCCTCTGATGAGATTACTTTCCTTAAAACCATGATTTTTTTCGTCAGTTAATTGCGGGAGATCTCCACTACCTCTTCAAATGAACAGTATGACGTTCTCGGGATATTGGAAAATTTAGCACTGTAGTTTCTTAAATCATTATAAAGCGAGTCGAATAACCCATTAATTTCACGATCAGCAATTAAGGAATGTGCCCAGAACTTCTTTTCCTGCATTCCCTTTTTATTTCGAGCTTGCACACAAAACATGTAGCTCTTCTACTGAGCGGAGACTGAAGGCATTCCTCTGGCGTCTCATGCTGTCAGACCTGAGCACTGCCAGCAGACCTACCGTGGCGTCACAGTGCGGTAGGGCCCTTAGCGCACACGTTCTGCAGAGAATAAGACAAAGCGATACGTGCGGCTCTTGCAGTACGCTCCAATAAATGTACTCTACATCGCAGGCGTTTCGCGTGACTCGTTATTTGATTAATCGTCTGCGCAAGCACGGTGGAACTCGTGGCTGAGACGTATTCGCTACTTTGGTCTTCAGTAATACACACCTCAAAAAAAGCTTTGCATCACCTCGAATCCGAGAGTTCCGGAACCTGTACAGAAAACTGGAATAGAGGTCAACATAAACATCATTTCCGTCCTTTCTATTGCTCATGAAAACCACACATTGCATGTGGCACCACCATTGAGACCTTCAGAGGTGGTGGTCAAGATTGCTGTACGCACCCGTACCTCTAATACCCAATAGCACGTCCTGTTGCATTGATGCATGCCTGTATTCATTGTGACATACTATCCACAAGTTCCTCAAGGCACTGTTGGTCCAGATTGTCCCATTCCTCAATGGCGATTCGGCGTAGATTCCTCAGAGTGGTTGGTTGGTCACGTCGTCCATAAACAGCCCTTTTCAATCTATCCCAGGCATGTTCGATACGGTTCATGTCTGGAGAACATGCTGGCCACTCTAGTCGAGTAATGTCGTTATCCTGAAGAAAGTCATTCACAAGACGTGCACGATGGGGACACGAATTGTTGTCCATGAAGACGAATGCCTCGCCAATTTCCTGCCGATATGGTTGCACTATCAGTTGGATGATGGCATTCACATATCGTACAGCCATTACGGCACCTTCCATGACCACCAGCGGCGTACGTCGGCCCCACATAATGCCTCCCCAAAAAAGCAGGGAACCTCCACCTTGCTGCACTCGCTGGACAAGCTGTGTAAGGCGTTCAGCCTGACCGGGTTACCTCCAAACATGTCTCCGACAATTGTCTGGTTGAAGGCATATGCGACACTCATTGCTGAAGAGAACGTGATGCCAATCCTGAGCGGTCCATTCGGCATGTTGTTGGGCCCGTCTGTACCGTGCCGCATGGTATCGTGGTTGCAAAAATGGATCTCTCCATGGACGTCGGGAGTTAAGTAGCGCATCTTGCAGCCTATTGCGCACATTTTGAGTCGTAAACGACGTCCTGTGGCTGCACAAAAAGCATTGTTCAACGTGGTGGCGTTGCTGTCAGGGTTCCTCTGAGCCATAATCCATAGGTAGCGGTCATCCACTGCAATAATAGCCCTTGGGCGGCCTGAGCGAGGCATGTCATCGACAGTTCCAGTCTCTCTCTGTATCTCCTCCATGTCCGAACAAATCGCTTTGGTTTGCTCCGAGACGCCTGGACACTTCCCTTGTTGAGAGCTCTTCCTGGCACAAAGTAACAATGCAGATGCGATCAACCACGGTACTTGTCGTCTAGGCATGGTTGAACTACAGACAACACGAGATGTGTACCTCCTTCCTGGTGGAATGACTGGAACTGATTGGCTGTCGGACCCCCTCCGTCTAATAGGCGCAGCTGGTGTAATGTTGTTTACACATTTGGGCGGGTTTAGTGACATCTCTGAAAAGTCAAACGGACTGTCTGGCAAAACTTTTTTCGATGTGTGTAGTTAACAGTGGCTTGCATTTCGGATGCACTATTCTTTCCTATTATTTTTCCACTATTTTTATTGCTACCGAAAAATTGAATGAATATTGACATAAATTACTACGTGATAGGCCTCTATATTACGACGCCACTTATATAATCAAGAAATTCATAATATGGTCGTAAAACATGACATGTTAAAGAACAAAACTCTACAGGCATAGGCACATTAATCATAGCAGCTCACTTTTCATACTTCCCGAGTCATAACGTTCTTCCCTCCAATAACATTTGAGTCAATATTGGAAAATGGTGAATTTTAATTTTAATCAATATGGCTGTCATGATTCCGGTTGATGTTTTTGATGTGGGAGTCAAAGTCTACGGCAGTGCTCTATTTTTTTCGAAATTATTTAAAAATTTCCAGTTCTTTGAAATGCGTCACTATTTTATAAGAATGCTTTGAGGTATGAAATATAAAACAACTAAAATATGAGTTAAAACTAACAATTAACTTCTTGCCAGTTCTACTTTCCACAAAACGTTCTCCCTCCCCCTACCCTCCGCCGGCCGCGGTGCCCGAGCGGTTCTAAGCGCTTCAGTCTGGAACCACGCGACTGCTATGGTCGCCCTTGGATGTGTATGATGTCCTTAGGTTAGTTAGATTTACGTAGTTCTAATTTCTAGGGGACTGATGACCTCAGATGTTAAGTCCCATAGTGCTCAGAGCCATTTAAACCCTACCCTCCTTGTTTGTGTATACTAAATATGGGAGTTTATTTCTTTCCTCTCCTTTTCATTTTTCAGCATCTGTTTGAGAGTTGGCTCCCAAAATGGCAAAACTCCAAACCGCAATAAGGCTGAAGCAACTACATCATCTGGTTTTCCCCTAAGCCAACCACAACACGGTTCACTATCTGGCTAGTGAATCAGAAATATCTGCTGTATTGGAAAAACAGCACAACTATTCCTATCGTTAAGATGAATGAAAGAGTGCTAGCAGGTAATCAGACCCTGAAATGGTCATTGGTGTGACAATTGCTTTCAGAATGTGCAAGACACTTGATATCAGTGCATTTGATCACCATCAGATTGTAGCTACCTAATGCGTGGAACAGTCTGTCTTTGAGGGCAAGCCAGGAAGATTTTCATTTACCATGTTAGGGTTTACATAGATGGTGTACTGTGAGTGTCTCAACTTGGGAAAACTGCCACTGCAAGAGATGACTGTGACTGGCAACAAGGAGTAGGCGACATATGTCATTTACTACCACAGATTGTAACCAGGGGTAGATGAATCACAGTGAAGCAAATCATGTGTCAGTTCAATTCTGGACAACAGTAATTGGTGAGGAGCCTTACTATTCACAACAAAATTCTCACTAAAGGTACAAGACATCACTGCACCATAGGTGAATATCTGCCCACTGTGTGTAACTGAGCACGAACTCTAACTAAATTTATATAGAAAAACTGTCACTGGATGCTCAGAGCATAGAAAAAGGTCACCTGGATTGAAAAATTAGGTACACATTGTAGCATGCCAATGAGTATATATGAGGGCCGTTCAGAAAGTAACCTCCAGTTGGTTTAAAAAAATACACCAAGTTAAATAAAAATATTTTAATATATACATCTTACAACTACATCTTTGCACTATTTTTCTACATAGTCTCCATAGCGATTGAGGCACTTATCGTATCTCTTCACAAGCTTTGAAATTCCTTCTGCATAAAAATCACCCGCTTGTGCCTGGAGCCAGCCTGTGACCGCATCTTTGAGCTCTTCGTCGTCATCAAACCGCTGTGACCAGAGCCATTTCTTCAAATGCATGAAGAGGTGATAATCACTTGGCGCCAGGTCTGGGCTGTAAGGTGGATGGTTGATAACGTCCCACTTGAAGGACTCAAGAAGGGCCGTTGTTCTGCGAGCAGAGTGAGGACGGGCGTTATCGTGCAAAAAAACGATACCGGAAGACAGCATACCACGGCGTCTGTTCTGTATAGCCCGTCGTAACTTTTTTATTGTTTCACAGTACACATCTTGATTAATGGTCGTACCACGTTCCATGAATTCAACCAACAACACCCCTTTGGCATCCCAAAACACCGTTGCCATCAGTTTTCTGGCAGAAAAATCTTGCGAGGCTTTTCTTGGTTTGGTAGGCGAATTTGAATGTGCCCACATCTTTGATTGTTCTTTTGTCTTAGGGTTCACGTACTTAATCCAGGTTTCGTCACCGGTCACGATTCTGTTTAACAATGGTTCTCCTTCGTCCTCATAACATGACAGAAAGTCTAATGCAGAGGCCATTCTTTGAGTTTTGTGGTGGTCGGTAAGAATTTTGGGCACCCATCGTGCACAGAACTTACGGTAACCCAATCTTGCTGTCACTATCTCGTACAAGAGTGTCTTAGAAATCTGTGGAAAACCAGTAGACAACTCCGACATTGAGAAACGTCGATTTTCACGAACTTTTGCATCAACTGTCTGAACGAGTTCGTCAGTCACCAATGATGGTCTACCACTCCTCTCTTCATCATGAACGTTTTCTCGTCCACTTTTAAATAAACGTACCCATTCACGGACAACTCCTTCACTCATAACTCTTGGTCCGTACACGGCACAAAGCTCACGATGAATAGCTGCTGCAGAATATCCTTTGGCTGTAAAAAACCTTATGGCAGCACGCACTTCACATTTGGTGGGGTTTTCTATTGCAGCACACATTTCAAACTGTCACAAAAACTAAACTAGCGCAGGTACGACGTTCACTCGACCACGGCTTGATGCTGACTGACCTGTTGAGTGCGTGAACGCACAGATGGCGTCGCTACTCCCCCCACAACCCGCACTGTGACCAATCGGAGGCTACTTTCTGAACCGCCCTCGTAGAAAACCACATAAGTTTATGTATCCCACTCATCAAAAGGAGACTGCTCTCTATATGCTCATGCTCAACTGGAACAGAAGCTACGCCATATTGGAAGGGGGGGGGGGCACTTCTGTCACCACAGCAAATGAAATAGTTCAGTATGTCATGTAACTGCAATGTTGCCACACCTTGCACTGGCTGTTGACATGATAGCAGAGTTCAGGATGGTCACTGTGTGTGTGATGTGAGCATATTTAGTATCTGCCAGATCATCAGTGCATGATATAACAATGTGTTCAATGTGCTTGTCATAGTAGTTTTTCCACATTCCTATTTTCTTATTCATTATTAGTTTTGTTCCTGCATGCCCTCTAACTGGTTTTGTATTTATAACCCTTTATTCACCTGACAAGAAGTTCCGCTCCTTCTGCCACTGCACATTGCTGATTCCCACTATGAATAACTTCAACACCAGTGTTACATCAAATCATTGCAGCCATCAAAATCATATCTGACCAACTACATGCTGCTACATAGATGTGTCTAGCTCAACTGCTTATGAGTGTATAGTGGAAGAACGCATAAAGTGTATTATTTCATTACATGGACTGATACATATAAATATTGCAGTCACCATCAGATCTACGTCATATAGTCCTGCTTCTTAACACACATTACACTCTATTATTGTCACTGTTTCAACTGTAAAAGGGAGAACAACCATATTTATTAAAAATTCTACAATTCTAATTCAACCAGTTCATTTTACTTCACTATTTAACACATATTTGAACCAGCAAGGTTAGGGCCTTCAGGCCCTCTCTAACATCTAACCAGACTTCCTCAGTAAGTAAACATTCCAGTATGTATGATATATATGCAATATATAATTATAATGATAGTACAGGTAAAGCAGTAGTAGTAACAATAATGACAATATAATGTAAGAAATGTCAGTCTTATTAACATTAAGCAATTTCCTCATTACATTCTTGCCAATGTGGGTAGTCACATCTAACAGAACCAAAAAAATAAATGTTGAGAAGAAGTTGACTGGTCAGAGGAAGAGCATGAAATAGTAGGATAAGATTAGCAGTTGAGATGGAAAGAAGAAAACAGAAGTAGTAAGGGATGAGAAAAATAGAGACTGGTGCCATGCCAATGGTAAGAGAGAAATCCTTGATCTTATCTTGAACGCAGAGCAGTTTTGCATAAGGTGCAAGTTACAGAGTGATTTGTTCCATAGTCATATGGCTGAAATGGAGGAGTTGGAGAAAGATTGAGTGTTGTGCAAAGGTAGAGCCAAGATGCTGGACATATCGGATCTGGTATTGCAAGTGTAGAATGACAGGTATTAGATATGTTAGGAGAGGCACTGAGTACTCAAGTGACTAAGAAGCTGATGAATAAAACAAAGCGAGTGAAAAATCAAGCCACCTATCCAATCACATCCAAACTTGCTGAGAGTAGGGAGGACTCATATGGATAATCAGTTTGTTCTCTGCAACACATACTAAAATACACAAAGCTGTGGCATGAGTTATTTCCCATTTTAAATTGGAGGGATGTTTGGTGTTAAGACCCTTTCAGGTCAGTCTACAAATAATTACATTTCATACATCTAAAGCTGATGACATATTAGTCTCACAGATAAATTAAGGAGGAAGCCACATGTTTTAATGACTTCAAGATCATGAGCAAGGAATGAACAGGTGTACTAAAATACGGATCCAAGAAAGTGGTGACAAGTAAGGCTTGTAGTGTATTGTTTGACTGATGTGAACTGCCTTCAGAAACTTCCAAAATTTGCAGTAGCTAAAATTTCTAATGTCCAAGGAACATAACACAGTCATACTTGGCTTTTAGATGATATAGCACACCTGTGTCAAGTGTCACCCAAACCGTATGTGACAATCATTGCAATAAAAAGCAAGTTGTACTTGCACTTATAGTGATCTGTAGATTATTAACTGAATTCAGATTCACTTACCAAACAGAGTTCAACAGTTTGAAGCCATGTATCATACCGCTTTTTACAGTATTATACTGAACAAAAACTGGATGTGGTTACCATTAACTTGGGCAAGTAGTCTCAGCAGCAACTGCTATTAGAAAGTTGTAAAGACTGAAATAATTTCCTTATTCCAGGTTTCTGGAAAGTAGTAAATATACAAGATATATAGAATTTCAGACGGAACTAAACCCTGTGGCAATCCATTGTTAAGTTTGTGATATATGCTATGGGTAATGTATGTTTGAATTTAGAAAAATTCATTACCAGCATATCATCATAATTTATGTCTAGTGTTAATTCGCTCATACTGATAAGCATAACTTCTTCAGGATAAAAGCAGCTACCTGAAAACTAACCAATACTCAAGCAGCTTTTGCACCTATGTCTTCAAGTAACTTCTTACTGACTTTAGAGGCCAGCTATGCACTGGCAAAGTTAAAAACTAATATAATATGAACATCAGTGTTAACTAGAATTTACATCCACAAGTACAAATATACTGCTAAATTTTATAGGAGTGGCTGATGAGGTACTCTTTAACTTTCTTTCTGTATGTTAGAGGCTTCTGATTTCCCAGCTGACATTTGCTCAACAAAACCTCTTTCTACCTTTTTTATGTATCCACAGCCCACCTACCTTGTAATAAGATATAATCCATTTTGTAGCACTTCATTTCTAAAAATGGATGAGAAAGAACAGCTCCATCATCCCTTTGAAAAGTTATAGTTAAATAACAAAATCAGTCAACTGGTTACACACATTACTTGTAAAGTGTCAGAGCAGCTAGTCACCTCACTGAACACTCCCCCATTTCCAACTGCGTCGCGTGCAACATTGATAGCACATTAAATTAACCATAATGTTGCAAATACGAGTGGAAAAGTTGCCTTGAATGCCTTAAGATGGTAAAAAGGGCGCCAATTTGTATGGAGGAATGCACTACAGTCCTGGCAGCTTAGCAATGAGGGCACCAAACACACCACTACTCTACTGCCTTCAGCACTGTTTAGCTACACTTTGCTAATGCTAGGGGATGTCGTCATTGGCTTAGATTAGTGAAGAGTCACAGTTAGTTCTTTGGGGTCTCCCCCATTCATTCATGGTGGTAACTGATGCCAGATAGTGGTTGCCTGGCTCAACAAACATTCGAAAGGAAAGTCTTTGATGCCACCATCATCCCATTGTTTTCATTTTTGCTCAGTTTTTCACAGACCTTAGTTGAGTTATGTAGCCGTCTGCAGTCGATTTTCACTGCTACCACTGCATCGACATGTTGGAAGTTTCAATGAGGTAAGCAGTCCCGTCAATCTCCCTTGTGGCATACTACACCATTTCCCCTCCAGTTAGGTAGGTGTGTGTGTGTGTGTGTGTGTGTGTGTGTGTGTGTGTGTGTGTGTGTGTGTGTGTTAACAACATCCTTTCTATCTTATACTGTGAATATACAAAGCAATGGAATTTGGGATTTAAGAAATCTCTTGTTGCTATTGGTAATAGCAATCTTAGTTTTCCCATCTTCCTCTGTGAGTGTACAACCACAGCTAAGAGTACTCGTGATATCTTTTTACACTATGGCACCAACTAACTAAATGCAGTCACTAGTAATTTTCCAACATACGATGTGCCAACAAACAGGTGATAAATTGGGTGAGAATTTTGAGAATTTTACGACGATAAATTTTCAGGCAAGAGAACTGGTTGAGATCAATTCATTGCATTCAATCTTGTAAATTTGCAATCTGAGAAATAACAACAAAATGGAAAAATTCAAACAAACTAAAACTATTTAAACTGATTTACAAGTATTTATTTCATGATCTGCACGAAATAGGGAATGTGTACAAACAGACTTTATAAAGGCTCAGTAGCGTCACCTAACAGAAACCTATAGGACAAATGTAAGGATTTAGAAGCATATTTCACTAGGGGAAAGATAGATACTGCCTCCAGGAAAATTAAAGAGGCCTTTGGAGAAAGGAGAAGCAGTGGTGTGAATATCAAGAGCTCAGATGAAAAACTAGTCTTAAGTAAAGAAAGGAAAGCTGAAATGAGGGTGGAGTACATGGGAGACGAACTTGCAGACAATATTATATAAATGGAAGAGGATGTATATGAAGATGAGATGGGAGACATGATACTGCAAGAAGAATCTGACCGAACACAGAAAGGCCCAAGTCGAAACAAGGTCTCTGGAGTACATAACATTACATTAGAACTACTGATAGTGTTGGGAGAGCCAGCCATGACAAAACTCTTCCATCTGGTGTGTAAGTTGTACGAGGCAGGCAAAATACCTCCAGACTTCAACTCTCAGTTTGATAAGTCATGATTGCAAAATACTAACACAAATTCTTCACAGGAGAAGAATGGAAAAATTGGTAGAAGCTGGCCTCGGGGAAGGTCCGTTTGGATTCTGGAGAAATGTAGGAACACACATGGCAATACTGACCTTACAACTTCTCAGAAAACGGGTTATAGAAAGGCAAACCTACATATATGGCATTTGTAGATTTCGAGAAAGCTTCTGACGATGTTGACAGAAGCTCTCTTCAAAATTCTGAAGGTAACAGGGGCAAATTACAGGGAGTTAAAGGCTATTTACAACTTGTAAAGAAAGCAGATGGCAGCTATAAGAGTGGAGGGGCATGGCAAGGAAAGGAATGAGACAGGATTGTAGCCTGTCTCCATTGTTATTCAATCTGTACACTGAGAGGGGGGGGGGGAGGAGGAGAAAGAGGAGAAGGAATTAAAGTTCAGGGAGAAGAAATAAAAACTATTATGTTTGCCAGTGACATTGTAATTCTGTCAGAGACAACAAAGAACACTAAAGAGTAGTTGAGTGGAGTGGGTAGTGTCTTGAAAGGTGAATATAAGATGAACATCAACAAAAGCAAAACAAGGATAAAGGAACGTAATCTAATTGAACAGTTGAAGCTGAGGGAATTATATTTCGAAACAAGATCTCATAGTAGTAGGAAATGAGATCTTAAAGTAATATTGAGTCCTCTACTTGGGCAGTAAAATAATGGATGATGACCGAAGTAGAGAAGATATAAAATGTAGACTCGCAATGGCAAGAAACGCATTTCTGAAGAAGAGAAATGTGTTGACACTGAATATAGAGTTAAGTATTAGGAAGTCTTTTCTGAAAGTATTTGTATGGAGTGTAACCATGTATGGAAGTGAAACATGGATGGCAAACTGTTTAAATAAGAAGAGAATAGAAGCTTTTGAAATGTGGTGCTACAGAAGAATGTTAAGGATTAGTGGGTGGATCACTAACTAATGAGGAGGTACTGAAGAGAGTTGGGGAGAAAGGAAATTTGTGGCACAACCTTACTAGAAGAAGGGATCAGTTGATAGGACACATCCTGAGACATCAAGGGATCACCAACTTGGCATTGGAGGGAAGTGTGGAAGGGTAAAAATCGTAGAGGAGGACCAAGTGATGAATACGATAAGCAGATTCTGAAGGATGTAAGTTGCAGTAGTCATTCAGAAATGAAAAAGGCTTGCAGAGGATAGAGTAGAACCGAGAGCTGCATCAAAGCAGTCTTCAGACTGAAGACCTCAACAGTGGCAATGGAATAAGACATGAATAAAATATTTTGTTTTCAAGTCCCATCATACCTAATAAAAGTCTCAAGCTTTTGGCACCTGCCCCCACTGTCATCATCAGGTGCACTGTTCCGGGGTGGTGGGATCAAATTATGAATAAACAAGACGACAAACTGTGCGCCTTCTAGCAGCTCCAGTTCATTGTGGAATCATGTAACAACAGGTGGCACAAGAGCTGATGCCACAATTGAAAGTGCCTTCCCCACCACCCTATAAGCATCAAGTATCTCTCTTTGTTTTCGCAGTGTCCAAAGTCCTTCACCAAGCCTTTCAGATTGGAGTAACCCTAAACACAACTAAAATTATTGCAGTTTAATATAATCATGGCCACACCATTTAATAATTGAATCGCCATATGAAGATACATGAGAATGTTGACATTTCCTCTTGAGACTCTTACAAGGGGACCTTCTCGGAGGTGCATTGAGTTATCAGCTCCCACTTTGCCTGCTTATAGTGTGGGTAGGCACCTATCACACACTAAAATTGTAGGTGCCAATGCAGCCTCGTTTTTGAAATATTGCCTGTTGAAGTTTGGGCAGCTCTTTATATACAGAAAAGTTCTACTATTGTGGCAAGTGAGCGAGTAGCCAAGTGGCAAGCGAGCAAGACTCCCATCTAGGCGACCCTGGTTCAAGACCCGTCTATGCTACTTTTGTTTTCTTTTTGTTTTTTCAAATACTTGCTTTAATTTACAATTACTCATTGAAATTTTGCAAGGAATTGATTAAAAAGATTTACAAGCCTCTAGAAATCAAAATTACAAATTGAATGTCACATTTTGTTTCAATCTTTTGCATTTTTTTTTTATTTTAACAGGAAATTAACCATAATTAAAACACTGGCATATATAAATTTGCCTATTTACCTGAAAATTGAGAGAAGTTGTTAAAATATTTCTTCAAAAATAGTCAAACTCGTCATACAAATGTTGGGACAGGGTCCTAGGAAATTTTATACCTGTCAGATCGTTGACGCGTCGTCGCGCCTAATCCTGTTTATGGCCTGTGAGCATCGGCTTTACCCTATTTGTACCTGCCGTTCAACGAATAAAGGGACTCTACTGTCTGCGTACAAGAGTAGCACTGGTTATAACTGCTGAAACTATTGTAAGCTTGGCTTTGAAGTGTGCAGACATTTATACTTTAAAATGGAGCAAACTGCAACTTGTTCACGAGTTGTCAGCGAGTGCAATTTTGACAATATTGAACATTTGGTGGACGACCAAGGAGGTCTTCTGTGGGCTCCACCTAACAATGAAGAACAGCAGGAGTTAACAGACGCAAGGCATTGTCTATGGCAGTTACTTATCAAAAACAACTTTATACTGGAATCAGTGAGCTCCAACGTCAGCGAGTGATCTTCATGAATCGGCAGAGAAATGTTCAAATGATTTCTAGACATGTACGGGACTATGACATTCATGGACCACGAAGTGTTATTTTCCAACAATGAAGAGGTTGCGAGTCGTCCTGAAGCAAGCCATGATGAAAGTGATGCATGGAAAAAACGAGAAATAGAAAAAACACCTATTTCTTTGGATTCTAATGGAGAAGATGCTGGAGATGAGCAGACCAGAATCCCATATCCAGTGAAAGTCAAGGCCGTAAAGATGGCAGAACTTCATCTAATGTGGTCATTGAAAACATTACAAAAACATTCAACGAGATTATTGAAAAGCAAAACCCACTTGTTAAAGTGGAGATTCGAAACTGCAGTAGGAGGGATGCGAAATGATAAATTGGAAGTAATCAATTCACATGTTTACAACTGGTTTATCAAGGCGAGAGACCAGAGAGCAGGCCTCGTAACAACACAGATGCAATCACATTGTCTGGAAAACTGCTGCCTAAAGTATTTGTTTGCCTGCAAGAAGTGACTGGAACATTCGGCCCCGAGTCCAAAAAGATGTCGACAGATATATGGAGAAAACCAGAATGTTCACATCACAGTGACAAAGTCCGGAAAACTGCATAAACATACAAAAAGTATTTGGATGAAATATTTCAACCGTACATGGGAAATAATTAATTCATCTACATCGTTGACACGTGGTGTGGGCAAACTCCATGGACTTGCATCAAATGAAATCCAATGATGAAGATGGCCTACCAACTTGTTCTCTATTGATACCACCGCAGTGTACACCGTTTTGTCAGCCATGCAGTGTATATTTTTATCACCCAGTAAAGAATTACATTTGCCACTTCCAAAACTCTCCGTACCTATTGCAACACAACATAGAAATCACATCCACGGAGGACATGGTAAAAATCCATTCACTGGTACATGACCAACTGCAGGCTCCGATATATAAAAATAGGATAAGGTACGTGAATAAAGCATTATTTTCAATTTTTGGATAGCTTGCTTGGATTTTCAGATATGCTACAAGTTCATTGTTAATATTGTTACAGATATGCCTGGCATGTTGTGAAGCTAGATCCATCGCAAAAAGAAGTATTCCACAACATCAATGCAGTGGCATTTCCTGTGGACCTGAGAAAATACAGATGTGATTGCGACGAAAATGAATGTGCATTCGTACAATGTTCATGGTGTCGAAAGTACAAATGTTTTGATTGTTTTTATAACAAGTATCATCCATCTGAATGTACTCATCAAAATATAGGAAATATCGATTAACTTTCCATTAAATGAAACATATTTTTAATCCCTTATTTGTTAGTATTTATTTTATTCCCTACCTCAATGGAACAAAATTAAAAATACAACAAAAAATTGAACAATAATAAAATATTTCAAGAAATTACATTACGGTTAATTTCTTGTTAAAATAAAAAAAGAAACTCAAAAGATTAAAACAAAATGTGACATTCAATTTGTAATTTTGATTTATAGAGGCTTGTAATTCTTTTTAATCAATTCCTTACAGAATTTTCATGATTAATTATAAATTAAAACAGGCATTTGTGGGGGGGGGGGGGGGGGGGGGGGGAAAGAAAACAAAAGTAGCATAGACGGGTCTCGAACCAGAGTCACCTGGACAGGAGTCTCGCTCGCTTGTCATTTGGCTTCTCGCTCACTTGCCACAATAGTGAAACTTTTCTGTATATAAAGAGCTGCCCAAACTTTAATAGGCAATATTTCAAAAATGAGGCCGCATTGGCACCTACAATTTTAGGGTGTGATAGGTGCCTACCCACACTATAAGCAGGCAAAGTGGGAGCTCATAACTCGATGCACCTCCCAAAAAGTCCCCTCATTAGTGCATCTACATCTACTTGATTACTCTACAATTCACATTTAAGTGCATGGCAGAGGGTTCATCGAACCACAATCATACTATCTCCCTACCATTCCACTCCCGAACAGCGTGCGGGAAAAACAAACACCTAAACCTTTCTGTTCGAGCTCTGATTTCTCTTATTTTGTTTTGATGATCATTCCTACCTATGTAGGTTGGGCTCAACAAAATATTTTCGCATTCGGAAGAGAAAGTTGGTGACTGAAATTTCGTAAATAGATCTCGCCGCGACGAAAAACGTCTTTGCTTTAATGACTTACATCCCAACTCGCGTATCATATCTGCCACACTCTCTCCCCTATTACATGATAATACAAAACGAGCTGCCCTTTTTTGCACCCTTTCGATGTCCTCCGTCAATCCCACCTGGTAAGGATCCCACACCGCGCAGTAATATTCTAACAGAGGACGAACGAGTAGTGTAAACTGTCTCTTTATTGGACTTGTTGCATCTTCTAAGTGTCCTGCCAATGAAACGCAACCTTTGGCTCGCCTTCCCCACAATATTATCTATGTGGTCTTTCCAACTGAAGTTGTTCGTAATTTTAGCACGCAGGTACTTAGTTGAATTGACAGCCTTGAGAATTGTGCTATTTATCGAGTAATCGAATTCCAATGGATTTCTTTTGGAACTCATGTGGATCACCTCACACTTTTCGTTATTTAGCATCAACTCCCACCTGCCACACCATACAGCAATCTTTTCTAAATCACTTTGCAACTGATACTGGTCTTCGGATGACCTTACTAGACGGTAAATTACAGCATCATCTGCGAACAACCTAAGAGAACTGCTCAGATTGTCACCCAAGTCATTTATACAGATCAGAGACAGCATAGGTCCCAGGACGCTTCCCTGGGGAACACCTGATATCATTTCAGTTTTACTCGATGATTTGCCATCTATTACTATGAACTGCGACCTTCCTGACAGGAAATCACGAATCCAGTTGCACAACTGAGACGATACCCCATAGGCCCGCAGCTTGATTAGAAGTCGCTTGTGAGCAACGGTGTCAAAAGCTTTCCGGAAATCTAGAAATATGGAATCAACTTGAGATCCCCCGTCGACAGTGGCCATTACTTCGTGCGAATAAAGAGCTAGCTGCATTGCACAAGAACGATTCACAAGAACCAGGCTGATTACGTATCAATAAATCGTTCCCTTCGAGGTGATTCATAATGTTTGAATACAGTATATGCTCCAAAACCCTACTGCAAACCGACGTCAATGATATAGGTGTGTAGTTCGATGGATTACCCCTAGTACCCTTCTTAAACACTGGTGTGACCTGCGCAATTTTCCAATCTGTAGGTACAGATCTATTGGTGAGCGAGTGGTTGTATATGATTGCTAAGTAGGGAGCTATTGTATCAGCGTAATCTGAAAGGAACCCAATCGGTATACAATCTGGATCTAAAGACTTGCCCGTATCAAGCGATATCAGTTGCTTCGCAACCCCTAAGGTATCTACTTCTAAGAAACTCATGCTAGCAGCTGTTAGTGTTTCAAATTCTGGAATATTCCATTCGTCTTCCCTGGTGAAGGAATTTCGGAAAACTGCGTTCAATAACTCCGCTTTAGCGGCACAGTCATCGGTAACAGTACCATCGGCACTGCGCAACGAAGGTATTGACTGCGTCTTGCCACTTGTGTACTTTACATACAACCAGAATTTCTTCGGATTTTCTACCATATTTCGAGACAACGTTTCGTTGTGGAACCTATAGCCCGTGCCAAATTTCGCGCGTCTGTAAATTTTAGTCAATCTTCGGGATTTTGCGTTCTTCTGAACTTCGCATGCATTTTCCGTTGCCTCTGCAACAGCGTTCAGACCTGTTTTGTGTACCATGGGGGGATCAGTTCCATCTCTTACCAGTTTATGAGGTATGAATCTCTCAATTGCTGTTGCAACTATATCTTTGAATTTGAGCCACATCTCATCTACATTTGCATAGTCAGTTCGGAAGGAATGGAGATTGTCTCTTAGGAAGGCTTCTAGTGACACTTTATCCGCTTTTTTAAATAACATTATTTTGTGTTTGTTTCTAGTGGATTTGGAAGAAACGGTATTGAGCCTAGCTACAAGGACCTTCTGATCACTAATCCCTGGATCAGTCATGATGCTCTCTATTAGCTCTGGATTGTTTGCGGCTAAGAGGTCAAGTGTGTTTTCGCAACCATTTACAATTCACGTGGGTTCGTAGACTAACTGCTCGAAATAATTTTTGGAGAAAGCATTTAGGACAATCTCTGAAGATGTTTTCTCCCTACCACTGGTTTTGAACAAGTATTTTTGCCAACATATCGAGGGAAGGTTGAAGTCCCCACCAACTATAACCATATGAGTGGGGTATTTATTTGTTACAAGACTCAAATTTTCTCTGAACTGTTCAGCAACTATATCATCGGAGTCTGGGGGTTGGTAGAAGGAGCCAATTATTAACTTAGTTCGGCTGTTAAGTATAACCTCCACCCATATCAATTCGCACGGAGTATCTACTTCGACTTCACTACAAGATAAACCACTACTGACAGACACAAACACTCCACCAATTCTGCCTAATCTATCTTTCCTGAACACCGTCTGAGACTTCGTAAAAATTTCTGCAGAACTTATTTGAGGCTTTAGTCAGCTTTCTGTACCTATAACGATTTCAGCTTCTGTGGTTTCTATTAGCGCTTGGAGCTCAGGGACTTTCCCAGCACAACTACAACAATTTACAACTACAATTCCGACTGTTCCTTGATCCAAGCACGTCCTGTATTTGCCGTACACCCTTTGAGATTGCAGCCCACCCCGTACTTTCCAGAGGCCTTCTAACCTAAAAAACGGCCCAGTCCACACCACACAGCCTCCACTACCCGTTGTTGTGGACTGGCAGGAGCCAACCCACAGGGTTTGGAGGAAGCCGAAACGCACGCGTTTATGCTCACGCAGGCTGGTGTGAGGTCTGGAACAGGACAAGGAAATATGAACTTAGAAAAACGGACGCAGACGGTGGAAATACTTAACTTTAATCCATTAATGTTGAATGTAGCTCTTGTCTTTACATTCTTTACATTATCAATAGCAACTGATAATGGCGCCTTGCTAGGTCGTAGCAAATGACGTAGCTGAAGGCTATGCTAACTATCGTCTCGGCAATTGAGAGCGTATTTTGTCAGTGAACCATCGCTAGCAAAGTCGGCTGTACAACTGGGGCGAGTGCTAGGAAGTCTCTCTAGACCTGCCGTGTGGCGGCGCTCGGTCTGCAATCACTGATAGTGGCGACACGCGGGTCCGACTTATACTAACGGACCGCGGGCGATTTAAAGGCCACCACCTAGCAAGTGTGGTGTCTGGCGGTGACACCACACCCGTGTAGCCACCAGCTGAGTGTAGTGATGCCAGAATCAATACATAGACTGTAATTTGACTGCTGTTTTGTTATACCCATTTTCAGATACAACATTACAGGACATCTGATAACAGTGCATGAATCACTTTTTTTTCCTTACTTTTACAACAGCACAAAGGGTGCACGGAAATGATGTGCAATATTCTGTGCAATAATACTGCAGTACATGTGCTGTAGCAAGAACAAACACGATTTATGGAACATAGTACTTTATAAGATGGCTCTGAGCACTATGGGACTTAACTTTTGAGGTCATCAGTCCCCTAGAACTTAGAACTACTTAAACCTAACTAACCTAAGGACATCACACACATCCATGCCCGAGGCAGGATTCGAACCTGCGACCGTAGTGGTCGCGCGGTTCCAGACTGTAGCGCCTAGAACCGCTCGGCCACGCCGGCCGGCGTAGTACTTCATAGAGCAACACATGAGAGGTGGTGCTTAGCACAGAACACATTGACTGGACAACAGTAATACACCGTAAATAGGTTGAGCACTCATATGCAGTTGCTTAAATAATGCCGTTCCTTTGGTGCGCACCAACCCAGATGGCCTCTACAAGTGAACCTGCGAACTGTATGGAGGTGCACACACTGAAATTGCGTGTGTAATGGAGCATGTATTGGCATAGTCACAAAAGGTATGTCATTGTAGTGGCAATGAATATAAAATAAACAAGCAAATGTGGGGAATTCTTACTCTATTCAGTTCATTACATACTTAACACCCAAAGGTGCACTATGTAAAGGTGGCCATGATACGGCTATCTTTAGCAGCAGATAATGTGCCTAATAGCAGTGCACCATTTCAGTCTCCTTGTGTTTTATTTGTTGAAAAAGCATACGACTGGTTTGTTACCTGCAATATCAAAGAACCATTCAAAACCAGGAGTTAAGATTCATTTCCATGCTACATTCCTTGCAATTTTCTCGAAATATTTCCGTCATGCAATAAACCACGGCAACTACAAAAATCATAGATAGTATTTATTTCTTTTCTGTGAACTGAAAAGAATTAACACGGCACTGGAATATTATATTACACTGTCCATAAATATTTGCTTGTTTAATTCAGACAGAAATAAAGATGACTTATGCTCAAGGAGCTTTGTCAATTAAAATTAATAGTAAGTCAATAACAAAAGAAATTTTGGGAAAATTTTCATGGAGAAATTACTTCACAGATATCTGTATTGGCATTGCCTCATTTATTTCCATGTAATATGTAATTTATTAAAATGATTCTTCTTGAATCACAGTTTCAACAGTATTCTCATCAGAACAAAATAACTTTCTCATCAAACACAAAATTTATAAATTTACTCTACAGCAAAATTTCCATGTACTCTTATTGCTCCACAGCTACTTTCATTTATGTCATTTTATGTTTGTTAAATATCATAACGAAATCATAAATGAAATGAATGACACCTGCAGTTAGTAAATTCATTGAGCAGACTACTCTCTACAAAATATGTCACATTTGCGCACACAAATGTGGTAGAGAATAAAACCTGCCTCAATGCATTGATACATGGACGGCTATAATATAGCACAGAATCAGTCAAATTTATCCATACTAGAATTACAGTATTACTCAGGCTTGATAAAATTTATCCAACAACAAATGTTGATCTTGAAAATAGACTGGACGGCCCACAAAAATTATTTTTATCTAGACATTTTTAGAAATCATAGAGGCAGCTGTGACAGTAGTAAACGATTCTGATGAGAGTATACACTTGCAAAATTGTAAAATTACACAATTTCAACACTCCAATAAAGCTACAAAGGAATACAGGAGGAACTTCTGTAGATAATTACACAAACTGAACATGATCTGAAATGCATTTCCAAAGACAATATATAAAAAACATATTGTATTTTGTTTGTAAATTGTACACAGACGAAACAAAGAAAAATGACACTCATACTCTGAGACTCTACACATTAGGCCTTCTCAAACAGGCCTATGTAAAATATCAATTAATGGTAATAAATAAGAAAATAAATAAGACTATAAAATGTACACAATTCATTATCTGAGCCTGCGAAACTACAATGAACATATCACATATTATAAAGCACATATTTTATGAATCTCATAAGATCTTGCAGGACAGTATTGCTATATATTGTCATTACTACAAAACAGTTGAATGTACTGCAGACCTCATCCTCTAATGAAAGGAACATTGAAAAAATATACTGTTTAACTCATTAAAAGAGCCACCAATTTACAAAACTGGTTATTAGTATAGTTATTTGGTATAAAATATTCCATATGATTTGTCAGTCTAATACTCGCAACTCCTTCCAAAGAGAATGCGATTGTGGAATTCAGAGAATTAGTCTCATATTTTTGTTAGAAATTTCCAATCCAACACTAGGTGATTGTAGCATTTGGTAAACGTTGTTGGAGACATTCATTAGCTCCCAAGAGCTCTTCATCTGCAGACAGCAGAACATCAGATTCTGAATCATCTCGTTTTGCCCTTTTCAGTTTTCTGTATCTTATCTTTACCTTCTCAAGAAGACCCTTATCACTCTTGTAGCTTTTAAAATGAGTATGTCTCATAAGAAAATTGTCTGTGACCCAGAATATCAATGCCTGTAATGATGAAAATTTATATACATACTAAGTCACATGAAGCAATTTTATTAATTTCACTTGTTCATGTAATAAATACAAGAAAAATTTTGAATAATACTTACGTTTACAAAAAAGGGAATGATAAATATCACTAAGGCCAGCTCCACCTTCGGATTTGTTATTGGTGAAAGTATGAAATCCCTTACACTGTTCCAGAAGCCAAACTGGATCAGCAACGTAATACATGCCTTTACTATGATCATCAACAGTACATACAAGCAACACTGCGCTAACCAGGCATTAACAGATGGGGGTTTGCCTGCAAACAAAATGTTGTTATAATGATGAAATTAGAGCTTAGAAGGTTAATCTTTAGACAAAGGATAAGTCAACTTACCATATTCACCAAAGTTAATAGCTTCCCACTTGTTTACTTTTGATAGATACTGTGACAGCCGAATGCCTATATAAATTATAAGCAGCCCAACAGAGGAGTCCAAGAGAAAATTAATTATGTACCTGAAATACAAACTCAGATTAATACTGTCACCTTCTATAGATACAATCTGTTACATTACCACTAAACAAAACTTGTATGACACTATAACTGGTAATCCTGAAAGACAAAAAGAGAATGAAAATGTGTTGAGCAAGAATGCTGAAGAGTACAAGGGTAGACTGCATAACAAATGAAGATTTACTGAACTGAGCTGGGGGAATAAGAGTTTCACAGCACAATTTGCCTAAAAGATGAAATACATTGGTATCACACAAGCTAAGATATTATGGAATAATTAATATGCCAAGGGAAGGAAGGGTAAGGGTAAAAACTGGAGATGATAAAGGCTTGAATACAGCAGGCAGGTTCAAATAAATGTAGGTTGTATTAGATTTACAGAGATTTAAAAAATCACAGTGCTGCATCAAACCAGTCATTGACTGAAGATGATAAAAAACAAAGCTGTTAACTAAAATTGGCAACTCATTTTCTAGTCTGAATAATATTAAAGTATTGAAGAATAAAAGAAAAAAATACTGACTTTTCAGAGAATGTTTATTTAAGTTCTTGATATCACTAATATGGCACAACAACTACACCAAGCTTTGAAAGTCAAATGTACAAACTATCTATCATTAGCATTTGTTGAATAATCTGCTACAGCTGTCCTCATTTTAACAATTAGTAAAAAGAAGACAGTTTTCTGTTTCCATAAACTACACTAGCCCTAAGATAATGCAGAATCAAAGGACTGAGATAATGTACCAATAGTTAAAAAATTATTTTAAGGACATACATTTCCCTCTACAATACTGTGCACTTTACATGTTTTCATCCGTGACCACAGTTTAGGAATGCCTTTCATCTGTACCATGTCTGTTGCCATGTCTGAATCCAACTGTCAATTCCTTAACTGTTGAAAAGACAGAATACATTCCTTATAAACCTTCAACCTTTGATACTTTTTTATTACCAATATACAGACCAAAATACACTGAGCAGTGACATTAATGTGACCACCACATATGTTCGACGTCAATGTGCAATAACCGCTCACAGGTGCCAGGTGGCAGCACTAGCAGTGGAGGGTATATAAAGCCTGCAGGGCAGGACGGGTGCAGAAAACAGTCCATTTGTCATCATAATGCTAAAACAGAATGATTTAGCTTATGCCTAAAAGAACAATCGTTAGCTTTCAGGTCAAGAGTGTAAGCAGTTCTGAAATGGCTGAGGTTTTAAATTGTTTGTATGGCACTGTCATCAAAATATACCATGCAAGACAAAATGGTACTATCCATAACCAGTGCTGAGGCAACTGCGGTGCACCACAGTCCACAGATGACGAGGGTGAATGACAGCTGCAGAGATGTGTATGGGCCAACAGATGTTCAACGGTTGAGAAACTGACCACCCAGAGGAATCTAGGGGGCTACCATCAGTATCTCCTCAATGACAATTTGGTGAACAGTGCTGCCTCTGCAGCTGGCGCCAGGTTCATGACCCATGCTGACTACTGTTCATCGGCAACAAAGACTGGAATTTGCTTGCCAATACCACAACTGACATCCACTAAGTGGTGACAGGTGGTCTTTTCAGATGAATCAAACTTTTGCCCAAAAGACATATGGCCTTTGGCATGTGCACCATGAAATGTCTGAAAGCAAACATGGAGGGAGCATTATGGTCTGGAGAATATTTCTGTGGCATTCGCTGGGTGACCTCGTCATTCTGAAAGGCACAACGGATCAATACATATGCACCTATCCTTCCAGACCATGTCCACCCCCACATGCAGTCCGTTTTTCCTCGGCACAATGGCATCTACCAGCAGGACAATGCAATTTGTCACACAGCTCACAGTGTACATTGTGATTCAAAGAGCACAAGGATGTGTTTATTGTACTCCACTGGCCATCACATTCCCAAGATTTACATGCAATCGAGAATCTGTGAGACCACCTCAATCAGACTGTTCTTGCCATGGTTCCTCAACTGAGAAAACCTAGTGCAGCTGGCCATGGAACTGGAGTCAGCAACACTTCACAACCCTGTCGGTACCTTCCAGAACTTCACTGACACACTTCCTGCACGTCTCACAGAGATCTGTGCTGCAAAAGGTGGTTTTTCGTGCTGCTGACAGGAGGTCACAATCTGTCTGGACAGTCTGATATCCAAAGTTTCCCACTGAAAAATCTTTAATTCTGGTCTTACTTTTGCATTAAAATCCCTCACTATTGTCTTTAGTGGAATTTGTTTTCATTTGTGTGTCATTAACTCTATAGAAATCTTCGACTACTTCATCAAACTGTGTAAAAATTAGTGCACACACACACACGAATAGTTTCCACAGATAATCTTTAATTTATTTTTAAAACAAGTGTGATTTACCTCGTATTCACGTCCACAGTCTCAATTTCTTTCAGAAAAAAAACCACTTAGTCTCCCACAGACTGTTCAATTTACTGAAAAAAACTGAACTTTATTTCATTGTTTATGTTGCATCACTAGCCAGGCTTCAATAGGTGGCTGCAATGTGGCATGAAAAGTGTACACAAATAAGTAAAAATTAAATCAGAACAAAATTACTGTAGTTTCACATGGAGAGCATTGTGTTCTCGTAGTTCTTTTTATTGTATTTATATAAAAAGCGTTCTGTATAGGAACAAATTCCTGTTCCTATAAAACATGAGTCAGTTTTAAATATTACAAGACTCCTCATCAACATAATCTGCATCTGAAAATGACCACAGACTAAATCAGGGTAGTAAAATGAAATAAGTGTTAATGGAAAAGTTCAATTTGTTCCAATAAATTAAACAGCATATCACAGGCAAAATGCTTTTGACCTTCAAAAAGGGTCTTATTAATCTGTCAGATTACTTCAAAATCTTTAGTCTTAGTAAATTACATTGTTCAAAATTAAGACCATATTGAATTCCATTTTTGCTCTGTTTCTCTGTAGCAAGACTTACTCCCTGATTACAGTTCTAAACAGTTTTATATTTTTCACCACACCATTGATAAATCCATTCCAGTCCAGTTTGTGTTATTTGACCTATTTCTGTCAATGCCAAACAGCAAAAACAGTTTTCTACACCTTCCACTGTCTTACCCACCTATTTTCACCACCCCCTCCCTCCCACCTCTGTTACGTTCAATGCACTTAGCCTTTCACTCTTATTAACTCACGCATGATGTTTAAGCAGTAATCTCTGTCATACATATTACAATTATGCTCTCAGGTTTTCAAGGTTCATCTGATGCAGCCCCTAACAATCAGTATTTCCTTCTCATCCCGTGCAGTAAGTCTCTGCCAACCAGTGGTACTGGGTGACTTTCCTGAAATCTACCCCTTTTCTTGAACTTCTCCAGTCCTTTCATTTCATCCCTCTTCCTTCCCCTTCAACCCTTCTGCCTCAAGGAGCCACTGACTCTGAAAGCTTGCTTTATTTATTACAACCTTCTTTTGTGTGTGTGTGTTCTGCCACTGCTTGGTGTGTAGATTTTTTATCTATCCAATTAATTTCCAAATACACATTTCTCAGCAGAGACCTTAAAATTTGTTATCTCTGCCCACCACCAACTCTCCTCAATGTTGCTCACTGTTAATGAGCAGCAGCTAAGAGACTGGATCCAGAGCATAATACCGTACACGAATGGCAGAAATTCACAGCCAAATACAAATCCTTTGTCCTATCGCTGTGCCATGAGCTGTTTCATTAGATCCATTCAGAACAAACTGAGCTGCTTATATGAGTTGGCTAAGTTGTTTGGTACTGAAAGGTATGTAAGAGATTGTGTGAAGTTTGGAAAGTAGGAGACAAGTACTTTCTCATGGACTGTTATTAAATCACTATAATTTAATAAAGTACATAAGCCAATAACAACTTATTGCTGTATATGAATATCCGAACATAAATGCAATACTGATCCCTTACTTACCATGTGCAAGGATCACCATGGAATGTGCTTGCCAAATACACATTTGCAAGATGTATTACTAATGCTCCCATTCCCTGTTTAGAAGTATCATAGAACCAGATAAGCCATGGGCGTCTTTCATACCGTGGCTCACAAAACCGTTTCACTGTATAAACAGAAAAATAGTTTTAAGGATACAAGAAAACCCAATCCACCGAAAAAGAAAATCCTCTTTTTTTTCAAAAATTATGCTCTAAAATGATAAAACTAGTTAAATATCAATTAGTCTTATTTTAACAAGAAAATACATAATTTATGTCACTACTGCTTACTAACAGTCATTGGACAAGAGTCATAGCACAAAGCTTAGTTTGAGTTCGTGAGTGACATGTAGGAAGGTGTTTCTTCGTCTCTCTTTTTCCAATTAGTAATAATATAAGAAATAACTGGGCCAACATCAGCTCAAACATTTCATGCCTCAAACATTAATATTCAGCTTTCAGGAGATACAACAAGGAAACTTAGCTTGCCAGGCAACAGAAAAATTCTAACAACTGTCACTCTTTGAAACCAAATCAACGAAAAGTGATACTGTGTCTGAACTGGAAAGAACTTTGCAAATAAATGTTACATTATCACCTCCAAAATATAAACACAGAAATGGCCACAATACGAAGTTGCCATTTACTTGGTACATTACATCTGAACCTATCTTTCCAGGATGCGTTGCAGCAAGAAGTTTATCATTCTCACACTGGCACTGTCATCATCTGTCCAGTTAGTTAACATATTGAAATTATCATCACGAGAATTTCAATGGGAACTGGAGCAATGTTGGTGTGATAGCAGTTCACCTACTCTTAGTAGAGTTGAACATGTGAAAACAAAAAAACCACAAGTAACTGCAATTATTTTTCTGTGATCATTGTGGTGGTAGTGATGGCTTCTCCTGCTAGGTGCCTCCAAAGTATCACACTGTTGAATTATTTGACCAACCATCATTCGTGCTGAAATGTCAGTTAGGCCAGAGCGCCCTTTTTTTTTTTTTTTAAGTTATTTCATGTGTTTGGTGACTTGCAGGTGCAAATATGAAAGGACATATCAACACAAAACTTTTGTCAAAAATCATTACATGCAATAGGGTGTGGTGTTTTGGTTAAGACTCACAAACTGGGACCACCTGACAATCAAGAGGGAGGCTGGTTTATCCCACAGCCGAAGAAAGCGGGGAAAAAAAAAAGAACCTACAACCTCTTCAATTTTCTGTTCAGTTCTTCTGTATATTATTTTAGTCAATTATTTATGAGGATGATATATCAGACAGTTATGGTTTCCCTATTTTTCTGCTCATGCTTTCTTATTCTACATTCACCAGCAAACATGGTGAGAACACAAGCACGAGTGTCCAGGCTTATTACTTGCTGAAATGCCATGAGAGATTTTTGCAATTATGATGGTCCCTTAATTACACATGGTCCACTCCCATTACATTAGGACAATGTTTATTGTTTACTATTCATGGAAATTTTTCAACCTCAGCCTGAAATCTTCCTCGTGGTCTTCCATTTTGTGGTAAGTTCCATGAAAGGGTTTAGAGGGAGAGGTATTACTCCTATGATTAAACTTTGAGCTATTTAATCATTTGTCAATTTTCATCATGAGCTGAAAAATTAAGGTTCCTTGCTGTAGGTCAGTATTTTAATCTGTAAACTGCTGCCCAACTGATTCTGATAGCTGAGTCACATATCACATATGACAAAAATCTGAAATGAAGACCCAACCACATGAATACAGACCCATATCCAACCATATCTATCATTAAACTCAATTTTCTGATAAGGAAATGAGTAATAGTATCTGCTTTCTTGTAGTAATTTAACACTTTGGTTTCAACAGTAGTGTAGTGGTGCCCACAGCTGGCTCTGTGATAAGGGTTGTGCCAGCAGTAACTTATAAGTCTGGGTATTCAACAAGGTATCAAACCACTGTATCTGCTCCACACTGACACTTGGGCTGATCTTCCTGTCAGAAGACATATTCATGTATGAACTGCATGCATCCAGTGTGAACGTGAAATAGGACAATGGACCCACCTCAAGAAGTGCGATGACATTGACTCAAATTTTGTGATTATTCAAATTTGGTCAACTCAGGACCATGTGAAATAGACAATTTATGACAGTCTCTCTTCTAGATTCCTAATACTACTACTTTCTTGCTCTGTTGCTCTCTTCTTTCTTCTGTCCAAGACCCCCTCTCTTCTGTCTGTTATTCCCAACTCCTGTAGATATTTCTTAAATTCTACAAGTAATGAAATTTTGGTTTTGGATTTTTGTCAAAGATGATTAAGATTTTTTGTCAGTCTCGTCATCCATTATTTTTAAGTGGCAATAAAATTAATCCATCACTTTCTCATTGTATTTATTATATTTTTACACCTGTTTTCATCTCAAAAGGTTTTGATATTTCACCTAAAATTTTAAATTAGGAAGTTGTATTATTTGGTTAACGATTGCCAGTGTTTTACTGTCAGCTCCAAATTCTTCTAGGACATTGTATATGTATCTCTACTGACTAATATCATAGGGTTTTCAAAAATCAACAAAGGATGCATAAAGATTTTGGGCTCGAAGTTTCTTGTATCTGATTATTAGATTTAATACCTGCACGACACATGATCTTCCTCTCCTAAACTCTCATGGTATTCTCCTAATTGTTCCTCCATTGGATTTTCTAATATATTTTCCAAAACTTCAGAAAGGATTTTGTGTGTCACTGGGGCGGAGAGATATCTGTTGGTAACTGTTTACACTTGCTTGTCCCACTTTAGTCTAATGGTAGAATAACCAATATTCCCAATCTTATGATATTGGTTCAGTCTCCCACATGTACTCAATTCCTTTATATAGCTGCTTCACAGTTCCATTGTCCACATTTTTCTACAACAGCTTTATCTTTTCACAGAACTTTATTGTTTTTTGTTCTTTAACAATTTGTCACTTTTCCTCCCATTTACACAGAAGAAATCATCTTAGATACATCCTTAAATTGGTTTCAGGAATTGGTAACATCAAAGGCTTTGCCTTAAAGACTGCCCTGGCTAGCCCATGCATCCCATAATTTCCAGAACGCCAATGTGATTTCATATCCAAAGCAAGTCATTGGATGATGCTTATTCTGTACAGGTCACTTAAGAACGATTGGATGTCATGTATCAGGATGATATGGACACTACTGAGAAAGTCACTGCATACAAGAGCTCAGATGCCATGAATTATTATACTGATGAGAGCTTGTAGTAGAGACATCCATTCTGCTGTATAAATGCTACTTTCATTCAGTATAATGTGGTATTCAAAGGTACTATTATTTTTTCCTTCCCCTCTGGAGCAATCTGTGTAGATCAGGCTGAACTGAGTAGATCCGAAAACGGATAAACCTGCTGCTGCATCAACGATAATGCTGTGTCGGAAATCAAATTATGCTGCAGGACAAAAGGATATGCCACAGTAGTAATTACGGTGTTAGGATAGCAGTGTGAGTGTCCTAGGTAAAAGAGATCACTAATCAAACAGTGGCAAAATATTATATAGTTGGTCAACTTTATTTAAAAACAATTTCTATGTAATTGGATGTCTGTGTTATGGAAGCAGGCTGAATAACAAGGATATTCTGGTACTCTACTTATTTTAATTCTATAATAAATTAGGAGTTGTTGGCACCATCTGTTCAAGGAAGACCTTTACAGGTCTTTGTAGAAAGATCCTGTTGCAAACCAGATTTCGCTGAATGTACAGAACATAACAAATCTAGACTGTGTGACCAAGCTGTAGGTGATACTTCCACAATCTAGATGGGTTGAGAATGATTATACACTATTATGAGAACTGTGCTATATTATAAATGCACAAATCAAAACCAGTGCCCAGTGCCGTAGACAGAGCTTGGACAAAAGGAACAAGGCATTATTGGTAAAGCTCTATTATCAAAACAACAGTAATGCTGCAACTGCAATTTGAGAATATTGCCGGGTGAAAGGATTACAGATGGGTCCTCTTTCTCCACCTGCTGTGTGTGTGATGAAGTAGTTTGAATCAACTGGAGAACTGGGTGTAGTTTCGGGAAGAGGCAGGTGACCAGTTGCAACACAGGTGGTTGATGAAATCACTGTTGCTATGGCAAACAACGCTGCATGCAATTCCTGATCGTGAGGCAGTGCGCGTGCTGTGTCATGACAGATGAACATCACATGGTCAACTGTATGGAAGGTGCTTTGAACCATTCTCAAATGGCATCCGTACAAGATCCCTATCATACAGCAGCTTGCACCATATGATGTACAACGACGTGTTGACTTCGCTCTCCACTTTCTCGTAAGGATTGAAGTTGACAAGGGCTGGTCTTGGACTATCCTATGGACAGACAAAGCTCATTTTTCTTTGGCGGGTGAGGTGAACTCTGTGCTTGAAGTTCCTCTTTACAGGAACGTGTCACCGTATGGTGTGGCTTCATGGCTACGTTCATCATAGGCCCATTCTTTTTTGAACAGGCTGGCACTCAAGGGCCAAAGACGTGCAGCGTGACTAGCTAGGTTACTGTGATGTGCTTTGTCATCATGTTATACCCACCCTACAGAGGCACATTGATTTCAACAGTTTTCATGCAAGATGGGGCCCCACCGCACATTGCGAAGTTCACCTGCTTCTCCAAAACACATTTGGAAATGATTGAATTATGATCCAACTGTTTTCAAATGCTTGGCCAGCATGATCACCTAAAATCGCCTCCCTGTGACTGCTGGTTGTGGTGCTGGCTGAAGGATAAGGTTTACTCGGAAACATTCACACATGTGCTGATCTGAAGAGCAGCATATCAAGAGAAGTAGCCAGCATACCTACAGACATGCTTCGTTCAGCTGTACAGAACGCAATCCTGCACTTTCAAGACTCTTCTCAACACTGATAGTGTCATATTGAGCCTCTTTTGTAGTTGAACCAGTATGTAATGGTATGATGTACTGTAGCAGCACATTAGAAATGTTTCAATTTAATTGAGTCTGTATTATTTCTCTTCCCCACGTCCTTGACACTAATGCTACCAAGTCTGGTACTCTTACAGTACTTAGTTTCCATTTTATAATGTGTTGAATAGGGAAAGTTTAATTATAACCACCCAGTATTTGGTAAAGGCTTGGGGGCTGAACTGTTAACTCCTGTTACATGCAGCCAGTGCAGTTTACTATGACACACTGCTTCATGCAACAAACTGTATGATGTGGAGTGCTGTGTATGCCATAGAAACGAGCATTATGCCAGCCTGTGCGAAGAATGTGCTTGGCTCATGCATGGCAAACCGTGGGTTCCCCAAAAGCTTAGCCAGGGCAGAACAGCCTTAAAGTTTTCTTGTAAATAAGACTTTAGTGAGACTGAGTTCTGGTTATAGTTTAAATATGTGGTTATAGATAATACATTAAAGGATGTTTTAAATGATACTTTCATTATGTAGAGTGTATATTATAGCAATGTGAATAGTAGCAATGTAGTGTGTCAAATTTCGTAGAAAACAGTGGTGTCTTGTTATGCGATATTCCACATATTTGGTAGGCTGTGTACTTCGATATAGGATAATCTGGTGGTCTGAAGACCACTGAGGAATAGTTAGTGAATATCAGTAACCTCTCAGATTTAAGACAGACGTAAATAGTTGTGGTAAAGTGTAAATCATGTAACCGAAGTTTAATGGATTCCTTTTAGCACTCATCTGGATGACCTCCAACTTTTCTTTATTTAAGGTCAATTGCCAATTTTCACACCATACAGATATCTTATCTAAATCTTTTCTCAATTTATTTTGATCTTCTGATAACATTAAGAGGCAAGGGTTCAAGAGGCAACAGTCTCAGATGATTAGGATTTCCTGCCTTTACGTCATAAGAAACTGATCTAACACAGCAATATGCGGAGGTACCACACAGATTTGAGTGGCTGTGATGTCATCAAATCATCCAAGATCCCTTGAGATACAGTGAACACGATAGCAGAAAATCTGCCTACATTACTTTCCACACTAGAAATTTGACATAATGGGATAATGAGTCAGACATTAAGAACGATTATGGAGTATCAGAGCAGGTATACAAAGGGCAAAGGAGGGTATCTGAAAAGCAGCTGTGACCCTGTGAGTTATGTATTTACATTTTTGGTGAATTGGCGATTTCTTATGAGGTGATAGTATTACGATGATGTGCTAGGGCAATGATTACATTGTATTGTGGAGGATGATGAAGTATTATTTGTATTATTTAACTCTTATGAAGATGAAGTTTTTGTTCAGGATTCTTAATCATGAAGATGTAATGGATTCATTGAGCCATAGTATAATAATTTTCTTACCAGTCAATACGCCTGAGACTGCGACCTTAGCAATGCTACCATAGGCTCCTCTCTTTTGTAAATAGTTTTCCTCATTTGTTATGTCATAGTGATAAGGCAACAGGATAGTATGTGTAGAGATTAACACAAATGAGTTCCTGCCGGTCAAGAAGTATATACAGGGTGGTCCATTGATAGTGACCGGGCCAAATATCTCATGAAATAAGCATCAAACGAAAAAACTACAAAGAATGAAACTCGTATAGCTTGAAGGGGGAAACCAGATGGCACTATGGTTGGCCCGCTAGATGGTGCTGCCATAGGTCAAACGGGTATCAACTGCGTTTTTCTAAATAGGAACCCCCATTTTTTATTACATATTCGTGTAGTACGTAAAGAAACATGAATGTTTTAGTTGGACCACTTATTTTGCTTTGTGACAGATGGTGCTGTAATAGTCACAAACGTATAAGTTCGTGGTATCGCATAACATTCTACCAGTGAGGATGGTATTTGCTTCGTGGTACATTACCCATGTTAAAATGGACCGTTTACCAATTGCGGAAAAGGTCGATATCGTGTTGATGTATGGCTATTGTGATCAAAATGCCCAACGGGTGTGTGCTATGTATGCTGCTCGGTATCCTGGACGATGACATCCAAGTGTCCGGACTGTTCGCCGGATAGTTACATTATTTAAGGAAACAGGAAGTGTTCAGCCACATGTGAAAAGTCAACCACGATCTGCAATAAATGATGATGCCCAAGTAGGTGTTTTAGCTGCTGTCGCAGCTAGTCCACACATCAGCAGCAAACAAACTGCGCGAGAATTGGGAATCTCAAAAACGTTTGTGTTGAGAATGCTACATCAACATCGACTGCACCCGTACCATATTTATATGCAACAGGAATTGCATGGCGATGACTTTGAACGTCGTGTACAGTTCTGCCACTGGGCACAAGAGAAATTACGGGGCGATGACAGATTTTTTTGCACGCGTTCTATTTAGCGACGAAGCGTTTTTCACCAACAGCAGTTAACGTAAACCGGCATAATATATACTACTGGGCAACGGAAAACTCACAATGGCTGCGACAAGTGGAACATCAGTGACCTTGGCGGGTTAATGTATGGTGTGGCATTATGGGAGGAAAGATAATTGGCCTCCATTTTATCGACGGCAATCTAAATGGTGCAACGTATGCTGATTTCCTACGTAATATTCTACCGATGTTACTACAAGATGTTACACTGCATGACAGAATGGCGATGTACTTCCAACATTATGGATATCCGGCACATAGCTCGCATGTGGTTGAAGCGGTGTTGAATAGCATATTTCATGACAGGTGGATTGGTCGTCGAAGCACCATACCATGGACCGCACATTCACCAGATCTGACGTCCCCGGATTTCTTTCTGTGGGGAAGTTGAAGGATATTTGCTATCGTGATCCACCGACAGTGTCTGACAACATGCGTCAGCACATTGTCAATGCATGTGCGAACATTACGGAAGGCGAACTACTCGCTGTTGAGAGGAATGTCGTTACACATATTGCCAAATGCATTGAGGTTGACGGACATAATTTTGAGCATTTATTGCATTAATGTGGTATTTACAGGTAATCACACTGCAACAGCATGCGTTCTCAGAAATGGTAAGTTCACAAAGGTACATGTATCACATTGAAACAACCGAAATAAAATGTTTAAACATACCTATGTTCTGTATTTTAATTTAAAAAACCTACTTGTTACCAACTGTTTGTCTAAAATTGTAAGCCAAATGTTTGTGACTATTACAGCACCATCTATCACAAAGTGAAATAAATGGTCTGACTAAAACATTCATGTTTCTTTACGTACTACACGAATATGTAATAAAAAATGGGGGTTCCTGTTTAGAAAAACGCAGTTGATATCCATTTGACATATGGCAGCGCCATCTAGCAGGCCAACCATAGCGCCATCTGGTTTCCCACTTCAAGCTAGGCAAGTTTCGTTCTTTGTAGTTTTTTCTCGTTTGGCGCTTATTTCGTGAGATACTTGGCCCGGTCACGATCAATGGACCACCCTGTATATAAGAGGTGTGCAATATATGCACTATGAGAATGTGAGAGATGTGAATTTTATCATGTGATGGGTTTATAGAGAGGCTCTGTGTCATTAATACTAATGAATTTGGGGACAAAAGTTAGCTGCATTAACATGCAAATATTAATTAGGAAGATTAGTGAGTTTATCCTGACAGGATGCATCCTTGGTCCTCATTCCCTTCCCATCTGGTGAAATGACACAGCTACAACTGGAATAAAAAGAAAAGGTGGAAAAAGTAGTGCAAACAAGGATCTAGAGATGCTGTGTCTGTTAGATAGTGGAATGAGTGTAGAGAAACGAGGGGAGGGGGTGAAGACACCAAAGTGCAAAGATTATTCAAGAGCATGTCAAGATGGAGAATGCAAAGGCTAAAAGCAACTGTGATGTACCAGTGCTTCTATTTCAGCCAATTCACAACTGGCAATCCAGTTGGCTGGGTTTTTTCTGGGAGGAAGAGAATGTAATGGCACAAATGAAAGCCAGCACCTAGTGCTGCAGACAAGACACCAAGATCTGGGCACTGACTGTCACAAGCCAATGACCTATGCTGATAGAAGCACCCTCCGCTAAGCAACTGCTTCCACACCAACATACTACAGCAAGTCAATGTCTACCCAGGACACTGACCACCCCTTTTGGGAAGCTTCCATGCTACGAGGGTTCATAAACAAGGAGGAACGCAGTCAGATGGAATGGTCAGCTCCAGACAGCTGAATTTAAACCCTTCGGTCAGATGAACACATCTTCGGCATGGAAGGGTTATGTTATGACACCTGCCGCGTGTCACTTATCGCTGCGAGATCAAAAACATTCCACTGACACAGTCATAATTAGTACATCTGAGCTATTCTGTGCCAGAGAATAGCATACATGTGACATGCCCAATATTCTGCCACTGCAAGACCCCCTGCTGAGCAAAATGCTGCTTTCTCACAGTCAAGGAACAAATGCATGACCAACTGACTCCATGCTGCCGGAGCCCACCAGCCACTTCTCTAGCCAACGGTGGCGGGGTTGGCTCTGGGCAGTATCTTCATCATCTGCCTCCCTACAAGACATCGGTGACTGCCGCACACCAGAAGTGCAGCCATGTTCAGTTTACCACCCACTATGGCATCCGCAACTGAAGTGTCCACATTCATCGAGTAAGCAGCCTTCTTCCAGCTGAACATATACACCATAGGCTGTTCGTTATGCCTGCTGCTCTGATGCAGGATAACACCGGCTGACTATAGTCCTTGCCCTACACAAGGGCTCTCCCATATATCATTGAACAAACCTAAGAGAATAGTACAGAGCTGTTACATTAACACTCATGTCTCTCTACAGCCTGAGTCCCTCACCTGCTACATTCAATCTTCCTCTGGAATCTACATGACCCCGAACAAAACTGCTATATTCTGGAGTTACCTTATTTCTCCCTCACCGTCACATAAATCCAATGCATCCCAGGTGAGAGTCAAGCCCTCCTGGAAAACCCTTAGACTGCTCCCATCACCCAGTAGCGTTATTACACAATCTGCCCATTACAGTATACTCCCCAGTAGGTATTTCAGAGATAAAATAACGAGTTAAGATTCTGCATACAAGTAGACTTCAGTTGCTTGATGTCTGGTACTGAATATTGAGGAATAAGCACAACTGGTGGTGAAAACACTTTCTTACAGTTGGTGATAAAATTATACTTTGGGGTGAGTGAACAAGTCCATCTCAGTAAAAATGCATAACCTGGGATTTCACGAATGAAATAAAGTTTCTATGATTCTTTATCATATGTCTGTGTTGCAGAAAAAGCTATTTAGGGATGACGTTTTACATCTACATCTTCGTGATTACTCTGCCATTCACAATAAAGTGCCTGGCAGAGGGTTCAATCAATCACCTTCAAGCTGTCTCTCTAACATTCCACTCTCAAACTGCGCGTGGGAAAAACAAGCACTTAAATTTTTCTGTGTGAGCCCCAGTTTCTCTTATTTTATCATGGTGATCATGTCTCCCTATGTAGGTGGTGCCAACAGAATGTTTTCGCAATTGGAGGAGAAAACTGGTGATCAAAATTTCATGAGAAGATCCTGTCGGGGGGGGGGGGGGGGGCTTTGTTTTAAAGATTCCACTCCAATTCACATATCATGTCTGTGGCACTATCTCCCCTATTTCACAATAGTACAAAACGAGCCACCATTCTTTGAACTTTTTAACGTCATCCATCAGTCCCACCTGATGCGGATCCCACACCGCACAGCAATACTCCAGAATAGGGTGGACAACCATGGTGTAAGCAGTCTCTTTAGTAGACCTGTAGCACCTCTAAGTGTTCTGCCAATGAATCGCAGTCTTTGGTTTGTTCTACCCACAACATTATCTATGTGATCATTGTAGTTTAGGTTATTTGTAATTGTAATCCCTAAGTATTCAGTTGAATTTACAGCCTTAAGATTTGTGTGACTTATCGCGTAATCAAAATTTAGTGGATTTCTTTTAAGTACTCATGTGAAGAACTTCACACTTTTCTTTATTCAGGGTCAACTGCCACTTTTCACACCATACAGATATCTAAATCATTTTGCAATTCGTTTTGGTCATTTGATGACTTTACAAGACAGTACATGACAGCATCATCAGCAAACAATCTAACAGGGCTACTCAGATTGTCTCCTATTTCGTTAATATAGATCAGGAACAATAGAGGGTCTATAATACTACCTTGGGGAACACCAGATATTACTTCTGTTTTACTCTATGACTTTCCGTCTCTAACTATGAACTGTGACCTGTGAGGAAGTGTCAAAAGCCTTCTGGAATCAATTTGACATTCCCTATCGATAGCACTCATTACTTCACGAGTATAAAGAGCTTGTTGCGTTTCACGAGAACAATGTTTTCTGAAGATGAAGTAAATATTCCTGAATTCCAATCAAGAACAACTGCCAAGATGAGAAACATAGAAGTAGATATCCTCGGTGTAGCAAAGCAGCTTGTATCACTTAATAAAGGCAAGCCCTCCGGTCCAAATTGTATACCAGTCAGGTTCCTTTCAGAATATGCTAATGCAATAGCTCCATATTTAGCAATTATATACAATTGCTCTCTCACAGAAAGTTCTGTACCTGAAGGCTGGAAAATTGATCAAATCACACCAATACCCAAAAAGGTATGACTGTAAGCAGCTAAAGTTCTGGATTTCATTGTCATTTCATTCTTCGAGAGCTGCAAGATCACCAATGGTATCTGTTCTTTCGGACATGTCCGAAAGAACACATACCGTCTTCATATATTTACTGTGAGCGTCCAATGGCAGCATTCTGCATGCATTATAATCTACATCCTTTGATGTGTGGGGGAGTAGAAGCAGTTAACATGATAGGTGGTTCCTTCTGCAGCCCATAGGGAGGAAGTGGTTCTGGATGTAAGACAACTCACCAACAACTGTTCAACAGCATTGAACAAAAGAGTGATTTACTAAATGGTGACCTGTCTACAAATAGCTACAATCTGCAATGATTGACGATGACCCCTGTCTACAACACGTTGGCTGTGGATGGTACCTCTAATGGCAGTAGTTTTCCTCACATTGACATTTTCTTGGTAGTTCGATAGTGGTAAATGAAAAGTCCCGAGCATTCTTGATCTCAGGGATGAACTGTCCCTTGCACCATACTCCCAAGACACAACCACAATATCTGACAGATGTTACACATCTTTCCCATGTTGCATGCAACTGTTATGCCATAGGCCAGGGCAAGTTCCATGGATATCCCAGTCATGTGACATGATGAACTAGTCCATTGCCCCGTAATCAAACAGCACTGGATTTTTCTTTTTAGTTTTATTCCTTCTTTTACATTTGTTTCTTTCATCGAGGTCAAGGTAGTTGCAAGCGCGCGCGTGCCCACACACGCCCACGCCCACGCCCACACACACACACACACACACACACACACACACACACACACACACACACACACACGCGCACACACGTACGCACTCGCACAACAGTCAAAGTTTTAAGTATGACCATAACGTAGCACTGAAGTTTCAGTGTGTATAAGAACATGTACCTACACACACATGAAATGTTAATTACACAATCATTTTTTGAGGTGCTAATTAAAACTTTGTGACTATCCTGACATGCCAGATCTACAATAATGCCTCTAAAGCAGACAACAGTAAGAAATAATTTACTGACATTTGTAGCTAAAAGTTTGGTGAACGAGGCAGATAGATCACGCAATGGAAATAATGATTAATCCAACAGATCTACACTATTCTGCAAATACCATATTGTTTGTGACTGAGGGTACTTCATGCATCAAAATCATTTACTATCCTTCCGGTTCCATTTGTGGATAGCGTGCAGGGACATCAATCATTTGAGCTGCAGTTTTACCTTTATGGTCACTTTACAAGTTGCATATGCAAAGAAATAATATGTTGTTTATGCTTCTTGCAACATATCCTCTTACAATTTGCTCTACAGGGCACATTATCTCTAGTGTCCGTCACCGAAGTTGACCATATTCATGAAACACTTCTTAGTAAATGAACATACGATTGAATGGTCTGCTTTTCTTTGGGTTATTTCTATGAACCTTACCAGATAAGAGCAAGAGACTAAGTAGCAATACTCAAGACTTAGTCAAATAATGGTTTCCTATGGCAGCTCCTTTGCAAGTAAATTACATTCCACTAGCACACTTCCAGCAGATCTTACACTGGCATCTGTCACTTCTACAACTGGTTTTATGTGGTTGTTCCACTCTTCACAATCTCGAAAACATATTCTTAGGTATTTAATTTCCAGTTACTTACCTCCAATTGGGTAATCAAGCAATAAATAATACTTTTTGCCTGTTCATCCATAATACATTAAATGTTTGAATGTTGAGAAGTAAATCAAATTCCTTACATCAAAATTCAATTTCCTAAAGAAATACCATACGTACAGCTTCTGACACTATGCACCAGGTTGTACATAACTCATTTTGAAAACTTATTTCCTTCCTCAGGGAGGAAAAAGTGGTATCTTTTGGGATGTTTGGCAGAGTGTGTAGATCACTCAGACTCTAAGATGAGTGCAACCCATTCGTCGTGAGGATGAGTGGACATAAAGGTGAAGGAAGACGCAATAGGAGAGTGGAGATCAGAGAAAACCTATTGTTAGGGATTATGAATCATCTAAAATTCTCTAAATGAATTTGTTAATTGCCTTCTGAGGAAATTTCTGAGGACATGTGGCTCTACTGACAGTCTTAATGATGATGGCACACTTTTGGGTAAAAAGTTCCAGAGATAAAATGGTTCCCCATTTGGATCACAGAGTGGAGACTAATAATCAGTAGGATCCTGTCACAAGGAAAACCATAGTTGGCATTCTACAGATCAGAATGTGGAATGTTATATACCTTTGTGTGGAACATAGGTTAGGATCTTACAGAATTTAAAAAAAGAAATGTGCAGGGTGTAGTTAGATATAATGGGAATCAATAAAATGCAGTCGCAGGAAGAGGTCAATAGAGGATTAACAACACAAAATCAAATAGGGATAATACAGGAGTAGTTCTAATAATGAATAAGGAAACAGAAATGAACAGCATAATAAACTCATTATTACAGGCAAGACAGATACAACGCAAACATCCACCAAGCAGTTGTAGCACAACTTTATATGCCCACATGATGTGCAGATGAAGAGATTGAAAGAATGTATCACTGAAATAAAAAATTATTCTGCCAGTAAGGGAGTCAAAAATTTAATTGTGGTGGTGGAATGGGACTGGAATTCAATATAAAGAATTACAGACAGACGGTAAAATAGCAGAACGACAACGATGGGGAGAAACTGAGTGAAAGCAGATGCTGGTTAGAAGAATTTTAACAAGAGTACTAATTAACCGCTGCTAACATGAAAGAAGGTTGCATATGAGGATAAAACTCGGAGACATGGGATTGTTCGAGATAGATTATATAATGATGCAATAGATTCTGAAAACAGATTTTAAGCTGCAAAACAATCTACAAGGGCAGATATCAACTCTGTCTATAATTTACTGGTTGCAAACTCAAGATTAAGAAATAGTGGAAAGGTTCAAAATTAAGGATAAGCAGGCAAAGGGAATGCAGATTGACAAAGTGTGAAATTGCTAAGAAGAAATGACTGGAGAAGTAATGCAAAGCTGTAGAAGCTTACACAAGCGCAGGAATAATAAATGCCACCTAAAGCAAAATTAGAGAGACCTTTGGAGAAAAGAGAAGCACCTGTATGAATATTAAAAGCTCAGATGGCAAAGCAAAAACAGGAAGGGCTGTAGAAAGCAAAGAAACTTTAAGACCATCTCTTAGAAATTGAAGTCGATAAATAGGATACTGTGAGCATAATTTGCCCAAGTACTGAGAGATCTAAGTTGAAACAAATCCCCAGGAGTAGATGACATTTACTGACTTCTTTGGGAGAGCCAGCCATGACAAAATATCCCACCTGACATGAGAGACAGATGATATATAGCCAGACTCCAATTCCAAAGAAAGTAGTTGCTGACAGGTGTGAAAATCACTGAACCATCAGTTCAACAACTAACGACTGTAAAACGCTGACAAAAATTATTCAGACACACACGGGAAAACTGATCGAAGGTAACCACAGGAAGCTCAATTTGGTCTCTGGAGAAATGTATGACTATGCAAGACAATACAGACCTTACACCTTAATACCAATATATTTATAGGATGTTCTTAGTGTTCAATGAAATACAAGCTTTGAAATTCTGAAGGTACCAGGACATAACACAGGGAGCAAAAGATTATCCACAACTTGTGCAACAACAAGACTGCAGTTATAAGAGACTAAAGGGAAATGTAGTTGAGAACGAAGAGAGACACGGTTGCAGCAAGATCAACTGAACCTACCAATACCAAATGTTGACTTCACTCTGCGAAGTACTGATGATATAGCATGTGACATTATACACATGCAAAAAGAAGAATGGACACTGCAAAACATTTTTGTAATTTCTTGGAAACTAGGTTCTGGTGGCAGACTGATCTGTAGCATAGCCCAAGGTATACGAAAGGACAGGTTAGATTAGATTCAGTTTTCATTCCATAGACCCAAAAAAATGAGACGATTCTCATGTGTGTGGAACATGTCAGAAAGTATAACAAAAACATTTGAATATAATACTTACTACCCTGATCATTTGTCAGGAGATTGTTGAAACAGGTGAATACAACAATGCGGTAAACTGGAACAGCTAATATTTATAGAATTAACTCGCTGTCAGAATGAAACAATGTTATGCACTATTAATAAATTTATCATACACAAAATTACCAATCTTCACTGTTGTGACCAAGTGCTCTCAAAACTGAAATCTAACAGACATATTTACTTAAGTTGGATTAACAGTATCTGTTAAGATATTCATCTATAGAGTAGAAGGAGTTGCCTATCAAAAAGTCTTTCAAACTCTGTTTAAACCATGCTTTATCTGAAATCAATTTTTCAATGGTTGGTGGCAATTTATTGAAAATGTGTGTTCCTGAATACTGGACCCCTTTTTTGGACCAAGGTAAATCTTTATGTAGATTGTCCTTATTCCTAGTACTGATTCTATGTAGTGAGCTATTGCTTGAAAATGGAGATGTATTACTTGCAACAAATTTCATTAAGGAATAAATATAATGAGAATCAGTGGTTAGAATACAAAGTTCCTTGAACATGTTTCTACATGGTGGTGTTGAATTTACACCACAAATGATTCTTATCACACACTTTTGCAGCCTCAAAAGTTTTGCTCGGTTTGATGAGTTGTTCCAGAATATGATCCCATATGACTGTAGTACATGACAGAATGAAAGTAAACAAAGTAGGTCTATGCAAGTTTTTTTATATTTTTATCTCTTACACCTGACATCATTCCCACCGCAAATACAGAATTGTTTAAGCACTTAATCAATTCTGTGGTATGCCCTTCACAACTGAATTTAACATCGAGTTGTAATCCCAAAAACTTAACACTGTTAACCTCTTCGATCTGTATGTCCTCATATGTAATACACATGCAGGAAGGAAGTCTCTTACAGGTTCTGAACTGCACATAGTGGGTCTTCTCAATGTTTAATGACAGTTAATTAATTTTAAACAATTAATGTAAGTGAAAATTTTATTGGCAGCTATTTCTATATCTGTACTTGACTTGCTACTTATTGCAATGTTTGTATCATCTGCAAACAAGATAAATTTAGCATCTGGCATTGTAACAGATGAGAAGTCATTAATGTACACAAGAAAAAGCAATGGACGCAAGATGGAACACCACATGTAATTACCAGTTGGATGAAGGCTGACTGCTTACTGCACAGGTATTTCGGAATGACAGCCTTTGTATCCTGTTAGATAAGACTCAAACCATTTCACAGCATTGCAGTAACACCATAATATTCTAATTTACTTGAGAGAATGCTGTGGTTCACACAGTTGAAGGCTTTTGACAGGTCACAGGAAATGCCAGTAGCCTCTAATTTATTACCTAATGAATTAAGTACAGTCTCACTATAAGTGTAAACAGCTTTCTCTACATCAGAACCCTTAAGAAATCGAAACTGTGACTTGGACAATATATTACTTGCAGTCAGATGTTTAAGGAGACTGCTTGAACACAACATCTTCAAACATTTTTGACAAAGCCGGCGAAACTGAAATTGGTTGATAGTTTGATGGTATCTCTTTATCCACCTTCTTGCACAGAGGCTTAACTTCAGCATACTTTATCCAGTCTGGAAAAGTCCAGCTGATACAAGATTGACTACACAAATAACTGCGAGTACTCTTTGATTAACTTAGTTGACTTGTTATCATACCAACTCAAATAATTATATTTTAAAGATTTTATAATGGATGCTACTTCTTTTGGAGACATGAGTGCCATTCCCATTTTACTAAAGTTATTTTTAAAGTCTGGTCTCAGATACTCCATTGCACTGTTGTTGTTGTGGTCTTCAGTCCAGAGACTGGTTTGATGCAGCTCTCCATGCTACTCTATCCCGTGCAAGCTTCATCTCCCAGTACCTACTGCAATGCACATCCTTTTGAATTTGTTCAGTGTATTCATCTCTTGGTCTCCCTCTATGATTTTTACCTTCCACGCTGCCCTCCAATACTAAATTGGTGATCCCTTTGATGCCTCAGAATATGCCCTACCAACCGATCACTTCTTCTAGTCAAGTTGTGCAACAAATCTCTCTTCTCCCCAATTCTGTTCAATACCTCCTCATTAGTTATGTGATCTACCCACCTAATCTTCAACATCCTTCTGTAGCACCACATTTCGAAAGCCTCTATTCTCTTCTTGTCTAAACTATTTGTTGTCCACGTTTCACTTCCATACATGGCTACACTCCATAGAAACACTTTCAGAAACGATTTCCTGCCACTTAAATCTATACTCAATGTTAACAAATTTCTCTTCTTCAGAAACGCTTTCCTTGCCACTGCCAGTCTACATTTTATATCCTCTCTACTTCGACCACTGCGAGTTATTTTACTCCCCAAACAGCAAAACTCATTTACTACTTTAAGTGTCTCATTTCCTAATCTAATTCCCACAGTATCACCTGATTTAATTTGACTACATTCCATTATCCTCATTTTGCTTTTGCTGATGTTCATCCTCCTTTCAAGACATTGTCCATTCTGTTCAGCTGCTTTTCCAGGTCCTTCACTGTCTCTGACAGAATTACAATGTCGTCGGCAAACCTCAAAGTTTTTATTTCTTCTCCATGGATTTTAATTCCCACTCCAAATTATTCTTTTGTTTCCTTTACTGCTTGCTCAATATACAGATCGAATAACGTCGGGGATAAGCTACAACCCTGTCTCACTCCCTTCCCAACCACTGCTTCCCTTTCATGCCCCTTGACTCTTCTAACTGCCATCTGGTCTCTGTACAAATTGTAAATAGCCTTTCACTCCCTGTATTTTACCCCCGTCACCTTCAGAATACGAAAGGTTATTCCAATCAACATTGTCAAATGCTTTCTCTATACAAAAGCTAGATATGTAGGCTTTCCTTTCCTTAATCTATTCTCTAAGATAAGTCGTAGGGTCAGTATTGCCTCACGTGTTCCAACATTTCTACGGAAACCAAACTGATCTTCCCTGAGGTCGGCTTCTACCAGTTTTTCCATTCGTCTGTAAAGAATTCGCGTTAGTATTTTGCAACTGTGACTTATTAAACTGATAGTTCAGTAATTTTCACATCTGTCAACACCTGCTTTCTTTGGGATTGGAATTATTATATTCTTCTTGAAGTCTGAGGGCACTTCGCCTGTCTCATACATCTTGCTCACCAGATGGAAGAGTTGGCTCTCCCAAGGCCGTCAGTAGTTCCAATGGAATGTTGTCTACTCCCGGGGCCTTGTTTCGACTCAGGTCTTTCAGTGCTTTGTCTAACTCTTCACGCAGTATCATACCTCCCATTTCGTCTTCATCTGCATCCTCTTCCCTTTCCATAATTTTGTCCTCAAGAACATCGCCATTGTATAGACCCTCTACACACTCCTTCCACCTTTCTGCTTTCCCTTCTTTGCTTAGAACTGGGTTTCCATCTGAGCTCTTGATACTCATACAAGTGGTTCTCTTTTCTCCAAAGGTCTCTTTAATTTTCCTGTAGGCAGTATGTATCTTACCCCTATTGAGATAAGCCTCTGTATCCTTACATTTGTCCTCTAGCCAACCATGCTCAGCCATTTTGCACTTTCTGTCGATCTCATTTTTGAGACGCTTGTATTCCTTCTTGCCTGCTTCATTTACTGCGTTTTTGTATTTTCTCCTTTCATCAATTAAATTCAATACCTCTTCTGTTACCCAAGGATTTCTATTAGCCCTCGTGGTGTATTTCTTTCCCCCATTCTTGTCAATCGTTCCCTAATACCCTCCCTGATACATACTACAATCTCTGGTTCTTTTAATTTATCCAGGTCCCATCTCCTTAAATTCCCAACATTTTTCAGTTTCTTTAGTTTTAATCTACAGTTCATAACCAATAGATGTGGTGAGAGTCCACATCTGCCCCTGGAAATGTCTTACAATTTAAAACCTGGTTCCTAAATCTGTCTTACCATTATATAATCTATCTGAAACCTGTCAGTGTCTCCAGGCTTCTTCCATGTATATACTATATCCCATACGGCTTTTATTTTGTTGCCTGATGTAATTATCTTTCTCATAATAAAGCTACTTCGATTTCTGAATTACTTGCTTCAACATTTTGCTGTGTTGTTTGTAATGCATTACAATTCTAACACCAGAGCTCTTCCTAGATAGTAGATACAGTTTCCTTTTTGTCCCACATGATATATTTATTCCTTGTGTAATCCACAGTTTATTTTTTGACTTGTGTGTGATTTGAGTTACCTTTAGGGGAAAACAAAGCTGACAATTTTGTTGAATGCTAGATAAACTAAAAAATGTGAATATAAAATAGTAATTGTGGTTCAATACTGATCTATAGCATATCCCAAAGCCTAGATTAGATAGAAAAGTGACAGTTTGTTTTTGAGTTAGTGAAGTAGTATAAAAGGCTTCAGTTTATCTTTGTTGCCCAATATTATTCAACCTGTACACTGAAAAACCCCAAAAGTAAATAATGGGGAAATTTGGAAATGGAACAAATGTTCTGGGGGAAGAAATTAAATATTAGAAGTTTGATGATGACATAGTAATTGTATCACAGATGGTAAAGGACACTCAAGACCAGTTCGACAGAGTGGATAGTGTCTTGACTAGGTTCTGCTCTCTTTGAACTGTTTATCATCCACCTTTTACTTCTGTACAAAGCTGCACTCCTGGTAAATGGCTTCAGGGAAGAGTTAGATACCAGCACTACTGAAACATTTAACTTTTCTTTAACAGCTCCAATCATGAGGAGGGAGGTGTGTGCATTGTGGGCGTGACATGGTGACCGCCCTCCTGTTAATGAGTCACATAGCCTGGCAGCCGGCCATTGTGTGGTGGTGGACAAGGTCAGCAGCGCACGGGTAGGCCCCAGGGCTAATGGATCAGCTCCACATACAGGAAGTTGTGTAAAGCAAGGTGATGGTGAGGCAATTAGTTTAGAAAATTAGGAACTAAATTTGGGAGTTTTGTTATTTGAACAGAAAAATAAGAGACACTGGTGTAAGTAGAGTGAATATAAATTACACACTGGCAATAGCAAGAAGAAAATTTCTGGCAAAACAGTAAACACTGAAAAAAAGTTAATGTTGCTGTAGTAATGGTATCTACGTCTTTTCTGAAGGCATTTATCTGGAATGTAGTCTTCTACAAAAGTAAAAGGCATGTGATAAAGAGTTTAGACAAACTTTTTCAAATATGATGCTGCAGCAGAATGCTAAAGATTAGATGGGTAGATGAGACAACTGATTTGGAGTTAGTAAATCAAACTAGTGAGAAAAATATTTATTGTACAAACTGACTACAAGAAAACATTGGTTGACAGGTCACACCCTGTGTCATCAATTTGGTAATTGACAGAAGTGTAGGTGTAAAACCTTAGGAGACCAAGGCTTTAGAGTAAAAAGGTTCAAACTGATATAGGTTGCAGCCGGTATAAAGAGACTTGCAAAGGATAGACAAGCATGGAGATCTACATACAGCCAGTCTTTGGACTAATAACAAAACAACAAATACGAAAGTTGTAAATGTTTGCATGTATTCTGATGCAAGATACAGACAGAAAGAGGTACAGGGTTACACAGTGGGGAAAAAATTTGGCTCAGCACAGATTGAAGATTTGGAATTTATTTTTTAGCAGAAAGGAAACTAGAGCCATCAGGACAAAAAACGTTCACACTATGGGAAAATAGTATGAAAAATCCTAATCTAATGTGACAGCAGTACCTAAATGAACAGCAAACTGTCCTCATTAGATACTGAAAAAACATGCCCATCTCATATAGAAGTTCTTTCTTTCTTACTGTTATTCTCCATAGGAAGAGACTGTGCACAGGTTTGATTTGATGTTATCTTCTATTATTTATGAGTAATGTAAGGGAGGCAAGTATCTGCTTCAGTACAATATAACAATCTCACCATACCACATCTGAATATAACATTAGAGAGAAAGTCATCTCTACGACTACTGTATCTTCATTGTTATCCATCCGATATTTCAAAGTACGTTAGGCAGCTCATCTCCGTAAATGTAATACTCCCTCACAGACACGGGGTGCTAGTGTCGTAATGACAACAGGTACCGCTATTAAAAGTGACGAGTCAAAACTTACACCAAACTGAGTCCTGAAAGATGTCATTTGGCAGTTTCGTCCTGACTCTATTTCTGCCTCCTCAGATAATTAAATAAGTAAATTCTAACAAGTGCTACACCGTATCCTCCACACAAAAATTAGGGAAATAAATATCTGCCACGCAAAAGCAAAGCGAACTACTGTATCACAGTTTTACATACTTACAAATAAGGCACGTAAAGGCCAAACAGGCTAACAGTATCTGTAGAAACCATCCAAGAGAATCAGTGAGAGCATTTTTTCCGCAGTGTGGGTCGTCCAGCTTCACTTCAACATTTGTTGTATTCATTTGTAAAAGTGAAAAACACTTTTAACTTAAGAACATTATTTTATATTTAACGGCTAGGAGACACAGAATGTAATTTTTACAACAGTATGAATTATGAAATTAATGTGGAGCTGGTCGCTGTGTCTCACAATATTACTGACTCCTCTTATGACGCTGCTTATTCACTGTACGCAACAACCACCATGCTACCTTCACATCAACTGACATTTAATCCAAAGATGTTTCAAGGTATTAAGCCACAAACCAAAGATTTTCATACTGCCATAGCCCACTCAACCACGGCCGCCTGTATTAGAGGCCGGAGGACTGAAATGTGGCAACGTTACGTTAAGGCCTACCGCATGGCTGTGGCTATAAGCCAGCGAACGGAAGCAGTTGTTTACGTACTTTCGCGGTGTCTGTTTTATCCGACATTACAGTGTAATTATGCTATACTGGACTCTGCAAAAATTATAGCAGGTAGTCGTGACTACAGTAGAAGATATAACACAATGTAAGTATACAATTCTGTGAAGTTTGTAGTATTTTTACATGTATATGTGCAAGTGTGCTACGTGAACGACTTTCGTCTACACAATTGCAACAAAAGTTCTACTATATTCTAGATACAATTCGAAAATAAAGTTCTGAATTCACAAGGTTAGTATCAGAATCTTCTCCTAAGTGATTTGTGTCAATATTATTAATATTTCTACACATTTGATTCTATTGTAGACTTGTGTTTCGTGATGTCCCAGCAGTAGAAAAAACCAGTCCACTCAAATTCTCATTTGCTATTTTTACATAATAGTATTTTGATTTCAGATGTTAGCAATTAATGCATCATTCTATTTGCACATGCCAGAAAAATGTTGTGTTCCTGGTTGCAACAGCAACTACGAATCCAGCAATGAAGAGGGTTACATCGCAGTGTTCAGATTCCCTACTGAAGAGGAAAACAGAAAACAATGGACAAGAAATATCCCCAGAAAGGACTCGACTCCATCAAATGGAAGTGTTGTTTGCATTAAACATTTTGAAGAAAGTGACGTATCAAGAGTGGAGATCTACAAGGATTCTGATGGGAACTGTCACGAGTTTCCTCGTCAAAGGCCAGCTTTTACCAGAAGCTGTGCCAAAAATATTCCCTGGGTTACCATCGTATTTAAGTAAGGTGCAGCCTCCAAGAAGGTGTTTGTCATTTATATAGGAAGGAATATGATAATACATTCCAAATAACAGACTGAAATAATTGCAAGTCTGCAAATAATGTTAGTAGGCAACTCACAAAATTGTTTGCTGAACTTGTATATCCAAATCTCGGGTAAGAAACGTCATAATATGAAGAACATGTGAGTTATTGAAAAGTTCATCGTTGCAAGGAAACGAGAATAAAATGCGTAATTCCGACATAAAGTCGGCGTAATACTGCGAGAAATTAGCTTTTCTAGGTTACTGTCTTATTTATAGGGACCAAATCTACAAAAAAAAAAGTGATTGCGTATTTATATCTGACACGTCTTCTCCATTCGACGAAATCTAAGCTTTAGTCTCGGTCTAGCTGGTCACGCTAGCCGGCCTACTGACGTCACAGGCTACGTCGTTGTCAGCTTGACGACTCCGGCCTCTAATACAGGCGGCCGTGACTCAACACAAAAGCCGGAGCCACAGGATAGCATAACAGTCTCGACACTTCGCCTGGATTTTGTTGCCTACTGCTCCAGCAGCGCGCCAAACGGCCAGTAAGTAAAACTGTGGAGCTCGGCATGATCGTGAAAGCGAAAGCGAATGTTAATTGGTTATTTTGATTTATGTAATAGTTTTCACAACGGGATCGTCTATAGAGTAATAAATAGCAACAACAACAACAAGAATATGCCACATGTCTTTTTTTACGTTCCCTAAGGACCCTGAGAGGTATATACTATCGTGAACTGTATCGTCAGGATTCGCTTGCAAACTACAGCTGCATTAATGATTTACTGTTTCGTTTTAGGAGCAGAATAGCTAGTGAATAGCAGACGAAAATATCTTATGAAAAAAGATCCTATTTACTTTTATTGTTCCCTATACTTCGAACCAAACAAGTTTATGAATGCAGACAATAACAAACTCGTGTGGAATGCAGTACCCACACTGTTTGACATCCCAATAAGCTACCTCAACTGACGATGAAGAGGAAATTGCCATAAAGGTTTGATAATGCGTCTAAAGCAGTAAAACAGTCCTATGGCACAGAAGCAGCCAGCTCAAATCTCCAAGCCAGTGCCACATTCCTCTGAATCGTCAACACAGATCTGCTTTGACGATGAAGTGATCAGTTTAAGTGCAGTTATTTGTGTCCTGCAAAAGCGTGTGAAGTGTCAGAATGTGCGAATCACCAAACTTCGTGCAAAACTATTACAGGACAAAGAAAGTGCCTCTCATTTTAAGTATAGACAGCAACAGAAAGTGTATCAGAAGGATCAAGTAAAAAAAACAACTAACTAAATTTGAAAACCATAGGATCCTGATATTTAAAAACAGATGCCCTTGATTTGTTGTTAAGTCAGATGAATGTCATTGAAGGAGAAACGTGCTGCAAGATGGAAAGACGAAAATAAGCTGTTTACTTGTTGTATATCATAACCTCACTTTGAACAGTTTTGTACTGGGCTAAGCAAAGTGCCATTGAATTGATGTTCGATTTAGACTGAACACTTGTTCATTTGAGCAGCTGCCAGAGAGTTACCTTCAGGAGCCAGAAAACTGGTGTTAATACACATGTTCAGCTACTTGGCGTTTCCTGCTTGGAATTGCAAACATACTGGTGCATCATGTGACCATGTGAAACACTGTGGCATGGTAGGTCTGTTTGAGCAGTTGCCAGAGGACTACCTTGAAGAGAAAGAAAACAGGCTTTCCTGTGCACACTCAGCTTCAGTGACATAGGAACACCGTGCTCGGTGTATGCTTCTCATCGTATTTCTGTTTGGAATTTCGTGTGTACTAATCATCATGTGACCATGCGCAGCACTGTTGCATGCTGTTCAGAGAGGACATAGGGAGTTACTGTACTTAGAGCAATTGTTTTATCATATGCTTTCCAGATGAGAAATAGAAAATAATGAAGCGGTTCTTGGCATAATATTCATTTCAAAACTAGACTCTAGAGGAGAAAGTACACTAATAGTTGCCCGGCTAGCCACGTGGTGTAACACACTGCTTCCCAAGTGGGAAGGCTTGATGGTCCTTGGCGTAAATCCGCCGGGCATATTAGTGTCGAGGTCTGGTGTGCTGGCCAGCCTGTGGATGGTTTTTAAGGCAATTTTCCATCTGCCTCAGTGAATGCAGGCTGGTTCCCATTATTCGGCGATTGCTGAATAAATGCTGTCTCCACATATGCGTACACCATAGTTACTCTACCACACGAACATTAGGGTTACACTCATCTGGTATGAGACGTTGAGATGTTCTGGAAGGGGTGGGGGAGGGTGGTCTACTGGGGGCCGAACTGTACGGTAACCCTGGGTTTGGTGTGGGAGGGCGGTGGGGTGAGTGGACTTTTGTAGCCTGTTGTGGGGTTGTGAACCACTGAGGGCTACAGTGGGGACAAAGACTGTCCATAGTTTTTAGGTCCCCAGTTCAATACACACACCCTAATATTTTACTGTGTGATGACTTTGAGGTAGATTTTTAATTCATACTCTGCAATACTGTTGTGTACCATTATGAAGTAGGCTTACATCTTCATAGCACTGTAAAAAGCTAATAAGAAGGAATTCTAATTTCTTGCAAAAATAAATAAAGTTGCTTATGTAGAACAGAAGTAAGGACAATAAGTTATTTCATGGCTATTTCAAACCATACAAAACTTAGCAGGGTCATCTGTGAATCCAAGAAACTGAATAACTGGGAGTTGATGTTATAAGGTAGGAATAAACAGAAAGCTATGAACAGAATTACATGTTAAATCATAGTGTGCTGCTAGTCTATAAGTTATCAAAGAATGGCATTATGTAAATTTAAAATGAAACAACACAAATTAAGAACTAATGTCAAGTGTTGAAAAATGTCTTCGGATCGAAAAAACATCGTTACACAGAAGGTATATTTGTAAAAGGTGCCTTTTATTTTGCTAAAACTGTCAGTATACGTGAAACAAAATATTTTATTCAGTACTACTGACGATATTTGCATATGTTCGTACAAATACAGCATTAAGAGATCTTAGACCACGTAATAAAAGAAACAGGACATAAGAAAATACTCCAAGAGCATCATAATTTCGTAAAATACACTAAAATGTATTATTTAGCTTAAAGTTCACATTCGCATGCCCACAATCACACTGAAGTACCTGGTATTAAGCTCTTCATTGTAGTTTTTGGGTGTCAATTTGCTTCCCTGTTGTGGCATAATTCCATACATGCTAGAAAATTAAAATGTGCATTTGAAACTTAACGAACAGCTGAAACTAATCAGTAGTGTAGAACAGAACACTTTACTTCGAATTAATTGACAGCCTTTGCAGAATAGAAGATAGATGATTAATAAAAGTCAAATTTCTTTAGCAAACAGACAAAAATAACTTCATTGTTCTGCAAGACAATTAATGCTTTATTTACTAATAACATGGAAATAAAATAAAATCAGAAAACTGAAGCTAATAATATATTATTTTAGTCTTCTATGATTATGCGAATATATTTAAATTCAGTTGGTAGCTCCCACTCAGAGAAACCCGTTTTGTTTGCATTTGATATGAGAGCTGTTTTCACGAAGATAAAACAGCAAAATAATGAAACATAAACATGGGTCAAGTGGAGGCAACATCACACTACAACTCAGACTGCTCTGCACATGCACGAATTTGGCAGCTTAGGTGTGACAGAAAAATTTTTCCAGGTAGCATCTACTCACTGCTCAAACAGCTAACAGCCACACTCGAAGTAGCCAGAAGCAGGAGAAGGTGCTGCAAAATGTGAGTCTAGCTCCCAACATGTGCCTGAGCCCACAGACAATTCCTCAAACGAACCTGTTGTTACATATCATTTGTGGCAGAAATATGCCAACTGCAAGTGCCATTGGTTGTGACTTGTTGAGTATCTGTCTCTTCATGATCTTTTTGTATACTAGGAAATAAACAGCCAAATTATGTGACAAGGAAGAATATGAATGTTATTGCTCCTCATTTTACTTGCAGGAATTTAAGCTGTCCTTTTAGGTTCCAGCCTTGTCACACTCTCCAAAATCATCACATATTAACTAACAGCCAAATTTTTGTGACAAGGAATAATATTAACGTTATTGCTACTCATTTCACTCGCAGCAATTTAAGCTGTCTTCTTAGGTTCCAGCCTAACTATACATGCTCAGAAATCACCACATGTCCGCAATTAAACAGTCAAATCTATCCATCGTTTTCTAATCAGACAGAAATGTAAATAACATCGAACATTGCACAGCGTACATGTCTTACATTTATAAGAAAGTCCCATAATCCGTTAACAATGCTAAGATGAAAAAATTTGCATATAGCAGTAAGTAAACCTACTTCCAATTTATGAAAATTTAAGCACTGACAAATTCGCAAAACCTCCAACATGAAAATCGAAAAGTGCTGCTGACAACAGATGTCAACAACACTAATAAACCATTAACAGTAAAAGCAGGAAGTACATCTGCAGTAGCCCCTTCTGAAATTCCTGCAGGTTTTCGGGCCTTAGCCGACCGAAGTGGCTGTGCGGTTAAAGGCGCTACAGTCTGGAACCGCAAGACCGCTACGGTCGCAGGTTCGAATCCTGCCTCGGTCATGGATGTTTTTGATGTCCTTCGGTTAGTTAGGTTTAACTAGTTCTAAGTTCTAGGGGACTAATGACCTCAGAAGTTGAGTCCCATAGTGCTCAGAACCATTTTTTTTTTTTTTTCGGGCCTCAATTCCTTCGTTAGTGGGGAATGTATGACACAGCCTTCATCCCATCTTCCCAGACACAAGTGAACCCGACAGCATCTGGTTTCTCATTGTCATTATTTTGCTCTAGTCCCCAGACAGTGCCCAGGCAATGGTTCCACCAACAACTGCTGCCTCCATGTGTAAAATGCTGTGTAAATGTACATTTAGATAAACATACTCTTATGCTAACAAGTGTCAATATAAAACGAATAGTTCAGCCAATAATTCAGAACAGTAAGAATATAATTCTGTGATACTTACATGAGAGAGCAACAATTACTTAATAAATGATAATAACAAAAATAAAAATAATTACTTAATAAACTGGCATCTTAAGCTCTCAGAAATTTTTAATTTCAATGAACGACTTTACAAAAAAAAGCTACAGTCCCCTTTAAGATTCATGCAGTATTACCATCTAGTGCACATACAAGCATTTGCACCAGGACTATCCTGCATACATTGTGTAATCAGGTGATGTGAACCAGCCTGTAGTTCCAAATATGCATGCTTGGGTAACTATTGCATGGGTGTGCACCATAGATGCATTGTGTAATAGAGGTTTAATACACCCTTTACTCTAACGTATATCTCGCATCTTTCGTTGTTTGGGCACTTGCAGTGTTAGTTGACCCCTTTGATCTTATTGTATTACTCAAATGCTTCTGATTTAGATAATGGAACACTGCAAGAAGTACATATTTCTTTCATGCTTTGCACTATGTGATTTGAGAATTTATTGTCATTGTCAAGTACAAATATTTACGTAAGTTTAAAATGCATTAAACCAATTTTGACCACAATAAAATATTTATTTGTAAGGATAACCATTTTAGTCAGAATGTGATCATATTTAGACAACAATAGGTAGTGGATGTGAATGGAGAAGACGTTGTGATTCCACAAATATCAAATAATATTTTATTGTAGGCAAGACTGTTTTTAATCAGTTTTACGCATTTTAACTAGATCAGTGATTTTGTTCAGGAGAAATGTTCCCAAAAATTATTTGAATACCATTCTGAATAGTGTTTGTATGTGTGTTGTGCCTCTCTTGCATTATACTATGTCTTTTTGTAGTTATAAGGCTCTGTGCCATCTCCATTATGCAGAAAACAACACACACAGTACGAAGTGTCACAAACAGTGTGAGGAATGGTTTGACTGTGTGTGGTTTTCTGTGTAAGGTAGGAGCCATAGTACGTTATAACCTCAAAAAGATGGCTAAAGTGCAAGAGAGGCAGAGCAACACACACCACACTAATGTAGATATTTGCTCTGGACATTGATAAATTCTTGAAACACATCACGTTAAGCAAGATAAAACAATAACTTGTGCAGTATTTCATTATTTAAATAATAAATGACACAGTTGCAGGCTTTACAAAAACATCAATGATGATGAATAAAATTGAGTCAACTGTTTCCGCTTTCCACTCGTGATCGGTACCTCTTGGAGCAGCATTGATGCAAAATGTTAAATGAGAATTCTGTATTATTCTTGATGTTTACCACTTTTCTCATTAACATCCTGCTTCTTTATATATTTTGATTAGATGTTTAGGACGACAGATTGGATAGATTGTTGCAGTGGATTTGGTAACACAAATTTTGTTGCTGACTGACAATACAGAGCAAATACTTAGTAGCAATGTTAATTAACTACAATATACTTAATGCCCTAACATTACAAATGCTAGAAATTATCTAGTTTTAAGTAAAACTATGACTGGTTTAGTTGGTAGGCACTTGTTATAAATCGAGATGCAGCTTAATTTCACCAGTATATGTGTAACAATATAGTATAAATATTTCTACCTATGCCACCTCCCCTCTAAAGTGAGCCAAGTTAATGTGTACATGTCATTTATAGCAACAAGTATGGTATGTGACACACAATTATTGGACCTTGTGATCTGATCCTTGTGTGGGAGAGGGAAAATTTATTCATTTTGAAAGTGGAATTAACAGAGGACAATAGGATCCTTTTGCTTTAAATACTCCAAGATTCATATATACTATGGATTTCTGCAGAAAAACCTCCCAAAGAATAAAATTACCCTTGGATGTATTAAATTTTCACAAGGTTTAGCTGTACTGTCCCTACAAAAGGCTAGCAGGAATCTAGTAGTCATTTTCTTCAAGAAGGCTGTGAGACTAAACACAAAGAGCACTGCACATGCACATGCTTATCTCTTTGGAGCAAAGGTATTAAACACTTTGAAGCATGGAGGTATAAAATAAAAAGAGAGGCCCTGATGTCACAACTTTGAAGCCACGAAATTTAGTTGGTAGTATCTTGATCTCACCATAATACTGCCTTTCTAAGCTTGTGTGTATTGGATCGTGTCAAGTTTTTTGAAGGATTTTGAGCTATAATGGCGATGTGCATAGTCTTTGGGTGTATGAAGCATTCTGATTGTGACATGAAATCTGAAGGAATAACATTTCAAGTGTAAGTTGTCTCGGTAATGTGTTATTTTGCCAGTTTTGTTGCCAACAAGCTTGTACTGCTTCTTTACTTACACTATAGCATACTTTTCTCTGGTATTGTTTCACATATTTTCAAAAGAAGGAGGTCGGATAGCTGTGCTGGATGCTACTATGAGGATAAAGAAATGGCGAATGTCTAAATGGTGCTCTATATGTTCTCAGCATTTTCGAGAAGAGGATGTTGACAAAAGCTCACTTTGAACCATTCGTCTTAGGAAAAATGATGTGCCATCAAATTTTCCAGCTCTCCCAAAACATTTCCAAAATGTTTGTTACTTCATATATTTCAAGTTCATTTTTGTGTTAACATATACAAACCACAGTCAATGGAAAAATCTTGAATGATTTTCTTTCTCAATATTCATGCTCTGAGATAATATACTCATTTTAAAAGCCAAAAGTAATTTAATAGGCCTAAAGGAGTAGTATTCAGCCTGTGTGCAATGGTGCACCATGAATGACTGCCAGGGGCACCAAGGATTTGTTTCACAGTTAACAATGAGAAGACAGTAGAGGGAAATTTCATTTCTGGTATAACCTGTGTGATCTTGGAAAAATTCCACTTTAGATGTTGGCCAGCCTACATAATCAGTCATAACCTCAAATTTTGATTTGAATTTTTGGTTCATCTTTAAGCATTTACCTTACTACTGATCTCATTTCACATAGATCGTGTAGGCACATAGTAAGTCATACATTTCTAACATGCTGAACAATTAATATATGTGGTTTATAGTGAATACACTCAATAATCATTAAATATAAGTACATCATGCAGAAACACAAAAGGAAAAACACTATGTGTAACACAATACAAATACTGAGAAAAACATTTTAACAAATATAAGTGAGATATCCAGAATGAGATTTTCACTCCGCAGCGGAGTGTGCGCTGATATGAAACTTCCTGGCAGATTAAAACTGTGTGCCCGACCGAGACTCGAACTCGGGACCTTTGCCTTTCGCGGGCAAGTGCTCTACCATCTGAGCTACAGAAGCACGACTCACGCCCGGTACTCACAGCTTTACTTCTGCCAGTATCTCGTCTCCTACCTTCCAAACTTTACAGAAGCTCTCCTGCGAACCTTGCAGAACTAGCACTCCTGAAAGAAAGGATATAGCGGAGACATGGCTTAGCCACAGCCTGGGGGATGTTTCCAGAATGAGATTTTCACTCTGCAGCGGAGTGTGCGCTGATATGAAACTTCCTGGCAGATTAAAACTGTGTGCCCGACCGAGACTCGAACTCGGGACCTTTGCCTTTCGCGGGCAAGTGCTCTACCATCTGAGCTACCGAAGCACGACTCACACCCGGTACTCACAGCTTTACTTCTGCCAGTATCTCGTCTCCTACCTTCCAAACTTTACAGAAGCTCTCCTGCGAACCTTGCAGAACTAGCACTCCTGAAAGAAAGGATATAGCGGAGACATGGCTTAGCCACAGCCTGGGGGATGTTTCCAGAATGAGATTTTCACTCTGCAGCGGAGTGTGCGCTGATATGAAACTTCCTGGCAGATTAAAACTGTGTGCCCGACCGAGACTCGAACTCGGGACCTTTGCCTTTCGCGGGCAAGTGCTCTACCATCTGAGCTACCGAAGCACGACTCACGCCCGGTACTCACAGCTTTACTTCTGCCAGTATCTCGTCTCCTACCTTCCAAACTTTACAGAAGCTCTCCTGCGAACCTTGCAGAACTAGCACTCCTGAAAGAAAGGATATAGCGGAGACATGGCTTAGCCACAGCCTGGGGGATGTTTCCAGAATGAGATTTTCACTCTGCAGTGGAGTGTGCGCTGATATGAAACTTCCTTTCTTTCTTTCAGGAGTGCTAGTTCTGCAAGGCAGGAGGTAGAAACGCGATATCCTTGATGATTGCTAATACAAAAAATCCGGTGTTGGGGAACGTGGGGGCCATACAATTGGCGCATCATGGCCAATTCATTGACCTGGAAAGCTGTCAATTCGTGTGGTTTCAAATGAAACAGTTTCGCAACGCACGCCAAACAGTTGTATGTGGGATTTGCAGTTCGCGAGATGAACGCCGCGTCGATTTCGTAGGGCTGTTGACAAAGCGTTGTCTCACTCGCTCAACGACGTCGTCAGATGTGCATGGATGACCTGGTGATTTTCCATGTCTTACCGAGCACCCTGTTTCTACAAAACCTTTATGCCACTCATAAATTGCAGGCCTACTAGGAGGATCTTAAGCATACTTGGTACGGCAGTTACGCTGAACTGTTGTCGCCGACTTCGATTCTTCAAACAAAAACACACATCTAGCACGCTCAGGTCCAGTGACGGAAGCCATCTTTAACGCAACTGCCGCTAGCGCTTCTTACGGTGCGATTCCCCACAAATTGACACTACAATCACCTCTGTAGGTACTATGAAATAATTTATATGAATTTTCAAAGTAGTAAAGTCCTTCTTGAAACACTCTGTATGAATTATGAAAGGCAAGGGTCCAAGCACAGAACCTTGTGGGGCACCTCATGTCACACCTGCAGTGTTTGATTTGTTTGTGTTAAACATACAATTTGCCTTCTCTCATTCAGATAAGGTGTAATCAGAAAAAGAACTTTGCCTTTCATACCATAAGAGTAGAGTTTTCTTTAATAGAATTCTATGACTGACAGAACTGAAAGCAGTACTACAGGTGTGGCACTTACAGAAAGTTCGGATTCAAATTCAGACAAAGGGAAGTAAAAGATATTTTCCACTGCTTTCACAGCTGATAAGGCATATCTGAATCCGTATTGAGAGTCACTGAGAATGTTATTGGCAGATAGATGGTTATGGATTTGCCATTGCATGCAGTCCTCTGTTACCTTCGTATTATCACACGTAACACTTAGCATCAACAGTGTTAGTTGCATTTTGAACCAGCTTTTATTATAGTGTGGTTTTATTATAAAATTAATAAGGGTGATAAAGAATGGAAAATTTTTTAAATTGGTCAATTTAGATTAAAAAGTGTGAACTTGTGTAACACAGCAAGGAAAGTGATAACGAAGACTAGACACACAAGTATAGAAAATACGACGATAGCTACTTAGATTTTGGTTTCACGTGGATTGTTGTGACCAATGAAGAGAGTCCACACTGTGTTTTATGGTTGCAAGTACTTTCTGTTGCCTATATATTACCTAGTAAATTAAAATGTCATATAGGAACGCTTCATGAGAATAGCATGTTCAAACCAAGAAAAATGTTTTTTTAGAAAATCAGGTCAAATGAAAGAACAAAGACTATCATTTTCTAATCAGGTGACATCTCGACTAAAATATCTCCAGCGTCCTACAGTGCAGCTTACTAAGTAGCCAATTATAAGAAAGCTCATACGATTGCAGGATAACTTATTCTACTGTGTGCTGTTGTTGTGCTATCCATTATACTTGGAGAGTCCATGACAAAACAGCTTTTCCGCATTTCTTTCTGTGGCACTACAATTAGTCATCAAATTCAAGATTTAGGAGAGGATATTCATGAACAAATTACAGAAAAAATTAGATGGAGTTGTAGGGAAGCAGCATACTCACGCCTTATAAAATTCACATCAGTCTTTCCATTGTGTGCCAGCCTAGTCCGCTGTAACTAGCTCTGACATCATAAATGTTGCGCAATACTTTAAAAATCAAGTAAATAACCTGAAACGTTTCTAGCATGTCAGGAGTAATACTAAATCAATATGTGTTGAATATCAGTTCAACAACTTTAACCATTGTCGAAATTTGGACGTTTTTCTGTAAAAATCAGTGGCGCTACAGAAATGAGCTAGAAACTTAAAAATTTATATTTAGATTCCTTTTGCATAATAATTTAGTAGAAACAGTATTCTGGATCTCACAAATTAAAAATTTTAGTTGAAATTCATGATTTTCTGGTTTTGTCTTAGAAATTAAGGAAGCAAGATAGATTAAGTAGGCGAATAAATAAAGCTAGGATGTTTAAATTTAAGTGGAAGGGGGATCCGCTATAATCATAAAAATGTGAAAAGTTTCAACAGAATAACTATAAAACTATAGACATAGCGTATCTCCAAAGAGCAAGTTCAGAGCTCATCTACTGCGTGTAGTGTAATTAAATTAATTCCCTCGTCCAAAATATTTGTCTTAGCCACGTCAGACTTTTATTATGATTACTCACTTGTGTGCTGATTGCACAATTAAATTGAGAGCTTCATCGGCCATCAGCAAAGGAAGCAATGATTTATTCGATAACTTAAAGTGGTGCATTACTAGCCCAGCGGCTAGTCGGGAGAGCAGATTTGATCAGGTGTTCCCTTTGCCGTCCGCACCAAGGCTTTATATGTAAGAACGCTGCGCGAAAAAAGGAAGGCCCCAGTTCTCTCCAGACACTGATTAGCGCACCACCTGTGCCGGGAGTCGCGGCGCGTCAGGATCATTGCTATAAACAGCCTCGGATGCAGTAATAAGTTACTCGGGATATGCGTAACCATGAAATCGTTTTCGAGCGAAGTGTAAATTCTGGGATGACTTTAACGATCTATCTTCAGTTTGCGTATGTCGTATTTTCACGTGCCGCCTCAGGACAGACATTCTACCATTATTCTGGTTGCCAATATTGTAGTTAGAGAGCCATTGTTGAGAACGGCAAACAGCATAAATACAAAACATTTATACAATTATTCAACCTGCCACCCCACATATGCTGCCAATCGGCCGGGAAAGGAACTAAGTTAAGTGAAAAGCTGTTAAAATTTTTACTAACCTGCACTTAAAGACTGTCAGCGATGGAACCGCCAGAAGAAACAGAGGTTAAACTTAAATCAGAACCTATGTCTGTTGAGGGAACTATAAATCCAGACAACGGTTCAAGTGTAAATATGCATGAAAATAGTAATGGTAAAGTGAAATATGAAGTATTGTCTCCTGACAGTAGTGTGAAAAGGGGCAATGATTCAATAACAGAGACCCCTGTAGTAAATCAGAAATTGTTAATTTATTGGATGATAGTTTATCTGATGAGTTAAAAACGAAACAGTCATCAGAGGTGGTAGAGTTTAAAAAGGATAAGTTAGATATGACTGATCAATCAGATGTTTCATTTCGTTTTGATGATTCTAGTATTGGAGCTAGTTTTTCGTCACCTGAGTGTGATAAAAAACCAACTAGTGAGCAACCCAAAGATACTGGGGCTATTGATTTAAATGTTATATTATAAGCAATAGCTACCAGTAATGCTAAAATGACAGCTGAATTAAAGTCTGAAATAACTGAGGTCAAAAGCAGTAATGCTGAATTAAAGTAAGAGATTGTGGCCAGCCAAACTAATTTTAATAAACGATTGGAGGTAATGGACAATACCTTCAAGGGTGGTTGCAATAAGTTGAAAGAGGATCTGGACAGTTTGAATTATAAAATTGATTACAATCATGAGGATATTAAGTAAAAGGTTGCTCAACAATTTTCTGAAATGTATAAAACAGTAAAATCCGAAGTTGCTGAGGTTTGCAAAGACTTCCAAATGGAAGATGCGAAGCTGCAGCACAAGTTAACAGAAAAGATCGAGGCGGAATCTGAACTGTGCTCATATAGGTTTAAAGATGTTAATATAGAAGTAAACATATGTCAAGCAGAAGTAGATGCAATAAAAACTGATACTACTCATATTGTGCAAAGAGTAGATAATGTTGAAATGAGAGTAGAAAATATTAGTACTAACATTGCCAACATTGAGAGTAAAGTAGCTTCAGTAACTTCTGGTAATGGTAGTATACAACAAGTTGTAGCTGCAAACGCCGGATTTATCGGATGTCGGCAGTTCTTGCTGTTCGATCCAGATAAAAATATCCACCCGCTAGATTTCTGGAACGATTTTGAAGATATGATTCCACCAACTTGGTCTGAACGAGAGAGAATCTCATTTATTAGAAGCCATTTAGCAGGTGACGCCATGCGTTGGTCAGCTGATGTTATGTTGAAGTGTAAAACATTAGCGGAATTTAAAACAGCTTTCATTAATGAGTATTGGTCAAGCAATAAGCAAAATGAAGTGTTGAGAGTGGAAAACGCTTCAATGCAGGCAAGGAATCTATTAAAGAGTTTGCTAGGTCATGGATTACACGTTTGTCACATTTGGCGGAAAAGCTGAAACCTGAAATGATAATACTAGGTCTTGAAGCCAAACTGCCATGGTATTGGCAAACTAGAATTATATCTGCCCCTAGAGGCAATCTTGATCGTTTCATTGAGTATTTGGAGCGTGTAGAGCGTGTTGCTGCCAATGAGGAGCAAGCACGTAATAACAAAATGGATCAAATGGCTCTGAGCACTATGGGTTCAACTGCTGAGGTCATCAGTCCCCTAGAACTTAGAACTAGTTAAACCTAACTAACCTAAGGACATCACACACATCCATGCCCGAGGCAGGATTCGAACCTGCGACCGTAGCGGTCGCGCGGTTCCAGACTGTAGCGCCTAGAACCGCTCGGCCACTCCGGCCGGCGTAATAACAGAAATAGTAATAACACTAGTAGTAATTTTAAGAACCAGCAGAATGGCAATGTAAACATCAGAACAGTAGGTGTTCGCCATCATAAGAGAGGTAGGAATTGGAGAAATAATTATCAGAACCGACAATGGCATCCAAATGATAGTAATTTTGTTCCGAACAAAATTATGCAGGTAAACAACAGTGCGGAAAGCAATGCTGTGCCAGTTAACTATAATCGAAATAAAGGAAACAGTAGTAGGCCGAGGCAGGAAAACTAGCTCCCGTCTATGAGGACACTGGCGCTCACCAGGCGGTTACTTTTCCTAAGCCAGTAGTTACAGCAATTGGTAAGACAGATCAGAATACTCAGACTGAACATGTGGATGAGGGGTCGGTAGCATCTAAGGATACAGCACAAATATTAGATCACTCACAGTATTTAATAGATACCATGTTAGAGACGCTTTCTAAGTGGGAAGAGAAAGAGAAGGCGCAGCAGTGTAATGGTAGGGAAGAGCTACAAAATACTGAATTGTCAGGCGAAGAAGCAGAAGAAATTCATGCTTATATTTCGATAAGGATGATGTGCTCTTATCTAAAGTCCCTGTGCAGGATGTTGATACTGTACTAATAGATTTAGGACAGGAGGTAAGTGAGAATGTAGAGGATAGCCTGTTGTGGGTCGATGAACCCAGTAGCTGTGACCAGTTGTCACTTGAGAAGGAACCCGACGATAATAGTGAAAGTGATTTAGCTGTAACTAGTGTTATGCCCGGTCTGGAGGCGCAGAATCGCTCAGACTACAGTAATTTGGGTCATGTTCAGCAAACTAAATGTAATGAAGTCGTGCGGTGTCTCGATTTAAAATTAATAGACGAACTGGAAAAGGCAGCTGAAATTGTTATTCAGAAAACCCCTACACACTTTGACCTAAATGTAATGAAGACAGATGTCGATCACTTTAGTTGGATGAGTTTGAGGAACCACCTGTACAACCTAGAATAAGCCACCTTATAATAATAGTGAACATGTTGGGTATCAATGTACGTTGTCTCTTAGACAGTGGAAGTGAGGTGAGTGCGATATCTCAGTCCTTCTTTGATGCATTACCTAGTAAAGACAAGCTTACCGTAATGAGGGTATCAGGACTAAGAATAATTGGTGCTACTGGCAAGGTGTCAAAAACGGTAAAACAAGAAGCTTTGCTGCCCTTTAACATTAATGATAATTTAATTGATCACCCATGCTTAATTGTAAATAATCTCAGTATTGAGGTTTTAATTGGCATAGATTTCTTGTCAAAATATCAGAGTGTTGTTGACTTTGAAAGAAGCCAGTTAAAAATGGTCTTGCCGATAACCGGAGTAATTACGGTACCTTTTATTTGTAAACATGTAGTAACTAATGATGAAACTTGGGAGCTGCCGATACGAGTTCTGAAAAACAGGAGATATTGGGACGAAGGTGTTAATCCTAGTAAAAGTAAGCTAAACACAGAAGAAGAAGAAGAAGCTATTATTTTGGACAAGATAGAAGCTAAATTGCAGGAAATCGATAAAATTTCAGCTAATCAGAAGGAAGAACTGAGACAGGTGTTAAAAAGGCATCATAAGGTATTTTCAAATCGACCTGGCGTGGTCAAAGGTTATGAATGTCCCCTTTCCCCATGTAATTTAGAGTGAACGTGAAGGGCGCACACCATAGCAACTTCCCTCCTCTACCCTTGTGAATGGAAGTGTAGAATGCCAGCCAAAGCGGCTACAACCACGTGTGTAAAAATGAAATTGTCATGATTTGTGAAATTTTCTTTCAGGTTTAGAAAAGACTGCTAAGGTATAATTATCTGTTTATGTATCATGAATAACAGTGTTATTTTCTTTGGATTTGTGTGTGTAAAAATATTTACAGACAATTTAATGGATTTAAGATTTTCATAATTTTACATATTTTTATGTGTTTGTGTGTCTAAGGCAATATGTATGCCAAAGTGTTTCATTGATTTTGCTTAAATTTTGAGTGATAATGTGAACATGCCAGCAACTTAAATAATTGAAGTAGTTAATAAGTTTTATCTTAATATTTCTATATGTTTACATTTCAATTTTAATTTTTCATAGGGAGTTAAGCTGTGATCTTGCTTCCCTTTTCGTAATTAATTTTTTTTCATTTACATTCAAAAAAATTAAGTAGAGGGTGATGTAGGGAAGCAGCATACTCACGCCTTATAAAATTCACATCAGTCTTTCTATTGTGTGCCAGCCTAGTCTGCTGTAACTAGCTCTGACATCATAAATGTTGCGCAACACTTTAAAAATCAAGTAAATAACCTGAAACGTTTCTAGCATGTCAGGAGTAATACTAAATCAATATGTGTTGAATATCAGTTCAATAACTAGAACCATTTTCGAAATTTGGACGTTTTTCTGTAAAAATCAGTGGCGTAGCAGAAAAGACCTAGAAACTTAAAAATTTATATTTAGATTCCTTTTGCATAATAATTTAGTAGAAACAGTATTCTGGATCTCACAAATTAAAAATTTTAGTTGAAATTCATGATTTTCTGGTTTTTATCTTAGAAATTAAGGAAGCAAGATAGATTAAGTAGGCGAATAAATAAAGCTAGGATGTTTAAATTTAAGTAGAAGGGAGATCCGCTATAATCATAAAAATGTTAGAAGTTTCATCAGAATAACTATAAAACTATAGCTATAGCGTATCTCCAAAGAGCAAGTTCAGAGCTCGTCTACTGCGTGTAGTGTAATTAAATTAATTCCCTCGCCCAAAATATTTGTCTTAGCCACGTCAGACTTTTATTATGATTACTCACTTGTGTGCTGATTGCACAACTAAATTGAAAGCTTCATCGGCCATCAGCAAAGGAAGCAATGATTTATTCGATAACTTAAAGTGGTGCATTACAGCAGCTAGTCGGGAGAGCAGATTTGATCAGGCGTTCCCTTAGCCGTCCGCACTGAGGCTTTATATGTAAGAACGCTGCGTGAGAAAAGGAAGGCCCCAGTTCTCTCCAGACACTGATTAGTGCACCACCTGTGCCGGGAGTCGCTTCGTGTTGGGATCATTGCTATAAACAGCCTCGGATGCAGTAATAAGTTACTCGGGATACGCGTAACCATGAAATCTTTTTCGAGTGAAGTGTTAATTCTGGGATGACTTTAATGATCTATCTTCAGTTTGCGTATGTCGTATTTTCACGTGCCGCCGCAGGACAGACATTCTACCGTTATTTAGCGTGGCGTTTGATGAACATTATCATCAAATTATGGCGAGGATTCACTTAAACATTGAAGTTGAACAGTTATAGTTGCATCAGCGCATTATACTCTGAACTGCTCTGGTAGTTGGATTGTGTGGATTATTTTTGGTCTGTGACTTTCAGAATATAGTGAACATTTTAGAGAGAAAGGTTTTTGGTTATGAATCCCAGACAATCTCCTAATTCCTCAGAGCTATAAGCTGTAGCTATAAATGTATTTCTCAGATGAAGTGGGCACTAGGAATTCTAATTACAGGCTTCACGTTTTGCTAATCACTTTCTGGTTGCCAATATTGTAATTAGAGAGCCAGTGTTGAGAACGGCAAACAGCATAAATACAAAACATTCATACAATTATTCAACCCGCTGCCCCACAGAGTGATTTTGGTTAGTAGTTTGATGAAGTCATTTATAGCAGTAGAGACGATCGTTTTATTTGCTATGTGGGATTTCTTGATGAAAAAAAATGATGGACGATTTTCTTTTTTGTAAGTAAACAAATTCAGGTAAAACATGGAAAAATTTTTTGCAACTCGTGAACAGCTTCATGACAGAAAATCTAATTAGTTGGGATCCCAGTGTTGGTATGTGTACTGCTGGTGTACAATCCATGTCGTTGTGATACAGTAGTCCACAAGCACATATTTGTGTCACAGCTCCTAATGTTATGTGGACCTATTGCATTATCCATAGAGAAGCACTTGTTTTGGAGAATTTGAGTCTTGATCTGGATCAAGTACTGCAAACTGTCATAAATGCGGTGACCTTTACCAAAAATCGATTTCAGAAAGCGGGAGTTTGGGGACTAAACAAAAATCTCTCTTGTTTTATAGTAGTACTTATTTGCTTTCCTAGGGAAATGTATTATAGCGCATTTTTGAACTTAGGCAAGAAGTCTTTCCTTATCTGGAAGAAGGAAATTGTATCAGTGCTAAATGCTTTCTGGACACTGACTTTCTGTCAAAGCTCACATACTTACACAATATATTTGAGAAGTTAAACTCACTTAATAAGTCTCTGCAAGGAAGTGAAACACATTTCATTCAGCTTATTGACAAAATTTCTGCCTGCAAAACGAAGCTTCTTCTTTGGAAGAAAAAGATGAATGGAGGAAAAATGGACTGCTTTCCATGTTTGTACCATTTCAGAAACAACAATGAGATGGACCTTAATGAAGATATTTTTTCTGTAGTTGAAAGACATTTATAAGAACTTAACAGTCATTTTGAAAAATACTTTCCTGAAAGCGGTAATAGGTTCCAGTGGCTGCAAAATCCCTTCAGTAATGATTCTTCTTCTGAGTTCAGTATTGTGGAAGTGGAAGAGGTGATAGAACTTTGATCAGATTCTCTAATATAAGTGAAGTTTTCACCAATGATATTGTCAACATGTTTGTGTTCAGGAAGAAAAGAGTTTCCAAGCTTGAGCAAGAAAGCAATGAAGGTATTAATTCCTTTTACAATTTTCTATCTTTGTAAGAGTGAGTTTCAGCAGTGGCCATATTAAAACGAAGCACAAATCGAAAGTTTGTGTGGGGAAGGGATTAAGGTTAGCTGTATCTCCTTTAGCGCCAAGATCTGAGAAGTTGTGTACAAGAAGCGGGCCCAGGTGACGCAATGAGAGTATTACTTTATTCATAACTTTTTTAAATTAATTGTTTCAGTTTTCACAAGGTGTCCTACAGGGGAGCCGCAGAAATAACATAGTTGGCAAGGCAACTATGAACTCAAAAAGGTTGGAAACTATGGACCTAAAGTATAAATAGAATGTCGTGAGGTTTTATGATTTTAATTATTTCCATAAATATTGGTATTTACAGAAGAATGTTTCACCGTAATGTTACTTCACTTAAATGTACTTGTAAGTACCACAAGCAAGATGTATGATACATATTAATTTGATGTTATAATTGTTTACCTTTGCTGTTGACAGCTTATATCACTGCAGTTGTCTATGCATTGTATATTTTACTTAAATGTTTACATTTGAGATAATGCAGTGAGAGAATGTTGTGACTAGGCAACAAATTTTCAACATATTAATTCTTTTCTGTGAATACATGACTATTTTTCTTTGTGCTAATTGTTATATTGTAACAGTTTTCTTTATTTTGGAAACTGCTACTCCACAAAATAATAATAATTTATGTGCTTCAAATACTATGATGCTAATTTCACATATCTATTTGGTTTATAGTGTTGCCAAAAGATGTTCCATTCTATCCAAGTGTACCATCTCATGAAACTGCTGTTAACAACAAGAGAAAGTTATGCACTGTGTGTGAAATAAATCTGCAAAACATTAAGGAAATCAAGCTTCTTCGGCAGCCCACCTTTCACCTCAAGAAGCAAAATAGTCATTTGAGTCATGTGATAAAAGTCTTCCAGAAGAAAAACTACACAGATGAAGAGCATTTTATTTCTTAACAGTGTAATGAGTATAGCCTAAATGAAGAGTTGTCTTGATAACACCCTACAACGATAAGTGGTATGTTCACAGAATTCCATTGATTTAACGATTAGTGAAATTATGAGAAAGCATTTGAACAAGAATTAATTTCTGTACTTGAGTGCTCACATGAGACATCAGTCCCACTTGATACTCACTTGGTATTACAGTCTAATATGGCTTGTGCAACGAGAATGCTAAAAGTCCTTTTCTCAAAGAAACAAAAGTGAATGCATATACAGTAGAATGTTGGTTATCCAAACTAACTGTGGGAAAAGGGTGTTCAGAAAATTTAATTATTTGGATAATCTAACTGCATACTTCTGTTTAAAAACTTACCAATAAAAACTACGTATATTTACAATTTGTTGAGTCTCTTTTATTATTTCAAAGGCAATTGCAGTAGGAATGTATGTAGAAAACTCTAGTAAACAAAAATATGTATTACATTTGCAGTGTGTATATATATACACATGCATAGAATTATCCTTACAACAGTCCTTAATTTTGACCTGTCTACACAAACCTACCTACTTACAAGTAGCTAAATCATACATTTTTTTCAGGACAGATATCTGATACTGGTCGCTTTCATCTTGAGATTCAAACCATCACAAGGCGGTATCTAGATATGTAAATGCTTCAGAAGCAGCCAGTATATTTTTATCTTTACTCTATTGACCAATAACTGACAAGATGCAGGTGATGTAAGCTTTATCAGTGACAGGGTTTACATTTGTTTTGCTGCATTCATTTTGCATTGTTGACACTCATGTATTCTTGGGCATCTTCTTAATCACAATGGTGGCAATTGTGTTTTTTTTAGCATAACTAGCGTTTTGGACATATCATTCTGTTCATCATTTTCAATTAGACTTTGAGAACCTTCTGTCATACTCAATTTTCTTTTTTCAAATTCTGCTCCTTTGCACTATCTCTTGCTCTTCCGATCATAAGGGACACACCTTTCAAATCAATACTTCTATGATTCCTTAACAGACTTTCTTCTCCCTCCTCTTCTCTTTCTAACAATAACATATGTAACAGTTTTTTGCGTAATACAATTTGAAAGTCTCAATATAGACTTGATCCATGGGCTGTAACAAAGAGGTTACATTAGTTGGGAGAAACATCACTTTTATGAACTCATCCTTTTCGTTTAAGATATCACATGTTGGATTAGTTTGTGTGTTTTCAAGAAGATGTGACATTTTCTCCCCTTTACCATTCTTTAACTGATGAGCTTTTACAGGGGCTAGAAAAACATCCAGAAACCATTCCACGAAAATGTACTATCCACACACATGCTCGTTTTTGAGGTGTAAGCAATAGGCACTGCAGACATATTAACGTGTTCGAAACAATAACGTTGCTTACTTTTACCAGTGATGAGTATAGGTAATCAGGGAGCTCAAGCAACATTATCACAAGCCAAAGAAATAACACAATCGTTCCTCAACTTAGACCAGGTGTTGTTAATTTACGTTGTGAAGCAAAAGTTTTTCATTCTTATTGAAGCTTCCAAACTGAGCACAATTTTGTCGGCTTTGTAACCAGTTTTGAAAGCGTAATATTCTTTCCTCAATGCGTCCCTTAGTTTGATTTTGAAAGATTCAGCTGCTGAATAATCACCAGACAGTTTTACTCCATGTATCTGAAGTTCACGAATGTCATGTCTTGACTTACAGCATTTTCACCAGCCTGTGCTTGGTTTAAAGTTCGACAGCCTCCAAGAGTTCCGTTAAATTGATTTGCCTTTTCACATAGATAGGGACCACAGGTAGGTTCTCCTTGCCATCTTTTTGTGTGAACCACTTGTAAACAGCATCATGTAGATCCATGCTCGTTGAGAGCTTTATAATTTTACGACTTGTCTATCACACAGTAGAATCAAGCTTAGATATAAAATTTGTGATGCTCAACTTTTTTTTGTGTAACTGTATTTGTCCCCTTACCAACCTTGTACTCATTTGATAACTTGCTTGCACATTCACCTTCCTCCAGCTTTTTAGGAGTCTCACATTTATTTTCCATAGAAAGGACACCACATCTGCATTTACACATTTTATGTAGCAACTTTAATATATGCAGCAAAGTTGACACAAGTGTTCACAGTTACTATGGTTGGTAACTCTATACAGTTTGTTCCTTAGATGAAGTGCAAACATGAGACTATCCAGACCTCACACAGAAATAACCGTTACAAAGAAGCATTATCTGGATGCGTCATAGAAACTTAGGGAATTAGGAAAACATCGGAACAATGTGTGACCAATGCTGGGAACAACCCTGACAGTATGCATGTGAGAAAACACCAACTCTCAAGTCACACATTAGTACATGAAAGACAAAATTCCCACACTGCACTGGGAGATGTGGTCATGAAACGACCATCAGTTATTGGGCAGCACTGCAAATTTAGTCTGTCAGTGACAACATGGAGAGGAGTAAAATTCAGGAGGGGTTGAGAAGTTTGGCAAGGTGATGAGAGGGAAGTAGACAGTCGATGAGATAGTGCGGAAGCAAGAGGACATAGATGCCCTTCAATGTATCACCTGCATCTGCCTCCCGACACAGTGATCTCGCAGCTTGGGTCACAATGGCAAGTTAATATGGAGACCAGACTGGCCTCACTGCACAGCCGAAGACCACTGAAGAGAGGGGCCGACTCACGCCGCACAGCTATGAGGTGACTCGCTGTCCCGACACACTGTCTTCCACCGTCATTACCACATGACAAATGACTATGAAGAATGGTGGCGTGATTCATTCCTTTCCAGTAGCTCAGTTGTGTCCACACCCAATCAAATCGGCCCTGAGATTATTAATTTTGTTTGTCTGTGTGATAGGTAATTAAGTAAATGCAGTCATATATTATTCATCTAAACAATCTGTTCCATTCACTAATCAGTCCCTTAATGTCACACTTTTGCTTTTTGATTTCACTTATTGATGTCATTTGATTATTGGCTCCCACACATGGGCCAATGTAATAAATAATCTGCACCTTATATTATGCAAGAGAGAAAATAATTCTTCACTCGTCTCATTTTGTGCGTCCTATGTGGGGCGATCTCGTAGGTAATTTGCATGCTGTGCAATATCACAAGGAATTCTCGACTCAGTACGTTACATTATGTAAATCGAGACATATACTTTGGGAGTGAAATGATCGGAAGAACGTTGTGCAATTTGTATTGTTAACTATTGCAGCTAACAGTTCGAATCAAACTACCGATCTCCTGTTTTGCAGCAATGTAGTCAATGCTTAACGAATGACAATTCACACCAATAAATTATGTTCTCACCTGTCTGATTATGAGTGTGTCTCCACGAAAATAAGTCACCCAAGTGCCTACTAAGTTGTGACTGTCAGTTCAGTGGCGCTAAGTACAGAGGGCAAGTTCCATACAGTGTTTTAAGGAAGAAAGCATTGTTTCGTCTTAAAAAGGTGGCAGATTGTCCATCCCCCTCCCTTCAGCCAACGCCTGCTCTCAGCATAGGTAATTTCATCTTCATTTATTCGTACTTCCATGCTTTGGAGTGACCAGAAGAAATTCCTCTCCTCAGTCGAAACGTTGCAGTCATTCATTTGCTGCCATTCGAACAGCTTTCGGCCAGACACAAAGTCTCAGTCGAACACGTTCGGATGAGCTGTTGTCTCCGGCCATAAACATAACTTGTATAAGTCTTCCACTAATGTATACTGATTTGTTCAGATGAGGCTTACTAAGTTATTGGAAGTTATTGTACTCAGGGCAATTATTTTATCATATCCTACACAGATAACGAATGCAAAATAAGGAAGCATTTCTTGGCATAAAGTAGTTAAAAATAGAGCTGTTCCAGAAAAATCACGTGTTTCACTGTGTGTGGATTACTTTGCAGGGACTAAATGTTCAATTTTGAATTTAAAGCAGTGTTATTTTAATTAGAAATTTTAGCAGCTTGGTGCTAGTACTTGTACACCCAGCTCACAACATTGCAAGAAGGTGAGATGCGGGACAATGACAGCTGAAGGATATGTCTCTTATGTGTTGAGGCAGAAAACTCATCTTTAATTTCAAGTCAAATAAAATGGTGGCTGGTTACAGGTTGTAACTGAATTCTCATTTCTATATCGATCTGTCACCCCGATCCTTCGTGTCATCAACTTTAGCTTATTTGAACTTGACAGTCGCCTTCTCGTGGCTTTCCTTATGCTGTGGACCTGTATTGAAACTGCTTCTGGCCATGTAACTTCGTTTTCATCTGTGGAGGGTCGAGGGCAGAAAGAGAACTGAGATCTACACCAAATATTTACGAATTGGAATAGATAGCATATCGTTAACTCATGTGTATTTAAAGTTCAGTTTTTCTCTATACACAAATGCAATGACAATTTCGGATAGACAAACCTCAGACAATTTCAACATACTTTCTTGCTTTTCCATCGTGTATTTACTGTGGTACCCTTGTTATTAGCAAACATGGGATAGCTTCATCAGGAATTTATACTCGACACCGTGTTGTCTCCAATGCCAACAAAACGTCCAGTATAGACTCCTAATGAAAGCTAGCTCCCGTGTGCAAGTAACAAGGATTCAACAGCAAATGCGCCAAGGAAATCAAATTCTCTTTTGACAGTGGTGGGGCCTGATGATGGGGGTACTGTGCCACCAAACTAGTATTGTGACATTGTCAAGAAACAGCTGAGGTGGTACGTTACCTTATATATTTATCTTTTATTTTCTTCGTTGAAATTCTTCCACGCCTCTCTTTGCTCCTTTTCTTCCAAGGGACCACCAAACCCCGACATCCGAAAGAACAAGCACCCACTAGAGCAGGTTGAGCGTATTATCGTCATCGCGCCTTTCTGATGCCTGGAGCTGACGTTATTTACAGTTCATCTGCACAGATGTAAAACAAAGGTTTGCGTATGGATTGTTCTCCATGTAGTAACTACCTAAAATGCGATTCCCACTTTCACGAACAATTTTCGCCAGCTAAAATGTTTGTAGTGGATATGTTACTCTGAAGAAACCCATGTTACACTATAAATTCCCCCACTTACACGAAAGATGCCGTGAGATTCGATTTACATAATTAATTACAATCCTTCTACAATCTACAAGTTTAATTAAATTATTATCTTTATTTAACTTTCGTTCTCAAAAGACCGAACTACATATTCTTCCTTTACAGCGAAAAAACAACCGTGTCTGATTACATTTACTGTACCAGCTATTTCAAGTGATAGCTTTTTGCTTATCAATAGTACACTTCATGGTATTCATTTTCTCGAGGAAAAATTATTGCATCTTTTAATATTCTCATTGCTGTCTTTAGATTATTGGTTCAGCTTGCTACAAGGTATTTATCTACCCCTGAGGTTGTTTCATAGTTAAACAAAAAAAACATTCACAAGAGATATTTGTCCTGTTATATCAGGCTCGACAATTATTCAGTTACCCTATGTTTACCATCAGGAGTTACATGCTGACATTTCACTATATGCTGCTTTCCATGACTTTAAATTTCACATTTGTGGTAAGTCAAAATCTATAGGAAAGAAATTTGAGAAGTCAATGATTATCCACATACTTCTATTTGCTTTTGACTATTTTGGAGAAAACTTCATTAGTGTGAATGACAGTCACATTGCAGCTCCCTGTCTTAGGAAGAAATGCACTTTCACTTAATCCTTTGGACAGATATGTGTACATACATTGTTACATTGTTGTCTTATTGATGAAGTTGTCCCTTCTTTTCCTGTAAAAAAAAGTTGGTTCAGGTCATTTGTTTTATAGATCACTTGACCTAGGCATAGGCATTCCTTCCTCCAGCTCCTCTTCTCTATTACTCTCACTCCTTCATAATACAGTGCAGGTCACTCCTTCTGTGAATTCATCTCACCACAGATTAGATCATCCCTTATAGGGGTTCATTTATCCATCATCTTTCCTCTGCCTATTAAAAAATATTGGCTCCACTCCATCTTAAAAATTTATAATTGTATGCCCAGATCCTATCCTTTATCATTATAAACACTGATGACAAAGTTTCTATATATTCTAATGGCTTTATCCATCTGTTTCCAATATGTGTCCCCCAACCCCTTCTTTTGTACCCATTCTTTATACTTTTTGCAGTTACGTGATGTACCTGCTTTCTGTTGAGATATTTAATAAAAACTTTCACTCACATGCAATTGGCTTTAATGACCAATTTTTAAGAACTTATTCCTTGTTATTAGATCACAAAATTTTTCCTTGTTTTTAATGATTCACACTTTTATATCCCCCTTACGTTAAAAAGTAAAATAAAAAGCAGCAATTTGCGCTTGATTATCAGAGGTAACGCTAATGCCATCTATCGTAGCATCTGCCAGACAATTTGAATGTCATGCCATTCCATTTTCGTATACCTGTTAGTACGTCACCTCCAGCTTTCTATGCTATTGTTGGCACTCTTCCTTCTCCCCCTGTTTAACTGACATTAGAAACAGGCTTATCTTAACATAATACCCACCACCTTCTCGTCCATGTTTTGAAAAAAACTGTCTATGTCAATATGTCTATAGTGTGTTACTCTGTACTGTCTCTCAGCTTTACCTGTGAAAACCGGTTGTAATTCCCACACTGTGGCTTGGATAAAGTGTGCAAATTCTCGTTTGAATTTTTTTCCACTTGACCAAACAAAAAAATGTCTATATCAGGTCCTTTTGCCTCTATTAACTCAACCAAACGTTGTGTTGGTATTCTTTTATCTGCTAGCATAATTCAGTTCAATGAAAAATATCTAGAGATTTCTATTTGTAACGATGCTGTATACCCACTTAAAGAATGCCTTACACATCACTAAAATAAATATTCAACACTTAATACTCATTTAATACTTAACACTAGTAAAGTGAATACTCAGCCACACCATATTGCACGCAAAAATTGTTTTCAACATTATGTTTATGCTCTATCGCTGGATCAGCGATTACAGAAACACTTAACTTTCTGCTAGAGCAGAATAAAAGAAATGAACACCGAACAGTATTCTTAAAGTTCGGTAAATTTTTACATTTTTTCATTTAAAAGACTATAAATAATATTCTCCTCAGATACATAACTACAGTAACAAAATGTATAAACCTGACTGACTTAACAAAATAACAGAAGTCTTTTCCGTTTGGACATGGACTATATAACACCATATCCACAATACTTTTTTGTGCACTCAGTAGGTCCCCTACCCACCACTGGGTTTAGATTGTAAATAAATCTTAAATCTTTATCTCCCATTGATGCTTTATAATGTATAATGTAGAATGCTAAAGGGAGTACAGAGTCGTCTAAGGATAAACCTTACACTCTCAATGAATAGTAAATATCCTGACAATTTATATATCATGCGTTTACAGCTTAATAATCCATCCGTATATTCGTTCATAACATATGTTTGGTGCACTGAACCTTAAAATTGTTATATTATACTTGACTGTCTCCATTTGTAGTTCTACTTTCCTCAGCTAGACTACAAACAAAGCTGACATCTTCCTTAGAGAACTCATGATAGCTTAAAGCTTCCTTTAAATATTCATTTATATTTCCACACTTATAACCCTAAAATTAAAACATACATTATTTTCTTATACATATCTCTACTAGTATGCCTAATTCTGTGACATGTCGAAACAAAAAATCATTTCTTCACATAAATATTTGCTACAGCATAAATATTTTTCATACTGAGGTTTACAATGGCCATATACTTTAATTTATTCGCTATAACATGGATATTTTGTTTCGTTTTCTACAGTATTTATCAAAGAATAATCTTTATGTTGTACTTCCTGTTCAAGTAATGCCTGTTGACTTTCTTCCAGATTAGTAAAAGCATTTGCGGCACAAATTACTTCATCAAAATCTTTATTCAATTCTAATACCTCTGCACGACCCCATGTATCTGAGATTTCATTAATTGAAGTCTCAGGCTCATCATCTGCCTCATTAAACTGCTCATTCTTACGTAAATTTGCTAAGGTAGCTTCTGTACTAAAAATATTTCTATGTTGTGTATTAATGTCAGAGTTCAAATCTGTCTTAGTAGTTTCAGTACTACCTTTTAATTCCTCCCCTCGTCTTTCCAATTCGTCTACGTCTTCTAATTTCTGTAATTGCTCTCCATGAGCTCTAACGCTACTGCACAAATTTCTGAGATTCCTTTATCCATTTTTTGAGTGGTGCCCGCCATTTAATAACAGTAACAGTAATATCTACCCTAAAAACACTGAAAGCCTATTTTCTTCATTTGGACACCAACATAAAGAATCAGTTAAACATATAGCACCCACACTTCACAAATGAATCACCTCAAAAACAAAATATATATATATATATATATATATATATATATATTGGGGCTCATAGCAGCTCACTTAATTGGGCACGCTGTGCGCTGCTACTGCGTTGTGAGCAGCCACTGTTCAGTGGTCATGTAGTCAGTTAATTGACCAGTGAGTGGGTGGTCTGCTGCAGAGATGTTCTTTTAGATCGCTGCTACACATGTAGGTAAGGAAGCAGCTCATCGAAAAGTGCTGTTTTGCAGACATACAGTCTCATCACTACCGCCTTGATTATTTCAACACGTAAATATATACAGTTGTTGACACGCTTGCTAATGTCAACTAAACTCCTTTACTCCAAATGTTGTGCTAAATCACATTGGTTTTATTAAGTCACGAAATAACTTCGTCTTAAATATGTTATGCAACACCACGGCGTGTGTTCGTTCTCCATGCAACGTTGTATATTTCTCCGTTATTTCTTGAAAATTATTTTTTTATATCTCAATAGCTGTCTTATTTCGGTGTGTCTTATAATGGTCCTCCACACAGGGCACTAAATGAAGCGAAATAAAAGGGTCTCTGGTTCGAGGTTGTAACCTCAATGACAATTTTGGATGGGCAAATCTCAGATAATTTCAACACACATACGATTTGCTTTGACGGTAGCCAACGATTGTTTTCTTCGCTGAAATTCCTGCACGTCTCATTTTGCTCCATGCCCTCACGGCACTGCCAAGCCACGACGCCCCAAAGAACAAGCGTCCCTTTACCACATATGGAGTGCTTTATTCGCCACCACGTCTTGCCAACGTCCGGGGCTGACGTTATTTACAGTTCATTTGCAAAGACATAAGACAAGGGCGTGCACAATGGAATGTTCTCCAAGTTCCCACTCTCACGAATATCTTTCGTCAGCCTAAGAGAATAGCGGTCGAACGTGTTACTCCAAAGAATCTCATGTCACATTACAAGTCCCATCACGCAAGATTCTTCCCTGTGGTGGATTTTCTTTATTATGAGTGTTAATTAATTACTGTCAATTGCCAAACAATATGAATTTGTATCACTAATCTATAAATCTCACGCAAAATTTTCCAAGCAATCAGTTTATTATTTCCAGCAATATCACTTTTTTCTGTTACTGCACTAAACATGTCGAAAAGACCTAACTGCAGATAAATCAGCAGTAGAACAACAGATGGAAATAATAGTTCCCTATAAATATTCTTACACTTCATACACAGTCTCTGGGATAAAGTCATCATACTACTGCATCTTCCAAAATCAAAATTACTTAAATACTGCCTCCTAATTGTACTAACATGGAACACAGTAGACTTAAAAGTTGTTGCATAATCCTATCCTGATCCAATACACTCTGAAGGTTCACACTACAACAGAGCATTGATACTTAATTTTTCTACTGTTCTGGTTATCTTCCTGATTTGAGGCTCGATTCAGACATACATAAATAAACCTGAATTGATGACTGAACATGAGTACCAGCGTAGAAAAGTCAGCACTGCACCTTCAAGTAGGCCTACACAAGAAAACTGGAAAAAATGTAAGAACACATGTTATAGTGGAATTGGGCTGAGAATAAACTACAGCACAGTTGTCGGAATTCATTACTTATTATGGGCATAAAACGAAATAAATATTTGTTAAAGTCTCTTGAGGGAACGTTTGTTTGTTCTCTGTGGTCTTAACAATTACTGACTTAGTAGGTTTCATGTGAATGCAAACCACCAGAATTCAGGACCCTTAAGTTCTTACATAAACAACGAGGCATCATCCAGGATTACCTCACAATGGTATAGTATTTGTCATCATAATACAATGACAATAAATTAGTCGCACTTAAAATATACATGCACATTGAAAATAAAAAATTTATTTGTGCTATAACATTACATTTATAGAGTGAGGTATGAAACGTAAACACGACGCTACTACAAACATAGTTACTAACAACAGCTTCGGAAACGTAACGCCACAAACAGGTCACAAGAAAACTACTGCTGCAACTCAGACAGCTACACACATGCGCGAATCTTGCAGCATACGAGCGTCAGAAAAAATTTTCCGGGCTGTTTCCGGATACTTTCTAATAGCTGCACAAACAAGTAGCCAGCGACGGGAAAAGCCACTGCTCAAACATTTCAGCTGTACGCATGCGCAGGAGACTGATGATCTCAGCAGTTTGGTCCCAGAGTACCTACCACCATTGCACAGGAACCCGCTGGCAGCAGCTCAAATGAACCTCACACCACCATTTTACGGTGACGTCACCTGAAGGTCTGTTCATTTCCGGTGAGGTCTAGTGTGAAACAGTCATCACTTATTTCTACTGTGTTTCCCTAATTAAATAAAAAATATCGTCAGAATGAAACGTAATACATGCCTTTATGAATTGCTCGCCATTTTACATCGTAGAATATTAAAGTAAACACATCAGTATGACAACGTGTAAATTATTTTAATTATAGTGCATGCCCCCCACCCCACCCGCCCATGAACCATGGACATTGTCGTTGGTGGGGAGGCTTGCATGCCTCAGCAATACAGATAGCCGTACCGTAGGTGCAACCACAACGGAGGGGCATCTGTTAAGTGACCAAACAAACATGTGGTTCCTGAAGAGTGGCAGCAGCCTTTTCAGTAGTTTCAAGGGCAACAGTCTGGATGATTGACTGATCTGGCCTTGTAACACTAACAGAAACGGCCTTGCTGTGCTGGTACTGCGAACGGCTGAAAGCAAGGGGAAACTACAGCCGTATTTTTTCCCGAGGGCATGCAGCTTTACTGTATGGTTAAATGATTAAGCGTCCTCTTGGGTAAAATATTCCGGAGGTAAAAAAGTCCCCCAATCGGATCTCTGGGTGGGGACTACTCAGGAGGATGTTGTTATCAGAAGAAAGAAAACTGGCGTTCTACAGATTGGAGCTGGGAACATCAGATCCCTTAATCAGGCACGTAGGTTAGAAAATTTAAAAAGGGAAATGGATAGGTTAAAGTTAGATATAGTGGGAATTAGTGAAGTTCGGTGGCAGGAGGAAGAAGACTTCTGGTCAGGTGAATACAGGGTTATAAATACAAAATCAAATAGGGGTAATGCAGGAGTAGGTTTAATAATGAATTTAAAAAATAGGAATGCGGGTAAGCTACTACAAACAGCACAGTGAATGCATTATTGTGGCAAAGATATACACGAAGCCCACACCTACCACAGGAGTACAAGTTTATATGCCAACTAGCTCCGCAGATGACGAAGAGATTGATGAAATGTATGATGAGATAAAAGAAATTACTCAGTTAGTGAAGGAAGACGAAAATTTAGTAGTCATGGGTGACTAGAATTCGACAGTAGGAAAAGGGAGAGAGGGAAGCGTACTGGGTGAATATGGAATGGGCGTAAGGAATGAAAAAGGAAGCCGCCTGGTAGAATTTTGCACAGAGCATAACTTAACCATAGCTGACACTTGGTTCACGAATCATGAAGGTTTTAAATTGTAAGACATTTCCGGGGGCAGATGTGGACTCTGACCACAATCTATTGGTTATGAACTGTAGATTTAAACTGAAGAAACTGCAAAAAGATGGGAATTTAAGGAGATGGGACCTGGATAAACTGACAGAACCAGAGGTTATAGAGAGTTTCAGGGAGAGCATTAGGGAATGATTGACAAGAATGGGGGAAAGAAATACAGTAGAAGAAGAATGGGTAGCTTTGAGAGATGAAATAGGGAAGGTAGCAGAGGATCAAGTAGGTAATTTAATTGATAAAAGGAGAAAATATAAGAATGCAGTAAAAGAAGCACGCAAAAAGGAATACAAACGTCTCAAAAATGAGATCGATAGGAAGTGCAAAATGGCTAAGCAGTGATGGCTAGAGGACAAATGTAAGGATGTATAGGCTTATCTCAATAGGGGTAAGATAGATACTGCCTACATCTATACTCGATGTTAACACATTCCTCTTCTTCAGAAACACTTTCCTTGCCATTGCCAGTATACATTTTATATCCTCTCTACCTCGACCATCATCAGTTATTTTGCTCCCCAAACAGCAAAACTCATTTACTACTTTAAGCGTCTCATTTCCTAATCTAATTTCCGCAGCATCACCCGACGTAATTCGACTACATTCCATGATCCTCGTTTTGCTTTTGTTGATGTTCATCTTTATCCTCCTTTCAAGACACTGTTCATTCCGTTCAACTGCTCTTCCAAGTCCTTTGCTGTCTCCGACAGAATTACAATGTCATCGGCAAACCTCAAAGTTTTTATTTCTTCTCCATGGATTTTAATTCCTACTACGAATTTTTCTTTTGTTTCCTTTACTGCTTGCTCAATATACAGATTGAATAACATCAGGGAGAGGCTACAACCCTGTCTCACTCCCTTCCCAACCACAGCTTCCCTTTCATGCCCCTCGACTTTTATAACTGCCATCTGGTTGCTGTACAAATTGTAAATAGCCTTTCGCTCTCTGTGTTTTACCCCTGCCACCTTTAGAATTTGAAAGTGAGTATTCCAGTCAGCATTGTCAAAAGCTTTCTCTAAGTCTACAAATACTAGAAACATAGGTTTGCCTTTCCTTAATCTTTCTTCTAAGGTAAGTCGTAAGGTCAGTATTGCCTCACGTGTTCCAATATTTCTATGGAATCCAATCTGATCTTCCCCGAGGTCGACTTCTATCATTTTTTCCATTCGTCTGTAAAGAATTCGTGTTAGTATTTTGCAGCTGTGACTTATTAAACTGATAGTTCGGTAATTTTCACATCTGTCAACACCTGCTTTCTTTGGGATTGGAATTATTATATTCTTCTTGACGTCTCAGGGTATTTCCCCAGTCTCATACATCTTGCTCACCAGATGGTAGAGTTTTGTCAGGACTGGCTCTCCCAAGGCCGTCAGTAGTTCTAATGGAATGTTGTCTGCTCCCAGGGCCTTGTTCCGACTCAGTTAATGTAATATCAGTTAAAATTGGGTTGTCACCTGTGTGTATATAAAACTTTTTTATTGCACTGGCAGTCAAGCAGGTAAATCAGTGGCAGTGTAATTATAATTCTGAGCAAATTGTCGATTTTTATCAATATACATGTGTAGTATTCTTACGCCATCTCCCATTTTAAGTATGATAATGTCCCCCTCCCCCTCCCCTCCCCTCACCCCCTCCCCTCCCTGTGAAACATTGGTTGTGGTGACAGTCTGACCGGTAGCGTAGCCAGAGGTCTAGGTTAAGTTGAAAGCTGATTATTTGGTTGAGAGTGGCGAAGTCAATAAATGTGAATATCAAACAAAGGCTGTGGTAACAGACTGACCTGTACGTAGCCTAATGTTTATACTCACCTAATATTTTACTGCATTTTGCCATGTTCAAAGGACGTTTTGTAATGAAAAAAACTGCAAGGTACATTCAGAGAATATGAATTAGGTAATGTGCACGCCTCCCAGTATTTTGATGCATATTATGAACATGTATCGTACATAAACTACGAAAAATGCAGGCTGGCGGGAGTCTACTAGGTAACTTTTACTGGCCTCTGAGAGCAGATAAATCAGTGGCAATTTAGTTACAATTCCGAGCCAAGCATTTATTTCACCGGCATATACAGGGTGTTACAAAAAGGTACGGCCAAAGTTCCAGGAAACATTCCTCACACACACAAAGAAAGAAAACGTGTGATGTGGACATGTGCCCGGAAACGCTTACCTTCAAAGTTAGAGCTCATTTTATTACTTCTCTTCAAATCACATTAATCATGGAATAGAAACACACAGCAACAGAACGTACCAGCGTGACTTCAAACACTTTGTTACAGGAAATGTTCAAAATGCCCTCCGTTAGCGGGGATACATGCATCCACCCACCGTCGCATGGAATCCCTGATGCGCTGATGCAGCCCTGGAGAATGGCGTATTGTATCACAGCCGTCCACAATACGAGCACGAAGAGTCTCTACATTTGGTACCGGAGTTGCGTAGACAAGAGCTTTCAAATGCCCCCATAAATGAATGTCAAGAGGGTAGAGGTCAGGAGAGCGTGGAGGCCATGGAATTGGTCCGCCTCTACCAATCTATCGGTCACAGAATCTGTTGTTGAGAAGCGTACGAACACTTCGACTGAAATGTGCAGGAGCTCCATCGTGCATGAACCACATGTTGTGTCGTACTTGTAAATGCACATGTTCAACATTACCTTCCTTCAATTGGGCCAACTGGCGGTGAATCGAGGAAGTACAGTACATACTGACGAAACTAAAATGAGCTCTAACATGGAAATTAAGCGTTTCCGGACACATGTCCACATAACATCTTTTCTTTATTTGTGTGTGAGGAATGTTTCCTGAAAGTTTGGCCGTACCTTTTTGTAACACCCTGTATATGTAACAGTATTCCTATTCCACCAACCTCTACTCCCCCCTCCCCCCCTCTAATGTGAGCCAAGTTAACGCGTGCATGTCATTTATAGCAATGAGTATAGTACGTGACCTACAATTGTCAGATCTTGTGGTCCGAGCCTAGTATGGAAGAAGGAAAAATTGTTCATTTTGAAAGTGAAGTTAACAGAAGATACTGAGATTCTTTTGCTTTCCGTACCCCAGGATTCATATACACAACAAATTTCTGCACAAAAATCTCTCAAGAGAATAAAATTATACTAGGATGTAGTAAACTTTCACAAGCTTGAGATTTACTGTCGCTTCAAAAGGTTATCGGGAACCTCGAAGTTGTTTTTCTAAGGAGAGGGCTACGAGACTGAACACATAAAGCTACGTGCGTGCGTGGGTTTATCTCTTTGAAGGGCCACACACACACACACACATACACACACACACACACACACACATACACACACATACACACACACACACACACACAAGAGCGACGGATCGCAGTGATCCGTTGCATGCGATATTGAGGCTGTCTGTCACACGTCTCGGCCCCGCCACGCACGAGTGATCTGCCAAGCAATTTCAACCAGTATTACGAACGCCACTGTGTTGAGTAGTTTCGCTACGGAAAATAATTGCTATCAGTTTAGCAGCACTATCAGTTGATCTCCATATTCCCACAAATACTTGCAAAAAAATAAGTAAAAATACGTGGGAAGTGCAATTCAATAAAAAACTTGTTTTGAAACGATTCTTTTTCTCGGGAACTTTTGGCTATTTTAGAGAGATACTATATTTATCATTGACGCCAAGTGAGCTGTGTACATTGTTCCAGTGTTCTAATACAGTTCGTTTCCCATTTGTTGGTTTTTCGGTAGAAGTTTCCATTTTCTTTTAAAATTAAAAACCCCTCATCATGGTTTTGTGCGTTTTCTTCACTACAAAATACTTTTTATTTGATTCTAAGGAAACTAATAGGCATAAAGAATAGATTTTTGCATTTATTATAGTTTCACACCACAGGTTCATGATGAAATGTCTAATTTTCCGACATTAATCATAGTTATTGTGACACTTCTTTTGCAAGTACTATGTAGCGTAAGTTTTGAAGGGTTTGTAGAGAAAAATTTGGTCGCTGGCTACTTTCCGTTTCGTTTGTTTTACGTGATACGTTGCTGCGTATTAAATGTAGCTAACATATCGAAATTGCTTTTAAAGCTATAACGAAAGTCATATCTCACTGCAGTATGGAGAAAATAGAAGTAAAAGTATTTTATCTGTGAGCACACCGCGGGCAAGTAGTGTAGCCTGCAGCTAAGTCGTGAACATTTCGCGGAAACACGTGCACCTTTTTCAAATTAGTGATCGTACATTATTATTTTACGTACTGCTAGAGCAAAATGATTAAAAAGAAGAGATTCAAATCGTTCAAATGGCTCTGAGCACTATGGGACTTAAATTCTGAGGTCATCAGTCCCCTAGAACTTAGAACTACTTAAACCTAACTAACATAAGGACACCACACACATCCATGCCCGATGCAGGATTCGAACCTGCGACCGTAGCGGTCGCGCGGTTCCAGACTGTAGCGCCTAGAACAAGAAGAGATTCTATTCAATCAGTTGCATAGTGGAATAGCTGAAACACATTCCATCTTTCAGATAACGCTTGACCAAAGTTTCTCTACGATGCTTATCAGTTGTCATTTATTTACCGAAGTCAAAGTTCTATGAAGTCTTCATGTTAAATATTCTCCAATTTAACTATGTCCTAGATCTGGTCAGAGAAGCTCGAAGAATTCCTCAGACGGACATTTTATCAAATAACACCTGACGCAAAATTAGCCATAACACTAAAATAAGAAAAGTCAAAGACTACAGAAATTTATTTAACATTTATTCTGTTATGTATGGTGTTTCTCCTCATGGCTGGCGACTGCAAACAAAAGCGGAACAGTAGCATTTTTTCTCTTCCTGCAAACATTCTACCGGTTTCAAGACGGTGAAGCAAATTTGCATTAGATTTGGCGTTTTTTGCTCAACTACATAAGAAGTTATCTGAACTGTGTCAACACTGTCGTAGCCACAGAGACATACACTCTAGTATCCCCTAACGCAGTTAACTGGAGAACGAGCTATGCATGTCGCATTTCCAGTACGGGGCAATTCCATGGATTACTACAGTATTACTTTCAATGAATGAATACCTTTAAGGGAAAGAGAATCGAGTGACACCTCTGCGAAACTATATCCAAGATCTAATTATCTTTGTGTGTTATCCATACACAGTTCTACATGTACGTATCTACTCTGCGACCGTGCGAGGTGGCGCAGTGATGAGCACACTGGATTCGAATTCGGGAGGACAACGGTTCAAGCCCATGTCCGGCCATCCTGGTGGTTTTTCGTGATTTCCCCAGATCGCTTCAGCCAAGTGCCGGGGTGGTTCCTTTGAAAAGGCCGCCCGATTTCCTTCCCCTTCCTTCCCTAAGCTGAGCTCGCTCTCCATCTCTAATAACCAAGCTGTGGACATAAAACACTAATATCCTCCTCCAAACATTGCAAACCGCTGTAGTGTATGGCAGTGGGTGTCTGTAAAGGCTTTTCCCGTTCCATTTACGCGAAGAATGATTGTCTGCCTCTGTGCTTGCTGTAATTAATCTAACACTGTCTTCACGATCCCTACGGGAGCGATACGTAGAGGCTTGTAGTACGAGGTGTGGCTAGAAAAAAACCGGACTTGTACTGGTGAAACAATAAAACGAATGCAATAAGGCTGAAAGTCGCGTGGCCTGTGAATTGACTCTCGCTCCGCCTACTGCTCGAGTTTCATCTGCCTCCTGCACTCAGTCTGCCCGTGGCGTCTGTTTTAAGTAGTTGACGTTTTGTCTGTGCGTCGGAAAATGTTGAGTGTACAGAAAGAACAGCGTGTTAACATCAAATTTTGTTTCAAACTAGGAAAATCTGCAAGTGAAACGTTTGTAATGTTACAACAAGCGTACGGCGATGATTGTTTATCGCGAACACAAGTGTTTGAGTGGTTTAAACGATTTAAAGATGGCCGTGAAGACACCAGTGATGACACTCGCACTGGTAGACCATTGTCAGCAAAAACTGATGCAACCATCGAAAAAATCGGTAAACTTGTTCGACAAGATCGCCGTTTAACAATCAGAGCAGTGTCTGAGTTAACAGGAGTTGACAAGGAAAGAGTTAGGCAGATTCTTCATGAAAGTTTCAACATGAACAAAGTGTGTTCAAAAATGGTTCCAAAGTGTCTCACAATTGAACAGAAGTAACGCCGAAGAATGATTTGTTCTGACATCCTGGAAAACATTGAAAGTGATCCCACCTTCTTACAAAATGTTATTACTTGCGATGAATCGTGGTTTTTTACTTACGATCCCGAAACTAAACGCCAATCGATGCATTGGAAAACTCCTGGTTCTCCACGACAAAAAAAGCACGAATGTCAAAATCGAAATTCAAGGCATATGATTGTTTTTTTTTTTTGACATCAAAGGGATTGTGCACATTGATTGGGTACCAGAGGGACAAACAGTGAATCAGCATTACTACATTAGCGTCCTGGCTACCCTACGTGAGCGAGTACGGAGAAAACGGAACGATTTGTGGAGAAAAAAGTCATGGATCCTTCACCAAGACAATGCCCCAGCTCACAGTGCGTTGTCAGTGAAGACGTTTTTGGCAAAACACAACATTCCCATCTTAGATCATCCACCCTACTCACCTGATTTGGCCCCCTGTGACTTTTTTCTTTTCCCTAAAGTCAAGTCAGCTTTGAAAGGAACTAGATTTGAGACTGTTGAAGCAGTAAAAGAAAAAGCGACGGAAGTAATGTATGGACTTACCGAAAATGATCTGCAGCATTACTATGAACAGTGGAAAATTCGTATGGAGCGGTGTAGAGACCGAGGAGGAGATTACATTGAAGGAGATAACATGACATTGTAAATAATTGTAAATAAATGTTTTTTCCAGCATCAGTCCGGTTTTTTTCTAGCCGCACCTCGTATATTCCTAGAGTTATCATTTAAAGACGATTCTAGAAGCTTTGTAAGTAGGCTTTCTAGTGATAGTTTACGTCTATCTTTGAGTGTCTGCCAGTTCACTTCTTTCAACATCTCTGGACAATCTCTCGCGGGTTAAAGAAACCTATGAACATCCGTGCTGCCCTTCTCTGTAGACGTTCAATACTCCACTGTTCTTCTTGTTTGGTATGATTGCCACACACTTGAGCAATATTCTAGAATGGATCACACGTGTAATTTATGAACAATCTCCTTTGTTGAATGATTGCATTTCCTCCGTATTCCACCAGTAAATCGATGTCTGATACCTGTCTCACCCATGACTGAGCCTATGTCATCATTCCATTTCATATCCTTACAAAGTGTTACAACAAGGTATTAATACGAGTTTACCGATCCCAATAGTGGCTCAAAGATACTTTAGTCATAGGACACAGCGTTTATTCGTTTTGCGAAAGGCTCAATTTTACTTTTTCCTGTACTTTTAAAGCAACTTACCGATCTGTACACCACATTGAAATCTTAGCAATATATGACTGAACATTTGTGCAGCTTCTTTCAGACAGTATTTCACAACAGGTAATTGTATCATCTGCAAAAATGTGAAGTTACTATTAATATTCCTCCTCAGGGGACACCGCCTTAACTTAGCACTGTCCGTGTGGTCGAGGAGGTTTGCGTGCTCTGGGAGCGGAGGGCTATGCTGGCGGTAGCGTAGCTAACAGCAGGGTCACCCATGCCGGACAGGCCAAAGGGCAGGAACCAGATGAAGTGTGTCCCACAACGATCTATCAACCCTGTCTCCTGTCCTATCCTATCCTAAGCCTTCCCTTTTTCTTTGTCATTTTCTGTTCCCTACAACACAGGCCAGGGAGAGCTCTAGAGGCATGGTGAAGCCAGTCTCCTTAACGGAGTAAACTCGATACTAATCCAGGTCCTCCAGGTTGGGGGTTTATCATGGGGCTAACGACCCCATATCGGAAAAAAAATGTTCGCGACTGAGCTGCAGGCTGTCGTACTTACGATGGGACACACAGGGAGCACGTTCGGCGCGAGAGTGCAAATAAAGTACCGCAAATTCTATTTTCTCCATACTGTAATGAGATAAAGTTTCCATTCCAACTTTGAAAACACTTTCGATATATTAGCTACATTTAGGTAGCAGAATAGCACCTAAAATGAACGAAACGTAAAGAATTTAGGCTACATAACACCTGGAAAATGAGTATCTGACCAATATCGACAAAATAGACACTTTCTCATCAAGCTATAATTCGAAATTATAAGATGTGCAATAATCAATTTTTTGTGCCAGTTAGTTTCCTCAGAATCGAATGAGACGAACGGTATAGTTCAGAAAACGCACAAAACCGAAAACAGTGATTTTAACCTTTTCAAAAGAAAAGAAGAATCTCTACCGAAATACCTACTCCAGGAGTTGACGTAGCTTTTCTTCATTTACGTGCAATATTTTTTACAAGAATTTCGGAAAATTCATTTTTCTCGTGCACCGCGATCAGCCGCTCTGTGGGAGCCGCTTCCAGGTGGCGTCCGTGGCCGCTGAAAACCGCTGTGTGACAGAACGCGGTCTAGCCGCGTGGTCTGTGACCTTGAGCTGCCTGCGTCGCCGAAATGTGTGTTATTACATAACGGCAATCATAAACAATGGGCGGATCTGCCGCTGCGGTCAGCGCCAGTCTGTCGCAAAATAAACATCTCCGCCGCGGTCGGCTGATTTGCGCGCCTGCAGGCACAGTTTTTGGCTTTTCACACTGACGACTAAGCCAGTAGCGGTGACAGGCAGATCTGTCGTATTAGTGAGAATGCACTGTACATAGCGCTAATGATGGAAACAGGAAAACGTACCGAACAGGTGAGCAAGTATATCTTCCTGTACGGTACGGGCGATGCAAATTATAAGAACATTTTGAAGAAGGCTGAAGCGTAGAGGGAAACGGCACCTAACTGATTAAAAATGGAAAATATTTTTGCAAAAAAATTAATGTTCACACACACAACATATTACATAAAATGAAGTACAGTACAGTACGAAGTACTGAGAATCAATTAGTGTGTATTACATCTTAAGGAATATGAAAATTTTTACCGCAAGTATGTAAGCAATCATGTTATCAAAAAAGAAAGCAACAAGTAGGAAACTTAACTTCATATAAGCCAGTTATGTGTCTCATTCAAATGAAAATTAATTTTCTAGCCTCACATGGTATCTGTGACGTCGAAACGAATTATTACCATGCTTGCATCTAACACTAAAAACCGAAGAAGTTATTCCATACAGTTATTTTGTAATACTGCTAGCTGGGGTACCCTGCTTCGCTCAGGAAGTTGATATGAGGTTGTGTGTTAGTTGGAAAAAATGGCTAAACTTTAAAATATACAAGGTAAAAATTTTATTGAAAATGTATTCTAACTGTTTACAATATTTGTTTATGGACAATATTTTTCACTCTGTTATCCGGTGTATATATTTGTACAACTTTTTTCTTTTATTGTAAGAGTGTGTCGCAATTCTTGATTCTTCAATCCGTTCATTTCGTAGCTCTTCGGTTTCTCTGGTCTCCGCGGTGCTCATTCTTGAACGTTGGGAACTTAAAAGTGCTTCGCGCTCTTCGTCTGCTTCGTTTTTTCTCTGTTCTTTTTTGTTTTCGCCGTTTTGCTTCAGAACAGGCGAGATCTCCTCCTCTTTTACGTTTGGGCATTATTAAAATACAAATCAAATCAACTTTTTACTAACAAATACACCAAGTACACTTTAGACACTTTTCATACCTTATTTAGTCACTGTATCAACAAATTAGTGATCGAGAATTACACCACTGGCCACTAAAATTGCTACACCAAGAAGAAATGCACATGATAAACGGGTATTCATTGTAAAAATATATTATACTAGAACTGACATGTGATTACATTTTCACGCAATTTGGGTTCATAGATCCTGAGTAATCAGTACCCAGAACAACCACCTCTGGCCGTAATAACGGCCTTGATACACTTGGACATTGAGTCAAACAGAGCTTGGATGGCGTGTACAGGTACAGCTGCCCATGCAGCTTCAACACGATACTACAGTTCATCAAGAGCAATGACTGGCATATTGTGACGAGCCAGTTGCTCGGCCACCATTGACCAGACGTTTTCAATTGGTGAGAGATCTGGAGAATGTGCTGGCCAGGGCAGCAGTCGAACATTTTCTGTATCCAGGACCTGCACCGAGCGAGGTGGCGCAGTGGTTAGACACTGGACTCGCATTCGGAAGGACGACGGTTCAATCCCACGTCCGGCCATCCTGATTCAGGTTTTCCGTGATTTCCCTAAATCAGTCCAGGCAAATGCTGGGATGGTTCCTCTGAAAGGGCACGGCCGACTTCCTTCCCCACCCTTCCCTAATCCGATGAGACCGATGACCACGCTGTCTGGTCTCCTTCCCCAAACCAACCAACCAACCAACCAGGACCTGCAACATGCGGTCGTGCATTATCCTGCTGAAATGTAGGGTTTCGCAGGGCTCGAATGAAGGGTAGAGCCGCGGGTCGTAACACATTTGAAATGTAATGTCCGCTGTTCAAAGTGCCGTCAATGCGAACAAGAGGTGACCAAGACGTGTAACCAATGGCACTCCATACCATCACGCCGGGAGATACGCCAGTATGCCGATGACGAATACATGCTTCCAATGTGCGTTCACCGCGATGTCGCCAAACACGGATGCGACCATCATGATGCTATAAACAGAACCTGGATTCACCCAAAAAAATGATGTATTGCCTTTCGTGCACCCAGGGTCGTCGTTGAGTACACCATCGCAGGTGCTCCTGTCTGTGATGCAGCTCCAAGCGTAACCGCAGCCACAGTCTCCGAGCTGGTAGTCCATGCTGCTGCAAACGTCGTCGAACTGTTCGTGGAGATGGTTGTTGTCTTGCAAGCGTCCCCATCTGTTGACTCAGGGATCGAGACGTGGCCGCAACGATCCGTTACAGGCATGCGGATAAGATGCCTGTCATCTCGACTGCTAGTGATACGAGGCCGTTGGGATCCAGCACGGTGTTCCGTGTTACCCTCCTAAACCCACCGATTCCATATTCTGCTAACAGTCATTGGATCTCGACCAACGCGAGCAGCAATGTCGCGATACGATAAACCGCAATCGCGATAGGCTACAATCCGACCTTTATCAAAGTCGGAAACGTGATGGTACGCATTTCTCCTGCTTACATGAGGCATCACAATAAAGTTTCACCAGGCAACGCTGGTCAACGGCTGTTTGTGTATGAGAAATCGGTTGTAAACTTTCTCTTATCAGCACGTTGTAGGTGTCGCCACCGGCGCCAACCTTGTGTGAATGCTCTGAAAAGCTAATCATTTGCATATCACTGCATCTTCTTCCTATCGGTTAAATTCCGCGTCTGTAGCACGTCATCTTCGTGGTGTAGCAATTTTAATGGCCAGTAGTGTATTATTGTACTTACTGCTGGAAGAAAATGATGAACAAGAGGACATTCTACTCCTACAGTTGCATAATGGAAAACTTGAAACACATTCCATCACTAAGGCCAGATGTCACAAAAACTTCGGTTAATAGACTTATCAATCGTCATTTCTGAAACGGAGACAAAGTACTGTGAGTTCTTCACGTTAAACATTTTCCAGTTTAACTGTTTCCTATATCTGACCAAAGAAGTTTTCAGGAAGAATTCTTCAAATTTTTATTTATGTCCAATAATACCTGACGCGAGATTAGCCATAACACAAAAGCAAGAAAAGCCATAATGTTTGGAATATTGCAGTAGATTATTTATTCTGTTGTAAATGGTGTTTTTCTGCGTAACTGGAAATATGAACAAAAGCACAAGTAGATGGACAACTAGTACGTCACCCCACTTTCCATTGCTGCCAAATTTAGTCAAGATGGCGGATCCGAGATGGCGGCGATAGATATAGCAACATCACAATGACATCATGGTGGGAAGTTCGAATTTTGGCAGGACGAAAGGTCAATTTACCACCACTAACCTAACCCCTCGCTTCCCCCTCCCCTTCCCTCCCCCAGAAAATGGCAGGAAGATCAAATTCCAGCAGGGCAATGCAACACATCACAGCTACCTCCACTAACCTAAGAAAATGGCGGGAAAATAGGACACTTGGGCTACCTCCACTAACCTAAGTCATCCGACCGCCACTTCTTCCTAGGAATTGGCAGGGAAAGGACTCAGCCTGTGCTGGGCTGCTGGATAGGACGGACGTAAGACTTTGTTTTGCATGCAGTGTTTATTGAAATAATTTGAGGTAGTAGCTCCATTCAGTGTGTCCACCATGAGGTCTGGAGGGCAACTCACCTAGTACACAGTACTGCCACCAGATGGCACTGTCATTCCTTCCTTGACAAAATCCAAGATGGCGCTCTGGGGAGGAAAAATGGTGGAAAAACGACTCAGTCTGTGTTGTGCTGCTGGATAGGATGGACGTAAGTCTTTATTTTTTAGGCAGTCTTTATTTAAACGATTTGAGGCAGTAGCTCCATCCAGTGTTTTCACCATGAGGTCCAGAGTCCAACTGACCTAGTACACAGTACTGCCACCAGACGGTGCTGCTGTCCCTCCTGTTACATAATCCAATATGGCTGTCTGGGATGGGGGGAGGGATGGCGGGAAAAGGACTCAGCCTGTTCTGGGCTGCTGGATAGGAAACTATACTATAAGTCGAAGAGGCCCTCCTTGTGACCCTGTGTCATTGTTTGAAACATTGCTTTTTTTCTACTGTAACACTTTGTACACTGCCATGCATTTTGTTTCTTCCGCCACGACTTCGAGGTCTGGGTCAGGTTTTAAACTGACTTTTAACATGTTCAGAGTCAATGCTTCTCACAGAAAAATAGACGTCACATGGTATAAGTCATGTTGTTACTGCTGCTATCATAATATACCATGCACACTGGGTGATTTTAAATAAAAGACAGTTACAAGAAAAGGAAACTGAAAGAGTTTGGCGGCGTTGTGGAGAGTTTCCAAGCTGCTGTCCGAAGGTGATTGATGACATCTAAATTTAAACTCATCTGTCACAGTGATGGAATAGCTGATGGCTCTGCGTTACATTTCGACTGATTCCTCATATTGCAGTCATATACACGATCACTGTTTCGGAACTAGCCATCCCCAGAAGGCGTTGGGCCTCCACCAAAACTTTTTCTCCAAACCAAACAAGTGATGTCAGTCAATCATTATGTGGTAACCAACAGTGTACCAGCGGATGGATGGAACAAAAGAGACACCGTCGATGTACTGTAATAATAAGCATCGCAATTGATAGTGCAAACAATTTTAGCAATTTTACACTAATTTCAACACTGACCAATGATGCAACAGCATGTTTCCCATTTCTTTCTTTGTGTATCCATACTTAATTCTACATCTATATTCTCCAAACCGCTGTGAAGTGTGTGGCAGTGAGAATGTCCTATTCTACCACGTATTAGAGCTCTTTCTCGTTAAATTCACGTATGCAGCACGGGAAGAATGACTGTTTAAATGCCTCTGTCTGTATTGTCCACATGATCCAATTGTAGTGATATGTACAGGGTTGTAGTACATTTGTAATGTCATCATTTATAGCCAGTCCTTGAACCGTTGCACTTACACCTTCTTGGGATAGTTTGCCTCCATTTTCAAGTATCTGCCAGTTTGCCAGTTCAGTTTTGTCAACATCTCAGTGCACTCTCCCATGGATCAAACAAACCTGTGACCATTAGTGCTGCCCTTCTCTATATATGTCCAATATCCCCTGTTAATAGTGTCTGGTATGGATCCCACACACCTGAGCAATATTCTAGTAGGGATTAGATGAGTGATTTGAAAGCAGCAGCCTTTGTAGATTGATTGCTTTTCCATGGTACTCTACCAATAAAACGAAGTCCGACACCTCCCCTGCCCTACCTAATGGGCCTATTTGATGATTCCATTTCATATCTCTACAAAGTGTTACAACAAGGTATTTGTACGAGTTGGATGATTCCAACCTTGACTCGTTGATATTGCAGTCACATGATACTACTTTTTTCGCTTTGTTGAGAGCACGATTTTACATTTCTGAACATTTAAAGCAATATACCAACGTGTGCAACCCATTGAAATCTTAGTAATGTCTTAATGAATATTTATGCAGCATCTTTCAGGCAGTATTTCACAACAGATAACTGCATGATCTGCAAAAATCTGTGGTCACTATTAACATGGTCCATAAATTCACAAATACGGAAAATGGTCAGCAAGGGTCTCAACCCACTTACTGGGGTACATCCGAAGTTAAGTCAACATCTGTTGATCGTTTTCCATCCAAGACAGCTTGTAGCATCCTTGTTAACAATAACTCCGCAATCCAGTCACAAATTTCACTTGATGCCCCATACAATCGTACTTTCAATAATAGACATAGGTATTGTACTGGACCAAATGCATTTCGGAAATCGAGAAATACTACATCTATCTGACTGCCTTTATTCATGGCTTTCAGTATGTCATGTGAGAGAGTGCGAGTTAGGTTTCACAAGATTAAAGTTTTCCAATTTCGTGCTGGTTTGCGTGGAGGAGCTCACTCTCTTCGAAATACTTCATTGTGTTTGGACTCAGAATGTGTTCTAATTGTAAGATACTACAACAAATTTCTGTGAAAGATATTGGGCTGTAGTTTTGTGAATCACTTCAGCTACCCTTCTTGTACGAGGGTATTTCGGAAAGTAAAGATACACCGTACGCCAGAGGAACAGAAGAGTTTTGGCGAGCAAGTTGGCAACACTGGTGTTAACCTTGAACCGTTAGCTTTCTCCTCGCGGTTGTTCGGCAGTTGAACGTTGCTTCTGGTGGAGTAGGTCGTGTTTAAAATGGCTGCGCCAATTCAGAATCCCGTCAAATGCGAAATGCACTCCGTCATACATTTTCTTCATGCAAAAGGTCAGCGACCAGCGGATATTCACAAAGAAATTGTTTCTGTTTATGGGAATATTATGAATCGACAAAATGTAACGAAATGGTGTCATCATTTCTCTGAAGGTAGAACCGATGTTCATGACGAACAAAGAACAGGTCGGCCATCTGTGATCTTTGATGCCCTTCTTCGGAGAACGGAGAAAGCAATTCGTGTGAATAGACGTCTCACATTGAAAGAATTGCATCAGATCATACCAGACGTGTCAATGACAACTCTTTATGACGTTGTGACTGTCAAGTTAGGGTACAGGTTATAGTGTGCGCCCTGGGTTCCAAAACTGTTAACAGAAGAACACAAAAAGAAAAGGATAGGCTTTGCACTCGACTTCCTCACGTGCTATGCTGAAGCAGGTGATGAGTTTCTTGATCACATTGTGACAGGTGACGAGACGCGGGTTTATCACCATACACCTGAATCCAAGCAACAATCAATGCAATGGCGCCATTCGAATTCACCAAAAGCCAAGAAATCCAAAACGTCGATTTCAGCGAAGAAAATCATCTCTTCTGTTTTTTGGGGCAGACAAAGCATTCTTCTGTTGGAATTTATGCATCCTGGAACGACAATTAATGCTGCTGCATATTGCCAGACTTTGAAATGTCTTCAAAGGGCAATTCAAAACAAGCGCAGGGGAATGCTGACAAGTGGAGTCCGCTTGCTTCATGACAACACTCGGCCTCACAGCGCTCGTAACCAAAGCGCTACTCAAACAATTTAAATGGGACGTATTGGACCATCCGCCATACAGCCCAGACCTTGTGCCCACTGGCTTCCATGTCTTCCGTTACCTGAAGTCACATCTTGGTGGAAAATCATTCCACGACGATGAAGAGATCAAAGATCAAGTTGAAATGTGGTTCCGACAACAGGTGGCAACTTTCTATGGCTGTGGGATACAAAAGCTTGTGCACCGATTTAACAAATGTTTGGATAACGGGGGTGATTATGTCGAAAAATAACAAATAATCCAATTAATAATATGTAACTGACGTTTTCTAAATAAATGTTCCATTTAAGGACTTTACTTTTCGAAATGCCCTCGTAGATGGATGTCAACTGTGCTCTCTTCCAACCATTGGGAGTGGTTTTTTTGTTCAAGGGATCTTCAGCAGATTATAGTTAACACAGGGGCTAACACAGCTGCAAATTGGGTACAGAATTTGACAAGGATTCCAATGGGCCTTGGAGCTTCGTTTAGTTTAAAGAGTGGGTAAACACCTTACTGACTACAAATGTATATCATACAATTTCTCATAAGATCGAGGGCTAATACTTTAAATTGTATTATAAAATAATTGTATGGAATAATATCTTTGGTTTTTAGTGTTAGAAGCAAGAATGGAAATAACTCGTTTCGATGTCAAAAATACAACATGAGTCTAAACAACTAATTTTCATTTAAATGACACACATAATTGGGTTATATCAAGTCAGATTTTCTTCTTGTTGCTTTCTGCTTCGATCACGTGGTTGCTTACACAACTGCAGTAATACTTTTTTGAGATTATTTAAGATTTAATACACACAAGTTGATTTCCAGTACTTAGTACTGTACTGTACTTAATTTTATGTAACATACTGCATGGGTGAAAATTAAATTTTTGCAAGTATATTTCCCGTTTTTACCAGTTAGCAGCCATATTCCTTCATGCTTCGGCCTTTTCAAAAATGTTCTTACAATTTTCCTCGCCTGTATCTTACAAGAAGTGGTACTTTCTCGCCTGTTTGATACATTTTTCCGTTTCCATAATTTCCACTGTGTGCACTGCATACTCTCCGATACGACAGATCTGCCTGTTACCGCTGCTGGCTCTGTCTTCATTGCGAGAAAAAAAACAACAAATGCGGCTCCGTGCGCTCACAGCCGGCGACGGCGGCGGCGAATCTTTATCTTGAGACAGTTTGGCGCTGCCCGCGGCGACTGGCCGGTTACTGTGGCGGCAAGACCGCTCTGTGTGTGACCAAAACGCTGCAATAACATGTATTTCAACGTCGCCGCCTGACCACCACGCTCAAGGTGAGCAGACCACGCTGGCAGACCACGCTATATGTGGCCAGGCCAAGGCAGATGAGCTATCTGTCTCAGCTGCGTGGTAGCCAATAGCCATGCAGGTCTTTGTACAAACTTATGGCCAAACTTACTCCATCTGACAGGGCGTTGACGAGCTTCTGCACAGCCGGTAACATACGCTGACTTACAGCTTAAACCCAACAGTGAAAACACTTCAATAGAATATCAGTATCTAAAATGAATATTTGCTCTACATCAGCGGTTGTGAACCCTGTCCCTTCGACCCAATAGTGGGTGTTCCATCTTGTAGCGTGTGCGACATGTGGTAGAGATTTTAAAAACATTGTTATTAGGTTTTCATAAAATTTTGACACAATGAATTGGTAAGTAGTTATTATTATATGCTCTAACTTGCTATACCTCTGCTTTATGAATTTTATAAATTAAATTTACTTCTATACTTTATAAATCACCATTACTGTGGAACTAGTGGGCGGTTAGAAAATTTTACTACTGACAGAGATACAAAAGTCGGCAGTACGTAAAAAAGGTTGATTACCACTGGTTTAGATTCTGAGGTGCGATTACAGTTTGATGAAATATGCTAACTAGTAGTCGTTTTGGGATATCAAACGAAAGTTTATGAAGTCCTCTGTTTTCGTCAGTAGAACGAAAATATCGCCATCTGTCTTGCGCTCCACCTGCCAACATGGCACAAGACACACAGCTGTGTGTCGTACCACCAGGGTCACAGCATGTGTGCCGATATGGGAATTTATTCGTTAATCATGCAGATCGCAAAAAGCAGAACATTCAAGGGTGTGAAACTGGAAAAGGCACAGATTTAAAAAAATTAATAGTAATTTAATCCGTCCAATGTGTTAACAGTATTACTTAATGTTATTTGTTCCTACTTCAGATTAAATTAACCTACAAAATTAGAAACAAAGGTGCTGTGTCAAAAAGAATCTAATGGTTCCTAATTTATAGCAAACAGTTGTTCTTATTTTCATTTTGAAAGGTTAACATGTAGTTGATTGCACTGGTAGTTTTCAAAGAAAATAATTACCTACAGCTGCAAAATACAGTGCGTAGTATTCAAGACATTACTAACTGTCATGCAGTTTTACAGTGAACCTGCAACTTGTTGCTAACAGAAATTTTTCGTCATAGACTAAATCTTGAGATGATTTTCAAAACAGTTACTAATGAGATACGTTTTTTTATTTGCTTTGAATTCATAGGAATTCGCATTTCTTGCTATATTGTGCAATAGAGTTTATTGAATATTGCACAATAGAACAACAATCTACTTTAAACTTTAGGCAAGAAGGCAAAGCCTAAATGACAGTTATTTTTGTCTCTTGTGTTGTGATTCTGCAGATCATAGTTCAGCAATAAAAACCATTAAGGAATAAATGTTCTGGAAAGTGTGTGTAAGAATTCCAAGATCCTTAAAAAGACTTCGAGAAGATGTGTCTTTATTTGCTTTACATAATATTCTTACTATTCACTTATTAAGTGCCCTGACACAAGGGATAGCTCCATAACACAAGAGTGAGTGAAAATATGCAAAATATTGACAACAGCCTCGTCTTTAGGTCGCTCACTGAGACATCTTTTAAGGAGAGAAAAAAAGAACTGTGCTTCTTGATTATCTGTCTATGGACCACTTGCAACTTGGTATCCAGAAAGACACCTAGGAATTGTACACAGTGTGTTTGATTCAATGTGTGGCCATTACTGTCTACTTGTGGTGCTACCAGGCCTTCATGATATTAAGACTTGAACTGCTCACTGTGACCAGTTATAGATCTGTTAAGCCACTTTCTGGAATGTCTGCTAAGCTGAGACAAGACATGTGTAGAGTCCATGCAGGATATGGTGACCGTTACGCAGTGAACAATGTCCAAAGCGCTGGGAAAGTTCGTTTGTTCGGTAGGGGAGGCCGATAATCTTTTCCCACTTTCAGCCGGTTAGCTAGGCACTTCTATTACTGAATCGGGGCTCATGCCCTGCAGTCTTTCTCAAAAAAATTTTACAGAAACTATTCCGTCGAAAATTTCATTTTTGCTTTATGTGTCAGCCTCATGATGACGTGCCCATTATTTCGTTAAGGGTCGTAGTTATTGTGATATTTGCATTTAAGGAAAACACTATGAAAAATTCCAGAGAGGTTGCTTTGAAAAATAGGGGTCGCTATGATTCTATGTGTTGTGACTTGGCAAGACAGCCAAGCCACTATGAGAGGAAGCCGAAAGGCACGCGTTTAAGCTCATGCAGGCTGACGTGAGGTCTGGAACAGTTAAAAGAATAGAGACTAGCAAAAAAGGTACGTAGCTTCTGGAATACTTTAATCCATAGTTGGTGAACATCGGTCTGACGGTACAGGCATCACAAGATAAATAGCAAATGATAATGGCGCGTTGCTAGGTCGTAGCAAATGACGTAGCTGAAGGCTATGCTAATTATCGTCTCGGCAAATTAGAGCGTAATTTGTCAGTGAACCATCGCTAGCAAAGTCGGCTGTACAACTGGGGCGAGTGCTAGGAAGTCTCTCTAGACCTGCCGTGTGGCGGCGCTCGGTCTGCAATCACTGATAGTGGCGACACGCGGGTCCGACGTATACTAACGGACCGCGGCCGATTTAAAGGCTACCACCTAGCAAGTGTGGTGTCTAGCGGTGACACCACATTCCTCCCCCCGCAAATCGGCGGACGGTTGTGGTATAAGGCTTCCGCCCGCCGTGGAGAGGACGTATGCGACGAGGTGGGGAGCCTAACAACAGGCGAGGCTGTGCCACCCGCACCCTGCCATTCGGTCCGAGGGGAGCTAGGAAACGCCTGAAAACCTAGTCCAGGGTGCTCGCCAACACGCGGTGTATGCGCCCGTAGAGAGACAGGAGGGGCCGAAGGGTCGACCTCCATCGAGTCGGGGCACCCGACGGGCGAAGACGCCATATGGTCCGGAGCGGGCAAGAGTTCCATGTCGGAGGACAGCTGGGCACGGGAAGCGATCGGCGGCGCGTGACCCAGGGAGGCGCCCGGCGGTTGCAGCGACGCGTCCACTGCGGGCGTCGCCGGCGGGAGAACAGGCGGCGGCGCGTCGCCATGGGGCAAAATGGAAGGCAGCGTCGGTAACACCTGGGGATGAGGCGAGCCAGTAGATGGGTCCCCAGGGCGCTGACCGGACGGCACCGTCGCTGAAAGCAGACGGGGAGCGGCAGAACCCGTGCGACGACAGAGGCGCAGCTGATTGAGATGCCGACGCGCCTCACCAGAGGCCCCCAAAACCAGATACATCGCGCGGCCGAGGCAGCGAAGAATGCGCCCTGTGAGCCAACGCCGTGAACCTCGATAGTTGCGATAGTATACAACGTCGCCCGAAACAAAAGCAGGTGTCTGCCGCTGCACAGGAACCTGATGCGGCGGATGTAGCAAAGACATCAAGGTGATCAAGGTGCGATGAGGGCGACCGTGGAGCAACTCAGCCGGCGAGCGACCATCTCGGGGCTGAGAGCGATACGAGGACAAAAAAAGCAATAACGCGTCCTCCCGAGAATGCGACTCTTTCAACTTCAACATCCGTGACTTGAAAGTCCGGACCAATCGCTCAGCGGCACCGTTTGACTGTGGCGAAAACGGCGCGGACGTCAGACGTTGATTACCATTGGCCTTGCAGAATGACTGAAATTCTGCGGACAAGAATTGTGGGCCATTGTCGGAATCAATAGTCTGTGGAAGACCTTCAGTGCAAAAGATAGCGGATAACGCTTGGATGGTGGCAGATGACGTCGTGGAAGACATCCGGACAACAAAAGGAAAATTACTGAATGAATCGACCAGAACCAACCATCGAGCATTCCAGAATGGACCAGCAAAATCGATGTGTAAGCGTTGCCAAGGGGTAGTGGCTTTCGGCCATGCAAAGAAATTCCGCGGTGGTGCGGATTGTTGTTCGGCACACGCCCCATGCAAGAAGAGCACATATTCGTAATCGTGGCATCGATTCCGAACCAAGTACAGTGCTGACGAGCAAGTTGTTTCGTTCTCATTATACCCCAATGTCCTTGGTGGAGAAGCCGTAAGACAGGACTGTAACGAACGTGGGACCACGACCCTGGACTGATCATTATCAGAACGCAACAGCAAAACACCACGTCGTATAAAAAGTCTCTCCTTGTGAGCAAAAAATCGGCGAACCAACGGATCCTCGATCCGTGACTTTGACAAGGGCCATTGCGTAGCAACAAAACGCAGAACGGTAGCAAGGACAGGGTCGGCAGCTGTGGCTGTAGCTACACGACGAAAATCAATCGGAAACGATTCGACCACGGCATCGGTTTCCGCATCAATGAACATGCAAGCAAGTTCGGAAGAATCGAATGCTCTATCCTCAGCAACAGGCAAACGGGACAACGAATCGGCGTTTCCGTGCTTAGCGGTGGACCGATACAAGATATCGTAGCGGCACTGCGAGAGGAAAATAGACCAGCGAATGAATTTCTGCGCTGTACGTGGAGGTACAGGCTTGTTCGGATGAAAAAGCGACGTCAAAGGTTTGTGGTCTGTGATGATTGTAAAGTGACGACCATACAAGAAATCATGAAACTTTGTAACACCAAATACGAGAGCCAAAGCTTCTTTCTCGATCTGTGAATAATTTCTTTGTGCAGCCGAGAGCAATTTGGACGCAAAGGCAATAGGGCGATCGTGCGAACCATCTTTGTGCGCAAGCACAGCACCGATACCGAAATCCGATGCATCCACCATCAACAAAAGGGGCTTCCGGGGATCGAATGGCGTAAGGCAAGTAGTGGAAAGCAACGCCGATTTCAAATGGCGAAAGGCGCGTTCGCATTCCGTCGTCCAGACGAACGGAACACCTTTACGACGTAAGCTATGAAGCGGAGCTGAAATGGAAGAGGCGTGGCGCACATATTTATGGTAGTAATTGATTTTTCCCAGCACACTCTGTAGCTGCTTCAAATTCTGCGGCGAAGGCAAGGCTTGTATGGCACGGAGGTGCTCTGGACTGGGATGTATGCCTTGGGCATTGATTACATGTCCCAGATATGGTAAATCACGAGCAAAAAACACATTTGTCCATCCGCAAGCGAAGACCATTTTGGCGCAAGACCTGAAATAATGTTCTGAGATTGGCTAAATGTTCTTCTTCCGTCTTTCCGGAGATCACAATATCGTCCAGATAGTTTGCTGCAGTAGGGACCGACGCACAAACAGTTTGCAGATATTGCTGAAACAATGCAGGGGCGGATGCACACCCGAATGGCAGTCTTTTGAATCGGTACAAACCAAGATGCGTGTTAACCACCAAAATGCGCTGGGATTCTTCGTCCACCGGTATTTGCAAGTACGCATCTGCTAGGTCCAACTTCGAAAAATATTTACCCGGGCACAGATTGTCAAAAAGATCTTCCGGGTGGGGTAAAGGAAAAGTTGCAGTCACTAGTTGTGGATTCACTGTTGCCTTGAATTCCACGCAAAGTCTCAATTTTCCGAAAGGCTTTTGCAAAATTACTAAGGGTGATGCCCAGAGAGAAGCCTGCACACGTTCAAGCACACCTTGTGATTCCAAATCGTATAATGTTCTTGTGACCTCATCACGCAATGCGTGGGGAACATTGCGCGCCCTGTAAAATTTCGGTTGCGCGTTTACTTTGAGTTCCAAATGTACTTCATAGTTCTTAGCGCAACCAAGGCCCGGTGCAAAAATGTCTGCAAATTCTTCACATAGACGAGAAACACTGTCTGAAGGCACAGTCTGGTTCACTGATAGGACCTGATTTACTATAGACAAGTTAAACAACTGAAATAAATCTAAACCAAACAAGTTCACTGCAGCAGAAGAACGAAGGACGTAAAATGACAAGTCTTGTTTGTCCCTTGTATGTTGCAAGAAGGCTGCACTGTCCGAACACAGGGATTGCTTGTCCTGAATAACTACTGAGCTTAACATTTGCGGCACGCAACGGAGGTGTTTTGTACGTGTCGTGATTGATCAGTGAAACTGCAGCTCCGGTATCGAGCTGGAATGGTATTACGTTGCCATTAATGTCCAAGTCTACAAAAAGTTTATTGTCCTGCTGACGACAAGAGGGACTGTCTCGTGCAACGTGAACTGACATTGGTACAGAATCACTTGTGACTTTACGGGATTTCCGGCGATGTCGACGCACACTATTTGTGGGTCGAACACAGCCACTGTTAGAGAGAGTGGCACTGGGCGGAGTGGAATGAACTACATGAATTTCCATGGGCGACGGTTCATGAGCCTGAGTATTCTTGGTTCGATTCCGATTCCGGCGCAAAGCAAAGGGCCTGGAATGGTTGTGAGTGTCCGATCGGAGCTTTTTCTGGCAAACACTCTGAACATGTCCTCGTTTATTACAGAAAAAGCAAATAGCTTGGCATGATGGGCAATTCTTACGCGAATGTTTAGTAGCACACCGCGGGCATGATTTTAGCACAGCATTTGCGTGCTGGTGCGGCACACGTGGCGGAGAGCTTGGCAGCAGCTGCGCGGACGGGCACGAGGGCTGTTTACTGTTCTGTGTAGCTCGCCCGGCGGGCCGGTTAATGTGAATATGTCCATCACTTGGTGAAGGGAGGGATTGACCAGTTTCATAATCTGTTCCCGTATACGAACATCAGAAACGTTCTGTGCAATAGCATCACGTACCATAGTATCTGAATAAGGGAGTCCACATCGACACTCAAAAAGCACAATCCCTAGTAAGGCCTTGCAAGGTTGCAACCCACTCTCTATTAGTCTGACCGGCTGTACGTTTTGTACGAAAGGAGGTATACCTTTTTGCAACTACATTGACTAATTCTTTGAAATATGCATCTAATGCAGACAAAATTTCTTCGTAGGACAGAGTTGCTACGTCGCATCAGGGAAACAATTTGACTATCACACGGTACGTGGACACGCTGACGCACGATAATAAGAAAGGCTGCCGCTCGTTACCTTGAATTCTGTAGGCGGCGAGATGGAATCCAAATTGGCATGACCACTCCGTCCAGCTTTCCAGTGCCGCATCAAAAGGACGAAAAGGTGGTGCAACTGCATGTTGTGGCTGCATGAGCGGTGAAGCGGCAGTTGCCGCATCGTTTTGCATTGCATGTTGACCCTGGACAAGCTGTCCAAGTGCATCCAATAAGGCCTGCGTCTGCTGGTTCTGCTGGTTCTGCAATTCGGACAGTACATCTGAAGATTGTGGCGAAGCCATGACACAAGTAAATTAGGGAAACAGCAAGACGAACGCATCGTCAAACTTTTGTGACTTGGCAAGACAGCCAAGCCACTATGAGAGGAAGCCGAAAGGCACGCGTTTAAGCTCACGCAGGCTGGCGTGAGGTCTGGAACAGTTAAAGGAATAGAGACTAGCAAAAAAGGTATGTAGCTTCTGGAATACTTAACTTTAATCCATAATTGGTGAACATCGGTCTGATGGTACAGGCATCACAAGATAAATAGCAAATGATAATGGCGCCTTGCTAGGTCGTAGCAAATGACGTAGCTGAAGGCTATGCTAACTACCGTCTCGGCAAATGAGAGCGTAATTTGTCAGTGAACCATCGCTAGCAAAGTCGGCTGTACAACTGGGGCGAGTGCTAGGAAGTCTCTCTAGACCTGCCGTATGGCGGCGCTCGGTCTGCAATCACTGACAGTGGCGACACGCGGGTCCGACGTATACTAACGGACCGCGGCCGATTTAAAGGCTACCACCTAGCAAGTGTGGTGTCTAGCGGTGACACCACACTATGATTTTGCGTTTGGTCCATATTACATAATATGCTGCTGTATGTGAAATTTAGATAACATATTGAATTTTTCTTTATATCGGGTGAAAGGCTTTGTCCGTCACCAATTTCGAGAACACTGATCGTAGGTAGCATACTCACATGCAATTGCGGCCGCCAACGATAAAGCCAGGATGAAATGTCCACAACATTCCTCATATTTCATAAAAGGTTTAATATCAAAATGAGATTTTGGCAAATGATAGCAAGCAAGAGGAGAACGTTTTACCATATGGTTATTTTACACAACTTCATTATCCACTGTGTTATTCCACTAACTACAGACTACTTCGATGAAAGAACGCAATTTTCAAGGGACATCTATAGCTGGTGAAGCGAGAAAAGTTGTAGGTATTGCAACAAAATAACTGGAGACAATACACAGTTATTTTTGTAAGGAGGATATACTTTTTCATAAGCTACTGATCTTAGTTTGCCTCACTTACTCAATAGACTTACTAAACCACTGTTTTAGAATTCTCTCGCAATTGCGTGTGCACATGTCAGTGAGGTGACACTGTACACTCCGTTGTGTTGCGGCAAAAGAAGCAAATTTTAACATGGCAATAAGAGAAATGTGGATTTTACTCAAAATTCACCACTCACGACGCTTCCTTGAAAGTTACGAATGTTTAACAAGCTAGGCGAAAATAAATCGCTGCTTTTGTTGCATTTTCAGCGGAATTCTATTTAGGTACTCATCAAAGATGAGATGGCAATAGATCCTTTTGAACGGTCACCACGCAAGTGAGGGCGTGGAGGGGCTCCACTTGATCTACATCTACATCTATACTCCGCGAGCCACCTTACGGTGTGTGGCGGAGGGTACTTATTGTACCACTATCTGATCCCCCCTTCCCTGTTCCATTCACGAATTGTGCGTGGGAAGAACGACTGCTTGTAAGTCTCCGTATTTGCTCTAATTTCTCGGATCTTTTCGTTGTGATCATTACGCGAGATATATGTGGGCGGTAGTAATATGTTGCCCATCTCTTCCCGGAATGTGCTCTCTCGTAATTTCGATAATAAACCTCTCCGTATTGCGTAACGCCTTTCTTGAAGTGTCCGCCACTGGAGCTTGTTCAGCATCTCCGTAACGCTCTCGCGCTGACTAAATGTCCCCATGACGAATCGCGCTGCTTTTCGCTGGATCATGTCTATCTCTTCTATTAATCCAACCTGGTAAGGGTCCCATACTGATGAGCAATACTCAAGAATCGGACGAACAAGCGTTTTGTAAGCTACTTCTTTCGTCGATGAGTCACATTTTCTTAGAATTCTTCCTATGAATCTCAACCTGGCGCCTGCTTTTCCCACTATTTGTTTTATGTGATCATTCCACTACAGATCGCTCCGGATAGTAACTCCTAAGTATTTTACGGTCGTTACCGCTTCCAATGATTTACCACCTATGGCATAATCGTACTGGAATGGATTTCTGCCCCTATGTATGCGCATTATATTACATTTATCTACGTTTAGGGAAAGCTGCCAGCTGTCGCACCATGCATTAATCCTCTGCAGGTCCTCCTGGAGTACGTACGAGTCTTCTGATGTTGCTACTTTCTTGTAGACAACCGTGTCATCTGCAAATAGCCTCACGGAGCTACCGATGTTGTCAACTAAGTCATTTATGTATATTGTAAACAATAAAGGTCCTATCACGCTTCCCTGCGGTACTCCCGAAATTACCTCTACATCTGCAGATTTTGAACCGTTAAGAATGACATGTTGTGTTCTTTCTTCTAGGAAATCCTGAATCCAATCACAAACCTGGTCCGATATTCCGTAAGCTCGTATTTTTTTCACTAAACGTAAGTGCGGAACCGTATCAAATGCCTTCCTGAAGTCCAGGAATACGGCATCAATCTGCTCGCCAGTGTCTACGGCACTGTGAATTTCTTGGGCAAATAGGGCGAGCTGAGTTTCACATGATCTCTGTTTGCGGAATCCATGTTGGTTATGATGAAGGAGATTTGTATTATCTAAGAACGTCATAATACGAGAACACAAAACATGTTCCATTATTCTACAACAGATTGACGTAAGCGAAATAGGCCTATAATTATTCGCATCTGATTTATGACCCTTCTTGAAAATGGGAACGACCTGCGCTTTCTTCCAGTCGCTAGGTACTTTACGTTCTTCCAGCGATCTACGATAAATTGCTGATAGAAAGGGGGCAAGTTCTTTAGCATAATCACTGTAGAATCTTAAGGGTATCTCGTCTGGTCCGGATGCTTTTCCGCTACTAAGTGATAGCAGTTGTTTTTCAATTCCGATATCGTTTATTTCAATATTTTCCATTTTGGCGTCCGTGCGACGGCTGAAGTCAGGGACCGTGTTACGATTTTCCGCAGTGAAACAGTTTCGGAACACTGAATTCAGTATTTCTGCCTTTCTTCGGTCGTCCTCTGTTTCGGTGCCATCGTGGTCAACGAGTGACTGAATAGGGGATTTAGATCCGCTTACCGATTTTACATATGACCAAAACTTTTTAGGGTTCTTGTTTAGATTGTTTGCCAATGTTTTATGTTCGAATTCGTTGAATGCTTCTCTCATTGTTCTCTTTACGCTCTTTTTCGCTTCGTTCAGCTTTTCCTTATCAGCTATGATTCGACTACTCTTAAACCTATGATGAAGCTTTCTTTGTTTCCGTAGTACCTTTCGTACATGATTGTTATACCACGGTGGATCTTTCCCCTCGCTTTGGACCTTAGTCGGTACGAACTTATCTAAGGCGTACTGGACGATGTTTCTGAATTTTTTCCATTTTTGTTCCACATCCTCTTCCTCAGAAATGAACGTTTGATGGTGGTCACTCAGATATTCTGCGATTTGTGCCCTATCACTCTTGTTAAGCAAATATATTTTCCTTCCTTTCTTGGCATTTCTTATTACACTTGTAGTCATTGATGCAACCACTGACTTATGATCACTGATACCCTCTTCTACATTCACGGAGTCGAAAAGTTCCGGTCTATTTGTTGCTATGAGGTCTAAAACGTTAGCTTCACGAGTTGGTTCTCTAACTATCTGCTCGAAGTAATTCTCGGACAAGGCAGTCAGGATAATGTCACAAGAGTCTCTGTCCCTGGCTCCAGTTCTGATTGTGTGACTATCCCATTCTATACCTGGTAGATTGAAGTCTCCCCCTATTACAATAGTATGATCACGAAACGTCTTCACGACGTTCTGCAGGTTCTCTCTGAGGCGCTCAACTACTGCGGTTGCTGATGCAGGTGGTCTATAGAAGCATCCGACTATCATATCTGACCCACCTTTGATACTTAACTTAACCCAAATTATTTCACATTCGCATTCGCTAATAACTTCACTAGATATTATTGAATTCTTTACTGCTATAAATACTCCTCCACCATTGGCGTTTATCCTATCCTTGCGGTATATATTCCATTCTGTGTCTAGGATTTCGTTACTGTTCACTTCCGGTTTTAACCAACTTTCCGTTCCTAATACTATATGCGCACTATTTCCTTCAATAAGAGATACTAATTCAGGAACCTTGCCCTGGATACTCCTGCAGTTGACCAATATTACGTTAACTTTTCCTGTTTTTTGTCTCTGAGGACGGACGTTCTTTATCAACGATGATAATGTCCTCTCTGGTAAGCCGTCAGGTATTTTATCGTTTCGCCCAAGGGGGGGTCCCTCTAACCTAAAAAACCCCCGTGTGCACGCCACACGTACTCTGCTACCCTAGTAGCTGCTTCCGGTGTGTAGTGCACGCCTGACCTGTCTAGGGGGGCCCTACAGTTCTCCACCCAATAACGGAGGTCGATGAATATGCAACCATTATAGTCGCAGAGTCGTCTGAGCCTCTGGTTTAGACCCTCCACACGGCTCCAAACCAGAGGACCGCGATCGACTCTGGGCACTATGTTGCAGATATTAAGCTCAGCTTGCACTCCGCGTGCGATGCTGCTTGTCTTCACCAAATCAGCCAGCCGCCGGAAGGAACCAAGGATGGCCTCAGAACCCAAGCGGCAGGCGTCATTCGTTCCGACATGTGCTACTATCTGCAGCCGGTCACACCCAGTGCGTTCAATAGCTGCCGGAAGGGCCTCCTCCACATTACGGACGAGACCCCCCGGCAAGCACACCGAGTGCACACTGGCATTCTTCCCCGACCTACCCGCTATTTTCCTGAGGGGCTCCATAACCCGCCTAACGTTGGAGCTCCCTATAACTAATAGGCCCGCCCTCTGTGACTGTCGGGACCTTGCCGGAGAATCGGCCACTGGCCCAACAGGCGAGGCATCCTGTGGTGGCTCGGAAACGATGTCATCACCACTAGGAAGCACCCCGTACCTGTTGGAAAGGGGTAAGGCAGCTGCCACGCGGCCAGATCCCACCTTCGCCTTTCGGCCAGGCACGCGCGTGCCCACCACTGTCCGCCATTCACCCTGGAGTGATGGCTGACCGGTAAGATGCTCACTGCCGGAAGACGCAGCGACATCAGGGGTTCCATGTGATTCCAAGGCCACCGAAGTAGGCATAGGTCTCACCACAGTTGCCCCAACGCCACTACGAGCCGACGCCTGCGCCTCGAGCTCGATGAGCCTAACAGACAAAGCCTCCACCTGCCCCCGAAGAGTGGCCAATTCTCCTTGCGTCCGCTCACAACAACCACAGTCCCTACACATGACTATGTTTACCCTACTCTATACGGTGACAAATTCCCAAGATAATCTTCTGATGAGCTACTCTGATAATCAAGAAACACTCACTGAAATACGAGACGCGAAAACTACGCTAGGTTTTCCCAGAAAAACTATTTAAAAGCTAAGCGCAGCAAATAAGTACAAAAACGCTTTATACAAACAGTACTCGCTGCTGCTGGTGCTCTCGCTCTGGCTGTCACAAGACAACAAAAAATATGAGTGTAGGTTTCAATTTAGAACGGCACTTCTCCTCCAACGTCTGGCATTTCCCCTGCAGCGCCTGCCTGCAACCCCAACCACTACTGCCCTCCCCATGCATGCCCTGTCAAATGCGCATCTACCGCTCAGGTTACTCAGCTTGGACTACACCACTGTGCTCATACCTAGCCGTGTGCGAACAGAACGTGTTCAGGTGGAATTTTAAGCTCATGAGATAAATGTCGGCTTTCATCGCCGTCCGTTGTGGCCGAGTGGTTCTAGGCGCTTCAGTCCGGAACCGCGCTGCTGCTACGGTCGCAGGTTCGACTCCTGGCTCGGGCATGGATGTGTGTGATGTCCTTAGTTTAGTTAGGTTTAAGTACAGGGTGGCGCACGAAATGTGTTACCATTTTGTTTTTGAGTATAAACTTTATTGTCAATACAATCTGAAAGAAAGATATACTACAATGAAGAGCCGTCCATGGAGATTTGTTCTAACTCAGCACATGCTCAATATGTCCACCATTTCGTTTCCTAACTTCCTTCAAACGAACACTGAAGTTATTGATTACCCTACGGCACATGTCTTCCGTAATTTCACTGCAAGCTTGAAGAATAAGTCTTCTGAGCTCCATTAAATCACGTGGACGTTTCGGGAAATTTTTTTCCTTATGTACCCCCAAAGAAAAAAAGTCACATGGATTGAGGTCTGGACTATTGGGGGGCCAATTTTGTCCGTCATTGAAGCGGCCTGGAAACCTGAGTCAAATGATCCGCATGTCGAAATGCTCGTGTAAAAACTCCAACACAGTGTTTGAAGTATGTGGACATGCTCCATCTTGCATGAAGCACTGCGTGTTGGAGGGCAAGGCAGTACCAAGAAGCTATTGCGAAGCACGCTCAAATAACGCTTGCTGTTCACAGTTTCTTCAAAGAAAAAAGGTCCAATAAGTCTGTGACTGGAAATTGCTGCCCACACTGTAATCCTCAGAGCATAATGTTGTCGTTCATGAAGCACTTGTGGGTTTTCAGTGGCCCAAAAGCGTACATTTTGTTTGTTAACCACACCGTCTAAATGTAAATGCGCCTCGTCTGAAAACCAAACGTTGTTGAGAGTTTCTTCCCTATCCTCCGCCCACTGAGCAAACAGTAGTCTCTGCTGCTTGTGTTCTTCAGTGAGCTTCTGTGCACAGCTCATCTTGTATGGGTACATATGGTGGTCACTTTTAAGAATGCGTTGAATGTAGCGTCTGGATATTCCCAGTTGCACTGTTGCCTTTCTACACGATTTCCCGGAACTTCTCTGTACAGCAACTCGTACCGCTTCAGTATTCTCCGACGAACAAACGGGCTTAGGCCGAGGTCGCTTCGCTTCCAATACTGTTCCTTCCTGTACAAATTTATCGTACAACCTGTGGATGGTCTTCTTGCAAGGGACTCATCGTGTATTAGACTGTTGTCGAAAACGCCTCTGAGTCACAACAAGGCCTTTCGTTTCATGAAAAAGTAACACAATTGCCGATCGTTGCTGTGTCGTTAGTCTTCCATTGTCAGCCATTGCTGCTTACTAATCTCCTAGCGGCGGTATCGTGAATTACACGACATTTCGTAAGTCATTTGTTTTTCCAAGCTCTGCTGGTACTGCTGTAGAGATCCCAGCAGGAATATCTAATGTGCGTCGTAAATTGTGAAAGAAACAATTGGTAACACATTTCGTGCGCCACCCTGTAGTTCTAAGTCTAGGGGACTGATGACCTCAGATATTAAGTTCCATAGTGCTTAGAGCCATTTGAACCATTTCGGCTTTCATCGTTCGCATACACTGATCTGCAAAATCATGGACGAGCAAAATAAAGTATCATAAAATATAAACTACTTGGCGGAAATGAATGAAAGTGCAGAATCATGTTGCAGACATCTCCCAGTCGTGCACAGAAAGATGGACACCATGTGGCGCAAGGTCAGCGTGAGTACAGCGCAAACTAGGGCTAGTCCCACAACACAAGGCAGTGCAAGGAACGGGAAAAGCGTCTATGTGTATGTGTGTGTGTGTGTGTGTGTGTGTGTGTGTGTGTGTATGTGTGTGTGTGTGTGTGTCAGTCAGCGAGCAGTTAAGGTGCACTGTGGTAGTATTCTTCATTACAACATGCCCCGAAGACAACATTTGGATGACATCACATGGGGAATCATCATTGGGAAACTGGAAGAAGGATGACGTTCGCCGAGTGTAGCCCAGGAATATGGTATTCACTACAGCATTGGTTCACGTGTGTGATGTTAACTAATGGTTTTCTACTGAGTAGTAGCTCTCCAAACAGCATCCCACATGAGCCAACCAGTTGCCACTTTATGTGATGTTGCTTGCACCTTAGGTAAATGGGCTATGCATGCCTATGTTTAAAAGGAATAGCTCGGTGTAGTCATGCAGGTCTGTTTCCGTGCCCAGCAGACAACTCACTGCAAATAATAATCCATAGCTGTAGTCAGACAATCTGTGCATTGGCTAGAAATATGAATTAATAAATACACAGAAATATAAAATAAAATATAAATGAATAATTTATTAAAAGTGTTTTGTTCTAATGTCTGTAAGCAATGTTGACCACAGAAAATAATGTCGAATAATTTGCTTACACTCAGAGCATTTACAGTAAATTCAAGGAAAGCGTTTCTGAAGAAGAGAAATTTGTTAATATCGAGCATAGATTTAAGTTTCAGGAAGTCGTTTCTGAAAGTATTTGTATGGAGTGTAGCCATGTATGGAAGTGAAACATGGACGATAAATAGTCTGGACAAGAAGAGAATAGAAGCTTTCGAAATGTGGTGCTACAGAAGAATACTGAAGATTAGATGGTTAGATCACATAACTAATGAGGAGGTGTTGAACAGAAATGGGGAGAAGAGGAGTTTGTGGCACAACTTGACAAGAAGAAGGGATCGGTTGGTAGGACATGTTCTGAGGCATCAAGGGATCACCAATTTAGTATTGGAGGACAGCGTGGAGGGTAAAAATCGTAGAGGGAGACCAAGAGATGAATACACTAAGCAGATTCAGAAAGATGTAGATTGCAGTAGGTACTGGGAGATGAGGAAGCTTGCACAAGGTAGAGTAGCATGGAGAGCTGCCTCAAACCAATCTCAGGACTGAACAATGTTTATTCAAGAAAGTATATCTCAACAAAACGGAAAGTCGTCCCACGATATCCAGTTAAAATGCAAAACAGAAAATAATCTTATCAAATGCAGTACAGTTGCGTTGAGGGCATTCCGAGAGAAGTAGCAGAATTCCCAAGCTTAATAGTCAGCCAAGATGCGCGAGAACTAAGTCCATTTCGTGATTACAATACACGAAATGCTCAACAGTTCAAAATATTTCCGAGTTCAACATGATAATTTACAAAGTAACACACACGAGAAAGTCGTGCTCTGTCTATTCCTATTCTTTAATGCAATTGGAAGGGGTTAGAGTATTGTAGCGGCTGTTCACCACCCAAAATCTATTACCTACACAACTCAGCAACACACTATATCGCAGGCGGGTCTGTGTGTTAATGAACAAACATAAAACTGTCCAAAAGTTAGTCTTGTGGCGCCCATTCACTCATTCGATCAAATACCACCCACTCGATTAAATACCACACGATACCACAGGCAAGTCTGCCATAGGCAAGAATTCGACATAAAAGGTACTCCTTCAATATCTAATGTATAGCTGTCAGAATCGCTCTCTTGAGCACACAACTCCACCTCAACTTGACTCCAGTCGTGTTACTCCACTGCCTTTTTTTCCATTGGCTGAAAGCCATTCCCAACAAAAATACATCGTTCTTAAATTTTATAGACATGATGTGACTCTGGTTGACGCGCCTTCGCACTAAACTAATTTGCTGACACTCAAATCATTTACAGTAAATACAAATAAAGGTTTGTTCATAAATAAATAAGCCGGCATTCTTGCACAAGTGCCCTCACATTATATGACAATAGACTGTCGTTAAACATTGTTTTAACAATTATTTATACCTGCTTGACAGAAGCGCCTTTTGGCACTCTTTTAAATTATGGTGCAGGCTAACACATGCGATTCATCACTTTTAAATTACCGCAGTTTTCTAATAGTTACTGGCAAAATGGTAAAATATTCCTTATCTACACAAGTACAACAAAATATGTCGTACTCATGCTGTATTCATTTCCTGTGTTATTGTGGAGAATACGATGTTCTGACAAACTTTTCATAATGAAAAAGATACAAATAAATAATAAATCTATAAATAAATTAGATGCAAATACATAGCTTTCAGGGATGAGAGCTATAGTGCAATGCTACTATCTGAGATATTGTTTGTTGAAATTGCATGGACCTTTCTAAAAGTTGTTAGCTCAAAGGTTCATTGTGAAAATATTTAGTCACTATGAAATGTTTACTTCTGTAGTTTTAAAGACATTGAAAATATTGTTGTGTCTTTGGATGTGCCTCATTTTTCTGACATTACTGATGTATCCAGATTTCCTTTATTATGTAACTGTGATTTATTGTCGAATTTCCCAGAGTTGTAGGAAGCTATCTTTCAGCTTGTCTGACACTCTACCATTGCTGGTGCATTGCCTGTCCTCTTAAGTATCTGACTATCGTTCAAATTCCCTGTACCGAGATTTACCCGCTCCCTGTCAAGGCTTTGTAGCTGGGGTCACCAGTAATGGTCACCTCTGCTGGCATGACCGCGCCACTCTCCTGGCCCTGGGACTGTACGCCAGTGACCTTACTTTTGCGCAACAACCATCACCTTTAAACGATACAAAAATAGACTCAATCTCATTAGCCTTTCGAACGTTGCGAGTCCTTACAACCGGATGAATACTACAACTGAAATATTATGTTCTGAAGACCCTGTTAAAAACTTCTGATACCTGAAATGTGCGATAAGCTATAATGTCATGGGCACAGAAAGATTCAAGGGTCAGCTTTTTCTTAGCATTACCGCAACGTACAATAGCGGCTGTTATCCACGCACATCCACGCTGGGCAGTATCATTCTTCGTAAATGTGGTCCGCAGCTCGTGGTCTGTTGGTCGCGTTCTCGCTTCCCGAGCACGGGGTCCCGGTTTCGATTCCCGGCGGGGTCAGGGGTTTTCACCTGCCTCGAGATGACTGGGTGTTTGTGTTGTCATCATCATTTCATCCTCACTCATGAAAGTGCCGAGTTTGGACTGAGCAAAGGTTGGGAATTTGTACGGTCGCTGATAACCTCCTAGTTGAGCGCCTCACAAAACAAACATCATCTTCGTAAATGTAAAGTTCAAAACTCCGCTAACAAAAACAGACGGTCCATGAAGAACAGATTGAGATCCCAAATGACCCTCTGGAGTAACTGTTATACTGTCAACAGATTTATAAACAGTATAACAGCGTTAATAAAGTTCTCTGTCGTGAGATCACAGTGTAAATATGTGTAAAAAAATTACACACTGTTCTTGCCAAAATCCGATAAGCGATTCTTCATGGTGTTGTAGCTCTCAGGGGCACCCTGGAATGTTCGCTTTGTAAGGCACCTCTGGGCATCTCTGTGAGTCACTGTGGCGCCACTGACGTCATCGCTAAGGAGGTTGTCGCGCAGCCCCGCGGCTCTATAGTCGTACTAGAGATGTGGGGCACCAAAATTCCCAGACCGGAAGTAGATAAGGCGAAATGGGAAGTCGCGGTTACAGATAAGTTATGGTTATATCAGCAAAATCGAAGCGAGGTCAACACGCTTCGTACCATTTCCAGGCGGCTGAATAACTTGCCTGAAAGCCCTTTATATTACACATGCCTTTCAAATCATAGGCACCACTGTCCGAAGGGAGCAGGTGGTCGACTACGGTCACACGCACAGTAGCATATGACTTCCACATTTGTGCAACAGGCAAAAAAGGACCGACATAATAAGCGGGAGCAATTGCAGCTACATGTAACACAAGTGCAAGGCACGAAATCTCACGTTCGACAGTGGCATGGCGACTGCGTGGGGGAGAGCAGGGAGGTCTATTTGCTCGACTACCGGTTGACATCTGCACATCACTGACGTCGTTTGCGATGGTGTCAATAGTATAGTGACTGGACGTAAGAGGAGTGAGGTTGCCTGCTCATCTCGAATTAGAGCAGATTCAGTCTGACAAGGGAACCTCCCCACCGCACCCCCCTCAGATTTAGTTATAAGTTGGCACAGTGGATAGGCCTTGAAAAACTGAACACGCATCAATCGAGAAAACAGGAAGAAGTTGTGTGGAACTATGAAAAAAATTAACAAAATATACAAACTGAGTAGTCCATGCGCAACATAGGCAACATCAAGAGTAATATGACTTAAGGAGCGCCGTGGTCCCGTGGTTAGCGTGAGCAGCTACGGAACGAGAGGTCCTTGGTTCAAGTCTTCCCTCGAGTGAAATGTTTACTTTCTTTATTTTCGCAAGGTCTCTGTTCACTGTAATAAGTTTAGTGTCTGTGTTTTGGGACCGCACCGCAAAACCGTGTGATTAGTAGACGAAAGGACGTGCCTCTCCAATGGGAACCGAAAACATTTGATCGCAAGGTCATAGGTCAACCGATTCTTCCACAGGAAAATACGTCTGATATATTCTATACGACACAGGTGACGGCATGCGCGTCACACGACAGGAATATGTTGTCGACCCACCTAGCTTGTACACTTGGCGAATGGGTAAAAAGATTCCTCTACCTTGCTCGATTTAGGTTTCCGAGCGCTGTAATCGACTGACGTCGTGTGTTTCGATGTTTGTTTAGGTGTAGCGTCCCCATACTACGGCGCAGTTACCTCGCATCGGACGGACGGACGGACAGATAATAATTGTCTGAAAGTAAAAAAAATTAAAATTTTTCACTCAGGGGAAGAGTTGAATCAACGACCTATCGCTCCGCAGGTGCTCACGCTAACTACGGGACTATGGCACTCTTGAGTTCACACTTTCCTTGATGTTGCCTATCTCGCACATGGACTACTCAGTTTGTATATTTTGTTTATTTTTTTTATAGTGCCACACAACTTCTTCCTGTTTTCTCGATTGATCTGTGTTCAGTTTTTCAAGGCCTATCCACTGTGCCAACTTATAACTAAATCTGAGGGGGGTGCGATGGGGAGGTTCCCTTGTGAGTAATGATTCTGGACGTGCATATGGCGAGATGCGGGAACACGTAATTCAATAAGAAACATTGTCGAACGTGATAATTTTGATGGTCTAGGTGCTACGGTGTGAGGAGCATAATGTCGCATCGGGATACCGATTTCCCGATCTTTGAACACGGTAGACGTTATTCTGACACTGTACTTCATTCCTACGTGGTTCTTTTTAGGGGTGCATTCAGCCCTGACTTCATTTTTATCGATGACAACTTGCGTCTGCATTGAACAGTGCAAGCGGAGGAAAACTTGGATCGAGAGGATATACGGCGAATGGGCCGGCCTACCCGTTCCCACGACTTAAATCCCATCGAGATCGTGCGGAATGCGTTGAAGAAAAGTGTTGAGCACGTTCACATGCACCAACGACCATCCAACCGACCGCGCTGCTGGAGGAATGGAACGCTCTACCACAATAATTCGTGATCAACCTTGTGGCTACCATTGGAGCAGGTTGCACAGCATGCATTGCCGACTGTGGTGACTACATATCTTATCAAGAACCATGCCTTGCCGTTTGTAATATCCAGGGGACTGTCATGAATCGAAGTGTCATTATTGTCTCTGAATAAAAGTGTCATTTCTTTCAGTTACTTTCTGTACCATAATGTGGCAGTTCTTTCAATGTATGATTCAAGTTTCAACATGCTATGTTACATGGCAGTGACACATTCTGCGAAAGTTACTTCACCTTAGGTTTTGTACACCGGTGTACTTTCAAACCGTTCTAGACGCGCTTTGAGCGTCAAGTTTGTCGATCGGGATGACGTTAAGGAGGATAACTTTGGACGTCGCCACGTAATATTCGTCCAACGAAACTCCCTGCAACGAAAGTGTTTAATGGCTGCCTGAAACGCCACACTGTATGCCCTGCAAATACTCGTTTTATTGTTGAAGCTTTATACCAAATTACAACCAGGTAGCCGTGTTCACTAACATAAGAACCGCATTTTGATCTATAATAGTAACAAAGTTAACACAGAGCTGGCAAGAAGCTCCTGATTCGGCTATATAGCTACCCACAATAACAATTATGGAAGTAGATATTGTGTCTCTACATGAGACGCAGAAACTACAATAATATACGGTATAATTGTTTTTTAAGTTTGAATAATTTAATCTGTTACATGTGTTTCAAGAGGACTCTATAACTCTTTTTGTATGTTCCAGATGTATCGAATATTGTTACTTCGAGCAGTCTGCATTCACTAGTACTGCACGTCTACATTGCGTAAAGGCTAAAATCGCGCTAGCACTGGTTCTCAGTGAAGCGATTATATTCCGGTTTTATTTGCCGCGTCTTAATAAAGAAACCGGGAGTCTGTATATCGGTGCCAGTACAGAGCACTATGTGGAAGTTGAGCGGCTTTTGACTATGACATGCAATTAAGTTAGTTATAAACTCATGCAGTATTGCAATGACTGTGTGGAGGTTTCGACTAACCCGTCATCCTTCACACGTCCCTGTAATTTATGCTAACAACAGTTGTTATGTACGAAGTATGGAATAAAGGAAAGACAATACAAATTAGTTAAACATACCTCGTATATTATAACGATTGTTAAGGACATTATTTAAGTTTGTGAACGAATAATTAAGAATATATATATATATATATATATATATATATATATATATATATATATATATAGTAACGTTATGTATAAAAATATGTATTGTTAATTAACAGTTGACAACCTCAAATTATATCCTTAACAAACGTTATAGTATACTCGGCCACAATGGCCCTATTTTATTACGTTATAATTTCTTGTACAATGGCTTTCTACAGCGCAATGCAGAATTAATATCGATCTCTTTAATAGACTGATTTCGAATGCGACTCGTACTTAAGATCAACCAGAAGTGCATCAGAATATTGCCTCCTTTAATGCAGAAAGTGACCCCTGTTCAGTGCTCAGAGAACGCCACACTTTCTCAAATAATGTTTATAGCGTCTCTGGACGTGCTCTGTCCCGTAGCATTAGCTTACATAAAATATAAGAGAATAAGAGGTTCTTTTCAAAGTCACAACTTCTGTATCCTCAGTTCAACAATATTCTCAGATACATTTGGAATGAAGTTTAATGGGACGTGTGGATAGCACAATCACTGCCACGGATAACAATCGACGTGAGTTGTCAGCTATCTGCGTAGCAGTGACATACTGATCCCACTTCATCCCACCGTTTGTCAGCACTTACAAAACGTGGAAAAAACAAAGTAAATTTAGCAAAACATTTACGTCTATACTCCATACGCCGCATTGTGGTACATCTATTATTTGCCCCGTTCATTGCTCCCTTGTTGGTTAGTCTATGGCAAGAACGCCTGTTAGTCAGCCTCAATTTCTTTAATTTTCTCGTTGTGGTCACTTAGTGCGATTTCCGTGGGAGGAAATAACATGGCGCTTTACTTTTCTTGGAACGTACGCTCTCGGAATACCAACACCAAATCTCTCCGCGATGCATCAACGCCTCTCCTACAGCGTCTGCCGCTGGAGTTTGTTGCAATTTCCATAAAGATTCTCACGCTTGTAAGTACCCCATGATGAAATGCGCCGGTCTTCACTGCATCTTCTTTCTCTCTTTCAGGTATCGTACCTGATAATGTACCTAAAAGAGAGAAAGAAGATACAGAACAACCATGGATTTTGCCGTTGGTGGGGAGGCTTGCGTGCCTCACCGATACAGATGGCCGTACCGTACGTGCAACCACAATGGAGGGGTATCTGTTGAGAGGCCAGACAAACGTGTGGTTCCCGAAGAGGGGCAGCAGCCTTTTCAGTAGCTGCAGGGGCAACAGTCTGGATGACTGACTGATCTGGCCTTGTAACACTCACCAAAACGGCCTTGCTGTGCTGGTACTGCGAACGGCTGAAAGCAAGGGGAAACTACAGCCGTAATTTTTCCCGAGGGCGTACAGCTTTACTGTATGGTTAAATGATGATGGCGTCCTCTTGGGTAAAATATTCCGGAGGTAAAATAGTCCCCCATTCGGATCTCCGGACGGGGACTAATCAGGAGGACGTCGTTATCAGGAGAAAGAAAACTGGAGTTCTACAGATCGGAGCGTGGAATATCAGCTCCCTTAATCGGGCAGGTAGGTTAGAAAATTTAAAAAGGGAAATGGATAGGTTAAAGTTAGATAAAGTAGGAATTAGTGAAGTTCGGTGGCAGGAGGAACAACACTTTTGGTCAGGCGAATACAGGGTTATAAATACAAAATCAAATAGGGGTAATGCAGGAGTCGGTTTAATAATAATTTAAAAAAATTGGAGTGCGGGTAAGCTACTACAAACAGCATAGTGAACGCCTTATTGTGGCCAAGATAGACACGAAGCCCACGCCTACTACAGTAGTACAAGTTTATATGCCAACTAGCTCTGCAGATGACGAAGAAATTGAAGAAATGTATGATGAAATAAAAGAAATTATTCAGATAGTGAAGGGAGACGAAAATTTAATATTCATGGGTGACTGGAATTCGGTAGTAGGAAAAGGGAGAGAAGGAAACGTAGTAGGTGAACATGGATTGGGGCTAAGAAATGAAAGAGGAAGCCGCCTGGTAGAATTTTGCACAGAGCACAACTTAATCATAGCCAACACTTGGTTCAAGAATCATAAAAGAAGGTTGTATACATGGAAGAAGCCTGGAGATACTGACAGGTTTCAGATAGATTATATGATGGTAAGAAAGAAATTTAGGAACCAGGTTTTAAATTGTAAGACATTTCCAGGGGCATATGTGGACTCTGAGCACAATCTATTGGTTATAAACTGTAGATTAAAACTGAAGAAACTGCAAAAAGGTGGGAATTTAAGGAGATGGGACCTGGATAAACTGACTAAACCAGGGGTTGTACAGAGTTTCAGCGAGAGCATCAGGGAACAATTGACAGGAATGGGGGAAAGAAATATAGTAGAAGAAGAATGGGTAGCTTTGAGAGATGAAGTAGCGAAGGGAGCAGAGGATCAAGAGGGTAAAAAGACGAGGGCTAGTAGAAATCCTTGAGTAACAGAAGAAATATTGAATTTAATTGATGAAAGGAGAAAATATAAAAATGCAGTAAATGAAGCAGGCAAAAAGTAATACAAACGTCTCAAAAATGAGATCGACAGGAAGTGCAAAATGGCTAAGCAGGGATGGCTAGAGGACAAATGTAAGGATGTAGAGGCTTGTCTCACTAGGGGTAAGATAGATACTGCCTACAGGAAAATTAAAGAGACCTTTGGATAGAAGAGAACCACTTGTATGAATATCAAGAGCTCATATGGAAACCCAGTTCTAAGCAAAGAAGGGAAAGCAGAAAGGTGGAAGGAGTATATAGAGGGTCTATACAAGGGCGATGTACTTGAGGACAATATTATGGAAATGGAAGAGGATGTAGATGAAGTTGAAATGGGAGATACGATTCTGCGTGATGAGTCTGATAGAGCCCTGAAAGACCTGAGTCGAAACAAGGCCCCCGGAGTAGACAACATTCCATTAGAACTACTGACAGCCTTGGGAGAGCCAGTCCTGACAAAACTCTACCATCTGGTGAGCAAGATGTATGAGACAGGCGAAACACCCTCAGACTTCAAGAAGAATATAATAATTCCAATCCCAAAGAAAGCAGGTGCTGACAGATGTGAAAATTACCGAACTATCAGTTTAATAAACCACAGCTGCAAAATACTAACGCGAATTCTTTACAGACGAATGGAAAAACTGGTAGAAGCGGACCTCGGGGAAGATCAGTTTGGACTCCGTAGAAATATTGGAACACGAGAGACAATACTGACCCTACGACTTATGTTAGAAGCAAGATTAAGGAAAGGCAAACCTAAGTTTCTAGCATTTGTAGACTTAGAGAAAGCTTTTGACAATGTTGACTGGAATATTCTCTTTCAAATTCTGAAGGTAGCAGGGGTAAAATACAAGGAGCGAAAGGCTATTTACAATTTGTACAGAAACCGGATGGCAGTTATAAGAGTCGAGGGACACGAAAGAGAAGCAGTGGTTGGGAAGGGAGTGAGACAGTGGTGTAGCCTCTCCCCGATGTTATTCAATCTGTATATTGGCCAAGCAGTAAAGGAATCAAAAGAAAAGTTCAGACTAGGTATTAAAATCCATGGAGAAGAAATAAAAACTTTAAAGTTCGCCGATGACATTGTAATTCTGTCAGAGACAGCAAAGGACTTGGAAGAGCAGTTGAACGGAATGGACAGTGTCTTGAAAGGAGGGTATAAGATGAACATCAACAAAAGCAAAACGAGGATAGTGGAATGTAGTCGAATTAAGTCGGGTGATGCTGAGGGAATTAGATTAGGAAATGAGATACTTAAAGTAGTAGAGGAGTTTTGCTCTTTGGGGAGCAAAATAACTGATGATGGTCGAAGTAGAGATGATATAAAATGTAGACTGGCAATGGCAAGGAAAGCGTTTCTGAAGAAGAGAAATTTGTTAACATCGAGTTTAGATGTAAGTGGCAGGAAGTCGTTTCTGAAAGTATTTGTATGGAATGTAGCCATGTATGGAAGTGAAACATGGACGATAACTAGTTTGGACAAGAACAGAATAAAAGCTTTCGGAATGTGGTGCTACAGAAGAATGCTGAAGATTACATGGGAAGATCATATAACTAATGAGGAGGTACTGAATAGGATTGGGGAGAAGAGAAGTTTGTGGCACAACTTGACTAGAAGGGATCGGTTGGTAGGACATGTTCTGAGGCATCTAGGGATCACCAATTTAGTATTGGAGGGCAGCGTGGAGGGTAAAAATCGTAGAGGGCGACCAATAGATGAATACACTAAACAGATATAGAAGGATGTAGGTTGCAGTAGGTACTGGGAGATGAAGAAGCTTGCACAGGATAGAGTAGCATAGAGAGCTGCATCAGATCAGTCTCAGGACTTAATACCACAACAACAACAACAACCTGGTAATGGTTCAAGGTTGATGAGCAATACTGCAGTACTGGAGAATTTGTTGAATGAGTGTTGTGTAAACCATTTCTTTCGTGGATGAGTAACTTTCTCTTAAGACTGTCACAACAAATCTCAGCCTGGCACCTGCCTTCCCTACAACTACTTTCATGTGGTCATTCCACCTTAGGTAGCGTAGGCTGGTTGGTATCAGGTATTTTCCAGTTATTATTGTCTACAGTGATTTACCGCCGGATGATGTAATAGAAAAGCAGTAGATTTCTTCATATACGTGCGCAATATGTTACGTTTACACTCGGAGACAGAAAAGGAGACACGCCACGATGGAATTATTCGAACTGGATGGAAATCGGCAGATGTGATGTACATGTACACACAAATAAATGATTACAATTTGAGAAAAATTGGATAATTTATTCAAAAGAAAGAGTTTCGCAGATTGAGCAAGTCAATAACGCACTGATCCACCTCTGGCTCTTATGCAAGCAGTTATTAGACTTGCCACTGAGTTTTCGGATGGCTCCTGAGGGATATCGTGCCAAATACTTTCCAATTGGCGCGTTAGATCTTAGAGCTGATTGGAGGGCCCTGATCGCAATGCTCCAAAATGCTCCAAACGTTCTCAGTTAGGGAGAGATCCAGCGACCTTGCTGGCCAAGGTAGGGTTTGGCAAGCACGAATTAGCACTCCTGGTTGTCGCCCCGTATGGCAGGGGACAGTCAGGTTGGTATCTGATTGCTGTCTGTGGCACCTCCACACACATCTTGGTGGTCATCGGAGCTCTTTTCAAAGCAGGACTCACCACTGAAGACAATTCTATTCGAGTCAATGAGATTCCAGGCCGGAGAAGTGCCTGGATACGCCCGGGGTAGCAGTGGGATGACAGCCTGACTGTCATACGGCCTGAAAATCAGGAGCGATGGTCTAGGGTGCCATTTCTTTTCTTAGTAAGATCTCTTCAGTTGTCATCCACGGCAACCTTATAGCACTGCAGTACGTCGACGATGTTGTACGACCCGTTTTATTACCCTTCATGGCAAGCCACCCTGAGCTTACATCCCTTAGGACTCCAACAAATCTATGTATCAATGCCAAGCCTAATAATTGCTTGTGTAAGGCCCAGATGTGGACCTACACATTACTGACTTGCTCAATTTGTGAAGCTCTTTCTCTTGAATAAATCGTCCAAATTTCCTGAAACTGTATTCCTTTGTCTGCACACGTACATGACATTTATCAATTTCCGTTCCATTCGGATAATTCCATCGTGGTCGGCGTTTTTTTTCTTAGAATGTATTTACGTTGTTGATGAATTAGATTAGTCCTCAATTCTTGGCATGTCTTGGTGCAATTCCATAAAGTTTCTTGACCTTCCAGGCTTCTTCCAGACAACAGCATCGTCTGCAAACAGCTTGGTGGAGCTCTCGGCGTTATCCACTGCATCATTTACCTAAACAAGTATATTTTAAACATTAACGGCCATGTACAAGTCCCTTCCGATATTCCCAAAATTACCTTTACATGTGCCAATTTAGTCACCTTACGTTACACGTTTTGCATTCTATCTGCTAGCATTTCCTGGAACTCCCCGTCCGCCCCGGTAGCTGAGTGGTCAGCTTTGCAGGCTGCCAATCCTAAGGGCCCGGGTTCGATTCCCGGCTGGGTCTGAAATTTTCTCCGCTCAGGGAGTGGGTGTTATGTTGTCCTAATCATCATCATTTCATCTCCATCGACGCGCAGGTCGCCGAAGTGGCGTCAAATCGAAAGACCTGCACCAGGCGAACGGTCTACTTGACGGGAGGCCCTAGCCACACGACATTTCCATTTCCATTTCCTGGAACTCCCTGCCTGGTCCATACTCAGTAACCTCGTATTTTGTTCACTAAACGACAGTGCGGAAATGCACCGAAGTCAAGGAACACGGCATTAATCTGGACACTGCACCGTGGTCTACAGTACTGTGCATCTCGTGGACGAACATAGTGGGGGTGTCGCCAGATGTCTGTCTGGGGATCCATACCGATTTTTATACAAGAGATTCTTGATCACCAGAAAGGTCACGATGTGTGACCGTACATCTGCCACAGTTCTACAACCCAATGATGACAGTGATATAAGCCTGCAATTGTGTCTGGTTTCTTGAAAATAAGATTGACCTGTGCCATTTCCAACCGCTTAGTACCTTTCGTTGCTCCAGCTACCTACGATAAACTGCTGTCAGAAGAGGAGCTTTATGTGCTTTCTGCTTCAGAAGTATTCGAAAGTTCCATGCAGTAAACACATCCCACCCACCTCTGTAGCCAAGGCCGTCAACACACGCCTTTGCTGTGGTGCTTGACTCGTAGGTTAGCGGTTCGATCCTGGTGCTAGATGAAATTTTCACTATCAGAGTTTGACCGACTTGGGGAGGAGAGCCGGCCGTTGGTGGCCGAGCGGTTCTAGGCGTTTCAGTCTGGAACCGCGCGACCACTACGGTCGCAGGTTCGAATCCTGCCTCGGGCATGGATGTGTGTGATGTCCTTAGGTTAGTTAGCTTTAAGTAGTTCTAAGTTGTAGGGGACTGATGACCTGAGATGTTAAGTCCCATCGTGCTCAGAGCCATTTGAACCATTTGGGGAGTAGAGGTTGTAGCATCAGGTTTTTGGTCACCATCTTTGCGCCAATGCCCTGCGTTAAATTCCAAACTTCTCAGCAGTGTTTGTTTGTTTTGTTTTAGGGCGCACAAACAACTGGGTTCATACGACAGCGTTTACGGTGATCGTCCGTTGGATGGGGATGTTAATCTTAGTGGGCCCCTTGGTGCTCTTCGTGAGGAGTAGGCTATGTGCCAACACTATGTTTCATCCTCTCCCTTCACTTTATACATCACAACACAAACCAAACACTACATTGTACAAGCACTCATCACAGTCATCCACATGACACAGATATACACCTGACATTTCATCACAGTTCAGAGGAAGGCAACGGCAAACCACCTCCAAATTACTGTGAATGGCGGTGCAGGATTTCTGCACCTGCTCCCCTAGCTCATTCACTGAGTACGTTATGGGATTATGTATACAGGGTGAACATTAATAAAACGGACAAACAACAGTGACGGATTCCTGACTGGAAATGGAGGGAAAAGGTCCTATGACCTTGTGTCTGGAATAGCATCATTGCCACAGTACATGGCACTGATGAATGAAAAGTTCCTCTGATGACGTGCCAGGTGTTCCTTGTGTGTTACAGGCTGTGAGATTGACACAGAGTATTGTAAGCAGCAGAATGGTCCAGTATTCATGTCAGGAACAAACCGAGATGGTGTTTGTTGACGACCAAGCAGATGGAAACGGTCGAGAGGTAGCACATATACACCAAAACAAGAACACCCACAAACACCAGCCACATCACACAACATTTCAAGCCCTTTTTGTGCGTTTGTGTGATCCACATCTACATCTACATCCATACTCCGCAAGCCACCTGACAGTGTGTGGCGGAGGGTACCTTGAGTACCTCTATCGGTTCTCCCTTCTATTCCAGTCTCGTATTATTCGTGGAAAGAAGGATTGTCGGTATGCCTCTGTGTGGGCTCTAATCTCTCTGATTTTATCCTCATGGTCTCTTCGCGAGATATACGTAGGAGGGAGCAATATACTGCTTGACTCCTCGGTGAAGGTATGTTCTCGAAACTTCAACAAAAGCCCGTACCGAGCTACTGAGCGTCTCTCCTTACACTGGAGTTTATCTATCATCTTCGTAACGCTTTCGCGATTACTAAATGATCCTGTAACGAAGCGCGCTGCTCTCCGTTGGATCTTCTCTGTCTCTTCTATCAACCTTATCTGGTACGGATCCCACACTGCTGAGCAGTATTCAGGCAGTGGGCGAACAAGCGTACTGTAACCTACTTCCTTTGTTTTCGGATTGCATTTCCTTACGATTCTTCCAATCAATCTCAGTCTGGCATCTGCTTTACCGACGATCAACTTTATATGATCATTTCATTTTAAATCACTCCTAATGCGTACTCCCAGATAATTTATGGACTGTTTTGTGTACCAAGGAGGGTCAGCTCCATCGTTTGTTAGTTTATTTGGTATAAACCTCTCAATTGCTGCCGATACTGTTTCTTTCAATTTAAGCCACATCTGGTCTACATTTATATTATTAATTTGGAATGAGTGTAGATTGTCTCTCAGGAAGGTGTCAAGTGAATTTTTATCTGCTTGTTTGAATAGGTATATTTTTCGCTTATTTTTCGAGGATTTGGGGATTACAATATTCAATCTCGCTACGACAAACCTATGTTCACTAATCCCTATATCGGTTTTGATGCTGGTTATTAACTCAGGATTATTTGTACGTATTATAAAGATATGTGTGTGTGTGTGTGTGTGTGTGTGTGTGTGTGTGTGTGTGTGTGTGCGCGCGTGTGTGTGTGTGTGTTTGTGTGTGTACCACATCTCCCTTCCGAACCTCTGGAGAGATTTCAACCAAAGTTGGTACACATGTCATTACTGTCAGGCAACAATCGCTTTTGGGAGAGGGTAAGAACTACCCACCTATCATAGTTAAGGAGATATGACGTCATAAACAATGAGATGTGTGAAAAATTGCCGCGTCAAGCATGTCTTTTAAATGCATTACTTCTGTGGTACTAACCGAATTCCCAATCAATTTCACAGGCTGCATCGACATATGCCGCTAAATGCACCTACAAAAGTATATCATGGTGCTACATATAGATCAAGGGGATATGACATCTAAGATGAGTGAAAAAATGCTGCTTCATGCATGAAGTTTTAATATCTTCTAATCTTCACTACTAAGACGCAACTACAGTCGAGTCAAGTTACGGAAATCCCTGACACCTGGCAGCGCCTTTGACAGCTTTCAACTGCGAAGCGCCAACGGCTGTGGGCGAAAACGGTAGCAGCCTAAAGAGCTACGAAGAAGCATTGCTGTAGTGATGTTTAGAAAATCGCGTCCAGCATACAGAAATTGTCTGGGATCACATGACCTAATTTGGATACTGTACCTATACATTTATACATATTTCTCTGTACGACTCTTTCAGAATTTCAAATGTATTTTCACGAATACATGGCGAGAAATTTTTTCAATACTTCACAACAAACACTGTCCGTGTTTTGTTTTCATTTCTAATAGAGAATTGGCAAAATAAATACCAGTGCAATGCAGATTTGTCAGCTAATATTTTGTGGCAGCTAGCATCCCATAAGTTGCTTTGCGTCACAGATACAATTTCAGTTTTTTTTTCATTTTTATTTTTTTTCTTATCGGACTTAAACGCTAAGGTCATTAGTCCCTAAGCTTACACACTACTTAACCTAAATTATCCTAAGGACAAACCCACACAGCCATGCCCGAGGGAGGACTCGAACCTCCGCCGGGACCAGCCGCACAGTCCATGATTGCAGTGCCCTAGACCGCTCGGCTAATCCGGCGCGGCCAAATTCAGTTAAGAGATGTTCCCGTTGTCCCTATTCTTCAAACAAACGAAACTAATTATTTTTAACTATGAATTTAAATATGAAAACTGCCAGTAATGGCTGTCTGCGTCTATCCTGCAGCCTCAATACAGCTTCTTCTGATGAAATTCCTATAAAATCATTGTATCGTGATGACAGGTAGTTGTAGTAAGTATCAGAATATTTCTGAGGTAGTAGATGCCTCACACAAGCTGACGTACCATTCTGAATTTGTTGTTACATATAAAGAAAGTGAGAGAGCTGTTAGTACTTGCCATCTTCAGGCGAAGAAACTTGCTGAAACGTTGCTGGCAAACAATACATTGACTCGGCTGTCAACACGAGAAGATTTTATCATCGAGATTCGCCGAGAAAGCCTGCATTCTCATACAGAATCGTAGAGTATCGTAAAACACATTATTCAAATGTGCAGTTGAACTTTGTAGGTCTCGTGGATAATACGACAGCAAAGTAAACGTTGATGCAGCATGAAAGAACGGAATCAAATGACATAGTAAAAGCGTGGGACGCTGAACGTGAAACTGCACTGAAAATTCGATAACTGTTTTATTGGCGGGAGGAGATAGAGGAAAACGTTTTCTGAAAAGCACTCGATACCGTGAAAATACAGGCAATCAGACTATACTGCTGATACTTGAGTTTAAGTAGAAACTGCCAATTATAGAACACAAAAAAAATGTACTGCTGCAAAAGGACTAAGTATATCTGCTCACATATTCACAGCTGTTATAGACGAATAGCAGAATATGGATTTGTGCAGAGTTCCCCGATTCCCTATGTTCCACACAGTGTCCCCCAATTGGGTGTTGTGTTCGAAACTCAGAGCTATTTTGCATGTATTTCAAGCCTTAGATTATCATATAAAACTTGTGAACATCATGTATTCATTTGATGCTAAAGAAGAAAATGGAAAGTATCGTGATTACTGCCTATGCTTCAGCATAAAAAAATGTAGGGTACACCACAGAATAGTGTAGGCTTGGCGGTGCACTCAAGCTGATAGTGTTTCAGTGATACTAATAACCTACAGTTGTAGTGTCAGACAAATAACTCATCCCTTTCTGTAGGGAATCATGATCTGGTCAGGAAATGAGAATTGCACATCCATAAAAAAATTATTTTTCCCTGTACTGATAGAATGTATATTCACCATAGCAGCTTGGTAGCGTTCCTCTCCTTGCAGACACTTCTGCGGTAACTCCATAAAGATATCGTCGAGAGTGAACTGACGCTCCTGTTAAAAAGTACTTACTAGTTTTATAATATCCAACATGTGGAGTAACTCAGAATATGTGTTAGTCCTGACAAGTGCAAGTGTACGAAATTATACATTTGTCACGAATTTTGCACGCTACAGTTGTCGATATTAAGTGCACAGTGAATGATTTTAATATCCTAGTAACCACACTGGTCAGTCAATATCTTATTAACTACACTTATGCTCATAAATTAAGGATAATGCTGATACATTGTGAAACAACGCTCTGGTGGGCGGTTTGCGGGTTTAAATCACCTTGGGGTATGACCATACGATGCATCTGACCTGCAGTCGTCGTATGGTGGCGCTGGCAGCAGTCCGCATATGCAGAGGTGTGTTGGTGCATGTCAGAGCACGGTGCAGATGTTTTCAGACGTGCTAATGGTGACTGTGTGTTGAAAATGGCTCAAAGAACACATATTGATGACGATATGAGGGGTAGAATACAAGGGCGACTGGAGGCTGGTCAAACACAGCAGGTCGTAGCACGGACCTTCCGTGTGCCACAAAGTGTTATCTCAAGATTGTGGCAGCGATTCCAGCAGACAGGAAACGTGTCCAGGCGCTACGGTACGGAACGTCTACAGCGCACAACACCACAAGAAGACCGCTATCTCACCATCAATGGCCACAGACGGCCACGGAGTACTGCAGGTACCCTTGCCGGTACAGTTGTCTCCAGAAACACAGTCTACAGACGACTGAGCAGACATGTTTATTCGCCCGAAGACCTGCAAGGTGCATTCCACTGACCCCTGGTCACAGGAGAGCTCGTAAAACTTGGTGTCACGAACACAGTACATGGTCATTGGAACAGTGGTCCCAGGTTATGTTCACGGACGAGTCCAGGTATAGTCTGAACAGTGATTCTCGCCGGGTATTCATCTGGCGTGAACCAGGAACCAGATACCAACCCCTTGATGTCCTTGAAAGGGACCTGTATGGAGGTCGTGGTTTGATGGTGTGGGGTGGGATTATGATTGGTACATGTACTCCCCTGAATGCCTTTGACAGAGGAACTGTAACAGATCAGATGTATCGGGACGTCATTTTGCATCAGTACGTCCGCCTTTTCAGGGGTGCAGTGGGTTCCACCTTCCTCCTGATGGATGGTAACGCACGGCCCCACCGAGCTGCCATCGTGGAGGAGTACCCTGAAACAGAAGATATCAGGAGAATCGAGTGGACTAACTGTTCTCCAGACCTAAACCCCATCGAGCACGTCGACGTATCGCTGCACGCCTTCAAACCCCTAGGACACTTCAGGAGCTCCGGCAGGCACTGGTGCAAGAATGGGAGGCTATAACCCAGCAGCTGCTCGACCACCTGATCCAGAGTATGCCAACCCGTTCTGCGGCCTGTGTACGTGTGCATGGTGCTCATATCCCATATTGATGTCCTGGTACATGCACATGAAACAGTGGCGTTTTGTAGCACATGAGTTTCGGGACGGTTTTCTCAACTTATCACCAATACTGTGGACTTACAGATCTGTGTCGTGTGTGTTCCCTATGTGCCTATTCTTTTAGCGCCAGTTTTGTGTAGTGTCACGTTGTGTGGCACCACATTCTGCAATTATCCTTAATGTATGAGCATGAATGTAGTAATAGTAACAAATAACTAATATATTATCAAATCTAAGGTTATCTCTGTGAGTATAATTAATGATGTGCTTCCGGGCATTTCGCCGACTTCTTGCTATTACATGCACAATATTTTAACGCTCAACTGAGCGTTCTTCTTCAGGTGCTGCGACGTTTGCTGACTGGATGGAGTCCAAGAAGCGAGTATACATAACAGTAAAACTAGCAGCACATGAAGGAGATGGCTGGGACGGTCAGCGAAGTATTGTGCAGAGAATGGAGATAAGTAATTCGGCAAAACATCCGGAAGCAGAGCATTAATCAGTATCACGGTCTGAAGTGAGTGATTACATGATCAAGAAACGAGAAATATCATTTTGAAACCAAATTCTGTTGTTCTTTATAGTGATCGTATTTACACTGAACGGTAGCAGCACAGCTGCTCGTATCTTCCTCTCCGTGCAGCGGTTTGTGTTCTAACTCATGCATGGAGCGTGAACTGACGCACCTGTTGGAAAAGAACTTATTATTTTTATGACATTCAATATGTAGATCACTTCAAAAGTTGTGCTGGTCCTATAATTTACGCATACTGAATTTGCAGATACAGAATCGGTATTAAATATACTGCAATTGTCTCTAATACCCAAGCAACAACACTTGGCAGTCCCTGTCTCAGCAACTAGTAATAGTAACAAATAATTAATATCCCGTGAACTCTCAATTTTCTGTCCACAGTTGGTTAAAGGTTTGCTCCCGAGAGTTACGCCGAGTTTTTGTGATTATACACACACTATTTCAGTGACAGACAAAGCTAATTTATTCAGGTGGTGCGACCTTCGCTCACTGGTTGAAGTGCACGCAGCCAGCACATATAAAAGCAAAACTAGCAGTACATGAAGAAGATGACCGGGCCGGTTGTCGAAATATTGTGCACAAAACGGAAACAGCAGCTGTGCAAAACACGCAGAACTAGGGCAGTAAATAGCACAACTTCCAGTCTCCTGGAGTCTCGGGGCCTTCTGGCTCCATCCCAGGGCGATTTCCGCCGAGGCCGTTCAACGACAGATAATTTGGTGTGTCTTGAGTCTGCCGCCCGGACGGAATTTTCCAGGCGCCGACATCTGGTAGTCGTCTTTTTTTATTTACAGAGGGCCTACGACACGACCTGGCGCCACCACATCCTTGTCACACTGCATGAGTGGGGCTTCCGTGGCTAGCTCCCGATTTTTATACAGAACTTTCTCTCCCTACGTACCTTCCGTGTTCAATTAGGAGGCTCCTTTACCTCCTCCCATATACAAAAGAATGGGGTCCCGCAGGGCTCTGTATTGAGCGTTCCACTGTTTTTAGTGGCTATAAATGGCCTAGCAACAGCTGTGGGGCCGTCAGTGTCGCCCTCCTTATATGCTGACGATTTCTGCCTTTATTTCAGTTCCTCAACTATTGGTGTTGCTGAACGCCGACTACAGGGAGCCATTCAGAAAGCGCAGTCATGGGCTCTCGACCATGGGTTTCACTTCTCTGCCGACAAGACCTGCGTTTTGCACTTCTGTCGGCGACGGACAGTCCACCCTTGACCCTACCCTTTTTCTTGATGGCCATCTACTACAGGTAGTCGAAACGTATCGCTTTTTAGGACTGGTTTTTGACGCCCGACTAATATGGCTCCCCCACATTCGTCAGCCTAAGCGAAAGTGCTGGCGGCATCTTAACGCCCTCCACTGCCTGAGCAACACCACTTGGGGGGCAGATCGCTCTACATTGCCACTGCTCTACAAAGCCCTAGTTCAGTCACGACTCGACTATGGGAGTGTAGTGTATGGTTCGTCAGCACCCTCAGCATTGAAGCTGCTTGATCCTGTACACCACTGCGGGGTCGGTCTAGCGACGGGCGCTTTTCGAACGAGTCCAGTGGTCAGTCTACTACTGGAGGATGGAGTCCCTCCACTGCACATCAGGCGCCACCAACTGCTCGCCCACTTGCAGTGCACGTCAGCTCTCCTCAGCATCCGAATTACCGTCTTTTGTTCCCGAGCACTATGGTTCATCTCCCACAACGGCGGTCTCAGTCAGGGATAACGATCGCTGTACTTGTCCGTTCCCTAGTGTTGGAACTCGAGTCCTTTCCAGCGTCTCGTGCGGGTCCATACACACATGCCTCCGTGGCGTATGCCTTGGACGACACTACGGCTGGACCTATCGCGTTTTCATAAGGACTCTCTTCCTCCTGAGGCACTCCGCAGTCACTTCTTAGCGATCCTTGACGAATCCCAGGGTTCTTAAGTCATCTATTCTGACGGCTCGCTGGTTGATGGTCGCGTAGGCTTTGCCTATGCTCACTCGGCCCATATCGAACAGTGCTCCTTGCCAGATGACTGCAGTGTCTTCACTGCCGAGCTGGTGGCCATCTCTCGTGCCCTTGGGCATATTTGTTCCTGCCCCGGTGTGTCCTACATGGTATGCAGTGATTCGCTGAGTGGTTTACAGGCCATTGGTCAGTGCTACCCACGCCATCCTCTGGTAGCTTCTATCCAGGAGTTGGTTTATGCCCTCGAACGATCTGGTCGATCAGTAGTCTTTGTATGGACCCCAGGGCATGTCGGAATCCCGGGAAATGAGCTCGTTGACAGACTGGCCAAACAGGCCACTCGTAAGCCGCTTCTGGAGATTGGAATACACGAACCTGACCTCCGATCGGTGTTATGCCGCGTAGTTCTCGGGATTTGGGATGCTGAATGGCGCAGCTTAGTTACGCCCAATAAACTCCGCGCCATCAAGGGGAGCACAAATGAGTGGAAGTCTTCTCTGTGGGCTTCTCTCAGGGACTCTATGGTCCTCTGCCGCCTTGGCATCGGCCACACTTGGCTGACGTATGGCTATCTTCTCCATGTTGTCGCTGCGGTTTCCGTTTGACAGTGGTCCACCTTTTGGTGGACTGTCCACATCTCGCCGCTCTAAGACGGAATTTTAATCTCCCTGACTCCCTTCCTTCTATTTTACGAGACGATACCTCCACGGCTAACTTGGTTTTACATTTTCCACGTGACGCTGGATTTTATTCTTCGGCTTAAGTTTTATTTCCTGTCTTTTGTCTCCCTGTGCTTTCTACCCTAGTACTTTTAGGTTAGTGATTTTAATGTGTTGCAAGGTGGCTGGCTCATCCTTTTTTATCCTCGTGATCAGGCAGCCTAGGTCATCTGCTCTACTGTTTTAAGCTCTTCTGCCTGTTTCTTGTATGTCTGTGCTTTTCTTTTCTTCTGTTGTCCCTGGTGTGTTCAGCTTTGTGTTTTTTTCTTTTTGTCCCTCTCGAACTCCTGTGGTGTCTCTTGTATGTTTTCCGTTTTATCCCGTGGACTTAGTTCAATGGAACAAGGGACCGATGAGCACGTAGTTTGGTCCCTTTAAACTTCAAACCAACCAACCAACAAAACGGAAACAACAGCTCTGAAAAACACGCAGAAGTAGAGCAGTAAATAGCACAACATCCAGCCGGCCGCGGTGGCCGTGCAGTTCCAGGAGCTGCAGTCCGGAACCGTGGTACTGCTACGGTCGCGGGTTCGAATCCTGCCTCGGGCATGGATGTGTGTGGTGTCCTTAGGTTAGTTAGGTTTAAGGAGTTCTAAGTTCCAGGGGACTGATGACCTAAGATGTTAAGTCCCATAGTGCTCAGAGCCATTTGAACCATTTTGAGCACAACGTCCAGTAGAGAGTGATGACATGATCACGGAAAGAGGAACAGTCTTTCAGACCGAAAACTATGGTTCTCTATAATGAGCAAATTTTCACTCACCATAGCAAAACGGCTTCATTGCTCTTCTGTAGGCGTTTGTGCAGTAACTCAACAATAAACGCGTCAAGGGTGAAATGACACTCCTGCTGAAAAAGAAGTTTTAGTTTCATTATATCCAAAACGTGGTGTAATTCAGAAGGCGTGCTAATTCCTAAAATGTACCAGTGTAATGAAGTGTTACTCATATTACGATTTTTGAATGCTGAATACAACGATAATTAGCAGACTTTGATTACTGTAATATCCAAGTAGTACCATCGTTTTGCCCACGTTTGACAGGATCACTATTCATATCTCAATGACTTTAGCTACGCCGAAGTCTAATCGTATCTCGAGTCACAACCAATATTTCACAGTTGTACGTTTTGGTAGGTTACTACCACGATCAGCCGAAAGAAGCATTCACCTGGAAGGAGACATGGCTACAGTGGAACTACTTGAGGCACAGCACCACTATCGTCTTCCTAGTCTATGTCCCTGCGCGTATCTTACATGGAAAAGAAAGAGAGTGGGATTGTAACGGATTTTACGAACAGTTCCAATTTCTCTATTATCTGACTCCAAGAACGAACAATGCGCGTTCCTCCGAAACAAAACAATGGCCTTGGGGCGCTTTGGTCATCACATATTCATCCTGAGCAGATAATAACTGGTAGTTGGCCTACAATGTCGTCTTCAACTATAGTTGGAGCCATGAACGACAGCGGTCAGGTTTAGGCAAGCTCTGCACATCTGACGTGACGTCATCCTCCGACAGCCAATGAACGTTGAGCAGTTTTCTCAGAGGTCAGCTGTGAATGTCTTGGCCAGCGCGAGTGTTAACGTGGTTGTGGCAGTTATTCAGTGCATTTTTGTTCAGTTTGTTGTGATTTGTCATGGCTGATGGTGGTGACATGCGACAAATTCTCCGTAAGCAAGCGAGAGACATAATTTACAGGATACACGCTTTCTTCAAGCGCAAAGCAGAAAACGGTGGACCTATCACAGATGTTGCCACATCTCAGGAACGCACAGCAGAAGCGAATGGCATCAGCTTAAGAATTTATTTGTCCAGACAAGTGGAAGCCCAGTTTTCGGATTGCCTTGTTAACATCACAGTCTTCACGAATTAGGCGATTTTGACGAAGACATTCTAAGGCGAGTTGTGCTAAATCTTTACAAGACAGGCGAATTTCCTACTGTTAGAAAAGTTACGTTGAAAATGCGGGAAACTACAAATTTTAAAGGCAGTGCTACCTCAATGCGAAGAATACTGAAAGACACTGGGTACAAATACATAAATATAAATGGTGGACGAAAATTTTTAATGGAAAGTCGTGATATCGCTGCTTTAAGAGCACAGTTTTTAAGACGTATTCTAGAAATAAGGAAATCTGGCAATCAGAGCATTTTTTCCTTGGACTAAATACACGTCATAAAAGGAAAGCATGCTGGAAGCTGAGTGATATTTCGGGTGGTTTTAAAGTACCAGTTGGTAAAGAGGGACGAATAATTGCGCTTCACACTGGTTCTGCTTCTGTATTCATTCCACAAAGTGGACTAGTGTTCTGAGACAAAAAGGGCAATTCTGGTGATTATCATTCTGAAATGATCTCAGAGACATTTACATTATGGTTTAGGAAACGGCTTCTCCCTTACTTGCCTGCAAACTCAGCAATTGTTATGGACAATGCGAGTTATCACTCAGTTGTTGTTGACAAGGCTCCCACAAGTACAAAAAAAAGAAAAAGGCCGATATCATGCTGTGGCTTCCAAGTAAGAAGATTCCGCACACTGCCAGTCAAACTTGGGCTGAATTGTTAAATGTTGCAGGGCTTCATAAGTCTCGTGCGAAAGTGTATGAAATCGATTGTATCGCACAGGAATATGGACATACAGTTTTGAGTTTGCCACCATATCACTGCCAGCACAATCGATAGAGCTCATATGGGCACAAGTCGCGGAACGAAACACGACATTTAAAATTGCTGACACAGAGAGACTTCTGCACGAAGCACTTGACAGCATAGCATCTTCAGCTTGGGCTGAACGTGTTCGGCGCGCAGAACGGCTACAAGAGGAGGAAATGGACAGGCAAATTTTAATTAACAATACGCTCGATCCCATCGTCATTACTCTAAGACTAGATGAGTCAGACAGTGACACGGACTGCAGCGATGTAAATGACGACGGTCGCAGCGGTTGAAAACAACCAAGGGTGAGCCACACATACATTATTCAGGTTGTCTTTCCTTTTTCTATAGCTTCTCTTTCGCAGTTGCAATTTTATCAGTAATATTGAGATATAAAGTATCCTATCTTTTGCGACTGTAATAAAAGTCTTATCTATACCATCCGTGTTTTGCTTTACTTTGAAGCATCTTCAGTGGACAGTATTGTAGCTTCTATACTGCTACTTGTTTACCTGTCACGGTTTTGTGCAGCGCCGCGGTTGTAAGATCATACTCAACGTTTGTCTCGACTGATCTTTGTTTTAACAAGTAATCGCTGTTTGTGTATTACAGACACACTCTAATAAGTTCGTTTTTTGGCGCATTGTACTTTACTAACATTCAATAAATTTTAGTCTCTATGTTTTTATGAGTCCACAACTGATTTTGTATACTTTATCAATTACGTTTTAATCGAGGTGCTTTAAAAAAGGCGAAATTTGTCTGGTATAAATAAAATGTTTGTCACAGTCGCAAAAGATGTAAAATTTTCCAGTGTTACATACAATATTTTTGTGGTACTAAAATTATTTCTTTCACGATGTTATTTAAATGTAATTGTGATAGACTGTGTCCTTGATGGAAGCAGTTAAGCACTGCACATGACAGCAATGTTTTGGTTTTTTACGACAATAATTGTCTGTAAACTTTAATTTTGTCATTGGACACAAGCATTCGTACTTCCCTGTAAATACTGTAGATGCTTGGGACGAACCACAGCAACTTGCTGTGCCACGCGACACTGCGTGTCTCATTCCTTTCGATCCGATTACCTCACAGTGGTAGTTATACGGTGAGGGAGCTTAACACTCTGACAAATCGCAACAGACTGAATAAAAATTCAACGAATAACTTTCTCCGCTATTTCTTAAATACAAGTTTTTGAACTGTTTGGTGTCTACGTCGCTATGCAGCTACCGCAGCTGTTGTTCGCAATCGGCAACGCTGCAATCCCCATCGGTGCCTCTACACTGTGCACGGTCCGCCATCGTTCTGTATGGTGTCTACGTCGCTATGCGGCTACCGCAGCTGTTGTTCGCAATCAGCAACGCTGTATTCCCCATCTGTGCCTCTACACTGCGCACGGCCCGCCAACGTTCCGTTAGGTGTCTACGTCGCTATGCGGCTACCGCAGCTGTTGTTCGCAATCAGCAACACTGTAATCCCCATCTGTGCCTCTACACTGCGCGCAGTCCGCCATCGTACTGTTTGGTTCCTACGTCGCTATGCGGCTACCGCAGCTGTAGTTCGCAATCGGCAACGCTGTAATCCCCATCTGTGCATCTACACTGCGCGCGGTCTGCCATCGTACTGTTTGGTGTCTACGTCGCTATGCGGCTACCGCAGCTGTTGTTCGCAATCGGCAACACTGTAATCCCCATCTGTGCCACTACACTGCGCGCAGTCCGCCATCGTACTGTTTGGTGTCTACGTCGCTATGCGGCTACCGCAGCTGTTGTTCGCAATCGGCAACACTGTAATCCCCATCTGTGCCTCAACACTGCGCGCAGTCCGCCATCGTACTGTTTGGTGTCTACGTCGCTATGCGGCTACCGCAGCTGTTGTTCGCAATCGGCAACACTGTAATCCCCATCTGTGCCTCTACACTGCGCGCAGTCCGCCATCGTACTGTTTGGTGTCTACGTCGCTATGCGGCTACCGCAGCTGTTGTTCGCAATCGGCAACACTGTAATCCCCATCTGTGCCTCAACACTGCGCGCAGTCCGCCATCGTACTGTTTGGTGTCTACGTCGCTATGCGGCTACCGCAGCTGTTGTTCGCAATCGGCAACACTGTAATCCCCATCTGTGCCTCTACACTGCGCGCAGTCCGCCATCGTACTGTTTGGTGTCTACGTCGCAATGCAGCTACCGCAGCTGTTGTTCGCAATCGGCAACACTGTAATCCCCATCTGTGCCTCTACACTGCGCGCAGTCTGCCATCGTACTGTTTGGTTCCTACGTCGCTATGCGGCTACCGCAGCTGTTGTTCGCAATCGGCAACGCTGTAATCCCCATCTGTGCATCTACACAGCGCGCGGTCTGCCATCGTACTGTTTGGTGTCTACGTCGCTATGCGGCTACCGCAGCTGTTGTTCGCAATCGGCAACACTGTAATCCCCATCTGTGCCTCTACACTGCGCGCAGTCCGCCATCGTACTGTTTGGTGTCTACGTCGCTATGCGGCTACCGCAGCTGTTGTTCGCAATCGGCAACACTGTAATCCCCATCTGTGCCTCAACACTGCGCGCAGTCCGCCATCGTACTGTTTGGTGTCTACGTCGCTATGCGGCTACCGCAGCTGTTGTTCGCAATCGGCAACACTGTAATCCCCATCTGTGCCTCAACACTGCGCGCGGTCTGCCATCGTACTGTTTGGTGTCTATGTCGCTATGCGGCTACCGCAGCTGTTGTTCGCAATCGGCAACACTGTAATCCCCATCTGTGCCTCTACACTGCGCGCAGTCCGCCATCGTACTGTTTGGTGTCTACGTCGCAATGCGGCTACCGCAGCTGTTGTTCGCAATCGGCAACACTGTAATCCCCATCTGTGCCTCTACACTGCGCGCAGTCCGCCATCGTACTGTTTGGTTCCTACGTCGCTATGCGGCTACCGCAGCTGTTGTTCGCAATCGGCAACGCTGTAATCCCCATCTGTGCATCTACACTGCGCGCGGTCTGCCATCGTACTGTTTGGTGTCTACGTCGCTATGCGGCTACCGCAGCTGTTGTTCGTAATCGGCAACACTGTAATCCCCATCTGTGCCTCTACACTGCGCGCAGTCCGCCATCGTACTGTTTGGTGTCTACGTCGCTATGCGGCTACCGCAGCTGTTGTTCGCAATCGGCAACACTGTAATCCCCATCTGTGCCTCTACACTGCGCGCAGTCCGCCATCGTACTGTTTGGTGTCTACGTTGCTATGCGGCTACCGCAGCTGTTGTTCGCAATCGGCAACACTGTAATCCCCATCTGTGCCTCAACACTGCGCGCAGTCCGCCATCGTACTGTTTGGTGTCTACGTCGCTATGCGGCTACCGCAGCTGTTGTTCGCAATCGGCAACACTGTAATCCCCATCTGTGCCTCTACACTGCGCGCAGTCCGCCATCATACTGTTTGGTGTCTACGTCGCTATGCGGCTACCGCAGCTGTTGTTCGCAATCGGCAACGCTGTAATCCCCATCTGTGCCTCTACACTGCGCGCGGGCCGCCATCGTTTATTGATTCAACTATGGTCGCTCGAGTTGGTCGCACATTAAGTGAAGCTTTGCTCTGAGAAAACGTATCGTCGTTTTAGTTTGGGCACTTAACTAATGTCATACGCGCCTTCCCGGAATCGTAAATTACTTGGTTCGTATAAACTCTCTATGTCTTAAGTCAGTGTTAAATTTAAAGCCCCTCAGTGGAGTTGACACAACCATTTAATCGGCATTCGTGCTAGACTATCAACATTATCTGGTGCGAGAAGTATGGATATAGTGTGCTATGATATTAAAAATGGTGGAGCGGAACTAGAACCTATGGGATCTGTGGAAAGGAGCAACCACATCATGCAGCCAAGGAGGCCTCTAGTGATCACAGTGTGACTCAATGTTCCATTATCGTGCATGTCAGACAACTGTGGGAGAATTTGTGACTGGCCAATCACCCGACCGTGTTCTACTCATACCGGTCACTCTGACACAATGAAGTCACCTCTTATCCAAATTGGACACCGTCCTAATTATGGCCTCATAGTATGATGAGACGACCACTAAATCTGTTATGCCTGTGGCATACAAATTCTTATGTCCCATATTTCCCTTGCAAGTTATGTTTTGATCAGAGGTGAATTTACTGCTCTCTACTTTAGTTGTAGTTGAGACGAGTATGGTAAATTTTTAAAATTTTGTTTAGGATCTGGAAATTAGCCCAAGTTTTAGATTGGATGAATTTGTGTGCTGCTGAGTGGCTGGCACATCCTCTTTTGCTCTAGTGATAAACGAATCCATACATCCACCAGTAACATTCAACAGCTGTATTATAGATCATTTCTTGAACCAGTGAATCGCCATCAATTTTATCGTCAGTTTTGGAAATGAATTTAAATATTTTCGTCTTATTAATTAAATGTCCGACTAAAGTTGCTTTTTAGTAGCGTTTTATTTCACCAGACTACTTTCGGACATTGCCCATCATCAGTGGCATCTGTATTACACAAAAGGCAAGTCGAATTACAATGAACTGAAAAATTATGGATACATAAAACTCTACAATATTCACTGTGAGTAAACCACGAAACGAAAAATTGCACACATGAATGCCTCTAAAATAAGTCGAAGAAAAATCGCCTAATTGCAGTCGCCTATGTAGCTCAAACGAAAACACAGATAGTGTACACCCCCCCAAAAACTATAAATTAATCGGAAAAACGCACATTCTTCCACAGAAACAGAAATAAACACATAGAAAAAATTAGCAAGTCAATAACCCCAAAAGAAAAAAAAGCAATATATACCAAAGACTCAATCTCATTTAACTAAATCATTACTACAACTGCATTACCAACAAACACATCTACTACAAGAGTCACACCCCCCCCCCTCCCCCCACTAGTAACAACATGAATAATCGAGTTTATATGAAAAACGACTTAACAAGATCACATTTGAAATAAAATGCGAGTGAGTGGCTACTCTCACCCCGAAAAACTCTCCACATTACAAAAACAGCCGCATAATTGTAAAAAACAACACATTTTAATGACTAATCCTTTCAACTGCAGCAAAACATCATAGATCACACGATAAAATAAGACAAGCGCAGGTAACATTTAATAACAGATGGATCACATCCTTCGTAACGTAAATTAATGACGCCATACAGGATGCCGTGAGTCAGAGCTCCCGAATGGAATCGGACCTTGCTCTTGACCCCCGGAATCACATTACACACAACTGCACGCATAAATTTGCCAGTACTTTCCAAAATATTCATAGACATTTGACACGTTGACTGCCATATGGCCGCCGGTGGCAACAGCAGAGCCAGACTCGTATCATAATTAGGGAGGGTTCAACGTGTTAAAACACAAACACCGGCCATGAAGGCCCAACGGTACCGACCGGCCGCCGGGTTATCCTCAGCCCTTAGGAGTCACCGGATGCGGGTACGGAGTTTCATGTAGTCAGTACACTGCCCTCCCGGTCATTGTCAGTTTTCGTGATCGGCGTCGCTACTTCTCAGTCAAGTAGCTTCTCAATTGGCCTCACCAGGGCTGAGTGCACCCCACTTGCCAACAGCACTCGGGAGAGCCGGACGGTGACCCATCAAACTGCTAGCCAAGCCCGACAGCGCTTAACATCGGTAATCCGACGGCAATCGGTGTTACCATTGGGCAGGGCCGTGGACTCAACGTGTGGAAAGCTTATACGTTATTCTAGCTCCAGATGATTGTATGTGACAAATAAATGGCTGACAGTTAAGTCACTGGCTCATACTTCTTGCTAGTACGATGCACCTCGCCTCAGAAGCTGGGCGTTCGCTTCGTTCAAAGCCTTTAAAGCTCTCCAACAACTTTAAAATGTTTCGTTAGTTGTATTCGAAATACAAAATCCAACATTGCAATACTTTAATCAAAGCTGAAGCTTCTTTTAATCGGAAACACGGAGAACGTAGTCGTATCGATACGTGAAGCACTCAGGAGAATACAGAAGTAATTGCTAGGCGACGGCAAACGACGCTTCAGGCAACATAGTATTGTTGTTAGCATGGCCTGAGATCAACTTTAAACAGCATAGCCAGTAATTATAGAGCTCTTGGTTGTTTAGCAACGTCGAATAGCAATGGTTAAACGAACACTGCAATAAAATTTTAAATAACTGAAATTTATGGACGACCAAATAACCAGGTTTTGCGAATGAAAGATACCTATCAGTGTCTAAATGATGAAAACACCCGACTAGCTAATAAACTCCGAATGGATTTAGCGGCTAACGATACTCCAACATACTGATTCAATTTCCTTAAGCAACAGAACAGGAATACGCTTTCGTTATGGCGCTAACTCAATTCAACACGACTTTACGCAGTTGGCAGCAGTTTCCAAAGTATCTTCTTCCTGGCATACTGAATAGACTTCCGGCAGTGCTACCCTACACTGATCAAAGACAGCATGTATGTTTAACTGACAAGCGAGAAAGATCGGCGACGCCGTCGCTATTATCAAAACAATTAATCTGAGGAAACACGATGAAAGCACTTGACAGTCGTCAAAAAGTGGTTTGTCTCCGCAAGTCAGCCCCGCGGGTTTAGCCGAGCGGTCTCAGGCGCTACAGTCATGGACTGTGCGGCTGGTCCCGGCGGAGGTTCGAATCCTCCCTCGGGCATGGTTGTGTGTATTTGTCCTCAGGATAATTTACGTTAAGTAGTGTGTAAGCTTAGGGACTGATGACCTTAGCAGTTAAGTCCCATAAGATTTCACACATATTTGAACTTTTTTTTTGTCCACAAGTCAATCACCTACGTTTTGTAACTGCTTGAAAAATAAAACAATGTGCTCTTTCACGTCGTATACAGTTACTAACTCATGATCATTACCAGTTTACTGCTATATTAGCAGTTCATTACTTCCTTCTTAGTGCCGGCGTGTGTATTGCCCTCCATTACATCGTCCAGGATATTAAATCTTTTCCTCCCTCCCTCCTGTTTCCTTCCACACAGTTTTCTTAGACTGTTTTCGTAAGACCTTTCATCATTCTTAATTGATCTGCAATCCAGTTCCGTTTCCTTCTTTTTATTATATCCAGTAATGGTCTTTGCTCTTCCATTTTTCTCAGTACCTCTTCATTTTTCGCTGTATCCCGTCAACATATTCTTTCCATCCACAGCCATGTCCTAACACGTTCTGTTCCAGTATTTGAATCAAGTAGCAAAGTTTTTAAATAATAAACTTGTCAAATGAACTGACGGGGAGTTGGAACGCCCTATCCTGACAATGTTAAATTTAGTAACTTGGCTTCCCTGTATTTCAGGAACCACTTTAGCTATTGACATGAAACTTTTACAGGACATTAAACTGTATGTTCTGGGTCTACAGAACTACAATAATTGCATTTCAGGCACTGCTTACGGAAATACAATTTTTTAATTACATGGTTAAAATTTTGTGTACTTTTTTCTACGTTATCCTAAATAATTTTAATTATTCATAACATTATGTTGTTCTTTTAGTTCAATAGATTCAGGTTATGTATGTTATTAATCCCTGAAAATTTGAATATTCGACTCGAAATGGTTTCTGAGATTTAGGGAAATATGCAACAGAAAATGTAAATTTTCAGGAACGGCTTCTAAAGTTTCAAGAGACTGTAACTCACTTAATATACTGTCAATTTTTTATTTTTAGTCAGTCAGAAGCACCCTGCACCATACTTTTTCCAAGTGTTTCCTTCTTTTCGTCTTTCTGGACTCCTTAGTGGCCAACTGTGCTGCATACTCTGCTTTATCAATGCGAACCTTGTTGTCTGATGCAGTTTGCTCCAGAATTAATTCCCGTATGCTGTAGCACTTTCACCCTACCTATGTTGCTATCCTTAAAAGCAATGACAGCATCACTGACCCCCACTTTAGTGTCTTCATTCCAACAAAAACATTTTTTGGTAAACGTACTCGTATAAGATTATTGAGCGACTCATTCGGATTTTGAGTCAGATCATACAGACACTTCTTCTGTAATTCGGGATTTACCAGCTCTCTGTAAATAGGTTTTATGATATGAATGACTGCTGCTGGGATGGAATGTTTATGGCTGTATGAACTGTTTGAGTACTGGGCATTGCAGTAATTGCACCATGAATCAGGTCCAGGAGGGCAAAGGTGATGACAGTCTGTGGAAGAAGGTAGCCTATACTGCCTGCTTCGTTTTCAACAAATCCTCAGTATTATTTCTAATGGCCATTCCATAATACTGTTGTAGTTCATCAATCATTTTGTCTGTCAGCCTGCCTCTTATGGTTTTACCATCAGAAAGTTTCTTGTCTCTCAAACTTTGTTTCAACTTCCTCAACCTGGTGCCCATCCTCTTCTGGACATGACCTTTATAATACAGGAATCCACTGCCTTCTATATAAAAAATTGCCGATTTTATTAGATCTTGAAATGATGCACGTAAAAATTTTAACATTTTCAACCGGTGTGGATAATATTTAAAAAATAAACTAAAATACTTCCAACGTTAGTTTTTATATATATATATATATATATATTATATATATATATATATATTCCTGGAAATGGAAAAAAGAACACATTGACACCGGTGTGTCAGACCCACCATACTTGCTCCGGACACTGCGAGAGGGCTGTACAAGCAATGATCACACGCACGGCACAGCGGACACACCAGGAACCGCGGTGTTGGCCGTCGAATGGCGCTAGCTGCGCAGCATTTGTGCACCGCCGCCGTCAGTGTCAGCCAGTTTGCCGTGGCATACGGAGCTCCATTGCAGTCTTTAACACTGGTAGCATGCCGCGACAGCATGGACGTGAACCGTATGTGCAGTTGACGGACTTTGAGCGAGGGCGTATAGTGGGCATGCGGGAGGCCGGGTGGACGTACCGCCGAATTGCTCAACACGTGGGGCGTGAGGTCTCCACAGTACATCGATGTTGTCGCCAGTGGTCGGCGGAAGGTGCACGTGCCCGTCGACCTGGGACCGGACCGCAGCGACGCACGGATGCACGCCAAGACCGTAGGATCCTACGCAGTGCCGTAGGGGACCGCACCGCCACTTCCCAGCAAATTAGGGACACTGTTGCTCCTGGGGTATCGGCGAGGACCATTCGCAACCGTCTCCATGAAGCTGGGCTACGGTCCCGCACACCGTTAGGCCGTCTTCCGCTCACGCCCCAACATCGTGCAGCCCGCCTCCAGTGGTGTCGCGACAGGGGTGAATGGAGGGACGAATGGAGACGTGTCGTCTTCAGCGATGAGAGTCGCTTCTGCCTTGGTGCCAATGATGGTCGTATGCGTGTTTGGCGCCGTGCAGGTGAGCGCCACAATCAGGACTGCATACGACCGAGGCACACAGGGCCAACACCCGGCATCATGGTGTGGGGAGCGATCTCCTACACTGGCCGTACACCACTGGTGATCGTCGAGGGGAGACTAAATAGTGCACCAAACCGTCATCGAACCCATCGTTCTACCATTCCTAGACCGGCAAGGGAACTTGCTGTTCCAACAGGACAATGCACGTCCGCATGTATCCCGTGCCACCCAACGTGCTCTAGAAGGTGTAAGTCAACTACCCTGGCCAGCAAGATCTCCGGATCTGTCCCCCATTGAGCATGTTTGGGACTGGATGAAGCGTCGTCTCACGCGGTCTGCACGTCCAGCACGAACGCTGGTCCAACTGAGGCGCCAGGTGGAAATGGCATGGCAAGCCGTTCCATAGGACTACATCCAGCATCTCTACGATCGTCTCCATGGGAGAATAGCAGCCTGCATTGCTGCGAAAGGTGGATATACACTGTACTAGTGCCGACATTGTGCATGCTCTGTTGCCTGTGTCTATGTGCCTGTGGTTCTGTCAGTGTGATCATGTGATGTATCTGACCACGGGAATGTGTCAATAAAGTTTCCCCTTCCTGGGACAATGAATTCACGGTGTTCTTCTTTCAATTTCCAGGAGTGTATATATATAATCACTTATAAACTATATATATATATATATATATATATATATATATATATATATATTCGGAAAATTGCATATTTTATAATGAGATAAAAACTCTAAAATGTGGGGAAAAAAAATTTCCTTCTAGCTCCCCTTAATTTCTTTCTCATTGACGAATGGAGCAACGGTCATTGTTGATGATGGCGCGAATTCTTCCGATTGCATCTCATACGCATCTAAAAAGAATGCAGTGATTTCAGAATTAAATTGGCTCTTGAAGTTTTTACCATTTACGAACAGTAGCAATTGAACACCACCATCCCTTCTGTGAGGCCTGTATCTAACAGAAGCGAGAGCAGCATATCCACAATTCGGAGACAATGGCCAGATCATACGTAATTTGCGCTTGCTCAGGAAGATCGCAAGTCACTGTTAAATGATCCGCTAATAATCTCAAGACGTGCTTTGATTATAGCAGAATGAGATCAATGGCTGAACGCATAGTGCTTTCAGCACATTGTGTCTCTTTGCCGTGTTCTGTTGAGCTCACGGTTTCAGCTAGTTTTTCTGAAACAAAATTGCAAGAACCAAAATTCATGTACAACTTAATAATTGTGGTGAGAAACTATTAGTTATGAGTGATAACAAATCTATAGCCCGTTTTTAACAAGTGACGTATTTAGTTATAAGTCAAATCTGTATCTACTTCAGAGACACTTACACAAAAGACACCTGCTCAGTTCGATGGCGGCAAAGAAGTGGGGAAAATTCAGTTTGCTGCTAGCAGCTTCGTTCCTAGCTCTTTCCTTAAAACATATAAAAATATAATTCCTCCTATTCGTTTCAGCCACAGGCTGATTTCTGTAATGTCGTTGATCTGAATTTACAGTTCATACACGTTTTATTACGTTTTTGATAGACTACTTGAAACATTTCTTTGATAAAAAGGTGGACTTTCCCGCAAAAAAAACACTTAGAGGTATTTTTTATAGATAAAAGAGAAGATTTTCTTTCAGATATTGGCCACCACAGAACTATTGATCACGTTCCTCCCACTATTTAAGAGGCTGGTTGCATGGAACCCATCTATGTCATTTATCATACCATAGACGTGGGGGTGGGGGTGGGGGGGGGGGACTAGAGACCTCATTACATATTGCTACTTTTGTTTAACAAAAGTAAAAGGAATGTCAAGTAAATGAAAAAAAACACAGTTTCGTATCCAAATCTGGAATCTGCAAGTCGCCCAATTCCGCCTTCTGATTCTCTCCCATTTCCCAAACCAGCAACGGAACGGACACGAGGATGAAACAGGCGATCGTAGTGAGAAACCAACATATCACTACGCCATAGCCATTCTTGAAGGCGGAATTGAACGATCTTGCAAGAGATATAAATCTTTCAAACAGGCAATCAAAATTACTTGGGTCTCGACTTCAAGAAAAGAACCTGTTACAGCCAAACACCAGTATTACATTCTGTGAGCGACAGCTTGTTTTTTCCACTTTTTTCTCAAAGAGATATAGTTTGGTATAGTGTAACAACATAAATCGACTGCTTACAGAATTTGGAAATATTCACAATCCGAAAGAATGGCGCCTATTTATAGGTTCCTCATAGAGTAGTCTCGAAACTGTTGTCTTACGTAACTGAAACGAGAAACCTAAATTAACAGTGGCCCATCCGATTCAATTAAAGGAAACCTGCAAGAACATGAGGCTACTTCTGGAGTATACTGGCTATTGGAATCATAAATGTAAAATCTGTGGTGATCTCAGAGTTCTGGGACTTCTTCTGCGAAAGCAGACTGGTTAGACAAAATATTGCTGTTTCTTGCGTCACTGGGATAGGAGTGCAAGGAAATACCATTATGTGGTCAAAGAATGGCCTTTGAGAGAAATTTTCAATCCTGGTGAAGTTTTACTAGTCTGACGTTACCTATGTGTTTTAAAGAATAACAAAACAACTGGCTCACAAGGAGTGACTATAGAATTTTTTACGCCTTCTATGTTTACTATTAAATGTGGCAGTAAGTCAGAGGGCAACGTAAATAATTTTACTTGTATTTTATTTTGTGTTATTCCTACGAAAATTTGAAGTTTTGTAGTAGAGACCATAACTGCTTTTCATTGAGTGTTACATATTACGTAGTTCATATAGAGGGACACGCATTGATACTTGAAATAGTGATGTGGAACCTAGTGTACAAGCGATGTAGGTTATGCCACAAGTTTTAACTTTTTATACTATCTGCGCGGCCCCTCCCGCCGGAGGTTCGAGTCCTCCCTCGGAAATGGGTGTGTGTGTTGTTCTTAACATAAGTTAGTTTAAGTAATGTGCAAGTCTAGAGACCGATGACCTCAGCAGTTTGGTGCCTTATAGTCCAGGTAAATTAGGAAATTTTATACTATCGCCTGACTATGTGCTTCTCTTTTTTTTTTTTTTTTTTTTTTTTTTTTTTTTTTTTTTTTTTTTTTTTTTTTTTTTTTTTTTGAATTTGTAATGGCTAGGCACTAGCGGAAGTCTAGATTTGCTTAATATAAATCTGAAAGGAAAGGCCGAATGATTGCTGTGCTCCAACATTTTGAAACTAAAATCGTCTGGAAAGTCGTGACTTCCCCACTCAGCATATAGGATTGTCTGACGCATTTAAGTTAATTCTGAGAGCTCTTGATGGAAGTAAAGATGAAATTAGAGAACTCGTAAACAATTGTGTCCTGGCGTTTGAACTAACGCCGAACTATAGCCATACTATGGTACTGAATTTTGTTAAAACTAAGTCATGGGTGCAGCTTGAAGTAAACTACTCATACGCGATTTGACAGCAACTAGGGAAGATGTGAAGGGAACGTTATTGGACAACTATGAGTTAAAAAATGACTTCAGATTACCAAGCGTGTTTATTATTCTCTAGTAGAAGGAACAGGGCCGAAAGTATGGCCGGATGAGCGTGTCACGTTGACATTTTACAGCACAAATTTCGACAAGCCGTCCGAGGAGTGACAGGACAATCAGACGTTCCGTTAGCCGGTTTCTAATAGGGAAGCTGGCACGAGCTGTGTTTTTACAGGGAAGCGAAGATGAGAGGATTAAAACCAACGTGAAAGCAACGGCAGAGTGTTGTGTCTAGACAAGACAGCCTAGACACAATGAGAGGAAAGACACGCGCTTAAACTCACGCAGGCTGGCGTGAGGTCTGAAACAGGATACGTAATGAATGCTATAAAGAAAAGTACGTAGCTTCTGGAATACTTAACTTTAATCCACATTTGTAGAACATCGCTCTTGATGATACATTAATAGAATCTCAATATCACTTGAATACGGCGCCTTGCTAGGTCGTAGCAAATGTAGCTGAAGGCTATGCTAACTATCGTCTCGGCAAATGAGAGCGTAGTTGTCAGTGAACCATTGCTATGAACGTCGGCTGTACAACTGGGGCGAGTGCCAGGACGTCTCTCTAGACCTGCCGTGTGGTGGCGCTCGGTCTGCAATTACTGACAGTGGCGACATGCGGGTCCGGCGTATACTAATGGATCGCGGCCGATTTAAAGGCTACCACCTAGCAAGTGTGGTGTCTGGCGGTGACACCACACAGAGGATACAACATTAGCCCGAGCAGTGGATCTACCATTAACAGAAGAAGCATCCATACCTCTTGTAAAGAAAAGTTTGGCGAATCCAGTTGCCCGAGAGATTATTGTTTTAGATGTAAGAGAGTAGGCCTTCATGCAAAGAACAGCACTATGGAGAGACCCGTCAGGAAAATAGACGCCATACGGGCGATTTGTAGTGGAGCAGATAAACGGACACCCCATCCTCCATCACCGCCAAGAAGGATGGAGGAAACGCTATGCAGAGTTCATCACAGCAAAACTGGAAGCATGCGACCAATACTGCGTCGTTGATCCAGTCTTCAACGTAATTCAGGGTCGTGTTATAAGGCGAGGCCTCTGATACTTTATGTCTGTAAAGACCCAGGACAATTAGCACGACAGTGAAATCCAAAGACTGAGCAACCGGGAGGCGAAAGAACGACATGAGCATGCAGTCGACCGGTGTGGCAAAGTTGGTACACTTCAAGGACAGGAATGATTTCGTAAATGTATGATGCGCGCAGGGAAGCGCAGGAACCATGGAACCACAAATTTCGTAGTAGACAGTGCCGCTCAGGTAAGCGTAATCGGCACTGAAGAAAACGGTGGGCAGTAACGCCGACGAAAGAATAAAACTTAAAGTGATCACTAAAGAAGTAATAGAGATGCGCGGAACTGCGACGTTAATGCTGAGGATAGATGATATGTGTCTGGAAGACAAGTTTCATATAGCGGAGGATGAGGTAGATGTCCTGCATGAAGTAACCTTACGTACAGACATCCGTGAGAGTTTAAAAGTAATCATAGATTATGCAACAAAGATGCTATGGGTCAAGGGTAGACCAGTACAGTTACAGACGGAATAGCAGCCAAAGCGTCGAATCTTGTGGACCGGGACAGAGTGAGCATTGAAGAGAGGAGCATTCTTCCACGGAACGGACACTAGGCAACCGAGAGAAACAGGTCGTAAGCGCAAATGCGACGCCAGAAGTATTAGTAGGATTCCCAGAAGGATCAGACTTACAGCCGCGAGAGATGGGAGGCCTCCAGAGCGAAGAACCAGAGGAAGTAACCGCATCTAAGTGAAACCAGAAATAAATACGAGCAGCAAACGGAAAGGAAAGAGAGCCCGTGTGGCATAATATGCACAGGCCCACCATAAGAAAGATTTTAAGGATTAAAGTACAGAACACAGGTCTGATCGAAGAAATAACGGAGCGGCAGCAATTGCATACGAGAGTATATTTTCCTGCAGCATTGGTGACCGTGCAGGGAGGCACTTGCGTCACAAATATTCTGAATACCAAAGAAGAAGAAATTATATCAGAATGGCACAAAATGAACATAGAGCAGTACCTACCATGAGAGAAGGCAAAGAATGCTACATACGGAATAGAGACAAGGTCGCGAAGTAGCAGGTTAAATGAAATGGTTCGAGTGGATCACTTAAAAAAGAATAAAGGACTTCAATTATTTAATTGTGCCTTTCATATCATGGTGTATTTCATCTGCCTGGAGATAGGATTAATGTACACTGTGATGGTGGAGCATGAAATTAAGTTGAAACCAGAGGCGCAAGGAGAACTGATAAATATCTGTACGTATCGACTAGCAGAAGTGCAAAAGGAAGCCTTCCGAAATGAGGTAGGTTCAATGTTAATGTAAGATTTCATTTCGCCGAGCATAAGTAAGTGGAATTTTCCGTTACTGATGATTCCGAAGAAGATGGATGCTTCACAGAAGTGGAAGAGAAGAATAGATGCAGACTACCGAAGATAAATGACCACTGTATTCGAACTGCAGTTCCGTTACCGTTTTGATGAGATTTTAGATTGCTTACGAAAAGTCAAGTACTTCACCACTTTAGATTGTGCAAAGGGTTACTATCAGATACTCTTGAATGAGGATGTCAGAAAACAGCCTTCTCTACTCCGCAAGGGCATTAAGAATGGAAATAATAGGTAGTGGAAATACTCTTCGGAGGCTGATGAACACAGTAGTAACTGACATTATGGACCAAAGACCTTCGTATATTTGGATGATGTGGTCGTGTTCGGAGCGATGTTAGGAGAGCATACTGGCAGACTTGGAGAAGCATTATAAAGGTTCCGATAGTAGAGTTTAAAATTACAGGTTGACAAGTGTGAGTTCCTACAGAAAGAGGTAACTTACTTAGGGCACGTAATTACGACAGAAGGATTACAAAACACGGCCCACAGGAAGTGAGCATGATAAAAGAGTTTATAAGACCTAGTACCACAAATCAGAGCTTTCTAGGTATTGTGTCATTTTATCGTTGTTTTATCCAGGACTTCAGTCGGATGGACAGACCGTTACATGAATTACTGACGAAACGAGCAAACTGCGAGTGGTCGACGCTGGAGGAAGCAGTTTTCCAGGAATTAAAATAGAAAATAGCCAGGCCCCGCAAGCAGTCGACCGGTGCCTTACTAACAAGAGAACTGTCCAGTCCAACATGCAGGAACATTCCTTAAAAATTTTTATACGGGAAGAATACGCTGAAGGAAATACAGTGTCAGAATTTTAGCTGGTGAGATATACTGCAAGTATTTTTTTAAAAAAGTTGAAAATTGTGAAATTAGTAGCTCCCCAGGTGGCTGGTGAAGTGTACACCCCTGCCGTAGCTGTAGGAGACAGACAGTGCATGCGCAACACCGCGAGCACACAGCCTTTGTTTACAGCACATCGATAAACAGGTAACACAGCTTAACGCGAATGTAATTTGTAAAGTGAATTCCAGTTTCCAATGCCAGTTTCTCTGGCACAATTACTCACAGTTACTATTCGCTCGAATTTGCAATTCATTAAATAACTCTAATTATTAGCAGTGGTTGCTAACAGCGTCTGTCTTTGTGGGGTTCCACAGTTTCACAGTAATGTGGAACCCAATTAATGTTTTCAGCCCTGCAAAGATGAAATATGAAGAGCGTGGTATGCAATCAAAATCACATACTTCTCCTGAAGATCTACATAAGTGTTATTTATAACTTAATTTCTTGGGCATTTATTTTGATGATGTCGACATTTCGTTAAAAATTGTGGAAACATAAAAATAAACAGGAAATAACTCGGACGATTGCGTGAAATGTGATTAGAACAGTGATTGTTGTTGTCATTAAGGACCAGCATAAAAATAGACATGTGAAATGATAGCTTTCTGTGACAAAGAAAAGGTTGTAATTTTTTTGGTTAAGTGAAGGACGAAGAAAACACCCAAGTAGTGCGCAAAGTTGGTTTCATTTCGTAAAATCTGAACATTAATTATATGAAAGGAAGAAAGATTTACATGAAGTACAAAATTTGTGCCAAAATGAAACTACAAAAGTGTGAAAGAAAAACTATTCAAAAGATTTAGAACTGCTCGTAAAGGTCAGTGCACTGTTATCAGAGGAGAGCTACGAGACTGGGCACTCTGTGAACTGCAGATTAGATAAACATTACTATTTCCATGCATCTTCGACCTGTTTAAACAGGTTCAGGAAAACGGAAAGCTAAGTCGCAAACTTACGAAGTGTATTCCAAGTAAACGAGCAGAGGAAGTGTCATAACAAGTAAAACTACAGGGAAATTCGCAGCTGAGGTGAAGGAGAAGCTTCCTGTTATCCTTGATGAACAGTGTGGGCAGCAATCTGCTGACGATGTCGTGGTGTACGGTAAGGTGTCGAAGTTGAGAGACTATAGGAAAATACAAGACGACTTAGAAAATGGTTCAAATGGCTCTGAGCACTACGGGACTTAACATCCGAGGTCATCAGTCCCCTAGAACTTAGAACTACTTAAACCTAACTAAACTAAGGACATCACACACATCCATGCCCGAGGCAGGATTCGAACCTGTGACCGTAGCGGCCGCGCGGTTGCAGACTTCGGCCGGCTAAGATACGAGAAATTAGGCCTCATACGGAGGCATATAGATAGTCGTTTTCCCTTGCTCTATTTGCGAGTGTAACAGCAAAGGAAGTGACTAGTAGTGGTACAGAGTACCCTCCGCCACGTACCATACGGTGGCCTGCGGAATATCTAAGTAGATGTAGATGTAAAATGCTGCGTATAAGGCCAGTTAGGTTCTGTGCAACAACTGCGTGCAAACCCCACTTAATCATTTCAAGCGAAAACAAAAAGGCAGTCACTAGTGCAGTCGATGAATGCTATGACAAATTTGCATACACCAATTCTACTTACAAGTATCAGTGAGTCACTGTTTTCCTCAAAAATCTGGAAAAATGGGAAAGAACAGTTTTCAATGTTACATCTGGAACGTGTTCTTACCATTTGCAGAAAATAATTCATTGCTATAACAATATCTCCGACTTTAGCAGGATGACGAAAAGACTATAAATATCATTCGTATTCCACGCATCACTGTGATTCAGCCTCTAAATAAAACAATTTTTCAACAATGTAAAGCATTTTTCAGAAATTTGTCAGATAATATAATTTCTGATAGTTCTTTCTAATTTCAGATTTATCAGAAGAACAGTGTTGTTAGACTCAAGCCATTTCTGATCGTCAATTTGCATCACCACATTCTACGAATTTGAGCAGGTATCCCTGGTACACAGCACAATATACAGAACAATGGCCATAACCATTTCTTACTCCATTCCAGTTCTGTGTAAATAAAAGATGTAATTACTGTGATGTGCCTTAATGGATTAATTTTTCTTTTAACAGGTGGACCTAGCGCAAGGAAAATGTTTTCGTCAACCACGGAACACTTCGCATTTTTGGGATGATTACAGGCAATAAACAAGGAACTGTTTCATTAGTCAAATAAACATTCCAATCAAATATACATTATTCAAAAATTATCCAAGGAACTGCGCTACAGGTAGTGTTATAAAATATTTAATGTCAACAAATCAAGGTCCTGACTGACGCAAGTCGTTTGTAATGTAACATCACAAAACTGCCCCTGCTAGTCACTTGTGCAACATTGTAGCTTCCTATACGAACTGCAATTTATTCGAAAAATTAATGATTTAAGATGTTTTTGTTATGATTCAAGTGCCTGAAATTCGCGTGTGTGCACTTTGGGCTACGCGGCGTCTGCCTATTCGCCAGTATGTGTGCTATAGTGAAGTTTGGTTAGGTTAGGTTAGGTTGATCCCTGACAGCTGCAGTGGGCTGGGTGCGGCAGCTTCATGGGCCTACCTCAACCAATGACAACACAATTTCTAAATGTCTCAATGACAACGTCTCGTTGTTGACATGGCTACCATTTTCATCTGCAGTCATTAGCACTTCATAGCTTAAAGCTGGCAACACCGGTGCAAGCTGTCAGGGATCTTATAACTCCGGACTATGGACAAATCGTTATAAGTGGTTCTTCATGTGGAGAAAATGAGTAACGTCACCATTTTTAAAAACATACTTAGAGCGCGCTTTAGCAGCTAAAATTTTAACAGCGCGTTTCTTTTGGTGTATTCTTCTAGTGTGAAAAATTTCAGGGTAGAATTCGATATGTCGGATTGGACGATTCACTTGTGTGTGAAGGAGAATTAGGACAGGATTTATCAGCAACTTTTGCGTCCAGAGCACTGAACCATTCTGAAAGAAGATACAGTACGATCGGGCGAGAACTCTTAGCTATAATGTGGACTATGAAGCACCACCGATCTTACACGTTCAGAAGAAAATTCATTGTGCGTACTGATCACACAAATCCTTGAAATGGTTGGCACATATACGAGAAGAGTGGGAGGAGTGGAACAGTGGGAGGAATCGGACGGTCCAAATTTCCCACATATTTCGTTTGAATTGTTAGTTCAATACCTCCTCACCCATTGGAGTTGATCTGATGCAGTTCCTGTTCCTTGGTCAACGAAGCTCATATTGTTAGGTGAGGAAAGAACATAACTTTCGTCCTTAAAAGGTAAGAATTCATTACAGGAAACAACTCGACTGTTTTTTAAATATTGGTTATTTAGAGTGGCTTGAAAATGTTTGAAGTTGAATCTGGGGTCGTTGGTTATGTTCCTGAATAGCAAATAAAATTTCGTAGCTTTGTAGGTTATGTTTTTGACTCTTGCATATTAAAGTTCTCCTAAGGAAGGACTGGGACATCCTGTCTTGGGAGGAGTGGGACAGTGTCCCATTCCTCCCTCTATAATCATTATGAGAGTTACTGTTCTTGTACATTCACTGTGTGATACAGAACATAATGCCCCATAAGTGGATCAAGAAGTTCCCTGACAGGATGGCTCTAGCTAAGTTTCTCATATATATGGAAGTCAACAAGGGTCATAGCATAAGACAAGTGGCAAAATTATTTGGGCTCTCCAGGTCAACACTTCAGCGTCATCTTCAGAAATATCCCCAATCGGGAGCCAACACTGGTGGAGTATCTTTCAACTGCCAGTGGAATGCATTATGGGTTGACTCCAATTCAGGTGAGAATTCTTGGTTATGCTTGTGCTTTACACTGCAAAATCCCTAAATCTTGGGAAGCAACAAAAGTGGCAAGAGATGATTGGCTCAAAGGCTTTATGAAACGACACAAGGAACTATTGTTGAGGACCCCAGAAGCAACAAGTTTAGGCAAGCAACCGACTTTAACAAACCAAATGTTGATCTCTTTTTAAATAATTTCAGGCCTGTTTATGAAAAATATGAACTTACACCAGATCACATGTTCTTTATTTATTTATTTATTTATTTGACCATATAAATCTCTTTTTCAGTACATATATTGGACAGAAGACCTTTTTATCTATTGGTTTTTCAAATGTCAAACATACATTATTTACATTTTTATAACAAATTGGACCTATACAGTTAATAATTACCATTTTTGAAATACTGTATATTAATAACTTATTTCTACAATTAAAGATACAAATTACATTTTTTCTTGCATAAGATACTGTGAGATTGAATAGTAGCAGTTTTTCAAAAGGTAGGCTGTCACAGACTTTTTAAAGCTTTGTTACTCAGGAAAAGATTTTATATGTCTTGGTAATCTGTTGTAAAGTTACGTTCCTGCATGATATACACCTTTTTGGCATAATATGGTGTTACAATGATTAACATGTATGTCACTGTCTGACATGGTACTGTAATTATGGCCACTTTTGTTTTGAGGAAAAAGGTTTTCTTTTCTCAGTATGCTTTTTTTGACATGCATGACTACTTCCAGTATATAAATGCAGGGGAGGGGTAGGATCTTTAGATCTTTAAAGACAGGTTTGCATGGTTTTCTACTGCTCACTTGTTTCATTATTCTTATAATTGCCATTTGTTTCCTGAAAACTGTTATGGCCTTGTGTACATTTCCCCAGAAAATGATACCGTACTTCAGTACTGAATGTACACAAGCAAAGTATACAACCCTAATTGTTTCTGCACTAGTATTGTTGCAGAGAATTCTTGCTACATAGCTCATTTTTGCTAGTTTTGAATTTCGGGATGTGATATGAGTGCTCCATTTAAGATTTTTCTGGATATGAATCCCAAGAAATTTAGTTTCATTGACAGCACTAATGTTTTGGTTATCTATACATATTACAAGTTGTCCCAGATTTTTATTTTGATCTGTGTGGAAATTCATGAGTACTGTTGTTTGGGGATTAACTATTAGCCTGTTTCTGGTAAACCATTCAGACACTCCTTTTTGTAATATATTTTGCAGATGTGGTAAGATTTTCTTCTTCATTCCCTTCAATCAATAGACTGGTGTCATCTGCAAACAGTACTGGTTCAGAATTCCTAACATGTGATGGGAAATCATTAATGTGGACCAAAAAGAGAAAGGGACCTAAAATGGAGCCTGTGGAAGACCATGACTTAGTCCACATGGTTCTGAAAGGTGTACCTGGAGTTCATTTCCTTCCATGTACTTAATTTCAGTTACCTGAGAGCGATATTCCAAATATGATTTAACCCACTGATTTGGTGCACCTCTTACAACATACCATTCAAGCTTCCTCAGGAGTATAAAATGATCAACCACATCAAAAGCTTTTGTTAGGTCCAAGAATAAACCTGAGATATTTCTGTGGTTGTCCACTGCATTTAAGACATTGTTTTATCAGACTAAAAGTGGCTGTTTCAGTTGATCACTGTGGTCTGAAGCCATGTTGACATCCACAAATAACATTATTCTTGTTGAAGAATGTAATTAGTTTTGAAAGGAACACATTTTCAATAATTTTCGAAAACCCTGGCAATAGAGACACAGGCCTATAGTTACCCATACATTGATGATCACCTTTTTTATACAGGGGTATTACTTTTGCCATTTTCAGTTGCTGAGGGATGACACCACATGATAAAGATGAATTGCATATGTCCAATAAAGGCGAAAGTATTTGTCTTGTGTTATTTTTATAATGTAATCTGGAATATCATCAATACCAGTTGAATACTTATGCTTCAGTGAATTAATGGTATTTAGGAGCTCTGTTGGGCTTATTGGACTGAGGAACATGGATATATTATTTATTTCAATAGATGAAAGTTCTTTCCATGTTCTATTAGGTGGATTTCCAAATCTTTCCTTCACTAATTTTCCAGCAGCAGTTGCATAATAAGAATTGAAAACGTTTGCAACTGCCCTAGGGTCAGTGACATTCTTGCCATCATGTGATATCACAATATTTTTGTGAGTTGTCTTCTTCCCTGTAAGATCCTGCACGGCTTTCCACATTGACATAGTTTTATTGGATGATTTCATAATATATTTGTCATTTTCCTTAATTTTTGCCTCTTTTATGACCCATTTCAAAACTAGCTTGTATTTTCTGAAATAATTAATAAATTCTGGATTGCTGTGAGTTTTTGACTGCAGAAAAAGTTCCCATTTCCTTTTACAAGACACTCTAATGCCTGATGAAATCCAGTTTTTGAATCTATCTGTGTTTTTGGAAATCAGTTTCCTTTGTGGAAAAGCTAAGTCAAAGTTATGCTTGAAAATGTTCAAAAAATTTTCCATCTTTTTGTTGGTAATAGAGGTATCATATACTTCTCTCCAAGATTGTTCGCTGATTAGGTACTGGAAGTATTCAATATTTTTCCTACTATTAATCCCTTCGTGGATAACATTCTGCATACTGGTTGAAATATGATTTACAGGTATGGTCAGTAATTGCAAAAGATGGTCACTATAGCCTGTATCAGTGTTTTCTGATGCACACTTGTCCTTGTTTACACATATCTGATCAAGGAGAGTGACACTAGCTTTTGTTACATGTGTTGGAGAGCTAACAGTCAGACAAAGATTGTAGGCTTTTATAATATTTAAAAACGTTTCCCTGTGAGGGCTATGGCTCAGAAAGTCGGTATTAAAATCACCAAATAGTACCACTGTTTTCCCAGTTGTCTTAGTTTGCCTAAAGCAAGGTCCAATTTTTTGAAAAAAAACGCATATTTTGCTAACTGGAGATCTATACAGACATAAAATAACTGTTTTTTCAGACATTATCTCAACAGCTGAGATTTCAAAATATCTTTTACAACCAAGTTTGCAAACAGATGTTATACTCTTCTAATCTACATATTCTTTTATATATATACAAGTTCCCCCATGTTTTGATTCCATTCTACAAAAGCAGTTTGCAAGGTTAAAATGTAATATTTTTAAGTATTGAAAATACTCAGTTTGTAACCAACACTCACAAAAACATAACACTGAAACATCTTTCCATTCGCTATTGAGGAGTATATTTATTTCATCAACTTTGTTTGTTGATGACTGTACATTCTGGTCTACAATCTTCAGTGTGTATTTGTAACTTAATTCTGCATTAAATTTTTTGTGATACAGTCTACTTCCCTAAAAATATCTTTTGCCCTTTTTATTAGACATCGCATCTTTCTTTATGACCCATTTGTCCAAAGTACTTTGGACTGCTTCTATATTATGCCTATTGTGACTCAAATTTGCTAGATGACAGATTTCTTCAATCAAAAATTGTTTCTCATTGTGATTTAAATGTAGGCCACGGCTGGTGTGCAGGGACCTGTCTAACGAGCTTACATTTATTAAGTTCACATACAGAATTTTTTGCATGCAGCATCTACCTCTTTGTTTCCTCTCTCTATTAATTTATTAAAATATGACCAAGGAGGTAGGACATATCTGTATGGTTGATTTACAAAAGCTACATTTGTGTTGCCTAATTGGTAGCACACTTTCAAGAACATTGATGAGTTCACTGCCTTTATCTCTGGCAACATCATTTGCACCTGCACAAATTATGACACAGTCTTTTGGGTTAAGGTTTTCACATGATTGTACCTCTGTTTTGGTCACTTCCGCAATTCCTGCTCCTGGTTTGGCAAAGGCTTGGACACTTGAGTTAGTTTGTGTATCTGTTACCTTTTCTGCTATCTGACATCCATGATTATGGGCAAAAATTAACACTTTTAGTTCTTTTTCACACACTTGAGGCCAGTCGACTGATTTTTTAATCACATTTCTTTGTTTAGGATGTGACACGTGCAACATATTTACAGTGCACTGCTGTTGTTGTTTGTAATTGTTATCTGGACTCATATGTTTCTGAATGACATTGTTTGTAGAATCACGTTTGTCATTATAACTATTTGATGCACTTACTAAATTATTTCCAAGTTTTGTGCTGGTTTCCACAGTCGTTCTTCCTTTGATTACATCACTGGTAGCCAATATTTCTTCTAGGTTCAGACGATGCTCTGCTTGTTGAGTTTTACAGCCAAGATGTTGCAGCTGTTTCCCCAATAAGGCTACAGTCCTTTTAAGTTCACTAATTTCACTGTTTTTTGCACTTAAAATGAGACCAAAATCATCGCACACATGGCCGATCATGATGATATGGTCTAGTACTACATGTTTGGTCGGATATGTACCACTTTCAACCTTGGTTTCAAGTGAACAGGTATTTATGCCCAGCCGTGTCAGCAGGCACCTAACCTTACCCGGTTCAAACATGGCCGACACACATGTTTACATATCGATGTCACCGAATTTGCATTTGCCACGGGTTTTTCACTAGATTTTGATCTTGTAATGATTTCGTTTGCATTTTTTGCTTTAACCTCGCAGCAGTAACATTTTCCATGTCAAACCACGATACTTTTTTTTGCACTGAATACATAAAGACTCATTCTTTTTTACGTTTTCCGCGGAACTCGATTTTCGTGAACCTTATTTCACCGCATCTTGCCAGAGATTCTTGGTGAAACATTGTAAATTAAATAAACAAACACTGTTTTTTGCCTTGTTTCACAATTTTATTATTAATGTTACTGCACAACCTAGGTTCAATTGCGGTGAAACAGAAATATCTACAAATACAAGCAAAGCGTGGTGAAAAACAAATAGGTCAGGTAACATCTGCAGAAAGAAGGGAGCAAATTATGGCATTATTTATTGTAAATGTCCTTGGGAATGCTTTGCTTCCAGCTTTTATTTTTCCAAGAATTAGGTATACAGATTTCTTTTTAAAGGGTGCTCCTCCAGGAAGTCTTGCATTAACTAGCAGGATAGGTTGGATGTCCAGTGTATGTTTCAACCAGTGTTTAGAGCACATAATTCACCATACAAAGTGCAGTAAGAGCCAACCTCTACTACTAATTTAGGATAATCACGAGAGCCATGTAGCAGTAGATGTTATCATTACAGCAAAGGAAAATGGAGTTATTTTGTTATCCTTTCCACCATGTTGTACCCATTGACTCCATCCTCTTGACGTGTCAAGTGTTTGCTCCATTTAGAACCCATTACAACAGAATTTGTAATGACTGGTTACTAGATCACCCAGGAAAAACTATCTCCATCTATTGCATAGGTCAGCTGGTGGGACAAGCATATTCTTTGGCTGACACACAGAATACTGTTCTTTCTGGCTTTAAGAAATCTAGTATGTATCCATATATCAGTGAACCCTTCACTGAGTCAGGATTTTTGATGTCTTCTGTAACTGATCGCCCTCTTCCATCTCCGCAAGTTTTCCTTGAATCAGATGGACGAGTACCTAATACATCTAAGGAATCGATTCAATCAAATGTTTCTTCACAAGTTTTTGTCTGTTGTAGTTGAAAAATAATGCACAGTGGGCAGTTCTTCAGTGATACAAGCAATAAGTCCTGAACAGGTTCGTCCTTTTCCGAAAGCAGAACCATGAAAAGAAGCTAAAAGAGGAAGGAAGAGGGGTAAAAGTCGAATTTTAACTAGCGCTCCAGAAAAGCCAGAGGCAATAAGATTAGCACGTGAACGAAAAATGAAGTAATCAAAAAAATCAAATAGACCTAGGCCTAAAGTGGCTAAAGTTGTAAGAAATCTTTCGAAAAAGAAAGCACTTGATGACGATTCTTAATCATCAGAGGATGTCAAGTTTGAAGACACTGATGATGATCTGGACATGGTCCTGAGCTCTGAGGAAGATGAAATGGAAGAAATAAAATTGGAAGGCAATTCAATGAACATTAAGGAAAAGACTTTGTTCTTGTAAAGTTTTCTACAAAAAAATCTGTGATTTATTACGTTGGGAGAATAATTAAATGTGATCCAAACGGTGAAATCGAAGTTACACTTATGCGGAAAAAGTGGAGTTTTCAAGTTCTATTTTCCAGTTGAAAAAGATGTGAGTGTTGTGGAAAAAAAAGACATTTTAAAGAAGTTACCAGCCCCATTATGTTCTGGAAGCACTGAACGTGTGAAATCTTTGTATATGTGGCGTCTCTAGCGCAGAGCGCCCTATCTTTGCGAACCTCTTTCTTTGGATTAGCGAGTCTGCACGAACTTTCCGCTCCTGATAGGTGTAACAGCCATAATTTTCGTATGTACAAGTGTTCACTAAATGTATATTTCATATAGAAGTGAGTTATCTCTCGACTAATCTCCTGTGATAACCAGTGTTGACACTGACACTGTCGACATCTCATCCAGCGTTATTTGTGCTTCTTTTCGTCATTCACTCACATTGCGTGCCAGACTGCATTGTTTATGCCACAATGCATCTACCTGAGACTTTCAGTACAAGTGTAACGGGCCCCATTACCTCTGCCGATTGCGACTGTGAGTGAACAAGTGTACCACTTTCAACCTTGGTTAAAAGTGAACAGGTATTTATGACCAGCCATGTCGGCGGCCACCTAACCTTACCTGGTTCAAACATGGCCGACGCTTAGTGTGGCAGCACAACAACAGCCACAATGAGGACAGTGACTGCTGCCTAACCACGACATGGAGGACGTTCCACTTAAAGACAGTGCGGTATATCCTTTATGTACAGCGTTACCTTTGGGATGGCTTGGCGTGCCAGCAAATTTCCAGGACTGTGAATCGCACGAGGTAGCATATTCTCATTTCAGTAGTGTCGCAGCTCCCACCGCCATCCCCGCATGCCGTTTTGGCGACGCCAGTCGCCTCGAGTGCATTGGTTTCTGCGACCATCGCACCATGTTTGCACCATGACTGCCTTCAGCTCGCTTTCATAATGGCGCCGGCCATTCCATCTGCTCTGGTTCCCAGGTACACTGCCCCGTGGCTCCACCATGACTGCCCCCTGCCTGCCGTTGCAACGGCACCGGACGTTACACCTGTGTCGCATTCTTTGTCAGGTTTGCTGGCTGGACACACTATGCCAGCTTATTCGCCCGCCACTGCCTCTGCTCCCTCCGTATCATGCATATCGTGTGCTGCATGCGGCTACCACCCTACCCAGACCTTGGGCGACACACGATTCACCGCTATCGTACTTTCAGCGTTGGAGGTGTCCTGCTCTGCCCGCACTGATTTTCAGCAGCCAGTGCAGACTCAAAATGCATTACCAGGCAGGTTCCCTAAGCTACCTGCACTGCAAATAGACAACCCAAAAACTTGGTTTGCCTTAGTGGACCGCCTCCTGGACACCCATGGCATTTCCGAAGACGGCGCCCATTTTGTCTGCCTGGTGAGCCATCTACATGCACATACGGACCTCATCAGTGACTTGCTCCTCTCACCACCCGCCTCGCAGAAATCACTGCCGATCGAGCGCCTTTCCCGCCCTCTGGCCGAGGCTATCCATCACATTTTACATGAGCATCTTTATGACTGCACCCCTTCGCAACTTTTGCAGCATCTATGTGCTTTAATCGATGACCACACATTGCCTGACATTGTGGATGATCAAAATGCCTTCGGATCTACAGCTTCATCTCCTGTCTCACGCTGCTGACCAACTCGAGGTTCGATTACATGTGGCGGATCAGGCTTATACCATCATTCGTTACCAACACCACCTGTCACGAACGACATCTCCATCATCCTACTCAGCTGGCAAACCTACTCCTCCGATTCTGTGCCCAGCTGGCAGAGGCTGGTGTGCTTGCCTCAGATGCCCATCAGGAGCTGCCACCTAGTGGCCTACAGGATGTACTGCCACTGGGCTCTCGACAGCCGCCAACCTCTCCCAAGCAGCGGCCCAATCAGCTACCAGCCCCACCACAGTCAGCCACTACCCCACCCGCACCGTGGCTGCGCGCCACCTGGCCTACCCGCTGTGCTGGTTCCACACTACTTACGGGGACACCACCTACAACTGCTGCGTGCCCTGCACCTAACCATATTAGACTGGCAGGCACGTTTAAGTGCAACGTACCTTCATGGCACCTATCTTCTGATGCTGCACCACCCACTTCAGCGACGGAAAGCCTCTATGTCACAGACATCTCAACTGGCATACACTTTCTTGTTGACACTGGCGCCGACATTAGCGTCAGCCTGGCCAAGCATACGGTCGATGTGCTATCCCCCACTACCCTCACCTTGATCACAGCCAACCATTCTCCCATTGCAGTCCACAGCTCCATTAAGATGAGTCTTCTCCTCTCACCAGTTCATTCCTTCCCTTGTACCTTCCTCGCTGTCAACATGGATGAACCTGTGACTGGGTTGGATTTTCTACACCATTATGAAATTTCACCAGACCTGCAGGCCACCGCGCTCTGCTATGCATCCGGCTCTACAGTTCCGTGCATACCCAATTTCAACACCACTTTGCTCTCTGCCTCCTCGGCTGTGCTTTCCATGTGTGCTTCCCTGGTCGAGCGCATAACCTCAAGGGTCTCTCATCTGTTGTACATGCACTGCCAGATCGATGAACTCCACACCCAGAACGATGACTTATGTGCCCACATCACCTCTGCCTCTGCTAAATTGTCACAAGCACGACATACCATACGTCGCTTATCTGCAGCCCTGCAGCGAGGTGGCCCAGCACATGCCTCTACAGAGTCTTCACGTCAACCTGCTCCTGTGCTGAGCATTCCACCACTTGCTGTTTCCTTTGCATCGCCGTGGACGAATCTCCGAGACGCACCTACATGCACCTTTCCAGATTTCTCATGCCGTTTCACTCCTGCATTGCACCTTCCATTGCCGAGTACAGCTGAAGCCTTGCTTACGTCGCCCCGGTTCAGCAAGGTCAGCGAACCAATGTTGCCTGTGGATACCTTCTTGACCCATCATGCCAACTCCCCCACACAATTATCGGTCATTAGTAATGGCACTGCCATAAGATTCGCACCACCGATGGCCAACCTGTTTATTATAAGGCCAGGTGCCTTAACACTTCCAAACTTCTGCGTGTTCAGGATCTGTTTGTTTTGGGCGTCCTCCGCCCCTCTGATAGCAACTGGTCTTCCCCCATTCACCTTGTTCCCAAAGAGGAACATTAACATGTTAACCTTAAACGTGTAGGGACTACAGGTCTCTTAATGCCCAACCATTATTAATAACTACCTCATACAACATATCCAAGATTACACACAGTTGCTTCATGGTTCTGCCTTTTTCTCTGTATTAGATTGCTCCAAAGCATATCACCAGAATCCTATGCATCCAACAGATATTCCAAAGATGGCCATCATCATCCCTTCAGCCTCTTTGAATACTGTTACATGCCTTATGGATCGAAAAATGCTGTGCAGACATGGCAGAAGTTCATTGATTCCATTTTGCGTCCTCTGCAGTTTGCTTACACTTTCTTAGACGATATCCTTACCTTTTCTTCCTCCACTGAGAAGCATCAAGTTCACCTCACTTCAGTCCATTCGGCCCTCGCTGCCAACGGTGCAGTGATCAACCATGATAAATCTCAACTCTGTTCCACATCCATTACCTTCCATTCCATCTCTCTTACCTTCCATTCCATCTCTGCTGACAGCCTACAGCCAATGAGTTCTCGTGTCGAAAACATAATTAAGCTTCCTCTCCCCAAGGATTATGCTCAGCTCCATCGTTTTCTGTATATGGCAAACTTTTACTGCCACCATATTCCTCAAGCTGCCTCCGTCCAAATGGCCCTCACAGATGCTTTCTCCAGCAAGAACATCACTGGAAAACGGAAGTTGGAGTGGACCCAACCAATGCTTGACGCTTTTGGTAACCTTAAAACTGCCCTAGCCAAAGCTGCCACACTCACCCACCCTACCCTGAGGCCGTTGTCTCGATCACAACTGATGCCAGTGATTCAGCTGTGGGTGCCGTTTTACAGCAGCACACCACCAACTTCACTCAACCCCTCCGCTTATTTTCAAGAAACTGACTATGAGCTAGTGCAAGTGGTCAGCACTTGACTATGAGCTGCTCACAGTGTATGGGGCAATTAAACATTTTTGTAGTGACCTCGACGGGCGACCCTTCACGATCTATACTGATCACAAGCCGCTGGTGGATGCTATTCATAATCTGGCTAAAGACCTTCCACCCAGGCATTTCCGCCATATGGACTACATCTGTGAGCACTCTTCTGAAGCATGCTATATCCGTGGCGTGGAGAACATTGTGACATACTACCTTTCCCACATCTGTGTAGTAACTGCACCACTGAATCTGGAGGAGCTCACCTGACTACAAGCTGATGATGACAATATACAGCAACTAAGATCAGACAGTGGTTCATCACTCTCTGTTCAGCCCCATATACTACCTGGTTCGGCAATCCCTATTCTTTTTGACACCTCTATAGGCAAACTTCGCCCCCTGGTCCCTGCTGCTCTTCACCATAGAGTCTTTACTGCCTTACATGGCTTAGCTTACCCTGGGACATGAGCCATGACGTGGCTGGTTGCGGAGCACTTTGTCTGGCCTGGTGTCAAGCATGACTGTCACACTTGGAGCCATGCATGCTTTCGGTACCAGAGCAGCAAGGTTGGTAGGCACGCCCAACCTCCTCTGGGCAAGTTTGACATCCCTAAGGGGTGTTTCCTGCACATCCATATCGACGTCATTGGTCCCCTTCCTTCATCTGAGAGCTACACACATATGTTGCCAGTTGTTGACTGTGTCACCCACTGGGTTGAGGAGGTCCCCCTTACTGACAACACGGCGAGGACCGTCGCCCATTCCTTCATCTCAGCATGCATTGCTTGCTTCGGCTGTCCCCTATCTCTCAGCACCGAACAGGAACACCAATTTGAGTCTGCACTCTTCACATGACTCTGCGATGTCACCAAGTTTCATACCACAGCTTACCACCTGCAGGCGAATGGCCTCGTCGAGCAATGGCACCTCATACTCAAGGCCGCCCTAATGTGCCACAGAGGCCTGTGGTCAGAGGCCCTCCTGTGGGTCCTGCTGGGTATTCGCTCAGCACATAAGGAAGATCTTAATGCCGCACTTGCCGAGGTTCTGTATGGCAAGCCACTCCTTCTCCCCGCCAAGTTTGTCAAGGATTCACCTCTCGCCACATCCAAGGATCTCCCCACCATGGTCGATCACGTCCGCACGCACATCATGCACCTCCGCACCCCTATCCTGCGCCCCTCCCCTCCCCCGTGTTCATCTACAAGCACCTAGCTACGTGCGACTTTGTTGTGCTGTGGGGCAACACTGTACGGACAGCCCATCAGCTGCCCTATTTGGGCCCTCAACGTGTGCTATGCTGCAGTACCAACACGCTTGTCATCCACCTCCACAGATGTCCCCAGACAGTCTCAGTTAATAGACTTAAACCAGCATGGTCTCTCAATGACGACTTTCCTCCCGATGCAGCTACCCTGGCTTCGGGCAACTCATCTCTACTTGCCATCACCTCTCATGGGCAGCTGTTGGAACCACTGGGCTGCAGCACCACCAACACCGCCGCCCCCACATCTCGCACTGGCTGCTACCTTCACCCTTCACCCGCCATGTTGGCACCGAGATTACGACTTCATCCCGTGAACCTTCGCTCTGCACTATCAGGGGGGCAGGGGGGGGGGCTCTGGGACGTCTCTAGCGCAGAGCCCCTATCTTTGGGAACCTTTTTCTTTGGACTAGCGAGTCTGGCGTGAACTTTCGTCTCATGATAGGTGTAATAACCATAATTGTCGTATATACAAGTGTTCAATAAATATATATTTCATATGAAAGTGAGTTATGTCTCAACTAATGTCCCATGATAACCACATATACATTTTCTGTAAATCTCTCAACGTATAATGTACAATAGTGCCGTAGATCAATAAAAGTTATATGTTCAACAGAATCTTGACAAGCTAGCACTGTATGATATCATCCCATACATCCCTAGTTCTGTCCCGTTCCTCCCTCAGGTATGGGAGGTGTGGGACATTTGCACCAACTTACAGCACACTACATAAATCATTGTTGAGGTGAATTATGCTGTCCATTTTCGTGAATTTATGTGCACCAAAGATGGATGTACCATTATCTAACTTTGTTGTAGAGTCAATAGGACATGAATGAGAATGAATAATTTAAATAATGGTCCGTTCCTCCCACTCTTCCCCTAAGTGATCTGTTGTCAAGATTAACGAAATTCAGGATTAAACTGGCAGACTCCTACTTTGAGATAATATACAAAACGGGCTCATAAAATATTAGCAAGCGGATTGTCATGCATACCAGAAGCCACAGCTGCAGTCATTAGGAATGTGGAAGAGATCGATGAAGAAGAACAAGATGATCAGCAACCAGCGATTAGTGAAGAGGAAAAATGAGCCATTCAGCAGAAGTTTCACGATTTGTCAATAAGTGGTTACAAAGGAATCTGCAGCACATATGACTATATTAAAAGATGGAGATTATGGAGAGATGTGATGAAGAATTGAAGGAGTACGTTCAATGTAGTTGTCAGAGGAGCAATATTACACAGAATAATATGAAGATGCCCTTATGGCACACTGAAACACCTAACCAGGTATTCGCTCGTTCAGATAACAGCTAAAGGAAATTGATACATCCTAACATACCAGGATGACATCACGAAATTCGTTGTAGCAGAGCCTATAGCACAAAAAGGATATTGACACAATAGCACGAGTCTTAGTACAGAAAATAATTTGCAATTCTGTAATACCGTCAGTATTACTGAGTGACCAAATAACAAACTTACAACGTGACATCCTAAAGAGGGATTGTCGTTTACTGAAGATCGAGAAGATTCAATCGCGTACATGTCATTCGCAGACAAAGAGAGTATTCGAAACAACTCTCAGAACGCAGAATATCTACACTATTATGCGGGAATGAAGCAGGAAAACTGTAATGAACTGATGCATTTTGCCTTTTTTATATAACGCCAAGCTGCAGTCATCAAGTGGATTCACTCCAATCAAGCTACTTTTCAGGAGAATATGCAACTTTCCTGGGATCGAACGGCGAGATCATATCAAAGTACAATAGAACTACGATAATAATGTAATGGAACTAAAGGAAGGGATGTGCCAGTTTGAAAGGAGTTTTAATAAGGAATGTAAGAGAAAGAACAAGCAGTATTATGGTCGTACTCAGAACTCCAAGGTATGAAACGAGCTATTATTATATAACGAAAGTGTGAGAAGAGGGCAGTCAAAGAAGTTAACAAGCCCACACAGAGCACCGTTTCGTGTCGTAACGGACCAAATGCAAATCTCCAATTAACAAACACAAAGTTCATAAAAGTACATGCAAACAGATTAAAGGAGTTCATTTTACTTAAAACATGTGAGGTTTTGGTAAAATCGAAGTCATTTGCTCTGAAATACGAGGCGTATTTCAGAACTAAGGTCCGTTTGGTCATAAAAAATAAGTTCATGAGGAAAGGTTTTTAGTGACAGTAATATTTTACTACATACCTACCTTACTTTTCCACACAATCACCATTCACATCTATACACCTTCTGTAACGCTACAGCAGCTTCTTTAACCCCTCTGCATACAAGTCCACCGCTTATGGATTGAAGCAGATGGTAACGCCAGATTGTTTTGAAATCTTTGTACACCCAGCCACTATTTCAAGTGCAAGAAGAGGAAATAGTTGTGCAAGGCTGGGACTGTATGGAGGCTGCTAAAAAATTCCCAACGAAAATCTTGAATTTTTTCATGTTTTTGGCAGCAGAGGTCGTGCACTGTCGTGAAGGTAGATTATGCCAGACGATAGTTTCCCGCAATATAGGTTTTGTATTGCAGGTCTAAAGTTTGGTTAGCATTTCACAGTATACGTCAGCTGCAGCTGTTGACCCACAGCCCATGAAATCAATCATAAAGATGGCCTTTGCATCCCAAAATATGATAGCCATAATTTTTCGGCTAGAGAACGGAAATTACTTGAACTTTTTTTGGTTTGTGCGAACTTGAAGTAACTGCATTGACTATTGTTGCGATTATCCACTAGTATACAATATCAATATCTCGTCGCACGCAATAATGTGGGAAAACAAACCTTATCCATGTTGTCCATAGTGCTCCAAAAACTATCATACACTATGCATTATTTGCTCTTCGTGCTGAGCAGTAGGCGCTTCTGGAACCCTCCCTGCACACGGTTTGTGATATCCAAACTCTTCAGTGACAGTCCTGAAGATTGAGGTTCAGGCAACATTTTGGAATTCTTTTGTCAAACCACTACCGTCAATCGCCGATCACTTTGAAGTTTTTGGTTCACTTGAACAATGATGTTGTTGGTCCAAATACTAGGCCTGCCACTCTACTAAAGGCCTTTACATATGTCTGCTTGTGTCTGTGTATGTGCGGATGGATGTGTGTGTGTGTGTGTGTGTGTGTGTGTGTGTGTGTGTCCCTTTACCCCCCTAAGGTAAGTCTTTCCACTCCCGGGATTGGAATGACTCCTTCCCCTCTCCCTTAAAATCCACATCCTTTCGTCTTTCCCTCTTTCCTGATAACCCAACCATGGGTTGTGAAAGCTTGTGTGTGTGTGTGTGTGTGTTAGTGTCTCTATCAACATACCAACGCTTTCATTTGGTAAGTTATACCAAGAAGCAGATGACCAAAAATCCTGCGTCACTCTGACCTGAGGGTGAGCTGCTAAATAAGTATGTTATGACAGCATTGTGTTACAACAATACAGTGTGTTATGGTAAGTTGGCTGATCAGCTCTCTACTCCTGAACTGGTAGAAGTCTGAAGGTTTCCATTGTTAATATTTTTTCCGGTGCAGCCAATATTAGGTAGCTGACATTAACGTGCGGGACTGTCAGTTTAGATAGCTGTGTTACTTTGTTGTACTTCACTCTATTTTGTACAGTTTCCTTTTTCATGATAAATGTGCAAAACAGTTATAGTTATGATTTTTGTTATGTATGTCAAAACGTAGGACTATTTCAGTTTCCTTTCTGAACATCATTAAGTGATTTTTTTACCTCCATGTGTGACTTCTGCTTTCATGGAAGCATAAAGAAAATGTTGCGGTACCTTCACTGCCAAAGGCAGGCACAGCTTTTTCTCTCTGCATGTCTCCTCAACCAATGGTGGTGTATGTAAGGGCCTAGCTTCCTCCCTCCACAAAATAGTTACTTACACACACACACACACACACACACACACACACACACACACAGACAGACAGACAGACAGAGAGAGAGAGAGAGAGAGAGAGAGAGAGAGAGAGAGAGAGAACTATTTGTGCACATGATGCTGAGTGAAACTCGCTAGCACCATGCCGCCTGTGATGGCAATGGTGGTGTCACAGTCCACCCAGCAATACCCTCCACAGAAAAACCAAGCAAGCTGGCACTGTAGTAAAATATTTGACTCACATTTAAGAGGAGGGCAGTTTAAATCCCCATGTTGCACTTCTAAAGTAGGTTTTTGTGTTTCCTCTAAGTGCCTCAAGCAAACACTAGTTTAGTTTCATTGAAAAGAACATGACTAATTTCCTTCCCCACTGAGGCTTCGATTCATCTCTAATGGAGCTAAACAATATTTTGTTTCCTTCTGGAGCATAACTATTTCCATTAGCTCTGCCTTGATCACTGCTGCTGTCCTCAGTTTTAACACCAGACTGATCCACGAAAACCTGTATAGAAAGTCCGAATTCGTTCATTTTCTTCACAGACCAATGGAACCTGAACTTCCTATGATTTTAAACAAATTCATGATCTGACAGTGAGACCTGCCCTATGTTTCATGCATAGTTCTGCTTACAGTTGCATGAACTGTCATTAAGTTTTCTCTCGTCAGTTTCTCTGCACTCTCTTTCATGGACAGATTGTAACAGTCTGTTTTCGCATCATTCATTGAAGGGCACCATTAAGCCAAAAATGGTGCTTCTCACCTTTTAAGATCTTACTTGGTACATAGTCACCTAGAACATGATTTATAATACGTTTTCGCTTCAGCAATAGGTCTTCTATATTTCTACAATTTGAATTAAATATTTTGAATTTGTTTCTTCTGCATCAGCTCTTCCTAACAAATTATGCTGCATAATGCAGGATAAAGTAAAAGTTTTTCACATTTCGTGACATATTTTGACAATGTAACTTGTTATCATTGGGTGTTCCCAGAAGCACTGAATGTCTAGGATCATGGCCAGCTGTGACTAATCCCATGTTGTATGTATGTACCAGAGACCTTCTCGGCCTTCCTACTTATTCTCAACTGTGTAGGGTTATTGGTGATAACTTCTTTTTGGAGTTTGTGCATGTTTATTGACATTAAAATGACGAGAATTGTTGTTTAGGGCATTTTGAATGGGACTGAATAGTCTCAACTAAGTGAGTTAATAATGTGCTGTTGCGAGATGTTACCATTTTCAGGGAAATCAGTTGACTTATTCTGAATAATATGATAAATATGGCATCTTAGTTGTGCAGAATATCAATATTGCTTATCAATAACAGTTTGTGTAATATGAGTCAGTCTTAAGCTGGACTCTCTCTCTCATAATTTTAATGAAAATGTGCAATTGTGTATTACAATTGCAAAGATAGTAGTTTTCCACATCTGCATCTTCAGCACTGACTTAACTCTGGTCTTTCGAAGAGGGGCTACAGCTGCTGAACATGTAGAACCTCTACCACATGCTTCCTATATGTATTATCAGAATGTCCTCCATTAGCAATTTTGAAGCAGAGATACTTTCTGAATGCACTACAGGTGGAATTGGTGCCATTTACACAGATGTGGACTTTGGCTGCTAATGGTTAGAAGACATTTCTTAGTTACTTTTTACCTTCCATAAAACGTTTTTTGAGTTATCCATATAACACTGTGATTTCATAGCAAAGTAATTAAGGTTTATATCACTTAAATATATCATGAATGCATGAGGCAATCTTTCCTGGTTTCCTTAGGATATTGTTAGTAGAATAAGCTGTAAGAGGACCCTAGACTAGAACCTTGACTTCCACTGGTTTTTGGGTACCTTCTGCAAACTCAGTCTTGCTAGAAATGATTTAATCATCTTGATATGGAGCAGCCACACCATGAGTGTTTCCACACTGAAGTGTCACACCAAATTCTTCTTCTGTATTGTGGAAAGTAGCCTTATATTTGCTTTATTGTTGAATATCCAGCATGAAAACCAAATTGTTTGGAAGCTGTCAGTAAGAAATAGTTGTGAGTTTATTGGGATTAAGTATTTAAAAATTCTGTATAAGCAGCTTAGGAGTGATATGGGTGTGTATTTTTTGAAAGAGAGATGGGTTTTATGAAGTAGTGGGCAGAATATTTTTTTTTCGTCCTCCCAGACTGAAAGGAAATACATGAAGTTGAGGCACACATTACACATTGGACCAGATGTGACTTTATACAGGAGTTAAGAGATGTTTAACACTGAGTGCTATGGCCACAATATGGGATTGCCTTCAGTACTGCAAGGAATGCCATGCCCTTAGTGTTCCTGGTGCATCACCTTAGTGAGGACTGCCACACCCATATTATTACGGGTATGGCAGTTCTCAGTAAGATGATGTAACCGAAATATTACATGCATGGCATTCTATCAAACTATGAAGTCAATGTAATATAATGGGTATGGGACTCAAAATGGTAAAGGTGAGGTGGTGGAACTGCCTGAGACCAGGAACTTCGGTGTCACTGATTAGCTTAATCAGACACTTCCTGTAGCTTTCCCTGTTGGAGGAGTCTTCTTCACTGCCTTCCTTTATCATGATGAATGAATGAATCGAGATTCCACTAAAATTAACATTATAGTGTATTTGGCATGAAGGGTGCATTGTCTTATGTTTCACACTCTAACCCGTTTTCTCCGTGTTGTGGTCTAGTGTGTTCATGCTGTGGTGCCCGAGGTGCTTTGCAAAAGTTCATAATTTTTCTGAGGTTTGTTCAGTGTCAATGACTGCATCCACTGGGTGCTCAAAATCTTTTGTAATCTGTAACTTTCAACAATCCTGTAGCCAGTGTTCTGTAATTTGGTTGCTGCCAGATTTCCTTGGACTGTCAAACGCGATGTATATAACCTCCAGTCCAACAGACAGTTAGTGGCATCCAGATAGAGTGTGAGAACCAGTTTCACTTTATTCTGGACTCATGTGAACATGTTTCTGCCCTGTCTATGACCTCTAGGCATGATCCCAGGCCTTGGTGATCTTATGGCAATACCTTCACTGAACATGTCAGCAAACCTGAGTTCAATTACATCATTTATAACACTGTGTTGCCCTTGGGTGTCTGTGCGCTGGGAATCTTATCCTGAGATAGCAACTATGGTGTCCAACTTCTAGCGTCTAGACATTGTTCACGATGTTTCAGCTGTCAGGCCTCCTAGTTATTTGTAAAATGTATTACATAGCACGCAGACATGAAATACTTTGTAATCCATAGTCTCATTTATTGCTTCCGAGTAGGTTTCTTGTTTTGTTCGGTGGACATGCCACACACACTTTAGGCCATATTTTTTAAGGAATCTACAGATTTTCACAGAAATCACAATGGCATTGTTGAGGTATGGCATTGTATTTGAATTTTCCTGTTTTTCTTCCGCTCTGCAAAGAAAATTTATGCCTTAGTGCCATTTCTATCTGATAGAGAGCATAGTATGTATTATCAAAGATTTTAGATTAATGATGGCAGCTCTTGACACAGGTCCGTGTATTGTAACTGGAGACATACAGTGCACCTGAAAGAGCCATTTGACTTCCATACCACTTGAAAATCTAGGAACAGTAATTGTCCATCCTCTGGACAACAAACCACAGTTAAAGTCATATTTGTGTGATGACAAGTAAGATTGTGCATTTAGTTTCTCAACACTTTATGGTCAACTGAGGAGTGAGTCATGTACGTAACAGAAAGAGCTGGACCTATATATGGAAGAACAAAAGGCTTCATTTTCCCTACAATGGCAACATTATCATAATTTTTCCAAAATAAGCAGCTGCTTGAATACAGAAGCAGCACCATCACCAGGATACATCTACTGGCAATAGCAGCTAGAGATATTGATGAAATACTGAACAGGTCCCATGATCAGAACAGGTCTAAGATCTAATCCACAAATGCTGCATACATACTGAGATGACAAAAGTCATGGGATAGCAATATGCACATTACAGATGGTGGTAGTATCATTTACACTAGGTATAAAAGGGCTGTGCATTGGCAGTGCTGTTATTTGTACCCAGGCAATTCATGTGAAAACATTTCTGATGTGATTACGGCCACAAAGTGGGAATTAACAGACTTTGCATGCAGAATGACATTCCATTTCAGAAATTGTTACAGAACACAACATCCCGAAATCTGCAGTGTCAAGAGTGTGCCAAGAACACCAAATTTCAGGCATTACCTCTCACCATGGATAATGCAGTGGCCAGCAGCCTTTACTTAACGACTGAGATCAGCGGCTTCTGCGTAGAGTTATCAATGTTAACAGGCCACAGAAATCAATGTGGAACATACAATGAATATATCTGTTTGGACAGTGTGGCGGAATTTAGCATTAATGGGCTATGGCAGCAGAAAACCAATGAGAGTGCCTTTGCTAACAGCATGACATCGGGTCTCCTCAGGTTGCCACAATATTGGATAGACCCTAGATGAATAGAAAACTGTGGCCTGGTCAGCTGTCCCAGTTTCAGTTGGTAAGAGATGATGGTATGGTTCGAGTGTGGCAAAAGCTCCACAAAGCCATGGAACCAAGTTGTCAACAAGGCACTGTGGTGGTGGCTCAATAGCAGTGTGAGTTGTGTTTACATGGAATGGACTGGATCCTCTGATCCAACTGAACCTATCTCTGACTGGAAATGGTTATGTTAGGCTACTTGAAGACCATCTGCAGTTATTCATGGACACCATGTTCCCAAATACCAATTTAAATTTAATGGAGACAATGCGCCATGTCACTATGCCACAACTGTTCGCAATTATTTTGAAGAACATTCTTGACAGTTCGAGCAAATGATTTGGCCACACAGATCACCTGACATGAATCCCATTTAACATTTATGGGACATAATTAAGGGAACAGTTCATGGACAAAATCCTGAATAGCAACACTTCCGCAATTATGGACAGCTATAGAGGTAGCATGGGTTAATATTTCTGCATGGGGTTTCCATGGACTTGTTGAGTCCATGCCACATCGAGGTGCTGCACTACTGTGTTGGCAAAGGGTCCGACACAATATTAAGAGGTTTTCCATGACCTGTCAGCTCAGTCTATATGGGGAGTATCACTAATCTGTCTCTCTTTGATACCACTCTCATAGATAACAGATCTGTTTGTAGTTATGTCTAAAATGTTGTTCTGGTTTGTATGCCAATGCAGCAGTTGTTTTTGGTAGTTGTTCAGAAATGCTTGGCAAGACTGCCCTCACTCCAGGTAATGTCTGAGAAGGTTAACAGTTGATACTTGGCAAATTAAAGTATTTGCACACTATCATAATAGGGTTGGGATGTTTCAGTGCTATCAGGTTTAGGCTCTCTTTGACTGACTCTTGAAATAATAAAACAGTTTGATGGCTGGTAAAAATATCTAGTTGTTAACGTACAGCACTGCAAGTTACTCTTGTAAGTTCATAGTCAGATCATTTTGTGCCTCGATAGGTGTTGTGACAGTCAGCAATGCTATGACTGCTATAGGGGGGAGGGGTGGGTGGCAAACTGTTCTGCTGGTTCCCAGGATGGTGTTCTGATCTTCCACCCAGGCACAATGTGTCTGCTGGACTGCCAAGAGAGACAGGAGTGGGCTGATGGTTGGAATGGCTGCAACAAGGCAGTGGGAATTCATGAAAACTCTTTATCATTGAACAGATGAGAGGAGATACGGGTGTGCAATGTTGCCTGGTGGGCACAGGCTGGTGTCGATCAACAGTACATTCATACTAGTGCAGTAAAGGTGGTCATCCCTGAAGGTCTTGCATGCTGTTGGAAGACAGTAGGCTGAATGTCATCGGTGGTGGCTGTCGCAACCACCTAAAGCTAGTGCAGAATAATTGCATATGGGAGTGACTGTGTATTAGCATAACTGGCAGCGGATAGGTGAAGGCTTCACCGGATTCCATGGGTAGCCCAATGGTGTCTAAACTCAGACTCCATGGAGTGTGGCTGGCTGGAGGAAGTTGCCTGACTGACACACAGTTCCACTACTCTCTGCCACAGAACTCTTTGCTGCCCCTGGCATATGAGGTTTGACAGGAATGTACAAACAACACCACCTGACCATTTATTTGGCTGCCTGCAGAGATGGCATACAATGTCAAATGATGCAATGCTGCATCGAGTCATTACTACAGTCTTGCAACATGTTGAAGTAATGTATGGAGTAATTTGCATGTCACTGTTTTGTCAGCCCTGTGCCTTTGGAACAGTGAATTGTTCATAATGTCCCAAAATTCCTTGGCATAATCGTATTATGTTTAAAATTGCAACATATTTTTCCTCTTCTGAGAAAATTGGTCCATGAATTTAGTGAGGTGCTGCTCAAATGTAAGGTAGCTGGAACATATACACTGACACATTTAGAAATTGCATGTCCCTCTAAAGTTAGTATAGTTCTAGTTACTGGATGGTTCCAAGAACGGCTTACACGTGCTGTTAAAAGGCAATAGGACATTCTGTCCCACCAGGTTTCTAAGCAAAACCAGTTCACTTGGATATTCCAGCCCATAGGGATAGTTTTTTTGGGATATACTGAGGTTCTGTATCACCACATAACATCTAATCTATCTCAAATTACAAAATTACATACTTTCTGATGTTTACAAAATATTATCTTTAAATCTGTACCCCTCTTCATCAACATGTCACTCATTATCAATATATTGAACATATTCCCCATGTTATACAACATGCTATTAATTCATTACATCTTAAAATCTACTAATTAATGTATAAGGGCTACTTACAAGAAAAATCTGTGATAAATTCAGGACAATGGCAGTACGAATTGTAGTGGTTGGAGAACTATCGTCCAAATCTTAACACTTCACCTCCATCCACTGAAGGACCTGTTTCAGTGTACCGTACTGCAAAAGCTCTATGATACCACTGACATATTTGATTACCCAAAGGAGCTCTACTTGCTACAACATATGCTGCCTTTTTTCGACTCCTATTTCATAACGAGCCACAGGTGGTATTTCAACCACAACTTGCACTGCCTTATTTAAACTATTATCACTTTATCATCATATATTTTTCCTTGAAATTCACTAAGTTCTCCCATTGTGTCATCCTTGATCTTTTGCCCACATTTCCCTACAATAGTAAAGAGTTTCAACAGTTACCTCATGCAGATTTTAGCTATCATGTTGGCCGAGTTTCGAGGGATCAGGAGTGCTATAGGGATGATGTCATGGTCAGTTATCCATTTTGCATCCATGTGGTATCTCAATGTCAGGCTGCACTGTTTGGAGTAAAGACCCTGCATGATTAAAGATAAAAACACTGGTCTACGCTGTATCAAGGATTTCACCTAAATAACTAGAAAAAAGGAGCACAGATAGAACAACAAAGAGTGTGAAACACAAACAGAAGGGAAGAAAGAACTTCTGCACACGATCGGGGCACTAAGTAGATGTCAAACCACATAGCTACCAGTGTACATCCCCGGAGGACACTTAAATTTATAGCTTGCATGGCAACACTACTTTCAATAAATTACACCTACATTATTGAACTAATTCCACTTGCATATACAATCCCAACTAACAGCCACCTTAAGTTCTATCATATTACCTATTGCGTACTTCTGCACAGAAAGAAACAAAAACACGAACAGCAGGCAAAAGTAACCCACGACCAGTTGGATTACACACATGCTGCCACTTGTAATGCTGCTGCTGGAGTTGCTGCTTCCGACTCCACCTGTTAGCCACGTAATCCCAACACCTTTCAATCCACACTTAGACTTCAACTGAAATGATGGCAGCACCTTCCAACTCTTCTGAAATATCAGAAGATGATGACAAACTCTCTCCACCTGCACCATCCCATTCCTGACACCAAATATAGCGGTCAGGAGCAGTGACCGCTGCAGAGGACTGGGAGAGCTGTCCTTACAGTACTCATAATGGCATTGTTCTCTTCCAGCTGTGCATTGTGGGTGGCAAAGAAAACAGCAGTCTGTTGGATGTGAGTATAGCCGCAGCAAGGTATTCAGAGTTCATGGAAACCCTTTATTATTAATCAAGTTAGAAAGGATACAGGCGCATGCGCTTCTCTGGTTGGCACATCGTGGTGTTGGTTCATGGCAGTTCCACAAGTGGCACTGGCGGTGGCCGCATCTAGTTCAGTATACTTACAGGTTGGAGGGAACTGCACACAGTAGACATCAGTGGAAGCGAAGGCTTCACTGGATTCCAACGCCAGCCCAGAGGCATTGAGCCTCGGACCCCAAGGAGTTTGGCTGGTGGATGCTGTCTGACCCGATACATGGGTCCACTGCTATCTGTCACAAAGTGGTGGTGGTTAGTGTTTAACGTCCCGTCGACAACGAGGTCATTAGAGACGGAGCGCAAGCTCGGGTTAGGGAAGGATTGGGAAGGAAATCGGCCGTGCCCTCTCAAAGGAACCATCCCGGCACTTGCCTGAAACGATTTAGGGAAATCACGGAAAACCTAAATCAGGATGGCCGGAGACAGGATTGAACCGTCGTCCTCCCGAATGCGAGTCCAGTGTGCTAACCACTGCGCCACCTTGCTCGGTATATCTGTCACAAAACTTTAGATCCCAGCCTATAAGTGGTGGGCTGATGATGGGTGTCCTGCAAATGCTGGAGGGCCCAGCAGCATGGTGGCTATTTGGTTACGGCTGTTGGCTAGAACACGCCTAGTGGCTTGATAGGTGCATGTAAATATCACTCCTCTGACCATGTCTGGTGGCAATTGCATAGTGTGCATGTTGGTGCCATACTGTGCCAGTGAGTTGGTTCCTGGCCCTTGCCACAAGTTGATGTAACATGTGGGGCAGTTTGTAGATCACTGTCGTTAGCAGAGTGCCTTTGGGACAGTAAGTGGGTCCCTGTGTGTCTAAATTTATTGGGTTCATGGTATTCTGTTCACACTGCAACAGCATGTTTCTTCCTGTGCTATCTATCTTACTGACATGTTCAATATGCTGCTCAAAATTTTGGACATTTTATATTTCAGATGATAACTTTCCTGAAGAGAAACTGGTTCTGAGACTTTGCTGTGAAGACTCTGTGCACAAAGAACTGTGTTTATACTTCATACACTCTTCCAATCAGTGGCTTCTTTCAAAGTTTAGTGAGCATCTGATCTGACCAGGGTGATTCTCCAAGCCCCCTCAATGTTGTGCAAGTCATGAGATCTACAGGGAGCTCATCAGAGAATTAATGAATCCACTGGTTTAGATTATTCATTCGACTCCAGACCAGAGCACCTCAATAAGTTCTCAAAATGATACTGCAAATTGTCAGCTATGCTGAGACCCCACAGTTAAGGTTAGCTGTTTGCATAGTTTTGAATTCTTCAGAAAGAACAGAGTAGATTCAGTTTGTAGGCAGCAAACACTGTTGATACCAAACTGAGCTAGAATCTGCAGCTGACTGCAGCCAGTCCTCTCAGTTGCTCCCAGAATGGCAACTTCCATCTGGCAGACAGATTATCCCAGTATATACACCGGATGCATATTGGATTATTTCCCATTCACAATGCTATTTCTCTAAGAGGACTGATCATCTACCTGATGTTGATTTCCAGATGGAACAGGAAGTTAAATTTGATTGAACAGTGACTTAGATTGTCACATGAAAATTGCTGCAAATAAAGTTGGAAAAATCACTGTGCTCAGAATTTAAGTTTCTCTGCCAGCTATTCTGTACTTCCTGTGGTGCTTGTTGACACACCCCTGTTTAGTTTTTACAGAAGCATTTAGGCTCTATATTCTTGCTGACACATAAGACAGGTAATGGAGTCCACACAGTGAGAGTTCCTAGTAACAACTTCTGTGGATAGACTGTCTTTGAAACTTCTGGTACAAGATCCAAGATCCAAATGTTAAGTGGTACTTATGTTCAAGTGGGCAAGATAGCTTCTTCAGATATTTTAAACGATGAAACGAACAGTAGCGCCACGTATTGATTGTGTACGTTATCATCATTAGTTAAGAGAAATGTTTTTATTATTTAGTATCAACATTTATTAGGAAATATATATTTATACTATTACATAGCTACTTACACATGTGACTCTTTTGGATTAAACATTAATCACTGTCGTTATTTAAGATCGGTTTAGGATACCGATACAAATGCACAAGCATCCACAATAAGGGAATGGAATATATGCATCTTTTGTATTGACGTACCACAACCTATTGTAGGTACTACATCATTCAGCTCAGTATCATTTGTCAACATTAGAATGCCATTGAGAACCTTCATAGAAAACTAAACAAACACAAAAGTTACCAACTTCATAATTATCACTAAGTCTTCTTTGACGTCGTAGGAAATGTACTCATCTTTAACTACAAACACAATAAAATTAAGTTAGATAATTTTTTGATAGTCTGTAGGTACATAAATAGTCCTGCTACTAATTGAAATCCCCATGCCGCAGTACTGTAGCATGGCTCTAGACACATTTGGACTGGACAGACAAAGTTGCAATATTCCTTTTGTTGCTGCAAACGAATTACATAATGATACATCACAAGCAGTGGTGAGCATCATTTTGTTCTGGAACCTCTAGGAGCATGACACTACTGTGACACCAATATTTCAGTGTGTACCTGTCCTACACATTTACCTGCAAATAAAAAAATAATAACTAGGTAACATTACATTTTCTAGGTGATAAAGGAAACTTTATGAATACCCATTGTGATCACAAATTAATTACCTACTTGTTCGAGTAATGGAGCATATGAGGCTATCGACGCTATAGTGGCCTAACCCACAGCACACTCGTTTGTGGGAATGGCCACTGGAAAAGATTGACATTTGCAGAATTGATGTGTAAGGTAGTGGTTGTGGTGTATAGCAATGATTGTGGTATACATAACGTGGTATGGTGTCCAGTAATCGGCCATAGGAGTTAACTGTGATAATGTTTTTAGACTGCTTTTTGTGTGGGTTAGGCCACTATCGTTTCGGTGCACTCGACCGTAATACACGAAACATGTGGGATAAGCTGATATTGCTTTACACACTGTAGTCAAACATTGGACAAGATACACATGAGGCGTTAATGTTCATAATCCGTATCATTATTTACAGGGATGGTGTCGCCACATGGCTGTGCAGATGACTTCAAGTTACGATAATAGCCATGGTACATCGGGGGTATGAATTGCAGCAAGGTCATTAAATTGGTCTTTTTCAATACGCGTGTCCATTGGGATATGGTAGGTTCAGAGCCTCAGTTACTTTCGACCCTCGTTCAGCAAAACTGACGTCGGCAAACGGGACATCTGGCTCATTGGAGTACTTATAAAACATGATATGGAGGGAGGATGCTTTATACGGAAGCCACTGAATATGGAACCAGTTCACCCTGGTATTTTGTGTCGACACTTCACTGTTACATATGTTTCTCTCTCATCGTACTGTGGACATGAAAACACTCCTTGTCATCAGTATAGTGGTGAAGGGTGGTTGTTTTTGTGTAGTGATAATGACATTCATCCAGTTAGAGGGTATGTGTATGTTCGGGTGAAATTTCCTGTTCTTCGCGATGATACCAAAGTCCTGGTCACATGATAGGTATGAATGCCCACTGACTAGGAATTTATGGTTGATTACTTCCGGTGTGAAGTCTGCATGCAGAACCATGAATTGACACAGTTAGGCCATTTTTGTATTCTGATTTTGCCTGCCACATTGATCCGAGTACATAATCAGTCTATTTGTTTGGACGTTATGTTCGATGTAATGCACGAGACATGATCCAGTTTCTTGCAATCCTTGGGATGCTTCGCCTTCACTTGATACATACATGGTAGTTTCCTTGGTACATAGCTTGTGTATTCCAAGGCAGTATGTCCACAACTGCCACTTGTAGTACAGATACCTGTCTTAAGTACCAGTGTTGGTAAAGTCCTCATCAAATCAAAGGCAATCATGGTTGTATCACTGTCCTGATGCCTCCCTTCTGCTGAATCGCAATCCATTCCCGTCCGCGCGCTCTCAGCCTTTCGTTGATGTAACTGTCTTTCACACTCCCATTTACCCTTCTCTTCCATGGTGTCGGCTGCAGTATGTTTGATATTACGGAGGCCACATTTACAGCAGGAGTCACTTATAGGTGGATGAAAGGACAGATTAAATCTTGTATTAAATATCTGACCAAACATGTACTAGACCAGATCATCATGCTCGACTTTATATAAATGGTATAACTTCCCCATGCTCACGTCTGGTGACAAAATACTTCCGATCCACTGTCTCATTCATTCGTGCATAATGGCTCCGATATGTTGGAAACCGTTTTATGAAGTTCTCTGCCGCAACTGTCTTTGCTATTGGTGTTTTGTTTTTAGCAGGGCATGCACCTCACTTATCAGTGGGTTGGGTCTGGTGCTTCACTTTGTGCAAAAGAACCTTTGTAATCCTACCGTCTGATATCTGCAAAATGTTCTTAAAGAACATTTTACACACCTTCACGTCCACTCCCTTATCAGTTTAGAAATGGTATAGGCATGTTGTTATTCGCCACGACTCTGTAGTACCAGAGGAATACACACACCTCTTTAAAGACATGAGAACTTTTCATGGCCAGGTTGTTTGTCATTACTTTAGGTTAAATTAAACTTTTATTTTTCCCATTGCTGAAACATTCTGGATTCAGAACTTTCCCAGCTACAAATTTCAGGTGTGGGCATAGAGAGGAGCCAATGTGCTGAACAGCATGCATATTTTCCAGCCGTACCATTGAAAAATCACAGATGTGGGCAGACATTGGCCCAAGGAAAAATTTATTCTTCACCAATGCATTTGTCTTTTTTTTTTCGTCCTATATTGCTTTACTCTATAATCAGGAAGTAGACTTTTGTATCTCCACAGAAAAAAGCAGTGGACCGTTGTCTTCCTAGCTTAAAAACCCTTTTACAAGGGTGTTACCAATTCATTCATGGAATTGATGGTATTAATTTCTCAAGGTAGTGGTTGGAACGTGTGTCATTAATTAAGCTGCATTCAAATCCAGTTATAGTTACTTCAACAGGTACAAGATGGTATGGATTTGGTTTTAGCTATTTCGTACAGCTTAACTGACCTATTGCTTTATAGTATATACAACATAATTTCACTTTGTCTTCATCTGTTTTAACACCTTTGATACATATGTGACATGGAGCTAACCCTAAATTCATCTATCATTTATCTTTATAAACCAACTCAGGCAAGAAAAAGTTAAAGACACCACAACATTCCATTACAGATAAAGCTGACATGTTGCTGTCTATAATAAGAATATTTCACTGGGATGGATACAATCAAAGTTTCCTCTTCAATTTAATACAGCATACATCAAATGACCCAAAGTTCATTGACCTATGTTAGCACTAGTCTTAAATAGAAGTACAGAATGAGATTCACATAACCAATAGTCATTTGTTATAGGGAATTTGAAAATGTAATCTGATCCACATTAATCTTCTTCCAGAAGAAGAGTGACAAGATTTTCATTACAGTCAATAATTTCTTTTAATTTCTACAAAAAAGTGTAATCTTCAAAATTTGGAGCCTGTTTTCTGTTAACTGCCAAGTGTTAACTGGATGAATTGCAGGATATGCAAATAGTTCAAAAATAAGAATTTTGTGGAAGTTGACAATAAGATAAAACGTTTCTAAAAGATAGTGCATGCATACAAAATATTATAGCAGACAATACTGCTACAGAATTCTGTTCCAACAGATGTTTCAAATATTATGCTGTGGCTAGTTGAAGATTTTTTGATTCCACATTTTTATGCAGTAGTTTAGATTTCATTCAAATCATTACAATACTATGACAAAACTGGATTATGCTTTTTGAGTTTGTATGGTTCTTTTGTGGATATCAGTTAATGTATCTCTTATATCCCATTAAACTGAAAAAAGAACCTTACATAGTTTGTTTTTTTTCCTGGATTGTTAACGTAACTTCACACTTAGAGCAAATGAATTTCAGCAGCTGGTTCACATCCATCTGTGCACGGTCATCTTCCTGATTTGTTTCACCTTCCAGCAATTCAGAAGCTCTGTTTTTAAGCAAACTGATGGGAGCATTGCATGAGTTACTGACTCTGCGGTTCCCATTAGCTGCAGTAGGTGGTTCAGTATCCCTTGATACATTCACAAATTTAAAAACAGTAAAATTGCTGAGATTTTATTGCCACTGAGACACGATTGATTGAGAGATTATGGGACCAAACAGCGAGGGCACCAGTCCCGCGATTCCAAAGGGGATTACATAAGAGTCTGTTGCAAGTGAACGGATTCAGTCAGAGGAGTCAAATTATAAAAGAATGAACATTAAACACACACAGTATAAGCATAAAAGGTGAGACCAAATCTAAAAACTGGAATATGAGGGGCAGTCATGGGGTCACAGACTGAAGAATGAAAAAAAGAGTCCCAATCACAACCAACCCACCCCTGCTCCAAGACGAAAGGAGAACCTTATATCTGGAAATAAAATCCACTTTCAAGGAGGAAACTGAAGACCATGTCTACCACCCGTGGATCGTCTGCTAATATTAAATTTAAGGAAGCAGGAAGACTATACTTAGCACCAAGGGTTGGAAGAAGGGGACATGCCACCAATATGTAAGATATTGTTGGTCTGGTGCCACAACCACATTGTGGGGGTGGGTCGTTGCGTAGGAGGAAACAATAAGTGAGCCGGGTACGGCCAATGTGTAAACGACATAAAGCAGTTGACTCCTTCCGAGAGGGGCGGACAGAAGTGCCCCAAACTTTAGTAGACTCCTTGATTGTGTGGAGTTTACTACTATGAGCAGTGGTGCTCCAGATGGCATTCCACTGTTGGGCAAAGGGAGATTTGACAGATCCACAGCTGGAATCGTGAAGGGAAAAAAGGGGGGGGGGGGGGGGGGGGAGTATCTGCTTCTCTAGCCAAATGGTCAGCCATTTCATTCCCTGGGATTCCCATGACTCGGAATCCAGAGAAAGACGACTGAACATGCGGCACAGTCAAGGGCAGAGAGAAGGTCATGGAGGGCAGAGACCTAGGGGTGACGACAGTAGCATCGATCAATAGCCTGAAGGCTGTTCATGTAGTCGGAACAAATTAAAACACTATGGAGAGATGCCTGAGAAACAAAAAGGAGGTCCCTGTAAATGGCTAGAAGCTCTGCTGTAAATACACTACACCAGGCTGTTCCAGCTCGTCGGCTCCGTGGTGAGCCGCGGAGCGCTCTCTGCTCCAGGGAGCCGTGTCGCTCACTGTGACCAGTCAAGTGGGCCGGCACGTGGCACGGTTGGCTGAGGCAGGTGGCAAGGCAAGCGTTTTGATGTACCAGCTGCGTCTTACAAGATCGACAATCTCATACTCTTAGCTGCTAAGATGTGGTGTCATGCTACACCAGGAAATACGATGTTCAGGAAATAAATAAGAAACAACTGTTTTACAAGAAACGATAGTTCCTTACTTTTTAACTGTTTTCATTGCTGAGAAAAGCTGCTCACAACAATATGTAGATACAAACGTGCACATGATTTGAGCGGCATTGTTGTGACACTTGGGAAATGTTTTTTTCTGGAATGAACGATACCATTGTGACAAATCCAACGTGTTGTAGTACCTCTCTTTCAACAAAGTTGAATTTTGCAAATGAATAATCTCCAATTGAAGTGACGACGACAAGTCATCGGGGGAAACTGAAAACTGAGTGCTTAACACCTTAAGTTCTGTTTCCAAACTAGTGGGGTCTCTGAATCGTGTCTCAAACGACGTGATGAGCTGCTTTAACGTTGCTTGGTAATCGCCGAAAGTAGTACCTTCAGGTAGTTTTAAAGAAGCAAGACCATTGAAGAACATTAAATGTCCATTACTCATCTGCCTCTCAAATGTAACTTTTCCATGAACGCTTTGATCTGGTCGTGCATGTCAATGACCTGCAATGACAGATTTAAATTATTCGGACGCATAGTTATGTCAGCTAGGAATGCCAGGTCTGATATCCATTTTATATCTTTCAGACAAAAAAGGTATATTTCCTCACGAATGGCAAAGAAAACATCAAGAGCTTTTCCTCGACTCAGCCCACGAACAGTACTGTGGTAAGGTATATCCCCATACTCCGCTCCTATATCTTTCAGGAATCCTTTGAATTGGTGATGATTCATACCGTGACACCGCTAAAATTCACACACTTCACGACATCTTTCATTACTCCACCTAGCTCTACTGTTTCAGCACACAGTGCCTCTTGGTGAATAAAATAAGAGTCAAAATGTCTTTCCCGAATTAGTCCCTGAGTTTATTGTCAAACGAGAAGCAAAACCTTTGTGCCGCCCTATCATTTGTGATGCACCGTCTGTCGCTACAGAATGGAGCTTATCCCACGGCAAATTCATATTGTCCACTGATTCACAAACAGCTTCAAAAATGTCACGTCCTGTTGGGGTGTAATCGAGTGGTACCACATCCAACAGTTCTTCAGTTACTTGCAGCACCATGCACAAAGACTGTAAGCTGAGCACAGTCCGACGTGTCGGTGCTTTCGTCAAGCGCTAGCGAAAATGCAACACAGCTCTCCGCCTTTAATCTGAGCTGTGTCTAAATCTGCTGCCATGTCCAGGATTCGACGAGACATTGTTTACTTCGACAGGCAAACCCCTTCAATTGCCTGCACCTCACTTGCAAACAAACTGCTACCATGCACGATTTTACAAGGGGTCCCACCGAAAACAGCTTGCCACTCGTCGCAATGATGTGAGCGACCCTGTAGCTTGCTCGAATTGCAGATTCCTTAGTGTCTTTTCCGCTCTCATTCACCCGAATATTATAAACACATTACAGAACACTAACTATGTTGCATGTTTTGATACCCTCCGTATTACAAAACCGTTTATCATCTTACGTCTACTGGTGTGTCGTTCTTAAGCCTGGCTACCAGTTCTCCGTGTGCAACACCTTCTACCTGATCGTAGTACGCTGCGTGAAGACGTGTATAATATTGTTGTTTATTGTACCTCTTCGCAGAATTGAATACTTTATGACATACAAGACACTGAGGACGACCATCCCTCTCAATGAATAGAAAAATATCCTCCAATAGAGGTACAGGGCTCCCGCGGCTAGTCATAGCTGTCATGAATACGGATTATTGCGGCTGCATGCGGCCAGGGGGCAGTGAGTTCGCTTTCCCCCTCCACGCGGGCTCCGAGCTGTCGCAGTGAGCGCTCCGGCTCCCTGGAGCTCGGTTGGAACAGCCTGCACTACACGATCTTGGCAACAAATGGTACTATCAGTAGTTTTAGAACCATCCTGGAATTCTGCAAGGATAGCACATACAAGACACCAGTTAACCATAGCAGCAACAGAGACCTTAGGACCCTGGAAGAGAGTGGTCCTAAATTTTGGTCTAGGCACCATCCAAGGGGGAGGGGGGAGGGGTACGGGAGGAAAGACAACAGGCGCAGTCCAGTGACTGCAGACGGAGATACCGGCAGAGGGTAGAGAGACGCATGCCGACTGGCAATCGCACCTATTGGCAGGTGTTAGGAGGGAGACATTCCTCATTGGCAAAGAGCACAGGGTATACAGGATGGTCAGGGAATTGGCTAATGGTGACTGTGTAAGAAACAAGGAGTTGGCTCTGTCGGATGTGTAGAGGGGGAATCCCTGCTTCTGTGAGGAGACTACCAACAGGACTAGTGCGATAGGCACCAATAGCCAAACACACCCCACAATGATGGATAAGGTCAAGGAGTTTCAAAGTGGAAGGAAATGCTGGGCCATAAACCTGAGTACCATAATTGAGTCTGGACAAAACGAGAGCATGGTAAAGATGTAGAAGAGTGGAACAGTCTGCACCCCAATGTGTGTGGGCCAGGAGGCGGAGAGCATTAAGCTCCGCATGCATATAGTCTTTAGGTGACAAATGTGGGGCAGCCATGTCAGCTTGTCAAAAATAAGGCCCAAGAAATGGGACTGTGTTACAACATCAAGGAGCTGGTTGCCTACATGAAGTTCTGGATCAGCGTGTACTGTGGGTCGACAACAAAAATGCGTTACCCGCATTTTGAAGGAGGAAAACTGCAAGCCATGGGCAGTGGCCCACACAGGGGCCTGTTGGATGGCGCCTTGGAGCTGGCGCTCAGCAGACGCCATCGAGTGGGAGCTGCATCAGACGCAAAAATCTGTCAACATACAACACTGGGGTAACCAGAGGCCCAGCAGAGGCAATGAGGAAGAGCGTGACACTTTAGCACGGAATGCTGTGGGATACCATTCTCCTGACTCTGAAGGGTGCTGAGTAAAGTGCAAACTCGAACCCGGAAGAGCCGGTAAGATAAAAATTTGAAGGGGACCACGGAAGCCCCAGTCGTGGAGGGTAACTAAAACGTGATGAGGCCAAGCCATGTCATACGCCTTATGTAGGTCAAAGAACACTGCAACAAGGTGCTGGCGGTGAGTAAAAGCCTGTCATATAGCTGATTCCAATTGGAGTAAATTGTCAGTTGGAGATCGCCCTGCCCGGAAACCACACTGATATGATGACAAAAGGCCCTGAGATTTGAGTAACCAATGTAATCTGGAGTTTACCATCCTTTCAAGCAGATTACAAAGCACATTTGTAAGGCAAATAAGCTGGTAGCTGTCAAAGAGATGTTAGGAGTTTCCCGAGCTTAAGGATGGGGATAACTATACTGTCTCGCCATTGTGACGGAAAAGCACCCATGAGCCAGATATGATTGAAGACCCTGAGGAGCCGTTGTCTCTGGGGAACGTCCAAGTGTTGAATCATCTTGAATGGAGTCTCGCCCTGTGGCTGTGTCTCGTGAAGAGCTAAAGGTCTGCACCAATTCCCATTCAGTGAAAGGAGCATTATAGGGCTCTACATGGTGCGGGATGAAATAGAGGGGGTCTGTTCAACTTTCTGCTGGGGAAAGGCAGGAGGACGATTCAGTCACGATGTGTGTCTCAAGGTGTTCTGCGAGGACCAATGGATCAATGCACAGAGCTCCTTGGATGTTCAGACCCTGGACAGTTGACTGTTGCTGGCACCTCAGAACACTACGGACCTTTGACCAAACCAGTGATAGAGAGGCATATGTTCCCAGAGAGGAAACATAGCACTTCCACCATTCCTTTTTATTCCGTTTAATAATGTAACGAGCCCTAGCACGAAGACACTTAAAAGTGAGGAGGTTGGTCTGGGAGGGGTGTCGCTTAAATTGCTGTAGCACCCGTCAGCGGTCCTGGATGACTGCGACGTCCTTGGTCCTCCACAGTACTGGCCGATGACTACGGGGCCCTGTGGATAGGGGGGACAGCAGTGCCAGCAGCGTGAAGAATAGCGGCAGAGATGTCTTGCAAGACATAAATAGAATTCCAGAGGAACGTATCAAAGCAGACATGTATAAAGGCCAATTGGCTCTGTGGAATGCCCACCTTGGTAGCCTGTCTGCCTGGTGGCAGCAGGGGAACGATAGCGTCACTGCGAATTGATCACTGTCACAAAGGTCATCATGGGATGACCAATGTAGGGAAGCCACAAGGGCAGGGGAGGAGATCACAAGATCGATAGCAGAGAAGGTACCATGAGCGGCACTAAAGTGGGTAGGGGAACCATCTTTGAGGAGAGTCAGTTCAAAGTCAGTGATAAGTTGGTCGATTACGATACCTTGAGCCGTGGATGTAACACTCCCCCACAGTGGATGGTGGGCATTGAAATCTCCAAGGAGAAGAAACAGGGGAGGGAGTTACTGAAGTAAGGTAGATAGTGCAATATAAGCAAGTGGCCTACCTGAAGGGAGGAAGACATTGAAAATGGTGATTGCCAGAGTCGTTTGCACTCTAACTGCTATCACTTCCATGGTGGTATGTAGGGGGATCCAGTCACTAAGGACATCGGAGCAAACCAAAGTGCTGACACCACCAGATGCTATCCCAGGGCCAGCACGGTTTCGGCAGAACGCCCGATAACCATGTAAAGTGGGAGGGTTGTCATCACGGAAATGCATTTCTTGGAGAACAAGACAGAAATGCAGAATAAGAGGAGACAAGACGTTGCATTTCAGGTATCCATTGCAGTTCCACTGGATGATCATGTGGTGCGAGTCCAAGATACGCATGAAGGAGCCGAGGTGGTCAGATCACTTGGGCAGTACTTGTCACCGACAAGGATGGAATGACATCCATAAATAAGATGTCAGACTGAGGTTGCAAGAGGGGAGTAGGCACTTCCGAGGGCACCGGAGATGCCTTCTCTTGGGATTTATGTTTCTTCTTCTTCTCTTTCTGAGGTGGAGGAGGACAGGACTCGGGGAGTACAGGCGTCTGCAAGATCGGGAACCGAAAGAGCGGGGCCCATAGATGGTGCGCCTCATGGTGGTAACAGTCTTCTGGCCTGAGACGCTCGGGAGAAGGTTCCCAATCACCAGCAGATACCAAAGAAGGGGGCACTTCTTTGGCCAGGGTGGGGGCGACTCCCTGATGGGAGGTCGTGGGAATGGCAGGGTAGGTGGATGGCAGAGTGGGGCAGGGCTGGGGTAAGGACGAGGGGGTGGGGGGAGGAGGAGGAAAGGAAGTAACAAAGGCAAAAGTTGAAGACAGTGACACTGGATGGAGTCTCCATTCTTTTGGCAAGCATCAGTGAAAGATAGACAATCCAGGGACTTATATTCTTGGATCTTCTTTTCTCTGTTATAAGTCGGGCAATCCGGTGAGCGAGGGGAGTGGCGGTGAGCACAATTAACATACACAGGCAGCCCAACACAAGGGGTTCTCTTATGGACCGGGTGCCCACAGCCACCACACAAATGGTCCGCCATACAGCGGGAAGACATATGCCCAAAAGGTAAGCACCGAAAGCACTGCATAGGTGGAGGGATATACGGCTTCACATCCCATCTGTAGCACATAATCTTGACCTCAGAGGGTAACTCCCCCTCGAAAGCCAGGATGAAGGTGCCAGTATTGGTGTGGTTATCTTTGCGACCCTTCTGCACATGCCGAACAAAATGAACGCCACGCCGGTCCAGATTAGCTCAGAGTTCCTCATCAGTTTGCAGGGAATTTTGAAGTGGAGGTCAACCTAAAGTGGGGATTGAAACACCAAAAGTGTGAAAGAACCGGCAAAAGAAACAAAATTGCAACCAATACAGGAAACCAGGGGTATAACCAGGTTGACAAAGCAAAACACCGAGAGAGGGGAAGGTGGCCACAGTGAAGGAGTGGGGATAGGGATGGTGGGGGCGGAGAGAAGGAAAAGCAGCTAGGGAATGAAGAGCTGCAATAGTTTGCGGCCCTGTGTGCGCCACACACAAACTCTCAAAAGAACCGCGAGCCCCCTAGGAGAGACAATTAGAATAGGAAGCTTTAATTCAAATGCAACTTCTGAATGTTTGCTACCAAGCAGAATTAGACACTGACAAGGTAATCCAATAATTCTGACAATATCACATTTAATAAACAGCTAATGCACATTTCAGTTCATTAGGTCCTGCAATTGAAACCTGACAAGCCTTAGCACAGAGAGACAAGTGACTGTATGTGAACTACGCACGTATTTCTTTCTACAAGTGAAGAGTAACTTTCAAATGGTTTATAATCTGTAAGAAAGCTTTCAATGTGCCCGTCTGCTGATCAATGCCTCCTCTACATGGTTAAAATATTGATAGAATTAGGCATCATACCACAGTTTCTTATATCCTATATGGGAATGCCTCTCCTCCATAAGAGCCCAAGACCAAGTATTAACTACACCTAATATTTCATAACTACAAACACGCACTTCTGATTTCAAGAACTAGATTCCTGTATGTAAATGAGCAAGCAAATATTACTGCATACAAAGACAATGTGCGTGTTTTAGCCAAGTGGAGTTATATTCTTGCTCTACCTACTGCTTCAGATTTGGTTTTTCTGTGAAAATACGTTTACCATTAACTGCTATCAATGGCAGACACTTCCCTAAAATATGCTACTTCACAAGAGCAACATTCAAAGACATTAAATTACATATTTTAAGGAATGTAGGAAACTTTTAACATGGCCGATAGATGCGCAATTGGCACAGCAAGTGTGGGTAAAGCGATGGTGTTGGGGGTGCCAGCAGACACTAGAGGAAATGCTGAGCACTGTAAGGGAAGCACTGTTCTAAACAGAATCCTATGCTCGCAGTTTTTATAAGCATTTAGTGCAGCCCCTCCACAACCACACCTGCACGGTATCCATTCAAAAAGATCTAGTCACATCTGCTTTGTTAGTATACAGAAAGAATTCCACTGAAAATGCAACAATTTATTTTTTCTTGACTTTTTAAATCATTTGTAACTTTCAGAGAAGCAACAGGAGTGGCAAATTTTAAGTAAAATCTACATTTTTTACTGCCATGTTAAAATTTGCTTCTCTTGCCAAAAACACAGCGGAGTTTACACAATGTCGTTTCACTACAACGGGCAAACAGAATTGCAAGATACACCTGAAACAGGTTTCTTAAGTGAGGAACTGAGAAAAAGTTAAGATCAATAGATTATGAAACAGCACATGCTCAGTACAAAAATGTGTAATGTCTTCACACTGACGCTGTTGGAAATACCCACAACATATTTCATTTCACCAGATATTGAGGCCCTCAAAAAATAAATTCCTTCAAGAAAGTTTGTTATTCCATTAACATTGTAGATAATCAAGTTACACATAATAACTGTAAGGCAAATACCGTCCTCTTTGTGTACTATCATTTGCCAAAATCTCATTTCAACATCTCAAAGCCTTTATGAAATGAGGAATGTTGTGGATATTACATTTTATCACTGATGCACATGACTGCAACATATCAACTTTCTAAACTTGTTACCAGGAGGATCTCCAACAAAGTCTATACTGCACATCAACCCCTGCATCTTGCACAGACTCTACAATGAATGCCAATGTTTATATTTAGTGCCCCTCCCCCGAACTGAACTTTAACCTTTGTATGTATTTCCTGCTCAGTATGTATGAAATCTAATGGATTTTTATCGCATTTGATTACATCTTGCTTGGTTACAATAAAATTGAACGTAACAGAAAGATACCATCACAAATTTTCATTTCACACAGCGAAAATGTCTATGCATGTTGTGGCTCCACAACTTTTACAGGCTTAAGTATTCCAGTATATATAGAATTGCGAACACTGCAGAAAACTAAAAAAACGATTAGGACAAAGAACATTTAATTTTGAAGTAGGAAAGTAAGAAAAGGAGGAAAGTTTAGCATCCATCAAATTTTATATAAAGAGGGAATGAATGAAAGTGCCGGGAACCTTCTAGAAAATGAACTTCAAAGCATCTTCTTTCAGCAATTTAGGAAATCCGCAAATGTAGATGACTGGTGAAGAAATTAATTTGTTATTTATAAGAATACAAGTCCACAATCTTGGTCTTTCACACAGAGGGAAGTTACTATGTGTGAATGGATATGCTGGTAATAAAAATTCTGATGTATGTCTGATGCAGTGTTTGGTACCTTTTTTGCACCATCTTTAGCAGTTTTGTACTATTTCCCCTTTGCAGAGAGGATATATTCTCTAGTACCACCTGGCAAGTTTTCTGTGTTATCTACATCACATGTTACATTAGTAATTCAGTCCAATGCACCACTTTCATTACAATTTACACAGATTAAATTCACGTTATCCTATCTGTAGGTTGGCACTTAGAATTTATCAAAGTTTGCTTGGAACAAATATGGGTACAAAATTAAAAGGACAGGCAAATGAAAAGAAAAATGCAATTATAGCAGAAAATGTAATTTTATTCCATCACTGACCTGGAAAGGAAAGAAAAATACATGAAAGATACAATGGTACTGAAGAAATAAATATCTATATGGGTGTACATGACAAGTTTACAAGTTATTAAAAGGTTAAGTTAATGTGATTTGTTATTGGGGTTGTCTCCCCAATGGCAGTTGGTACCCACATTATGTCTCTCTTAACATGCCAGAACATTTCTAAGAAAGCTCCAAATTATCAGCTTTTCCAACAAGTGTGCGCAGTACGAGAATGCACACTAAGAATAAATCTTGAAGCTGTTTTCTAATTATTCACTGCTCTACTCAAGTCTGGGTGTGAACAGTCACCAGCTGCTACAGACTGTAACAGCATGCATATTACTTTTTTCTGAAGGAAAATGTAGCTCCATTACTTTAATTTTTTCACATTGGTGTACAGCACAAAAATAAACACACACTATCAAGAGAGAAAGTGGGAGGATGGGATGCCAACCCCGACCTTGTGTTAGCTGCTGAGTACAGAGCTCTGGAAAATATATATGAACTGTAAACTTAAAATATAACAAAACAAAATATAACTATTCAAAACTAGATATACCACAGAATACTGGCAATTAGAACTTCTCCAGGCACCAGCCACAAAACAGATCCATTTTGCAATCAGATTTTCATATCCACAATTACATAAACAACACTCAACACTTATTTCATGTTTTGTAATTAACTGAAAGGTATAGCAGGAAAAACAATCAAAGTCCATCTTTGGTGAAATTTGAAATTCTTGTACCACTGGATTCTATGTAAATATTACTACATACCAACAGATAAATAGAAAAAAACAATATGTAGGCCATAAGGAATCAACATAGAGAAAAGTTTCCAGGACAAAAATTCATCTGTGTGAAAAAAAGACCACATTTATTTTAATGAGAGTAATTTTTTACTACTTCAGGAAAATTTGTTTTAAATGTGGGTTTGCTTGGGTTTTTTTTTTTTAATTTGTGGCAACCAATGCATTGTTTGGGCTTACATTTTTCACTGATAGCAAACTGCACTGTTGTTCAATGAAGTTTATTTGACTGATGTGTACTGGTGCAATTTACATTTTGGCATGGAATCAAGTGATGAAAATGTTACAGCAGCTCAACAAAGTGGAGCAAAGGAAAAACCAAAACATATGGCTTCATGATGCAAGTACATGCATAAGAACACTGTCATGTTCCTGGTGACGACTGGAAATGCAGAAACAGTGCTTCACAAAAATTTCAAAACATGAATCCAATTTAATTTACTTGGAAATGATATTCAGAATGCACACTTGTATTCACTAATTTTAATTTTACCTGTGAAATGAAGACCACAGAAACCAGAGGCTAGTAATCTTCTTCTATAGCCTTTATGATACATCTTAACTATATTTGCCTAAAGAATTAATCATTAAAATACTGCATAAAATGTACAGCCATTTCCAAAGTTTCCCACTTTGTATAGATTTTTTGTGAACATGTATCCAACGAAATATAATATTACTTTTGGGTAGCGCATATCAGACAACTGTGGGTGCCCCATATCAGACAATTGCTCTGCACGTGAATTCAAAGCAAAAAAGCCATCTCTTCTGGCAAGAAAACAATGATAGGTGCAGTGCAGAAGTAGGCAAAGAAATTAAGCAGCTAGAAGCTCTATTACGTAAGAAGACTGAAGTCTTTATCAACAAAAATGTGGAGACAAAATTAAAGACAAAGGAAACATGCAGAGATTTCACTGAAAATCTTGCAGTGCTTAGTATTATCCCTAATGATCTACACTAGAAGCAACAACTGTCTTTACACGTTTGATGTTCATGTTCTCACCTTCAGAGAAGTGTAATTTTTTACCTATGATGAGAACATACCCAAAATGGGAACTGATGAAGAAAGTTGCATCAATGTTGTTTCACTTGACCCAGCCAGAATATAAAAAATGTCATTCACATCATCCATATTATGATTCGTAGAAACAACAATGTGAATCAAAGTAAACAGTGCTAATAAAGGGCACAGTTACATGCAATTTGACAAACATTTGGGTTTAATAAATCAATAAGTCTACTTTGAAACAACCAGAAATTGGAATGGGCACATCAAAAGGTGCCACACAAAACCTAGGCCTTTTTCAAGAAAAGTTCAAATTGTGGTCTTCATTTCTTGGTAAAGAATACAGAAAGACCAATTGAGACATCGCAAGTAAGAGTAACTGCAGTTATTGTGCCACATAAATTGGTCCTTGGGAGTCCTATGTTGTTAAAGTGCAGGCAGTGACTTGCCAAAACCTTCATATTAAAGTTTAATTCCACTCTCCATGAGAAAATAAGATGACCTACAATCCTTTAAGAAATTCTTTTCTAAGGAGCTCTAGTTTGAAAGATTACCCACACTGACGAGTAATTTGATGTAGAATTTATATTAACCTCATTGTCTCTCATTGGTATTACCGAATAATATCCCACAAATATTGCTTACATTTTTCTGAGGCAAGCAGTTATGTAATACATTCTAGGAAGTCGTCTATTTTTGTGAACATGTGTACTTCCACTTTCATTGTTAATAAACAAAGACTAACTCACACTACTAATTTCAAAAGAAGGATCTGTGGGTCGACAGAAGCGTCCGATCCAACGCGTCGGCTTTGACCCGTGACGTAAGGGTGTTGTCGTGTGTGTGACGTCATGACGGCGCGGAGTTTGGTTTGAGTGTGGCTGTCTCCAGTTCTGTTTTATCTTATTTTATTTACTTTTCTGATCTGTTCGTTCTATCTCGTGAGGTTTTTTTTCCCAAGACAACAAACACTAATCAGCTACTGAAGCATCTTTATCTTCTATGGGTTGCAGGGGTTACGACCCCTGGGGAGGTGGGTGGGTATTCATGCATGGCTGTCTTCACTTACACGTTGTAGCTACGCAAGGCGTCTAAATTTGTTTATATTTAGTTTGCCCCCCACCCAAAACACCCAATTTCCCGCGCTTGTCCCGTTAGTGTCATTAGGCTTCTTGTAGAAAGTGTGTGTGTGTGTTTTTCTTTCCGCCATATTTGTGACGTCATGGGTCAAAGCAGACGGGTGGGATCGGACACTTCCGCATTTCCGGATCTGTTAAGAAGAACCTTGAGAACCCGTTTTAGGAAAAAAAGTGTTTCGTATGTCTCACACACTTAACCTTCTGTTTTTCTTTAAACTTCAAATTAAATTACTGTAAAATATAAAGAAGTGGACTTTGGATTGTTTTCCATTGTTCTCTTCAACTTTAATACACAATCACCAAAATTACACACCAAGATTTTTAAAAAGATTCTGTTCGTGATAAATTTTTGAGGGCCGATAATGGCAGGCTACTGAAATATTACTACCAGTTACAATCAATCATGAAGACATTTATGTATGGTGTTAATGAACTTATCATTTTACACACACACACACACTTTCTTTTCAGCTTCTGGCCACATAACCTAGTGCTCCTTGCCTTTGTTACAAAAAATAGACACTACGAAGATTACACTGCTTAAATGATAAGTGTACCAAATAATTTGTACAAAAATCTAATTCGTGGAACAACGAACATGTCCAATAAGTTGCCCACTTGAATATGAAGACAAAAAGCTCTATTATCTTCACGAAAGTGTATCACAATATATATATACCCACTAATCTAATAGCCACAGAGGGAACTTCACTTTTCAGAAAATTTGTAATAACTACCTTAACTGCATCAATTACACTTGCCAATGCTACGTAATGAATGACTATGGCTGCTAAGGTGTTAACACTGCATGTGTATCTCTCAAAATATGCTTAGAAATCATGCTGTCAGTCTATCCAATGACTGAAAAAGTATTCTTGTTTTCTTCCAAAGGATATTAATTGTTCGAAATTTCATCAAACAATACTGATGTATAACTACTGTCCTAGATTAAGTAATGTAGTAAATTTCTACAAGTGCACCTTGTATAAACACGAGAAACTTCGGTGACAGAAGGTATTTTATTAACAAAAAACATATTTTCATTAGCACACATTTCTACTAGTGCTTTTCCAGAACTCTGATCTCAACAGCATACTTACTCATTTCAATCGTCTGGAACTTCCAATTCACCAGCATTTATCTGATCAATTAAATCATGTGGTGGTTTCCCTTCAACAGTACATCCCACAGACTGTAACAGAAACAAAGCAATAATAGCACACTTGGCAATAGTAACACACTTTACTTCCAAAGCATCATAATATTAAACAGCCATTAAAAAACTTACCTGGCAAGTCCCAAGGATTTCTTTCACCGTTCCTTCAAGTTTTCTCGACATGGATCTGTCCCTCATTTGTTTGGCAATATTTACGATTTCATCAAATGACAAATTTCCACTGTGTTTTACTGTAAATGAAAGAACACAGTGATGTCACTATTTACTAGCAGATCAACCATATATAAAATACTTGCTAAATTAGAACAAGAATAGAGATTACAGGAAGTACAAGACAATATTTATTCTGTCAACTACACTATAAGACTGTTCCAGGCTGTTACAGCCAGGAACTCAAAGGCAAACAACTTATGCAAGGACAGTCAAGGTTGTAACCTACATGATCCTACTGCCTCCGTCAAGCTCCTGTCAGCAAGGGTGACAGTGGTTTGCAAATGCACAGAGAACACATTCAACATGACTGCCTGGCAATAACCTTTACTACTTGCACCTGCGTAGTACGGGCACATGAACTCCATTCAGCACCACCAGAACAGCCTGCACTGCAGAGATTATCACTGTTACTATTGTCTGTGGTTTCACAACAACATTTCAGTAGCCAACCAAATTCCAAGGGCACATCTCTTAATAAGGGCTGAGATCAACAAATAATGGACAATTTTCCTTAGCCTACAGTTGTAGCCAACACTTTCAAATTTACAATGTACCATTTAGAAAAGAAAGGGCTCAATTTCTTAAAGGTACTCACTGAAAGATCAGTTCACATGCTCAAATCAAGCAAATAATCAGGAATTACAAGCATACCCTGAAATTATATTTCATTATTAAATGAATTATCTAGATGAGGCATTCTACACTGTTATAGCACAATCAAAATAATTCTATCTAATATGGCTACGAAGTCTTTTGCGACGTATTTCTTGAGTAAAAATCTCTCGGTGTACATGCCGCGTCAAATCAGGATAAATCTCCAAGCTTTCGACCACACCTCCATGGTCGTCGTCAGGGTTAAAACTGACTGTCATGAACTAGCGAGGTTCCCACTTTTATATGCAAAGGACGGCTTCTGATTGGCTGGAATACGTCAGCGATATGGCGCGTAGCATATAAAAGTGGGAACCTCGCTAGTTCACGACAGTCAGTTTTAGCCCTGACGACGACCATGGAGGTCGTGGTCGAAAGCTTGGAGATTTATCCTGATTTCACGCGGCATGTACACCGAGAGATTTTTACTCAATTCTATCTAATGTTCTCAGCCTTGTTGTCACACAAAATTGGAGTAAAGACCCATGCTTTTAATGATTGCCTCAAATGCCTGCCAAAGACGGCACTGAATTCTGAAAAGATGAGGCATAATTGTACCAGTTTGATCAATTCAGTAGTGTTTGAACAGTGTGTTGCCTTCCACTACACTATACCCAATGTCCAAGTTCTTGCTGCATTGATCTCTAGGGCCTCTTTCATGATACTCCCAGTATGCTCAGATGGACAGTACTAAGTATGCCTAGGTGAGAGGACAGGATACGTATTCCACTGAATGTGATTTTGTAAGTTTTTACTCAGTAATAACAGGTTTTTCCAAATCTCCATTGTTAACTGGCTATGCGACAAAACATTCATTCAGAACTACTACTTGCTTCTGCATTCACAAGGACAGTTTGAATTCCAGGGACCCCAAAGCCAAAACTGAACTGGGCACAGCATAGCTTTTTTTTTGGGTCTTATGCCTTGCCTGTTCAGAAAACTAACCATCTTTGTATGTACAATACTACAGAGAGGAAACAAAGTGAAAGAATCGTTCTACAATTGTTGAGCAATGTGTCTTTTTGGAAAGCACTAGCTCTGTGTCATGATTTTCGTTCTGTTTTTCTAGAACATGAGTTTGAGGTATTTAATTTCTGAATACAAGAAGTCCTTGTCAGAAATCGTTGCAGCTCTCCAATTAAACTAAGTATGTTTACACATGTCACACACACAGTCAAAGAGCTGCTAATCTTATGCCGGCCTTAACAAAACTGTACAAAACAACTTTCCTCCTACCCCTCCCACAACAATGAATGTTAGAGAGTTTGCTATTTGTATGACCAAGAAACTGCTGAACAGCTATGATAGCAAATGGTCAGTTCATCAAACGAATGTGACAACTTTGATTAGGGTAAATCTACTGTTTGAGGAGAGCGAGCCAGATAAAATTATATTACATCAAAGTGTCATCAAGGAAGGAACAAAGACAGGATGCACAACTACAGCTTTTACCTGGGCAGCAACTACCATCTCAACAGCAGGACTCTCAACAGGATAAACTAGAGAGAAATTCACCGAGATGTTTATATTCACGTGGTAGGACTGTTGAAGACCTGAGGGTGACAGTGCCCTACAACTAATCACAGGCCATTTATATACCTGATTAAAGAACATCACAAACCTGTTTTCTCCAGAAATATTAATCCATTGATGCCACCCATCTGCTATGATCCTTGATATCAAGACTGCTGACGACCAACACACAGAAACCCCATACACTAAAATATACACCATAAGAATTATGGATATTCTCATAACACAATTATTGACTCAGCCAAACTCTGGCATTTAAACATAACCTAGACCACCTTGGGACAAAGCTGGGCTGATAAAGCATGTACCATACAGAGAACACGTAAAAGAAAACTGCCAATACATATACTGCATATTTTTCTGTGATTATCTATGAATGATTAGCACATAACATTTAAATTACATACAGAGTGTACATTTGTACAACATATGTAATTTTCTTGAACTATTTTGAGTGGTAAAGTGTGCTTTACACAGACTGCCACAGTGCTAGTGCAGATCAGGAAGCTACCATCTTTCCATACACTCCAGCTACAAAATTTAACAGGATTTCTGAGCTTTGTACAAAAATCTACAGAGGTAATTAAAAAAACCACAGCAGCACTTAAATTACTACATGGTCAAATAATTGTATTACTTAATTTATACCTCTCAGTTCAACAATACAGTACTATTTGATCACAAAATATGCAGTAACCAGTGAGGGGGAACACCTTGTTCAAGGATAACCAGGAAGCAGAACAGTGCACAGCCTACTTTTTTCTCCCAGTTTCAATGACAGGAGACAGCAAACTACTGAAATTTTCCCCACTTCTAAATTTTACAGAAATTAACTTCCAAATATTTACTACTTACTATTCTTCTGCTTCTTTCTGTCTCGAGGGGGCTCCTTCAAAGCCTTTATAATGAGAGAAGCTGCAGATGGGCAGACCGAAATTGCTGCCTGCCTGTTCTGTATAGTTAACTTCACTGTTATCTTCAGGCCTTTCCAGTCAGCTGTTGCTTTGGCAATGTCATCACCAACCTTTTTAGGTGACTGTAAAAAGCATGTATTCACTTAGTAAATCTTATTTATGAATTCAAACAGTAATACATAAGAAACCAAGTGCCTGAAATACATTTCAAAGCAAAAACCATTCAATAATATGTCACAAAGGGAAGACAATACAGCATCTATAAATTATGACTATCGCCTAACAGTAAAATGGCGGAACAGAACATTTTGACATGACTAACACATTGATAATGGTTAATATAGTAATGCAAAATCTCGAAAGGATGTGAAAAACTTCGAAATGAAGTTAGGACCTCACCAAAATAGTGCTGTTGGGTATTTCTACTGTTTAGTGGGTTGTTACCTCCATTCCCAAATTGTGACAATACAGCAATATGCTTTAGATTCGGTTATTACGCCAATATTTCATGCAAAGTTACTTAATACAAACACCGACTAAATGTGATCCTCTTGAGTCCAAAACTTATGGTAAGTTATACGAGTGTCACAGTACACCAAGTGAAAAAACTGAGTTTGATTTAATGTGATCATGTTTTCAGAATGAACGCTGATTGGCACCGAGGTCATTCTGTTCGAGACACCATTATGTATGAGCCCAGAATATGTTCTAAGATTCTACAACAAATCAATGTCAGGGATACTGAACACTTTTGTGGATCACTTCTCTCCTCCTTGTAGATGAGTGTGACCTGTGCCTTTTTCAAGAGCAGGGCACAGTTTTTTGTTCTATGTATTTACAAACATTATAGCTTGAACACGGACTAACTCAGCTGCAACATCAGTATAGAATCTGACAGATTACATTGGGCCTTGGAGCTTTGTTCAATTTTAATGATTTCAGCTGTTGACACATACTTATTCATCTTTTCAGTGGTACGAGGACTAAAATGGGGCAATTCTCCTGCGTTTTCCTTTGTAAAGGAACATTTGAAATTTGAGTTAAGCATTTCAGCTATTGCTTTGCTACCCCCAATTTCAGTTCTTGTCTTATTCGCTAGGCAGTGGACACTAACCTTGGTACCACTAATAGCTTTTACACGTGACCCAAATTTCTTTGGGTTCTGTGAAATCACTTGACAATATCCTGCTACAACAGTCACTGAAGGTGACACAAATTGATCTTGACAGCCAAACATTTCATTCAGAACCTCTACAGCCCTATGTTTTACACCTATTACACAGTGATCTGTTTCTTTGCAGTGGCTATTAGCCACAAAGGTTCCCTCCCATTATGAACTTTACTACAGGGTACTATCTATCCAGTGCATGGTCAACTATTATTCTTAACATGAGCCATGGTTCCCCTACATGCTCCTGCCCTGTGCTGAAAGTTTGAAGTTCCTTGTTGAGGTATGACACTACTGATTTTTTATCTAGTTTACTAATATATATCTTTCTGGTTGCCTGAGATGTCATTTGTACTTGAGTGATCACTGTTGCCACAACAACGTCATGGCCACTGCTATCTGTTTCGATGTGGACATTCTTAAAAAGGTCAGATCTATTTGGTGCCATTAAATCCAATATATTCCCACCACGAGTGGCATTCCTAGCTGTCTATTCTAGGTAGTTTTCAGATGTGGCATTTAGTAAAGTTTCAAACGATGTCTTATCAAGCCCACCACTAACAAAACTAATTTTCCATATTGATTGCCGGATGGTTAAAGTCTTCACGAACGATTACAGTATGATTGGGGAATTTATGTACAAGTGAACTGAGGTTTATTCTAAAATTTTCAGTTACATCAAGAAATCAGTCGAGTGGGTGATAAAAGGATCCAATTATTTTATGAACACCCCTGTTACTGAATCTTGCCCAATCAATCTCACATGCAGCTTCAATTTCTACCTCTATGGACTCTAGTTTGTCTACTGTGACAAATACACCATCTCTATTTCCCATTTGCCTATCCTTTTGACATATACTTAAAATTTCCCCAGAAGTACCTTTGGGTGTGCCATGATGACCTTGCAGACAATATTAATAGTAAAATCAGTATTTTTGCAGATGCAGTTATCTGTCATGAAGTACTCTCTTAAAGAAGCTGCATAACCCTTCCAGCAAATCTTGGGTAGATTTCAAAGCAGTGCAGAGATTGAAAGATTGGCAACTTGCTTTAAATGTCCAGAAATGTAAAAATGTGCACTTTACAAAACAAAAAACTTAATTCTATAAACATAATATCAGTCACTGTTGGAACTGGCCAACTAATGGAAATACCTGGGTGTATTACTTTGTAGGAATATGAAATGGAATGATCACATAGGTTCAGTCATGGGTAAAGTAGGTGGTACTGTGGTTTATCGGTAGAACACTGGGTAAGTCCAATCTACAAAGGAGATTACTTACAAATTCCTTGCACAATTGGTTCTAGATTGTCGAAATGTGTTACACCTGTACCAAATAGAACCAACAAAATACTGAACATATACAGAGGCAAGTGGTATAAATGGTCACAGGTTTGTTTAATCTATGGGAGAATGTCCCAGATACTGAAGAAACTGAACTGGGAGAATCTTTAAGACAGACATAAGCTATCTCGATAAAGTCTATAACTGGTACATTGGCACGTACCCTCTGCCATGCACTTCAGTGTGGTTAGCAGAGTCGAGTAGAAGGGCCCTAATAATGTATGCTTTCACGTACCTAGAAATTTCTAATGCCATGATCAATTTCTACCTGCAAATGGTCACATTTTCTACTGCAACCTGTCTTCCAAGATTGCAATATTCTTTACTTGGAAGCACAGAGAAGGGTTAACAAATAACCCTACAGCCAATCAACAATATGCTTAATACAGCCAAGTTGTCAAATCTGCAGCCATTTCCAATCCACATGGGCGTCAACTTGTGAGTGCGCACCCAAGACTGACATTTAAGCAATTTTACTCAAGCTTGCAAATTTATGTCCTGACCTTGTGCAAAATTAAAGACCACAATGTATGATTTGTTTCTGCGAGTTTAGTCTACAGACTCAACAGCCAATTGTGGCACAGAAAGCATAATGATGACCCGCCCCATGCAGTGCTATTAATAAAATAATTGTAGCTGTTAGTTTGTGCACACCACAGTACCGGCATGTGGATGTTGGCTTTAAACTAAGCCATGGACAGAAGTGATTTACTTTGTGTTTTGTAAACAGAACCATGGATAACAGGGATGCATTCAACAATGCACTCAAGAAAGTAGATTCCATTTGAAGGACCTATTTGATTACCGACATGTCTTGTCAAGTTTAAGACTTCTTTAAAGATGCAATATTTTCTGTGGAAAGTGGTTAATGTTTCTATGGATTTGCCTGCCTCTTATTAGTACTGCTTCCTCCATTGTGGAAGGGCATAGGCTCAATTCATAGTACCACAGTTTTTTTTTCCCTCTAAGCTATGGAGGTCCGTTAACAGGGTCTTCTCAGTCTTGTGGATCAAAATGAGAAACTGCTTGAAACAAGGAAGCACTGGCATCAGGATTAATCTACTTGCATGACAACTGGAGGGACTGGCAACACACTGATTCCATGTCCTACAAAGATAAGATCAGTCCTCTTCCTGCCTCGTACGCAGCTGCCTGCCAACCGAAACTGCTAATCTTTCAATGGTGTTTTACCAGGCATATCAACACTTTTACTGAGTGGCAAAATACATACAAAAAGAAATCACAGCTGTTGGTTGTTTTGGGGAAGGAGACCAGACAGTGAGGTCATCGGTCTCATCGAATTAGGGAAGGACGGGGAAGGAAGTCGGCCGTGCCCTTTGAAAGGAACCATCCCGGCATTTGCCTGGAGCGATTTAGGGAAATCACGGAAAACCTAAATCAGGATGGCCGGACGCGGGATTGAACCGTCGTCCTCCCGAATGCGAGTCCAGTGTCTAACCACTGCGCCACCTCGCTCGGTATCACAGCTGTACTTATCACTATATATACAAATAAATCTTTCTATGCACTGTACCTGTTAGTATTTTCGACTGGTACTATGATAAAAATGCAAATTTTACAACTGGCCAGTGGGTGTACGATAGGATTTCATTCGCCGACAGTACGAGTCGTTTTAAATCTATTTCATTATGTACTAATAATTACACGGTGCAAAAACATAAATTGACTAAATTATTTATGTTCTACGGATTCAGATACATGCAGATCGACACATTATTTCGACAGGCTCTACGTATGGGTGGAATTACAACAGAGAACGCAACATGGCATACATATGTGCAAATTATTTATTTTTAAAAAGAGGAAGCTTACCAGACCGAGGGGACCAATTTTTGGTGCAAGGGATGAGGTAGCACCCACTTCTCCACCAACGCACCTCAAGAACACTGAAATAAATGGGCCAAATCAGTATAATTTCATCAACGACAGGCATGTGCAGTGCAACAATAAATTCTAATTCACTTACCAACTTTAATTTCATTTGGATCAAATTTTGGAGGCATTTTGATACAAATACGTGTAACGGTATAAAATACAACGCACTTACTACTTTGATTACAACCGATCACTAAACATACAACATGCACAGCCACACGCGCTTCACACGCTAGCGGAAGCTGAAAGACCACGTTCGTTCAAAGATGTTCCAATGTACCCGATACAGAGATGAGAGACGTTTCACTCTGCAAGTTTCACAGGAAAATCTTTGGCGTGTGTCTGCAATCTCTGAAGCTGTTCCGAATTTTATTTGTCGATTGTAAATTATCGTGAATCGAGACTCGAAAGACATGGCTGGGTTAACAGCGCTGCGAAATGTTGCTACAAAGCGTTCAACTGCATTAAATGGGTAAATCAGTGAATATAACTTCCAAATCTGGCGCAGCTCAATTGTCTCCGATGTTTTATAATTTCTTTGAGGGCATATCGTGTTAAAGTTAAATTTTGGAACAAAAAAACAAAACATTGAAATCCGATCTAAAAAATTGGTGTTTGACTGATCATAGACGTATAAATATAGCGATAAAATAAATGTGTTAAATTATTTTAACTTCTGCTTGTGGTATACCATTAAAATGAGGTTTTTGAAACCTTCGTACAAGTCACTGTGAAGTTGTAGAAACAGCGACCCAGTAATAACAAAATATTTCATTTAGCCCAAAGTTACAGTGAACTACCAGTCATTGGATCGTAAATCACACCAATTTTGTTTTTGTGATTGGCGAATTATTGATATTTAACTTAGTCTCTCTCAACTCGTGCCTCCCCTCGTCAGTTGTAATTGACGGCAGTGAATATGATGATTTACGCCTTTGCGAATGACTGAAGATTGCTGCCATTCATATTTGATCGTTTTGAATATTGAAGATTGCTGCCCTACATATCTAACCATTTTGAATACTCGATATAGTGAATAACACTAATGCCCTATTTTAAGTTTCCTTCCCGAAATCTATTTGTGAAAAATGTAACATCGGATCCACCGCATTTGCACTGTGTAACAGACCTGTCATGACTGAACATAAGTATAGATGAGACTTCCACATTCAACTCCTCCTGTACTAACGGTTTTTCATTTGTCCACTTTTGATGGGGCTACTAATGGTAGCTCAAGATTCATTCATTTGTAGTGTTCTGTAGATGCCATCAAGTAGAAGAACATTTAGTGACATGAAGCTACTCGTGGTATACATTAATGTGAGGCCAAGACATCATAGAAACTTAATCTGTCTACTGTAGTAACAATAAGCTGGACATGTCACTGTAAGCTTAATGCTGTAAGAAAAACCATGGGCCTGAATGTGTCCACTTTAGTCATTAAATGTCATGTGGGTATCACAGTGTACTTTGCTTGTCCCTCTAATCAATCAAGTTACTCATTTCTTAATATGTGGAGTCACCAGTGTGACTCTTTCTGTATCCCTAGCCCGTTGCATAACGAGTAATGTAACATAGTTGTGCTTGTCCCTCTGTGAAAGTTGTGTTGTAATGTTTTGCTGGATCAGTGCGTATATGAAATTCCGTCTGACATTTTAGACTAAAAATTGTCAGTTTTTAAAAAATTGAAATAAATTTTATTTAGGCTCATGTCAGTTGCTATGTAGACCGGCCATTCAATTGTGTGGAATTTTGAGAACATTCTCATATTAATATATTTCCACATTTTTGTTAGTGATTTTGACATGACACATTAAAATTGATTCCAGTAAGCTCATTTACATATGTCCCTATACTTTGAAAGCCACTATACGGTCAGAGCATGCACAGTGTGAGTATTGTTTTCCAGTTCATTTTTCTATGTTGTGCAACTGATGATAGATTCGCAGTGGAATTTGTTTTAGATTTCATTCCTTAAGACAGTCTTATATCTTCTTGAATATGTTTCTATGTTTCATTTTGAAATATTAATTTTGTATGAGACTTCATTATTTTACCTAGTTTTAAGTAAACAAAAAAAGTATTGTACAGTATGATGATGTGTGCATCAGTGCTGTTGTCAGTGGTAATGCTGGTGACCAATCAATTCTAGCATTAAAAAATTTTGAAAGTACTCCATGTATGATTTGACAAGACTTTCAAAGTATCAACATTCACAGGGAGACTTTGGCTCACTTGTTATTAATAACCGTCATCCATTCTTGATATTGTATAGTAGGTAGTGTGTCTGCAAGAATTATGTTTTTGCAACTTAATTACCATGTGTATGTTAATGCGAAAAGAGCTAATTGGTTGACTTACAAATGAAATAATGTATTCACATTACCTATGTGCCAATAAAAAAAAATTAAAAAATTTTTTTAGACCTAATCACTAATGAAATGATAAACACTGAATGTAAAATATGAGTGTTGGAACTCGCAATATATTAAATTGAAAATTTGATTCTTATTTAAACATTTTCAGTATGGGGATAATATTTAAAAAATTTTTTAATAAACTTTATAAATTTTATGAAGATATACTAAAGCATGATAAGAATGTCAGTGAACAGTGTCCTGAAATTCAGCCACTGTCTATGCCATTGTCGAAGACATGGAATGTAATGTATATGCTCTAGCTAATAGGACACTTAGTATCATCAGCAACTGATTGTTAGAGAATAAATTAATGCTCAGCTGTGACCAAACACGCTGCAATCAGTTTCTCGCTTGTGACTGTTGTATAAATGAAATTTTACTACCCCAAAGTAATCAAAAAGTGAGTGAAATCAGCAGTTACATTCTAAGGACTGAGGGTAGATGAAAAGCTTTCTTAGAAGTATCACATTCAAGGTCTAGAGCAGAAACTGAATGCTGCTATCTTCACTACCAGAATAAACTCCATTGCCCCTGACAATGAATTTCAAAGGCTTGTGTACTGTACTTGCTTTCACTCTTTTTATGTTTCATATTTTGGGGTAACTGTGCACCATCAAAGAATATTTGGGTCAATGAAACCGTCTGATTCTACCCGTCTGCTTTGACCCGTGACATAATGGTAGTGGTGTGTGTGATGTCACTATTGCCCGGAGTTTTTGAGTTGGTTGTGTTTATAGATGTATTTGATGGTCTCCTTTGGTGGTGGATGTGGACGTTCTGTGTTTAACGCGTGGTGTTGAGTTCATTTGAGTTTTGGTTGTCGTGCTAATGTTGTTTTCAGTTTAGGTGGGTGGTACAATAACATGGGCTGTGGAATTGTTTTCAGTGAGTTGTTAAAGTTTTTTGTTAGATCTGATTAGTTTGGTGTTTGTTGTGTGGAAAGAAGCCTAATTTTTTTTTAAAAATTGCTTATTTGTTAGGGATGGATATGACACTTACGAGTGTATCATTATGTTTTGAGATGATTGATGATATGATGTCTGTCATACAGTTTCTGCAGATGTTTGGTCTTATTGCTGAATATGTTAGGTGTCACATTTGTGACAACAATAGGACATTGACAACAGCTATATAGGTCAAGGGAAATGTCCAATTCCCCATTTCTGGCTTGTAGGTGTTGGTTTTTTGATATTGGTAGCTGCAGTTGAGCTACATAGGTTAAGTGAAATGGCAGATTCCTGTGGTTTTGTTCGCGTAGTAGAATGCTATAATTTAATTTTTTTTGTATTATTTGTTTTGGGATGGTGCATTGTTTTTTTATTGTTGTGTATTCAGCTTGTCCCAGCCCTAAACCCCAATTTTCTGTGGCTGTCACACAAGTCTCATTTAATTTTTGGAGTGAGACATTATTGTGTCATTTTTATCTTAATTTGTATGTCTATTTCCGTCATTTTGATGACGACATGGGCCAAAGCAGACAGGTGGAATCGGACACGTCTGTACTGCCGAAATGGTAATCAGGCAGATCTGCAATGCCAGTTTTCAAACTTCTTGTAGGCCATTGTTAAAGTTTTTTGGAGCTCTGACTTTACCATCCCCATGTGTATATTCCATCATGGAGATTGTCGAAAATACTGACTCATTCAGAAGAAACCAACATTTATTCAGTGATCACTAGACTGAAAAACTATTTTAACTTGCATAAATTTTCTTAAGCATTGTACTGAAATGCGTCCACTATTCAGCAGGTTTCATTTTTATAGAGAATCCAGGGAAAGTAAACTACAATTGAATGATAAACCCAAGTCTAAAAAATCTAAGATGAAAAGTTTTTGTGGTGCCCTCTGATATTGCACAAGAGTTCCTCACTGTAGTTGAAAACTGTTCTCTGTAATGTGTTAATTTGTCATATACACTCTCATGTTTTATTAATTCTTTATATCTACATCTGCATCTACATATACACTCTACTAACCACCAAGCGGTGTGTGGCAGAGGGCACTATTCGCGCCAAAGTCATATTCCCCCACCCCACTGCTCCACTTGCGGATTGTACAAGGGAAAAACACCTCAGTAGGAGCTCTAATTTCCCATATCTTTGGATGGTGATCACTGCAAGATTTGAAAGTTGGTGGTAATAATATATGCACTACATCCTCGGCGAAGATCGGATTTTGGAATTTAGCGAGCAGCCCTTTCCATTTAGCGTGTCGTCTGTCTGCAAGTGTGTCCCACTTGAAACTTTCTATGAGATTTGTAATGCTCTTGCGATGGCTAAACGTACCAGTCACACATCTTGCCGCTCTTCTTTGCACCTTCTCAATCTCTTGAATAGACCCAACTGGTAAGGGTCACATACAGATGAACAATACTCTAAGACTGGATGAACTAAAGTATTGTAAGCAATTTTCTTTGTAGAAGGACTCCATTCTACCAATAAACTGCAATCTAGAGTTCGCTTTACTTGTTACTTGTGTAATTTGATCGTTCCATTTGAGATCATTTCGAATAGTCACACCCAGATACTTGATGGATGTTACAGCTTACAAAGTCTGAGCATTTATTTTGTACTCGTACATTAATGGAGATTTTCGCTTTGTTATATGCAGATTACACTTACTAATATTGAGAGGTAACTGCCAGTCCTTACACCACACATTTATTTTCTGCAAATCCTCATTGATTTGTTCACAACTTTAGTGTGGTGCTACTTTCCTGTAGACTACAGCATCATCGGGAAACAGTCTAATGCTGCTGTCAATACCATTAACAAGATTGTTTATGTAAATCATAAAAAGCAGTGGACCTATCACACTGCCCTTGGGCACACCTGATGTTACGCTTGTTTCTGTTGAAGTCTCCCCATTCAGAATGACATACTGCTCTCTGTCTGTTACAAAACTTTCAATCCAACAGCATATGTCATTGGATAGACTGTAAGTGCACACATTTTGGAGCAAGTGACAGTGTGGAACTGAGTCGAACGCCTTTTGAAAGTCAAAGAATATGGCAACAACCTGGGAGTCGGTATGTAGAGCCTGTTGTGTATCATGCACAAAGAGGGCCAGCTGTGTCTCGCATGACCACTGTTTCCTAAAACTGTGCTGGTTTCTGCAGATGAGCTTCTCAGAGTCTAGAAAGATCATTATGTCTGAACACAAAATATGTTCCATGATTCTCCAACAAATCGATGTCAGTGAAATTGGCTGGTAGTTCTGTGCATCCAATTTTCCACCCTTTTTATAGATTGCTATGACCTGGGCCTTCTTTCAGTAGCGTGGAACTTTCCACTGTTCTACTGATCTCTGATATATTATGGATAAGAATGGCACTATATTTGTAGCATTGTTGTTGTGGTCTTCAGTCCAGAGACTGGTTTGATGCAGCTCTCCAAGCTACTCTATCCTGTGCAAGCTTCATCATCTCCCAGTAGCTACTGCAACCTACATCCTTCTGAATCTGTTTAGTGTGTTCATCTCTTGGTCTCTCTCTACGATTTTTACCCTCCGAGCTGCCCTCCAATACTAAATTGGTGATCCCTTGATGTCTCAAAATATGTCCTAACAACCGATCCCTTCTTCTAGTCAAGTTGTGCCACAAATTTCTCTTCTCCCCAACTCTATTCAATACCTCCTCATTAGTTATGTGATCTACCCATCTAATCTTCGGCATTCTTCTGTAGCACCACATTTCGAAAGCTTCTATTCTCTTCTTGTCCAAACTATTTATCGTCCATGTTTCACTTCCATACGTGGCTATACTCCATACAAATACTTTCAGAAATGACTTCCTGACAATTAAATCTATACTCGATATTAACAAATTCTCTTCTTCAGAAACGCTTTCCTTGCCATTGCCGGTCTACATTTTATATCCTCTCTACTTCGACCATCATCAGTTATTTTGCTCCCCAAATAGCAAAACTCATTTACTACTTTAAGCGTCTCATTTCCTAATCTAATTCCCTTAGCATCAACCGACATAATTCGACTACATTCCATTATTCTCGTTTTGCTTTTGTTGATGTTCATCTTGTATCCTACTTTCAAGACACTGTCCATTCTGTTCAACTACTCTTCCAAGTCCTTTGCTATCTCTGACAGAATTACAATGTCATCAGCGAACCTCAAAGTTTTTATTTCTTCTCCACGGATTTTAATACCTACGCCGAATTTTCTTTTGTTTCCTTTACTGCTTGCTCAATATACAGATTGAATAACATCGGGGATAGGCTACAACCCTGTCTCACTCCCTTCCCAACCACTGCTTCCCTTTCATGCCCCTCGACTCTTATAACTGCCATCTGGTTTCTGTAAAAATTGTAAATAGCCTTTCGCCCCTTGTGTTTTACTCCTGCCACCTTCAGAATTTGAAAGAGAGTATTCCAGTCTACATTGTCAAAAGCTTTCTCTAAGTTTACAAATGCTAGAAACGTAGGTTTGCCTTCCTTAATCTATTTTCTAAGATAAGTCATAGGGACAGTATTGCCTTACATGTTCCTACATTTCTACGGAATCCAAACTGATCTTCCCCAAGGTCGGCTTCTACCGGTTTTTCCATTCGTCTGTAAAGAATTTGTGTTAGTATTTGGCAGCCATGGCTTATTAAACTGATAGTTCGGTAATTTTCACATCTGTCAACACCTGCTTTATTTGGGATTGGAATTATTATATTCTTCTTGAAGTCTGAGAGTATTTCGCCTGTCTCATACATATTGCACACCAGATGGTAGAGTTTAGTCAGGGCTGGCTCTCCCGAGGCTACCAGTAGTTCTAATGGAATGTTGCCTTCTCTCAGGGCCTTGTTTTGACTTAGGTCTTCCAGTGCTCTGTCAAACTCTTCACTCAATATCATGTCTCCCATTTCATCTTCATCTACATCCTCTTCTATTTTCGTAATATTGTTCTCATATACTCCTTCCACCTTTCTGCTTTCCCTTCTTTGCTTAGAACTGGGTTTCCATCTGAGCTCTTGATATTCGTGCAAGTGGTTCTCTTTTCTCCAAAGGTCTTCTTAATTTTCCTGTAGGCAGTAACTATCTTACCCCAAGTGATATACGCCTGTACATCCTTACATTTATCCTCTAGCCATCCCTGCTTAGCCATTTTGCACTTCCTTTGGATCTCATTTTTGAAACGTTTGTATTCCTTTTCGACTGCTTCATTTACTGCATTTTTGTATTTTCTCCTTTCATCAATTATATTCAGTGTCTGCTCTGTTACCCAAGGATTTCTATTAGCCCTTGTCTTTTTACCTACTTGATTCTCTGCTGCCTTCACTATTTCATCTCTTAAATCTACCCATTCTTCTTCTACTTTATTTCTTTCTCCCATTCGTGTCAATCGTTCCCTAATGCGCTCCCTGAAACTCTCTACAATCTCTGGTTCTGTCACTTTGTACAGGTCCCATTTCCTTAAATTCTCACCTTTTTGCAGTTTCTTCAGTTTTAATCTACAGTTTATAACCAGTAGATTGTGGTCAGAGTCCACATCTGCCCCTGGAAATTTCTTACAATTTAAAACCAATCTCTGTCTCACCATTATAATGTATATCTGAAACCTTTCAGTATCTTTGTGTATACAAATTTTCGTCTCCATTCACAATCTGAATAATTTCTTTTATCTCATCGTACATGTCATCAATCTCTTCGTCATCTGCGGAGCTTGTTAGCATATAAACTTGTACTACTGTGGCAGGAGTGGGCTTTGTATCTATCTTGGCCACAATAATGCATTCACTATGTTGTTTGTAGTAGCTTAACCGCATTCCTATTCATTATGAAACGGACCCCTGCATTACCCCTATTTGATATTGTATTTATAACCCTGTATTCACCTGACCCCCCCCCCCATGAACCATGGACCTTGCCGTTGGTGGGGAGGCTTGCGTGCCTCAGCGATACAGATAGCCGTACCGTAGGTGCAACCACAACGGAGGGGTATCTGTTGAGAGGCCAGACAAACGTGTGGTTCCTGAAGAGGGGCAGCAGCCTTTTCAGTAGTTGCAAGGGCAACAGTCTGGATGATTGACTGATCTGGCCTTGTAACAATAACCAAAACGGCCTTGCTGTGCTGGTACTGCGAACGGCTGAAAGCAAGGGGAAACTACAGCCGTAATTTTTCCCGAGGGCATGCAGCTTTACTGTATGATTGCATGATGATGGCGTCCTCTTGGGTAAAATATTCCGGAGGTAAAATAGTCCCCCATTCGGATCTCCGGGCGGGGACTACTCAAGAGGATGTCGTTATCAGGAGAAAGAAAACTGGCGTTCTACGGATCGGAGCGTGGAATGTCAGATCCCTTAATCGGGCAGGTAGGTTAGAAAATTTAAAAAGGGAAATGGATAGGTTGAAGTTAGATATAGTGGGAATTAGTGAAGTTCGGTGGCAGGAGGAACAAGACTTCTGGTCAGGTGACTACAGGGTTATAAACACAAAATCAAATAGGGGTAATGCAGGAGTAGGTTTAATAATGAATAGGAAAATAGGAATGCGGGTTAGCTACTACAAACAGCATAGTGAACGCATTATTGTGGCCAAGATAGATACGAAGCCCACGCCTACTACAGTACTACAAGTTTATATGCCAACTAGCTCTGCAGATGACGAAGAAATTGAAGAAATGTATGATGAAATAAAAGAAATTATTCAGATTGTGAAGGGAGACGAAAATTTAATAGTCATGGGTGACTGGAATTCGAGTGTAGGAAAAGGGAGAGAAGGAAACATAGTAGGTGAATATGGATTGGAGGACAGAAATGAAAGAGGAAGCCGCCTGGTCGAATTTTGCACAGAGCACAACATAATCATAACTAACACTTGGTTTAAGAATCATGAAAGAAGGTTGTATACATGGAAGAACCCTGGAGATACTAAAAGGTTTCAGATAGATTATATAATGGTAAGACAGAGATTTAGGAACCAGGTTTTAAATTGTAAGACATTTCCAGGGGCAGATGTGGACTCTGACCACAATCTATTGGTTATGACCTGTAGATTAAAACTGAAGAAACTGCAAAAAGGTGGGAATTTAAGGAGATGGGACCTGGATAAACTAAAAGAACCAGAGGTTGTACAGAGATTCAGGGAGAGCATAAGGGAGCAATTGACAGGAATGGGGGAAATAAATACAGTAGAAGAAGAATGGGTAGCTCTGAGGGATGAAGTAGTGAAGGCAGCAGAGGATCAAGTAGGTAAAAAGACAAGGGCTAGTAGAAATCCTTGGGTAACAGAAGAAATATTGAATTTAATTGATGAAAGGAGAAAATATAAAAATGCAGTAAATGAAGCAGGCAAAAAAGAATACAAACGTCTCAAAAATGAGATCGACAGGAAGTGCAAAATGGCTAAGCAGGGATGGCTAGAGGACAAATGTAAGGATGTAGAGGCCTATCTCACTAGGGGTAAGATAGATACCGCCTACAGGAAAATTAGAGAGACCTTTGGAGATAAGAGAACCAGTTGTATGAATATCAAGAGCTCAGATGGCAACCCAGTTCTAAGCAAAGAAGGGAAAGCAGAAAGATGGAAGGAGTATATAGAGGGTCTATACAAGGGCGATGTACTTGAGGACAATATTATGGAAATGGAAGAGGATGTAGATGAAGATGAAATGGGAGATATGATACTGCGTGAAGAGTTTGACAGAGCACTGAAAGACCTGAGTCGAAACAAGGCCCCCGGAGTAGACAATATTCCATTGGAACTACTGACGGCCGTGGGAGAGCCAGTCCTGACAAAACTCTACCATCTGGTGAGCAAGATGTATGAGACAGGTGAAATTCCCTCAGACTTCAAGAAGAATATAATAATTCCAATCCCAAAGAAAGCAGGGGTTGACAGATGTGAAAATTACCGAACTATCAGTTTAATAAGTCACAGCTGCAAAATACTAACACGAATTCTTTACAGACGAATGGAAAACCTAGTAGAAGCCAACCTCGGGGAAGATCAGTTTGGATTCTGTAGAAACACTGGAACACGTGAGGCAATACTGACCTTACGACTTATCTTAGAAGAAAGATTAAGGAAAGGCAAACCTACGTTTCTAGCATTTGTAGACTTAGAGAAAGCTTTTGACAATGTTGACTGGAATACTCTCTTTCAAATTCTAAAGGTGGCAGGGGTAAAATACAGGGAGCGAAAGGCTATTTACAATTTGTACGGAAACCAGATGGCAGTTATAAGAGTCGAGGGACATGAAAGGGAAGCAGTGGTTGGGAAGGGAGTAAGACAGGGTTGTAGCCTCTCCCCGATGTTGTTCAATCTGTATATTGAGCAAGCAGTAAAGGAAACAAAAGAAAAATTCGGAGTAGGTATTAAAATTCATGGAGAAGAAATAAAAACTTTGAGGTTCGCCGATGACATTGTAATTCTGTCAGAGACAGCAAAGGACTTGCAAGAGCAGTTGAATGGAATGGACAGTGTCTTGAAAGGAGGATATAAGATGAACATCAACAAAAGCAAAACAAGGATAATGGAATGTAGTCTAATTAAGTCGGGTGATGCTGAGGGAATTAGATTAGGAAATGAGGCACTTAAAGTAGTAAAGGAGTTTTGCTATTTGGGGAGCAAAATAACTGATGATGGTCGAAGTAGAGAGGATATAAAATGTAGGCTGGCAATGGCAAGGAAAGCGTTTCTGAAGAAGAGAAATTTGTTAACATCCAGTATTGATTTAAGTGTCAGGAAGTCATTTCTGAAAGTATTCGTATGGAGTGTAGCCATGTATGGAAGTGAAACATGGACGATAAATAGTTTGGAGAAGAAGAGAATAGAAGCTTTCGAAATGTGGTGCTACAGAAGAATGCTGAAGATTAGATGGGTAGATCACATAACTAATGAGGAAGTATTGAATAGGATTGGGGAGAAGAGAAGTTTGTGGCACAACTTGACCAGAAGAAGGGATCGGTTGGTAGGACATGTTCCGAGGCATCAAGGGATCACCAATTTAGCATTGGAGGGCAGCGTGGAGGGTAAAAATCGTAGAGGGAGACCAAGAGACGAATACACTAAGCAGATTCAGAAGGATGTAGGTTGCAGTAGGTACTGGGAGATGAAAAAGCTTGCACAGGATAGAGTAGCATGGAGAGCTGCATCAAACCAGTCTCAGGACTGAAGACCACAACAACAACAACAACATTCACCTGACCAGAAGTTTAGTTCCTCCTGCGACCAAACTTCACTAATTCCCACTAACCTATCCATTTCCCTTTTTAAATTTTCTAACTTACCTGTCCGGTTAAGGGATCTGACATTCCACACTCCGACCCGTAGAACGCCAGTTTTCTTTTTCCTGATAATGACGTCCTCTTGTACTCCCCGCCCGGAGATCCGAATGGTGGACTATTTTACCTCCGAAATATTTTACCCAAGAGGATGCCATCATCATTTTACCATACAGTAAAGCTGCATGCCCTCTGAAAAAATTACGGTTGTAGTTTCCCCTTGCTTTCAGTTGTTTGCGGTACCAGCATAGCAAGGCCGTTTTGGTTAGTGTTACAAGGCCAGATCAGTCAGTGATCCAGACTGTTGCACCTGCTACTACTGAAAGGGCTGCTGTGCCCCTCTTCAGGTACCACACGCTTGTCTGGCCTCTCAACAGGTAACCCTCTGTTGTGGTTGCACCTATGGTATGGCTATCTGTATCGCTGAGGCATAGTCAACATAAAATCTTACAGGGATACCGTTTGGGCCAGATGCCTTCCTGGCGTCTAAGGATCTTAACTGTTTTACAGTTCCAGATAACACTAAACACTATGTCAGCCATCCTTGTGTTTGTTCGATAATTGAAAGGGGGAGTGGTGCTGCAGTCCTCTACCGTAAATGAGTTTTTGAAAGCTAGGTTTAGAATTTTGGTCTTCTGTTTATCATCTTCCGTTACATTGCCTGTACTGTCTGCAAGAGAAGGTATTGAATCATTTGTTGCATTTGTAGATTTACGTACCACCAAATATTTTTGGGGGTTATTTTTAGAATCTGCAGATAAAATATTGCTTTCAAATTTGTTAAAAGGATCTCTCATTGAAATTTAGACAGCTGCTTTCATTTCGCGTAATTTCTGTTTGTCAGCAGGGCAGCGACTATGTTTAAAACAACTGTGCAAAATTATCTGTTTTCTCAGCAACTTTGTAATGTTTGTTGAGCCGAAGTTGATCCTTTCCCTCTCCTAAATTTTTGCTAGGTCCACATGTCTCTAGCACATGGTGGACAATATCTTTAAATTCTGACCAAAGGTGCTCAATATCTGTGTGTCCTGGGGTGAATTCTTGGAGCTGACTATGAAGATATTCATTAATGACACTTTTGTTTTCCCAAACAAGAAAACTCTACACTGTTTATATATAAATTTCCATCATTTAAACCTTACGATATTAAAGGAATTAAATAAGACATCAAAATCAGGTTCCAGCAAAGCTGACATGCACAGAATAGAAAGACATTAAGTGAACAGCCATGTTACTTATCTTAGTAGAGCTGAGATAACTAGTCATACTATGGGGTTTAAGATTTTTCAGAAGCTAGTACACTAAATAAAGGATTGCAGTATGGCAAAGCTGCTAAACCTGTGTGCAAAGCAAGAGTGCTTTTGTATGTGGATGCCACTTCAGGAGATGACCTGCTATCCTTAGGTTCCTTAGAATTTTCATGATTGTGTCAGACAAGCAAATGTCAAGATGGTTTCTTAATGGAAAAATCCTGTGTTATCCCAGAGAGAGAGAGAGAGAGAGAGAGAGAGAGAGAGAGAGAGAGAGAGAGAGAGAGGGGGGGGGGGGGGGGGGGGGAGATGGTTTAGGAAGAGGCTGATGACATCTACTGATTTGATTTTTTTAATTGATCCCAGAAATCATTGTGTATAATACTGACAAGAAGTGAAGATTAAGATTTTGCTTGTTTTGTTGGTACAAATACTTTCAATATCTCGAGTAATGTTATGCAATGCCAAACTTAACAGGTCTTTTAATACAAGTGAGGAAATTGACAATGTTAAAGTTTTATTTGTAGAAGTGTTGGTCATCGTAAAAGTTGCAGATGATTGTATACAGGAAACAACTCGTGTAGAGAAAGATATGCTCATGTAAAAAAGTATAGGATAATCTTTAAACACAGTGAAACTTAGGTCATAGGATATGGAATGTTGTTAATATGGAGCAGTCAGTAACAGTAATGGAAGAGTGTCTTAAGAAATGATTGTGATGATGGAAGCAACTCAGGAAATTGTAGTAGGTAGCTGATAATACAAGTAGTCAAGAAGTGTCAGTTGAAAGAGAGAGAGGTCAGGAATAAACGAACCATGTAATTCATTTGAGCTATAGGAATTAGTTCACAGTGAAATAACATGCTGATTGACTGTTGATATTATTGAAATGACAGAGATTCAAGCCTGAAGAAACAATGAATGATAGAAATCACTAACAACATGAAAATGTTAGAAAAATTAAATCTGAGAAACTAATTAGACCTCCTTGGCAATAATGGGCTTTTTGCTGGGAATATCAGATCATAGTGAAAAAATAGAATGTGTTTTTTTTAATCAGGGATGTCAATGTAACTATGGAGTGTACGATGTAGGTTGAAGAAAGGTTGTTATTCACTAGCTTTGCCCACTCTCAACAAAACTATCATCTTCCAACGTAACCTGCATGTTAGGCAACATGATAGTGCTGTCATTAATTCCTCATTAAAACACAGTCCAAAATACCATTCCCCTCAGCTGATCCAAATCTCTACTAGACCTATATAGGTCTAAGCCACCACCTACAAATTACATATTATAAACAAAACAAGACTGACATCTGAAATGGAAACATCCCAGACCCCACTAACATGTCATATGACATCAAAATTCAAAGTAAATAATGGAAAGTCCAATATGGGATAACAACAGTATTGCCAAAGGGTAATTGCTATTCACCACAGAGGAGGCGTTAAATTGCAAACAGGCACAAGGCACAGTGAAAAGACTTGTGAACATTTAACTTTTCGGGCATGATAGCTTTTCTTTGGAAGTAGGAAACACATTCACACAAGTGCAACTCTCACTCACATGGCCACTGTCTCTGGCTACTGTGGCATTCAGGCAACAGCTAGATCTGAAAAAAAGTAAAGTAAATCCATTGAAATAACACTGTTGTAACATTAAAAAATGATAACCAAAAGGAAATGTATGCAAAAAGCACAAAAAAGAAAGTATAATGTGAAGCGTATTGTATACTGTTGTACAGTTACAGAGTGTTAGTGAGTTGGAGTCCATTTCCAACACTAACAAAAATTTCTTTAGTTTGGGAATCTCCAGAGTATACTGTTGTGAAAGTAACAAACAAACAAACATCATGATATTGGAAATGGTTTAAGTCTAAAGCTGTATGAATTTGGAGATGGGAAAGGGGGGGGGGGGGTGATTGCAGTGCTGCAGGTGCAACCGCAGTACTCCACTCTCCCAGCTGCTGTCAGGTTTTGTGACTGGTGCCACTATTTCTCAAACGAGTAGCTCCTCATTTGGCCTCAGAAGCTGCCAATAGCACTTGGCAGATCCATGTGGTGACCCATCCAAGTTGTAGCCGAGCCCGGCAGTGCTCAACTTCAGTGATCTGACAGAAACCAGTGTTACCACTGCGGCAAGGCCGTTGACCGAAAGGGAATACAGACGTCTAAAATTTGTAATTAACAGAGAGAACAAAATGGTTAAGCAAGAATGGCTAGAGGAGAAGTGAATGGCTGTAGAAGTGTGCGTAACTAGGGAAAAAAAAGAGCTTGCCCATGGTAAAATTAGAAAGACCTTTGGAGAAAAGAGAAGCAGCTGTATGAATATCAAGAGCTTCGGTGGCAAGCCATTATTAAGCAAGGGAAGGGAAAGAATGTAGAGAGGAATTTTATTAGGGAAATGAACTTGAGGACGATATTACAGAAAGAGAAGAGAAAGTAAGTGGAGATGAGTTGGGAGATATGATATTGTGGTTCTGGAGAAATATAGGAACATGCAACACTGCACTGATCTGATGACCTACCCTACAAATGAATTAAAGAAAGGCAAACCTATGTTATAGCTTTTGTAGATTTGGAGACAGCTGTTGATTGGAATACACATTTTAAAATTTTGAAGTTGTCAGGGAGCAAAAGTTTACTTACAACTCATATAGAAACCAGAATGCAGTTGTAATTTTAGTCTATTCTAGATGTTATTTAATCTGTATATTGAGCAGACTATGAAGGAAACCAAGGAGAAATTTGAAAAGAGGTTTAAAGTTCAAGGAGAAGAAATAAAAGCTCTCATTTCTGCCAGTGACACTGTAATTCTGTTAGAGTTGCAAAGGACTTGGAAGAGCAGTTGAACAGAATTGAAAGTGTCCTGAACAGTGGTTATAAGGTGAATACCATCAACAGTAAGAGAATGGAATATAGTTGCATTAAATCAGGCAATGCTTAGGAAATGAGACATTAGAAGAAGTGGATGAATTTTGTTATTTGGTCAGCAAAATAACTGATGGCTGAAGTGAAGTGTAGAGCATATAAAATGCAGACGGACAATAGCAAGAAAAACATTTCCAAAAAAGAGCAATCTGATATAAATTTAAGTGTTCGGAAGTCTTTTCTCCAGGTATTGCGTGAAACATGGATGATAAAAAGGATTTCAGACAGGAAGAAAATAGAAACTTAAAATAGAAACTTTTGAAATGTTGTGCTATAGAAGGTTGTTGAAGATGAGATGGGTAGATCAAATAACAAATGAGGAGGTACTGAATCAAATTAGAGGAAAAAAGAAGCTTATCACACAAGTTTATTAAAAGAAGGGATAGGTATCCGTGTACTGTCCCATGAAGGTGGTGTCAGTTTGGTAACGTGTGGCGGGTAAAAATTGTAGAGAGACCAAGGCTTGAATAAAGCAAGCAGGTTCAAATGGATGTTGTGGAGATGAGATCTGCACAGTATAGACTAGCATGGAAAACTGCAAAAAGATCAGTCTATGGACTTAAGAACCCCTGTGACAACAATGAGGAAAAGCTGCTTTCCAAATAGATACCTTTATTGTCTTCTTCTGTGAGCATAACCAGTTTAGCACATGTAGTCCTATTGTTAAAGCATCCTTCAGTTTAATGTACTCAGTGGAGGTTTGCATATTTTATAATACAGATTTTCTGAATTTACCTTGAAGATCTAGTTACATATAATAAAATGTGTATGATATATGGCCCAAACGTAGACCTCAGGATACAGATAAATTTCAGATGACATAAATTTTTATTATTCATATTTTAATAACTCACAACAGATTTTCACTTTCCAGTGTAAACTAGACCTTGGGCTACATTATTAACAAGACTGTTACCACAATGAAGATTTTGAGTGGGGACGCCATCACAATAAAAACTTCACACCGTGATTTTCACTATGTGAACAGTACCATCAAAATCTAGTTTGTTCAGCCAGGTGACATGTATTTCTACATAGAATTATATGTTCTGAAACAGGTTATGCTCTAACAGGTGAGACAGTAAGGATACCCGATTAGAAAATAGTTTTTTTCCATATACCCTCACAGAGAGAATAGTGTAAATTGTAGTTGGAACAGTGTAACTTATTGTCTCAAGCACGTGCTGCTAATTATATGTTGTGGCAGTGTTTCAGACAAAACACATTTATATTCATATATGTGCCATCAGATTTGTCCTATAGAAGTTTATAGGTGTTATGGAACTCATGTTATTGCAAATGAGACAGTGCAATTGGAATGCTGTAATTGGATTTCTGACTAAGCAAATTAAAATTATTGATTTAACAAAATTGATTTATTTTTCCCTGCAAGCTCTGTCATATTTACAACAATTTCAAATTACTTGTGGTTAAACTGTAAAATTGCTACTGCATGACCTAGACACACTGTGTGTCAGAGTAAGAGGTGAGATGTGTGTTTAAGTTTCTTGTCCAAACAGTGCAAAGACTAACATTCATCAGTTATGAAATAATGAAGAAATCCATATATCAGTGTTCTTGTAATAGAATGAAGTAAAGAAAGAAATGCATTTTTTTGGTGACTGGATTTCTTTTATCTGAAGATACACTTTTCTTAAACTTTTTTCCCATTACAGATGTAAATATGCCTTCTCAACATGTTCTGTGCGATATGGTGAGGACATTGATACTGCTTTGAAGATAAAAGAAGCTCCCCAAGTTGACAGTAAACGTGCCTTAATGAAACCAGAAGAAGTAGTGGCCCGAAAACACCTTGAAGGTTACATCACTGTTGACCAACCGGTAAGAGCTGGTGAGAGTTACTGATATTTAAGTGTTCTCAGTAGCCAATTTCTAATATTTTCAGTACCATCAAATGGGGTGTAGTTGACTGAAAAGGTTAGAAAAAAACATTTTATGTTAAATAACTACATATTAAACATAATTTTTAGTTATTATATTTACAGTTTGAAGTTTCATAATTTGTGACAGTAACTAAATACATGTCATTCTGAATCCCTGTCTGGGTACTGATTGTTTTCAGGAGGACTGGATTTTATTTTTAAAAATGAGCTAAAACTTTTATTCATGTGACTGGCATAAAACAACTCGTGTGTGTGGGTCTTATGTATGTTGTGCATTGACCCTTCACAGCGATAAGTTAATTTTATACTTAACTATTTATAGACACATGAATAAAACTTTCCAAATTCTGGGTGGAATTGGGGTAAAACTGACTGTCTTTTCTCAAGCAGTTGTTCAGAATTTCAGAAAGCAAATTTATGATCACATATTTTAAAACTTTCTTTGTATGTTTCTCTCAAATAAGTTCTAAAATTTAATTATCGTGCCATATATATTTTTCAACTATTGATGAAGTTTCAGTAAAGTTAAAGTAACCCAAGAGTCATGAACAAGCCACAATTACCACATAACAGATAATCAGTCAACGTCGTCGTGTTAGATTGTTGTGAGGGGAGCTGGATAAAAGAAAAATCATGTAAAAAATTTATAAAGACATGCAAAAACACACACTCTTTCTGAATTGTCTCCACTCTAGGTTCTGCCTTGCCTGTTCTAGGAAGATCAAAGTTGCTCCCTGTTTCCCTAAACTTCGCATACAGTGTCCTGATGCTTTTAAAATTTGGCAATTGTCTATGGTATGCTATCTGGAATTTTCACTTGGCTGTTTTTTGTGACTGTGGGTCGCTATACCAGATGACACTTTTGGCTTTCTTGTGTTTCTAGTACAAGTTTTTTTGCAAATGGTGCCTGAGCTCTCTGTCGTTAATGTCACTTGGCCCTGAAACAAACAAAGTAATAGTAAGTACATATGTACGCAAAAACTTAATATATCACATGCAATTCAAGATAAGAAGTATTTGTCTGTGTGTCGTATTTTATGCCTTATGAATGTTTGTGATCAGGGAAAAACTTCTGGGAACCCATTATGAACAACATAGTAGATAACATCAGAAGTTCTATGAGGCTTTATGTGGATGTGCTGTTGTATGCAGAGAAGTTGCGACATTGAAAAATTGTAGCAAAATGCAGGAAGACATGCAGAGCATCGATGCTTGATCCTGGGAACAGCAATTGGTCTGCAACATAAACAAATATAAAATATTGTGAATAAATTGATAGAAAGACCCTTTATTGTATGATTACACAATTGCAGAACAATTACAGGAAGCAGTTACTCCCATAAAAGATCTAGCAGTGTGGAATGATTAGAAGTGGAACGGCCACATAAAATTAATCAAGATTAAGGTTTAAGCCACACTGAGAGTCACTGGAAGAATCTTCAGGAAATATAGTCCATGAACAAAGGAAGTAACTTACATTACACACATTCGACCAGTACGTGAATATTGCTCGTCAATATGGGGTCTGTACCAGATGGGACAAATAGAACACATAGAGAAGATTGAAAAAAGATGAGCATGTTTCATTACAGGTTTATTTAGCAGGTGTGAAAGTGTCACATAGATGCTCAGCTAACTCCAGTGGCAGATGCTGCAAGTCAGGCATTCTGTATCACAATATTGTTTAATGTTAAAGTTCAGAACACATCCTTTCCTAGAAGAGTTAACCAGTATATTAATTCCTCCTATACATATCTTGTGAAATGACCATAAAGATAAAATTAGAGAGAGGAGTTTACCTGCTATCATTCTTTCCATGAACTATACACAACTGGAACAGGTGAAGGGGAAATGACGCTGGTACGCAAAGTATCCTCTTCCAAAACTTTAATGATGTTTGTGGAGTATGTGTGTAAATGTAAAATATTGTCTTTTCTTGTCAGTAGAGAAGCAGCAACACCTGAATGGATCAGTCAGGAGAGCTCAGTGGCTTAAAATGTGGGCAGGTCATTGGATGTCACCTGAGTAATAAATCTATCAGGGACATTTCAATCCTCATGAAGCTGCCCAAATTGACTGTTGGTGATGTAATTCTGATGCAGAAGCGTGATGGAATAACCACAGTTAAACCAAGACCAGGCAGAGCTCATGTACTGGCGGACAGGAACATTGAGCTTTGCGATGGGTCTATGTAAAAAAAGGCATAAAATCAGCAGAAGATATTACTCATGAGTTCCAAAACGCTACCAGCAGATCCGTTAGCACAGTGACTGTGCGTAGGAAGCTAAAAGGAATGAGGTGTAATGCTCAAACAGTTCCTTATAATTCACACATTTCTGTAATCTGTAGTCAAGCTAAGTGACACTGGTGGTGGTGTAGAAGTGATGCCACTGGGCAGTGGACGAAAGGAAGGGCTTTTATTTGATAAATTCCTGGAGAATATTTGATGTCATCATGAATGCTGCCAACAGTGAAGTACAGAGGTCTTATGGGATGATGGTGTTTTTTGTGGTTAAGGTTCCCTTATTGAACTTAAGAAAACACTGAATGCAGAAAGGTAGGAACACATTTTACAGCCATTGTATACTGCATACAGTAGAGAAAGAGTTCGGAGATAGTGCAACCTGTCATCAAGCAGCATCCGTGAGGTAGTGGTTTGTAGGCAGTAACATTCCTGAATTGGAATGGCCTGGTCAGCAGCCTCAACCTGAACTGAACAAAACAGTTTAGATGAGTTAAAATGTTGACTTACTCCAGAACCCAGCATCCAGCATAATTTCTTTTACTACTTTCAACTCTGAGGAAAATTCGGCTTTCTTTCTTCCACAGACATCCAGAACCCTCACTGAAAGTGTCCTTATCAGAGTTCAAGCTGTCATAAAGCTGAACAATGGATACACCCCACATTAATCTCTACTAATAGTTGTCCATACACTTTTGATCAGATAGTGTGTGTCTCAACAACCTTAACCTTTGGGAGTAACTGTGATATACAGTATGCTGAATGTTACATCCAATTAATGTGGCTTGGATGGTGTACATCCTTCTTAGTATTTCAGTTTTAATACTTAGCACTATACCTAGCAGAACATCTTTCAGCACACCAAATGACATACAGGAAATGAATCTTCGTTTTCCAAGGTTACAACAATGCAAATATGTAAACTGGAGAAATGATTACTAAAGCAAGTATGAACAGAAGTTCATAGCAAGTAAATAGTGTTGATGACTTTATAATTTATCATTTATGGATAATTTGTTATGTTTTACATGATACTATACTCATTTTGCCTGGTTTCACGTATTTGGAGGGAGGTAACATTGTCGTTTGTGTCATAGTGGAAATACTTTTATGTGAACCAACTTTTCGTCTTCTAATGCTTATTTGTTAATGAGTAATGATCGCCTCAGAAAGAGTGACATCTGGTCATAGAGCAGCTTTTGTGTGTGTGTGTGTGTGTGTGTGTGTGTGTGTGTGTGTCAAGCACTTCATTTATGTTGAACTTGTCCAGATGAGTGTGGCTCCGTCTTGTGCACCTGTAATTTTCATAACATCATGTTGGAGTGAGACTGAACTCACAAATAGAAATAACTCATCTCCCAGTTGTTTTAGTTGACTGGCAGGAGCATCAATACCCAAAAATCTAAGTGTGTCAGGGCATCTAGTGCTCCTGATTGTATTGTATCTGGTTTAAAAGAAAATAGTAGTAACAGAACCTGTCCTTTTAAATATAAAGTGCGTATCATCGTAAATAAAATGGAGGGAACATTTGGAAAGCTATTGCCAATTTATATTTATAAAGCAATAGATTGGTTAGCTGGAACATTGAAATCTGTGAAAGGGCTGTGAAATGGCATTTTACTAGTTGAAGCAGTGACAGCTAATCAAGCAGTGCAGTTTCTGTGTGCCAGTACTCTACATTAATATTTGTGAATTCTGAAATATGTAACAAATCGAATTACTGTGGTGGTGTCATCAGCTGCTGTTATGTGTCTGGCAACATTAACGAATTAAAAAAGTAATTACAGAATAACCGAATGATGGAAGTAAGACATAATGAGATGCTGGAATGGAGAAGTGAGAAAGATTGCCTTTTTTATGTTCGCATTCAGTTCTCCAGTACCGCAAAGTTTTTGCAGTTGAGAGTGTGATCATCTTGCTGCCATGAAAAACACCAATGTTTGAATGATTACCAGCCCAGCTCAAGTATTGTATCCACGAATCAGTGTCCTCTGTTTCGCAAAAATACAAAACTAGTTTTGCTTCTTTGAACTTTTTAAATATCCTATGTCAATTCCATTTGGTAAGGACCCCATACCGAGCAGCAATACCCTAGCAGAGGACAGACAAGTATGATGTAGGCACTCTCTTTAGTAGATTTGTTGCACATTTGGAGTATTCCTCCAGTAAAAAGGTCTTTGGTTCACCTTACTTGCAACATTTTGCTCATGATGGTTCCAATTCAATTTGTTCATAATTGTAATCCCTTGGCATTTAGTTAAATTGACAATCTTTAAATTTGTATTTGTTGTGACTCGCTGATCTTTCAAAGTGCCGCCGCACAGTTACACGCATCCTCTACATACGGCGCTGTCTGCCAGCCATGCAGCAGCAGCGCTACCTAAGCGGCCGGCCAGCCAGCCAGCGGCCGCTAGACTTGGACTCAGTTATGAGTTGACTGTTAAAGTGCACACATGTCTTACTCTGTTTACTTGATCTGTCACTTTCATGTATTGCGTCTTCCTTGAAATATATTTGTTCAACTTGAAGTTATTACAATTGGCGATGAGGATGGGATTTTTCTTTTCCATCGTTGACCCACATGTTTCCATGGCTACTTTAGAGCAACTATTGCAAGGTCTCATCGAACAGCAAACGCTTCTCACAAATGCGATTCGTGATTTCGTCGCGGCATCAAATGCGGGGGATCTCTCGTCGTTCTCTCTACCTACTTTTCCTCCTTACGACGAGACGGCGGAAGACTGGTCTGATTACAAAAAACGTCTTCGACAGCTCTTCTTGGCATTTCATGCCGCGGATGAACAAACATGTGTCTCTCTGTTCCTTTCATGAATTTCACCTCAAATGTATCGGTTGTTGTCGCAATTGGCTCCTTTGAAAGACCCTGTGTCTTTGTCCTTTGCTGAAATGTGCTCACTTCTGTCCGTGTATTTTCAAAAGCAAACGCATGTGGTAGCCTCTCGTGTTGCCTTTTATCGTTGTCAGAAACAACCAAATCAATCCTATCGCACTTGGGTTGCCGAACTTCAGGGCCTCAGTAGAAAGTGTCGATTAGTTACTGAAGTTCACAAAGAATCCTACCCCGATTCAGTGGTACGGGATGCTATTATCCAATCGGCGCCCGACAAAGAAGTTAGGCAACGTGCCCTTCAGTTGGCAAATCCGACTCTAGATGAAGTCCTATCCATCGCTCAGGCTTTTGAAATTTCTCGCGCCGCTGGAGTGCAAATAGAGGCATGGGCCGATGTCGGGGAAATACAACCTCTGTGCGATGTTGACAAAGTGTGTGGCGTGTCCCCGAAGGCCGACGTGGCCGCAGTATGCTCCCAAGCGCAGCCTCGGCCTAACCGTAAACGAACCTCTAAGAAACTGCAGCAAAACCCACAGCAACTTCCTTCATGTCCGCGGTGTTTTACGAAACATTCACGAGATGATTGTCCACAATGTTGGGCCGTGTGTCACAAATGCAAAAAAAAGGGTCATGTGTCGTCCATTCACAAATCCGACTGCATACATGATGTTCATGACCATGACGCTGATTCTGATTCTGTGTTGTCTGTCAGTTGTACTTCTTCCCTTTCAGGGAAGTTATTCCTCACTGTCCAAATACTTGGTTGAGATGTTCGCATGCAGGTGGATACTGGTTCGGCTGCCACTATCATCAATTCTCAGACGTATCTTCAGTTGGGGTCTTCAGTCCTGTCACCTGTCACTAGGCAATTACGGACTTACAATAAACAGATTATTTCTCTCTTGGGACAATTTGATGCTGAGGTATCTTACAAATCTGTTGTTCCCATATTTGTGGTCGACCATAGTAACGCGGAGAATCTTTTTGGTTTCGATGCCTTTCGCGTTTTTGGGCTCTCCATAGATGGCTCTGTCAATATCGTCTCTGATGCTATTCCTTATGCTCAATTGGATTCCTTGTTGACGACATTTTCGTCCCTTTTTTCTCCCGGGTTAGGCCGTGCAAACAACTTTGAAGCTCATATCACACTCAAACCCACTGCTCGGCCTAAGTTTTTTCGGGCTCGGCCCATTCCTGTGGCCCTTCGTGACCAAGTCAAACGGGAGCTGGATTGTCTCACTGCTTCAGAGGTCTTGCTTCCTGTCACTTCCAGTGAGTAGTCCTCTCCTGTCACTGTCATTGCTAAGCCAAATGGTGATATTTGTCTCTGTGGCAATTTCAAAGCCACTGTAAATGCTCAAAGCCTTATCGACACTTACCCTATGCCTCAATATGAAGAATTGTTCACTCAACTTGCTGGAGGCCAGTATTTTTCAAAACTTGACCTGTCAGAAGCTTATCATCAACTTCCTTTCGACACTGCTTCCTGGCAGTTTCTGGTCCTTAACATGCCTTTTGGCCTCTATCAATACCAACGATTGCCATTCGGCGTTGCCAGCGCCCCTGCTCTCTTTCAGCAATTCTTGGAGCAATTATTGCTCACTGTCCCTGGGTGTGTAAATTACCAGGACGACATTGTTGTCACTGGCTCCACCACTGACTAACATCTTCAAAATCTCCGCACACTTTTTCATGTCCTACAGACTGCCGGTCTTAAGTGTAATCTTCAGAAATCAAAATTTTTTCAGGCATCTATCACGTACTTGGGGTTTCAACTCTCTCGGGATGATATTTGTCCGCTTCAGCAAACTGTCGCTGCGATCGATGCCCTTCCTCGCCCTACATCTGGAACTGCAGGCCTTCCTGGGGAAAATAGCATACTATCACAAGGTTTTACTGTCTGTTGCTTTGGTGACTCAGCCGTTGCATCGCCTGTTGCATAAAAACATGCCTTTTCAATGGTCCGCATCATGCAATGCGGCTTTCCAGAAATTGAAGACTATGCTGAAACAGGCCCCGTGCCTGGCTACTTATCGACCTGGCCAACATCTCGTTCTTGCCACAGATGCCTCTCAATACGGGGTCAGTGCAGTCCTTGCACACCATGTTTCTGACGGTTCTGAACAACCCATTGCTTATGCCTCCAAAACACTCACGGATGCCCAACAAAAGTATTCTCAAATTGAAAAAGAAGCTTTGGCCATTATTTATGCTCTTCATAAGTTTGATGTTTTTCTCTATGGATCCAAATTTCATCTTGTTATGGATCACAAACCACTTGTTTCCTTGTTTCAACCATCAACGTCGCTTCCCGACAAGGCTGCACACCACCTCCAGTGTTGGGCTCTTTACTTGTCTCATTTCAATTATGAGATTCATTTCCGGCCAACGGCTCAACATGCGAATGCTGATGCACTGTCTCGCCTTCCCATGGGTCCTGATCTGGCATTCGATAGGGACGAACTTTTGTGTTTCCACCTGGATGTTGCCGAGCAGTGGGTTGTGGAAGGGTTCCGGCTGGCGGCTGCTACGGGTTCTGACCCTACCCTCTCCCAGGTTTTACACTGTATTCAGAAGGGTTGGCCAGATCGTCCGTCCACTAAGACTTCTGATCTGTTGCGGAACTACTACGCTTTGCTTTACCGCCTCACGGGTAGAGATGGTGTTATCCTCCTTTCCACCGAGAATGCTTCGCCTCTGTTTACTTGATCTGTGACTTTCATGTATTGCGTCTTCCTTGAAATATATTTGTTCAACTTGAAGTTATTACGGTATTATTTATCATTTAACCAAAATTTAAGACATTCTTTTTAGTACTCATGAGGAGGATCTAGTACTTCTTAATGTCCAGGGTCAATTGCTGCTTTTGCACCATATGTATGTATTGGTCCCCTGATGACTTTCTAGATTATAAACAACAGCATCATGTGTAAACAATCTGAAAAGATGTTCACATTGTCTCCCAAGTAGTTTATATTATTCAAAACAGGAGGCGGCCTATGACACTTCCTTGAGGATTGCCAGATACTACTTCTGTTTCACTCTGTGACTTCCTGTCAATCAGTATGAACTTTCTTATGGAATCATGAATCCAGTCACACAACTGAGACAATACTCCATAGGCATGCAATTTGATTAGAAGCTGCTTGTGACTAATGGTGTCAAAAGCCTTCTGGAAATCCAGAAATATTCAATCAACTTAAGATTCACCATTGATAGCATTTGTTACATTCTTCAATAAAGGACCAGTTGTGTTTCACAAGAAGAATATTTTCTGAATCCATGTTGACTGCGTGTCAATGGATTGTTTTCTTTGAGATATGTCATAATGTTTGAAAGCAGTTAATGTTCCAGAATCTTACTGCAAATTAATGTCAGTGATATGGATCTATAATTCAGTGGATTACTTCTACTTATTTCTTGTGTATTTGTGTGACATGTGCAACTTTCCAGTCCTTAGATATGATTCTTTTGTCAAGTGAATGGCTGTAGATGTTTGTAAAATGTGGAGCTATTTCATCAGCATACTCTGAAAGGAAGATTATCGATTTACGATCTAGACCGTAAGACTCTCCTGTGTTAGTGATGTAAGTTACTTATGCTGGCTGCTGTTTTTTATTAAAGTTCTGCAATAAACACTGCATCTTCTTCAGTGAAGGGATTTTTGGAAACCATGTTCAGCAACTATGTCTTAGTGGCACTGTCATAGGTAACATTACCATTGCTATCATACAGTGAAGGCAGTGATTGTGTCTTGCTTCTGGTGTAGTTTACAGTTGACTGGAATATTTCATAATTACCTGCCTGATTTTCAGAACAGGACTTAATAGCATTTCGCTTTGAAGTCAACGTTAAATTTTGACGTCGTGTAGAACCTTCCCAATCTTGGAGATTTTACTTCTTTTAAGTCTGGTGTGTGTTGTTTTTTTAATTGCGTCTCTTTTTAATTTTACTTGGTATGAATCTCTCAGTTGCCATCAAAACTATTTCTTCATATTTAAGCCACATCTGTTCTATGGTTATATAGTGTGGAAGGAATGGAGAGAGTCTCATAGGAAGCTGCCAACCAAATATATTATTTATTTTGGTGTACACGCACGTTGCGCTGTTCAGTCTCACTACAACCACATTAAGATCACTCATCCCTATATCTGCCATGGTGCTTTCTATTTGCTCAGGATTGTTTGTTGCCAAGAGGTCTAGTATGTTATCACAGACATTTACACTTCATGTGCTTTCATGAGCTAATTGCTCAAAATAATTTTTGGAAAATGCATTTAGTATAATCTCAGACAATGTTTTGTGCATACCACTGACATTAAAAATGTATTTTCATCAACATATCGAGGGTAGAGCGAGATCACCTCTAACTGTAATTGTATGAATCAGATACCTATTCGAAATGACTCAAATTTTCCTTGAATCCTTCAGCAATGCATCATCTGAGTTAGAGTGTCAGTAAAAGGAAACAATTATTAAACAATGGAAAAACTACAGTATTATGAAAATTTAGCGGAGATGTTGAGTCGCAGATAGGTACAACAAAAAGACTGTTAACAAGTCTGGCCTCAGGAGCCAGACAGTAGTCGCGTGTAGCCGAGATGCATTTGTATGAATGCATGTTTGTGTGGTCTAATTCGGAAGAAGGCCTTTTGGCCGAAAGCATACTTGTTAACAGTCTTCTTGTTGTGCCTGTCTGCGACTCAACATCTGTTAAATGGTGAGTAGCTGTCTAGCCTTTTTATAATATTGTCATTTTCTCTTGTTCTTTCCCATTGCAGCTATGGCAGTTTACAGCTCTAACACCAATATTTCATAGACCTACCCTTGTCCTCTATGTTCAACCTGCAGCCTTTGATACAGGACTCTGGATCTTACACTATGGCAATCTTCTAATCTAAGTATAACTGTTGCACTATCATCATAGTAATTTCATTTTATCATTATTAATTGATTTACAAAATGCACAGTTGGCATAATTTATAGGTTTTCATGCTGTTGCAAGCTACAATATTAAAATACAAAGGTCAGTCTGTTGAATATTATTGACAATCTTTGTTGATTCATCTGATCTTGAAAAGTATGTTCATATCACAGTGTGTTGCTTTATGGGTGGTTCAAGAATACTTTCCTTCTCAATGATTTGTTTGCAATCCAATTGGGATGTGCAAATATATTCCCATATATGTGGAAACATCATATATGATATAATAAATGGTCATTGGCCGTCTATTTGTCTTTTGTTTATGGATATAAATACTTGTTAGATGATTGTGATAACAGCACATTTACTTTTGTTAGAATAAAATTTTAACTTTTTTTTAAAATTGATACAGTTGACCACATTGGCATAATACCTGAAGTAAAATGAACTTCTCTGTTTGTTGTTTCTTCTGGAAGTTGTTGTTCTGGAAGTTCTTGTTCCAAATATCATCAGTATCCTTTTTAGCAGCTACTGTCCTGAATTTTAAGAAGTATAAAAGTTGTTACAAGTTACATTCTGACTGCTTGGTTTCCTTATCTCTCAAGCTTTTTGTAGACTTGCCTTGTGATTGTTATATGTCAGCATGAAACAAAAAGCAGAGATATGCTCAAAACAAAAAGAACATTGCCAGTATTTATCCGTAGCTGGTCAGAAACTCACCACTGATGTTTGTCATCTCAATAATTCTGTTTTTATTTATTGCCTAAAATGTAACTTCACATTAATTTTTTATTTTGGTGGCTGCATTCCATTTAATTCTAGATGTGCTCTTCATGGTGTTGGAAGCATAAAACCAGGTGTGTTGCAGAAGGTGCCAATTTAGAGCATGATTTCTTGAACTCTACTTGCTCAGGGGGTTGAGTTGTCAAGAACTACATATGCTATGCTGTGTCAGCACACTTCAGTAGTGTCATGGGTTGATACTCTGCCATTACTCTCTATGAGCACCTGCTCTCACTAACAGTGCTCAGTGAGAAGAAATTGATGATTTGCACTCAACTGAACACTTTTCAGTCTGGGTACACCAAACAGATAAAACAGTGCCACCTAAATAGATGCATAGCAAGGCTAGCTGGGCAGTGTGCTGCCGACTGACTGTGTTACAACATTTGAACAGTGTCTAGGAATGGGTGTGTCACATTACATTGGCAACTCGCTAAGCCGTTGGTAATGCATTATTAAAGTGGGGTGTGCTGCTCTGTAGTCAGGAGTAGGTGTACCGCTAAGTACAGGCTCAAATGCCGACCAAGTGCAGAGTACCATGGAAAGTTTTGTGCAGGGGGTGTTAAATACTGTCAAATTGTGAAAGAGAGCGGGAAGAGGTGGAGACAAGAGTTCTTTAACATGACAAACAATCCTGCAAAATCCATAGTGATGTAGGAGACTATCAGGAGGATGGGAGATGCACAGTTACTGATTTAATGTGGAACAGTGATCTCCAGACAATCGTGAGAGGCACTTCACAGAAAATAATGAAAAATTTTCCCCTAATTTTTGCCAATGTCAGCCAAGTTACAGCCGTCAGTGCAAACAGTTCCTGGGAAAGGGGCCCAAGCTGAGGACTAAAGCAGCCCGTTTTCCATATGGTTACTAGTTTTGGCATTGTCTGTGGCTCCTGGTGCACCATCTGATCATGATAAGGTGTAACACATTGCTGCAACTAACTTGGGTTTCAAAGGAAATCATCCTCTTCCTGTTCAGCCAAATTTGGGAGACACTTCTCTGACTTGTGGGAGGGATACCATCTTAGTCTCTCTTTTTAAACCCAACATAAACCATAAGGGCCCAAGTGGTTATTGTACGATTGTATTCATAAGGTGCCTAGGAAAGACTTTGAACCATATAAGACAACTGACATCTTGTCTGTGTTCTCAAAGGCTTATGGATCATGGACTCAGGAGTTATCATTCCATGTTGATGCCTAAATTTGCTTAAGGCAGCTGTGTAGAAGGGGTGTTGCTCACAAGTATTTTTTTCTGTCATTTGAGGGCCTACAGTGGTACTCCGATAGCTCCATCAGTGGTTTCTCTGAAGATATCTTTCCATCTTTGTGTGGTTCCTTCTTCCTAGACACTATTTGCACTAATGGAGTTAAGGAAGTCTTATCTGATTTCATTTGAGCGATTGATAGATCAGTATAGCTCAAGGAAGTGTGGTGAGCAGTACCTTGTTTTCTGCTACTATTAACAACATAATTTTCAGTATAAAGACGAACATTCAGACCTCACAGTTTGTGGGCAATGATGTGACATTTTACTCCACCTCTAACTCTGGAAAAGCAGCATGCCAGCTGCAGCATTAAGATCTGCTACCAAACAAATTCAGCATTTTTGATCCAGAGATAAACATGCTTTTGAGGGCACTGGAGCAAGTAAGGAATGTTCCAGGTATGAAATTTCTTGTCTGCTTTGATTCCCTGAGTATCCAGCGTAAGAATTGTACCAGGTCAGCCTTCTTTAATTAGACAAGGAAATATTGCATGTTCTGTTAGGTACAGACAAAATAAATTAAGATAGAGGTGCTGCTCACAACGTAGAGGAAGCTTTGAGGAAGCAAGAGGCTAGCCTCCTACCCGAAATAGTAGTGTGGTGCTTGACATCTATTAAGCTCACTCTTGCTTGTGCCCATATGACAATCAGAAGAGAAATTGGTGCAAGTGGGGGACAACAGACTATGATTAGTGAAACAGCATCCAGCTATGCCGTACTTCCTTCTAGACCCTGAAGCAGCGTGACATCTTATTAACACACCTCGAAATTGGACAGTATCTCTGATATATCTTTCACTTTCTAGCAGTGTGTGGTGCTTGTGAAGTACGAACTTCTGTATTTTCCATTTTTAATGAGTGCAACTAATTCACACATTAGAAAGTACTTCATTGTTTGGCTAAATACCTGACCTCAAAGCTAATGAGAACAAACAATCGTTGAGCATATATTAAATTTTTCAACCTTTTAGGTTTTTGATGGTTTTGGGAAGGAACACTTTGTTTGGTTGTCAACTTAATTTAACCAAGCAGCCTGATGATATTAAACATCTTGTGGATTATGAGGTGTGATCAGAAAGTAACGGGAATTTTTGATTTTCTGAAAAATCTTTATTTATTCATCAACATCCACTTTATCCCGTTCAAAGTAGTTCCCTTCATCATTCCCTTGTGCCAGAACTTTTTCTGATGTTGGAAGCACTTCTGGAACTCATTTTTCGTTATGGTGTTCAACTCCTTCAGTGAATATATTTTTATATTATGAATGGTAGCACAGTGGCATCCTGCAGTTGTTCTCTTCATCCTCGGGAATAGAAAGAAGTTGTAGGGGGCAACATGTGGTGCATACTGTGGCTGAGGCAACAACAGTTTTCTTCAGATTGCTGCACAAAAATGACATATAACTTCCAGAAAGAATCCCTTATTGACTGTATGACCGTAAGGCAGGAACTCATGATACACCATGCTATTGTGATCAAAGAAAAAGAGAGAAGAACTTTCACATGTGATTGAACTTGTCAAAATTTTTCCAGTCTTGGCTCTTCAAGCAGTATTCATTGGGACAATTGGGCCTTGGTTTCAATGTCATACCCGTATACCCATGTTTTGTCACATTTTACAACCCTCCTTAGAAGTTCTGGATCATTGTTGACTTCATTCACCAATTTCTGAGTGATGTGCACACTACATCACTTTCGGTTGAAATTCAACGATTTCAGAACAAACTTCTCTGCTCCGAGTTTCATACCCAAAACTCTGAAAAAAATTGCTTGGCATGAGCCAAAGGATATGTTGACATCATCAGCAATGTTGCTGATAGTGATTTGGTGATTTTTCAGAACCATTTTCATTACCATTTATCATTGTCATCAGTAATTGATGTGCTAGGGTGTCCAGGGCAGTTGTCATCTTCAACGTCTTCTTGACCATCTTTGAAATATTTATACCACTCTTAAACTCTTGTCTTACTAATAGTAGATTCACCAAAAACCAAAGTCAACATTTCAAATGTGTTGTTGCACTTTACTCCAATTTTCAAGCAAAATGTGATGCAAAGTCTTTGATCCAACTTTTTTGTAGGTGAAAATTTGCTGACCACTCAAAAGCACATATAACATTTTTGACTCTCAATAATAAACTAAATATTCAAAAACCAAAATTAAAAGATTCCCATTATTTTTTGATCATACCTTATATATAGATAATTTTTGTGCATTTCCCTTCTGTGATGTTTTTATTAATTTATTGCTTTTTTAGATTAATTGTCAAACATTGGCCATGTATTGACTCAGATGAGACATTAATAACAATGATGTGCATTTTTTACCCAAACAGTAATAATAGCAGCAACAAAAACAATGTTTTGAATGAAGGCCACCACACTCTGTGTAGAGGAAGAATTGTGTTGTAAGCACGTACATACACAGTCAAACTTTCGTTCTTTATCAGCATGTGTTGTAGCTCAGTGTTGATTGTTAGTGACTTTTCTCCAGACAGATAAACTCTACTTTACTGGAAAGCCAATGGATTTTTTTGCTGTCATGTTATTGGATTGGTGCGTAAGTTTGTGGAATTTTTATATGAGTTTAATAAACACAACAGACACACATAACGGAGACTTTAGTCATCCATAATGTATTATCCTTCACTATTTGCAACCGTCAGTCAATGTGACTGTAGATTCTGTGACTGTAGAAATCACATGGTTTTGAAGGAAGAACTCGTCGAGCCATGTTTGGGGCACATTGAAGGTTGTTCAATAGGGAGTGGAAAAGGTGAGAATCTGAGGGTGCAAGATCAGGTGAATAAGGTGGGTGCGTAATGACTTCCCAACCCAACTCCTGTTGGTGTCTTAACAAAATGCCGGCAGGTGTCATCGTGGAGCAGTGTCGCTTCAAAGCAGTCTTCCTGGCCATTGTTCTTGTATTGCCTCTGCAAGATGTCTCAGTTGTTGACAGTAAATGTCAGCAGTGATGGTTACTCCTCGGGGAAGCAATTCGTAGCACACCACGCTGAAGCTGTTCCACCAGATGCGTAAATTATCTATTTTGGCTGTGTGTAGGTCATTGTACAGGGAGTTGCTGCTTTGTTTGGGCTCAGCCACTCCTTTGTTTTCCTCATGTTAGGATAAAGACACCATTTCTCACCACCAGTAATGATACAGGGTAGGAATGGTTGGTGTTGTTCATGAGCTAGTTGAAAGTGAGCAAGCAGAGATGGACTTATGGCAGTGTGCTAATTTTTGTGATTTTGGCATAGAGAATGCAGTACCCATACACCTGATTTTTGAACGCTTCTCATTGCATACAAATATCACATGATGGTGGAATGAGTACAGCTCATCACATTTGCCAGTTCTTAAGTAGACTGGCTTTGAATAATCATTCATTAATGTGTTTAAATGATCTTCCTCAAATCCTGAAGGTCTGCCTGGACTTTTTGAGAGTCACTAATGTCAAAATGGTCCTCCTTAAAACATGAAAACCATTTTCTTTCTGTGCTGTGTCCTCTGGCATTATCCCCATACACGGCACAAATGTTTCTACATCTACATCTACATTTATACTCCGCAAGCCACCCAACGGTGTGTGGCGGAGGGCACTTTACGTGCCACTGTCATTACCTCCCTTTCCTGTTCCAGTCGCGTATGGTTCGCGGGAAGAACGACTGTCTGAAAGCCTCCGTGCGCGCTCTAATCTCTCTAATTTTACATTCGTGATCTCCTCGGGAGGTATAAGTAGGGGGAAGCAATATATTCGATACCTCATCCAGAAACGCACCCTCTCGAAACCTGGCGAGCAAGCTACACCGCGATGCAGAGCGCCTTTCTTGCAGAGTCTGCCACTTGAGTTTGTTAAACATCTCCGTAACGCTATCACGGTTACCAAATAACCCTGTGACGAAACGCACCGCTCTTCTTTGGATCTTCTCCATCTCCTCCATCAACCCGATCTGGTACGGATCCCACACTGATGAGCAATACTCAAGTATAGGTCGAACGAGTGTTTTGTAAGCCACCTCCTTTGTTGATGGACTACATTTTCTAAGGACTCTCCCAATGAATCTCAACCTGGTACCTGCTTTACCAACAATTAATTTTATATGATCATTCCACTTCAAATCGTTCCGCACGCATACTACTAGATATTTTACAGAAGTAACTGCTACCAGTGTTTGTTCCGCTATCATATAATCATACAATAAAGGATCCTTCTTTCTATGTATTCGCAATACATTACATTTGTCTATGTTAAGGGTCAGTTGCCACTCCCTGCACCAAGTGCCTATCCGCTGCAGATCTTCCTGCATTTCGCTACAATTTTCTAATGCTGCAACTTCTCTGTATACTACAGCTTCATCCGCAAAAAGCCACATGGGACTTCCGACACTATCTACTAGGTCATTTATATATATTGTGAAAAGCAATGGTCCCATAACACTCCCCTGTGGCACGCCAGAGGTTACTTTAACGTCTGTAGACGTCTCTCCATTGATAACAACATGCCTCCGCTTCTGTCACCCAACTATTGAACTTAAACAGAAGAATGTCGGAAATGCTCTGATTTCTTCACTTTGCACTTAATTTTCTGTTGTCTGTAGGTGTACTTGCTGTCTCCAAATGACGATATGTAAACTTAAATAGCAATGGTGAATTACAAGTAAAAAATGACAATCAATAAAAAAGCCCGTAACAACTGTAACACCAACATGCAAAACAAACACACTATGAACTTGTGCAACTACTTAATATATGGTGGAACTGTTTGCCATCGCATGTTACGACCGTTACGCAAAAAACATGAGGCTGTGTATGCTGCCAGTCTAATGGGTATGCACACTTACGTAAGTCCACTTTTCATCAGTTTTTAGACTATTTGATGCACACATTGCAGATGGTTTACAAAAGAATAAACGTTCATTAATTAATTGTGTGCATACTACCAACACTGGCATGTACTTCCTCTGCTCTATCATATATATTGTTTTCATTACCATATATTGATAATGATTTTTTCCATGTAAAGTACAGTATTGACTTCCTATATGGTTCCATTTTCTCTCAAACTATCACCCTGTAAAAAAATGTTTGTTATTCATGCCTGTGACAAAATTATCCAATATTCATGAAGTTTATTTTCTGTGTTTTGCAGCTGCAGGAAACTGCGCATTGTCCTTTTTATTTACAATGACACAGATGTAGGATGCATATTGAGGGAGTGGAAAGTAACTCATGACAGATGTAGAACTGACAGTTTTATTTTACTACATTGGCACCAGAATTTTTTGTCTGAAAGTCTTGACCAGCTCTATCTGAAAGTTTTACTTGCCTTTATATGTGACTTGAAACTACTACATGTTTTTCCATTCATAATTACAGAACACTGATAATATGTTTAGGCTGACATTTCTGTCATCACTGGGGTCCCTGAAGAGCACATCAAGACCCGATTAGTGAGGATTTACATGCCTGCAAAAAATGCAATGCAATCTGGCACAGATAATACCCACCGTTGGGAGATGGAGTTTGAAACACGGGAGAGATGGGAAAACCCTCTTATGGGTTGGGCATCTACGTAAGTATTGTTAAATGTAGTTCTTTGCATTAGATCTTTCCTAATTTCCTTTTCCAAAATGTGCAGTTATCAGGCCCTCTCCCATGTGGAAACTGTGCATGGAAGCTGCATTTGTCAAAATGTAAATCAACCCTTAGACATTATTTTGTCAGTGCTAAGAGATCTTGAGATTTATATTCAAAATGTGGTTATTGTGTTTCTATACTAAGAGGAAATGAGAGATTTTGTTTCACATGTATCTGTTTACATATACTTTACCTTAACTAATTGGAAAAATAGGAAGTGGAAAAACATTCTTTGTATGCAGCAACTATTAATTTTGTGGCAAACAGGACTGACAAAAAAGATACAGCAATGTATATTCTGTAGAAGTATAACAGGAAAGGAAAAGAACTATGAAGAAGATTAATAGATGTCACATAATCAATAAAAGTAGCAGTGGAGATACAGTGGAATCACAAATATGAAGAGTCATTACTGTTGGGTAATTTCTTCTTCTTTATTTCACAGCAGCCATAACTGTGCACACTAAACTTCACAGAAAATCTACTGCATACCTTGTGTGATTAGCACTCCCGGAAGAAAGGCTAATGCGGAGACATGGGTTAGCCTCAACCTAGGAGACTGGTTCCAGGGTGAAGTTTCATTCTGCAGTGTCATGTGCAAACAATCCCCTAGGTTATAGCTAAGCCATTTCTTAACAATGTCCCTTATATTGAGTCTTATTCATACAAAGTGTGCAGAAGTACTTGAGTGAACTTAGGAAGATGGGACATGAGGCACTGGAAGAAGTAAAGCTATGAGAGCTGGTCGTTAGTTGTCCTTAGATCAGTCAGTAGGGCACTTTCCCACAGAAGGGGATCCCAGGTTAGAAATCCACACAGTTATAATCTGGCAGGGAGTTTCAAAATTTTACACACCCTGCTACAGAGTGAAATTTCAGTCTGGACCATTGTCCGTTCTTCCAAGTTCTTTGCTATCTCCGATGAAATTACAGTGTCATCAGGAAACCTGAAAGTTTTTTCTACTTCTCTCTGAACTTTAATTCCCTTTTCATATTTCTGTTTGATTTCATTCACAACTTGTTCAACATACAGATTGAATAACATTGGGGAAATGTTTGAACGCTGTCGTACTCTCAACTACTGCTTCCCTTTCATGTCTTCTGAGTTTTATAACTGCCGTCTGGTTCCTGAGGAAACTGTATATAACATAAATACTCTGCAAACCAGTATGAAGTGTTTGTAAGAGATTACTTCCATTTGTACCATGTATTAGGATATCTACCTGCTCTATCTTGGATGGAGTGCAGGAAGAAAGATTGCATAAATAAATGTTTCAGTGCTCACTGTACTTAGTCTAATCTTGCCTTTGTGATCCCTATAACAATGATACATAGCAATTTGTAGAGTATTCCTAGATTCCTCACATAATACTGGTTCCTGGAACTTTGTAAGTATGCTTTTTCAGGATTCTTGCTGTCTGTTAACAAGCATCTGCCACTTTAGATCTGAGTATCTCAGTTCAGTTCCAGTCTTACCCTCTTTTTGAAATCTTACCAGTATTTGACTGATTAATGTACAGTTTTTTGCAGCTGCAAAAAGTCTGAAGCTATTTTAATATTGTATAACAAGTTGTTAAATGTAATATGAACAGCAAGAGTTTTGACATACTTCCCTGGGGTGAATTTTCACTCTGCAGTGGATTGTACGCTCGTATGAAACTTCCTGGCAGATTAAAACTGTGTGCCAGACCAAGACTCAAACTTGGGGCATTTTCTAGGTATGCTAGTCTTGCAAGCTTTTCACAAGAGCTTTGATGTAGTTTGGAAGGTAGGAGATCAGGTACTAGTGGAAGTAAACCGCTGAGGATGGGTCATCAGTCGTGTTTGGGTAGCTCAGCTGGTAGAGCAATTTCCCTCACAAGAACCTTGAGTTCAAGTCTCCATCTGGCACACAGTTTAAGTTTGCCATGAAATTTCTACCTGAAATTACTTCTACATCTGTTGACAACTCTTCATCCAAGATAACATGCTGCTTCCTCCCTACCAAAAAATCCTTCACTCAGTCACATATATCATTTGATACCTCATATAATTTTAGTTTTGTTAATAAGCATTTGCGTGGTAATGAAACAAATGCTTTTTGAAAGTCAAGAATTGCTACGTGTAGCTGACTACCTAGCACTTTGATGATGTCATATGTAAAAGCCCAAATGTGGCTACACATGAGCAGTGTTTGTGGAATCCATGACTTTTGGTGTCGCTGTTTTTCCATATTGTCTTGCAGCACACTGCTCGGTATTTACAGCCAAGCTCTTCGCTCTGTATCAGGCCACAGAGTATATCTGGCAACACAAGCATTTCAGTTGTGTCCTTTGCTCTGACTCTCTCAGCGCCCTTCAAAGTCTCTTTGCGTTGTCATCTGCCCATCCCTTAGTGCAATGGGTCCAGGGAAACTGCCACTTTCTCACTGTTGATGGAGCCACTGTGAGTTTATGTGAGTTTCTGGTCATGTTGGTATGCCAGGAAACGAGGCTGCTGATGCTGCTGCCAAGGCTGCAGTCCTCATACCTTAGCTCACTAGTTCCTATATTCTCTCCAATGATATCTGTGTCACTGTCTGTCAACAGGTGGTGTCACTTTGGCATCACCATTGGTCCTCCATTTATGGGAATAAACTCCACATTATTAAGCCTCTCCCAGTGGCTTGGATGACCCCCTCTTGGCCCTCTCATTGGGAGGAGGTTTTTTTAAACTAGGTTGTGTATCGGCCATCGTCATTGGTTAAGTGGTGCTCCCCCAACACTATGTGCACATTGCACCAAGTTTTAACTGTCCACCATTTCCTGACAGAATGGCCATTTTTTTTGACAGTTTACGTTCCTGCTTGGGTTTGCCGTCTGAGTTATCGGCTGTTTTAGCAAACGGCGCACTGGCTGTTGACTGCATTGTACTTTTCATCCGGCGTAGCAATACAGTGAAGGCCATTTAATTTTTAGTTCTGGATCTCCGTTTCTGTACGGTGTCTTTTATAGCCCTTTCTACATGTCCCTGTTTTTAGTTGTCTTATCTTACATCACTTGGGATTGATGTATAGTCATTTTTTAACTCCTCTCTGTCTTCGTGTTCTGTAGTTTTGACTTGGGCGTGTATGACCCCATTTGTTTTTTGCACCCTAAAACCAAACAAAACAGTCCTCATGGAATCACCTTGTATATACATACATATACAGGTGCCAGCACCAATACTTCAATGCACTGTAGCATCATTGGATGGCTTTTCTGGATTTGGGTTCCTATCTTCATTTTCTCTCTAATACACATTCTACATCATCCTCGAAGTTTGTCGCTGTAGTTATGGCTAATTCTAGAGACAATTGTAGGGAATCGAGGAAAGAAGACTGACTACATACAGACTGCCGTCAGGGGTACAGAGAGGACAGGCCTCACCCTTACTTACGCAATGTTTATCATTGTGTTCTCCTTTTTCTGCTGAGCATCAACAAAACCACAATTGTTATTTGGAAATAAACGATGATTAAGTGCTTTATTCATATAATGTAGGCTCTCATGGCTACCACTCACATCATTGGCAATTTTTGTTTTTTGGGTATTGGAGCATGGCCTAATGCCCATAAAATAAAAATCGCTGAGGATGTAAATTTAACAGTTTCATCTCCAGTTTTACCGTAAAGAAATGAACACAGTGAAATGATGCAAGAAGTCCAACAAAGGCATCAACAGTGTTCCTGTACATAGTGATATTTGATTTGTCTGCCTGATATTTATTGAACATGTAATACGGGTGGTCCAGAGTCTTCAGGCATTTCTATATTCAGAACTAGAGGTCATAGAAGCCAAGAAAAAAGTACCCATATGTACAATTGTCCATGCATAATTACTCCTTCATTTCCTCAAACAAAATATTTAAATATTTGTTAGTAATGGCAACCTCCTTCACTAACACAATACACCGAGTGTCCCCTCCCTCCCTCCCCCCTCTCAAAGATGACAACATTGCATTTTTTCACGTGCAGTTCCTTTCAGACCGAAATGAGGTGCAACCGTCTGTTCAGCTCTTGCTTACACGATAGTGTGTTAATCATATACAGGGTGACGCAGGAAGAATGGTCAATCTTCAGGTATAGGACAGGAATGGTCATTCAAAGCAGAGATGTCTAGTAAACATGGGCCCTAGAATGCATACCTTAAGAGCTGTGAGCACTTCATCTTCACTACTGTGAAAGTGAGAAAGACATTTCTTCTATTGAACAAGTGCTCGTAGCTTGTAAGGTTAGCATTTCAGAGCCCATGCTTAACTAGACTTTTTTCTTGTTTTGGCCCATACTGCTTTTTGTAAATCCTTGTTGCCAGTTTTGTAAACCCTTGTTGCCAGTTTTGTAAACCCTTGGTTCAGTAGTGTTCCCTGTCTAAGTCAACTGTGAACAATGATTGTTGCTCTTCTATCTTCCAAGTAGGTTTCTGTCTGTTGTCGTCAGGTCATTGGCAGATTGTATTTGGCTGGCAATTGGCCGAGGTGAAGTTGATATCTTCATTCTCAGTGCTGCTCATGGTGCTGGTGGAATTTGCACAAGTGGCGAGTCTTTGTGGGACCGGCACCAGCTCACATCTTTGTGCCTTTGGTGCTTTTGCCCTGGCTGTGTCTTGTTTGGATGACACAGCACTACCTCCTCCCAGTATATGAAAAACAAAGAGCTCGCAGTAGAAGAGATTTTTTTTTGCTGTATTGAAGATGTGGTGCTCATAGATCTTAAAGGAATGCAGTTGAGAGCCCTTGTTTACAAGACTTTTTTGCTTCAAATGATCATTCCTGTCATATCCCTGAATCTTCACCACGTTCTTGGGACACCTTTTACATTGGAGGGCATTTTTTTTCCTGTTGTGCATATAGTATCCACACTGAAGTTTTTTGTGGGCTATCCAGTATCAGTAATGTCCGCAGTGAACTGTGCCCAAAGAAGAAGTCATAAATCATAACCATTTTAGTTATCATAAATATTCATCCCAGTTGTCATTTCACATAATATAGTTTATTGGGATATTTTTCTGAGTTATAGATAGCGTTAACTGTTAGCCATTTCGCGACAAAGAGAGTGAGGTGATGCGATGGTTCAGACACTAGGCTCACATTTGGGAAGAATGAGGTTGGAATCTCTGTCAGACCAGGTAGATTTAGGATGTCTGTGGTTTCCCTGTACAAATTAATATAAATGTTGGGATGGTTCTGTTTTAAAGGGCACAGTTAATTTTCCTTCTCTATCCCAAGTTTTTGCTCTGTTTCTTATGGTGGCATCATCAACAGGAAGTTAAATCTTAATACTTTCTCATGCTAATGGGACTCAATTCCTTGTCCAGCCTACCAGTTTTTGATTGATGCTGTCCCTAAATTAAGTTAATGATTATTTTTTCAGAGGACAAGGCCTCTTCCTATTCCTTTCAAATCCGAACTTGTGTCCTGTCTCTAATGACATCATCATTAATGGAGACTATATACATGTATTGTTTTGCTCATGGATGGTAACTAATTTAGATTTCATTCTGTATTTTCTCAGATGCTCTATTAATAGATTTTTTTTCATCTCTAGTGGTGACCCATTATCAAACATGAAGATTGACTTCCAAACCAAAGATGATGCAATAAGTTTTTGTGAAAAGAATGGTTGGCGTTGGTTTGTTGAGGAACCAAAGCCAAAACAAGCGAAGGTCAAAAATTATGGTTTCAATTTCTCATGGAACAAGCGGACAAGGGTTTCAACAAAGTAAATTATTAAAACTGTTAACTGATGCACAGATGCATGTAGCTGAAAAATTATATGGTATTAAATTAAATAGATGATAATGTACTTCGTGTGATTTCTGTAAAATATAGAAACTGTTGCATATATCATCAGTTCAGACCATGTATTCCAGTGTGAAAAACCAGATGTCAGTGTATTCAGTGTGTAAAATAAAAATTGTTTTGAACTTTATGGCTGTATTGCCTTATTTTATGTCAGTTTATGCAGTATCCAGTGTGCCAAAGCAAATGTGATGGAACAGACATGTCATTGGAGAGAATCAAGCAGCAGACTTCAAATAATAAAAATGGTAGAGTCTCTCAAAGAGAAATTCAGTTGGGAATACTAATAAATTGAGGCTGAGTTGCTGGCCATTACTTACTTTCTGAAGATGAAATGTATAGTATCACGATAAACACACAGAAGTGACACACTATCGTAACTTGTGGAATTAATGCAGTGGAACCTTACCATTGCAGACTAATTGTGTAGAGTTCAGGTCATCAGATAACTGCAAAATATGACATGTTGCCAATTTCAGAACAGTTTCTCCACTGTCTTTTTTTCCGCTCCTATTCTGCCTTCACTTTGGTGTTTGAGGTTCTTCTTCCTCTTCCTCTTCCTCCCAGTGTGCTCCTGAAGGTCAGCCCATGCATCTGACATATAAAAGGTGACTGTATAATGCGTAATTCCCAGCACCGGGTTGACAAGTAGGGTTCACATGCACCCCCTGGTAAAGGCCAGGACCAGGGAGAGATGATTGCCTGAGCTGCTACCTTCCTAAATTGCCAATTGGCCCCTCTGTCACATGTTTGGGAGATGTGACCTGAGGTGTGAACAATCACGTAAGGTGCACCCCCAGTTGGAAGAAGCGCACTACTGGAGATGCTGGCAATCATGGAGGGATTTTCTCGCAATGAGCCAATCATCTTTTTCACTGTCAATGTCTACCAAACGTAAATGGAATGAGGCTAATGATTCGAAGACTCTCCCAGCTGCACCACGGTTCCTTGTGGTTTCACATACTGAAGACAATCAGTCCTTCCCTACTGTCAATCCATTTATTATTCAGAAAGATGTTAATGCTATTGCTGGCCCTGTGAAATTCTGCTGTTTTTACACAATGGCACTTTGCTTTTGGAGACTACTTCTGACTCTCAAACACAACAACTGCTTGCATCTTCGCTCCCCCACGGCTATCCTGTTCGTGTCGTGGCCCATCGAATGCCGAATTCTTCCCATGGTATAATCTACACTAGGCTGCGTGATGTTCTGCTGGAGGCTGAAATCCAAATGTACCTCTCTGATCAGGGTGTAATTGCAGTTCCTGGGTGATGAAAAAAAGTAGGTGCTTCCTTAGTGCCTATATACACTCTTTTTCTCACTTATGATAGAATGCTACTTCCATCAAAGATTAAAGCAGGCTATGAAGTTATCACAGTACGACCATATGCTCCAAACCTGATGCGCTGCTACCACACTCCGGGGTCCTTTTGACACACGGCCAAATGTGTATTCTATGGTAGGGATGCTTATGAAGGCAATTGTCTGCCTCCTTCTCCCCACTGTATCAACTGCAATAGGGACCATTCTGCCTCCTCTCAAGACTGTCCCATGTATCTCAATGAGTGGGCTGTCCAGAAGATCCAAGTGAAGGAAAAAGTGCCTTATCCTGACTCACAAGTATTGGCTAGTTGGAAACCCAGCGTTCTACCATCTGGAACATACAGTACTGTTCTTGCTACATCTCGCTCCACGAAGGACATGGCCACGTAGACATGTGACCTCAAATTTTGCACCACGGTTGTAAAACCACCTAGTATCATGGTAGTGTCCACATCTCCTCCTTCAGCTGTGTAACAAGTCACCAAACTTCCGCCTCACGAGGCAAAGTCACCTGCTACGCAACCAGCATGCTGGAAGGAACAGAAGGAATACTCCCCCGAAAACTTCCTATGTCTCTCCAGGCAGCAAACATCTGAGTCTTCCTCTGCCAATCAGAAAGGCTCCAAGAAATCAAACAAAGGGAAACGGTCTTCTCCTTTGCCATCTCAGAGATCCTCTTCAACAGTGTTGCCACATGATACCCTTGATCAGCCAACCTTCATGTCGCCGGTGCGCACCACCAACCATTTTTCTGCCCTGGATTCTGCAGACTGACAGAAGGTGAATGCCGATGCCTCTGCAGACCTCCAATCTCTTTACCCTGTAGCAGTGAGCCTTCGAAGGCTGGCACTAGGCAGCCGCCGACGCAACACTCCTTCATTTTTTTCCCTCCTCATGACTCTCCTCCAATAGAATGTTAGCGGCCTTCGATCCAATAAAGAGGATTTATGGTTGCTCTTAGAATCACAGCATCCCCTTGTTCTCTGCCTCCTGGAAACAAAATTTCGTTCTCACGATTGCTATGAGCTCTTTCGTTTCTTCCCGGTCTGCATTGACCTTTGCCTGATGACAGCGTTCCAAGTCATGGGGGAGTCATGCTGCTCATCTGAGATTATGTTCATAGTCAACGCATCTCCCTGACTACCTGTCTTCAAGCTGTTGCAGTTCGCCTTTTCCTTCCTCACGTGACCTTTTCCCTTTGTACCATTTACATCCCTCTCTCATTTGATGTCACCAGGGCAGACTTCCTCCAGCTTATTGGGCAGTTGCCTTACCCCTTTCTGCTGCTCGGTGGCTTTAATGCGCACCGTTCCTTTTGGGGTTCTCTCAGAACTTGTCAGAGAGTGCCATCTAGACTGACCTCAATCAAGTTAATTTCATCCGCCTTAACACTGGAGCACCCACATTCCTTTCAGACTCCATGCACACCTGTTCCCATTTGAACTATCCTGCTGCACTGCCTAGCTTGCCCATCGTCTTGAGTGATGGATTCTCTCTGACACATACTCGAGTGACCATTTCCCATGTGCTATCCGTTTTCTGACTCTTACCCTATCTCCGTGCACACACAAATGGCAGCTTTCGAAGGCTGACTGGAGGCTTTACTTCTCTCTGGTGACCTTCGCTGAACAACATCTCCCCAGTTGTGATGAACAGGTAGAATATCTTACAAACATTATCCTTACCTCTGCAGAACATTCCATTCCTAGCACTTCCTCTGTAGCATGCTGTGTCCTGGTCCCCTGGTGGACTGAGGCGTGCCGCGACGCAATTTGTGTGTGGAGACATGTTCTCCATGTTTCAACCATCATCCTACAATTGCAAACTGCATTCATTATCGACAGTTGTGTGCACAGTCACTTTCTTTGGGATAGCTAAAAAGCTAGCTGGATTTCATTTACTAGTTCTTTTAACATTTCCACTCCCTCTTCTGTTGTGTGGACCAACCACCGACAGCTCTTGGGACCGAGGTCCATTCCCCAATTTCCGGCCTGACGGTAGCAGATGTGTCTTAGTGGACCCTATTGCTATCTCCAACACCTTGGACCCCCATTTTGCGGAGATTTTGAGCTCCTTCCACTATTGGCGTCCCTTCCTCCATCGGATACCTTTTACTTCTCAGAAAAGTGAGTGCTACAATGCCGCCTTTACCATGAGACAGCTAAATCATGCTCTTGCTTCATCCTGATCCTCCGCCTCATGGCCAGATGATGTTCACATTCAGATGTTGCAGCAAGCACACTCTCCTTCATACATACAACTGCGTCTGGGGAGAGGGTATGTTTCCCAGATGCTGGCGTGAAGCCACTGTCATACCCATCCTTAAGCCTGGTAAGGAAAAACACCTTCCTTCTAGCTACTGCCCCATTTTTCTCACCAGCTGTGTTTGCATGGTGATGGAGCATATGATTTATGCATGGCTGGTATGGTGGCTCGCATCTCGCAATTTACTAACCACTGCACAGTGTGGATTTAGAGTGCGCTCTTCTGCGATTGACCATCTCGTCACTTTGTCCACCCAAGTCATGAATGGTTTTCTGTGGAAATCCCAGACTGGCCATGTTTTTCGATTTGGAGAAAGCCTAAGAAATCTGGTGTTGGACTGGTATCCTCCGTACTCTCTGTGGGGCTTCCATGGTTGCATGCCCCATTTCCTTCAGGAATTTTTAAAAGACCAAGTATTCAAGGTAGGTGTGGGTTCTGCCTTGTTGGGCACCTTTATGCAGGAAAACAGTGTGCTTTAGGGTCCCGTCCTCACCGTTGTCCTCTTTGATATTGCCATTAACCCTATAGTGGCCTGTCTCCCACTGGGTATCTCCGGCTCCCTTTTCGTTGATGATTTCGCCGTCTGTTGTAGTTCTCCACGACTTACCTCATCAAGCAGCATGTTCAGCGATGTCTTGATCATTTTTACTCATGGAGCATTGACAATAGCTTTCGTTTTTCCATTGACAAAACTGTTTGTATGAATTTCTATTGGCACAATTGGTTTCTTCCACCATCTTTACATCTTGATCCTGTTGCTCTTCCATTCATTGAAACTACAAAATTTCCTGAGGCTCATGCTTGATAGGAAACTTTCTTGGTCCTCCCACATGTCTTACCTGGCAGCCCACTGTGTGGGGTCCCTCACTGTCCTACATGTCCTCAGTGGTACTTCCAGGGAGCAAATCGAGTCACCCTCCTCCCTTTGTACCAGTCCCTTGTCTGTTTGAAACTAGACTATGGGTGTTTCGTTTATGCATCTGCATGTCCATCCCTCTTACGCCGTCTCAATACTATCCACCATTGTGTCATCTGTTTGGCCACTGGTGCCTTTTACAATAGCTCAGTTTAGAGTCTACATGTAGAAGCTGCTGTACTACCGCTGTCCTACACCCGAGACTTTCTCCTTTGCAGATATGTTGCCGTTTGTCTTCAATGCATGGTGTAACACTCCGGTTTGATCTTACTGACTTATCCTGCTCGATCGGGATCTGATAGCAGCCCAGATAGATATTAATTAATGTGACCGTGTGCCTAATGGGGCTGGCAATCGGATTGGACTGCTACGGAGTTGTTACATTCCATTTTGTCCTTCTCAAATGCTGTAATAATGTACTGTTTGGTGGCAAGAAGAACAACAAACACAGCTTCACTAAACAAAACCTATATTCTTATCAAAAACCACAAAGATAAGGAGACAGCCACTGCCTTCGTCAATACACTGTTAATAACGGCTAATCTCAGCACAGGCTTCCTCGTTATTTATTAATCGTCACACGCAACATACAATCACTGTAATCCAAATAATGCCGGCGCGGTAGACGCGGAATCTCAATAACGGCACATAAATATCACTGGATCACTCTGTTAATTATACTTTCTCACTTTCCCGTATAATACTAACAAAAAGGGGTTGAACCGCGGCAATGGCCACTCCCTTTGTCGGTAATTTCTATCAATTGCTGGCTTCTGCTCAGCTCTGCCCGCCTCGCGGGAACCTACAACACGCACTGACTTGACTCAACTCTCGCTCTTGCGACCCGACACACTAATCGATAGTTGCCCTGTCGACCTGTGTGAGTGCAAACCTAGTAGTAAGGGCCTGCGGACCCCTTACAATGGTCACACATCCAATGCCTTCTTCTTCAATGGATCCTTTAATCACCAGTTGGGGTGTGTCCCTCTTCTCTGTTACTTCCTGTAGTTTGCTTTTGGCTCTTGCTCCAGCAGCTTAACTTCACGCTACCTGCAACTTTCCCAGTGGATGTGAACCCTTTACCACCTTGGCTTCGTGTGCTAGTCTGTGTTCATCTCGGCCTTCATTCTCTTCATAAGGACACTACTCCAGCCTCACTCTATCGCATTCAGTTTCACAAACTTCACATGGAACTTCACAACTGTGCCTTTGTGTACACTGATGGCTCTCAAACTGACCGTGGTGGTGGGCATCGGCACCAACATTTTTTGGTATCAGCTTCGGGAACACTGCTCTGTATACAGCAGAGCTCTTCACCCTGTACCAGCCCGCACAGTATATCCGGCAACACAGATTCTTCAATTGAGTCATCTTTCCTTACTCTCTCAGTGCCCTGCAAAGCCGCTGTGTGCTGTACACTGTCCATCACTTAGTGCAATGTGTCCACAAAAGCTGTCACTTGCTCAATATTGATAGAGCCACTGTAATGGTTATGTGGGTTCCTGGTCACATCGGCCTGACAGGAAACGAGGCTGCTTATGCTGCTGCCAAAGCTGCAGTTCTTCTTCCTCAGCCCACTAGTTCTTGCATTCTCCCCGATGATGTCTGTGTTGCCATCTGTCAGCAGGTGGTGTCACTTGGGCATCACCACTGGTCCTTGCTTCATGGGAACAAGCTCCGGGTTATTAAGCCTCTTCCAGCAGCTTGGATGACCTTCTCTCGGCCCTCTTGCCCTGAGATCATGTTAGCTATGTTGCGTACCAGGCACTGTTGTTTTAGCCATCATCATTTGTTAAGTGGTGGTTCCCATCACGTTGTGCACATTGCACCCAACAAATGACAGTCCCCCATTTCCTGATGGAATGCCCGTTTTTTAACTGCTTACATTCTCGTGTGTGTTTGCTATCTGAGTTGTCGGCCGTTTTTGTGAATGACATGCGGGATGTCAACTGCGTTTTACTTTTTATCTGTTGTAGCAATATGGCAAAGGACATTTAACTTTTAGTTTAGAACCTCTGTTCAGCTATGGCATATTTTATAGATCTGTCTCCACATTGCTGTTTGCAGCTGTCTTCTCTTCTGTCAACTGGGATTAACATGTAGTCATTTTCAATGCCTCTCTTTGTCTTCTACAGTTCTGACATGGGTGTGTATGAACCTAGTTGTTTTTGCGTCCTAAAACAAAACAAAACAAAACCAACAGAGGATATTGTTAGAAATATCAAAACCTAGATCAAGGGTAAAAAAACCTGTGGTTGCAACTGGTTGGCTTTTTTTTTCTCCCCCTCCCCCTCCAGATTCATACAGTTGCTGATTTGCAGCCATGTTTAAGATTTTCATAGTATTGCCATTTTTTATGCCTCTCTCACACTTGGCCCACCACCACCACCCTGTTTGGTCCTTAAACTGTGTTTTTTTTTAAATCAAAGTTGTTTCCTATTGTTTCCCTCCCACCCTTCTCCCCCCATGTATATCACATACCTGCCTTCCCCCTCCCCCCCCCCCCCCTTTTCCTTCCTCCTCCTCTTATTTTCCGTTCCCTCTCCCTTGATCATCTCCCCAACTTTTACCCTTCTTCATCCATATTTTACAATTTTCGTTTCCTTTCGTTTTTTCCACTCCTTTCTATTCCTTTGTTTGCACTTTTTATTAACATTTTCCTAATTGTTATTTTATTGTTATTCATAAATTCCCTATCATTGTTCTCACTGTTATTCACATTTATCCCTCATATTACTCTCAATTTCTTACTTACGTAATGGGAACAGTTTTTGCAGCTCTCTGCTTATCTTCTCGATATTATCATTTCCTGTTGTGTATTTTATTATTTGAATTTAATCGGCTTACATAAATTGTTTAATTCATCTTACCCTCACTGCTAGCAGCACAACTCAACACTTCCTATCTACTTCTGCTTTTACTGAACTCGACTCCGCATCCTCCATACCTCGGCACACATTTCATTCGCGACAGTATTTGTTTAGTAGTGAGACACATGCCAGAGAATGCCAGCCTATGCTGATTGGTGAGTCCATTTCTTCCTTTATTCTGAATACTTGGCTATTTTTATCTTCCATTTGACGATTGCATTTTTCAGTTCAGCCAACTTTTCTTTGGTTTTACTGTTGACTAAGGTGATAGCTGCTATGACTTTTAATTCTGACTATAGGTGGCATCCACTGCCCTTTTAAGGTATGTTTGCATTCTTGCACCATTGGTTTATTCTGCTACTTAATGATTTGGATAGGTTAGCAAATCAAAACTTTCCTATAATAATTACTTAATCATGGATTGCAATTAATCTGATAATGTGCTAAGAGTGTGAAACATGTTATTTATTGATAGATATTCCAACAGGGATTTGTCTTTTATTAGGAATATGGAATCCCTGTTATTGCACCAGGCCAGAATAGAATGGAGCAATTTGTATTATACATGTTTTATAAAATAGTTATTTGAAACTGTAATTAGGAATATGGAATACAGAATATGTAGTGATTAAATAAACTCTGATATTGTGTGAAATACTGTACAATATATACAGTTTAAAGACAACTAGTGTACGATATCAGAGTGATGAACAATATAATTATACAAATTGAAGTATTAGTATGTATTCAAAGGTTATATTGTACAAGCTGTATATAATGGGTGTATCAAAAAGAACTTTACAGATTTGGAAACCCATAATGATTGGTTTGTTGAACTTAGAGACCTGGTTCTGGTGTTGCTTCATATATAAATACATCAAGTTTCTTACGTTTTATCTAAACAGGTTCAGTGTGACTTCCATTTGTTATGGAGAACACATTCCATCTGAAGTCGATTTCTTGCCACACTTCCTGCAGCATGTTGGGCATGTTGTGTTTGATTGTGATGTAGATTCAAGGTTTGTGTGCTGGTGGAGAAGCCAGTAAGATTGTAACAAATGTGGTATCCTTTATGAACCCCCAAAAGAAAAAAGAAATCCAGAGGTGTCAAGTTCAGTGACTGTGGGGGTCGTGCAAACGGTGCATTTCAGCCCATCTGCTTACCTGGGAAGTGGAAATTTAGGAAATCCTTAATACCTACCAAACAGTCGTACACAGGATGCCAAGCTCTTAAGAAAGACACTGGCTCAGTTTTGTAGGAATGTTCGCAAAGCTTTGTCTCACTTGCTCTACAACGTCATCAGTTGCACGGGGCGATCTGAGGATTTGTTATGTCTCACTGGACATTGTTTCAGTAAAACACTTATACAACACATAAATAGCAGGCCTACTGGGATGATCTTTACCATACTCTGTACGAAAATTCCATTGGGTAAACTCAGCTATCTTTGCTGCAACTGCTGCTAGCATTTGCGGTCATGCGATTCTGTACTAGTTTAGCATGTGAGTGAAAACTTAATGTAAGATGACACCAAGACGAAGTCTTGTAAGTTGTAAGGATAAATTTGTATGCATTCTCAGAGTTGCAAAAATCCTTTTGAGATGCCCTGTATAAATTGCTGCACATAAAAATTACTGTATATATTAAAAAATAAAAGTTTGCACTGTAATTGAAATTTACATATATGCTACATTTACTGTAGAAAAGTATATACTTTACCAGTAATTTTCTGCTTTTATCTGGATTTACAATGATAAGACCCACAGCAACCAAATAGTTACTACTACCCGATGTTGTTGTCATAGTAATATTTCCATCTCCAGTATGTGTTGATAATAGCTTAAAGAGGGAACTTATTTTTGACTAAGACTCTTTCATGCATTGTTCTTTTATAGCTTATTGTTGCATATCTTTTAGTGCAAAGTAATACTTTCGATAATATTGATTAATGTCAATAAAATTCATACTTGCCTCTACATTTTCCCTTGTATTAGACAGTCTGTGTTGATATAGTACCTGTACATTCACTTATGTCAACTTCCTTTTCTTTGTTGGAAACTCCTTGTGTATGATCCATTATCTCATCCTCTGTCAGGGTTTGGTTGCCAAAATTGTCAAATTTATCCAGCCCGTCATGAACATCCTCCATGATTGTAGCCCCAAATGAACTCTGGATATCTGGATCTTCTATTCCTTCAAGACTAGACTCACTTTCTTTGTTGCCCAAAAGATTATTCCACGGGGTTTGAAGATCTGTAGTTCTAACTTCACTCCAGCTGCTGACCCAGTTGAAATTGCACTCTTCATATTATAAGCTTTCACTTTCATTTGAGTCACTTATATTGCATCATCATTGTCTACAGCAGGGCTTAACAACTGGCCGGTTTTGAGCGCGAGTACTCGCGTCTGCTCAGGCCCGTGCTCGCGAGCAGGTGCAAGGTCGTGGAGTAGGGAGGGGAAACGCGCGCGCACGTTTGAATAGGGCCGCAGCATGCCTATTGAATTCGCACCGACTATAATGTTTAAAGTACTACGATCAGCTCTAATAGTCACTTCGCTGGTTAAGAATCATGTCAAGTCGCCGTTGTGTAACCCCAACCATGCTTTCGCCGTTGAATCCCCACTGGGAGGAATTGTATCTGTTTGCAGAAAAAGATGGTGTTGCAAAATGTTTAGTATGTCACATAACGCTGAATTATTTTAGGAAATTTAATTTGCAGCGACATTATATGTCGTACCACGCGAAAGACTACGTAAGAGGAAAATTTGATGGACCAGATCATGCACAGGAAGTTATTAAACTTAAAAGGAAGATATCCGAAGAAGATCTGGACGACGAAGAAAAATCAACTGAGGCAGCTCTCAGAGTGAGCTACAAAATTACTTTGCTTTTAGCAAAATCCCTACGCCCCTTCACTGATGGCAATTTAATAAAAGAATGTTTGGTAGTTTCAGCGGAACATTTGTGTCCATCTCTAGTTGAACAGTTTCGGATTGTGCCATTATTTAACATGACCATTATGCGTCGCATACAAGACATGGCAGACAACATCCAGAGCCAGCTTGCAAATATCTGTAAAGATTTTATGGCGTATTCTCTAGCTCTGGATGAAAGTGTTGATATCACTGGAACAGCGCAGCTTGCCATATTTATTAGAGGTGTTAACAGAGATCTTCAGGTGAGGGAGGAGCTTCTCGATGTAGTAGCCATGAAGAACACTACAACCGAAGGTGATACTTTAAGTAGTGTTGAAGAAAGTGTTGAAAATATAGGATTGTCGTGGAACTCTTTAGTTTCAGTGTCTACAGACGGTGCACCAGCGATGACAGGGAACAAATCAGGTTTCGTTGCGCTGTTGAAGGAGAAAATGCAAAAACTGACCGTGCCGAATAAAATAAGGGGCGTTCAGTGTGTGATCCACCAGGAAAACTTATGTGCAAAGAGAATCACTCTAAAAATTGTGATGAGTGTTGTTCGTACAACCAATTATATAAAGAAGCATGGGCTACAACACAGGCAATTTAAAAGCTTTCTTGAGGATATAGAAAGCCAGTATGGTAGCCTGCCTTATTACAGCGAGGTCCGCTGAGTTAGTCGTGGCGAGTTATTAAATCGATTTTTTTCCCTAATAGATGAGATAAATATGTTCATGGAAATAAATAACATGTGTGTTCCTGAATTGAAAGAGCCTTCATGGAACTGTGATCTCGCGTCCTTAGCAGATTTAACTAGCCATATGAATGCTTTGAACATTTCACTACAAGGTAAAGATCTGCTAATTACTCATTTCATAGATCAAATACGAGCTTTTAAAATGAAATTAACACTTTGGGTGAGTCAGCTGGAAACAGGAAATCTAGCTCATTTTCCTAAATTATCATCCATGCAAGATGTTCACAAAAATTGTGAACGTTATTCACATAGTTTAGTTGCCTATAAGGAAGAATTTGATCAACGCTTTCAAGATCTGACAGCACTAGACAGTGATTTTGATCTGTTCTCCTCTCCATATTCAGCGAATATTGAAGAGATTCGTCCTGAGCTGCAACTAGAAATTATTGACCTGCAGTGTAACAGAGAATACAGAGACAAATTTCAGAACAAGAAAAACATTTTGGAATTCTACAGACGCTTCCCTCAGGATAGATTTCCTCGTTTGCACAAACTGGCGGCTACAATAATATCAATGTTTGGTTCCACGTATGTTTGTGAACAACTGTTCTCTGCAATGAAATGTAACAAGACGTGCCTGAGAAACGCATTGTCTGATCGAAATTTAAAGTGCACGCTGCGCCTACAATGCACAAGAACATTACTTCGAACATAGACGCAATTTTAAAGGGCAAAAAATACAAGATAACCGAGAATCCCACACTTCAGTGACACCTTTTATTGTGTAACAGTTCACAAATTAATACGAATGCAGATGCATACACTAAGCTAATAAAATTATGTGGCACGTGTACATTCTCCTTTATTTGTTTCATTTGTCGCAGTAATAATTCGTGAGTGATATCCCTGCGGGTGGCCGCGGATTTACATTGACTGGCGGCAGCCGTTGTGTGCCCCACGTGACTCTCCCCACTCTCCGCTCTAGTCCGGTAGTGGGGTTAGCGTGCTCGCGCCTTGCTGCTCACAGCTTGCTCCGCGAGCACGTATGTTGTGAAGCCCTGGTCTACAGCACCGAAGAACAGCTTACAATCATTAAATTGTCCTTGTCGATAAAGGCATTACAGATAAGGGTCAGTTCCTGATCCAAAGGCTGGATCAGCGAAGAAGTGTTTGGAGGTAGAAATATATACTTAACTAATCCATCATCATATGACAGATCAAAGGGATGAGCAAGAGCATAGTCTAAAACCAATAGCACATTCACATCTTCAGGTTTCAATTTTAACTTTTCAATTTGGAATTTTCTAATTTCAGGGATGTATCCATTCTTCAACCAAAGAATAAATCTATGGTAACACAAGTGTTTTTCTAGCTTTCTAGATGACTGGGAGATGCTACATAATACACTGATGGGAAAAAATCACAATACCAAAAAAAATTAACGTACAGTTATGAAATTTTGGAAATAAGTTTGTCTAGGTAACATATTTAAGTATATTTAAAAACAAAGATGATGTGACTTACCATACGAAAGTGCTGGCGGGTTGATAGAAACACAAACAGACACATACATACACACAAAATTCTAGTTTTCGCAACCGATGGTTGCTTCGTCAGGAAAGAGGGAAGGAGAAGGAAAGACGAAAGGATGTGGGTTTTAAGGGAGAGGGTAAGGAGTCATTCCAATCCTGGGAGTGGAAAGACTTACCTTAGGGGGAAAAAAGGACAGGTATACACTCGCACGCGCACACACACACACACACACACACACACACACACACACACACACACACACACACACACACACACACACATATCCATCCGCACATACACAGACACAAGCAGACATTTGTAAAGGCAAAGAGTTTGGGCAGAGATGTCAGTCGAGGTGGAAGTAAAAAGGCAAAGATGTTGTTGAAAGACAGGTGAGGTATGAGCGACGGCAACTTGAAATTAGCGGAGGTTGAGGCCTGGCGGATAACGAGAAGAGAGGATATACTGAAGGGCAAGTTCCCATCTCCGGAGTTCTGACAGGTTGGTGTTAGTGGGAAGTATCCAGATAACCTGGACGGTGTAACACTGTGCCAAGATGTGCTGGCCGTGCACCAAGGCATGTTTAGCCACAGGGTGATCCTCATTACCAATGGACAGTTTGTTGCTGGTCATTCCCACATAGAAAGCTTCACAGTGTAGGCAGATCAGCTGGTAAATCACGTGGGTGCTTTCACACGTGACTCTGCCTTTGATCGTGTACATCCTCTGGGTTACAGGACTGGAGTAGGTGGTGGTGGGAGGGTGCATTGGACAGTCTGTGTATGTGCGGATGGATACATGTGTGTGTGTGTGCGAGTGTATACCTGTCCTTTTTTCCCCCTAAGGTAAGTCTTTCCGCTCCTGGGATTGGAATGACTCCTTACCCTCTCCCTTAAAACCTACATCCTTTCGGCTTTCCCTCTCCTTCCCTCTTTCCTGATGAGGCAACAGTTTGTTGCGAAAGCTTGAATTTTGTGTGTATGTTTGTGTTTGTTTGTGTGTCTATTGACCTGCCGGCACTTTTGTTCGGTAAATCACATCATCTGTGTTTTTAGATATATTTTTTCCACGTGGAATGTTTCCGGAAACATTCCACGTGGGAAAAATATATCTAAAAACACAGATGATGTGACTTACCAAACAAAAGTGCCGGCAGGTCAATAGACACACAAACAAACACAAACATACACACAAAATTCAAGCTTTCGCAACGAACTGTTGCCTCATCAGAAAAACGACATGCCAGCACTTTCGTTCGGTAAGTCACATCATCTGTGTGTGTGTGTGTGTGTGTGTGTGTGTGTGTGTGTGTGTGTGTGTGCATACACCTAGAAATTTGGAATATTCTACCTTAGCTACCGATTTCTGATCGAAGTCTATATTTATTAATGGTGTCATTCCATTTACTGTGTGGAACTGTATATACTGTGTTTTGTCAAAGTTTAATGAGAACCCATTTGCAGAGAACCATTTAATGATTTTCTGAAAAACATTGTTTACAATTTCACCAGTTAATTCTTGTCTTTTGGGTGTGATAGCTATATTTGTATCATGAGCAAAAGGTACCAGCTTTACATCTTCGTGAATATAGAATGGCATGTCATTAATATATATTAAGAACAGCATAGGACCCAAGACCGAACCGTGCGGCACCCGATTCTTGATTGTTCCCCAGTTTGAGAAATCACCGGTTCTTTGCATATTATGTGAACTGTTTATTCCAACTTTCTGCACTCTTCCAGTTAGGTATGATTTAAACCATTTGAGCACTGTCCCATTCACACCACAGTACTTGAGCTTATCTAGAAGTATTCCATGATTTATACAATCAAAAGCCTTTGATAGATCACAAATATCCCAACGGGTGACTTCCGGTTACTCAGAGCATTTAATATTTCATTAGTGAAAGTATATATAGCATTTTCTGTTGAAAAACCCTTCTGGAAACCAAACTGACATTTTATTAAAACTTTATTTTTACAAAGGTGTGAAACTACTCTACAATACATTACTTTTTCAAGAATTTTGGATAAGGCAGTCAGAAGAGAGATTGGTCGGTAGTTGTTGACATCAGATGTATCCCCTTTTTTATGCAGTGGTTTAACAATGGCATACTTCAGTCTATCTGGGAAAATACCCTGCTTCAGAGAGCTATTACATATGTGGCTAAGAATCCCACTTATTTCTTGGGAACAAGCTTTTATTATCCTGCTGGAAATGCCATCAATTCCATGTGAGCTTTTATTCTTGAGAGCATTTATTATCTTCCTAATTTCAGAAGGAGAGGTGGGTGGAATTTCAATTGTATCAAATGGTGTGGGTAAGGCCTCTTCCATTAACTGCCTTGCTTCTTCTAATGAACATTTAGATCCTATTTTCTCTACAACATTTAAAAAATGATTATTCAAAATGTTTTCAATTTCCGGCTTGTGTTTATCAAGTTTCCATTCGCTTTGATGGTGATGCTGTCATCCTGCACTCTTAGTTGTCCTGTCTCCCTTGTAATAATATTCCAAATTGTTTTGATTTTGTTATCAGAGGTATTAATCTCAGACATGATGCACATGCTTCTGGGCTTTTTAATAACCTTTCTTAATGTAGCACAGTAGTTTTTATAATATTTGGCTGTTTCTGGGTGATTACTCTTTCTTGTTGTTAGATACAGTTCCCTTTTGTGGTTACAAGATATTTTTATTCCTTTAGTAAGCCAAGGTTTTTTGCATGGTTTCTTATAATTAGATTTAACTACCTTCTTGGGGAAACAGTTTTCAAATTCTCTTACAAGTGTATCATGAAATAAGTTATGTATTAGATTGGCATCAGGTTCCTTGTACACCTCATCCCAGTCTAACTGCTGAAGATTTTCTCTGAAATTTCTAATTGTTGAGTCATTAATTGAACGCACAACTTTGGTGGGTAGTTTTGAGTTACTGAATGGAGCTATGTCATATACTGTAACTAGCTGAGCATCATGATCAGAAAGCCCATTCTCAACAGGACAAGAATTTATGTTTTTAAACCTGTCTTTGTCTATAAAAGTGTTATCTATCAATGTGCTGCAGTCCTTTACTACCCGAGTAGGAAAAATAATGACAGATGTCAAACTGAAAGAACCGAGCAAGACTTCCAGGTCATTCTTCCTATTACACTCTTTCAGTGAATCAACATTGTAGTCCCCACAAATAATAATTTGCTTTCCCTTATCTGACAGATAGCACAACAAGGCATCCAAGTTTTCCAGGAATAAATGAAAGTTTCCTGAAGGGGACCTATATACTGTTACAATTATAAAAGAGCCCTCCTTCAGTTTAAGTTGACAGGCACATGCTTCTATATGTTGCTCTAGACAAAACTTTTTTGTATCTAAGCTTTCTATACAGTGATAACTTTTGACATATATGGCAACTCCTCCTCCCCCCTTATTCTCTCTACTCATATGTACAGCTAGCTTATAACTACTGGCATTTACCTTTTCCATATCAGAAACAATGTGATGCTCAGACAGGCATAGTATATCTATTACATTATCAGATTGAGTGTCATCTAAACAAACCAGGAGCTCATCTGCTTAATTCTTCAATCCCGGAATATTTTGGTGAAAAATGGTAACATTATTATTTACTTTCCTGTTGTGAGAATTTTGTGAGTTTTGGACCTCTTTAGCACCTGCCTGCCTGAACTTCTCATTGGACACTGATATTAGTCTAAAAAAGAGGTACATCCATGAGTACTAGTGTCCCCCCTTATGGATTTCACTAACAACTCTGCCAGTTTACCCTTCCCTTTCCTGTTGAGATGTAGGCCATGCCTTGTGAAATCCCCCCTATCAATAACCTCGACAGGAACCAATCCAATGTCTGACAGAGTGGCCGCCAGCGCAACTGATCCAACTCCATATTTACCCTCCTGACAGAGCGGTTCAACTGGGGCTGATCGTGCCGGATAAAAGCAGGCACCAGCCCAACATTAGTATGGGTCGTTGCCGAGGCTATTGAAATGCAACAGTGTGTTGTAGTTATCCAGATTGATTATCAAAAAGTTACTCTTGAGTCCCATGATTAGTCTTTAATTGTGTAGTATGCATTACTTATAAAAATGTTTTAGCTGTCTTTTTGACAGATGTATTTTAGTAATCTCTTTCATTTCCTTGGGCAACGTATTACACATTTTTATTCCCAGACAGAAATTGTTGTTTTGAGTTTTTTTGACTCTTCTTTCTTGGTAAATGGAAGTCCAAACTAACTTCCATGATTATGTATAGGACTATAGGGCAATAATTAGCAATGTTTTCCGTGATGTGCACGAAAGATTGGTAGATGTACTTACTTGATAGCAGTAAGAATGCCCAGTTTTTTAAATAGCAATCGTGTGTGCAGTTATGTGATTTACGCGCGCGCGCGCGCGTGTGTGTGTGTGTGTGTGTGTGTGTGTGTGTGTGTGTGTGTGTGCGTGCGTGCGTGCGTGTGTGTGTGTGTGCGTGCGCATGTTGTCTATTTTTGACAAAGGCCTTGTTGTCCAAAAACTAATTTTGTGACAGTCCTTTTGTTGTGGCTATCTCTGATTCAGCGTCTGCACTATATTGTGAGAGCAACGTTCCTTTTCATTGTAGTACATGACGGATATTTAATGCTAAGTTTTGCAAACTGATCAAGGCATCCATCTCATTAAACTTACCAATGCTATTAATCCAAACAGTGAGTTTTTCATTGTCATCTGAGGACAGAAGGACGGCAAAGTGGTTAGATATCATAGAATAAATGTACTGCAAAGAAGAGCTTTAGCTGGAGATTTTTCTGTCTCTGTACCAATGACAAATGTTTGACTCCAAATTCCAGAAGCTTCATGTATGTTGATGACTTAGCCCTTGCAGTACATAATACAATCTTTGTATCTCTGGTGTGTTTGTGTCTTATATTTACAAAACAGAAAACTCTCCAAACTCCAAAACCTGGAAGTAATGTTTAGCACCACTATTATTTTCAAGAACCTCAGTAAGAGTAAAACTAATTAAAATTTCTGTATGAAATAATTTGATTCTCAGAGTAGCTTCATCACAATAGGGCTTTGACTTTCAAAGATTCCTTGCTTCAATAATGTTATGATGTATTTTTACTGCTGAAAATGCTCCCCTAGCCTTGTACAGGCTTTCTCATGCTTGATACATAGATAGAAGCCCTTGGTACGGATGTAAATTTAGTTCATTGCTTGTTGTTCATATGAACAACAACATGGACTACCTGTTTGTTCACAAAAACTGTACTAGATTGTAGGAGTAGGGAAAACATAGCATGTTTGTCACTCACTATAATGTGGGAAAGTGAAGCATGTGACCAGCCAAAGTTCTCTTTCTATGAGGGACCTCAGCATGCAACAACGATGACACGTCAGTTTCTATTTCCAGAGCCTCTACATCTACACCCATACTCTGCAAACCATCATGAAGTGTATGGCAAAGGTTACTTCCCATTGTAGCAGTTATTAGGGTATCTGCCTATTCCATTCACATATGGAATGTGGCAAGAATGGTTGTTGAGTGCCTCTGTGTGTCTTGTAATTATTCTAATCTTTTCCTCACAATGTGAGTGATTTGTAGGTGATTGTTGTGTATTCCTAGAGTTATCAGTTAAAGCCAGTTCTTGAAACTTTGTTAATAGACTTTCTTGAGATAGACATAAATTATCTTCAATAGTTTGTCAGATCAGTTCCTTCAGTATCTCTGAACCTACAGACATATTCCAGAATGAAACTTCATGACAGATTAAAACTGCGTGCTGGACCAAGACTCAAACTCAGGACCCTTGCCTTTTGCGGGCAAGTGCTGTGAGGACGGAGCGTGAGTTGTGCTTGGGTAGCTCAGATGGTAGAGCTCTTGCCCGCAAAAGGCAGAGATCCCGAGTTTGAGTCTCGGTCCGGCACAGAGTTTTAATCTGCTAGGAAGTTTCATATCACCAAACACTCCGCTGCAGAGTGAAAATCTCATTCATCCAGATGCTGCTGTTATTAAATAGAAGTTCAAGCTTCAACAACTGCTAAGGTTAATAATATTAATTGGTAAACCATACCATGTTTCTAAAATCTTGTTTTTTTTCTAAACTAGTATAGACAGGTGACTGACACACGTAATCCTACAACTGATATAAGATTTTATAGTGCTGATAAGAATAGCAGTGAGGAAGATCTAGTTGTCTCTATAAAGAGTATCTGAGCAAGTGGGATAAGCCCTTTTCTCATTGTGTTGTAAAAGCATACAAATAGTGGCCAGACTGAAGAAACAAGTGAAGATCGCACTGTCTCACCTGTTATAGATCAGAATTCTGAGACTCTTTGGAACATGGAGATAATAATAGCCATTATCTTTGCTCTCAGTAGAAATTGTACTCACAACTGCTTGAAAAATACTTAAAAACATCATTCATGAAATGAAGAAGAAGAAGAAGAAGAAGAAAAAGGGCTTTTGGCAGTAAATCAGACATGTACACTACATGAGTGGTACAAAGTGAAACACAATAGTGGAAAATGCTAGACAAGAGAAGTGTTTCATCAGTTAAAGAAACAGATTACAACCTCCTAGAGTGAAATACTTTGATTAATAAATTCATTCTAAATAAACATATTTTTCCATTGTTTTATCATCTTTTTGACTTCTCACCCATACCCTCAGTAGTCATGCAACTTGTTCTATCTCTTACTTTCATTTAAATCTGACTGATTGATTCATGTGTTCATTCACATACATATCTTCTACACTGCCAAAAATATGCAACACCCTCAAGCACAAGGTAATTTAATAGGCTAGTGATGTGACAGGTAGGAGTATATGATAACAAATTCAGACCAAATGAAACACTCATTACTGTAAAGGGTGCTCAAACAGTTTCATGGGTACACATCATACTGCTCTCTGGCAACAATGCAGGTGGACACTTTTAGAAGCAAATGATCATAGGGTGCCAAATGGCATCCTGCAATAGATACTTCCAAGCATCTAGCAGTTTTTATTTCATTTTGGCAAGGATATTTGGGGGCTCTGGAGAACAAGTAAGTTCCAGTTTCACCAAATCACATATGTTTTCAATTGGCAAGAGATCTGGTGAACTTGTAGGCCAGGGCAGTTGTCATACACCACAAAGAGCCTATTGTGTCTCAGTAGCCATGTGTGGACATGCATTGCTGCACTTAAAAAGCACATTAGCTTCCTGTTGAAGAAATGTCAGTAATACAGGGGTAACAACTTGTGCAATGTAGTGGCCACTGGTTATTTTACATTGCATTAATACCAAATGGGACCTGTGTGATGTGGGTGAGTGCACTACAGAATAGGCTGTTCACCAGGTCTGTGCTGTACATATGTATGTCTATCATTAATATACAGGAAGAACTTACTCCCTACACTGAAGACAACAGAGTGCCATTCCATTCCCCAGTCGATTTTTTCATGACACCAGAGTAGCTGTACTTGACGGTGGTGTTGTGGAGTCAGTGGTAGCCTGGGCAGAGTCACACATGATCGAAGTTCTGCTGCAGGCAGACATTTCTCAACGGTCCTTGGTGACATAGCAGATGTAGCATATGCCCCAATTTCTTCCTCAGATGATGATTGGTGGGCTACCACCGCTTACACAGTGTGTTGATCTTGACATGTGCCTGTACTACTTGGGCATTGAGAACCCATATGCAGGTGTGGGAATGTTGCACAGACCACTGCTGAAAGCAGCAACATACCACTGATACATTGTGCCCTGTAGCAACTATTGATATGTCCATTCTGCTTTCCAAAATCCCCACAAAGGGACCCCCATTCAAAAGGCTGAAGTTGTTTAACAAGGATACAGACATGTCAGTGTGGCATGGTTGTACCAAAGAATGAATGTCGCACATGCACCTCTAAACTAATGACAGTTACTACCTGCAGAATCAAAACAAAACGTACATAGACATGCCTCCTGACGACTCTGACAAATGAATCACTAGTACTACAACATTCAGAATACATAGGGTGACCAGACGTCTGGATTAATCCGGATATGTCGTCCTTTTTAGCTCTTTGTCCGGGGTCCGGGCGGATTTTTACAGTGTCCGGCTTTTTCACAAAGTTGAGCGTAATACAGTTAAATTTACAATTTGTCCCGTTCTTTTGCTCTTTTCTTAAATACTTTAACTATTGGCACAGACTTCGTGATGGACACGCACGAAGGCGGTGTTAAGGCCCGTCCACACGCAACGATCTGTCTGCGCACATCACATCTGCGCAGACAGATCGTTGCGTGTGAACAGAAGATTTGCACCAACCTGAGGTGTGTGCAAACCTGGAAGTTGGAGTTAGAGGTTTGAGCGAAACCTCTCAAATCTGTCGGTTCAAACCACATCTGCGCAGACAAGTTGGAGCGTGTGGACAGGAGATCGTCGCAAATCTGGCGCGAAACAGCTGTTTGCTCAGTCTAGTGTTTGTATTTGTGTGCACAGGGCATTAAAATGGCTGATACTCGTCAGTGTTCTCGAGAGTTTGTAAGTGAATTCATTGAAATATACAGAAACCAGCCATGTTTGTGGAAGATTGAAAGTAAAGAATATAGTGACCGAGACAAAAAGACAGCAGCATACAATGCTCTAATTGAAAAATTGCGGGCAGTTGGCGCCTCGGAAAACAGAGAAACGGTAATAAAAAAATAATTTCGTTGCGAACTGGCGAAATTATTTGCGGATGGATGTCGAAACTTATAATTATCTCTTAAAGCATGTAACCCCTCATATTATGAGAAAAATACTTGTATGAGAAGGAAAATTTCTCCTCATGAACGCCTGGCAGTAACATTAAGATTCCTAGCAACAGGAAGGAGCTACAATGATTTGGAATTTTCATCTGCAATATCGAAACACGCATTGAGTGAAATAATACCCAACACATGTGAAGCTATTTACGCTTTCCTGAAAGATGAGTTCATGAAGGCAAGTCAAGTAAATTAGTCTGTCAGTGAACTGTTTACCGAAAAGAGTTATCCAAAGTTCAGAAATCTAGAAGATATGGTGTAGGAGTAGATCAAGTATACCAGCCAACGTTATGGTATTTTGATCTACTTGGCTTTCTTAGTGATCAAGAAACGCCAAGACCAAGCAGGAGTACAATTGAAGATGAAATTGGAGTGCCAATGTGCGAGGAAATGGAACACGAGGTTATGTAAAACAAAACAGGTTTGCCCTGCAACTCTCGCAGTAAATTTACGTGACAAAACTGCTTTCGCTTTAGCAACCACTGTCTGCACCATTTTGACCGCTTTCTCTGTTTCCTGCGGTTGGTCTGAATGTTTTTTGCAACACAAGTTGCGAACACAGACCACAACAGAACTTCCTCCATTTCTATTTTTCAAAATAACTGAATTAAATTTTGACGTTTTCAGGGAGCGTAGTCGCTTGCCACTGATATTTCTTTTCTACACCGACAGATGGCGGGCGAGTAGTAGATTGGGGTTTGTGTCGTGTGAACACACCACATTTGCAGCGATCTTTTGCATGTACAGACATCTGCGCCGATGTCTGCGCAGACAGATCGTTGCGTGTGGACCGGGCTTTAATAGGAGGCACCAGGATCGTCGATCGACCTATAAGCGAATGCAAATATCGATTATTTAAAATTTTTGTTTCTTATCTTCGCTTTGTATTGGCTTGGCTTCCAGTAGTGCACGTGTGATTTGTGAGTGTAATTTTTAACTGAGTGAGTTACGTAAAATATTTGGCTATGACTAAACGAAAGTGTACATTTTCTGATGTCCTTTCCTGCAAATATCCGGCTTTCAAGAAAGGGAGAAATGAATTTGAAGTGGAATGTAAGATATGTGGAGCTGGAACGTTCGTCTCGGTGGCCAATAAAGGTAAGAAATAACTTTACAGATTAACTGTCTTGGTTTTATTTCAACAATTGACAACTAGTTTTAATTCCCGACAGAAACACGTATCTTAGTGGGTGCCTGAACGCTATAAAACGAAATGCATGTTGCTTTGTCACTGAAATTTTAAATTTCTTGCACAGGTGGCCAAGATCTTGAACATCACATTGCCACGCAGAAGCATAAAAAAAACCTTCAGGCTTCCAGTTCAATGTCTGGGATGGAGACATTATTTCAGCAACAACAATCTACTTCTGCTATAAGCCACAGAGTTCTTGCTGGAGAAGGAGCATTAGCATTCCATAATGTTAGGCATCATTTTCGCTACAGATCAATGCACTGTACGCCAAAATTAAATGAAGCAATTTATTTTGACTCGGATTTTGCTAAAAAGATTTTCTCAACCAGAACAAAAACTCAAAGTATTGTCAATAATGTGACTGCTCCGCGTGCCTTGACTGTAACAATGGAAGATTTGAGTGGCATATCTTGTTTCGGTGTCTCTACTGATGGAAGTAACCATGGCAATATAAAAATGTTTCCGATTGCTATACAATATTTTGACTACAAACAGGGTGGTTTAAAAACAAACGTAATCGAGCTAAAATCTACTCCAAATGAAACATCTGAGACAGTTGCAGAGTACATTACAGAAACTTAACAGCATTTGGGTATTGTTAGTACATGTGTGTTATTTACTGGTGATAATGCAAACACAAACTTTGATGGTATTAACTGCAAGAAAGGCAATAATATATACAGAAGATTAAAGACATCTCTGAAAAATGAGCATTTAACTGGATTGGGATGTCCAGCTCACATTTTACACAATACAATTCAGCATGGAGCTGATTGTCTTTCTATTGATTTAGAATGTATTATTGTAAAAATACATAATTATTTTTCTATTTACACAGTTAGAACAGAACAGTTGCAACCTTTCTGTGAATTTGTTGAAGTTAATTACAAACAAGTCCTGTTTCAATGTGAAGACTCGGTGGCTGTCTCTTTTTCCAGCCATTGAAAGTGTATTGCAAATGTATGCTGCTCTTAAAGCTTACTTTCTCTCTGAAAGCAAACCACCAAAGGTTTTGTTTCAATTTTTTGGGAACAGGTTGAGTGAAGCTTACTTATGCCATTTGCATTCATTGATGTATTTGTTCAGTACAAGTATGCTGCAATTAGAAAAGGACAACTCTCTGGTTGACTTCATTGAAATTTTAGAGTCAGTATGTAAGGTGCTTGAAAACCGATTAAGTGAATAATTCATTTGCCTTAAGGTCAAGCAGATCCTGAAAATTGCAACAGAGGAAGGCTCCGAGAAAGAAGTCAAATTTTTTATGGAGGAAGCTATTTTACTTTATCAATCATGCCATTAATATTTGAAACAGTGGGTCTGTATGTTTGAGGACTTCTCATGTTTTAGATGGATGTCACTTAAAATGATTTTTGCTACAGTGATGTTGAGAAAAGCATTGTGTATTTGCAGGAGAAATGTAAGGCCTTTGAAATTGAAGATGCAAAATGTTTTGATCAATTCTGCAATTTCAGGCAATTTCTAAAAATGAATAATGACGATCCAGAATTTAGGACTTTATCTTGAAGTAAAAAATGGGCAAATTGTTTTGTGACAGTAAGTCAGTTGACTGTCACTCAGAGTTGCTGAAACTTGCTGAATACGTTTTCAGTGTTTCAGGGTATAACGTTAATGCCGAAAGAATATTTTCTCTAATTATCACACAGTGGACTGATGAGAAGAATGGATTAAACCTTGAATCAGTGAAAAGTCTGTTGATGGTCCAATATAATTTAAAAGAATTTTCATGTGTGTCGTTCTACAATTATCTGTTAAGTAAGCCTAAACTTCTGCAAAAAATTGGTTCCTCCGAAAAGGATCAATAATTGTTAAGGAATGTATGTATGTTATGTAAATAAATAATAAACTCATGTATTGAAATTGAACGTATGATTGATGGGGAATACTGCAGATGAGGATACTACCCATCAGCTTTGGACAAGTCACATGAAAGTAGCCAATCAGGAGTGGCGTTTAGGTAGCCGTCTTTGTTAAATCTTGAAATTACGCATAAATATAAGAACAGTTGATTCCACACTGTCACCACAATCAGTGTTTTTAATTTAAAGTAAAAAAAATAGCTCTGGGAATCACCACCTGACCACCAGTAACAATTAACTACTAATTTTACTGGTAATTCCCAGCAGTCACGTGACTTGCCCAAAGCTGACTAGTGGTATCCTCATCTGCAGTTCACTCGTTTGATGTGTCCTCTTTTTTTCTTCCTTTGTCATGACTCACGTTAGTCATGTACTGCAGTAGCCCATTAACGCCAAAATTCGCCACGCTCTCCTAATGGATATTGAGCCATGGTAAAAATTGCTGTTTTGAAAAGTGCGCCAGTTGGTCAGTTGGAAGGCAGACACTCGCATGTTAGTCAATCGGCTCTCCATCTTGGTCGCTGTTGGGTTGTGGACTGAGTCGGGTTCGTCGTTACTTCGCTGCTGGACGAGTTGGCAGTCAGCAGCAAGCAGGTCCGCACAGTGCACGTATGCGCCGGGACTGTGGTTGATGCAGACGGAAGGCCATTGGTCGATCGGTTGGCTGGTCGGCGGATGGCGACATGTTGTCTGCTGAGCACTGACACCAGTATCAGTCGGGAAGAGTTGGCAACCAGCAACAGTCGGGTCTGTATGGTGTTAGTATTCGCTGGGACCACTGTCGGCGAAAGTGGGCTGCTGTTGGTCGTTTGCTTGGCCGGTCGTCTTAGTCGACGACATCTTAGATCCTCAGGATGAACACCACTTTCCGAGTCGGGATGTGGTTGGACCTTGTCGGTTCGTTGGAACTGAGCAGTGACGTAGTCTCCACAGCGCGAAGCCAGGCCGGGGCTTTTGGCAGCGGGCATGAGCTGTTGCATTTGGAGGCACTAGCTGCAAGAGCGACTTTTCGCCTTCCTCCGAAGCAGAATCCTCAAGTTGAGTAATTAGTGACTTCTGTTTAAATCTCAACTGTTACAATTTGGCCAGCCGCAGTGACCGAGTGACTCCAGGTGCGACAGTCTGGAACCGCGCAGCCGCTACGGTCACAGGTTCGAATCCTGCCTCGGGCATTGATGTGTGTGATGTCCTTAGGTTAGTTAGGTTTAAGTAGTTCTAAGTTCCAGGGGACTGACGACCTCAGAAGTTAAGTGCCATAGTGCTCAGAGCCATTTGAACCATTTGTTACGATTTGTTCGTTATTTGTGGATTGTTGTTTCCTCAGTCGTTCACGCGTGTGATAACAAGGGGTGTGTGTTATTGTCTAGAACCTGCAGCCTTCTTCCGTAGTGATTTGACAGTTGAGACCTGTGTTTTCCGTATTCCTTTTGTCTTGAGTGGTGTTTGATGCGTTGATCTTGGTGAGACCGAGTTAGAAGCTGTAGGTATCTCGGTTTACTCGACATTGGCTGATATTCCCCTGTTGATTGCGCAGTTGGATCTGACAGTTGGAAATCGGTCAGATTGTCAGTCGGAGTCAGTCTGGGAGTCAGTGCAGTGAGTCTAGAGAGTCAGTCCAGAGTGAGTCTGGGGTCAGTCTGGGTCAGTCTCTCGTCGCCAGCTTACTAGTCTGTCTGTCGTCTGCATTTGTGAGGCAGTTAGTGTCTGTCTATCGTCTGGAGTGCTAGTATGTCTTTCGTTTGGATCAACCTTTAAAGCCGGCAAAATGAGAGTCTTTCCACTCCGCCAGTTAGAGGACTCAGCGAGTGGTCGCCCAGTTGGGGCTTAGTTCTTGCATCTGAGTCTGCGCATTAGGCCGCCAGTCTGCTCGAGTTTGCGCAGGCAATGGTCATTGGCGTTTGGATCGATCGGTTGGTCGGTCGCGCACTGCGACACAAGATGACTTGTCCGTATTGAGCGTCGGCGCATGTGAGGTCGCCACATGAGTCCAGTGGGCCACGGTGTATAGCGAGAGGTAGTGACTTCGCGATCGACACGAGAGCAACAGGAGTCAACCCTCGATATCAGTCTGGCCAGTGCGAGCTGCGACGCCGTGGTGTAACTGGTTCTCCGAGCGCTTCTGGGCCCCTTCAGTTATCATCTTGTGGAGCTTGGCTCGGTCCTTTCCTGGTGCAGGAATGTCGTTTTGCCAGTGGGGCGTGTTTCCTCTGCATGATTGGGTCCGAGCCAGTATTTCCGCCGTCGTGTGTCTGGAAGTGAGTGCGAGATGCACCAGCAGTGCAGTCGCGACGGAGCAGCAGTCGCGGACGGAGCAGCGGGCAGTCGGTCGGTTGGTGCGACGTCATGAGACGGGAGATCGGCGCGCCTTCCCGCGTCCATTGAAACGGCTGGCAGCGGACGGTTCGGGAGAGCGATGTGGGGGTGCCGGGCCAGGTCTTCTCGAGAAATCGCAGTTTATTAGAAGTTGAGTGATTGGTGATATTTTGTGTGATTTACTCTTGTTAAATTCTACTTGTTTTCTTGGTCAGTCTCTCGTCCCCAGCTTGCTCGTCTGTCTCTCGTCCGCATGTGTTAGGCAGCTAGTGTCTGTCTGTCGTTCAGAGCTGCCTCTGTCATGTTTGTCGGATTCGGTGTGTTAACGAAATTATTGCTTGGAGTGTAATGGCCTAATTCCTGAAATATGTTTTGCTCTTGCCTATCATCTTGAGAGGCGGTATCTGTGTACTGTAGAGCATGTTAACTTGTTTGCCCAACCTTGTATAATTTTATAGAAGACTGCATTTCATGGGCTTTTTATTTAAATGGTCATTTTAGTATATAAAGTTGCCACCCTTCCACCATAAGACTTTTCTTAGAAGTTAAAATCAAGTTGCGCCTTCGGTGGCAAAGTCATTGTTTTCATTTTAGTGTTTTGTACCATTTCCATTCCTCCTACGGGGTGCATAGTTTGTGTGCTTGTGTGAATTGTTAAAACTTTTAGTTTAAAGTAATCTGGTGTGTTGCAGATTTGTACCAGTGTAGTCTAGGTTGTTGTGAGCGGTCGTAACTACGGCCGTGTCAAAAGGGAGTGGCAAGGTTCTCTGCCCAAAAGCTCATACAGTCAAAACTTTGTTTCTTTCTGCCTCTGAATAAATTGTGACTTGATATTTAAAGGGTGCTTTCTGCTTATAATTTTAAATCTGTTTCTTAAGAAAAAGAGCTTTTAGGAATAAAATTCCCATTTTATTAAAAGCAATTTGATTTTGATTTCATCAGTTACTCCCTGGCAACTACTTCCACACTCACATAGTGTGTTTAAATGTGTTAATGTCTTTATGAATCGCTAGTAAATTAAATAAATTTTTAAGAATATTCTTTGAAGATAAATCACAGGTCAGATATGTTTGTCACACATCTCGCATTAATTCCTGTGTTATTTCACGCAGAGTTGCTTGTCTGTAATCACTGACAACTCTATGTAAACGCTACTGCTGTAGGTTGTGAAGTTAAGTCTGTTGGTCACTGCGTTGTACGTGGTGGGAGGTAATGCTTGAAATTTGGTAATGTCTGCAAACACTTGGCATTGTGGATCTCAGGTTATAGAGTTCCCTAATGATTTCCGAAATGGAATGTCCCATGCATTTTGCTCCAAGTAACATTCCACATTCAAAGTCTGTCAATTCCCGTCATGCGGCCATAGTCACATTGGAAACCTTTCCATATGAATCGCCTGGTTACAAATGACAGCTCTGCCAATGCAGTTCCATTTCATACCTTGTGTACGTAATACTACCGCCATCTGTCTATGTGCGTATTGCTACCCCATGAGTTCTGTCATCTCAGTGTAGTTACTACGCATCCTGACACATCCTTCAGCTATTCTCCGCACTGAATCATGCACTCGTTCAGTTACACCTGGCTCCATTCGGCTGCTGTCACGTGCATTGGCCATGCACTCTTGTATCGTCCGCACATTGTCGATGGGTTTGGCATATAGCAACGCCTTTAAATGTCCCCAAAACCAGTACTCCAACGGATTCAGCTAGGATGAACTAGGAAGCCATGCTACTGATCTCCTCGACCAATCCATTGCCCATGAAACGCTGCAATGAGGTACTGTTGCAAGGTCTGTAGAAAATGCGTGCTGTGCCATCGTGCATAAACCACAATCATTGTCTCTCTGGGCCTCACTTTTTTGATTGCTAGAGGATTTGCATCTGCATCCATGTGTATATTCTTGTAATTTACTGTACCTCTTGCGAATTCTGCATCATCTGTCACCGCATTTTCTGCAGATGACGCCACTGAACCTCATCATCACAACTTTTCGTGGACGATTGGTCGAGGACGTATGACCTAGTAGATAGTGTCGGAAGTTCCATGCGGCTTTTCGCGGATGATGCTGTAGTATACAGAGAAGTTGCAGCATTAGAAAATAGCAGTGAAATGCAGGAAGATATGCAGCGGATAGGCACTTTGTGCAGGGATTGGCAACTGACCCTCAACATAGACAAATGTAATGTATTGCGAATACATAGAAAGAAGGATCCTTTATTGTATGATTGTATGATAGCGGAAAAAACACTGGTAGCAGTTACTTCTGTAAAATATCTGGGAGTATGCGTACGGAACGATTTGAGGTGGAATGATCATATAAAATTAATTGTTGGTAAGGCGGGTGCCAGGTTGAGATTCATTGGGAGAGTCCTTAGAAAATGTAGTCCATCAACAAAGGAGGTGGCTTACAAAGCACTCGTTCGATCTTTACTTGAGTATTTCTCATCAGTGTGGTATCCATACCAGGTCGGGTTGACAGAGGAGATACAGAAGATCCAAAGAAGAGCGGCGCGTTTCGTAACAGGGTTATTTAGTAAGCGTGATGTCGTTACGGAGATGTTTAGCAAACTCAAGTGGCAGACTCTGCAAGAGAGGCGCTCTGCATCGCGGTGTAGCTTGCTGTCCAGGTTTCGAGAGGGTGCGTTTCTGGATGAGGTATCGAATATATTGCTGCCCCCTTAAAAAAAATAAAAAATAAAATAAAAAAATAAAAAAGTGCCCTCCGCCACACACCGTTGGGTGGCTTGCGGAGTATAAATGTAGATGTAGATAATGCTACGGCTTTTTCCAATCACTGGGCCTGAATCCAATGGATTTCTGGCTGTCAGGAATTTAAAGACATTAGTCTATATCCAACCCATCGACAACGTGCAGTCGTTAGAGGAGCGTGTGACCAATGCCTGTGACATATTTGAAAATGTGTGCAAAGAATGGCCGAAGAATGTATGAGGATGTGTTGTAACCACAAGCAGCACTGTCTGTGGTGTCCACTTCTACCTAACAGACAGATGGGTATGCGAAGACAGACTGGCCCACACCTAAAAAGCTATTGGTTTCTGGAGATAACATTACAGGAACTTGTATTCAAGTTTTGTCCACTATTGCCTTCTGTAGGAGTTACACTTTTTAAACATCCTATGTGTATGTTGGCAATGGATGAAAACCTCTGTAAAACAAAAACCAGAGCTAAGTTTCAGTCTTCTCTGCGATAATCATTATCAGCACAATGAAATTAATGAGATTTAGCTTGTTTCATGCAGTTTACATTTTCACTGTTTCACGGTGATCTCGCTCTCTCATTCAATTGCCGATGAGTAGAGAACGGACAATTAGAGACCACATGGTGATTGCGGAATGATGTTCCAAAACTTTTAGGGATGATGGAAAGGGTAAATGCATCAATTCCAGTTGAGGGATCCTAGTTCAGAAACGACTCTGTTCCCCTTAGCTTTACGTAGCCCTCAAACTAAGGGCTCTAACTGCCAAACACCGATCACGACGTACAGAATTCCCACTGAATACTTTCCAATGCCCTCAGGTAATTCGTCTGTCGATGGACTAGCAGCGACCTGTGTAACGTGATGTCATAGAGACTAAAAATCGTAAGTGTATGGTGCAGAAATAATGAATTCCATTTATATGCACAAGTTTCATAAGCTGCTGCTATATTTACAACATTTGTTCAAAATAGTGTCCCCCAGTATCAATACAGGCATGGCATCGTCACACAAAGTTCTCTCATATCCGTTCTAATATCTCCAGTGTCATTTGATCAGTGTTAAAGGCAGCGAGAATTCTTGCCAGGATATCCTCTACTGTCTTGACAACCTTCTTGTACACAAGAAATTTCATACGGCAGTACAAGGAGAAATGAAGTGGGGTAGAGATCAGGTGAATGTTCTGACTATGAAACGGGATCTGCTCTGCCTTTCCACTTTTCTGGGACTGTCTGATCCAGGTGTTCACAAACACTCAGTCCAAAGTGAGGCAGGCCACATCATGTTGGAAGTTTGGCATCACATCGATTGGTACATAACAAGTGGGTATATTCCGCGAACCTTAATAGTATGTCTCTGATAAAAACTGTTTCCATGGCGCATTTAAGTACAGAGGAAGAAAAAACAGGTATAGTACGTAATCACTGACCATGCCTGTTCATATATTGACTGATAATATGTGTTGATGATTCTTCACAACTGTAGCGTGGGGAGTCTCATCATGCCAAACATAACTATTGCGACTATTTCGCATTCCATCTCTGATGAAACAAGCTTCATCTGTGAAAAGTACATGCGCAGGAATGTGGTGATCTGCTGTAAGGCACTGCAATAACCTTTGGCTGAACATGACAAGAGGTCTTATGTCAACAGGAGTCAAAACATGCACTTTCTGTGGATGGTAGGGGTGTAGCTGCATTTCTCGTAATGCTCACCACACAGTACTCTGCGGAACATTCATTTCACGTGCAACTGATCGAGTGCTGATGGCGTCTCATCCACTGGAGCAAACATTCCATCTTTGCAGTTGGGAGCCTGTGTAGTTCGTCGTCCACCAGGGTCGTCGTAATGTGATACCAATTACCCTGTTTCACTCAATCATTGGAACACTCTTAGAAACATGGAGTGAGCTGGACTTATTCCATGCGGATATTTGGTCCTGTGCAACCTTTCTGCTTCTCTTCTGGTTCCATTTGGTGCCCATACACGAAAATCATGTCTGCAAGTTCCATCACTGGGTGCAACTCCATTTGGTTAAGGCAGATGGATGTTAGTACTTCAACTTGTAAAAACACACTGCAGTCTACGACAGACAAAAACACCAGGATTGGTCATGTTAATACACAACACACAGTACAGCTAAGTGGTCATCAGGATTGTCTACCCTACAGTCTCAGCAGCAACAGTACTGGTACATGTAATCTTCACTTACAACTCTTCCAATTTCGGAAAGGAGACTATTAAGCTTCCCAGACAGTTGTGCCCATGAAATATATGCTTTTATCACTCGCTAAAAGACGTCTCCTGGCGTCAGGGGGGGTTACAGTCTTGCCTCCACTAAACATGTGCACCAGCCCCTCTGTCCGTATCATCCCAGCTTCTAAGGTGAGAACGCACAGAGTTTTATGACCTTCCCATTGTTTACACAAAGGCTTAGTTTACAGCAGTCTCTCTTAAACGGCTTCCTAGATCCCCTGTCTGCCAACTGGCTACCTTTGCGCCCGACTGCCGTCTGGCCCAGGTAAAATGTTTTGCGAACTGGTGCCCTTCTGGCCATCCCTAAGTGGAAGGAAGAGAGGGCTTTGGTCAGAAGTCTCTCTGCAGGTACGATCCACTGAGCGCTGCTTCCCAGAATCATTCACACAGGCCGGTCGCTGCACTCAGCATTTATGGCCCCCAATTCATTTGTATCCCTCCACTACCGTTGGGTACAAGTTCTCTATAGATTACACATGCAGTTATAGCATTCTGCTCATAATTTGCTACTGTAAAAAAAATCATAAACCACGCATACCAAATGTAGTACTGGGGAACACCGAGATCATGATCTAAAATATGAATGTTAATCTGACCGGCAATGCTGTTACAGTGAGAGAGTAGCGTGCCACCTGTCACTACCTCCCCATTATCCAATAATTTCTTCATGGGGAATGTCACACTTCAATAGAGAGGTTAGTGCGACATGGAGCAGAAGAAATTATGACACTTTAAGTGGGTGTTTCAGAATGAAATGCCAGACCATGACCCGAAAAAAAGAAGAAGACGCATCATGAAGGAATTATCTGAAGGGAATGGAAATCTGTAACTGTGAAATACTTGAACAGACAAACAATTGATTACAATTTCAGAACAATTGGATGATTTATTCAAGAGAAAGAGCTTCACAAACTAAGCAAGTCAATATGGCATTGGTCCGCCGCTGGCCCATACGCAAGCAGTTATTCGGCTTGGCACTGACTGATAGAATTATTGGATGTTCTGCTGAGGAATATTGTGCCAACTTTTGTCCAACTGGGAAGTTAGATCGTCAAAATCCCGAGTTGGTTTGAAGGCCCTGCCATAATGATCCAAACGTTCTCAATTGGGGAAAGATTTGGCGACCTTGTTGGCCAAGGTAGGATTTGGCAAGCTGTGTGTGAGTGGGCGTTATTTCGCTGAAATGTAATCGCAGGATGGCTTGCCACAGACAGCAACAAAACGGAGCGTAGAATATCGTCGATGTACAACTTTGCTATGAGGGTGTCGCGAATGACAACCAAAGGAGTTCTGCTATGAAATGGCTCTCCAGATTACCACTCCTGGTTGTCGGGCTGTATGGTGGCTGAAAGTAAGGTTGGTATCCCACTGCTGTCTGGGACATCTCCAGGCATATCTTCGGCCTGTAGTCTACCTGACTGGAGTAGAATTGTCTTCAGTGAGACGCCCAGCTTCGAACTGAGCACAAACGACCAGCGAAGAGATGTCTGGAGACGCCCCGGACAGGGCTGAGATACCAGACTGATTGTCGCCCGCCGTCTGGCCCGAAGCCACGAGTGAACGTCTGGATCACCATATCTTTCCATAGGAGGGCCACTTTGGTTGTCATCCGTGCCACCGTTACACCACAGCAGCACGTCGACGATATTTACGTCTCGTTTTGTTGCCATTCATGGCAAGCCACTCTGGGCTTATATTTCAGCAAGATAATGCCCGCCCTATACGGCGATAATTTCTACTGCTTGCCGTCCCAATCTTGGCCAGCAAGGTCACCGAATCTCTCTCCAATTGCAAACGCTTAGAATATTATGGGCAGCGCCCTCCAACCAGCTCGGGATTCTGACGATCTAATGGACCAGTTGGGAAGTACTTGGCACGTTATCCCTCAAGAGGACATCCAAAAATTCTATCAATCGATGCCTAGCAGAAGAACTCCTTGCGTAAGGGCCAGAGGTGGACCAACGCCTTATTAACTTACTCAGTTTGTAAAGTTGGTTTCTTGAATAAATTATCCATTTTTTCTGAAATTTTAATCATTTGTTTGTCCGTATATGTACGAGGTCTGTTCAAAAAATTCCAGAAAATTCGTAATTTCTCGCCAGTGGTATGTTGGGGTGAAATGCGGTTCGGATCCCTGCACACATCTGTATTTAATATGTAACTGCCGCACGTTTCATTATTGTATGTTACTTAGTTATTGTTCTGTGCTGTTTTGAATAGAACGCTGTGTCTCAGAGTTTTCGAATTTCCAGATGGCAGTGTTAAAGAAGCAACGCGTTAGCATTAAATTTTGCGTGAAATGGCTCTGAGCACTATGGGACAACTTCTGAGGTCATCGGTCCCCTAGAACTATTTAAACCTAACTAACCTAAGGACATCACATACATCCATTCCCGAGGCAGGATTCGAACCTGCGACCGTAGCGGTCGCGCGGTTCCAGACTGTAGCGCCTAGAACCGCTCGGTCATCCCGGCCGGGATTTTGCGTAAAGCTCAAGTAAATCTTTACAGAGACACACCAGATGATTCAGGAAGACTTTTGTGATGAGTGCTTAAGCCGGACGGAAGTTAAAGATGACCCTCATTCAGGAAGCCCTTTGACGTCTACCGAAGGATTAGTTCATCATTAATTCGTGCCACAGGGACAAACTGTTAATCGATAGTACTATCGCGGCGTGTTGCGACGCCTGCGAGAAAATGTGAGGAAGAAAGGGTCTGAAATGTGGCGAGACAAAACGCACACGCACATTCATCACTGTTAGTGAGAGACTATTGCACAAAAACCGAAGTCACTGTGCTGCTTTATCCTACGTATTCTCCAGACCTGGCTCCGGCGGACTTTCTTTTATTTCCAGAGTTAAAAACCCCGTTGGAAGGACGAAGATTTGCAACGATAGACGAGATAAAAGAAAATTCGCGCGATCCAGTAAGAGACTGTTTCTGAAAGTGGAAAAACTGCGTTTGGAGCAGTGTATCAATAGTGGAGGAGGGTATTTCGATGGAGACCATGCACAATGAGTAAAAGATAACGCTTAGGAAAAAATTGTGGGCAAGACGATTTGTGTCCCAATCGGATAGTTCCCTCGTGGTGCGTCGTTTTTATTCTGCTTTTTTTTGTCATTGGGCTGTGTAATGAAGAAAATTAAAAACTCGCGATGGTGAATTGTCTCGTGAACAAATATCACGTAGCCACAACAATGACAATTTCATATAAAAAACATGCTATTCGATTCGTTTTCTGTGATCTATCGTCTTCATTTTTCAGTTCAGCGATACAGAAAGGTTGTGTTAAAAAGTAACACGCAAGGTTCCATTAAAAAGAGCAGGACTTACGACGTTTGCAAAAAAATGGCTCTAAGCACTATGGGACTTGACATCTGAGGTCATCAGTCCCCTAGACTTAGAACTACGTAAACCCAACTAACCTACGGACTTCACACATCCATGCTCGAGGCAGGATTCGAACCTGCGACCGCAGCAGCAGCGCGGTTCCGGACTGAAGCGCCTAGAACCGATCGGCCACAGCGGCCGGCCGAATTTTGCAGGACTTAAATATGTGAGCACGTCATGTGACAGTGTAGGTGCTGTGACGCTTGTATTTTTTTTTTTTTTTTTACATTCAATGAAAGAACGGGAAAACCCGCTGGTGCATCGTAACGGACAGCGGATCGAATTCGCGAGGTCGTTTCGTCTGCATGTGCCTTAGAGACTACGATAAACAAACATTTAAAACACAGGACCAAGTTTGCCCGCATCTCGTGGTCGTGCGGTAGTGTTCTCGCTTCCCACACCCGGGTTCCCGGGTTCGATTCCCGGCGGGGTCAGGGATTTTCTCTGCCTCGTGATGGCTGGGTGTTGTGTGCTGTCCTTAGGTTAGTTAGGTTTAAGTAGTTCTAAGTTCTAGGGGACTGATGACCATAGATGTTGAGTCCCATAGTGCTCAGAGCCATTTGAACCATTTTTGAACAGGACCAAGTTTATACGATTCACAGATGCATATGGCGTAGACGCCATATCTCCCTTAGGTTACCTCGACGACTGTGGCTCGTGGAAGACCATCTGGCTACGAACTTAAATAATAATATAAAATTTGGAAATTCTGAGGGAGCTGATGCCGTAGTAAACGGGGTAAACACTAGGGAAAATAAAATTGAAAAAAAAAAAAACGAGAGCAGTTTGGCGACATAAGTTTTTATAGAAAGATACGCACTTAAAACCAAATATATAGCGTGTTTCAAAGAGATTCGTCCGATTTCACAAGACTGTATCTCCTTTATAACTGAGATAGAAACTTGTGGTGAATTTTAACTTACGAATCGAAATTGAAAGTTTAAACGGGCGCCAGTTGTAAATGTGTGGTAGGTGTCTCCCGGGTACAGTTTGCTGTGTAGGCTCTCTGGTCAGCTCGCTCGTTCATTTACCGAATGCTGGCCGAATCGAGATGGCGATAACACAGCAAAAGAAAAGCTGTTTTGCGTTTTCCGTTTCAGTATGTGTATTCCAGCTACAAATGTGCGGATTGATTTTCGTCGAGGATACATCACTACACTTCCAGCTATTAGGGGCGTATATTCGTAGATCTTGTGCCTCACCATTGGCCACGAAGGCAGTTTGAGTTCACTAAGCGTGATTTTATTTTTTGTGGTGAGAGCTTTGGGTGGAGTGTATTGTCACATAGCAACAATACTGAACGTAGTAGCTCCAAACGCGATCGTGAAAGTATAGGGCGGGAGTGACTGTTGGCTGGATGTTTTTTCGTGCGTTCGGTATAAACTACATTTAACATTTGTGAAAAGAAAATGACAGTTTTGATCCTATTCGTAATTTTAAAGTATTCTAGAGTTGCATGTCTATGCACGTAAACGATATCTTGTAAAATTGGATGGTGCTTATGGAAATAAAAACTTAGTGGTCCTATGCGTGATACGAATTCACCCCATGTTTGTATCTTCATACATGTAAAAGTTACAGTATTATGAAATCACATAAAACACGTTTAGCGCAAACTAACACATAGCATACAGGGTGATTGCGTGTTGATGTTACAATGTTTCAGGGATAATGGAGAAGCGTAAATGTATCAATTTGAAGAAAGCAACCTCTACCCGGAAACGACTGGTTTCTGCAATGTGGGGGCGGTTTCGTTTTTACTAATTCGGCTCCTGTACCGAGCCTTGTGGAAAGTGGTTGTGATTACTTGCCTTCTTCATGTTCTACTTCTCCCCTGGTGGAGAACTTGAGGTCTTTCCCTGGTGGGTGAGACTTCTGTATCTTGTGGTGGACAAAGAGCCAGTGGCAGTTTCCAACTGTACCGACAGTGGAATAGCATATCATCTCTGACATATCCTGTGTCACGGGGGTGAACTTATTCGTCCTGACGTTTGACAATTCCAGCCCGCACTGTCGTGTGTGTGAGTCAAATTGATTTGGCCGGACCAGCGAACGAGTGCACCTCACACTGAAATCTGCCAGCATTTGAGGGCTTTGACAGGGAAGTTACCATTGTTCTCATAATCAGAATGGCAGACTGCGTAGTTTGAAAATTTTAGTGGACGCGTCAGAACGTTGCAACTGCTGCAGAGCTCCGCTCCTCGTCCGCTGCGTGCCGCTTTCTGCTGCCGCTTGAATCAAGGTGAAAGGGTAAAATAGCCGCAGAAGGATTAATAAAACTTGTCATTATTTTGTAAACTTAAATACGCCACTGTCCTCATTCATACTCCCTCAGTTTTTCATTGTTTTTATTTTATTGTGTTGATGCAAAGGTACACCAGCAATTGAAAGTTCAATCCTATTTAATTAATTAATCTGATTATTAATTTTTTTTAATCTCATTTTGTTCGCATTTGTTCGTTGTATCTGCTCGGGGCGGACGTCGTAAGACATCCGATTTAGTTCGCTGATGATCGATTAACTCAGTTTTTTTTTTATTACAGAGGGTACGTAACCCTCTGACCGAACACGCTGAGCTACCGCGCCGGCCTTACTTCTGGCAGTACCTCGTCTCTTACCTTCCCAACTTTACAGAAGCTCTCCTGCGAACAGGTAGAGCACTTGCCCGCGAAAGGCAATGGTCCCGAGTTCGAGTCTCGGTCCGGCACACAGTTTTAATCTGTCAGGAAGTTTCATATCAGCGCACACTGCGCTGTAGAGTGAAAATTTCATTCTAAAAATTAAGGGTGTTGCTCACGACTTGAAGGTTATTGAGAAGATTATACTTTTCTTTATGTGAAAATAATAACATTTAGCATCACTTACACACACACACACACACACACACACACACACACACACACACACACACACACACTTGGCACTTTAGTGAGGTAGTTAATGCGTCATCTTGCGGAATAGGCGCGTTTTTCTTTTTTTTTCCGATGTAAGACTATGGTGCAGTGAGAGCATTTAGACCCGGGTTAGGCGCTATGCGGTGTATCTCAGCAGTTTTTAGTATGTTGTAATCATTTTATTTCAGTGTATGTATTGTTTGTGTCATTTTGTTTCTTTGTATCTCATTGTGTCTCTTTAGTGACTTCTCCGTCACTTCTTTTCTGATGTTGCGTCGTTGCTTACAGTGTTGTGGAAGCTTTTGTGGAACAGATTTGCTTATGGGGGTGTGTACGACATTTTAGAATAGGTTTTGTTTCATACGCTTAGGCATAAATGTGTGCATCATTTAAAATAAGATCAGAGTAGAGTTGTCGCGCGTGATGTTTTAGTATAGGAAACTTGCGGAAGTAGCAGTCGATTTGAATGCTTACGAGAAGAAAAGTTCGTGTGTGTAGTGAGAAAGCCTGCAGACTAATGACGTTCGAAATGGAACACGGGTTGAGGCATTGGTGCAGAACAAGACTGAACTGTGGAAGAAGTTCACTTAAACCAGTCTACAAACAGGGCGCCGGCCGCTGTGGCCGAGAGGTTCTAGGCGCTGCAGTCCGGAACCGCGCGACTGCTACGGTCGCAGGTTCGAATCCTGTCTCGGGCATGGATGTGTGTGATGTTCAGATGGTTCAAATGGCTCTGAGCACTTTGGGACTTAACATCTGAGGTCATCAGTCCCCTAGAACTTAGAACTACTTAAACCTAACTAACCTAAGGACATCACACACATCCATGCCCGAGGCAGGATTCGAACCTGCGACCGTAGCGGTCGCGCGTTTCCAGACTGAAGCGCCTAGAACCGCACGGCCACCACGGCCGGCTGTGTGTGATGTCTTTAGGTTAGTTAGGTTCAAGTAGTTCTATGTCCTAGGGGACTGATGACTTCAGATGTTAAGTTCCATAGTGCTCAGAGCCATTTGAACCACTTGAACAAACTGGGCGCAAATGTCAAATGCAGAAGACTCCGATGATGGGATTTCAGTTCACTCAGGAAATGAAAGTGAAAACGATGCCGACGCGGCACGTCATGTAGGTACAGTACTGTAAATACGGTAAGAGGTACCTTCAGGACAAGTACCAGTCCGATTTCGCCGCCAATGCTCCATAGAGCAGATGAGTCGCGTGCGTCTATTCCTGGGTACGTTACTGGAAGTCCGCAGCTAGAATCGATCACTGAATTTATGCAAGAGCAGGGAAGAGACGGCAGGAGGAGAAAAAACAGAGGAAGGAATGGGAATAAAAGAGACGACAGGAAGAAGACCAAAGACAGGGTACCGTCACTAATGAAATTAGGGATATTCAGAAGTGACTAAACAAGGAGGAAAAGAGACGGGACGATGTCATGAAAGAAATTAAGGAAATTCAAAGGAGGGCTGTGAGTTTGTCGAAAACGTAAATCAGGTCAGGATGAAGTTAAGGGTGTAAAAGCAGAGGTTGGAGATACTAGGAAAACGTCAGATGAGGCTCGAAAAGTTGCGGTAGAGACGAAATGTGAGGCTAGGACAGCCAGATTAGTACCATGAGGCGCGCGAAAAAATGCCGAAATTGCGCGAGATCAGGCAGCGCTGGCAAAGGTCGAAGTGAGCGCAACCAAGAAGGCTATTTCTGCTCTTAAAAAACAGACAGAGAGTAGTTAAAAAAGACCCAGGAAGAAATATTACAAATCAGAGATGACCAAACACGTCCCACTACCCAGCAGAATGTGATGGCGAATGAGATGAGGCAATTCAGTCAGAAGCAACAGCACGTCGCCGTGAGTTCGTTGGTCATAAGGAATGTCAAAGACCCGCCCTGGAGCCACATCAACGGCACAGGCTGATAAACGGCGAGGGAGCCCATTTAACGGGATACGACGCTCGGCCGAGCGCGCGCGATCAGTGGCGCGCAGCGCACAATGTACCGAGCCGGACCAAAACTGCGCGCGACTCAGAAGAACGGAAACATTGCTACGTAACTCTGATGACACGAGACGAGGGTGCAACAGCAGTTAGGGATCGGTCGGCCATGAAATCTTGGGTGTAAGCGCGCCAGAATTTAACGTAAGTCCAGGGGCGCAAACTTGCGAATATTTTGACTTAAAACATTTTCTCTCGGTTCAAAATTTTTGGGTTTACGAAGAGGACCACAGTTCATTACATCCCAAGTCATGGGTTGTTCGGTACGATAGGATACTACCCTTGTCATGGCCACTAGTACACAAACTGGAATTTCTGTGTGGATACCTGGAAAGTTCAATAGTAGATAGAGCACATACGTAGCGTTGCAGCAAACTGCCGCAGCTACGGAAAATTAAGAGTGGCTACTAAAGACATACTGCTGACAGGACACGCAAGAAAGGATTAAACAGGAAATTATCTTAGGGAAGGATTGCAAAGCATCAAGCTGCCGGAGTCCGGTAAAGTTTTTCGAGACGCTTGCCAATAAGAACTGTTACCTGGACCAATCGTATAGTATTAAGGAGAAAATGCGATACTGCTGCGCGAAACTCCCATTGAGGTACCAGGATATGCTCATTGACAAATGTGATGACACAATAGAGTCATTAAAGAGCGCTCTGCGAGAGTTAGACTTTGTCAAGGAGGCACAAAATGCGAGGGACCGAAGGAGACATAATGAACGAAATTCGCAAGGTGCATGTGGTGGAAATAATGATGAGCAAAACACAAATAGAAACAGGGTGCCAACAAAACACTATCAGGGCGAAAGATAAAATAAAAATAAAGGATGTTGCTCACGATCTGAAGAAGCAATGTGCCTGAGTGAAATGATAGAAGCAGACGAGGGACACATGGCGCTATTTCCAGGAAAACTGAAATAACAACAGGAGGGAAATGCAAAATTCTAACTACTTCATGCAGCCGGTTTGGATCTCAGGGCAAACAGGGGATAGTGATAGGCGAAGTCCGCAACGTGATCACTTGAATGACGTAGTGGAAATCAGACCACCTAGCCCCTCAAACAGAAACCGCAGCAGAAGTCCACCTAGGAATTGACAGTCGGCCGCTGCGGCCTCGTTATATCATTAGGGGAGACCGGGGCACGTTTTCCACCTTTTTATTTTTGTACTTTTTATTTTTATCAGTTTTGAGGTAAACAGCGGATCATTGTATTTCTTATACCTTTATCTACAGTCTTGTACAAATATTTTTGAAAATAGTAAATATCCTTCCTGGCACCAAACTTGCCCCCGTATGCGGGGTAAGTTTTCCATCTTACTTAAAATGTACAGGGGCAAATTTTCCAACTATACTTTAAATGGTAAAACAGAGATAAATATCTTGATTTCACTGAATACGTATTTTTATTATGAATTTACAAGACATTACAAAAGAAGGATAGCAAAAGTAACCACATTAAATAAAAACAAATGTTACTTAAAGGTTTTGCAAAATATGTCACTTAAATATTTTACAAATGCAGACATTTTTTAACAGTGCTCATACTCTTTGTCTGAATCACAATGTAAGCAAACAAAAAAGGCAATACTCCCTTTCGTACAGTCTTCATGCGCCAATTTCTTGCATTTCGTGCACTGTACCCACTTTTCATTTGCTTACTTGGCGTAAGACGCAAGGCAATAAATGCATAAACAATCTTTATCTTCTTCATCACCAGTGGATTTAGACCTTCAATACCTTTGAGAGATTTTGTTTTACTACCTTTTACGTTTGAAGAGGGTGGTACAAACTGTTTCCTGGCTGGGATTCGCTTTAGTTTTTTCTCGTCTCTGTTATTTGCTTCCTTTTGCAGCTCCCTTTTTTTTTAGATAGATGGTTTTCGATTTTCAGCTGATTTTTAATTGGAGTATCAGTCAATATAGCTGACTTCCTTTTTTTCCTTCCATGTCGTGTTTTCTTCCTAGGTGCCGCCTTCTCAATAGGCCTAATTTCTTCTGGTGTTGGCCAAGTTTGTGTGGATGTAGAAGGAACGCCTTCTTGACAAGCAAGGCCGGCCGAAGTGACCGAGCGGTTCTAGGCGCTTCAGTCTGGAACCGTGTGACCGCTACGGTCGCAGGATCGAATCCTGCCTCGGGCATGGATGTGTGTGATGTCCTTAGGTTACTTAGGTTTAAGTAGTTCTAAGTTCTAGGGGGCTGATGACCACAGAAGTTAAGTCCCATAGAGGCTCAGAGCCATTTTTTTGACAAGCAAGAGGAAAGGTCTTTGCAGAACTCAAGGGAACAGCTTCTTTGGAAATGCTAGACTGTGTTGGTGTAGTAGGAGTTGATGAATTCAATGGGTTCGAATGGAGGCTGTGATCAGTCGTTTTTTCTGTTAAGTTTGAATCCAGTGCAGGACTGATAGGGCATTCAGAATTTGATAAAGTAGCAGCTGGTCTGTCTGTAAAGTAGGATGGCATAAAACCTGAATCTGTAAAATTTTCAGAATTAAGTGGGAAAATTCCTGAAACTTTAAAACTTGCCATAATACTAACTGATGTTAACGCCTGCAGCGCAGTTCTTGCCAAAATAGATGGGATATCATAAACTGTCATAGGTCTTTTGTTTGTGCACACCCATGCATCACAAGCTGTGTTAATTTGCTTTTAGAGAGGCCCAAACACACTGCGATCTAAGGGCTGCAGCTTATGGCTGCAGTGAGATGGGAAAGACAACAATGTGACACCGTTATCTTTGAAATACTCCAATGTTTCTGCTTACAGATGGGAATCATGATTGTCCAGAAGAAGCAGACTTGATCGTGTTACAGAACAACGTGCATAATTTACATAGTGCTTGGCGAACTTAACAAAATTTTTTTCCACCATCCAGCCAGATGGGTTCGCATCACCGTCACATCCAGAGGGGCCTTCACGTAGAAAGCGTTGATGAAATTTCACCCTGGGGGAAATCAGAAATGGTGGGATGGCGTTTCCTGCAGCGTTTACAGCAATTGCTGCCGTCACCAATGTTCCTCTTTCTGCTGAGGTTAATTTACCTAAAAGGGTAGGTCAAATGAAAGCCTTAAATTTCTAATAACAAATCGAAATTTCGTGCCGTTATCCTATACGTTGGTAAGCGTGCTACAAACAGCGTGGAGAATGGCCTGCAGGTGGCAGCATAGTGCAGATGCACACATACTGTCGCAGTATCAGTATAAAGATGGCCGCCCCACTTGCGACTTGTACCAGGGAAGAACAACGCGTTCTGTTATTCGGTTTTTGCGTAGTGAAGGTGTGAAACCTATTGAAATTCATCGACGAATAAAGGTTCAGTACGGTGATGCATGTTTGTCACAAGAGTAAGCCTACGAATGGAGTAGAAAGTTCGCAAATGATGTGACTTCAGTGGAAGATGCTCCTCGCCCAGGCCAGTCACAACGAGTTGTAACTGCACAGAACATTGTAGCAGTTGAAGACATAGTGAAGGAAAACCGCCGAGAGACACTGAATGACATTGCAGCATGTTTACAGATTAGTCATGGGTTAACACTCCACATTGTGCACGATGTGCTCCAGTTTCACATAGTGTCTGCAAGATGAGTGCCACGGCAGCTGACTCCTGAAATGAGAGAACGACATATGCTTCTTCGGCGCTTTGAACGAGAAAGTGATGACTTCCTTGCAAGAATCGTTATTGGGGACGAGACCTGGGTTCACTTCCACCAATGGTTCAAATGGCTCTGAGCACTACGGGACTTAACATCTGAGGTCATCAGTCCCCTAGAACTTAGAACTAATTAAACCTAACTAACCTAAGGACATCACACACATCCATGCCCGAGGCAGGATTCGAACCTGTGACCGTAGCGGTCGCGCGGTCCCAGACTGAAGCGCCTAGAACCGCATGGCCACTGCGGCCGGCTCACTTCCACCAACCAGAAACGAAGAGAGCGAGCAAGAAATGGCGCCATTCCTCGTCACCAAAACCAAAGAAGTTTCGAACAGAACCATCAGCAGGGAAGGTTATGGTGACTCTCTTTTGAAACGAAAAAGGCGTCGTTTTGGAGCATTACATGCAAAGAGGGACCACTGTCACCAGTGCATCATATAAAGATCTCCTAAAAAATCATCTGCGGCCTGCAATCAAATCAAAGCGACGTGGATTGGTGTCAGCAGGTGTCCTTTTGCAACATGACAATGCAAGGCCCCACACTGCCCGTACAACAGTTGCAGCAATCACAGACTTGCATTTTGAGTGTCTTCCTCATCCACCATACTCACTAGACCTTGCCCCAAGTGATTTCCATATGTTTGGACCACTTAAAGACGCAATGGGAGGAAAGAAGTCCCGTTCTGATGAAGAGGTACGCCACGTGGTGCATGAGTGGTTGCACGGACTACCAAAAGATTTTTTTTCTAAAGGAATTTATGTACTTTGTAAGCGCTGGAGGACTTACATTGGGCGTGGGGGATATTATGTTGAAAAGTGATACAGCTTTGTACCACTTCTGCACAATAAATAATATTTTTAAAAAAATATTTAAGGTTTTCATTTGACTTACACTCGTATATGTTTAAAGCCACGACGTCCAACCACTCTGTCTGGCTTTTGAACCGTAGTTATCCATGTTTAGTCCATATTCCATATGTCATTAGGTCCAATACATTCGTCAAATTATTAAAAAACATATCAACGTTTGTCCTATTGAAGCTGGTGTCTAGAGACATGCTGGCGGCTTGAGGAGTTCTGATTGAAATATGACGGTTTCCTTTTAAAAACGAGCTGAACCAGTCAGGCCCTGCCATTTCATTTACTGTCCAGTTTTCCGGAACTTTTCGCTTGCATGCAAGAGCATACGTATAGGCAAATCCCCTGACTTCTTTGGGAGTAAGCCCAAAATAGATGTCAGAAGTTTCATGAGATACTGAACCAGCATTTGCTCTTGTTCATGAGTAAAAACCTGTACAAACAAACCCAAAGTGTATTACAAATTTAATATTTAAAAGGGAAATTATAACTTATGCATATATATATTTGAGCATTCGTACTACGTTAGTGTGGGTGCGAAGTGTACTTACACGCCATGGTTTTGTCAGCGTGTTTGTTGGAGCCCTTGTGAGTGGTGCTACTTCTGGAACTGTTTCTTCTGCTTGTGGCAAGTCTGGGACAGGCGATTCCCATCCGACAAGAGGAACTTGCGTTCCTGATAGTTCTTCCAGTGGAGGCGGCGGGATCACAGCTGTTGATTGCACTGGTAGAGGGGGATTGTCTAAGGAACAGAATTTCAACCAGCAATTGTTCAGAGTCCTACGTGGAATATTGAAGTCCATGGTGCTTTTCTGACACTGCACTCGCCTCTAATTGCTAATAGGGCAGCATTTATTACTTCAGGAGTGTACGAGCCTCTATCGGTATTCTTTTTATAATTTCGGATCATTTTAAGTCTGTATAAAAACATTGTACAATTAATCATTTGAAAGAGGGCTATTTGGCAGAATTTATTACACAACAAATACATATTTAAAGTAATAATACCAGATGTTCTAGGCTGGGGCACGTTTTCCAACGAGACATGTGCAGGGATATGTGCCCCATCGCCATAATCGGAACTATAACACTACGACCATAAGTAACCGTGTAAGCTATTTACAAAACAAATGCACAGTTTAGCTAAAGAAAGAAACCGACTTTCAGTGCGTGCAATGTCAAAATAATAAGTTTAACGCTAGTATGTTTATTTTACGTTTCGATAAAAACGTGAAAGTTTACTCACTGTTGCAAAAATGACGAAAACAGCCCTGCCGACAATGTGACTGCTTGTGCAACACTGAAACTTTCGTAAATGAAGCGTGCTTTGTTGCTACTTCCTACAGTATCGCCGGTGGTACCATCTACCGGTTTGTTTCGAAACTAAAGCGAGTTGGAAAACTTGCCCCTATGGAAAATGTGCCCCCGTCTCCCCTAAGTTAGCGTTAAGAATCAATTGTTTCCGATTTATTTATGTAGTCGTTTAGTGTATTGTTCTTTATTTGTTCGCACTCCCACTTTTTGAATGATCTATTATTACAATTAGAGGATAAGATCTTCTCTAGTTACATCTGATCAATGAGTCTGGCGTTTGTAGTTTTCTGTATAGCATTTGCACTTTGATAATTTACCGCAAATTTGAGACGTACTGGTATCATCTCATGTTTCACAGATAGAAATTTATTCGTAGACAGGAATTTTCCGATTTCTCGGCGGAAACCTCTTGGGTTTATGATAAAACTGATTGGTTCAACACTTTAGCATTGACTGCTGTATTAGTAGCGTGTCAAGGCACAGCAAAATATGTGTTGGAACAACGTGAAAATTGCATTTTTTTGGTTCTGAAATAATTGCACAATTCCTGGGTGTACAATTTTCAGAATTCATCTTGGAAGGTAGTAATGGTTTGGTCTTTTCCGTTGATATTGTGTGCATTGCCAGTGGGGCGTATGCACGGTTTGTTCCACGATTCGGAGCGAGGAAGCGGTAGTGGTGCCATGGAAGTTGATTTGTGATCCGATAGTGGATCTTGGCGTGATTTTGATCATGGCACCGACACCGACGGTGTATCTTTCGTGAGGGATTGTTCACGTCAATGGCGTGTTCGAGTACGATTTATTTTCTCGCTGTGGTTCGTTTTCGTTGGTGGTTTCAGGTGTGGTTACACTTGTGGATAGTCGCCTATGGTGCGATATTTTTCGTTGGTGGTTATAGCTTATGGCTTATCGCCAGTAGTGCGATTATGTTTGCCTTATGGTATTTCGACTGTGGATCGCCATCGCCAGAGGCGCTTCATCGACGCAGTTTTGTATTACGTGGTGTGAGCAAGTGGAGTGCCAGTCACGATAGTGCGTCTTTAGATGAAAAGGGGAGGTATTGCGAATGGGACGAGACAAAAAAAAGACAATCATAATTCGTGTTGCACACCAAATCATAAAAAAACTGTTAGTTTATGTCTTTGCAGCAGCTCTTATTTGATGATATCTGTACACTGATTTTTGAGAGTTGTTGGTCAGTTTCAGAGGGAAAGGCGAATTCTTGCCGACGTCTAATCTATTCTGACAGCACAGTAAGTAATGTACAGATGGCGGTTAGCGATATTCGACCAACATTATGCGCCAGATATCCGCATTAGCGTCACCATCCAGTAAGCTGGCATCAGGAGAAGCATCAAAGTCCAGTTTAGCATAGAGTAGAAAGTGTTAGAGGTAGCTAAACTTGGTAATGGGTGGAATATTAGTAGAAGTAAGTGTTGCATAATGTGGGAGTGCTTGAAGTATGAATGTGCAGGCTGTGCTGGCTTAGCCCGTTGGGGTGCATGAGCGGTGTTGGAAAACTAATATAACACTGATATACACAACAGCAACATGACTTCACAAGTACAAAATGATTAGGTTAAGTCGTTTCGATAAGCGATTAACTATCGACGATTGAAATTTTCTTCAAAAGAAACTTAGTAGTAACATTATTTAAAAGAAAGAAAAGCAATAAGGCACTTTTTCAGTTAATAATAGTGTAAAGTTTAACTACAAAAAGTTATATTTTTGTTATGATCTTCTATGTGTGTGTTTTTGTAAATATTCATTGTAAAAACATGGCACTAAAATATGCGCTGAGGATTGTGCAGAGGTCTACGGCGTTTCAAACGGCGAGCGAGAAGCAGATGTGGCTGGGTGCTGGGAAGGCAGCCAGCAGGTGACGGAGGCTTGCTCCTGACATCATGCGATCATCTGGGGCCACCGCTGTTGACGCAAGAGTCTTGAGGGACCAGATCTGAATGTAACACTGCTGCCAATGAGATAGGAGGCATTAGAGAGCGCCGCACCAAGCAATTGGCGTCTCCGGACACTTGCCACGACACTGACAACTGCTGCTGGAGGACTGTCTTCAACAAGAGTGACAGTTTGGCCACTGCTGGCTCATCTCTTCTCTGTCAGTAGCCCAGATGTCTACCTCTTGCAGCCATAGATTGGAGACGAAGATTGGAGACGCCACTGCCACCACGGGTACTGTTAATTAAGAGGATAATCCTTCCCTTAGCACCAACTCAACCCCTACACCTGCCACGTCCAACCTGTTACACACCTCATGAGTGTAGTGCTGTATTTATTTGCGTATCTAATGTTAAAGTTAATTTTTGGACTCCCTAAAGACCCTTAAGAAGGGAGCAGTAGGAGACTTAAAATATGTTTGAGTTTTTTTAATTCGTATTTTTGTGTGCCTTGCTCTTTTCATTTTATTAGGTTAAATGTTTTTTTTCACTTTTCTTTCTTACTGGTTTTGTCATGAGGGACAAAACCATTTTGAGATATGTAGTGGGGTACAAGGTCACTCTCATCTAAAATCTAAGTTGACACTGTCCTCATTCATACTCCCTCAATTATTCATTATTTTTATTTTATTGTGGTGTTACATGGGTACACCAGCAACTGAAGGTTCAATATCATTTAATTAATTAATTTGATTATTAATTTGAGTTCTGAAAGTGACTATAGGCATAGGCAACAAAAGTACCATGAGTAAATTCATTAATCCACATATAAAAATTAATGGTGTTGCTCATGATTTGAAGGTTATTGAGAAGATTTCACTTTTCTTTATGTAAAAATAATGACATTTAGCATCACGTAGACATATATTTATGATTAAAGCAAGGACAAAGTGCATTGTAATGTCGTTATCAGAGAACTCTTAGTGTAATTGTATCCAGCTGCTCATAGTGGCCTGTCTCCTGTATTGTAATGTTTGTCTCGAGACAGTGAAGTTGAAGATTAGACAAGAGTATTTCATAAAATAAATGTATCAACGCATTAATGTATTAATAACTTTGAAATGGTATGTTCTCTTATTAAAATGGCATCAAATTATTTAACAAAATCACAACGACAGTCATGGGATTCCCAAGTTATGTAACAGGCGTTGGATGCTGTAGAAAAAAAGAAGAGAAAAGACACCGTTTCTGCTGCAGCCAAACTATTTCGTGTCTCAAGGAACACACTCAAAGGAAGAGGTGTTAAGAAAAATCGTGATGCTGCTGAAGATAAGAAGATTCTCAAGAGGTTCAGATGTGTATTCAACTAAGAACAAGACGACTAACTCCTTAACCGTATTTTTGACATCGAACGAAGATATTGAATATCAGTAACTGGTTTACGCCACGTGGCAGTTCAGATTGCTGAGCGGAGTAATCTGTCTCACCGATTCAACGAAGAGAAAAAAAAGCAGACAAGGATTTAGTGGCGTAGTTTAGGAAGAGACATAAAAAATAAGCCTCATAAAACCAGAATCTACATCATCTGAATCTCAAATTCCTTTTTTTGTCTCTGGCCTCTTTGACCTACCTACCAGGGAACATAGCTGTTTCGCAGACTATCACTCAAGTTCACTTTTCTGCTACAAATGAAGGATTTGAATAATAATAAAATTGTTTTATAGTTACAGAATGTACAGTCGTGCTCAAAAGTATCCGAACGACCTGAATTGCATTTCACCTGATTCGCATGCAACCCACATAACGCAGCTGTCTAGCAGGTCCTCTAATCGCTCCTTGGTACAGTCGTTTGACTACTGAAAATGGTTCTAACAAGTCACCACTAGAAAACACTGCTCTGTATCGCAAAAACTCAAGATGTAAAGTAATACCACGATACTACAAGTATTACGGAACACCTTATCACAGATAAGACTGTCCTTAAGGCTTGTAAGCTCACATTTATTACAATAAATGACATACTTGAAATGTTACCAATCTGATTATTACGTCAGATAGGTAATGCACATAGTAAGTTCGTCGTATTCATGATTTCCTCTTCAAAGTAACATACTGTACTTAATATGTAACACAAAATGAGATTAAAAATTTAAGTTATTCACGAGCAGCTGGTTGAGAATATGTATGAACTTCAAATGACACGACGAACCGTCTCGTTCTGCATATGGATTCAAACCCAGGTCATGTAGACTAAGCAAAGATTTCGTGACTGACGGAAACTAACAGTCATTCCTGATTAGGCATACAGAGAGTGATATACCTCGATTTTAGACAGTATCAGTTAGCAAATACCAACTTCAAAGTACATAATGCAAGCATTTTTAACGGACACGAATTCCTACCCAGCACCTATTGTCCCTATTAACGAACTACGAGAGATGTTAAATATTGCTTCTTAACAAGTAACTTACTTGAATTGCCGTGAGGTAAAGCTTTGTGTTGGACAGTGATTCGAACCCAGAGCCTAATTGGTTAGATATCGACGCACAATCAACTGTGACATACCGGATTTTCTAGGCAGTAGCTAGATGTTTTAACTGAAATGACGAGACGAAACATTAATTTTTTGCTTGCCAGGACTCCAACCCGGCACCTGTCGCTGTTATATTCTAGAGAAAACGAACGTTAAATATGGATTTGTTGCACCAGCAGCGACATGTGAGCATGTTTGTACTAGAAATAACGAAGAATTCAGTGCTGACTGGGAATAGAGCTCCACACATATCGTTGTTGACTACACACAAACAGACGTCAGCTACCGAATTTTTCTCCAGCTCGGAATAACATCTTGCACTTACAGTGATCTCGCAAATAGTTCTGTGTCTCACTGGGAGTAAAAACGTCACATATCGTTAGTGTTGATAACAAATGAAAATACATCAAAAATCAAAATTATTATCCACCAGCAGATAGGTGTTCTCATGCTAGACCTTGATAACACATAATGAAATCTTTAGTGTCGGGCCAGGATTCGAACCCATTCACGCGCAGTATGTGGAGATGTTGAGGAATCTGCAGTTTTGAACAAACAACAAATTGTAGCGGAGCTGTACTGTCACGAAGGGATCAAATTGCGCGTTAAGGACGGTCTGATTTGCATTCCCAGTTCAGAACCAATTTTATCGACATACAGAAGCTCAGATAAAAGATGGAATAAGTGTCCTGTGAGCCTACGTAGTGTTTGTTTCGTCACTAGAAATAAATAACTAGTATAAGAAAGGTTATTGGTGACAGAGTTCCCACATTTCGCTACTCCTGACTTTATTGTGGTGCAACATAACGTCTACTTGGTAGAGAATGAATATCATGTTTAAAGTGAATTTCAGACCACAATGCCATTATACCTTCTTCACTTGGTGTAGCCAGAAGAGAATAGAATCTGTCTCTCCCTATTAAAAATCATGGGCAGAAGTTGGAATCCAACCAAGACCATCATCACAGGAACCGATCATCAATCCAACAAACCACCAAGTCATCTTCCACATGAGTCATTTTTCTTTCATAACGCCGTTGCGCCTCACTGGTTGAGAATTCTGACACACAGGCTCCCTGTAGTAATTTGCAGCATGTTCAGTAAATTCATTTACTTGGTTGACCGAATCACCATGAACTAGCTGCCTCGGCCACCCAGTGCATACATTCGACTTTATTTTGTAATCACCGAAATAAAATCACAAAACTGCCACCTACACAGAACTGCTAACAGTGTAGCATGCAGAAATTTAAATAGGAAGTGTTTCTTTCCACTCTAGCTACTCTATTGCGCTATCTCGTTGTTGAAAACGTCGTTCAGTGCAAATGTGGCATTTCATAAATAAAGTTTTGTATTCCTAGAAACCCAAAGTTTGCTTGTCAGCGGCGGGAAGAGGAGTTACCTGTTGTGCAGCATTGTAAGTTTTTCACCATTGCACTATGAGCCGAAAGTATTTTCTTGCGACTTCCTTATCGATGTTTGATCTGACTGCTTGTAGCTCTTTCACAGAAGGGATAAAAACGGCGCAGTCAGTGAGGCTGGAACTGCGAACCAAAACAGACGCTTTTTCACAGATCAGCACGTTACCACAGAGCTGGCGAAGAAGTACGCGTCTTAGTTTCCTCTTACGAGATCAATAGTGGCTACAACTCGTAAACCGCTATTTAAAGGACAAGATTAGTTGCGATTTCCACGTGCAACCAGTTTCCTGGGCTGAAAACCGTAAATTTACAATCTCCTGTTGCACCTCAAGCGATAATAACTCAGATTATTCAATGGAAATGGCAGGTAAAATAAAGTGAACTTCGAGGCTTAATTTCGTGCACACCAGGAAGTAACTCGTCGATCACAGAGTTGCCAAACATACGTTGCCTTGTTGCCAAATCTCAGTTACAGTACCAGCAGGAAGAAGACGAGCCGCTGTGACCGTATAGCGGGCTGGGAAGTGACCACAGCTGGTGTCTCCAAGTCGCGACTGCTACAGCCTGGAATACGTAATGCGTCTGATTCGCATTTCTGTAACTAGGTGTAGGGACTGACCGCAAACTAAGCATCATAAATCAATAACTCTCAAAGTTGTTTTTATTTTTGTTTCGTAAGTGTACTCAAAACTAAGAAACTCATTCACAGACGTTTTCGTGCCTCGCCGATAGTCGAGCACAATAAACAAGTAAAAAAAAGAATGTGTGTGTGATAGAGAGAGAGAGAGAGAGAGAGAGAGAGAGAGAGAGAGAGAGAGAGAGAGAGAGAGAGAAGGAGAGACATAAAAATAAAAAAGAATGAGAGAGAGAGAGAGAGAGAGAGTAAAAAATTGTTGTAAAGAAATTGAATCATGGTATGTAAATAAATCTTTCATTAAAATGGCACGTTCCACATCATTACGAAATATCGTATTCATGATCTATGAAACAAGAATTGATCTAATGTAATCTAATCTAATCTAATTATATCATATTGATGACTAGCCATGAAGAATCATGAATTACCGAAATTTTTGCCAATACCAGTAACCAAATCTAAACTTGAAAATAAAAGACGACAATTTTTGTAATAAACCTGGACTTCTATCAAGACCCTTTCATCCCTGGTAACTAACCACGAAAGATGTCTGATATACCTCCATTCTGAAGTAACAAAGTGTGCATCCATTTAAAGATGAAGTGCATGATGTGAAGTTCTGTGCCGGAGATACGAACCCAACACGTAATCGGATAGTTAACTAAGAAAAATCAAATGTTACGTATCGGTTTTTCTTACCAGCTGCTAGGTGTTTGAATCTAAAATAAGGATACAAACTTTTGTCCCTAAGCGACAATCGAACTGCACACCTACCGTCCATCCACGAATATAGCTTAAATATCAGTTGCTTACTCACCAACGGTAAGATGTGTGCGTGTTTGACCAGAAATAATTGGCAACACATGAACAGACATTAAAAATGCACGTTAATTTTCACTAGCAGGGCGGTGTGCACGTGATAGGGCTTGAAATGAAATTATGAATATTTTTGTATTGGGCCAGGATTCGGACCCACATACTTACCTTTGGAGGAGACCTAGAGAAGATTGCAGTCTTGGGAAAAGGAACGAAATGATTGAACTATACTGTACCGAGAGATTCAGATCCTCGAAAGAGGAGATACGAATTCGAATCACAGTCTAGCACCAAATTTTTCAACGTCTCTAGTTCAATCAAGTACAAGTAAAATAAGAGCCCTGTTCCTTTAAATGGCTATCGATTCATCAAATGAAATAAAATTTTCGAATGTAAGTAAGTTTACTGGTGACTGTATTTCTGTTTACCATGACTTCCGCTATGTCATTTCCCAACGTAAACCGGCTCTGCCCAGTTGGTAATGAAGGAATGTGATGTTTAATGCGGATTCTGGATTATAACGTCTTTCTCTTGAGGTTACCAGAGGTAAAGTAAATCTGTTTGCGCCTCTTAAAAGCAAATGCTTTAACCCAGGCATTGCAAAAAATTAGTCACGGTGGAAAAAAATTAAATGGTTAAATAGAAACAAACTTCTGACGCGGAGATTATGCTATTCTCACGTCAGTAGGATGTAAACACTCTTCTAGGCATCATAGGCTCGGTGTGAAGCCATTTTGAAATTTTCACAAATTCAGCAAATTTCTCAGTGCGAGAAAATCCACTGGAAGTGTGAAGTTACCGAATAATTCGATTATTACCGTCATTATTACTATCATTTTCTTCATACCGCTGCTGGAACACTGTACTTGAAGATCAGTTGATGCCTTTTGGTCACTGTAGAAGTAGTTTCCCAAGAACAGGTTCTTTCCCTGTCTGCGGAATCCTTTTCATGTTAATATCAAACATCAGCAATTACTCGTAGATTACATTAAAACTAAAGTAATTGATGAAGACGTTACTTGATAAGAAAAACGCGCTGCCTTTCTTCATTTACTTCTGCCTAGAAATGGCTATCGAGTACTGCTAAACCAAAAGGCAAGAGATCTTACTGCCTGCCGATATACGTCGCTGTCAGTTCTTCCATATGATTTGGTAGACGTGACCTGTTTCAAGTTGTGTATGACAGAGAATGTTTTAGAAAATTAGTTGTTTTCCTTTGCAATAAACAGAAAGATTTTCATTCTAAGCTACCCAACTACAAAATTTTCGCAATATTAGTTCAAATTTAATACTCGCTTATAAAATGTAGGAAAGTATTTCACAGTTGCAAAAGCGCTAGACAGTAGCTCCATCCAGTTTTGTCAATAACTGCTGGATTTGGAGAGGATATTTTCGCTATTAGTCCAGCATTAGAGAGTTGCTCCAGCCAATCTAGCCAACAGCCCTATATGGGAAGGATGGGTAATAATGCTAGGACAGCAAGCCATCACTGAAGTACAGGGGAGTAGCCTCCTGCTGATCTTCATGTGAACAGATGCAGCAGGGAGGAACATAAGGATGGATAGTAATAATATTAGAACAGTGACACACTGTACTACTGCACTTGTTTTTTTTTTCCTTAATCAATTTCAATTCCCTATCTGGGATGGGCTGGCAGCAGCATAGGCGCTGCTTTTCAGCCAAGAAACAGTAAGTACATAACAGGAAGACATTTAAAACAAAATGAAGGAGGAAATACGGCAGAACATAGATATAAAAAGGGTGAACATTATGGAAGAGAGCGTACAAAAGGGGGCGACTGTAAAAATGGGGATCTAAAAAAGTATATTACACAAAAAACCATACACTGTAACGATTAAAAGAACACAAGACGAAGTACGGCCGGAGAATAAAGTCAAGCACACGATTAAAACCACAGTACTTGACATCACTGTAGACTGGCACCGAACGCAACACTGACGTCACAAACTAATGATGAAGAACAAACTGGGAGGACCTGCCAGGGGTAGGCCTACGAGGGAGAATGGAAGAAATGTAGATTTCACGTGGGATCCACGATGACGGCACATGATCACCCAAAACACGCTATTTTGTGTGCTAGGTGTCCAATGTATGAAGGGAGAGAGTCCTTCATGAGTATCATTCTTATGTACAAGATAGAACAGCATATTACTCACTTCCAACCACCTATTTTACAGTTGCGTTGCTTTTTTTTCTGTATTCTGTATGTCTGTGTCACGAATGGATGATACAGAAATTCGGAAGCGTACTGCTGTGTCATTGGTTGGCGTTGAAATTACGGAAACGCTGGTAAAATTGCTAAAATTGATCGTGCTATCAACTTTGGTGCTTATTACAGTACATTGTCCCATATCGACTGTGCGTTTTCCATCCCATCCGTCTACTGTTACACTGCTGATTACCACATAATGATTGGCTGGCACCACATGCTTGAGACAGAGGGTGTCTTGGTAGGAGCAACACCTTCTGGGTATCAAACTGCTTATGAAACAACAACGCAAGATCCCTCTCCTTGTGACTGACAGTCGATATGGTCTTCCTCCAGTACAGGCGACAAAACTTTACACAGGTCTGTGGAAGTGGTCACCTGCTCTAGTGGATCAATACATGTATACACAATGGGAAAATCACATATGGTTGATGTCAACACGAGATGGTATTTCTTTCCCGATACATCGGAAGAGAGAAATGTGGTAAAATCTTATTGAGGTATCTACCAGGTGATATTAGTGAAGTTTTCTAGTTCGTAGTTTTATTCAGTTGTGTGTTTTAAAAATAGCGAGGGGAGAGAGAGACAGCGTGCTGTCAACGAAGACTCAACATTACACTGTCGTATTTCTAGCGCGGTAGTCATATAAGTATGATACAGGAGATTAGGACATGTACAGGAGTGAAACTGACAGACAGTTATTCGATATCGATGCATTGTAGTTGTTATGCTTCTGAATTTCTTTGTGCAGTCCATGTATACTCTGCATGTTACTGTGCTATTTTTCTCGTTGTGATAGCTCTCTACCCGTCAGCCTTCTAACTATTGGAACAGTGCTGTCGGAACGTGATGGGATTTTGAAAGAATTAGCATTGCCCTGTAACTTGGAGGTGGGGGTCAGGGGGGGGGGGGGGGGGGACATCTCTTACTCATCCAAATCAGGTGGCTTCAAATTCTGTGCATCGAAGGCTGGGAGATTCGTGAGGTATTTTGGCTTAAGGGGAATTGAGAGGTTTGAGAGGTGAACTCTTACCGTTACTTCTAAGTACTGTGGACGAACATTTTATGAGCTCTCTCATACGTCTCGCGCAATTGCTGCAATAAGAAAATTAGGAGCTAATACGAAGGTTTCTACACAGACAACCAGCAGCAGAAGTTCAGTCTTTTGTTTTCTCGATAAATAAGAGATAACATTTTTCCGTGAGCTTTGTGTACCTTTAAATGGATGGACTGACATCTTAACAGGTAGACTAAATTTTCATTTACTTCTGCATGCTTACTTCGCAAGCCATCATTCGGTGTGTGGCGTAGGGTACCATGTACCACTACTAGTCATTCCCTTTCCGATTCCACTCGCAAACAGAACGAGGGAAGAAGACTACCTATACGCCTCCATATGATCGCTAATTACTCGTATCTTATTTTCGTTGCCTTTATGCGACTACGTTGGCGGCAGTGGAATCCTTCTGCGGTTAACTTCAAATGCTGTTCTCAGTAGTGTTCCTCAGAAAGAACATCAACTTTTCTCCAGGGATTTGAGTTCTCGAAGCATCCGCCCACTAATTTGGCGAGAGGCAATAGGAATGCTTCGATAATGTTGTATTGCTGTATTCTGATGGCAACATAGATCTGTAGGTTCACACACGCTTAGGATGTGGAGGTCAATAGACAGGTATTTCGTTATTGCTCACTCCATCAGCCTTTCTGGGATATTTCGAAAACACACCTCAGAACGTTTTGGTTTGAAGGAGGGATGAGGGGAAGCGTATTGTTCAACACCCTGGCGTTTACCCCAACGACATTTACGCACCCTGTCTTTCAGGGATGGATAGGATAACTTTTGCGAGTCTGGAATCATTAACAGCTGTCCGGCACAGCGAGCGGGTGGTGGGTTGTCGGCGAGGAGCGATACAGCTCCGTTGCACAGGTAGAGCTATTCACAATCAGTCCGGTGGCGGAGGCGTCGTGGGGTTGGAGAAGAGAGTGAAACATCCTACAACTCCCATAGACCAGCAGGTCTCAGCAGGGTTGGTTCAGAAGCAGTGTACCAGAATTCTAACTGACTTACATGCATCAGCATGACAAGACAATCGAAAACAGAACGCAGTTAGCGTTGGATTTCTTTGGATACTTTAGGACGGTTACCATCGGTTTTTGTGTCAGAGGATGTGACTACCTAGCCTGTGGGAAGCCACAAGACGTCGCGGAAGCGTCTGTAATGCTTACCTGGCGAGTGTAATCAGACGGCAGGAAAAAAAATTACCATGCAAAGGGACTCTCATGATCAGTTTAATTAATTAGCGTACCAATTAGATATCAACGATGTCCCACTGGGCGTGTAGAAGCAAAGGCGAGAGTACCACGGATATGATTTAACAGTTGCAGCGAGATCTTTTAACAGAAGTTCAGTCTCCAACCTACAAAAGGAGGGATGATAATCGTAATAAAATCATCTACATTATGAAATTTATGAAGTGATACATAGTATAAATCCGATATTTACAATTTCTCTGTGCTGTCACCTTGAGGGACTTCGTATGTGATGAGACATTTGTTTACTTCTAGAGAGTTTAGCCGGCCGTTGTGGCCGAGCGGTTCTAGGCGCTTGAGTCTGAAACCACACTGCTGCTACGATCGCAGGTTCGAATCCTGCCTCGGGCATGGATGTGTGTGCTGTCCTTAGTTAGGTCTAGGGGACTGATGATCTCAGATGTTAAGTCCCATAGTGCTCAGAGTCATTAAGAGAGTTCGAAAGTGAGGACGCATCATGTGACAGAGATAGAGCATGCTCTTAGAACTGCGTCATGAGCAAATAATGAGTTCATTATTCTAGTTCTGTGATGCAAGACATGGCAGATAAGCACAGATTTTTCTACCTGATGAGAGAATACACAGAGGAAATATAGCCCATGTCATAGTGCTGTACAGGATTTTCACAAGAAGTAACGATACGTAAGCGATGTGAAAATGCGTGTATGGTCCAGTTACTGTTACCAGTCACCGTTTTTATTATTTGCGTCGTGCAAATAATAAAAACGGTGACTGGTAACAGTAAACTTGTTGTTTCATTTAGTGAGCACTACATTTGTTAAAAATATCGTATGATACATTTCCCATGTTTCTGTTGGCTAGGTTGTGACTTGCGATTTGCAAATAATTATAATCGTGTTTCAGTCCCAAATGATGGTGCTACAGGAGTCCTGTACATAGGGCCAGTTTGTTACAGGTGCAGAAGTCCAGTGGGTTGCTGTTATAACATTATTATTATGTACCCGAATGCTCCATCCAGCAGCAGCTGTTCACTCGAAGATCAGCAGGAGGCTATTCCCCTGTACTTCAGTGATAGCTTCCTGTCGCCGGTCGGTGTGGCCGAGCGGCTCTAGGCGCTTCAGTCTGGAACCGCGCGACCGCTACGGTCGCAGGTTCGAATCCTGCCTCGGGCATGGCTGTGTGTGATGTCCTTAGGTTTAAGTAGTTCTAAGTTCTAGGGGACTGATGACCTCAGATGTTAAGTCCCATAGTGCTCAGAGCCATTTGAACCATTTGATAGCTTCCTGTCCTACTATTATGATTATGATAGCTTCCTGTCCTATTATTATGATTACCACCTATCCTACTCATACTTGGCTATTGGCTAGACTGTCTGGAGGAACTCTCCAGTGCTAGACTAAAAGGGAAATTATCCACCCCATATCTAGCAGTTATTGAAGAAACTGAATGGAACTACTGTCTAGTGCTTGATCAGGGTCAATTCATATTGTTTGAACAGTCAATACACTGCAGTGCATACAAAATAAAGACTTACATCTGTCCTGTCCAAGGGTTCAGTACAGACTGAAGCTCCCTCACAAGTGGAGGAGGGAAGGGGATGTAGGGTAGTGTGGAAGGGATGGTGGTGGGGATGGGGATGGCAAGCAGCTGCCTCTAGTTGTGGTGTTGTGAATCAGGTCAGTTGGTCTCTGAACCTTAAGATGGACGCACTAAATTTAGTACCCCATCAATAAATTTGAATTTTCTGCCATTTTTTCGAATTTCCCATCATTTCCAGGTATGGCAGTGGAGGGGTTGATGGTGTGGAATGGTGGGGGAGGGATCAACGTGCCAACTGGGGAAGGTCCATGACGTAATCTGGGGCTGTGGTAATTGATTGATCAATTTAATTACCCTCCATAATTAATGTTACATCAATTTGATGCCAAAAGTGCACAATGAGCCCCTTCACCCCACTACCTAAGCGCTAGGGAGGCATAACGCTGGATGGGCGTATTGATCTCCTAATATTTGTACACTGCACTTTCACCTGTCGACGCTATTGTGACGCTCCACTACTTCCCCAAGCGCATCTCTTCATGGGTGCACTCGGGCCTGACTTAATTTTTATGGATGACATTACGCCACCGCATCGAACAGCACAAGTGGAGGAGCTCTTGCAACGACAGGATATTCGGCGGATATACTTGTCTGCCCGTCACTCCGACCTGAAGCACATCGAGCACGCGTGGGATGCGTTAGGCAAACTTATTAAATGATTGAAATGGCTCTGAGCACTATGGGACTTAACTTCTGAGGTCATAAGACCCCTAGAACTTAGAACTACTTAAACCTAACTAACCTAAGGACATCACACACATCCATGCCCGAGGCGGGATTCGAACCAGCGACCGTAGCGGTCACACGGTTCCAGACTAGCGCCTAGAACCGATCGGTCACTCTGACCGGCTGATTTCAATGTGTACCAGTACTGCAGGCATGTACTTGCAAACAAACAAAAAATTGTACAATAACTTACGGGAGTCCAGCGGGGTAACGTCGTCGACAATAGCCGATAATTCGACAGGTGCACACACATTGTCACCTTCAAGGCAAAACATCTGCAAGTAAGTTTTGTGCGAGCCAATTTATCTCTGTTTGCAGAGAAAATCCGAAAGATAACACACGCACATGCTCTGAACACTAGAGCCATCACACAGTCAAATATGACCGACTTCCGAAATTAACGGCAGGGAAAATTAATAACCAACTAGTGAAGTAGCATTAACTTTGACCGTCTGGTTTTATGAGAGGGAGAGAGCAGGATTCCATGCAGAATTTAAACAAATACCTCCATCTCTGCTTATAAGATTACCTGCTAATTTAACTTCAACTACTTCCTTTGTAACATTATCCCAAATGCAGGAAGCGCATGTCAGAAGCGCTTATGCTCAGTTCACCGATCCTCCACGGTCCTGATAGTCTGACCAATATATGACATGCCACAATAACAAGGAAGATGGTAGACACCCGCCTTAGGCAAACCAAGATCATCCTTTACGGAGCCTTAAAGGGCCACCGTCTAAGATTAGGTCCTGTTAGGCTCCCTAAAGGATGATCTTGGCTTGTGTAATGCGGGTGGCTACTGTATTTCTTGCTGTTGTGGCAAGTCATACGAGGGTCATTCCATCAGCCGTGGCAACTTGCGATAATACAACATAAGAATTCCACTATGAACTGGTACGGCGGTGTGTATCTGAATGCCAAAATAAAATAGGATTCCAGTACAAGAGATCACGCTAAAAGCTGAAATGAAACACACGCATTGGTACTCCGTGTAAATTTATTGTGCACAGGTACAAACGGAACAAAAATGAGTCAAAGTCAACTAATATGCTTAAAAATAGTCCTCCAGTGCATCGTTTCCAACGATGGGAAAGGCGCTGAATGCCATTGGCAGTGCCATCAATGTGTGACACCTGTGGCCGAAAAGCCATGAGGATTTTCGCCCTGTCTGAAAAGTGGCTCACACGACTGGTTTCCTCAGTTGTGAAATGAGGCCGACGTCGCATGGACTGAGGTCTGGTGAGTAGGGTGGGTGGGGGAGGGCCCATCTTATACCACGGCCAACCTCACACTGAATGTTTCAGGCGCCGGTAACGTAGCCATCCTCGTATGCGGTCACAATCTGGCGGCTGATACCGGTGAAATTTGCAGCGGCTTTCGAGTGTATTCACTGGGATTACCGTGATGCCACACGTTCGCACGGCATGCCGAAGTTGCCTTGACGCATGGAATGGTCCTCGTATATTCGTCAGACTATCAGGACCGTGGAGGATCGGTGTACTTACCATAAGCGTCGCACACATCAGCTGAGCAAATCTACTACTGAAAAATATTACCTTCGCACAGGTCATCCTACGGAATACCTAACAATATGGAGCGTTCAGTCATTGTATTTAGAGTCAGAGGTGTACGTCAAAGACCTGAGGGTCCACAGGAACAATTCCGACACCCAGAAAATCACAAAAAATTAGCAGGCATACAGCAGTGAGTGTTTGTATGACCCCAGGTTGAATGAGATCAAGACAGGATGTGGTATTTTTTGGTTGGCGATGTCATCATGAACCGGTATGTCACTTTCGAAGACCAAGTTAAGTGTCAGAATTTCTTCTGCTCTATGTCATACTACACTACTGGCCATTAAAATTGCTACACTACGAAGATGACGTGCTACGCGAATTTAACCGACAGGAAGAAAATGCTGTGATATGCAAATGATTAGCTTTTCAGAGCATTCACACAAGGTTGGCGCCGGTGGCGACACCTACAGCGTGCTGACATGAGAAAAGTTTCCAACCGATTTCTCATACACAAATAGCAGTTGACCTGGGTTGCCTGGTGAAACGTTGTTGTGATGCCTCGTGTAAGGAGGAGAAATGAGTACCATCACGTTTCCGACTTTGATAAAGGTCGGATTGTAGCCTATCGCGATTGCGGTTTATCGTATAGCGACACTGCTGCTCGCGTTGGTCGAGATCCAATGACTGTTAGCAGAATATGGAATCGGTGGGTTCAGGAGGGTAATACGGAACGCCGTGCTGCATTCCAACGGCCTCGAATCACTAGCAGTCGAGATGACAGGTATCTTATCCGCATGGCTGTAACGGATCGTGTAGCCATGTCTCGATCCCTGAGTCAACAGATGGGGACATTTGCAAGACAACAACCATCTGCACGAACAGTTCGACGACATTTGCAGCAGCATGGACTATCAGTTCGGAGACAATGGCTGTGGTTACCCTTGACGCTGCATCACAGACAGGAGCGCCTGCGATGGTGTACTCAACGACGAACCTGGGTGCACGAATGGCAAAACGTCATTTTTTCCGATGAATCCAGGTTCTGTTTACAGCATCATGATGGTCGCATCCGTGTTTGGCGACATCGCGGTGAACCCACATTGGAAGCGTGTATTCGTCATCGCCATACTGGCGTATCACCCGGTGTGATGGTATGGGGTGCCATTGGTTACACGTCTCTGTCACCTCTTGTTCGCACTGACGGCACTTCCTCCCGAAAATGAGTCCAGAGTGCCATTCACTGTGTCACCTCGCTCGGTGAACAGCAGAAATTAAATTAACAACCAACCTTATGAATAGAGCTGCAGGTTTTTGTTTAAATTCTGTTTGGAATCCCGCTCTCCCACTGTGGAAAAAAAACCAGAGGGACAGAGTTAATGTTGTCTCATCCCCTGGTTATTAATTTTCCCTATCGGTAAGTTCTGACGTCGGTTACATTTGTCTGTGCGATGGCGCTAGTGTTTATACTCTGTGTATTATCTTTCCTGAATTGTTCAGCAAACCGAGTTTTTAAATTTACTTTACAGCGCTTGTTTGCTGCAGTTTTGCACTGAAAATGTCAGGGTGCGCACCTATCGGAATAACGTCCGTTTCCGACGACGTCACCCGGCTGAGTTATTTACGCCGGGAGTAACTCAGGTCTTCACAAGCAAAAAATTAATTACGCAAGTTTATTTATTGGAGCAGATGATTAAAACTTTATGTCTGCCCTCTTAATATCATTCCTGCCTGACGTATCCACGGCATCAGTATTAACATGGTAAAGGGGCGGAATTTCATTTTTGTGGGCGGTAAATCGTATTATGTAAACAGTATTTAGTGTTGTGTTCCGAATCTTAAGGAAGTACTGGTTACAAGCGCTTTGAACCACCGGCCTGAGGAAGCTGATTGACGTGGGGGTCTGCCGCGTGTCCGAGGGGCGGGCAGATGACTACAGGGGCAGCAGCGCGCGCCCCCAGACCTTACTTTTTTTGTGCGCGTGTGTTGGTTCGTAACTGTATCCGCCGACAGGGCCCCATCGTCGTAATTGAGCGTGCAGTGTTTTTCTTGGCGCCCGAGCATCTCCGCCGCTTGACAGCCGTACCGCCCATCTCGTGTTGAGAGTTCCCTGCCCGCCCTCGGCCTGACGAGTTCTCCGCTGTTCACCCGAAACGGTCTCACGTTTCTACAGCACTCCCAGCGGGCATCGTCAAGCAAGAAAAAACTGTCTCAATAGCCTCTATACGTACGAGTGAAGAAACGAGTGCACCCAAGGCAATGGCCTGCTTAAATAAAGTTTTGTTCATAGTTATACAAACTGTGTGTGAAACAGTATGTGGCAGCTAAGATATAGCACCCCATGTACATCCAAAACGAGTAAATATATCAAGGCCGGTCGGGGTGGCCGAGCGGTTCTAGGCGCTACAGTCTGGAACCGCAGGTTCGAATCCTGCCTCGGGCATGGATGTGTGTGATGTCCTTAGGTTAGTTAGGTTTAAGTAGTTCTAAGTTATAGGGGACTGATGACCTTAGAAGTTAAGTCCCATAGTGCTCAGAGCCATTTGAACCATTTTTGAAATATATCAAGGTGTGATGTGTACATTTTTCTGCTTAATGGGTCAGTGGCAAATTATGTTCCATAGTGGCGCAAAAGCGGGGTAGCCGCGCGGTCTTAGGCGTATTGTCACGTTCCGCGCGGCTTCCCCCGTCGGAGGAACGAGTCCTCCCTCGAGCATGAGTGTGTGTGTCGTCCTTAGCATACGTTAGTTTAAGTTAGATGAAGTAGTGCGTAAGCTACGGGACCGATGACCTCAGCAGTTCGGTACCATAAGGCGTTACCACAAATTTCCAATTTTCCAGTGGCGCTATTTTGTTCGTAAAAACAGTATTGAACCAGACAGTCGTTCTGTGCGGCCCTTGCTGAATTTTAACCATTCTAGCTCTTTTCAACAGTAAAATTATTTGTATCTTTAGGGATTTAACCAGGAATATGGAAACACGACGAGAAATGAATGTTTGAACACAAATGTAGATGATAGCCAAGCCTGCAGGTTACGCTGTTCTATTTGACCACGAAGGCACCTGTGCAGCGTCCTCAATACGTTGCGGGTGTCAGTCGTTATCAGAAGAGTGTGATGTGTAGTTGTGAGTGTATTAAGAGGGTTGCACAAACAGTTATGTACCGATTTTTTTTCTCAGCCGAAAACAGTGCTAAGAATGCGAAACGTTACGTATGTATTGTTTAAAGTCTCCAGAGTGAGCGCGCCAAGTTTCCGTCACTTTCGACAGATAGCGTAGCTGCGGGACAGTTTGAAAATGGTGTCTGTAGGTGATGAGCGTTACAAGCAATGTGCCGTCATTGAGTCTGTCACTGCAGAGAAACAAACTGTGGGGAATACTGACAAACGCTTGTGCAAAGTCTATGGAGCATCTGGTGTCGACAAAGTACAGTTAGTCGCTGGGCATGGAGGGTGAGGTCATCAGAAGGCGGTTCGGAGGAGCTCGGCTGTCACACCTGCCTTGTTGTCATTCGCGAGGACAGATGCATTCGTGGATGACATTTTGAGGACGACGAGAAGGTGATTCACACGGTGAAGCACTGGCTTCGCTCCAGGACAAGGACTGGTACCGACAAGGCACACACACCCTTGTTCCGCATTGGAGCAAGGCTATAGACCAGGCTGGAGATTACGTGGAAAAATAGGATGTGTAGATAAAACACCATTCTTTCGTGTGTGTTATTCTCATTATGTTCAATAAATAATTGTTGAAGAAAAAAAATGCGGTGCATTACTTTCTGGGCAACCCTCGTATGTTGGAACTACGTGAATTCGAACGTGGGCAAATTGCTGGCGCTCGTGTGGTGGGTGTTTCTGTAACAAAAGTAGCCGAAGGGTTTGATATTTCAAGACGCACTGCATCGAAAATTTACACCGTATTAAGGGAAAGCGGAAAAACAATCATCCGATGAGTGATAACTCGGACGAAGGTGTGTGTTGGGTAATAGTGACAGACGTTCATTGAAGGGGATCGTGACGAAAATTAAGAACGACAACTTCAAAAGTTCATTAGAGAATTGAATGTCGCACTCGTGAACACAGTCAGCACCAAAATAACACGAAGGAGGCTCCATAAGCAGCGAATTTCAGGACGAGCTGGAATTTCAAAAGCATTCGTCGTTGGCGCAAGTGCCTGGAACAGGAAAACGTGGTGCCGCAGCCGTCAAACCTGGACAATGGAGCAATGGAATAATCGGATGAGTCTTGGTGCACACTGTTTACGATCTCTGGCCCAGTTTACGTCCCAGGAGTGAAACATGACGTGGGTTTGGTAATGATTAGGGCAGCTGTACCGTGGTATACCACGGGCTACATCTACATCTACATTTATACTCTGCAAGCCACCCAACGGTGTGTGGCGGAGGGCACTTTATGTGCCACTGTCATTACCTCCATTTCCTGTTCCAGTCGCGTATGGTTCGCGGGAAGAACGACTGCCGGAAAGCCTCCGTTCGCGCTCGAATCTCTCTAATTTTACAATCGTGATCTCCTCGGGAGGTATAAATAGGGGGAAGCAATATATTCGATACCTCATCCAGAAACGCACCCTCTCGAAACCTGGACAGCAAGCTACACCGTGATGCAGAGCGCCTCTCTTGCAGAGTCTGCCACTTGAGTATATTAAACATCTCCGTAACACTATCACGCTTACCAAATAACCCCGCGACGAAACGCGCCGCTCTTCTTTGGATCTTCTCTATCTCCTCTGTCAACCCGACCTGGTACGGATCCCGCACTGATGAGCAATACTCAAGTATAGGTCGAACGAGTGTTTTGTAAACCACCTCCTTTGTTGATGGACTACATTTTCTAAGGACTCTCCCAATGAATCTCAAGCTGGCACCCGCCTTACCAACAATTAATTTTATATGATTATTCCACTTCAAATCGTTCCGCACGCATACTCCCAGATATTTTACAGAAGTAACTGCTACCATTGTTTGTTCCGCTATCATATAATCATACAATAAAGGATCCTTCTTTCTATGTATTTGCAATACATTAGATTTGTCTATGTTAAGGGTCAGTTGCCACTCCCTGCACCAAGTGCCTATCCGCTGCAGATCTTCCTGCATTTCGCTACAATTTTCTAATGCTGCAACTTCTCTGTATACTACAGCATCATCCGCGAAAAGCCGCATGGAACTTCCGACACTATTTACTAGGCCATTTATATATATTGTGAAAAGCAATGGTCCCATAACACTCCCCTGTGGCACGCCAGAGGTTACTTTAACGTCTGTAGACGTCTCTCCATTGATAACAACATGCTGTGTTCTGTTTGCTAAAAACTCTTCAATCCAGCCACACAGCTGGTCTGATATTCCGTAGGCTCTTACTTTGTTTATCAGGCGACGGTGCGGAACTGTATCGAACGCCTCCCGGAAGTCAAGAAAAATAGCATCTACCTGGGAGCCTGTATCTAATATTTTCTGGGTCTCATGAACAAATAAAGCGAGTTGGGTCTCACACGATCGCTGTTTCCGGAATCCATGTTGATTCCTACATAGTAGATTCTGGGTTTCCAAAAACGACATGATACTCAAGCAAAAAACATGTTCTAAAATTCTGCAACAGATCGACGTCAGAGATATAGGTCTATAGTTTTGCGCGTCTGCTCGACGACCCTTCTTGAAGACTGGGACTACCTGTGCTCTTTTCCAATCATTTGGAACCTTCCGTTCCTCTAGAGACTTGTGGTACACGGCTGTTAGAAAGAGGGCAAGTACTTTCGAGTACTCTGTGTAGAATCGAATTGGTATCCCGTCAGGTCCAGTGGACTTTCCTCTGTTGAGTGATTCCAGTTGCTTTTCTATTCCTTGGACACTTATTTCGATGTCAGCCATTTTTTCGTTTGTGCGAGGATTTAGAGAAGGAACTGCAGTGCGGTCTTCCTCTGTGAAACAGCTTTGGAAAAAGGTGTTTAGTATTTCAGCTTTACGCGTGTCATCCTCTGTTTCAATGCCATCATCATCCCGGAGTGTCTGGATATGCTGTTTCGAGCCACTTACTGATTTAACGTAAGACCAGAACTTCCTAGGATTTTCTGTCAAGTCGGTACATAGAATTTTACTTTTGAATTCACTGAACGCTTCACGCATATCCCTCCCTGCGCTAACTTTGACATCGTTTAGCTTCTGTTTGTCTGAGATGCGTTGGCTGCGTTTAAACTTGGAGTGAAGCTCTCTTTGCTATCGCAGTAGTTTCCTAACTTTGTTGTTGTACCACGGTGGGTTTTTCCCGTCCCTCACAGTTTTACTCGGCACGTACCTGTCTGAAACGCATTTTACGATTGCCTTGAACTTTTTCCATAAACACTCAACATTATCAGTGTCGGAACAGAAATTTTCGTTTTGATCTGTTAGGTAGTCTGAAATCTGCCTCCTATTACTCTTGCTAAACAGATAAACCTTCCTCCCTTTTTTTATATTCCTATTAACTTCCACATTCAGGCATGCTGTAAGGGCCTTATGATCACTGATTCCCTGTTCTGCACTTACAGAGTCGAAAAGTTCAGGTCTGTTTGTTATCAGTATGTTCAAGATCTCCACGAGTCGGTTCTCTGTTTAATTGCTAACAGTGTTTGTTCCGCTATCATATAATCATACAATAAAGGATCCTTCTTTCTACACTCCTGGAAATTGAAATAAGAACACCGTGAATTCATTGTCCCAGGAAGGGGAAACTTTATTGACACATTCCTGGGGTCAGATACATCACATGATCACACTGACAGAACCACAGGCACATAGACACAGGCAACAGAGCATGCTCAATGTCGGCACTAGTACAGTGTATATCCACCTTTCGCAGCAATGCAGGCTGCTATTCTCCCATGGAGACGATCGTAGAGATGCTGGATGTAGTCCTGTGGAACGGTTTGCCATGCCATTTCCACCTGGCGCCTCAGTTGGACCAGCGTTCGTGCTGGACGTGCAGACCGCGTGAGACGACGCTTCATCCAGTCCCAAACATGCTCAATGGGGGACAGATCCGGAGATCTTGCTGGCCAGGGTAGTTGACTTACACCTTCTAGAGCACGTTGGGTGGCACGGGATACATGCGGACGTGTATTGTCCTGTTGGAACAGCAAGTTCCCTTGCCGGTCTAGGAATGGTAGAACGATGGGTTCGATGACGGTTTGGATGTACCGTGCACTATTCAGTGTCCCCTCGACGATCACCAGTGGTGTACGGCCAGTGTAGGAGATCGCTCCCCACACCATGATGCCGGGTGTTGGCCCTGTGTGCCTCGGTCATATGCAGTCCTGATTGTGGCGCTCACCTGCACGGCGCCAAACACGCATACGACCATCATTGGCACCAAGGCAGAAGCGACTCTCATCGCTGAAGACGACACGTCTCCATTCGTCCCTCCATTCACGCCTGTCGCTACACCACTGGAGGCGGGCTGCACGATGTTGGGGCGTGAGCGGAAGACGGCCTAACGGTGTGCAGGACCGTAGCCGAGCTTCATGGAGACGGTTGCGAATGGTCCTCGCCGATACCCCAGGAGCAACAGTGTCCCTAATTTGCTGGGAAGTGGCGGTGCGGTCCCCTACGGCACTGCGTAGGATCCTACGGTCTTGGCATGCATCCGTGCGTCGCTGCGGTCCGGTCCCAGGTCGACGGGCACGTGCACCTTCCACCGACCACTGGCGACAACATCGATGTACTGTGGAGACCTCACGCCCCACGTGTTGAGCAATTCGGCGGTACGTCCACCCGGCCTCCCGCATGCCCACTATACGCCCTCGCTCAAAGTCCGTCAACTGCACATACGGTTCACGTCCACGCTGTCGTGGCATGCTACCAGTGTTAAAGACTGCGATGGAGCTCCGTATGCCACGGCAAACTGGCTGACACTGACGGCGGCGGTGCACAAATGCTGCGCAGCTAGCGCCATTCGACGGCCAACACCGCGGTTCCTGGTGTGTCCACTGTGCCGTGCGTGTGATCATTGCTTGTACAGCCCTCTCGCAGTGTCCGGAGCAAGTATGGTGGGTCTGACACACCGGTGTCAATGTGTTCTTTTTTCCATTTCCAGGAGTGTATGTATTCGCAATACATTACATTTGTCTATGTTAAGGGTCAGTTACCACTCCCTGCACCAAGTGCCCATCCGCTGCAGATCTACCGGCATTTCGCTGCAATTTTCTAATGCTGCAACTTCTCCATAGTTGCTCTGCGAGGTCGCATTACTGGCAAGGATTGTGTAACCATGTTGGTTGACGAGGTGCACCCCGAAGTACAGTGTTTGTTCCCCGACAGTAATGCCGTGTTCCATGACGGCAGGGGCCCTGTTCACACAGCTCGCATCGTCTAGGACTGGTTTTGTGTGCGCGACGATGAATTGTTGCACCTCCCCTCGCCACTACAGGCACCAGATCTCAATACTATTCAGCCTTTGTGGTCTGCTTTGGAGAAAGGGGTGTGTGTCGCTAAACAGATCCATCGTTGTTACCTGGACTTGCCATTATTTTGCACGCCCTTGAATAGCATACACGATCTCTATGTATCCATTCCGAGACGACTGGAAGCTATTTTGAATGTAATAGGTTTTCCTGCTCCGTATTAGTCATTGTAATGCGTGTTGACTTTGGTGTTTCTGTATTTCTGTCCAAATCCTATTACGTAACACAAAAATTTGAAAAACACAGCCCTCAGTCGCGAACACAATTAATTTGTGACCTAGGTTTCGGTGTCACAAGGGACACCTTCTTCGGACAAAATTAAAACTAAATGTTACAGCATAACGTACCAAAAAATACGAAAGCTGCGGTCATGCCTGACAGCATCAGATAGAATTAAAATAAAATTCAACAGAGGTGCAAGCCACTAGGGGCTGCCATGTGTCCTCTGCTACAGTCAACACAAAACTGAAACATCATATAACTTGTGCGCCACGGCAACTTCAAGACAATACCGCCATCTAGTGGCTAATTGGTAAAACAAGCTAATTAGTAAATATCTCTCGTAACTGCAGAGAGGGAAATAAACAAACACCTGAACACCTGAACGGCGTACATGAAGTAATTACAATAGCGGGATACTGCATGATATAAAATACAACTAATGAATGACTGGCTGTAGTACAAAAATCCCAAAATAAAAGAATAAAGAAGACATATACGAAATAATCCATTAAATGACATTACTGCTTACTACAATAGATACGTTATAAAAAAAAGTTTTTCTTAATTTACGCATATGAGCCGTAAAAAGCAGAAAGAAAAGATGTCTCTGAATCTGCAAGAAGTAGTTGCTACATTAAAGTGTTAGACCTCGTCAATCAGTGGCATTATACCATTGAAATAACTTCTTCCGCGCAACTGCACCTGCTCGTTGAGAAAAAGTCCGTCATTCTAAAGTAAAGTAAAATTTCCAGCTCCTCCAAAATATCAAGTTTACGACCTTCGTTTTCATATGATGTAAAATTTCCAACTTCTTAACTTCTTTAGGAGAGTGCCCTGTGAGCAACAGGTGATCTGCAAAAGAAGAATTAGGGGCACACGAACCCTTTTTCCTCAGAAAATGTTCTTTACAGCGAATTGAAAAGGCACGTCCTGTTTGACCAATATAATAGGCACCGCAAGTGTCACATGAAATCTTGTGGACACCAGAATTCTGCAGAGGGCTAGTAGTTGACTTTAAATTATGGATGACATTTTTTCTCAAGTTGTTATTTGTAGAAAAGGCAATATTACATTTGTATTTAATCCGAGGCAACCTTTGAATCCGGTATGACACTGGACCTAAAAATGGAATTGAGAAGAATTTTTTCTCCGATTCTTCTGTGACGCTGATGAAAGAAACAAGTGTAGTACCCTTCCTGCCAATCTTCTTTCTTAGGATATCATCTACCAACCGAGCTTCATAACCATTTAATAAGATTAATCTCATTATTAAAGTTTTCTTTCGAGAGGGGAATGGAAAGGGCTCTGTGAATAGCCGAGAAAAAGAAAGCATTGTGAGAGGCTGGATGCGTGGAAGAAGCTGGAACGATTCGATCAGTTTGAGTCTCTTTACGGAAAATGTTGAAGGAAATTCTGTTTTCACTTAATGACACCGTAAGATCGAGGAAATTTAATTGACGATTTTCATTTTCTAGTTCACAAGTGAACTTAATATTATCATGAAGATCATTAAACAGATTGAAAATGTGGTTGATGCTATCAGGAGGACCTTTGTAGACTACTAATAGATCGTCAACGTATCTACAGTAGGACAAAATGCCCTGATCTGTAGCTGAAAACAACGTAAAGAATTTCACCTCTAACTAATTGATAAAAATATCGGCAAGGAAAAAAAAACCTATTACGTAACTTTGGGGTGGTTATAACAACTGGACAATGACAAGCTTTCTTGAATGCTTATTTGTGAAGGGATAGAACTTTTTTCAATGTATGGTGGTGTGATACAGCAACCGGTTGTAACAATACAACAGAACAGTCAGTCTTGGTTGCAAAACTTGATTTTTTTTATTTTAATTATTCTCCAGATGATGATGATGATGTTTGGTTTGTGGGGCGCTCAACTGCGCGGTTATCGGCGCCCGTACAAATTCCCAACCTCTGCTCAGTCCCATTTCGCCACTTTCATCATGATGATGAAATGATGAGGACAACACAAACACCCAGTTATCACGAGGCAGGTGAAAATCCCTGACCCCGCCGGGAATCGGACCCTGGACCCCGTGCTCGGGAAGCGAGAGCGCTACCGCGAGACCACGAGCTACGGACAATTATTCTCCAATGATGCATTCCGCCTTATACAATGCATCTTAAGATTGACCTACAAGGAAAACGCACGATCTTTCATGTAAATGGCATGACTCCAATATAGCAAAATCGGACTAGCAAGAAAAAAATAAAGCAAATTACTGGCATATTATGGTGCTAAGCACGAGGATGCCGTATGTACAAATGTCCCAGCAGGAAACCGCCATCGTAAGAATTAAAAAAAAAAAAAGAAAAACATTATGCGGTGTCCTATGAGATAAGAGTGAAATATGACGGAATAAGGCCGATAAAATGTTCCGAAGCCAGAAATAGTCTAATGCACTATAGTCCCAGCCGCCGGCTGTGGCCGAGCGGTTCTAGGCGCTTCAGTCCGGAACCGCGCTGCTGCTACCAAAAAAATGGTTCAAATGGCTCTGAGCACTATGGGACTCAACTTCTGAGGTCATTAGTCCCCTAGAACTTAGAACTAGTTAAACCTAACTAACCTAAGGACATCACACACATCCATGTCCGAGGCAGGATTTGAACCTGCGACCGTAGCGGTCTCGCGGTTCCAGACTGTAGCACCTAGAACCGAACGGCCACTTCGGCCGGCCTGCTGCTACGGTCGCAGGTTCGAATCCTGCCTCGGTCATGGATGTGTGTGATGTCCTTAGGTTACTTAGGTTTAAGTAGTTCTAAGTCTAGGGGACTGATGACCTCAGATGCTAAGTCCCATAGTGCTTCGAGCCATTTGAACCATCTGAACTTCCCCACAAAATCACAGAAAATTGGATAACTGTCGATTTCCTGGACAACATTTGGCAGGTAACGCTCAGCACGGGTCTCTGCACACTAACACGTATACTACCTGGTGTCATGGGATATCTGGACTCCTCTGTGAACAACACGTTCCGCCGGTGACGAAGTTGTCATTTGGCATGGGAATTGCAGAGCTGAAGGCGGGTGTTGTCGTCACGTCTGGAGGGGTACTCGAACAGGACGCCTGGGTCGAGAGGTCGTCTTGTAACCTGTTCATTACAGTGGCCCTTCTGAGATCGTCTTGAAGTGCTGTAGCGGTATCCGTACGACGCCACAGCGCAGAGACGGCAAGATATTGATCCTTACGTGGGGCTGTAATCCGTCGGCAACCTCGTTCATCTCGCCTTGTCTACTGACCTGTCACCCTGTAGAATGTCCACAACCTATGGATAACAGATGGAGAGACACTGGCATCTGCAGCAACACGACCGAAAGTCCATCCTTTTTGGATCCAACACATTGGCCTTACAATTTGCACTGCATTAAAATGTTGCACTGTATGTGCTCAGTTGAATACTATGTTAACAAATGACAACCGCCATCTTGTACATCAGTAGAAAACACTGCGACACCGGTACTCACTTCCTTCTGAGGAGTCCCATAGTGCTTAGAGTCATTTGAACCATTTGAACCACTGTAGTCCCAAAACACGCTCAGATGAAATAGAAAATTTTAAAAAATATATAAAAAACAACTTATTGGCACAGAATATGTTAAATAAACGGAAATCCGCGACTATCATACACGAGAGCGCCAGCAGGTAGCTGCCCTTGTCAAAATTTAAAAAAAAAAAGTGCTCGTATGATGTCCTCTAAAGCAGATCACCTCGAGAATAGCCAAGAAGTATTCAAAAGCGAATAACAAGATTAGTCTCAGAGGAAGTACCTATACCTGTATAAATTGACAGCGGATTACCGTGTCCGATATGCGGCGTCGTCCACATTACTAATATGGGATCAAGCCTACATACATGAATCACACAGTAAATATGCAGGAGACGCAGTTGCTCATGCTCCGTATTATAAATATTTTACTTGCAACTTTTAAGCAAGATCTTTTATATAGATTTTCTGTTTGTTATGTTTTCTTTGTGATTATATCTGGAAACCTAGTAGTTGTTTCAACCCATTGCCGGCATGCGCCATCTGCTGTGGGCTGCATATATTTGCCTTATACATCCTGAAATCACGCTGCACTTTAGCCATCGAACTGGACATCTTGAATTGAACACAGAAAGCCCTTTCCTGTTGCGACGCCATCTTGGCATCTTGGAAACGGACGGTACACCTGTGCAGTAAGCATGACAAGCTAACAGCGGGTAGCGCTTTAAAAATTTGGACAGCTGTCGCTGGTTATGCTGTAAGGTTGTCTATGCAAAGTAACAAATCGATTTATTATTAGTTTTCAAACCGCACCATTTATTTATAAAAGTTAGATGCTATACAATTGCAATAGTTGATGCTTTTTTTAAAACTCAGACCACAAATGGAAAAAAGACTAAGTGAAGTGGCTGATTTTCATCTAGTATATGACTGAAATTTCTGACGATTCTGGGAGGTTGTCAACGACAGGATTTCGCAAAGAGATGCATTCATAAAGTGTCAAACGCATCTTAGTCGTATCATACGTCACAGGAGATCCAGCACCGTATTCATACACGTGTAACAGCCGTTAGTAAACTATGCAGCTGTTTTTAAATATAGCCTACAACGTATCTCAAATATTTCTGTACTTGAATATTCGCCGTGCTGTGGCTCTGCTGAACTCCTGCTTACGAACAGCAGATAGTTACTTGGCACTATGCCCTTTTCCGAACTCCCTGCACGTGTTCTGCATAAGTGGCGTCAAAACGAGGGCCTTATAACTGAGGAACTTCAACTAAGTGCAAAGTTGATGCCAGAAACCTTCTGCAAAACTTCTAGAGTGCTGTGCGAAATCGGTTGTGAAAACGACTCCCTCGTCTTACTAAGTTCGCTAGAGAAAGTTTCCGGCCTTCTGCCAACGATTTCATTGGCCCAAGGTGACTTCACACACTCTGCTGAGAGGTAACACTTGACAATCGCCCCACGAGCCGCGGAGTAAATTACTTGTAAACGTACTCTACTGTTACAATGACCAAGTAAATAATCCCCGGGTGCGATTATTCCCTCCAAAAAGGAATTAAAGTACAACGGAGAAATAGAATCTAGAGAGGCGGTAAGACTGGCCTCCAAGTTTTTCGAGGCTGCATGTTTTTATAAGCATTCCCTTCGTGGTCGAGAGGCGTCACAAATGCTTACTACTTCCATCGTTCAAAAATTTGTATTATTTTCATTATTCAAGATGGTCCAATTCTTCGATAGCTCTAGTTACTACTCAAATGTGATGCAGTTTGAACATTTAGAGATTTCTGTATGCGAAAGAAGATTGTCGTTCTTCGTAACTCCCCATTCCGCACCATTACAGATGTTTATCTGTTTCGTCTTATTTTGCTACTTTTTCTTCTACTGGTAGCATTTTGACACTTTAGGATGCATACGCCATTGTCTCTTCTTCTTGTCAATCGGTCATATCGCTGCTTGGACATGGAATGATGCACAGGGGGATGCGAAATAGTCTGAAAAGCTCTATATGGTGTGCTGAGAAATAACTGTTAAGAAAAAAATTCGACACGTTGCGTTAAATATGAGTTAATTAGCGTTGAATTTAGGCAATGAGGCCGTTGCACACGCAAATTCAAGCAGCCCGCCAGAGACGGTGACGCCAAACGTGTTCTTCGGTTGGTTTCCTGAAATCGAACAAGAGAGCGATACAAAAATTGGGCTTGGGATGGTTGTAAGAATCGAACCCGAGCCAAAGGCTGAGCAGTCTCACGCGCTTTCATCTACTTTGTGAGAACAACTGACACTAACTATATCTGGTAGGCCACTTGAATTTGCTCGCGCAACGGCCAGACTGGCTAACTTCAATGCTAATTAACTCGCAAACCGCGCGACTATTTCTCAGCACAACCTACTCTGCAACACCCATACAATCTTTTCAGATTGTTTCTGATCACCCTGTACCGGGTGTTTTTGAAAAAAGAGTGCCACATATTCCAACAGAAGACAGCATTAGTCAAAACGAGAAGAAAAGTTCCTATAAGTATATGGCCTGAACCAAAACGTGTTGAGATATGGGACAGTCTGTCCTCTCATTCCTGTCTCTCTGCTACATAGGAGTAGATACTACAGGCACTGCAGTTTTGGCTCCATTCACATTGTGTCACATGCATTGGTCACATGCTCCTGAAATGTATACACATTATTGGTGCATTGGACATATACCAATGCTTTAAATGTCCCATATCCAAAAACCCTATAGGCTCAAATCCGGTGAATGAGCACGACATGCTACCGGGCCTCTTCGACCCATCCATCGCCCCTGAAACGTTGCGGTGATGTACTCTTGAACGATCCGTAGCAAATGGGGTGATGCCCCGTCGCGCATACGCCGTAGTCGTCTTTCTGCGAGGATAAGGTTCATTCTCCAGTAGCGCTGGTAGTTCATTATGTACGGAGAAATCCGTGATACACAACATCTGGAAAAGTGTATGGCCCTCCCAGTCTGTCACCGACAAATCCTGCCGATGCATTGATACTGAAGCGATCTTGATTACTGAACTCCACCATTATTCGAGGATTCGTATCTATCCATACGGCGTAATCTATTGTGCCACATACTGAGAATCCTGCCTTTCTGTTGTGAGCGTGTGGGTGCTATTCTGTCATTCTGCGCAATGGATTAATCTGAGATGTACCCTTTACCCTGTGGCTCCTGCAAGATGCAATTTCCACCCCCACACTGCTACAGCAGTCATACAGACGCTACTAACGTTCTAAAGAGAAATGCCTGAAAAACTTTCAGCAAGAAATATCTTCTGGAGTCGTCCGCTGTAAGGAAATGACACAAAAATTCACATAATTTCTTACGTAACTAGTGGGATACTTGGGTACTGGAGTAGTGCTAGTTAGTGTAAGAAAAACATGAAACTAACGAAAATTATTATTTTTTTTGCAAAAATTCTGAGAAATCACAATGGCACTTTTAGTTATGAACTTAACGCGTTATTTCTGGGTTCTTTTCGGAATGTGAAGTTACGTCTTAAGGATAGGATTCGCTAATGAAATTTCTATACAAAGTTTAAGATTGTTATTGACTTGGCAGAATGGCTGAGAGCTGCGCCCACGCAACTTGAATAATTATCCGTTTGAATGTTGCTAGGTACGGTCGAGGCTGTTGTGTGTGAAATACAGTGAAGTGTACTGTTGTGGAGGAAATATGGGGCTCACAAGAGCTGTTGCGCACAATACCGTAAGCTGCGATGACTGCTGTCTGCGCCCTTCGCTGCTGACAAATAAGATAACTCTCGTTCTATCTGGATTGACCTTCACCAATCAAACTCTCCCTATGCCTTGATGAAGTCAAGGACTCCTATTCGCCCTTAGTCTAACTAGTGGCGTGGTACACCGTTCAGATAACCAGTCCACCGCGATGCCACTCAAAAATTCGCTCGCAGGCATTTAATTATAACTGTGTCCATTCACACCGCATAATAAGTGTGTCGGCCAACACAGTGAACTACGCTTAATCGCAAGGACTCAATATAGAGTTGCACTCCGATTCGTTCTCGACAGAGGTGCTCTTCCAGTGAAGTACTGAGGAGAGGCGTTTAACTATAACTCTGTCCGTTCACACTGCACAATAAGTGTGTCAGCCAACATAGTGAACAATGCTTAATCGCAAGGACTCAATATAGAGCTGCACTCCGATTCGCTCTTGACAGAGGTGCTCTCCCAGTGAAGTACTGAGGAGAGACTTGTTCCTTGCCCTTTGAGTACACATATGAGTGCACACGCTCTCGTTAACGTGTTCTCGCTCCAAGAGCAACAACGGAACGGCCCCTCTCCATGCCAGACGTGAAGGGGTATATCTTTCGGTCTCTTCCATTACTCCTTCAGCTCAAGGCGTCAGGACTATCGTCTGCCAATCAACATTGCTCTTCTAAAATGGGAGAATGATGTTTCGTTTAAGGCCACCAATCTGGAAATCTGTAGCATCGGCGTTTGGCGTTTGCTGTCTCCCTGTGAAAACCTCTGAAACTGCGTCCTATACTTGTAAAGAATGCAGAGACTGGGAATTCCCACACAATGTAGCGGAATTTGCTTTTAAGCTGAACACGGGGTCGTTCTCCCTTTCACTCGGGCAAACGCTGTCTGCTCTATGGGCGGTTGCCAGCCGATGTAGATAGGTTGACTCATCCTCTGAAGGGACCAACCACCTGGCATGCGGTTTGCCTCTCCCGAACTAAAAGCTTTTGTGACTGTCGTGTCTTGAATGTGTGTGTGTGTACACTGGCCTCCAGTATTTCAATCTCGGTGCGGACTTGCGATTTATTAGTTATTTGCATATCGTTTACATGAATTCATACAACAGTGACTTTATCTTATCGAGTTTGGGTTTGAATGAAGCGCCTTGATGTGCGGAATATGATTGTGAGGGCAGAATATGTAAGCAATGAAGGTCAGGAGACCACGATGTCTTACCCTGTAAATGAAATACAGGCTGTGAACTGCTGATCTTCAATGTCCCACATCTTGTAACGAGCATATTTTCAATCCATTCTGTGATTACATAACAGTCTCTCACCAGTATAACACATAGTAAGAATGTACGCTATATGAAAAGAATTAAAGAAAAAAAAAAAAAAAAGATGCACTTATCTGAATGGGACGGAAATCGAAATGATTACAATTCCTGAAGAACTGGCTAATATTTTAAAGACAAAGATTTTCACAAATTGAGCAAGTCAATAACGCGTTGGGGCACCTCTAGCTCTCATGCAAGCATTTATTCGGCTTGGCATCGATTGACAGAGCTATTCGATGTCCTTCCGAGGGATATCGTGCTCTCTCTGTCCAATTGGCGCGTTAGATCATCAACATCCCATACTGGTTTGAGGGCCCTGCCCGTAATGCTCCAAACGTTCTCAACTGATGTGACATCCGGTGACCTTTCTGGCTAGGGTAGGTTTTGTCAAGCACGAAGACAAGCAGTAGAAACTCTAGTCATGTGTGGGTGGGCACATATCTTACTGAAATGTAAGTCCAGCATGGCTTGCCATGAACGGCAACAAAATGCGGTGTAGAGTATCGTCGACGTACCACTGTGCTGAAAGGGTGCCGCGGAATACAACCAAAGGGATCCTGCTATCAAATGAAATGGCACTCCAGACTGTCAGCTCTATTGTCGGGCCGTATGGCGGGTGGCAGGCTGGAATCCCACCGCTGTCCTGGGCGTCTCTCGACCTTCGCTGGTCATCGGGGGTCACATCGAAGTGGGACTGACCACTGAAGACAATTCTACTCCAGTCAATGCGTTTGCAGGCCGAGTGGCCCAACACCACTACAGACTGGCTTGTTGGTGTACGGAGGTCAATGGTAGTCGGCGCAAGAGACGCCGTGAGCTCAGCCCCCTCCTGTGGTCACTGAAGCACCAGTTGCATGTCAGACTGATGTTAATGATGAGTCCGGGGCGTGAATGCCACTGAAGATTACTCAGTCCTCATGTTCTGTCATCTGTCTAATTTGGATGGTTCCTTCGTGTCGCTGTGTTTGGCCATGGTTCACCCAGGCCTGCTAACATCGTTGAATAGCGCCAGCCTTATTCAAATGTCGAGCGACTTGCACTTTACTCAGGCCGTCTGTTTCGAGTCCAGCCACAGGTCATGTCTCAAATGTTGACATCTGCGAATATTGTTCAGGGACCTGTCTGCAAGGCATAATTACTATCCAAATTAAGTACACGGAATGAAATTTGCAAAAACTTCATCCCCTGATATCGACATGTCCCCTGTTTACTTTCCACGCGGGCTGTCCAGTGACGGTTCAAATGATTCAAATGGCTCTGAGCATTATGGGACGTAACATCTGAGGTCATCAGTCCCCTAGAACTTAGAACTACTTAGACCTAACTAAGGACATCACACACATCCATGCCCGAGGCAGGATTCGAACCTGCGACCGTAGCGGTCGCGCGGTTCCAGACTGAATCGCCTAGAACCGCTCGGCCACTCCGGCCCACGGCTGCCCGGTGAAACTGCACTGCAGCGTCACAGATTCGTCCATCAGCTGTCAAAGTTTGCACTTTTGTATTTTCCGTTAGTTCTGTATGAATACCAGTTTGGGATCAATTTACATAACTCCTTCGTGGTGCGTCGTTCTTTGTCTTGGAGTTTATTATAAATTTACGAGAGGAAACTGGCCGATATTATGCCGTGCACTGAACTGTGAACTGGCTTCTAAAGTTAGCTAGATCTGTGTAAGGGCCGAAGCTAACTATTGTTAAGCTTTACACCGTCGTACACCACCTATGACCCAATACTCAGCATCTTGTTACTGATTTCTATCACAATGTCGTTCGTAATATCAAACAAGCAACACACATTTTAGTGCGCGTTTATTCGCTTCCCCTTAGCTTAACACTATACCAAACATTCTTATATATATTTGTGTTTATCATTTTGTGAGAGTGAATTCAGCTCCATTCCTTTCCAGTGCTGGTATTTTCGTGATGGTTCACCTCCTCTTTAGGTATTCAATCTACCCACTTATTTCCGTGGCATCACATTTCAGAAGCATCTATTCTCTTTTTGTCTGAACTGCTTAGCGCCCACTGTTCACTTCTATACGAGACGACACTCCAGACAAATGCCTCCAGAAAAAGACTTCATAGCACTTAAATTTATATTCGTTCTTAACAAATTTCTTTTTTTTCAGAAACGCCTTTCTTACTATTGGCCGTCTGCTGTTTACATTATCTCTACCACAGCCACCGTAATTTACTTTAGTGCTAAAATATCAAATCTCATTGACTATATATAATGTCTCATGTCTTACTGTAATTCTATCAGCATGGCTAACTTACCGTAATTTGACTACATGCCATTATCCTTATTGTTTTATTGTGTTCATCTTACAACCTCTTGTCAAGATTCTATCCATTCCGTTCAACTGCTCTTCCAAGTCTTTGCTATCTCTGGCAGAATTACAGTATTATCAGCAAATCGCAAAGTGTTTATTTCTTCTCCCTGAACTTCATTTCACTTTCTAATTATTTCCGTGGTTTCCTTTACTGCTCACTTAGTATACAGGTTGAGTAAAATCAGCGAGAGGCTACATCCCTATCTGCCATCTTCCTCAACCACTGCCTTCCTTTCATGCACTTCGACTCTTACAACTGTAGTCTGGTCTCTGTACAAGTTGTGAATAACCTTTTGCTCTCTGTCTTTTATAACTGTTACCTTTAGAATTTCAAAGAGTATATTCCAGTGAACATTTTCAAAAGTTTCCTCTAAGACTATGAATACAAATTTGCCTTTCTTCAGTCTTTCTTTTAAGAAAAGCCACAGTATCCAAATGGCCTCGCATGTTCCTACATTTCTCCAGACCCCAAACTTATTCTTCCTGAAATTGACCTCTACCAATTTTTCCATTTTTCTGCAAATAACTCACGTCAGTATTTTACAACTATGACTTTTTAAACTGATGGTTCGATAGTATTCACACCTGAAGTACCTACCTACTGTAAAGCACTTCTGGAAGCCAGTTTCATAAATCCTGCACATCAGGTGGAGCAATATTTTCATAGCTGACTGTTTCATGGATCTCAATAACTCTGATGGGCCTTGTTTGACCTTACGTCTTTCAGTGCTCTCAATTTCTTCCCATAGTATCGTATCTCCCATCTGATTTTCATCCACTTTCTTTTCTCTTTTTGTAATATGATATTCAAGTTTGTTTCCCTCATAAAGATCTTCTATATATTCCTTCCACCTTCCTGATATTCCTTTTTGTATAGCACTCGCTCGCCATGTGGGCTGTTGATATTCATAAAGCTCTTTTCTTTTCTCCGAACATCTCTTTAATTTTGCCGTAAGTGGCACATGTCTTTCTCATAGTTGTGCATGCTTCTGCAGCTTTATATTTCTCGTGAATCTGTTCCTAATTTGCCAGTTTTTACTTCCTGTCAATACCATTTTTTATACGCCTCTGTTCCTTTTTACCTGCTTCATCCACTGCTTTTCTGTACTTTTTCATTTCTTCAGTTAGATTCAATGGCTCGCGCATTATCTACTGGGATTTCTACTTGGTCTTGTCCTTTTGCCTATTTGATGAACTGTTGCCTTCACATTTTTTTCTTTCAAGGCTACCCATCCATTACCCCTGCTTCAGTCAGTCGTTGCCTAATGCTCCCTTTGAAACTGTCAACAATCTCTGGTTCTTTCAACTTATCCAGATCCCATCTCCTTAAATTCCTAATTTTCTGATATTTCTTCAGTTTTAATCTGCAGTTGTTAAACAATCAGTTATGACTAGAGTCCTTATGTGCAACTGGAAATGATTTGCAGTTTAAAATTTGGTTTGAATACCTCTGTCTTACCGTAAGGTAATCTATTTGAAATTTTCCAGGTCTCCTCCATATGTAGAACCTTCTTTCATGATACTGCATTCGAATAAAACTTCACGTTCATGTTGTTTCAAAATATATTTGGAGGAGACTCTAAAGAAGTGTTTGAAGGGAAGAAGGGAGAATCTCACAGTGGGAGACTGACAGAATGTATAAAATCCGCTGATACAGAGCTTTTCACTCTAAATGAAGTGACAAGGAACAAAATGGTATCTGAACACGCATGCCAAGTGTATAACCGCAGAAAGCGAAGAGTATGCTCATTGGTACAAAACAAAGGAAGACAACCATAAGATTACGACAGAAAATAATTGAACAAGTAAAATCTTTTAAATACTTAGCAGTCTTAATAAAAGAGGATATGACATGCACCTAAGAAATAAAAACAATGATATCAGTGGCTGAGCAGGCATTCAACAGTATAAGGAGCTGCTATGTAGAAGACTGAACAGTCAACCGGTAAAAAGACTGGACTGCTTTGTGTGAAGTGCGTTTTTGTGCGGCACAGAAACTTGGACGATTAGGAAGGAAGATAAAAAAAATTGGAGGCCTTTGAGATCAAGACATGGGGGTTGTGAAAGATAAATTGGTCACAAAAAGTGAAGAATGAAAAAGTCGATTCTGTAGCGCCACAGTCCATACATCACTGAGTTTCGTAGCTCCTTCTTTTATGTTAAATTTATCCCCATGTTTATATATTTCGGTGGCTTCTCTATATAGCCGTGGGTAATAGTTCGTCATAGTACATAAAACTTCAGTTTCCGAAAATTTCGCTACGTGATCACCCGATTGAAGAGCATGTTCCGCCAAGGCTGACTTGTCTGTTTTCCCTAGTCGGCAAAGACTTTTATGTTCCTTCAACCGTGTATTCACACTTCTCTTTGTAGTTCCAATGTAGACTCTACCACATGTACACCACTATCAGACAGAGGGGGACGTTTATCCTTAACGGAACGAAGCGCGTGGCCTATTTTCTTAGTTGGTCTGAAAATCGGTCGAACGTTATGTTTGTTACTTTTTTGATGGTAAAGAAACCGTGTTCATCCATCGCTGTGTCCAATAGTTGTCCTTAGGCCTCCTGTTATTCGGTCGTAAAACTATTTATTTCCTTACTAGAATACCCATTCTTCTCAAAAGCCTGCTTTAGATGTTTTAACTCGGCGTCCAGCTATTCCGGCGCACAAATCCTTTTAGCTCTGCCCACTAGACTTTTAATTACAGCTGTTTTCTGTTGTGGATGGTGATTAGAATCCTTATGCAAGTATCTTTCGGTATGTGTAACCTTCCGAAAGACTTTATGTTTCAGGCTACCATCAGTCTGTCTCATAACGAAGACATCCAAGAAGGATATTGCATGGTCTTTTTCCATTTCCATGGTAAACTGGATTTTAGGATTTATACTATTTAAATAACAAAAGAATTCCTCTGAAGCTTTTTTGCCATGTGACCAAACCACAAATGTATCATCCACGTATCGATACCATCGACATGGTTTCTTATTCGCTTTTTCCAGAGCCAACTGTTCTAATTTTTTCATGTAAAAATTGGCGGTCGTAGGACTCAATGGGTTATCCATGGCCACACCATCAACCTGCTCACAAAACTCGTCTTCCCACTGGAACCGACTAGAGGTGAGACAGTGTCTGAAAAGAGCTGTCAAATCGACTGGGAAAACATCCGCTATGTAAACCATAACTTCGTTAAGCGGAATCATCGTAAATAGAATATATCAAAACTGACGAGAATATCCTCAGGAGCCAAAGTTAGTCCCTTCAGTTTCTCAATGGATTGACATGAGTCTTTTACATAATAATCAGTTCAGCCAATATGTGGTTGTAAACAAGATACCTCATATCTTGCTATTTGGTACGTTGGGGCATTAATACCACTGTCAATGGGTCTCAGAGGAAGGTCAATCTTATGAAATTTAGGTAGGCCATAAAGTCTGGGACACACAGCTTCACTCCTCAACAAACCCTTCATCTCCTTCTCTTGAATTGATGACTATATCAGCGTATTTGTTTTCCTCAATATGTTAGCCGCAGGGTCATTCTTAAGTTTATTATATTGTCCTGACGTTAATAGATTCGAAATCTTACTTCTATAATTCTACGAGTTTTATGAGCAGGTTGATGGTGTGGCCATTGGTAACCCTTTGAGTCATTCGATCGCCAGTTTTTACATGGAAAAATTCGAACAATTAGCTCTGGAAAAAGCGAATAAGAAACCATGTCGATGGTATCTATACGTGGATGATACATTTGTGGTTTGGTCACATTAGCAAAAAAGCTTTAGAGGAATTCTTTTGTTATTTAAATAGTATAAATCCTAAAAGCCAGTTTACCATGGAAATGGAGAAAGACAATGCAATATCCTTCTTAGATATCTTCGTTTTGAGACAGACTGATGGCAGCTTGAAACATAAAGTCTTTCGGAGGGTTACACATACCGACAGATACTTGCATAAGGATTCCGATCATCATCCACAGCAGAAAAGAGGTATAATTGAAAGTCTAGTGGACAGAGCTAAAAGGATTTGTGCGCCGGAATACCTGGACGATGAGTGAGTGGTGTTACAGAATCGATGTGAAGTTTTTATCTTTGACGTACTATGATCGATAGTTATATTTTATCCTTGACATGGTTCATCGCTGCAGGCTTTTGAGAAGAATGGGTATTCTAGTAAGGAAATAGAGTTTTACGACCGAATAACAGGAGGCCTAAGGACAACGATTGGACACAGCAATGGAAGAATACAGTTTCTCTATCCTTCATCAAAAAAGTAACTGATCAAATCGGCAAGATTGTAAGGAAACATTACGTTCGACCGCTTTTCGGACCAACTAAGAAAATAGGCCAAGCACTTTGTTCCGTTAAGGACAAACGTCCCCCTCTGTCTGATAGTGGTGTATACAAGATTCCGTGTACATGTGGCAGAGTCTACATTGGAACTACAAAGAGAAGTGTGAATACACGGGTGAAGGTACATAAAAGTCTTTGCCGACTAGGGAAAACAGACAAATCAGTCGTGACGGAACATGCTCTTCAGTCGGGTCATCAGGTAGTGAAATTTTCGGGAACAGAAGTTTTTATGTACTATGTCGAACTATTATCCACGGCTATATAGAGAAGCCATCGAAATATGTAAACATGGGGATAATTTTAACAGAAAAGAAGAAGCTATGAAACTCAGTGATATATGAACGGTGGTGTTACAGAATCGATGTGAAGTTTTTATCTTTGACGTACTATGATCGATAGTTATATTTTATCCTTGACAAGGTTCATCGCTGCTATCACGTGAAATCAAGACCATGCCCACTTTCCACGGTATTTAGGCCGTTCTTCGACGTCCGACTCGTCAGTTGGCAAGACTCAGCACAACCAAGAGCACCGAAGATGTCCAACATAGCTTCGGACGAAACTTCAGAGACAGAAGAGTTCAATGGACCACGGCCATACAAACCGGAAGAATTCTCGGCAGCCAATGTACTTTAACAATTTGGTCTTTGCGTCTTGGCTTCTTATAAGACTGCCTGAGACGAGATAATCTAGGAAAACGAGATATGGGCGTAACTTTCTAAGAGAACACGGACAGACTTATCATCGAGCGTTAGCATCTTCTTGAGGGCAGTGGGACTACCTGGAGCTCTTGTCCCTCTTTCCTTCCCTTGCGCCTAAACAAGAGAGGATACGTCCCGCGACTCTTAGCGAAAGCCAGATCGGATCGGCGGCCTTCGAACAGGCGATTGTTCCCACGCGGATGCTGTGGTGGCGCGGCCTAGGGGCGTGCATTATTCAGGCACTACAAGTTGGCGCTAAGCCCTCGGGTCGCCTCCTTCGCTGCCGCCTTGCGCACCGTGTTGTCCTCTGCGGGCGGAGAGTTGCTGCAAGCGTGGCAGCCCGCTTATTCCAACAACGGCGTCATGTCAGTCTGAACTGAAACAAGATGGTACGGAGAAATAAATACTGCAGAGCGGAGGGCGGGGAAGGGAGGGGAAGGGAGGGAGGGAGGCTGGAACGGAAGGAATATGTAAATTGACAGAGAAAAGGAGATGGAGGAAGAGGAACAGTGTGGAAATCTACCTGTTCATCTTTCTCTCTCTGTATACGCGAATGTTTTATTTCATCTTATATTGGTAACGATTCCACTTTTTTTTCCCCTACAGTGTGAGTATACTATTTAGCTGTCAACATCTGTACGATGCAGCCTTCAACGGTTCCACTATTTAGCCACCAACAATTACAAAAAAATAAGTATTTTAACATACACTGCTGGCCATTAAAACTGCTACACCAAGAAGAAATGCAGATGATAAACGGGTATTCATTAGACAAATATAATATACTTGAACTGACATATTGTGACGAGCCAGTTGCTCGGCCACCATTGACCAGACGTTTTCAATTGGTGAGAGATCTGGATAATGTGCTTGCCAGGGCAACAGTCGAATGTTTTCTGTATCCAGAAAGGCCCGTACAGGACCTGCAACATGCGGTAGTGCATTATCCTGCTGAAATGTAGGGTTTAGCAGAGATCGAATGAAGGGTAGAGCCACGGGTCGTAACACATCTGAAATATAACGTCCACTGTTCAAAGTGCCGTTAATGCGAACAAGAGCTGACAGACGTGTAACCAATGGCACCCCATACCATCACGCCGGCTGATACGCCAGTATGGCGATGACGAATACACGCTTCTAATGTGCGTTCACCGCGATGTCGCCAAACACGGATGCGACCATCATGATGCTGTAAACAGAACCTGGATTCATCAGAAAAAATGACGTTTTGCCATTCGTGCACCCAGTTTCGTCGCTGAGTGCACCATCGCAGGCGCTCCTGTCTGTGATGCAGCGTCAAGGGTAACCGCAGCCATGGTCTTCGAGCTGATAGTCCATGCTACTGCAAACGTCGTCGAACTGTTCGTGCATATGGTTGTTGTCTTGCAAACGTCCCCATCTGTTCACTCAGGGATCGAGACGTGGCTGCACGATCCGTTACAGCCATGCGGATAAGATGCCTGTCATCTCAACTGCTAGTGATACGAGGCCGTTGGAATCCAGCACGGAGTTCCGCATTACCCTCCTGAACCCACCGATTCCATATTCTGCTAACAGTCATTGGATCTCGACCAACGCGAGCAGCAATTTCGTGATGCGATAAACCGCAATCGCAATAGGCTACAATCCGACCTTTATGAAAGTCGGAAACGTGATGGTACTTATTTCTCCTCCTTACATGAGGCTGCACAACAACGTTTCACCAGGCAACGCCGGTCAACTGCTGTTTGTGTATGAGAAATCTGTTGGAAACTTTCCTCATGTCAGCATGTTGTAGGTGTCGCCACTGGCGCGAACCTTGTGTGAATGCTCTGAAAAGCTAATCATTTGCATATCACAGCATCTTCTTCTTGTCGGTTAAATCCCGCGTCTGTAGCACGTCATATTCGTGGTGTAGCAATTTTAATGGCCAGTAGTGTAGTAGTGAACAAGCTGCTTTAAATTAAGTGTACAATGTTTCTTCGCCGGTACCAAAACAGAGAAAGCTTCTTCATTTTTAAACAAAGAAGTAACAATTAAATTTTTCTCTACAAAACATGTTTATGTGCAGGTTTGTCAAGACATAACTTTGAGATACGAACAGTTTTATAATTGCCATTAAAACGCTGAATGAACTTCTGTATATAGGATGTTTCCGTAAGAGAGTGCAAAAATAGGACATAGAGGATGCTCTACTGAACAATTTGGGGTAGGGAACCTAGGGTCGGAGATACCAGCTTAAGGAGGTATTAGGAATAAAATCACATTACTGTGTAATTTTTTATTTACACTTGTTACAGTTAACTGCAAGTACTATCATTGACAACAAACGTACCATTTGTATTGTATCTTACAAAATGTGCTGAAACTGACAGCCTTCAACCTCAATGCAAGCATTCCATCCTTGTCTCCTTGCAGGAAATAAAGAATGTACGTGTAAATAAACAGCGCAGTACATTTAGACATGTACGCATGTTAGTTGTAAACAGATGGAAACAGTAATTTAGGCAAAGCAGTAGACAACTTTACTTCCATATCTCCGTAAGTTGGCTTCTCCGATCCCACGTTCCCTACCTAAAATGTTCAGTGGAGCATTGCCTATGTCCTGTTACATTTCTGCACGCTCTTACGGAAGCACCCTCCATGTCTGTGGTGAAATTTTAAAGTTTCGAAATATCGCATATCTAAGAACTGCTTTAACATTTTTTATTTGAAGACCTCTAATGATTATAGGGGCCGGTATGTCAAATCTATTTTGGTACAGCTGATACTTGTGGTGTTGTAGCATGGAGTGAGATCTTCGCTTTCAATGTAGGCAATACTTAAAATTATTCGACATGTATTGGCTGTGTCGTGCATTACAGTGTCAGGTGACTCCTCAGAAGGAAGTGAGTACCGGTGTCGCAGTGTTTTCTGCTCATGTACAAGATGACAGTTGTCATTTGTTGACGTTGTATTCAACTAAGCACATGTAGTGCAATATTTTAATGCAGGGAAGCTTCAGTGTTGACAACCATACGGATCTTGTCGTTGTCCATGGTCGCCTTACCGTCAGACAGTACATCGAACATATCCTGTCGCCCACGGTCGTGGCCCTGAATTCCATGTAATGCCAGATGCTACGTGGCAGTCGCCAGCAGGGTTGTCCTGCGAAGAATCAACATTTAATTAATGGAATGGCCTGTGGTGAGTATCGACCTAAATTCCATTGTTCATATGTGGCACATGCTTAACGGACGTGTTCGTGGTGGTCCACCACAGATTCTTCAAGAACTCTCATGGCAGAATGGGGACGGGTACTACAGAGTACCTCCTTAGAGTTATACAGAGAATGCTATGTAGGTGTCAGGCAGTGATAAACGCTCACGGAGAGCATTCACGTTATTAAAGCTCTCAAAGTCCAATAAGAAGCACCCAGGATAGCGGCATAAATGATTGTTTCCGTTTGCTTTCAGACACCTCTCGGACAGTTCTATTTTTGAAAGATAAATGTACAATTTGGTAAGATACGCAGATCTCAATCATTGCTCAGTGAAGTATGGCAGACGCCCTAAGTCATGTTCCCCTAATTCTTTTGAGCAATGTATTTATTTCTTCGAGAAAAATTGCGTATGTCTATAACAAGTTCACTATTGTGATAAGCCCCAATGGCTCTATAAGTGGTCTTATCTTCTGCGACTTAACTATTGAATCCCTCCTAGCCGCTCTGTCTAGGGCGTCTTGTCACGATCCGCGCGGCTGCCCCCATCGGAGGTTCGAGTTCTCCCTCGGGCATGGGTGTGAGTGTTGCCCGTAGCGTAACTTAGTTTAAGTTACATTAAGTAGTGTGTAAGGTTATGGACTAATGACCTAAGCGGTTTGATGATAAAAAAAAAATAATCCTTCCTACTTCTCCTCAATGAGGGAAACTGTCGATGGGGCAGTGGCGCACGCAGATGACGTCATAGTGGTCGTATCGCGGAGTTTCGGGAGAAGCTGGAGGAAGGGGCTAGTGGCGTGTTTGGGTGGATGCAGCGGTTTTTACATGATAAAGTAGCCATCGCAGTCCGCAAGACATACATACTACTCAAAGACCAACTATCTCAGACTAGAAATCCTACGATTTTTATTAATAACACCTCCACAGCACTCAAAAAGGTATGTATAAATTTGAGACTGCACTTGGATGAAAGGAGGAATTTTATTGCAAATTTCAGCTGTCCACATAAAAAACAGTGGAGATTAGCACAAAGTTTTATTAACAGGTTCTATGAATTACAAGCTACTGTTGCAAGCAGTTGCGGCGTACACAGTGCTACCTTCAATGTCATAATTGGCTTCGCAGCCAATGAACGGGCGCATGGGTTGCGATTCGCGAACTACACATCCATCCTAAAATAACCCCAGAAAATCGCACTTCTCAGGCTCACTAGTGCCGTCGAAGCTGTAATGGAAATACTGGGGATCTGTCCCAACGACATTAAAGCACGATATATAGCAGCATGCTGCTGATTAAGTCGAGCCAGACTCAACAGAGCGCGAGTAATTTCAGGGGTAAATATCAATAACAAAATTCAATTACGGACCTGAAGAAGTGTCGAATGATAGCGCGACTGGAGCGACAGGGTCACTGGTAGGCGCATGTATAACGTTATCTGAATGTATGGTCATGAAACCAAAGCCAATAAATAAATATTAATAAAAAATTGTATCCTAAGTGTCAAAAACGGACTACGGACGTTCCGGATGACCCATCGGAGTAAATGGTGCTTTTCATTACTGGGCACGGTCCTTACCCAGTAGACTTACACAGAGTAGGGAGACGAGCAATACCTCGCTGCTATTGTGGAGAACCAGTGACACCTGGACATGTGGTGCTCCATTGTAATTTATGCCAAGTAGAAAGGGTAAACGGAATGAATTATTCGAACATCAACAGAATTGGTCGAGATATCGAAGGATGGAAGTTATTCAACTCTGCTGTCAAAAGAATATAAAAATCAATGCAGTATTAGTTTTGCAGGATGTGATATTCGCTATTTTTGGCTTAATTAAAACAGCAAATTCAGCCAGAAGGCAAATACTTGTTTATAAAGAATGATTAATATATAATAAGGCGTCGCATGGCGACGGTGGAATTTTCTAGATAATGTAATTCGTCGTCTTTGGGCGGCAATATAAACAGAAAAGTACGGATGGATATGCGATCCTTCACTATTTTGTTCGCTGGAGAACAAATGAAGCCTTGAGCGCTAAAAAGACTTTTACTGTTTTTCTGAAGTAAGACGGACGCAGATTTGTGGCAGTCTGATCTAATTTTTTACTAAATGTATAAAAACGTGTATGTCTGAGTTGAGTGAAGTGTAAAGAACTGTTATAACTTACCGTGACGACGCACGAGCGACTCAAAGAAGACAATGGCTATATAAAAGAGCGCTAAATAGACATGATACGGACATAAAAATCTACCGTCATTGTTGTATTAAGCTTAAGGTACGATATATGTTTTAGTTATAATAAATGTTTGTTCTGGGAATACTGAATCATTTAGCAGTGCTCATTCCTATTATCTCCTCAGTATTATTTTCATTTTAATTATGCATTTTGCTAATATTACAGACGCCAAGATCAGCAGTCCAATGTGCGTGTTACATTGATAAAAAGAAAACTGTTTTATCGTCTTCTTGCATCAGCTTTAATATTGAATTTCTCTTTTGTGTGATGTTACAGTTGTTTTTGCGCCCTTAAGAACTTTCTGGTCCCTTAGGAAATTTTTTTGTCATAACAATAACTTCACAACCGGGTATGATCGTATCTACGATCATGAAGTAATTAGAAAGACGATAACGCAACTTCTTAATCAATAGCACGCTAGTTGTGACTGCCTCAAGTCACGCGAAACCGCAAGTAAAAACTATTCACATCTCAATATGCAATATTTTATGACAATGGTCAATCCATGATTCTTACGCCAATTGTGATTGATAAAACAGTAAGCTAAATCTCAATTTCCAACTTTCCATTGAATAGCAACATCACTTCTATTTTGTAACATCACACTTGGCGCCCGAACAGGGACTTGACCAAAAATTAGTTCAAATTCTTGGAAAATTTTCTATGTGCTTGTGTTAATAAATGTTCTGTCGTTTCATGTACACATCGTCTCTCTGTGAGAATAACGGTCAATAATGCAGTTTAATTACCGAGAGAAAAGAAAAGAAAAGAGACGTGAATTTGCTGAGACGACATAGCGGTATTCAAGCCATCAAAAAGTAAGTCAGAATTTTGCATACGCAGTGTAGTGCTTCAGTAGCAACGTTGCTTTTCCAAGTCGATCCACATCCTTTCTATCTCCTTCCCGCTATAGAAAATCTGCTTTATTTTATCTTTCAAAGTAAAATTCTTCGTAGTCTGATAACAGAAATTATTTTTCTCCATTGTTAGTATAGCTGTATTACATTTTCAACATGGTGGATAGTGTGTGCAATTTGCAGTGAAGAGCATCTTCATTCATTTGTCTGAAACGTTTAGGTTCCATCTTGTCTTCTCGCCAGATAGAATTTCATTTGTTGCTCACGCGAGAGTGGTGCTCTTAGCGGACTCACCACGTCACTGACAAACGACGAAAGCCTTACGTAGCACGTGATTTACTGACGAAAATGGCAGATAGTAAACAGAGACAGGTGACAACAGGAGACGGGAGTGAAGACGTTAATAGTATTCCATACCCTTTACGATCGCGAACGGTAGGTTCCCGTGTGGAAACTGAACTAACCATGTCTGTAACAGGGGAAAGTGACCCTAAAGTCCAAATTCTTCCCGCTGCAGCTACAAATGACCTCGGTGCGTTAATGGAAATGCTGAAACAACAGTTTGACGCAGTAAATGAGACTATAAAAACACAAAATGAGACTGTTAACGCCCGATTAGATGCTGTAAGCGAATCAGTAAAAACACAAAATGAGACTATAAAAACACAAAATGAGACTGTTAACGCCCGATTAGATGCTGTAAGCGAATCATTAAAAACACAGCTAGGCACAATCAAAACAGATCTGCATAAAGAAATTACGGCTGAATTAAATACCCATTTGGGTGAGGTGCAAACTAAGATCAGTGATCAAATTCAGAAAATGCAGAAACAGGTGAAAAGTGAAATAGCTGAAGTATCTGGAACATTAAACACAAAAATTCAGGCAGCTACCAAAGAAATAAACTCAGTTAGAAATGCAGTATCTGACATTGAAGGTGTAGTAGAGGATCTGTCGAGGCAGATAGACTCAATCAATATCGAAGAACAGGTTAAGAGCACCGTGAAAGCACACGCGGAGGCATTGTCGGAACACTACAGTGAATGGATAAAGGGTAAAGATATTTTTATCGAAAAGAAGGTCAGGGAGGAGCTTAGGGAGACGGTCAAGGATGTAACTTATGAAATCTTAGCTGCTCCTGGTAAGTCGGGAGACACAGTAGTTTCTGAATTGGGACAGATTCGGAGGACACTTACACGGGATCTTCCCGAGTGGAAGCAGCAAGTAGTGGACGAAGTCAGAATGCTGAGAAACTGTGTAGAAAATCCGCACACACATACGCAAACTATAGGGAACAACTCTTTAGACGGTGACGAATGTCAGTCAACTCCTTATCGTTCACCGCCTGATTACATGCAAAACGACAGTCCTGTTGAGTCCCGAGTAGGGAAAATAAATGATCCGCCCACAATCGTGAGTTTAATGCAAGAGGAAAGTGTGATTAAGCATCGCACTTTTCCTGTTTTTCATCCGCAGAAGCGAGAAATACACCCCATCGTGTTCCTAAAGAATTTTTCCGGCATATTTCCCAGGAGCTGGACAGACAGACAGCGTATTCAGTTCGTCACTGGCTTTATTTCTGGTGATGCAGCATTATGGGGAACGGAAATGGTAGACACGTGTAGGAATTATGAAGAGTTTGAGAAAATGTTCTTGGCAAAATTTTGGAGTAATGGGGTACAGCAAAGATTAAGGAAGGAGGTGTATGGTGCGGAAATTTTCAATGAGAAGCATGGAAGTCTCCGGCGATACTTCGAGAAGTATCTAGCAAAAATTAAATTCTGGGATTCTCCGATTTCTTCCAAGGACGTAATTATGATTCTCAAAAGCAAACTCCCTGTGTCTATTAGAGAGAAATTAGTAAATGTGTCCGAAGAAGACACGGATGCATTCCTTTCTGTGCTGGATTCCTTAGATTTAATTAGCGAGGATGTGCGCTCCAAGGTTGGCAGCGGCAAATTCTTCCCTGGCAGCCAGCAGAATGCATCGCACGCGGACAACAATGCGCCGAAGGAGAGAGCGAGCTACTGCGACCGCTGTTGCCAACCTGCCAGCGGTTATCAAAACGCAAATGGCAATAACTTTAAATGGAAGCAGAAAATCAATTACAGTAATCAGCAGAGATACCACCCAATTTACAACCACCAGGAACAACATCAGTACGGAAACCCACCCTTTAATTCTGCGCCTGAGCAGTATGGAAATTCTCCACAAACTAGTGATAATTTTTCAAATGGGCCAGTGTACAATCAAAGTTATAGGTCGAAATATAGCAAGTGGCATGGGCAAGGCGGAGGCCACCCAGCACATCAGAAGAACTTTTCACAGAATAGAGGACCGCGGAACAATTTTCAAACGGTACCAAATGCGAACTTTCCTTCACAAGGAAATGATTCTGCCGGCAACCAAAAGATCGGGCGACAGCAGACGTCTCAAGTATTTTATTCACAAGTGAATGCACCCAGTGGATTTTACCCCTCTACACCGGCATTTGTACCACATAACCAGCACCAATATGAAACGGAACAAACACTTAAGGCCATGAATGACAAACAGGTTAAACATCCTGCGGAAAATTAGAGGCAGCACCTTTCAGCCTCCTCGAGGTCGCTGCCGGTTCCAGTGGGGGTACTAACGAATACTCTGATTCTGAGTATGTTAATGCGATACGGTACGACCATGAGACCGACTTACGAGATGACCTTGCACCTGACCTAGAAGCTCAAGACATTAACGACATTTATGATGAACAGGTCCAGGCTTCGATTAAGATTTCTATTGCCAACATTCCTTTCACAGCCGTTGTTGATACAGGAGCAAACATCAATGTCATGTCACCATGTTTCTTCAGACAGGTGTCTTCTGTTTCACAAGTTTTATCATTGCCGATTCAGGGCTGCTCCATATCGGGAGCGATTGGTCCATTGAAACAGAGAGTTAGTTTACAGACACAGCCTCAACTGCAGATAGCATCTGTTTTGGTTTCTTACCTCTTGCGTACTCGAAATTTCCTTGTGTGAACTGTTAATGATAAGTATTGTGTTGAACAGCGCACTGCCTACATGGTAACGGCTACTACATGTAAACTTTAAGTATTAAATGCTATGTATGAAAAAATTGTTTATAGTGATGGACATGAACCGATATTTCTTCAACAAGCTGAAGCAGGAAATTGAGGTTGCACCAAGAATTTCAATTTAATTTTAAGTTAGTAATAAGAAAAAAAGTGCTTGCGAGGTGATTGCCCGGAGCTAAATAAAATATGTAAAGGTGAGAAATGGAGGAGGATGCGTAAATAAGCACTTCTCTCAAGGTACAAGAATATTTATAGATTTATTTTTAGTAATGTAAGTACTTGAAGTTCTGTAGTAAAAGCCCAAATTACCTGCTTAAAAAAAAGGGTACATGTTCAAACAGTCCAGACAGTGGACAGGAGTAGAAGAAATAGCTTAAAGTTCAGTTAAAGCGTGCTGTTAAATGGAAAAACAAGTGGTAACCCACATGTGTTCACGCAAGGAGACAATAAGCTGTAGTAAACTAAGTTAGGTGAAATACAGTACAAATAGAGGCAAACCATGAAGCATCAATAATGTAGCGTAAGTACTCCACGAGGCCACTAATTGCTATGAAAGTAAACTATTTCCCTGTGATCTGAGCCCAATGTAAAGAGTATATGAGGAATGTTAGCTGACGAATTGATTTCAGTAGAATCGAGGTACTAAATAACCACACAGCAAGCCACCTGTATCAGAAATAAGTCCAAGTAAAGATCTTCAGAAGATCTGTAGTGTAATCTAGCGACCATTCAATACCCTAATTGAAGGCTAATCTAAAGAACAAGCAATGCAGTGATATTTAAACTTAATATTGACTATAACCTGAGTAAGACGTAGAAGTAGCAAAGCATGCTGTAAGGAAGGAGGTTGAAGTTTATATATGTGCCTATGTTTATTAAGATAATTTTATTTACATGCAGATTTTATTGCAAAAATGTCTCCTAAGACACTCCTCTTATGAAATCCATTTTCCTTGTGCCCGTTCCTTTTGATCCTGGTTCATTAACCCAGACCAAGGGTCGACTTGTAAAAGGCACGTGTGCTTCGAAGCAAAGCAGTGCTTATGAGAAATGAGACACGTAGCGTGATGAACTTCGCTAGCTTTGGTAATGTTTGTTATGGACCGGTTGCGTAAACCCAGTGAACTGTCGGTAATTCCATTCATGCAAAAAAAATAGTAGACGCGCGTTACCCTATTTTTTTTTTAACAGAGAACGATTGCTGAGTACATGAAGCGAAGAGGGAGACCTATTGTTATCCAGTCTGCCCTCAAATAAAAAAAAAAAAAAAAAAATTGGCAAGCACAAAGGAAAGCACAAAAAAAAAAGAAAAGATTCAGCGTTAAATGCGTACTCGTTAAGTAGTAGATATGCTGCGTGGCAGTAGAAAATGATCTTGGGTGCACTAAAGAATAAATGCAACGAGTGTTGCGAAACCTGTAGTTTTCATAATGAGGGGATGAGCACTTAAAAGAAAGTTTGAAAGAATATTTTTAGGTTCACTAGTGAAAGCAAATCTTGAGATATAAAGATTCCATTCATAAAGCAGTTGTTCACTGGACTTAACAAAAGGAGTGACCATTAATTGTAAATATTAGCTCGTAAGTGAAAATATTAGCTCGTAAGTGATCTTTTGTAAATAGTAGAATATAAGTCTTTCTGTACCAATGGAGGAAACGTGCAAAATTGATTGTTTTGTAAATGAACTCCACCGGCGAAGGAACTAAGCACGAATGCTGTGTGAAGATGCACACTAAAGTGCAACGTGCATAATAAAAATAACTGTTCACTGTATACTAGTGGTAGTGTTGTACTGCAAGTGTAAAAAAAGAAGTCAAGGCTACGACAACAGGTGCAACGCAAAGTTCAGTGTTGTTCTATGTGCAGCGACAGCTAAAACATTCGTCGTCACTTACCTGTGAGCCTCATGGGAGGCAGTTGACAGAGAAGTATGGAGGCAGCTTCAGTGTCTGGCTCCTCCGATGGAAAACGCGCGCGAGGTGTTTGTATCGATGCACTCGTGTGATACGAAGTTCACAAAAAAAAAGGAGCACTCGACGACCACCAGCTCTGTTACAGCCTGAGCGCGAACGGATACTAAGTATTGGAGCTCACGCAACACTGTGCAGCCGCTGTAAGTGGCTGACGTGTGGGTGACGAAACAATCCAAACTTTAAACTGCTAACCGCCATGACTTCCATCGTACATACTGGAGGAAAGACATTTGTACACTTGTGTGACTACATCTTCATATGTAAATTAAGCGATTTTCTTGAGTTGAAATTAAGATGAGTGAGAAGTAGATTGTTAGATTACTCAGACCTTAAAGCCATTAATACCGGCACTCCTGAACACTGCTAAAATGAATTATAATCCTGTCTCTTGATGGACAAAGAAAATGAATGTGCACTATAGGAAGACCCTAAACTCCAGACCAGTCCCGATCCTTAACAAATGTATCCAATAGGTTATAAGTTATACTAATAATTTTCCACTTCTTCTGTTTCATATTGTAAATAAAAACCCGGGAAGCCGCATGAATTCCTGGCACCACAGCGGAAAGGACAGATGTACTGCATGATGAACGCCGTAGACAGCTAACACAGAAAGTGAAAGCATCACGAAGTGTAGTGCTACGTTATTAAACTGTAATTGAACCACAATGAGTCAACAGATGCTCGAACATTGTCCACTCTAGTTTAGTGAAAATAAGCACTCACTGTACTCATGTATTAGTTGTTAAGCTCAAGAGAAAGTAATTTCTGAATTCTATCCCCTGAAGAGCGAAATGAACGTTCACTTATTGTTATAAGCAAATATGGACCAAACTTAAAAATGCACATAAATGTTAGTCTTGGTATTATGGAATGAAGTGACTGATGAACAAAGAATGAAAAACTTTATTTTGAAAAATGATAAATATCTGATATATGTTTATAAATGTAATTTCAATTTAAGTACATAGTACGCCAGTAACGTTATGTAAATGTCACACCAAAAATCACGAATATATCATGAGGACATGAGGATCGAGGTAATCCTTCGGCATTCCCTCTCTCCTCATGGGAGGCAATGTGATATTCGCTATTTTTGGCTTAATTAAAACAGCAAATTCAGCCAGAAGGCAAATACTTGTTTATAAAGAATGATTAATATATAATAAGGCGTCGCATGGCGACGGTGGAATTTTCTAGATAATGTAATTCGTCGTCTTTGGGCGGCAATATAAACAGAAAAGTACGGATGGATATGCGATCCTTCACTATTTTGTTCGCTGGAGAACAAATGAAGCCTTGAGCGCTAAAAAGACTTTTACTGTTTTTCTGAAGTAAGACGGACGCAGATTTGTGGCAGTCTGATCTAATTTTTTACTAAATGTATAAAAACGTGTATGTCTGAGTTGAGTGAAGTGTAAAGAACTGTTATAACTTACCGTGACGACGCACGAGCGACTCAAAGAAGACAATGGCTATATAAAAGAGCGCTAAATAGACATGATACGGACATAAAAATCTACCGTCATTGTTGTATTAAGCTTAAGGTACGATATATGTTTTAGTTATAATAAATGTTTGTTCTGGGAATACTGAATCATTTAGCAGTGCTCATTCCTATTATCTCCTCAGTATTATTTTCATTTTAATTATGCATTTTGCTAATATTACAGACGCCAAGATCAGCAGTCCAATGTGCGTGTTACATTGATAAAAAGAAAACTGTTTTATCGTCTTCTTGCATCAGCTTTAATATTGAATTTCTCTTTTGTGTGATGTTACAGTTGTTTTTGCGCCCTTAAGAACTTTCTGGTCCCTTAGGAAATTTTTTTGTCATAACAATAACTTCACAACCGGGTATGATCGTATCTACGATCATGAAGTAATTAGAAAGACGATAACGCAACTTCTTAATCAATAGCACGCTAGTTGTGACTGCCTCAAGTCACGCGAAACCGCAAGTAAAAACTATTCACATCTCAATATGCAATATTTTATGACAATGGTCAATCCATGATTCTTACGCCAATTGTGATTGATAAAACAGTAAGCTAAATCTCAATTTCCAACTTTCCATTGAATAGCAACATCACTTCTATTTTGTAACATCACAAGGAGGGAACACAAGGGTTCTGATGCCGAAATGCGGGGTCATATATGTGGTAACCAAACGGGTCAAGGTCAACGAGGTTTGGAGAGTATATGTACAAGAAGAGCAGTAGAAATAAAACCGCCTCGAGAAGGAATTCAACAAGGATGCAGTGTGGAGGGAAGCTCACCGAACAGCCTATGTTAGCTCGGAAAGATATGATGATAAGTCCAAATGGGATTTTGATTAATAGTCAGTTACTCAACTGATGAGTTCATTTGGAGTGAAAAATTGTTTGAACTGCAGAAAGCATTATAGGAACCCACGACGTAATGCGAATGTTCTATCTAGTATTACCAAGCCACTCAAAATCATTTGGCTGTGGCTCAGTGCAGTGATAAACACGGATGTAGAGAACTGCATGGTCAGTGATCTTGCGCAATTCCAAGAATGTAAGGGAATAGCGTCAGAGAGTCCTGTGGTGGTGGGTTTTTCTTCCGTTTTTACTTCCGTCTTATTGCTTTCTTTCATCTCTACAAAAAAATGGTTCAAATGGCCTTAAGCACTGTGGGACTTAACAGCTGAGGTCATCAGTCCCCTAAATTTAGAACTGCTTGAACCTAACTAACCTAAGGACATCACACACATCCATTCCCGAGGCAGGATTCGATCCTGCGACCGTAGCAGCAGCGCGGTTCCAGACTAAAGCGCCCAGAACCGCTCGGCCACTACGGCCGGCTCATTTCTACATTTTTCTGTTGATAAGACTATATGATTTTGGGGTAATGTTTAATATTGTATATACGAGGTGAAATTTAAAGAAATACAGGATCTATGGAATATAATAACCCGCCGTAGAATCGCAAGACGAAGACGTCAGATGTAACAAGAATAAATAAATTAATAAAAACGTCCCCGCATACGGTAACACTTCTCGCTCCTCCTCTCCCGCACTCCGCCACATCCCCCACCCCAGGATCCCCCTTCAACAAGGACTTTCCCCGTGGAATGGGGAACAGAGATGGTCATCGATCCTACAGAACGGGCGACGTGTGACTTCCCTACCGCAAAGCGGAGAAATTGTTCCAGCTCTTGCTATTATACGTAAATGGCATCCATGCAACTCATTCAAGATTCTAGTGAGACCTTCGTATTTTATTCCACAGTAGAAGAATGCGATACGTGTGTAGTATATCGTGCCTCCGCCATTAGACGATAACCTACATTCCATAAATGGTTTCTATTCGTCAAATGAAATGACGCAATTTCGTAGACTTTACCGGTATCATGCAGTTATGATTTTATATACAGAAAACTTCTACCAAGGTCGGGAATTTCCACTCGCCGATTCAGTCTACGTATCTGTATGAGACCAGGATGTCTATGAAATTGTGTCATTTCATTTCTATAAGTACCTGCACATAGGTTTCAGGCTGGAGCCCCAGTTAACATTCGATGCTGAGGTGCTATTCCAGAACACGCAGAGCCTCGGCAATTCTGTTCGTGTGTAAGGGGAAATTTAAAGTAGACTGGGGCGGCAGTGAGGATTTGCATCGAGGAAGAAGGTGTGTCAGGCTAATCCGTGTAGTTGTGTGAACTGCTGTGCCAAGGTAGCTTAGTGCAACGACGCTTGCTCTAGCGTCCTACTATCGATCTAAAGTGGCTAACGCACCTGCCTAGAATGCAGGAGACCCTGGTTCTATTCCTGGTTTCGGTACAAATTTTCACTCGCAGCTTCAGTCTATACATATAAAATCTATATCTATCAATTCCGTGTTTTGAATAAGAGTATGTAAATTTCTGGCCGGCCGGAGTGGCCGAGCGGTTCTAGGCGCTACAGTCCGGAACCGCGCGACCGCTACAGTTGCACGTTCGAATCCTGCCTCGGGCATGGATGTGTGTGATGTCCTTAGGTTAGTTAGGTTTAAGTGGTTCTAAGTTCTAGAGGACTGATGACCACAGCAGTTAAGTCCCATAGTGCTCAGAGCCATTTGAACCATTTTTGTAAATTTCTGAATAAATAATATCTGTCCCACAGAAAAATATTAGTACTATACTACGCGTAAGTAAAAGCCTTACACAAACACGAAAGACTGTTAGTCTGCATTACATTTACTTGGGTTACAAAACTGTTTTGCGTGATCAACACTAAATAATAATTCCTGTAACTGTCTTTCAATGTTAAGGCTCCTGGACGTGGGACTTCACTCATTATTGGACGTCTTACAGTGAGTACAATTTCTGCTCAATGTGCGACGTCAGGTCTTTGACAGGTTTGACATGATCGTAACACTGATTTTGTTCATGAACGGGGCTCTAGTTGCTAATATGTTTGTTATCGCAATCCACAATTAGTTTCAGCATTTATATTCAATCCAGTTTCTAATATATCTGAAACTGACTTAAATACACTGGTGTGCAAAACTTAAGGATGGAAGTAACTATCGCATGATGTGTCACTGCCATGCAGCATAATTCGATGGAACTTCGACAATACATAGAAGGAACTGCTGCAGTATAATACAGAAGGTAACCGAAAGAAAGACGCAATGAGACGAACAGAAATGACACTTTTATTCAAAGATGATAATCACACAGAAGTCAGTGCGATTTATGATGGTCGCCTGGGCAGCACAAAACGCGGGACATGGCTCTTGCCGGCCGGTGTGGCCGTGCGGTTCTAGGCGCTTCAGTCTGGAACCGCGTGACCGCTACGGTCGCGGGTTCGAATCCTGCCTCGGGCATGGATGTGTGTGGTGTCCTTAGGTTAGTTAGGTTTAAGTAGTTCTAAGTTCTAGGGGTCTGATGACCACAGATGTTAAGTCCCATAGTGCTCAGAGCCATTTGAACCATTTGAACATAGCTCTTAATAGGGTGTGTGACTGCTACGGACGACAGTACATGTCTGCAATGTGCTTCAATGCTGGACTCTAGATTAGTACGGTGCTCTTGTGGTAGGCTGTTCCATTCCTGCTTCAGTTCGGTTGACACCCGCTGGATCGTCGTTGGTTCAAGTGTTGCAGGAAGTCTCCCAAACGCATCCCACACGTGCTAGACAGAATTCAAGTCGAGGGAACGGGCAGTCAAGTCCATTCGCCGAATATCCTCTCGTTCCAACAGCTCCTTCAACTACGATGCTGCATGATGTCGCGCATTATTGTCCAAAAAAATAAGTCAGCGGCGAATGTACCACTGAAAAGACGTACATGGGAATGCCGTGCAGTGTCACGTCGACCGGTGACTGCGCCGTATTCAAAGATTTGTAGCCAGTACGCCCAAGCAACATTATCCCTCCCCACACTATAATACTTATACCCCCAAAGCGATCATGTTCGACAGTGCTTTAGATACACTCTTATGGCGGAAGGTGGGAACATGCAATGCACCCAAGAACAATGTCGAACATGTTTGTTTTGGAGGTCCAAGTGTTATACACTACTGGCCATGAAAACTGCTACACCAAGAAGAAAAGCAGATGATAAACGGGTATCCATTGAACAAATATAGTAGAACTGACATGTGATTACATTTTCACGCAATCTGGGTGCACAGATCCTGAGAAATCAGTACCCAGAACAACCACTTCTGGCCGTAATAACGGCCTTGATACGCCTGGACATTGAGTCAAACAGAGCTAGGATGGAATGTACAGGTAAAGCTGCCCATGCAGCTTCAACACGATACCACAGTTCATCAAGAGTAGTGACTGGCGTATTGTGACGAGCCAGTTGCTCGGACACCATTGACCAGACGTTTTCAATTGGTGAATGTGCTGGCCAGGGCAGCAGTCGAAAATTTTCTGTATCCAGAAAGGCCTGTACGGGACCTGCAACATGCGGTCGTGCATTATCCTGCTTAAATGTAGGGTTTCGCAGGGATCGAATGAAGGGTAGAGCCACGGGTCGTAACACATCTGAAATGTAACGTCCACTGTTCAAAGTGCCGTCAATGCCAACAAGAGGTGATCGAAACGTGTAAACAATGGCTGGGTGATACGCTAGTATGGCGATGACGAATACACGCTTCCAATGTGCGTTCACCGTGATGTCGCCAAACACGGATGCGATCATAATGATGCTGTAAATAGAACCTGGATTCATCCGAAAAAATGATATTTTGCCATTCGTGCACCCAGGTTCGTCGTTGAGTACACCATCGCAGGCGCTCCTGTCTGTGATGCAGCGTCAAGGGTAACTGCAGCCATGGTCTCCGAGCTGACAGTCCATGCTGCTGCAAACGTCGAACTGTTCGTGCAGATGGTTGTTGGACTTGCAAAAGTCCCAATCTGTTGACTCAGGGATCGAGACGTGGCTGCACGATCCGTTACAGCCATGCGGATAAGATGCCTGTCATCTCGACTGCTAGTGATACGAGGCCGTTGGGATCCAGCACGGCGTTCCGTATTACCCTTATGAACCCACCGATTCCATATTCGGCTAGCAGTCATTGGATCTCGACCAACGCGAGCAGCAATGTCTCGATACGATAAACCGCAATCGCGATAGGTCACAATCCGACATTTATCAAAGTCGGAAACGTGATGGTACGCATTTCTCGTCCTTACTCAAGGCATCACAACAACGTTTCACCAGGCTACGCCGGTCAACTGCTGTTTGTGTATGAGAAATCGGTTGGAAACTTTCCTCATGTCAGCACGTTGTAGGTGTCGCCATCGGCGCGAACCTTGTGCGAATGCTCTGAAAAGCTAATCATTTGCATATCGCAGCATCTTCTTCCTGTCAGTTAAATTTCGCGTCTGTAGCACGTCATCTTCGTGGTATAGCAATTGTAATGGACAGTAGTGTAGTGTGGATAGACATGATGTTGCATGGGCTTACTTAACTTCAAATTTTTAATAATGGTACACTTACCGGCCAGCGTTATTGTGGCACTGTACTCCTTGCTCACGCGTACCTTTTCAGTGGTACATTCGCCACTGACTTCATTTTAATGGATAATAATGTACAACCACACGGAGCATCGTAGGTGGAGGAGTTCTTGGAACAAGAGGATATTTGGCGAATAGACTGGTCTGTGCGTCTCGCCGATTGAAATCCTGTCGCACACATGGGATGCGTTATGGAGATGTTTTACGGTATGTCCACAGCCTTCACCTTGGACTATCCATCATGTGTCAACCACGCTGGTGGGGGACTGGAACGCCCTAGCACAAGAGTTCTTCACCAACCCTTTCGCCAGCATGGGAGCAGTTTACATACCATGCACTGCCGTCCGTGGTGCTCACACCGCATTAAGAACCATGCACCGTGTTGTATAATGTCCTTCGGTCCGTCATAAATTGCGGTGACTGCAATATAAAGGGTTGGAACTTTAATAGTGGCAACTATTGATTTACAACTCGTATAAAACAGATACGAGTTTCAAAGTCTTACTGACTTTCAAAGTAGTCACCAGCATTGTGTATAACCCGTTGCCAGCGATGAGGATGTCGCAGGATACTCTTAGCAGTGCTAGTTGTCTTGACAATTCGAGCGGCGCGGTCTATTGCCCGACGAATTTGTAGCAGTTCTGTAGCGAATGCTTTCCTGGTGCTTGGCTGAAAGGTCCCTGATTCTCCAACGCGTCATTACTGGAACAGGCCACTCCATCCTTAGGGGTAGAGAATGAAAAGTGCTGAAAGTAACTGTATTGGAAATATGTGCCGTTTGAAACATCTGCATACTGAACTCGGGAATAAAGAGACTTAATATTTACGGACACCAAAGCTATGGACATATTGGTGTTCGAAAATGTGTCAAACACACTATGAAATTTTATTAATTTTTTAAAAAAATGACCAGTACAATAAAATTAGTTTCTAGTTTCTCAACGTTTAGAGAGTGCTGTTGCTCCGCAGCTTAATGCTGCAACAAAAACAGCCATTCCAACTGTTAATGATGTTCTTTGTTTTAGTCCTCGACCATTTCGGCTTTTCTATACCGGCGTGCAAAACTTAAGAAGGAAAGTAACATTTGCATGATGTGTCACTGACAGGCAACATAGCTCAATGAAACTTTGAGCATATATATTAAAGAACTGTTACAGTATAGTACAGAAAGTAACCGAAAGAAACGCGAAATGAGAGGAACAGAAATGGCACATTTGTTCAAAGACAATAACTACGAGGGTTTGGAACTTTAATAGTGGCAACTATTTATTTACAGTTCGTAAAAAATAGATACGTGTTTCAAAGTTTTACTGACCTTCAAAGTAGTCACCAGCATTGTGTATATACCCCGTTGCCAGCGATGTGGAAGTCGTAGGATACTCTTAGCAGTACCAGTTGTGTTGACAGTTCGAGCGGCGCGGTCTATTGCCAGACGAATTTGTAGCAGTGCTGAAGCGGATGCCGTGAAGTGTTTCCTTTAGTTTAGAATACGAATTGAACTCACGAGAGCTTACGTCAGGGGAGTGCAGTAGGTGGTAGAGCACTTAGCAGTCTCATCGTCAAACAAATCAGTGATGGCTTGCACTGTACGTGCTTGAGCATTGTCCTGCAGAATGATGGTAAGGTCCTGCAGAAAGTGTCATCACTTCTGTCTCTAAGCTGTTCATTTTTGGAACACAACGTACGACCAGCTTAGAGACACTTTCTGCAGGACCTGACCATCATTTTGCAGGACAATGCTCAAGCATGTACAGTGCAAGCTGTTACTGATTTGTTTGACTGATGGGGCTGCTAAATGCTGTACCACCTACTGCACACCCCTGACTTAAGCCCTCGTAAGTTCAACTCGATTTCTAAACTGAAGGAAACGCTTCGCAGCATTCGCTACAGAACTGGTACAAATTTGTCGGGCAATAGACTGCGCCTTGACTCTTTTTGACTCCGATCAATGCGACTATTAATTGTTTTGAATCCCGTTTTTCATGTTGATACTTTGCAGTTGCATCTGACGATGCCTCCCTTGCTGATTCTAAAATTTCTTTACGTACTAATTCTGCTGGATCAAAGGTCTGTTTGATTTACATCATTATTCTTATCATGTGTAAGAATTGCCTCTTTTCATTTGAGAGTTTTCTCTCACGATTCCCGAATATGAAATTCCAGTTACGTATTTGCTCTGTCAACCTGTGTACACAGATCGTTCAACTGAACATTTTTATTACCATACACTTTTCAGTACGTCATGTCTTGCAGGTCCCAAATATCGTATATGGATTTCGTGATGAAATATGAATGAAACAATATGCTTCTCTTAAATAGTGATGAAAAGGAAACGAAAATTTATTGTACAACTATGGTGTGATGGAACACTGTGTCTCACACTGAGCATATACAGTGACGTTAATACAATCACTAAGTATAGAATATATCAGAGATTATAAAAAAAGCTTATAATAAAATTCTTTAGATCAACATTTGTAAAAATTACGGTGATACCTACGATAAATAAGCCAGTGTGACACACTGTGTAATCCAATAAGAGCAAATTCTCCATTGGATATACAGTACTGTTGTCACATGGATTACATCATGCTGGATAATACAGCTACTACAATTATGATACAATGCACATCATTAATATAATACTATAAGATGTAGCCAGATCTGCGAAGTTTTTCAATGCAGACATGAAATACATTTACGCTTGATAACATAAACAGAGCTGTCCAATCCAACCGTATTTTAAATAGAAATGCGTAAGTAAGTACCATAAGAATCACTTTATCAATGATACCTTTATTATTCACTTCTACACACCCAGTCATAACAAATGTTATCTGCAATAGATGGCTTGTGAAAATAGGCAAGGCCCGAAACTAGCCAGCCTGTGAACAAACAGCAGCGTTGATACTAAACTGTCTTTTCTTCAATTCTTATTATCGGTCCGGGTACCCAGATTATTCAATTGTAAGTTCCAGTAATGCACTTTTTTACATAAAACTTAACACCGTCTTTTACGGATTTTTGCAAACTTGGATTATTGTGTCATTCACAGATTTAATTCCTTTACTAATGCCTGCATAAACATTTTAAACGAGTTTCTTACCCCTTAAGATATATCCTCGTCCTCCAAAATTTCTTTTGTCATCGTTACTTATTTTAATCTAGCACCAATTTCTCTATGACACTACCTTTACAGACAAAAGCACTATCCTATGAGTACTGTTCTGTACAACCATGGTATACGCTATTCCATTGTCAGTATGAAAATGAACTCACCAGGTAAGCTGAAGGCCCCATTAAGAAAAAATTGCAAATTATTGGTCGGCTGAAGGCCACAAACAATGTTACGCACAATCAACGGCTAAAGGCCTGGATAAGAAGTTTGAAAATTATTCGTAGACTTAAGGTCACAAGCAATTTCAGAATACACAAGGGCTCAATTACAAATAAGGTGGACAATTAAAAAAATACTAAAACCCTTTCTAATAATCTTAACTTGTAACAAGCTGTAGTGACAGCTGAAGGCCTCACTAAAACAGGATTGAAAATTATTTGTCGGCTGAAGGCCACAGGCAATGCTACAGACAATTAACAGCTGAAGAACTGATTAAGAAAGGATTCAAAATTATTGGGGTGCTGAAGGCCACAAGCAATTTTCAGAATACTCAACGGCTGAAGGCCTGACTTACAAGCAAGGAAGGCAGTGGCATGTTAAAACACTAAAACCATTTTAAAACAATGTTAACGAACTGTAACAGGCTATAGTGAATGCTTCAGTCCTTAAGAGAAAATTGAAAATAATTGCAGGTTCGTTTTGTCGAAAGTGAATCACAACAGAGTTCCTTAAATTTGGTGAATGTACACAGGGATGTTTTTGGTTCTCTTTTTTCGAAGAACGTTTCTTTTCTTGTACAAGGATATTATTTTATGTTTCTTAAAGTATTTCATAACTATTTCCTTCTATTTCTCTCTTTTCTTTAATAATCATTATTTACTAGAAACATTTCAACTGAATTTGCATATTCTATTTTCGTTATTACATTCTGTATCTGAAATATCAGCGTTGGGTAGAAAGAAACCTTTGTCAGTGTAATGTAACTTATTGTTGTCACAGAAAGGTCAGTGAATGTGAGTTCTAATAAATCTCTAAGATAAGTGAAAATTCCATGACATTTAATTTTCAGATAAACTCTTTCATTTTTTATTTTTGTTGCAGTGAATTATTATCATTCACAATCGAGTCAGAGGCCGGCAACAGTGAACGGTTGGATCTGCTGGCTGTCGCATAAGGCTGTGGTAGTTGCGGCTCGGCATCTCTGGCCGCTGCAACGAAGATTCTACCCTCAGTATTTTGTTGCTCCCGGTGTTGGCATCATAGAGTAAATATCTCTAGAGTGAGCATTGCGTTCTGCGCATGATGTCAGCATTAAACCAGGATTGTCACGTGATCTCGGGACTTCGCTGTGCGTGTGTGCTTTCTGCAGCGTTTGATGTTTATAATACCGAGAGTTTTTGTTGTGTTTCACCGTTTGTTGATAGTGTAATAGCGATGGTGAATTACGTTGTTGCTACGGATGGAAAGAAAAATATGTGAAAGGAGGGATAGTAACTTTTCATGGGTACATTCCATATAGCTCTAATTATAGTTTTCATTTTAGTAAGAGACACTGTATACGTTTAAAAATTTCGAGACGCATTATAATTAAGACTTGATTCTGTAGACATTTTTCTACGATTTTGTGACTATATAATAGATATTACGGCTCGTACAAAAGCTTACAAACAATCGCTTCCTCTCGTAAATTTGCTAGTGGAACAGGAAAGGGAAAGGTTAGTTGTTTCAGTAAATACTATCCTGCATGCATTTATCAGTGACTTGTCAATTATGTATATAGATTACTCCGTCTACTATTTATTTGATGAACTGGGAGCAAGTACTTAAAATGCGTTAAATAAATACCTCAAAGTGCCACCAGTAAGAAAAATTGTGCTTTAGGTCGCAAAAACGAGAAAATAAATACGCAGAAATACAAGAAAAAAGGACGAATTAGCAGGGATATAATCGCTAATGTGTGGTAAATTCGGTGTTTTTCGGACACTTGCGAAAGTACTAACGTACTGTCAAGTCGTTTTGCAGGACTATCACTGCAAAAATGTACTTCAGGCTCTGTAATACTATAAAGTGCGGTATCATACCAAAAACTACCAAAAATCGAGTGCATCTGAACTATGACACCTATCGCAAAGAAACTGAATGTAATATCACTTGCCCTTAAAAGTTATGTAGCTGGTTTATTCCCGGTATCAAATGGATACTGTTAAAATGTCTGCGCAACATGTGTAAATAATCCACGACACGTACGAAAAGAATCCGACTGTACTAGAGATGTAGTGACATTCTAAATATACAGGGCGCTATACGAACAAACACACGACGTCTCGAGATCACGTGAACAGGCCGGCAATGTATGTTGCCAACACAAAATCTGTTCTGCGCATGTGAGTGCTCACTCCAGAGATATTTACTCTGTGGTTGGCATGAAACAGGAAAAACAGATTTATTAAATACTGAGCCGTGATGCGGCTCGCGTTGGTGCTGTTTGTAGGTTTTCACCCTCTGTTGGAGGCCAGACGGTATCTTTTAGTTGGTATGGTGCGGTTGTTTGTCTTCTCGTGTTGACGGGCGCCACTCAGTTTTGCAAGCGTTGCCTGACGGCTAGTGGCAGCAGCGGTGGTTATCGATATGTAGCAACTGTTGCTCTATCTCTGGGGCGACGTCATCGTTTTGCTGGGTCGTGTGAGTGGCCAGTTCGTTTGGGGACTCAGGAGGAGCCATGTCCGCACAGTGCCAGTACACGCCGGGACACCTGGCGGCAAGCGTGGACTGCCGGATGGAAGGGCTGTGGTCACGAGGGTGCACGGCCTCGTCGTAAACCAGATCCAGCAAGCTTTAAGATGAGTACATTTCAATCCAAGTAGAGAAACCACCATTGTGATCTCACCATTCTCCGGTGACTTGGGTTTGTGTTGCTGCTCGTAGTGTCGCCGAGGCGAAGAGCAGAGAGAGGAGTGCTTTCTACTCTGGTGGTAGTAGTTCCTTTCTCGTTCCGGGCGCTCTAAACACAGTATTCTGGGGACGTAGTGCAGACCGCCAGTTCCGGCTTTGGCGTATTGTTCCATCGTAGCATTTGGTTTATCGGACGTCAGGTAGCTTCAGCAAGATTATCATTAGTCATTCGTTAGACTGCCACTAGTCTGAGTTACCATCTTGTGAAGTGAATGCAACTCTTGGTTGCTTATTTCATCGCTCGCGAAAAAGTTTGTTCCTGGACCTTCTCAGAGGTCGATTCCTGGAGCACCGCCTGTGGCCCCTTGTGTTACAAGTTTAGCATCATCTTATTTCACCTGTTTTGTGATCTTGTTTTTTTAATTAACCTTTGCTGCTGTATTTGCTGTTTTACAGCAGGTTTCTAAATATTTTTTATTATAGCCATTCCTGGCGCGTAAGGCCTTCGGCCGTAATTGTGGTCATTTGCCTTAAAATTCTAATTTGGTATTTGTATTTTAGCAGTAAGCCTTAAAATCTTGTTTACTGGCATTCCTACCATCTGATGCTTCCTGCTGTGTTGTGGTGATTTACCTTTAATATTTCACTACCTGTAAATTGCAGCGAGTTCTTAAACTATTCTTAATTTATTTCGATTCTCGGATCTTGTATGCTGCCTGGAAGGTGGCACGTGGGTCTGCTTCTGTAAACTGAAGGGTAGGCTGAATGTAGGAAGTGAGGAGGGGCAGGAAAAGGTGAAAATCTCTCAGTACTGCTCTTAGAAATGGTTTTACTATATCACAGTATTAACTGAATACGTAATAACGTGAATACCTAACTTTGCACTGAGGAGCACGTAGACGTGAAGCCGGATATATCAAGTTACACAGTTACAAGTAGTGGTTCGCCCACTATGAAATAGAAACAATGTTGCTAGGTCTTCTCCTCGGCATCAAATGGGTAGAATCTGCAACGGTGCTCGTAGAGCTGAACAGTGCCGGCTAGAGGGCGCAGTCGTCGGTGTCGTAGTGCCAACCTATGAACTTGCACCTATGCCGTGGCATCGTAGCTATCGATACCACATCCCACCCCCCTGAAACGACGCACCGTCGTTGTGTATGGCTACTGACGGTGGGTTTGAGGGACCCAGGGGCGGCGCAGCTGAAGGGGCGGATAGCGGAACTGCCGGGTCGCTCTGTCCACCTGCGACCCCGAATTGCTCGTGAGGGGGGAGGGGGGGGGCGAGGAAAACGCGAACTGGAAAACCTGCCCAGGCTATGCACTGCCACTGGGTATGCTGGGATGAGGAGGCGAAGCAACGACCTCCATGGGCGACGGCGACGGTGGCGTGATGGCAGCCTCAGTGTACATCGGTTCAGGCACCGCGGAGGAACACGGCGACGGCAGTGGCCGTAGTGGCGGCGGGAGGCGCCCTTCCGATGCAGGTGACATGACCGGCGGCGGCGACGACGACGGCAGGCGCGCCTGTGGTGGGGGCGAGAGTGGCAGAGGCGACGCCGGTGGAGTCGTGGGCTGAGGCAGCGGAAGCTGCGCAGCCTCCAATTCTGACGGAAAACAACCAGCGGCACAAAACCTAGGACGGCACAAACGGATCTGGTTCCGGTGTCGCTTGACAGTGCCGAAGGGAACAGAAATGACAAATAAGGCGCGACCAAGCTGACGAAGAATGCGCCCTGCTCCCAGCGCTACCTGCCAGAGAAAACGCGATAGAACACCAAATCATGCGGCGCCAAGCCGAGGCGAAGCGAAGCGAAGCAGCGGGAGCGCGCGGCGGCGGGTACAATAGCTGCAGGAGCGACCAATGGGCGCGGCCATGTATCAATTCCACTGGGGAACGGGTGCCATGCGGCTGGAAGCGATATGAAGCAAGGAAAGTCCATAGCGTGAGCTCACGAGAGTGTGTGGCGCGCAACTTGCTCATCTGCGACTTAAACGTACGCACAAAGTGTTCAGCCTCGCCGTTCGACTGGGGGTGAGGTCAGATGGCGAATGCCATTAGCAGCACAGAATGCTTCAAACTCTGAGGACACAAACTGGGGGCCAATGTCGGAGACAATAACTTCAGGAAAACCCTCAATGCAAAAAAATAGACGTCAAATCCCGAATAGTACTAACAGTTGTAGTAGAAGACAGAGGTACGACAAAAGGAAAGTTGCTGTACGCATCAGTGACTATCAACCAGCGGGTGTCCCAGAAAGGAGCCGCAAAATCTATATGAACGCACTGTCAAGCGCAGTAGGAGTCGGCCACGCAAAGAAGCCCTGGCGGGGAGCAGATTGATGCTCCGCGCAAGAGCGACAATTAGCAAGCAAATTCTCAATATATTTATCAATGCCGACCCAAATGAAGTGACGACGTGCTAATTGCTTCAGCCACACTACACCCCAATGAACAGCGTGCAGTAAACTGAGTATTTCCGACTGCAACGAACGAGGTACAACCACACGAGACTTATTGTCAGTTTGTAACAAGATAACACTGTGGTGTACAGACAAGTTGTGACGTTGCGCAAAGTAACGCCGTACAAGGGGATCTTGAATCTGCGTAGCAGATGGAGGCCATTGAGTACGAATATACTGCAAAAGACTATGCTAAGAAGCGTCGGCGGCTGTCGCGGAAGCAATGCGACAAAAATTCACTGGAAAACCATCAGCTAAACCCTTACTTAGTGAATCAATAAACATGCAGGACAGTTCAGAAGAATCAAACACTTCGTCAGGACCGACAGGCAGACGAGATAAAGCATCAGCATTGCCATGCTGGGCCGTAGGCCGAAACAAAATTTCGTAATTGTAGTTAGACAAAAACAAAGACGACATGATTTCAGGTTCTGAGTAGGTGCCAGGCGGGAAACGAGTTTAATGTGCGCGCGAGCGGCGCGTCGTTTCTGACCTTGCTGGGGCCGGGCGGGAGGGCACGTGTTGTGCCGCGTTAACAATACACACACCCGGGGTCACGTCGATCGCGGAAGTAGCCATGTATAATGTGTCTTGTCTGTCTAGCAAGTCCACTACTTCCCGCAAAGACGTGTTTTTAAATCTGAGGATTTGTTCGCGGATGCGGTGATCCGCCACATTCTGCGCAATAGCGTCTCTAATCATTATATCCGCATATGAGCGTCCACACGAGCAATTAAAGTCACAATCAGAAGTTAGGCCCTGAAGGTCCGCTAACCGAGATTTATTGGACAGAGTAGGGCCACGCTGGAGACTAAAGAATTTGTAGCGTGCAGCTACTACATTTACACTGTCACGGAAGTGGGAATTCAAAGCTTCAATCACTTCGTAAGTTTTAGTTTCTGGGCAGGTGGTGAGAAGCAATTTCACGAGCACACGGTAGAACACAACACCCCCGTTGGCAATGAAAAAAGCAAGCCTCTCTGTACCTGGTATGTTGTATGTTGCGAAGTGTGCCTCGAGCTGGGCGATGTATTCTGGCCAGCGTTCAAACCTCCGTATTGTTGTTGTTGTGGTCTTCAGTCCTGAGACTGGTTTGATGCAGCTCTCCATGCTACTCTATCCTGTGCAAGCTTCTTCATCTCCCAGTACCTACTGCAACCTACATCCTTCTGAATTTGCTTAGTGTACTGATCTCTTGGTCTCCCTCTACGATTTTTACCCTCCACGCTGCCCTCCAATGCTAAATTGGTGATCCCTTGATGCCTCAAAACATGTCCTACCAACCGATCCCTTCTTCTAGTCAAGTTGTGCCACAAACTTCTCTTCTCCCCAATCCTATTCAATACCTCCTCATTAGTTACGTGATCTACCCACCTTATCTTCAGCATTCTTCTGTAGCACCACATTTCCAAAGCTTCTATTCTCTTCTTGTCCAAACTGGTTATCGTCCATGTTTCACTTCCATACATGGCTACACTCCATACAAATACTTTCAGAAACGACTTCCTGACACTTAAATCTATACTCGATGTTAACAAAATTCTCTTCTTCAGAAACGATTTCCTTGCCATTGCCAGTCTACATTTTATATCCTCTCTACTTCGACCATCATCAGTTATTTTACTCCCTAAATAGCAAAACTCCTTTACTACTCTAAGTGTCTCATTTCCTAATCTAATACCCTCAGCATCACCCGATTTAATTTGACTACATTCCATTATCCTCGTTTTGCTTTTGTTGATGCACATCTAATATCCTCCTTTCAAGACACTGTCCATTCCGTTCAACTGCTCTTCCAAGTCCTTTGCTGTCTCTGACAGAATTACAATGTCATCGGCGAACCTCAAAGTTTTTATTTCTTCTCCATGGATTTTAATACCTACTCCGAATTTTTCTTTTGTTTCTTTTACTGCTTGCTCAATATACAGATTGAATAACATCGGGGAGAGGCTACAACCCTGTCTCACTCCTTTCCCAACCACTGCTTCCCTTTCATGTCCCTCGACTCTTATAACTGCTATCTGGTTTCTGTACAAATTGTAAATAGCCTTTCGCTCCCTGTATTTTACCCCTGCCACCTTCAGAATTTGAAAGAGAGTATTCCAGTTAACGTTGTCAAAAGCTTTCTCTAAGTCTACAAATGCTACAAACGTAGGTTTGCCTTTTCTTAATCTTTCTTCTAAGATAAGTCGTAAGGTTAGTATTGCCTCACGTGTTCCAACATTTCTACGGAATCCAAACTGATCTTCCCCGAGGTCCGCCTCTACCAGTTTTTCCATTCGTCTGTAAAGAATTCGCGTTAGTATTTTGCAGCTGTGACTTATTAAACTGATAGTTCGGTAATTTTCACATCTGTCAACACCTGCTTTCTTTGGGATTGGAATTATTATATTCTTCTTGAAGTCTGTGGGTATTTCGCCTGTCTCATACATCTTGCTCACCAGATAGTATAGTTTTGTCATGACTGACTCTCCCAAGGCCATCAGTAGTTCTAATGGAATGTTGTCTACTCCCGGGGCCTTGTTTCGACTCAGGTCTTTCAGTGCTCTGTCAAACTCTTCACGCAGTATCTTATCTCCCATTTCATCTTCATCTACATCCTCTTCCATTTCCATAATAATGTCCTCAAGTACATCGCCCTTGTATAAACCCTCTATATACTCCTTCCACCTTTCTGCCTTCCCTTCTTTGCTTAGAACTGGGTTGCCATCTGAGCTCTTGATATTCATACAAGTGGTTCTCTTCTCTCCAAAGGTCTCTTTAATTTTCCTGTAGGCAGTATCTATCTTACCCCTAGTGAAACAAGCCTCTACATCCTTACATTTGTCCTCTAGCCATCCCTGCTTAGCCATTTTGCACTTCCTGTCGATCTCATTTTTGAGACGTTTGTATTCCTTTTTGCCTGCTTCATTTACTGCATTTTTATATTTTCTCCTTTCATCAATTAAATTCAATATTTCTTCTGTTACCCAAGGATTTCTATTAGCCCTCGTCTTTTTACCTACTTGATCCCTCAGAGCTACCCATTCTTCTTCTACTGTATTTCTTTCCCCCATTCCTGTCAATTGTTCCCTTATGCTCTCCCTGAAACTCTGTACAACCTCTGGTTCTTCCAGTTTATCCAGGTCCCATCTCCTTAAATTCCCGCCTTTTTGTAGTTTCCTCAGTTTCAATCTGCAGTTCATAACCAATAGATTGTGGTCAGAATCCACATCTGCCCCTGGAAATGTCTTACAATTTAAAACCTGGTTCCTAAATCTCTGTCTTACCATTATGTAATCTATCTGATACCTTTTAGTATCTCCAGGATTCTTCCAGGTATACAACCTTCTGTCATGATTCTTGAACCATTGAAGGCACAAAATGTCGGCGCCGTCGGCGACGGCTTCGGTACTGGCGGTGGCGTCGGAGGCGCCGAAGTAGCTGCAATCTGTAGTGTGACCAGCCCATTTATGGCAGCAAGCAGCTGTGTCATCTGCTGAGCCTGAAAACGTACAAGATCGGACGGCGAAGCCTGTTCCTCTGGAGAAGCCATGTTTCACACAAATGAAAGTCTTATAGCGAAAGGTGGGAGCACTTACAGTCACGCAGTCACACGGGGATATCACAAAAAAAAAAACTAAAGCAGTACCGAGCAAAAAACATAGGTGAGAGGAGAGAAAAGCGATATGTCGCCACTTATGTATCCCGCCTGGAAGGCTGCGCGTGGGTCTGCTTCTGTAAACTGAAGGGTAGGCTGAATGTAGGAAGCGAGTAGGAGCAGGAAAAGGTGAAAATCTCTCGGTACTGCTCTTAGAAATGGTTTTACTATATTACAATATCCGAATACATAATAACGTGAATACCAAACTTTGCACTGAAGAGCACGTAGGCGTGAAGCCGGATGTATCAAGTTACACAGTTACAAGTAGTGGTTCGCCCACTATGAAATAGAAACAATGTTGCTAGGTATTCTCCTCGGCATCAAATGGGTAGCATCTGCAGCGGCGCTCGTAGAGCTGAACGGCGCCGGCTAGAGGGCGCAGTAGTGGGTGTCGCTGCCCTAGTGCCAACCTACGAATTTGCACCTACGCTGTGGCATGGTAGCTATCGATACCACATCGGGGTGTAAGGCCTTAAAATTCTAATTTGGTATTTGTATTTACGCAGTAAGCATTTAAAATCTTATTTACTGCCATTCCTGGCGTCTGATGCCTTCTGCTGTGTTTGTGGCGACTTGTCTTTAATATTTCAATACCTGTAATTTGTAAGTTGCAGCGAGTTTTAAACAATTCGTAATTTATTCCCATTCCTGGCCTTCTGCCCAGATCACAGTGGCTTGTTTTTAATACATTATCTGTTGTATCTGTATTTAATGGTGATTTGCTAGATGGTAGCTCACTGAAAACACTATTATTAGCACAGTTGATTATTCCTTCATTAATAACATGCGGTATCTTATTTATTGTTTAGTCTGGAATTACTGGTTTAAAATAAATTGTGTGTAATTGTAAAAGGCAACCAATAGTAACTGATTACGGCCCCGTCCACAATCGTAACCGAATCCTGCCTTCCCTTGACTATCAGGCCTCAAATACCTTTCCATATAATATGATACTGCACAAATAAAACCACTAAAATTCACGTAAACCGCTTAAGGTATACGAGGGTATGCGGAAAAGTAATGCACCCGAATATTTATTCTGTTCGCAGCATAGGTTAAGGTATCACACGTCATGCAAATTACTCAGTCGACTTTCCCGCTTCGATGGCGCAAGTTGCAACCCTCTGCAGCTAGAAGGGTCCGAATTGAAAGTCTGACATGGCGCTGTGTAACGCAACTTTGTCGGCGCGTGCGAAACACAGTGTTGAAATCGGGTTTCGAACCGCAGAAAACGTGGCTCCAAATGAAATCCATAGAGGAATGAAAGCTGTACACGGTGATTTTGTATCGACATCAGTAATGATCGACGTTGGGTTGTTCGTGGTCGTAATAAAGGAAACGGTGGTGCTAATCTTAAAGTGTGTGACAGAAATCGGAGTGGACGACAATGTACAGCAACCGACGAGACTCAGCGTAATCGAGTTGATGAACTCATAAGAGAAAATCGTCGGACAACACAGAGAGAGCCCTCAGGTAAGCGTGGTATACGACGAGATCGTGTACTGACCCTCATTGCAGAACTGCGGTACAGTAAACTGTGCCCTGTGGATACCTCGAATGCTGACTACTAACATGAAACAGGGTAAATTGAACATCTGTCAACAATATTTGTGAGTTTGGAGCGTGAGGATGAAGCGTTCCTTAACAACATTCTGACACGTGATGAACGCTGAGTTCACCGTTTTGACCCTAAAATCAAGAGAGCATCAATGGAGTTCCCCTACAAGGGACTGACGACGCCAAAATAGTTCAAGATCATGCCATCAGCATGCTCACAGTGATGTGATATTCAAGGTGTGGTGCATTTGGAGTTCACGCCTGCAGGAACCAGTATAAACTCTGCACGATGTTGACAGACCCTTAGCAAACTGAAAGCACGAATTCAGAGAGTTCGTCCACACTCGGAGCACCCTGTCCTTCAGCAAGACAGTGTCACACCACTTGTGAAGCTTCATCCCGCCTACATCCAGGAAGTGGTCCTCTGGGCTACCAGCATGTGATATGTTTGGTTGGTAGTGAAGCCGTGGGGCGATTTCCATATCCCCCATCGGAAATCTTTTGGCGAGAATATCGCTGAATAAATTTAAAGGATTTAGATTACTTCGGTATAAATTGATCACAATCCATTCACATTTGCCTCTATACGTAGCCTTTCCTTTCCTGTTGTTGGTCTATAAACCAATTTATGCCCCATCCGGAGATCAGAGTTCCTTAACACTAGTTTCACATTTCTGTTGCTCACGTTTTCCATAGTCCTCCCTAATACTTCATAACAATCATTCTTCTCATACAATGTAAGCTTTCACGGCCGGTATTGTCTTCACTTAAAACTTCCGGGCTGATAGGCCGTGGTCCAAGTATAAAACTGTCTCCTGACGTTTCGTCTCCGACTGCGGGAGACATCCTCGGAGGTAAAACGGCCGTTTTACCTCCGAGGAGGTCTCCCACAGTCGGAGACGAAACGTCAGGAGACAGTTTTATACTTCGACCACGGCCTATCAGCCCGGAAGCTTTAAGTGAAGAGAATCATACTTCTCATCTTCGTCCTTGAGTTCGGTCTGTGTTTGTGCATTCATGTGTTGTGCTTCTGTATTTGTATCTGTTGGCAGACAAGGTCCTGCACATGATTGCTTCCCCAGTGTCACGATTTGGTCACAGATCACAAAGCCTACTGCAGATTCGTATTCAATTAATGTCAGTCCGCTCCAGTTATTGAAAAGTATTTTATTTAAGTTACATCCATCATTTAACATTGCTGGACAGCAACATACAAAATGGCATGGATGTGAAGACCGAAACCGGTCGTGGGCTTAAATAAAGTACATTTCAGCAACTGGAGAAGATTTTCATTAACTGAATATACAGTTGATGGGCAACAGCACTCTGCAAACATGGATAAACTAACTATAAAAATTCACGTCTATCAGTGTCCATATATCGTCCATAGAGTATTGCAGATCTTTTCTTTCCTATCGTCCCCTCACCAATCCACCTCATTTTCTCTAAGACGCTGCTGTCTACTCTATATCTACCTACTTTCTGAAACCATTAGAATTAACCATGCATACTTCGCACTTACTAAGTCTGAATGACTCGTCCAGGTCGCCTAGCATTTTCCATCCGAAATTGTTTTAAACGTGAGCAGTTAGTTCATGAACCCACACGAATAGCAAACGGTTGTGAAAACACACTTGACCTCTTAGCAACAAATAATCCTGAGTTAATAACGAGCAACAAAAACGATTCAGGGATTAGTGAACACAGAGTTATTGTAGCAAGATTGAATATTGTAATCCTCAAATCCTCGAAAAATAAGCGAAAAATATACCTATTCAAAAAAGCAGATAAAAATTCACTTGACGCCTTCCTAAGAGACAATCTCCACCCATTCCAAATTAATAATATACGTGTAGACCAGATGTGGCTTGAATTCAAACAAATAGTATCGGCAGCTATTGAGAGATTTATACCAAATAAATTAACAAACGACGGAGCTGATCCTCCTTGGTACACAAAACGGGTTAGAACACTGCTGCAGAAACAACTAAACAAACATGGCAAATTTAATCAGACGCAAAATCCTCAAGATTGGCGATCTTTTACAGAAGCTCGAAATTTTGCGCGGGCTTCAATGCGAGATGCCTATAACAGTTTCCACAAAGAAACATTGTCTCGAAACCTGGCAGAAAATCCAAAGAGATTCTGGTCGTATGTGAAGTCTGTCAGCGGCAAGAAACAATCAATGCCTTCTCTGCGCAATAGCAATGGAGATACAATCAAAGGCAGTGCTCCCAAAGCAGAGTCACTAAACACAGCCTTCCGAAATGCCTTCACAAAAGAAGACGAAGTAAATATTCCAGAATTCGAATCGAGAACAGCTGCCAACATGAGTAACGTAGAAGTAAATATCCGCAGAGTAGTGAAGCAATTTAAATCACTTAATAACAGCAAGTCTTCTGGTCCAGACTGTATACAAATTAAGTTCCTTTCGGAGTATGCTGATGCATTAGCCCCATACTTAACAATCATATACAACCGTTCGCTCGACGAAAGATCCACACCCAAAGACTGGAAAGTTGCACAGGTCACGCCAATACTGAAGAAAGGTAGTAGGAGTAATCCACTAAATTACAGGTCCATATCGTTAACGTCTATATGCAGCAGAATTTTAAAACATATATTGTGCTCTAACATTATGAATTATATCGAAGAAAACGGTCTATTGACACACAGTCAACATTGGTTTAGAAAACATCGTTCTTTTGAAACACAACTAGCTCTTTATTCACATGAGGTGTTGAGTGCTATTGACAAGGGATTTCAGATCGATTCCGTATTTCTGGATTTCCGGAAGGCTTTTGACACTGTACCACACAAGCGGCTCGTAGTGAAATTGCGTTCATAAGGAATATCGCCTCAATCATGTGACTGGATTTGCGATTTCCTGTCAGAGAGGTCACAGTTCGTAGTAATTGACGGAAAGTCATCGAGTAAAACAGAAGTGATTTCTGGCGTTCCCCAAGGGAGTGTTATATGCCCTTTGATGTTCTCTATCTATATAAACGATTTGGAAGACAATCTGAGCAGCCGTCTTCGGTTGTTTGCAGACGACGCTGTCGTTTATCGACTAATAAAGTCATCAGAAGATAAAAAAAAACTGCAAAACGATTTGGAAGAAATATCGAAATGGTGCGTAAAGTGGCACTTGACCTTAAATAACGAAAAGTGTGAGGTCATCCACATGAGTGCTAAAAAGAACGCGTTAAACTTCGGTTACACGATAAATCAGTCTAATCTAAAAGCCGTAAATTCAACTTAATACCTAGGAATTATAATTAGGAACAATTTAAATTGGAAGGAACACATAGAAAATGTTGTGGGGAAGGCTAACCAAAGACTGCGTTTCATTGGCAGGATACTTAGAAAATGTAACAGACCCAGTAAGGAGACTGCCAACACTACGCTTGTCCGTCCTCTTTTAGAATACTGTTGCGCAGTGTGGGATCCTTACCAGATAGGACTGACTGAGTATATCGAAAAAGTTCAAAGGAAGGCAGCACGTTTTGTATCATCGCGAAATATGGGAGAGAGCGTCACAGAAATGACACAGGATTTGGGATGGACATCCTTAAAAGAAAGGCGGTTTTCATTGTTGCGGAATCTTCTCACGAAATTCCAATCACCAACTTTTTCCTCCGAATGCGAAAATATTTTGTTGGCACCGACCAACATAAGGAGAAACGATCACCACGATAAAATAAGGGAAATCAGAGCTCGTACGGAAAGATATACATGTTCGTTCTTTTCGCGCGCTATAAGAGATTGGAATAATAGAGAATTGTGAAGGTGGTTCGATGAACCGTCTGCCAGGCACTTAAATGTGATTTGCAGAGTATCGGTGTAGATGTAAATGTAGATGTTACCTAGTCAGCCTATTACACGGGTTAATTGCCAACCGCGCTATGGCAAACCTTGGAATGGGTCTGCCACTTTACTGCCCCCGACCTGACAGAACATGTTTTCAGAATTTTCTCCCTTGTTTCCGTACGCCTCTGGAAACTGCCACGCTCTATTGACATCCATTTGTGATTGAATGATTGTCGTTGAGCCTCTGTATTGGCTCTATCCTCTCATTTTCCCATCGTGATCATTCCAAAAGGTGTAGTGGGAGGAAGTAATACGTAGCTGGACTTGTCTTGGGAATTATACTCCCATAAATTTGACGATAATTCTCTGTGCAAGTCACAACACCTCTCTTGTAGCACTTACCGGTGTAGTCCGATAAGCTTCTCCATAATGATCTCGTACTTTCTAAACGAACTCAGGGCTAATTGCATCTCTCCACTATTAATCTGCTTTATATAGGTCCCTGACCGATGAACTTCTGTGTCCCCTTGAAGGTACAGTGCACAGCCATACTAGATAGAGTGCGGAGTTGCTTAGTATTCACATGCAACTGAGTTATGGTGAACCTTTGGAGAGGACGCTGCACAGCAAGGATTATTTAAGGCACCCATTTCGCATCAGTCAAATAGTTCCCAAGTGGATGCCATACGCCCAAAGCGAATATAAGCTGTCATACGGCACCACTCATAAGTAGGATCAACAGTATCCCATAGTATCAACATTACCTCAAGACTAGGTAAGGACAGTGTCTACAATCACCGCCACGAAGAGCCAAACTGAACATTGTATGGGTGAGAGTAGCTATCATCCACTGAATTCAGGACTAGACCAGGGTTAAAGACAGACCAGCCCAAGTGAACACTGATCTAGTGCCACATACTGCCTTCATACTGCAGTTATGTACAATAAATTTCCACAAGAGGCGTTCAATAAGTAACGCAACACATTATTTCATGTAAGCAGGTTGGTCTAATTCAAGACTACAATAGACTATATTCTTCCCCATTCTTTTGGCTAAAAAACGCTACTTTTCAACATATTCTCTGTTCAGTGCGACGGCCTTACGCCACCTTACTAGGAGGGGCAGTATCCCTGCATAGTACCACTCTGCTGGTCGACGCAGGAGCCAACGTCTTGCTGCATCCATGTACTGTTTCCGTCAGACTGCATCCTTCATTGGGCCAAACAGATGGAACCTGGAAGGTGCGGGTTCCAGACTGTAAGATGGATGAGGAATATTTACATCTACATCGATACTCTGCAAATCACGTTTAAGTGCCAGGCAGAGGGTTCATCGAACTACCTTCACAACTCTCTATTATTCTAATCTCGTATAGCGCGCGGAAAGAATGAACACCTATATCTCTCCGTACGAGCTCTGATTTCCCTTATTTTATCGTGGTGATCGTTCCGCCCTATGTAGGTCGGTGTCAAAAAAATATTTTCGCATTCGGAGGAGAAAGTTGGTGATTGGAATTTCGTGAGAAGATTCCGTCGCAACGAAAAAGCCTTTCTTTTAACGATTTCCAGCCCAAATCCTGTATCATTTCTGTGACACTCTCTCCCATAATTCGCGATAATACAAAACATGCTGCCTTTCTTTGAACTTTTTCGATGTACTCCGTCAGTCCTATCTGGTAAGGATTCCACACAGCGCAACAGTATTCTAAAAGAGGACAGACAAGCGTAGTGTAGGCAGTCTCCGTAGTAGGTCTGTCGCATTTTCTAAGTGTCTTGCCAACAAAACGCTTCTTTGGTTACCCTTCCCCAAAACATTTTCTGTGTGTTCCTTCCAATTTAAGTTGTTCGTAATTGTAATACCTAGGTATTTAGTTGAATTTATGGCTTTTAGATTAGACTGATTTATCGTGTAACCGAAGTTTAACGAGTTCCTTTTAGTACTCATATGGATGACCTCACACTCTTCGTTATTTAGGGTCAAGTGCCAATTTTCGCTCCATTCAGATATCTTTTTTAAAGCGTTTTGCAGTTTGTTTTGGTCTTCTGAAGACTTTATTAGTCGATAAACGACAGCGTCATCTGCAAACAACCGAAGACGGTAGCTCACTCAGATTGTCTCCCAAATCGTTTATATAGATAAGGAGCAGCAAAGGGCCTATAACACTACCTTGGGGAACGCCTGAGATCACTTCTGTTTTACTCGATGACTTTCCGTCAATTACTACGAACTGTGACCTCTCTGACAGGAAATCGCAAATCCAGTCAGATAACCGAGACGATATTCCATAAGCACGCAATTTTACTACGAGCCGCTTGTGTGGTACAGTGTCAAAAGCCTTCTAGAAATCCAGAAATACGGAGTCGATCTGAAATCCCTTGTCAGTAGCACTCAGTACTTCATGTGAATAAAGAGCTAGTTGTGTTTCACCCATGCTGACTGTGTGTCAATAGACCGTTTTCTTCGAGGTAATTCATAATGTTCGAGCACAATATATGTTCGAAAATCTTTCTGCATATCGACGCTAACGATATGGGCCTGTAATTTAGTGGATTACTCCTACTACCTTTCTTGAATATTGGTGTGGCCTGTGGAACTTTCCAGTCTTTGGGTACGGAAATTTTGTGAGCTTCTCTCGGGTGCACAGACTCGTGCAAGGCCTTGGTTGTTATGGAGAAGGAGAAATTCGTTTGCATTTTTGTGGCAACCAGAAGGCTCAAGTCGTTTCTTCAGTTTCCTGGGGTAGCACAATGCACTTCAGAACTGATCGTTGCACCACGACGGACATCAGACAGAAAAATCCCTGAAGACCACTGCTATGACTTTACCGAGTGAGGGTGAGGCTTTGAATTGTATCTTCGTAGGAGAGCTTATGTACACCACTCCCTGGACTGTCGTTTTATTTCCCGTTCGAAGCGGTGAACCCATGTTTCATCGCCCTTGACGATGTTCAAATTGTCACAATCAGCCCAGGAACGCGCAAGCAACTCCTTAGAGATGGTCCTTCGTTGCTCGTTATGGTCTTCCGTTAGGCGGCGAGGAACCCAGCGGCCGCACAACTTGGAGCATCCCAACTGGTGGACGAGTGTTTCAGCACTACCAACAGACACCTCTAGCTGTGTAGCGAGGGTTTTGAGATCCGTTGATCACCTTTAGTGAGAGTGTCAACGTGTATCAACATTGCAGCAGGAGTCACAGCTGTGAGCGACCGGCCAGCACACGGGAGATCGGAGAGGTTTGCGCGACCTTGTTGACGAAAGGTCTGTTCCTAAAGACTGGAAAGTAGCACAGATCACACCAATATTCAAGAAAGGAGGTAGAAGTAAACTATTGAATTACAGACCCATATCACTGACTTCAATTTGCAGTAGGATTTTGGAGCATATACTGTACTCGAACATTATGAATCACCTTGAAGAAAATGACTTATTGATACATAACCACCACGGATTCAGAAAATATCGTTCTTGTGCAACACAGCTAGCTCTTTATTCTGATGATGTAATGAGTGCTGTTGACAAGGGATCTCAGATCGAATCCATATTCCTAGATTTCCAGAAAGCTTTTGATACCGTTCCTCACAAGCAACTACTAATCTAATTGCGTGCATATGGAGTATCGTCTCAGTGTGTGACTGCCTTCGTGATTTCGTCTCAGGGAGGTCACAGTTCGTAGTGATAGACGGTAAATCATCGGGTTGAACAGAAGTGATATCTGGCGTTCTGCAAGGTAGTGTCATAGGCCCTCTGCTGTTCCTGATTTACATATATGATCTAGGTGATAATCTGAGCAGCCCCCTTAGATTATTTGCAGATGACACTACTTTACCGTCTAGTAAAATCATCAGACCATCAATTCCAATTACAAAATGACCTAGAGAGAATTTCTGCATGGTGCGAAAAGTGGCAATTAGCACTAAACAAAGAAAAGTGCGAGGTCATCCACATGGGTACTAAAAGAAAACCGATAAATTCTGGGTTTACGATAAATCGCACAAATCTAAGGGCTGTCAATTCGACTAAATGCCAAGGAATTACAATTATGAGCACCCTAAACTGGAAAGACCACACAGGTAACATTGTGGGGAAGGCGAAACAAAGACTGCGCTTTGCAGGCAGAACACTTAGAAGATGCGACAAACCCACTAAAGAGACAGCCTACATTACACTTTTCCATCCTCTGCTGGAATATTGCTGCGTGGTTTGGGATCCTTAACAGGTAGGATTGAAGGAGAACATTGAAAAAGTGCAAAGAAGGGCAGCCCGTTTCGTGTTATCGCGCCATAGGGGTGAGAGTGTCACTGATATGATACGCGAGTTGGGGTGGTAGTCACTGAAACAAAGGCGGTTTTCTTTTGGCGAGATCTACTTACGAAATTTCAATCACCAACTTTCTCTTCCGAATGCGTAAATATTTTGTCGACATCCACCTACGTAGGGAGAAATGATCATCATAATGAAATAAGAGAAATCAGAGCTCAAACGGAAAAATTTAGGTGTTCCTTTTTCCCACGCGCCATTAGAGAGTGGAATGGTAGAGAAGTAGTAAGAAAATTGTTCGAGGAATCCTCTGCCAGGCTCTTAAGTGTGAATTGCAGAGTAACCATGTAGTTGTAGATGTAGATGATGACGGATGCCTCACCCAACGACTCACCGTAGTTTTGTTCAATGCTAAGTCCCCCTAGACATTCTGAAAGCGCCAATGAATATCTGCAATGTCTGGTTTTACGCAAAACGAAACTGACTGACAGCTCTCCGCTTGGAACGCACCTCCGGTACAGACCCCATTTTCAACGCTACATACAGAGATTCTGAATTCAGATACTCAGATATAAGGCGTACCCAGGAGCAAATGTAGACTCCGATCAAATTTGGTAGTGATGGAGACTGACGTTTAAGATACTGGTGAGAAAGAATCAATACGTAAAGAAGTGGGATACGGAAGTACTAAGGAATGAAGAGATACGCTTGAAGTTCTCTGAGACTATAGATACTGCAATAAGGAATAGCTCAGTAGGCAGTTCAGTTGAAGAGTAATGGACGCCTATGAAAAGGGTAATCACAGAAGTTGGAACGAAACACATAGGTATTAAGAAGGTAACTGCGAGGACACCATGGTAACGAAAGAAATACTTCAGCTGATCGATGAAAGAAGGAAACAGAAAGATGTTCAGGGAAATCAACATAGAAATACAAATCACTTAGGAATGAAGTAAATAAGTAGCACAGGGAAGCGAAGGCGAAATGGCTCCATGGAAAATGTGAAGAATTCGAAAAAGAAATGATTGTCGGAAGATCTGACTCAGTTTATAGAAAATTCAAAACACCCTTCGGTAAAATTAAAAGCAAGGGTGGCAACATTAAGAGTACAATGGGAGTTCCAATGTTACATGCAGAGAAGAGAGCTGATGCGTGGAAAGGGTACATTGAAGGCACCTATGTGTAGCAAGACTCGTCTAATGGCGTGATGGAAGAAGAAACAGGAGTCGAGATAGATGACATGGGGGATCCAGTGTTAGAATCTGAATTTAAAAGAGCTTTGGAAGACCTAAGATTAAATAAGGCAGAAGGGCTAGATAACATTCCATCAAAATTTTGGTGTGTAGAATATATGACTGGCGATACACAAACAGACTTCCGGGTAAACATCATCCACACAATTCCGAAGATTTGCAAGAGCTGACAAGAGCGAGAACTATCGCACAATCAGCTTAACAGCTCGTACATTCAAGTTGCTGACAAAAATATTGTACAGAAGAATGGAAAAGAAAATTGAGGATGTGGTAGATGACGAGTAGTTTGGCTTTAGGAAAGTTAAAGGCACCAGAGAGGCAGTTGTGACGTTGCGGTTGATAAAGGAAGCAAGACTAAAGAAAAATCAATACACGTTCATAGGATTTGTCGACCTGCAAAAAGCGTTAGACAGTGTAAAATGGTGCAAGATGTTCGAAATTCTGTGAAAAATAGGGGTAAACTACTGTGCAAGACGGCTAATATACAATATGTACAAGAGCCAAGAGGGAACAATAAGAGTGGAAGACCAAGAACGAAGTGCTTAGGTTAAAAAGGCTGTAAGATAGGGGTGTAGTCTTTAACACTTACTGTTCAACCTATACATCGAAGAAGGAATGACAGAAATAAAAGAAAGGTTCGAGAGAGGAATTAAAATCCAAGGTGAAAGGGTATCAATGATAAGATTCGCAAACGACATTGCTATCCTCAGTGAAAGTGAAGAAGAGTTTCAGGAGCTGTTGAATGTAATGATTAGTCTAATAAATACAGATTACGGATTGAAAGTAAATCGAAGAAAGACGAAAGTTATGAGAAGTAGAAGAAATGAGAAATTTAAGATCACAACTGGTGATCGTGTATTAGATGAAGTTAAGGAATTCTGCTACCTACGCAGCAAAATAACCGCTGATGGAGGAACAAGGAGGACATAAAAAGTAGACTAGCACTGGCAAAAAGGGCATTCCTGGCCAAGAGAAGTCGACCAGTGTCAAACATAGGCCTTAATTTGAGGAAGAAATTTCTGAGAATGTGCATTTCGATCACAGTATTGTATGGCAGTAAACGTGGACTGTGGGGAACCGGAACATAACAGAAATGAAGGATCCGAGATATGATGTTACAGAAGTATGTTGAAAATTAGGTGGATAGATAAGGTAAGGAATGAGGAGGTTCCCTGCAGAAAAAAAATGGCTCTGTGCACTATGGGACTTAACAGCTGAGCTCATCAGTCCCCTAGAACTTAGAACTACTTAAACCTAACTAACCTAAGGACATCACACACATCCATGCCCGAGGCAGGATTCGAACCTGCGCCTAGAGCCGCTCGGCCACACCGGCCGGCGTTCTCTGCAGAGTGAGCAAGGAACGAAACATGAAAACACTGGCAAGAAGAAGGGACACGATGGTAGAACATCTGTTAAAACATAACCATAACTTCCGTGGTACTAGAGGGAGCTGTGGAGGGTAAAAACTGTAGAGGAAAGCAGAGACTGGAATACATCCGACAAATAACTGAGGATGTAGGTTTCAAGTGCTACTCGAGATGAAGGGGTTGCCGCAGCAGAGGAATCCGCGGCGGCTCGCATCAAACAATTCAGAAAACTGATGACTCAAATCATTTTTGCTATAGCTGTTGCCTAGGCCAATTTGGCTTGTGACGAAGCTACATAGTTTCTGCGTACACGAAAGCCACTTCTTAGCGTCTACTTTCAGTGGTAACAGATTCTCTTCCTACCACAGTATTGTTTCTGACGGCAAGTATATTTCATTATTTCATGGATACAACATGAAGACTACTCAAGAATCGGTCTGACAGTGGTTTGTAAGCTAGTTTCTTTGTGGATGAATTACATTTCCGTAAGACCTTTCTAATTAATCTCAATCTGGCACCCGCTTTCCCTATAACTAGTCTAATGTGTTCCATCCACTTTAGGTCGCTTTGGACAGTTACTCGCAGATATTTTGCTGTTGTTACTGTTACGCGTGCTTTATCTCCAGTCATGTAATTGAGCAGTGTGAGCGGTAGTCGAAAAGGTTTAATCATCAGCTCGAAAAAATATAGTTACAAAATAAACTTTTTGTTTGTTTGCAGGTACGTGTTTGTAGTTCTGACCCACACTGAAATCCCCTCATTACACTACTGTAGTACCCTGGTAGAGGATCCCATTTAATCTATGGGTATATTTTGTTTCGTTTCCTTTAGCAGCGTGCTACGTACTGTAGCGCAGGGATATCAATGTGTAAACTTCATGGCTACTCCCCTTGTATGTTCACATCAAATACGTTTAAAAGCTAGTTAAAGTGTGGCACGTTATACTACCAGATGTCACCCTCTCGATCAGAGTATATTAGGTATCAAAAGGGCCACCCAAGCGGGGACAGATCTCTATGGAGGAGAAATAGACGAAATGTGACATCCAAAATTACCAATCGTACTCCACCCAATCACCAGTCTTCGCCTTCAGCGGCGCGCTACAATAGTGTGGCACGGAAATTTCTATGTCTATCGACAATGAAACAAAAAATAAATTACATGACTATTTTTCAAACTGATAATTTAAATTTCATTACTAACCCTCGTAGGTTTTTTTTGATGTGCTGATTCATCATTCAGAACTATTCATTTGTTACAATTGTTTCAGTACAATGTATTGAAATGTGGAAGATTAGAAATGTGGGGCAGGGGGAGTCTCATCCGCGTACAGTTTAGTTCTAGAGTTACGCTTACCCCAGAAGTTCTTCGTGGGATGTAAATAGACAATTCGCCGATGTTGGTTATCTGTGACTTGCTTTTTGATACGAATTATGTAAATAATAAGCCATCTTCAGTTATAATTTTTTTCTTATATAGCTCAACGCATTTCGAAATTATAACCACCAGTTTTCATGCGCAGACTGAGGTTGTGAGAATTACGACTGCTTCGCACTGCCAGCTGCGTTTAGCCACTGAATGCGTGTCGTCTGAATCCGTGAGGAATGCCCACGTTCGCGCTCTCCCCTTGAGAAGTTTTCCATTTTTATTGATTTACTGCGTGTCTCTGATGTGAAAATAACAATGCGACCGCCGGAGCCATACGTCTGTCAATGTTTGACTACTTGTAACTGTATCTGTGTTGCTGTAATGGTTGAACAAAGCACGTACCATCCACACTGACTGCAATAAATAAATAAATGAATTGGGTAGTGGTTTTATTTCTCAATCCAATGGAGTGGTCAATACCACAAATCCCTTGATCGTCACTACCAACTGGAGTTGCAGCATTATATGTTTACTAAAACGGGAAACGCCACATCGCATACAGCTCAACGAATTGGGTATCTGTGGAGAGACGAAGGAATTCATTTGTGAAAAATACGCTAGCTCCAACCATTTCAGATTTCGAAGGAGATTCCTTGTTATCGTCTTTAGTTTTAATTAATAATGCTTTGTCTCACACTGAGGTTTTCACGGAGAAAAGAAGGAATGGGACTGACAGACGCTGAATGCAATTTTCAACTCAGTGATTAACAACGCAGTATCCTGGAAAAGTCACGGTTCTGTCGAGAGTGATGCGGGGCACGAGCTGCACAAAGGCAGCATAATTTTCTGCAAGAGATCTGCAAGGGGAATGAGAACTTTAATATAACTGATGATATGAAAAAGGTGCCTTAAACACTACAACGTTAATTACGAATGTACCCGTGTCTCTCTCTTCTAGTTTAATCCGCCTGACTTTTAATTAAACAGGAATTTTTAGCCGGATTTCTTTGACGTAGCAGTCTACACCGCACCAGTATAGGTCTATATTTTGCCCAACCACATGAGATTAAAGGTGACCAGAAATTGTGGCAACGTCACTGCACTGCCATGCAGCACAGAACCAGATATCTTGGACATGGCCAAGGATGCATAGAGGTTAACCAATTCAAGGAAATGACTTGCAGGTACATTCATTACACGTTGCGACTTACAGTGTTCTAACCCAGACGTTCCTAACTCTTCTGAGGCCATTAGCCCTAAGTGCAATCAAATATTATCAATCCCCTCCCCCCATTCCTCTATCATCACTATTAGCACCTCATTAAATTATAGAAAGAAAAATAATTTTCTTTGAACGATTTCATTTTTGAAACAACGTAAGATAAATGATGATTAGTTTCTGTAGGCATTTCGATAAACCACGAACTACTGAATCAATGAGACAATTGGCCTGGTTTATTTCTAACAACTTTTTGTTTTTATAGAAAGAGGAAACATTTCTCATGGCATTGTGAGTGTTACCTAAAACTATTTCTATGCACATTGAGGGTAGACAATTTTTACAAAACCTGTTTCCTCTCCCTAGCAACACTTGCTTCACCCACAGACTGCACTCCCATTTAAAATCAACCAGATTAAAATGTGTACACTGTACTTAGGCATATTGCTTGCAAATCGCTTGACTGATGGACCCCTTACTTCTGAAATTGTAGAAATTGGAATACTTCCAGGTGCCTATGGTTTACATCTCACGACTCTCACTAATAGTAATAACAATAATAATAATAATAATAATAATAATTCCCGTGAAGGCCCGGGAAAAGAATAGGCCTCCAGTATGTTCTGCCAGTCGTAAAAGGCGACGAAAAGAACAAACCATTAATAGGGCTAACCCTCCTTTTAGTGTTATTAGTTGGTTCAGGACAGAACTAAAGAACCCTCGGACAAGCGCCGTCATGGTCGGGGACGACGCTTGAACCCTATGCCCGCCCACAATGGTAACGACACTGCTAGCCAACTGGAAAATGATTCAAATCCAAATAGAGGTGTTTTGCAGGATATGCTTCCTGCAACCACCCTAGAAGGAAAACAAAGACAGAGGATGAGATGGTCAGATGAAGTCAATGGACGCCTCATGTTCTGTTATTACCAAGCAACAAATCTAGGAACCAACACAACTGGATACAGATCACAAGTATACACAACATTTGTTACCAGATACCCAGAATTAAAATTTTTAACAGAACAACGACTAGCTGATCAGATCTGTGTAATAATCAAAAATAACAGGATACCCCAGTCAGAATTAGAAAACATCAAACAACAAGTGCAACAAATACTGGAACAAAATAATGTGCAATCAGAAGAAGAAAATACAGTAATGGACTCAAACATCCCAGAGCAAACAAACAAAGAACAACACGCATCAATTAAACAATCAGAGGAAAACGAAATCTTAAGACAGCCACCAGAACAAGCACAAATAGAACACGAAGTGACACACATGTTAGATATAGAAGAAAAATTTCTGCTGACATATATAGACTACAAAGACACAAATACAGACATTAGGTCATTCTTGCATAGATCGCCAAATAACCCACAAGTCGAAACAACAATAAAAACTATCAACACAATCATACACAACAAAATAAATGAAAACACAACTATGGAAGAGTTACAACTACTGGTTTATATAGGAGCACTCACTACACTAAATATCACACTAGGCAGAGATCAGAACCAACCAACACACAGAAGAAACCCACAAAACCAGCATGCCAACACAGGCTACAGATCAGACTAGAAAAACTGAGAAAAGACACCGGACAGCTAACACAATTTATAAGAAATGAAATGTCAGAAAAAAAAACGAAAAAGGTTAGGTAAAACCTCACAACAAGAAGTGATAGAGCAATTAGATGAAAAGAAGCAGAAATTACAAGCATTGGCTAAACGACTTAGAAGATACAAAAAAAGTGAAAATAGAAGGAAACAGAACCAAACATTCGACACAAACCAAAAGAAATTTTACCAGACAATAGATAACACACACATTAAAATAGACAATCCACCAAACATAACAGACATGGAACACTTCTGGAGCAACATATGGTCAAACCCGGTACAACATAACAGGCATGCATGGTGGATACAAGCAGAAACAGATACGTACAAGATCATACCACAAATGCCTGAAGTGATAATTTTGCAACATGAAGTCACCCAAGCAATTAATTCTACTCACAATTGGAAAGCCCCTGGAAAAGATAAAATAGCAAATTTCTGGCTAAAGAAATTCACCTCAACACATTCACATCTAACTAAATTATTTAACAGTTACATTGCAGATCCATACACATTCCCTGATACACTTACACATGGAATAACTTATCTGAAACCTAAAGATCAAGCAGACACAGCAAACCCAGCTAAATATCGCCCCATAACATGCCTACCAATAATATACAAAATATTAACTTCAGTCATTACACAGAAATTAATGACACATACAACACAGAACAAAATTATAAATGAAGAACAAAAAGTCTGTTGCAAAGGAGCACGAGGATGTAAAGAGCAACTGATAATAGATGCAGAGGTGACATATCAAGCTAAAACTAAACAAAGGTCGCTACACTATGCATACATTGATTACCAAAAAGCTTTTGATAGTGTACCCCACTCATGGTTACTACAAATATTGGAAATATACTAAGTAGATCCTAAATTGATACAGTTCCTAAACATAGTAATGAAAAATTGGAAAAGCACAATTAATATCCAAACAAATTCGAATAATATCACATCAAAGCCAATACAGATTAAGCATGGAATATACCAAGGAGACTCATTAAGTCCTTTCTGGTTCTGCCTTGCTCTGAACCCACTATCCAACATGCTAAATAATACAAATTGTGGATACAATATTACTGGAACATACCCACACAAAATCACACATCTGCTGTACATGGATGATCTAAAACTACTGGCAGCAACAAATCAACAATTCAACCAATTACTAAAGATAACAGAAGTATTCAGCAATGATATAAATATGGCTTTTGGAACAGACAAATGTAAGAAAAATAGCATAGTCAAGGGAAAACACACTAAACAAGAAGATTACATACTGGATAACCACAGCGACTGCATAGAAGCGATGGAAAAAACAGATGCCTATAAATATCTAGGATACAGACAAAAAATATGAATAGATAATACAAATATTAAAGAAGAACTAAAAGAAAAATATAGACAAAGACTAACAAAAATACTGAAAACAGAATTGACAGCAAGAAACAAGACAAAAGCTATAAATACTTATGCTATACCAATATTGACCTACTCATTTCGAGTAGTGAAATGGAGTAGCACAGACCTAAAAGCACTCTATACACTTACACGATCACAATGACACAAATATAGAATACATCACATACATTCAGCAACTGAAAGATTCACATTAAGCAGAAAGGAAGGAGGAAGGGGATTTATCGACATAAAAAACCTACATTATGGACAGGTAGACAATTTATTTAAGAAAATTCTTTATAGAACGAGCAGAAACTAGCAAAATACACAAAGCAATCACTCATATAAATACATCGGCTACACCACTGCAATTTCATAACCACTTCTACAACCCTTTAGATCACATAACATCAACAGATACGAAGAAAGTAAATTGGAAAAAGAAGACACTACATGGCAAGCACCCGTATCATCTAACACAGCCACACATCGATCGAGACGCATCCAACACATGGCTAAGAAAAGGCAATATATACAGTGAGACAGAAGGATTCATGATTGCAATACAGGATCGAACAATAAACACCAGATATTACAGCAAGCATATTATTAAAGATCCCAATACCACAACAGATAAATGCAGACTTTGCAAACAACAAATAGAAACAGTAGATCACATCACAAGTGGATGTACAATACTAGCAAATACAGAATACCCCAGAAGACATGACAATGTAGCAAAAATAATACATCAACAGCTTGCCTTACAATACAAACTTACAAAATAACATGTTCCCACATACAAGTATGCACCACAAAATGTACTGGAAAACTATGAATACAAATTATACTGGAACAGAACCATTATAACAGATAAAACACCACATAACAAACCTGACATCATACTCACCAATAAAAAGAAGAAATTAACACAACTAATCGAAATATCCATACCCAATACAACAAATATACAAAAGAAAACAGGAGAAAAAATTGAAAAATACATCCAACTGGCTGAGGAAGTCAAGGACATGTGGCATCAGAATAAAGTTGACATTATACCAATTATACTATTAACTACAGGAGTCATACCACACAATATCCTCCAGTACATCAATGCAATATAGCTACATCCAAACTTATATATGCAACTACAGAAATCTGTAATTATTGACACTTGTTCAATTACCTGAAAGTTCCTAAATGCAATGTAACATATACCGTACAGTTAAAAGGAAGTCACGCTTGATCAAGGTCCGCGTCACCTTCCATTTTTAACCAGACATAACGTCTGAGAAAAAAAAAAACATAATAATAATAATACGATAATAACACAGACTAGGCTCTACAGAAGTGTAATGGCCACTGTATATTTTCCATTGTACTGTCAATTAGTTCGTTTATTGTTGTGAAGTGAATAATGAAGCAATTTCTGGTCTATTCTAGAAATTTCCTGCAACTCGGTGAAGCTATTTTCATAAGATATTTAAGCATATGTAATCTATATTTCTCAGTTTTACTGTCATAGATGCATTGTACAAAATATGCGTGTAGTGCGTGGACTGTGTAAGGAATGCGTTCATTCATTCTTTTCACAAGCTTTAGCTCCGACAACATTGCGTTTTGTGTGAATGCCAGTTTTGTAAAAAATGTAGTTACTGTTAAGTTATGTAATCAGTATTATAGTCTTATGTAATAGTGATAAAAGTAATTTAGTTTCGTGACTGAATCACAATTGAACTCTTGTTTTACCCCTCAGAAAATTACATTTTGCATTTCAGCGGGTAATAACAGCCCCCCCCCCCCTCGCCCCGCAGGTTGTGAACTACTGTTCTAACCTAACGAAATTATGATACACAGTTTAGGAATGGGCAACAATATTTAATTTATGGAAGTCAGATGCAATCTTGCAGTCGTGTAGAAATACAGGTTGAATGAATGCGGTGAATACAACAAAAATAACCAATAAAACAATTTCTACCCAGTGGAAGATGATAAGGCATGGTAGTGGACTATGAGTGAAGTCTTCAGTAACTACCCTAGCAAAATTTAACTACACGACCTGTCCAAAAATTCCAAGAAGTTTGTAATAAGTTAAGGATACAAGTGGAACGAAAATCAGTGCCCAGACAGTTGTTGACGATAGAGGATCGGAAACAGGAAACAACAAAATAAAAGTTGAATTATCGACTTGAGCTTCCCAATATTTTTTCAGAAATAAAAATTGAGGAATGTTGCCGTCACACGATAGGCGTACCGCTGTTAAGCTGGGTGAGATAGTAATCAGAGCTTATAGCTCAGTAAGAGCCCTAGGCGCTCCTGTTAAGTTTTGTACGGAACTCATGTCGAAACTAGTTCCACTATTAACCATACTTTGATAAGAGTTATGTTCTCCGCGAGCGGGAAAAAGAGCGTACCGCACCTATTCACGAAAACGGACGTAGAACTCATCCGCACCGCTACCATTCTCTACGCCGCGGGCGGAACTGTGGTACTACATGGAGTGGAGTTTAGGGGCACGTTTTTACTTGTGTTCAGACTGACGTTCAGGACAACACACGGAAGGCTCTACATCTGAAAGCAGCGCGCAAGCACTCATTTGGGGAGTGAGATTTTCCGCGGCGAGTTGCAGCCATGTTCCGTGAGAAAAAGGTTCGAACCCGTGTTATTATCGCAACTACGACTTGTAGTGACACGGACAACGGCCAGTCAGTATTCACTCGCCAGGTACGCTCCGAGACCGTCACAGCGACTTGTTCAAATGCTTTGAAAATGCCTGTCTTTTTGCAATGAACCCCCCAGGAATATCTAGTTGTGTGACGTCAGGCAATCGTTAAACGATGGAGCTATCTATCTTATAGTCACTAGCTTCAAAAAATCGAAGTGTACACAATCACTTCGGAAACCTTTTCACATAAATTACCTGAGTACAAATGACATCTCCTCCAATGCACTGCCCTTTTATACCTTGTGTATGCGGCACTACAACCATCGCAGTGCAGACCAGGAGCTGACTAAAAGTGATGGAAATGGTACTGACCAAGAGACAGGATACAACTGATGGCGGTATTGAACACACCGGACGACAATTTGGAAAAGTTGGTGGGTATTATTGCATTATTGTGTTTGTTTACTTAGTGTACATTAACTAAAGTACATTTTAAAACGACAGCACTTCCACCAAAATATTAGAACAGCCTTACATTTTGTACTATACAGTCTCTCATATAATAAAATTATTTTTTAAACACTACCTGCGCCGGCCGTAGTGGCCGAGCGGTTCTGGGCGCTTCAGTCTGGAACATCACGACCGCTACGGTCGCAGGTTCGAATCCTGCCTCGGGCATGGATGTGTGTGATGTCCTTAGGTTAGTTGGGTTTAAGTAGTTCTAAGTTCTAGGGGACTGATGACCTCAGATGTTAAGTCCCATTGTGCTCAGAGCCATTTGAACCAATTTTTTTCAAAATGTTGATGGCTGAGCATACAAACGAAATGTAACAATAACGATGCCAGTAAAAGTCTCCTAATTGAGACAAACAAAAGTTCACTTCTAATTTTCCACAAAGGTTCGTGGTAACAAACACACACACACACACACACACACACACACACACACACACTAGTAACAGTCCAATTCCGAAACGAAGACGTAATCTTCCATGGTTGCAGTATACGAGGTCGGCATCCGGCGTGAACTGAACTTCGGGGCTGATTCTAGCCCCTATATACACTCCTGGAAATGGAAAAAAGAACACATGGACACCGGTCTGTCAGACCCACCATACTTGCTCCGGACACTGCGAGAGGGCTGTACAACCAATGATCACACGCACGGCACAGCGGACACACCAGGAACCGCGGTGTTGCCGTCCAATGGCGCTAGCTGCGCAGCATTTGTGCACCGCCGCCGTCAGTGTCAGCCAGTTTGCCGTGGCATACGGAGCTCCATCGCAGTCTTTAACACTGGTAGCATGCCGCTACAGCGTGGACGTGAACCGTATGTGCAGTTGACGGACTTTGAGCGAGGGCGTATAGTGGGCATGCGGGAGGCCGGGTGGACGTACCGCCGAATTGCTCAACACGTGGGGCGTGAGGTCTCCACAGTACATCGATGTTGTCGCCAGTGGTCGGCGGAAGGTGCACGTGCCCGTCGACCTGGGACCGGACCGCAGCGACGCACGGATGCACGCCAAGACCGTAGGATCCTACGCTGTGCTGCAGGGGACCGCACCGCCACTTCCCAGCAAATTAGGGACACTGTTGCTCCTGGGGTATCGGCGAGGACCATTCGCAACCGTCTCCATGAAGCTGGGCTACGGTCCCGCACACCGTTAGGCCGTCTTCCGCTCACGCCCCAACATCGTGCAGCCCGCCTCCAGTGGTGTCGCGACAGGCGTGAATGGAGGGACGAATGGAGACGTGTCGTCTTCAGCGATGAGAGTCGCTTCTGCCTTGGTGCCAATGATGGTCGTATGCGTGTTTGGCGCCGTGCAGGTGAGCGCCACAATCAAGACTGCATACGACCGAGGCACACAGGGCCAACACCCGGCATCATGGTGTGGGGAGCGATCTCCTACACTGGCCGTACACCACTGGCGATCGTCGAGGGGACACTGAATAGTGCACGGTACATCCAAACCGTCATCGAACCCATCGTTCTACCATTCCTAGACCGGCAAGGGAACTTGCTGTTCCAACAGGACAATGCACGTCCGCATGTATCCCGTGCCACCCAACGTGCTCTAGAAGGTGTAAGTCAACTACCCTGGCCAGCAAGATCTCTGGATCTGTCCCCCATTGAGCATGTTTGGGACTGGATGAAGCGTCGTCTCACGCGGTCTGCACGTCCAGCACGAACGCTGGTCCAACTGAGGCGCCAGGTGGAAATGGCATGGCAAGCCGTTCCACAGGACTACATCCAGCATCTCTACGATCGTCTCCATGGGAGAACAGCAGCCTGCATTGCTGCGAAAGGTGGATATACACTGTACTAGTGCCGACATTGTGCATGCTCTGTTGCCTGTGTCTATGTGCCTGTGGTTCTGTCAGTGTGATCATGTGATGTATCTGACCCCAGGAATGTGTCAATAAAGTTTCCCCTTCCTGGGACAATGAATTCACGGTGTTCTTATTTCAATTTCCAGGAGTGTAGCTGTCTCCAGCCAATCAGGTTTTGGCGTAGTGATACTTCCTGCAAGCCATGGCTCGAGCTCCCCCTGCAGGAAGCAGTGCTCTGAATGTCTGTTTCCATTATCTTGTGTGTAAATAGCCAGTGTTTACCATGGTGCTTTTGGTACGCCTTGGGTACAGACAACCTCGTCCTCTGGTGTAATATGGGTTGCCGGCCCTCAGGGGCTACCTTCGCTCCGGTATAACAGAAACCATCCAGGCATTTGCCTGAAGCAATATAGGGAAATCACGGAAAACCTAAATCAGGATGGCCGGACGCGAGGGATTGAACCGCCGTGCTCCCGAATGCAAGTCCAGTGTAATAATCACTGCGCCACCTCGCTCGGTGTCTGGATGGCACAGCAGAGATGCACGGAGCATGAACAAACAGCCGACAACGTCTGCTGTAGCAGAGAACTGCATATCCCATGGATACACCTGCCCCCTATTGAAGCACTCTTCTGCACACAGATGTGTTGTGTATGCAGGCAGCTACACGCCTACAGGACGGGAACCATCGCTCACTTATGCCATACGGGTGACCAAGCGTTAGATATCAACCTCTACAACCTGCTAACACGCAGTCTGGTTCATCACCGGCCAGTGCTAGCCTTGCTTGTTAGGAAATGTAGCGCACAGTAACCAAAGAGGCTGGTTCGTTGTCCACAGAATCTTCGGCAGTCACATGAGAGGCGTCAGACTTGCCGAAAGCAGTGTGCGCATCAGGTCGCTAAACCACGGAATGGTAGATCACATCGAGCTCTCCACGGACGAGTTCTCTGGGTCTTACACCGACTGCTGCCGCTTGCTATATATCGGAGTCTCTCGTGAAACCTCCAGCAGCCTGTTCTCCAACGCCAGCCAGTTTACCGATGTCGGATCTTCCCTCTGACGGTACGTGGAGATGTCAGCAGTCGTCCTCGTGCAACACTGTGAAACGTCCCCTCAGAAAAATTATAAATGACTGTGCTTAAACTGATACACAATATTTTTAGCGCAACGCAATCTGACTTTGAAAAGTCCCTACAAAAGGATGGCCCTGACTAAGAATAACCTATACCTTTCAAGAATCACTTGCCTCACTAAAATCTTCGTTACTCAAACTACTACAATACAGCGTGCGCCAATACTGCCAGCTGAATAAAAGATTCTAACTACTGAAGGCACTAACTACTGATAGGCATACTTAGCAAATGAAATATTTTGATAGAGAACAAACAATGTATTTACCTTAATAGTGTTCAAAAGTCATAATATATACCGGGTGCTGCAAAAAAGGTACGGCCAAACTTTCAGGAAACATTCCTCATACACAAATAAAGAAAAAATGTTATGTGGACATGTCCGGAAACGCTTAATTTCCATGTTAGAGCTCATTTTAGTTTCGTCAGTACGGAGCACGTTATCATGATTTCATACGGGATACTCTACCTGTGCTGCTAGAACATGTGCCTTTACAAGTACGACACAACATGTGGTTCATGCACGATGGAGCTCCTGCACATTTCAGTCGAAGTGTTCGTACGATTCTCAACAACAGATTCGGTGACCGATGGATTGGTAGAGTGGAACCAATTCCATGGCCTCCACGCTCTCCTGACGTCAACTCTCTTGACTTTCATTTATGGGGGCATTTGAAAGCTCTTGTTTACGCAACCCCGGTACCAAATGTACTGTAGAGACTCTTCGTGCTCGTATTGTGGACGGCTGTAACACAATACGCCATTCTCCGGGGCTGCATCAGCGCATCAGGGATTCTATGCGACGGAGGGTGGATGCATATATCCTCCCTAACGGAGGACATTTTGAACATTTCCTGTAACAAAATGTTTGAAGTCACGCTGGTACGTTCTGTTGCTGTGTGTTTCCATTCCATGATTAATGTGATTTGAATGGAAGTAATAAAATGAGCTCTAACATGGAAAGTAAGCGTTTCCGGACACATGTCCACATAACATACTTTCTTTCTTTGTGTGTGAGGAATATTTCCTGAAAGTTTGGCCGTACCTTTTTGTAACACCCTGTATATCAGTTCATGATATCCAGTCTTACAAATTTACTGTCTCTGATGGACACACGTCCAGATCATCCGCTCTCAAAACTCCGCCATCTCTCTCCCCACATCCACCACTGCTGGCGGCTCACCTCCAACTGTGCAACGCTACGCGCTGTTAACAGCCAACTGCCCAACACTACAATAGCAAATTCCAACAATGCAAAGCTGCCACAGACTGCAGACAGCACAGTCAGTGATTTTCACATAGAGCGCTAGGTGGCGTAACCAACATAAAAACCTAAACAGCCTACTTACAACTGACACTTCGCCGCTGACAAAATGAACCTTCTGGACTGGTATTATGCCATGTCTTAGTGTCTGTGCAGTCAATTAGTGCACCGTGTAAGACATTAACTGTGAATTTAGTAGGGTGATTGTGGTTCACTCTTACATGGCTGAGGGTAGTTCTATACCCTCATCTCTCATCCACTTCAAGACAGAGGACTGGGTATAATTTCTTGAGTTTGTGTAATTAATCTTCAAAGAAGATTCATCAACAAACTTGTCACTCATAGTCCACTACCTGAGCATCAATGGTTCCCGAATCGAAATGGGCAGTTGACCATAACAGGCTGAACATCCGAAAGCACACTATTAATTAGCCACGCCAAGAAAATGGGAAACGAACAACAAGGGAGCAACTTCCTGGCAGATTAAAACTGTGTGCCGGACCGAGACTCGAACTCGGGACCTTTGCCTTTCGCGGGCAAGTGCTCTACCAACTGAGCTACCCAAGCCAGGAAGTTTCGTATCAGCGCACACTCCGCTGCAGAGTGAAAATCTCATTTTGGAAACAAGGGAGCAAGTCTTGAAAACTGGTAGCTTCGATAAATGGTTTTCAAAAAAATATCTTCTCTGCACACATGATGGACTAACCTGGTGCGCACTGAAAAGTGATGAAAACAATTATTAAAGAGTGCTCGCAGGGGCAATCTGGGACCCACATTCTGGGATATCATAACGCTTTGTTAACCGAATGGGGAGAAGAGACCCAAATACCGATCAAATCGTCATGTGAACAACGCTATCGTTGTAGTGGTATCTGATGACTAGAGAGTTACATTTGAGGGAAAGGTTCATTGGTTAATGGATGGATGAGATAAGGTGCGAGGTGAATAAAGTTGAGATCGCTGCGTGTAAGACCAAGTGTGCTGTGCTAAAAGGAAACCCAGCAGAAACTGAGTCATGAAGTTAGGAGGCTCAAGGAGCTGCACACGAGTGGGGTGGAGAATATGCACTGCAGACTTCGCAGGGTGCAACTGGATGAACAATGTAACAACTTGTCAGCACATAGCCATTGTCACTGACAAAGCGAGGAAGATCGTGCACAAGCCGACTAGGACTGGAATGACAGGTTACAAAATATCGTCGTCTGTGGTGAAGGTACTGAAAGTGCAACCACAATGGCCAAAGTGGGCATAACTGCCGTTTCAATTTGTGAGTCCATACCTCCATGCTTATAGGTGTCACTCGAAGCCCCGTCAGATACGCATAGTCATCTGAAACAGTCAGGATATTCCGTTGTCCCGTAGTAACATTTTGCGTGGTTTAAAGACCTGATGTAAAGCAAGGTAAAGTTTCACATAATTGTTATAAATATGTACAAAAGACTTTATAGTGTGGGCATGTTGAGAAATAACGCCTCTTCAGGAGTAAAATCCTTTTATTCTTAGGCTCTACCGGTTTCACAACATTTACATCTCTATCTTCAGGTGCAACCTGTATATAAATGAAAAAACAATGCTGAAGAAAAATAACTAATCTCAAACTAAGATAAAAACTTTAAGAAAAATGTGCTCACTAGAGTAAAGTCATGGTATAGATAACATATTGAGGGTTCGGACCAGCGTTCGTCGTCAGTCCCTTGCAATAGATTGTCCACAACAATGGTAATAACATGTAGTGGAGAACGCTCCAGTAAAACCTATGCGGAAGCGTAGAGGAATTTTACAAAATGTCATCGTGGATAAAAAGGAAATGTATGAGGCATTCACCCAGAAATCTATGTGTAAGGGTAAACGACCACCATCACATGGTACCTAGATGACAGTCCACTGGCTAAAGACTTGAACCCCCATAATAGCAGTATATCTCATCACTGTCAGATCATTCGCCCCCTGAGACAACCCATTCATCACCCGCTCAAAGAGCGTAACAAAAAATACCCGCTGGCTTCAATGGTTTTATGTACGTCCAGATAAATTTGTTAAATTCCCAGATGATTGGTTTTATGTACGTCCAGATAAATTGGTTAAATTCTCAGATGATCCTCGCAGGCGGGTTTGGTTCTGGGTGAAAGAGGGAACTCAATATTTGATTTACTTTGTTGTGCTTCAGTAAAATTTGAAGCGTTATCAGACAGTATTACCAAGAGTGTGTTGAACCGAGGGAAGTAGTCTTCGTTTAACCTTTTGACAATAGGTGCTGCTTTGATGGACTTGATCCTTACAGTCACACTTGTTTGCAAAATTAATCATGCACAGCTACAATGTGTTTAATACCTCCCCAAGCTTGAGGGTTGGTACTGCGTGACTTGATGCTGTCTCCCTTGGTTCTGACATTAGTACCAGGTGCAGTGGTATCTTTGCAAATATATTTATCGATTTAGACCTCTGACAGATTAGGCAGGTTCTTACCAAATGGTACATGCATCTGTGCAGATTGGGCAAATAACAATAGATTGCAATTTTCGACTTATATTTTTCCACCCCCACATGAACACATCCCCATTGTGTGTACCAGATTAAGTGATGTTGATGGGTATGAGGTAAGCATACACGCCATGATTCCAATTCCGGTTTCTTCCAATGAAATGACACTTCATTATACAATTTGTAGAATTTTGATAACTTATGTGAGGGCTGTTGCTGTGCAATTTGGTTTACTCTCTGCCACCTGGGCTACACATCTCGTAATACACTCACGTTCTTACACGTCTCGATATAGTAGCGACAATGTGCAGAACCCTTCATCAAGTAAATTTTGTAATCGGTCACGACAAGGTCAATGAATTCAGCCAATCGTTGGGGTAACCTGCAAAATACATCTATGATCACTTTCTCACTGCCCTTAATGTATATGGCTTCGAAGGAGTTATTCTTGTAAGAAAAGACAGCATCTAGTTAATTGTGGATGAACTAGCTTATAAATGAGAAGAAAGCTCAATGCTTTATGGCCACAGTAAGCTTTAATATGGCGACCGTAAAAGTAATAATCAAATTTTGTAACTTCCAACTCTGTCGCTGAGTATATCCTTTTGCATTCAAATAACGCCTTGCTTACAAAACTGTTGACGTTACATTCGCTTCTTCCATCCTTTTGTACTACGTAAAAGAGACATGAACCAAGCCCAGAACAGGAAGCATCTGATCTGACACATACGTCTCTCTCCATATCCGAGTGGTGGAGTATATTTGAACATACTAAAGCTTGTTTTATTTTGTTAGAGGCTTCCTGCCATTATTGTGTCCATATCTAAGGTGTGTTGTTCTTTAATATTTCTAATAGTTCTGGATTATTGAGGAGCCGGTTGCGAACAAATTTTCGAAAAAATGATGCTAGACTATAAAATGTCATCAAATGTTTCTTTGTCATAAGAGGAGGGAACTTCTCTGCAGATTTTATTTTAGTCAGGTCAGGAACAGTCCCGTTAAAGTATATAAAGTGGCCTAAGAATTTTATGTGTTCCTTAGAAACTTTGATTTGTCAAGGTTGGCAGTGACAAAACACTCTCTCCAGCACAAGAAAATGCTTCCATCACTTAGGTGTATTAGTCAATAAATCCTCCATGTAAAGAGCGACCTTGTGTAATAATTTTGCTCGAGAACTGCATCAAGGGCAGGAACTGACATGCCAGAACTGATGTTTAGCCCCGGACCGTAACACATTAAATTGGTACGAACGTCCTGAGAAGACAAACGCTGCATACTTTCTAGAATCCTCCGACAAAGCCAGCTCCCAGTACGACGATCTCAAATCGATGTTAGTTAGATATTTGGTTCCATGAAATCTCTGAAGCTGCTCCTCAGACACTTTAGAGCGGGCCGTCACAGGCACAATGATCTTATTTATTGAGTGGATTTCAAATACCAGGTACAAGCCGCCTCCTGCTTTCGAAACTGCTAACAGCAGGCTGCTGTATTACGACCATAAACTGTCAGTGATATTACAACTCAGCGTCCTATATATTTTCTGCTTGACTGCTTTTTGGCCACGGAACGGAATAAATTTGGTGTGAAATGTAACATGGGGAACGACATTCATATGATATACGTAACCTCTTATGACTCCGGGTTTACCAGACAGTTCTTGAACAAATGACAGTAATAGCTTAGCCATTTCAGCCTTCTGATTCGCTGAAGCACCCAGATTCTTGTGTCTTGCGGTAAATATTATCTGTATCAAGCAAATCGCTTTCTACATCCGTTGACATAGGCTCATCACATATGTCGTCAGCAAGGTGGCCGTCTGCCTAGAGCACCTCACTAGGTACTATACTAAACTTAAGATTCTGGCAAAATCTGCCCTGATTTGATCTGGCACGAATTAACACTGTTTCCTTCCCCCCTGTATCTATTAGGCAAATTCCATTTCAAAGGTTGGCTCTTGCATCCCCCTATCACAAGAATTCCAAGCCTTGTAAGCATGGCACAAATAACTCCTCCACAACGAAAGTCGTGCACTCAATGGCTCCTTTCTCAAATTTTAACTCTAACTGTGCCTGCTTGTCTACCTTCTGTGTACAGGTGCCAATAGCCCCCAACACAACATAATTTTGCATCACCAATGTCGGTCTCTTAGCAGTCTCATAGATCTTTTTCACGCAATGAGTCATCAAAACATTCATTTTTGCTCCTGTGTTAATTACTACCACGGCTGGTCAATAGTACGAAATGCTGTCTTAAGCTGATCTTCAAAATGTGCAGTTCAAGACATGGGATCAGCGCGTAATTCGTTGCGTATATCTGTTCCATAGTTATAGCTTACCATGTCTGTTGCTGCATCATAACGTGTGCATCCCATTCCATTCTGCGGACGATTCCCAGGATAAGGATAAGGATAAGACCGCCTCTAGTTTGTTGACTGATTAGAGATTGAGGGTCGCACTTCAGTGACCTCATCTACTCATATATATTCGAAAGGTTTCTGGTGTGGTTCTGAATAATTCACTGGCCTACTGCGGTTACCATTCGTATTCTGTACATGTGCTTTGTTCGCGAAAATTCGGTTCCACTGATTTTCGTTATTCGAAGGAGCCCAGTATCCCTGATTAGCTATATTTCTACACATCTGATATCCAAGATAGTACCGATGTTGATTATGTTTCTTTCTCCTCGACAGCCCTGAACCGTTTTGCATCTGTTTATGACGATTTTCGTTTCCTGGGCCATCTGGGGGCGGGGCTTCCTTGCAATAAGCGACATGATTCCGACTATTGTCGCTGCGGTTCGCGAAAAGCGGTGTTTTGTCCTCCTGAATCAGATCGAGTGATCTTCTACTAACGGAAAGATTCCTGCTGTGTCCTTTGGTGTGTAAATTAATTTTTCGCGAATTCTGAGTGGCAGTTTACTCTATGACATCTTTGTGTGCTATGTGGTTGTCCCAGTAGCGTGTTTTTCCTAAATACTTCTCAGAATATTTCCTGAGCATGACGTGCTCCGGCTTTTAGGTCCTGGGATAAAACACTTTGTGTCTAAAGCGAGCTTTGATATGCTTCGATCAGTACCTTGAAAGGAAAGCCTCTTCAAATTAATCGTTAAATTGAACAGGTTTCGGAAGTTGCCGCGGCCCTCAGCGCAGATTCTCCTGCATACGTGATACTCCAAACTTTATCTTTTGTCTCTCCCACCAAGTTTTAGGTAGGATCCACTTAAAGCTTCAAGTGAAAATGATGGGACGTGGATACTTTTTCTCAGGCGTGAAAACCTGAAGCCGGAGCGTGAGCAAACTTTCTTCTAAAAGCACGGCGGTTAACTTGGAGTGCTTGAGCAAACTTTCTTCTAAAACAGTGGTCGTCAAATTCTTTTGTTTAAGAGCCAATATTCACTTTGTAGGGCGACGCCTTGGGCAGCATAGGAAAGGAGGTGGGGAAAGGGTGGTGGAGAAGTGGCCACTGAATCAGGTATTCAATTTTCAGCGAACCATGGTTATTGATAGAAACTTACCACTTTCACATTCTGAATATACATATTATAAGGTATCACATCAAATATTTTTAAGTGAGAAAGATAATACATGTGAATTACATGCTTCTTTCTGAAGGCGTACACAGTAATCAATCTGCCGTACGTAATTGGGTGCTGTGGCCGGCGACATCGCAACAGAATCGCTTATTTGTTTTTCGATTTACGGGCACATTTTTCTAAGCGCGTTCAGCCTTACTATCTGAAAGAATACCAAGAGGATGCGTCAGGTCGTTTCCAATCGGACTTTTTTTTTAGGCCCATCGCAATAGAACAGAGATGGTTTCAAACAGTATAACTTAATTATAGGATGATTATATGAAAAAGGGATTAGAAGCCAGTTTTATCGGTTGTATTATGCGAGTTCTTTGAGAGTAACGAACTCTCACTGGGGTAAACATCATGGCCAATTTTCCCAAAGAAAAATGTGGAAACTTTCTATGACTGGGCGCCATGATGGCACTAGTAAACCACAGAAGAAACTGTAATAAGTAACAAGGAACTATATTTGTAGAATAAAAGATATTGTTTAAACATCGCTATTGTAAAAAATTATTATTCTTCATAAAAGTGAGGAAACACGAATAATGTAAATGGCTTATTGTACACCACACGATTCAAAAACAAAAATGTTTTCGCCAAAACGTACTGGTACAAGCTTCCACTATCAGGTTCACTGAAAGAAAATCAAGAACTACATCTCAGCGGGCAGCGACACTGCTCAGGGCAAAAACTATGCAATGGCCACTTTTCTCGCACTTTACCATAGCTTCTCCTGCAGATCTTACCATTAGCTGGTAACCTAGATAAATGTGTACGCTACCTTACTTAATAACAGTAACTGCTATATGAGACACGATCACAAATGTCTACCAAATGTTTTGACTGTCATTGCAATTACTCATTGCATTGTATTATAACACTCTTAATTTGATTTCCCTCCCCCCATAAACCATGGACCTTGCCGTTGGTTGGGAGGCTTGCGTGCCTCAGCGATACAGATGGCCGTATCGTAGGTGCAACCACAACGGAGGGGTATCTGTTGAGAGGCCAGACAAACGCGAGGTTCCTGAAGAGGGGCAGCAGCCTTTTCAGTAATTGCAGGGGCAACAGTCTGGATGATTGACTGATCTGGACTTGTAACACTAACCAAAACGGCCTCGCTGTGCTGGTGCTGCGAACGGCTGAAAGCAAGGGGAAACTACAGCCGTAATTTTTCCCGAGGGCATGCAGCTTTACTGTATGATTAAATGATGATGGCGTCCTCTTGGGTAAAATATTCCGGAGGTAAACCAGCTCCCATTCGGATCTCCGGGCGGGGACTACTCAAGAGGACGTCGTTATCAGGAGAAAGAAAACTGGCGTTTTACGGATCGGAGCGTGGAATGTCAGATCCCTTAATCGGGCAGGTAGGTTAGAAAATTCAAAAAGGGAAATGGATAGGTTAAAGTTAGATATAGTGGGAATTAGTGAAGTTCGGTGGCAGGAGCAACAAGGCTTCTGGTCAGGTGAATACAGGGTTATAAATACAAAAACAAATAGGGGTAATGCAGGAGTAGGTTTAATAATGAATAAAAAAATTGGTGTGCGGGTAAGCTACTACAAACAGCATAGTGAACGCATTATTGTGGCCAAGATAGACACGAAGCCCACGCCTACTACAGTAGTACAAGTTTATATGCCAAATAGCTCTGCAGATGACGAAGAAATTGAAGAAATGTATGAGGAGATAAAAGAAATTATCCAAATAGTGAAGGGAGACGAAAATTTAATAGTCATGGGTGACTGGAATTCGGTAGTAGGAAAAGGAAGAGAAGAAAACGTAGTAGGTGATTATGGATTGGGGGGAAGAAATGAAAGAGGAAGATGACTGGTAGAATTTTGCACAGAGCATACCTTAATCATAGCTAACACCTGGTTCAAGAATCACAAAAGAAGGTTGTATACATGGAAGAAGCCTGGAGATACTGACAGGTTTCAGATAGATTATATAATGGTAAGACAGAGATTTAGGAACCAGGTTTAAATTTTAAGACATTTCCAGGGGCAGATGTGGACTCTGACCACAATCTATTGGTTATGAACTGTAGATTAAAATTGAAGAAACTGCAAAAAGGTGGGAATTTAAGGAGATAGGACCTGGATAACCTGACTAAACCGGAGGTTGTATATAGTTTCAGGGAGAGTATAATGGAAAAATTGACAGGAATGGGGGAAAGAAATACAGTAGAAGAAGAATGGATAGCTTTGAGGGATGAAGTAGTGAAGGCAGCAGAGGATCAAGAAGGTAAAAGGACGAGGGCTGGTAGAAATCCTTAGGTAACAGAAGAAATATTGAATTTAATTGATGGAAGGAGAAAATATAAAAATGCAATAAATGAAGCAAGCAAAAAGGAATACAAACGTCTCAAAAATGAAATTGACAGGAAGTGCAAAATGGCTAAGCAGGGATGGCTAGAGGACAAATGTAAGGATGTAGAGGCTTATCTCACTAGGGGTAAGATAGATACTGCCTACAGAGTTCAGATGGAAACCCAGTTCTAAGCAAAGAAGGGAAAGCAGAAAGGTGGAAGGAGTATATTGAGGGTCCATACAACGGTGATGTACTTGAGGACAGTATTATGGAAATGGAAGAGGATGTAGATGAAGATGAAATGGGAGGCATGATACTTCGTGAAGAGTTTGACAGAGCACTGAAAGACCTGAGTCGAAACAAGGCCCCGGGAGTAGACAACATTCCTTTAGAACTACTGACCGCCTTGGGAGAGCCAGTCCTCACAAAACTCTACCATCTGGTGAGCAAGATGTGTGACAACGGCGAAATACCGTCAGACTTCAATTAGTATATAATAATTCCAATCACAAAGAAAGCAGGTGCTGACAGATACGAAAATTACCGAACTATCAGTTTAATAAGTCACAGCCGCAAAATACTAACGCGAATTCTTTACATACGAATGGAAAAACTGGCAGAAGCGGACCTCGGCGAAGATCAGTTTGGATTCCGTAGAAATATTGGAACACGTGAGGCAATACTGACCTTACGACTCACCTTAGAAGAAAGATTAACCAAAGGCAAACCTACGTCCCTAGCATTTGTAGACTTAAAAGAAAGCTTTTGACAATGTTGACTGGAATACTCTCTTTCAAATTCTAAAGGTGGCAGGGGTAAAATACAGGGAGCGAAAGGCTATTTACAATTTGTACAAAAACCAGATGGCAGTTATAAGAGTCGAGGGGCATGAAAGGATAGCAGTGGTTGGGAAGGGAGTGAGACAGGGTTGTAGTCTGTCCCCGATGTTATTCAATCTGTATATTGAGCAAGCAGTAAAGGAAACAAAAGAAAAATTCGGAGTAGGTATTAAAATCCATGGTGAAGAAATAAAAACTTTGAGGTTCGCCGATGACATTGTAATTCTGTCAGAGACAGCAAAGGACTTGGAAGAGCAGTTGAACGGAATGGATAGTGTCTTGAAAGGAGAATATAAGATTAACATCAACAAAAGCAAAACGAGGATAATGGAATGTAGTCGAATTAAGTCGGGTGAGGCTGAGGGAATTAGGAAATGAGACACTTAAAGTAGTAAAGGAGTTTTGCTATTTGGTGAGCAAAATAACTGAAGATGGTCGAAGTAGAGAGGATATAAAATGTAGACTGGCAATGGCAAGGAAAGCGTTTCTGAAGAAGAGGAATTTGTTAACATCGAGTATAGATTTAAGTATCAGGAAGTCGTTTCTAAAAGTATTTGTATGGAGTGTGGCCATGTATGGAAGTGAAACGTGGACGATAAATAGTTTGGACAAGAAGAGAATAGAAGCTTTCGAAATGTGGTGCTACAGAAGAATGCGGAAGATTAGATGGGTTGATCGCATAACTAATGAGGAGGTATTGAATAGGATTGGGGAGAAGAGGAGTTTGTGGCACAACTTGACTAGAAGAAAGGATCGGTTGGCAGGACATGTTCTGAGGCATCAAGGGATCACCAATTTAGTATTGCAGGGCAGCGTGGAGGGTAAAAATCGTAGAGGGAGACCAAGAGATGACTACACTAAGCAGATTCAGAAGGATGTAGGTTGCAGTAGGTACTGGGAGATGAAGAAGCTTGCACAGGATAGAGTAGCATGGAGAGCTGTATCAAACCAGTCTCGGGACTGATGACCAGAACAACAACAATCTGATTTCTTAGCATTTGCTTAAATCATGTACTTAATTTGAAAATGACCGTCTCTTAGCCGGTTGTTGCTGCCGAGCGGTTCTAGGCGCTTCAGTCGGGAACCGCGCTGCTGCTACGGTCGCAGGTTCGAATCCTGCCTCGGGCATGGATGTGTGTGATGTCCTTAGGTTAGTTAGGTTTAAGTAGTTCTAAGTCTAGAGGACTGATGACCTCAGATGTTAAGTCCTATAGTGCTTTGAGCCATTTGAACCATTTTTGAACCGTCTCTTAAATGCGCGTTCACGAATCCATGTATGGCATCTGTACCATAGCAACTGATCGGTGCTAGTTGCGCACGTTCGTGAGTTGTCAACATTGGAAGACAAACAACAAAATATTCCCCACTTTAACTTCTATTAACCCCGCAGTGGACGCGCTACGTACCAACCTGCCCTGGCATAAGCGGCAAACTTTTTGAAACACAAAATAAGTTCTGCTATATTTCGGCAACGTGTCACGTAAAGTAGAACCAATAGGAACCAAGAACGCTCCCTACGTCACAAGGACAAAGTAAGACGCCACACTGTATTTGCTGTATTCAGCAGAAGCTCATATTTTTATGTTGTACGCTACACTCAATGAATACATACTGTTTCCAAGCACCAGCACGTTGAATGTGTCGAGAACGAACCATTATTGGTACGATTTGTTGTAATAAAATGATGAGAAATGTCATATTGGCGATTAAAGAATTTTGGTATTTATTTATTTTCGTGTTATATCTCGCGTGCACTGAGAGTAAGCCGTTTTAAGGCAACGATCCTTTTAAGATTCCGGAAAACGAGTCGTCCTCGTTAGGATTTGTTGTAAAATTAAATATGATTAACATTTCGACGATGAAAGTATAGGAAACGAGACTGAAAATGGCCGAGTTGGAGCATGGCGTAGTTATATGAGACACTGAGGCATAGGACTGAAGATAAAACGCGTGAGGTTTCACTTTCCACTAAATTCAGTTTCTTTTTTCAGCTTCGCTTTTTGTAAAACTTCATTGGGAGTTTTGTATGAAATTAAAAGAAATACATAATTTCTGTAGTATTTTATGTTATGTAAATATAAATGCCCTTTCAATTAAAGTTTTTATTTGTATATATACCTCAGACAGAACAACACAAGCATATGGTCAGGAAAGGAAATATTCATTTTAATAGAGATAACGTAGGAATTCTAAGTGCGTCAATTTTTGTGAACAAACTGTATGGTTTGCGATCCAAATAAATCCGACAACCGCCGCTGGAGAGCGCTGAGGGTGCTAAATCACGTTAACCAGCTCGTGCCGTGTGCAGACGGCACTGAGAAGCTCTTATCGTTAGTTGACGTTTTTGGATTCTGCTGTCAGTTGCTAGAAGCATAGCCTATTTTTGTAAAATAAGGCTGACAACTATGAACCGCACGAACTCTTGCTTCGGGACGCACTTTGACGGAAATGTTGTAAGAGCCCGGCGGTTAACATGGATTTTGGCTCCCCCACCGAATCGAACGAACATTCCGGACACGGGCTACCTACTAGGCCCTCGATGATGCGGAACAAACATTATAACGACTAGTATTGCCATACCTTTCATTCTCGTGTGCCGGTGCAGGCATTGTCTCACGCGGTGAGTTTTTTTTCATCCCGAGTTCTTGTTTGAGGTCAGAGACCTGCACTGAACGTTCTCATGTCAGTCAGGTCACTTACGGGTCTTACCTGATCGAGCTCATTTAGTACTGTCGGCCGGCCGGAGTGGTCGAGCTGTTCTAGGCGCTTCAGTGTGGAACCGCGCGACCGCTACGGTCGCAGGTTCGAATCCTGCCTCGGGCATGGATGTGCGTGATGTTAGTGTGAGGTTAGTCAGGTTTAAGTAAACTACTGGCCATTAAAATTGCTACACAACGAAGATGACGTGCTACAGACGCGAAATTTAACCGACAGGAAGAAGATGCTGTGATATGCAAATGATAAGCTTTTCAGAGCATTTACGCAAGGTTGGCGCCGGTGGCGATACCTACAACGTTCGGACCTGAGGAAAGTTTCCAACTGATTTCTCATACACAAACAGCAGTTGACCTGCGTTGCCTGGTGAAACGTTGTCGTGATGCCTCGTGTTAGGAGGAGAAATGCGTACCATCACGTTTCCGACTTTGATAAAGGTCGGATTGTAGCATATCGCGATTGCGGTTTATCGTAATGCACCATTGCTGCTCGCGTTGGTCGAGATCCAATGACTGTTAGCAGAATATGGAATCGGTAAGTTCAGGAGGGTAACACGGAACGCCGTGCTGGATCCCAACGGCCTCGTATCACTAGCAGTCGAGATGACAGGCATCTTATCTGCACGGCTGTAACGGATCGTGCAGCCACGTCTCGATCCCTGAGTGAACAGATGGGGACGTTTGCAAGACAACAACCATATGCACGAACAGTTCGACGACGTTTGCAGCAGCATGGACTATCAGCTCGGAGACCATGGCTGCGGTTAGCCTTGACGCTGCATCAGAGACAGGAGCGCTTGCGATGGTGTACTGAACGACGAACCTGGGTGCACGAATGGCGAAACGTCATTTTTTCGGTTGCATCCAGGTTCTGTTTACAGCATCTTGATGGTCGTATCCGTGTTTGGGGACATCGCGGTGAACGCACATTGGAAGCGTGTATTCGTCATCGCTATACTGGCGTATCACCCGGCGTGATGGTACGAGGTGTTACGACCCGTGGCTCTACCGTTCATTCGATCCCTGCGAAACCCTACATTTCAGCAGGACAATGCACGACCGCATGTTGCAGGTCCTGTACGGGCCTTTCTGGATACAGAAAATGTTCGACTGCTGCCCTGGCCAGCACATTCTCCAGATCTCTCACGAACTGAAAACGTCTGGTCAATGGTGGCGGAGCAACTGCCTAATCATAATACGCCAGTCACTACTCTTGATGAGCAGTGGTATCGTGTTGAAGCTGCATGGGCATCTGTACCTCTACACGTAATCCAAACTCTGTTTGACTCAATGCCCAGGCGTATCAAGGCCGTTATTATGGCCAGAGGTGGTTGTTCTGGGTACTGATTTCTCAGGATCTATGCACCCAAATTACCGGAAAATGTAATCACATGTCAGTTCAAGTACACTCCTGGAAATGGAAAAAAGAACACATTGACACCGGTGTGTCAGACCCACCATACTTGCTCCGGACACTGCGAGAGGGCTGTACAAGCAATGATCACACGCACGGCACAGCGGACACACCAGGAACCGCGGTGTTGGCCGTCGAATGGCGCTAGCTGCGCAGCATTTGTGCACCGCCGCCGTCAGTGTCAGCCAGTTTCCCGTGGCATACGGAGCTCCATTGCAGTCTTTAACACTGGTAGCATGCCGCGACAGCGTGGACGTGAACCGTATGTGCAGTTGACGGGCTTTGAGCGAGGGCGTATAGTGGGCATGCGGGAGGCCGGGTGGACGTACCGCCGAATTGCTCAACACGTGGGGCGTGAGGTCTCCACAGTACATCGATGTTGTCGCCAGTGGTCAGCGGAAGGTGCACGTGCCCATCGACCTGGGACCGGACCGCAGCGACGCACGGATGCACGCCAAGACCGTAGGATCCTACGCAGTGCCGTAGGGGACCGCACCGCCACTTCCCAGCAAATTAGGGACACTGTTGCTCCTGGGGTATCGGCGAGGACCATTCGCAACCGTCTCCATGAAGCTGGGCTACGGTCCCGCACACCGTTAGGCCGTCTTCCGCTCACGCCCCAACATCGTGCAGCCCGCCTCCAGTGGTGTCGCGACAGGCGTGAATGGAGGGACTAATGGAGACGTGTCGTCTTCAGCGATGAGAGTCGCTTCTGCCTTGGTGCCAATGATGGTCGTATGCGTGTTTGGCGCCGTGCAGGTGAGCGCCACAATCAGGACTGCATACGACCGAGGCACACAGGGCCAACACCCGGCATCATGGTGTGGGGAGCGATCTCGTACACTGGCCGTACACCACTGGTGATCGTCGAGGGGACACTGAATAGTGCACGGTACATCCAAACCGTCATCGAACCCATCGTTCTACCATTCCTAGACCGGCAAGGGAACTTGCTGTTCCAACAGGACAATGCACGTCCGCATGTATCCCGTGCCACCCAACGTGCTCTAGAAGGTGTAAGTCAACTACCCTGGCCAGCAAGATCTCCGGATCTTAACCCATTGAGCATGTTTGGGACTGGATGAAGCGTCGTCTCACGCGGTCTGCACGTCCAGCACGAACGCTGGTCCAACTGAGGCGCCAGGTGGAAATGGCATGGCAAGCCGTTCCACAGGACTACATCCAGCATCTCTACGATCGTCTCCATGGGAGAATAGCAGCCTGCATTGCTGCGAAAGGTGGATATACACTGTACTAGTGCCGACATTGTGCATGCTCTGTTGCCCGTGTCTATGTGCCTGTGGTTCTGTCAGTGTGATCATGTGATGTATCTGACCCCAGGAATGTGTCAATAAAGTTTCCCCTTCCTGGGACAATGAATCCACGGTGTTCTTATTTCAATTTCCAGGAGTGTATAATATATTTGTCCAATGAATACCCATTTATCATCTGCATTTCTTCTTGGTGTAGCAGTTTTAATGGTCAGTAGTGTAGTTCTAAGTTCTAGGGGACTGATGACCTCAGATGCTAAGTCTCATAGTGCTCAGAGCCATTTGAACCATTTAGTATTGTCTCGCTCCTTATCGTTGAGTTCAGTCAGGACTTCTGCACAAACAGATTGTACCACTGCACGAATTTCCTTTTGCATCTTTTCAAGAATATCATCAATTTTTCTCTAATCCTTTCTCCAAACGCTTTGTTAAACTGCCATCTTGAGCAGACAGTGTTTGCTTTGTTATGTCTTCGTTTCTGATGTGACAGATTGTTAACTTGTTACGTAAGTTTTGATATACTAGTTTCCGTTATAGTCTGGGCACTTTTTAATTTGTTATCATACTCAGACAACTGGTTTACTAAACCCTGTATATCGTATGCTTCAGTAAGATATGCTATTTCGGTTTTTACTGAATCTAAAGTGGCAGTAATTTACACCATCGAACTTTTATCCATCCTAAGCGGTTATGCTTTGAACCATGGACTCTAGTGCACTGTCCCTATTTAACATGACGAAAATTTTCTTTCAATTCATCCTTTAGTTTTGCATCTCGAGAAGCTAATTCATTCTTTAATTTTGCATCCCGAGAAGTCATCATTTCAACTTATTTTTCAAATAAATCATCGGACGATGTGAGAGGTTTTCTGCTCGACGTAACTTCCCTACAAACTTGCGGTTGTCAGTCAGTGTCCTCGAACAAATCACTAACATTAGCGACTGCGGATTCTGAAATATCAATATCAGAATCTGCTTTTTCTATAGTCGGATTGACAATGTCGCCGCCGTTGACATGGACTTCTCTTACTCTATCGGGTCCCATTTCCAACTTTTCTGCCAGAATTGAATCCCAGAGAACATTGTAACATTTCAAAAGCAGAATTTTGCACAGAGTTTGAGTGTACTCGTTCAATAACTATGCTCTGCAGTAATTATTGAATTATACAGATAAACAAGATGGATGCCCGTGTAACTAACAGAAGAGTGGCTAGCACTCCATCTTGCCAACACGCTGCGCATTTTTGAAGTCTATACAATAGTGGGCAAAATGATGTTACGGTTAATAAAATTTATTATTCAAAATCTAAAATGAGTCATTAGCTGTCTTCGAAAAATTTCAGAAAGTTGTCGAACATGTACGAGGTGTGTTCAAAAAATTCTTGAACATTCTTCATTCCGCGCCAATTGTGTGTTGGAGCTAAATGCAGCTGGCACCCCTGCACACGCCCCTGTTTAACATGTCAGTTTCATTGTGGTATGTCTGTTGGTTATTGCTCAGTGCGGTATTGAGTAGAACGTTGTGTCGCACAGTTTGCGAATTTCGAAGTGGCGGAGTTCGAGGAGCAACGCGTCTGCATTGAAGTTTGTGTGAAACTCAAGAAAACCTTTACAGAGACACAATGATGCAGTAAGCCTATGGTGTTGAGTGCTCAAGCCGTACTCGGTCTTACGAATCGTTCACACTGTTTAAAGGTGGAAGTTAAAGCTCGTTCATCATGCCCTTCGACGTCTACCGACAACGCACATGAAAGGAACGTCAACGAAATTGTGCGTGCCAGTCCGAGAGATTGCAGAAGAATGTAACGTTTCAGTTGGATCATGTCATGAAGTCCTCACACAGCATCTTGGAATACATCGAGTTACCGCCCACAGCTTATGAGTTAAGACCAGAAAGAGCTTCGCCTAGCAACCTGTGAAGAGCTTTTGGATCGCACAAATGAGAACGAGATGTTCCTTAAGAGAATCATAACTGGTGATGAGACGTGAGCTTACGCTTGTGATGTTGATATCAAGGTTCAGTCTTCACAATGGGTCGGGGAAGGTTCTCCAAGACCAAAAAAAGCTGTCACGTCTCGTTAAATGTGAAAGACATGCTGATAGTTTTCTTTGACTTAGTTCATCATGAATTCGTGCCACAGGGACAAACTGTTAATCGATGATACTATCGGGACGTGCTGTGACGCCTACGAGAAAATGTGAGAAGGAAACGGCCTGAAATGAATTGCATACCGATAACGCATAAGCACATTGATCCCTGCTGGTGCATGACTGTTGCACAAAAAGCGAAATCACTTTGTTGCCTCATCCTCCGTACTCCCCCGACCTGGCCCCTGCGGACATTTTTTATTTCCAAAGTTGAAGACCCCGTTGAAAGGACGAAGATTTGTAACGGTAGCCGGCCGAAGTGGCCGTGCGATTCAAGGCGCTGCAGTCTGGAACCGCAAGACCGCTACGGTCGCAGGTTCGAATCCTGCCTCGGGCGTGGATGTTTGTGATGTCCTTAGGTTAGTTAGGTTTAACTAGTTCTAAGCTCTAGGGGACTAATGACCTCAGCAGTTGAGTCCCATAGTGCTCAGAGCCATTTTTTGTAACGGTAGACGAGATAAGAAAAAACCCGCAGACGGTGCTTGGCCCGATCCAGCAAGAGACGTACCAAGACTGCTCCCGGAAGTGGAATCGGCGTTTGGAGCAACGTATCGATTGTGGAGGAGAGTATTTCGAAGGAGACCAGGCGCAATAAGTAAAAGGCAAGCGTGGAAAAACTGTGGACAAAGCTCCAGATTTTTTTTGAACAGACCCTCGTAAAGACGGGCTAGCTACGCTGGCATCCCTTACAACGTTGCGTAGCGTCGCAACAAGATTTTCTTTGTCCAAAAATGATATTCCAATCCTTCATAAACAATACATTAACATGAATCCTTTCTTTTAATACACGCTTTGTCCACCAGTCATTGGGTGGATAAAATAATGAGTTATCGCTCGCTGTCGAGTATGTCTTCGAAGCTCAGTTTCTGTAGGATCTTAAGTGAGTGTAGAGGCCAATCCTGGAGTTGTAGATTTTTTCAAACTGTTGGCACACATTTATTCTGGTGAGGACTGGCAGTGTAGCGTTGTTTATCTTCAGGAGCTGCTGTTCAACAGAATTGATGCTTGATGATCATAGCTTCATTGCCAGCAGAGTTCACTTCTTGCAGAACACTGATGTTGGTGAGCCAATCTTGCCATTTCACCATTAGGATCCTTCTCAGGCAGCGCTAATGGTACTTATCTAGACGTTGTATGTGCTTCCTGTAAGTAGTCCGTGCTTCACATCCATATGTAAGAGATGGTATTGCAGTAGCTAAGTGTATGTAGAGCTTGGTTTTAAATGCTCAGCGGCCGTACTGGCAATTTGATGAAAGATGGCTGCCAAGGTATGGAAAGTGTTCTATGTTCTGCAGGACTTAACCTTGGACTGTAACTGTTGGAGGTATGGCGACAGAGTTAGGTGTAGGTTGACATAGAAACTGCGTCTTCTTGATGTTAAGGTTTGATCGAACGCTAATATATGCTTTATCATATGCATTTAGGATTGCTTGTAGGTCTCCTTCTGAGTTGGCAAGAACGACATATTGAAGTTCATTGATGGCTGTAGTGGATACTTTAGTCTTGGCCCGTAGTCTACTGTCGTTGAACAAACCAAGATCGGACGTGTATTCTACATCTATGCCCTTCGGCAGTTTTCCATCGACGAGATGAAGTATAGTTCCAACAAATCTTGAAAACAAAGTGGGAGTTTATCATACAACCTTGCTTCAAACCTGCTATGATTTCTCCAGGGCCAATGTTGACAAGAACCATCACATTCGTGTTATCGTGCAGCAGTCTGGCAATGTTAATGTACTTCAGAGGATAGTCAATTTTAGCTACGATGTTCCACAAGGCATCGCTCTTGATTGAGTTGAAGGCCTTGACAAGATCTATGAATGCAATGTACAGAGGATGTTCCTGTTCTTTGCACTTTTGCTGCATTGGTCTGGCACAGAAAATCATTTCTGTGGTAGTGTAGCTAGGTGTTTCAGGCGCATAATCTTCAGGGAGAGGTATCAGGCGGTTGTATAAAGTTCGAGCAAGTATTTTCCAGCAGCAGATAGAAGGATATTCCATGCTACTTACCACAGTCAGTACCGACACCTTTGTTTGAAGATGATAATTACCAGTGCATCTCTGAAATCAGGAGGAATAGTTTCAGTGCTCCATATTCCGACAAAGAGCATTAGTGTATGTTCAGCAAGGATACGTCCACTTTCCTTGAAGAATTCAGCAGGGGTTCCATCTGATCCGGCAGCTTTGTTGTTTTTGAGTTGTTTAATGGCTTTCCCAACTTCTTCTAGAGGAGGGACTTAGCCAAGGTGAAGTTTTATTGGCTTTTGCAAAGTTTATGGAAAGTGTTGTTTCACTGATCTCTGGCTCTTTATTCAAGAGTTCGTGGAAATGACCCTTCAATCGTATGTTAATGTAATTTCTGTCCTTCAGGAGAGTGGAGCCATCTCTAGATTTAAGTTGCTTGAAGTCCGTAAACGGTTTTCGTCATGCTGAAGTTAGATTGAGTGTTTTTAGTTTTTGCTAGATCTTCCACTTCTCTTGTTTCGAACTAGCGCCTTCCATACTTAAACTTAAGGCCGCGGTTTGCAAATCCCGCACGCGACTCGTAACCTGTATTATTTCCCGCTTCTCAGCATCTTTAACTTCCACGCAATCAAAATCGCTTAAACGGTTCCCCAAATGAACTAACTGGAACTGTATACGAGATATTTGCCTATGTGTTGGCTGGCTATTCTCTAAAAAGGCGAGGTTCCGGTCTATAGTATCAACGGCGCTCAAAATAAATAGCAAGACGTCACCTACCTCGCCAATCATACCCACCGTGAAGGATATCGGTTGATCCACGGCCGCGAGAAACCTAGCTGCCAACTCCGGAACGCTGCCCGTTACAGGTTGTTCACGAATCCTCAATTCATACTGCAAGAACTCCTTGAGATAACCATTTCTGGGACACCCCCTTGAGACCATGGCAAACAGCAGTTACCTGAGAAAAATAGAAAATACAATGAAATCACAATAACCACAAATTCTTACTCAACAACAAATGATCAATTAAGGAGTGACATATATTGAAAGGAAGACAATTCTATCCTCCCCCCCCCCCCCCCATTATCAATTTGTCGCTTCTTAAACACAACAACTACTAAATTAATAAATTAACAATTTATTCAAAACAATATTTATAAAACAGCTGAGAGAAATTCAACACGTGGTCATATTGAAGACAACGCCAAAATATCACAGACAGCTTGCTTCTCAAGCAAGGCAGCAAATTGCAATAAACAAACTGACTTAAAGAGATGAGCCACAGAGATTTCAAAACTTAAAGGAACAATAAATTACAATCAGAAAGAAGAAATGTGGCACAGATAATTTATTTAAAAAGGGCAATAATTTGCAATATGAAAGTGATTTATGAAACGCACACCAGTTTGTTAAGAACCCAAATAACACAAGCTGCACAAAGCTACAATTTAATACAATTCATTCCCAAGCAGATAAAAAACCTATATTTTTTTAAATATACATGAAACACGTTAAATGTTTAGCAAACGGGCAGTGACGCCAGGCTCCCCTGGACAAAAGGTGACTTAACTTAAAATGCCGGAAGCAGCAGATCAGCCGCCCAAAACAACACCTAAACGCCGGGGCCCAGCCGGGAGTCAATTCCCATTACACGACACGTCACAGCTTCTGTGCACCGAAGCAGAACGTGGCGCCGCTCCCACACCCCCAACTTCAGAAAACTGGAACACAAACAGATCGCAGAAGACACGGCAAACACCAATCAAACATCAATTAATATAAGTTCAGAGATCAATAAAAATACGAATAAATGAAGAAGCAATTGCACTTTTACTAATACTGAGTAAGTATGGTCAATAAATGCACGCGTATTAAGTTCTGCGTACAAATGATTGCCTGTTACAGAATACGGCCCATTACTAATAGCTGAGTGAGTGCTTTCAAATAAATGCACGTATATAAAGGAACTACGTACAAATGACTAGCCTTACAAAATGCGAGTCTTCGCTAACAACTGAGTAAGTGCTTTCAATAGAAGTGACCCAAATTTTACACCACTATACAAGGGACGACGATTTGATGGCAATCAAAATACACTGAAAATCTCATACAGACAATACATAAACTTCTGCATACTATCCCAAAAAAACCAAAATGTAACACACACCTTCGAGCTAATCAGCTTCCTAACAGTAATCCAACCAGCGGATTTTTTAAAAGAAATAGTAACTGCTGGTCTCTATGCAGTTACACACTCAGCCGGCTGCTCTTACTTCAGCAGCACGTACATTAGGGCAACCAAGCAACAAGTAAACTCGTTGCAACGCAAATCGTTCAACAAAACGAAGGCACCAAAATCACTTAAACCTTCGATGGAGAGCGTTGTTCGAGATGGTCTCCAGGGATGGGTCTCTCCGAGAAAACAGGCACCAAAGCAATGCTACGAACAGCGCCCGGAGTTGACCACAAGCTCGCGACCGGCTTGCGAGGTCGACCCGCCGTGCCGCAGCTGGCCGAGTACATGTGATTTCCACTTTGGTCCACGCAAGCACGCCCTTACGCCTCGTAGCGAATCCAACACCGACTCCTGCGAGCGCCAAACACACGCGAGATCGCAGCAGGGGCAAAGATCGTAGTACAGCCGGGTAATCGATCGTCACACCAAAGAGCTGGTGTGCCAGAAAAGGCGCACCACGGCTCAGCAACGTCTGTAACGGGCTCTACGGAATCATTTTCAGTGGCCTTAATATCTGTGCCTACCTATTTGAAACGACTATAAGTCGTTTCTGTCAACAATTTAGGGTCTACATCTACATCTACATACATACTCCGCAATCCACCATACGGTGCGTGGCGGAGGGTACCTCGTACCACAACTAGCATCTTCTCTCCCTGTTACACTCCCAAACAGAACTAGGGAAAAATTACTGCCTATATGCCTCTGTACGGGCCCTAATCTCTCTTATCTTATCTTTGTGGCCTTTCCGCGATATCTAAGTTGGCGGCAGTAAAATTGTACTGCAGTCAGCCTCAAATGCTGGTTCTCTAAATTTCCTCAGTAGCGATTCACGAAAAGAACGCCCCCTTTCCTCCAGAGACTCCCACCCGAGTTCCTGAAGCATTTCCGTAACACTCGCGTGATGATCAAACCTACCAGTAACAAATCTAGCAGCTCGCCTCTGAATTGCTTCTATGTCCTCTCTCAATCCGACCTGATAGGGATCCCAAACGCTCGAGCAGTACTCAAGAATAGGTCGTATTAGTGTTTTATAAGCGGTCTCCTTTACAGATGAACCAAATCTTCCCAAAATTCTACCAATGAACCGAAGACGACTATCCGCCTTCCCCACAACTGCTATTACATGCTTGTCCCACTTCATATCGCTCTGCAATGTTACTCCCAAATATTTAATCGACGTGACTGTGTCAAGCACTACACTACTAATGAAGTATTCAAACATTACGGGATTCTTTTTCCTATTCATCTGCATTAATTTACGTTTATCTATATTTAGAGTTAGCTGCCATTCTTTACATCAATCACAAATCCTGTCCAAGTCATCTTGCATCCTCCTACAGTTACTCAACGACGACACCTTCCCGCACACCACAGCATCATCAGCAAACAGCCGCACATTGCTATCCACCCTATCCAAAAGATCATTTATGTAGATACAAAACAACAGCGGACCTACCACACTTCCCTGGGGCACTCCAGATGATACCCTCACCTCCGATGAACACTCACCATCGAGGACAACGTACTGGGTTCTATTACTTAAGAAGTCTTCGAGCCACTCATGTATTTGGGAACCAATCCCATATGCTCGTACCTTACTAAGGAGTCTGCAGTGGGGCACCGAGTCAAACGCTTTCCGGAAGTCTAGGAATATGGCATCCGTCTGATACCCTTTATCCATGGTTCGCAAGATATGTGAAAAAAGGGCGAGCTGCGTTTCGCAGGAGCGATGCTTTCTAAAGCCGTGCAGATGCATGGTCAGCAACTTCTCTGTCTCAAGGAAATTCAGTGTATTCGAACTGAGAATATGTTCGAGAATCCTGCAACAAACCGATGTTAAGGATATTGGTCTGTAATTTTGAGGATCCGTCCTTCTACCCTTCTTATATACAGGCGTCACCTGCGCTTTATTTCCAGTCGCTCAGGACTTTACGTTGGGCAAGAGATTCGCTATAAATGCAAGCTAAGTAAGGAGCCAATGCAGTAGAGTACTCCTGTAAAACCGAATTGGAATCCCATCAGGACCTGGCGATTTATTCATTTTCAACCCCTTCAGCTGCTTCACAACCCCAGGGATGTCTGTCACTGTGTCCTCCATACGGGAATCTGTACGAGACTCAAACGGCGGTATGTCTGTACGATCCTCCTGCGTGGAAAACGTATGCTGGAAAATTGTTCATTGAACTGAATAGTATGTTCATTTAACTGAGCAATGAAGGCATCTTGTTTTTCTTGTGTTTCTCGTATGATGTAAAGTTGTTCATTGAAATGAGTGGTGGTGTCATCTTGTTTTTCTCGTATGCTGGAAAGTTGTTCACTGTACTGAGTATTCAGTTTAACTATCGTTTGCATGAGATATTGAACACCGCTTCCGTATTCTTTTCATCTGATGCGTCGGGTGTTTTGCTTTGTGGTGTGGAGACATCATCTAGAGCCACGGACGTCTAGTTTGTTGCATTAGCTGCATAATTACCGCTTGCAGAATCTAACGGGTTTCAAAAATAGACTGGGTACTTTGTACTTCTGTCTCCTCTGACACACTATTGGCATTCTGATTGACTGTGTGAAAAGTAGGTAAACTACTGACCTCACTCGGTAAACAATCAAGCTTTGAATTGTGTCAGCCACATACAAATCAGCGGCGTCCGCAGTATCGGAATCTCCTGTCTGATTACTATTCAGATTAGTGGGTGAAATCATAGTGTCAGCAATTTGTTGATTATTTTGAGAATTGGTACGTACATTGTCTGTAGTGCACTGCAAATGAAGCACCGCAGAATTGTCCCTATCTTCATCACAGTTACATTCAATATTGTTATCGTTAACCGGTGAATTGTTCATGTCAGTATTGTTAACAGTCAAATTACGCGCTTGACTCGCAATAACACTGCGCGGTATCGTAAATAAAATACGGAATACAACGCCAAAGACGGAAAATATTGTGCAATCAAACCAATGAAAAACATGGCGTAGCGTAAGAATGCCGACCAACTGAGAAAATTTTTTGTACAAGTTAGTTAGTAAACTGCGTTGCTTCAAAAAAATCTAATATTACAGCTACTGAGTGGTTGAGATAACAGAATATATGTGTGGTGTCACCGCCAGGCACCACACTTGCTAGGTGGTAGCCTTTAAATCGGCCGCGGTCCGGTAGTATACGTCGGACCCGCGTGTCGCCACTATCAGTGATTGCAGACCGAGCGCCGCCACACGGCAGGTCTAGAGACTTCCTAGCACTCGCCCCAGTTGTACAGCCGACTTTGCTAGCGATGGTTCACTGACAAATTACGTTCTCATTTGCCGAGACGATAGTTAGCATAGCCTTCAGCTACGTCATTTGCTACGACCTAGCAAGGCGCCATTATCATGTGCTATTTATCTTGTGATGCATGTACCGTCAGACCGATGTTCACCAATTATGGATTAAAGTATTCCAGAAGCTACGTACTTTTTTTACTAGACTCAACTCCTTTAACTGTTCCAGACCTCACGCCAGCCTGCATGAGCTTAAACGCGTGCTTTTCGGCTATCTCATAGTGGCTTGGCTGTCTTGCCAAGTCACAACAATATGTACCTGACTATTGTAATAGCAAAGACATCACAAAGCAAACGGCTGACAGAGCTGTCGCCAAGTGTAATGTTCCTTAAAAAAACCTTTGCGATACATAAGCGAATGTGTGACTGAACTGAGAAATGGGTACAGAACTGTACTTATCGTGTAGCATGTTGTAACTGCAAGTGGCATGCTTACTCTGTGCTATTGTTAGCAAAAACTTTATACGACTTGATTGGGTAATGCAACTCCGAATACCCCTTAGGTAAAATAGATTGTATAGCGGAGATACTGAGTCGCAGATAGGCACAACAAAAAGATATTCATACCTAAAGCTTTCGGTCAATGGCCTCTGTCAACAACAGACACACACACACACACACACACATATATATATATATATATATATATATATATATATATATATATATATATATATATAAACCTGGAAATGGAAAAAAGAACACATTGACACCGGTGTGTCAGACCCACCATACTTGCTCCGGACACTGCGAGAGGGCTGTACAAGCAATGATGACACGCACGGCACAACGGACACACCAGGAACCGCGGTGTTGGCCGTCGAATGGCGCTAGCTGCGCAGCATTTGTGCACCGCCGCCGTCAGTGTCAGCCAGTTTGCCGTGGCATACGGAGCTCCATCGCAGTCTTTAACACTGGTAGCATGCCGCGACAGCGTGGACGTGAACCGTATGTGCAGTTGACGGACTTTGAGCGAGGGCGTATAGTGGGCATGCGGGAGGCCGGGTGGACGTACCGCCGAATTGCTCAACACGTGGGGCGTGAGGTCTCCACAGTACATCGATGTTGTCGCCAGTGGTCGGCGGAAGGTGCACGTGCCCATCGACCTGGGACCGGACCGCAGCGACTCACGGATGCACGTCAAGACCGTAGGATCCTACGCAGTGCCGTGGGGGACCGCACCGCCACTTCCCAGCAAATTAGGGACACTGTTGCTCCTGGGGTATCGGCGAGGACCATTCGCAACCGTCTCCATGAAGCTGGGCTACGGTCCCGCACACCGTTAGGCCGTCTTCCGCTCACGCCCCAACATCGTGCAGCCCGCCTCCAGTGGTGTCGCGACAGACGTGAATGGAGGGACGAATGGAGACGTGTCGTCTTCAGCGATGAGAGTCGCTTCTGCCTTGGTGCCAATGATGGTCGTATGCGTGTTTGGCGCCGTGCAGGCGAGCGCCACAATCAGGACTGCATACGACCGAGGCACACAGGGCCAACACCCGGCATCATGGTGTGGGGAGCGATCTCCTACACTGGCCGTACAGGACAATGCACGTCCGCATGTATCCCGTGCCACCCAACGTGCTCTAGAAGGTGTAAGTCAACTACCCTGGCCAGCAAGATCTCCGGATCTGTCCCCCATTGAGCATGTTTGGGACTGGATGAAGCGTCGTCTCACGCGGTCTGCACGTCCAGCACGAACGCTGGTCCAACTGAGGCGCCAGGTGGAAATGGCATGGCAAGCCGTTCCACAGGACTACATCCAGCATCTCTACGATCGTCTCCGTGGGAGAATAGCAGCCTGCATTGCTGCGAAAGGTGGATATACACTGTACTAGTGCCGACATTGTGCATGCTCTGTTGCCTGTGTCTATGTGCCTGTGGTTCTGTCAGTGTGATCATGTGATGTATCTGACCCCAGGAATGTGTCAATAAAGTTTCCCCTTCCTGGGACAATGAATTCACGGTGTTCTTTTTTCCATTTCCAGGAGTATATATATATATATATATATATATATATATATATATATATATATATATATATATATATATATCAAAACAGCGTGGTTTCAGTTGCCTGAGACTGCAGTCGTGTGTGTGTGTGCGTGCGTCTATTGTTGACAGAGGCCATTGGCCGAAAGCTGTAAGTGTGAAAATCTTTTTGTTGTGCGTATCTGCGACTCAGCATCTCCGCTATACGGTAACAAATTTCCTTCTCAGAATATTGTTACACTCCATCCTGGATTTTCCATTGTTTGATTTTAACAAATAGATTAAATTGTCTTACCTTCAAAGCAGCAACGGTGGAGTGCTATATATTCTGCTCTCATAAAAAAAATGCTACTTACAGGCTAATTAATACTTCGGAATTTACATTCAATTCTTTTGGCTGATAAATGAAAACATTTTTAAAAAATCCAACGTCTTTCAAAACATATGATCTAGAGAGGGAAGCGGCACTGCTGTGGTGAATTACTAAGACATATTTTTTTGTGAAATTAATTATAGTGCAAGTTAAGTTTGGCTTTTCAAAAGATCTGACAATCGAAAATACACTACTCAGAAATATTACAGCCTTTTTACTAACTGACTGACAAATAATGAGATTTATACAGCAACTATTATCTAATCTCACTAAAAAAGCATAAATATAAATCATCAATTACATATACCTGAGTTAACAAATCTTACATAAGTTACAAAAGGGAAATATCTAACTATCCTTTTCATCAAATCAGTTTACGTGCATTCTGGGGTTACTCAACAGTTACAAATTATCAAAAATGGCTCTGAGCATATGGGACTTAATATCTCAGGTCATCAGAGCTTAGAACTACTTAAACCTAACTAACCTAAGGACATCACACACATCCATGCCCGAGGCAGGATTCGAACCTGCGACCGTAGCAGTCGTGCGGTTCCAGACTGAAGCGCCTACAAATTAGCAGCCAACTCACCTACACTAACGCTCTGGCAAAACGAGAGTCATGAATATTTAACATCTTTACCTTGCTTGAGGGAAGACTTGTGCTTACATGTTCTCGTAATTCCTACATCATCTAACGTTTGTTAGCTTCATAGAGCACACCACAAAAAACTGCCTACCCCATCCTTTTCACTCACAGACAGCTACCCACTATAGTGCGCCAAGCGCTCTCGTACTGCAACACTGTAATCTTAGACCAGAAGCAGTATCTTTGGCTCTGCGTTCGTGCACAGCCAGCGATCCGCTTTATAAAATCTATCAGAGACCTACATCGTTTATAATACAATAGTTGCATTTTGATTTCCATTAGTATTATTATCAGATTCGGGTGCCACATAGAAGCGTGCCCTTCTAGACTCCTTTTAGGATGTTCCAAGTAACAGAGTTCATCTTTACTTTCTGTCGACCTCATATGGTGTGCCCCCAGAATGCAGCTTCCCAGTGGGGTTGATTTCCAGCTGTCTATGTGTAGGGCAGTTTTTATAGTCCCCTCTTCATTCGGGGTGAACAGAGTGGCTCCTGAATAGGCCTGCTCAGTCACGAATGCAGCACATGAGCTGGTTTACAGCCTCTCCTCAAGGAAAGCAGCGAGCACACGTTCGTCGCCTATGTGCACGTTCGCCAGTGGGAGCCTCCAGGTTACAGGATGCTGCTCCCGTTCACAGCTCCCCAATCTCAGCAAGACTTGTGGTGATGTGCCATGGTCTTCAGAAGACGCTAGTGCGCGATATTCTTTAGCATGGGAATGCTTCTGCACGACAACAATCACACATTTCTTGACATATTCGGTATATGTACGCAGCGGCATGGTAGCTACGACGACTGGAGATTCCGAAACTGTTGCACTCTTCGTCCGCCCTTCCAGCCGCCGAAGAAGCTTCGGTTGACCTTAAAACTGGTCTGCCGCTGAGGACTCCATGCCCCTATCAGCTCATCCGTCTTCCCAGGAAGCCGTTTGTGTATTAAAGAAGACCCTTTCACCAAGAGTATACCGAGGATTTTCTCTCAACGTTTACCGCCTTAGCTTTCGAGGATATCTCCTCATCCCACAAGACAGTGGGTTCTATCTGTATTAGCTCTGGACAGATGGGCTGCCTCTTCCATCAGATACGCCGCTCTGAATTCCACATCCATACTCTTACTTCGCAGCCGTTGAGGTCTTCGCCCTTCGCCGAACACTGGCAAGGGAGATACTATCACCCAGGCCAGGTGAACGAAGGTTTTTTTTTTTTTTTTTTTTTTTTTGGTCATCAGTCTACTGACTGGTTTGATGCGGCCCGCCACGAATTCCTTTCCTGTGCTAACCTCTTCATCTCAGAGTAGCACTTGCAATGCAACCTACATCCTCAATTATTTGCTTGACGTATTCCAGTCTCTGTCTTCCTCTACAGTTTTTGCCCTCTACAGCTCCCTCTAGTACCATGGAAGTCATTCCCTCATGTCTTAGCAGATGTCCTATCATCCTGTCCCTTCTCCTTATCAGTGTTTTCCACATATTCCTTTCCTCTCCGATTCTGCGTAGAACCTCCTCATTCCTTACCTTATCAGTCCACCTAATTTTCAACATTCGTCTATAGCACCACATCTCAAATGCTTCGATGCTCTTCTGTTCCGGTTTTCCCACAGCCCATGTTTCACTACCATACAATGCTGTATTCCATACGTACATCCTCAGAAATTTCTTCCTCAAATTAAGGCCGGTATTTGATATTAGTAGATTTCTCTTGGCCAGAAATGCCTTTTTTGCCACAGCGACTCTGCTTTTGATGTCCTCCTTGTTCCGTCCGTCATTGGTTATTTTACTGCCTAGGTAGCAGAATTCCTTAACTTCATTGACTTCGTGACCATCAATCCTGATGTTAAGTTTCTCGCTGTTCTCATTTCTACTACTTCTCATTACCTTCGTCTTTCTTCGATTTACTCTCAAACCATACTGTGTACTCATTAGACTGTTCATTCCCTTCAGCAGATCATTTAATTCTTCTTCACTTTCACTCAGGATAGCAATGTCATCAGCGAATCGTATCATTGATATTCTTTCACCTTGTATTTTAATTCCACTCCTGAACCTTTCTTTTATTTCCATCATTGCTTCCTCGATGTACAGATTGAAGAATAGGGGCGAAAGGCTACAGCCTTGTCTTACACCCTTCTTAATACGAGCACTTCGTTCTTGATCGTCCACTCTTATTATTCCCTCTTGGTTGTTGTACATATTGTATATGACCCGTCTCTCCCTATAGCTTACCCCTACTTTTTTCAGAATCTCGAACAGCTTGCACCATTTTATATTGTCGAACGCTTTTTCCAGGTCGACAAATCCTATGAAAGGGTCTTGATTTTTCTTTAGCCTTGCTTCCATTATTAGCCGTAACGTCAGAATTGCCTCTCTCGTCCCTTTACTTTTCGCCGGCCGAAGTGGCCGTGCGGTTCTAGGCGCTACAGTCTGGAACCGCGTGACCGCTACGATCGCAGGTTCGAATCCTGCCTCGGGCATGGATGTGTGTGATGTCCTTAGGTTAGTAAGGTTTAAGTAGTTATAAGTTCTAGGGGACTGATGACCACAGCACTTAAGTCCCATAGTGCTCAGAGCCATTTGAACCTTTACTTTTCCTAAAGCCAAACTGATCGTCACCTAGCGCATTCTCAATTTTCTTTTCCATTCTTCTGTATATTATTCTTGTAAGCAGCTTCGATGCATGAGCTGTTAAGCTGATTGTGCGATAATTCTCGCACTTGTCAGCTCTTGCCGTCTTCGGAATTGTGTGGATGATGCTTTTCCGAAAGTCAGATGGTATGTCGCCAGACTCATATATTCTACACACCAACGTGAATAGTCGTTTTGTTGCCACTTCCCCCAATGGTTTTTTAACGAGGTGTTAATCTGCCCCTTCCTTCTCCCTCAAATGACCTTGGGACCGCGGGCCGCTATGGCCGAGCGGTTCTAGGCGCTTCAGCCCGGAACCGCGCAGCTGGTGCGGTCGCAGGTTCGAATACTGCCTTGGGCATGGATGTGTGTGATGTCCTTAGGTTAGTTAGGTTTAAGTAGTTCTAAGTTTAGGGGACTGATGACGTCAGATGATAACTCCCATAGTGCTTAGAGACATTTGAACCATTTTTGACCTTGGGACCGGCTACAGAGCGTTAGTCGGAGCTCCCAAGCTACACGATCCAGCTCCCATTCTCAACTTCCCAATCATAGCAGCACTTGTGGTGTTGTAGCAAGTCCTTCAGAAGACACCGGTACGTGATGTCGTTTAGCGTGGAAATGCTTCTGCAGAACAACAATCACACATTTCTTGACAGGTTTGATATCTGCACCCAGTGGCTTAGTAGCTACGACAACTATAGATTCCGAAACTGCTTCAGCCTTCGTCCGCGTTTCCAACTGTGCGGGTTGTTCGTGCGCCTGGCTGCTGTTGAGGATTCTAAGCCCTTACCAGCTCATCCGCCTTCCCAGGAACCCATTGCTGTATTAAAGGGGATTCTTAATACGGAGAGTGTATCGAGGATTTTCTGTCAGGGTTTACTCCTTTAGCTTTCGAGGATCCCTACTCATCCCACATGACAGTGGGTTCCATCTGTATGAGCCTCAGATGGACTGTCTCTTCCGCCAGTTACGCCATTCTGAATTCCATATCTATACTGCGCCTTCGCCGCCGTTGTTGTCTTCACCATAACATGGGAAGGGGCCCTCACGAGGTACCACCACTAGGGCCAGGTGGACGAAGGTGTTATTCCTCCCCCTCCTTCTCTCTGACCAGGATTGGGACAGCTATTGCGATGGAGATAAAATACATGAAATAAAAAGACAAATATATAAAACATGTACAAATAATTTATGGGGCCCCACGTTCGGCACTAGAATGTAGCGTTGCTTCCCTATCCCTCTGTTTCAGTTTGTTATAGTTTTGTTTGAGGGTAAGGTTCTCAGCTATGGAGGTCAGTTTCATTTAACTGTAACTTATATGAATGAAAGTCTTTAACAGGAAAACGCAACTATATCCAGAGACAGAAACATGCATTTAGATGATGGGATTATGGCCTTAATATCGCACTTCTGTTGTGCGTGTCATGACCACGTAGTAGAAGGATAGATGTATTAGTAACAAGTAACTGAGCTAATTTTTGTCAGCCACCATACGTTAGTATTATTTAGTGGGGCCTGACTGGATCGAAGCCCAACTGTATCACTGATCAAAAATAAATTGTATGATTCACAATGATTTTCAGCACGTAACAAGCGAAGACACATTAAATGATCGGCATCTAATCTCAGGTCGCGATTTGCTGCGAGCAGTAACAAATTAATGACTGAATGTAATGCGCGTTCCGCCATTACCTCTCTTCACAATGAGCAGCCCACTTCACCATTTCAGCCTAAACGATCTGAAACAGTGTTGTTTACTGTAAAAACGTGTAACTATCCATACTAGGAGAACTTACGATAAGAATAATGACAAGATGTTTTTACATCTGTTTCACATTTAATTCTAAGAGCAAAACCAGTAAACATCTGTACAATTACATTGTGCATGTGTTGTCTCATTGTGCATGTGTTGTCTAACGAAAACCAGGAAGAAGACCTATGAAAAATATGCAAAGCTACGCTCCTACCAAAAGACAAGACAAAAACAATTTCACACATGTGTTTCGGCTACAGACTGATTTTATACCGCTGATTCTCTGTTTCGATTAGATTTACATTAGATGGTTCTTGTGGACAAAGATTTACATATAACTTTCATGTACTCAAAGAAAATAAAAGAAACGTACGCGCGAGAAATAGGACCCTACTGTATATTCCGAGACCAATAAGGCTTTTACGTAAAGTAGTAGTTCACGCTCCCATTAAACTGCAATATTGCTGTCAGTGTTTCAGTGGTGTACAGTCTCTCTCGTGTTTGTAGCCTGTTTGTTAATCAAAAGTGTTGCGAGTTATAGGAGATTCAAATGTGTTTGTCCATTGACACTGAAATAATTACATCACTCATGTGGTCTTCATCTGGAGTAATTTAAAGTGAGAATGCGTTTTTTGTCACATTTACCAGTTCATACTGCTGTTATCACTTTGCCTCTTTCATTTTTTCTTTAATTCCCATCGGCAAAGTTGGCCAGAAAGAGTAAATCGTCATCGTTCTATCGCTACATATTGGATACACAAACTGATGTTCACAGAAGGATGCATGGGCCGCGTGGAGACGAAGGGATTTCCGCAGACCTGCACAAAATGCTTATCATGAAGGCTTGTCAAGCTTGAAGTTGCGTTGTGTGGCCGCTTTTACTCTGTGACAGCAACCACGATACAGCAGATCAACAGGTTGGATAATTTTTACAATTTTATTTGCAATTTCTCCGAAGTAATACATATTTAGAATTTCGATCTGAGGTAAACTTTGCGGTAACGTAATAGAGAGACAATTTCTGCACTGACGCTTGAAAGATTTGTAGCCTTCAGATGGACTTTCTGTCCTTTGAATGTCGGTGTAGAAGGCGAATGGCCAACGGCAGTGAAAGGGCGATAAACGTCGGTGGTGAAATAAATTTAAATATTAGTGTTTCGTTGCGGGCACGCCACCCCATCTGATTGCCCTGATGACAGATTGATCGCGTATTTGACAATATTTTATCGCGCGCGGCCGGCAGAATTTAATTCGCGGCGTTGGCCGTTACGAACGTTGTGCGCATTTTGATGACGGATCACCAGGGGCGGCGCGCGGCCGGCAGTTGTTTTGCGAGCGACCGGCGCGCGCTCCCGCGGCGGACAACACGACTAACAGGGGGGGGACGGCCCCATTTTTGCTGACTCGGTCCGCCGGCTGTTAGCGGAAGCTGTGACCGTTTTTAATGGGACTGCAGCGGCCGCGATCATTAATTACTCACTTGTCAAAGCTGCTAATGACGTCGATAGTCACGCCGCAGCGGCGCGGCCCGCTGTGGGGACACGCGGCGTGACGGCCACCAAATCACTGCGGCCGCGTCGGTTTGATGGGGTTTAGCCAGGAAAGGGGGGTGGGAGAGGCGCAACGGTAAACACGGTTTGTCCTGCCGCCTGGTGGCGGTCGGGGGGGTGGAGAGGGGAGGAAGACCGGCTGCCACTGCTGTAGCCTGTCACAGGCACACCAACCCCCATCAGGGCGAGTCCTCGTGCCGAACCTGAAACGCAGATCCTCTAAAAATAAAGACAGGAAAAAAGATCGACATATTTTTAGACCGTTTCGCTCCGTCGACAGAATATGAGACGAAGTTTTGACAAGTATGACAATTTCAAGGTGCTGCAGTGTTTGGAAATTTTTTCTCTATGGTCAACGAACTCGGTTAGGTATCATCCGTACAAATAATAGTAAGAATATTTCTTTGAAGCATTTTTATCACCCAGTACATTCACTTTATCTTCTTCGTGTTTAACACCTTCGGCTTTCAATGTCGGTCATATTTCCTTTTGTTAATGTCCTACTTGTGATATACACTGCCGGAAAAAAAAAATAGTTCACCTGGAAAGACAACGTCGAATTTGATCCGATGACGACATATGTCACCTGGTGGATAGATATATTGATATATGTTTCAACAGACAGCGCAGTGGCATAGTTACCAGACCGCCATCTGTGTCTAGTGTTTGGCCGCGGGGCTTGAGGCGCCATGTGATGGATTGGGCGGCCGCTCCCGTCGGAGGTTCGAGTCCTCCCTCGGGCATTGGTGTGTGTGTTGTTCTTAGCATAAGACAGTTTAAGTTAGTTTAAGTAGTGTGTAAGTCTACGGACCGATGACCTCAGCAGTTTGGGCCCTTAAGCCTAGTTTACACGACGACATTGGGTTGCGCCACTCATTGCGTGGAATGAGTTGCACGCAAGTGGTTTCATATATGACTGTAGACACGGCGACACCAGTATACACTTCAGTTTCGTCGTTTTGTAGGTCCCTGAGTCGTCTCTGAAATGAAAGTTTTGGCAGCTGCACGTCGCACGTGTTGTGATTAAAGTCTGCTGCGTGGAATCTCTGCATAAAGAAAAAAATAAGAAATATGTTTCGATTAGTGGCTGGATGGAGAAAAGACGTCAGCTCAGTTGCTCAACATCCTTGCTAAAATAATTTATAACGGAAGATCCAAGAAGTTCTTTTAATTATCTTAGAATGTCACCAGAACTGTTCACGTTTCTTCTAAATAGAGTTAATTATGCGATAAGGAATGAAGGTTCTGCAATGCATGAAGCACTGTCGCCAGAACTGAAATTACAGATCATATTGCGTGCATTACTATCGAGAATGCTCAGCATGCTACAAGATTCAGTTTCAGTTGCTGATGACGCTATTTCATTAACACCTATAATTATTAACATTAACAGTAATAATTATTAACATTAGCAACAATAATTACTCGAAGAAGGCCGCATTAAGAAGATAATGGTTTGCAAACTACTCTCTTGTAGAGAGATCTTTTACAGTGGCAATATTTCAAAATTCTAACATAGGCAGTAGCGACAACTCGCCATTGTATCACATAAGGTGAGATACCTTCTGCAACAGACAGAGATGGCACTAAGTGATTGAAGCTGATTCGGAAACTGTTGAATCATCAGCGTCATAAGGGCTTGAATGTAACATGGGACGGGAAACAGGAAGAGCTAGTCGTATTTCCCTATGTGAATGGGAGCACTGGAGCGACGTTTTAAATAGATGAATATTGAATAAAGAATGCAGCTTCTTGAATTTGTATAGCCTTCCCTCCTGTCAGCAATATTCGTTAACAAAGAGTTGGCCAACTCGAACGATGGGATTTTAGTCATGTAGACGAGAGCATTTCCACAGACAGCTAGAATTACACTTGCGTGTATTTTTCTTAATTCAGTTGTATATGTGCTCCTAAATCAATAAATTATGCACTGCAGCTCAGATATTGTCAGACCATCTACCAATGTTATGATCGCACATGACGGTCTCAGCGGCAGCAATATGTTGCTTCTTTTTGTAAGCAGCATCACTGAAATCCCACAAACACCTATGCAAAGCATAGATATCCAAAAAGCGAACATTATTCTCCGTTCCTCACTTCATATTGCAGTTTGTCTGCACTCTGCGAACATATATAACCTCAAAGCTCATGCAACTAGTGTCGCCAAAGTTGGAACACGCCGAAAGTGTTAAGTTTCGCCAACGAGTTGCGCAAACGCGCGGCGCGCATGCGCAGTGGCCGGTAGAGCAGTTGCCTGCAACCTAGTGTCGTCGTGTAAACTAGGCTATAGGGATTCACACACATTTTGACATTTTGTCTACTGTTTAATAGGAAATGCTCACAGCCATAATGCTCAGAGTGGTCCAAATGTGTGAAGCAAGCAGGCTACCGTACCACGGAGACGCACGCTTGCTTCCCACAGTCAACTGAGCGAGTTTTAAAATGGTCAAGCTGTGGCCTTCCGAGTGGCGATGGTCCTTTCGGAGGATTGCCACACAAGATGGACGTACTGTGTCAGTTGTGCAATGTGGTGGTATCAGTGACCACCCGAACATTCTCACACTTGGAGACGAAATTCTAGGCATCCACGGAGCACGGTTGCCCGCCAGGATCGTCGTATGAAAGGGCCACAGTGGCAGATCTCACAGCTACCACAAGAGGGCTTATGGGCCCAGACGCGTCAACACGAACTGTTGCGAACCGGTTATTACCAGTGGAGCTATGAACACGGACACCTCTAACCCGTCTGCCACTAAAGCCACGTGCTCGGCTGGACTGGTGCCGTCAGAGAACCACTCAGAAGATGGAATGGCCCGCCGTGGTCTTCAGCGATGAAAGCAGATTCTGCCTGCACGTAAGTGATGGTCGTTTGCCGGCCGCTGTGACCGAACGGTTCTAGGCGTTTAAGCCCGGAGCTGCGCTGCTGCAACGGTAGGAGGTTCGAATCCTACCTCGGGCATGGATGTGTGTGTTGTCCTTAGGTTAGTTAGGTTTAAGTAATTCTAAGTCTAGGGGACCGATGACCTCAGATGTTTAGTGCTTAGAGCCATTTGAACCATTTTTTGATGGTCGTTTGCTCGTACGATGTAGACCTGGAGAGCACTGTCTCGTAGAGTGCATTCGTCCAAGACCACACCCCAGGCCTTATGGAATGGGGTGCGATAATCTACAACTCTGGAGGGGACGCTAACCAGTGCTCGGTACGTACAGAGTTTTTTTAGACGTGTCCTTTTGACGTTCTTGCGACGAGAAGGTGATGTGTTGTTCTGACAGGATAATGGTTGCCCACACATTAACTGTGAAACTCAATGTGCTCTGCAAGACGTGTAGCAACTTCCCTGGCCATCTAGATCTCCGGAATTGTCTCCTATCGAGCACGTGTGGAATAAGATGGGACGAAAAGTGAGTCATGGGGTCAATCAACATCTTTTACAGAATTACGTGAACAGGTCGAGCAGGCGTGGCACAACGTTATCCGGGACAGCTTTCGCCATCTGTACTGCATGAGTCAGCGCCTGCTTTGCCTCCCGTGGAGGCTACACCACGTACTAAGATAGACGTTTCAGCATAGGTCAATTACTGGTACATCAGAAGCGCTTCTGCTATTACTATTGACCTGTAAGTCTAACAATTTCATGTACTCCGTATGCACTGTAGCGACAGTAAATCTTGAGTTAACTGGATATTTGTAAAAGGGTGTTTTAATTTTTTCCGGCGCTATATATTTTAACGATGACAATTTATTTTTCAGGAGTGCTTAGTCAAAACCTGAATGTTAAATAATATTCTCTTGGACTGTTTTCGCTTCTTTATTTCATATGATGCAGTTCAAAGAAGGATTTGGCAGCAAAAATGGGATTACAGGAGAAAACGAACTTCATCAGAATACAGGGTGCCAGAAACACACGTGAATGGGAGAAAATTGGAAATTCAGGGTGGTTGTAATTAAACTTCCGTTACCTGAGCCCATGTAGACGGAAAACCGCATGGATATCGAACTTTGTAGGACTGGTGTTCAAACTGTGCGCTGCAGTGTATTCGTGTTGATGCCACTACTTGCAATAAGGTGCCGGACTCGTTTGGTTGGGGTCGGATTGGGCTGTTCGGGGGAAGAGACCAAACAGCGAGGTCTTCGGTCTCATCGGATTGGGGAAGGACGGGGAAGGAAGCCGGGCTTAACCTTTCAGGGAACCATCCGGGCATTTGCCTGGAGCGATATAGGGACATCACGGAAAACCTAAATCGGGATGGCTGGAAGCGGAAGTGAACCGTCGTCCTCCCGAATGCGAGTCCAGTGCGCTAACCACTGCGCCACCTCCCTCAGTCACTCGTTTGGTGACGTAGGGTTGAAGCACAAGCATCAGTGTGTATTACAGTTGCAGCCTGTCAACATGGGTCTGCACGAGGTGAATACAACTTTACTCGTAAAGCTATTTTATCTAAACAACAGTAATAGTTATTTTGAAAACATTGTTGGAGGAAATCAACGATCACAATGTACTCTACTGGCCATTAAAATTGCTACACCACGAATATGACGTGCTACAGACGCGAAATTTAACCAACAGGAAGAAGATGCTGTGATATCCAAATGATTAGCTTTTCAGAGCATTCACACAAGGTTGGCGCCGGTGGCGACACCTACAACGTGCTGAAATGAGGAAAGTTTCCGCCCGATTTCTCATACACCAACAGCAGTTGACCGGCGTTGCCTGGAGAAACGTTGTTGCCATGCCTCGTGTAAGGAGGAGAAATGCGTACCATCACGTTTCCGACTTTGATGAAGGCCGAATTGTAGCCTATCGCGATTGCGGGTTATCGTATCGCGACATTGCTGCTCGTGTTGGTCGAGATCCAATGACTGTTAGCAGAATATGGAATCGGTGGGTTCAGGAGGGTAATACGGAACGCCGTGCTGGATCCCAACGGCCTCGTATCACTAGCGGTCGAGATGACAGGCATCTTATCTGCATGGTTGTAACGGATCGTGTAGCCACGTCTCTACACCTGAGTCAACAGATGGGGACGTTTGCAAGTCAACAACCATCTGCACGAACAGTTCGACGATGTTTGCAGCAGCATGGACTATCAGCTCGGAGACCATGGCTGCGGTTACCCTTGAGGCTGCATCACAGGCAGGAGCGTCTGCGATGGTGTACTCAGCGACGAACCTGGCTGTACGAATGGCAAAACGTCATTTTTTCGGATGAATCCAGGTTCTGTTTACAGTATCATGATGGTCGATGGTCGCATCCGTGTTTGGCGACGGTCAACACACACTGGAAGCGTGTATTCGCCATCGCCATACTGGCGTATCACCCAGTGTGATGGTATGGGGTGCCACTGGTTACACTTCTCGGTCACCTCTTGTTCGCATTGACGGCACTTTGAACAGTGGACGTTACATTTCAGATGTGTTACGACCCGAGACACTACCCTTCATTCGATCCATGCGAAACTCTACATTTCTGCAGGATAATGCACGACCGCATGTTGCAAGTCCTGTACAGGCCTTTCTCGATACATAAAATGTTCGACTGCTGCCCTGGCCAGCACATTCTCCAGATTTCTCACCAATTCAAAACATCTGGTCAATGGTGACCGAGCAACTGGCTCGTCACAATACGCCAGTCACTATTCTTGATGAACAGTGGTATCGTGTTGAGGCTGCACGGGCAGCTGTACCTGTAGACGCCATCCAAGCTCTGTTTGACTCAATGCCCAGGCGTATGAAGGCCGTTATTATGGCCAGAGGTGGTTGTTCTGGGTACTGATTTGTCAGGCTCCATGCACCCAACTTGCGTGAAAATTAATCACATGTCAGTTCTAGTATAATATATTTGTCCAATGAATACCCGTTTATCATCTGCATTTTTTCTTGTTGTAGCAATTTTAATGGCCAGTAGTGTAGTATTTGAAATTAATTATAAAACAGTCTAGATAGCAAAGCACATTTATTAAAAAGTGACCAGTTTCGATCATTACTTGGTCAGCTTCAGACTTACAACCGTACTGATGGAGGGTAGTTGTGCATGGTGCAGGAACCGCTGAATGACGATAGTCAACTGTAGGTCATCTTTCCGCACCAGGGCTGAAGAACACGATTCGGAATTCCGAATCAACTGGCGATTTGGGAATTGTTCCACAAGTCGTTGAAGAAGTTACTGTTGCGAGGACTGAGAATGCTGGATGCAATGTGCGATCTTCAATCAGTGCATGAGGTGTGTCACGACAGCTGAACATTCCGTGGTCCACCGTTCTAAAAGTGCTGTGAACAGTTCTGAAAAGGCATCGCTAGTGTAGCTCCATGCTGTCGTCGGTGCAGATGATCGTCACACTGAACGGCGTTTGTAACCTGAAATGTGAACGTGATATATAATTAACAAATGTTACCCTCTCATGTGGAATTTAAAATGTGTTTCTTTCAATGGTTTGTTATTTCTCTTCCGAATGTCCTTAAAAATGTTTCCAAGCAGTTTCATTGTCCTAAGATTACTCATTTTTCATGCGGACCCTCTCAAGTAGCGAAAGTTAAACTATAAACGTCCTGTATGTCGTACTTTTCGTTCACCACCGATTATGTTGGCATATCTGATTATTAACGTTTGATCGTAACGATCAGATAAACCATCATCACGTAAACTAATGTAAATAAATGGTCTAAAACAAATTGTCAATATTTCGCACTATGTTCTTCTACCCTCACTGGGTAAGTCTGCATGATCTTCCAGAAGTAACTCTAGCTGCTTTATTAAGCTTTAGCTATTTCTTGTTGGCGGCCCTTCAAGTGTAATTACTACTAATTAGTGTGTTTCCTGATTCGCTATTATTGTAGAACTGTTCGACACAATGTTCCATATACTCCAAAGGACTGGCACTTAATTCCTAGCCAGCAGCTGTGGCCGAGCGGTTCTAGGCACTTCAGTCCGGAACCGCGCTGCTGCTACGGTCGCAGGTTCGAATCCTGCCTCGGGCATGGATGTGTGTGATGTCCTTATGTTAGTTAGGTTTAAGTAATTCTAAGTCTAGAGGACTGATAACCTCAGATGTTAAATCCCATAGTGCTTAGAGCCATTTGAACTTAATTCCTCTCCATTTTTCCCTTTACTGGAACTTAAGTATGACACTTGGACGCTTCGATAAAGATGTGTCTGTTAGATTACACAACACATCTGTTGACGTTCCACTTGCTCTTAGATTAGATTAGATTAGATTAGATTATACTTGTTCCATAGATCATGAATACGACACTTCGTATTGATGTGGAACGTGTCAGGTTAATAAAAGGTGTGTATACAAGATATTACATTAGACAAAATATTACGTGACAATCAATAATATATATATATATATATATATATATATATATATATATATATATATATATATATATATATATGAGGTTGGGAAATTACCAACTTACTATATCCAAAAATTCAGTAGCAGGAGTTGCCATTAAGAAATTCTTTTAATTTCCTTTTAAATGCTATATTGCTATCTGTCAGACTTTTGATGCTATTAGGTAAGTGACCAAAGACTTTTATGGCAGCATAGTTTACCCCCTTCTGAGCCAAAGTTAGATTTAACCTTGAGTAGTGAAGATCATCCTTTCTCCTAGTGTTGTAGCCAAGTACACTGCTATTACTTTTGAATTCGTTCGGATTGTTAATAACAAATTTCATAAGTGAATATATATATTGTGAAGCTACAGTGAAGATTTCTAGTTCTTTAAATAAGTGTCTGCAGGATGAACTTGGATGAGCTCCAGCAATTATTCTGATTACACGCGTTTGTGCAACGAACACTCTTTTACTCAATGATGAGTTACCCCAGAATATGATGCCATACGAAAGCAGAGAATGAAAATAGGTGGGGTAAGCTAATTTACTCAGATGTATATCGCTAAAATTTGCAATGACCCTAATAGCATAAGTAGCTGAACTCAAACGTTTCAGCAGATCCTCCGTGTGTCTTTTCAAGTTCAACCCCTCATCAATGCATACATCTAGAAATTTTGAATATTCTACCTTAGCTACCAATTTCTGATCGAAGTCCATATTTATTAATGGGGTCATTCCATTTACTGTGTGGAACTGTATAAATGTGTTTTTTCAACGTTTAATGAGAGCCCATTTACAGAGAACCACTTAATGATTTTCTGAAAACATCGTTTACAATTTCACCAGTTAATTCTTGTCTGTCAGGTGTGATAGCTATACTTATATCATCGGCAAAAAGTATCAGCTTTGCATCTTCGTGAATATAGAATGGCAAGTCAATAATATATTTTAAGAACAGCAGAGGACCCAAGACCAAACCTTGCGGCACCCCATTCTTGATTTTTTCCCCAGTTTGAGAAATCACCAGTTTTTTGCATATTATGTGAACTGTTCATTTCAACTTTCTGCACTCTTCCAGTTAGGTATGATTTAAAACATTTGAGCACTGTCCCATTCATACCACTATACTTGAGCTTATCTACAAGTATTCCATGATTTACACAATATAAAGCCTTTGAGAGATCACAAAAAATCCCAACAGGTGACTTCCGGTTACTAAGAGTACTTAATATATCATTAGTGAAAGTATATATAGCATTTTCCGTCAAAAACCCTTCTGGAAACCAATCTGACATTTTGTTGAAACTTTATTTTTACAAAGGTGTGAAGCTACTCTACACTACATTACTTTTTCAAGAATTTTGGATAAGGCAGTCAGAAGAGAGATTGGGCGGTAATTGTTGACATCAGACGTATCCTCTTTTTTATGCAGTGGTATAACAATGGGTGGAATTTCAATTGTACCAAATGGTGTGGGTAAGGCCTCTTCCATTAACTGCCTTGCTTCTTCTAATGAACTTTTAGATCCTATTTTCTCTACAACATTTAGGAAATGATTATTCGAAATGTTTTCGACTTCCAGCTTGTTGTTTATCAAGTTTCCATTCGCTTTGATGGTGATGCCGTCATCCTGTACCCATGGTTGTCCTGTCTCCCTTGTAATAATATTCCAAATTGTTTTGATTTTGTTATCAGAGGTATTAATCTCAGACATGATGCACATGCTTCTGGACTTTTTAATAACCTTTCTTACTGTAGCACAGCAGTTTTTATAATATTTGGCTGTTCCTGGCTCATTACTCTTTCTTGTTGTTAGATACAGTTCCCTTTTGTGGTTACAAGATAGTTTTATTCCTTTAGTAAGCCAAGGTTTTTTTGCATAGTTTCTTATAATTAGATTTAACTACTTTCTTGAGGAAACAGTTTTCAAATTCTCTTACAAGTGTATCATGAAATAAGTTATATTTTAAATTAGCATCAGGTTCTTTGTACACCTCATCCCAGTCTAACTGCTGAAGATTTTCTCTGAAGTTTCTAATTGTTGAGTCATTAATTGCACAACTTTGGAGGGTAGTTTTGAATTACTGAATGGAGCTATGTCGTATACTGTAACTAGATGAGCATCATGATGAGAAAACCCATTCTCAACAGGACAAGAGTTTATGTTTTTAAACCTGTCTTGGTCTATAAAAGTGTTATCTATCAATGTGCTGCTGTTCTTTACTACCCAAGTAGGAAAATTAATGACAGATGTCAAATTGAAAGAACCGAGCAAGACTTCCAGGTCATTCTTCCTATTACACTCTTTCAATGAATCAACATTGAAGTCCCCACAAATAATAATTTGCTTTCCCCTATCTGACAGATAGCACAACAAGGCATCCAAGTTTTCCAGGGATAAATGTAAGTTTCCTGAAGGGGACCTATACACTGTTACAATTATAAAAGAGCCCTCATTCAGTTTAAGTTGACAGGCACAAGCTTCTATATGTTGCTCTAGACAAAACTTTTTTGTATCTAAGTTTTCTACACAGTGATAACTTTTGACATATGTGGCAACTCCTCCTCCCACCTTATTCTCTCTACTCATATGTGCAGCTAGTTTATATCCACTGATATTTACCTTTTCCATATGAGATACAATGTGATGCTCAGACAGGCATAGTATATCTATTACATTATTAGATTCAATGTCATCTAAACAAACCAGGAGCTCATCTACTTTATTCTTCAATCCTGGAATATTTTGGTGAAAAATGGTAACATTATTTTTTACTTTACTTTTCTCATAATCCACTTTTTTCTTTAATCCACCAATATTTTGGTTAAAAATGGTAACATTATTATTTACTTTCATGTCGTGAGAATTTTGTGAGTTTTGGACCTCTTTAGCACCTGCCTGCCTGAACTTCTCATTGGACACTGATATTAGCGTAAAAAAGAGGTACATCCATGAGTACTAGTGTTCCCCCCTTATAGATTTCGCTAACACCCCTGCCAGTTTTTCTGTATCGATATTAGAAGTACACACATTTCATTTAAGGAAGTTCTGATAGTTTTTTGCAAGGTACCAAGCAAATGATGTTATCATTTTCTCCGAATTGCAAAATTTTGTTTGGCAGGTAGGCGTTTCAACTGTTACTGTGCTTGTTTTTCAACTTTGTCTTTTAGAAGAATTTTTAAAAAAATCAATAACTGTGACGCTCAGTGGGGCAGGACGGATACTGCTTTGACAAGACTGAAAGTTTCTGGAAATAAGACGATCAAGTAGATTCTTACCAAAAGCATTCAGATGCAAACCAAGCCGCCTATGATGATACCGACTTAGGAAGAATCCTTTATCCTACAAAATCTACAAATGGCAGTCAACACGATATAAGTAATTTATTCAGCTGCATGTGAGCATCCTTGCTGTCTAATTACTCTGCGAGATTGAAACGTGTATTTATTTTGCTTCCTTACTGATGTTGTCCCGCTACTTATCTTTGCTTTGATGGGAAAACTGCATTAACAGCGTACATATAAAAGCTCAAATATACAATAATGACATCTGTAAAATTTTCATAGTAGCATTTTCATTTACAGTAGTTGCTGTCATTGTAAATTTATTCATTACTGGCTACATAGCGATAGTCATTAGCATTCAGACAACTACAACAAATTTGGCATTGGTGTAGACTTTGAACTTTATCATTCACATCGTCTCTAAAGGATCTGACGGGCCGTAACACTCGGGCCCTGATCTACAACTATAGTTTCACACACTCAAAGAACAGAACCACTAATTAAATATGAGAGAGGAGTCTTTTAGTCTGTATACTGATTCAAACCATAAATTCTTGTTACTCTCTGAATGCACACGTGACTCATTATTTTTGGTTAGCTTCTAGTGTTAATGTATCTGTAATCAAAGCTGTATGCAAGTAAGCTGCGCCTAACTCAGGAAGCATGAAGTAGGCGAACAAATCTGCAAGCTCTGAAGCTGTATCCGGTAAGGCTGCTCCACTTCCATGACTATTAGGTAATTCGTTATTAAAATTACAAAGTTGATGAACCTGGAATCCGCCTCTCACACAGCTCTATCAACTTCGGCAGAGTATCCTTTTGCCGCCTGCTTTTGCTCATATTTTTCATGCTCATATTTTACATGTCAGGGAGAAAGAACATACAGGGCACCTAAACTGTGTGTGTTTATTGTCATCTTAATCACAATTCATAGTCAGGGCAGCATGTATCGGTAGCAACGTATACCGACCGTGGATGATCATTCGTTTTGAATGAATGTGGGTGTAATTAAGTACACATGCAACTAGGCAAATTCAGTTAGCAGCCTGGGAATGCTGCTGAATATTATTTTCGAAGCGACGCTCTGACGTGACACTGAGTCACCATGAGAATTGCGCTCTACCAAAATGACGGTTCGGTGCTTTTGTTACACCACGTAAATGACGTAGTAAATGGTAGGATTACCAGCAGTATCGGTAGAATTGGTAAGGAAAGAAATATAAATGAATGTGTAAAGGAGAAAATGGGAGCCACTAAAGTCTCCTAAGATAATTCTCATATTTCTTGTTGAAATACTTCCGACTACTCTCTCTATGCATATCCTCCTATTTCCATCTATTGTACTATTATTTTTTTCCTTGTTTTGTTACCTCAAGATATGACATTTCTGTCTCTTTATATATTGTAATTGTTTTACTGTTTGTATATATATATTTATGCACTCATGTCGATGTATAATTGGTTTGTTTCGTAAATATTATTTGTATTTTTACGCTGGGTCTTGCCAAGGGAAAACTGCTATCGAACGATTACATCGATAGGTCGTGTGAAGAATCAAAGTTTGTAGGATCTTCGGTAGTGTTAACTCTGCCGCGTGGAGCGCGGGCGGGACAGCAGGAGGAGTCTGGCGGGAGTAGCGAGTGGAGCAGGTGTGTTGTGTGACGCTCCCGCGAGTTGCCGCGCTTTCGGGGTTTGGCAGCATGTAATTGCGCTCGACTCGCGATGATAGTTTCTGACATGGTGTCGCGGACGGGAAGCATTAGCTGGCGCACATCAAGAGCCCGTTTCGCCTGGTGACCGTGTCGAGAAGAAGGCGCGCCAACATCCAGCTTCTGCAACAGCGACGGCCGACAATGAGTGACTGTCGCCACCTCCTCGACCGACGGCTTCAAACCTTCAATCAACCGACAAGGAAGACTGGACGCACGTAAAGTTTTAGAGCTGTATGGCAGACCTCAGCTTTTAATCTTGTTCCATTTTCGTAACTATAATTACAGCAACTTAGCATGAACGTTTGTTGCTCATTGTCCCAATTGCATCACCAAGCAGAGTCCCTTCCTTTTCCGAAATGAACCCGAGTGTCGTTGAAATTCAAACGCCAGCATTAAAGTAATATAGCTAACTCGTTTTCACTGCTTTAATTTCAAAGTTCAATTATGGCATTAATAGCTGGCTACAATATTCAGATTACACAAGCACGAATTAAGAGTGCGAGCTTTGTTACCGTATTTTAGCTTACCTGTGACAGCAGCTCAGCTTGGTACGTACTAAATTTTACTATTGTTAATTGTTCAGAATCATTTAATTCAAGTTCAAAGTTAAATCTCTTATTTCTAAATTGCGTAGATTCAAGTAGTTTTTGAAATGATTGTTGAGGTAGTCCAAGACTAACCGTATTTTACTGAATTTCGATGTGCTTCAGAAAGAAAGCTCACTATTAACTTCAGTCACTAAATTAACTTTCGATTCTTTTGCTAAATTAAGTCAGGGTGTAGCGAAATTTATTACTTCTGACAAACTTTCAGTTTTCACACTACACGTGTCAACCTTCAGTTGCCACGCTTCTAGTGTTAATTATATGTGTAATAACCTTTCTTTTTCAGTTACTATAGTAATTGTCCTTAGGACTGGCGACCGTGATTTCCCCCAAATCTCAAATATCTAATTACCGCTAGTTAATTGTTAACGTAACGGCCGCACATTTACTTTCTTTATTAACTTTACCCCTTTCAAAATTAATTTCCACCAGTTTCATTTGCATTTTTCCTTTCATTTAGATGTAACCCTTTCCTCCCTCTTTACCGACAGGTTAACTTCGGTGACGATTGCTTTTCCAAAACTCCCATTAGGTACACGCGGTTTCATTTTTCACTGTCATTAAGGTCGGTAAGTGAGGGGGAGGTTACATACTCATCTTTCTCATCCTCAGTTGAATCTTCAGTCGGTGCATGCATCCTTTGTTTTATTGTCTATTTGATTGTTTATTTTGCACATTATTAGAACGGGACGTCATTTGGCGTTGGTCTGGTGTGTATTTTATATGATTACAGAATATAAATTGCATTTCATAAGTAACAAAAATTAATTGATCACGTGCATTTATGTAACCAAGGCAATTACTTTTGATGCAAGCAGAATTGACATGTACAAACATAAAAAATGTATATAATTATTGTTATTATTTTGCACTCAGTAGAACCTCCTTCATCATGATCAAAGATAAGAGTTTTCTGTTATCTATATAAACAAAAATCAATCGTTGCATGTATGAAAGATCATCACCTGAGAATGACTTGACATATTTGGTTGATTTTTTTGTTGTGTTCGTTATTGTCAGGATAAGATTTTCACGTTAGAAAATTTTTGAAACAACCAAGGTGTATTTTGTATGATTGCAGAACATAAAGTGCATTTCGTAAGTAATAAAAAAGTCGGAAAATAACATCAATAGCTGAATTTATGAAATATCATCACTTAAGAACGGCTCGATAAATCTGATTGATTTTTGTATTCGTAGCAATGGTACTTTTGGTACAAAAAATAAATATTGCGTTCGGTTTGACAATTCTGCTGTCACATGCTTTGGTAACAAAAAAGGTCAGTTTGGCTGTTTTACATATTTGCAATGTATAAATACATATCCAATGCAGGGGAAACGTTGCCGAATCCCGAAAAGCTTTTGACCGGTTTACTTTCCATTTTTACGCGATACTCTAGTGAAGTTTCGGACAGATACAGGCTACATATTTTTGTAATATCTGTCTTCTTCTTCTTCTCAGCGATCACAGGCCCTGTAGACCAGGCGCTGCATCAACGATCTGCTTCCACCGCCTTCTGTCTCTCGCAGCCTCTCTCCACCCAGTGCAAATTCCTAATGCTGCGGTGTCCTTCTCTATGTCATCTTTTCACCTTGTACGAGGTCGGACAAATGGTCTTGTTGCCTGGAAAGTCCCTTCTAATGCTTAATTGGTGATTCTGTTGTTTTCTATTTTAGCCACATGTCCAACCCATTGCAGCCTCCTACTTTTTAATTTCTGGAATATAGCAGGTTGCTTCATTAACTGATAAATTGCGTTGTTCTTTCGAATTCTCAACACGCCATTCTCCAGCACAGGTCCCAAGATTTTTCTCATTGCTTTTCTTTCGATAACATTCAGGTTTTCTCTTTCATTCTTTGTAAGCGTTCAGCTATCTGGATCTTATAGTACTATGGGGCAGATGATAGTGTTGTATATCTTCATCTTTGTGATGATTGACAAAGCTTTACTTTTGAGTGGGTTGCTTAGTGACTACAGACATCTTGACCCTGAGGCTGTTCTTTCATTTATATTCATTGTTATGATGCTTTTACAGTTGAAACGTGATCAAAGGTATTTAAACTGCAAAACTTTTCTGAATTTAGAATGTTGGTCAGTTTCAAAGTACGGATTAGGGTTTATGACTCGACCTATTTCCATATATTCTGTTTTCTCTTGGTTAACCAAAAGCCCCATTTTGGTGTCGTTGTGCCGGAGAGATCTGTACATGTCTTTCAGTTCTTCTTCAGTTTCATTCAGCAACATTATATCATCTGCATAAGCCAGGGCTTTTACTTCACTGTGTTCAAATCGGAGACCATTGTACAGATGTAAATTACTCTCCTGAACCACTTTCTCTAATACAAGCTTGCAGAGGACACATGAAAGTGCGTCTCCTTGTAAGCCTGTTTTAATTGGGAAGGTGGAGGATTTGGATCTTCTGAACTTCACTGCTGCCTGGGAGCCATCCATACACAGTTGTATCATTCTAATGATTTCACTGGGTATAATAAATTCTTGTAACGTGATGTAGAGGCTACTTTTGTGGATGCTAGGAGTCAATGAAAGGACAGTGGATGTTTTTGTCAAATTCTCAGTATTTATCAAAGATCCATTGTATAGTAAACAAATTATCAGTTGTGGAACGGTTTGTTCGAAATCCAGTCTGGTTATCTTGAATAATGTTTTACGCGTAAAGTTTAAGTTTTTGCAGAATGGTCATTGACAGGATTTTGTATGTTATGTTCAGCAAACTGATTCCTCTGTAATTTCCACATTCAATTCTGTTTCCTTTCTTGTGTATGGGATAAATTTTTGCTGTTATCCAATCTTCAGGCAGTGTTTCAGTTTTCCATATCATTGTGATAAGGTTATAAATTTCTTTGTGTAGTTTGCTTCCGCCCTTTTTTAACATTTCTGCTGATATCTGGTCGTCGCCAGTTGCCTAGTTGTTTTTCAGCTTTTGAATGGTGTGGATCACTTCCTGTTCTGTGATTCTACATTCGTCATTATTAATGCTTTCACTCTCAGACATTGCGTAATTGAAGGTTATGTGCGGATCAGTGCAATTTAACATTTCTGAGAAATATTCTTTCCATCTTTCTAGGATATTTTCCAGCTGTGTTAGTATATTTTCATTTTTATCTTTTATGAATAGGTTTTCACTTTGATATCCTCTCTTACTTTTCTTTGTGTACTGAAACAACGTCTTTGAGTTTCCATTCCTGCTTTCCACTTCTATACATTCTAGGACTCCAGTTAGATATTTCCTTTTCTTTGTTCGTAGAACTCTTGCTGTTTCTCTTATAACCGCCTTGAAGGTCTCTCTCCTGTCCTCATTCTCCTTATTATGCAGCCACAGCATCCTGGCTTCTTTCCTCTTTTCCACTGCTCTCTGACACTTTTCGTTGATCCATTTCTGTTTCTTCGTTTTCTTTTTCCTCCCCAGTGTTTTTTCTGCTGCATATATAACTACAGTGTTTATTATTTCGCAAGCCGTCTCGACACTTCCACCTGAGTTTCTTGCAATTTTGTAAATCGGTTATTTATTTCAATCGCATAGGTTTCTTTAACAGCCAGTCATTTCAGTGGTTCGATGTCTTAGTTACGTTTTGCTATGGCTTCTGGTTGTTGATTCCAAATCATCTTGATTTTCATCTTTCCTGTCACTAGGAAATGATCTGAGCCAATTTCAGCTCCTCTGTACTTTCTGACATCTCTTATAAATGAAGTACGACATTGATCTGTCATAACATGGTCAATCTGATTTACTGTTTTGCCATCTGGAGAGCACCATGTACCTTTGTGTATTTGTTTGTGAGGGAACATCGTCGAGCAAATTATCATATTCTTTGACAGTGCAAGGTTGCTCATTTTTAAGCCATTTTCGTTTGCGGTCGAGTGCTTGCTATGTTTTCCTATTGTGGGGATGAACGTATTCCTTTACCTATTTATTATTTTCGAAGCCAGCTGCGGTGGCGACGCTCTGACGTGACACTGTGTCACCAACAGAATTGCGCTCTACTAAAATTACGGATCGGTGCTTTTGTTACACCACGTAAATGACTTAGTAAATGGTTCGATTACCGGCAGTATTGGTAGAATAAGTAAGGAAAGAAATATCAAGGAATGTCCAAGAGAGAGAATGGGAGCCATTTAAGTCCCCTAAGATAATTCTCATATTTCTTGTTGGAATACTTTCGACTACTCTCTCTAATTCTTCATAGTACTCATCTTCCTCATCCTTAGCTGAATCTTCAGTCAGTGCATGGACATTTATGAATGTTATATCGTACCACTGGTGTTTGATTGTTATGTAAGACATTCTTTTGTTAATGGGATGGAATTCCTTAACCCCATTAATAATCCTGTTCTTAACAGCAAAACCAGTACCAAATTCATGATGTTTTTCATCTCACCCGTTAAAAATGTCACTATTATCCTCCGCTTGTATCCCTCTCCAAGCCACCTAACTTCCTGTAGATCTACAATGTCTGTCTAGTGTGTTATTAATTCAGATATCATAGTCACTGCCGCAGCTGGTTTATTAAGACTACGAAAGTTCCATGTCCCAAATGTGAAGCAGTGTTTGTTGTTTCCATCCCGCGAATTCCTGTTCCATAGCCTATATCCGTTTCCTTTGTATCCTTTATCAGAGGCAAATCGTTGATGTGAGGCAGTAGGTACAGAATCCCCTGGCCGCGTCACGAGCGCTGCGCAGGTTAAGCTTGGTGATGGAGCTGCCACCTCACAGCTTCCAGGCTCACTGAGTAATAATTTGGATTATCATTTCCTAGGCAGATTGTCTTTCCCAGTCTCTGAGCTGCGCCTGCCCCGTAGAGATGCCTTCCGTTTCTTCCGCCGTTGGCGTTCTATAAAAACATTCTCTTCCGGCATCCGAGCCGTTGTCTTCCTCTTCACTGGTTTTAGCCCACCCCGGGTATTTGATTTCCCTGGTACCCACCGTATCTGGCGAGCATTCCCCTATCCGCCACCTGAGGAGGCGCCCGTTAGGGGACCAGCAACTCCTCACGGGGTAATGTATATAATACATACATGTATACGTGGTATACAAAGGGGAAATGTAGTTACCACAAATATCCAAAAGTTCTTGACCGATTTATAGTCTTACAAACGTTCTCACGGACATAGTGAGATGGGCTGTTACTTTTGTAATATATAGGTATATATGAAGGGCTTATTTCAATAGTGGTACAAGTCCATTACCTCCACTTTTCTGTCTATAATGCTTCTGCAATTTATAATCCAAACAAACAGAAAGAAAGGTTAATCTCTACCAAGAAGCCATATGCTTGGATATATCTGGTATCTCAACTGCAGATTTTTCAGCGATCATTTAACTTTAGGACTCTGTATCTCACAATGAACAAAAATGGACGTGTACCACTATTGAAATAAGCCATTCGTATGGAGCATACAAAGGAGGAAACGTTGTTACCACAAATCTCGATAAGTTATTGACCGACTTACTTCCAATTTTTGCACGCTACTCTAATGAATATTCGGACGGATGTAGGCTATATATTTTTGTAATATATCACATGCATAATAATATAAATGTTAATTATTGATAAATGCAAAAGTTCTTTATGAATAACAGAAAAATGTTTTATGTAAGTTTGACGAAGTATTGAAGTGACGTTTGATATTATTTTGTTTTGCTCTTTTTTTTTTAATTTTGCCTTTTTGCTAAGAAAATAGTGTTCTGTAGCGCTATATGATAAATCTGTATTGTTTTCCTTACTTTTACTGCAACGTCCCTCTGTTTGGCGTTACAAATCAACAACTTACGAATAAAACCTGAATAAAATATTGACAATTTCAGTTATGTGTAAAAAACACTGTTCATTTTTAAGTAACAGGCAAGATGATAGCTATATAGAACAATGATGTTTCATAGGTTACCCAGTCCTTCATAAATCCTCACTGACCAAAGCTACTAGGAAAACTTGCGTAGTCTACGCTTACTTATTGTAGTCTGAGGTAGTCTTACGACTATAGTCACCACACAGAACTGCGCGATCTTAGACGTGTGGCTACATGATCGTCTCTTTCGAATCCAAGCGGTGGGACGCCGTCTTCAAAAATTCAACCGTTGAACGGAGTGCAAAATCTTCGGACGAAAGAACCAGCTATTCCTCTCCCGTCTTCTGACTGGAGGAGACATCCGCTCTTACTGGCAAACTCATAGTTGTGATAGGTCAGTGCGTCTCCACCAAGTTTGTCGCCCTCTGTACGCGGATGCGAGGCGGCTTAGATTTTGGACGGGACCTACTGGGGCATGGACAGTCGCAGCTAGCAGACGCTTCTCGTGGTCAAGTAAGCATGGCGTGCTGTTTCTGTAGACACGTGAACAGTGATTTATGGGTGGGAGTTTGCTCGATGTTTTTCAGGGCTCTCGATAACGAGTAAACTCAATCGTTGGGAACAAGGATACTCGTCAGAGATGAGTTCGGTATCGTTTTATTAAATTCAGATGGAACCGAATCCCGCCTTTAATTGGACACGATTCGCCTCATGCATTGGGTGCCCAGTTAACTTTCACGTTTCATTTCGCTGCAAGTCACGAGCTGGTTTTTTATGATTCGTTTGTTGTTGGAAAGAGGTGTACTTCGAAGCTTTGTGTGTGAGTAACTTACCGTCTATGTTGTGTTTCCTTAGAGCATAAATCCTTGCTGAGTAATAACAGCCAGTACGTTATCATAGTTTGCTCATACGGAACCACAGGATTAGTATTTTTATGTGTGTTCCATGTAAATACAGTTTCAGGAGTACACAAGATCTGTTAAGCAAATGCTCATAATGCAACTCCAGGGTTCCTTAAACTTTACCACAACGAGCATGCCAGCACGTCTTTCCTTCTCCTGCAATTTCTATCCAAATGTACCCATGAGACATAATTATTTGAAACGTTTAGAGAAGTGTAAAATCTGATCGGTCGTTCAGTAGTTCACCAATGAAATATCCGTTGTGCAGTTTTCTCCTTAGGATAGAGACTACGGCTATTAATCAATTATTAGGTTGGTGCATAAATTCGTAGCGTTTTCGTTTTGCACATTGGTATTCAGGTTGCTATGGGTTTATTTATCGATAGAAATTTTTTATTTGTAGTTTACTGTTGCTGTTTGCGTTTACATATTGCCATTTTGTCATTTGGAGATAGTGAGTGGAGCTGTGGAGGCTAGGAAACGGAGTGCCACGTGGAGAAATGGGAACATTTCTAACATATCCTTCTGTTTGAGTTCAATAGAGAGGTGACAACAGCGGTGGCAGACAAAAACATATGCCCCGTGTACTGGGATAACGCCAATGGACAGAGCACGGCAAAAAAGTGGTTCTCTCCTTTCGACGAGGACCATTTTGACATTAGTGACTCTCCACGTTCAGGAAGACCTTCGGGGAGATGAAGATCGTTTAAAACCATTAATCCACAATGATTCCCGTCAAAACACACGAGAATTGGGAAATATTATGAAGTGTGATCACTCCATCTTACGACATTTGCTTGCATTGGTGAACGTTCAAAAACCGAGCGTATGTGTACCGCATGCTCAAAGCCAAAATAACAAAAATCAGCTTCTGACCACATGTGCATCCCTGCTTACTCGTATTCAATTGGTTCGTGAACAATACCGACCATTCCTATCCTGTATCGTTACTGACGAGGAGAAATGGTGTCTTTATGCTGACATAAGGGAAAGAAAGTAATGATTCAGCTCAAACAAAGCTGCAACTCCCTGTACAAAGACCTGAGTGCAACCACAAAAGATATTATTCATCTGGTGGAACAGTGACGGTGTGGTGTACTACGAATTGCTTCCCCGAGGTGTAACAAACACTGTCGACATATATTGTCAACAAATGTGACGTTTTGCAGACGCACTCCTAAAACTGTGACCCGGAAGAATGCGTGACGTGATGCTACTCCACCATGACACACGCCCATATTCTGCGATAGTGAGAAAAAGAAAAAAAAAAAAGAACTGAATTGAAGTTTGGTTTAGAAGCCTTCCGCACATTCGCCTGATCTTGCGTACCCAGATGAACACCTTTTCCGCTCTCTGTCAAGGAACTTTCTTTCCGGATGAAAATGCGTTCCGAACGTGACTCGACGAGTTCTTCGCCCCAAAACCACGTGAGATCTACAGTTGCGGAATGGAAAAGTTACCCCAGCGTTGACACGCTGTTATAAATACACTCCTGGAAATGGAAAAAAGAACACATTGACACCGGTGTGTCAGACCCACCATACTTGCTCCGGACACTGCGAGAGGGCTGTACAAGCAATGATCACACGCACGGCACAGCGGACACACCAGGAACCGCGGTGTTGGCCGTCGAATGGCGCTAGCTGCGCAGCATTTGTGCACCGCCGCCGTCAGTGTCAGCCACTTTGCCGTGGCATACGGAGCTCCATTGCAGTCTTTAACACTGGTAGCATGCCGCGACAGCGTGGACGTGAACCGTATGTGCAGTTGACGGACTTTGAGCGAGGGCGTATAGTGGGCATGCGGGAGGCCGGGTGGACGTACCGCCGAATTGCTCAACACGTGGGGCGTGAGGTCTCCACAGTACATCGATGTTGTCGCCAGTGGTCGGCGGAAGGTGCACGTGCCCGTCGACCTGGGACCGGACCGCAGCGACGCACGGATGCACGCCAAGACCGTAGGATCCTACGCAGTGCCGTAGGGGAGCGCACCGCCACTTCCCAGCAAATTAGGGACACTGTTGCTCCTGGGGTATCGGCGAGGACCATTCGCAACCGTCTCCATGAAGCTGGGCTACGGTCCCGCACACCGTTAGGCCGTCTTCCGCTCACGCCCCAACATCGTGCAGCCCGCCTCCAGTGGTGTCGCGACAGGCGTGAATGGAGGGACGAATGGAGACGTGTCGTCTTCAGCGATGAGAGTCGCTTCTGCCTTGGTGCCAATGATGGTCGTATGCGTGTTTGGCGCCGTGCAGGTGAGCGCCACAATCAGGACTGCATACGACCGAGGCACACAGGGCCAACACCCGGCATCATGGTGTGGGGAGCGATCTCCTACACTGGCCGTACACCACTGGTGATCGTCGAGGGGACACTAATAGTGCACGGTACATCCAAACCGTCATCGAACCCATCGTTCTACCATTCCTAGACCGGCAAGGGAACTTTCTGTTCCAACAGGACAATGCACGTCCGCATGTATCCCGTGCCACCCAACGTGCTCTAGAAGGTGTAAGTCAACTACCCTGGCCAGCAAGATCTCCGGATCTGTCCCCCATTGAGCATGTTTGGGACTGGATGAAGCGTCGTCTCACGCGGTCTGCACGTCCAGCACGAACGCTGGTCCAACTGAGGCGCCAGGTGGAAATGGCATGGCAAGCCGTTCCACTGGACTACATCCAGCATCTCTACGATCGTCTCCATGGGAGAATAGAAGCCTGCATTGCTGCGAAAGGTGGATATACACTGTACTAGTGCCGACATTGTGCATGCTCTGTTGCCTGTGTCTATGTGCCTGTGGTTCTGTCAGTGTGATCATGTGATGTATCTGACCCCAGGAATGTGTCAATAAAGTTTCCCCTTCCTGGGGCAATGAATTCACGGTGTTCTCATTTCAATTTCCAGGAGTGTATATTCCAAGACAAATAGTGCTCTTATGATCCCTAGAAGGGTCTGTAGTAAAAACTAGCGTCTAAGCTCAAAGAGTATGTACTGGGTATATACCACTCTGATAAGACCTATGATAATTTGTGGGGCTACAGTATGGTGAAATAAAGCAGAACAGATGAAGGCTGCTAAGGAGTTTGGCAGGGTGCAGAGACTGGCCTGCTTAGCCATAACAGGAGGAATTAACAGCACATCCACTGCTGGGATGGAGACCATGCTGGACATGCCCCCATTACACCTCTGGGTTACAATGGAGGCAGCGGCTCGGGCATACAACCTAACAACTGGAAACAAATAGATATCTTTAGGATATCCCGAATCTCGCACCAAAATAGAGAGTGTGGTAGATATAGGAATGGTTGGGGAAAAGCCGGCTGACCAAACAATAACTTCCAGCTTCTTCAATAAACCTTTCAGTGTAACAAATGGATGAAGGGATGTGGATGAATGAACGATGACACCGTTCAGAAGTCTGGTTTACTGACGGGTCGAAAAGAGATGAAGGCGCTGGGGCCGGAGTATGCGGGGTACAGCCTAGACTAGAGAGAGCGGTCTCTCTAGGAAAGCTAGCCACAGTATTCCAAGCGGAAAGATCACAGTGTGCGTGGAGGAGTATTGGCGTTGGTGCTAGAAGGATCGTAGCATCTTCGTTTATTCAGACACCAAGCTGTCTGAAATGTCTTATAAACCACTGCAACGAGATCAGAAATCATTGCTCTTCGGAGACTAAGGAAGAGCAACAGGGAAAACGTGGTGTGGGTCCCTGGTCACACCAGAATTAGTGACAATGAAAAAGGTAAACAGCTCACCAGGACAGGAGCGACGACTCCATTTATTGGACTGGAACCTGTCTTAAACATCACTAAGGCGATGGTAAAATCAAATCTACGTAGGTTGTAACCTCCCCACAAAAAATGTTAATGATAAATATGAGCCAAGTGTAGCCTGCCCAAAGAAAAATTTATAGTAAAAAAATGAATTTTTAATATTATGACCTCTGAACAAAATTGGCTCCCATTTATTGTCTGTGTGCAGAAATGCATTCACACTTAATATTCCCACAAAATTCTTTCCTCATTTAATGTCAAGTTCGAAACAGAAAAAATTCCTAAACACCAAAAATAATAAAAAAAGTTTTGTAACCAGATGAATTTATAAGGACAGCGGCGCTGACCTTCGGCCCTGTGTTCTGAATAACAAAAGCAAAAATTCTTACCTCAATAAAACTGCAATTATATCTACTCTTAATTAGTCATTTTTCGACACAGCTTCGTACAATGCTGGCGTATATATTTTTTTTATTCTTGGAAGCAATGATAATGTATTGGAAATTGAAATGAATGCTTTTCTTTAAAAGAGTTACTTTATATTATAAAAATTATTATTGGGGCATTTTTTTCTGAATAAATTACAATTAACATACATTATTAAATATGCGCAAGGCTGCTTCTTTACCTTCTACAACAATACTCATCCTCCAGAGTCCTGACCAGAGTCGCGAGCAGAGCACACAGCCGACGCATGCCGACTCCACCAGACTACTCCAGACTACTACTGACTCGCTACTGACTACTACTGTCCACTCGCGCAGTCAAGCGCAGACTAGCGACAAGTAACAACTAACGATAAACTACTCTCTGGTCAGAGATTCTGTCATGCCTCGCCCATCGCCGGCAAAGCAGACGTCTTACAAGGTACATCAGGAGGCAGCACGTAGTATATTGGATTACCTTCCAAAAACAAAAACGTGGCAAGCTAATGATGCCGAAGCCTTGTGTCAAGAGGTCTGTAAACCTGAACTTGAACAGGAAACGGCATAAACTCACGAGTGGTCATGGGAACATTAAGAAACATCTGCACACAATGGGTACAGAGGAGGAAGCCCCTAAGTGTAGAGTGCGTGGTGAGGAGGATGGAACTGTACCACATATAATGCGAAGTTCTGGAGGGTAAATTAAACAGAATTTTCGGGTCGCTACAGGCATAACAACTAGTAAACGGTCTCTCTTACTACTTCTTAAGGGTACCGTTCGTCTTTATTAGAATCAAGGGGAGCGAAACCGGACGATAAACTCAGTTTTGTGCGGGCAACAGCGAGGTTAGAACATAGTTGTTTTTGTCTCCGTATTTTAATAAAATCAACCACAACGAATCAGGTATACTATGCTCTCTTACTGAGAATAGTTGTACACTACTCCTTCCAAAGAACTGTCTATATCAAGGACCTTCCAAACCGTAACATTCGTTCTTTGAGTAACTGTAGCATGTCGTTAATTTCCTCTGCAGCATTTACTTTTAAACATTACAAATCGAACTCCAATAGTGTGTACTCATTGTAAATCCATTTCCACCCCAATACGTATTTGCTGATATCCCCTACCATAACTTTTCGTGCCTCTTGCACATCCTACTACCAGCCATTCAACTATACTTTAATTGTCTCCAGGTCCTTGTCACCAGACAATGGGCCATATACTATTTTGAGTTTCCTCCTCTTGAGCACTTTTTTCATAGTTAATCTTTGCGCTAAGGAATTTAATTATTATAGCTTCTTTTTCCATTTGCATCCTTGCCAATTTCAGTTGACAAGTCATATTTGCTCCCTTAGAGCAAGTACAGAGAAAGGAAGTCTTGCGCCAACAAAACAGAGAAATCAGATGCCCGCGCTTCCTCAACATAGGGTGTTGACAATGCAGATGAAGCAGATCGCTAGAATTTTTTGCTTTTGTGATAGAAGTAAAAGGTTGGAGGTAAAGGTAGAATTTAGTCATACAAAAGATTCGCTTTTTCCTTTTGCTTGGAAGTAAACGCACTAACTTCTACCTTTATTTTCCAAGCTTGTGCTAACGGTTTTTTTTTTCGCTACTACTGGATGCGCCTGTGAGGTATAAACATACTAGGAAACTCTAGGCTATTTTCCAATGTTGTTCGAATTGTTCTTATTCTGATTGATCGTAACATTCAAATAACATTTACGTTGTATATTCTCACAAAATGTCTGTTATTTTTATGTAATTAAAAATCATTAAATATCAAGATCTGAGCACGTGATCGAAAACGCTCTGTTATTGGTAGGAGCAGACTAGGTGTAAGGCGAAATTATATGTGTGTTACTAGTGTTAAGCCTAGTTTACACGACGACACTAGGTTACAGCAACTACGTTACCGGCCACTGCGCATGCGCGCCGCGCGTCTGCGCAACTCGTTGGTGAAGCTAAACACTTTCGGCGCGTTCCAGCTTTGGCGACACTAGATGCATGAATTTTGAAGTTATGTGTGTTCCTAGAGTGTAGCCAAACTGAAATATGAAGTGGGGAACTGAGAATAATGCTCGCTTTTTGGATATCTATACTTTGTATAGATGTTTGTGGGATTTCTGTGATGCTGATTTCAAAAAATGAGAAACATATTGCTGCCGCTGAGACAATCATGTGCGATCATAACATAGATGGTTTGACAATGTCTGAGCTGCAGGGCAAAATTTATTGAGTTAGGAGCACGTATACAACTGAATTAAGAAAAATACAAGCAAGTATAATTCTAGCTGTGGCAATGCTCTCGTCTACAAGACTAAAATCCCATCGTTCAAGTTGGCCAACTCTTTGTTGAGGAATATTGTTGACAGGAGCGAAGGCTATTCTAATTCAAGAAGCTGCATTCTTTATTCAATATTCATCTATTTAAAATGCCGCTGCAGTGCTCCCCATTCACATACGTTAGAATTTTGAAATATTGCCACTCTACAGATCTATCTTCAGGTGAATAGTTTCCAAACCATTCTCTTCTTAATGTGGCCTGCTTCGAATAATTATTGTTGCTAATGTTAATAATTATTACTGTTAATAATTATAGGTGTTAATGAAATATCGTGATCACCAACTAAAACCGTATCTTATAGCTTGCCGAGTGTTCTCGATTGTAATGCACACAATATGATATGTACTTTCAGTTCTAGCGACAGTGCTTCGTTCATCTTTATTCCTTATCGCATAATTAACTCCATTTTTAAGAAACGTAAACAGTTCTGGTGACATTCTAAGATAATGAAAAGAACTTCTTGCATTTTCCTTTACAAATTATTTCAGCAAGGATGCCGAGCAACCGAGCTGACGTCTTTTCTTCATCCAGTCACGAGTCGAAACACTTTTGTTATTTTTTTCTTATGCAGCGATTCCACGTAACAAGCTTTAACTCCATCACAACTCGTGCGGCGTGCATCTGCCAAAACTTTCCTTTCAGACACGCCCCAGGAACCCACAAAACGACGAAACTGAAGCGTATCTGGTGTCGCCGTGCCTAGTCATTTATGAAACCAATTGCGTGCAACTCATTCCACGCAACGTGTGGTGCAACCCAATGTCGTTGTGCAAACTAGGCTTTAGCCGAAGTTACGAGGTTTTTACGTACTTTTTCGGCAAACAGTTTCCCTATTCAGTGACGGAAAACGGCATTACAACATTTAAATGACAGTTAAAAGAAATTTTGTGAACGATGATAATGGAAACTTTGTGACAGTTGATGTGTTTATGCTCCATCCATTTAGAGCTGCGATATGTGCAAAGACGACATTCTTTTCCCTGCTCCCTGCAACATCATTAAACTCCCTCAAAACTAAGGACTTATAGAACTTTTGCAAATGGGTGCGTATATGATACTAGATCCGCAGTCAGTCATGAGCTACGGCTCAAAGCAACAGGCTACAGCAGTCCACGCACCCCACCACCGCCCCACACCGAACGCGGGGTTATTGTGCTGTTCGGCCCCCAGTGAACCACTTTCCTGTAGTATATCGCATTTACATAATGCGCGAGTATAGGGTTGCAGTCAAGCAACCAAGTACACTTGGAACTGTAAATACGTCAAGACTTCTCTGTTGGGACGGAGGCAGTGCTTGTGCAATAGAAAGGCTGTCGACAACTATTATCTGTCAGGGAATGAACGAATGAACTAACATACCAGCCGCGAGCTAGAGCTTACACTAGCGATTCCCAAAATTTTCCATATCGACCCTCAGAAGTCGACTCCAACCTACAAGGGGTCCATGTTGTTGTTGTTGTGGTCTTCAGTCCTGAGACTGGTTTGATGCAGCTCTCCATGCTACTCTATCCTGTGCAAGCTTCTTCATCTCCCAGTACCTACTGCAGCCTACATCCTTCTGAATCTGCTTAGTGTATTCATCTCTTGGTCTCCCTCTACGATTTTTACCCTCCACGCTGCCCTCCAATACTAAATTGGCGATCCCTTGATGCCTCAGAACATGTCCTACCAACCGATCCCTTCTTCGGGTCAAGTTGTGCCACAAACTTCTCTTCTCCCCAATCCTATTCAATACTTCCTCATTAGTTATGTGATCTACCCATCTAATCTTCAGCATTCTTCTGTAGCACCACATTTCGAAAGCTTCTCTTCTCTTCTTGTCCAAACTATTTATCGTCCATGTTTCACTTCCATACGTGGCTACACTCCATACAAATACTTTCAGAAATGACTTCCTGACACTTAAATCTATCCTTGATGTTAACAAATTTTTCTTCTTCAGAAATGCTTTCCTTGCCATAGCCAGTCTACATTTTATGTCCTCTCTACTTCGACCATCATCAGTTATTTTGCTCCCCAAATAGCAAAACTCCTTTACTACTTTAAGTGTCTCATTTCCTAATCTAATTCCCTCAGCATCACCCGACTTAATTCGACTACATTCCATTATCCTCGTTATGCTTTTGTTGATGTTCATCTTATATCCTCCTTTCAAGACGCTATCCATTCCATTCAACCACTCTTCCAAGTCCTTTGCTGTCTCTGACAGAATTACAATGTCATCGGCGAACCTCAAAGTTTTTATTTCTTCTCCATGGATTTTAATACCTACTCCGAACTTTTCTTTTGTTTCCTTTATTGCTTGCTCAATATACAGATTGAATAACATCGGGGAGAGGCTACAACCCTGTCTTACTCCCTTCCCAACAACTGCTTCTCTTTCATGTCCCTCGACTCTTATAACTGCCATCTGGTTTCTGTACAAATTGTAAATAGCCTTTCGCTCCCTGTATTTTACCCCTGCCACCTTCAGAATTTGAAAGAGAGTATTCCACTCAACATTGTCAAAAGCTTTCTCTAAGTCTACAAATGCTAGAAACGTAGGTTTGCCTTTCCTTAATCTTTCTTCTAAGATAAGTCGTAAGGTCAGTATTGCCTCACGTGTTCCAGTATTTCTACGGAATCCAAACTGATCTTCCCCGAGATCGGCTTCTACTAGTTTTTCCATTCGTCTGTAAAGAATTCGTGTTAGTATTTTGCAGCTGTGGCTTATTAAACTGATTGTTCGGTAATTTTCACATCTGTCAACACCCGCTTTCTTTGGGATCGGAATTATTATATTCTTCTTGAAGTCTGAGGGTATTTCGCCTGTGTCATACATCTTGCTCACCAAATGGTAGAGTATTGTCAGGACTGGCTCTCCCAAGGCCGTCAGTAGTTCCAATGGAATGTTGTCTACTCCTGGGGCCTTGTTTCGACTCAGGTCTTTCAGTGCTCTGTCAAACTCTTCACGCAGTATCCTATCTCCCATTTCATCTTCATCTACATCCTCTTCCATTTCCATAATACTGTCCTCAAGTACATCGCCCTTGTATAGACACTCTATATACTCCCTCCACCTTTCTGCTTTCCCTTCTTTGCTTAGAACTGGGTTTCCATCTGAGCTCTTGATGTTCATACAAGTGGTTCTCTTATCTCCAAAGGTCTCTCTAATTTTCCTGTAGGCAGTATCTATCTTACCCCTAGTGAGATAAGCCTCTACATCCTTACATTTGTCCTCTAGCCATCCCTGCTTAGCCATTTTGCACTTCCTGTCAATCTCATTTTTGAGACGTTTGTATTCCTTTTTGCCTGCTTCATTTAGTGCATTTTTATATTTTCTCCTTTCATCAATTAAATTCAATATTTCTTCTGTTACCCAAGGATTTCTACTAGCCCTCGTATTTGTACCTACTTGATCCTCTGCTGCCTTCACTACTTCATCCCTCAAAGCTACCCATTCTTCTTCTACTGTATTTCTTTCCCCCATTCCTGTCAATTGTTCCCTTACGCTCTCCATGAATCTCTGTACAACCTCTGGTTCTTTCAGTTTATCCAGGTCCCATCTCCGTAAGTTCCCACCTTTTTGCAGTTTCTTCAGTTTTAATCTACAGGTCATAACCAATAGATTGTGGTCAGAGGCCACATCTGCCCCTGGAAATGTCTTACAATTTAAAACCTGGTTCCTAAATCTCTGTCTTACCATTATGATTAAGTTGTGCTCTGTGCAAAATTCTACCATGCGGCTTCGCCCCAATCCATATTCACCTACTACGTTTCCTTCTCTCCCTTTTCCTGCTACCGAATTCCAGTCACCCATGACTATTAAATTTTCGTCACCCTTCACTATCTGAATAATTTCTTTTATTTCATCATACATTTCTTCAATTTCTTCGTCATCTGCAGAGCTAGTTGGCATATAAACTTGTACTACTGTAGTAGGTGTGGACTTCGTATCTATCTTGGCAACAATAATGCGTTCACTATGCTGTTTGTAGTAGCTTACCCGCATTCCTATTTTCCTATTCATTATTAAACTTACTCCTGCATTACCCCTATTTGATTTTGTGTTTATAACCCTGTAGTCACCTGACCAGAAGTCTTGTTCCTCCTGCCACCGAACTTCACTAATTCCCACTATATCTAACTTTAACCTATCCATTTCCCTTTTTAAATTTTCTAACCTACCTGCCCGATTAAGTGATGTGACATTCCACGCTCCGATCCGTCGAACGCCAGTTTTCTTTCTCCTGATAACGACATCCTCTTGAGTAGTCCCCGCCCGGAGATCCGAATGGGGGACTATTTTACCTCCGGAATTTTTTACCCAAGAGGACGCCATCATCATTTAATCATACAGTAAAGCTGCATGCCCTCGGGAAAAATTACGGCCGTAGTTTCCCCTTGCTTTCAGCCGTTCGCAGTACCAGCACAGCAAGGCCGTTTTGGTTAATGTTACAAGGCCAGATCAGTCAATCATCCACGTCCATATCATCGAAAAAATAATTAGATGTAAATGAGCGTCCAGGAGAGTTAATCCCATTTAGACATGCCACAGCCAAAATTTCGAAACCTTCTCACAAGGCTGAAGCTTGCTCTCGTTCGTCTCATCGACTAAGAGGGAACGTCGATCAACTATTTGTTTTTGCTCCTCTGCTCACAACTATCAGTGGCATTATAAATTGTTTTTATAGTTCCACTCTGTAAAATACTACCCCTTGCCCTTTTCTGCGGAGTCGAAAGACTATCTGTCGCAGATCGTGATGGCCAGGAACCACTTCGTCAACATCAAGAGATGTATTGATTTTTGACACAAAATAACACGACAGAAAAATTACTTCACAATGGTTACATACTCTAATTTACGTGTTACGTCGCTGAGGCTGGCAGAGGCCAGACACAAACCATGAGCGGACCGAAGTCGATCGAGTTCTACCGACTTTTGCCGATCCAGAGCTAGGGTGCCCTCGTTCATCTCTTCGTTAACAGACTGCTGTTACAATGAAGAGACAAAGAAACTAGTACACCTGCCTAGCACGCAGAGCACGCAGAAGTGCCGCAGTACGACGTGGCATGGACTCGACTAATGTCTGAAGCAATGCTGTAGGCAACTGACACCATGAATCCTGCAGGGCTCTCCTTGAATCCGTAAGAGCACAAGGGGGTGGAGATCTCTTCTGGACAGCACGTTGCAAGGCATGCTAGATAACGATAATGTCTGGGGAAATTTGTGGCCAGAGGAAGTGTTTAAACTTAGAAGAGTGTTTCTGGAGCCACTACAGAGTGGCTCCAGAAACACTCTTCTAAGTTTAAACACTTCTGGACATATGGGGTGTCGCATTGTCCTGTTATAATTGTCCAAGTCCGTCGGAATGCACAATGGACATGAATGGATGCAGGTGATCAGATAGGACGCATACTTGTTACCTGTCAGAGTCGTATCTAGACGCATCACGGATCCCATATTATTCGAACTGTACACGCCCCACACCATTACAGAGCAACCACGAGCTTGAATAGTCCGCTGCTGACATTGCAGGATCCATGGATTCATACAGTTGTCTCCATACGCATACATACAATTTGAAACGAGACTCGTCCGATCAGGCAACATGTTTCCAGTCATCAACAGTCCAATGTCGGTCTTCAGGGGCCCAGGCGAGGTGTAAAGCTTTTTGTCGTGCAGTCATCAAGGGTACACGAGTGGGCCTTCGGCTCCGAAAGGCCATATCGATGATGTTTCATTGAATGGTTCGCACGCTGACACTTGTTGATAGCCCAGCATTGAAACCTGCACCAATTTGCGGAAGGGCTGAACTTCTGTGACGTTGAACGATTCTCTTCAGTCGTCGTTAGTTCCGTTCTTGTAGGACCTTTTTCCGGCCGCAGCGATGTCGAAGATTGGTGTTCTAACGGATTCCTGATATTAACGGTACACTCGTTAAATGGTAGTACGGGAAAATCCCCACTTCACCGCTACCTCGTAAATGCTGTGTCCTGTCGCTCGTGCTGCGACTATAACATCACGTTCAAACTCATTTAAATCTTGACAACGTGCCATTGTAGCAGCAGTAACTGATCTAACAACTGCGCCATACACTTGTTCTCTTATATAGGCACTGCCAACCGTACCGTCGTATTCTGCCGGTTTACATATATCTGTATTTGGATACGCATGCCTGTACCAGTTTCTTTGGCGCTTCAGTGTAGATACCATATAAATTAAAGTGAATCAATGTCATGTTGTTTGGGAGTGCCGGAGGAAAGCAATTATTTTTTTTTTATCAAATTTTCAGTACGGAACCGAGCTGCTGCTACGGTAGCAGGTTCGAATCCTGCCTCGGGCAAGGAATTGTGTCATGTCCTTAGGTCAGTAAGGTTTAAGTAGTTCTAAGTCTCGGGGACTGATGACCTCAGATGTTAAAGCCCACAGTGCTTAGAGCCATTTGAACCATTTGAATCAAATTTTCTTTTCGTAGTTCCTTCTGTGGCGAAGAGTAGCGCCAATCACGATTTGAGGTTGAGAGGGCTGATTCTGGTTGCTATGTCTTACCATATTAACCTTAATAACTTAACTTTTGTACACAGATTACTGATACTTAATATGGCCAAATCTGAATAGAAACGTGGGCAGTGCAAAGCTGATTATTTAAAGTCTGGATTCATTCCATTATTTTCAGACAAATGATTACCTGTGTGCCTTTTATGTAATGAAGTTTTAAGCAATGACACTATGAAACCATCCAATCTGGAGGATAAGTTGAGCAGTTGTCACTCTGATAAAATAGATGAAGATTTGAAATACTTTCAAATACTTTACTATCAAATACTCGTACTTATAGAAAAAGTTCAACAGAAGCCAACAGTGGACAGTATGTTCACCTCAACGTCACAACAGATGAGGAAAACTGTTTTCACAAACGTGCTTTTGATATACTCAAATGAATTCATTTGAGCAACCTTGGGTGTTTGCAACACATTGAATCATCGATCGACAACATTTAGTTACTACAAATCTGATTGATGGACTGCACCAATCTCTTAAAGTTGGCATGTCTGTACCTGCAGCTTGGAGCTTGGGTAGGTGTTTCTCCATCACCTTTTGTACTCCACAGCTATACGGTGTGTGTATATGGCGGTAGTTAAGTCTAGTTATTCTTGACCTCCGTATCACATTGATGGGTAATGTCGCTTGTTAAATTGCTGTCTGTGATTTTTTGATCTATTTTTGTGGCGGCATTGTTGGTCATTTCGCATATCAGTGGATGCTGTCCGAACTATATTTGACAGTTGCACCAGTGATGCTATATGGTTAAAAAGTAGTTTTATATAGTCGATGAAGTTAATTGCTTAATCGTTTATTCTTTGCTGTCAGTTTGATCTTTCATTATGAAACGTCTATGTTTACACGTTATCGTAATTAAAGAAGTCAATAAAATTTTCTATATAGTTTTTATGTATAAAATCTGTTTGCTCATTTAGCATGCTCTGTGGGTGCTTAATTGTGTGCATAGCCTACATATCTCCACTTCTTCAAGAACTTGCATCGCTAGTCCCTTTGATATTACATGCAGGATTTTCATTGCTTTTTCTTCAGGTTCTGCTTTGTGTTTGAAGAAAGTGGGTCCCTTTGATATTACATGCAGGATTTTCATTGCTTTTTCTTCAGGTTCTGCTTTGTGTTTGAAGAAAGTGGGAATATTACTCTCGTAATCACTAGTAATCTCGATATCTAATTTCAAAATACCGTCCTGGTTGACCAACATAAAATTTTTCGCAGTTTTTACATAAGATTTTTTATATGCCTGGGTTGGTATGAACTGGTAATTTCGTTTTCCCTGTGTGGGTTTGCTCATTTGAGTTAGTGTTGTTGTGTCACCGCCAGACACCACACTTGCTAGGTGGTAGCCTTTAAATCGGCCGCGGTCCATTAGTATACGCCGGACCCGCGTGTCGCCACTGTCAGTGATTGCAGACCGAGCGCCGCCACACGGCAGGTCTAGAGAGACTTCCTAGCACTCGCCCCAGTTGTACAGCCGACTTTGCTAGCGATGCTACACTGACAAATACGCTCTCATTTGCCGAGACGATAGTTAGCATAGCCTTCAGCTACATCATTTGCTACGACCTAGCAAGGCGCCATTACCAGTTTATATTGAGCTTATTATTAATTTACCGTCAACAGCGATGTACACCGATTGTGGATTAAAGTTAAGTATTCTACCAGTACCTCCTGTTTTGCTAGTCTTATTTCTCTGAACTGTTCCAGACCTCGCGCCAGCCTGCGTGAGCTTAAGCGCGTGCCTTTCGGCTTCCTCTCACAGTGACTTGGCTGTCTTGCCAAGTCACAACAAGTGTTGGTTCGGTAAGCAAATTTAACTGTTGTAGTTTTTAGTAATGCATTCAATTTATTAGATATGTTGCCTAGATATACAATCAAAGTGTACAAGGTTTTATGTTTCCTTGGTGGCTCATAAATTTTAAGTCCTTATGGATTTCTTTGTGCATGGTTTTAGCGTGTTTTCCATATAGTTGAACTATATCTGGGTTGAAATCGTTTACTTGGGCTACATACTGGAGTATGGCAATTTCTTTATGTATGCCGATTGCTCTAGCGGCAAATTGATAATCCTACTAATCATTTTGTGGAAATATGTGTAATAATGTGCTTCAGGATGACATGATTTTGCATTGATAGTATTATTCATCGTTGTGGGTTTCCTGTAAATTTCAAATATGTGTGTATTGTTGATGTTGCTAATTGCCAGGTCTAGAAATTTATTGATTTATTAGTTTTAGATTACATTGTAAATTTCACATTTGGAAGTAGTGGGTTTTGTGTTTGTGTGACTGTTGTATGTCAGTGTCATCTCCATTCATTAGCAAAAAAGTGTCATCTGCATATCTGTGGTAATACGTAATTTTCTTGCATACTGGATTTGTGGGATTAAAAACTTTTTCTTCTAAGATATTTAAAAAACTGCCTGCTATTGTACCAGCTACATGCCATAGCTACTCCATCAGTTTGTGTACAAAATGAATTGTTGATTTTGAAACAGGTTTTAGTAGTTCTTTGATTTCATGTACGGTTACAGTAGTTTTTTTCTGTACTGGAGTACGTTATTTTGTATAGTTGGTATCTTGATCAGGTATGTTAGTGTGCAGATTTGTGATGTCAAATACTACGAATTTTCCATTTTGTGGTATTTGCAAATCTTTAACTTTGTTTGCCAATGATCATGAGTTTTTTTATTGTAAACTTGTTGCCATATGAGTATAATTTTGCAAGTAGGTTATTTAGCTTTTTACCGAGCATCAATGCAAATAACTATTGGGCATACTGGAATAAGAGTTCTCTGTATCTCAGGCAGGCCATATAGTTTACATGTTCTAGGGTTCACGAAAAAGTGAGTTTTCCTCTCATAACCAATGAGTACTGTGTTGCATTTTTTTTCTAATTTTCTTAGTTGGTGCTGCGTATTTTTTAGTTGAGTCCCTTGGGATTTGTGTGATGTCAGTGTGAAAAATTCATTTAGTTTTCTAATTTATATGTTTTGGTATAGTATGAACATGTAAGGTGTCAAAACTAATTTTGAACTGTTTCGTATCGTTACGTAAGTAACGTGGTCGTTTCAGTGTATTATGAGAATAGCAAAATGTCGTAAAGCAGATAAAGGGTGTAAAAATGCTTTATTTCTTGTAACTAAAGTCAGGGTGTGTGTATATGATCTAGAAAAGTCAGTATTGTAGCCACCTGTACAAACGTTGACACAGAAGCGGAAAAGACCATTTATGCGGCGATGGCTGACAGCAGCAACGCGCGTCGCTCATAATCCTCGGCGAGTTTGCCGCTATACAACGAAAAGAGCGCCCCAGGAAATTATATATTGATTGTGTGGCAGTAATATTTTTCATGTCTGGTGCAAAGTGATATCAAAAGTGCGCGAGAGTTTTTTTTTTTTTTTTTGGTCTTGTGTTGTTTTTTATCTTTGCCGTAGGACTATAGAGTCTCCTAGTTTTTGTTACTTCTCTGTTGTTTTTTTAGTTCCTTCTCATTGTGAGTTTTTACGAATAAATATTTTTTCGTTAACTAATTATACCGTACGGCTATGCAATTATTTGTTGTAGGCAAGTCGCCTACATAATTGGTGACCTCCGATTAAGGAACTTTAAATCTTTCGTTAGCTACGTCGAACATTAACTGCAAAAGCAATGAACGACGACGGCAAACGATACGGTTCGGTAACGGAAGAAATTCAGAGGCTTCAGAGTGAGATAGAAACTTTACAGTTGCATATTTCGAAAGATATGAACTTCAAGCATATACCGGACCAAAGGTTTGGTTCAACAAACATGGCACACACCAGAAGGCAACATCATCGGAAACTGGGACTACTGCGGCTCCACAACCACAGCAAGTAACAGCAATGGAAGTACCCGCTGATTTCAACGCTTCACCAACTCAACGGTTGCAATTACGGGCGCCCCCATTCATGCCTTCTCAGCCACACACATGGTTCGCGGTAATGGAAAATATATTTCTACAACGAAGAATAGTCAGTGAGCACGAGAAGTTCACCTTGGTGATAAGTAATTTGGACCATCAGACCTCGCCTTTGATATCTGACATTATAGTGAACCCGCCTACAGAAGGAGCATACTGTAGACTGAAAGAAGAATTAATTTCTCGGTGTTTGAAGTCAGTCGACATCAGAGTCAAACAAGTACTGTACCAAGAGAAACGGGGAGATAGGACCCCGCCGGAATACTGGCGTCATTTACGCAGCCTGGTAGATAGTTCGACAGTCTCTGATAGACTGTTACTCCACGTATGGCAACAACAACTACCAACGCAAGTAAGAACTACACTAGCTATATACGACGAAAGATCAGTTGACAAACTGCTGCACGCTGCGGACAGAATCTACGAGGCGCACGAGCCCACTGCAACAGTCGCAATGACGTCGATAGATGCCACGTACGATAACTACCATTACCAGCAAGACCAAACTGACGATATAACAGTAAACTGTGCTGCGGTCGCAACGCGACAAACAACAAAAAGTTCAAACGAAATTAGAGATTTAAAAACTGCAATAGAGGATTTGCGAGCGCAGCTACGCACGCTACAGCGGCCACAAGTTATCTTTAAGCGCAAGAGAGACCGGGCTGGGCGTGAAACACGAAGTCAACAAGAGGACGAGCGTAAGGTGTATTGGTACCATAAACGTTTTGGGAAAGATGCTACAAGATGTACATCGCCATGCGCCTACTCAGACAACCGAGGTATGTACAGAAACAGTGCAGTGTTTTCATGTCAGCGACAGCGATCGTCAATAACATATGCCTCCTGCTTCGAAAAGATTGTATGTATCAGACGTACTTACGGGTACAAGGTTTTTGGTGGATACCGGGTCAGACATTAGTTCGCTTCCTGTCAGCCATGCGCCACACAACGAAAAAGACATACAGCCACGTTTGAAGGCAGTGAATAACTCGGTGATTATCACGTACGGATGTAAAGTGTGCAAGATTGACGTGGGTTTTTCCAAACAGTTTACCTGGTCTTCTGTGATAGCTGGTATATCAGAACCTATTTTGAGCGCTGATTTTCTGGCACATTTCGAATTGGCGGTCGACTTACAAGGAAAACGTTTGTTAAAGCTGACAGACAACGTGCAATATCAAGCACTAAAGGGCATACAAGTTGTGAGAAGCTACAGGCGATTGGCAGCTCTGTAGCCGAAGAGCTACATGACGGAGAGAAGAATCGGAGATGTTCTCACAGACAGACAAAAGAAGTTAAACATAGTACGGTTCATTATATTCGTACCACGGCAGGACAACCAGTTTCACGACGAGCGCGTAGAATCCCACCAGAGAGATTGACAGAAACAAAGGCGATATTCGAGGAAATGTTACAGGCGGTAATAATTCGCCGGTCAGACAGTCCGTGGTCTTCACCCCTACACTTAGTACGTAAGAAAGATGGATCATGGAGACCGTGTGGGGATTACCGAGCATTAAACTCAAGAACCATTCCAGATAGATACCCAGTACCAAATATACAGGACTTCACATGTGCTTTGGCCGGCGCGAAAATTTTTAGCGTCCTGGGTTGCAAGATACCGGTGGCTCCAAAAGATGTTCAGAAGACAGCAGTGATTACGCCATTTGGATTATTCGAGTTTTTATTTATGCCTTTTGGCCTTAAGAACGCAGCAAAGACTTGGCAGCGTTTTATCGACGAGGTGATAAAGGGATTAACATTTTGCTTTGCTTATCTTGATGACATCTTGGTTTTCTCTCCGGATAGTCAAACACATGAACAGCATCTGTGTCAACTTCGCAAGCGTCTATCTGACTACGGAGCCGTTTTAAAAGAAAATAAATGCGTCATGCACAAGAACCAAGTCACTTTCCTCGGCCATACTGTGTCATCAGAAGGTATATTGCCTCTGCCAGAGAAGATCGCGGCGATACAGGCCCTTCCGAAACCGACAAACTACCAAGAGCTACGACGATACATGGGAGTAATAAATTTTTATAGACGTCACCTGCCAGCAACGGCTACAGTTCAAACACCACTCACTGATGCACTCAAGGGACGCGACGCCAGAGGTCGACGAATAATTAAGTGGACACAAGAAATGGACAAAGCATTTAATGATCTTCAGGCAAGCCTCAGCAAAGCAGTGTTGCTCGCTCACCCAGTTCACTAAGCACAGCTAGCTATTGTTGTAGACGCGAGCCAGTCAGCAATAGGGACGGCGCTGCACCAGCGCATAGAAGGGCAATGGCAACCACTACGGTTTTCTCTAAAAAGTTACAGACTGCACAACAGAAGTGGAGCGCGTATGACAGAGAATTGTTCGCGATCTACGAAGCAATTAGATACTTCCGCCCACAAATAGAGGCTAGTCCAGTGACTGTGTTTACAGACCACAAACCCATAACATCGGCTTTTAAAAACACCAGTGATAAGTGCTCACCAAGACAGTTGCGTTATATTGAGTTCATAAGTCGGTTCACGACAGATATACGCCATTTAAGAGGCGCAGAAAATTTAGTGGCTGACTATTTTTCACGTATTTGCGGGATTTCAGAAATTATAGACTATGATAAACTTGCAGTGGAACAGACCAAGGATGCAGAGCTACGACAGCTGTTAAACGACCCGTCTACAGGTCTGAAGTTCGAGCAAATTCTGGTGCCTAACTCCAAGCGGAAGCTGTGGTGCGACTTTTCTCAAGGCAGACCATGACCATTCATTTCAGAAATATTGCGCAAGACAGCATTCGACAGTGTCCATACACTATCGCACACAGGAGCCAACGCTACAATCAAGCTGCTGACAGACCGCTATGTGTGGCCTTTTATGAAAAGAGGCGAGCGCCTTTGGGTACGTTCCTGCATTCCTTGTCAACAAAGTAAAGTAGGACGACATGTGCGTGCTGATACTGGAGATTTTCAAGGTACCTCTGCTAGATTCGCACACGTTCACGTGGACCTGGTTGGACCTCTCCCACAGTCAGAGGGTTACAGATACTTGTTTACGGCCATAGATAGGTGCACAAGATGGGCAGAAGCAACACCAATAGTCGATATTTCAGCCGAAACTACTGCTAAGACGTTTCTGTGTACGTGGGTTGCCCGTTTTTGATGCCCCCTTCATGTCACAACTGACCAAGTACGTCAGTTCGAATCACCGAGCGAGGTGGCGCAGTGGTTAGCACACTGGACTCACATTCGGGAGGACGACGGTTCAATCCCGTCTCCGGCCATCCTGATTTGGGTTTTCCGTGATTTCCCTAAATCGTTTCAGGCAAATGCAGGGATGGTTCCTTTTAAAGGGCACGGCCGATTTCCTTCCCAATCCTTCCCTAACCCGAGCTTGCGCTCCGTCTCTAATGACCTCGTTGTCGACGGGACGTTAAACACTAACCACCACCACCACCAGTTCGAATCAACGTTGTTCCTCGAGCTATCCAAAATGTGCGGTTTCCAACGCCACCACACGACTACCTATCACCCTGCCAGTAATGGTATGGTCGAACGATGGCACAGAACACTCATCATCAAGAGAGACGGATGGAAGCATTACCATTAGTGTTGTTAGGCCTGCGGACAGCTCACAAACCTGATATTGGTGCATCAGTTGCGGAGATGGTTTATGGCGAGCCGCTACGGATTCCTGCAGATTATTTAGTACTAACCTCACTACCTGGATCAGAGAGCATCACACACTGGGTGCAGCAGCTAAAACGTCACTGCACAAATATACGTTGCCTGCCACCTTCTCGCCATGGTAACCGTAAGGTGTTTGTACACAAAGACTTATACAATTGCTCTCACGTAATGTTGCGAAAAGACACAGACAAATCACCTTTACAACCACCATATACGAGCCCATTTCAGGTGCTGAGTAGAAATAAGCATACCGTGGACATAATGTGCAATGGTGTTCCGACGAAGGTATCGATTGAACGTGTCAAGCCAGCATGGGTTTTACCCTCTCCGACCTCTGACACCAGGCCTGTGCATCAACACATGATGGACGCAGAGCATACCGAAACACCGCTCAGTACATCGTCCGAGACAGGTGAATCACCACCACAAACAACAATGTCACCTCCCCCGAGACACCCGACGCACACCAGAGCTGGACGTCGAATAGAATTCAAGTACCAAGATATCCCTGGGGCTCCGCACTTTAAGGGGGGGGGGGGGGGCTGTGTGGCAGTGATATTTTTCATGTCTGGTGCAAAGTGATATCAAAAGTGCGCGAGAGTTTTTTATGGTCATGTGTTGTTTTTTATCTTTGCCGTAAGACTATAGAGTCTCCTAGTTTTTGTTACTTCTCTGTTGTTTTTTTAGTTCCTTCTCATTGTGAGTTTTTACGAATAAATATTTTTTTCGTTAACTAATTATACCGGAAAGCTATGCAATTATTTGTTGTAGGCAAGTCGCCTACAATTGTTTAAGAATAATGGTAGCGCCCTACTTTTGTCTAGATTTATGATTCAGCTGTGATTTGGTGGAAACAAGTAGTTGGTTACTATCGAGCAGCCGAAGAGTACGTGAGATTGAGTCGGTAAGACGACTCTTGTGTTACTGCATGTGGGTCGAGATACGTTTACGTGTGACACTATCGATTCTTTGCTATGAGAATTCGTTATCGACTATCACGATAGTTGAGGTTTTTCATGAATTTTGTTGGAAAGGTTTTGGAAGCTTGTAATGAGGGGATTTAGATTCTTAAATGCTAGGTTCGATGATGCAGTAACGTTACTAGGGCACAACAGTGGAATTGTTTCATGAATTTTGTGGGAAAATAGCTCCTCCTGATTTTGTTTTGTTCTCGACCTGTGGTCAAGCGACTTTTGAGTGACGGGCTTTTTGTAGCGTTGCTGGTACGCTGTGTTAGTTTGAAGACAGGTATCTGTGCGATGAAGGTACGACCGTTAACGAAAGTTTTAATGTCAGCCATTGTGTCTGACGAGGTTCGGTTTTGTTGCCTATAATGGTCTGTTGCACACGCCAAGAGTATGAAGATTTTGGCATAAGCACAATCTAAGTTAGGTGAGTGTTAGGTATTTGTGTAGTTTTGTGGAGGATAGTGTTACGACGAGGTAGTAACTTGTTGTATGCTGAGGATTATTTAATAACTGAGCGTCGTTCTCGAGTTTTTCTTGATCGTAGGATCAAGTACAGAAGCAAACGGACTGAAACTGAATTGTGATTAGCAGAGTATTTAGTCCGTAGTCATTGTCAGTGACGCTATTATAGAGATTCCCTTGTCCTAGCTGAATCATTTGAAGACGGAAAACCCAACTGCTACAATTGCTTTAGTAGTTAGTGACAAATGACATTCTGTTAGATTCCTAGTGGGTACTCGAGAAGCCAACACCTGAAGTGGTTGAGCTTTGAAAATCTGATTTTATGTTGAGCTTGAAAGTGGTGGTGGTGGGTAGGTTTTATGTTGTGTCTTTTTTTATTTACTTCTACCTCGTTCAGTGTGGGGATTAGATTCGTGGTCACTCGCTCACATCAGCGTTTACTGATGTCGAGATCTGATTCGTTTGATATAAACTCTGATTCGTTAAAATTAAAACCAAGTCCCCGTATTATCATTTTACCCACTATTCTAAATAAAGTGAAATCTAATCTTGAACTTTGAAAAGAAGAAAAACTGAAGATTGAAAGTTTAGTGGTCTGACGTATAACAAGTAGAGCAAGCACGCCCAAGTCAGCGATATAATATAGATAAATAAAAGATGAGTTTGTAAAAAGAATGCAGAGAATTATTTTGTCAAAACTTAACGACGCAAAGATTAATACTTACGTCATATCTTGAAGGGTGACTTTAGAGTTACAATTATAAACCAATAAGCAAAGATTTACTTACGAAAGAATTCTGATTTAGTACAAAAGAGTATGTCAGAGACAGCAAAGGACTTGGAAGAGCAGTTGAACGGAATGGACAGTGCCTTGAAAGGAGGATATAAGATGAACATCAACAAAAGCAAAACGAGGATAATGGAATGTAGTCAAATTAAGTCGGGTGATGCTGAGGGAATTAGATTAGGAAATGAGACACTTAAAGTAGTAAAGGAGTTTTGCTATTTAGGGAGTAAAATAACCGATGATGGTCGAAGTAGAGAGGATATAAAATGTAGACTGGCAATGGCAAGGAAAGCGTTTCTCAAGAAGAGAAATTTGTTAACATCGAGTATGGATTTGAGTGTCAGGAAGTCGTTTCTGAAAGTATTTGTATGGAGTGTAGCCATGTATGGAAGTGAAACATGGACAATAACTAGTTTGGACAAGAAGAAATAGAAGCTTTCGAAATGTGGTGCTACAGAAGAATGCTGAAGATAAGGTGGGTAGATCACGTAACTAATGAGGAGGTATTGAATAGGATTGGGGAGAAGAGAAGTTTGTGGCACAACTTGATTAGAAGAAGGGATCGGTTGGTAGGACATGTTTTGAGGCATCAAGGGATCACAAATTTAGCATTGGAGGGCAGCGTGGAGGGTAAAAATCGTAGAGGGAGACCAAGGGATGAATACACTAAGCAGATTCAGAAGGATGTAGTTTGCAGTAGGTACTGGGAGATGAAGAAGCTTGCACAGGATAGAGTAGCATGGAGAGCTGCATCAAACCAGTCTCAGGACTGAAGACCACAACAACAACAAAAGAGTATATATAGGTTTCATTAGCAGAGATATCACTAATCAGAGGATGTAAAAAAAAATAATTAACTGCACAACCTTTTATACATTCTGAAATCGTAAGTGCTGTAATTAAGAAGTAGGATTAATTAGCTAAATAATTTAATGCCAAGCACATCGTTGTTATTACCTGAGCAACTAGTTACGTGGTGTTAATATTATGTGATATAGTACGACTATCCTGTATAATTTTCATTAAGAGAAATTTGTACGGTACTCAAGTTTGTGGTACGTTGATGGTCTCTGTCCTTATTTATGAGCTTAACTCAAAAAATTCCGTGGGATCGTTATTACAATGTTGGAAAACTTACTTACCGATTCGATCAGGAACACGAGTGTTGATTGTTTTCCGAACTGCTCATACAGTGTTTTCAATAGCCTGTTGTCTTCTGAAAGGTTAGATTGAGATCTATTGCGCCTTTACACGAATTACTAGCATTTCGTTGCATCTGTATTTAATTTTTTCCTCGATTTTCTCTCATACTGGGTTGGCAATTCCGGCACAGTGCAACCACACTATACCCCTTGATTTTATGGCTGTTACGTTATTTGTTATGAGTTTGTGATTCACGTTTCTTAGGTTATTGTGATCTGTTTTAGTGTTGGCTAAAGGTGTGTTTGTGGTGTAATTCTCTTTCAGTGATACCTGTTGCTTTTACTGTTACGGCATTCGTTGTCGAACTGATAAGAGGCTGTGTCTATAGGTACTTTTGTTGTCGGTATTACGTTTTCAATAGATGAAAGTATAATTTTGTTCTGTTTTATGTTTTACACCTTACCTATTATTTTTGTTCTTCGTTTTTGAATACGATAGTTGTAAGAATTTTTTTGCTTTTATGAAACTGGATGCATGAGGAGATGACAGACAAGCTTTACCACAAAAATCACCTGAAAGTAGAATTGCATTTAGCTCATCTAAATCTAAGTAATGGTACTAATCCATAACTAGGTTCATAAATAAATATGTATGCCACGTTAGTCAACAGATATGGACAACCAACAAGACGAAATTTCAAAATCTGATGTACATACAAAATCATACAAAAAAGAAAAACACAAAAAGGGGGAAAAACTAAACATGCCAAACCCAATTTTGGTGTCTCAACTTTCATGCCCAAAAACCCGAAAAATATTCATGTCATCAGTGTCTACTCCGAGTGTAAGTCGGAGATCATTCATAAAAATTTTCTTCACTTTTTTCCATGATGTCTTCAGTGCAGGGGTGCTCAGGGCTCCCGTTACCTTCAACGTCCTCAAGGCATCCTTCGAAAGGCTTATATCACTTATAAACCTTTGTTTCACTAGTAGAATGTTCACTAAATTTAATTTTTCTAAAACTTTGTTGCTCTTTATTCCGTTCTTAAAGCGAAACTTAAGACAAATCTCTGACCAATTTATGTACAAAATATATAATGGCCGATACTACCAAAACACATGTAACCTTTTTGACAACTGACAAAAATTTAATATCCAATATGGCTAACACTGTACACTTGTGAACCATTTTTAGCAATACGATAACGAAAAAGTTGCGTGTGCCAAATACAATACGCTAAATTAAAAAATTCCCGGTAATTTTCCTACACACCTGGTATTTGCAACTGCGACCGCAATTATTCTCTTGAAGTTAGCACGTTTGTCTTAACCGCAGCAATGTATACCTTTTTTAATCACATTTTCCGTTTCATCTACGATGAAACTGGCAGCAGTCGTCGTCTACAAAAAGAGAACATTGGCAATGTATCAGCACGTACCACCAAACACGACACGTAGCACGACAAAATTGCTTTGATGATGTCGCACTCATAAAAAAACTTGGTAATGAAACAACGACTGGATGCACTGGGATAATTACACATACGTACTTCAGAGCGTGTGCATCAAACACGAGAGAAACAGCAACTCGCTGTCACACTAGCACGCTACAATAGTCAGCGTCGCACTTTTTGTTCCGGAAGCTAATTGTTTTCAGTTTATCTGTCGTTTCTCGATGCTTAGCCGGTTTCCACTCTCTCTCTCTCTCTCTCTCTCTCTCTCTCTCTCTCGTATAGTACTTACATATTTACAGGTTAACGGTACTTGCTTTTCATCAAAATTATTGCACACAGTTTAAGTAAAGGGAAATATTTGCCAGAAGGACATAAACATATTGAGAAATTCACCCAGCAATGCAAAGAAAGCGGCTCAGCGCCGAGTTGCACAGATGGCATCCAGAAAACGTGTCCATATTCAACTAACTTGACCTGAAGTAAGTCGTTTAAGAAATTGCTGTTCACTATAGATATGTTGACAAGGGGTCTGTGTTCCCCAGCTTTGTATCACCTGATATTCTGATCGCTTCAGCAAACGGCAGGGTTTCGAAGGCGTTGTCAGTCTCCACTGCATTAGCCACTTAGTGGTTATCACGTTCCAGATGTGGGGAACAAGTCCCTTGTACCAGTTTAGGTGGTTAGATTCTTACTCTTCGCATGACCAAAAACCTGAAAGATATTTATTAGACCCTAGGATGCAGAGACCACCTCAGTCTCGATCCACTTGGGTAGTATTACAATCAAATGACTGAATTCTGTAAGACTTCCTTTTTCAGTATACTACTGAAATATTTCTCTTTTATTGTTTGTTCCTATATTCTCTGCTGCCTTTAAGAAATTATTAGCAAACAAATTTCCTATTTGTAACTCACCATTTATAGTCCTTCCATTCAGTTCAGTAGTGATTTTGTCCTCGTCTTTGGTTGGTTGTCCTGCCTCTTGTCCTACATTCCAGATGGCCTTACGTGTCTGTCAGAATTATTGTGTCATATAGTGCTTTTCTAATAATTTTTCGTAGTAATTTTGCCTATCAGAAACCTTTAGAAAATCAACATTGAAATCACAACACACTATTAACTACTTGCTGTTGTCTGACAGGTAGCATAGTAAGGAATCAAAATTCCTCATAAACAGTTCAAAATGGGAATCTATATACAGGTGTATACAAGCGCATACTTCCATGTGCTTGTCTTAATGTTTTTGAACTTCTAACTAGAGCGTAATCTTTTATATGTAACTTTTCTAACCCTGTGATTATGTGTTACTCAGATAGGCACAGGAAGTCTATCTGAGTAAGCTCTTTTACTTTATTACCTTCAATCCTCGAACATTCTGATGTAATAAGTTAACCTTAATTTTCTGTGCACTCTTAAGCGTTTTGTTGTATCCATTAAATGAAACAGTCTGAATTTGTATGAACTGTTTGCCGTAATGCTATTCTTCTGAAATACCACGTGCAAAGTGCATGTATTTTACGTGTGGAGGACTGAGTTGGGTTAGTTTTGCAATTTACAATCTATTTTAGAGCGAGGAATAATGAATGAACTTTGCAGACCGCAGCTTACCGGGAAACGTTACCGGTACCGGTACACTTATACTACGACACTATCTGCAAGATAATTGCTTTGGGGGAACTTTTATATTATTTCAATTTTAAATCGCGTATCGAAACTGTAAAAGGCTTAGTCGACGTGTACATGAAGGAATCATTTTCAGATTACAGTTAGTTTTAAAACAGACGTGTGCCAGAACATTTGGTAGAATGTGTTTTCCTTCGTTAAAAGAAGTTACACAACGTAGGTGCTGCGATGGAGAAGTTAAGTTTTCAGGAAGGACACATGAAAAGGGAATAGTACGGGAACAGTGGCCCAATACTTTCCAGGTGTAGAGAGGGAACCAATACAGTTCGAACGTAGAAAGAGAGCTGTGATCACCACAAGGTGAAAAAAAAACTATTTCCTTTCTCCGATAAAACGGGCTCCATTTCGCATGCATCCCCTAGTACATCTGTCTCATTTGCGTGCGCGCTGTTTTACCACGCAGGGTCGCATTATTCAGCAGCAGGATATAAGGACTGTTCAAAAAACTTCGAATATTCATAATTTCGTGCCAGTGGTGTATTGGAGCGAAATACGGTTGACATACCTGGACACGCCTGTGTTTAATGTGTAACTGCCGGAAGTTTCTTAGTTATAAGCCTGTTAGTTGTTGTTCTGTGCTCTATTAAGTAGAACGTTGTGTCGCACAGTTTGCGAATTTCAAGGTGACAGAGTTAGAGGAGCGAAGCGTCTCTAGTAAATTTTCCACGAAACTGAAGAAAACCTTTACAGAGACACACCAAATGATCCAGGAATCCTACGGTGAAGAGTGCTTAAGCCTTACTCGGTGTTACGAATTGTTCACACGGTTTAAAAATGGAAGGACAAGTTAAAGATGGTCCTTGTTCATGACGCCCTTCGACGACCGCCGGCGAGGCTCATGTCAGGAACGTCAACGAAACTGTGGGTGCCAATCGAAGACTGACTCTGAGATACTGAAGAATGTAACATTTCAGTTGGATCATGTCATGAAACCCTGACACAACATCTTGGAATGCATGGTGTTGCCGCCAAAATGGAAGGACAAGTTAAAGATGGTCCTTGTTCATGCCGCCCTTAGACGACCACCGGCGAGGCTCATGTCAGGAATGTCAATGAAACTGTGGGTGCCAATCGAAGACTGACTCTGAGAAATTGAAGAATGTAACATTTCAATTGGATCATGTCATGAAACCCTGACACAGCATCTTGTATGCATGGTGTTGCCGCCAAAATGGAAGGACGAGTTAAAGATGGTCCTTGTTCATGACGCCCTTCGACGACCACCGGCGAGGCTCATGTCAGGAACGTCAACGAAACTGTGGGTGCCAATCGAAGACTGAGAAATTGAATGTAACATTTCAGTTGGATCATGTCATGAAACCCTGACACAACATCTTGGAATGCATGGTGTTGCCGCCAAAATGGAAGGACGAGTTAAATATGGTCCTTGTTCATGACGCCCTTCGACGACCACCGGCGAGGCTCATGTCAGGAACGTCAACGAAACTGTGGGTGCCAATCGAAGACTGAGAAATTGAATGTAACATTTCAATTGGATCATGTCATGAAACCCTGACACAACATCTTGTATGCATGGTGTTGCCGCCAAAATGGAAGGACGAGTTAAATATGGTCCTTGTTCATGACGCCCTTCGACGACCACCGGCGAGGCTCATGTCAGGAACGTCAACGAAACTGTGGGTGCCAATCGAAGACTGAGAAATTGAATGTAACATTTCAGTTGGATCATGTCATGAAACCCTGACACAGCATCTTGGAATGCATGGTGTTGCCGCCAAAATGGAAGGACAAGTTAAATATGGTCCTTGTTCATGACGCCCTTCGACGACCACCGGCGAGGCTCATGTCAGGAACGTCAACGAAACTGTGGGTGCCAATCGAAGACTGAGAAATTGAATGTAACATTTCAGTTGGATCATGTCATGAAACCCTGACACAACATCTTGGAATGCATGGTGTTGCCGCCAAAATGGAAGGACAAGTTAAAGATGGTCCTTGTTCATGCCGCCCTTAGACGACCACCGGCGAGGCTCATGTCAGGAATGTCAACGAAACTGTGGGTGCCAATCGAAGACTGACTCTGAGAAATTGAAGAATGTAACATTTCAATTGGATCATGTCATGAAACCCTGACACAACATCTTGTATGCATGGTGTTGCCGCCAAAATGGAAGGACGAGTTAAATATGGTCCTTGTTCATGACGCCCTTCGGCGACCACCGGCGAGGCTCATGTCAGGAACGTCAACGAAACTGTGGGTGCCAATCGAAGACTGAGAAATTGAATGTAACATTTCAGTTGGATCATGTCATGAAACCCTGACACAGCATCTTGGAATGCATGGTGTTGCCGCCAAGTTCGTCCCACTGCCCATGAATCAAGACCAGAAAGGACTTCGCCTCGCAATCTGTGAAGAGTTTTTGGGTCGTGCAAATGAGAACGAGATGTTCCTTAAGAGAATCATAACTGGTGATGAGACGTGGATGTACGATTATGATGTTGAGACCAAGTTCAATCTTCACAATGGGTAGGGAATGGTTCTCCAAACCCAAAAATGCTCGTCAGGTCAGGTCGAATGTCAAAACCATGCTGATAGTTTTCTTCGACTTTGAAGAATTACAAGGGTCACTCCAAAAGAAATACACACTATTTTTGCATGTGCGAAAGTTTTACAGTGTGTAGAAATATCCATCCCGCTTGTTTTCAAACTTAGTTCAACCTGGAATGAGATTTTCACTCTGCAGCGGAGTGTGCGCTGATATGAAACTTCCTGGCAGATTAAAACTGTGTGCCGGACCGGGACTCGAACTCAGGGCCTTTGCCTTTCGCGGGCCAGTGTTGTACCAACTGAGCTACCCAAGCACGACTCACGCCCCATCCTCACAGCTTTACTTCTGCCATTGCCTCGTCTCCAACTTTCTTAGTTCAACCTGTTCCCGTGAGTGGCGCCGTCACAACATGTCTTCAAGATGGCTACTACACTTGACGTTCGTCAAAAGCAACGTGCTGTCACAGAATTCCTGCGCTGTGAAAACGAAACAGTGGCAAAGATCCACAAGAGGTTGAAAAAGGTGTATGGAGATGCTGCTGTCGATCACAGTACAGTTAGTCGGTGGGCAAGCAGGTTACGTCATGAAAGCGGGCACGGCAATATTGAGGATTGTCCTCGCAGTGGCAGGCCTCGTACTGCACTCACTCCAGACAATGTGCAGAGAGTTAACGAACTGATGACTGCTGACAGACGCATCACAGTGAACGAATTGTCACGCTACGTTGGGATAGGGGAAGGAAGTGTTTGCAGAATACTGAAAGTGTTGGCGTTAAAAAAGGTTTTCTGCCAGGTGGGTTCCCAGGATGTTCACAGTGGCTCACAAAAAAAAAAAAACAAGAAAAACGGTATGCAGCGAACTTTTGGAACAGTACAAGAATGGTGGAGATGAATTTCTTGGAAGAATTGTGACAGGTGATGAAGCATGGCTCCATCATTTTTCACCAGAGACGAAGAGGCAATCAATGGAGTAACATCATGCAAATTCACCCAAGGAAAAAAAAATTCAAAACCACACCTTCTGCTGGAAAAGTTATGACTACGGTACTTTTACCCCCGAAGGACTCTTGCTTGTGGACATCATGCCAAGTGGAACCACCATAAATTCTGATGCATATGTGATGACACTGAAGAAACTTCAAGCTCGACTGAATCGTGTTCGACCACATCGGCAAAAGCAGGATGTTTTGCTGTTGCACAATGCACGGCCACATGTCAGTCATAAAACCATGGAAGCGATCACAAAACTCAGATGGACAGCACTGAAACACCTGCCTTACAGTCCTGACCTGGCTCCATGTGACTATCATCTCTTTGGGAAGCTGAAAGACTCTCTTCGTGGAACAAGGTTTGAAGATGATGACTCCCTTGTGCAAGCTGCCAAACAGTGGCTCCAACAGGTTGGTCCAGAATTTTACCGTGCGGGTATATAGGCGCTGGTTCCAAGATGGCGTAAGGCAGTTGAGAGGGCTGGCAATTATGTGGAGAAATAAAAGTATTGTTCCTAAAGGATGTACCTACACACTGTAAAACTTTCAAACATGTAGAATAAAAGATGGAGTTTTAAAAAAATTGTGCGCATTTCTTTTGGAGTGACCCTCGTAGTTCATCATGAATTCTTGTCATAGGGACAATCTGTTAATCGATGGCACTAACGGGACGTGTTGCGACGCCTGCAAGAAAAGGTGAGAAGCAAACGGCCTGAAATGTGCCGAGACAATTCATGGCTCTTGCCTCACGGTAACGCACCCTCACATTCATCCATGTTGGTTAGTGACTGTTGCACAATAAACGAAATCACTGTGCTGCCTCATCGTCCGTACTCTCCATACCTGGCCCCTGAGAACCTTTTTTTTTTATTTCCAAAGTGGAAAACTCCACTGAAAGGCTGTGCATTTGCAACGGTAGACGAGATAAATGAATATTCGTAAGGGCGCTTCGCGTGATCCAGCAAGAGGCATTACCAAGACTGCTTCTGGAAGTGGAAACGGCGTTGGGAGCAGTGTAACAATTGTGGAAGAGAGTATTTCGAAGGAGACCATACACAATAAGTAACAGGTAGCGTAGAAAAATTTTATGGACAAAGGTTCGAAATTTTTTGAACAGTCCTCGTACACAAGTGAAACATAGCTTAGCGCATCTACATTTGCTCCCCAGTTGTCTCCGGCTGCTTTGTGAAGTAGATGAAAACCTAATCCAAGGTTCTTCTACAGGATTGTACAGTGGACCTGAAATAATGATGTCTAATAGAGATTAATGCCTCGATAACTAGAAAATTAATTACGAGAAACTCATCTAGGAGGTATTACTTCCTGTGCGACTTTACTGTGGAGTTGGACTGCTGCGACCTATGTTTTACTTGGGTATGGCAGGAGTCTCTACTCGAAAAAGTACTGATTCCGTACTATAAGGCCATTTGAAAGTGCGGTCTAACAATTGTTGATATCTTTGTTCAGACGTAAGCAAACCGAACAAAAACTTAGTAACTCCCAGTGGACATCACGCTAACGCCGCATTACACCCTGTGCCCTTGATTATGAGTTCAGTTCGACGAGGAAGAGGGTCTATAAATTTCTTCCACTCTATCATTTCCAGCTGAAGCTACTTATTAATGATTAGATTCCGTAGAGCTACCAAATTGCGGGGATACTGATTGCGTCTTTTCACATGCTCTTCCAAATAGTCCCACACATTTTCTGCATTTTTTGTGGGCTTAAGGTTGGTGATTTAGCGGGCCTGTCGAGGAGCAACGTGTGTTCATCAGACCAGGAACGTATGCGTACAATCTTGTGAACATGGCTGTTGCCATCTTGGGAGACGGGAGTGTCCACAGCAGGACCATCATGAATATGAAGAAGAAATTCCTTCACCAAAGAAGACGAAGAAAATATTCCAGAATTCGAGTCAAGAACAGCTGTCAACATAAGTACTTAGAAGTAGATATCCTGGGAGTAGTGAAGCAACGTACATGACTTAATAAAATCAAATTTTCCGGCCCAGACTTTTACCAATTAGGTTCCTTTCAGACTACGCTGACGCAATAGCTCCATACTTAACAATCGTATACAACCACTCGCCTGACGAAAGATCCGTACCCAAAAAATGGTTCAAAGGGCTCTGAGCACTATGGGACTTAACTTCTAAGGTCATCAGTCCCCTAGAACTTAGCACTACTTAAACCTAACTAACCTAAGGACATCACACACATCCATGCCCGAGGCAGGATTCGAACCTGCGACCGTAGCGGTCGTACGGTTCCAGACTGTAGCACCTAGAACCGCTCGGCCACACCGGCCGGCCCTAGTAAAGTCATCGGAACATCAAAACAAATTGCAGAATGATTTAGAAAAGATATCTGTGTGGTTCGAAAATTGGCAATTGACCCTATACAGTGAAAAGTGTAGGATCATCCACATGAATACTAAAAGGAATCCGTTTAACTTCGGTTACACGATAAATCAGTCAAATGTAAAGGCCGTAAATTCAGCTAAATATCTAGGAATTACAATTACGAACAGCTTAAACAGGAAAGAACGCAGAAAATGTTGTGGGGAAGGCAAACAAAAGGCTGCGTTTTGTTGGCAGAACACTTAGAAAATGTAACAGATCTACTACAGAGACAGCCTACACCATGCTTGTCCGTCCTCTCTTGGAGTACTGCTGTGCGTTCTGTGATCCTTACTAGATAAGACTGACGGAGTACATCGAAAAAGTTCAAAGATGAGCAGCACATTTTGTATTATCGTGAAATAGGGCAGAGAGTGTCACTGACATGATACAGGATCTGGGGTGCACATTATTAAAACAAAAGCGTTTTTCGTTGCGATGAAATCTTCTCACGAAATTTCGATCACCAATTTTCTCCTCCGAATGCGAAAATATTTTTTTGACGCCAATCTACATAGGGAGAAACGATCATCATAATAAAATAAGGGAAATCAGAACTCGCACGGAAAGATATAAGTGTTCGTTTCTTCTGCGCGCTGTTCGATAGTGGAATAATAAAGAATTATTGTGAAAGAGGTTCTATGAAACCACTGTCAGACACTTAAGTGTGATTTGCGGAGTATCCATGTAGACAGATGTAGATGTGAAACACTTGGTCGCAGAGAACGTTGAAACGAACTTCCTGATTGATCCAGAATGAGATTTTCACTCTGCAGCGGAGTGTGCGCTGATATGAAACTTCCTGGCAGATTAAAACTGTGTGCCCGACCGAGACTCGAACTCGGGACCTTTGCCTGTAGTCTGATTGATGTTCACGGTTACGTGAATGAGGGTAGCCTGAAGTCAGGATACGAGTAACGCTCCTAAAACTAAACAGAATTACGTCTGGCCTGAACTGCATTTCCACAAAGAGTGGTTTAAACGCCTCATTGGGCTGCCTGTGCACTCGACCTCTTGTCTCATTTGAAAAGAGGGAGAATCACGAATCAGAGGACAACACTACCCGGTTCCAGTCAACTACTGTCCAGCATCTGTACTGTTCAGCCCAGTGAAGACGTACAGCCCTTTCCGAGGTACCCGACACCAAATGTTCGTTGCCTGCAGTTCCCTTCCCAATGTTCGCCCATAAACTGGTTGAGACAACCGGGTCCACTGACGGTGACATTCCTGTCGACTTTTACTAACGGGGTGTAACACCCGTGTCGAAGAATTTGGGTTGGCTTCTTTTTAGGACCACAGTTGTGACACTGAGTTACATGGCTTTGGGTGATATACTATTCCTTGTAGACACGTCAGATAGTCCTCGCTGATAAGCCAACAAACCGGGCTGCTCCATTCGCGGTATGGCTACGCGCAATTCCATAAACGACAGCTCCTCCCTGCCAATCCATCACGTGTCCACATCGATCTCGCTGACTGCGCTGATTCCACACAACCACCAGTACTTCATTGCCAGTAGGGGAAGGTCAGGTGACCACTTGGCACCAGTTTTACACCATCTATTGCACCCCAAAGTGACCAGCGTGCTCTTTTGATCCGATGACGTATTTCGTCCGTTAAGCATATTACTACCAGGTCATATTCGTTGAAAGCCGGCAACAATTCTCTCGTTGTTCGAAGTACAATGCCATGCCTAATGTAGTCTGAGAGTCAGTGAGCTTAAGAAGCAGTAGCCGCAGACGGACACTGGGACATGAGACGTTGCGGCCTGATGCATTCCTCTTACAAAGAGGAGTATATTTCCGCTGATCATCTTTGCTGTACTCGTTTCTTCGAAAATTTTAAGACGCCATGACAAGGAAAAGAACCCGAATTTTATTGCTGCTCACATTTCACTAATAGCAATTTAAGCTGTCCTCTTAGCTACCTTCCCAACCACACACTCGGGAATCGCCACGTATTCGGAAATAAACTGCCAAATAGTTGTTCCGTCCTTCGTTTTCTTATCAGACAAAAACGTGAATAACATCGAATATTGCAAAATATACTTGTACTAGCTTAGCGCCCACTGCTTTCCTCGTGTATACTGTATGATCTGTACAGACATTTTTTTTCTTTAGCCGAATTTTTATGTTTTTCACAGACTGCAAGATTTTCTAAACTTTTCACGTTAAGTAAGGCCATAGAAGTATGGTTTTTTCCAACTGTACTTCTGACCAAAAAGCGATTCTGGTAGCTTGAATTGGAGCTCTTTGTTAGGCCTGCCTTTTGAGTTATTGTAGTGATGTTTCCGTAGGAATTTTCATCCCCTAACACATATTTCTTCAGAAGTCGAATCTCGATAAAGTTAGCTTTAAAAATGTTTTACTATAACGAAATATTTTCATAAAAAACTTAATCACCTATTTCATCCCCTTGGGGGTGGAATTTCCAAACTTGTATTTTTTTATTTCTAACTGAGAAGTTAAAAACAAATTTTCATAGATTTAGGTTAAAAATGCTTTTGGAATGATATATTTCCACAAAAACTTTCATCTCCTATTTTATCGCCTTGGAGACTGAATTTCTAAACACACTGAAACCTGATTGTTTTTATTTGTAGCCGAGAAGCCAGACACAAATATTTGTGGATTTACTTTAAAAATTATTTCACAATGAAGTATTTTATTTAAAATTTTCATCCCCTATTCCATCCCCCTTGAGCCTCAATTTGCCAAAAACACTGAAACACATATTTTTTATTTCCAACTTACGAGCGTCCTTCCTAAAGTGCGAGGTGTGACAATAAAGTAATGAGACTCATTTTCTTTGCAAGATGTGGCAACCCTGCAGGCTTGCGTAGGCACAATATCTTTGATATTGGTCTATAAGCTGCTTCTAGTCCAAGCGGCACATCGATGCAACTGCTCAGTTGTGAGTTGTGCTGTCATAAGTTAACACATGTTTGTGTCTCTCATCGCGGAAATGGAACCACATAATATTGCACAACGGTATGGCATTTCTTTTTGCGTTAAATTGGGTGAAAACGCGACGACAACAAACGGCAAGCTTCAGAAGGCTTTTGGAGAGGAGGTTATGTCAAGAGCTCAAGTTTTTTGTTGGCATAATATGTTTAGCGAAGGAAGAACGATTGTTGAAGATGAAGACCAAAGTGGACGACCATCAACGCTTGTGTGCTTCTTTAATTGCAAGAGAATTGTTCATAAAGGGTGGGTGCCTCCTGGACAAACAGTTAACCAATACTACTACAAAGAAATTTTAGTAAGACTTCGTGAAAGAGTTCTTCGTGTCTGTGCAAACATTGCTGATAATTGGATTCTGCATCACGATAATGCGCCATCCCATACTGCTCTGTCAGTACAGCGATTTTTAACCTCAAGACAAATTTCAGTACTACCAAAGCCACCTTATTCACCAGATATCGCTCCATGCGACTTTTTTCTATTTCCAAGAGTCAAAACGGCGGTCAAAGGACACCATTTTCAAACAACACAAGTCGTCCAAAAAGCTGTGACGAGAGTCTTGGAGGATATTACAGAAGATGAGTTCCAGAACTGTTACCATCAATGGCAGAAGCGCTGGAAAAAGTGTGTGCAATCAGAAGGGAACTACTTTGAAGGAGACAACACTAAACTTGACTAAAACGGTAAGCAACATTTTTTTTTTCACATCAGTCTCATTACTTTATTGTCGCGCATCGTAGTTCCTCCTATTTCCTTGTGGTGCTAATGCTTGAACTTTCCTTTTTTATTTGCAGGTGATTCCGTTGCTCTTTGGTAGTTGGCGCCAGCAGAGGAGTGTTCCAAAATGGAATCTGGTATGGACGCGTACATAAAACAGCGACGTGTGATTGCATTCCTCGCTGGTGAAGAAACTGCTCCGTTTGAAATCCATCGACTCTTGGTAACGGTATATGGATACGATGCAATAGGCGTGAGAAATGTGAGGCGATGGCTAAGGCATTTTAAAGGCCACAGTCTGGTCGACCCTGCACGGTTGTCATCCCTCGCAATGAAGAGCGTCTTAATCAACTAATCCGTGCTGATTGGCGCATAACGACCAGAGAATTATGTGCAAAGGTGGATGTAGGCTGTAATGCCTTGGAAACAATGTTGGACTATCTTACTTATCGCAAAGTCTGGGATGCTTGCAGAAGAACAGAAACCTTAAGGAATGGAAATTTGTCAGGACCTGCTGGACCAATATGAAGCTGAAGGTGACAACCTTCTGAATAGCATCGTCACTAGAGATGAGAGGTGGTGTCACCACTACGAGCCGGAATCGAAAAGACAGTCCAAGGAATGGCGACATGCGCATTCACCGTCGAAGAAGAAATTCAAGACACAGCTGTCTACATGCAAAGTGGCGTGCACAGTCTTGTAAGACAGCGAGGGTGTGATTCTTTTGGATGTCCTGGAGCCTGGAGAAATAGTCAGTTCAGCACGCTGCAACACGACACCGCCTATGCTGAAAGCCCGAATTTCCAGGTTAACGCCAGAGAGAAAGACCAATTTTTAGCTGCAAAATGATAACGCCAGGCCTCACACCAGTTTTCCGACCGGTGCAGCTCATTGTAAAATTCGGCTGGACTCTCTTACCACAATCGCCGTACAATCCAGATTTAGCGCCAACAGACTTCCATGTCTTTGGGCCTCTGAAAAATAGCTACATGGTGAACATTTTCAAGACTCGTATGCCTTTGTCAAAGCTGTAAGGAAGTGGTCAGCCTCAGCTGGTTTCGATTTTTATAAGTGCGACATGCAGGCTCGGGTTCATCGTTGGCAAAAGTGCATAGCGTATGGTGGTGACTAAGTTGGAAAATGACAGTCTGTAGCTGAAATATTGCTCTATTTAGCTATGTGATTTATGTATCTCCTGTAGTTTCCACGAATGAAAATCGGACGCATTACTTTCGGAACGACCCTCGTAGAAGTCATATACCAATTTGCATAGATGTACACTATGCAAAGTATCCGGACACGCCCAAAAATATACTTTTTTCATATTAGGTGCATTGTGCTGGCACCTACTGCCACGTACCCCATATCAGCGATCTCAGTAGTCATTAGACATCGTGAGAAAGCAGCATGGGGCGCTCCGCGGAACACACGGACTTCGAACGTGGTCAGATGATTGTTTGTCACTTGTGTCATACGTCTGTACGCGAGATTTCCACACCTCCAAAATTCCCTAGGTCCACTGTTTCCGATGTGATAGTGAAGTGGAAACGTGAAGGGACACGTACAGCACAAAAGCGCACATGTTGACCTCGTCTGTTGACTGACAGAGACGACCGACAGTTGAAGAGGTTCGTAAAGTGTAATAGGCAGACATCTATCCAGACCATCACACAGGAATTTCAAACTGCATCAGGATCCACTGCATATACTATGACAATTGGGCGGGAGGTGAGGAAACTTGGCTTTCATGCTCGAGCGGCTCCTCATACACACATCACGCCAGTAAATGCCAAACGTCGCCTCGCTTGGTGTAAGGAGCCTAAACATTGGACTACTAAACAGTGGAAAAACGTTGCGTGGAGTGATGAATCACGGTTGGCAGGGTGTGGGTATGGCGAATGCCCGGTGAACGTCATGTGCTAGCGTGTGTAGGGCCAACAGTAAAATTCGGAGGCGGTGGTGTTATGGTGTAGTAGTGTTTCTCATAGAGGGGGTTTTGCTCCCCTTGTTGGTTTGCGTGCCACTATCACAACACATGCCTACGCTGATGTTTGAAGCGCCTTCTTGCTTCCCACATAATTGAGCACCTGTTCATGGTGCACGGCCTGTGGCGGAGTGGTTGCACGATAATAACATCCCTGTAATGGACTGGCCTACACAGGGTCCTGACCTGAATCTTACAGATCACCTTAACGAGGTTTTGGAGCGCCGACTTCGGTCCAGGCCTCACCGAACAACATTGATGCCTCTCCTCAGTGCAGCACTCCGTGAAGAATGGGCTGTCGTTCCCCAAGAAACCTTCCAGCACCTGATTGCCGCCCGCATCTCGTGGTCGTGCGGTAGCGTTCTCGCTTCCCACGCCCGGGTTCCCGGGTTCGATTCCCGGCGGGGTCAGGGATTTTCTCTGCCTCGTGATGGCTGGGTGTTGTGTGCTGTCCTTAGGTTAGTTAGGTTTAAGTAGTTCTAAGTTCTAGGGGACTTATGACCACAGCAGTTGAGTCCCATAGTGCTCAGAGCCATTTGAACCACCTGATTGCCTGCGAGAGCGGAAGCGAGAGTGGAATCTGTCATCAAGGCTAAGGGTGGGCCAACAGCATATTGCATTCCAGCGTTACCGATGGAGGGCGCCATGAAGCCATTTTCAGGCAAGTGTCCGGATACTTTTGATCACATCGTGTAGCTTTAAAAATGCTATAGTAGTTCTTTAATAATTATTTACTTTTAAGAAAGGTTCCACCACTGTTTCACACCCATAGTAATTAAATTTCCAAAAATGCTGAAACACGCATTTTTTGTTTCTTTTTGAGAAAGAAAATACCAATTGTCATTGTTCTAGCTTCAAAATTGCCTTAAAAGCGACATTTTTGAAAAAACATGACATCCCGCACTTAAGGGTGGAATTTAGAAAACATCTCTTCTTAAACGATGCCTACAGTATACCTTCTTCAAACTTCAAGTTTCTATCTTTAGCGGTTCGGGTGGGCGATTATGAGCCAGTCAGTCTGTCAGGACATTTCTTTTTATATACAGAGATTACATTCTTAAGAAAGTTACAGAATAGCTTAAAAACACCACGACGAAAAAAGCATATAATCGGACATGAATCTACTTTCTTAGACTCTGTAATCCACGATTTTATCCACTACGTTACGGTGAAGACATGTTTTTCGTCTTTTGTGTTGGCTTGAAGGCTTATGTTGTTGATGCATCAGTAACTGACATTTAATTGTAAGGATGGGACGTTTGTCATAAATCTTCAGTGCGCTGAGGCCTTTAAAGCGGATACTACGAGCATTCATTGGACAAATATATTATACTTGAACTGACATGTGATTACATTTTCACGCAATTTGGGTGCATAGATCCTCAAAAATCAGTACCCAGAACAACCACCTCTGGCGCTAATAACGGCCTCGATACGCCTGGGCATTGAGTCAAACAGAGCTTGGATGGCGTGTGCAGGTAAAGCTGCCCATGTAGTTTCAACACGATACCACCGTTCATCAAAAGTAGTGATTGGCGTATTGTGACGAGCCAGTTGCTCGGCCACCATTGAGCAGACGTTTTCAGTTGGTGAGAGATCTGGAGAATATGCTGACCATGGTAGCAGTCGAACATTTTCTGTATCCAGAAAGGCCTGTACAGGATCTGCAACATGCGATCGTGCATTATCCTGCTGAATTATAGGGTTTCGCAGAGATCGAATGAAGGGTAGAGCCACGGGTCGTAACGCATCTGAAATGTAACGTCCACTGTTCAAAGTGCCGTCAGTGTTAACAAGAGGTGACCGAGCCGTGTAACCAATGGCACCTCGTACCATCACGCCGGGTGATACGCCAGTATAGCGATGACGAATACACGCTTCCAATGTGCGTTCACCGCCATGTCGCTAAACACGGATGCGACCATCATGATGCTGAGAACAGAACCTGGAATCATCCGAAAAAATGACGTTTTGCCATTCGTGCACCCAGGTTCGTCGTTGAGTACACCATCGCAGGCGCTCCTGTCTGTGATGCAGCGTCAAGGGTAACCGCAGCCATGGTCTCCGAGCTGATAGTCCATGCTGCTGCAAACGTCGTCGAACTGTTCGTGCAGATCGTTGTTGCCTTGCAAACGTCCCCATCTGTTGACCCAGGGAACGAGACGTGGCTGCACGATCCGTTACAGCCATGCGGATAAGATGCCTGTCATCTCGACTGCTAGTGATGCGAGGCCGTTGGGATCCAGCACGGCGATCCGTATTACCCTCCTGAACCCATCGATTCCATATTCTGCTAATAGTCACTGGATCTCGACCAACGCGAGCAGCAATGTCGCGATATGATAAACCGCAATCGCCATAGGCTTCAATCCGACCTTTATCAATATCGGGAACGTGATGGTACGCATTTCTCCTCTTTACACGAGGCATCACAACAACATGTCACCAGGCAACGCCGGCAACTGCTGTTTGTGTATGAGAAATCGGTTGGAAACTTTCCTCATGTGAGCACGTTGTAGGTGTCGCCACCGGCGCCAACCTTGTGTGACTGCTCTGAAAAGCTAATCATTTGCATATCACAGCATCTTCTTCCTGTCGTTTAAATTTCGCGTCTGTAGCACGTCATCTTCGTGGTGTAGCAATTTTAATGGCCAGTAGTGTAGTAGATGTTGGGAGCCTTGAAACAGCATACTGCCATAACATGCAAGTCAATATGGCTTCTCCATAGTTGTCGAAGGGGTGAGAACAGCAAAGCTGAACAGCGGGAATATGCTCTTCTTTGCGAGAGGCGCACATCAGGCCCCAAAGTCTCTTCACTGGGACGGAGCTCGATCGGCCGGTTGGCCGCTGGAGAGGCTGGGCAGTCGGTCGATATCTCGGCCTTCGTTACCCGACCCGACACGACACGAGCCGCGGTGCAGGCGCCGCCGCCTCTGTGCCCGTAATCGCCACTTCGCCCAATTAACGCGGCCGCCCCTCTAGCTGCCTGTGTGTGTGTGTGTAGTGGTCGGCGCCGCCCACTCCAGGACCACAGCAGCCGCGGCGAACAAAAAACAAACCACTCTCGCTCTGGTCAACGAGCCGACGCTGGCTTCGGAGGGCAGGGCAGTGACGAGTGGCATTCCCCCTCACACTTTACACTTTTCCTGCCGAAGTCTTCACTTAGCAATAGCGCCCAACAGTCGATTTATATAGCTGCTCGTCAACCTTTCTTTCGCTTTCCTCTTGACAAAAAGTATGACGCTGTTCTTTATACAAATGTTTATATCCAAATTTAAATATTACCTTTCAAACTCCTCAGTTCTGAGTTCAGATTTTCATGAATGAAAAGTTTGTATTCGTTGTCAATGCATTGTTCTGGGACACAATAAGATTAAAATACACTTAAATGGGGTCAATAGAAAGTTTCCAGCTTTAAAAGAAAAAAAAATTGATAATTTTTAAAAAGAAGTTTGAAAATCAAAATTACATTGAATTATAGCTCTTGTGCCTAAATGTGAACTTATAATTAGATTTGGAACATAGCAATGCTTTTGTAACATAAAAAATAAAAACTTGGTGTTGCTATTCACTCGCAGAGACGTGCGAATAGAAACAACAGCGTTATACTTATTATTTTTCAATTTATTGGAATCGGGTAGAATAAGAACATGTCGAAATCTGTTTTGAGTCTAGGAGAATGAGCAAACTTTATCTGGTTCGAGAGAAAGTTTTATTCAATACAAAAACTAAAAACATTGCATGATTTGGGTTTTTTTATTCTGTTTTTGGAGTATCTGTAATTGTCCCATATTGTAAAATTATATTGTTGAATTTGGTTTGTTTTTTAATACATTAAGTCACTGACATCATGTTTAAAAATTATGTCTTTAAACCTACAAAGCGTACCCCCAATAGTATCGAAGAGCTTTTGAACAACATCTCCTTCACAAAAAGTTACTTCTCGCCTGTCAAAATAAATGTGTTAAATCGATCTTGTTTTTTTTTAACATCAAGATAAGCTTTGCCTTCAGAATAACAAATTTATTTGCATACAATTAAAATTACTGAGAAACAGTCTGATGATTACTGTTCCTATTCATCCCACAAATTACGAAAGCACAAAACCTACATTTTCAATTAAGCGAAACACAAGTTAGATCAAAGTATACTTTAAATTCAACCTTTGGTTCATAAAATGCTTGTCCTTAAGTTAAAACAAAACGATTTAGATTGGTACTTACATGTAAAGTTCGAAGTAAGAAAATTCAGCTCCGCATTCGGTGCGTGTCATACAGTAAACAAAACATCAACTGACAGTGCCGCTAACTTCGAAAGTCTTAATTTCTCTGTGACATTGCATGACTACCAACCTAGGCTGCGTGGTCTAACGCGCTGCTTTCCGAGCGGTAAGGCGTGCCGGTCCCCGGCACGAATCCGCCCGGCGGATCAGCGTCGAGGTCCGGTGTGCAGGCCAGCCTGTGGATGGTTTTTAAGGCGGTTTGCCATCTGTTCTGACTCCCTGAGTGCCCTTCGGACCATGTAACACTTGTACCCACCGGATACGGTCGTCCAGAACATCGATGATGCCCTACTCCACCTGCAACGGCAGGGGAAGGAGGTTTCTTTCTGCTGGGTGCCGGGGCACGTGGGTATTAGGGGAAACGAACTGGCGGATGTGGCTGCCAAAGATGCATGTTCCATCCCTCACGTTGTTGAATGTACCGTCCCCCTCCATGCTGTTACCTCCCTTTTGCGTTTTCGTGCTATGCGTCAATGGGAAGAGGAGTGGCTGGCAGTTGGTGAAAATAAGCTGCGTTTGGTCAAGGTCACCACGCGGCCATGGCGTACGTCCTACCAGTCATGCAGGTGGGATGAAGTTCTCCTCACTCGCCTTCGCATCGGGCACAGTCCCTTAACGCATGCTTTTTACTCCGGCGGGAGGACCCCCCAATCTGCAGTGCTTGTGGCGTCCAGATTACTGTTCGCCACATTTTACTTGACTGTCCTTTATTCTCTGACCAGAGGGCGGTGGTTTCCTTGCCACCGGATTTGCCCTTTATTTTGCAAGACGACGCAACGACTGTGGTTAAGGTCTTACGGTTTTGTGTCCTGTCCAATTTGTTGCCTCGGATTTTAGGGAGAGGATTTTAATGTGCTGCTGGGTGACTGGCTCACCCAGGTTTTGGATAAGAAGTCCGCTAGTCACGATTACCTACTTGTTTCACTTCGATTTCTGTTCTCTTTTCCTTGTGTTTCCTTTCCTTTTTTAGTGCGTTTCTTTTCCTCTTGTTTTGCCTCTGTATGTGAGGATTTGGAACTGCGTCAGGCCTGTGTCTTTTAGCCGTTCTCCTTGTTCGCTGTCCGTCTTCGTCCCTTCACCGCATGTGTTCCTGTTTCTATGCGTCTGGGCGCTGATGACCACGCTGTTTAGCGCCCGAAAACCTCAAACCACACACCACACACACGCGAATGCGGGCTGGTTCCCCTTATTCCGCCTCAGTTACACTATGTCGGCGATTGCTGCGCAAACATTGTCTCCACGTACGTGTACACCATAATTACTCTACCACACAAACATTGATGGTTACACTCGTCTTGTACGAGACCTTCCCGTGGGGGCCCACTGGGGGCCGAGTCGCACAATAACCCTGGGTTCGGTGTGGGGCGGCGGTGGGGCGGGTGGACTGCTGTGGTGGCCTGTTGTGAGGTTGTGAACCACTGAGGGCCACGGCGGGACGAAGCCTCTCCGTCGTTTCTGGGGCCTACATGCACACACTCACACACACACACACACACACACACACACACACACACACACACACTAACCTAGACAAATAAATCTTCGAATGATATCCCCATTTGTCTTCCGACACAATATCGTAGAACGTCTTTGTAAATTTCGTTTTTTCATCCCATTGTTCATATTCAAACCTTTTTACGGCGCTACATTAAAAAAAATGTATGATTCACCAAAATTTAGGACATGACCAAAGTAAATACTATTCATCTCAGAAAATAAATAAATGTGCCACACTCGGAAAACTGAATATTAAACGCCTAAAAAATACGGAAACAGTACCCCTGGAGTGTGAAAGTATAGGTCATGGCTGAACGAAGAACCTATGCTACAGGCCCCCCTCTCCCCAAAAAACTAAAAAAAGAACCGCTGCATTGGTGTGATGAAATAAACAATCACTTATTCGATAATGCAGAGTATGTTAGCAAATTACAAGATATTCTAAACACGTCCTTATCCAAAATTGCTAAAAAAAAGAAAACGGAAATCACCGTCATTTCTCGAAGATATGCTGACACTGATATAAACACCTTCCTTCAAACAGATGCTGACACCTCCCGGAAACATACAAAAACAAAAACAAGTGATGCAGTGAAAGTACATGGTGCGACGTACACGGTCCACTCACATTACTGTGGCCACTACCCATATTCGATGTCTTAAAGAGGTTGGTCATTTTGTTAAATACGAGGTTGCAGCAGCAGGAGCAGCAGCAGCAGTAGAAGTAGTAGTAGTAGTAGTGAAATTAAACAAAGCTGTGCGACAAAACGAACTAATTAGCCGGCTCAAGATCGACACCTTCGATTATTTTTGCAAATCAAGGAGTGATCTTGCCAACAGCTCCTATGGTGGTAAGTGCTGTTTCGTGAATGGCCACTGACGTTTACCAATTTCCTATTTGTGTCCTCGAATTGCAGACTGAGATAACAGGTGACACAGCCCGTCCAAAATAACGGCACAGGAAATGTTTCAGAATTAATACACAAACGTAGAGGTTAATTTACCTTCATTTTCCTTCAATGGTAAAAATAACACTTATTAATTTGGCATCCTCAGAGGAAAATGACAAGAAATCCGTAATATTCTCCACCAAAGATTGTAAACTGTGCGCGTGCCACTGAGGTTAAAGTATACCGTGCATGGCAAAATCGCGCTATCCAAAACCGGCACTGAGACAATTGTGGTGCACCACGGGCTATAGATAACAGGGGTAAACGATGGCCGCGAAACTGTGTAAGGGTGAATAGATGTGCAACTATTAAGCAACTGACCTTCCAGCTGAAGGTAGGGGGCAAGGAAAGAAGTAGCTTATAAGGCGCTTGTTCGCCCGATTCTTGAGTATTGTTCATCTATTTGGGATCCCTACCACGTATGACTGATAGAGGAGATAGAGAAGATCCAATGAAGAGCGGCGCGTTTCGTCACTGGATCTTTTAGCTGGCGAGAGAGCGTTACGAAGAAGCTAAACAAACTCCACTGGCAGACGTTACAAGAGAGGCGTTGTGCATCACGGAGAGATTTACTATTGAAATTTCGGGACACCACTTTTCTGGAGAAGTCGGAAAACATATTAGTTCCCCCCACATACCTCTCATGTATTGACGACGAGGAGAAAATTCGAGAAATTAGAGCAAATATCGAGGCTTACCCACAAACATGTTTCCCACGCACTGTTCGCGAGTGAAACAGGGTTGGAGGGATCAGATAGTGGTACCGATAGCACCCTCCGCCATGCACCATTAGGTGGCTTGCGGAGTATGATGTGTATGTAGGTTACTAACAGTGTCTCCACAAGGACCGTTCAGTGAACGTTGCTGCATTTGGGCCTCTGCAGCAGTCCCCTGGTTCATGCACCCATGTTGACTGCTGATCATCGGCGACGAAGGCTGGAATTTACACGCCAATACCGGAACTCGACGCCCACTGAGTGGCGACAGGTGGCCTCTTCAGATGAATCACGTTTTATGCTCCAACTGACAGACGACCGTTGGCGTGTAGGGTCCAGCAACTATCGTCGGAAGGGCCAAGGCTGAGCGAGATACCGTTACGGTCTGGGGAATCTTTTCGTGGCATTTCAGGCGTGATCTCGTCATTATGGAAGACACATTGGATCATGTCATCTACCAGCAGGACAATACAACGTGTCACACAGCTCGCAGTGTACGTGAGTGGTTCGAAGAGCACCAGGATGAGTTTACCATACTCCCCTTGCCACCAGACTATTCGAATTAAAGCGCGGCAGATAATCTGTAGGACTACCTCACTCCGGCTGTTGTCGCCATGGATCCTCAGCTGAGAAACCTAGCACAGCTGGTCATGGTACTAGAGCTGGCATCCCTCCACATCCCTGTTGGTCCCTTCCAGAACCTCACTGATTCTCTTTCTGAACGCCTCGCAGCAGCCTGAACTGCAGAATGTAGGTATCCAGGCATTTGGCAGGTCGTCACATTAGTGACTCGACCGTGTATGTGCTACAGTCGGGCATAGCAAATTTAGGTTATTATCTAAGCTAGAAAAAAATAAAAGTTGGATGCAGCATTTAACCTACGTAAGTACTGAGGCTGTTAAAACACTGTTGTCACCAGAAACGGCGTATGTCCCAACACAATAGGGCTCGTATAATAAACTACATAAAAACCAACTGCCGTCATCATTTAACACAAACATGATACCTCACTGTGCACACACAATTACAGACACTTGCGGTCCACAGATGCACTTCGCGAAGGCAAGGTGTCCATGTGCGCGAAGGAAGAGAAACTTTTCCAACTAGGAGACTGACCTATCGCTCGTGGTCTCCTAGGTCGTCATGGCATACGACTTTACATTCAATGGAACCAGCCACATTTATTACGACAAGTCGCGGAAGATGCCATAGCTAAGGAGTTTTCTTCCGTAGCGGTTGAAACACCAATCCAAAAAGCTTGTAACTATGTCTGAATTAAAGTATGATACTGCTTTTAATTACAATGAAAAAATGAACAATAAATCCATACATATTATAGAAGTTTATGTATGTGTGTATGTGTGAGTGTATTTATTTGGGTATGTGTCTTCCACATTTCTTCCTAAACCACTGGACTAGTTTCAACCAAACTTATGATGCGGCAGTCACTATGGGAGTAAGAACCACCTACCTGTCATAGTTAAAGAGATAGGATGTCATAACGAATGAGATGTGTGAAAAATTGCCCCATCATGCAGGTCGTTTAAATGTATTACTTAGTGTTACCAACTGTGGTTGCAATAAATTTCGCATTTAGTATGCATCTACGAAGGTATATCGTGATACCACACATAATCAGGGGATATGACGACATAAACACTGAGAAGCGTGGAAATATGCCGCATCATTCATGTAGTTTTAATACGTTTATTCTTTACTACGTACTAAGACACTCCTACAGTCAACTCAAGTAAGTCTCTCACACCTATTAGCGCTTTTGACAGCTTTCAGTGCGAAGCGCAAACGGCTGTAGACAAAAACGACAGCCGTGTATAGAGGTATGAAGCGACGCTGAGGCCTTTAAACGGCTTATTAGTAGATGTTGGGACCTTTGAAACAGCATATCGTCGCAACGCGTAAGTCAATATGGCGTCTCTATAGACGTCAAAGAGGCGTACAGAAATTGTATGTGATCGTGTTTCTAGGTCTGAATACTGATGTTATACATTTGTGCATTATGCATCTTTCTTTGAACGAAGATCTCAAAATTTCAAAGGTGTTTTCACGAAAATATGGAAATGAAATGTTTTCCATAATTCGCTACAAACACATTTCTTTTTTGTTTTCGTTTCTAATAGAACATTGGCACAAGTGATACCCAGACAATGTCGGGGTTGTCCGCTAGTATTTGAAAAAATGATAGATACACTGTGACATTGGAAGCACTGAACAGCTAGCATCTTCCACTGAAGACTGGGTAAGATGCTACCTGTACTTAAGGCAGACGCAAATGTGTGAAAGAATCAAAATTTGTGAATCAGTTAAGTATGACACAACAAAAATAATTTATTTTGATTATGTAAAATACAAATATTTTGATTATGTAAAATACAAATAAATTAGTTATGCTGTGTCAATTTATTTTGATTATTTAAAATACGAGAATTAAATCAGGTGATGCTTACGGAATTAGATTAAGAAACGAGACACTTAAAGTAGTAAATGAGTTTTGCTATTTGGGCAGCAAAATAACTGATGATGGTCGAAGTAGAGAGAATATAAAAGGTAGACTGGCAAATCGCAAAAAAAGCGTTTCCGAAGAAGAGAAATTTGTCAACATCGAGTATCGATTTAAGTGTCAGGAAGTCTTTTCTGAAAGTATTTGTATGGAGTGTAGCCATGTATGGAAGTGAAACATGGACGATAAATAGTTTAGACAAGAAGAGAATAGAAGCTTCTGAAATGTGGTGCTACAGAAGAATGCTGAAGATTAGATGGGTAGATCAAGTAACTAATGAGGAGATACTGAATAGAACTGGGGAGAAGAGGAATTTATGGCACAACTTGAATAGAAGAAGAGATCGGTTGGTAGGACATGTTCTGAGGCATCAAGGGATCACCAATTTAGTATTGGAGGACAGCGTCGAGGGCAAAAATCGTAGAGGGAGACCAAGAGATGAATACACTAAGCAGATTCAGAAGGATGTAGGTTGCAGTAGTTGCTTGGAGATGAAGAAACTTGCGCAGGATAGAGTAGCATGGAGAACTTCATCAAACCAGTCTCTAGACTGAAGACCACAACAACAACATGTAAAATACAAACAAGAATTATCTGGCAGTCATCAATTGGTTATTGCTAGTTAAGGCTTTCGTTTGCTGTTCGATGTTATCTGATTCATGGTTTACAAATATTGCAATAGACATAGTCATTTCCACAGTGCTCATGCAACCACTTCTTACATACAATGCATTGGATCCAGTCATACTTGACTCCATTTTTGTCATAATCGTAGCCCTTAACGGCAAGAGAAATATCGTCGTTGGTGCCACTTTCTCCATTTGAGTAACTCAGATATAAGGATTCCTCACTGCTTGAAGATGAACTTCTTGGTGGTCTAAACTCCCTCCTTCGCAGAGTACAACGTTTTAATCTGTTCTTTTGTGCCTTCTCGTCTGCCTTCTTTTTGGACTGCTCGTTGGAATCTCTGAAAATCGCGTTTTCCTCTGGGCCTGGCTGCAACTTTAGGAACAGGACTTATGTCGTTAGAAGAGGAATTATTAGGTTGTCCTCCACTACTTCTGGACGGTCCTGCATTGCTTGTAGGTATCGCTGCTTTGAGTATGGGTGGTGCTGGTGCAGTAGTAGGCGTTGAAACACGGTTTGTGGGTGCTACAGCAGAATTACTAAATTGCTCTACATTGCATTTTGGAACAACATTTGCTACTATTTCTAATTGTGCATCAATTGTATCGCCAGTTGCTCTGTCGTATATTTCAAATGCATGATCTGGGGTTTTGGATGGGTCGTGTGGATAAATCCCACAAGCCGAAAACCCAAAAGTGCCATCACCCGCAGCTGCAGCACGATTCCATGCAAAAGTCAACAGTTGCCCAAACTGCAGACAGCTAACTTCGCGGCCAGGGTGGTCGTGAAACCAATTGTTGATAGCCTATTGCCAAAATGCTTCAAGGACTTTTATGAGTGCCGACCTAGGGGTTGCAAGAATTGCGCAGCATGGCTGGGTAGGCAGAGGAGAATAATCCTATTCTCAACTGCGAAATCAAGAACACTGACATCAGAACAGTGTGACCCGTGGTCACCCAGAATCAATAACACCTTGTCCGTTTTCTCCTAGGAATGAAGTGATTCTTCAATCACTTCATGAACACATCTATATTCGTATATTTACGCAGAATCATCATTCATTTCGACGTGAGAACCACGAGGCATACCGTCTTCAAATTCAGATTTCGTACCGAGCGAAGTGGCGCAGTGGTTAGCACACTGGACTCGCATTCGGGAGGACGACGGTTCAATCCCGCGTCCGGCCATTCTGCTTAGGTTTTCCGTGATTTCCCTACATCGCTCCAGGCAAATGCCGGGATGGCTCCTTTGAAAAGGGCACGGCTGACTTCCTTTCCGGTCCTTCCCTAATTCGATGAGACCGATGACCTCGCTGTTTGGACTCTTCCTCCACATAACCAAACCCAACGCCATATTCAGGTTTCTTCCTTTACCCTTTAAATCTGGAGTAGGCTGCAAGGAATTTCACTTCGGCGTTGCAGCAAGCAATTAGCGATATTGTTTCGCCTTTTTCTGATCATGTTACGTTATGGTCGTCTTTGGAACCTTTCACTGCTAGTACTTTTCCAGGCTCATTGTTCCGCTGAATTCCGCACTCGTCCATGTTATAAATTGTTCCACGTTGCTGAAATAACTTGTTCTTCCGGCAGTTTTGTATAAAGGCAGAAAAATAGTTCTCACTATTTTCTCTAGGCGTTCCAAACCCTCTTGCAATTGATATATCCTGGTGATTCCTTACAACAGTGGGATGTCTTTGCAAGAAAAGATTCAACCAGTCGTAGGCTGCCATCTCACTTACTTTACGGAATCAATTAGGTATTCCATTTTACTCCGCAAATGAATACGCCAACCGCCGAATTGATTTTGGTGACGGTGGGTATCCAGCATTTTGCAGTCATCGGATACAGTCCGCAAGTTTGCTCTCATTTTCATCACCAAGGAGTCATGAAGAAGTTTCCAATGTGAGTTACGATTAGTATTTTGTTGTTACTAAAATTCTAGCGTCTATAGTAACGACAAAACTGCCTCCACTCTTCATTTCATGATGATATTTTTACCTGCAGGGACGGGTCGACCTTTGTTAAATTTTAGTTTTCTATTCTGCGTTTCAGGTTTGTGTATGGTATTTGGTAGATTTTCGATGCATCCCTTAAGGACTAGTGGGTGATTAGCTTCTGATCAGTAATCTCTATTTGTTTTTCTCTCGTACTGACGAGGCGTGATATGTAAGCTGCAGATTTACACCTAAGGTATTTTATAATGTACTTGAGAATCCTGAAATTTCTTGGGTATTCATTTTGACAACTTTTTTTATTAAAAACTAACACAAAAAATTCACTGTGTTTGCTGTGTAATACAGAGAAAATTTCATTTCCACATGTTCGTGAAAACACTTTTGAAATTATGAAACAGTAGTACAAAGATCTCGGAGAGTTCTTTACGCTGGGCAACTGCTGTTTCGCGTGTCTACAACGCGATTTTGTAAACGTCTGTATGGCAACACTTGTTTATTGCTCCATAGACGGCTATAGCTCTTTGCGCTCCGCAGTTGGAGGCTGTTAAAAGCGTTGTGAAGTGTCAGGGATTTCCTTAAGTTGACCCGACTGTGGGATGGTCTTATCATTAAAACTTCATCCATGATGCGGCATTTTTCTCAGTATTTATGACGTCATATCTCTTGAACTAAGTGTCGCTCAAAGATACATTTGTCTAGATACATTCAGTACCATATGTGAATAGTTTCTGCAAAATGTATTCCTAATAGAGTTAGCAGCAAGTAATTAATAAATTTAAACATCTTGCACAGTGCGGCAGTTCTTCACGCATCTCAGAGTATATCGTGTCATATCTCCTGAACTAAGTTTATTACCATGATATAATTTGGATACTATCTGAGAAATTTATTGCGAATAGAGTTAGTAGCAAAGTAATTAAGGTGGGTAGATCACGTAACTAATGAGGAGGTATTGAATAGGATTGGGGAGAAGAGAAGTTTGTGGCACAACTTGACTAGAAGAAGGGATCGGTTGGTAGGACATGTTTTGAGGCATCAAGGGATCACAAATTTAGCATTGGAGGGCAGCGTGGAGGGTAAAAATCGTAGAGGGAGACCAAGAGATGAATACACTAAGTAGATTCAGAAGGATGTAGGTTGCAGTAGGTACTGGGAGATGAAGAAGCTTGCACAGGATAGAGTAGCATGGAGAGCTGCATCAAACCAGTCTCAGGACTGAAGACCACAACAATAACAACAACAACAGCAAAGTAATAAATTTAATCGTCATGCATGATGCGGCAGTTTTCACACGTCTCCTTGTTTATGACGTCATATCTTCTGAACTATGATAGGTATGTGGGTCTTACCCACACAGTGATTGTTGCCTGACAGTAAGCGTATGTGTACCAAGTATGGTTGACATCGGTCCAATGGCTTAGAAGGAGATACATACATTTTTATAGTATGTATGGATACCTTAAGTAGAACCAATTCTTAAACTTCAGATTTAAATGTACTACTTACTTACTTTATTATCATTCATTAGTAATTAAAATAAATACCTAACCTTTATAATACGCAATTATTTTGAACTTATCCGGCACAGAGAGAATAACCCTTTAATCTAGAGGCATGTTATTCATTTTATATGGGGGAGATGCAAACTACATTTTCTTCAACATAACCTCTTTTAAAAGTGGCTACACGCACTATCTAGTAGCCACACAACATGGCTTCAAAACAACCATTAAAATCATGGTCATGTCACAAACATCAACGAGGAAAATCTTTACCAATAATAAGAACAGAATTAGAAGTTGCACATTTACAACCATTTCATTCTCCAATTACTTCGTCTTTAATGGATAAAAACGGACAACTATCTTCTTCCTAGAGACAGCAAGTTCAAAATGGTTCAAATGGCTCTGAGCACTATGGGACTTAACTTCTGAGGTCACCAGTCTCCTAGAACTTAGAACTAGTTAAACCTAACTAACCTAAGGACATCACACACATCCATGCCCGAGATAGGATTCGAATCTGCGACCGCAGCGGTCGCGCGGTTCTAGACTGTAGCGCCTAGAACCGCTCGGCCACCCCGGCCGGCCAGACAGCAAATCATCAAGAACAAGTGGTGATGGATAATGCTTCCATCCATGGCGGAAACATCACCACTGTGGCATCTTCCGCTTATTGGCGTCTTACACCAAATTACCGTATATTTTTCATAAGGATTCAGAGGATTTACCTCTATTATAAGATGGATGTACATCAGGTAATAAGGCGTTGATGTCTTGTTTATCAGACTATTGTATAATCTGTGGCGCTCTCTGGCAGGAGAATTATTTTAGTACGAAGCTAGGCCGGCCGGTGTGGCTGAGCAGTTCTAGACGCTTCAGTCTGGAACAGCGCGACCACTACGGTCGCAGGTTCGAATCCTGCCTCAGCCATGGACGTGTGTGATGTCCTTAGGTTAGTTAGGTTTAATTAGTTCTAAGTTCTAGGGGACTGATGACCTCAGATGTTAAGTCCCATAGTGCTCAGAGCCAGTATGAAGCTAGTAGTTATATGGATGGCTCAGAGTTTTCTGTCTGCTGCTGCTAAACAGTGTCACAGGTTACCCAGAATATTTTACCCAGTACATGTACACCTCATTAATTGGCATACATTCACCTGCTGATGGAGGTATGACTCTCTAACGCTCAGTGTAAAATGTAATGAATCTGACTGGTTACAGTAATTTGTTGTTTCTGTTGATATTGACAACGCTCATGGTCATGCCTAATCTAAAATATTCGTATTTAATACACGGATGTTGTCAGTGTCAGGCGGACATTCAAAGTAGAGAAGAGAAAAGAGTGAATGTTCGGCAGACGACGCTGCGCAACGGAATTCAAAAGGCCTCGCCACCAAGCAATATGACTGAACGGCTAGCTTCTGCCTTCAAAATGTTGACTGAAGACATGCCTTACACCACTCAGCCAAAGATCAGATGAAAACATTGACTAGAAACCTTTTGACTCATACGAATGCTTCGCAACTCGCGCACTGATACATCACATGAAAGTCATTTACAACAGAAGGCATTCCCAGTCTAATCTTCAGCAGTCTTCTACAGCACTACGTCTAAGAAGCTTCAAGTCTCTTCTTGTCTGTATTATCGTCCACTTTTCACTATCTTATATGGCTACTACAAAAACTACCTTTCAGAAAATGATTCCTAAAACTTAAATTTGTATGTAAAGTTAGTATATTTCTTCTTTCAGAAAAACTTTCTAGCTATTGCGGTTTACTTTTGTAGTCCCTTTTACATCTGCTGCCTACCGTTAGTTCGTTACCTACATTGCAAAACTCGTGCGCGCTTTTAGCGCGTAATTTCCTAATCTAATTCCCTGAACATCACCTAACGTACGTATGCCGTTGCACAAAACGTAAGGAAAAAGTAACTTTCACACGATGTGTCAGATCCGTTACTGCTTCTACAATGGCACGTTATAAAGAATTGAGTTTGAACGTGGTGTTACAGTCGGCACACGAGCGACAAAACTTGGACCATACATAGAAAGAACTGGTAAAGTGTAATACACAAGGTAACCGAAAGAAACATGCAATGAAACGAAAAGAAATATAACTTTAATTCAAAAACAGTAAAAACACTGAAGTCATTGGGTTTTATGATGGATACGTGGACATTACAATTGGTGGGACGCGTTGGTCACAGCGTCGCTCACTGACGTTTATAAAAATGAAGTCAGCGCCTAATGTACCTCTGAAAAGACGCACATGGGGAAGGAGTACAGTGTCACAATAACATTGACCGGTGAGCGTGCCGTGTTGAAACATCTGGAGGTAAGCGCGCCTATGCTACATTAAGCCTACGCATACAGTAGCACCTGGACCACCAAAACGATCCAATTCGACAAGGATTCCGGATGCATTACTTGTTCTCACCTCTCGGCGTGTGAAAGCACGCAGTGCACCCTGGAATACTGTCGAACATGATCATTCTGGAAGTCAAGGTGATACCGTGTGGAAGGCATTATGTTGTATGGGCGTACAGATCTCCGATTCTTTGAACACCGGTCATTGTTACTGTGACACAGTACTCATTAATCATGCGCGTCTTTTTGTGGGTGCATTCGACCCTTAATTAATTTCCACTGAAGCGCCAATGAAACTGGCGTAGGTATGCATACTCAAATACAGAGATTTGTAAACAGGCAGAATATGACGCTGCGGTCGGAAACGCCTATATAAGTGTCTGGCGCAGCTGTTAGATCCGTTACTGATGCTACAATGGCACGTTATCAGGATTTAAATGAGTTTGAACCCGATGTTATAGTCGGTGCACAGCACAAAAAGGTTCAAATGGCTCTGAGCACTATGGGACTTAACTTCTTAGGTCATCAGTCCCCTAGAACTTAGAACTGCTTAAACCTAACTAACCTACAGACATCACACACATCCATGCCCGAGGCAGGATTCGAACCTGCGACCGAAGCGGTCGCGCGGTTCCAGACTGTAGCGCCTAGAACCCTCGGCCACGCACAGCACAGCCGGAAACTATAAGCACCAGACCAAAGACAGTACAAGGTGTGAATATCGATACACACCGCTGCTGCCTCTCACGGAGAGAGAGAGAACAACACCATAATCGCAATAACCGCGGGAAAGCAAACACAGAATATGAAGCAAGATTTAAACCAACGCGTAACATGAGCCCAACACGGCTCAGCAGGCAAGCATCTGTGTAATTTGGACAGTAGGAAACACGTACTGGTATGCGTGAACAAATTGGCCCAGAACATCGGTCGTGTCTGGATAGCTCAGTGGGAAGAGGATTTCCTGCGAAGGTTCTGTGTTAGAATTTCTCTTCGGCACATTGTTTTCGTCTGCCAGGAAAGTTTTAAACAGCACAGACTCCGCTTCAGAATGAAGTATTCTGCTAAAAATTATCGGTATTCCTTTAGAATGATGGAAGTACTGATGTCACATACGTTTGTACGTTCGTCGATATACGAATCACTCAACCGCGCATTACAACCTTGATGACTGGCTAATCTCTTTATATTAAAACTATACCATTAGGTCTTACCTCCTAAGAAAAGATATGTCTCAGTCAAATGTGCCTCCTGCTTATCATGTTGTTTGTTTTTTAGATGCATGAGAAACAAATCTTCTGCTTAGCCAAGTCATTGTTAACAATAAGGTTAAGATCAACCATGCTAACTTCCAGTTCCTGCGATATCAACTCAAGACATAGCCGTCAATTTTGCTTCCTCATCTGTTCGACTGTTTCGGTGTCTGTCAACACGACTGTTGAAGGTCGACTCGAAATTGCGTCAATTACTTCATCTCCATCGCGAAAACATGCGGCTCCGATGCGTACACCTTCACTGTTCCGTACGCTTGCTCCAATTGCAGTCGCGGTTTTCAGTATACGAGGTGCATTCAAGTTCTAAGGCCTCCGATTTTTTTTCTCCGGACTGGAAAGAGATAGAAACATTCGCATTGTTTTAAAATGAGGCCGCGTTCATTGTCAATACATCCCAGAGATGGCAGCACCGTACGGCAGATGGAATTTTACCGCCAGTGGCGAGAATGAGAACTGTCTTAAATACTTGAAATGGCGACGTTTTCCTTACTTGAACAGTGTGCAATCATTCGTTTTCTGAATTTGCATGGTGTGAAACCAATTGAAATTCATCGACAGTTGAAGGAGACATGTGGTGATGGAGTTACGGATGTGTCGAAAGTGCGTTCGTGGGTGCGACAGTTTAATGAAGGCAGAACATCATGTGACAACAAACCAAAACAACCTCGGGCTCGCACAAGCCGGTCTGACGACATGATCAAGAAAGTGGAGAGAATTGTTTTGGGGGATCGCCGAATGACTGTTGAACAGATCGCCTCCAGCGTTGGCATTTCTGTGGGTTCTGTGCACACAGTCCTGCATGACGACCTGAAAATGGGAAAAGTGTCATCCAGGCGGGTGCCACGAATGCTGACGGACGACCACATGGCTGCCCGTGTGGCATATTGCCAAGCAATGCTGACGCGCAATGACAGCATGAATGGGACTTTCTTTTTCGTCGGTTGTGACAATGGATGAGACATGGACGCCATTTTTAAATCCAGAAACAAAGTGCCAGTCACCTCAATGGAAGCACACAGATTCACCGCCACCAAAAAAATTTCGGGTAACCACCAGTGCTGAAAAAATGATGGTGTCCATGTTCTGGGACAGCGAGGGCGTAATCCTTACCCATTGCGTTCCAAAGGGCACTACGGTAACAGGTGCATCCTACGAAAATGTTTTGAAGAACAAATTCCTTCCTGCACTGCAACAAAAACGTCTGGGAAGGGCTGCGCGTATGCTGTTTCACCAGGACAACGCACCCGCACATCGAGCTAACGTTACGCAACAGTTTCTTCGTGATAACAACTTTGAAGTGATTCCTAACGCTCCCTACTCACCTGACCTGGCTCCTAGTGACTTTTGGCTTTTTCCAACAATGAAAGACACTCTCCGTGGCCGCACACTCACCAGCCGTGCTGCTATTGCCTCAGCGATTTTCCAGTGGTCAAAACAGACTCCTAAAGAAGCCTTCGCCGCTGCCATGGAATCATGGCGTCAGCGTTGTGATAAATGTGTAGGTCTGCAGGGCGATTACATCGAGAAGTAACGCCAGTTTCATCGATTTCGGGTGAGTAGTTAATTAGAAAAAAATCGGAGGCCTTAGAACTTGAATGCACCTCGTACTTTGAAAAAAACTTGGTGTTTGTGCAGGCCCCGTTACAACATCACGCGAGTTGTACGCATTACGTTTGAATGTCTGCAGCAGATACAATCTCGTCGGAATTGTCTACGTGCCGTTTCTCCACGCGACTCCTCAAGTTCGTGCACATAAAACACATGTACTGATCCATTCTCCTAACTTTTCGTACGCGTACTATATAACGAATATGGGAAACTGTTTGCATAAGACTTCAGACTAGAGTGTAATGTGCACAGTAACGAGACGTTGTGACCGGCTAAAACAATATGCTGCACCGGGGCTAAAACATGCACCATTTGATTTGAAAGAGAAGAGTGTTACGTACCAAACATTTGGCGTTCAGGGCCTTTACATGGGATACCTCAGTTTACTGCTAAATAATTGTTTACTGCGGAATTTAAGGCTGTGTGTAGTGGTCAAGTAGAAGAATTATTGGTAAGTAATTGTGACTTGCAAGCAATGTACAAGTAACTTGCAGGCGTACGAAATATATTGTGACGTTTCTATATGTACAGAAACGTAGTCTGCATAAAGTATAGATAATTTGCACTACTACACTACTGTTGGAAAACGACATGATCAGACTGTGGCTGTGTAAAGAGCCTGGTTAATTCATGTAAAAGAGTGAAAATAGCAACCACATCTCCTTCTATATCTCTGATATTTTTGTAAATATTCATTATACTTCTTTCCATACAACCATTTACTATCGCTACTTTCATGACTTTGTACAAATCGCGTTTTAAGGCATTTTTCTCAAGGAGAAGGCTATGAACCATTGAGATACAAAAAATAAATTCATTCGTGTGAATTCGGATAACATGAGCCTGTGCTGATATAATTGACGACAGCAGTGATCCATCTGACAAAGATAGCAACGACAAGTGACCCTGTACATCTCTTCACCATAAGGTTCAAAAACGTAATACTTCCGTGTTCTTCGGTGTTCATTGTAAATTAAATTTAGGACTTTAAGATTATTTACATTTCAGACTTCTGCATTCTGTGTTCACAGCAATAAAGCAAACCATTATGTGCATGGTGCTCCCAGCATGGCCGAACCGTTGGCACATCGTTGACGCAATAAGAGAGTAATAGACAAAGCATTGATCCTTGAAGACATCTGACACTCAGTCTCTTCATCGAGAGCTGTTTACTTCGGACATTACTTACTGTTGGTGGGTATCAAATCACACTTACTCTAAGATGCACAACGTTGATCTCGCAGTTTCGATGCACCATTGTCAGAAACGAAACAAACAGTACTAGGGAAACATGTGTATGACCTCGGTTTTGCCGGCCGGAGTGGCCGAGGGGCTCTAGGCGCTACAGTCTGGAACCGCGTGACTGCTATACGGTCGCAGGTTCGAATCCTGCCTCGGGTATGGCTGTGTGTGATGTCCTTAGGTTAGTTAGGTTTAAGTAGTTCTAAGTTCTAGGGGACTGATGACCTCAGAAGTTAAGTCCCATAGTGCTCAGAGCCATTTGAACCATTTGAACCTCGATTGTAACCCGCTTCTGTGTCGTGACCGATAATCATTTAAGTGGGTTTGCTGACTTTCGGAACTGCCTTACAGAAATGTAAGGCATGTATTATTGGAAGAGTTCCTTCGGAACTGCCTTACAGCGACTGTGTACATTTTTTCCAAAATGTAAGTAAGACCTATACTGCTGGAAGAATTTCATGTGGTTACATGACGGTGCATATGTTTCTACCTGCTGGATCACTTGCACAGCCCTCTCATTACTATGACACACTCGTCAAATGCTACAACCGTCAAAGTAAGGAAAGATGAAAGTGGTCTTTGGTAACATGAGTATAACTTCAGTCACCACTAACATCTGACCAATGTGATCTCATAGGAACCAAATACACAGTGTGGAAAGGAGTTAAACATTGGACTGTAGCTTTTATACTGCTAGAATATAGTAAATTAATTTTAGGATAATTGAACATATCACTAAGGTTTTTATATACTCCTGTTCATTTATATTTTTTTCATTTTACGCACAGCATATATCTCTTGCCAACGGCCTTTCCGCAGTGGTAACACCGGTTCCCGTCAGATCACCGAAGTTAAGCGCTGGCGGGCTGGGCTTGCACTTGGATGGGTGACCATCCGGTCTGTCGAGCGCGGTTGTCAAGCGGGGCGCACTCAGCCCTTGTGAGGCAAACTGAGGAGCTACTTGACTGAGAATTGGCGGTTCCGGCCTCGGATCGGGAAACTGACATACGGCCGGGAGAGCAGGGTGCTGACCACATGCCCCACCACATCCACATCCAGTGACGCCTGTGGTCTGACGATGACACGTCGGCCGGTCGGTACCCTTGGGCCTGCCAAGGCCTGTTCAGACGGAGATAGTAGCTCTATAAGCACTGAAAACTAGACGAAGATTGTATCAAAATTTTGCTGAAAGTAATGCGCACTACTGTATCAGATTTTTACTGTTTCTGCTGAAATACACCTTAAATTTAAAGTTATAATAAGAACACAGTGATACTGTGTTGTCGTTAAATAACATGTCTGCTACGTTTTACCACAACAAAGCTGAGAAACTGAAAGTACATAAAATACCATGTCTGATAAGTTTTCACGACTGTGAAGCAGAGAAGATGAAAGTAGCACATACACCTGCAGTTATTTGTCATCTCATGTGGTACTGTTATGTGTCTGTTAGCAACTGCTTGTGGTGCCTTGGTCTTAGCCAAGGACGGGCGAGACCTTGTGATATGACTGTGTTTTCGAAGGAGAACACTAGTAGCGTATTAAATAGTTGCAGAACAGTAAGGCAAATAACGTATATATTTGTTATCCGGAGCCGCGCTGCTGCTACGGTCGCCAGTTCGAATCTTGCCTCGGGCATGGATGTGTGTGATGTCCTTAGGTTAGTTAGGTTTAAGTAGTTCTAAGTCTAGGGGACTGATGACCTCAGATGTTAAGTCACATGCTCAGAGCCCTTTGAACATTTTTTTTACATTTGTTACATAATTTTCGAGTGAAACAAGAGGATCACGTGGTCAGGTCGTCAAGAAAAAATACGTATATTAAGGAAACACGCTCATCCATAGATGCTATATAAGTGGAAGCAAGTATGTATTTTTTTCCACAGCTCCCCTAAGACACTCGACAGTCTTAAACTAAACATGGTGCACGTATTCCTTACTATAAGGAAACAATGGCTGTGGGGATAAGAGCCACCTGTCTGTCTTACTTCAGGGATATGATCTCATAATCAATGACAAGCGTGTAAAACTGCTGCATCATGCATGACGTTTAACTTTATTACTTAATTGCTACTAACTCTATTCGCAACATATTTTGCAGACAGTATCCACATATGCCGCCGAATGTACGTACACAAGTAAAGCTTTGTGTGGTGCATACTTCAAGAGATATGACGCCATCATCATTAAGAAGCGTGGGAAAATGTTGCATCATGCACAAAGTTTTAATAAATTTATTATTTGCTACTAAGGCACTGCACAGGTGGATCAACTTGAGGAAATTCACGACACTGAGCAGCGCTTTTGACAGCTTTCAACTATAAAGAGCAAACAGCAGTAGGCGATAAAAATGGCCGTCTATAGTGCTATAAAAAGGCGTTTACACAGAGGTGTTTACAAAATAGCGTTGTAGATACGAGAAGCAGCTGCGCCTAGCATACAGAAACTGAACGGGATACTGGTGTGTACTTATACACTGAAGAGTCAAAGAAACCGGTGCACATGCCTAATATCGTGTATGGCCCCCGTGAGCACGCAGAAGTGCCGCAACATGACGTAGAATGGACTCGACTAATGTCTGAAGTAGTGCTGGAGGGAACTGTCACCATGAATCCTGCAGGGCTGTCCATAAGCCCGTAAGAGTACGAGGTGGTGCAGATCTCTTCTAAACAGCACGTTGCAAGGAATCCCAGACATGCTCAATAACGTTCATGTCTGGTAAATTTGGTGGCCAGCGGAATCGTTTAAACTCAGAAGAGTGTTCCTCGAGCCACTCTGTACCAATTTTGGACGTGTGGGGTGTCACATTGTCCTGCTGGAATTTCCCAAGTCCATCGGAATGCACAATGGAGATGAATGGATGCAGGTGATCAGACAGGATGCTTACGTACGTGTCACCTGTCAGAGTCTTATCTAGACGTATCAGCTGTCCCATATCACTCCAGCTGCACACACCCATTACAGAGCCTCCACCAACTTGAAAGGTCCCCTGCTGACATGCAGGGACCACGGATTCATGAGTTTGTCTCCATACCCGTGCACGTCCATCCTCTCGATACAATTTGAAACGTGAGTCGTCCGACCAGGCAACATGTTTCCAGTCATCAACAGTCCAATGTCGGTGCTGACAGGCCCAGGCGAAGCGTCAACCTTTGTGTCGTGCAGTCATCAAGGGTACATGAGTGGGCCCTCGGCTCCGAAAGCCCATATCGTTGATGTTTCGTTGAATGGTCCGCACGTTGACACCTGTTGATGGCCCAACATTGAAATCTGCAGCAATTTGCGGAAGGTGTATGTGTGTGAATTCCTAAGGGACCAAACTGCTGATATCATCAAATGGTTCAAATGGCTCTGAGCACTATGGAACTTAACATCTGAAGTCATCAGTCCCCTAGACTTACAACTACTTAAACCTAACTAACCTGCCGAGGCAGGATCTGAACCTGCGACCGTAGCAACGGAGTGGTTCTGGACTGAAGCGCCTAGAACCGCTCGGCCACAGAGGCCGGCGCTGAGGTCATCGGTCCCTAGAATTACACACTACTTAAACTAACTTATGCTGAGAACAACCCACACACTCACCCATGCCTGAGGGAGGACTCGAACTTCCGGCGGGAGGAGCCGCGCAATCCGCGACGTGGCACCTCTAACAGCACAGCCACTCCGTGCGGATTTGCGGAAGGGTTTCATTTCTGTCAAGCTGAACGATTCTCTTCAGCCATCGTTGATCCCGTTCTTGCAGGACCTTTTTGCGGCCGCAGCAATGTCTGAGATTTGATGTTTTACCGGATTCCTGATATTCACGGTACAGCCATGAAATAGTCGTAGAGGAAAATCCCCACTTCATCGCTCGGAAGAGCTGTGTCCCATCGCACGTTCAAACTCACTTAAATTTTGATAAGCTCCCATTGTAGCAGGAGTAACTGATCTAACAACTGCGCTAAACACTTTGTGTCTTATATAGGCGTTCCCGACCGCAGCGCCGTATTCTGCCTGTTTACATGTCTCTGTATTTGAATACGCTTGCCTATACTAGTTTTTTTGGCACTTCAGTGTAAGTTGTACTTGCGCTATGGCGTACTTTATATTTGAGTGCCTGTCCCGTCGTAATTTTCTTTTCGGTCGGTTTACTTCAATAATTCTGGTGAAACGATCGAAATATTGTTGCAACTGACTCGATTTCCGTTCTTCAGCAAATACAAGGGTGTCCAAAATTAAAACAACAAACGGAAATTTTGCAAGGTTTCGTTTATTTCGCCACAAAACAGTACAAACAGGTGATAGGAAGAAGCAATGTAAAGAGTACAGAACGTAAACAACTGCAACATGCATAACGGTAGACAAAAACGTTCTTCGTTTTTTCCAACTTAACGGAATTGCACACATTCCCACGACTGGTTAATGTTCTCAGTATGGCCTGTGGTGCAATACGTTTGCCTCGGCGTCGGTTTTGGATAGCGCCATTTTGCCAAACATGGCATGCTTTAATCAAACTTCGCCGCTTGGGAAATGTTTCAATCCTTGACCCGAAAGCCAATGATCGTGTTCTTTTGGACGTCAGATAAATCGCCCCGTTTCCGCATTACGATAACGACTGCTGTGTTGTTCGCGACCCCTGACGTGCATTCTATACCCTCCACTGCTAGTGCCGCCACCTGCCGTGTGTGAGTCGAACGTAGGCGGTTGTCACGTTAATGGTACAGGGCCGTGTGTTAGGCCAAAAGAAAAAATATCATTCATGTGATGACAATGGTATCAAAAACAGCTGCAGGCAGTTTTTTTTATTAATACTGTATAAGGCTAGCAGTAGATGGAACATCACAATTCCACCTAAAAATGCAATGATAAACTCGTTTTTGACATTCAGTGCGCCTACAAATGTAATAAATTGGCCAGCTGTCCCTCCATTTATGTGTCATTTGTATAGTCCGCTACCTCCTTGATATGAGTGAAGTAACACAAAGTATATTGTCAGTGGCGGACATGAGAGTAGTGGAACAAAGCGGTTTGTGCCACATTCTTCATTGTTGCCATATTTATTAAAGATGGTAGTGATGACGTCATCCAAGATGGTGGCATGTAGACTTGGCAACAGCATATGACGTCATCCAAGATGGCGGATTTTGGCTGAAAATAGGCCAATTGGGCTACATCCATTAACCTAACCCTCGAAAAAAAATGGCGGGAAGTTTGATTTTTGGCGGGAAAATAGGTCAATTCGGCTATGTCCACTAACCTAACCCTTCAGAAGGAAAAATGGCGGGTAGTTTGAATTCCAACAGGATAATGGTGGCCTTCTCATTATTATTTATTACCATTTATTGTTATTTATATTCATTTATTATCATTTATTATTATTTATGTTCATTTGTTATCGGTTCGATTCCCGGTGGGGTCAGGGATTTTCTCTGCCTCGTGATGGCTGGGTGTTGTGTGATGTCCTTAGGTTAGTTAGGTTTAAGTAGTTCTAAGTTCTAGGGGACTGATGACCATAGATGTTAAGTCCCATAGTGCTCAGAGCCATTTTTTTTTTCATTTGTTATCATTTGCAATCATTATTGGCCTACCCCCACTAACATAGAAAATCGCGCCAAGTTCAATCATTTATTATTATTTATCATCATTTATTCAATACACCTGATTTTGGCGGGGAGAAAGCCAATTCCGTTGCAGCCCGTCTGTGGTGGCGCTCTGGGATGCTGATGGGCACACCAACAGGTGGGGCATGGAGCGGGCTCAGCCAGTGACGCACATACGTCAGCTGCGCTCTGGAGTTTGTTGTGTGAGCATCGCAAAGTCAGTTGAGACACACCTGCATGACCATAATGCCTGAAATAAAGAGTCATTTCCCCACCTGGTGACTTAGCATAGTACAAGTGACGAGATTTTAATAATGTAGCGGCAGAAGCATAAGTGACCGCGAAAATTGAAACTTGATGGACATGGCCGAATTGGCTTTCTTGCTGCCATCTTAAATGACGTCACGGCGACGTCCTTGGGTGGCTGAGATACGAACTAACGCACAATTGGACTCTGGACCTCGTAGCAAGCACGGTGGATGCTGCTGTGATCTCTAAGATGTGTACTAAGTATGTTGGAGAACAAGTGATGACCGTACTGTTTGAAATAAAGACTTCAGTCCTTTTGCCACAAATTCACAGGAGGTGACTTAGATTAGTGGAAGTGCAGTTTATTATCATTATTTGACGCGATTTTCATAGCTTACGAGTGTAACAATAGGTGACCGCGAAAAAATTAAAACTTGGTAGGATGAGGTGGACGATTTCGTATGTGTGGCTGATTATCGTGTTGGAATTTGAGCTTGTGACCGATTTTTTGTTATGGTTGTAACGGAATTGGCTTTCGCCCCACCAAAATCAGGTGTATTGAATAAATAATAATAAATGATTGATAATAAATGGTAATAAATTAACATAAATCATAATAAATGATAATAAATGAACATAAATAACAATAAATGATAATAAATAATTATGAGAAGCCCGCCATTATCCTGTTGGAATTCAAACTTCCCGTCACTTTTTCTTCTGGAGGGATAGGTTAGTGTGGACAGCCCAACTGACCTATTTTCCCGCCAAAATTCGAACTTCCCGCCATTTTTTTCGAGGGTTAGGTTAGTGGACATAGCCCAATTGGCCTATTTTCCAGCCAAAATCCGCCATCTTGGATGACGTCATGCGCTGTTGCCAAGTCTACATGCCCCAATTTTGGATGACGTCATCGCCACCATCTTGAATAAATTTGGCAACAAAGCAGAGTGGGGCACAAACCGCTTTGTTCCACTACTCATGAGTTATTCAATATATGGTTAATATTAATTTGCTCCTGAGCAACTAACAACAAACAGACTACATTAAATTTATTGGCAGATGCGAATATGAACAACCGACGACGACACTGAAAATTTGTGGCAGATGGGGACTCGAACCCAGATTTCCCGCTTTACGTGAGCGATCGCCTTAACCACTTTAGCTGTCAGTGCACGACTCACGACCAGACTCAAATTTCCATGTCATCGTCTTTGCAGCACAACCTGTACTAGTACAAACATTATGTCATTTCCATACAGGGGATGGTATCGATGGATAAATACGACCCTGCAGTGTCTATGTTGATAAGAAGAAGTTCCTTCTGGTATGAATAGGCACTGCGGCGACTACTGCCTGTAATACATTACGGATACGAACAACCATCAGCTGCATAAAGGATTGCCGACCGGAGTGGCCGAGCGGTTCTAGGCGGTACAGTCTGGAACCGCGTGACCGCTACTAACAACTGATGACCTCAACAGTTAAGTCCCATAGTGCTCAGAGACATTTATGAAGGACTGACGCCATTGTGCCGGACCGAGACTTGAACTCGTATTTCCCACTTTACGAGAGTGATCACATTAACCATTACCAAATACAGCTCGATGAAACTTGGACCACGAATGGAAAGAACTGCTAAAGTATGCATGAATGTCCGAAGGAAAATTGCATCGCTCTTCTTAACAACATAGATACTACAATATTGCATAGGACAAATAGATTAGTCGTAAACAGTACTTCTTGCTGTAAGTGCGTATTGCCGGGGCACGAACTGATGTCAGTAGCCAGCGGAACACAGGATCAATTAAAACGTATTGTTCGTAAGAAGAACACTGAGAAATGCGCTACGACGAAGCACATAGGGTATGTTAATACAGCTGGATGGAAACTTGTGACAGGTAGTGCAGAGAGCTCCTTAGGGGTTAGGAAAGAAACGGGGAAGGAAAGAGGAAGGAAGCCGAGCGTAATCTCCGCATCGGGGCCCGGCGGAATACCGTGGGAGCGTTTGAGATCAGTATCAGCGACGACCGTGCGTCGCACGGCGCGGGCTGCGGCGCACAGGAGCTGAGGCCGCAGGCGTTCTGCGCGGAGTTTCATCAGCAGTTACGGCACGGTGAGTCCTCTGCTGGCCGTTCCCGCGAGATAGCCTTAGCGGCGTATGATGTCTATCGGCCCCTCGATACGGAGAGATTTAAGGTGTCGGCGGAGCGGGGCGCTGGGGCTAGCGGAAGGCAACTTGCACACTCGCTGCTTTGTGCAGAAGCCGGGGCTCCCACTTGCCGATCTGCGGGCGAGCTGTCTGACCGCCGTGCCTCACCTTCATCTTAACAAGTGACGCTAGTGGCTTCACAGATTTGTTCTCGGATTATTATACGAATATCTGTAGAGATGGAACAGATGTTAAAGCGAGGTATCTGGAGGAGCACTTAAACTTACGGATAAAAAAGAAAAACTTCGAAGTTGGCCAGCTATATTATAACTCTGTTAGATACGGCAAAGTACTTGGAGGATCTACTGAATGGAACTGGTAGTGTCTTAGCCGGCCGGTGTGGCTGAGCGGTTCTAGGCGCTTCAGTCTCAAACCACGCGACCGCTACGGTCGCAGGTTCGAATCCTGCCTGGGGCATGGATGTATGTGATGTCCTTGGGTCAGTTAGTTTTGAGTAGTCCTAAGTTCTAGGGGACTAATGATCTCAGATGTTAAGTCCCATAACGCTCAGAGCCATTTGAACCATTTGGTAGTGTCTTAAGCCGAGGTTGTAACTAAACATAAAAAATAATGAAAGAGTAATGGAGTGATGTTCGAAATTTGAAAGGGTGATGATGATGTCTGGTTTGTGGGGCACTCAACTGCGTGGTCGTCAGCGCCCGTACAAAGTCCCATTTTTAAACACAATCCAATTGGCTACACAGTCCAATACAGCCACTGTCACTAATGTTAATGATGATGAAGAAATGATGAAGACAACACACACAGTCCCCGGGCAGAGAAAAGATCCCCAACACGGCCGGGAATCAAACCCGGGACCCCATCATCCAGAGGTAGCTGCACACCAACAGCTACACTTGAAAGGGTGCCTGATGGCGAGGTGAAACTAGTCCCTTGACTTGAGTAAATCCTGTATCTCTATGTTGTGAAGATACATACCACCCCCAAGAACTCTCACTCCCCCTGTTCTGCGCAAGGATATTTGAATGCAAAAGAATCAGTTTGGCACTGTTTTGTTATGGCAGTTCATGGGTTCACCCCCTTTACATCATTTCCCCCCAAGAATGTGATTAATTGGAGCATATTCCACTAAGGATCTACGATTACTGAAATGATAGCGAACTTTAGTATTACCATGATTTAAAACACAAATGAATCCAATCTTCAGATATGGCAGTACATGGCTACACATATACATGACAAGTACAAAAATGTTCCATACATTATCAGTTGGCGGAGTTGAAGAGGGAGGATATCAAACGACTGTAGTTCCCTTTCGTCTACTATGAACGTGTTTATTATCGTAAAAGATTGCTAGTTAGCTAACTTGTGGTACAGTGATCAAGTAACAGAATTCATCTATAGAACCCCACGTGTAAACAAGGTCTGTTGTGGCCACTATGAGAGCAGGCGCGCTGCTACGAGCGTCAAAATAACTGACTCAGTCCTCACTTTGCCGGAGCTGCCAAATACTGGAGAAGGAGGAGATTAGTGTTTAACGTCCCATCGACAACGAAGTCCTTAGAGACGGAGCAGAAACTCGGGTTAGGAAAGGATCGGAAAGGAAATCGGCCGTGCCCTGCCAAAGCAACCGTTCCGGAGTTTGTCTGAAGCGATTTAGAGAAATCACGGAAAACCTAAATCAGGATGACCAGAGGCGCGTTTGAACCGTCTTCCTCCCGAATGCGAGTCCAGTGTGCTAACCACTGCGCCACCTCGCTTGGTAGCTTCCGAATACTTTACCAAACACAGTTCTGATTCGTGCAGAGTCAGCTATCAGCTGCTGCGCTAGTATTAGCCTTAGTCGTAGAAAACGGGAATTTTGTTAAAATTCATTAAAGGCGCGGTTGGGCGATAAAGTCTGGGGCCGCAGGCAGTGTGTGGTAATAATCGGCAACCAGTAGGCCAGACAGGGTAAACATGGCACAGAGCTGTAGCGGCGTATTGCACGTACGATTTGTTTGGAATGAAGCAACAGCGAGGAAGGGAACTGCAGCGTTGTTTGAAGGTGTTTTGATGTATGAGGCGAGGCAGTAGGCCAGAGGCGGGAGTGGCGATGTGTAAGTGGTTGACATTTGGGAATTTACCCCTGCCCTAGTTTGTCTCTCTCTGGCACTACGTCAGAAAAGCGGTATAAATAGTGAGGCATTTTTAGCTTGGGGGGGGGTGTGCCAGGTCAGTCAAGAGTTGTGTTTGACCTGTGCTGGTCTACACTGGCGGTCTCTACGCAGTGTCTGAGTGTGTGGGACTGTTCCCATTGCTACAAGGTCCGTGGCTCACAGACCCTGGACACGAAAGTTGAGTTTTGATTTAATTTATCACCAAGTCAAGACTGTTCACGTTGTGCCGTTTTGTTCCAGTTGTTGGCTGTTGGGACATTCCCGCGAGCAACAACGTGTGTTGGCGAAGGTTTAGCCACCATCCAGTGGAGTCTAACTGTATTTCGTTATTTGCAATTGAAGTGCACCAGCGGAATTTTCTGCCTTGTGGCCGTTAACGTTCCGGTTACCTGCCCTGGCAGTTGACGTAAATTCAGGCAGTGTCCTTTCCTGACCATGTTGTCGCTGTCCAGCACGGTGTGTAGTTTGACAGCTTAATGTAAGCTTGGTTGTGGGCGTCAATGAGCTTTTACGTTTTGCATTGAACTCCCGGTTGTGTGCTGGTCGAGTGGAGCGCAAGTTACCTTGTCGGTGGGTCCGTTGACTTTCTGTTGGTTGGGTTGTGGGATCGAGAATGGTTAGTCCGACTGCCTGCCTGACCTAAGTGATCGTTAGTATTTCAAGTGCTCGTCGACCCTCGAAACTTCTGAGCGCCGTTAGCTGCACTGCCTTTTCTTATTTTCTGTTGTGTGTATTTGTATGGCTCATAGCCTATGGTTTTGAATTAAAGTTGAATCGGTTTTAGTGGTGTCTTAAGTCATGGGCCTTCAGCCGCTTTAAAATTAAAATTCCTTGCTTGTCAAGTGTTAGATTATTTGGGGCCTTCAGCCTAATTTAAGATAAGGCTTTGTTGTTTAAATTTATTTTACTTTTAGTTTTAAGTCACGGTGCCTTCAGCCGTTTTTTAAATTAAGGATCTTTGTCTTTCGAGCATCAGACTGTTTGGGGCTTTCAGCCTAATTGAAGATAAGGTCTTCTGCCTTGTGTTTTTTTATTTAATTTTGCCTTGAGTCTTAAATCATGTGCCTTCAGCCGTCTTTAAATTAAGGTTGTTGCTTTTCAAGTGTTAGATTTTCGGGCCTTCAGCCAAATTAAGGAACTTACTTAACGTGAGGCCTTCTGCATTCTAAATATTCTCTTTGGCGTCTGAATTTTGAGTTAATGGCTTTTAGCCAATTATAGTGATTGTGCCCTTAAGGCATAAGATAGTGTGGCATATTCAGTCTATCACTAAGTTCAAGAATTTGTACTGTAATGTGTGGCCAAATAAAGTTATATGTGTTCGAGTGTAACTGACAGCCGCTCATTTTGGCCCCTTTCCACATTTCCAACTACCTGTTCTGTCCTGCGGGTTAGGCAGGGCGTATCACCTGCATATTTAACTGGATTAGCTCTTCTGAAAGAAATGTTGTTGTTAAAGGTCTTCTGTGACTTTTTGAAAATAGGAGTAAGGTGCTGACAGAAATGAACATATAGGTCCGAATTGTCATTAGAGATCGGAAATCAGATTCTTATATTTGATTTAAACTCATCAACTGCTCTTACGACGTCATCTCCGAACACGGCGTCTGTGCGCTCCGAGTGTTGACTCGCGAGGCTCTGCCGCTGCTGTAAGTGGCTGTCTGCTGCCGGGTACTAGCGGATTATACCAGCGTAGAACGGATAGCGAGTACAGAAGTGTAGCCAAGGAATCGCGTCATTGCCGCTAGGTACCCAGTCGTTGGGCATGGCGATTATTGCGTACATCAATACAGTGACTAATCGGTTAGCAATGAATCTTGTTCTGTTCATACACACATTTATATAGGTATATGTATATACGAAGTGTTGCAGGAGGGTTGGTGAATAATTACAGAAATGACAGGAACGATCATTCGAAGTAAAACGTCTAGTAATCAGGGTTCTAAAATGCATACCTTAAGACTCACGAGCACTTTTTTTACCTTCGATGCTTTGAACAAGGCGTTTCTACTGCAACCTCTTTGCTTTCCATATTCTGGTAGGAAGTAGACTAGAGCAAAACAAGAAAATTTTTTTAGTTAGACATGGGCTCTAAAATGCATACGTAAAGAACTATGAGCACTCTTCTTTGCAGTAGAAGCGATATGTTTCACAGTAGCAAAGATGAACAAGTACTCATAGACGTTAAGGTATGCAGTTTAGAGCCCATGTTTCATACATAATTTTTTCTTGTTTTGGCCCATACTACTTTCTGCCAAAATAAGGCAAGCGAAGAGCTTGCACTAGATTTCTTTCGTGGTATCGAAGGTGAAGATACATTCCACTAGCAGTGGAGGATACATAAAGGGTATCGGAGATGACGTGACAAACAGAAATGGATCGATTTGTCTGATGTCCAAACGGTCATAGTCATTGGCTTAGGAGTGAATAGACTTGTAACTGAAGAGCAGCTGACCGCCCTGATGAACCAAGGGGCTACTAACAGGGTCTCGTCGACGACCGTAAAGTGAAATTGGTATGTATGGCCTTCAGCAGCAGGCGTTTCACGCCGTATACGCTAAGGGCTACCAGTCTGATGGAGTACAAAACGCCATTCATCTGAAAATGCCACCTGTCGCCACTCAACGGACGTCCAGTTCCGGTTCTGAAATTCAAGTTCCAGCATTGGTCGCGGATGAACTGCAGTCAGCATGAGTGCATGAGCCAGGCGCCTGCTGCGGTGGCCCATACGCAGCAACATTCGCTGAAAGTTCGTTAAGGAGACACTATCGGTAGCTTTCTGGTTCATCTGCTTGGTCAGATGCTCAACAGCTGCTGTCACCTATGGTCTGAGGTGCACCACACTTGTCTTGGGGTGGGAGGGGGCTTTGGATTGCGCCATTCTGAAATGAACGGTATACTTTAATCACGTGAACAGTTTACAAACTTGACCGTTTCGGGAATGGTTCCACGCTTGGCCAGATATCCACTGATCATGCCCTCTTGGATATTATACACCTGGCTGAAAAGAACTTACAAGTTCGTGGCACCCTCCATCAGTAATGCTGGAATTCAGTATGGTGTTGGCCCACCCTTAGCCTTGATGACAGCTTCCACTCTCGCAGGCATACTTTCAATCAGGTGCTAGAAGGTTTCTTGGGGAATGGCAGGCCATTCTTCACTGAGTGCTGCAATGAGGAGAGATATCGATGTCCGTCGGTGAGGCCTGGCACGTAGTCGGCGTTCCAAAACATCCCAAAGATTTCTACAGTATTCATGTCAGGACTCTGTGCTGGCCAGTCCATTACAGGGGTGTTATTGTCGCGTAACCCACTCCGCCACAGTGCATGGGGGCTTAATTATTAAGTTTGAAAATAATTTTTAATTTTCGTAGCTGTATGTCCGATTACGCTGTGTCTCGTAAACGGTTGGCCCTGACTAGTATTATTACGCAATCTGACTGCATAGAACAACAACAAAGAATGAAATGAAAATTTCAGTTAATACAATTGTAAGTAGGCTGTTTAGGTTTTTTTATTGGTAACGCCACCTCTGTGTGAAAATCACTGGCTGTGCTGTGTGCAGTCTGTGTCTAGTTTGCATTGTTGTCTGCCATTGTAGTGTTGGGCAGCGGCAGCTGGATGCGAACAGCGCGTAGCATTGCGCAGTTGGAGGTGAGCCGCCACCAGTGGTGGATGTGGGGAGAGAGATGGCGGAGTTTTGTAATTTGTCATGAACTGCTATATATATTATGACTATTAAGGTAAATACATTGTTTGTTCTCTATTAATATCTTTCATTTGCTAACTATCCCTATCAGTAGTTAGTGCCTTCCGTAGTTTGAATCTTTTATTTAGTTGGCAGTAGTGGCGCTCGCTGTATTGCAGTAGTTCGAGTAATGAAGATTTTTGTGAGGTAAGTGATTTCTGAAAGGTATAGTTTAATGTTAGTCAGGGCCATTCTTTTGTAGGGATTGCTGAAAGTCAGATTGCGTTGCGCTAAAAAAATATTGTGTGTCAGTTTAAGCACAGTCTTGTACAATTTTTCAAAGGGGACGTTTCATATGTCGACCCTTAGCCGAGGATACCTCACTGGAATCTTCTGATTTTTTCTTGTAGTTTGTGTAATTAGTGTAGCTTTTGTTTATTGCTAGCGCGTAATTGTAGAGAGGATCTCCTTTGTAGTTGCAGTCTTTAATTGTTGTCGTGGCATGCATGTTAATGTGCAACAAGTATTTCGCTGCTGCGCTTGCAATTAACGAGATAGTATTTTCAGTGCTATGTTAATGTGTTCTCTTATTGTTGCTCTTCAAATTGTGTTTTTCTGTGTTATCGTGTGAAATATTGTGACAATAATGGCGTGTGAAAAACGTAATACTAGGCTCCAAAGTAAACTGAGAAATGACAGTGAAGACGAAAGCAGTGTGTTAGCGCCACCGAGTAATGAATTAACTAATGTTCAAAGTAGTAATTTGGTAACTGTGCATAGGGAAATGGAGCGGGCTGCAAACAATGGCGTAGACAGTGAAACAGGTAGTGAACAGGGAAGCATTATCGATCGATCGCTCGGCAACAGCTCGCCTCAGGAATCCGAAATGACAGGACACAATTTTGCAAATACTGTAGATTCAGGTTTTGCGTCCTCACCGTTTTCTCAAATGAGTGAAGACACATTTTCCGCTTGTCAAAATGTGAATGTTGCCGGTGCAAATTCACTGCCGAAAAGCACTGAGGAACATGTTTCAGACACCAGTGCATTGTTATTACAATTAATGCAACAAATGGGCCAAAAGCTTGAAAAGTTAGACACAATGGAACAACACCAGAGACAAACACAGCAACAGTTAGACACAATGGAACAAAATAAGAGAGAAACACAGCAAAAGCTTCAAAAGTTAGACACAATGGAACAAAATCAGAGACAAACACAGCAAAAGCTTCAAAAGTTAGACACAATGGAACAAAATCTTCAAAAGTTAGACACCACACTTGAACAAACACGTGAAGATTTAACTACTGAGTTACATAAAATCGAATCGAAATGTCAAAAAGTCTGTAATGACGTAAAAACACAAATTTGTGAGCATTTTCAACCTATTTTTTCGCGGCATGAAAATGCATTACAGAATCACGAACCAGCCATAAAAGAACTGCAAACTATTGTTCATGAAAATCATGAGACCTTGCAAGCTAAATTTGACTCAGTTGCATCTACCGATTCGGTTACGCAACTTGCAAAAACTCAGGAAAACTTGAAGGACACAGTAGATTCGATTTCAACACAAATGGACACTCTGACACTTGGTTCAGAAAAACACACTGAGGAAATGTGTTCGCTATCGGAGAAAGTAGCCGAACTTTCGGATCAGGTCACTAACTTATCTACAAAGGTAGATGATGATCTGAATGACACAAGACCTGTAGCCATCACTGACACAGAAGAGTATGAACAAATTAAGAAATTCAAACAAAATCAGAATCAAATTAATACGCAATACAAAAGAGAAATCCGGGAAGTACAAGATCAGTTGGCACAAGTAATACAAAGATTTCATATTTCAGAGGACACTCGCGCTCCAACACGGGAAGAGGGACATAGAAGTAGGGAACAGCCACAAAATAATAACTCAGGGCACTTCGGAAATTATGAAAGAAATTGGCAAGGCACACCGAATTTTGAGATGGAACCACCGAAACAACGTAACAATGACCGATATGCGACTCGCCGACACGATGATTTTGACTATAAGCTGTTCATTACTACACGTAAATTCAAAACATTTAAGAATTCTGGCAATGACATTCGTCCACAAGCTTGGCTCCACCAATTCTCTCATTGTTTTCCTCCCAACTGGTCGTTAGAACACAGATTAGAATTTATGTGTGGCTACTTAGAGAATCAACCAGCTGAAAGAATGTGATCGGTCATTCACGATTGTCACAGTGAAGGAGATTTTTATCATGCCTTCCTCTCAGCATATTGGTCTCAAGCTACACAAGACCGAGTAAAACATAGCATCATAATGATGAAACATTTCGAACAATCTGAATTTTCCAGTCTTGTGAAATATTTTGAAGACATGTTGCACAAGAATCAGTACCTGTCAAACCCATACAGCCCCTCAGAACTCATCCGCATTTGCTTAATCAAACTTCCTGAACATTTGCGACATATTATTTTAGCAGGACGTTGCAAAGACGACATTGAAGCTTTTCAGGGACTGTTACAAGAATTAGAAATTGACACCAACAGTCGCGGGATGCGAAAACAGGAAAACAATCACTACAGGTCACATCCGTCACAATTCCGTGACGACAGAAACAATAACTGGACACGACAAGTCTATTCTTACAACGCAAATCGTGACCAAAACAGACACCACCCGTATGACAACCGTTGGCAGAGTAGTAATAATTACATGGAAAGATCACCTCTCCGCGGTAATGACTATCACAGAGACAATCAGAGAAACAGGCAATATGGGAACCAAAATAATTATTATCAAGGGAGGCAGAATAACTTCAGATGCAACAGTCCAGCGCGCAGTTACGATTCAGGGAGAAATTCTCCACCACGTGACCGACAAGAAAGGAACTATGGAATCTACCGACATGACGACAGACGATATGATCGTAACGACAGACCTGAATTGCATCAGAACTGGCGGGATTCAAACAGAGCAGAGCCCTCTCGACAAAGTGAATTTGTAGAAGTTAGGTCTCCAAACCCCAATAGCGATGCGCGCCAACAATGACACAATAGGCAATGACTCATACCGCTGGCAGCCACAAAACGTACTTATGAAACTGACGACGCAGCTGCCGTAGCTAGTAATTACGTAAAAATGGAAGACATTAGGGACATCTTACTCCAGGAACATGACATAAAACATAATAACATTGCATATCCTGTGATTCACATTACAGTAAATGACGTAAAATTTACGGCAGTACTTGACTCTGGCAGTCCCATTTCAGTAATTAGTGAAACAGCCTTTAGCAAATGCAACAAATCGAACGATTGTCCCACACTTCCGTTACGTAAGATTAAATTACAAGGTGCAATCTTTGGAAAAAGTGTAGATGTACGCCAACAAACCAACTTAGAATTCTTTTGTCAAAGCCACAGCTTCTCTATGAGCTTTCTTATTGTTCCATTATTGTCGACGGAAATTGTATTGGGAGTAGACTTTTTGAATGAATACCAAGCAATCTTAAACTTTCACGATGCTGAAATAAGTTTAGAGAAGGAAGGTAAGTCAATAGCTTTGAAATTTGAAGATTGGCTCTCAAACCATGACGAAGAAATTAATCGGCTTTACCTTCTGTTGGACAACAGTTCGGAATTTTCTACGGAACTAGACACTAACAATCACTCTGCAAGTACTGACAGGGATGATATCGACGGCATATTTGAAATTAATGAGTTAATTCAGAATAAAATTCAAACAATTGAGAATTGTAATGACACTGATAGGCAGGACATTTTTGAGATTTTACAAGCACATTCCACAGTTTTTATTCATAAAACAGGAACAATCAAGGGATTTCAATACCAATTTCGTGTTCGTGAGCATACTAAATTTTGTGTTAGACCATATGTAATTCCAGCACATTATAGGGACCGTGTTAGAACAGAAATACAATCTATGCTTGACGAGGGCATTATTGAGCCTGCAGTAAGCTCATACAACAATCCATTACATGTTGTTGAGAAAAAAAATTGGATCGATCAGGCTTGTCTTAGATTCGAGACAAATCAATACTATCATTATTCCTGAAACAGAAAGGCCGCAAACGTTGGAAGAACTTCTTCAAAATTTTAATGGTGTAAAAGTGTTGTCTTCCATTGATCTCAGATCCAGCTTTTATCAGATCGAACTTCATCCAGAATGTAGAAAATACACAGCTTTCCTTTGTTTCGGCGTTTGTTATCAGTTTCGGAAACTTCCTTTTGGTTTGAACATATCTTCGGCACCATTCATTCGCGCGCTAAATTCCATATTACCTGAGTTCTTAAAACGTCACATCACCTTATATGTGAACGACATTCTAATAGCAGAAGCTTCATGGGAACAACATAATCGCATCCTCAACAGTTTGTTACGTATTTTTGCAGAATCTGGAATTACAGTTAACTTGGAAAAGTCTGAATTCGGTAGATCAAAGGTGTGGTTTTTGGGACATATTATTTCTTCTGAAGGCATTCAGCCAGATCCTGAAAAGTTAGAAGCAATCAGAGCCATTCCAGTTCCATCGACAAAAAGACAAGTCCGCAGTTTTCTAGGTCTCGTAAATTTTTACCGTCGTTTTCTGAATATGCAAATTCTTGTTACACCAAAACTTTGTTCTCTCACTGGAAAAAATACTATTTGGAACTGGGACGAACAAGCACAGTTGGAATTCAATTCTTTGAAAGAATCGCTACTTAACGCGCCAATACTAGCTCATCCAGATCCGTCACAAGATTTCTGCCTTAGCACGGATTCTTCTAAAGTCGGTCTTGGTGCCCATTTATTTCAAGAAGCCACAGAAAATGACACTACTGTTCAGAAAACCATTGCTTTTGCTAGCCGAGTGCTAACAAAACCTGAAAAAAATTATTCCGTTACTGAATTAGAAGCTTTAGCTATCGTTTGGGCATTTAACAAATTCCGTTTCTTTCTTTCTGGTAAGCACGTAAAAGTATACAGTGATCATCGTGCATTACAATTTCTTATGTCTTCAAAATTAAATCATGATAGGTTAAAACGTTGGGCATTGTTTCTGCAAGAATTCCGCTTCACAATAGTCTACATTCCCGGCAAGGAGAACATTGTTGCGGACGCACTGTCACGCGCACCGGCTGGGCTTGAGAAAAGTAACACAAAAGGCAACCTCGAGAAAAATTTCAGTATTCTTTACATACAGAAAGTCGCCTTTGAAAACTTCATCACCACATCTTTAAAGGACATTGCTCATGAACAAGATAAAGATCCGATTTGGAAAGACATCAAGAGCAAATGGTATGAAAAGACACACACACAGATTCGGCATTATTACCTGGTTAGAAACAACATACTCTTCAAACGCTGCACTGTTGATGACAAGCTATGGGTACTTTGCATTCCAGACGATTTTGTTAATAAGCTCATTTGGTACATTCATTTCAGCTACGCACATTTTGGTCCACGAAAATGTTATCATATTCTTCGAACGACTTGTTATCTTAACAATATGGAAAAGAGAATTCGAAGAGTCTTGTCTATTTGTAAACTTTGTCAAAAGGCGAAACCATCTACTGTCTCACATCGTGCTCCGTTGTTTCCTATTATTCCTTCTAAATTAAAAGAATTTGCTGCTGTTGATCTCTTGGGACCGCTTGTCAGAACATCTAATGGATTTTCGTACGTTCTAGTCGCTGTTGAACTTACTTCAAAATTTGTTTCTTTCACACCGTTACGTAAAGCCACTGGACGGTCTGTATCCAACGCCTTTGTTAAAAATTTCTTACGTGAAGTTGGACACGTTAGTAAAGTCATTTCAGATAACGGACCGCAATTCAGATCTGCTGTTTGGTCACGCATGCTTCGCAACCATAAAATCAAACCTGTTTTTATTTCATTGTACTCACCACATTGTAACCCCTCCGAACGGATTATGAAAGAAATCAATAAGCTTTGCAGACTTTATTGTCACAGAAAGCATCAGCATTGGGACAGATATTTACACTTATTTCAAAACGTGCTGATGAAATGCCTCATGATTCCACTGCTTTACCACCTACTCTTGTACTGAAGAATGAAGAACCACCGAACAGAATCAGAGAGCTTGTACCTTTCCCGAATACACGTAAACTTCGACACAAAGACATAATTGATTTGGCTCTTAAAAATATAAAATCTGCAGCAGACAAAAGGAGAAAACTACACCGTAAAGCAAATGCAAAGAAATCGTATATTGGTCAGAAAGTTCTCATTAAAGCTCATTCATTGTCACATAAGAAGAAACACTTGAGTCACAAATTCTTTCTAGTTTACAATGGACCTTACAGAATCCGACGTATACCACATGATAATTGTGTTGAAGTTGAAACTCTGCGTACTAGGAAGAGTAAAGGTTTACACCACATTTCACGTGTAAAACCGTTTATTGAAAGATAATCTGCTTTTTAACTTTGTCTTTGTCATATAACTTTTCACTTTACATTACTAGTATGCTTTGTCAGACTTAGAATCTGTTAATATGCAACAATGTTTGAAGTTAAATATCCAATCAAGAACCAAGAGGACTTATTTAAACAGAAATTACGAATGCATTGTTATTGTGAACAGACGACACAGTGTTATTGCGTGTGTATATTCTTTCTTGTTAGTTGCACGTTTACGTAATGACTATAAGGCTCACATACTTAGAACATTTACCAGTACTGCTAATGAGATTTTAATGCAACATTTTGGTTTACTTGAAAATACATTCTGGATTTAAAGTACTTTATGTGGAATTAATGATGACTTAGCATTTGGTTTCTTTGACAGCTACACGATTATATCACGACGCTACTAATGAGCGACAATTTACAATGTTGTTTTTGCGGTGTATCTGTTTTATATCCGCACAGTTTTTCTGGATTCTTCTGGAAAGCAAAACATGTTTTAGTAGTAAGCTACAATGTGAGAGCCTTTTTCGTAGCACAACAATACTTTAGAGTATAGTACTTTCTTGATCACAGTAATGTACGTAATAACTACGATATCTATACACAAAGCATTTCACTTTCGTTTATGATGGGGTAAGTACATTGACTTCTGCAGAACTTAGCTTTCGGAGGACGATATTTACGACACTTCTACAGAATTATCTTACAGCAAGACGCACATTTAGCGCTACAGGACACGCATTTGAGTGATTAATCTTGTACTTAAAACATTTATTTTTAAAGATATTTGAAGTACAATGATACGAAGTTTTTCCGTGATACATTTCATTCCTTTGCTGTAATCTGTAGCACCTGAGGGTATAATTACATTGATCCTCAGGGAGGTACACGCTTACTTTGTGTACCATGTGTGTGGCAAGCACAAGGAGCCCTAGCTAATATGGTATTTGCTTATACAACTTTACACATCGGTACCATATTTCTCCCACACAGAATTACACAACTACCTGATTATTTAACAGAGAAACAAACATTTTTTTACTACATCAGTGACACATGTTTACGGAATTACACAGTTGGGTAACTTCACACCTATGAAATTGTATTTTGTCTGTACTTTGTGAACTGTTCATATTTTTTTGGAACCATTGTGATACTATTAGAGCTTTGAATGATATATTTGGTAAGGGAGCATGATTTTTAAAGTACGTTTGAGGTAGATGACACTATTGAAATGAGCACAGGAAGAAAAAATTATTGGAGGAAGCTACGACGATTTTGAGAGTTGACTGAGGTGTTATGATGTTATTATTACGATGCCTATGTGTATTATGCTGTTGAGGTATGTTTATGATCAATAAGATGATGATACCATATATGAGGAGTTTGATTATGCTACGTATTTCTTATGATGAAATACTGAAGAAGTGTCGACGAATAAGGTAAGGAATAATGAGTAGTGATTAGGGACTCTGATTTGTGGAAAAGGTTGTTGGAAACCAAGAATCGTACTTTAAGAGTTATGAAATGTGTGTATATGCGTGAATGTATCACAATGCTGGCGAAAATTTTTTGGACACTGTTATATTTACAGGATTTTGTATCTACACATTTGCAACGCAAATTCTCGACCTCTGAAATTTTTTATATGAGACTGCCACTGGAGCGGAAACTGCTGTCATAAATATTTCCGTAAGAAAATTAAGTGACCACCTGCACGTAATGCGTCGTGGGCACCCAGCTGTGTCAGACGCCTGGATAAAAAGCCATTAGCACGTGCCTTTTTAGAGCACAGGAAGAAAAAAAAAAGGGAGGCCATTATCCTCGCTATCGACATTCCTTTGTAGAAAGCATCGCAAATACGACACGCTCAAACTTGAAAACATATAATTATACTGTGGATATCTTAATTTATGATATTTACTAAAATGCCTAATGAAATGATGAGAAACATTTTACATCCATTGTCTTTCTAGTTGAGAGATTGCTCATTTTCTTTAATATATAGTTTCTAGCTGCACTGCAGTATTGGTTAAAATAAAATTTAGTATATGTACTAATATAGTTATTTTATGCCTACAGATCCAGTCAATAAGTAATTTATGATCTACTTCCAAGAAAACGAGGGCACATAAATAGATATTTCCCTTCACAGGAATTGCATAAATAATTTCTTTACGATTTGGTAACTTATCTGCTAGTGTAAGTTCTCGTGATCCATCACTCTAGTGTTAAGATGTGACATAGGTATTAGACATGGCCATTTTTAGTGTAATATTTTTTTCTGCGTGAGCTATGTCATATTTAGGTATTTCATTTTCTGCGGCTGTTTGCCAGGCATAGTGTTACTGAATTTGAATTTGTGGTACTCTGCTAAGCCAGTTTACTACTGATTTACTTTTCTTGTTTGCTGCGCATTGCCTCATATTAGTTGTAATGTTGAATTGCTTGGTAATTTAGATTTACTGTAGCTTGCTTTGCAAATTTGAATTTTTTTGTCCTTGCTGTTTGTGTTACTTGTTTTGTGCTGCTGCATTGCCTCGTCCCTTAGTTTAGCATCTGAGCTCAGTAGATTTAAGTTAGCTTAAGAGGGGGTAGACTATATAAGAAACTGACTATGGACAATATGAAAAAAAATGCATTGAGAAGTTATATGAAAAAGATTTGGGCCAAAATGAGTATTGTACAGTGGAGAAAAACTATTTTGAAAGAGGATGTGAACAGAATACAGACAGCAGGCTTAGATAGTACTTTTGGGAATAATGACGAACAAAGGCAGATCTCCATGCAAAATACTGCAGTAAAACAAACCCTGTCCTTTCCTTTTGTGTCATCCCTCTATATGTTTGTGTACCCTTGTGTATTTGTGTTTTTCCTGTCTGTATGTGTTTATCTGATAAGACTTATGTTGTATAATTTTTCTAGTACTAAGCTACATTCACTATGATGAGGAATACTGTAATCCTCAAATATAATTGGCATTAATAATATGTTATTTACCTTGTAAATATGCTTAGACATTATTTGTTCTGTTTTGTTTTAATGTTCATGTGTGAAGTTGATATTCCGAAAGTTATTCTGGTCTTTTATCTATGTACTCATGTCATAATTCCTGTAACATTGATGTATATGTTTATTTCTATTCTGTTGTAAAGCCTGTACTTCAAATGTTATCTGTATTGTTATGTTATTTAATGATGTATTTTGTACCTTTGTTATTGTATTCTTATGTTATAAAATTGTACTTGACACCAGTTCATCATATTATTAACATGTAAGTTCCATTTCACTGCACACGTTTCTGTTGGTCATAGTATATGGACAAAATGTGAGAAGTAGGGACTGATAGTGTTTGCACGTGTGTTAATAATTCAGCAAGGGACTGAATAACAGCATTGCTGGTTCGAAGGACATTTCAAAAAAAATTTTGTGAGTGCACAAGTGGTGGTTCATGGACTTGCTATATTCTCCGCAAGACTCTTCGATGGTGATTGTGCACCTGCACAGTCACAACAGATGGTTGCTGGCCGTCTCTACAAAGACTACAGTGCGTCTGCATCTTTGATGACTCACCAATACCATTATTACTACAAGGACTGCAGTGGGTCTGCACCTCTGGTGGCCCACCAATACCGTAATCTCTACCAGGACTACAGTGGGTCTGCTCTGTGATGACCTACCTACCAATACTCATCAAAATTTCGACTGACTCTGCTGTGGGTTTGCTCTGTTGTGGCCCATTACCTGTCTGCATGTCAAGAGTCAGCATTGTCTTTTCGTTGGAAGGACAACACTACTTCTTCAAAACTGCATGGAAATCCACTACTTCTGTGTGCATTCTCTTTTACTGTTTAGACTTTGAAAAAAAAAGAAAAACACTGTAATTTTACTGTGATGAATCAGGACTGTCTTTATAGACTGTGAGAAAATTTTAGCTTTTGACCAACATTGTATCAATAAGTGTGTGCATTTGATATCTTTGTTATTGTAATTATGAAAAATTTTATCAAATCATTATTGGGCACTGCCCAAAACAATTTGTAAAATTTTTTGTGGGGAGCATGGGGGCTATGTAAGTAGGCTGTTTAGGTTTTTTTATTGGTAACGCCACCTCTGTGTGAAAAACACTGGCTGTGCTGTGTGCAGTCTGTGTCTAGTTTGCATTGTTGTCTGCCATTGTAGTGTTGGGCAGCAGCAGCTGGATGCGAACAGCGCGTAGCGTTGCGCAGTTGGAGGTGAGCCGCCAGCAGTGGTGGATGTGGGGGGAGAGATGGCGGAGTTTTGTAATTTGTCATGAACTGCTATATATATTATGACTGTTAAGGTAAATACATTGTTTGTTCTCTATTAATATCTTTCATTTGCTAACTATCCCTATCAGTAGTTAGTGCCTTCCGTAGTTTGAATCTTTTATTTAGTTGGCAGTAGTGGCGCTCGCTGTATTGCAGTAGTTCGAGTAATGAAGATTTTTGTGAGGTAAGTGATTTCTGAAAGGTATAGTTTAATGTTAGTCAGGGCCATTCTTTTGTAGGGATTGCTGAAAGTCAGATTGCGTTGCGCTAAAAAAATATTGTGTGTCAGTTTAAGCACAGTCTTGTACAATTTTTCAAAGGGGATGTTTCACAATTAATTAATTAAGTCCCCAGCAACTATAAAATCTACAAAACCAAGGCACAAGTATAACTGTTCTGTGTGTGGAAGTATGACTCAACGTACACATCTGGAACGGTTCTTCTTCAATAAGGCAAGAAATTTTAAATATCATTTATACTGAAGTAATTAAAAAATAGAAATACTATAATTGCGTAAGGAAAGCAGAATTTCACTCTAATAAAGAACACAAGCCAGATGCTTTGTTGACTGAACCTGTAATGACGCATTATTTAAGACATTGAGATAATAAAAAGAAAAGAATTTTTTTTTTCTTTTACCTTCATATATTGACGAAGATCACTCTAATCATTACAATATATCTCCACACCGACTCGCTACTACCACATCTCAACAAGAACTCTCCACCACGACCTCTCGACAAGCTCTCTTCACTACGACATCTCAGCAAGCACTTTTCACTAGCACATCTCAACAAGCACTGACTACTACGAGTTCTCGCCAAGCACTGCCAGTGGAGGCGGCTGAATAATACTCTTTGGCGCAATCTCTGGCGCTGTGGCTCAGTGTAGCCACCTTTCATATGCCCCTCGTACACGGGCCAGAATTTGATGGTATTTTTGCCAGCATTGGGGGTGAAAATACCACCAAATTCGTCCACAAAAAATACAGACAAAAATAAAAGATAATATTAATACCTAAATATCACATAATTATTTAAAATTTTGGCTTTGCACTGACCTTTCAATAACCTAATATATGAAATACAGTAAGCAATACAACTTCTTTCATACATGTGACTTTACATAATAGTTCACACAATATACAAAAAATCAGTTTATACAAATGTTCACATAAAATGCTTTGAATGATTCAAAAAAAAAAACAAGTAGTTGATAGTTCCAGCAGTAGCACCCAGCAATGGTCAACAGGTGCAAATACCAACAAGTGACATCATTTTAGTAGAATCAGTCCATTAGTGGCACCTAGCAATGTTGAACAGGTGCAGACACCAACAAGTGACATTATTTCAGTAGAATCAGTCCATTAGTGACACCTACCAATGTTGAACAGGTGTAGACACCAACAAGTGACATCATTTCAGTAGAATCAGTCCGTCAGTGGCACCCAGTAATGTTGAACAGGTGCAGACACCAACAAGTGACATTATCTCAGTAGAAGCAGTCCATCAGTGGCACCCAGTAATGTTGAGCAGGTGCAGACAGCAACAAGTGACATTATTTCAGTAGAAGCAGTTCCATCTGTGGCACCCAGCAATGTTGAAGAGGTACACACAGCAACAAGTCACATTTTTCAGCAGAAGCGGTTCCATTAGTGACATCCAGCATTGTTGAACAGGTGCAGACACCAACAAGTGACGTTATTCCAGTAGAATCAGTCCATTAGTGGCACCCAGCAATGTTGAGCCAGTGCAGACAGCAACAAGTGACAACATTTCAGTAGAAGCAGTCCATCAGTGGCACCCAGCAATGTTGAGCAGGTGCAGACACCAACAAGTGACATTATTCAGCAGAAGCAGTTCCATCAGTGGCACCCAGTAATGTTGAACAGGTACACACAGCAACAAGTCACATTATTTCAGTAAAAAACAGTCCATCAGTGGCACCTAGTAATGTTGAGCAGGTGCAGACAGCAACAAGTGACATTATTTCAGTAGAAGCAGTTCATCAGTGGCACCCAGCAATGTTGAACGGGTGCAGACACCAACAAGTGACATCATTTCAATAGAAGAAGTTCATCAGTGGCACCTAGCAATGTTGAACAGGTGCAGACAGCAACAAGTGACATCACTCAGCAGAAACAGTTTCATTAGTGGCATCCAGCATTGTTGAACAGGTGCAGACACCAACAAGTGACATCATTTCAGTACAAGCAGTCCATCAGTGGCACCCAGTAATGTTGAGCAGGTGCAGAGAGCAGTCCATAATATTCACTATCACTGATCACACTGCTCATCAGAGTTTATAAGCAGAAATTAAACACGTCCTAGTGGCACCAATCATGTAGAAAAAGTGCAAGTAACAGTCCATAATATTCACTATCACTAATCACACAGTTCATCAGCAGAAATTAAACATTTCTAAGTGGCACCCATCATGTTGAAAAAGTGCAGGTAACAGTCCATTATATTCACCATCACTAATCACACAGTTCATCAGCAGAAATTAAACATTTCTGAGTGTCACATATCAATGTTGAACAAGTGCAGGTAACAGTTCATAATATTCACCATCACTAATCAGACAGTTCAGGCATGAACAATAGTTTGAATCCACATACAAATGCTTTTACACTAAACATACAAATCATAACAAACACACAAATGATGTCAGATAATTGTCATATTAACTATTACAAATACACAAATATCAGTAACCTATAATATTTATGGGTGTCAGTGCAAGCCACTACAAACAAATAAAATAATATTTAGGAGATAGGTGGGTAGGATTAGGAAAGGAAAACACACAAAACACACTCACTCATCTTTCATCCACATTAAGTACTACTGTGTAATTGAATAGTGTTAACTGTGTAAATGCAATTCTGTCAAAATTTGATGTTCATCATGTGTATCAAGTAGTAGTGGCAGCAATGTATAACAGTGAATAATAGTTAGTCAACGTCATAGTCATCATGTCAAACCAACGTTTGCCAAGCCAGATCAAAATGTACGGTTGCTGAACAACTGTCAGTGAGCCAAGATATGCAATTACTTCCTCTCTCCAAAAAAAAGAATATACTGCTTAGTGATTTAACAAAGTGTGTGTATAGACTATCTTCCTTCTACTTGAGTGTTCTAGTCTGCTATCTTCATCCTCCTTGTTCTACATAGACCAACAAAAAAAAAAAAAAAATGCTCCTCACTTACTTTACCTCTTATCCACCAAAACTCCAATAATCATCAGCATCACATAATCTCAATACTTCAATAATACCTCTTACGTCGATACCTATAAATCTTATCATCAATATCATTTACCTTACCTCTTGTCCACAAAAACTCCAATAATCATCAACTTCACATAATCTCAATAATACCTCAATAGTACCTCTTCAATACGTCGATACCTATAAACCTTATTACCAATATCATTTCACTTCCATAACAACTCTTTCCTCTAGTCAGTCTCCTCGAACAAGTACAGATAAAATCCTAATGCAAACCTCATCATCCTATACAATCCGAAGACACACTGTCAACACACAACCTCTGTGTAATCCATCTGAGCCAAATCTTCTACTCATTATGAATTATAAACAAAAGAAATGCATACATGACCTCTAACAGACTTAGTTCGAATAACTCTCAGTAATTAAGTACGATTACGGAGTGTGAATGATCATAATATTTCACAGTGTGTACACCACTTCAAGAATTATGGCAAACAGAAGCAAACATGTGGAGTATTTCTTGTGTCAAGTGTCACTTTCTATTTCAATTGCTCACGAAAAATGCAGTGTAATAACTGTCAATGGTCTAAACCTAGTTTTGGTATGTCATGTCGTTAGCTTCCTTCCTATTAGCATAAATTTATACAGCTTTCATAAAACCTCCTGCTCATGTGACTTCTATGAAGTTTCTTGTACTAATGTCGTTCGTCGAATTATAGCAGTTCATTTTCTTATCTTAAAAATATAAGGCACTGAGCATAAGCAAAACATGCAATAGCGAGTAAATATACCAGTAGAGAACAGAATGTCAACAAGTGGATGCAGCACAATTCTTACAACGAGGCTCTGCCAAGCGAACAATCTATAATTAATACAATAATGTGACCTAAACTTTATGTTTGTACACCTTATATCAGCATTTCTATATAACAAATTAAAGAGTAGTTATGACAACAAAACAGAAATGTGTAAATATGCAATCCATAAGCAAGGCAGCAAATATGTTATCTAACATAATAAACAGGTCATTAGCATCATATCAGCATAAGCAAATAAATGTTCATATGTAATCTTAATTAGTAAACATGAAGGCGCAAGCAGATAAATCACAAAGTATAACTTACATACCTAACCACATCAGCACAATTAATCAGGTTACAATTATAATTTAAATAAATAAGCACAACAGACACACAATAAAAAAAATATGACATCAGTGAAAAAGCAGTGCAGCCAAGCGATGCATAATATATACAAATAACAATCCTATTCAATCATCAATCATTGTCAAAATCAGTTAACGTACGCAAGCACGTCGCTTCACAAGTAATTTCATAGAACATGAAATTTAGCACAAAGTATGAATCACGTAATCGCGAGCAGCAAATTACGTCTAAAGTACGTACCTAAGTGGAAATATGTTACCTGAAAAATAAACTCAATTAATAGTTACCTTTTTAGTTTATTAGTTTCTTCTTGGAAATTACATTCTTTCTGAAATTTTCTCGATAGCAAGTCCTCTTAACGTCGGAGACACACAGAATTTACCTGAAGTTCTTAAATATTTTATGCAACCGTATCCTGAAAAATACTGAATGTTAATAACATAATTCATCAAGTCACTATAGCTTTATACTGAATTTAGTCGGAGAAATTAGACTGTGTATTTGTTTACGGCTGTCAGTGCATTCGCACTGAGCGCTCGATCAGCTGTAGGCGCGTGACGTAGGAAGCAATTGTTTGCGGTCAACGACTGCCTTGTGCGGCGCGCAGACTTGACTGTTGCTTTGAGTATGTGCCGCCGCCAAAACACAGCGCGGTATCCTTGTACTCTCCGCATGTTTACGTATAACTGTTGTTTTCTCACAAGTATGTCATTCCACAAAAATTTTAACGTTTGATATATGATGTATTCCCTTAGAGCGTCGTGATTTAAGAGTTTCTACTTCAACAGTGTTATCATGAATAATTTTGCGAATTCTATATGGACCGTTATAAAGCAGAAAAAATTTGCGACACAAGCCTTTTCCTTTGTGAGACAAACGATGAGACTTAATTAGTACCTTTTGGCCAACTGACAAGATTTTTAAACGACCAGGACGCTTAGCTGATTTCTCTCTTCTCGCAGCCGCAGATTCAACATTTTGTAGAGCCAAGTTGACAACTTCCGAATGCCACATTTTCCGTGAAGGCGGAAAAGGAACGATTTCAGAAATGCGATTTGTCGGTGCTTTGTTTTTTAATATCAATATAGGCGGTAAAGAAGTTGAATCATTAGGGAGTTCATTCAGAATGTTTTGAAAAATATGAAGATACTGATCCCACGTTCTGTGATTCTGATGACAATAAAGACGACACAATTTATTTATTTCCTTCATCCATCTCTCTGAAGCGTTAGATTGAGGGTGAAAAAGTGAAATGAAAATTGGTTTAATCTTACGACGCCGTAGAGTACGAAGCCAAATTTTAGAACGAAACTGTGATCCATTATCTGATATAACCTTATCAACATGACCAACTTCTTTAAGAAAATGTTTGATGAAAGCGTTAGATACTGAACGAGCTGTTGCTTTGCGTAACGGTGTAAACACACATATTTTGATGTTAACTCCACTGCTACGAAAATGTACGCAAAACCATTAGTAGAACGAACCACTGGACCGAACAAATCGACTGTAGCCATGCCCTTTAATTTCGCTGGAATGATAGGAAACAACGGTGCTCTGTGAGAAATTGTTGGCGGCTTAGCCTTTTGACATAATTTGCATTTGGCCAGAACAGATCGAATACGTTTTTCCATATTACTGAAGTAGCAATTTTCCCGTAATTTATGAAAGCATTTTCTGGGACCAAAGTGTGCAAAACTGAAATGCGTATACCAAATCAGCTTATTAACCCACTCATCAGGAATACAAACTAACCAAACAGAGCTGTCGACCGATTTTCGTTTAAAAAGAATTTTTCAGACAGTTCGCAAAAACGAGGTGTGGCCAAATTGTCCAATCTAACAAAGCGTCTAAGAAAATTACAGACACCAAGAAAACTACGAACATCACGTTTTGTGGTAGGAACAGCATAGTTACGAATAGCGTCTAATTTCTCTGGATCAGGAAGAATACCTTCTGTAGAAATAATGTGACCGAGAAATTTCACCTGAGAACGACCAAATTAGGATTTTTCCAAGTTCACAGTAATGCCAACTCTTGCAAAGATACGTAATAATGAATCCAAAATTTTGTTATGCTCACTCCAAGAACGTTTAGCAATAAGAATATCGTCAACATATGAAGTTATATTGTCACGAAGATAAACAGGTAAAATTTCATTTAAACTAGGAATGAATGCTGATGAAGATACAGTAAGTCCAAACGGTAATTTCCGAAATCAGTTTTAGGTAAAATAGTCATATCCGGTTATTGTTTATCTACTGTCCACATAGATTGATAGTAGAAGAGTTGTTTTGACAGATGCAAAGAATAGTAAAAGAGTAGGCAGCGGTGCAGAAAACTAAAAGGGAAATAGCACCACTACAGCTCGGGGCCCTATGCTCGCTTCGGCACATATTCACTTAGTGTAGTGAATCCCCTGAGGACATTAATAGCCGCACATAATTTCCAGTTTGTATCTTAGTGGCAAATTTGGCGGAAGTGCGTACATAAATTGATCTAACCATGAACATGGATGTATGTCATTCTTAGAATTGCGGAAGATCTTAAATTTCCGAACAGTCAAAAATATAGTCAAAGTTTTCTCCTCGTGGCGACAAAGACCTACCGCGACTGTTCCAGTCACAATGACGATTATTGTTAAATTCACGCGCCTGGCACTCTCTTGTTGCATCCCGTACACGAAACAAATTACTTTCTTCAAACCCCTCTGCTACCTGTGATTCTAAATTTCCTTTGCTGTCTTTTCCTCCGATTTCGCCTTCAATTTGGTTGACTTGCTTTCGTAATGCCTCAACTTCCATTTTAAGGCGTTCATTAAATTTTCCCTGATTTTCAACATGCTTATTTATGTTCTGGTACTCTTCGGTTTCTGCAAATGGCAATGGTGCTGTGTCATCTGAATCTCTGTCCCCATTTAAACTAAGACTTGTCAATTTATCTGAAATCTCCTCAACTCTTTCCGATAAATCACCTATTTGTTCTTTCTGTTTATTTACGTCTTCCGTAAGTGTCGTGACTCGGGTTTCAGTATTAACACATTTGGTAGTTAACTGTTCATATTGTTGTGTTAGATTATTTATTCTGTCATTTGGTACGGATTCCTCGATTCTCTCAAATATTTCTTCCTTATCGTGTGCACGTTGTAAATTTAACTCTGAAAATTTTTGTACTATCACGCGATCTCTTTCTTCCTGTTCTCTATCCTGTTCCTTTTGTCTAATCTCTACTGTAATTAATCTATTATTGTGAGAATTCAAAATCGGTTGTACTTCTCTAATTTCTTTCTTTGATTCATCTTTCATGTTTTTGAAACATGTCCCTGTTCGTGAGCCTAACTGTGTTTCCATTGTTTCCATTTCGGTTTTACTTGTTCCTATTTGTGAGAATAACAGTGTTATCATTGCTTCCATCCGTGATCCCAAATTTAATATTGCACCCATCAACTGCTCCATTTCTTCTGTCGTTAACCACGTAATCTGTGAATTTTCTGATTGAGAAAAATTTTGAACTGTTTCCGGACTATTTTCCCTGCTTATTAAATTGTTTTCAACACCATTATTCATCGTACTGTTGTCCTATGTTGGCGAGTTCGCCATGTCAACAATTTCGTTATTCTGACTATTCATCATTTTTGCCTGTTTCATTGACCGCGTAATCATTTACAAAACATAAAAAATTCGTCACTGTACGAAAATTACACACAATGACTCTTTATCTCCAGCAATACCATTTACACGAAATGTTTCCCTCAAACACGATTAATCGAACAATTGAAATAATTGCACTAAATTGTAAAACCCGTATACAAGACAACAAAATTAAATTCTGAGCCGGCCGCGGTGGTCTAGCGGTTCTAGGCGCTCAGTCCGGAACCGCGCGACTGCTACGGTCGCAGGTTCGAATCCTGCCTCGGGCATGGATGTGTGTGATGTCCTTAGGTTAGTTAGGTTTAAGTAGTTCTAAGTTCTAGGGGACTTATGACCACAGCAGTTGAGTCCCATAGTGCTCAGAGCCATTTGAACCCTCACCCTGCTATCGGATCGCTACATTGGGTACCGTGATTCGTCACTCCACACAACGTTTTTCCACTGTTCAATTGTCCAATGTTTACGCTCCTTATACCAAGAAAGGCGTCGTTTGGCATTTACCGGCTTGATGTGTGGCTTATGAGCAGCCACTGGACCATGAAATCCAAGTTTTCTCACCTCCCCCCTAACTGTCATAGTACCTGCAGTGGATCCTGATGCAGTCTGGAATTCCTGTGTGATGGTCTGGATAGATGTCTGCCTGTTACATATTACGACCCTCTTCAACTGTCGGCAGTCTTTGTCAGACATCAGACGAAGTCGGACTGTACGCTTTTGTGCTATACGTGTCCTTCACGTTCCCACTTCACCATCACATCGGAAACAGTGGACCTAGCGATGTTTAGGAGTGATCTCACGTATTGACGTATGTCACAAGTGACACCCAATCACCTGACCACGTTCGAAGTCCGTGAGTTCCACGGAGCGCCCCATTCTGCTCTCTCGCGATGTCTATTGACTACTGAGGTCGCTGATATGGAGTACCTGGCGTTAGGTGGCAGCATGATTCAGTTAATATGAAAAACGTATGCTTTTGGGTCTGTCCGGATACTTTTGATCACATAGAGTATAAATCGGTTTCCGTATTGAAACGACCGCACTCTTTTACGCTCCCCCCCCCCCCTCCCCACTTCATGACTCGCTTTATATATCCTCCACTGCTAGTGCTGCCACCCTCCATCTTGACTTATTGCACACTGACGTCGAACATAAGAGGTGGAATGTGACTGGATTTATGTTGGCACATACATACACTTTCGACACGTTACCGATTCTGTGACGACAGTACAATAAAACACCAAGATGAAGTTTATTCTCTAAATGGTGATTCATTATTAAAAGAAATTTACAGTAGTCTTCGAAAAGGTTACAGTAATGAAAGATAAGCTACACAAAATTAAGCAAGTTGCCGTGACCAAAAAATACACAGGTAATGGGTTTCTGGTCGCATGGACGTAACAGCCACGATGTTTTGTGTCGGTTTCCCGTGTGACGGGGCACATATGTTTTATCATAGTGGAGGTGGAATAAACAAGAATACTTCCACTTTGTTTGCAGTGGACGTATTTTTTCTTCTTCTGAAGCATCGAATTTATCCCAGAGATCACTCTTTCTGTAATATAGCACATTTGCAATTCTATACACCGTGTCACTTAATTTTGATCTTAAGCCTCCTACCGCCATACAAATCACTGATTCGTCGGAGACTATCTGATCTTCACGATCGGTCGCTTCACCCTGTCTGTGCTACCGCACAACAGCAACATCGTGCACTCAGATTCTTTACTGAAAAGAGAACATTTCCAAGTGTCAATAACCGATCATGACAAAACTTGGCGGGTGTGTAGAGGGGAAAAATAATACAATATATATTTTTTTGTTTGTGCTCAGTTTTTACTTTTAAGGGGTAAAACACAAACCGAAAGTTAATTTTACGTCTTGGATTTGGAGGTAATATGTTAGAAACGATGATATATAAAAATGTTCCTAAAAATTATGTAATCAAATTTTGTAATAATTTCAAATTTTGCAAAATAGCCCATCACCATCAATTAATTTTGACAAATGAAGACGTTTGTTACAACATAAATTAAAGAAGTTTTCAAGCTACATACACCGGTGTGTAATAAAGCTGCTTTCTGAAATACTTTTTTTGGAAAATAACTTGTACACAATGTGTTGTCAGAGTATTTTCAACATGCCTAATAGCAAAATATAAAGATTCATTGTTAGTCTAGTTATTTATTTTACTTGTATTGGCTTTATGTTTTAAACTGTTGTTCTACTTTTTGGACCCATTTCTTGTTTTCTAGAAATTTTTTTAAGAAATTTCACTATATAGTTCCGTATTTGCCTGAACAGTAAGTGTGCACTGAAGAGTCTACCTCGAGCAAAACATAATTTCTTCTTTCTCTCTCACTCTCACCCCCTCTCTCTCCACCCATAAATGTTTTCATCGTTGGGTTTCTCTTAATTTTACTTAATAGAAGAATTTTTTATTCATCTCGCTGTCTACAAACATAGTTTGTCATCTGCAGTTGTGTTGTTGGTGGCAATTGTTTCCACGTTGTCGACACTCTACGTACTGTACCCGCAACACGCAGAGCTTCACTGTGTACGATGCATTCATTTTTTCATCACGACTGAACGTATTGTAAACAGTGAAAAAAAGCTTCTCGCGAACATAGTTCATAGATTTCTGACTATGTGGGAACAACAGCAACGTAAGCCAAAATTTCTGATAAAAAACTATCGGTACGGACAGCCACAAGAATAACAAAATATACTGTTAAATAGAATAAACGGAACCCATTGGCGATGGTGTTACATCACTGAAACATGTACCGGCGAGTATAAAATAAAAAGTGAAAGTATTTGACTAAGGCAGAACCATCAAACATTATCCGTGATACACGGACAAATGTATGGAAGAAGAAGGGATACAGTGTTCAGGAAGAATTTAAGGGTTGTGTAACAACCAACCCGTCACAGAAATTTTTAAGTCTGTGCAGATAGAGCCATCAAACATTATTCGTGATTCTCGGACACTACTACTGCTTCCCAACATCGACGGTGATATGTTCAACATACTGTGATAATCCCCCCATGAACCATGGACCTTGCCGTTTGTGGGGAGGCTTGCGTGCCTCAACGATACAGATGGCCGTACCGTAGGTGCAATCACAACGGAGGGGTATCTGTTGAGAGGCCAGACAAACATGTGGTTCCTGAAGAGGGGCAGCAGCCTTTTCAGTAGTTGCAGGGGCAACAGTCTGGATGATTGACTGATCTGGCCTTGTAACATTAACCAAAACGGCCTTGCTGTGCTGGTACTGCGAACGGCTGAAAGCAAGGGGAAACTACAGCCGTAAATTTTCCCGAGGAAATGCAGCTTTACTGTATGATTAAATGATGATGGCGTCGGTAAAATGTTCCGGAGGTAAAATAGTCCCCCATTCGGATCTCCGGGCGGGGACTACTCAAGAGGACGTCGTTATCAGGAGAAAGAAAACTGGCGTTCTACGGATCGGAGCGTGGAATGTCAGATCCCTTAATCGGGCAGGTAGGTTAGAAAATTTAAAAAGGGAAAATACACTAAGCAGATTCGGAAGGATGTAGGTTGCAGTAGGTACTGGGAGATGAAGAAGCTTGCACAGGATCGAGTGGCATGGAGAGTTGCATCAAACCAGTCTCAGGACTGAAGACCACAACAACAACAACGATAATCTGTAAATAAATGCTTAAAAGTTAAAATTTTCTTACACCATACACATGAAGTGAACGAAATTTCTTCGCTCAACATACACGACAGAGAAGACAATACAAAACAAAAGTCAGCAGGGTTTCAAATTGGCGCGGATGATCCTCTAAATATTCTGATTTGTTTCTGGCATATTTCAGTACACTGATAAGCCGTGGCGAAAAGAATTGATTATGTAGTAGTAACTGGAGCTTAATTATGTTTTTCCTCGAGTAGACATTGACTCAAATTTATTCAATAGAACTAGATCTGAGAATCTTCTCACGAAGTTCTTGCACCGTCGAGAGCCGTTACACGTACCACGTCTGTACCTGTATCGTCAAACCGTTGGGATTACCAGATGAACAACATTCTAGTCCTCGGGTATGATGGCCAAAACACATGTCCGAAAGAACAGATACCATCTTCATATAGATAAGGCTCAGTGGCCAATGATCTTCTTCAGTGAGGATGCACTCACATTGCTCAAACTCTTACGGGAATCGGTAGGTCCACTGCCGTGAGTAATGAGTATGGCGGGTAGGGGCACTACAAACGTAGTATGTGGACAGAAAGTTGGTAGTGTGGGTCTCACGGGGAGCGTGCCAGAGATAAATGCCTGCAATCGCACTGTCCTCTGTATCCTCGATTGCTCAGTCAGATAGAGCGTCTGCCATGTACGCAGGAGGTCCCGGGTTCGAATCGCGGTCGGGGCACCCATTTTCAACTGTCCCCGTTGACATTTATCAACGCCTGTCAGCAGCTAATGGTCTGGATTTCATTGTAATTTCACTGTTCGAGAGCTGCCAGATCGCCAATGGTATCTGCTCTTCCGGACATGTCCTAAAGAACAGATACCATCTTCATATAGAAAAGACTACGGTTATGTGCACAACTTAAGGAAACGAAGTAAATATGTAAGGGACTCTATACTAGGTGAAACTATCAACAAACTATATGAAACAGAGGTATTCAGTCATTGAAGCTTAACATTGTCAAACAAATCAAAGCAGGCGTTGGGCACGAACTCGCTCTGCCAGTTAAGTAGATTTGTCGGTTCTTTCTTTTTTGCTTTAAAATTTCAAGCTGCTCTAAAAAGTTAACAGCACGGCCTTTTGGCACGCTGTGGAGAATGTGCATACTATTCTCAACTGAACATTGAGAATAGTATGGCTCCAGTACATTAGGACATGGTTTTATAAAACAGGTATGCCTCTTCATACTTAAAGTGCACAAGTGCGCATGTATGTCAGCAGTACTTTTCATTATGGTCTATTTTATTGTTTTAGCTGTAGACAATATGCGAGTGTATTTATGTTTTTCCCCATATTTTGCTGCAGATCTGAAGATGGTCATTATAAACCGAAACTGGTAGTCCGTTGACAAAAAATTTGTGACCATAGGCGTAAAGTAAAGGAAATTTATGGAAGTATGTACAGGGTGTTCCAAAATGAATATACGGGTTTTAAGGCTTTACAGCATTTATTACATTCAACTTACATTTATAAATACAACACCAAACTAAAGAGCAATTCACACACTTTCGTCTGAATGCCTATGCGCAAAGGGAAGAGTAGGGAACGACCAAAAGTGGCTGAAGAACAAGTTGTACGAGTCTGAGTCCAGGGAATCAGTTCGGAAGGCTAGAGATGAACTAGCAATTCCACTGACGTCTCTGTGGAGACTTTTTTGCAGAAAGGGATTATCTGTATGTGCCTCCGCTACCAGCAGATCTACCCGACTTCAGAAACAGCATTGTTAAACAATTACGCCAGACACACTGATCAAGAGATGGGAAAAGCTCGCCTTTCGACTCTATGTGTGACGAATGGTGTTGACGTTGAAGACTTGTAATCAATCTTTCATTTGATGTATTATTTAAATTGAATGTAATAAATGCTGCAAAGCCTTAAAACCTGTGAGCCGGTGGGTTTCTGGCGCCAGGCGATATCGATTCTGACTTCCATCTTTCATCGTTGTCCCTGTGCCTTGTTCTCTTTGCGTCTTTGAGGTAGGCTATCTATGGTGGCGTGCGTGCGCAAGTCGAGGAAAGTGGGTCCGCTCAAGAGCCGAGTGAGTCTGTGACGTGACGTGACGTGCTTTCGATGCTGTCGTTGTGGGGAGTTGGCGACACCATGTCACGTGGCACGGCAGTATGCCGTGAGGACGAGTTGCGTTGGAGCACTCCCGGTGCACTACTAAATGTTTCATCATTCTATAAAAGATTGTTAGAAATAAGCCAAATCATTAGTTCACGATATAATAAAACAATTACAGAGATTATCTTTCGTCATCCTAAAAACAAAAGCATTCAAACAGAATTTTGTTTCATTCTGAAATTTAGTTAGCCACTGATGTTGATAAGATTAGTCGTGGGGGTTACTAGATAATCTCTTGTCGCACTCATGGGCAAAGGCCTCAGAAAATTTGGGAAACACTGGTCTAGTGCGATATTCGTTTTATCAACATGTATTTAAAGGGGCAGAAAGACACAAAGAATAAACAACGATTAACGTACCTACTACATGTGATAACACGTAAAAAGAATTGTACGCCTTAAAATATTTGCCTGTTAGTATCGCCACATTGACAAAACATAATTTTCAAGTGATCTCAGGTCGTCAGGTGAGTTTTATTTCTGCTCATAACGGAATTTAGTTTATCATTGACAGTTTCACCACTACATCTGTTTAAAAAGTGTGTATTTTGGTTAACTGTACATATCTACAATATGTAGTGTATTCCCCATTAAGCAAATATCTGCGCTTAACGAAATTTTCTGACATTGCTTAGTCGACATACTCATCACCGTAACCGAAACATAAGCGAGAGACAGAGCTGCTATATTCCTGTTTGTTAACAGCCATGTTTACCTTCATTAGGGCGTTGCCCACAAAAAAATGCAAGCGTCTAACTCGATTATACATTTTTGCTGCGTGAACGATTACACGAAGAAAAAAACTACTGTCAGTGACAAAACTGTGATGAACAAGGAAAATTTAACTCTTTTTTTTTAAACTCATCGACAAATTAGGGGACTGTTATATACAAATAATTCAATAATTTCAGATTTTATCTGGACAGACATATTATCTTTGAAAGATAAAGTAGCCGTTAATCATAAATGGTTTGTTATTACAGTTGCAGCGTGTTTTTCTTTTCCTTTTTTTTTTTTTTTTTTTTTTTTTTTTTTACATTTAAAGATTTATCAATTTCTGCGTTGTTGTGTAGAGGACGAGAGCATCTAGTCTCAATAGTACGACATATGAGTCACTAACTGTTTTGCCTCGATAATTTAATTTCTGATTTAGTATGATAATTAATGTCATGAACGCTTTGTTTGCTATATGCCATCCGTGAAATATGGGTATTAATTTCGTATACACTGCCCGACAAAAAAAGAATGACACCCAGAAGACATGGTCGAATGTCAGAGTAATTTTTTGCACGTACACTAATTACAGCAGTAATTCACCGTGAAAGGTACAACAGCCACCACGGTTCATTAGGGTTGTATGTATTTAGCGTTGTTAGCAGGTGTCATGGAGTATATCGGGTGTATCTCCTAAGAGTAGTCCGGCACATTTTCTTTCGAGTTTCGGAAGATATTTGTAGTTCAGTTTTTGCAACGTGTAACCGGAATCTTACCAAACAAATACTGCTCATCACCTCTTTCATGCGGCTGCCAGTGTCAAAGGTAAATGTCGGACTGTTTCCCGTTTCAAACAAAATTATTTTTAAAGCACAGTTTTACATTCAACAGAGCGGTCCCAGGTTAGTCTAGTGCAGTGGTTCCCAGCATGGAAGTAATTGCCCCCTGACAGGTAAAACGAAATTTTTTAAGAGGTAAAAACAAAAGAATTCGATTATGTCACGGTCACGAAACAAATTATGTTTTTAAAGATCATTATTAGTGTCATTGTTTCGTAAGACTGTAATATTAATTGCTAAGTTACTAGTTCTTATCTTCTTTTCAAACACGAACATTAACTCATGTCACAGTTTGCTTGAGGTTAAAGCTTATGAAATTCACACAATCCAATTTTTACACACAAACTTTTTATTTTGTACCACACATCTATGACAGAAAAATTGAGATGTGTACTTCACATATGCTTTAATATCTCATCAAAATGCCTTCTCTGAGAAGTAGGCAGTTCCACAATGGATCACAAATTTCTTCATTATTCATTTGGCAACACATAATCCGCCTGTTTGACGCAATGACACAACAGTGACTACTTAATGGGTACTAAATTACTGCAGGGCCATCACAGTGTTGTTATTATCAGTAGTAGTTGTCAGACATAAGAATTTTGGGCCTAGGTCTTCCAGTGTATACCAGTTCAGAAGTAAGGAGTCCAGCAATGAAATAATTTACAAACAGTAAGTGTAGCGCACGTATTTTAATTCGATTGCTTTTAAATGGGGATGTATATTGTGGATGAAGCAAGAGTCGCTGGGAAGAGTGGCGGTGCAGAGGAAGCATATTTTGTAACAAGTGACTGTCATCAATGTGGGTAGTTCGCTTTCTTTCCTGAAGAGGAGTTATAGGTAGCACCCATGGGTAAAGGCTTCAGAAAATTAGGGAAACACCGGTCTAGTGTGATATTCGTTTTATCAATATGTATTTAAAGGGGCAGCAAAACACAAAGAATAAACAGTACTCCTGAAACAACAGTACCTCCTAACCCGATGCTATCAATTACGGCTATGCAGCAGCGCTGCTCAGTCCCTGCTGGAGTACTGTTTATTTTTCGTGTTTTACTGTTCTTGTTAATACGTGTCGATAAAAATGAATATCGCTGGAGACTAATCTGGGAGCGCGCTATGGAATAGGCACGTAAAATTACGTTTTAAAATCGTTTTATTTGTGACGGAAAACAAACCGTAGCTATCCGTTGACACTGAGGGTCGCCTGAAAGAGTTCATGGGCATCATTTGTCTGGTCTGACTCCAACTACGACTTGTAAAAAAGAAATTTCAGATATCTGCTGAAACACCAGACAAAATGAGGCTGACGAGTCTTAAGACAGAGAATCCATATTAGAGCCGTATATAGCGTCAGACACTAAGTGATCACTGTGAATGCTGGAGGATCTGCAACGAATTGACGCATGGTGCAGGAAATGACAGTTGAATCTCAATGTAGACAATTGTAATATGCTGCGAATACATAGAAAGAAAGATCCTTTACCATTTAGCTACAAAATAGCAGGTCAGCAACTGGAAGCAGTTAATTCCATAAATTAGCTGGGAATAGGCATTAGGAGTGATTTAAAATGGAATGACCATATAAAATTAATCGTCGGTAAAGCAGATGCCAGACTGAGATTCATTGGAAGAATCCTAAGGAGATGATAGATTAACTCCAGTGGAAGACTCTGCAAGAGAGACGCTCAGTAGCTCGGTACGGGCTTTTGTTGAAGTTTCGAGAACATACATTCACCGAGGAGTCAAGCAGTATATTGCTCCCTCCTACGTATATCTCGCGAAAAGACCATGAGGATAAGATCAGAGAGATTAGAGCCCACACAGAGGCATGCCGACAATCTTTCTTTCCACGAACAATACTACGAGACTGGAATAGAAGGGAGAACCAATAGAGGTACTCAAGGTACCCTCCGCCACACACCATCAGGTGGCTTGCGGTGTATGGATGTAGATGTAGATGTCGCTCACTCGGTTGAGACAGCGTAAATCAGCACCTGGCAGCGTCTGAAAGCAGTCTCATCGTTGGTCTCCTTTTGGTCGGCTGGCGAATCGTGCAGTATCCAGGTTTGTGGAGCATTCGGATACGACCGTGGGCCATCGTTGGACGTGGGGGCAGGCACAAGTGTCGTCAAGGTTCTGGTCGATAACGTTCAACAATCGCAATGGAACTGCGCATCAGGCACATCGCAACCCCTTCACATCGGCTCCTGTTTTTCGAGAATAAAAAATGGATACCATCCAACATTTTGTGCCATCCTTCTGTGTCATTTGTGGGAGACTAGCATCCGCCGGACAAGGGAATTACCGTCACATGCGCAGGCTGCTGTTAACATCAAAATAAACCAAGCGAAAAAAAGAAGAATAGGCAGCGATGCACCATGAAGGAATTATCTGAATGGAACGGAAATACATGATTTACAGGTGCAGATAAACAAATAATTACAGTTTCAGAAAAACTGGATGATTTATTCAAGAGAAAGAGTTTCACGAATTGAGCAAATCACCAACGCGCTGTTTCACCTCTGGTCCTTACTCTGGCAGTTACTCGGTTTGGTACTGAGTGAGATAGTTGGTGGATGTTCTGCTGAGGGATATCTCGACAGATCCTGTCCAACTGGTGCGTTAGATCGCTAAACTCCCGAGCTGGTTGGAGGGCCCCGGCCATAATGCTCCAAACGTGCTCAATCTGGGAGGGATCCGGCAACTTTGCAGTCCAAGGTAGGGTGTAGCAAGCACAAAGATAAGCAGTATAAACTCTCGTCGTATGTGGGCGGCCATTATCTTGCTGAAAAGTAAAGTACATAATATCGTCGACGTACCGCCGTGCTGTAAGACTGCCGTAATTGCGACCTAGGGGTCCTACTATGAAATGAAAGAGCCCCTAGACCATCACTCCTGGTTGTCGGGCCGTATCGCGGGCGACAGTTGAGGAAGTGTCCCATTGCTGTTCAGGGTGTCTCGAGACATGTCTTGAGCCTGGGATCTCATTCAAGTAGAATCGTCTCCAGTGCTGAGTCCTGCTTCGAACTGAGCCCCAATGAGCAGGAATACGTGTCCGGAGACGCCCTGGAAGCGGTGGGATACGGACCAGACTGTCGTCCGCCATATGGGCCGACAGCCGGGACTGATGGTATGGGGTGCCATTTCTTTTGATCGCCATCTGCGGCATCCTTATAGCTCAGTGATGCGGCGACGACATTCAACGCCCGTGACCGGGACTCATGGAGTGCTGATGAATGGCACACACAGTGATCAGCGAAAAATTACTGTTCTCAGGTGCTGCGAATGACCATCGTCGGTGAGTGTGGCGGCGACCTCGGGAGAATTTCTATTCTTCCAATGTTTAGGAGAGGCACAGAGGTGTTACGCCTTCCATTACGGTGTGGGGAGCCATCGAGTATGACTTCACTTGTCGACTCATACTCACTGGTAATAGCTGAGGGAACTCTGACTCCATTAGTAGATCACGGACATTCTGCGACCTCATGTGTTATCCCTCATGCGATTATATCGTGGTACCATTTTGCGGCAAAACATTGTTGTTGTTATGGTCTTCAGTCCAGAGACTGGCTTGATGCAGCTCTCCATGATATTCTATCCTGTGCAAGCTTCTTCATCTCTCAGTACCTACTGCCACCTCTATCCTTCTGAATCTGCTTAGTGTATTCATCTCTTGGTCTGCCTCTACGACTTTTACCCTCCACGCTGCCCTCCAATACTAAATTGGTGATCCCTTGATGCCTCAGAACATGACCTACCAACCGATCCCTTCTTCGAGTCAAGTTGTGCCACAAATTTCTCTTCTCCCCAATTCTACTCAACATCTCCTCATTAGTTATGTGATCTACCTATCTAATCTTCAGCATTCTTCTGTAGCACCACATTTCGAAAGCTTCTATTCTCTTCTTGTCAAAACTATTAATCGTCCACGTTTCACTTCCAAACATGGCTGCACTCCATACAAATACTTTCAGAAACGACTTCCTGACATTTATATCTATACTCGATGTTAACACATTCCTCTTCTTCAGAAACGCTTTCCTTGCCACTGCCAGTTTACATTTTATATCCTCTCTCCTTCGACCACCATCAGTTATTTTACTCCCCAAATAGCAAAACTCCTTTACTACTTTTAGTGTCTCATTTCCTAATCTAATTCCCTCAGCATCACCCGAGTTAACTCTACTACATTCCATTATCCTCGTTTTCCTTTGTTGGTGTTCATCTTATATCCGCCTTTCAAGACACTGTCCATTCCATTCAACTGCTCTTCAAAGTCCTTTGCTGTCTCTGACATAATTACAATGTCATCGGCCAACCTCAAAGTTTTTATTTCTTCTCCATGGATTTTAATTCTTACTCCGAATTTTTCTTTTGTTTCCTTGTCTGCTTGCTCAATATACAGAGCGAATAACGTCGGGGATAGGCTACAACCTTGCCTCATTCCCTTCCCAACCACTGCTTCCTTTTCATACCCCTCGACTTTTAAACTGCCATCTGGTTTCTGTACAAATTGTAAATAGCCTTTCGCTCGCTATATTTCATCCCAGCCACCTTCAGAATTTGAAAGAGAACATTCCAGTCAACATTGTCAAAAGCTTTCTCTAAGTCTAGAAATACTAGAAACGTAGGTTTGCCTTTCCTTAATCTGTCTTCTAAGATAAGTCGTAGGGTCAGTATTGCCTTACGTGTTCCAACATTTCTACGGAATCCAAACTGATCTTCCCCGAGGTCGGCGTCTACCAGTTTTTCCATTCGTCTGTAAATAATTCGTGTTAGATTTTGCAGTCGTGACTTATTAAACTGATAGTTCGGTAATTTTCACATCTGTCAACACCTGCTTTCTTTGGGATTGGAATTATTATATTCTTCTTGAAGTCTGAGGGTATTTCGCTTCTCTCATACATCTTGCTCACCAGATGGTAGAGTTTTGTCAGGGCTGGCTCTCCCAAGGCTATCAGTAGTTCTAATGGAATGTTGTGTATTCCCGGGGCCTTGTTTCGACTTAGGTCTTTCAGTGCTCTGTCAAACTCTTCACGCTGTATCGTATCTCCCATTTCATCTTCATCTACATTCTCTTCCATTTCCATAATATTGTCCTCAAGTACATCGCCCTTGTATAGACCCTCTATATACTCCTTCCACCTTTCTGCTTCCCCTTCTTTGCAAAACGTATCTTTGCAAAACATATCTGTCACCAATTCGGATGTCAACTCTGTCCAAGTGCCAGTATTCATGATATCAAGGACCAGTGACAGAAGTTATGGGCCAGAGAGAATACAACTGTTTATCCTTTTCTATCCAATCAGTGTATCTATCCATTCAAGAGGGGGAGAAACGTCAATCCGATAAGTGTATACTGTAATCACTGAAATAACATCAAATACCCTCTCAACATGTGAAGTATCATTCGTTTCCTCTTCCCCTTGTGGGTGCTTCATTTTTGAGGTAGTGCATTTTGATTTGAACTCGACCTCGCACACAAGTAGAACCAGAAAATTTTTAGAAATGTTAATGTAACCTTCTTCTTCGTTCCCACTGAAAATTCAGAAATCGGCACTTGCATGACCAAAACCGGCAGTGATTGTAAATACTTTGTATAAATGTGTTTAAGAAAAGTAAAATCAAATGCATAATACAATTGTTTCGTTATGAGAAATCTTGCATAAATACAGATAGTTATGTAACCTATGCTAAAGCACTAATTTCACACTTTTTACGTCCCTCTCTATCTAGGTGATAAAGAAGCTTGTATGTAAAAATTATATCGTCCGAAAATATTTACGTAATATCTTTCTTTCGGAGAATAATTCCGTGTTCAAGTATCTGCAGAAGATAGGTGTTCTCCCACCGTGTGTTTAGCAATTACAAACTTCAGTGTTTGAAAGTCATTTTTATCGCCACAATGTTGTTTACGCTGTTGAACATTGCTTGTTTGCGGTAAGTGTACATTTTGTTCTGTTTGTTTCCGCATAGTAGTAGTTTTAGTGTTGTTTCTCCGTGACAGAGATACTTAGGCAATCTGTTACGAGTGTGTAAACTTCCTCAGTATCAATTTCATGGTGATCAGTTTACCAGATCAACGGCAAGGTGGACTCAGTTCTGTTTAGACTCGTGTATATCCTGCAAGCTAACTCGCTATCCATCTTGCTGGGCAAAAAGTCATTCTTACGTACAATATGAGTGAGTTTGTCCACTGCGATAAGTGACTAATTCATCTGCGAGTAGTGATGAGCGTGGTAGTTTCAGCTGTGACTGATTTATTTTTTCATTTCATTGACTGTGTGAAAGTTGATCCCCAATTCAGAAAGTAAAATGTGATTGAATTGCAGACACCACAGATGCATGGTCTTTATCTTATTTACATGAAATAAAGGTAAGTGAATGAGCTTCATGTCGAAAACATAGCCATAGGCACAAGCAATTTGACATGGTATCTGAGAAAGTTCTATTTTGGACTAGTTGTTTTTGACATCCATGAGTGATCTTCCGCTTCCATTGACGGAAGATGCAAATTTGATCATCTTTGCAGACGATACAAGTACGAGAATGAAAAGTATTACGAGTCCTATTACTGAAAAGTAGCTAATTTAGTATCTGAAAAAATAAACAGAGGGGGTGTTGAAATTAAATTTTGACAGCACCCTCAGAACTCCTCATACCATAGAAATACTCGTAGTGCACTCAAACCGTGAAATACAAGAAGTACTTTCTGTAACTGAAGATAGATCTCAACCTTCATTAGGAAACACACACCCTAGAATTTACGAAACGCCTTAACACAGCTTCATTTGCAGTGCACATGAACTCTGCCACATGTCTTTTATAAATGACGAAACTGGTTTATTCTGCACAGTTCCATTCACTAATCAGTCATGGGAGCTTGGGGGAAAATCAGCTTACAGGAATAATGTGTCCTGAATACAGAAGCGTTTTGTAACCGGACACTGTATTGAGGCTTTCTACTGGTGAGGATGCAGCATGTTATCTCAGATGTAAAATCATTGACAAATGCGATAATAACCTCAGATACTCCCAAGGAAAGTGTTTCAGGGTTCTTTCTGTTGATATAGCATATTAATGACATGAAAAGCAATATTAATTACAATGTAAGACTTTTTACGGACAATGCAGCTGTGCAAAGGACTTTATGCAGAAAATGCAGTTGTGGAGAGATTGGCAACATGCTGCAAACAGTCAGAAATGTATAATAATATGTTTCACAAAACACCAAAAATTATTATGTGACTACACTATTAATGAGTCCCAAATGGAATCAAACAACTCATAAAATAGCACTATTTTGTTGGGATATGAAATGGAATGGTCACATAGGCTCAAAATGAGCCTGCAAAAATGCAATCAACCAGGAAAGGAGATTGCTTTCAAAACTTTCGCGTGATCAGTGGTAGATTATTGCTAAAGTGTATAGCACCGAGAACAAATAGGTCTAATAGGGAACATTGAACGAACACAGAGTGGGGAGAGCATGAATGGTCACAGGTTTGTCTGACCCACGGTTGTGCGTCACGGACATTCTGAACAACCTGATAGGGCATACGATTGAAGAGGGACGAAAAAAACCACGCGAAAATATACTTACAAGGTATTAACACCTAGTGTTAAGTCGAGAATCTAGGTATATACTACAGTCATCCTATGTATGAGCAGAGACCGCGAAGATAATATTAGACTAATTACCGTGAGTACAGAGTCCTTTAGGCAATTGTTCTTTGCTCAATCCACACGCGAATTGAACAGTAAGAAAACCTAATACACTGTACAATGGAAAGTACCTCCTGCCATGAACTTTAAAGTTAGTTGCAGACTGTGAAGCTACTTCCATTGATCCCTAACTCACACATTAATCGTGTAAAAGTAATGGAATTCATTATTGTTTTATTATCTTGTAATAATGGTGATACATGACACCTCTTCCAACAGTAATGAATTAATGGACAATAATTAAAATTGTAATGAGCTGGATTTTAGATTTGTCGTTTCTCTGCTGTACGAAAGTAGTTGAAACGAATCGAGGAACGATAAATTACGAAGAGCAGTTAAATGAATATTACTTAATTATGAAGGAAAATTCCGTCGGCCTTTCATATACAGGGAGAAGAAAAATGTCGCACTTGGAGGTCGGCATGCGATTCTTCATCCAGATTCAAGATAAAAATTTATCTAGCAAAGTCAAAATGGCTCTGAGCACTATGCGACTTAACTTCTGAGGTCATCAGTCGCCTAGAACTTAGATCTAATTAAACCTAACTAACCTAAGGACATCACACACATCCATGCCCGAGGCAGGATTCGAACCTGCAACCGTAGCGGTCTCCCGGTTCCAGACTGTAGCGGGTAGAACCACACGGCCACTCTGGCCGGCTAGCAAAGTCAGATTAGGTGCATTTTAACAAACACATGTATGAAAGCAAGGAACTGGTAACACTGTTACATCGTGTAGCGCATCGAAATATACAGAGAAACGTGTATCACCCCACACTACCTTGTCAGCTGTCGCAGCTCATTGAGTATATAGTTGGCACATCAAAACCCAATCTACCACAGAACTATGGCTCGAATCCTTGTCAGGTTCTTTTTTTCTCTTTTTAAACTTCCATTCCCTAGTTCTCATCGTTTATAAGAAGGATTTCATTTTGTAACATGACAATAACCTGTCACATGACAGTGGGATCCATTAAATCAATTAACCATGAAATGCAAAACCATAACTGGTCCTCCGACGTTCATGTCGGGTGGCTTCCCGATGGAAGCACACAAACTATGAATACGTCGGTATGCATTTGGTGCCTGGTGCATCCGATAACCAATCTCCTGCTGCTGCTCGTGCGTATGCTGCAAGGTACCCTCAAAGTCGCCACCCGATAAGAATGTTTTTCGACGCTTGGAGTAACGCCTTCGGGAATCCGATAACATTCGTCCACAAGTAATGGACAGAGATCGTCCGGAGACTAGATGTACACCACGAACACAGGACTATATTCTGGAAACCGTACACCAATCACCTCTACGAACTACCCGTGATATCGCAAGACAGTTTCAGATATCTCAAAGACTGGTTATTTAAGTGTTGCATGAGATAAAACTGCACCCATATCATTACACGTTAACACCAGCAGTCAAAAGACTGCATTCGACGAGTACAGTTTGAAACACGTATGTAACATAGCAGCGATGGCGAGGCATTGTAGCATCTGTGACCAGAGTGTATGCGCTTGACCGCGCGAGTGTTGCGAGCGGGTCTCAGTCAGTCAGTTAGTCGTTGCGAGTCTGTAGCTCTGTGTAGTCGTGCAGTGCAGTACGCTAGTAGTCGTCATGCAGAGCGGTCGGTCAGTAGTAGCAGCCCAGTGCGGTTGTGTGATGTAGGCGGTCGGCAACACTGGTCAAGATGGTGAATGAGGTATACTATTAATTAATATAATCATTAGACAATGTAAAACTTATTTATTGTAATCAATCTCCAACAAGTTCCCCAATAATAATTTTTATTTTTTAAAGCATTTTTTTCAAAATTTTATTTTTTATTGAACTAAAGATTTCGTTGCACTTCCCATTTCATTCCACTTCTTTTGAAGAAAAATTTCACTAAAATCACAAAAAAAGAGAATATTATTATTTGCAATGCAGTTCCTCCAAGCGGTGCGCAACAACAAGAGCAGAAATGTGACATCCATTTATTCTGAGGTAAGACTTTAATTCTGATTGTTTTACACAGGGCCAAAGACCGATATTTCGGTTTAATTAAATTTTCTTATCACTGAATGGACTTTAATTTTTCATGAGGAATTTATATTTGAGTCAGATTGCGAATTTCACATTTTTGTTCCCATTGTCAGTACATTTCATTGTGGGCAGGTTACGCATAGCACAATGTCCATTGGCATTCATAAATAATATTTCTGTCTTGTAAAATTTTTGTGGGGAGGTTACACTTGGCGACACCCAGTCCAGGATCGTATTTCGTTGAGAGTCTTTTGAACAACAGTCAGATATCTGCTCTTATTTGCTTAAGTATAATTAGGATTTGGCGCTACGCTTTTATTAACTTGTGACTTTCTTTCTACAGGTCAACAGCAATTCGTTGCTTTGTTGATTTGTGTGTTGTTTTGCATTGTGCTTATTTGTTTTGTGAATAATTGTGACTACTGTTAAAATGCCGCGAAAGACTGTGAATAGTGTATCGCGAGGTATTACGAGCGAAATTACCGACTCAAACAACTTTACCGATAGGACATGTGACACGCAGTGTAATGATGACAATCCTGCGTTCACTAACAATCAGTGCATTCCAACCACTAATGATGACTTTCACCTTAATGATGAACAAACGAACTCAATTGTCTCGTCTGTTAATTTGACGACAATTGATGACGCGGGACGCTCTATAGTAATGAGCGCTGCCGAGCTTAACACACCCGATTTAGAAAATCCAAGTAATGTACAGACAAATTTGTCTAATGAAAATGAACAGGATACACAAAGTACGACGGATTTATTTAATTCCGAAATAGTGAGTGACAGTGTAGGTCCGACTGATAATCCTTTTTGTAAGTTACGGAATGACCAAATGGTCACACAGAACGTGACAATTGCATGTACTCCATCACAGAGCACTGAGAATGCAACTGCTACTTTTGATGTGAATCAATTTATGGCAATAATGCTACAGTTTAAGAACGACCTTACTGCAAATTCCAAACAACAGAGTGAAGATATCAAACAACAATTTAGTGAACAGGATAAAAAATTTAATAAAATTAATGAGAAACTTGACAATAATGACGAAAATCTCAAACAACTTAATAAAAAATTAGACGACAATTCCAGACAGCTTAGTGAACAAATTAGAGCCGTTGCCGCGCAGTGTCATGACACTAAGGAACAGTTGCGCACGGAAATTGAGGCTTGTTCTCAAAAAAAAAATAGCGAAGAAATTAAGTCTGTTGCGCAAGAATTAAGGGAAATGCAAACAGCCGCAACAGAAACACTCAGAGACGAAATTAGCGGAGTCGCTAAACAATGCTCTGAAAAAGCTGCACAATTACGGGACGAGTTTAGAACAATGACGGTAGAACTTTCGCGCACTATGGACGCAAAGATAGACGCGAAATTCGAACAGCAGAACACTCAGATTAACGAGCGCTTTAATCAGCACATTCAGAACAGTGATACGCGTTTCCGCAGATTTATTCAGGATCAAAACAAAGTAAAACGACAAGTCATGGAAACAATCACTGCACAAAGACAAGAGGACAAACGTAAAATATTCGCGAAAGCGAAGACGTATGTAGACAATAATATTACTACAGTGTCCGACAAAATTAATACCATAGAACAATTGAACGCGGAATTACGAGATGAAATTTCTGATCTTAAATCAAAAACAGATACACACACAGTAAATATTCAAACAGTGACAGACAGATTCGAACAATTAGATCTAACACAGGATTGCGATGTCATCAAAGCTGATGTTAAAAAACTGAGCGAAACTAAGCGTAAGTTGCAAAAACAGATTAATGCGTCTGATTCTAAAACCGATGATCAGGTTAAAATGCTGTCTGAAAAATGTGATGAATTGGCCAGCCGTATTGATGTCATCGAAAATACTAATGACAATAAATCAGACGATACTGCACCGGTTTCATTTAACCAAACACCTGAATTTCAAAATTTACAGCAGACAATTAATGAGATCGATTCATCTAACAATACGTTACGGAGGAAGTTGTCAAATTTACAACAAGAAGTAACAGAGATCAAAAACATTTCAGTTAATAACATACCACAACAGACGCCACTTTATGAACATGTGTCAGACTCACGCAGCGCGTATAATTTGGGTAATCTACAGAGAGTACGAGACTTAGATTCCGATCAACCACAGTTCAATAGATTCTCTTACGATCCTGAACCTGTTCCATCATACAGAGATGATAACTTCGACTACAAACATTTTCTGTCAGTGAGAAAGCTTAAGGTTTTCAAAAACGATAGAACGCAGATTCACCCACTAGATTGGATTCAACAATTTAGCTTTGCTCTTCCACCGACTTGGCCTGTTACGCATAAACTTGAATTTATTTGCAGTTTTTTGGAAGGCGAACCGGCAACTCGTATGAGACCGATCGCGAGACAGTGTTACTCGGTAGAGGAATTTCAGAATGCTTTTCTGTCAGCGTACTGGTCGAAGACGACACAGCGCGGAATTAAAGATCAGTTAATTAGTTTGCCGAATTACGAGAACTCAAATTTTCCCAGTGTGACGCAATTTTTTGAGCATATGGTCCAACAAAATCAATACCTAAGTGAACCGTACAGTGAATCTGCACTTATACAATTATGCATTTCCAAATTACCACGGTCATTACGAGTGTCGCTTCTAACAGGTCAGCAAAAAGAAAATATTTCAGCGTTCAGAGATCTTTTACAGCTCTTGGAAGTACAGCAATCTGATTATTCTTTTGTAAACAAAAACTTTTCTTATAATAACCAAGGTCAACAAAAGTACAGCAATTATGATCAGACACGTAATTTTAATAGGAAAGATAACAGACGCTTTAGGAACGACAACTACCAAAATTCTAATAACAGCCAAAATTCTAATTATCAATATCGTCAAACTTTTCAGCAACAGGAACCGCACTTTAGTAACAATAGAGGTATTTCACAACAACAACATCAAAACCAGCCGGTTAGCATACCTAACCAACAATGGAATGCACAAGGTCAACCAGGCTTTAATGTTTCGCCGCGTGGACGTATAGTCCCTGGTCCAACAAATAGTAATGCACGGCAGCAAGGAAATAACTACGTACAGACAACACACCATTTCAATTCCTATCGCAATGCGCCGTATAGAAATTACTATCATGACAGACGTAAAAAAAATAACGAGCACAATTTTCAGCGTACATTTAATAACAGTCGATCTTATGAGCAGCAACAACATCAGCAACAACATATTATGATGAATGATCCAGACAATAGGTGTCATCGATAGCGTAATACGTCAGTAAGAAATAACAGAACAGTTCATATAGTGGATATGCCACAACATTCTCCCGTAAATAATAACACGTACGATAAATTTTAACCAGATAGAGCACAGATTGCATATTACAGTAACGCAAACATTACTTTTGACACGCAGAATTTTGCTCACGAGAATGTTATTTGAAACATGCTCTGTTGAATGCACCACTTTTATCGCACCCAGATCTTACTAGAAATTTTTCCATTGCCACCGACAGTTCCAACACCGCTTTAGGTGTACATATTTTTCAGGAAATTGAAGAAGATGGCTCTACAGTAATTAAAAACATCGCATTTGCAAGCCGCATTTTGTCACCTGCTGAGCGAAATTATTCCGTTACAGAACTGGAAACATTATGTGTTGTATGGGCTTTCACGAGATTTAGGCATTTTCTTTATGGCAGACATACCACCGTATACACAGACCACAGAGCGATACAATTTTTACTTTCGGCTAAATTTACTCACGACAGATTAAGCAGATGGAAACTTTATTTACAAGAATTTAATTTTACAATAGTTCACATTCCTGGCACACAAAATGTTATAGCAGACGCACTATCGCGTTCTCTCGGCAACAATCAGGAAGACGTAGCAACCAACTTCTGCAAAGCAAATTTCAGTGTCATGTACATTCAACAAGTAGCATTTGAAAATTTTATTTCGTCGTCATTACAGGACATAGCACAAGAACAAAATAAAGACAACGCGTGGAAAGAAATTAAACACCTTTGGCAAGATAAGAATAATGTTACGATTAGAAACCATTACATTGTACGCAATGACATTCTGTTTCGCCGCTCTCATCCTGACAGCAACAGCTGGTTATTATGCATTCCTGACGAACTGGTTAACAAATTAATCTGGTACACTCATTTAAGTTACGCACATTACGGAGCAAGAAAATGTTTTCTTATACTGAGACAGAATTGTTACTTTACCAACATGGAGAAACGTATACGACGAGTTTTAGCGTCTTGTAAAATTTGCCAGAAAGCTAAATCAGACACCACTTCACATATTCCTCCATTATATCCCATCATACCTGTTAAATTAAGACATATGGCCGCAGTAGATATTTTTGGTCCGATTCCGAGAACTAACAGAGGTTTTTGCTACATTTTTGTCGCTGTTGAGCTTACTTCAAAATTTGTTACTTTCACTCCATTGCGCAAAGCTACTGCTAAAACTGTTTCGAAAGCATTTGTAAAACATTTTCTATCTCATGTAGGGCATGTGATGAAAGTAATTTCTGACAATGGATCTCAATTTCGTAGTACCGTATGGACACGCATGTTACGAGCCAGAAACATTTCTCCGATCTATATATCCAAGTACCACGCTTCTTCGAACCCTTGTGAAAGATTAATGAAAGAAATTGGTAAGCTGTGCCGAATATACTGCCACAAAAGACATATTGATTGGGATACATACATACTCTCATTCCAAGATGTAATTAATTCCATACCAAATGAATCCACTATGCTATCTCCGTCTGTTATACTGAAAAAGCTGAACCACCTAACAAAATTAAAGAATTAATAACATTTCCTACATCTCGTCGATTACGACACCACGAAATAATTGACATTGCGCTGAACAACATCAAACGTGCCGCAGAGCGCCGGAGAAGACAGCAAAAACAGGTTTGTACACGCCGCGACTTTCACGTTGGACAGAAGATATTGGTACGTACACACTATTTATCCAGCAAATTAAAAGGTAAGTGCAGTAAATTTGAACTTCTATACGCAGGTCCGTATCGGATTCGCAGCATCCCTCACCCCAATGTTGTACACGTCGAAACTTTGAGAACTAGAAAATCGAAAGGCAATCACCATATCTCAAACATTAAACCGTTTATTGAGTGAAACCACTGTATGATTCAACACACTATGATGCCATTTACTAATGCAATTATTTCACGTGACTAATTACTGATGATTATCGTATTTTTTCTTGGCAAGTGCCCGGCAAGGTAAGGTTAGCAGGTCGCTTTTCTTGTCGTTACACATCAGACCGTGCACATTTTCCACTCTTTTGTGTATATGATTGTACTCCAGTTTTGTTTGTATGTATTGTGAAATAGTTAAGATATAACACACACCAGTCGACTTTGACATTTTTTTTTTTTTTTGCCTTATGACATCTCAACATCGTGACCGTTTCACATTTTTTTTTGCTGCTGCATTGTATTATTCTGTGTATATTTTTGCATTTGAACACTGTCAATGTTTTTGACATATTACGTTTTCTGTCATGTTATGCTGTATGCTTAAGTATGTTACCATAAACCAGTCATTATTTAGTGGGTATATGATTTAAATGCAAGACATTAATCTCTGTTCATCAATTTCAGAAAGAAATGATGCATGTAAGAAATAAATTCAACAGAAATGGGAATTTCACCTACGGGATAAACGAAAGGAGATGCAATAACTATATGAGGAAGAATAAATGGATCAGGATTAACAAGCATTAACAAGACTATACTATACTCATCACAGAATAGCAGTCTTAACTAATTTTTTCTTTCAGAATACAAGGTGATTGATGCAGGCTGTCAGACTGAACTACACATCTTAGTTTTAGTGATGAAATATGCTAGAGATAAGGAATAGTTGTATAATGAGTAATGAAGTGATTTTTTTGCAGATGATAATGAATGCTGATGAATAATGAAGAAGAGTATGCTACTATGAATAATGAAGTTTTTCTTTACAGGTGATGATGATATTGGAGTTTTGATGATACGGATAATGAAGTTTTTTTTTGCAGATGAGGATAATGTTGAAGTTATATTTATGCTACGTAGTTATTTAAGTATTTGTTGCAGTTTGTTTTGACAGCAGGTGTTATATTGCATAGTAGGATGACGGAAAGTTTTGGAAAGGACAGCTATGGAACACATTTTTATACACATTTCACTACCTGTTAATTCGAAGTTCACTACTTTTCAGCATAGTATGCGTTTCTTCTTTCAGGTCAATAATCCATTTTGTATTTTTTCCAGGAGAAGCTTTTCATGATACTTGCTAAACCTGTTACTTATTATACCTGTTCTAGTACTTGCATTTTTTTTGTATTTTTACCCATTTGTGTTTATCATTTATAAATGTGATCACATATACTACCTTGTTACATAACCTTGCTACAGCTGACTCATGACGAATGACGTTACCTGTCCTCATTTGCAGCAATAGGTCAAAAGCAAATAGTGTTATGTCTCAGCAATTAATTATCGATCCCAACGCAATGCATTGCTAACAAAAAAAAATAATAAAATGTATTACCAGTCCCAAGTAGTGATACCAGTTTGAGAAAATTCTGAATAATACTGATTAGCTCTGAATAGTATGTCACTTGAGTAATGACGTCTTAATGAGACAAAAAAAAAGTATATATTTAAGATAATGCTTTGTCACTAGCTAATAACTGCCACTATTTATTGTAATGAGACTACTTATAATGCCCATGATTATTAATGCTATGACTGTAATTAACTGATTTTTAATAATGACTTCGTAATGATCTGAATAATACTGAATGATGAACTATGTTTGGTTCTATTCAATACTTGCTGGCCACTGAGTGCCAATAATTAATGTCACTCCACGAATTGTTATTAATTATGCCATTAATTAGCTCTTGTTTTCAATGTTCATACTTTGTAATTGGAAATGAATGTGACTGTTTAATAATGCTTTGTAATTAGGAGAAGGCTAATAATTCTTACTATATTGGAATTTCAAATGATTAATTAACGATGCCATACTTTGTTATTGGAAATGAATGTGACTGTTTCATAATGCTTTGTAATTAGGAAAAGACTAATGATTCTTACTAGATTGGAATGACACATAATTAATTAACTATGCTATTGTTTCATAATGCTTTGTGGTTAGGAAAAAGATAATGATTATTACTATTGGAAGACAAATGATTAATTAATTATACTATATTTTGTAACTGGAAAAGAATGCATTTATTTCATAATGCTTTGTAACTAGGAAAAGAAGGCTACTGATCCTATGTAAAACAATTAATGAACATTTTTCTGTAATACTACATACTTGGTACAGAAATGTTCAATAACTGGGCTATGAATGCCACAAACTGCTACTTAAGTCTGTAATTGTCAATATTATGTGACTTGATGTCCTTCACCTCATAAGCTGACTACCCTAAATTACTGCAATGTCCATTTGTCCTGTTTATCCTAGTGATCATGGAGCACTATATTTGGTTTTTGCACTAATTCTACGTTGGTGTGCCTTGTAAGAGCGTGGTGTTGACACGACATGCTGTCCACCACCGTGAGCAATGAAGAGCTTATTATGGTCCCACTGTTTGGTGTACCTAATGTACTGCCAAAATGAGAACATGGAACATTACTACGACAGTTCAGTGTCTTGGCTACGCTGATAAATTCTGATGGAAAAAGAACTTCAAGTTGTGTCACTTGGTGTTGTACTTCTGTGGAAAGATATGGACTTTCAGAACAGCTGTGTGCAATCTAAAGTGCTACAACCATGATGCAATCCTTCCCTTTCCTATCCTAATTCTTGTCACATAAAGAAAAAAAAAATTTTTTTTTTTGGTAACATCGTTTATGTTCGTGCGTTATACATTTTTCGATTCGCTGAACTCCAGTGCGAGTACACTTATGTCACTGGTCGACATGATGTTTTGCCATTATGTTTATTTGTTGTGAAAATGCTAAAGACATTTTTTCAGTGCGTGTGCACTTTGGACATGATTTTTTTTTTTTGCCATTATATTTATTTATCGTCAAAATGCTAAAGACATTTTTCGATTTGTTCCGAAGTACAGTATGTGCACTCTTGTCTTTTATATTGTGTATACATTTTTTATTTTAATGATATGTTCTGAATTACAGTGCATGAGCACTTCTGTTAGGTGTTAATATGTTTTCTACTGAACTTCAGTGCCTGTACACTTATCTCATTTTTCAATATGTTTTCTACTATTCTGTATATTCAATACTTTAATGCGAATGCACTTATGCCATTTGTTACTAATTGTACATACATTTCATCAATTACTGATATGTTCTCAACTGCAGTGCATGTGCACTCATGTCACTTGTCAACATAATATTTTTTGCCAGTCTGTTTATTTGTTCTGAATATGCTAAAGAATTTTTTCAGTGCCTGTGCACTTTTTTATCTGTCAAATAATTTGTATATACATTTTTCTGATTTGCTACTATATTTTGTACTCACATTTTGTCTTTGTACTTAGTGCGTGTGCACAACATTTAAATATTCTGTAAGTTGTAGAATTTTGTTAGTTAAAGAAAAATTTTGCCGCGCTTGGCAAGTCCAAATGACTCACCATCGCTGCCAAATTTTTGCCCCCCCAGTGGAGGGTTATGAAACACGTATGTAACATAGCAGCGATGGCGAGGCATTGTAGCATCTGTGACCAGAGTGTATGCGCTTGACCGCGCGAGTGTTGCGAGCGGGTCTCAGTCAGTCAGTTAGTCGTTGCGAGTCTGTAGCTCTGTGTAGTCGTGCAGTGCAGTACGCTAGTAGTCGTCATGCAGAGCGGTCGGTCAGTAGTAGCAGCCCAGTGCGGTTGTGTGATGTAGGCGGTCGGCAACACTGGTCAAGATGGTGAATGAGGTATACTATTAATTAATATAATCATTAGACAATGTAAAACTTATTTATTGTAATCAATCTCCAACAAGTTCCCCAATAATAATTTTTATTTTTTAAAGCATTTTTTTCAAAATTTTATTTTTTATTGAACTAAAGATTTCGTTGCACTTCCCATTTCATTCCACTTCTTTTGAAGAAAAATTTCACTAAAATCACAAAAAAAGAGAATATTATTATTTGCAATGCAGTTCCTCCAAGCGGTGCGCAACAACAAGAGCAGAAATGTGACATCCATTTATTCTGAGGTAAGACTTTAATTCTGATTGTTTTACACAGGGCCAAAGACCGATATTTCGGTTTAATTAAATTTTCTTATCACTGAATGGACTTTAATTTTTCATGAGGAATTTATATTTGAGTCAGATTGCGAATTTCACATTTTTGTTCCCATTGTCAGTACATTTCATTGTGGGCAGGTTACGCATAGCACAATGTCCATTGGCATTCATAAATAATATTTCTGTCTTGTAAAATTTTTGTGGGGAGGTTACAAGTTTTGTCAGTGGCTTTTGGTCCAAGTGGAGGATAACGAACTTTTTTTATAAATAACGAGATATGGACCGACGATTGTAGTTTCTCTAGTGAAGGTATTTTCAAACCTTTACAGCAGCCATTAGTGGTCGCAACACAACCCACATGTAACCCGTGAACGTGGCTTTCAGGAACGCTTTGTCATAAACCTGTGGGCTGGAATCGTGGGAGGAATGCTTAAGGGCCCTTACCTGTTGTCAGGCAAGTTGAATGCGCTCCTGTACCGTACGTTTCTTTGCAATATTTTGCCTGAAGCATTAGAAAATGTTCCGCTTGGTGTTTGGCGACAGCTATGGTTTCAGGATGATGGTGCGCTGCTACACTTCGTAATGAATGTGGTTGCTGTTGTTGTTGTTGTTGTGCTCTTCAGTCCTGAGACAGGTTTGCTGCAGCTCTCCATGCTACTCTATCCTGTGCAAACTTCTTCACCTCCCAGTGCTTCCTGCAACCTACATCCATCTGAATCTGCTTAGCGTATTCATCTCTTGGTCTCCCTCTACGATTTTTACCCTCCACGCTGCCCTCCAATACTAAATTTGTGATCCCTTGATGCCTCAGAACATGCCCTACCAACCGATCCCTTCTTCTTGTCAAGTTGTACCACAAACTTCTCTTCTCCCCTATTCTATTCAATACCTCCTCATTAGTTACGTGATCTACTCATCTAATCTTCAGCATTCTTCTGTAGCACCACATTTCGAAAGCTATTCTCTTCTTGTCCAAACTATTTATCGTCCATGTTTCACTTCCATACATGGCTACACTCCATACAAATACTTTCAGAAACGACTTCCTGACACTTAAAATTATACTCGATGTTAACAAATTCCTCTTCTCCAGAAACGCTTTCCTTGCCATTGCCAGTCTACATTTTATATCCCCTCTACTTCGACCATCATCAGTTATTTTGCTTCCCAAATAGCAAAACTCATTTCCTAATCTAATTCCCTCAGCATCACCCGACTTAATTCGACTGCATTCCATTATCCTCGTTTTTCTTTTGTTGATGTTCATCTTATATCCTTCTTTCAAGACAATGTTCATTCCGTTCAACTGCTCTTCCAAGTCCTTTGCTGTCTCTGACAGAATTACAATGTCATCGGCCAACCTCAAAGTTTTTATTTCTTCTCCATGGATTTTAATTCTTACTCAGAATTTTTCTTTTGTTTCCTTTACTGCTTGCACAATATACAGATTGAATAACATCGGGGAGAGGCTACAACCCTGTCTCACTCCCTTCCCAACCACTGCTTCCCTTTCATGTCCCTCGACTCTTATAACTGCCATCTGATTTCTGTACAAATTGTAAATAGCCTTTCGCTCCCTGTATTTTACCCCTGCCACCTTCAGAATGTGAAAGAGAATATTCCTGTCATCATTGTCAAAAGCTTTCTCTAAGTCTACAAATGCTAGAAACGTAGGTTTGCCTTTCCTTAATGTATTTTCTAAGATACGTCGTAGGGTCAGTATTGCCTCACGTGTTCCAGTATTTCTACGGAATCCAAACTAATGTTCCCCGAGGTCGGCGTCTACCAGTTTTTCCATTCGTCTGTAAAGAATTCGTGTTAGTATTTTGCAGTCCTGACTTATTAAATTGATAGTTCGGTTATTTTCACACCTGTCAACAACTGCTTTCTTTGGGATTGGAATTATTATATTCTTCTTGAAGTTTGAGGGTATTTCGCCTGTCTCATACATCTTGCTCACCAGATGGTAGAGTTTTGTCAAGGCTGGCTCTCCCAAGGCTATCAGTAGTTCTAATAGAATGTTGTCTACTCCCAGGCCTTGCTTCGACTTAGGTCTTTCAGTGCTCTGTCAAACTCTTCACGCTGTATCATATCTCCCATCTCATCTTCATCTACATCCTCTTCCATTTCCATAATATTGTCCTCAAGTACATTGTCCTTGTATAGACCCTCTATATACTCCTTCCACCTTTCTGCTTTCCCTTCTTTGCTTAGAACTGGGTTTCCATCTGAGCTCTTGATATTCATACAAGAGCTTCTCTTTTCTCCAAAGGTCTCTTTAATTTTCCTGTAGGGAGTATCTATCTGACCCCCAGTGAGATAAGCCTCTACATCCTTACATTTGCCCTCTAGCCATCCCTGCTTAGCCATTTTGCACTTCCTGTCGATCACATTTTTGAGACGTTTGTATTCCTTTTTGCCTGCTTCATTTACTGCATTTTTATATTTTCTCCTTTCATCAATTAAATTCAATATTTCCTCTGTTACCCAAGGATTTCTACTAGCCCTCGTCTTCTTACCTACTTGATCGTCTGCTGACTTCACTACTTCATCCCTCAGAGCTACCCATTCTCCTTCTACTATATTTATTTCCCCCATTCCTGTCAGTTGTTCCCGTATGCTCTCCTTCAAACTCTCCAAAACCTCTGGTTTAGTCTGTTTATCAAGGTCCCATCTCCTTCATTTCCCACCTTTTTGCAGTTTCTTCAGTTTTATTCTACAATTCATAACCACTAGATTGTGGTCAGAGTCCAAATCTGCCCCTGGAAATGACTTACAATTTAAAACCTGGTTCCTAAATCTCTGTCTTACCATTATATAATCTATCTGATACCTTTTATTATCTCCAGGGTTCTTCCATGTATGTACAACCTTGGTGGTTAACTATCTAAATGAAGCATTTAAAGGGAAATGGACTGATCATGGAAGTCCAGTGTTCTTGCCTCCACGTTCCCCAGACCTTAATGCACTAGATTTTTATTTGTGGGGGACGCTTAAAGGAACATGTTTATAGCACTGCATCAGTGGATGTTTACGACCTAATAAAATGAAATTTTCAAATGTGTGTGAAATCGTATGGGACTTAACTGCTAAGGTCATCAGTCCCTAACCTTACACACTACTTAACCCAAATTATCCTAAGGACAAACACACACACCCATGCCTGAGGGAGGACTCGAACCTCCACTGGGATCAGCCGTACGACCTAACAGGTCGCTTGCATGCCACTTCGGCAGCGGTGGATGCAGGTGTGTTACGTAGGGACCACCGAAGTATGATCCAGGAGTGGTGAAGTGTTTGACATAAGGTGGTCAGTTTGAACATCATCTCTGAAATGAACGTTGCTCTTAACGTATATGTATCGGGTCTGTAAAAATAAGCATGGTCATCAAACGTATAGAATGGAATAATTGTCCGTAGCATAATGTGCCATCTGTTGTAGCCTACGTATTGAGTTTTTTGTACCTCACTGCATACAGACGATGTTACAATGTCTACTGATATTTTCAATTTTCTTTATTTGTGTAATGGACGAAACAAAGTGATCGTTTACATCTGTAAGATGTTATGTCTCAATGTTTAAATAAAGGTAACAGTAACAGAAAGAAATACACAAGGTACAGCATTGTGGAGGTGTAGATGGAGACAATTTTATGCACATATTTACAGCATTGCGAGAGCCTTGTTTTTTAAATCGCATTTCTATTAGTCCTGCTGGCGGTAGTAAGTTTTTCTAGACACGCTTTTGTCTTGAATTGAAAGGAGGAATCTCATGCTGGCCGTGAAGTGCTGCATCTTTTTCTTCACCCTCTATACTTGTACATCGTGAATCCAGAGGTATAACATTTTTAGTTGTGACAGCTTTTGTGGGCGGTACAACTTTTTGTTTGTAGAAATTAAAATAGTATAATTAATAAGAGGACAGCACTGTTATGAAAATTATGTACATAAGTCATATTAGTGGAAAATATTGTTTATTTTAGCGTTCCTCAACGAAATGAAAGGTTCAACTGTAGTTTGCCTCACAGAATTGTAAATTTGTTGTTTCAACAATATCAAGCGAAATTTATGTGCTCAAGGAAAAAAATAGTACTATTGGAAAATATCGTTCATTTTAGAGTTCCTCAACGAAATGCAAGGTTTTAGTGTAGTTTGCCTCACAGAATTGTAAATTTGTTGTTTCAACAATATCAAGCGAAATTTATATGTCTGAAGGAAAAAATAAACGTGTGCATTGCAAAACCAATCTTAAAATTTTTTCGATAAATTACAAATTCATTTGTTACTATGTAAACTGAAAGTGATACAATCTTAAAAGAAAGTAATGTTTTAAAAATAATTTATAAATGCCTCACTGGTAGTAATCGTTATCATAAGCTACTTGTGCCAGAAATGTCAAGGCTCATTCAATAAGAAATTTTAAGTGAGACTGCGAATCAGTTTATAATAGTTTCAGTTGCATGAGGGGACTTCAAGAAGTAACTTATACATTACTATGGCGAGCCAAGTAACTTTTATTGAATGCTGCTCTACAGTTCAAAATAACGTATTTATGATATTACTTTTCAACATGACTCTTTGTAAACAACGATCGGCAGGTTGTACCAGTTCCCCAACAACAGAAATATCTCTTTGGTCACGGAACCATTCGAGAAGCGCTGCGTGAACATGTTCACCGTCGAACAATCTGCAACTGCTGCATATCAGTTCCTCGACTGGTTGGACATTGTCGCCTGTCGTCGATATCAATGGCCTTCCACCGACGTATGTGCTGCGTTGGTGAAATTGTTGGCACCATTTCATTACAGCTGAACGGGACACTGCATTTGGTCCATACACTGCCAGAATTTCCAGGGTCGATCTGTGTGCAATTTAGGTGTTTCGCCCAAAATAATCCTATTGTCCCACGTGTTCAGCTTTGGAATACGTTTCCAGTTGCCATGCCGTTTCACTCCCAAGCTATGATGCACCTTTCATCCGTACTGCAGCAGAACTGTGTGTTCAGGAAACCAAGAACATGTACTCTCATCGACAATATGCCACTAGTGCTGCACAAGGGTCTTTTCGTGGGGCGACATGTATAACTTTCCTTTTTGAAGCCCCCTCGAGATTCAGTTCGAGATTGAGTAGCGAAAATATTAACGAGGAAAATCATGGACGTACTTACTGAAATCATTACCTTTTTCATTCGGAAAGAAAACCAACGTATAACCAAAACATTTGCAGCAATGCAAAGCCTGAGGAAAAGAAGGCATTATATATTGCGCATCATTGACAAATATTCAAAAAGAATCAACAATAAGGTATGGATATGTTTTAGGGTTTCGTGCCACAGTCCGTAAAAACGGAAAGTCTGTCTGTCTGTCTGTCTGACAGTTAAAAAACGTTCTTACTCAGGAACGGGTAAACGTATCAGTTTGAGATCTATGGTCCCTTGAGGCTGTAAAAACTTGAAGCTTCTAAGTCAATGCAATCAAAAGGTACGGCCGTTTATGTCACATATTTTGATACTTGCAAACTCAGTTATCAAAACTTGTATGGTACTTTCTGTTATCTACAATGATGAAATTTGGAAAGAAGTAAGGTTTCACTGTACAAGTAAACGAAAAAACAACGAAAATTGTTAATTAGTAATTATATGACCAAAAAAATACGTCTTTTATTATTTGTTATCCGACGTCAAACTTGCGATTCAAACAGTCAGTAGTTCTCCACTTGGGCTGACTGGGTCGCAATGGTAAAAGTCAAACGTCAGGCAAGGAATGACTTCATTGCTCATATGATGCGTTTCGGAACTCATACGTCATCAGATGTCTACGAGGCGTGTTTTTTAAGTAAGTACTGTTTTGGCACACCGCAGCGCCGCGGTCGGCGTTCTGCGCATGCGCACTGGGTACCCTACCCACATCTATCTACGCACTGACTCCATTACAGTATGATTCTTCCTTGTTTTCGTTCTGTTTAAGATGCCTCCGATAATCGTGAGTTCCACCGACTGTGAAGTACGGGCTGCTATAATATTTCTTAGTGCTAAAGGCCTAAAAGCGATCGATATTCATCGTGAGATCTGTGCATTTTACGGAGAAAACATTATGAGTAATGGAATGGTAAGAAAGTGGGTGAGAGCATTTAAAGATGGCCGCATAAATGTGCATGATGAACAACGGAGTGGGCATCCTTCGGTCATTAATGAAAGTTCTCTGCAGGAAGTGGAAAATAACGTGAGAGAAAACAGACACTTTACGATTTCCTCCTTGCGGGATGACTTTCCTAACGTTTGTCGTAGCGTTTTGTATGGCATTGTGATCGAGCACTTGAATTACCGAAAACTGTGCACACGTTGGGTACAGAAAATGTTGACGGATGTGCACAAAACCAAACGTTTAGACAGTGCATTGACTTTCCTTGAGCGGTACCACAACGACGGTGATGATTTCTTAAGCCAAACTGTTATGGGCAATCAAACATAGGTGGCCTACGTCACACCAGAATCAAAGCAACAGTCCATGGAATGGCGGAATTCAGATTCACTCAGAAAAGTGAAGTTCAAACAAACAATTTCTGCCCGGAAAATCATGTGCACAGTTTTTTGGGACAGAAAAGGAGTATTTCTTGTGGAATTTCTGCCTTGTAATGAGACAATCAATGCAGCAGCTTACTGTATGACATTGCACAATCTGCGCCGTTCAATTCAGAACAAAAGACGTGGCAAGTTGAGCAAGGGCATCGTTCTGGTGCAAGAAAATGCCCGTCCGCATGTGGCGAATCAGACCAAAGATCTCATCACATCTTTTCGATGGGAAACTCGAGATCATCCTCCGTACAGCCCCGATCTTGCGCCCAGTGACTACCATCTGTTCCTGCACTTGAAGAAACACCTGGGCGGTCAGCGTCTTCAACAAGTCAGGTGGCAGACTTCTATGAGGAGGGTATTCAAAAACTGGTACAACGTTATGACAAGTGGTTCAATATCGACGGAAATTATGTAGAAAAGTAGATTAAGGTACAGGCTTTCAGGTAAAAATAAAATTATTGAGATATCTTAGCACGTCTTTTTTTAAATTTCAAAACGGTACTTACTTAAAAAACACGCCTTGTAGATTAGTCTGCAAATGTTTGTTTCACATACAACTTGACACTGTATGTCTACATGTAGTAATCGTTAGTTGAGCATCTAAATGTTCAAATGTGTGGGAATTCCTAAGGGACCAAACTGCTAAGGTCATTGGTCCCTAGACTTAAACACAGCTTAACCTAACTTACCCTAAGGACAACACACACACCAGTGGTCGAGGGAGACTCGAACCTCCGGCGGGAGGAGCCGCGCAATTCGTGACAAGGTGCCTCTAACCGTGCGGCAACTCCATGCGGCCCTTGAGTATTTGATGATGGATAAATTCTGAAACGCGTCATGCGAGCAATAAAGTAATTCCTTGCCTAATGTTTGACTTTTACCACTGCGACCCAGTCAACCCGACTAGAGAACTAATGATTACTATAACAATGGTCGCCTGCTTCCTGCAAATCACTCCGCCTTCAGGCCACAAGTGGCCCATCGGGACCATCAGACCGCCGTGTCATTCTCCGCTGAGGATGCGAATAGGAGGGGCGTGTGGTCAGCACAGCTCTCCCGGACGTTACGATGATTTTCTTTGACCGGAGCCGCTACTATTCGGTCGAGTAGCTCCTCAATTGGCATCACGAGCCTGATTGCACTCCGAAAAATGGCAACAGCGCATAGCGGCCCGGATGGTCACCTATCCAAGTGCTTGCCACGCCCGACAGCGCTTAACTTCGGTGATCTGACGGGAGCCGGTGTATCCACTGCGGCAAGGCCGTTGCACTTACTGCAAGACTTTGTCATATTTGTACTATGGAAATTAAACTCTTGGAATCCTTGTGACCGATATCTTGCCAATATCAATGTCCACAACAGGCAGAAATGATGGAGATTCTCGATTCCCAGAATGGATGAACTGTCTATACACATGACTAAGTTTGCACTGAACCCTCAGTTCGCGAGTCATACAAGCATCTGGTCAATTTTTATTCGTACTTCTCACTGTGACGCAATTTTGTGTTACCTGAAGTTAATTCGTACACGAAACGAAAAGATACTGGGTGTCAAGTTACTTGGCGTAAAGAGAAGTTACACTGTTCATCATTTAAATGTGAATTTTCGTTCGACGCTTCTATTTTCCGAGCAAGAGGGAGTAGTGCTTGGACGTGCATTCAGAAAGAGCGGGGTTTCGGCCAATTCTGGTAATTTAGCTCCAGGATATTCCCCAAGCAGTTTAGGGGGCACGACTCTAATTGAAAGCTCACGATCGGTTTTGTAGCCAGTCTTTGTGTAATCCGAGCTTGTGTTCTGCCCCTAATGATCTAATTGCCGATATGACTTTAAATTCTTACCTTACTTTGTCTCTGCAATAATTAACGTTGTTGGAAGGACATTGTATTGCAGCCGTATTCGAATGGTTAGCGGAAGGATCTGTGTTCGACTCTCCTTTTTCTGAGGCATGAAGATGTGAAATGAGGTCCACTCAGCATTGTGAGGCCAAATGAGGATCTGCTTGAATAAAGAAGCAGCGACATCAGGATTCACCTACTCGCAATAACTGGAAGGACTGATGGCATGATGATCACATGTCCCACACAGATCGCTCCGCGCACGGGATGTGAACACGTACGAGTATGTGGTGATACCACAGTTTGGAATTTACGTTCCACTACATTACAAAGAGTGAAAGGAAGAATATCTCATGTTAGATTTTTGCCTTATGGAGAGGAGCTTGGCCAGTGAGATGCGACATCAGGCCGGCTGGTGTGGCCGAGCGGTTCTAGGCGCTCAGTCCGGAACCGCGCGACTGCTACGGTCGCAGGTTCGAATCCTGCCTCGGGCATGGGTGTATGTGGTGTCCTTAGGTTAGTTAGATTTAAGCAGTTGTAAGTTCTAGGGGAATGATGACCACAGATGTTAAGTCCCATAGTGCTCAGAGCCATTTGAACCATTTGAACCCATGTCCGTAAACATCATCCAACAATGCTACAGAGCGTAGAGTTGCAGGTTCCGGCACCTGTAAACGTATGTTTATACAGGGTAGTTCCGTGTTGATGTTACAAACTTTCAATGACGGTGGAGAAAGATAAATTATCAATTCGAGGTGAAGGTCCCTGGTTCTGAAACGAATGAGTCGAAACTTACAGAGATATCAGAATGGTTTTCGCTTGTACTTTTGACTCGTTAGTTTCCGAACCAGGGACACTTACCTCAAATTGATACATTTATCCTTCTCCACCATCCTTGAAAGTTTGTAACATCATCAAGGAACTACCCTGTATAGACATACGTTTACGGAATCAGCGTGTGGATACATACAGGGTGATAATTATTGAACTGTGTGAAACAAAATCGTCATAATTTCAGAACGGCTTGCATTAGGACGTTCAAACTGTGCGGTTGACCGCGTGGCATAATGGGAATTTGCATGCGAGCCTTGTTGTCGGTCATCTGCACGTGAAAATGTCACGGTACAGCGTGCGTGTGCATATAGCGCTAGTGAAAACCTTCTATGAGAGCAATAACAGCCCAACTGCTGCTCAAAGGAAGTTTGCGACCGAGTTCAAGCCGGAGACAACCGGTCTAAGTGTGGTAATAATCAAGAATTTGATTCGCAAGTTTGAGAGAACGGGTAGTGTTCGTCGTGACAGTGTTGGCAATTTCGGTCATTCAAAAATAGTGAAAATGCTTGAAAACATCGAAAAGACACGCGCTGTGTTTCAAACCAGCCCCATGAAATCGATCACACGAGTTTCACAAGAGGTGAGAATCAGCTGGGACACATTGCGACAAATTGTTGTTGAAGACTTGCATCCCTTCCCATACAAAACTCAAACCCCTCAGCCATTAAGCTCCAGGGCATTGAACAGCGGTTGTGCTTCTCCAATACTACTGTCTGCAGCATTGACGAAAAGAACTTTGAGGTGAATATGGTTTGGTTCAGCGATGAAGTCCACTTTCATTTGGATGGGTTCGTCAGTAAGGAAAATGGGGGCATTTGGGGGAGTGAGAATCCACATTTCGCTTCACCGTCAACGGATGACTGTGTGGTGTGCAATGTCCACTCACAGAATAATCGGTGCGATATTCCTTGATGGCACTGTGACTATTGAAAGATACGTGAACGTTTCGGAAGATGATTTCATCCCCATTTTTCAAAGTGACACAGATATCGACAAGATGTGGTTAATGCAAGATGGAGCTCGACCCCATCGAAGCGGGAGAGTGTTTGATATCCTGGGGGACTACTCTGGGGACCGGATTCTAGTTCTGGCGTACCCAGAGGCCACTGGCATATGCCTCGATTGGCCGCCATATTCTCCGGATCTGCGCCTCCTTTTTGTGGGGCTATATTAACGACAAGGTGTACAACAATAACGCCAAAAGCATTGCTAAGCTGAAAACAGCCATTCAGGAGGTCATAAACAGATCGGTGTTCCGACACTTCAGCGGGCCATGAATAATTTCGCTATTCGTCTCCCCACATCATCGCCAAAGACGGCAGGCATATCGAACATGTAATAATCTAAATCCAAATATCTGTAGTGACGTTTACATGTTGAATAAAGTGTGTTCACGCCGTAGTTTGTAACTAATTTTCGTTTGTTTTTTTTCATGTAGCTCAATAACTGTGACCCCTTACATTTACAGGCGCCGGCGCCTATGACTCTGACGCTCTGTAGTGTCATTGAATGACGTTTAGGGACATGAGTTCCTATTCAAAATCACTCACTTCCCTCTACAAGTCCTAGAAGTTGGTAATGAGAATTTCCGAACATCCTGCATATCGACAGTTAAACGCTTCCTAGTACTTGATGCTTTTCGTGCTGTAGCCTGCTTGCTATGAAAGCACATCGTTTTACTGCTACGGTGCAATGATGATTTGTCAAAAGCACGTCGTTTTTGGAAGGGGAACCAGTGGCAGAATGGGGTACTTCATGTTTCAACAGTCATTCTGAGGTACAAGAAAATTATAATAAACTGTTAAATTTATTCAGACCTCTTCATTATAATAATAACCTTCAAAACACTACAACTTATCAATATTTAATTGCCTAACAACGAATATTTATTAAAAAATTTGGGAAATGGTATTTTTCCCAGTTTTGCCCCATGGGTGGTACAAAATGTAGTGTAATATTCCACATAAAAAATTAGTTTTAAGGGAAATCATAACAGCTTTCATGGATTTACATACAAAAATTAGTTATAAGTGACACATATATTATAAACTCTTATGCATGACACGGGGTGCATACATGGATAACCTCGCCCTCACTGCCCAAGACCGTGCACGAATTGTGAGCCTACTCGATGAAAAGGCTACATCTGATCCATCCTTCTTCAGAGCAGTCAAGACAGTAAAGATACTTCGAATTTACCACTACCACTAGATGAATTCGACTGCTTTTGTTTTGAGGATGTTTTAGACCTTGGGCCGCTGTTAGATACTTTCGATCAAGTTTTAAGTACATGATTTTTGCTTGCGTGAGAATTTTCCTGAACTTCCTAGGCTAATTCAAGGCACTTTTTCGTAGACCTAGGCCTATAACGCTTCGTTTTCGTCTTTGTATTTTTTTCCTCCACATTAATAGCTCCATCTTATAAGGATATGAGGTCAAGATAGCTATTTTGTCTCTGTGTTCTGATCAACGTTTATTCTTCTGTGCTACTTTTGGAATTAGTAGTATGCTCTCTAGACAGAAAACTTGGAAGCTACAGTCTGGAAATATCGCTACTCTGCAAGGATGCTTGTTCGATGAGGTGTCCCTTGTGATGGAGTTTCCAGTCCCTTTGTGCTAAACGAGTGTGGTGCCTTGGTAAAGTTTTCTTCAGAGTTTGTAACTCAGTGGTTCCTGATGACAGGAAATCTTTGGTTCTAAGGACATACTTGTCAACAGGCCAAATTCCAGATTTTCGAAATCCAATAACAGCATGTAACATCGCTGAGGACTGAAAATATGCGTTCCCAAAAAAGTGTGATCACTTTTACAGGATTTCATCTCAACCATTTGCGAATTTCAGTCTCTTAATACACGACGCTGCAGTGTGGTTTGAGGGATGTTGAACTGAGTTGCTCCTTTCTTGTAGCGCATTCTTCCAGTTACTAAAGCCTCTACACCCTCTTACATGGATGTAATAGACCAACTTTGCCTGTTAGATTTTCTTTTGTAGACTCGAATCATTCTGTACAGAAAAAAATCTTTTGTGTACAAAACCTAAAAAACGCACATGTAATTAACATGGAGCAGAACGGGGTACTAATGGGGCAGAACTGAGTAGGTAAAATTCAGTGAAAAGAAAAAAACTGATATTTAAAGCACATAAACTGAGGAACAATAAAGAAAAGTCCGGAACCACGCGGCTGCTACGGTCGCAGGTTCGAATCCTGCCTCGGGCATGGATGTGTGTGGTGTCCTTAGGTTAGTTAGGTTTAAGTAGTTCTAAGTCTAGGGGACTGATGACCTCAGAAGTCAAGTCCCATAGTGCTCAGAGCCATTTGAACCATTTTGAACAATAAAGACTACTGAGGATACAATCACGTCACTGAGGATACAATCAAGACAAAGTATACAATCAAGAAACATATGTTTACTTATTTGAGAGACATTAAGACCTGACTATTGCAGAAACGTGTAGGAAAAACGCATCGACACAGCACAAGCAAGAACGCAGCATGCAATGGCGTCAATGCATTGTTAGATACTTCGTCTCGATCTCTCAACAAAGTTCTAACAACGTCCAGGAGATGGCAGCACATACCAGGACAAGAACATCATTACCCCGTTCTGCCTCACTACCCCGTTCTGCTACACATTCCTCTACGATTTATCATAATTATGTATCAAATAACAACATTTGTAATTACAGCGCCTAGATATTATACGCCACTTAAATAAGGTGCATCATGTTGGAGCTGTACCATAGATGATAACATCGTTAACTACAATAAGAAAGGTAGCAAATTCACGTCTAATTACTTCCAATTTTTTTACCTCTAAAATGATCTGCGACTTTAATTTTAACGTAATGGAGGTATAACATGCAATATTCTATATTATTTGTTATAAATAAAGTATTTGTTGTAATTCTTGTTGCATAGACAGACGACTGGAATGTTTACCCAGTGGTGAACAGTTTTAACGTGACTGCCGGGGCCGCAACGTCAGCAGTGTGTGCCAAGCTGGGAATCGTGTCCGGATAGGTGAGGGATGAAGGCTACTGTTCGCGAGAAATGGGAAATCCCGGTTCGAGCCCGACACCGCCATAGATTTTCAGTTATCGCCACTGAAATTACTTCAGTGCCTAACTGCAGCCGAGTAAGAAATTATGTCATTTCATCTTTTTAACGGCCGACGCCATATTGAAAAAAAATATTAATTCCTTTCAAAACGACGGCAGCCGAAATATGTTCAGATTTAGGTTCCTCTGTATCTAGAAAATCATTGTTGTAGAGTTTCTATCCTTTCTGTAATTATTTTGAAGCTCGAAATAAAATTGATACGAAAATTTATATCAGTTGATTTCATCTTCATTAATTAACTTTCGACTCAACCTCTGTTTTCAGCCTTGTGCTGTCGCCCACGTGCTTTTACGGCACCTGACGTTCTTGGGAGGGTTCGTAACACGATGTGTTATAACTGGAAGTTTTTACTATTATGAAACTTTGTGTAAAGGATGTATTACCTATCTCTTGATGTTATGAACTGCCTCACGTTTATATGTAGACAGTAAATGTCTTTTGCACCGACGGCTGTTAGTTTCGAAAAAAACTCCTCTTCCATTTCAATGAAATTACGAAACGAATCTCTATCCTGAAACCAATGACATGGAGTACGTTACTTCAGAGTGATGGTAGTGAACGCAACATCGAGAATATAGATATTATGCATACGCAAACTGACATCAGACACTGTAATTTAACTACATTCAGTTTTAAACCGAAAATGTGATGGAGATTCGATTGAGTTAACCAGTGACTTCTACTACTGTATGTCTCAGATCGTTGTCCAGCATATATAGTGTTCGTGTACCTGCAACTCCCTGTTCAGGCCACCGACGAGTCCAGAACCTTCGCAATTTTCTCCCATCTTTTTCGGAGATTGCTAACAAACGCCGTTATTTTGCTCGGGTCCTTTCTCGTACAGGAACTGTGTGATCAGCGCATCATATACAGCCGACGACTACCGCCGGAGAGCACTGGGGTCGCAATCAAGATGAGGAGCACGTGCTGTGATTTTTTAAAATTTTATTTTTATTTTGAGTCCTCAGTCTTCTGACTGGTTTGATGCGACCCACCGGGAATTTATCTCCTGTGCCAACTTCTTCATCTCAGAGTGGTACTCGCAACCTTGGTCCTCAATTACTTGGTGGATGTGTTCCAATCTCTGTCTTCCTCTTCAGTTTATGCCCTCTACAGCTCCCTCTAGAACCACGGAAATCATTCATGGATATATTAACAGATGTCCTTTCGTCTTGTCCCTTCTCCTTGTCAGTGTTTTCCACATATTCCTCTCCTCTCTGATTCTGTGCAGAACCTCCTCATTCTGTATCTTATCAGTCCACCTAATTTTCAACATTCGTCTGTAGCACCACAGGTTAAATGCTCTAATAATCTTTTGTTCCGGTTTTCCCACAGCCCACGTTTCACTACCATACAATGCTTGCACCAAACGTATATTCTCAGAAATTTCTTCCTCAAATTAAGGCCTATGTTTGATACTAGTAGACTTCATTTGGCCAGGAATGCCATTTTTCCCAGTGCTAGTCTGCTTTTGATGTCCTCCTTGCTCCGTCCGTCATTGGTTACTTTGCTGCCTTAATTTCATCTACTTCGTGACCATTAATCCTGATGTTAAGTTTCTTGCTGTTCTCATTTCTGTTACCTATCAATACTTTCGTCCTTCTTTGATTTACTCTCAATCTGTATTCTGTACTCAATAGAGTATTCATTCCATTCAACAGGCCCTGTAATTATTCTTCAATTTCACTGAGGATAGTAATGTCATCAGTGCACCTTAACATTGATATCCTTTCACCCTGAATTTTAAATCCGCTCTTGAACCTTACCTTTATTTCTGTCATTGCTTCTTCGATGTATACATCGAACAGTAGGGGCAAAAGACTACATGTTTGTCTTATACCATTTTCAATCCGAGCATTTGGTCCGAGGTCCTCCACCTTTATTGTTTCCTCTTGATTCTTGTACATATTGTATATCACCCATCTTTTTCTATAGCTTATTCCTGTTTTTCTCAGGATTTACATCTGCCACCACTTCACGTTGTCGAATGCTTTTTCCAGGTCGACAGAAAGGTGTCAAAGTGCCTTGATTTTTGTTAAGTCTTCCTTCCATTATCAACCACAATGTCATAACTGCTTCTCGTGCCTTTACTTTTCCTAAAGCCAAAATCATCGACGTCTAACACATCCTCAATCTTTACCTCCATTATTCTGTACATTATTCTTCTCAGCAACTTAAATGCATGAGTTGTTAAGCTGATTGTGCACTTATCGGCTCTTGCAATCCTGGTAATTGTGTCGAAGATGTTTTTCCGAAAATCTGCTGGTATATGGTCAGTCTCATACATTCTACACACCAACGTGAATAGTCGTTTTGCCGCGCGGGATTAGCCGAGCGCTATAAGGCGCTGCAGTCATGGACTGTGAGGCTGATCCCGGCGGAGGTTCGAGTCCTCCCTCGGGCATAGGTGTGTGTGTTTGTCCTTAGGATAACTTAGGTTACGTAGTGTGTAAGCTTAGGGACTGATGACCTTAGCAGTTAAGTCCCATAAGATTTCACACACATTTGAACATTTTTTTGAATAGTCGTTTTATTGCCACTTTCCCAATGATTTCGGAAATACCGATATAATGTCAGCTATCGCTTTTGACTTATATGACACCGAGCGAGGTGGCGCAGTGGATAGCACACTGGACTCGCATTCCGGAGGACGACGGTTCAAACCCAAGTCCGGGCAACGTGATTTCCCTAAATTGCTTCAGACAAATGCCGGGATGGTTCCTTTGAAGGGGCACGGTCGACTCTCTTGCCCATCCTTTGGTCCCCTCCCCCAAATCAACCAACCAACCAACCAACTTATATGATCTTAAGTCGTCCAAACCTCTTTTAAATTCACTTTCTAATACTGCATCCCTTGTCTCTTCGCTGTCGACTCCTGTTTCTTCTTCTATCACGGTCATCAGATAGGTCATCCCCCTCACAGAGGCCCTCAATATACTCTTTCCACCCATCCGCTCTCTCCTCTACGTTTAACAGTGACGTGTAATAGATCGCTTCAAAACACGTATAGGAACCGCAACAGATGCCGCATCTGGCACGCTTCGCGATGAGAAACACGTCTCGTGTGAGGCTTAAGTACGCCTTCACGAGCGGTGTCTACGGTTGGAGGGCACTATGGTATTGTTTCGAGGATCTGTATTCTGAGAAACAGACTGTTTCTTCTCGACGTGATTTTTTATGCGACGCCCCTCCCCTCAAAAGCAGTAAGGAGTCTCCTTTGTGCGGTTATCTGGGTCACTCAAATTGTGTCGGAGGTATTTGAGAAACGGGGAGAAGAACTGCTCCGGCGCCGAGCTCACAGCCACAGGACGCTTGCATATGTATAGCGCGATTCGACGCCCGCCGGATTGTGAGTCCCGCAGCTTGCAGACGGCTTTCTAGCGATTTTGTTGTCGGGCACGTCCTGCGCAGAGGCTTGGCGTCCCGGCGCCTCTGCCGATTCGACGCGCCTCCCGCACTGTTTAAATGCAAGGAAGCCGGCGCCCGAGCGAGGTGGTAGGACTGAGGACTGTATTCTCCGCTGGGTTACGAGCCGCCGGGATAACGTTCCTATCTGCGACGAGCCGAGGAAACTAGACGTTCCTCCTGCTCTCTGTTCGCGGAATGTTCCTGGCCCTGATGAGGTCTGCTGCAGCTATCACAGCCGGATCGACATAAATCTGATTACGAGACCAGGAAAAAAAAAGACATTCACAACTCTTCACCAGTTGAATAATATCGCTTCCAAATTGGAGAACACCTTATGGTACCACGGTTCTGCGTGCAAATAACAATTTTTCCGCTTTAACCAGTACAATTTTTGTACCGTCATGTGTAGGGAACTTATGACCAGTGTACAGGAGCAGCCATTGTAGGACCATGGCGCTGCTGCTCAGACACCAGCCTCTACAGCACATTTATACTACTGGCCATTAAAACTGCTACACCAAGAAGAAATACAGATGATAAACGGGTATTCATTGGACAAATATATTATACTAGAACTGACATGTGATTACATTTTCACGCAATTTGGGTGCATAGATCCTGAGAAATCAGTACCCAGAACAACCACCTCTGGCCGTAATAACGGCCTTGATACGCCTGGGCATTGAGTCAAACAGAGCTTGGATGGCGTGTACAGGTACAGCCGCCCATGTAGCTTCAACACGATACCACAGTTCATCAAGAGTAGTGACTGGTGTATTGTGACGAGCCAGTTGCTCGACCACCATTGACCAGACGTTTTCAGTTGGTGAGAGATCTGGAGAATGTGCTGTTCAGGGCAGAAGTCGAACATTTTCTGTATCCAGAAAGGCCCGTACAGGACCTGCAACATGCGGTCGTGCATTATCCTGCTGAAATGTAGGGTTTCACAGGGATCGAATGAAGGGTAGAGCCTCGGGTCGTAACACATCTGAAATGTAACGTCCACTGTTCAAAGTGCTGTCAATGCCAACAAGAGGTGACCGAGACGTGTAACCAATGGCACCCCATACCATCACGCCGGGTGATATGCAAGTATGGCGATGACGAATACACGCTTCCCATGTGCGTTCACCGCGATGTCGCCAAACACGGATGCGACCATCATGATGCTGTAAATAGAACCTGGATTTATCTGAAAAAAAATTGATGTTTCGTCATTTGTGCACCCATGTTCGTCGTTGAGTACACCATCGCAGGCGCTCCTGTCTGTGGTGCAGCGCCAAGGGTAACTGTTCGTGCAGATGGTTGTTGTCTTGCAAACGTCCCGATCTGTTGACTCAGGGATCGAGACGTGGCTGCACGATCTGTTACAGCCACGCAGATAACATGCCTGTCATCTCGACTGCTAGTGATATGAGGCCGTTGAGATCCAGCACGGCGTTCCGTATTACTCTCCTGAACCAATCGATTCCATATTCTGCCAACAGTCATTGGATCTCGACCAACGCGAGCAGCAATGTCGCGATACGATAAACCGCAATCGCGATAGACTACAATCCCATCTTTATCAAAGATGGAAACATGATGGTAAGCATTTCTGCTCCTTACACGAGGCATCAAAACAACGTTTCACCAGGCAACGATGGTCAACTGCTGTTTGTGTATGAGAAATCGGTTGGAAACTTTCCTCATGTCAGCACGTTGTAGGTGTCGCCACGGGTGCCAACCTTGTATGAATGCTCTGAAAACCTACTTATTTGCGTATCACAGCATCTTCTTCCCGTCGGTTAAATTTCGCGTCTGTAGCACGTCATCTTCGTGGTGTAGCAATTTTAATGGCTAGTACTGTAACTGTTTCAATTAAAGAAGCCAACTTAACTGCTAAGCCAGAAAACTAACTGAACATTTCAAATCCTCAGAAATAAACAAATGTAAAGAAAACTTTGAGAGCCTGACACTCCTTCTCCGTCCGAACTTACACTGAGGTGGCAAAAGTCAAGGGACAGCTAAAATGCACATACACAAATGGCTCTAGTACCGTGTACACAAGGCTTATTAAAGGGTAGTCAGATAATTCACGAGAAAGTTTTCCGGCGTAATTATGGCCGCACGACGAAATTAACAGGTTCTGAACTCGGAATGGTAGTTGAAGCTAGAAGCATGGGACATTTCATTTCGGAAATCGTTAGGGAATGTGGTATTTCGAGATAAAAAAAATAGCTCAAATGGCTCTGAGCACTATGGGACTTAACTTCTGAGGTCATCAGTCCCCTGGAACTTAGAACTACTTAAACCTCACTAACCTAAGGACATCACACACATCCATGCCGGAGGCAGGATTCGAAACTGCGACCGTAGCGGTCGCGCGGTTCCGGACTGAAGCGCCTAGAACCGCTCGGCTACCGTGGCCGGCTATTTTGAGATCCACCGCGTCAAGATTTTGCCGAGAATACCAGATTCCGGGCACTACCTGTCACCACGAACAACGTAGAGGCCGACGGCCGTCACGTAACGACCGAGAGCAGAGGCGTTAGCGTAGAGTTGTCAGTGCTAACAGACAAGCAACAGCGAGTGAAATTATACGAGGAATCAATGTGAGACGCACGGCGAACGTAGACGACTGGAGAACCGTGGTCTGGTCAGATGAGTCCTGATTTCAGTTGGCAAGAGCTGATGAAGGGGTTCGAGTGTCGCTCACACACCGCGAAGCCATGGACCCAAATTGTCAACAACGCATTGTGGAGCCTGGCGGTGGCTCCATAATGGTGTGGGCTGTGTTCACGTGGAACAGACTGTGTCCTCTAGTCAAACTGGACAGAGGATTGTCTGGAAAAGGTTATTTTCGGCTACCTGGATAGCATTTGCAGCCTTCCACCGACTTCATGTTCCCAAACAGCGATACACCATGATGTCACCGGGCCACAATTGTTCCCTGTCAGTTTGAAGAACATTCTGGACAATTTGAGCGAATAATTTGGCCACCCAGATCACCTGACATTGTGAGTTAACGAGCATTGAGCTTTCAATTAAATATATGGCTGAAAGAGTCAGCCTACAGGAGTTGTGAAACGAATCCTGTTGTCCAGGACCGCGTGCCACAAAGGGCGCAGATTCACCACGAGCTGGGGAAATTCACAGGCGTCTACTGTCTATTGAGGCCTAAGCACTGTAGTGTTTGTGGTGTCACCGCCAGACACCACACTTGCTAGCTGGTAGCATTTAAATCGGCCGCGGTCCGTTAGTATGCGTCGGACCCCCGTGTCGCCACTATCAGTGATTGCAGACCGAACGCCGCCACACGGCAGGTCTAGAGACACTCCCTAGCACTCGCCCCAGTTGTACAGCCGACTTTGCTAGCGATGGTTCACTGTCTACAGACGCTCTCATTTGCAGAGACGACAGTTTAGTATAGCCTTGAGGTACGTCATTTGCTACGACCTAGCAAGGCGCCATACTCAGTTACTATGTCTTCTGAACAGATAATATTGTGACTCACGTACCGTCAAGAGCGACGTTCATCATTAACGGGTTAAATTAAGTATCAAACTAATTCCGTCCGCTTTCTGAATTCTAATTCCTTGACATGTTCCAGACCTCACGTCAGTATAGTCCTTCCCTCCTCACGCCAACCTGCGTGAGCTAAACCGCATACATTTCGGCCTCCTCTAGTAACACGGTGTTGGCTCTTCTGCCAACACTACAGTGTGCGAATGAGACAGACGAGAACCTACGTCATTGGGAAACTCAGTAGAAGGCTTTTGAGGCCAAGGAGACGTAACAGTGTTAAATATGGCTGACCTAAGATCGGCAATAAAAGGAAAAAAATTATGAAAACTATTTAATTGTGTAGTAGTGCAGGGAATGATGCCACAGTAATTTTAATCTTTCATCCTCCATAAATTTTCATGGTGATCCCAATAAAATTTGAATATGGATCATATCTATAATAGTTTAGGATTTACTGTTAAAGCGAAATTAACAAGTTCTGTAACAAAGACCTGAATGCTAAAATCTGAACGCTTTGGTCAATCTTAACGACCGACATTTCATATAGAAGTGTGTCATTAAAATGCCAAATGTTGTAAATATCAACTATGTAACTTTATTTGTTTAAAAGATATAGTAAATCTAAATTATCAGCATTTTCAGTTGAGCATCAGAACATCATTTCCTCCACACAAAACACGATTATTTAAATATGTTGAAATGTAAAGTAATGTAGAATAAGCTGTAGCCAATCAGATGGACGACTTCAGGAGAGGGAACTGCATTAGTCAGTTGAGCGAAGGTCTTCGGCGCGCGGGAAACGCGGTCGGAGACGGGCAGAGGGCAGTTCTGGTAGAGATACCAAAGGGAACAGTTCGGATGGAGACGCGAAAACGGACAGCTCGGCTGGAGACACCAAAGGCTACAGTGCTGGGGCAGACGCGAAAGCGGAAAGTGCGGCTGGAGACACTAAAGGGTACAGTTCGGATTGAGACACGAAAGCGGACAGTCGGTCCATAGGTAGCTAGCAAGTGAAACAACTTCGAAAACTTCGCGTTGTGTGGTATCGCGGGACTCAGCCTCTCAGCGGTGAGCATGCGCGCGCCTGGTGTGAATTTGTAACTTTTCTTGTAAATATCGAGGTGGAGTATTGGACTTGTTTGGCGATAAGATTGTGAATGATCGAACTGTGTCAAATGGATATGCGCTCGAGTGTAATAGTAATTCTAAATACGACCACTTTCGCTATTGGTTCCCTTTCTGAATAAACATTGTCCTAACCGAATCGCAACTGTGTGGCCTACATCATTTATGGGCCGTTAATTTAGTTCCCGATATTATTAATACTATTATTATATGTTATATTAACTTTGTATGTCGCAAACTTGCCATCAGCCAGAAAATTTAACGAGTCACAAGTGTATTATTTAGGGCGTGTAATGCGACACGTGCGGTTCAACCCATAGACGAGTTTGTGCCAAGACATTTCGACGAAGAGGAACCGCCTGTGAGGCCGAACATCATTGGGATGTTAGCTCGCAACACGTATCTCATCGAACGATTATGGAATATAATCGAGAGGTCAGTTCGTGCACAGAGTCTTGCATCGGCAACACTTTTCCATTTACGGTCGGCTATAGACGCAGCACGGTTTAGTATTTCTGCAGAGGACATCCGACGACTTGTTGGGTCCATGACACTGCGAGCTCTAAGATACGCCAGGTAAAACGAAACCCGTCATGATATTTGGATGTATCCCACGACTTTTCTCACCTCAGGGAAATTATGCCCAGCATACAGGCAGCAGCCACTGTGGAAAAATTGCGGTGTTGCTCAGACACTAGCGGCTACTGCACATTTGTTTCCATTAAGGAAGCCACATATAGATAAGGTATGCGACTAGTCTCAAACTGAACGTTTCGAATCCTCAGAAAAAAACAAGTGCAAGCAAAAAGCTGAAAGCCTGAAACTTCTCCTGAGTCTGAACCTAAATGTATACGCTTACGAGACTCTTTCCTGCCCTGAAATATATTCCCAGATACTGAACATGGTGCATCAATATCGCGCAATCTCACTACAGTAATGAAGTTTCGGAGATCCTTGCGATTGTGCGGATTTCACGAAATTTTCTGTTTCATGAATAAAGGTAGAAACTTAGCACGAGTTTTAACTTGTGCAAAACACTACGAAGATTTTATTTTGAAAACAACCATTCGATTTTGTCCGCCTCCGTAGCGTAGCGGTAGCGTTACCGCCTACCACGCAAGGGGGCCCGGGTTCGATTCCCGGCAGGAGACCGGGTGTTGTGTGTCCATCATCACTGACACGCAAGTCGCTGAAGTGGCGTCAACTAAAAAGACTTGCAATACTGCGAGCGAATCCCGAAGGGGATATCCCGGCCAATAAATGCCATAAGATCGTTTCATTTATTCGATTTTACAAGTGGATATCTTTTACGAGCCTGCGCATACATCACTGGGGTACGGAACTCTTGCTGGATCGGTTTGTTGACGGTCTGTCTCTCTGTCTGACTGTTAAGACCGCTTTTTCTCACTAACGGGTAGACGCATCAAGTTCAAAATCATCTCACTTACTGAGGTCTGTGATCACTTGGTGATGTAAAAAAATTTAAGCTTCTAAGTCAATGCAATCAAAAGATACGGCCGTTTATGTCACATATTTTGATGCAACCTTATCGATCAGAACGTTGCGGAGTACTTCCCGTTGACTCAGAATAATGAAAATTGGCAAGAAGCAAGGTTCACAATACAAGTAAGGGTAAATATCCGAAAACTGTTAATTTCTGATTACATCGAACGAAAAATATATAAATTTTTGGTCATTTGTTATTCGACTGTTAGTACGTCCCTGTGTGAGGACCTCTTTTCCTCAGGAATTACAATAGCAAATGGGAAATCACATAAAAACTGAATCTTAAAACTTCCGATTAAAACGTTCCCGAACGTCTTGAAAGTCCCGGGACCGATATCTTGCCGGTATCGATATAGGTAACAGGAAAAAAATCATCGAGATTTATGATTCCCGGGATGGGTGAGCTATTTAAATACATCACTATCTTAGCGTCCGCTCGTGTAGATTCGGTGCTTTACAGTGTATTTTTTGTTTTTCTTTAATCAAATTTTTATTTTGTTCACAAATTGCGTCACCTTCTAAATTTTCATGCTAATTAATTCCATTTCCGAAAGTACTTCTGACCAAAAACCGATTCTGGTAGCTGAGTCAAAAGTGTTCGTTAATCGTGCCTTTTGCGTACTTGTGGAGATATTTCCATAGAAACTTTCAGCACACAAAACACATTTCTTTATATCTAACCGAGAAGTGAAGTACCAAGTTTCATACATTTGACTTTTTTAATGAAAAAATATTTTCTTAAAAATTTTCATCCTCTATTTCACCTCCTTGGGTGTTGAATTTCCAAAAACTGTGAAATATGCATTTTTTTTATTTCCCACAGAAGCCAAATACAAGTGTTCATGGATTTAACTTCGAAAATGCTTTCGTAATTAAATTATTTCATAAAATTTTTCATCAGCTATTTCTCGCAGTTAGGAGTGGAATTTCGAACAATCGCTTCTTAAAGGGTGCCTACAGTATAAGATCAACATCGACTCCAAATTTCGAGTTTCTACCCTTACCAGTTTAGACTGGGTGGTGATGGTCAAAGTTCATCCCCTTAGGTGTTGAATTGCCAAAAATTGTGAAATACACATTTTTTTTCATTTCTAACCCAGACCCCAAATTTCAGTTTTCAAAGATTCAGCTTTAAAAATGTTTCCACAACGAATTATTTTCGTAAAACATTCAACCTCCTTTGGGGCTGCATTTCCGGAAACAGTGAAATGCGTATTTTTTTAAATTCCAAACACAAAAGCAAAATACAAATTTTCATAAATTTGTCTTAAAAATGCTTGCATAATTAAATATTTCCATAAAAACTTTCATCCCCCATTTCACCCCCTTAGTGGCTGAATTTCCAAAAGCAGTGAAACCGTATTCTTTTATTTCTAACCGAGAAGCCAAAAACAAATTGTAATAGAGTTAGCTTTAAAAATGGCCTCATAATGAAATATTCTCATAAACCATTTCATCACCTACTTCTCTCCCCAAGGGGCTGAATTTTCAAAAACGTAACTTTAAAATACTATTTTCACAGACGTAACTTTAAAATACTTCGGTAGTTCTTTAATAATGATTTATTTTCAAAAACAATTTTCACCCACTATTATTTCACGCCCATAGGATCTGAATTTCCAAAAATTCTGAAACATAATTTCTTTCTTTCTGACCAAGAAACCAAGCACCAATTTTCGTAGGTCTAGCCTCAAAATTACCTTGAGAGAGGACATATTTTCAAAAAACCTTTCATCCCCTGTTTCACCCTCTTAGGGATGGAATTTCAAACACATCCCTTCTTAAAGGACGCCAACACCCTCTGCAAATTCCAAGTTTATGTTCTTAGTAGTTTGGGCTGGACGATGATGATGAGTCAGTCGGGACATTGCCTTTAATAAGTTTGTACGGAACTCTGACAGCGCGAGTCCTGTTCACACTTGGCTAACTTTTTGCAATTACGATTAGTATCAAATATTTATGTATCTTGCATAAATGATTAATGTGCCCCCGCCTGGACGCACGACAAACATCCATATGACCATCATACTCGTCCCACAGTTTTGCGAGCGTGTTTCGAATCAACGGCATTCACTGCTATTGCTATATGACGTCATAGTTCACACAAAGTTTGTAGAAGAGGAGCGAAATTGGCGGAGTATTTCATATAAACCCCATAAAAAATGGAATACAGTGAGATATGGCGACCAAAGATGGAAATGGTGAAATGCCGCTATGAGAAATGCTCGCCGTCCGGAGTGGCCGTGCGGTTCTAGGCGTTACAGTCTGGAGCCGAGCGACCGCTACGGTCGCAAGTTCGAATCCTGCCTCGGGCATGGATGTGTGTGATGTCCTTAGATTAGTTAGGTTTAATTAGTTCAAAGTTCTAGGCGACTGATGACCTCATAAGTTAAGTCGCACAGTGCTCAGAGCCATTTTTGAGAAATGCTCTTACGTGCATCTGCTAATTCGGCGGTGCTCCGTCTGTTGAAAAATGGGATTTCCCATCTGTACTTGCAATTATGGAAAAATCCAGACCTGTAATATATCCAGGTTCGTCACTGTTGCGTCTTCCCCACGGAGAAGAACGGGCAGTAATTTTTATTCTGGAAGCGGGCCGAAAGACTTGAAGCTTTGGAGACTTTTCGTCCGCAAATTCTCACGTTGTTGCTGTTTACTTTTCCACTTACATGGAATGTAGTGCCGTCACTACGCGCTAAACGTGAAAGGAAATTCTCATCTTCGATCTCGACGCCCAGAATGAATTCACAATCCTCTACGCATGGTTGTTTATTACCGTGTTGGAGGGCTGTAGGTAATTCGTCTCACACTATAACATCGCCTGGGTCTTAAAGTAGTTTACCCTTACTAAAAATTAAGCTCCATCTTTCAACACTGTAAACATTATCATGAAAGTACTTTTCAGAAGTCGTTTGTACTATCTTCAACACTTCACCCCACTTTTGAAGTGTTTATCGTGTGTCAAGGCGTAAATATCGTTCTTAATTTTTATAAACGTTTGTTGCGTATGATGTGTGGAACAGGACTAACTAGCGGAAGGGTGATCTGCGTCACTTGGTCGTCACTTGTTACACAGAGTGGTGTTGCGACCTGCATCAGTCAAGAAAGGGACGCGGATGCGTGTGTATCCCAGATACAAATAAGGTGAACCAGGTTTTAGATTAGAGGAGAGTAAGTGCTTTTTCCAGTGAGAAACTGTGCTTTCTAACCATTCCACTGTATGCTTGGATGCGTATTAAATCGCAACGGATCTCGCAGCTAGATTATTGCTATAGCTCTTCTAATACTCCACTACGCACATTTCGCGCGTTGTATGGGAGCGTCAAGCATCATTCTATTACGTACAATTTTATATTCTTGTATGCATTATCATAGTGTGTTGAACCTATCACCGTCGTGTCCGAGAATCACGGGTAATATTTGATGGCTCTGTCTGCATAGCCTTAAAAATTTCCGTGACGGGTTGGTTGTTACACAGCCCTTAAATTCTTCCTGAACACTGTATCCCTTCTTCTTCCATACATTTGTCCGAGAATCACGGATAATGTTTGATGGTTCTGCCTTAGTCAAATACTTTCACTTTTTATTTTATACTCGTCGGTACATGTTTCAGTGATGTAACACCATCGCCAATGGCTTTCCGTTTATTCTATTTAACAGTATATTTTGTTATTCTTGTGGCTTGTCCGTACCGATAGCTTTTTTATCAGAAATTTTGGCTTACGTCGCTGTTGTTCCCGCATAGTCAGAAATCTATGAACTATGTTCGCGAGAAGCTTTTTTTCACTGTTTACAATACATTCAGTCGTGATGAAAAAATGAATGCATCGTACACAGTGAAGCTCTGCGTGTTGTGGGTACAGTACGTAGAGTGTCGACAACGTGGAAACAATTGCCACCAACAACACAACTGCAGATGACAAACTATGTTTGTAGACAGCGAGATGAATAACAAATTCTTCTATTAAGTAAAATTAAGAGAAACCCAACGATGAAAACATTTATGGGTGGAGAGAGAGGGGGTGAGAGTGAGAGAGAAAGAAGAAATTATGTTTTGCTCGAGGTAGACTCTTCAGTGCACACTTACTGTTCAGGCAAATACGGAAATATATAGTGAAATTTCTTAAAAAAATTGTCTCAAGATGACTGTCCTAAAAGTTAATTAAAAATAGTTCAAATTCCCTCGTGACGGACGTTTTCTTTGATCATCATCATCATCTCCTTCCACGAATTAGGTGCTGTATTCACTTGTTTCAGTCTCTATCATGCATCAACCTCGTACGGGGCCTACTTAGTTCTCTTTTTTCCAGTCGGCTTATAATTCATAATTTTTTGGTGATCTATTTTCTATCATTCTATCAACATAATACTTCCATTACATTTTATTGTCGTCTACATTCTTATTAACTGAAAATTTTTAAAATGTGATCTCATTGTTTCTCCTTTTATCCATTTTATTACAGCCCTTTAGATACCTGATGAAATTCATCTCTGCTGCCTGTGTACGTAATTGTTCTTTTCACTGTCCGTGATCCACAACTATATGCAGGAATAGGTACAAACATAACTTCATAGAATTTCATTTGTGTTTCCTTCCCTGCTTTCCTTCCCAAAGTTCTCCCTGTTGCTCCGCAGATGGCCTGAAATTTATTAACGTTCTTCTTAATGTTTTTGTCCTATTTCAAAGTAACATCAATCATAGGTAAATGAAGTGAGATAATAGTTCCCTTTCCGAAGCCTGATTGATCCGAAATTCTTGCAACAGATGTAGTTTGCGGTCTTTGGATTCAGAAGTTACCCACAAATTTTGTATATTGCATTTAATAAACTTATTTCTCTATAATTTCCTATGACTTTCCCGTTGCCTTTTTCAAACACAGAAATAACTTTAGATATGTTACATTCTTCAGATATGGAACAAGTCATCAAACACATATTTAAAGTAGAATGGTGAAAGCATAATTCTACATTTTCTTTGGTAGAATTATGCTGGAACTGGCAGTGGCGCTCCGAAGTATCCCAGTTGGGAAGTCCCCTCACAGCATCATCGCTAGCTAGCAGTAATCTAGCTGAAAAGAACTGAGAGTTCTAAAAAACCCCTCCTGCCCATATAAAAATCAAATCAGATAAGGAAAGAAGAGAGAACAAAAAGATTTGTTCTACCCACTGCCTAGTATCGCTTCACCTGTTAGATATATCGACTAATTAGGGCGAGTCAAAAGTTCTTGGACACCTTCATAAGTTGGAAGATTAAAGGGAAAATTGAAATGTGATGATGGGAACATATGTTTGTTGTCGGGCCGCAACTTTTGGAGTGACAGTCATTCGTGGCCGCCATCTTGAAATCCGTCATTTTGGATTCAAGTCATTTTTTTTAATCGGAAGGGGGGTGTATGACACATCAAATAACGCTCGCTTGAGCTCTGGAATTTAGTGGTGTAATTTGTTTTTTGTCTATCTTGTACAGTTTATAGGTTATTAATGTTCAAAGTTGGGAAATTACCTTCATACCGACTGCTACAAAACATGTTCTACGTGTTGTCCATCCCATGCAATGCACAACTGTAGTCTCCGCAACCACTCTGACTGCACACGGAGGAGAGTGTCTCCTGCAATTTGGTCACTGGCGTGTTGTACGTGTTCCTCCAGGTGTCTCAAATCACGGATGCTCTCAGCATACACTATCTGCTTAAGATGTCCCCATAGATAAAAATCAAGGTGCATTAAGTCAGGAGATCTGGGCGGCCACTCCACGGCACCACAGCGACCAACCCACTTCCCTGGCAGATGTTCCTCCAACCATTCGCGGTCACCAATGCCATAGTGTGGAGGGGCTCCATTGTGCTGAAAATAAGATGGGAAAATGCCGTCAGCGTTCAGTGTGGAAGGGAACACAAGGTCCTTCAGCAGGATCAGATACTGTGGTGCAGTTAAGGTGTTGTAAGTGAAAAATGGCCCAATGATGCGGGCGTCCCATATGCCACACCACACAATCACCTTCGCTGGACTGTGTTCTCGAATTGGGGCAACCCAGTTCGGATTTGCGTCACTCGATTATCGACAATTATGTCGATTATACTCCCCGTTCAAAGTGAAAAACGCCTCATCGCTGAACAGCATGCCCTTGGCAAATGAAGGATCCAGTTCGTGTTGTTCAGTAGCCGACAGGCAGAACTCCAACCGGCGATCTGTGTCATCCTCGTTAAGTCGATGTTGCATCTGCAGCTTGTAAGGATGCCACTTATTGGTGTGCAATATCCGGAAAACGGAGGTTTGGCTTATTCCACATGCTAGGGCCACACGACGGGTACTTCGTTTAGGACTTTTCACAAACGACGCAACAACCGCAGTTGCAGTTTCCTCATTGGTGGCAGTCCTTGGTCGCACACTACGTGCCCTATCGTGAACAGAGCCCGTCTTCCGGAATTTGGTGATCACGTGAGCCACCGTGCTGTGCGGTGCCGGTTCTCTGTCTGGGTGCCGTCTGTTGTAGTCAGCAGCTATTGTTCGGTAGCTGCGTTCCCCTGATATAAGGATGATTTCGATCTTCTGTTCACGTGTCAGACTCATTTTAGATCACCTGGAAAAAAAGAGAGACATGAGTCGGTATCAAGGTAACTTTGAACATTAGTAACTTCTAAACTGTACAAGATAGACAAAAACAAATTACACCACTACATTCCAGAGCTCAAGCGAGTGTTATCTGATGTGTCATACACCTCCCCTCCCATTTAAAAAAAATTACTTGAATCCAAAATGGCGGATTTCAAGATGGCGGCCATGAATGACATTCACTCCAAAAGTTGCGGCCCCACGTCAAACCAATGTTCCCATCATCACATTTCAATTTTCCCTTTAATCTTCCAACTTATGAATGTATCCAAGGACTTTCGACTCGCCCTTCGCGCCACCTTCGCTTATTTTTATTATTTTCCTCTTCCATTTCTATATAACTGTTCTGCGGCTACCTACTGTAGCTTGACACTTTTGTCCATTTTCTGTGTGGTCTCCCACCATTACTCTTCCCCATTCAATAATGTTGCTCCGTACACTTATGTAATCGATCATTATCCATTAACAGCGAATGGTTTTCTCGTTTCTGTCTACACCGCTGCACATACAATAAATTCTTGTACCATATGTTCATTACCCTGCTTGTAACGTTATACGCGTAGAATTTCAGTTGACGGTAGATTAGATTGTCGTTTTGATAAGTTTTCACATCAGTACAGTTCATGAGAGTCGGAATTGCCTTACATGATTTTATTATAAGTTTGTCCTCTCTTAATTCACTACTTTCAAATAAACGAAGCGAAAGGGGTCTGCTAATAGACCATTGCTATAAACTCCGAACAGTCTCTTTACATGTGCGGTACATGTTGTCTATCACAGTTTCATACGTACTGTGGTACAGAAACTGGAAAGACCAGAGCTCGAACCCGCAACCCTTCCTACGACAAACTAACGCTTTAACACCTTCCGCACGGGAGATCTACACGACGGACGCTCACAGTTATGCTTTTCCTTTGATCCGTAGATCATGTGTTACCTGTTACGCTTGTTCTCCTGGACGACAGCAGCCAGCACAAACTACAAAATGGTTCAAATGGCTCTGAGAACTATGGGACGTAACGTCTGAGGACCTCAGTCCCCTAGAACTTAGAACTACTTAAACCTAACTAACCTAAGGACATCACACACATCCATGCCCGAGGCAGGATTCGAACCTGCGATCGTAGCGGTCCTGGCTGTAGCGCCTAGAACTTCTCGGCCATATCGGCCTGCCACAAACTACATCCGAGTTTTGGTTGGTACTCTGTCGATCTGACTGCCTTATATCTGGGAGGTTTGGGTTAACTAGCTGACAAAATTAACTAGCTGACTATAATCATTCCGACAAACTAGCTGCGCAGTGCTGCAGTCTTACCTGAAACTTCTTCTCTTCAAAAAAAAAAAAAAAAAAAAAAAACATTCTTTATAATCTCTGTTCTTTTCGCCTTTCATTATATACATCATATTCATCCTAGCTGTCGTTTACAATAAATCTTTCTTCACCTAGGAGATACAGTCACAAGTCAACACAGCACTACTGAATATGTCCATCACACATACCACACTTCAACTAAGAATGTCTCAGACTGCGCAAAGACGAAGACAACACCAAAGATTGTGTAACAGTAACGTAACTTGCTATTTCTCTGACGTCTCGGATACTTCCAGGTCGTTAGCCTACGCTAACACTTCATACCTATACCCTCCATCAATGCTACCTTCTCACATTTAACATCCATCACTGCTGGCTGTTCACCTCCAACTGCCCAATAGTACTTCCATCACTGCTGGCGACTAACTTCCAGCTGCCCAACAGTACTGGCGATTAACTTCCAACAATGAGTCCGACCAGCCACAGAGTCTCTTAACAAAGAAAGCGCAGTCAGAGATCCAAAGCGCTACACAGCGCTGCCAACACAGAAGCAGCCCACTTGCAACACAGGCGACAAGGGTAAAAGTTTCTTTTTATGTGTGACGCTCATTCTTTATGTGGTTTCCCAGTGCAGTGCTCTTCTCATGACCACCACGGCCTACGATCTGCTGCAAGGCTCGGAACAATTGCGGGTCTCGTAACAAGGGCTGCTGCAGACGTAGCTCGGGCAGACTGCAGACTGCCAAACCGCTCTGGCGTCGTGTAAGGCAGCTGTGGAGATGCCTCTACCTCCGCTGCCCCCGCCTCCTAGCCTCGTCTCCAATCCGCCTCCGCTGCGGCATCTGCCCATCGCCAGCCGGCTCACTACATTGCTGGCCCATAGGCATCGTAACCTCCGAGCACCATGTGCCCATAGCGCTAGGATTTCACCCGGAACAAGTCCCGCCCATTCACCCTCCCCCCCCTCCACGCCTATCCGTAGTGCCAGTTCCGCAAACTGGAAGCTACATCAAAGTTGTTATCGTCACAGTCCAACACGTTACACTGTGATGAAATTCAGTAATGATAAGAAATTTAAATTTTTCTGGATAGTAATATAATATGAATGTGCATTATTAAAGAAATCAAAATATTTATAGAGAATTGAACGCATCGCCAGCAACAGAAAACAAAAAACAACGTGATGGTATTTAAGGGCAATAAGGACAAATTTTCATTAACTAATTCACTTATTATAATACGTTTATTTGAGGGAAACAGGAGAGCAAACATACAATGCGAAAACAATGGTCTTGAATCTGTCATGTCGGCAGTTCAAATGTGTGTGAAATCTTATGGGACTTAACTGCTAAGGTCATCAGTCCCTAAGCTTATCCTAAGGACAAACACACACACACATGCCCGAGGGAGGACTCGAACCTCCGCCGGGACCAGCCGCACAGTCCACGACTGCAGCGCCTTAGACCGCTAGGCTAATCCCGCGCGGCTGTCGGCAGTAAAGCCACAGATGCAGTCGAATAACCCTGTTGACTAAAATCAACGTTATATAGAAATAAGTCAAAGTCATTTTGTTTATGTAGGCCCTCATAGTAACTCACGAAAATTAAGGAGTATAACAATGCCATGAAGTAGAAATGCCTAATAAAAGCAGTAAGGTATTTGCTTATATGACATACTTCGTTAGTATTTGCATGGGTAATGGGTGAATTTGTACTTGTAAATTCTTCCAATGCCATACCTGCGCATTATAAACGAAGTTATGAAGAATTGTGGCTGTGTCTGTGTGATTAGCGTCCTATGTGCTGTTGAAAACGTCTCAGGAAAATAATCTGTCGTTATTCTTCGTCCTGTCTGTTTTAACCAAAAGATTTATTAATTTCGTAAATGTCATTCAAACCATTTTTTAAAAATAATAATGATGATGTGTATGTTTCTCACACAGCAGTTATGGAGGAAATAAATGCAGCAGTGTTCCAATGCTGTGAAACGTCCTTCATGCTGTGCTAGTTCTTCTTCCACCCCTAAAACTTTTCAGCAAAACTATTCAGTAAATAACGCGCAAAAACAGTTTGGATCGGTGTAGCAAGAACAAAGTAATTTTGATGCCCTTTGGAAGTATAGTGAACAGTGGTGCTTGTTTCACATATACTGTCTGAGTTGTGAAACTTTTGTGTCAAGTATACTGTGGTTCCTCTTTCTCCAAGCGAATTATTCTTTGAGGATAGGTTTTTCCTGTTTTAGCTTTGGGTGCTTTTTCTCACATAGACGTATGTTTCTTCATAGGCTATTCATCTGAATACTGAGTTCTCGTATTTAAAGAATTCAGTGCTAAATTGTTTTCTCTTATGTTTGCTGTGGAAGTACTTGGCACAGCTGAGGCCAATTGTGCACGTTTTTCGTAACGTGTCTTTTAACTATCTGGTAAAATTTAAGACCTAGCAAGATATTAATTCAACATTCACTCCAAGTGCAGCCGAACGCGGTAAACCACGTGGGTCAACAAACGAAGAACGGGAAACCCGGGGGTGAGTGGGCGGGACTTGTTCCGGGTGAAATCCTAGCGCTAACGATTCCTCCGAGCACCTAAGCGCACCAACGTCACAGACAAAGATATATGTTACTCTCTGCCAACGTATACCTCGACGCACCCTCGCGCCCCTACGCGACCGGACGCGCCCGCACGCAGTCTCCACTACAAAAAGTCTGTCGGTAAACTGAAGAGCGAGCGAGCGAGTCCCCACTCTGCCTACCCAGCTACGTCACGAGGCGCTTCTACAGGCTGTTTCACAACGTAGTATAGTCTGTCGGTAAACTGAAGAGCGAGCGAGCGAGTCCCCACTCTGCCTACCCAGCTACATCACGAGGCGCTTCTACAGGCTGTTTCACAACGTAGTATAGTCTGTCGGTAAACTGAAGAGCGAGCGAGCGAGTCCCCACTCTGCCTACCCAGCTACGTCACGAGGCGCTTCTACAGGCTGTTTCACAACGTAGTATAGTCTGTCGGTAAACTGAAGAGCGAGCGAGCAAGTCCCCACTCTGCCTACCCAGCTACGTCACGAGGCGCTTCTACAGGCTGTTTCACAACGTAGTATAGTCTGTCGGTAAACTGAAGATCGAGCGAGCGAGTCCCCACTCTGCCTACCCAGCTACGTCACGAGGCGCTTCTACAGGCTGTTTCACAACGTAGTATAGTCTGTCGGTAAACTGAAGAGCGAGCGAGCGAGTCCCCACTCTGCCTACCCAGCTACATCACGAGGCGCTTCTACAGGCTGTTTCACAACGTAGTATAGTCTGTCGGTAAACTGAAGAGCGAGCGAGCGAGTCCCCCCTCTGCCTACCCAGCTACGTCATGAGGCGCTTCTACAGGCTGTTTCACAACGTAGTATAGTCTGTCGGTAAACTGAAGATCGAGCGAGCGAGTCCCCACTCTGCCTACCCAGCTACGTCACGAGGCGCTTCTACAGGCTGTTTCACAACGTAGTATAGTCTGTCGGTAAACTGAAGAGCGAGCGAGCGAGTCCCCACTCTGCCTACCCAGCTACGTCACGAGGCGCTTCTACAGGCTGTTTCACAACGTAGTATAGTCTGTCGGTAAACTGAAGAGCGAGCGAGCGAGTCCCCCCTCTGCCTACCCAGCTACGTCAAAAGGCGCTTCTACAGGCTGTTTCACAACGTAGTATAGTCTGTCGGTAAACTGAAGATCGAGCGAGCGAGTCCCCCCTCTGCCTACCCAGCTACGTCACGAGGCACTTCTACAGGCTGTTTCACAACGTAGTATAGTCTGTCGGTAAACTGAAGATCGAGCGAGCGAGTCCCCACTCTGCCTACCCAGCTACGTCACGAGGCGCTTCTACAGGCTGTTTCACAACGTAGTATAGTCTGTCGGTAAACTGAAGAGCGAGCGAGCGAGTCCCCACTCTGCCTACCCAGCTACGTCACGAGGCGCTTCTACGGGCTGTTTCACAACGTAGTATAGTCTGTCGGTAAACTGAAGATCGAGCGAGCGAGTCCCCACTCTGCCTACCCAGCTACGTCACGAGGCGCTTCTACAGGCTGTTTCACAATGTAGTATAGTCTGTCGGTAAACTGAAGATCGAGCGAGCGAGTCCCCACTCTGCCTACCCAGCTACGTCACGAGGCGCTTCTACAGGCTGTTTCACAACGTAGTATAGTCTGTCGGTAAACTGAAGAGCGAGCGAGCGAGTCCCCACTCTGCCTACCCAGCTACGTCACGAGGCGCTTCTACAGGCTGTTTCACAATGTAGTATAGTCTGTCAGTAAACTGAAGATCGAGCGAGCGAGTCCCCACTCTGCCTACCCAGCTACGTCACGAGGCGCTTCTACAGGCTGTTTCACAATGTAGTATAGTCTGTCGGTAAACTGAAGAGCGAGCGAGCGAGTCCCCCCTCTGCCTACCCAGCTACGTCAAAAGGCGCTTCTACAGCCTGTTTCACAACGTAGTGCCGGCCCTGCCACGGCGCGCGCTTTGAATCTGTGGCGACGCTGCGTACAGATACGTCTCGGTTGCGTTCATTTTTAGACAAATGCATTAATACCATAAGGAATACAAAAAACTATAGCTTCTTCCGAAACACAATATTATAGAATAAATAATCTTAGGATAAGAACGCAAGTCGGGATTATACTACAAACATAGAACCGAATGCCTGTTTATGTGAATGTATTGTATGTTCCTCTATTGCTATTCGTAAAACGAACCCCATATAATGCAATCAGCCTGTAGAATTTAAGGCTTGTTCTTACTTTGTGTTTCTGCTAAAAGGTACAAGTTTTCTTTGAAGATCTTGCAACACGAAGAGTTTTAAAAGGTAAGCAGAAATTTATAATTTTGTGTGCTGTATTAGTCCGATTTGCACTACTTTTTTGTCACTGTCTTCGTAAACATGTCTCAAACGTATGTGTACAATGTTATGCATATTGTTAGCTGTCAAAAAGGTTACATGTATTTTGGTAGCATCAATGATTACTTGTTTTGTTTTAAAACAGATTACAGAGATAGAGATTTAGTGTTCCATTAGCATCAAAGGTTTTGCTTGATTTTGAAACTGTCTATAACGATCGGTTTCCTCCCAAGATTATTAGTTTTCCTTCGTGGCAATTCCACTAAACCATGCGGCTTATTTTCGCGTTTCGTTCCTTATGCGTCCTATTGGACGAGGCTGACGTTTGCATAAATTGCAGCCGCCTGGTTGGGACTGGTAATAATAGCCAACTTCTTTTTGGGCCGCCTCTTTAATACACGCTGTAATAACATTAGAGACGATCTAACGCTCGTTACTCCGCAAATACCTCCTCTCCCTAGTATTCTGCACATTTTTTTGCAATGCTAGAAGATTATCCATCACTTCCGGAATGTAAATACATTAGTAAGTATACAAAGTTAACTGACACGGGCAACTAAGATCCCACGAACAGGAACGACGTATATCCCTGCACGCCGATCTGTACTGCTGGACAGGTAACGGGCAACACATTCTGGGTGCCCCTGTAGTCCGGTAGCAGCGTTCTTCCGGGAAAGGCCGCTTCCCCCACCAAAAGCGCTGCTCGCTCTTGAGTTTACAGACAGACTATACCGACCCTGCCGCGGCGCGCGCTTTAAATCTGTGGCGACGCCGCGTATAGATACGTCCCGGTTGCGTTTATTTTTAGACAAATGCGTTAAGACCAGAAGGAATATAACAGATGATAGCTTCTTCCGAAACACAGCATTATAGAGTGAATAATATTGAGATAAGAACGGAAGTCAGGACTCTACTACAAACATAAAACCCAATGCCTGTTTATGTGAATGTATGTTCGTCTATTGCTATTAGTAAAACGAACCCCATATAATGCAAGCAATCTGTAGAATTTAAGGATTATTCTTACTTTGTGTTTCTACTAAAAGGTAGAAGTTTTCTTTGAAGGGCTACATTGAAACTTAACACTTCTTACAACATGAAGATTGTTTAAAAAGTACCAGGAATTTATAATTTTGTTTGTTATATTAGTTCGCTTTGCACTACTTTTTGTGACTGTCTTCGTAAACATGTCTGGAAAGTATATGTACAATGGTATGCATATTGGGAATTTACTCTTTTGTCAGCTGTCAAAAAGGTTACATGTGTTTTGGTAGCATCAACGATTACTTGTTCTGTAAAAAAAAACAGATTAGAGAATCTGTATTAAATGTTTTTATAAGAATGGAATAAAGTGTACGAAAATTTTAGAAATGTTAGATATTACTTTTCGTGAGTCTGTTATGAGTAAACCAAGGGCATACAATTGGTATAAACATTTCAAAGTAGGTCTTAAAGGACAGCGATTTTACAAGCGTGGATGAGATTAAAAATGTACAGTTAAGAGACCTATAAACTTTCCCGAGGAAACAGTTCCTAAAGTGTTTCGGGAATTGGAAAAAGCACTGGCATAAGTGAATAGTATGTAATGGGGAATATTTTGAAGAGGACAGCATTGATGTAGATTGACAAAGTTCTTACCAAAAAATAAAAATTAATGTGTGAACGCACCTCGTATGTCAAACCTCTTACTTAGATGTCCAGAATCGGTGTACATGTTTCGAAGGAAATTTCAGCAGTGTTTAGAGTAGCTAATGCGCATATATTTTAAGCAATATGTGTTAGAATAAGGTGAGTAGTAACCGAGATAGAGATTTAGCGACAGAATACTTTTAAATGCTGCTGTTCCACAAGCATCAAAGGTTTTAAGTGCTTGTGAAACTGTCTATAACGATGGGTTTCTTCCAAATTTATTAGTTTTCTTTCGTGACGATTCCAGTAAACGACGCAACTTTTTTCCGCGTTCCTTCCTTATGCGTCCTATTGTGGCGAGGCCGACACTTGCATAAAATTGCAGACGCTTGATTTGGACTGGTGGTAATATTAGCCAACAGTTCTTTTTGTGTGCCTCTTTAACACACGTTGTAATAACATCAGATACGATTGAACCCTGGTTACTCTTCAAATACCTCCTCTTCTTCGTATTCTGCACATTTTCTTGCAATGCTGAGCGATTATCCTTCGCTTCTGGATACCGAAGTATGCGAGGTGTGGCTAGAAAAAAACCGGACTAGTACTGGTGAAACAGTAAAACGAATGCAATAAGGCTGAAAGTCGCGTGGCCTGTCACGTGACTCTCGCTCCGCCTACTGCTCGAGTTTCATCTGCCTCCTGCACTCAGTCTGCCCGTGGCGTCTGTTTTAAGTAGTTGACGTTTTGTATGTGCGTCGGAAAATGTTGAGTGTACAGAAAGAACAGCGTGTTAACATCAAATTTTGTTTCAAACTAGGAAAATCTGCAAGTGAAACGTTTGTAATGTTACAACAAGTGTACGGCGATGATTGTTTATCGCGAACACAAGTGTTTGAGTGGTTTAAACGATTTAAAGATGGCCGTGAAGACACCAGTGATGACACTCGCACTGGCAGACCATTGTCAGCAAAAACTGATGCAAACATTGAAAAAATCGGTAAACTTGTTCGACAAGATCGCCGTTTAACAATCAGAGCAGTGTCTGAGTTAACAGGAGTTGACAAGGAAAGTGTTAGGCAGATTCTTCATGAAAGTTTCAACATGAACAAAGTGTGTTCAAAAATGGTTCCAAAGTGTCTCACAATTGAACGGAAGGAACGCCGAAGAATGATTTGTTTTGACATCCTGGAAAACATTGAAAGTGATCCCACCTTCTTACAAAATGTTATTACTTGCGATGAATCGTGGTTTTTTACTTACGATCCCGAAACTAAACGCCAATCGATGCATTGGAAAACTCCTGGTTCTCCACGACAAAAAAAAGCACGAATGTCGAAATCGAAATTCAAGGCAATGATGATTGTTTTTTTTTGACATCAAAGGGATTGTGCACATTGATTGGGTACCAGAGGGACAAACAGTGAATCAGCATTACTACATTAGCGTCCTGGCTACTCTACGTGAGCGAGTACGGAGGAAACGGAACGATTTGTGGAGAAAAAAGTCATGGATCCTTCACCAAGACAATGCCCCAGCTCACAGTGCGTTGTCAGTGAAGACGTTTTTGGCAAAACACAACATTCCCATCTTAGATCATCCACCCTACTCACCTGATTTGGCCCCCTGTGACTTTTTTCTTTTCCCTAAAGTCAAGTCAGCTTTGAAAGGAACTAGATTTGAGACTGTTGAAGCAGTAAAAGAAAAAGCGACGGAAGTAATGTATGGACTTACCGAAAATGATCTGCAGCATTGCTATGAACAGTGGAAAATTCGTATGGAGCGGTGTAGAGACCGAGGAGGAGAGTACGTTGAAGGAGATAACATGAAATTGTAAATAATTGTAAATAAATGTTTTTTCCAGCATCAGTCCGGTTTTTTTCTAGCCGCACCTCGTATCAGTGAGTATACAAAGTTAACTGACTGACACTGGCAGCACGCCGATCTACGCCGCTAGACAGGTAAGGGGCAATTGATTTTTGGTGCCCCTGTAGGCCGGTTGCAGCGTTCTTCCCCCACCAAAAGCGCTGCTCGCTCTTGAGTTTACAGACAGACTACTCGCGCCGATTCTTGCGCCTCGGTTCCTGCCGGCTCCTGTATGTCCGATTCCTGCACTTCGGCGCCGCTATCTCATCCACTATCGTCTGTTCTGGAGCCACCACATCTTCTGTCGCTACCTGCTCTCGCGTCGGCTGCTCCGGCAGCATCTGCTCGCATTCTGCTGCCAGCTGCGTTAGCTCCTGGACTCTTCCTCCTCCCCTCCGCTACGCACAGCTATATGCTGTCTCGTTTCACCCGGACGACGCAACCGTGACCGGCCTTCAGCCTATGGTTGGCTGTGCCCGGACAGGACGACGATGTCGATGAGGCCGCTCTTCATGTCTGCTTTCCCTCTTTCCGGCTGCGCTTCCCTCATTTTGTTGGAGCCGAGTCTCTCTCTTCTCGACTGATTGTGTGTTTTTCCACCATGTCGACTCTGGTTTACGTTGTAAGAGGTCAATGACTAATGAATTTATTGCTAGCGCACTCGAGCAGATGTAATTTCGATGGATTGCTGACGCGCAGCCTGCGATATGTAAGCTATAAGAGAATCTCAGATCAGAGAGCAGTGTTGGCTGCAGTAGGAACTGTGTGGCAGTAGTAGTGGTAGTAGCTAGCAGTCTGGTGTATCGAGTTGGCTGGGCCGGTCATGGGGAGCGATGGCGGTGCCTGAGCAATGTAGTGTAAGGTAAAAGCAGCCTCGCGCATATGTACTATTGTTATATCAAGTCCCATGTAAATGTTTTTAAAAAAATCTCTTAATAATAATCTTTCTTATAAAAATTAACTTTTGACAATCATTCATCTCAATTTAAAGAATTTATTAATTTCTCCAATCCATGGTCATCCCGACTATGGTAAAGAAAAATCAGTTGTTTCCCTTTATAGATGACAAATCTATCGGCCAGCATTGCACAGGGCTGTGCCAAAAAAAAATTCTTATACGAGCAGAGCCCGCAGCTCGTGGTCGTGCGGTAGCGTTCTCGCTTCCCACGCCCGGGTTTCCGGGTTCGATTCCCGGCGGGGTCAGGGATTTTCTCTGCCTCGTGATGACTGGGTGTTGTGTGCTGTCCTTAGGTTAGTTAGGTTTAAGTAGTTCTAAGTTCTATGGGACTGATGACCATAGCTGTTAAGTCCCGTAGTGCTCAGAGCAATTTGAACCATTTTATACGAGCAGATATATATGCGTTATCCGGCGACTTCATTGAGGTAAGAATTTTCAATTTATTCAGTATGAATCTCTCAGGGCCATGACGCAGCAGTGCTGACGTCCAAATTTATCAGTTTAGATTTACAGTCAGTTAATTATTGATAGATTACATGTGAGCCACAATTTTATTGAGAGATGAGTCATTTTATTATTGGTAGGTTACGGAATTTATCTGTTGTGATGTTACAACGTCACTGTCTTCCCTTGTTCGCTTCTAGTCAGCATCACTTTCTGTTTCCCATTCCCGTCTTGGCAGCTTCTCGTTATTGCTTCTCATATCTTTTCCACACACCTCGAGCATTCCATTCCATTGTTGTTCCTATGTGCACGCCCTTCTGAGCTGTCATCTATCTGCGCCTTTCTCGTGTTCCTCTGTGCCTCCGGGACTCAGTCCTTACGCTCCGTCTTCACGCTCTCAGGGCCTCTCGCTGCTGGCCTGGCCACCACAGCTGCAGTCGCCGGCGTCTTCTCCGCGACCGCCGCCACGGCGGGCCTGGCGAGCCCTTTCCCGGCCGGTCCTGTCCAGCGCGGCAGCGCCGCCGCGACTGCCTTCGCCGGCACTACCGCGGCCTTCCCCTCGCGGTTGGTCATCTCCGCCGTCGTCTCCGCGGGCGCCGCACAGTCATCCCCGCGGCTCCTTCTGCCGTCGGTGTTCTCCCGGTGGGCCCTCGCAATGCTGTCCCGGCCGCCGCCGTTGTCGTGACTACAGATGGGTAGTTCGCGAACGAACCGGTGCAAAGGAACGGTTCACCAAGATGAGCGAAAGGAGCGAGGAACGAATTCGAAGGAACGATCGGTTCATAGTTCACGTCGGTCTACTTATAGTTCCCGGGACGAGGAACGATCGGTCCATAGTTCGCTTCGGTCACGGCCGTCTACTTATAGTTCCCGGGAACGAAGAACGATAGGTTCATAGTTCACTAGCTCACTTCGGTCGCGGCTGTCACTTCGGCAGTTCTCGTTCCAGCCTCGGTCGCGTGCTCGTCTCAGCCTCGGTCTCCCTCGACCGCACTCGTCGTTCTTCGCATGACCACCTGTCGCAGTTCCACTGCCGACTGCTCCTAGTCAGTTCAGTATCCAGTAGTTTGTTTCGTTCACTGCGCTCGCCTATTTTACATATGTTCCAAACCGTTCTTGCACTTGGTTCTGGCTATTCAGCATCCATCGCCGATAATCAAAAAGTATTTTATAGTTACGTAAATTACATAAAAATTACGTTGTATGTAATAGGTACGTCTTTTCAGGTAACAAAAGGGCATATCAGCTCACTTCATTATATCAATGAACAGCAGAAGATATACTTATAACAAGGCAAGTTTTTTTGTTATTAATATATATTTTGGTTTCATCGACTTGATTTAGCAGCTAGCTTTCAATAATTTGCTTAATTTTTTAGTGTAAGAAAATTCATATAAAACGATTTTCGTGTATCTTTCATATACAAAACATTACATTTAGGAAACCTCTAATTATTTTTAAGTTTGGCTGTTTCCAATTTGCATTACCTTTTTATTTGAAAAAAAAAGTGGGTTGTCGGTCATTTTGGCTCAGTAGGAAAAGAGGTGCCTTTCATTTGCCATAAAATCGTATTTACTCATTATCTCAAAAACATTTGTTCAGAAGGAGCTTTCAAACCAAAAACTTTATTACTGCGAACTTAACTATTATTATTATTGCTGCATTAACTTTAACAATGCAAGATAAAAACCTAATTTTTACTAAGCGTGTGACGCAAGTATGCGAAAACCACACTTTATTTTATGCTTCCATGAAGTCTCTACTTCGCCTACGAACTCTGAGACAAACGTGAAGTATATATAGAGTGTAAACGATTATTGTTTACAACGTAGTATAGCTATGTAGTGGAAGTAGAAACGAAGAATTTTATACAAGACACTTGTGGTCTATTAAGCTGGGAAACAGCCACCAACAGGTTTACAAGACTACATGAGCAATAGCCCATGCGCGTCGCGTGAGATTTTCATGTTCTCTTCTCCAGCCCTCTACACATAGTCATCGATTGTTTCGCAATTGTTGCTTGCATTAGCTTGTTATTTCTTCACTGCCTAATTATTACATGTTTGTCTGTTTGTTGTATCTGCTCGTAACGGGCAACACGTCGTCCGTAATTGGCGAGCAGTCGGTACTCGGCGCCGGTTGTCCGTGCGCCACCCTATATTATTTCCCTGCGATCAGCCACACAAGGATACAGTAGGCGAAATGAGAGGTTCTGCAGAATCACATAAATTACTTCTAAAAGTGTGTAAGAATTCTGTAATGAATAAAAACTCTATACTCCAGGGGGGAGGCAAGTGCCCCCTCTTAGTGCCCTCCATCCTTCAGTCACTTACACTACTAGTTTTCAATTTTTCATAAGAACCATATACCAAGCACAAATGAACGGTGAACGAGTAAAAATGAACGGTTCCCAAAAAAGAACGATCAGCAGTGAACTAGTTCCCAAGGATGAACGAGTTTGCCCATCTCTAGTCGTGACCGCCCTCCCATGCACCGCTGAGTCCCTGCATGCCCCATAGCGCTCCTACGCGTCTCACTGTGCGTCATTGCGCGTGTCCTCTCCTGCATACCTGCCTTCCACACCTGCAGCTGCTTCCATGCTTGGACCCTGGCCTCACATTTCTCTGCGTTGCGTTGCTCCATACTCTCTTACTTTCGGTTCGACGCCGACATCCTTCGTGACTGGCACATTTATCCGTCGTGAAAGCGTTACAAATCTCATTGGATGTTTGAAGTGCGACGCACTTGCAGATAGACGACGCGCTAAACGGAAGAGGCTGCTCACTAAATTCCAAAATCCGATCTTCGACGAGGATGCAGAACATATATTATTACCACGAACTTTCAAATCGCGCAATGATCACCATCCAAAGATAAAGGAAATTAGAGCTCTTATTGAGGCATTCAGACAGTCGTTTTTCCTCGCGCAGTCCGCGCGTGGAACCGAGGGGGAAATTATGACTTTGGCGCGAATAGTGCCCTCCGCCACACACCGCTTGGTGGCTAGCTGAGTATATATCTAGATGCAGATGTACACTTCTGGCCATTAAAATTGATACACAACGAAGATGACGTGCTACAGACGCGAAATTTAACACACAGGCCGCGCGGGATCAGCCGAGCGGTCTGTGGCGCTGCAGTCGTGGACTGTGCGGCTGCACGCGGCGCAGGTTGACACCTCCCTCCGGCATGGGTGTGTCTGTTTGTCCTTAGAATAATTTAGGTTAAGTAGTGTGTAAGCTTAGGGACTGACGACCTTAGCAGTTAAGTCCCATAAGATTTCACACACATTTGAACACATTTAACCGACAGGAAGAAGATGCTGTGATATGCAAATGATTAGCTTTTCAGAGCATTCACACAAGGTTTGCGCCGGTGGCGATCCCTACAACGTGCAGACATGAGGAAAGTTTCCAACCGATATCTGATACACAAACAGCAGTTGACCGGCGTTGCCTGGTGAAACGTTGTTCTGATGCCGCGTGTAAGGAGGAGAAATGCGTACCATCACGTTTCCGACTTTGATAAAGGTCGGATTGTAGCCTATCGCGATTGCGGTTTATCGTATCGCGACATTGCTGCTCGCGATGGTCGAGATCCAATGACCGTTAGCAGAATATGCAATCAGTCGGTTCAGGAGGGTAATACGCAACGCCGTGCTGGATCCCAACGGCCTCATATCACTAGCAGTCGAGATGACAGGCATCTTATCCGCATGGCTGTAACGGATCGTGTAGCCACGTCTCGATCCCTGAGTCAAGAGGTGGGGACGTTTGCAAGACAACAACTATCTGTACGAACAGTTCGACGACGTTTGCAGCAGCATGGAATATCAGCTCGGAGACCATGGCTGCGGTTACCCCTGACGCTGCATCACAGACAGGAGCGCCTGAGATGGTGTACTCAACGGCGAACCTGGGTGCACGATGGCAAAACGTCACTTATTCGGATGAATCCATGTTCTGTTTACAGCATCATGATGATCGCATCCGTGGTTCGCGACATCGCGGTGAACGCACATTGGAAGCGTGTATTCGTCATCGCCATACTGGCGTATCACCTGGCGTGATGGTAGAGGGTGCCATTGGTTACACGTCTCGGTCAGCTCTTGTTGCATTGACGGCACTTTGAACAGTGGACGTTACATTTCAGATGCGTTACGACCCGTGGTTCTACCCTTCATTCGATCCCTGCGAAACTCTACATTTTAGCAGGATAATGCACGACCGCATGTTGCAGGCCCTGTATGGGCCTTTCTGGATACAGAAAATGTTCGACTGCTGCCCTGGCCAGCCCACTCTCCAGATCTCTCACCAATTGAAAAGTCTGGTCAATCGTGCCGAGCAACTGGCTCGTCACAATACACCAATCACTACTCTCGATGAACTGTGGTATCATGTTGAAGCTGCATGGGTAGCTGTACCTGTACACGCTATCCAATCTCTGTTTGACTCAACGCCCAGGCGTATCAAGGCCGTTATTACGCCCAGAGGTGGTTGTTGTGGGTACTGATTTCTCAGGATTTATGCACACAAATTGCGTGAAAATGTAATCACATGTCAGTTGTAACCTCCCCACCGCAATTTTTAAAAGAAAATATAGCAATACTTAATAGAAATGGGAGCCAAGTGTAACCTCCCCACAAATTTTTTAAAAGAAAATGACGATACTAATTAGAAATGCTGATGGACATGGCTCTATGCGTAACCTGCCTACAATCAAATGTACTGACAATGGCAACAAATGTGAAATTCGCAATCTGACTCAATTATAAATCCTTCAAAAAATTAAAGTCCATTCAGTGACAAGAAAATTCAATTAAACCGAAATATCGGTTTTTGGCCCTGTGTAAAAACAATCAGAATTAAAGTCTTACCTCAGAATAAATGGATGTCACATATCTGCTCTTGTTGTTGCGCACCACTTGGAGGAACTACATTGCAAATAATAATGTTCTCCTTTTTTTTTTGTAATTCTAGTGAAATTTTTCTTCAAAAAGAAGTGGAATGAAATGGGAAGTGCAACGAGATCTTTAGTCCAAAAAAAATTTAAACTTTTGAGAAAATGCTTTTGAAATAAAAAATTATTATTGGGAGACTTGTTGGAGAATAATTACAATAAATAAAATTTTTCATTATCTAATGATTACATTAATTAACAGTATACCTTATTCCTCATCTTGACCATTGTTGCCGACCGCCTACATCACACAACCGCACTGGGCTGCCACTACTGACCGACCGCTCTGCATGACGACTACAGACTGAGTACTGCTCTCAACTAGACAGAGCTACAGACTCGCAACGACTGACTGACTGCTACTCTGCATAGCGACAACTAACTCGCAAAGACCACTACTGACTGAGAACCGCTCGCAACACTCGCGCGGTCAAGCGCATACACTCTGGTCACAGATGCTACAATGCCTCGCCATCGCTGCTGCGTTACATACGTGTTTCATAACCCTCCACTCGGGGGGCAAAAATTTGGCAGCGATGGTGAGTCATTTGGACTTGCCAAGCGCGGCAAAATTTTTCTTTAATTAACAAAATCCTACCACTTACAGAATATTTAAATGTTGTGCACACGCACTAAGTACAAAATATATCAGACAAGGACAAAATGTGAATACTAAACATAGTAGCAAATCAGAAAAAAGTATATACAAACTTTTTGACAGATAAAGTGCACAGGCACTGAAAAAATTCTTTAGCATATGCAGAACAAATAAACAGACTGGCAAGAATAATTAGATGTAGTACATAAAGTAAATGTTGTGCACACGCACTAAGTACAAAATATATCAGACAAAGACAAAATGTGAGTACAAAACATAGTAGCAAATCAGAAAAGTATATACAAATTATTTGACAGATAACAAAGTGCACAGGCACTGAAAAAATTCTTTAGCATATTCAGAACAAATAAACAGACTGGCAAAAAATATTATGTTGACAAGTGTACATGCACTGAAAAATGTCTTTAGCATTGTCACAACAATTAAACATAATGGCAAAAAAAAAAAATTCATGTCCAAAGTGCACATGCACTGAAAAATGTCTTTAGTATTTTCACAACAAATAAACATAATGGCAAACATCATGTCGACCAGTGACATAAGTGTACTCACACTGGAGTTTAGCGAATCGAAAAATGTATAACCTATGAACATAAATGATGTTACCAAAAAAAAAATTTTTCTTTATGTGACAAGAATCAGGATAGGAAAGGGAAGGATTGCATCATGGTTGTAGCACTTTAGATTGCACACAGCTGCTCTGAAAGTCCATATCTTTCCACAGTAGTACAACACCAAGTGACACAACTTGAAGTTCTTTTCCCATCAGAATTTATCAGTGTAGCCAAGACACTGAACTGTCGTAGTAATGTTCCATGTTTTCATTTTGGCAGTACATTAGGTACACCAAACAGTGGGACCATAATAATGTCTTCATCGCTCATGGTGGTGGACAGCATGTCGTGTCAACACCACACTCTTACAAGGCACACCAACGTAGAATTAGTGCAAAACCAAATATAGTGCTCCATGATCACTGGGATAAACAGGACAAATGGACATTGCAGTAATTCAGGGTAGTCAGCTTATGAGGTGAAGGACATCAAGTCACATAATATTGACAATTACAGTCTTCATTGATAGTTCGTGGCATTCATAGCCCAGTTATTGAACATTTCTGTACCAAGTATGTAGTATTACAGAAAAATGTTCATTAATTGTTTTACATAGAATCAGTAGTCTTCTTTTCCTAGTTACAAAGCATTATTAAATAATCGCATTCTTTTCCAGTTACAGTGTATAATTAAGAATCATTAGCCTTTTCCTAATTACAGTTAATTAATCATTTGTCATTAATTAATCATATGTCTAATTACAGTTAATTAATCATTTGTATAATTACAGTTAATTAATCATTTGTCGTTAATTAATCATTTGTCTAATTACAGTTAATTAATCATTTGTCGTTAATTAATCATTTGTCTAATTACAGTTAATTAATTAATCATTTGTCATTTCAATATACTAAGAATTATTAGCCTTAATTAATTACAAAGCATTATTAAACAGTACCATAGTTAATTAATTATGTGTCATTCCAATCTATTAAGAATCATTAGTCTTTTCCTAATTACAAAGCATTATGAAACAGTCACATTTATTTCCAATTACAAAGTATGAACATTGAAAACAAGAGTTAATTAATGGCATAATTAATAACAATTTCGTTGATTGACATTAATTATTGGCACTCAGTGGCCATCAAGTATTGAATAGAATAAAACATAGTTCATCATTCAGTATTATTCAGATCATTACAAAGTCATTATTAAAAATCAGTTAATTACAGTCAAATCATTAGTAATCACAGGCATTACAATAAACAGTGGCAGTTATTAGCTAGTGACAAAGCATTATTTTGAATATAGTCTCATTAAGAGGTCATTACTCGAGTGACATGCTATTCAGAGTTGATCAGTATTATTCAGAATTATCATAAACTAGTGACATTATGTGGGACTGGTAATACATTTTTTTTTGTAGCAATGCATTGCGTTGGGATCGATAATTAATTGCTGAGGCCTAATACTTTTTGCTTTTGACCTATTGCTGCAAATGAGGATAGGTAACGTCATTCGTCATGAGTCAGCTGTAGCAATATTATGTAACAAGGCAGTACATGTGATCACATTTATAAATGATAAACACAAATGGGTAAAAAATATAAAAATGCAAGTACTAGCACAGGTATAATAAGTAACAGGTTTAGTAAGTGTCATGAAAAACTTCTCCTGGAAAAAATACAAAAACGGATTATTGACCTGAAAGAAGAAACGCACACTATGCTGAAAAGTAGTGAACTTCGAATTAACAAGTAGTGAAATGTGTATAAAATGTGTTCCATAGCTGTCCTTTCCAAAACTTTCCGTCATCCTACTATGCAATGTAACACCTGCTGTCAAAGCAAACCGCAACAAATACTTAAATAACTACGTGGCATAAAGAAAAAAAACTTCATTATCCATATCATCATAACTTCACCATTATCATCACCTGTAGAGAAAAACTTCATTATTTATAATACCATTTCCTTCATCATTATTCATCAGTATTCACTATCATCTGCAAAAAAATCACTTCATTACTCATTACCTAACTATTCCTTATCTCTAGCATATTTCATCACTAAAATTAAGATGTGTAGTTCAGTCTGACAGCCTGCATCAATCACCTTGTATTCTGAAAGAAAAAATTAGTTAAGACTGCTATTCTGTGATGAGTATAGTATAGTCTTGTTAATGCTTGTTAATCCTGATCCCTTTACTCTTCCTCATAAAGTTATAGCATCTCCTTTCGTTTATTCCGTAGGTGAAATTCCCATTTATGTTAAATTTATTTCTTAGAATCATCATTCCTTTCTGAAATTGATGAACAAAGATTAATGTCTTGCATTTAAATCCTATACCCACTAAATAATGACTGGTTTATGGTGACACAATTAACCATACAGCATAACATGACAGAAAACGTAATATGTCCAAGATATTGACAGTGTTCGGATGCGAAAAAATGTACACAGAATAATACAATGCAGTAGCAAAAAAAAATGTGAAACAGTCACGATGTTGAGATGTCATAAGGCAAAAAAAAAAAAATGTCAAAGTCGACTGGTGTGTGTTATATCTTAACTATTTCATAGTGCATACAAACAAAACTGGAGTACAGTCATATACACAAAAAAATGGAAAATGTGCACGGTCTGATGTGTAACGACAAGAAAAGCGACCTGCTAACCTTACCTTGCCGGGCACTTGCCAAGAAAAAAAAATACGATAATCATCAATAAGTAGTCACATAAATATAATTGCAGAAATAGTCGTAAATGTGTAAATTCATCTGGAAAAATATGCATGGTCTGATGTGTAACGACAAGAAGAGCGACCTGCTAACCTTACCTTGCCGGGCACTTGCCAAGAAAAAAATACGATAATCATCAATAATTAGTCAGGTGAATTAATTGCATTAGTAAATGGCATCATAGTGTGTTGGATCATACAGTGGTTTCACTCAATAAACGGTTTAATGTTTGAGATATGGTGATTGCCTTTCGATTTTCTGGTTCTCAAAGTTTCGACGTGTACAACATTGGGGTGAGGGATGCTGCGAATCCGATACGGACCTGCGTATAGAAGTTCAAATTTACTGCACTTACCTTTTAATTTGCTGGATAAATAGTGTGTACGTACTAATATCTTCTGTCCAACGTGAAAGTCGCGGCGTGTACAAACCTGTTTTTGCTGTCTTCTCCGGCGCTCTGCGGCACGTTTGATGTTGTTCAGCGCAATGTCAATTATTTCGTGGTGTCGTAGGCGACGATTTTTGGGGAATTCTATTAATTCTTTAATTTTGTTCGGTGGTTCAACGTTTTTCAGTATAACAGTCGGAGATAGCATAGTGGATTCATTTGGAATGGAATTAATTACATCTTGGAATGAGAGTATGTGTGTATCCCAATCAATATGTCTTTTGTGGCAGTATATTCTGCACAGTTTACGAGTTTCCTTCATTAATCTTTCACAAGGGTTCGAAGAAGCGTGGTACTTGGATATATAGATCGGAGAAATGTTTCTAGCTCGTAACATGCGTGTCCATACACTACTACGAAATTGAGATCCATTATCAGAAATTACTTTCATTACATGCCCTACATGAAATAGAAAATGTTTTACAAATGCTTTCGAAACAGTTTTAGCAGTAGCTTTGCGTAACGGAGTGAAAGTAACAAATTTTGAAGTGAGCTCAACAGCGACAAAAATGTAGCAAAAACCTCTGTTAGTTCTCGGAATCGGACCAAAAATATCTACTGCGGCCATGTGTCTTAATTTCACAGGTATAATGGGATATAAAGGAGGAATATGTGAAGTGGTGTCTGATTTAGCTTTCTGGCAAATTTTACAAGACGCTAAAACTCGTCGTATACGTTTTTCCATGTTGGTAAAATAACAGTTCTGTCTCAGTATAAGAAAACATTTTCGTGCTCCGTAATGTGCGTAACTTAAATGAGTGTACCAAATTAGTTTGTTAACCAGTTCGTCAGGAATGCATAATAACCAAATGTTGCTGTCAGGATGAGAGCGGCGAAACAGAATGTCATTGCGTACAGTGTAGTGGTTTCTAATCGTAACATTATTCTTATCTTGCCAAAGCTGTTTAATTTCTTTCCACACATTGTCCTTATTTTGTTCTTGTGCTATGTCCTGTAATGACGATGAAATAAAATTTTCAAATGCAACCTGCTGAATGTACATGACACTGAAATTTGCTTTGCAGAAGTTGGTTGCTACGTCTTGCTGATTGTTACTGAGAGAACGCGATAGTGCGTCTGCTATAACATTTTGCGTACCGGGAATGTGAACTATTGTAAAATTAAATTCCTGTAAATATAGTTTCCATCTGCTTAACCTGTCGTGAGTGAATTTAGCTGAAAGTAAAAATTGTATCGCTCTATGGTCTGTGTAGACGGTGGTATGTCTGCCGTAAAGAAAGTGCCTAAATCTCGTGAAAGCCCATACAACACATAATGTTTCAAGTTCTGTAACGGAATAATTTCGTTCAGCAGGTGACAAAATGCGACTTGCAAATGCGATGTTTTTAATTACTGTAGAACCATCTTCTTCTATTTCCTGGAAAATGTGTACGCCTAAAGCGGTGTTGGAACTGTCGGTAGCAATGGAAAAATTTCTAGTAAGATCTGGATGCGATAAAAGTGGTGCATTCAACAAAGCATGTTTCAGGTTCATGAATTCAGAGTGTGCTTGCTTATCCCAAGACCAAATACTGTTTTTACCTGTTAATTGGCATAGTCTAGGCGTGTCTAAAGCAGAGTGATGAATAAATTTACGAAAAAAGTTAATTAAGCCCAAAAAACTGCGTAATTGCTTCTTCGTCGTAGGAACAGTAATGTCACGTAGAGCTTGAAGTTTTTCCGGATCAGGTGCAATGCCTTCTGCTGAAATTACGTGTCCAAGAAATTTTATAGAAGTTTTGCCAAAGTGCGATTTACTGAGGTTAACTGTGAGTCCTTGTGCATGAAAAGTTTGTAACAGTTGTTCAAGAATCATATTGTGTTCAGACCAGTTAGCTTCTGCGATAAGAATATCGTCTACATACGTCGTAATTCTGTCTTTAAGTTCTGTCGGAAGTATTGTGTTCAAACCGCGAATAAAAGCTGCAGAAGAAATAGTTAAGCCGAACGGTAGTTTGCAAAATTGATAACAGTCGCCGAAACAGAGAAAAGCTGTATATTTTCTACAATTCGGATGAAGTTGAATTTGCCAAAATCCCGATTTCAAATCTAATGTGGAATAAATAGCTGTACCGTGAAATTTCTGTAAAAGTTCCTCTAATGTCTGTGGTCGATCTGTTTCATTAATAATAATGTCATTAATGTGACGTGAATCAAGTACAAGGCGAAGTGAGCCATCTTTTTTCTTAACAATATGTAGCGGGTTTATGTACGGACTAACTGCTGGTTCTATAATTCCTTGGTCGAGCATATCCTGCAATTCTTTTTTAACCTGTTCTCTGTGAATGTATGGAATAGGATAATGCTTTGCTTTAAATGTGTCATGCGGTTTGACTTGAAATTCATACATAAAGCCGGACATAGTACCAGGAATGTTGTCAAAAACTGGAGCTTGCTGTAAAAGAATTTTGTGTAATTGCGTTCGTTCGTCGTCTGTAATTGCACTACTCTCTTTAACTTTATCGGAAATCATTTGTATTACGTCGTAGTCCATTTCGTCTGGAGTATTATAGTTGTGTACGTACGTATCCGTTAACAATGTGGGATTACAGTCTATGTCACGTGTTGCGGAAATGACCTCTGTGCGGTTAATTGTTTGTTCTTCCGCAGATAATGAGTGCTGAAATTCTAAAGCAAGTTGTACATTTTCATCCTTTAACATTAAATAAGAATTCTGAAAATCAATGACTGCGTCGTGTTGTACCAGAAAATTCGTACCTAAAATAACGTCTGTTGTTAATAAAGGCACAATCCAAAAATTAGAGTGAAAAGTATGACCTCCAATACAAAATGATAAATGCGTCTGTAATTTAACGTCTACTCCTTTACTCGATACTGCTCCTTTCACTTTTGTTTTGCCTAAAGGTAACGTCGGATAAGTATTCTCTTTGTTGCACTCGTTGAAAGTCTCCTCATTAATTACTGATATAGGTGATCCGGAATCAATTACTGCTGAGAATTTCGATGAACCAATTTTAATTTCGATAACAGGATGTGAAATGGTTTTCTGAATAACTGGTCTTTCCTGTAAAAGAGTGTCTCTGATGTCGTCAAAAGTAATTACATTTTCGTGAACAACATTTTGCGTGTCTAAGGTAGTGCTTGTGTTATTAGAAGATGCGTCCTGTGCAGTATTTAGTCAGATTCTATCTGACGTGTTATTATTATTAGGAGGATTCTGTGGCATTTCGACTATTTGAACTGTCCTATTACTTCTTCCAGGCGTGTTACGCTCTGGATGGTACCTACTGTCTGGTTCATTCATGAGAATATGTTCTTGCGTATGATTTTGCTGTTGGTATGACCGACTGTTGTTAGATGTTCGCTGAAAATTGTCTTCATTATTTTTACGTCTGTCGTAATAGTCATTCCTATACGGTGCATTACGATAGGAATTGAAATACTGTCTTCTTTGTACGTAGTTGTTTCCTTGCTGACGTACGTTACTATTTGTTGGACCAGGGACTATGCGTCCACGCGGCGAAACATTAAAGCCTGGTTGACCTTGTGTATTCCATTGTTGGTTAGGTATCCTAATCGGCTGGTTTTGATGTTGTTGTTGTGAAACACCTCTATTGTTACTAAAGTGTTGTTCCTGTTGCTGAAAATTTTGACGGTATTGATAATTAGAATTTTGCCTGTTATTAAATTTCTGGTAGTTATCGTTCCTAAAGCGTCTGTTATCTTTCCGATTGAAATTACGTCCCTGATCATAATTGCAGTACTGTTGTTGACCTTGGTTGTTACTCGAAAAGTTTTTGTTTACAAAAGAATAATCGGATTGCTGTACTTCCAAGAGCTGTAAAAGATCTCTGAATGCTGAAATGTTTTCTTTTTGCTGGCCCGTTAGAAGTGACACTCGTAATGACCGTGGTAATTTAGAGATGCATAGTTGTATAAGTGCGGATTCACTGTACGGTTCACTTAGGTACTGGTTTTGTTGTACCATGTGCTCAAAAAATTGCGTTACACTGGGAAAATTTGAGTTTTCATAGTTTGGCAAACTAATTAGTTGATCTTTAATTCCGCGCTGTGTCGTCTTCGACCAGTACGCTGACAGAAAAGCATTCTGAAATTCCTCTACCGAGTAACACTGTCTCGCGATCGGTCTCATACGAGTTGCCGGTTCGCCTTCCAAAAAACTGCAAATAAATTCAAGTTTATGTGTTACAGGCCAAGTCGGTGGAAGAGCAAAGCTAAACTGTTGAATCCAATCCAGTGGGTGAATCTGCGTTCTATCGTTTTTAAATATTTTGAACTTTCTTACTGACAGAAAATGTTTATAGTCGAAATTATCATCTCTGTGTAATGAAACAGGTTCAGGATCGTAAGAGAATCTATTGAACTGCGGTTGATCGGAATCTAAGTCCCGTACTCTCTGTAGATTACCCAAATTATACGCGCTGCGTGAGTCTGACACATGTTCATAAAGTGGCGTCTGTTGTGGTATGTTATTAACTGACATGTTTTTCATCTCTGTTACTTCTTGTTGTAAATTTGATAACTTCCGACGTAACGTGTTGTTAGATGAATCGATTTCATTAATTGTCAGCTGTAAATTTTGAAATTCAGGTGTTTGGATAAAAGAAACCGGTGCAGTATCGTCTGATTTATTGTCATTAGTATTTTCGATAACATCAATACGACTGGCCAATTCATCACATTTTTCAGTCAGTATTTTAACCTGATCATCGGTTTTAGAATCAGACGCATTAATCTGTTTTTGCAACTTGCGCGTAGTTTCGCTCAGTTTTTTAACATCAGCTTTGATGACATCGCAATCCTGTGTTAGATCTAGTTGTTCGAATCTATCTGTCACTGTTTGAATATTTACTGTGTGTGTATCCGTTTTTGCTTTAAGATCAGAAATTTCATCCCGTAATTCCGCGTTCAATTGTTCTATGGTATTAATTTTGTCGGACACTGTAGTAATATTATTGTCTACATACGTCTTCGCTTTCGCGAATATTTTACGTTTGTCCTCTTGTCTCTGTGCAGTGATTGTTTCCATGACTTGTCGTTTTACTTTGTTTTGATCTTGAATAAATCTGCGGAAACGCGTATCACTGTTCTGTATGTGCTGACTAAAGCGCTCGTTAATCTGAGTGTTCTGCTGTTCGAATTTCGCGTCTATCTTTGCGTCCATAGTGCGCGAAAGTTCTACCGTCATTGCTTTAAACTCGTCCCGTAATTGTGCAGCTTTTTCAGAGCATTGTTTAGCGACTCCGCTAATTTCGTCTCTGAGTGTTTCTGTTGCGGCTGTTTGCATTTCTCTTAATTCTTGCGCAACAGACTTAATTTCTTCGCTATTTTTTTGAGAACAAGCCTCAATTTCCACGCGCAACTGTTCCTTAGTGTCATGGCACTGCGCGGCAACGGCTGTAATTTGTTCACTAAGTTTGTCTTGTTTTTTGTCATTATTGTCAAGTTTTTTGTTCTGTTCATTAAGTTGTTTACTCATTTGTCGCAACAAAGCCATAATTGGATCCGACTCAAGGTCAGCATTTCTATTCTCTGTGCTGTTCAATAGTGGATCTGGAATTGTTTCACTTTCTGTAACCATTTGGTCATTTTGCAACTTACAAAAAGGATTATCAGTCCGATGTACACTGTCACTCACTATTTCGGAATTAAATAAATCCGTCTTACTTTGTGTATCCTGTTCATTTTCATTAGACAAATTCGTCTGTTCGTCACTTAAATTTTCCAAATCGGGTGTGTTAAGCTCGGCAGCGCTCATTACAATAGAGCGCTCCGCATCATCAATTGTCGTCAAATTAACAGACGAGACAATTGAGTTCGTTTGTTCATTATCAAGGTAAAAGTCATCACTAGTGGTTGTAATGCACTGATTGTTAGTGAACGCAGGATTGTCATCATTACACTGCGTGTCACATGTCCTATCGGTAAAGTTGTTTGCGTCGGTAATTTCATTCATAATACCTCGCGATACACTATTCACAGTCTTTCGCGGCATTTTTACAATAGTCAAAATTTTTCACAAAACAAATAAACACAATGCAAAAGCAACACACAAATACAACAAAGCAACAAATTGCCGTTGACCTGTAGAAGGAAAGTCACAAGATTAATAAAAGCGTAGCGCCAAATCCTAATTATATCTAAGCAAACAAGAGCAGATATCTGACTGTCGCTCAAAAGACTCTCAACGAAATACGATCCTGGACTGGGTGTCGCCAAGTGTAACCTCCCCACCGCAATTTTTTTAAAGAAAATATAGCAATACTTAATAGAAATGGGAGCCAAGTGTAACCTCCCCACAAATTTTTTAAAAGAAAATGACGATACTAATTAGAAATGCTGATGGACATGGCTCTATGCGTAACCTGCCTACAATCAAATGTACTGACAATGGCAACAAATGTGAAATTCGCAATCTGACTCAATTATAAATCCTTCAAAAAATTAAAGTCCATTCAGTGACAAGAAAATTCAATTAAACCGAAATATCGGTTTTTGGCCCTGTGTAAAAACAATCAGAATTAAAGTCTTACCTCAGAATAAATGGATGTCACATATCTGCTCTTGTTGTTGCGCACCACTTGGAGGAACTACATTGCAAATAATAATGTTCTCCTTTTTTTTTTGTAATTCTAGTGAAATTTTTCTTCAAAAAGAAGTGGAATGAAATGGGAAGTGCAACGAGATCTTTAGTTCAAAAAAAATTTAAACTTTTGAGAAAATGCTTTTGAAATAAAAAATTATTATTGGGAGACTTGTTGGAGAATAATTACAATAAATAAAATTTTTCATTATCTAATGATTACATTAATTAACAGTATACCTTATTCCTCATCTTGACCATTGTTGCCGACCGCCTACATCACACAACCGCACTGGGCTGCCACTACTGACCGACCGCTCTGCATGACGACTACAGACTGAGTACTGCTCTCAACTAGACAGAGCTACAGACTCGCAACGACTGACTGACTGCTACTCTGCATAGCGACAACTAACTCGCAAAGACCACTACTGACTGAGAACCGCTCGCAACACTCGCGCGGTCAAGCGCATACACTCTGGTCACAGATGCTACAATGCCTCGCCATCGCTGCTGCGTTACATACGTGTTTCACAGTTCTAGTATAATATATTTGTCCAATGAATACCCGTTTATCATCTGCATTTCTTCTTGGTGTAGCAATTTTAATGGCCAGTACTGTAGATCATCTGTCTTACTGTTGTGCCTCTTCTGCACGCATCTTCCCTTCTGTTATTTTGCCTTTCTTTGTCTTGGCACGATCTTGTTATTTTTTCTCTTTTTCCACGTGCAGCTTCGCCAAAGATGGCTTTTCTCTCTGGTACCTCCGTGCAAAGGCTCTCTTCCCTGCTCTTCGAGCTTCTTGAGTCCTCCAGCACATCCCAGGGCCCCTTTTCCATGCTGTTCTCTATGCGCTCTTTGCGTCTCCTCCTCCCTCCTGCCAGCCATCTGTGCCCGATGGCTTCGTCTTCTTTTTAGTGGGGATGGAGTGTAGTATGACATAACTTCCCTAGCCACATACCACCGTGGCACACATCTGCGGCTGGCGGGTAGCCACACACCTAGGCGTCCCCTACCGAAGCCAGGGACACACGGCAATCCAAAATCTGGTTGTATACACCGCGATGTACACATACCAGACAACAACAGCAACATTTCCCGCCTTGTACTCGTAGGACAACAGCAACATAAACTTTCCTCTCTGCACAGAGTCTCCATCATCGTCAGCCAACAGTTCGCGCAGCCGACCGCGGCGGCTGCAGTACGCGGCTGTACATTTCGTCCTCGCGTCACGTGAACCGCACGGAAATCTATCCTCCGGATTACACAAGGCGCAGAGCGCTCGTGGCTACTAACCCTCTCCCCGAGCTCGACGCCGGCTGCTGCCTGCAGCCCATCATTCTGTAGCGACCTTCGATATGACGTCGTGCTAGCAGGGCCAGGGACTCCGACCAACAGCACCGATCAAGACACCTGCCAGGACACCGGCCACGTAACCGACCAGCACACCAACCGAACATAGGCTCAACACCTATCAAGACAACTCTTTGGACTGTCGGGAGGAACCATTATTTCTACCAGAAGTGGCTTTAGTTTTTAACATTCAAGTCAGAAACGTGTAGTGTTTATCTTTCGTATTACCAATAAAGTATTAATTTCTAGTAATCAGTTCACCGACTAATTTATGAACTTTCATTGGCAACTCGTAAGACCAAGAAACAACTGAATGGGAAGGTTCTCTTCCCAGTGGGTCCAAATTTACATGAATGAAAATCTGCATATATGAACTCTGAGCTGTTCATGTTGAGGTTGAGAGAGCGGTTCACTCCGACAAGACCACATGATAAGGTGTCACTGATTCTGGGTAGCCACTCGTCTCACATCAATAACCCAAACAAGACAGAACTGGCGAGTAATCATCACATGAAACATACCTGCCTGCCACCTCTCAACTGGATCGGTATGTCTGCAGACGTATAAAATTCTTTTCCTACAGAACGACGGGAATTTGGTTGTAGCTTCATCCTGGTAGGAAAGTTTCACGTTTTCACTTTTGAGCTATGGCAGAAAGCTGCAACTACATCAAATGCACGCAGTAGATTTGATGCTTGTGGTATTTCCCCAATCAATCAACAGAAAATACCACAAGAAGCTTTCTCAGTTTCAGATGCGGTGTTCACAAAACACTATTAGCATTTCCATCATAGATGCGCTACCACCTTCCGAAGAGGCAAACTCGATAGACACACACACTGACATGGCAATAGAGTTAACAGTTAACTGATACAGCTGATGAAACTGCAATATACAAGCTTAATGATAGACACCCGCATGGAAGAGTCACTACCTGGAACCTGGAGGTATAGGCTTCCCATGCATTATAAAATTCTCACGCGTTTATACCAATGACTGTATGCGGATATAACGGATGTAATCACTTTAAACGTGGCTGTACTGTACCTGTACCTACCCATTATCCGTCGCCAATCCCTACAAGCACGCTCTCTCCCCTCTTTCGGTGCATAACGGAATCCCTACAGTAATTAACGGTTTGTCTGCGGATGAAGACCCGCGATGCCTTGCTGAATACGCATTCGGTTTTGCAGTTCAGAACAAGTGTAGCGGAATCTGCACATCCATACGTCCGTATTTAATCTACGAACCAACTCACAAGTAACAAAAAGAAAAAAAACAATTTCTGTATTAGAGAAGAGGAAAAGTTAAAGCATATCCTCTCCAGGAACTGGAAGCTCCTCATGCTCTCCAGGAACTGGAAACTTCTCATATCCATTGTAGTAATACAGCATAACATGCAGTCAGCGAGTTACGGATTCTGAATTTCAGCTATGCCGGCCATGGCTGTGACACACTGTAGAGACGAAAACACCTTAGCTCAGTCCAAGGATGGTAAAATTTAATTACAGCGGCAAATATTAGGATATTTTATGGCTGTAATAGCATTCTTTTCATCTAATCATATTCCAGTCATGGGTAACACTTCATGGAGCTTTAAAAACACATTTTGTTGGACATTAGTTTTGCCAGTAAACGTTAACAAAATAGAAACCAAGAAAGTACTGTGATAAATCCATTAGCATAACCAGATGTGCAGTTTTTGAGCCAAATACAGTCTGCAGCACAGCTGAATCATCGTTTTCTAAAGTTTACACTGTTTCCCCACTTCCAGGTATACTAACGTGGCATTTTTAAAAATTGGATATTGTTGTTGATATCCAACAGAAGTTTCTAAATCGCCTGATTATTTTTATTTCAGGCTTTTAATTTTCATTTCTAACCTAACATTAATGGTATTGGAATATCAATTTCTTTTGTGAATATTTTGTAGTTGTTTAGCTTTATTTCATAATTCGTCGGATACTATGAATTTACATGCTCATGTGATTAATTCTGAATCGTTGAATTCAAAAGAAAATATTCATATTCACATTCTTATTAATAACATGAAAAGCTGTACTTTACCTGTCCTATTGGAATATGCTTAACGTTTAGGTATCAAACTAGTCTACGTTAAAAATCTATCGTGAACGTGTCACTCATTTCAAAGATAAGTTTTCAATGATAAATTCTTGGAGCACGACATGTTTTCAGGATCCACTGGACCGGTTGTATCAAAATGGTAATTTTAGGATCTTGTCCCTTGTTGGGTGAACTTCTGCGTGTGCTCATGCGCTTAATTACTAGAGATCTTAGGAAGCCACCTGGTACTCAATAGGAAGTATTGTAGGCAAACAATGTGCTTGTTATAAGAGCTTGCAAACTCTTAGTATTTAGGTTTTTATTTATCCAGTGCCAATAATATTTTTAAATATAGCGTACCTACAATCCTCACCTCCCTCAACGATGATGTGACTTGTATTTCAAGGAATAGCACTGCCCTCGCTGTTAGAGGTAGTCTCACGTTAGACGAGTTATGTTGAATGTGTTTACAGTGTTGGCACTTAAAATGGTAGCACCGTGAAGGCTGTACGCAACAAGCGCTAAATCCTCACGATATGTACTACGAGCTTGGTTATGTAAATTACCTAGCATTTCATTCCAGCTGCATGAAACAGCATAAGGAAAAAGGAGTGTTCCCATTAAGTAATAGCATCTGAATGTTATTTGTCCGTAAGACGATCGCCTTTTGCTTTGCATAAGAAGGAGAAACTTCTACTAGCATGTGTCGGAATCCGATGACAATAGGATCATAGCCTCTCGAGACAGTTATACGAACGATGAATAATGAACAATAATGTAAACATTTTCCTAACAAACATTCACAAAACGCTAAAGATGACTGTGTATTGAAAATGTAATATGTATTTTATTTATCAAAAATTATTTTTTGTAATGAATGTAATCATCAAACAATAAATCTGTCATTTCACTCTAGAGCATTTGTTGGAATTATTTACGTTGAAAATACCTTTCCATGTCAAAATCATTTAGATTGTTCAGCATTTAGCATTTTCAGCTGTTGGAGCATCATCGCTGACGGCAGCAAATATGAATTTAAATAAAACGTGCAAAAGGCGCACGGCCTTCAACGATTTAAATTGTGTCTTTTCCAGAACAGCAGAGAAGCTGAGCAGTACAATTTCTAAACATTTTCTTACTGAATTTCGACTTAAAGCCCAACTTGACTTGGCCTCGACTAACGCCGGCTCTTAGAATATTTTTGTGAACGGTAAAGAGTTTTGCTATATAAAGTCAATCAAAGCATTAACTAATAAAACAGTAAAATATTTCTCTCGCAGTCAATGTTAGTACAGTTGCTAAATAAGTTCTACACAAGGCATTGCGAATCAATATGTTATCATCTAAAATCAATAGAATTTGAAATAGGGGATGTTCTAAATGCAGCATAAATAAGCTTAGCTGGTTAGTGGTCCTAATAATAATGTGGTCAAATGAAAATAGATAGCTAAAGTGAGTTTCTTTAATGATGATTTACAACAAAAATTAACAGTTTTAAAATCTCAGTTTCTAATTAATATAATATTTAAACGGAGAGACGACGTACTGAGGTTTACCCTTCCGGAATATTTCTGCCCCTGTTGGTCGCGATCCCATGAGCGTCATGAGAAAATGGGTTCGACAGGTTCCAAAGAACTGTACTCCACAACATGCAGGATATCAACTGCCCCACGCAACTAGTGCCCAAGAGGACGGAGTTCTTGTTTACTCGGACGTGCAGGATTGTACAGAAACGCCACGTATTTTGAATCAAGAAATTGGCTTGTTTCCAGTAAGACAAGTTTTCACATCGACAGTGTGATGGTGTACAGGGTTTGTATAAAATAGTATTGTGACTGAACTTGTGAATCAAAATTTATTGTAGATATCGCTACAACCACCTAGTAGTCTTCAATGTATGACCCTTGAGAGTCAACAACCCGCTGCATGCGAGATTTCCACGCTTCAAACGCTGCCACGAAGACTGGCCATTAAAGCCCTCGTCGTGGCGGCTTGGACCTCCTCCTGGGTTCCATGACGGTGTCCTTTCAGAGAAGTTTTTTAGGACAAAAAAAGGTCTGGCGGGGCCACATCGGGGCTTTAGGGGGGGGGGGGGCTGGGGAATCATTGGAATCCATTTCTTGTCCAGGTAGCTGGCCACCATGAAGCAGGTGTGACGCGGCACGTTGTCATGATGCAGTCTCCAATCATCAGCGATGGCTGTCCTCACGCGATGGACCCTGGCTTTCAGTCTCTTGAGCACTTCTCAATGAAAAGCACCGTTGACAGTTTGGCCTTGGGGCACAAACTCATGATGAACCATGCCCCTGACGTGGGAAAACACAATCAGCATTGGCTTTCACCTTCGATTTGCTCAAGTGAGCCTTTTCTTGGACGTGGGGATGCTGCAGTGTGCCATTCGGCACTCGTGCGCTTTGTCTTCGGTTCCTACTGAAACATCCAGGTTTCGTCTCCGGTAATAACGTTATCTAAAAATTCCGTATCATCTTCAAGGCTCTGTCTTGGCAGGCATCCGCACGTGCTTGCTTTTGAACGCCTCGCAAAACTTCGGGACCATCTTGGCGCAGATCTTCATCGACATTTAGTCCAGTGAAACTGTCAGTTATTCGCCGTGTCTGCCACAGAAAGCAAACTGAATCTTGCACGGTTGCCAGCTACAGAAGATGCTGCACATCATTCGTTGCGGACTTACCAACAAGTCCAAAGTTGGATGGGAAACTGGAAACTTCTTGAGAAATGGGGCTGGAATCACAGTGACCACGGTCCAATACCCATTATAATGAGCCAAGTTCCAGCACCTGAAGCACTTCTTCACATTGTTTCATGCTCTTGCAAGCTGAACTGTGGCGGAGCGTGCCCCTGCAGAAAAGCGGGTTTGAAATGTTCTTCAATTTCCAAGAAATGTATTGGGGTCAACTGTGAAAACGTCCCAAAATTTTTATATGAAGACAGTGAAGAAGATGTTATGGAGGATGTTGAGGAAACCGCTGACGAAATCAACGAACTTGCTGGGGCTGACTCGCTGTTTAAAGAAGAGGTCAATCTGGGATCAACTCTATGTACACACCCTGATTTCGTAACTCAAGGTATTTCTGGTGACACTGAGGAACCTGGCCCATCAAAACGTTGGAAATGATGCTCATATCTGTCTCATGTGCGCTTAAGTGCGATATTACAAGTATTACACACCCAGAACTGTCAACATTTTTTAGTAACTGACAATGCATTTTAATTCTAATAAAGCTATTTATTTTTAATGTCAACTGTGTGGCTTTTATACACAAGAATAATTACCTACCTAATTAGGTTGCCTATTGCAGCTAATAATAGTTTAGTTTCCTGAGACAATTTATTTTGTGTGCGTGTGTGTGCGTGTGCGTGTGTGTGTGTGTGTGTGTGTGTGTGTGTGTGTGTGTGTGTGTGTGTGTGTGTCTCTTAATGGTGTATTTTTATATTTATAGTTTTACAAATGCCAGTGGCCCATAGTGAACTCCAGGTAGTGATGTAAGAGTCACAATAGTTGGGCACACAGCAATCTTCATGTTGCATACAGAAAAATTGAATACCTGAAAGTGAGGTGGTAAATTCCAACATATAAAACATGATGTATAATGTATTTATACTACACAAACAGAAACTGAAGAAATAGTGTTCAAAAATAAGTTATCTTGCCACTATGCTCAAAATTTGAAAAATTGGTATCTTTTGAGGCGCTGTACCGCCTTAGATATTGGGAGTAGAAAACAATGGCAAGAATCAAATTTGTAGAGAATTTTGTGCTCTTTGAAAAAGAAATTAGACGTTAAAGGGATAGGAGCAAAAAACCTGAGATATTTTGAAAAAACTGAAAAAAGGCCGAAATTTTCCAGGTTTTTGACTGCAGAAAGTTTTCCCAAGCGAAATTTTGTTGGCAAAACTCGGTTTTCTAATCTTTCCAACCATATGAACGAGTTTAAAAAATAAACTCTTCTAGCCCACCTTCTGCAAGGTATATCTGCTATCTGACTGGACTAAATTCTTTGGTGCTGACATTGTGCACTGTCGTTTTATCAAGTCCGAGGTCGTCTGCTGTCATCCTGCCGCTCATTTGACGGTTGGTGTCCAATAAAACGCGCACACAGTCGATGTTTTCGTCAGTTTTTGCTGGTCGACGGGCGTCCGGAGCTGTCCTCGTCCTCAACGCTGTCCCGGCCATCTTTAAAGCTCTTCACCCACCAGAAAACCTGGGCTTTTGACAGGCAATCACCGCCGTAGGCTTGCCGATACGTATCCAATGTTTCCACACCCGTTTTTCCTAGTTTCACACAGAACTTGATGGTTAATGTTGCTTGTTCGTTTGCTGCATGTTGCGCCACGAACGACGACTTTGCGCCGCGTCCACTCAAGGCGCCATGCCGAGACATGAGCCCGCAGGTGACTGGCACACTGTGCGTTTTCGGCCAGACACCTCCCACCAACAATACCCCCGGGCGAGCGCGCACTGCGAAGCACAGTCCCGTCAGCAAAAAATCAATCTCATTACTTTTTATACAAACCCTGTACGTATCATCAAGGACAGCCAGCATTGCGATCTTCGTTGTGGCTTCCCTCCCGGGGACAGGAGTGAGAGGCGCGTGGATAGAGGTGCACCAAACGATAACACTGCATACAGCAGTGGCACTTCGTCGTCTATTCAGAGGAAAAATGAAATGACCGTATGGCATTGATGGCCAGGAGGCCCCATGCGAGGAAACTCGGCCGCCGAGTTTCAAGTCTTATTTCAGGTGACGCCCAATTGGGCGACTAGCTTGTTGTAGATTAAATGATGATGAGAACAACACAACACCCAGTCCACGAGCGCAGAAAATCTCCAACCCCGCCGGGAATCGAAGCTGGGCCCGCCGCCTGGTAAGCAAACACTTTACCACTCAGCTAAGCAGGCGAAGATTTCAGAGGTGTCCCGCTTTACGTAACGCATATGCTGAGCTTATCCGTATGTGGAAGCTGCGAGGAGAACTGATATTGCCAATTTCCATTCGTACCGTCATAGGAGTCCAGCACCTGATGTTCACTATAATGCTTCTCAATCTACTGTAGTAAGTTTCTGGCTTCGAGGCTGCTGAAAGATGACATCGCCATAGGGGAAGACATCAAGCACGAAGGGATGCACGTGGTTCGCAACCTGTCAGCGTGTCTCCGATTAGTATCATAGGTCCCACGCAAGCACAGGAGAATATCTCCCATAGCATAATACTGCCCCCACCAGCCTGCGTCCGTGGCGCGCTGCACGTTTAGAGCCGCCGTTCACCTCCATCACAGCGTTTGTGAAGATGACCACCGACCTAGTTTAGCAAAAATGTGATTCATTCGAGATATTTCCATTGATCGACGGTCGAGCCCCGATAGTCCCGTGCCCACTGCAGTCGTAATTGACGATGTCGTTGGGTAACGTGTAAACTCTTAGGGGTGGTCTGCGGCGGACCTCCATGTTCAACAGTGTACAGTGAATGGTGTGGTCCGTAATACTTGTGCGTGCATCAGCACTGTGCTCTTTCGGCAGAGATGCCACAGATCACCATCTCAGAGCAGAGAAGCCTCCGAGCCCCACGTTGTCTGAAGAGTAGTGGAGCGCTTATTGTTAGTTTCTCTGTCCTTCTACCTCTTTCCGGAGATGCTTACGACAGTAGCACGTGAACATTCGACCAGTTTCGCCGTTTTCCAAATACTCGTTCAAAAGCGTAATAATAATCTGACCTTTGTCAAAGTCACTTACCTCAATGGATTTCCCTATTTGTAACCCATATCTTCGCTAGGGTGAGCGCCCGTTCGTGTCTGCCCCGCTTACAAACCTTTGTTACCGAGTCACGTGCCCACAGCGCCACCGGCCGTCATCCAATGTCGCGGTGAGCAGATTCACTAGAAGCCTTTTTCTTTTTTTTCTGTTTTCCTTTGTTTTTGGTCATCAGTTTTCTGACTGGTTTGAGGCGACCTTGCAACCAACCTGCTGGAAATATTCCAATCTCTGTCTTCCTCTACAGCTTTCCTCTCTACAGCTCCCTCTGGTACCATGGAAGACAGTCTTAGATGTCTTAAAAGATGTCCTGTCATCCTATCCCCTCTCATCGTCAGTGTTTTCCACATATCCCTTTCCTTTCCGATTCTGCGCAGAACCTCCCCATTCCTTACCTTATCAGTCCACCTAATTTTCAACATTCGTCTGTTGCACCACATCTCAAATGCTTCGATTCTTTTCCGTTCTGGTTTTCCCACAGTTCATGTACACTACCATACAATACTGTACTCCAAAGGTAGATTCTCAGAAATTTCTTCCTCAAATTAAAGCCTATGTCTGACACTAGCAGACTTCTGTTGCCTAGGAATGTCCTTTTTGGCAGTGCTAGTCAGCTTTTGATGTCCTCCTTATTCTGTCCGTCATTGGTTATTTTGCTGCCTAGTTAGCCAAATTACTTAACTTCATATAATTCGTCATCACCAATTATGATGTTAAATTTCTCTCTGTTCTCATTTCTGCTACACCTCATATTTTCGTCATTCTTCCATTTAGTCTCAGTCCATATTCTGATCTCATTAGACTGTAATTCTTTTTCACTTTCACCGAGGATAGCATTGTTATGAGCGAATCCTAACATTGTTATCCTTTCACCTTGAATTTTAATCCCACTTTTGAATCTTTATTTTTTCCTCATTGCTTCTTCAACGTATATGTTGAACAGTAGAGGCGAAAGACTACATTACTGTCTCACATCCTTTTTAATCCAATCATTTGGTTCTTGGTCGTCCATTCTTATTTTTCCCTCTTGGTTCTTGTACATATTGTATATTACCCGTGTCTCCCGATGGCTTGCCCCTATTTTTCTCAGAATTTCGAACATCTTGCACCATTGTACATTGTCGAACGCTTTTTCTGAGTCCCCAAATCCTATGAACGTGTCTTGATGTTTCTTTAGTCTTGCATCCATTATCAACCGCAACGTCAGAATTGCCTCTATGGTGCCTTTACCTTTCCTAGAGCCAAACTGATTGTGATCTAACACATCCTCAACTTTCTTTTACATTCTTCTGTATATTACTCTTGTCAGCAACTTGGATGCATGATCTGTTAAGCTGGTTGTGCGATAGTTCTCGCACTTGTCAGCTCTTGCAGTCTTTGGAATTGTGTGGATGATGTTTTCCCGAAAGTCAGACCGTATACTGACAGACTCATACATTCTACACACCAACGGGTTGCCACTTCCCCTAATGATTTTAGAAATTCTGATGGAATGTTATCGATCCCTTGTGCCTTATTTGATCTTAAGTCCTCCAAAGCTCTTTTAAATTCTGATTCTAATACTGGATCCCCTATCTCTTCTAAATCGACACCTGTTTCTTCTTCTATCACATCAGACAAATTTCCCCTTCATAGAGGCCTTCAATGTAGTCTTTCCACCTATCCGCTCTCTTCTCTGCATTTAACATTGGAATTCAGGTTGCACTGCTAATGTTACCACCCTTGCTTTTAATTTCACCGCAGGTTAATTTGGATTTCCTATATGCTGAGTCAGTCCTTCCGACTATCGTTTCGTTTTCGATTTCTTCACATTTTTCATGCAGCCGTTTCCTCTTAGATTCCCTGCACTTCCTATTTGTTTCATTCTTCAGTATCGTGTATTTCTGTATTCCTGAGTTTCCCTGAACATTTTTGTACTTCCTCCTTTTACTGGTCAGCTGAAGTATTTCTTCTGTTATCCATAGTTTCTTTGCAGTAACCTTCGTTGTACCAACGTTTTTCTTTCCAATTTCTGTGATCACCCTTTTTACAGGTGTTCATTTCTGTTTAACTATACTGCCTATGGGGCAATTCTTCGTTGCACTATCTACAGCCTTAGAGAACTTCAAGTGTATCTCGTCATTCCTTAGTACTTCCGTATCACACTTCTTTGCGTACTGATTCTTCCTGACTAATCTCTTAAACTTCAGCCTACTCTTCATCACTACTACATTGTGATCTGAGTCTATATCTGCTCCTGGGTGCGCCTTACAATCCAGAATCTGATTTTGGAATCTCGTCTCTCAGTGACGTAATCTAACTGAAATCCTCGAGTGTCACCTGTCCCCCCCCCCCCCCCTCCCTCTCTTGTCATTCTTGAACAGAGTATTTGCTATTACTAGCTGAAATTTATCACAGAACTCAATTCGTCTTTCTCCTCTCTCGTTCCTTGCCCCAGGTCCATATTCTCCTGTAACCTCTTCTTCTTCTCCTTCCCCTACAAATGCATTCCAGTCCCCAATGGCTATTAGATTTTCATCTCCCTTTGTATATTGTATCGTTGTCGGTGTTGGTTTGCTGTCGATTCTGATAAGAATAACCCTGTCACTGAACTGTTCGCAGTAACACACCCTCTGCCCTACCTTCGTACTCATAACGAATCCTACTTCCGTTATGCCACTTTCTGCTGCTATTGATATTACTCTGCACTCATCTGACCAGAAATCCGTGTCTTCGTTCCATTTCAATTCACTGACCCCTACTATTTCTAGATTGAGACTTTGCATTTCCGTTTTCAGGTTTTCTAGCTTCCCTACCACATTCAAGCTTCTGACATTCACCGCCCGGCCCCTTAGAACGTTATCCTTTCGTTGTTTATTCGATCTTTTTCTCTTGGTCACCTCCCCCTTGGCACTTCCATCACGGAGATCCGAGTGGGGGACTATTACGGAATCTTTTCCCAATGGAGATATCATCATGACGCTTTTTCAAGTACCGGCCACATGTCCTGTGGATACACGTTATACGTCTTTATTGCAGTGATTTCCATAGTGTTCAGCACTCTCATGCCGTTGATCATTGCTGATTCTTCCGCATTTAGGAGAGTTTCCCACCCCAAGGGCAAGTTAGTGCCCTGAACCTCTGTCCGCTCGTCCGCCTTCCTTGACAAGGCCGTTGGCAGATTGAGGGTGACTTCTTATGCCGGAAGTCTTCGGTGCCAATGCTGATTATTAATTAAAACTTAAGTGGTGAGGGGTCTCGAACCCAGGACCGAGCACGTTTTGATTATGAATCAAAGACGCTATCCCCCTTTTTGTTTTCATTTTGTTCGTTATTGATCGTTGTGATTGGTCGTTGCGGACGTCCAATGACATCCGTTCAAGTTCGTTGTTAATCCTTTCACTCAGTTTTTTTTACTACAGAGGCCAACCAGCTCTCTGACCGAACACGCTGAGCTACCATGCCTTCTCCGTAGCAGTTTTATCATGGTTTTATCATTGGTTGTGAATGGTTTATTAAAACTGACATGGTTCATAATTGGAGACATTTTGTCTATGGAAATCAGGACCACAGTAACCATAATGGAGATAGTCATCACTAAATGTTACTCGTGGCTGTACTCACATGTGAGTAGTTTTGTTGTGACGAGTGTTGGTGAGTAAGTAAGCTACTGTACGTGCAATTCCATTAGCTGCCCTTACCCGTCTGCCTGTACGGGTAAGCACAGGTCGTGATGTCCCGACGCACTATACGTCGGCATTCGCGATACCACCGCCGAGCAGCGTGTACAGGGAGTACGGGCAGGAGTGTGCATCTATGCTACTGAAGTAGCTATGTATTATTCAACATTATGCAACAAATAATATGGAAGTGTGGATTAAACATATTTAAGATTGTATAAGCGTTGTATTCATTAATTTGAATCGTATCACATAGCACATATCAACCAATAAGTTATTTTCACAAATATGATGAAGACGAAAAGTCAAAGAGTAAATAGCTTTTTCAAAGAGTAAATACTTTTCCCTAATTCACAGAATAATCTTCAACTCGGTAAGAATCTTGCATTCCACACATTGTGAAGCAGCCTACGTTCTTCCTCTGGATTCAAGTAATCTCCATATCAAATTTCCTAGAAATCGGTTCAGCGGGTTAGTCGCAAAAACGTAACGTTCGCATTTATAATGTTAGTATCGGTAACATTTTCAATTACAATATCTTTTTTTTTGTGATTCTACTTTGCTGAAATGAAGCGTATACGGTTCCCCAAGCTATGCTCAAGTTACCTTTGAAAACCGCGTGAAAGAGATCAGCGTGTTCAAACAGACAAACACTTACTTTCGAATTTGTAATACTAGTATGGATAAAACTTCAAATCACAATATCTTTTTTACCGCGATCCAATTTTGCTGAAATAATGCCTGTACGGTGCCCCACGCTATGTTCAAGTTACCTGCAAACACCCCACGAGAATTGACCCAGCAGATTTGGAGAAGCGTGTGCAAACAGGTGGACAGACAGATGCGGCAGTTTTACACGTTTGTTATGAGTATAGATATCGGCATTTCTTCTTTGCAGTAGTATTGTATGATCGTGTAACAGCTTGACAGTGACCTAAGCGATTGGCTCAGAAGCATAACATTTATTACATCGCCAAGGGACTGCAGACCTTAGTTTGTGACATAAATTTCAACTCGGACAACGAAGTTATTCTGTAGCAGTTCCGTTTTTATCGCTTGAAATACGAAGAGGTCCTATCGAGAATGACTGAAAGAGATGTTGATAATAAACAAATATTTTAAGCTATAACGTGCAACTTGTTTAAACTAGTCTGATTTTGTGCTGCCAATATAATTATATGCCCCTAACTGCATCAGTTGTATTCTGCGGTAAGTAGGTCCAGTTTCGTGCTTCCCTGCTGGTTCTTTTGTCGTCTGGTTTCCTGTGCCAGACTGTGAACAACTGCTGTTACATCGCGGATACATTAAACTGAGACATCGTAAAGGGGCAGCTGTAAACGCCCCTCCATGTGGGTCACGTCCGCGGTTTATAACAGCAGTAAATTATGCGACGCCTACCCCCGTAACGGCACTTATCTTGTTCTCCTTCCTGCACCCGTCTATCTCTGTATGTCGGTATATCCAACCACTTCTCTCACACACAAAGGCGCAATTAAGCTAAATCGGCGTCTCCACTGCCATCCAATTTTTAAAGTTCCTTTTTGAAGACACAGGACCTTTGAAAGTCCGTTTAATACACAGTTCACTGGAGACTGAATACTCGTTAAGATGGTCATGGAAAGAGGAATACCAAATAAACCATCCATCCGTATGCTTGAGGTGGTTTCATAATAGTGTAAAAAACCTAAATAAATATGGTGTATTCCACTTCAAATGTGAATCCATTTTCTTAACCACGATGGCAATTAATTCAATTCCTTACACCAAGAAATTGAAAGAAATAACTTTACTCACCTGTATCTAAACTCAGAAAATGTACTGACCTAGTAAGCAGCCAGTGGTACGTAACTATTAATTCTCAAAACTCCTACACGCTTTTCAAAAAGTAACATTGTCACCTAATCTCTACAGACGTTTTGGAGGTAAATGTAAGCACTTGGTTTTCTTTGTGTGGAATTACAAACTCATCAGTACTTATGAATAAAATATAGAGGTCAGGAATTTGAAGGATACACTCTGAATTACGACTATGAGTTTGCTTTCGCCTTTTTTTCAGCTACACGAGATTTGTAGATCCTCATTAAATAGCAAAAAGGTTAAAGCAGTGTAGATAACGTCTCCCCTAGTTTACCAACCTACAGCAAACACGTAACTCAGGTACGCTTCATACACTGATGACCCAAAATTTTATGACCAGCACCCACTCTTTGTTGCCTAATATAGTTTGTGTTGTACCACATATCATTCAATACAGTACAAGACTGATCTCTCCACCTCCGGGACGAATATTTTCCGTCGCCCTCCTGATGCACATGGTGAGTCACTAGACGCTAAAATTTTCCTGCCATAATTTACTACACACGTAATTTTTAAGCTGGTAGCTTAAAATTGGAAATTTGCTCTAAAACATGACGATTTAGCGCCATTTTGTAGCGTGCAGCGTCTTGTCTTTAAAGGCCATAGTCTTGGTCTTTTTGAGGGAAATATTGAAACTGTAGTTCCGGCCTAACGGGTCTAGGCACTGTATCGGCATTTACAGATAAGTCTCACTCTCTTCAAAAAATATTTGATGACACATTGGCGTTTATTTAATTATATATTGTTCCTATTGTAATACCTCAGCTGCTCTTGGTTTCCCATTGTCTAACAATGTCGTCGATCAGATATTGTAAAGAGTGAAAGATACGCTACAGCCTTGTCTCACACCTACATTAATTCTTACGGTTCTGTTCTTATGTCTAAAGACATCTGTTAACCTGTTTGTTTCTTGAGTTACGCTTTCAATGACGGGTATTAAGTGCTCGGGGTATACTCGTCTTTTTTAAATACTCTATAAAAGCTCCTTTGCAGTGCTCTGATGTTACAAGCGGTACACCATACACATATATTGGTCAAGGTGTATAAGGTATAATTAACCAGTATGTGGCTGACGAGTTGCAGCATAGCGGCCGGGCCACACCGGTAAGAGACATCACGTAGTTGGTGGGGCCGCAGCGCTCGAGGTATCTGATCGGCCAGTTGGCGGATGTTTCCTGGATTTCCCCATGGGGGAAAGAGGTATGAAACTAAGCTACCGAGGTCATGGCAGCTGGCAGAGTGGCGAAGTCTTACTGTGTCTACACCCATGGTTGGCGTACAACATTTTACCAATGTGCTACAATATTACAAAAAATAACAAGTTGTTTCTGATTGTGTCATCATGATAGTCGTAACTTAATACTGTTGAGATATTAACTTTACCTAATACACTAAGATCAAGTCTGTCATTTTTATGTTTATGGTTTCTCTTGTATTTTTTATCAATGAATTAATATGTCCTTAGATCTTGCATTCATCCTGTACCCCACATATGGCTGTTTCCGAATAACAAACATGGAAAGGGCATTCAGAACATCACATCTGCAGACCCAACTCTTTTCACTTACTTTCATTCTAAATTTCCCAATATGCTCACTTTTTTACCACCACCCATAACCTTTTGACTTACAAGGATAGTAATTGTTATGATGACGACGAATGAATCGTCGCCAATGTGAATGACTGGTGGCCAGTGCTAAACAGAAACATACAGATCTCTTCTTTGCATATACAGCAGGTTTGTCAGTGAAATCGATAAGGAGCTGGCCGCATGGTCTGGGTCTACAACGAGTAAAATAATTAGAAGTCATTGGTAAAAAAATAATATATTGTTCTTAACTGGTGGTACAGGAGTCTTCATAGCCAGGAGGAATATAATTATAAACAGAGAGCTATAGAGGCATCACATAGGCCATACGTTAACTAAGCGCCTAATTAGAGGTTGCTTCCTATCAGCAAGAGTGGCCGGGCGCACGCTAGAGACTTGTTGCAAGCCACGTTTGGCGCTAGTCTCGACTCACGGGTCCAACATATGCTAGTACGGACCGCGGTCGATGACTGCAACCCCTAACAAGCGTGGTATCGAACGTTGATACCACAGTAATCGTAATTAAATATATTAATTTTACATATGTAAATTGTTTAGATATATTTCAGTTTTATAATTAATAGTTTAGCACGGGCGAGGAGTAAACCAAAATGGAAAAAAATGGTAGCAGCTAGAATCGACCCTGAGCTGACAAACTGCTAGTCCAATGGCGCCTGACAACAGCACCATGGCACTGCTACATCAGGTATTGCTCAAATATCCCTCATACTCTGCTCGTAAATCTTTAGAGAGCACTTTATATTTTCCTATGGCCACCACAGGCGAAATATTACAGGGACTTGAAAAAGGCATCTACTCGCTTCCACTCGCATGCTGTGGTCCAAACCGGTGAGCCCTACCCACGCCCACCCGTTGTTAGATTTGTATGTGTAGCAGGTCCACATAACTCCTTAACTCTCACATTCTCCTCCAAAGATCTGCTGGAAAAGCGCCTCTGTAGCAGATCATCTACAGAATTCGCCGCCATGTTACTTGCACAATACTTCACACGTATTTTCAAAGAAAACTGCTGACCCGATGATTTGAGCAACGTAGCACCCTTCGTGCCAGCAGTGATAACGACACAGAGCAAGTGCAGTCGAAAACGGACAGCTGCAATCTTTCTCTGAGTTGATCGTAACGCAGCTGACCACCATTTCAGCAATCGACATTGGTTTTTAACTATCGCACAGAGAGCGCAATAAAACATGGTTTCGTCTGTTTTTATTTGCATGCAAGCAAGCATTCGAAGAGACATGACGTAATTTTAGTGCGATTTCCAGGTCGCATTCGAAGACAAATGGCATAATTTACGTGCGATATTTACAGTGTGCTGTAGCACATTAGAACATGATCAATGGCGGACACTATCTAAAACTAAAGTTCCTATACCATCTTATTTATTCATTTGGTGCGTTGGTTCAAAGCGTTTTTGTTTTGCATGTTGGTGTTCCGGTTGGTATAGATTTATTATCGACTGTCATTTTTTATTTGTAGTTCATTGTTGCTATTTGAGTTTACATATCGTCATGTGGTCATTTGAAGATAGTGAATGGAGCTGTGAACGCTAGAAAGTGGAGCACCAAGTGGAGAAATTGGAACATTTCCGACGTATTCCACTGTGTGTGTTCATTATAGGGGTGACAGCAGCGGAGGCACCCAGAAACATTTGCACCGTGTGTGGGGATAATGCCAATGGACAGAACACGCTAACAAAATAGTATTTTCGTTTTATGGCTTGGTTCAAATGGCTCTGAGCACTATGGGACCTAACTTCTGAGGTCATCAGTCCCCTAGAACTTAGAACTAATTAAACCTAACTAACCTAAGGACATCACACACATCGATGCCCGAGGCAGGATTCGAACCTGCGACCGTAGCGACTGTAGCGCCAAGAACCGCTCGGCCACTCCGGCCGACATTTTCGTTTTAAGGAGGATCGTTTTGACATTAGTTATTTCCCCACGTTCAGGAAGACCTTCGGGGTTTTATGAAGATCGCTTAAACACATTAATCCACGATGATCCACGTTAGTGTATTCGAGCACTGGCAAACGTGATGAAATATTATTATTCCACCATCGTGCGAAATTTGCATGCAGTCGGGAGGTTCAAACATTGGGTGCTTGGGTGGGGCATGCTATAAGCCAAAATCACAAAAATCAATTGGTGGTCGTCCGCCGCGGGAGTTGAGTGGTCAGCGCTACACAACGTCAATCCTGAGGACCCGGGTTCCATTCCCGGCTGGGTCGGAGATTTTCTCCGCTCGGCTGGGTCGGAGATTTTCTCCGCTCAGGGACTGGGTGTTGTCCTCATCATCATCATTTCATCCCCATCGACGCGCAAGTCGCCAAAGTGGCGGTCTACCCGACGGGAGGCCCTAGTCACACGGCATTTTAGAGGGTTGTCATATGTGCATCATGCTTGCTCGTATCTATTTGCTCGTGAAGAACGCTGACCATTCCTATCCTGTATCGTTACTGGTAATCAGAAATGGTGTCTTTATGCTGACATAATGAAAAGAAAGGAATGATTGAGCTCGAACAGAGGTACAACTCGCTGTACGAAGACCTGCGTGCAACCACAACAGATAATGTTATGCATCTGGTGGAACAGCTACGGTGTGGTGTACTACGAATTGCTTCCCCAAAGTGTAACCATGGCTGCTGACACTTATTATCAACAACTGAGACGTCTTGCAGACACAGACGAGGAACGAAGACCAGGAAGCTACTTCACGATAACGCCCTCTCGCATATTGCTAGACTGATAAAGAAACGCAATACAGGAGTTGGGTTGGGATGTCATCACGCACCCACCTTATTCAATTGATGTTGTGCCGTCAGATTTTCATCTTTCTCGCTCTCTATCGAACAGCCTTCAAGGAACTTTCTTTCCGAATGAAAATGCGCTCAGAATGTGGTTCTACGAGTTCTTCGCCACAAAACCACGTGATTTCTACGGTCTCAGAATCGAAAAGTTACCCCAGCGTTGGCAGACTGTCGTAAGTAGTGAAGGATCACTAAACTCTCTGTTAAGTGTATATGTTGTGTGTTGTGTTGGCAGAAGAGCCAACACCGTGTTACTAGTGGAGGCCGAAATGCACACGTTTTAGCTCACACAGGCTGGCGTGAGGAGGGAAGGACTATACTGACGTGAGGTCTGGAACATGACAAGGAATTAGAATTCAGAAAGCAGACGGAATTAGTTTGATACTTAACTTTAATCCATTAATGATGAACGTCGCTCTTGACAGTACATGATTCACAATATTAGTTGTTCAGAATACATTCGTAGTAACTGAATATGGCGCCTTGCTAGGTCGTAGCAAATGACGTAGCTGAAGGCTATGCTAACTATCGTCTCTGCAAATGAGAGCGTATGTAGTCAGTGAACCATCGCTAGCAATGTCGGCTGTACAACTGGGGCGAGTCCTAGGGAGTCTCTCTCTAGACTAGACCTGCCGTGTGGCGCCGCTCGGTCTGCAATCACTGATAGTGGCGACACGCGGGTCCGACGTATACTAACGGACCGCGGCCGATTTAAAGGCTACACCCCGCAAGTGTGGTGTCTGGCGGTGACACCACATTGTGTTTATTAGACATATGGAAAAACACCACGATCTTGTACACCAAACCAATAATGCTTCACATTTAATTGTGTATTCTAATTTGTTCATTGGCTGTTCCTTAGACCAGATTTTTATGATTCAAAAGATTTCAGTAGGGAATAAAGCAAGGGTTCACAATCAGACCCCTAGATTAGTATTCGAGCCATTAAATTAGTATATGGTTGTGTGCTCACACTTCCGCTTGGAAAGTAAAAAATTAATTCATCTGACGATTAATTTCGCATTTTGTTGTTACTATTAACCACCCTGATACGTTGCAGTGTGTATAAGCAGAATGTGTTTTCTTACTAAGTTACCTCGTTCATTCCATGATGTGTCACTGTAAGATCTACTCTTCGTAAGTATGAGGTAACGGGCGAGTTGTGGCGCCCTGGAAATATGCTATGTTCGGAGTCGGGGCGGCCGCATAGGACGCTTGTCATAGACGCGGCCCGGCAGCAACCGCGTGATGTCGCACAATAGCTGGACCGCGTGGTGCCGAACGTTAGCCAGGGTCCAGGCGTGGCCTGGCTGGGAATTCCTTCGTGACGACAACGGTGCTCTGTGTCGACGGAGGAGATTTCTATGCCGGGAGTGCGGACTTTGTGAAACCTTAATAGCAGACATTTCACAGTTTCTATACAAATTAATAGTAGCCAGATGAATCGTGATACCTCAATAGGAAACATGTTGCAAGACGATTCCGATTGTGTAATCATATTTTCAATCTCTTTATTAGTTTACAGTTTAGTATCTGATGGTGAATTATACAAGTAACACCTAGCAACGAATTTCCAAAATGTAAAAGGTTCTTCAGATTTTGTCGATCTACGTGTCTTTAGAAAGCTATTAGCGTAAACCTAAATTGGTATAAATTACAGGCATATAACTTGAATAGTACATGAGTTATTGGAGGTCAAAGTGGCCGATTACTATCGATCACGTCAGGCCATAAGTACTCCACAGTGACACGAAAAAACGGTAGCAGCATACTTATAAATATACACTAGTGGCCATTAAAATTGCTACACCACGAAGATGACGTGCTACAGACGCGAAATTTAACCGACAGGAAGAAGTTGCTGTGATATACAAATGATTAGCTTTTCAGAGCATTCAGACAAGGTTGGCGCCGATGGCGACACCTACAACGTGCTGACACAAGGAAAGTTTCTAACCGATTTCTCATACACAAACAGCAGTTGACCGGCGTTGCCTGGCGAAACGTTGTTGTAATGCCTCGTCTAAGGATGAGAAATGCGTACTATCACGTTTTCGACTTTGATAAAGCTCAGATTGTAGCCTGTCGAGATTGCGGTTTATCGTATCGCGACATTGCTGCTCGCGTTGGTCGAGATCCAATGACTGTTGGCAGAATATGGAATCGATGGCTTCAGGAGGGTAATACGGAACGCCGTGCTCGATCCCAACGGCCTCGTATCACTAGCAGTCGAGATGACAGGCATCTTATCCGCATGGCTGTAACGGATCGTGCAGCCACGTCTCGATCCCTGAGTCTACAGATGGGGACGTTTGCAAGCAACAACCACTTGCAGTTCGACGACGTTTGCAGCAGCATGGATACCATGGCTGCGGTTACCATTGACGTTGCATCACAGACGGTGGCGGTTGCGATAGTGTACTCAACGACGAACCTGGGTGTATGAATGGCAAAACGTCATTTTTTCTGATGAATCCAGGTTCTGTTTACAGCATCATGATGGTCGCATCCGTGTTTGGCGACATCGCGGTGAACGCACATTGGAAGCGTATATTCGTCATCGCCATACTGGCCTATCACCTGGCGTGATGGTATGGGGTGCCATTGGTTACACTTCTCGGTCTCCTCTTGTTCGCATTGACGGCACTTTGAACAGTGGACGTTACATTTCAGATGTGCTACGACCTGTGCACCCTTCATTCGATCCCTCCGAACCCTACATTTCAGCAGGATAATGTACGACCGCATGTTGCAGGTCCTGTACGGGCCTTTCTGGATACAGAAAATGTTAGACTGCTGCCCTGGCCAGCACATTCTCCAGATCTCTCACCAACTGAAAACGTCTGGTCAACGGTGGCCGAGCAACTGGCTCGTCGCAATACGCCAGTCACTACTCTTGATGAACTGTGGTATAGTGTTGAAGCTGCATGGGCAGCTGTACCTGTACACGCCATCCAAGCTCTGTTTGACTCAATGCCCAGGCGTATCAAGGCCGTAATAACAGCCAGGAGTTGTTGTTCTGGGTACTGATTTCTCAGGATCTATGCACCCAAATTGCGCGAAAATGTAATCACATGTCAGTTCTAGTATAATATATTCGTCCAATGAATACCCGTTTATCAACTGCATTTCTTCTTGGTGTAGCAATTTTAATGTCCAGTAGTGTATTTATTCGTCTATGTCTTTGTTTATATGCGAGATATACTATTCATGAAGAAAGTGGTTAAATATTTACTGTGTTTTAGAAAGCACAGAGACATTAGGCTACTGGCCTACCTTTTGTTCTATTTCTTTGATACATGTTTGTTTAATTTGTTTATGTATCTAATAATGTGTGTTAGAGCGTGTATATGGACCAGCCGTAGGAATATTTATTTAATTTCAAGTTATTTAAATGTAAATCCAGTATTTGGTATGTGTTTCAATATGATTGTGAGTGCACGTTGGCCTGGAGACATGGAGGGAGCCCTCTAGCCAATCACAGCGCTCGTTACTAAGAGAGCCGTATGGAGGTTGGGGAGGAGCGTCGTTTCCAGGGAGGACACGAGAGAGTTCTGGGAGTGCGAGAGTTCTGGACAGTACGACAGAGGACACGGAAAGTGCTGGACGCGACGGCGCGGCGGACAGTCGGCGGAAAGACTTGGACAGAGGAGCAGTTTGTGCGTGGTCGCGGAGATAGAAATACTTTGGAGTGCCGACTTGTGCACTTGTGAGATTTCCGTGGCTTCTACAGTGAAGACGTAGTGTGCGTTTAGAAGCGAATATCTCGCGAGCTTTGTTGTTGTCCATAACTAATTACGTGCTGTAGGAATCTTTTCTTTCCCTGTTATTCAACTTATATCTTAATTAACTGCTGGACCATCGACACCAATAAGTGTGTTGCAGAAATATACCGCATTCTCAAAAGTACTTCTACTATTGTACTCATCATTTGAAGTCGTTAAGATAGTACCTGCATATTTTATTTAATTGCAGTCTTCCATTCGTAATTGTCGAGCGATAGGAACTTCGACCATTCGATTCATGTGTGTATTATTATTGTATACTGTAGACTCAGCAGTATTTGGCCTGTACTCCGGCAACTACGTATCCCAGCCCCTAGACAACGAAACCAGCCAAAACTTTTAATATTTCAACTCTGATTCGGAGGGTGCGTAGCTATTTGTATGCCCGCATAAACCTGTTCTTCTTTTACAGTAATAATGAGTCAGCTCTGTATTTAACATGACGGTTGATTATTCATGTGTATAGTTTCTAACAGATACTGAAACGGTTGGTTGATTCGGGGTAGGGGACCAAACATCGAGACAATCGGTCCCTTCGGATTAAAGAAGGATGGGGAAGGAAGTCAGCCGTAACCTTTCGAAGGAATCATCCTGGGATTTGCCTGAAGCGATTTAGGGAAATCACGGAAAATCTAAATCAGGGTGGGCGGACGCGGATTTGAATCATCGTCCTCCCGAATGCGAGTGCAGAATGCTAACCACTGCGTCACCTCGCTCGGTATGTATTGAAAACACTTATCCAAGGTAGTTTTCCTCTGTGAGAGGAAATAAGTTTAATCCCATTAATTTTAATGCCGAGAAATTTGCTGTACAGAGTTCAGTCGTTAGCTCGTGGTGACTGCTTAGTTTTTCTTGGCCCGTGCTATTGACGTGCAATAGAATGTGTGCAGGTAAGGTCCTCGGCCCACTCTAGCACTTTTTGTTTAGTACGCAGTAGTACCACTGACTGTAGAGACACAGCGGGGTTGCTACCGCACAGTAGAAGTACCTCTCGGCCGGACGGCGTGTTTTAGACGCTCTCCCTCCAGACCGACGCTGCCGCAGCTGTCGCTTCGTAGGCCCTCCATCGCCGAGTTCACTGAGCGCCAAGTACGAGGTGCATTCAAGTTCTAAGGCCTCCGATTTTTTTTCTAACTAACTACTCATCCGAAATCGATGAAACTGGCGTTACTTCTCGACGTAATCGCCCTGCAGACGTACACAATTTTCACAACGCTGACGCCATGATTCCATGGCAGCGGCGAAGGCTTCTTTAGGAGTCTGTTTTGACCACTGGAAAATCGCTGAGGCAATAGCAGCACGGCTGGTGAATGTGCGGCCACGGAGAGTGTCTTTCATTGTTGGAAAAAGCCAAAAGTCACTAGGAGCCAGGTCAGGTGAGTAGGGAGCATGAGGAATCACTTCAAAGTTGTTATCACGAAGAAACTGTTGCATAACGTTTGCTCGATGTGCGGCTGCGTTGCTGTGAAACAGCAAACGCGCAGCCCTTCCCGGACGTTTTTGTTGCAGTGCAGGAAGGAATTTGATCTTCAAAACATTTTCGTAGGATGCACCTGTTACCGTAGTGCCCTTTGGAAGGCAATGGGTAAGGATTACGCCCTCGCTGTCCCAGAACATGGACACCATCATTTTTTCAGCACTGGCGGTTACCCGAAATTTTTTTGGTGGCGGTGAATCTGTGTGCTTCCATTGAGCTGACTGGCGCTTTGTTTCTGGATTGAAAAATGGCATCCATGTCTCATCCATTGTCACAACCGACGAAAAGAAAGTCCCATGCATGCTGTCGTTGCGCGTCACGATTGCTCGGCAACATGCCACACGGGCATCTGTGTGGTCGTCCGTCAGCATTCGTGGCACCCACCTGGATGACACTTTTCGCATTTTCAGGTCGTCGTGCAGGATTGTGTGCACAGAACCCACAGAAATGCCAACTCTGGAGGCGATCTGTTCAACAGTCATTCTGCGATCCCCCAAAACAATTCTCTCCACTTTCTCGATCATGTCGTCAGACCGGCTTGTGCGAGCCCGAGGTTGTTTCGGTTTGTTTTCACACGATGTTCTGCCTTCATTAAACTGTTGCACCCACGAACGCACTTTCGACACATCCATAACTCCATCACCACATGTCTCCTTCAACTGTCGATGAATTTCAATTGGTTTTACACCACGCAAATTCAGAAAACGAATGATTGCACGCTGTTCAAGTAAGGAAAACGTCACCATTTTAAGTATTTAAAACAGTTCTCATTCTCGCCGCTGGCGGTAAAATTCCATCTGCCGTACGGTGCTGCCATCTCTGCGACGTATTGCCAATGAACGCGGCGGCCTCATTTTAAAACAATGCGGATGTTTCTATCTCTTTCCAGTCCGGAGAAAAAAAATCGGAGGCCTTAGAACTTGAATGCACCTCGTACTCTGCACGGAAAGCAACAGTCACTGCTCAAACGGTTTGCCTTCAGCAGGTTTACACATCATAAGTGAATTCTGCGATCCCTTGCGAGCGGAGAGAAAAATTTGCAGACCTAATTTTGTCACAGCCGTCTCGACTTAAATAGCTCATCGCAGTCAAATTTCAGCTTCCTAGCGAAATTCTTTCGGTAGAGGATACAAAGAAAGTTTACTTGTTTCAATGGGACTCAGGTAATTACCTTTAAATGCTATAGTTGTGAAATTTTATTTTGCCAACTATGAAATAATGACACCAGGATCAGTGACGTCTATAATAAATCGCAGTTTACTGTGTTCCGAGCATTGCACACAGCTAGAAACCGGAAAAAATTCATATTGTATTCAAAAGTGAAGCTAATATTTATGTGCTGACCTTTTACTTTCGTCAGTTCAACTTCAAAGTAAATAAATTTCCATTGCGAGGTTTACACCTACCGCTCGCAACAAAGTATGACATCCTCGTACATTACAACAGTCTTAAACGTTAAGATATTGGCCGTCAGAAATCATTTAATTAATTTTGTGCCTCCATAGAACAATAGTATTGTGTCTGGAGTCGTGCACTAAGTGAAACAGCGTGCGGTCATTTTATTTAGATTGACAGACCGTTTACGTGTGAGTGTGACTTGTAAGGTACCCCTTCTGTTTCAGCCACATCTTATATCCTTATTTTCGAGCCCTTCAATTTTGTATCGTGTCTGCAGGTATCAGTAGCACTGAGCGAGGAACGTGGTACTGCAGAATGCACACAGTCTGGAGTAAGATTTCAGTTCCCCAAGCAAGCTGAACGTGCCTGTGGCCCACATGGCGTTGCCAGTGGACGGCGGTTTGAGGCGCTGCGGCTAAACATGAGAACGCCGGTTACGTCTGCAGCGAAGTAAGTGAGGAAAGCATTGTTATTCTGGCACGAAGCAAGGAATCTTGCTTAATATATATTTGTTAGCAAAAGTCACATTCCTTCAATACAGATATTTGGAGAAGCCTACAGGCAGAAATACTTTCTTACAAAAATACAAGGTGATTCAAAAAGAATACCACAACTTTAGGAATTTAAAACTCTGCAACGACAAAAGGCAGAGCTAAGCACTATCTGTCGGCGAATGAAGGCAGCTATAAAGTTTCATTTAGTTGTACATTTGTTCGCTTGAGGCGCTGTTGACTAGGCGTCAGCGTCAGCGTCAGTTGATGCTAAGATGGCGACCGCTCAACAGAAAGCTTTTTGTGTTATTGAGTACGGCAGAAGTGAATCGACGACAGTTGTTCAGCGTGCATTTCGAACGAAGTATGGTGTTAAACCTCCTGATAGGTGGTGTATTAAACGTTGGTATAAACAGTTTACAGAGGATGGGTGTTTGTGCAAAGGGAAAAGTTCTGGACGGTATCTGGAGATGTTAGAGAACTGGCTGTTCCCTCAGCTCGAACAAGAAGCACAACAATTCATATTTCAGCAGGATGGAGCGCCACCACATTGGCACTTATCTGTCCGTAACTACCTGAACGCCAACTAGCCGAGGCGATGGATCGGCCGCCAGGCAGCCCGTGACAGAGCACTTCATCACTGGCCTCCAAGAAGCCCTGATCTTACCCCCTGCGATTTTTTCTTATGGGGGTATGTTAAGGATATGGTGTTTCAGCTACCTCTCCCAGCCACCATTGATGATTTGAAACGAGAAATAACAGCAGCTATCCAAACTGTTACGCCTGATATGCTACAGAGAGTGTGGAACGAGTTGGAGTATCAGGTTGACATTGCTCGAGTGTCTGGAGGGGGCCATATTGAACATCTCTGAACTTGTTTTTGAGTAAAAAAAAACCTTTTTAAATACTCTTTGTAATGATGTATAACAGAAGGTTATATTATGTTTCTTTCATTAAATACACATTTTTAAAGTTGTGGTATTCTCTTTGAATCACCCTGTATTACAACGCCAGAAATCGATCATTTAAAAAAATAAATGAACAGTGTATAAGCTTACGAAAATGTACGAACGGCTACGAAATATCACGAGTGTAAGTACTAAATACAAGCTGCTCGCCATAGTTGTCAGTCACCGACAGGGTGCCTTCTGATCGAGTTCTGCCGTAAGACCATGCTCTCAGCGAATTGTTAGTTCTCAGTTAGCCATTATTAATTGTGTCGATATTATAAGTTTATGTTGTTTAGCAAACAAATACATCATAATGGCAACTTTTTTTAACGTTATTCCGAACAATACAGCTTCCCGTTTCATCACTTAGAAGAAGCATCGGAAGTAGCATTGCACTTTACAGAGAACCTGACTTCTTTTGCGAGGGACATAAACTGAGCCGGTGTGGCTCGTATGTTGCGGTCGATTGTTAATCTGATACCTTTGGTGTTGTCCTGTCTTCACGGTCTTGCCTCCTTGGCCAGTTTTGGTTTTGAAATCGGCGAGGGATGGAATGAGGAGGGTGGTGCGGGTGTAAAGAGTTTACGGAGCTGACGGCCGCCGAGCGTCGCACGTGGAAGCTTGCTGGCTTTCCGGACCGAGTTGCGGCTGTGTGGCGTTAGGTGGCCGCCTCATGTAGGAGGACGGGCTGTCCTGCACGACTCGGCGGGGATTGCTATCTCAGCCCGAAGTCGTCATCTGCTGTTATCATCCGAGGACTTAAGGCTGTAACTCAGGATACTGACGGAGTGTTTCCGGCCACAACAGGTGGTTGGTGCTCGCGTCCATCTTTGAACTGTTCTGACTGTCTGAAATCAATTAGCAGTTACTCTCGCATGTTATCTGTTTTGTGTCACGCTTGGTGGTTTGGTGATTCGGTAGTGACTCAACCCCCCAGTCAGTTTTGTAAAGTTTCAGTTCCAAGTTGTTATTGATTACCAAACCGTGGTCTATAACCTGTCTGCTTAAGGCGAATATTTTGTATTATAGGCTAGCCTATTTTTGGTTGGGCTTTGATCAGAATTTTTTTTTTTACTCACTGAGCCATACAGTGTTTTTCCTGATGCGTTTCAGGGAGTTCTAAGTTGTCTCTACAGTCTAAAAATTACTTGTGCATCTTTATTGTTATTCTCACTGATAGTTACAAAATAAGTGTAAGCAAGTTATCATTTACTTATAAGCACAGCATTCAAAATAGTTTTCTCCTCATGTGCGTAGAACTATACATATGTATATTTTTGCAGGCTGCTTTATTGCTAGCAAATTCTAGTAGGCAACCCATTATGTATATGCAGAGTATTATCGTGTGTCACTTTGTTGTGCGTTCATCTGCGCAGTGAATCATCTTTATTATCAAATGGCTCTGAGCACTGTGGGACTTAACATCTGAGGTCGTCAGTCCCCTAGAAGTTAGAACTAATTAAACCTAACTAACTTAAGGACATCACACACATCCATGCCCGAGGCAGGATTCGAACCTGCGACCGTAGCGGTCGCGCGTTTCCAGACTGTAGCGCCTAGAACCTCTCGGCCACTAAGGCCGGCTTCTTTATTATCATCCTCATAGAAACGAACTGGTGATGTGTGTTTATAGTGTTCAACTGTAATTTGGTTTCTGACTGTTCTGGCTCGGCGTTTTTGTGGGGGTCCTACTTGTGCTGTCCGTTATCCCACGCCGGCGCGTCCGCTGCGTGGGTGTGGTCCGGTGGTTGTACTGGGCAGTGCGGCCCTCGTTTACGCGTATTGGCCGCTGAATGAACGCTTATTTAGTTATGTTATTCACTAGTATTGCTTTCTTATTGTAGTCTTAAGGTTTTGCTTGAGTGTCACCTAACGTAGCTACTGTAATTTTGTTGTTTTGATGTTCGGTGAGTACCCTATTTTGTTTTCCCTTCGATTTGCAGCCTTGCCCTGAAGATAAAGGTGGCTCTGATCAATAGGAAACGGTTATCTAGTTTCTGTTCCTTCTGTGAATTTTGCTGTTTTTAATTTAAACTATTGCCTGATAGTTTTTTCTTCTCTCTTTAATACTTGCCATTGTTGAAACAAGAACTGTACAACACTTGAATATTCTGTTAGTTATGTCAGTTTACAGTAATTGTGTTAATAACATGTCATGGTAAACGACATTCAATTAAACCATCTTCCACGATTCCTGCTTCTCAGGCACAACCAAGGCTGGTTCCTGGTGACGTGTTAATTACTGTTGAAGGTTGTATGTTTCGGTTTGCATGCTTCTCTAGGAAAGCGGTACCATAACGGCATCATAGACTTCGAAAGCTTCTCCGCATAACAAGTACAAAGAATCATGATGACTCACTAAGACAGTGCAAGGACGGACTGTCTTAATCTGGCCAAAACTCGGACGCAAAAGCACGGCCAGTCATAATGTACCCCTCTTACACCATCCCCTATGGCCTCAATGGCTAAACTGAAACATTTCTGGAGGTTCAGTACGAATGGGGAGGCTCTTGCAAACTCAGTCACAATCACACAGGATAAAAACAGAAAAGCATTCTCACATCGCCAACAATGTACACTGAGAACCTCATTTTGTGGAAATTTTTTCGTTTCTACTCAAAATTCTACGCCCAAGGCTGTTGTCTAGTTCGTCTTTGTGATGATCCAGGCACGCACCCGTAGAGGTCGTGAAAGTGGGTAGCACACTGAACTTACTACATGCTGCAGGAAGCAATAAAACAAGATTGAGGTTTAAAAACCCGTCGACGTTGAGGTCTTTGGAGACGCAACACAAACTCACGTTACTGGAAGGGTTCTCTCAATCCTAGCTTTTGCAGTAAACAATTTAGCGAAACCGTGGATAATCCAAATGAGAAATTAAAACCTAATGCTCCAGAATGCGAATGGTTTCCCTAATTCGCTTAAGACAAACGGAGAAGGTTCCTCTGACAGAAGATTTCCTTCCCGATATCCCCCCCCCCCCCAAACCGAGCAAGGGCAGAAGATAAGTGTGACAATTATCGCACAATCAGCTTAACAGCTCATACATCAAAGTTAAGGACAAGAATAATATACAGAAGAATGGACAAGAAAACTGAGGATCTGTTACATGTCGATCAGTCTTGGTTTAGGAAAGGCAAAGACGCCAGAGAAGCAGTTCTGACGTTACGTTTGATAATTGAAGCAAGAATTAAGAAGCGTTAGTAGGATTTGTCGACCAGGAAAAAGCGTTCAACAGCTGGCGCAAGACGTTCGAAAGTCTCGGGAAAATAAGTGTAGGCTGTAACGAGAGACTGGTAATATAGAATACTTACAAGAACCAAAAGGAAACAATAAGGATTGAACAAAGTTTTCATATTAAAAAGCGTATAAAACGAGGATGTAGCCTTTCTCCCAGTTTTCAGTCTATACGTAGTACAAAGAATGGTGGAAATAAAAGGAAAGTGTAAGGGTGAGACTACAATTCTGAGCGAAAGGATATAAATGAAAAGAGTTGCTGATGACGTTTTTAACATTATAGAATGTGAAGAAGAATTACAAGATCTGCTGAATGAGAAGAACAGTCTAATGAGGGAAGAATATGGAATGAGAGCAAATCGAAATGAATGAGTAGCAGAAATGAGATTAGCGATAAGCTCTTCAAAATTAGTGACTAGGAATAAGATGAAGAGAAAGAATTCTGCTACCTTAGAAGCAAAATAACATACACGTGGTGAAAGATAAATACCGACGCCAGCCACTCGGGGGCATTGAAATAATTCATTCAGTGGCGACAAGTGAAAATTTGTGCCAGACTGGGACTCGAATCCGGATTTCCCACTTCACGCCAGCGGTCGACTTAACCGCTTCGGCTATCCGCGCATGGTTCACTTCCGACCCAAATTCCCAGCTTGTCCCACGCTACTACCGTAGTCCCCCCTTCTCCCCACCAGTCTATTATCCTCATTGCTCGAAGCATCTCGCACGATGCCCGCAGGAGGTCGAACCTAGTTAGGGCTGAAGATATCATGAACTGCCACAAAGCTTAGATAATACTATTATATGTATGTCTGTTCTTTCAGACATGGCCGAAAGACGGTCAAAACATATATAATAGTAAAATAACATTTGACGGACGAAGCAAGCAGGACTTTAAAATCACACTAGCATAGGTAGAGAGGGCAAGTCTACTAATATCAAACATAGGGCTTAATATGAGGAAGAAATTTTTGAATATATGTTTGCAGCACAGCACTGACTCATGGGATGCACATACCTGGAAAAGATGAGAACTACAGCGTTTGAAATGTGGTGCTATAAAGCATGTTGAAAATTTGGTAGAAGGATTCTTACCATTCGTCGACCAGTTTGGTGAGGCAACATTAGACAGCAAAAGAAAAACTGGAATTTTAAATTTCGCGTTTAAAAAATAGTTCACGCTGGAGAATCGTAAAAATATACTGTCGTTTGACCATCGCACTGACTCCCGTATGGCGGAATAGTAATAGACATCCCTGGCGTAAATGGAATCGCAATTCGGTTTTACAGGGGGTGCTTACGGCATGGGCCCCTTACTGAGCTTGCATTTATCGCGAAATTTTCGCCAACGCAAAGTCTCAAAGGACCGGTAGAAAGGGCAGGTGACTCTTGTATATAAGAAGGTTGAAAAATCGGACCCGCATTATTGTAGATCAGTATCCTTAACATTGATTTGCTGCAGTATTCTTGAAGACATTCTGAATTCGAATATACACTACTGGCCATTAAAATTGCTATACCACGAATATGACGCGCTATATACGCGAAATTTAACCGACAGGAAGAAAATGCTGTGATATGCAAATGATTAGCTTTTCAGAGCATTCACACAAGGTTGGCGCCGGTGGCGACACCTACAGCGTGCTGACATGAGGAAAGTTTCCAACCGATTTCTCATACACAAACAGCAGTTGACCTGCGTTGCCTGGTGAAACGTTGTCGTGATGCCTCGTGTAAGGGGGAGAAATGAGTACCATGACGTTTCCGACTTTGATAAAGCTCGGATTGTAGCCTATAGCGATTGCGGTTTATTGCTTCTCGACATTGCTGCTCGTGTTGGTCGAGATCCAATGACTGTTAGCAGAATATGGAATCGGTGGGTTCAGGAGGGTAATACGGAACGCCGTGCTGGATCCTAACGGCCTCGTATCACTAGCAGTCGAGATGACAGGCATCTTATCCGCATGGCTGTAACAGATGGTGCAGCCACGTCTCGATCCCTGAGTCAACAGATGGGGACGCCTGCAAGACATCAACCATCTGCACGAACAGTTCGACGATGTTTGCAGCAGCATGGACTATCAGCTCAGAGACCATGGCTGCTGTTATCCTTGACGCTGCATCACAGCCAGGAGCGCCTGCGCTGGTGTACTCAACGACGAACCTGGGTGCACGAATGGCAAAATGTCATGTTTTCAGATGAATCCAGGTTCTGTTTACAGCATCATGATGATCGCATCCGTGTTTGGCGACATCGCGCTGAACGCACATTGGAAGCGTGTTTTCGTCATCGCCATACTGGCGTATCACTCGGCGTAATTGTATGGGGTGCCATTGGTTACACGTCTCGGTCACCTCTTGTTCGCATTGACGGCACTTTGATCAGTGGACGTTACATTTCAGATGTGTTACGACCCGTGGCTCTTCCCTTCATTCGATCCCTGCGAAACCCTACATTTCAGCAGGATAATGCACGACCGCATGTTGCAGGTCCTGTACGGGCCTTCCCGGATACAGAAAATGTTCGACTGCTGCCCTAGCCAGCACATTCTCGAGATCTCTCACCAACTGAAAACGTCTGGTCAACGGTGGCCGAGCAACTGGCTCGTCGCAATACGCCAGTCACTACTCTTGATGAACTGTGGTGTCGTGTTGAAGCTTCATGATCGGTTGTACCTGTTTGACTCAATACCCAGGCGTATCAAGGCCGTTATTACGGCCAGATGTGGTTGTTCTGGGTGTGGTGTCACCGCCAGACACCACACTTGCTAGGTGGTAGCCTTTAAATCGGACGCGGTCCATTAGTATACGCCGGACGCGCGTGTCGCCACTGTCAGTGATAGTAGACCGAGCGCCACCACACGGCAGGTCTAGAGAGACGTACTGGCACTCGCCCCAGTTGTACAGCCGACTTTGCAAGGAACGGTTCACTGACAAATACGCTCTCATTTGCCGAGACGATAGTTAGCATAGCCTTCAGCTACATTTGCTACGACCTAGCAAGGCGCCGTATTCAATTGATATTGAGATTCTATTAATGTATCATCGATGTTCTACAAATGTAGATTAAAGTTCAGTATTCCAGAAGTTACGTATTTTTCTTTATAGCATTCATTACGTATCCTGTTTCAGACCTCACGCCAGCCTGCGTGAGTTTAAGCGCGTGCCTTTCGGCTTCCTCTCATTGTGTCTAGGCTGTCTTGCCTAGACACAATACTGGGTGCTGATTTCTCAGGATCTATGCACCAAAATTGCGTGAAAATGTAATCGCATGTCAGTTCTAGTACAACATATTTGTCCAATAAATACCCGTTTATCATCTGCTTTTCTTATTGGTGTAGCAATTTTAATTTCCTTGAGACAAAAAGCTTCTGTCCACAAACTAGGAACCCAGCTTGCCGTTTTCTCAGATGACATCCTGCAAACCATGGAGGGCGACAGGCCGATTCCATACTCCGTATTTCGGAAGCAATTGACACGACGTCTCACTGCAGACTGCTAACGAAGATCCGAGCCCACGGATTATGTTCCCAGATGTGTGAGTGATTCGAGAATTTCGTAAGCAATAGAACCCAGTATGTTGTCCACGACGGCGAGTGTTTGTCGGAGACAAGTGTATCGTCAGGAGTTCCGAGGGAAGTGTTACAGGACAGCAGTTGCTCTCTACATACATAAATGATTTGGTGGACAGGGTGGGCAGCAATCTGAGGCTGTTTGCTGACGATGTTTGTTTATAGGAATGTGCCGAAGCTGAGCGGCTATAGAAGGAAACAAGTGACTTGGACACAAATTCTAGTTGGTGTGACGAATGGAAGCTTGCTCCAAACGCAGAAAAATGCTAGTTAATGCAGCAGAGTAGGAAAAACTGTCCTGTAACGTTCCAATACAGCATTTATAGTAGGCTACTTGACACTGTCGCGTCGATTAAATATTTGGGCGTAATGTTGCAAAGCGATATGAAGTAGAGCGAGCACGTAAGGACGGTAGTAGGGAACAGTCGATTTCGGTTTATTGGGAGAATTTTGGTAAAGTGTAACTCATCCACTAAAGGAGACCATGCATAGTAAACGAGTGCGACCCATTCTTGAAGACTGCTCGAGTGTGTGGTATCCCTACCAGGTCCGATTTCAGGAAGATATCAAAGAAATTCATTGGCGTGCTGCTGGATTTGTTACCGGTAGGTTCGATTAGCACACAGGTACTAAGTAAATGCTTTGTGAACTCAGATGGGAACCACTAGAGGGAAGAAGGCGTTCTTTGCAAGAGGCTCTACTGAGAAATTTTAGAGAACCAGCGTCTGAGGCTGAATGTGGAACCATGCTACTGCCGCCGACGAACATTTCACGAGGGACCACGAAGGTCAGATAAGAGAGATTGGAGCTCGTATGGAGGCATAGAGACTGTCGTTTTCCCCCTTGTTCTATTAGCGAGCGGAACAAGGAAGCGATTAGCAATGGGCAAAGTACCATAGAACTGCCGAGAAGAAGGGACAGGTGAACAGGACATGTGTTAGGACATCAGAGGATCACATACGAGGGCGGGTCGAAAAGTTCCTACCCTAACAAATAAAGAATGGCAGAAATTTCATAATAACAATTTATTTTTCAATATAATATTAGTGTACATTAATACACTTGCGGGCACGCTCAGATAACTTCTGTAAACTATTCAAATAAAAGATCTTCGATTTAGAGTTCAAGCGAGAGTTCACAGCAACAAACAGTGCATCAACGTTGCCAAATCGTCGTCTTTCGAGGTCTTTCTTTGGGTTTTGGAAAAGAAAAAAGTCTGATGGAGCGAAATCTGGAGAATATGATGGATGACGTAACAATTCGAACCTGCAGTCACGCAGAGCAAGGACTTTGTGGGCCGGTGCGTTGTCCTGATGCAAATGATCTACGAGCGCCAATTTCCCGCGCCTTTTTTTCTTTATCTCTTCCCTCAAACGACGCAGGAGGGTGCAACAGTATGATGCATTGATAGTTATGCTCTTTTGCAAGTAATCCACCATAATTACCCCTTCTGTCCCCCCCTCGTAGCTGAGTGGTCAGCGCGACGGAATGTCATACCTAACGGCCCTGGTTCGACTCCCGGCTGGGTCGGAGATTTTCTCCGCTCAGAGACTGGGTGTAGTGTTGTCCTTATCATCATCATTCCATCGCCATCGACACGCAAGTTTCCGAAGTGGCGTCAAATCGAAAGACTTGCACCAGGCGAACGGTCTACCCACCGGGAGGCCCTAGCCTCACAGCATTTGTTCGCCCCCGGTAGCTGAGTGGTCAGCGCGACAGAATGTCAATCCTAAGGGCCCAGTTTCCTTTCCCGGATGGGTCGGAGATTTTCACCACTCAGTCACCCGCTAGTCACACGACATTTTTTGTTACCCCTTCTGCGTCCCAGAAGACCGGAGCCATCACCTTATGGGCTGATTTTTGCACCTGGAATTTTCTTTGGGGTAGGGGATGAAGGATGTTTCCATTGTTGAGACTATTGTTTTGTCCCAGGATCAAAATGTGAACCCACGTTTCGTCCATTGTCACATACCCTGCAAGAAAGGCGTCTTCATCTGCTTCAAATTGGCGGACGATTTCTTCACAACACTGTACACGCTGCCGTGTCTGATCTGCACTCAGGTCTTTCAGGACCCACCGAGATGCAACTTTCCGGATTCCCAGAATATCCACAACAATGTCATGAGCACGCCAATGGGAGATCCCAAATGTGCTGCAACGTTGTTCGACGATCGTGCAAAATCGTACCGTGAATTGCAGTCACTGCTTCATCAGTGGCAACGGTGACAAGCCTTTCTCTCCTTGGCGCATCTTACACACTCGTTCTTCCACGTCGGAAGTCGAACACCCTGTTTTTCACTGTTGCATAAGACGGAGCACTGTCCTCAAGTGTATTTCGCATGTCCTCCGCAATTTCCTTGGGCGTCATCCCTTCAAATGAAGATATTGAATCACAGCACCGTTCTTGATTCTCTCGCTATTCGCCACTTTGCTTACACTACGCATCCTAGCGGCAAAAGTAACGAAGCTGGAGCCGCGAAATTTGACTTGCATACCCATAAAAAGGGTCACCATAAGAGTAGGTGTTGTTGTTTGTGCGAGACATTGTGGTAACTACCTTGGGTTAGAAACTTTCCGACCGCCCGTCGTGTATGGTGCTATCGGTAGCCGTAGAGAGTAAAATTTCTAGGGGAAAGACAGAGTTTGGAATATGTCCGACAAATACCAGACTGACCCGAAAACAAGCCTCACTTTTTACCTGGTTTTCACTCTAGAAAATTTGGTGTGCTGCTTGTATACGCTACATTGTCTTTTCACAAACAACTGCTGCACAAACATTAAGCTCATTTGCAACAATAGAACTAGCGTCTGTAGATGAAACTGGGGACAAGCTATTATTATACAAAAATGAAAACTTTTACTGCTGTTTTATTGGCGTTTTATTGCCTGTATGTTTCGTTAGCTTATAATTCAGTTTCAGTTGGATACTGGTTAGATACAGAAGAAGATACTGATTTATGTCGATATGAACCATCATTTAGAGGGAAAAACATTATCAAGCCAAGGAATTAGGCATAGTTACGATGCAAACTTCAAACTTACAGTTGTGTGTTAAGCCAAAACCACAACCAACGGAGAGGCCGGAAGAAAGCACGGACTGGACGAATCTAACGTGCGATGTTGTGTTGCTTCACAAGAAAAATGGAAGAAGGCAGTTTTTACGAGAAAATCGTTCAAGGGACCCAAATGTGAGAAATATCCGGAACTTGAAGCTAAGGTGTTTTCCTCTCTACAAGATAAGATGTATGATGGTATGCCTACCTCCCAACAAATTATCCAACTGAATGCCTTGGAAATCGCAAAAGTCTTAAATGTGCCATAAAGAGAATTTCGTGCGAATATTGGTTGGTGTCGTCGGATTATGAGGGGAAATGGCCTTGCCCTCTGGTGAAGTACTACAGTAACACAAAGAGTGCCAGCAGATTTCGAGGAGAAACTGGTCGACTTCCTGCGTTACGTCATCCAGCTGCGAAAGTGTCACTCATACCCTTTTCATCAGACTGGCAATGCTGATGAAATGGCAGTCTTTTTTGACATACCGAGCAATACGACAGTAGACATGAACTGGGTAAAAAGTGCCTCATTAAGAGGAACCGAGAATTAAAAAAAAGAATAGGATAACTGTGATGTTGGTTGTTACAGCCGATGTGGAAAAGTGACCGTTTATGTGATTCTGAAGAGAAAAACAGTGCCCAGAGCAAGCTTTCCTATGGACTTAGTGATTCGCTGCAAAGAAAAGGGCCGGAATGAACCGCAACTGACGGTTGACTGGTTGTTTACTGTTGGAATCGCAGACCTCGGGCACTGTTTACTCAGAGAGCCATGCTACGTTTGGATGCTTTTAGTGGACATCTTACTGGTGAAGTAAAAGATAAACTTGCTGCACAAAGGACAGAGCTTGGGCCTGCCGGCGTGGCCCAGCGGTTCTAGGCGCTTCAGTCTGGAACCGCGCGACTGCTATGGTCGCAGGTTCGACTCCTGCCTCGGGCATGGATGTGTGTGATGCCCTTAGGTTAGTTAGGTTTAAGCAGTTCTAAGTTCTAGGGGACTGATGACCTCAGACGTTGTCCCATAGTGCTCAGAGCCATTTGAACCATTTGACAGAGCTTGTCGTAAAACCTTGATGAATGACTTGAAAAGTACAAGTACTAAATGTGGTCATAAACAGACCGTTCGAGGGCAATCTCCGAAAAATATATTCAGTTTGGTTACTGGAAGAAGTCCATGTTCTCACACCGTCTGGTAAGATTAAGAAGGCACTAGTCACCTTTTGATGTGAGAGGATTCTTGCTTCATGGTCGTTTATATCATCAGAGTGCATCATTAAGTGGTTGTCCGCCCCCAGTAGCTGAATGGTCAGCGTGACGAATTGTCAATCCTCTGGGCCCCGGTTCGATTCCCGGCTGGGTGGGGGAATTTTCTCCGCCAGCGACTGGGTGTTGTGCTGTCCTCATCATCATCGTATCATCCTCATCGACTGCAAGTCGCCAAAGTGGCGTCAACTTGAAAGATCGCCACCCGGCAAATGGTCTGCCCGATGGGGGGCTCTAGCCATACGATTAAATAAATAAATTAAGTGGTTCAAGAAATGTTGCACACTTCATGGCAGTGGGCATGACGTAGGGAAGAGAACCAAGAAAATTATAGGAGTGAGAGTAAGAGTGATGAGTGAATACCGGGACTGATAGTGATGAGAGTAAATAAGACAAAATGTGTTTCCACTGCGTTGTATCTAATGTTTGAACAAACGTTTTCCGTACTTACCTATAGCTGCGATGTAAGCACAGATATACTTTTCCTCGCAATCTTTGTGCAGCTGATTGTGATTTTTTTCTATTTCTTCCTCGAAATCCAGGTGTGCAGCTTGTGTACGGTGACTGTTTATCTTCGCGTCATCACGGTAATTGAGGACTTACGGTGCAAGTGCTACCCTAAGATGAAGAAGTTGGCACAAAGTCGAATTCGTGGTGGACCGCATCAAACTAGTTCGAAGAATGATGAAAAAAAAGTGCTTCTGCTGCTCCACTAGTGATCTCATCGACGGGATGTTAAACTCCAATCTGTTTTCCTTCGCCGCGCTGAGTGGCCGAGCGGTTAGAGGCGCCACATCAAGGATTGTGCGGCCCCTCCCGCCGGAGGTTCGAGTCCTCACTCGGGCGTGGATGTGTGTGTTGTTTCTGACGTAAGCTAGTTTAAGTAGTGTGTAAGTGTAGGGAGCGATGACCTAGGAATTCACACACTTCTGAACATTTTTTTCTCCCTCCTCCTTCCAGAATGGAAGTTTTGTATGCTAAGTACCATATCTCCTCCATTTGTAAGAGGAAATACCTTTTGTCACTTTAATAAAAAGGTTAAGAAGTTGACTAATCATTTGCCATTGGCTCACATTGACAGCAGAAGTTCCCCAGGCCGGCGAGATTAGTATACAGGGTGGTCGGAAATTCCCGTTACAAACTTCTAGGACATGTAGAGGGTAGTGAGCACATAACAATTCGAATAGGAATCCATGTCCGGAAACGTATTGTTTCCGTTCTACGACAGTTTCAATGCAGATGATTATCTCATCCACACTATAACACGCCAACGACCCCCTTAAAGTCAATTAAGATAGAATATCATATGAAGTAGGGAAGAGTTATCTTGGCAAATACATCTTTGTCGATAAGCTAACACAAAGAAGTTTTAATAACAACATTATACATCACTGAGAGTTTTTGTTATGAAAAGAGGAAGAAGAAACCTCAGATTTAATTAATGGACAAATATCCAAGTGATAATTGCAATTAATATCTTGAAAGCTAAGTCCAAGGTGATGTTACTCAGAGATAACTTTTATGTGGAAGAGAGTTGTAAGCGCAACCAAGAAATTCAATGCGCCTACAATACTCTTTCACAGAAGAAGTCGCTTGCTGGCTCTCGTCCTATAAAGACGTGCGAGAACAATTCTTGTCTTAGTTATTGAGAGTACGGAACGCGACGAGATTGTTTTGCATTCAGATGTGTTTCTTGCGTGACGTGATTCACGAACTTACGCTGAAGAGTCAAGTTGTCGTAATTGTCAAGAAACTTAATTTTAATAGAACTGACTTTACCAACCAACTGCGTGTGGGTGTCGTGCGAAAGTTATAAAGTATTTAGTGGCCAAGGAACAATAAACAGTTCGTTCCAAGTGAAATATCAAGCGTGACTTCATTATTAAGTGATTTAATCAATGATAGTTAACCAACGACTGTTCAGCAGGGACAATTTAATCTGAATATCAAAATACCTACTTCATTAATTGAAAAGAGAACTTTTGAACTTTTTTTTTTTGGAACATTACGGCGTAGGTTCACTCAGACGTGATCAAAGAGTATCTGTGGATCTCGCTTCATACAGGTTCAACAACTCCATAGCAACGAGCCAACAACGTACGAGAACACTGATAATTACAATGTTTCCTCGCAATTGGTGGTGTGTACGATGCGGATGAGATAAGATTTAACAACTACTGCATATCCGGGCAATGAATCATTCAATCTTAAATCAGAAGAAGCATCCATCGTACGAGTTCGCATTTCTGTCTCCCGTTCACCAACGGGGACCTACGTCATCGCGCATCGTGTCTCAACTCCACTGCGAGAGCTGTGGCGGTAGCAGCTCTACGGCGTCGACAACATCAGCATGCGGCTGGCGTGCGGGGACACCACAACACCCACGTGAGCAATGTACTTAGGCGTGACCCAGTACAATTGTTGCAATCCATTTGAAAAGAATACTGATTCGTTACGTTATTACATACGCATTTACATTACAACTTACACCTTATGGTTTACATTAGTCGACAACAAGAAGAACCCAGCACCAACGGCACCAGCCGGAACGTACCGATGCATTACAACAGCGGCTCGATGTGGCGACCACCAACGTTGTTACACACATTGTACCTCCGAAGCATGTTCTGGCACACTCCCTCCATCCCACGTGGTGTCTCTTCAATGTCTTGTGCAGCGGCCAGAACTCGTACCAGCATATCTTCCCCTGTCTCTTCAGATGTCTCATAAATTAGGCTCTTCATACAACCCCACAAGAAGTAGTCCATAGGGGTTAAATCCGGCGATCGTGGCGGCCACGCGGTTGGACCACCACAGCCTATCCATTTTTCACCATACCGTCTGCTGAGATGTCTCCGGACAGCCAGTGAAAAGTGAGGTGGTGCTCCATCATGCTGAAAACACATTTCCTGACGGACATTCAGTGGTACAGCTTCCAAAAACGGGTCCATTACGTGTCGTAGGAAGACTAAGTATGAGGGACCCGTGAGCCTGGATGGAAGGGGGTATGGTCCAATCACACGACCGCCCAGAATACCTGCCCACACGTTAATTCCAAATCTGTCTTGAAATCCCTGAACATGCGTGGCATGAGGGTTTTCGTCCGCCCAGACATGGTTATTTCGAGCATTCAGAACACAATCCCTTGTGAACCTACATTCATCTGTGAAGAGAACTCGACGTGGAAACAGGGGCGCGTCGATGCAACAATGCAGGAACCATGTGCAGAAGGCGAGGCGTTGTGGAAAGTCTGCTGGACCCATAGCGTGTACCCTTTGTAAGTGGTACGGATGTAATTGTTGCTCATGGAAGACGTCCAAGACGGTACTGTGACTAACAGCCATTGCTCGCGCAATTGATCCCGAGCTTGTTGACGGGCTATCTACAATGCGACGCAGTACACCTTCTTCAAATTCGGGAGTTGGTTCAAATGGCTCTGAGCACTATAGGACTTAACATCTAAGGTCATCAGTCCCCTAGAACTTAGAACTACTTAAACCTAACTAACCTATGGACATCACACACATCTATGCCCGAGGCAGGATTCGAACCTGTGACCGTAGCGGTCGCGCGGTTCCAAACTGAAGTGCCTAGAACCGCTCGGCCACAACGGCCGGCCCAAATTCGGGAGTGCGGGGTCGCCGTGGAGCACCACAGTCCTGCTCCTCACGGTGAAGGTAGCCGTTTGTCGTGACCGTTGTGTAACTTGGGCAAACAGTTTGTCCGATGGAGTGTGATGGTGTGGGAAACGTTCGTGAGACAGCCGACTACCAGCTCTCCCGTTACCTCCAGCTTCGCCATACACAAGGAGCATGTCTGTGTGTTCCGCAAACGTGTACTGCACCATGTTTCCTCTATCGGTGATGCACAGGTATTGACTCGGTCTCACAGAAAGCCGACAATAAGTGACATCTGGGGATCGTTTCACGTAGTACATGTCACCGTGTCCACCCGGTTGCATACCAGGACAGGGAACTCAGAGACGTTTCTCTTGCCCTAAGCAGAAAAATTCGAAGTAGGTATTAAAATCCATGGAGAAGAAATAAAAACTTTGATGTTCGTCGATGACATTGTAATTCTGTCAGAGATAGCAAAGGACTTGGAAGAGCAGTTGAACGGAATGGACAGTGTCTTGAAAGGAGGATATAAGATGGACATCAACGAAAGCAAAACGAGGATAATGGAATGTAGTCGAATTAAGTCGAGTGATGCTGAGGGAATTAGATTAGGAAATTAGACACTTAAAGTAGTAAAGGAGTTTTGCTATTTGGGGAGCAAAATAACTGATGATGGTCGAAGTAGAGAAGATATAAAATGGCAAGGAAAGCGTTTCTGAAGAAGAGAAATTTGTTAACATCGAGTATAGATTTAAGTGTCAGGAAGACATTTCTGAAAGTATTTGTATGGTGTGTAGCCATGTATGAAAGTGAAATATGGACGATAAATAGTTTGGACAAGAAGAGAATAGAAGCTTTCGAAATGTGGTGCTACAGAAGAATGCTGAAGATTAGATGGGTAGATCACATAGCTAATGAGGAGGTATTGAATAGAATTGGGGAGGAGTTTGTGGCACAACTTGACAAGAAGAAGGGACCGGTTGGTAGCACATGTTCTGAGGCATCAAGGGATCACAAATTTAGCAAAAATGATTCAAATGGCTCTGAGCACTATGGGACTTAACATCTTACGGTCATCAGTCCCCTAGAACTTACAACTACTTAAACCTAACTAAACTAAGGACAGCACACAACACCCAGTCATCACGAGGCATAGAAAATCCCTGACCCCGCCGGGAATCGAACCCGGGAACCGTGGCGTGAGAAGCGAGAACGCTACCGCACGACCACGAGCTGCGGACGCAAATTTAGTATTGGAGGGCAGCGTGGAGGGTAAAAATCGTAGAGGGAGACCAAGAGATGAATACACTAAGCAGATTCAGAAGGATGTAGGTTGCAGTAAGTACTGGGAGATGAAGAAGCTTGCACGCGATAGGGTAGCGTGGAAGCTGCATCAAACCAGTCTCAGGACTGAAGACCACAACAACAACAACAAGCAGACGTTGACGAGGTACGCATCTGAATTGAAACCGTAATAGAACGGAAACGATACCATTCCGGACTTGGGTTGCTATTCAAAATGTTCTGTACTCACTACCCTCTACGTGTCCTAGAAGTTCGTAACGGGAATTTCTGACCACTCTGTATAATGCAATGCGAACTGTCAAGAACGGCTTCGGTCGACTTTACCTTCTGTTGTGTTAGCATACAGTACCGGTTCCTGCTCAGATGCAGCGGCGTTCCTACTGCACAATGAACGGGCCGCTTGGCGGGTCCGCGTGTTGTCGTTTCGACGCAGCTCCCGGGTCCACGCGACGCAGTCGCAGCTGTTGCGTCGCGGGCCCTCGACCGTCGAGTGCGCTGAGCGGCGAAGTACTCCACAAGGAAAACAACTGTTACTGCCGAGCCGGACAGCTGCAGGGGGCCGCCTCCGCCACTCGCGACAGAAACAAAAACGCCGGGGGCAGCATCGACCCGCAAATTGCCCCCGGAGCGCGAGCACCATCGAGTACCCTCGCCGTCACACAATGGCCCATTGTCGGCGCAGCGTCTCGAGGAGGTGGCGCGCTGTTTGCGCTGCGATCGCGCCGCGGCCGCCGTGGGAAGGGGGCGCGCTGGGTTCTGGGTGTCGGGCGTTAATTCGTGGCTGCCCATCCGCGCACGTGCTGCACCCGCCCCAGTTAACCTCCCGCGCGCTCGCCGGTCGCAACACTGCGACGCACCGCCGTTCGCGCCGTCCCTCCTGCTGCTGTCGCTGCAGCCGTAACTGTTTCTCGTACGGTGCAATACTCGCCTCTGTGCGCGACTGGCCGCTACCAACCACCAGTTCTCGCGGTCGTGTGAAAAACAATCTGTTTCATTCACTGCTAGAGGTGCTTCTGGAAATTGCGCTCCAGCCCTATCAAGGTGCCACACGCCTGCGGCTGCCACTCGGAAACAGCTCGGCGTCCTGGAAGTAACAGGTAACTTGACGCCATGCAGCATGTACCGGGTGGTTATAATTAAAGTGCAGTCCATTGATGACTGTGATTACCCCACAGTGGCGAAACTTGGAAGATATTCTAATACGTTTATTCGGAACCGATTTACGTAGGAAAACATTAGTTCTAATATCGGCCACTAGGTGCAAGTATGGAGCTGTGAATGCAAGAAAGATGCGTAGAATTATTTCCATATGTGATGGATTAGGAACGGAAAGGGGGCAGAAATGGTCAAACACGTGAGAAAGGCATAATGTTGATTTTATTATTAACTGACAGTTTGTTCAATACAATCACCGCAGACGGCAACGAGATGCTGCACAGCGCCGTATTTCCATCTGGTAGCCAAAATTGGAACTAATTTTTCCCAGCATAAACCGGTTCTGCCATTAACGCATTACTATATCTACCAGGTTTCGCTCTCTTCTGATAGTTACATCCAGTGCTGTTTTTCTGGGGGAACGCTGGGGGATGCGTACCCCTAAACGTTTTCGTCGACAAAGTTTTACGATGTTGATAACTTGGGAGAGTCCCAAAATTTATTTCACGGACGTAAACTTTATATTTCATTTTTTCGTGTTGGTAATTGCAATACGAACGATACCAGTGCAGTTTTTGGTGGGAAAAGCGATGTCATTGACTGTTTCAAGCATTTAGAAGCTGCGGCAACCATTCTCGACAACTAAATCGCTGGCAGCCAGTTCGGCAAGCATGTAGTGCCCTCGCCCGCTAATAGTGGGCGATGGTAGTGCTAAACAGATATGCGTACGCTCAGACGCCAAGCTACCGATAGATGTCTCTGCGATCCCGCTACCATGATCCTTCGCGATTCATTACCATCTTTGTTTTGTTGTTCTTTAATCGTTTGCGTTTGCTCTTCCATTCTTGTCAGTTGTGCGATATTTTAAAGTGTGTCCTGTCTTTTGTTGCAACTTGTAAGTTAAGTTGGAGCTGAAAGATGAGAGAGAACTAACAAACTATTTAACTTGTCCTCCTGCATATAAAAAATCAAAAACTGTCAATAGTTCGTGTGCGAGTGAAAAGCCAGGAAGTTCAACATCAGTGGATAACGAAAGTGAAACTGTAAACCTGAGTACTGAACCTACGTGTGAAAATGCAGTGAACGAACGTGTGCATGATGGAAAATTAAATGATCGTCCAGAATGTTGGACTTTGGAACCAAAACGTTTCGTTGCATTATACCCAATGTCGGAGTACCCCCAAATTTTTTATTACAAAAGAAGCACTGGTTACATCCCACGCTGGACCTCAGTGAATACCTGTCGTTGAAGTATAATCAACAAGTCTTTGGGGGCTGGACTCCGTTGGCGAGAGGTAGCACTAACGGAAGTCACTAGTACGAGCCCCGCCTTGGGTAGTACAGTAGCTTTCAACCGTGACGTTACTGTGTGTATCTTCCGTACATAACGAAAATGAAATTTAAAAAATGGAAATCAATAACAACAAAATACATGTACTGAGTATATTCACAACTGAGTTCGGCAGTTTTTATGGTGCTATATTCCTCATTTGCCAGCCGGGGTGGCCGAGCGGTTCTAGGCGCTTCAGTCTGGAACCGCGCGGCCGCTACTGTTGCAGGTTCGAATCCTGCCTCGGGCATGGATATATGTGATGTCCTTGGGTTAGTTAGGTTTAAGTAGTTCTAAGTTCTAGGGGGCTGATGACCTCAGAAGTTAAGTCCCATAGTGCTCAGAGCCATTTGAACAATATTCCTCATTTGTTGCTGCTTTTTGTGGTCTGAGGAACGACTTCATCCATAGCGAGTGCCCGGAGCATAACTTTCAAAAAAATGTGTGTGAAATCTTATGTGACTTAACTGCTAAGGTCGTCAGTCCCTAAGCTTACACACTACTTAACATAAATTATCCTAAGGACAAACAAACACACCCATGCCCGAGGGAGGACTCGAACCTCCGCTGGGACCAGCCGCACAGTCCATGACTTCAGCGTCTCAGACCGCTCGGCTAATCCCGCGCGGCGCATAACTTTCGTCTGGAAATTTCGCTCCAGCCGTTCTGATTCTATTAAGTCGCCTCACGCTAGCGGTTGCGAATGGGAACGGCTGGACATCCAGGAAGTAACAGGTAATTTGACGTCATGCAACAAGTATTTCTGAGTCAGTCTCCATTGGCACCGTATTCTCGACATAACGGAAGTCACTGGTTCGGGCCACACATCTGATATTAGTGCGGGTTTTGAAGTGTCACAGTACTATGTATAGCCTACGAAGATGATGAAATCTAACATTAAAATATTGGAAACAGTAGTAGCAACTATGTTTAGTGAGTATACCTGCAAGTAAATGTAACAATTTGCAACAATTCGTGTGAGGCATGTGAAGCAATAACTGTATCAAACGCAGAGGCGTGGCTAGGGATTACAATTAGGCCGTGTGCCCTCGATACTGCTCCCGTAGAAGCGCTGTGTTTTGACGGGAGAGGAAAATGACGGAATAAGAAAAGGGGATGAGGGAGAAGCAGATGAAGTTGGAGAAGAAGAAGATGAAGAAGAAGAGCGAAGATTAAAGGACACTAAAATATGAAGGCGGCTGAGATGTTTGAAAGGAAATCGTGAGAGGAATCAGATTGGAATGTGTTGAACAATATTTCCATAAAACCTATCTCTCCATAAGTCCCACCATTCCCCTCATCCCAAGTGAGCCATGAGTAAACAGTTTATTGCAGAGTTGTTGTTTTGTTTCTTACAGCTTTGCATTGATCAGCAGTGTAACATTGAACGGTGGTCCCGTTATTGTGACAAGCGGTGCAACATTGAAGCATGTGTTGTTACATGGTCTGATTCGTGCCATTCAGAAAAAAAATTATTGAAATGTATTAAATTTTTTACTTCATTGTAAAGTCCTGCTGATCTGAATAAATGAATACATGGGCTAAGCGGCGGTAAGGACTCAACAAACAATGACATGATATGCGCAAAAGGTGGCGGCAGGGAAGGGGGGAATCGGTGAGAAGGCAGAAAGTCCTGAAAGATGTCAGCGATCGCGGAACACTTAGTCAAAGAAAGAACGGTGTAGATCGCACATATCCGCATCCCAACAGTAAAACACGCCTGACGACACAATGTCATCAGCAGGAGTAATCAAACCAGAGTATGTCATTAAACTGTGTACTGAACTGTGCGATGTACAAATGGCAATTTTACATGGTACGATCCAGTACAAAATTTTGAAGATGTGTCTGAATGATAATTTCTTTCTTCGTGAAGCTGACGATGTACACTCCTGGAAATTGAAATAAGAACACCGTGAATTCATTGTCCCAGGAAGGGGAAACTTTATTGACTCATTCCTGGGGTCAGATACATCACATGATCACACTGACAGAACCACAGGCACATAGACACAGGCAACAGAGCATGCACAATGTCGGCACTAGTACAGTGTATATCCACCTTTCGCAGCAATGCAGGCTGCTATTCTCCCATGGAGACGATCGTAGAGATGCTGGATGTAGTCCTGTGGAACGGCTTGCCATGCCATTTCCACCTGGCGCCTCAGTTGGACCAGCGTTCGTGCTGGACGTGCAGACCGCGTGAGACGACGCTTCATCCAGTCCCAAACATGCTCAATGGGGGACAGATCCGGAGATCTTGCTGGCCAGGGTAGTTGACTTACACCTTCTAGAGCACGTTGGGTGGCATGGGATACATGCGGACGTGCATTGTCCTGTTGGAACAGCAAGTTCCCTTGCCGGTCTAGGAATGGTAGAACGATGGGTTCGATGACGGTTTGGATGTACCGTGCACTATTCAGTGTCCCCTCGACGATCACCAGTGGTGTACGGCCAGTGTAGGAGATCGCTCCCCACACCATGATGCCGGGTGTTGGCCCTGTGTGCCTCGGTCGTATGCAGTCCTGATTGTGGCGCTCACCTGCACGGCGCCAAACACGCATACGACCATCATTGGCACCAAGGCAGAAGCGACTCTCATCGCTGAAGACGACACGTCTCCATTCGTCCCTCCATTCACGCCTGTCGGGACACCACTGGAGGCGGGCTGCACGATGTTGGGGCGTGAGCGGAAGACGGCCTAACGGTGTGCGGGACCGTAGCCCAGCTTCATGGAGACGGTTGCGAAGGGTCCTCGCCGATACCCCAGGAGCAACAGTGTCCCTAATTTGCTGGGAAGTGGCGGTGCGGTCCCCTACGGCACTGCGTAGGATCCTACGGTCTTGGCGTGCATCCGTGCGTCGCTGCGGTCCGGTCCCAGGTCGACGGGCACGTGCACCTTCCGCCGACCACTGGGGACAACATCGATGTACTGTGGAGACCTCACGCCCCACGTGTTGAGCAATTCGGCGGTACGTCCACCCGGCCTCCCGCATGCCCACTATACGCCCTCGCTCAGAGTCCGTCAAATGCACATACGGTTCACGTCCACGCTGTCGCGGCATGCTACCAGTGTTAAAGACTGCGATGGAGCTCCGTATGCCACGGCAAACTGGCTGACACTGACGGCGGCGGTGCACAAATGCTGCGCAGCTAGCGCCATTCGACGGCCAACACCGCGGTTCCTGGTGTGTCCGCTGTGCCGTGCGTGTGATCATTGCTTGTACAGCCCTCTCGCAGTGTCTGGAGCAAGTATGGTGGGTCTGACACACCGGTGTCAATGTGTTCTTTTTTCCATTTCCAGGAGTGTACATTCCGCGGAAATGCTTAACTTACTGTTTGATATCAATAAATAAAATACGATATAGACATTTCAAATACATGGCGTTTTGACTCGATGACCTTTAAAATATTACGTTAAAAACGTGATTTTGGTATAATTCATTGCATTACCGCTTAAATGAAATTTTCATATACCTATGAACACAGCTCGGATATCTACATTGGGCACCACATGGCGCGTAGCGGAGACTACATGATGTTGCAGTATCATTTTCCTTTGTTCCTGTTCCATTATTGGACGGTATGCAAGAATAAAGTCTGCCAGGGTCTCCATAAGAGCCTGAATTATAGTGTAGTGATGACTGCACGATATATAGGTTGTTAATAAAGAAGTGTCGAATTCTTTGTTAGGTGGTAGTACTCACCGAAGCAAGAAAAGAACTCCAGTAACTCCGGAAACACATGCGCATACTTTCCAAGATAAACATTTGTTTATACAAAGGGCTACTCGACGCTTGGTTGTGGGTATTAGCACAGTCGTATCATAGGCGCTCATGTGTCGGTAGAGTGTTATGATGTCTTGCTCACAGTACTCTACCTACCGTTAGGTGGTCTGCACACAGTTGTGTGGTTCGAGTCGTGTTGTAGGCTACGCTAGTTTTCGTCATGTTTGTGTGGCATATTGTACAGTGCTGTCAATCCTGGGTACATATCGTGGTGTTTCACCTTATTCCAAACGCGGATTTACTTATGTGTTTACTGTTACTGCGCTTTGTGTACGTACAAATGGTGTAGTACATTTACATTTTCTCTTTTCCATTACTTGTTAGGAATGGAAGCCTAATACTCGACAAGTGAAATGGAGTATATAGGGTGGTTCATTGATCGCGACCGGGCCAAATATCTGACGAAATAAGCGTCAAACGAAAAAACTACAAAGAACGAAACTCGTCTAGCTTGAAGGGGGAAATCAGGTGGCGCTATGGTTGGCCCGCTAGATGGCGCTGCCATAGTTCAAACGGATATCAACTGCGTTTCTTTAAATAGGAACCCTCATTTTTTTATTACGTATTCGTGTAGTACATAAGAAATATGAATGTTTTAGTTGGACCACATTTTTCGCTTTGTGATAGATGGCGATGTAAAAGTCACAGACATATGGCTCACAATTTTAGACGAACAGTTGGTAACAGGTAGGTTTTTTAAATTAAAATACAGAACGTAGGTACGTTTGAACATTTTATTTCGGTTGTTCCATTGTGCTACAAGTACCTTTGTGAACTTATCATTTCTGAGAGCGCATGCTGTTACAGCGTGATTACCTGTAAGTATCACATTAATACAATAAATGCTCAAAATGATGTCCGTCAACCTTAATGCATTTGGCAGTACGTGTAACGAAATTCCTCTGAATAGCGAGTAGTTCGCCTTCCGTAATGTTCGCACATGCATTGGCAATGCGCTGACGCGGTGGATCACGATAGCAAATATCCTTCAACTTTCCTCACAGAAGGAAATCCGGGGACGTCAGATCCGGTGAACGTGCGGGCTTCGACGACCAATCCACCTGTCATGAAATATGCTATTCTATACATCTTCAACCGCACGCGAGCTATGTGCCGGACATCCATCATGTTGGAAATGCATCGCCGTTCTGTCATGCAGTGAAACATCTTGAAGTATCATCGGTAGAACATTATGTAGGAAATCAGCATACATTGCACCGTTCAGATTGCCATCGATAAAATGGGGGCCAATTATCCTTCCTCCCGTAATGCTTCACCGTACATTAACCCGCCAAGGTCGCTGATGTTCCACTTCTCGCACCCATCGTGGATTTTCCGTTGCCCAATACTGCATATTATGCCGGTTTGTGTTACCGCTGTTGGTGAATAACGCTTCGTCGCTAAATAAAACGCGTACAAAAAATCTGTCATCGTCCCGTAATTTCTCTTGTGCCCAGTGGAAGAACTGTACACGACGTTCAAAGTCGTCGCCATGCAATTCCTGGTGCATAGAAATATGGTACGGGTGCAATCGATGTTGATGTAGCATTCTCAACATCGACGTTTTTGAGATTCCCGAATGATGTGCGGATTAGCCGCGACAGCAGCTAAAACACGTACTTGGGCATCATCATTTGTTGCAGGTCGTGGTTGACGTTTCACATGTGGCTGAACACTTCCTGTTTCCTTAAATAACGTAACTATCCGGCGAATGGTCCGGACACTTGGATGATGTCGTCCAGGATACCGAGCAGCATACATAGCACACGCCCGTTGGGTATTTTGATCACAATAGCCATACATCAATACGAAATCGACCTTTTCCGCAATTGGTAAACGGTCCATTTTAACACGGGTAATGTATCACAAAGCAAATACCGTCCGAACTGGCAGAATGTTACGTGATACCACGTACTTATACGTTTGTGACTATTACAGCGCCATGTATCACAAAGCGAAAAAAGTGGTCCAACTAAAACATTCATATTTATTTACGTAGTACACGAATATGTAATAAAAAATGGGAGTTCCTATTTAAAAAAAACGCAGTTGATGTAGCGGGCCAACCATAGCGCCATCTGGTTTCCCCCTTCAAGCTAGACGAGTTTCCTTCTTTGTAGTTTTTTCGTTTGATACTTATTTCGTGAGATATTTGGCCCGGTCACTATCAATGGAGCACCCTCTATGATGGTCTGCTATGGTTTAACAAATGGACGTAGCCTGCGAGCCCATTCGCTCTACGCTGAAAAATATCCACAGCGCAGAGTGCCACCTGATAAGCTGTTTGGCAGATTGTACCATGGAACACAGTAGCGCGGCAGCTTGGATGACTGACAGTGGAAGGCCCCACACAATCCGCACGCTTGGTATGACCGAGCGTGTTCTATGTTCAGTGGAAGTGTTAAGGCGTAAGGTCAAGCGCCGGCACGCCAGTCGGGAACGATTGGGAATAGAAGGCTGTGAGAAGAAGTCAGACAGTCGCACACTGCCCGACCTCCCTTCCAGGACGACAACGCGACAGCAGCGGTCCCTGTGTGAAGAGGACACCAGCGCCGCGCCCGACTGGTGACGGCCCACTTCAATAGCAGATTCAAGATCAGCGACTTCGATAGCAGCGTCAACGTTAGCGATTTCGATAGGAATCTATGTAATTGCCAAAGTTAGTATTGTAACTGTTTTGTTTTAATAAAACTCGTTAATACGAAGCGAGTTGCCAGGATTCCTAGACACATCAGAAACAAACCCCTGGGACCCGTGTGCGACGATTAGCAGCAGCAGAAGATGTGTCTGACTGTCTTATCTGGGGGGGGGGGGGGGTATTTCATGAACAATTGCTGTACCTACATCATCTAAAGCGCGATCAGGCCGTAAGGTCACATGATCATCATGGCAGACGACGATTCTTTCAATGACCGTTGCAGGGTGTCGCAGATCCACTGTGCACATTCAAGATTTTATTTACTGATGAGTCAGGGTTTACGAGAGATGGTGTTGTGAATTTCTATAACGTGCGTGTAGGCCAGATGTAAATCCTCAAATAATTCAGGAAAGAGGGCATCAACACGATTCGCAATCAACGTACGGCCAGCCGTACTTTGAGACAGATTAATACGGTCATATGTGCTACCAAAAAGGTTAACTAGGCGCGTTATCATGGGCTTTCTCATTAATGTGTTGTCTATGTTGCTGGAGGTTGTGCCATTGTAGCAACGAAAATAAATGTGGTTCATGCATGACGGTGCAGTTTCATCACAATATGCTTGAATCTCTGACATAGTCGCTTCAGGACCTCTGGATTGGTTGGAGGGCCTCACAACGTGGGCTGCTAGTTCCCCAGACCTCAATCCCCTAGACTTTTGGTTATGGGTCTACGCCACACCAATCAAGAATGTGCGGATAGTACAGGGTTACGTCTTCAATGCGTGCCAGCAGGTACAACAACAATTCAGTATACTTCAAAGGGTGCGTCATTCCATACGCATACGCCGAAGGGCAGAGTGGTGCTCTGTCACGAATGGACGCCATTTTGAACACTTCCTGTAAACACTTGTTTATCGCAGAAAGAATGCATTTCCGGTCCCATTTTTACTGGACTTATTTTACTTGTTTCGATGAGTTTTATCACCTCTCAAAGCATTTGACACTTCCTATTCTGAACACCCTCTGTATGTCGGAGGAAGGAGTGTATTTATTTTTACTCGTTTTCAGTGTGCGCTCTCGAAATCACGCTATCTGATCAATAGTGTCGGGTCACCCATAATGTGGAGCTGAACACCAGATGTCACGAGACGTGGATCCGCCAGTGCGAAAGGAGCCGAAGAGCGTTGTGTTGTCAGTGGAGAAGCATCTGCAGCAGAAAGGGTCGGCCAAGAGACTTCAAATGTGGACTGGTCTTTGGATGACACCTGCTTAACGAATCCATCATTGACTTTTCAGCCATTCTAAAAATACGTCAGACCTCAGGTGCTGACGCACAGGGACCGTCGAGAAAAGCGAAGGGCGGCTGTAAAAGAATTCACGAAACCAGTGGAAGGAATCACTTGTGAGTTCTAAAGTGCTACCAGCAGTCCAGTTAACAAAATGATTGCATGTAGGGAATGAAAAAGAATGGGCTACAGTGGTCGAACAGTCAACGTTAAGCGACGGTTGAAGTGGTGTAAAGAGAGATGCCACCAGACAGTGGATGACTGGAAACGAATAATTTAGAGTTGTGAATCACGTTATACCATGGGACAATCCGATAGAAGGGTTTGGGATTGGTGAATACGTCGGGAACGTTACCTGCCGTTGGAGTGGTGCCAACAGTGAAGTAAGGAGGAGGTGGTGTTACGGTGTAAGGGTGTTTTTGTGGTTGAGGTGTGGTCCACTTGTTGGGCGTAAGGAAACATTAAATTCGAAAGGATTTGAACAAATTTTATAGCACTGAGAACTGCGTGCAGCAAAGGAACATTTCAGAGACGATGACTGTATCAGCGTGACTGGGCACCCTGTCATAAAGTAGCTTCTGCGTGGCAATACTTTGTCGACAATACTGAGATGGACTTGCCTTCCCAGAGTTCCGACCTGAACCGACTGGAACACCTCTGGGATGAGTTATACCGTCGCCTCCCTCCATGCCTCACCGATTACTAACTTCTCTGGTTTCGGCTCTTGAAGACGAATGGGCTCCCGGCATTCCTCCATAAGCATTCAGACAGCTCATTGAAAGCAGCAGCTGACTTCATTCAAGCCATCATAAAGAAGAAACTTGGACTCACGCTTTTGTAAACCCTCGTCGCCAGTTTTGTAAAGGCCTCGTCACCACTGCTGTGCCCGCCTCTCGTGGTCGTGCGGTAGCGTTCTCGCTTCCCACGCCCGGGTTCCCGGGTTCGATTCCCGGCGGGGTCAGGGATTTTCTCTGCCTCGTGATGGCTGGGTGTTGTGTGCTGTCCTTAGGTTAGTTAGGTTTAAGTAGTTCTAAGTTCTAGGGGACTGATGACCGTAGATGTTAAGTCCCATAGTGCTCAGAGCCATTTTTTTGAACCACTGCTGTGGTGGCCGAGTTGCCACTGTTGTTACGGTGGGCCGAGTTTCTGAGATCGTGAAACGCCCATGGTGCAGTACGCCGCTAAGACAATTTCTCCCTGTCGTTATTTCACAGCTACGCCCCAGGGTCAGGTAACAGGATAGGGGAACGTAGGTTCTACAACATTCCAACAAATTAGTAACAAACCCGCACAAATGAGTTAAAAAGATTTACTTACTTTCGTGACTTGTCGAACAATAAAGTCTGCAACACTGCATGCAATATAACACAAAAAAGGCCCTCAATGGTTAAGTGCAGACTTAACTTCGCAGTACATAGCAAGTGCAATTTACAATAACTGTCTGTTCATTTCTAAGAGTTCACTGAACGATGTTCCCTATGCAAGTCAGCCCTGGACGATGATCTATAACCAAGTGTGCGAGAGCTGCTCCTCTATCTTCCGAGTAGGCTTCTGTCCGTTGTCGTCCGGTCATTGGCGGATGTACTCGGCCGGCTATTGGCCGAGGCGAAGTCGATATCTTCATCCTCAGCGCCGCCCGTGACGCTGCTGCAACTCGCGCCAGTGGCAACTCTCTAAGGCACTAGCCCCAGATCGCATCTTTGCGCCTGTGGTGGCTTTGCCATGGTTATGTCTATTAGCGTCCGCTAATAGGCGTCCAGATACTTTTGACCAGATGCTGTAGGTAATGCAGTTACGCGTTGCCATTCTTGTTTGATCATTCTTTGCGAAACTCCCACGGCGACTAAATAGTCCTGTGATGAGTCGTGTAGCTTCACTCTTTTCCGTTAACTAACTTATAAATCTCCAAGACCGAAAACAGTTCTCAAGAACTGGTTGGGCGAAGGTTTTAGGAGCCACCTCATTCTTGTGTGATTTACACTTCCCAATGATTGTGGCAGTAAATCTGGATCTGATGCGTCACGAGTTGATTTATTTGGTCATTCCAACTTATTCCGCTCTGTCATATACTTGTGATGAGGAACTGTTAGTCACATCAGCGACAAACTACAAATTCCGTTGCGGACTGGAGGTGACAGTGTTCCAGAAAACAGAAATTGTGAAGTCCTTACCTTGTGCTTCTCTTACTGAAGACATGACACCGTATGAATCACTGTGGTGGTCACTATCAGGGCCGATACCACAGTCGCAAATGACATACATCGACGCCAAAGCAGACCCTTTTCACAATCCAGATTGCAACTTCGCGCATATCGTATCTCTCGTCGCTTTGTACCCTACGCAGTCAGAAGCAAACTACTTGTTGGTGAGGGGCAACTGCTTGCCTGGCGAGCGGCAACCTCGCTATAGTCTGGCTTCCTAATTGTTATAGCTGTCCGTCAGGAAATAACATTGATCGAAATTTGTACTGTGTGGTCAGTAATGACTATTCGTCTGATGCGGTGATGCAGACGTGAATTTGCGTGCTGTTTCCTTCTCGAACCAGAACGGCGAGCTTGTGCATCTTCCTTGAAACACAAGCAGCATTACCCGTGCACCGTCGACAGCACACGTCCAGCACATTAGGCAGTTATTCGGAAGGACTACCCATTCTACCACGGGAGAACTACACAACCTCCATGGAATTTAGTTAAATGCACGAAGTGCGTTCGTCGAAGCCGTCTTGGCTGGTCTATAACTCTTACTACCCCAGTATGACGCTTGAAATAACAGATCATCTTTCAGCAGTTCAAATAATGTACATATTGCGGGTTGTATGTTTCCACGCGCAGTGCATGATCCACATAATTACGCATCCGACCATTACGTTTCCCGTTATGTGTCATGCACAAATGACGTTTCGATGTACATATTCGCGTTTAAGTGCTCATATTTTAATTTCCTGTAGCTTGACCTGTATGTACAAGCTAAAAGCGTCACGTTTCTTAGGCAACACTGTGCTTTTCCTGTTTTCTATCGCCATCTATCCGATCACGCAATGGGTGTGATTAATTGTCACTGCTTCAGTTATTGCTTTGAAAATGCCTTTAAGTCATTTCTGAGTTACCCAAGTATAATATGATACACTAGAAGGGTGTATCTGATGGGCCGGCTGGGTGGCCGAGAGGTACTAGGCGCTACAGTCTGGAACCGCGCGACCGCTACGGTCGCAGGTTCGAATCCTGCCTCGGGCATGGATGTGTGTGACGTCCTTAGGTTAGTTAGGTTTAAGTAGTTCTAAGTTCTAAGGGACTGATGACCTCAGCAGTGAAGTCCCATAGTGCTCAGAGCCATTTGAACCATTTTTTTGTATCTGATTGTTCAGATGGCTCTGAGCACTATGGGACTTAACATCTGAGGTCATCAGTCCGCTAGAACTTAGAACTACTTAAACCTAACTAACCTAAGGACAGCACACACAACCATGTCGGAGGCAGGATTCGAACCTGCGACAGTAGCGGTCGCGCTGTTCCAGACTGAAGCGCCTAGAACCGCTCGGCTACACCGGCCGGCGAAGTGTGTATCTACTTTCTAGCTTACATCCGTACTGACCCATTTAAAAAGACCCCTGAAATTATTTTACTAAGGTTAGCAATCTCCAATGTTTCTCTAAACGTAGTGTTCAGAATTTGTTAACAAAATGGCGACCTCTAATTCTAAGCCTAACTATAATCCTTCAGTTCTAATTCCGAGGCGGCTGCCAACATTGTGTGGAAAATTACAGTTAGCCGAAAACATCTGCGAGGTAGGTTTCGCAGCTGGCAGGTGTTACACTATTTTTGCACATCTGACGTCTTACCACGTTTCATGAGCTCCGCTGCTACGTCCACATGATAAAGAAGGGAGGGTCTGTTACTGTGAGTGACTGTTGACAGCGAACTTGACCTGACGCTGTGAGTGATGAGGCTTCATATCACCGTTCCGCGCACACTAGCCACACTAATCGCAGTTGTTCCACAGAAATACCTCTCAACGTCAAATTCCTCTTTACTATAAAAAAAAATTGGAGTGTAGTGTGCGATTTCTGGTGGTCGGACTATCGGCGTTTTCTTCTTTGAAAGTGTACGAACAGCTGGTTATCCTCAGTTCATCGTAAGTTCTGCCAACAGTTAAAGAAACACGAATCGGCTTTTTTTTAGCAAATTGGGGCTACATTCCACACGTCTTGTCACTCGGTGTCTCGTGTTCATGAAACGTTCGCGAAATATCGTAGAATAAACAGAGGTTTGTGGCGGGTCCTGATTGTTATTTTTATCAGTGGGGATATTTAAACTGAAAAGTGCACAAAGTAAACCCTAAAACGATAGACCAACTAAACGACACTTACATATGTACAGTTTTGCATAAAATGAGCTTGAATGTGATCTCATGAGCAGATAGATGTATAGAGGTACAGGACGACCATTGTGAGCATATTTTATAATTTTTAAAATATATTATTTTTTAAATTTTTTTTGTGATTTTAAATAGAAGGATGTTTTCTAATTGCTGAATGCATTACTGAAGGGTGCCACACTGTGTTTTTGTTGCACACGTTAGCTTTCGCTCGAAAACTAGTTTAAACCTATTTGATGTAGGGTTTTATATAGTTTGTTGTTGACTTTACCAGAAAACCTCGATGTAAGGCATGTTTTGTGATTAACGATTTTGTAATGGTTGCCTTGGTTATTTTACATTGTATGCGTCACGGTTTCTTGGCCTTAGTAGAGTACTGTCGCTGTATCATAATTTCTCATTGGATGTAACGACTTTTTTTTATTTACTGTGTCTTTCAAGATACTACTTTTTGTCTGTGTAATGACTAAGAGAAAATCTTAACTACTAGCGTGTAGAAACTATTACTTATTCTATGTTGAGACAAAACAGCAACTATGATACTGTGCATCGGAAATAAGTATGTACGTGAAACAAAAAATACTAGCTGTTGGTCACTGATGACTACTCGCAGTCAGAAGCATTGTGATCGAAGAAATACTTTTTTTATGTTAATGTGACAAGCATCGGGACGGTCGGGAAACAGCAATTGGTAGTGTGATAAACCTTTTGCCCTTCTTACTTTTATGTTTTCGTTTTTTTTAAAGGCAAAGAGAAAAGATGAAGCAGTAGCCCAGCGTAGAGCCTGTGCCTACGGTCACGTATTTTTGATTCTCAGTTGTTAGAAGACATATGTTTTTCCTGTTCCTCAGTAAGAGGAAGGACTCGCGCTCGGCTAATTATCTTAGCGCGTAGTCCTAGACCGCCATTTTTGGGCGATGTGAATAAGTGAGTATGTATTTTCTATGTGCATCCAACAGAAGAATATAGTATTATTTTATTAACTAAAAGGTTGTATGAGTTATTATTTCGAGTAGTTCTGTAATAATAAGAACTGAAGCCCACCTGTGTACTTCCGAAAATTACGAAGATCCGATTAACGCAACATGGACACTGTCAAGATTTTGTAGGTGGATACGGCGATCGGACATAATATTATAAATTGGTAAGCATAAACCTGCTACAAGAGAAGGTCTATTTCTTTTATGTGGAACCAATATGAAAAGATTCTTTACCCATTTAGAGGCATAGCCCTGCTTATTGTGCTTGTCCGACTGCCGGAAAATTACTCTCGTTAACTCAATATATCTAAAAAACATTTTATCATATTTTTATTATATTTTTTTATTACACTGTAGTAGGTGATTTTATCCATCATTGCTGCAAATTCTGTTAGCACGGGATGTGTTAAACGTGATTTCTTCAGACTACCATAGAGGTTAGAAAAATTATCTGCATGTGACTGCTGTATTATTCTTTCATTATCGTGCGAAGTGTTTAACTTTTCTGCTTCAGTGCATCGTCTTTGGGGATGTACTACGCTACAGTCTGGAACCGCGCAACCGCTACGGTCGCAGAATCGAATCCTGCCTCGGGCATGGATGTGTGTGATGTCCTTAGGTTAGTTACGTTTAAGTAGTTCTAAGTTCTAGGGGACTGATGACCTCAGAAATTCAGTCCCATAGTGCTCAGAGCCATTTGAACCATTTTTGATGTACTACGATATTTAGATAGGATAATTTTCATAATATTATGTTAATAGTTTGATAACAAAACACGAGCATATGCATCATCATTGCACAGACTGTGTGCGTAGTTTTTCTCTTCGTGGTCGTTTTTCCATTATCTCACGACTTCCTTTGTTTTAACACAGACAGTGACGGTGTGTGGTCGTATTTTTCACGTATTCGAGCAGACAGTTAGAGAATCAACTCGTGATGGCAACGTCTTAGATCTCCGAGCAACCAACAGGCCTGAATTTTTCGAATCAGTTAACGTCGAGGAGAGTAACAGTGATCATAAGACATTGATAGTATATGTGATTACGGGTATTACAAGGAATGTTAAGAAAGGGAGGGGATATTTTTGTTTAGCAAGCGTGACAGGATACAAATTGCTGAGTCAACATCAAATATTCACTACTGAGGACGAAGATGTATAGCACAAATCAAAAAATTCAAAAATATCGGTCAACATGCCTTAGACAAGTACGTTCCGAGCAAATTCTTCAAGGCTGGGAAAGACGCATCATAGTTTATAACCGTGTTAGAACATTGCTATGTAAACAAAGAAAGCTTCATCGCGGATTCAAGAGAAGTCAAATCCTAGCTGACAAACAGAAGCTGAACGTAGCGAAAATAAGCGTTACAACAACGAAAAAAACATTCAGTGACTTAAAAAGTTAAATTTTGCCAGCTGATCTGATAAAAGACCGTACGAGGATTTGGTCTTGCGTAATTTCAGTAAGCGGCTCGAAATCCTGTAGTGAGTCACTCAGGGACCGTACTGGCACCGATACGGAAGGTGACAGAGAGAAGGCCGAAATGCTGAATCCGGTGTCCCGAAATTGGTTTACTGCGTAAGGCCGCAATGACATACCTCCTTTCAATCATCATACGAACACCGATATGGCTGATATTGAGATAAGTGATCGCGCAATAGGAAAGCAATTACAATCGCTTAATGGTGTAAAAGCATCAGGACGAGATGAGATAGCTGTAAGATTCTCTAGAGGTTAAGCGAAAGAAATTACCTCCCCACTAGCAGCAGTTTAGCGTATATCATCGGTGCAACGAAAGGGTGCCTAGCGACTGGAAAAAAAGCGCAATTCTTTCTCGTTTACAAGAAGGGTCGTAGGACAGATGCAAATAACTACAGGCGCATATCGCTGACGTCAATCAGTTGCAGAATTATGAAACATGTGTTGTGCTCACGTATTACGAGATATTCAGAGAGCAAAAATGTCCTCCATAAAAATCAACGTGGATTTCGCAAACAGAGATCTTGTTAGACTCAGCTCGCTTTGTTCCTCCATGCGATCGACAATGCTGTAGACATCTGCGCTCAGGTTGAGGCCTTGACCCACGGCTTCAGGGAGGCAATTAGCACCGTCCCACACTGTCGTTTGGTTAAATTAAAACAAAAGAAGCAAGCTTACCATGTATCATGCCAGATTTGCGACTGGATTCAAGACTTCATTGCAAATAGAACTCAACATTTGGGTGTGGGAGTGGGGAAGGGGATCAGAAGCACCCTCCGTCACACACCGTCACACACCGTCTTCGCCTCGGTTTCCCCTCCAGCAAAATCACTTACGCCAATTGCAGCGCAAGTCGTGTTAATTATGCGTCGCTTCCCAGTGCCGACCAATGCCTGTTCTGGGAAGTGAACAAATTCCCACAAAATTTCCCTTCCTCTCAACTTCTGTTATTTAGCTCCTCCCAGGCCACCCATCAAGGTTAGCGTCTGCACAACACCAAGTTTTCTGGAATTCTTACTCCCAGGAGAATACTTCAAATTCCTTGGTCCTACATTCCCATCGGAGGCCGGCGTACTTCATTCTGTCGCTCTTCACCTGATTTGCTTCAGACTCTGCAGACCATGAATTCAGCGTGAAGTTGCTATAGTCACGAACACGCATATTTTGGCCTCTGTTGACCACTCCAACGTAGCTTTGCGCGGGTTTCTCGCATGTTTCACAGAAAACGGGATGACAGACGTTTATCAACAGGCATACAAGTTCTCCGTCTGTTTCCTGGTACACCAGCATGGAGTCGGGGTCAACCACCCACTCACTGTCACTCATCTTAAGGCGGCTGGAGGCCGCGCCCCATTACCGCTTTCTCAGAGCTTGAGCCGCCCTAAGCTGCCTATTGTCGCTTCCCTTAGCCGCTCTCCCGGCGGCCACGGTCAATTCTGAGTACTTCCCTGTGGTAAACTAGCCTCCAGTATATCGAAGCGTTTCCGAAAAGTTTTCATGTCGTGTGAATTACTTTAAAACCATCACCCGACATTAATTATTCCAATACATCCATATTATACTCTCTGCAAGATGCATTGTGCCTTGTCAGTCATTTTTGTTCAGCCCTACTGTTCGCTCAGCGTGAGTGAGGTGATCTTTAATGACTTCATGTAAGGGGCATAGTTCTTGCCATATTACTCGGTAAGGTTTTGTGCGCATGGAAGGTAACTTTGGTTGTTGTTAAGATAGCTTTGGTTGTTGCTAATGACAGGACAGCTCTGTTTGTTGGTATGTGGTTATGATCGCAATGGTGATTAGCGAATGTGGTGTGGTTCGTATGGTATTTTCAGGATATTATGTTCCTCTTATCTCATACCAAAGTTCCTTGCAGTTAAGGTAGTTCGCTAATCGTAGTTATCGGACATTAGCTGATAAATGCCCCATTTTCGAACATCGGCTTCATGAAATAGGTAAGAAATATGAGGTGTGTTCAGTAAGCACTGCAACATATTTTTTTTTCTCGGTCAAAATGTGGAATTTGTTGTGGGACATCGTGGAATATTCCCGCTGGAGTATTCAGCCCTTGTAGCTTCATGAAGTTCCGATAGAGTGGAGTGTTGGATGGTGCCATAGTTGCAAGCCGAATGTAATTGGTCATTTTCCTCGTTACTGATATATTCTCTGTTAAAGATCTATCATTCGGAAGCAGGTTACAGTTGACAGTATAATGGACACTTCTAATTGCATTATATGTATCATGCCTTAGCAAAAAAAAAAAAAAAAAAAAAAAAAGTCAAATCCCATAATTGTATATTATTTATTTCGCAGTTTTTTCGAGTTACTGTTGGCTAATTGTTTTATACTTGTTTCGAATAGATCTCAATCTGCCTCTTTCCTAATATGTATGCAACTGGCCTACATTTACAAATCCAGTAGTGAAGATAGTTGACAGTGACTCTTGTCAGAAAACATACGACAGTTGTTTCGCCAGATCGATGTGTCCGCAGCTCTTGTTGTAGTGGATAGCGTTGCCACCTCTGGATCATGGGGCCCCGGGTTCGATTCCCGGCCGGGTAGGGGATTTTCTCTGCCCCGGGACTGGGTGTTTGTGTTGTTCTCATCATTACATCATCATTTGTCAACGTGGCTAGATTGGACTGTGTACAGATTGGGAATTTGTGCAGGTACTGATGACTGCGCAATTGAGCGCCCCACAAATTGATATGCTCAGGGTGTACAGTTGCCATGGTTGCGTGTGAATAACCCAGTACCTCCCCACTCTCAGATACGGAATACGCGTAGCATCGATCACCAATAATCTGCACGAAATAAATGTGATGAAACGCTGCGTATGGCCCCATCCACCCCGACCGTCACGTCGCTGATCAGTACAAGATATGGTGATATTCCATTCAAGTGACACGTGGAAGTATTCCATTCGTCATGACGATAGGAGCTGTTTCTGCCGTAGAGCAGCTGTCTGTAATCCAGTCGCTGTTGAGCCTAGGTCACGATTTTATCATGCCGATATTCATCTTTTCGACATCAGCTGACCAGTGTAACGGGACATCCTCCTCTAACATTACTTTTCCTCAACAGTAGTTGTCGATACCAGTGTTATTTTTCGAATTTTTGGACAGGTCAATATTATCCAGCTGCTCTTCTGAAAACTTTCGTATAAATTTATACGCTATATGTTATATTTCAAGCTAAAATTCATGAAAAGTAGTTACTTGATTTTCGATGTTACAATCGATATATACTAGCTCTGACAGTACAGCTAAAATTATTTTTTTAGAAACATTTGAAATTACGAATTATTTGGCACACTTAAAAAATTTGTATTATTAATTACGCAATATATTACTGTTTACTATGTTTATGTCTGGATTCATTCATGAAATAATAATCGAAATTAACAGAAATTCATTTTTCAAGAAAAACTGTAAACCCTTTGGAATATGGTTATTACTGCAGAGTGAAGGAGTAGTAATCGTACCTCTGATGTGTATTTTGGGCGAACAATGTATTTTCGGCTTTGTTAATGCGAAAATTCAAAAGGCTGTATGATATATTAAAATGTGACAAAATATATTAACGTAACAACAAAATTCTGCAACAACAAACTTCAAATTTATTTAGATCAATTCAACCTTGGCGACCCAAAATATGAGAATTTCAGATTCAAGAATCAGACCCATAGACAAGAAGAACTTTAGCCAACACTACACGAAAAGCTAAGTAAACTAGAAAGTTTACTGTAAAATTCGCTTGCCTCAAATTTTTCATAAAAGACTTTGGTTATTGTGGACAATAACTGGAATTAAGATGGAGGGGGGAGATTACATCAGGTACTAGAGCTCCATGGTATACAAATGAAAACTAATTAAGAAACCTACTAGTATTATATTTGACATCTATTTCTGATTGGCGGCAGTTACCCCATTGCATTTTCATGAACAAGATTTGGGATCTAAGGGCGGAAAGAAAACTGACATGGTGCAGAGCTAGAACAAAATACATTGCAGAAAACTCGTTGAAAACATACAAATTTACAGTCGAAGATGGCGCCTTTCACAACGCACTTCACTCACGCTGGTAATTGGACAGCGATATATCTGAAAGGAGGTGAGAATAAACTCATATCATTAAATTAGAAGCGGAATATGGTAATCGTAGCTGTCTCTGTTTTAGTACAATGATTCCAAAGGTGAAGACGCTGTGTGCTATCTCATCAAAAGTGTCCGGACACCCCTATGTAGTACGGAATCGTTCTCTAGATATCGCAAAAGTCGAATACCAGTATAAAAGGAAGCAGGGAGTATCGTACTGTCAGTAGAGGTATAGGATGTCACCTGAATAAGAAATACATCAGTGACATCTATACCACTGTAAAGCTGCCCAGGTCGACTGTTGTGATGTGACAGTGAAGTAGAAATGACGAACAACCACAGCTACCCGCCGCCTAGATCCCCCTCATCACCTGGTTGTTCCTCTCCTCTCCAACCCTCACCTTCACTGTTGTGTCCCCCCCCCCTCTCCACCTCTACACCCTTCATCTCCTGTCCCAAGGTGGCTTCCTTTGACTCCCCCTCCCGGATGATGCCCTCTCTCCCACCATTTTCCCCTCCTATCAACTCTGATCCTCACCTCCCCCTCCCTTCCTCTGTCCTTTTCCTGGGCTCCCTCTCCCCTCCTTCCATCCTGCTTTTCCCCCTCCTACCCTCTATCTGTCTCCCTTCTCTCCCCTGAGTCCTTTTGCATTCCCCTCCTCTGCCTTTCCCCACTCCCTCTCGCGTCTGCCCTGCCCATCTTATGAGTCCTCTCCCTCCATCGGTCCCCCCCCCCCCTCCCCCACTTCGTTTTTCCTCTCCTCCCCCCTTTTTTTCCCCTCATCTGTCCAGGTTCCCCTCATCTGGCCTTGGCTGTGGTGTGTCATCTTCATGCCAACTTTTTAGTCCAGTGTTTCAAGTGAGTGTTAACTGTTGTGCGTCTTATCCGAAGCGTTGCAAACAGAAATCATAGTGTCGCTGGGTGTGATTTTTGTATCTCTTGCGAACAGAAACCAGACTGTCGCCGTGTTTTTTTTAATGTCTCTCTACTATTTTACCTGTCTGCTTCCTGTGTATTTTATTAGCATCGCAACCCTTTGTTTTCTTTTTTAACTACCACAATTTTCCGCCATTTTACAATTTAAGTCACCGTTTTTATCACCTGCTTTTATTGTTTATTATCTTCTTCTTATGTTTTAAGAATTATGTGGGCTGAAGAGCGCCGTACTAAGGTGCTGCTAGCCCGCCCCCTTCAGGGAGGGGGAATCGAAATTCAATAAAGGAAAAAAAAACACAGCTAAAACAAGACCAGGCAGACATCATCTACTGACGGACAGGGACCGCTGAGCATTGCAGAGCGTGGTTATAAAAAAGTAGAACGAAATCAGCGGAATCAATAACTGGTGAGATCCAAAACGGTTCCAGCAGTCCAGCTAGCACGATGAGTGTGCGTAGGGAATTAAAAAGAATGGGATAGAATGGTGGAGCAGCTCCTCATGAGTCGTACATTTCAGTAGGTAGTGCTAAGTGAAGCTTGATGTGAGGTAAACAGCGACGCTACTCGACAGACGATGACTGTTAATGAGTAATTTCGAGTGGTGTATGGAACTCCGACTGAGAGGTTTATATTTGACGAACGCTTGCAGGAAGTTGCCTGCCATCACAAGAATTGTCGACAGCGAAGTATGGAGGAGGTGGTATACGGTATGTGGACGTTTTTCGTGGTTAGGGTGTGGTCTCCTTACTGCGCGTAAGAAAACGCTAATTGTGGAAGGATATGAACACATTTTACTACATTGTGTACTGCGTACATTAGAGAAACATTTCGCAGATAATGACTGTTTGTGTCAGCATACCAGTGCATCCTATAATAGAGCAGCGTATGTGGGGCAATAGTTTGTGCACAACAACATAATTGAAATGGAACAGTTTGCCCAGAGGCAACGACTTTGGGATGAGCTACAAAGTCGACTTCGGCCGAGATCCCAGCGTCGAACACCACTACCTTCTTCGGTTTCGGCTATTGAGGAAGAAGGGGCTGCCATTGCTCCACAGACAACTAGACACCTCATTGCAAGTTTCCCTGGAAGAATTCAAGCAGTCATATAGGCATAGGGTGGACACACACCATTCTATTGTCCACTAATATGTGGCCAGATACGTTTCAGCAGACAGTGTGTATATGACATAAGTCATTCCAGTCCCAAAGAAAGCAGGTGTTCACAGACGTTAAAATTACCGCACTATTAGTTTAATAACTCAAGGTTGCAAAATATTAACACTAATTTTATACAGGATAATGGAAAAACTGGTAGAAGCCGACCTCGGGGAAGATCTGTTTGGATTCCGTAGAAATGTTGGAACACGCGAGGCAACACTGATCCTACGACTTATCTTAGAAGATAGGTTAAGGAAAGGCAAATCTACGTTTCTAGCATTTGTAGACCTAGAGGAAGCTTTTGACAGTATTGACTAAAACACTCTCTTTCAAGTTCTGAGAGTGGCAGGGGTAAAATACAGGGAGCGAAAGGCTATTTACAATTGGTACGGAAACCAGATGGCAGTTATAAGAGTCGAGGGACATGTAAGGGAAGCAGTGGTTGGGAAGGAAGTGAGACAGGGTTGTAGCCTATCCCCGAGATATATTGAGCAAGCACTAAAGAAAACAAAAAGAAAATTTGGAGTACGAATTAAAATCCATGGAGAGAGAAATTAAAACCTTGACGTCTGCCGAAGACGTTGTAATTCTGTCGCAGACTACAAATGATCTGGAAGAGCAGCTGAACGGAATGGAACGGAAAGGAGGATATGAGATTAACACCGCCAAAAGCAAAACGACGGTAATAGAATGTAGTCGAATTAAATCAGATGATGCTGAGGGAATTAGATTAGGAAATCAGACAAAGTAGTAAACGGGTTTTGCGGTTTGGGGTTCAAAATAACTGATAATTGTCGATGTAGAGAGGATATAAAATGTAGATTTGCTATGGCAAGGAAAGCATTTCTGAAGAAGAGGAATTTGTCAACATTGGGTATAGATTTGGCCGGCCGGTGTGGCCAAGCGGTTCTAGGCGCTACAGTCTAGAACCGCGCGACCGCTACGGTCGCAGATTCGAATCTTGCCTCGGGCATGGATGTGTGTGGTGTCCTTAGGTTAGTTAGGTTTAAGTACTAATTTCTAGAGGACTGATGACCTCAGAAGTTAAGTCCCATAGTGCTCAGAGCCACTTGAACTATTTAGGTATAGATTTAACTGTCAGAAAGTCTTTTCTGAAAGTGTGTTTATGGAGTGTAGCCATTTATGGAAGTGTAACATGGATGATAAATAATTTAGAGAAGAAGAGAATAGAAACTTTCGAAATGTGGTGCTACAGAAGAATGCTAAAGATTAGATGGTTGGATCACGTAACTAATGAGGAGGTACTGAACAGAACTGAGGAGAAGAGGAGTTTGTGGCAGAACTTCACTAGAAGAGGGGATCGATTGTAGGACACATTCTGAGGCATCAAGAGATCACCAATTTAGTACTGGAGGGAACCGTGGAGGATAAAAATCTTAGAGGGAGACCAAGAGATGAATGTACTAAGCAGATTCAAAAGGATGTAGGTAGCAATAGTTATTCGGAGACGAAGAGGCTTGCACAGGATAGAGTAGCATAGAGAGGTGCATCAAACCAGTCTCTAGACTGAAGACCTCAGCAACACTATGTGGTTTATAAGTCGTAGATCTTTTCTTTCCATACTGAGTGAGGTGGAATAGTGGCAAAACAATGATCTCGTATTCGGAAGGACGGCGTATTATATATATATCGTCCTATATCGCTTTAGACGAATGCTAGTTGATTTCTAGGCCGTGATGGGTACGTGAGTGTTTAATTTCTGCCGTCATGTGCATTGCGCCACTCAGCTTTTATTTCCCGACCGCGATGCCGAGCTAAACAGCTTGGCACTATAGAGGGCGGTGTCGTCCTCGGCTTGGCCCAGGTGGGCGGAAGCCAACCGCCTGTGGAGAGTCGACTGCGGGAGTTCGGATAATGGACAGCAATCTGCATGCCGATGTGCGACAAGGGCGCGATTTACTTGGTGCGCATTGCAGCGATTGACTTGACGCTGCAGACTTCCACGTGTCGGCTATGTGATCGAATGAAGTCCGAAGTAATAGTCTTGATTACGTCATTTGTTCTAGAGTGCTGCAACGCTCAATGTTTGACCGGTCACAGCTCGTCTGTTGACGGGGGGACCGAGCCGCTAGTGTCCGGCCCCATACGACTCGGCTGGGTCACGTACTCGCCCCAAGTCTGATGTCCGGATTCCGGACACGCGGATAACCGAGCACGACGTCTCACCTGGCCTCGCCCCGGCTCGCTGCACTGTACTGTACAAATCCGAAGCATCTCTCTCTCTCTCTCTCTCTCTCTCTCTCTCTCACACACGCACACACACACACACACACAATATGTATTTATCTCTGTCTCTCTCCCTCTCTCTTTTAATACAAAAGTAACGTTTCCAAGAGCGGGTGCGTAACACAGCTAAATTCATAGAGCACTTTCTTTTATAATATTTACTCCCGTCTTCCTAACGTCCGGGAATTTTGTTGTAAATAAAACATTGATCACAAGAGACCAATCTGTGTTAATGTAATGTGTTGTAAGCGTCAAATAGTGCACCTGATTATGCGAATCAGTCCACATATCAACTGTCGCAGCACATGTTTTATTAATAACTTCTGCAATAACAGAAGGCATTATGCTGTTTCGTATTACATCAGCTTGTTCTTTGACATGCCTGCTTATAGTAGAGGGATGTGGCATGACATCTGCCACGTTAACTTCTCCATAATGCGCACCTAGATGTATTAATGCTTGGCCTAGTTCTCTGAAACCTTCACCGCAAACAGCATTAAAAGGTCTCATATCTTTCGCACACACTGCAACACACTTTGCTGTAATACTGTTTTTTATTACTGCCTGTATCCCTGAAGGAGCTGTATCTTTGTGAGGTTTCTTGCAACTGTGTTTCTTTAAATGAGTGGTTCCCGATTGGAAACACAGTAATGTGGAGCAGTTTATGCACGATACGTACCCAGTAGACGCACTGTTTTCGTCTACAACCAACAAAAATGTGCTCCATACTTGGCTTTTTAGACCTTCCCGTCTCTTCAATGTATAAACATTGGTTTCAATCTTACGCCTTACTGCACTGGCTTCCTCGAACTGCATGATTACAGAGAGAGAGACACACCACAAATGAGAAGCCAGTACTGGCTGCAGTCTCACACGGATAATGACACGTGTAATGTGTTTGAAGTTACGTGCTACGTATTCGGTCACGGCTTCTATGCTCGGTCACTAGAACTAGTGCGGGCAGCCTATCGAGTTAGGGTGTGCTCGCCCCATCCCGTATTTTGTGCTCGCTTACTCGGTCATGCAGGACTCTAATTCGTACTGTAACGCCAGTTGCAGTATATCCTCAGTAGCGGTTCCTTGCTTTAATATTCCGTTGCTGGAATCTTTTGCACGTCTTTGCTGATTTTCTTTGTAATCAAGCTATTGACCTAGCTGATCTAGTGCAAAAGTTAGTTTGCTGTTGTGAAACATCATTAATCAGCTTTTGTAGTCCTGTCTTCCTCACTTGCGTGTAATAGTACGGTATATTGATAATTTTTACTCGTGGACCGTCTGACAGCAACTGAATAAAACATAGCTTTATGTTTTATTCAGTTGCTGTCAGACGGTCCATAAGTAAAAATTATCAAAATACCGTAATCATTTATCAGAGTTGCAAGACATTGAGGCAAGCTTTTGTCTTAACGTAGTGGTGTTATTCCAAATTTTAAACCTTACAAATTTATTTCCACTTTTCAAATTAGTTTTAGTGTTATAGAGTTCGTAATTTTTAAATGAAATTTGTGACTGTGTAAACGAAGGAACCATTTTAACAACCATAGGCTGTCAGTTTTATTCTTTGAAAGCACCATGCGTACGAATTACATTATTGGCGAGTTTCAGCCTTAGGCCGTTATCAAATCGTGATATTGGTGGCATGAGTGTCATTTAAAAATTTTTTGTTCGTGTTACACACACACACACACACACACACACACACACACACACACACACACACGTATGTGGAATGTTACAGATATGGTCTTGCACATAACGTTCGACATGTGTGTAGGTTGGAAAGTATCTGTTCCCACATTATCCGACACAAAATTTTTAAATGCCACGCACATCACCAATATCGTACATCTGATAAAGGCCTAAGGCCAACACTGGCCAGCATGTAATTTATATGCCTGGTGCATTAAAGGAATGAAACTGACTGCCTACGGCGGTTAAAATGGATCCTTCCTCTACACTATACATTGAAGCTGTAGACCCGCACATGAAAAAATACTGAATTTGTTTAAAAGTTGAACTCTCAAATTTGAGCCATCATGAATGTGATAATCATAATCATGGCCGGCCATCACGAGTGTTATAATAATCGGTTGCACTGTTTCATTTTTAACAGATCAATTGCTAATTATTCTAAAGTATTTTGCACGTAATCAGTTCAGTTCTGTCACTCCCTCTCAGCTCAGTAACAGTTTCTTTGAAAGCGCAAGGCCTATTTCCTTCCCATCCTTCCCTGATATGAACTTGTGCTTCGTCGCTAATGACCTCACTGTCGACGGGACGATAAACACCGATCTTCCGTCCTCCCTTCTTTTTTTTCTAAACTTCGTATAACGAAGTCAGGTGTTTAATGTTGACAACATCGTCTTTGTCAGGGAGATATATTGCCTGGATAAAACGTGTCGTTCGTCTTCGTAATAGCTCCAACCTTGAGATGCTCGAATAATGCGCTTGAATTCCCCAAGACGTGGAGAAAAATGCTTCGCATTCCGTTAAAGAGTCGCTTCTCCGTTATATTCTTCTCTTGGTGCCACATTTTGAGTTGCTGAGTTGACATCGGTTTTTCGGTCTCTGTTAAGAGTACCGACGTGATGTAGGCATAACACTTGAGGAATTCGTATTCACAGTCATCAGTCAAATTCTCCCCTCCACAAAAAAAACAAAAAAACGGACAATGACCTACTGTCTTTATGTTAAGCCTGTAAATTTACTGAATATTCTATTGAATCTTTTACTGAATATTCTATTCGAAACATTTTTATTTCAATTATTCTCCTCTTGACTCCTTTTAACATATTTTGGGACATTCACTTCTCTAACGCTTCAGGTCTTACTCTTTATGCACTCTGTTGCCTATTTTTTTATTTTAATACGGTACTGCATTTGAAAACAATGAGAAATTCTTCCCCGAGTCCCTTGAAAAATTTACATATTTTAGAACTGGAACAAGTTTAAAATATACCAGGCGTAACGCGATAACTGCTACTGCACGCTAGTATTGCAGTCCCGTCCCTTGCCAGCACGTCTTCAACAGAATTCATCCCATTCGTCGAGAGTGTCTTCTCCAAGTTTAACATTTAGCCACACAATTTTGGCTCCTACCGCGCGCACTCACCTTTCTTTTTGTTTATGCGCAGATTACGGACATCAGCTAGGAACGTTCCAACGACAACATGTCAAACGACTACGTCCCCCATGAAACCTATTATTCTGTTACGGTCTCTGGCTGTTATAGAACCTCAGATCATGGTAGCAGAATATGGGGTGATGAGTTAAACTGGTTCCAAGATTCTAAATACGGATTTCTTAGAGAATCCCAAACTAAAATTTCAGAATCATTGTGTCGTATGGAGTCAGCAAACATATTGCGCTGTTGTCATGAATATGTCTTATGTACAAGGAAAAGCAATGGAATCAACTCGATATACATTTTTCTTAGGGTCAGAAAGTTTGTTACTAGATGTATCGATAGACTTTGAAATGAAAATCGATAATCTACGACGAAATTATATCATTACAGGAAGATGCAGTTGGTGGTAAACGTATTCAGTGTATTAGCATCTTGCCAAAAATTTCAGAAGTAATGAATACTGGAATCATGAGATTAGGAACCGATAGTAACCTAAGGGATTTCCAAGAGTACAGCTGGATTTCATGTTGGTCTCACCGTAAGGCGGCACCGGCTTCGTGACGTCACGCGGCTACTTGTCACTCGCTGCAGGTTTTACACTATGTGGCCAATAGTTTTGGCTTGGGGGCCACTTTATGGAAGCAGAAGTTACAAGAGGGCCTCACCTTTTAAAATGATTGCATGCGTTACTTAAAAATTCTGACTGTCTGGACGCGCAGCACAAAAACCACTAGCGGGTCGCATGCAGCCCGTGGGCCACTATTTGCCCACACGTATCCTAGATTATCATCAAGGCGTCCTCTGACGCGACCTGAACGCGTTCGTCGACGACTAACTGTAACGTCACAGTTTGGAATTTTGCGTTCCACTGCAATGCGAAACGTGAAAGGAAGGATCTGCCAAATCAGAGTTTTTTCTTCGTGAAGAGGAACTTGACCAGTGAGATGCAACATCGGTTTTGCGTCGTAAGCAGAACTTTGGAGACACTGTTGTCGAGCCAAGGCGCTACCCCTTGTGTTTGAGAAAGTAAAATGCGTTAGGCTGCACCTACTGAGTTCATAGGAATGCCAAATAAAATTTTTAAGTATGCGGAATCTGTAAAACGCGGAAAGTAGAAAAAAGCTAGAGACCAAAACAAGTGGAGGTGGGGCAAATCATGTATTTTACTATTAATAACGTATTTGATCACACACCGGTCAACTGAAGTTTGGAATACTATCGTAAAATGTAGTCTCCAATACTAGAGATTTTGCTAGCGTAGGCCCTTCATGCATTATTCAGTTAGAGCCCATATACTGGACGGTGTTTGCTACTGACGTGCATTGTGGCCGTGTCCCAGTCACGTAAACATACAGCTGCCGCAGCGGCACACCGTGAGCAGTCCGGTGTCAACAACAGCTTCATTCAGTTGGTGTTGAGCGCTGCAGTAACGTGCCACATAGAGATAAGAGTCAGGACAGTGGCTTTACTTTCAGCAGGTCATACACAGCAACATGTTGCCGATCGGTTACATGTCACTCAAAGTGGTGTGTCTAAAGTGTGGAGAGAGACGGGAAATGTGAACTACCTCGCATGGTCGCCCTCGAATGACAACACCAATGCAGGATCGTTTCCTCCGAACTGTCGGTCGGCAGGCGCCCAACACCAACTGCCAGAAACATTGAAAATGACTTCTCCCAGGCAACGAGGATTCGTATCTCACACCAGATAGTACACAGAAGATTGCATCAGGGTGGTCTTCATTCCAGATGACCAGTGAGTTTTGCACTGAACCAACGGAATCGGTGCAATCGATGGACCTGGACTCTCTTACATCAACATTGGAGCATTGCAGAATAGGGAAAGTAATGTTTGCTGAGGAAACGAGGATTGGTTTGCGACCGGCCACTATATGTGTGTTATATTTGGAGAAGCGCTAGACGACACCAGGACCTCAGATAGTTCAGGAAATCTATCCGTTTGCAGATGGAAGTGTAATGTTCTGGGTGGCAATAATGATGGGACGGCAGACACCACTAATTCCCATTTATGGCAATTTTACTGGTTCCCGATACTTCCAATAGGTACTACAAATGAAATGATAATTAAATCGACACCCTAGCTGCAAACACGCGTTGATATACGTCATTGGGGACATGTTGAAAATGTGTGCCCCGATCGGGACTAGAACCTGGGATTTCCTGCTTATGTGGCAGACGCTCTATCCATCTGAGCCACCGAGGGCACAGAAGAGTGTGCCTGCAGGGACTTCTCTCTTGCACGATCCTCTTGAGACCCACATTCCCAACATGTCCACACCACTTCATTCGTAGTGCGCCTAATTGATGTTTGCGCATCACACTCATTACTCGTGGCAGATTAATCTACCAAGTCCCGTAAGAGTTGGGGCATAGCGTGTGTGTTCGCACAAGATGGCCAATGGCCGGGTAGCCATATTTTAACTGTATATGAAGGTAGTATGTTCTCGAAAGAACATATGGTATCTGTTCTTTCGGGAACAGATACTACATATATGGTCCTACATATGACTGTAAGGCCCTAGAGACGTGAAGTCAGTGAAAAATAAAGTCTAGTCGTGACAACGCAAGACCGCACCGTACTCTAGCAGTGACTCGGTATCTTCAAGGATGCAACATCAATCGAATACATTGGCCAGCACAGTCCACAGATATGAATGCAATTGAGCATGCGTGGGACTTGTTGAAGGCGGTCATTGCACAGCGTCAGAATCCACCTGACAATCTTCAGGACGTCACTAAAACTGGCATTGAAGAGTGGGACCTCATACCCCAAGACAAACTTGATGGTCTCGTCCAGAGCATGCCTCGCAGAGTGGAAGAACTTATCGTGTGTGTGGAGGACATACTCACTATTAAAAATAATCATCATGATGTGATAAAGATTCTCTCTGTTTTTATTTCCATGATCTACACTTAGGAGAAGAGCCTGTTTCGTTCTGTAACGATTATTTGTAACTAAGCAAAGTCGTTCTTGTTTTCAAACGGAGTTACGACTATTTGGTTAATAAGATACTGTACAAACCTCAATGGGTTTACTCTAAGAAATCATTGTAGTAAAGTCTATGATGTTCAAATGTTCAAAAGTGTGTGAAATCCTAAGGGACCAAACTGCTGAGGTCATCGGTCCTTAGACTTACGCCCGCATCTCGTGGTCGTGCGGTAGCGTTCTCGCTTCCCACGCCCGGGTTCCCGGGTTCGATTCCCGGCGGGGTCAGGGATTTTCTCTGCCTCGTGATGGCTGGGTGTTGTGTGATGTCCTTAGGTTAGTTAGGTTTAAGTAGTTCTAAGTTCTAGGGGACTGATGACCATAGATGTTAAGTCCCATGCTGCTCAGAGCCATTTGAACCATTTGAACCTTAGACTTACACACTAATTATACTTAAACTAACTTAAACTAAGAAGAACACACAAAAGTGATTTATAGTACATGTTTGTCGTTGTCAACTGCAAATGCAGAAGTGTTGTTTGATTTTATCCGTACTGGATGAGAGGTCGTGGTTGTGAATGTCAATGTTAAAAAATATATCGGCTCAACCACTTGTGTATAGTGTAAAACACTAAGATTGACGCGTTTCGGAAGTCAAGCTTCCATCATCAGAATAATAAAAAGTAAAAGAACCTGTTAAAACTCGCTAAAATGGAACATGCACCATGCACAATAAAATTCATATTTTCATTTTATTATCAATTTTATTGAGCCTGGTGCATGTTCCATTTTAGCGAGTTTTAACAAGTTCTTTATTTTTTATTATTCTGATGATGGAAGCTTGACTTCCGAAACGCGTCAATCTTAGTGTTTTACACTATAAACAAGTGGTTGAGCCGATATATTTTTTAACATCAGCAGTGTTGTTCCTCTGCCGGCAGTTCCCTGTTCAAGTCATCGACGATTCGAGCAACCCCTTCGCCATTTCCTCTGTTGTTCTTCGACGATAGCTAACAGAGTTAACGCAGCTACTTTACTTGCGTCGATTTTCATAAACAAACTGTGTGATTTGCACGTCAGATACAGCCAACAACCAGGGCTGGTCTAAGGCTTAAACAACATAAGCGGCCGCTTGAATCACCAATCTGGGAGGGTCGCCAAAGAACCACCTGATGCAAAATTTTCGCACAAGACGTATTGTAATTAAGACAACTCATTTCCACATTCACAAGATTTAGATTTATTTGTAAAGGTGTTACGAAGTACCCAAGGGACGCCACGTAAGGTATGAGAGAGGGACGGGAAGGGGGAGGAGGTACCAAATGACATGTCACTTGTGGTTATGTGTGTGCGTGGGGGGTGCGGGGTGCCAAATGAATATGTCACTTGTGCAAAAAAATGTTCTTGAAACGGCCGTGCCAACAACTGCCCCTGGAAAGCGCAGTGGTCGTAAATCACGATGGAACGTAGCAGGTAATTTTAGAGTTTGCAGCAACTGCGAGGGATACAATGTCTGGCATGATCCGTGGGAGGACGGCCTTAATCCGCTCGGCTAGTGATGCTGGTTGCCGTGTATAACTCAGAGTTGTCACTCCAGGAAGAACCTCACCCTCCGGAAAGAATTAAGAGTCTGAACAATCCAAAATGGCAGCGAGGCGGTGAGCACGTGCGCGGCTGGCTGCCACGCTCTGGGGGTTCGGCGATTCTCCACGCATCCGCCGCACCGCCGGCTCACAATACAGTTACGGGCACAGCCGTGGGCCCGCGTGTGCCCTCTGGTACCAGCCGTACAAAAAGCGCACCGCCGAGCCCCTGGCCCCGGCAGTAAATCATGCCGGCGTCTGGCTCCGCCGATGACGCGGCAGCTGCAGCCGAAAAACGGGACGGCCCGCCAATTAAGCACTGGCGGAGCTGCGTTAAGCGGCGGTGCTGGAGCCGCCGTAGAGCCGACAAACGCGGCCAGCCCACGCGCCCCGCTCCTTTGTCCTGCCGCGGCAACCTTTTTTCCTGCCGCCCCCGTGTGAAGGAGCCGAGCGTTTGGACCAGCCAGCTAGGCTGAAGCAACGGCCAGCTCGTCCACGTGACGCAGCTGAGGCAAGCTGCCCGCATATAGGGCGCATATTCAGTCACTTTGGTACCGCATCTCAGCAATTGGCAAAAACTTCACCTAAACTCCACAATTACAGTTTTCCATATTAAAACTCATCTTGTGATGCAGCTAAAAAAAATCTACAAAAACTGCGGAGAGAAAAGTCATTGGATAGTGATATGCACATATACAGACGGCGGTAGTATCGCGAACACGAGGTACACAAGCGCAGTACATTGCCGGAGCTGCCGTTTGTACTCAGGTGATTCATGTGAAATGGTTTTCGACTCGATTATGGCCGCACGACGGGGGTTAACAGGCTATCAACGCAGAGTGGGAGTTGGAGCTAGAAGCATGGGACATACTGTTGTGAATTGGCAGGAGTCAATTCACGGGGTTTGGAGGAAGCCGAAAGGCACGCTTTTAAGCTCACGCAGGCTGGCGTGAGGTCTGGAACAGGTAAAGTAATTATACTATCAAGAAAAGTACGTAGCTTCAGGAATACTTAACTTTAATCCATAATTGGTGAACATCGCTCTGACTGTACAGACATCACAAGATTAACAGCAAATGATAATGGCGCCTTGCTAGGTCGTAGCAAATGACGTAGCTGAAGGCTATGCTAACTATCGTCTCGGCTAATGAGAGCGTATTTTGTCAGTGAACCATCTCTAGTAAAGTCGGCTGTACAACTGGGGCGAGTGCTAGGAAGTCTCTCTACACCTGCCGTGTGGCGGCGCTCGGTCTGCAATCACTGACAGTGGCGACACGCGGGTCCGACGTATACTACCGGACCGCGGCCGATTTAAAGGCTACCACCTAGCAAGTGTGGTGTCTGGCGGTGACACCACACATACCATTTCGGAAATAGGAAATTAAATATTCCGAGATCCACAGAATCAAGTGGTCGCCCAGAATACCAAATTTCAGTCATTACCACTCGCCACAGACAACGCAGTGGTCGACGGCCTTCACTAAACGACCGATAACAGCGGCGACTGCGACAAACAACGCTGACTGAAATAACCGCAGAAATCAGTGATCAGTGTGGGACGTGCGATGAACGTATCCGCTAGGACAGTGCGACGAAATTTGCAGTTAATGGGCTGTAACAGCAGACAACTGATGCGAGTGCCTTTGCCCGTAACACGACGTCGCCTGCAGGGGCTCTCCTGGAGTTTGTAACCTCCCCCCTCACTTATCGACCTTAATGACAGTGAAAAATGAAACCGCGTGTACCTAATGGAAATTTGGGAAAAGCAATCGTCACCGAAGTTAATCTGTCGGTAAAGAGGGAGGAAAGGGTTACATCTAAATGAAAGGAAAAATGCAAATGAAACTGGTGGAAATTAATTTTGAAAAGGGGTAAAGTTAATGAAGAAAGTAAATGTGCGGCCGTTACGTTAACAATTAACTAGCGGTAATTAGATATTTGAGATTTGGGGGAAATTACGGTCGCCAGTCCTAAGGACAATTACTATAGTAACTGAAAAAGAAAGGAAATTACACATATAATTAGCACTAGAAGCGTGGCAACTGACGGTTGACACGTGTAGTGTGAAAACTGAAAGTTTGTCAGAAGTAATAAATTTCGCTACACTCTGACTTAATTTAGCAAAAGGATTAATAAAACTGGAAAATCGAAAGTTAATTTAGTGACTGAAGTTAATAGTGAGCTTTCTTTCTGAAGCACACCGACATTCAGTAAAATAAGGTTAGTCTTGGACTACCTCAACAATCATTTCAAAAGCTACTTGAATCTACGCAATTTAGAAATAAGAGAATTAACTTTGAACTTGAATTAAATGATTCTGAACAATTAACAATAGTAAAATTTAGTACGTACCAAGCTGAGCTGCAGTCACAGGTAAGCTAAAATACGGTAACAAAACTCGCACTCTTAATTTGTGCTTGTGTAATCTAACTATTGTAGCCAGCTAATGCTTGAATTGAACTTTGAAATTAAAGCAGTGAAATGGAATTATGCTGGCGTTTGAATTTCAACGACACTCGGGTTCATTTCGGAAAAGGAAGGGACCCTGCTTGGCAATGCAATTGGGACAATGAGCAACAAAGGTTCATGCTAAGTTGCTGTAATTTTGCGAGGCAAATGGAACAATTTGAAAAGCTGCGGTCTGCCATACAGTTCTGAAACTTTACGTGCTTTTAGTCTTCCTTGTTGGTTGATTGAAGGTTTGAAGCCGTCGATCGAGGAGGTGGCGACAGTCACTCATTGTCGGCCGTCGCTGTTGCAGAAGCTGGATGTTGGCGCGCCTTCTTCTCGACACGGTCACCAGGCGAAACGGGCTCTTGATGTGCGCCAGCTAATGCTTCCCGTCCGCGACACCATGTCAGAAACTATCATCGCGAGTCGAGCGCAATTACATGCTGCCAAACCCCGAAAGCGCGGCAACTCGCGGGAGCGTCACACAACACACCTGCTCCACTCGCTACTCCAGCCAGACTCCAACTGCTCTGCCCGCGCTCCACGCGGCAGAGTTAACACTACCAAAGATCCTACACACTTTGATTCTTCACACGACCCATCGATGTAATCGTTCGATAGCGGTTTTCCCTAGGCAAGACCCAGCGTAAAAATACAAATAATATTTTCGAAACAAACCAATTATACATCGACATAAGTGCATAAATATATATATACAAACAGTAAAACAATTACAATATATAAAGAGACAGAAATGTCATATCTTGAGGTAACAAAACAAGGAAAAAAATAGTAGTACAATAGATGGAAATAGGAGGATATGCATTTCCGGCGTTACACGTGCCCCACATTGTCTGAGGATGTTCGTGTAACGTAAACAGACTCAGAAAATGTCCCAAAAAAGAAACAGCGGAAATGCATATGCTCAAAACATCAACAAAATTTAGCATTCGTCTAATTAACCATAAATCAATTTTTAGACCATAATAATTGAGTGGAGACACTCCTAATCGTATTCCACTCTGTCATCTTGCACAAAATAAAACAGGTTGACAACATATCAAAATTCATAGAAAACATAGAAAATGGTTTAGCTATTCTAAAATTGTCAAAATTCCTAACAGTATCAAGAAATGGAATACTATTTACAAAATTAATCAGATTGCATGGTCATAAAAACAGGTGGATCAAAATACGCAAATAAATAATTAAATAGAATACACATTTTATATAACCTTTTCATAATTAATATTCTCGTCATGGGAGTCCATTAAACGCTAAACAAGAAAATAACACACATCAGATCGAAAAAAACATAAATATTGACAGTAGAATTCTTTCAGCTGTCCAGGAAGAAAAACAATTCCGCCTTCCGTACTCGCAAGTACAAAGAATGCCGACAGCGGCACAAGAGCCGACAGCGGCACCGCCTCGCCAGTATTGTTGCGCCCGCCTGTGCGGCACGCTTGATCTCACTCGCCTGTGTAACGGCATTTCCAGAACGTCCGTTTCACTGAATTCTTTCGGAAAAACTCACTCCCGAGTAATCTCAAGGAGTCCATAAACACTATCACAGTGGATAACTCAACACTGTCCATCATTCACGCATGTACTAGCCTGAAACTTCAAACAGCGTCTAAGTACATCGGCAATGACTAGTAAATCACATATTTATGGAATCTTACAGCTATTTACAAAATCATATTTACATTCCTTAATCTACTGTGACTCAGCTGAAAACTTAAACTAGCAGCTTGGATTTTTCAATTGATAAATAATCACTTTCTCTTAAATCATTTAGTCAAAATTAATTACTTATTAATTACAACTTCTTTAATGTCCTCTTGGTCAGGCAAAAGCATGGCAATCTAGCAAACCTTAAATCTTACACTCTATATTTACATATTGTACAAATTACGCATTGTGTGGTATTAATCGATCCTAGGTTGGTACAATTTCAAGTCTACTATATTCCGTATACCTAATCGTTTTCCAGAGCTTGGATACTCTAGGCAATAAGCATTTGTGTGAGGTATACCAATGACTTTATATGGTCCATTATAAACAAACTTAAATTTAGAGATTTCATTGTCTGTCTCGCTCGATTTCTCATGAGCTTTTACAAGTACTAAGTCTCCGATTGCAAACTTAGCAAAACGCGCTTTAGCGTCATGACGACGTATGCGAGCATCGGCTTTAAGCTTCATTACTTCTCGCAAACGATCTTTTTTCACACCAATACTAATGTCAATCCGTGGAGGGAATTTGATTATCTCTTCCAATTCACTTTCTACACTTTTGTCAATGCCGAACTTCCTCACATTACGGCAGTTCAAACTCATTCCTACGTCAATGTCATCCGGCCAGTTAACAATGTGTATAGGCTGGTATTGCCTATGCACACCGTCTCCTGCCTCGTCAAAACTAACTATCATTGTTTTATCTAGTGACATACATGTCAAAGTTTTGCTTTCGCAGTTAATCACTGCACGGTACTTTAATAGCCAATCTAACCCGATAATTACTTCCGTAGTTAAGTCTGGCACGACGACAAACTCTTGTTCAAATCGTGCCCCACATATCTCGAAGTTGACAAAAATCTGTTTTGTGACCGGTTTACTGGCCTTCCCAGTAGCACCGATAATTTTCACTCCTGTTACTGGCATAACTACGATGCCGGGTCTGTCTTTCAGTAACTCAAATATTTTCCCAGATACAGCACTCAATTCTGCATCGGTGTCAATCAACACGTTTAGTTGTAGGTCGTGCATATTAACAGACACTACTATCTGTCTACACTTGTCCTCGACTGTTTCTTTATTTTCCCACAGTAAATCCTCGTCTATATGCAGGTCATTCCAGAAAAAACCATCCGGCTTTGATCCTAAATCCGGTTTATCTGGCGGCTTTTTCAGCCTCTGTTCACATACAGTTTTAATTTCAACACGTCTGTCCTGAGGCTTAGTCTGTAGCTTCGCCTCCAATACCGAAACCTTTTCCTGTAACTCGTCAACTAGTGAGTGCTGCTTTGCTATCACTTCACTAAATGTCATCTTCGTTGATTCCTCTTTGGTCAGACTGATCTCATCTGCCAATCTACCTGGAAGAATGTGCCCAGTAGCATCTGAAATTACTTCCTCTGGATCTGCGCAACCCACACTGCTATCGTCTGACTGTATAATGTCAGCTCTAACCTCATAAACGCTGTAATCTATGTGCTTTTCTACCAATCGTGTCCGGCTATCACTAAAATCTTCGTAATCTTTCTCCTTAATACTCTCGCAACGTTTAAACTGGAGGTTTGCGTCGGATGGGTCGGCTACTTCTATAACTTTCGGTAAAGTCTGCCGGTTAGGGCCAGAACTTTCCGTTACTACTTCAACATCTAACTCCTGCAGGACGAAACACGACGAATCTTGCTCGTGCTCCCCATTAACATAAACTATTTCTGATAAAGTCTGCCGGTTAGGGCCAGAACTTTCCATCACTTCACAAATACTATCTTCCTGTGGGACGAGACGCGGCAAATTCTGCCCGCGCTCTCCATAAATGCTTCTCCCGTACAGGCCCCTATAATCTCTTAGTTCGTCGTATAAGCGACCGAACTGCCTTAACCAGACCTCATCCCTCTCTGCATCCCCTCGCTCAATGACGGACGTGTTATCCGACATCTGATCTTCTCTCAACAATTGCGAATCATTCTTAAACTCAATCTCCAGTTCCGCTGTGGGTATTACAGCTGCCACTTTATAGTCGATTTCCGGAACACTACTTAAATTGTTCTCACTGACAGTGAATGTATTTTCTACTGCCGTGTCTACAGCTGATCTACTACTTGTGGGCGCACTCCTTTCTCCTAACACTGTCACACTCTCCCGCCGTTGATTATTCCATACGGAATTTTCATAACGACGACACCTGGGTTTTCTCCTGTTATTGGGCCGCCAAAATTTCTCCACTCCCGGTCGGCCCCGCACCGGCGCGGCTAATGGTTTCCCTGTCTCGTCCCAGCAGATACGCTCCCCGGATACTGCTGAGGCGGCTGGTCACACCCTCTGGCGTTATTACTATTCTGCGCAGCCCGTATCACGCTAGTATGATACTGGTTTCCGTCATTCCGGTTATTATTTGCATTGTACCGATTGTTATTACGGTCCGAACCATTATTGTTATTGCTGCCAAGATTGCGGTATGCATTATTCCCATGGTTATCGTTGGTGTGGTTGCTATGGTACCCGTTGTTGTTACCACGGCCTCTGCCACTGTCGCGATTATTGCGCCAATTGTCCTCGTCCTCCACTCTTTCCAGGAAATCATTGATTGTCCTGTAATTGCTTCCTACGTATCGTCTTGTATCATCTGGAAGCTTCTTGTAGAGTTCCCAGACTATTTCGGATTCCGAGCGGCGATCACGCAAGTATTCCAACTTGCGGATCCAGCCCTCACAAAACTCCTTCATCGAACCGCGCGAATTCGCATCGAAAGGCCTCGATACGACAAATTCGCGCCAGACACTTTGCTGTTTTTGCTCTGACCAGTATTCAGCCAGAAACAAATTTTTAAATTCGTCAAAAGTCAGGTCCGTAACGTTGAGGTTTAAGCCCCAACGCTTGGCGTCACCAGCCAACACATCAATAACCGCATTAATTTTTCTCTCATTAGTCCATGACCTGGGTAAAACTCTTTCACAATTTTTAATGAAATCCGTCGGGTGTATACCGCCTTTTTTCAAGGGGTCGAACCGCTCCTCTTTCGTCAACAACTCCGAACTATGTGCACAGATTGGCACAAAGCTCTGTTTTTCGTCAAGTTTCCTTTCTAATTCCGACACCCTCGTAATCACTTGGTAAGTGGTTGTCGCAAGCGTTTCCACTTCCCTCTTTTTCTCTTCGCAGGTGTTAGCTTGCTTCGTCACTTTGGTACCTACTTCGGATACTAAAGCCTTTAAAGTTTCCACCTTCTGATGATCCTCTTTTCTCACTAATTGAATTTGTTCCGTCACCTTATTCTCGATGATCGGAGCCACTGCGTCTCCTACACTTTTCTCGATTCTGCTAATTTCGGAATCAAAACGAGTATTTATGCTCGCAATTTCCGCCTGAACGCCTATCATTTCCTGTTTAAGATTACCGATTTCGGTATTAATTACAACAATATCTTCTTTGATTTTATCAACTTTTGTGTTAACAACTCCAACATTGTTGATAACAACGTTAATAGCTTTGTTCTGATTGTCTAGCATTCGTTCAATTTTTTCAGACTGAGCTACTTGCTTGGCAGCCTGAGCTTCTTGCTTGGCAGCCTGAGCTTCTTGCTTGACCGATTGACTCTTGATTTCGTTAATCAAAACATTCAATAAATCAGTTAAATTCCCGGAAACTACCGGTTTTCCTTCCGCAGCGGCTTCCTCTTTAATTGTCCCCCCGTATTCTTCATCAAGGGATTCAAATTCGATTTTCACTTCCGATCCCGAAACAATTCCATTTCTGCTCTTTGTTGCGTTTCGGCGGTCGCGTCTTTCATGCTAGCCGCCTGCCCCTGAACAATGGGTACCGTGGTGCACGTTTCCCACTGTTCGACCGATTGTTCCGTATCCAAGTCTACCAAATTTTGGCAATTGTTGCCTTCACTCATTTTAATATTTTTCAATATAAATGCCAAATCTCAAATATAATTAGGGTTACTCCCACTACTTATTCTCGCTGACGTAAACGGCCTGTACGTAACCAGTACTTTGTTACGAGATTTGCAACATACAAAATTCGTGTCCAGAACAACCTCAAATCCGAAGATTGTCCTGTCACCAGGTCGCCACGTGTAACCTCCCCCTCACTTATCGACCTTAATGACAGTGAAAAATTAAACCGCGTGTACCTAATGGAAATTTGGGAAAAGCAATCGTCACCGAAGTTAATCTGTCGGTAAAGAGGGAGGAAAGGGTTACATCTAAATGAAAGGAAAAATGCAAATGAACTGGTGGAAATTAATTTTGAAAAGGGGTAAAGTTAATAAAGAATGTAAATGTGCAGCCGTTACGTTAACAATTAACTAGCGGTAATTAGATATTTGAGATTTGGGGGAAATCACGGTCGCCAGTCCTAAGGACAATTACTATAGTAACTGAAAAAGAAAGGTAATTACACGTATAATTAGCACTAGAAGCGTGGCAACTGACGGTTGACACGTGTAGTGTGAAAACTGAAAGTTTGTCAGAAGTAATAAATTTCGCTACACTCTGACTTAATTTAGCAAAAGGATTAATAAAACTGGAAAATCGAAAGTTAATTTAGTGACTGAAGTTAATAGTGAGCTTTCTTTCTGAAGCACACCGACATTCACTAAAATAAGGTTAGTCTTGGACTACCTCAACAATCATTTCAAAAGCTACTTGAATCTACGCAATTTAGAAATAAGAGAATTAACTTTGAACTTGAATTAAATGATTCTGAACAATTAACAATAGTAAAATTTAGTACGTACCAAGCTGAGCTGCAGTCACAGGTAAGCTAAAATACGGTAACAAAACTCGCACTCTTAATTTGTGCTTGTGTAATCTAACTATTGTAGCCAGCTAATGCTTGAATTGAACTTTGAAATTAAAGCAGTGAAATGGAATTATGCTGGCGTTTGAATTTCAACGACACTCGGGTTCATTTCGGAAAAGGAAGGGACCCTGCTTGGCAATGCAATTGGGACAATGAGCAACAAAGGTTCATGCTAAGTTGCTGTAATTTTGCGAGGCAAATGGAACAATTTGAAAAGCTGCGGTCTGCCATACAGTTCTGAAACTTTACGTGCTTTTAGTCTTCCTTGTTGGTTGATTGAAGGTTTGAAGCCGTCGATCGAGGAGGTGGCGACAGTCACTCATTGTCGGCCGTCGCTGTTGCAGAAGCTGGATGTTGGCGCGCCTTCTTCTCGACACGGTCACCAGGCGAAACGGGCTCTTGATGTGCGCCAGCTAATGCTTCCCGTCCGCGACACCATGTCAGAAACTATCATCGCGAGTCGAGCGCAATTACATGCTGCCAAACCCCGAAAGCGCGGCAACTCGCGGGAGCGTCACACAACACACCTGCTCCACTCGCTACTCCAGCCAGACTCCAACTGCTCTGCCCGCGCTCCACGCGGCAGAGTTAACACTACCAAAGATCCTACACACTTTGATTCTTCACACGACCCATCGATGTAATCGTTCGATAGCGGTTTTCCCTAGGCAAGACCCAGCGTAAAAATACAAATAATATTTTCGAAACAAACCAATTATACATCGACATAAGTGCATAAATATATATATACAAACAGTAAAACAATTACAATATATAAAGAGACAGAAATGTCATATCTTGAGGTAACAAAACAAGGAAAAAAAATAATAGTACAATAGATGGAAATAGGAGGATACGCATTTCCGGCGTTACAAGTTGTGACCACATCGGCTGAACCCTAGTCGACTGGGAAACCTAGACCTGGATAGACGAGTCTCGATTTCAGATGGTAAGAGCCGATCGGAGGGTTCGAGTATGGCGCAGACCCCACGAAGCCATAGATCCAAGTTGTCAACAGGGCACTGTGCAAGCTGGTGCTGGCTCCATAATGGTGTGGGCTGTGTTTACGTGGGGCAACGGCCTCGCCGCAGTGGATACACCGGTTCCCTTGAGATCACCGAAGTTAAGCGCTGTCGGGGGTGGCCGGCACTTGGGTGGGTGACCATCCAGGCCGCCATGCGCTGTTGCCATTTTTCGGCGTGCACTCAGCCTCGTGATGCTACTCGACCGAACAGTAGCGGCTCCGGTCACACAAAACCATCATAACGACAGGGAGAGTGGTGTGCTGACCACACGCCCCTCCTATCTGCATCTTCAGCTTAGGATGACACGGCTGTCGGATGGTCCCAATGGGCCACTTGTGGCCTGAAGACGGAGTGCTGCTGCTGCTGCTTGTGTTTACATGGATCGTTGACTGGAAATGGTTATGTTCGGGTACTTGCAGGGGTTTTCAGCCATTCATGGACTTCATGTTCCCAAAGAACGATATATTTTTTTGTAGATGACTCTGCACCATGTCAGACCAAATTTATCCGCCACTGGTTTGAAGAACGTTCTGGACAATTCGAGCGAATGATTTGGTCAGCCATAGAACATTTATGGAATATAATTGAGAGATCAGATCGTGCATAAATTCCTGCACCGGCAACACTTTCGCAATTCCGGCCTGTTACAGTGGCAGGATCTCTCAGTGTTTCTGCAGGGGTCTTCAGATGGCTTTTTCAGTCTATGTCACGTAGTAGTGGTGGTAAGTTCCTGTGGGACAAAACTGCAGAGGTTGCGAGGTGCCGGGGCTAGCAGTGTATTTAACACTAAATTCTAGAATCTACATATGTAAATGATGCTCTAAACCCCCCCCCCCCCCCTTATTCTAACTCCGACTTTTGCTGTTGCACAAGGGTGGAGTAGAAAAGAGTTTGGCACCTGCAATAATTTAATTTGATAAATAAATTAAATAAACGAAGGTTTCATTAACATAGTGAGGAATGATAGGTTTGCTCTACCGATTAACAGAATGAAAGTTCTGTCCAAAATAACAATATGATTTATTAAGACTAAACACAAAATACTAAACCAAAACACATGGAACATTTACAAGACATCAAATTGGCTCAAATTGGATACTCATACAAACACTGTAAAGGTGAAGTTGTCCCTAAACTAGATTGTGAGGTTTAAGACGAAGTGGTATGTGGAGCCAATTCCTTGCTACTCAAATCATAAGAGAGACACACAATTAACCCAACATTAATTGCTGGTACTCAAGACAGAACAAAGTTAGAAAAAGACGAACAGGCGCGCTCTGCTGAGCTCTGATTATCACCTAGGAAAATCCCTATCTGCCGGTGCTGCGGACATACATTACCAAACTGTCTTCTTAACTGCCAGAACACGATCTGGCGTACCGTAGGCGATGGCTGGTTGCTTCAACGTCCTCGACCGAAAGGCGAGAGCCGACTACCCACAAGAGCACCCGTACAGGCCGAACACAGAACATTCCCGCCCCCACGACAGTGGCCGTGGTTAAACGTTCCAATCAGCAACTCGAAAACCGGCGGAAAATTCCACCCCATTGCCGGAACACTACCATTCCACCAATGGAGATTCTTGGCGCCAATTTCTGCGCTGATTTTGCTACGTCACGGAGCTATGCCCTGAGCAAGCCAATCACAGTTACTATTTTGCAGAAAGCGCGGGAATTTTCCCGCCACAACTGCCTGGGTACACAAGTCATTCCCACGCCTCGCTGGTAGCCCGCCGGAAAGTGTTTTCGCTAAGTTTCTGCGAAGTAACGGAACCTCTAGCCCAGCCGCTACTTCAGGCCCCGGCGGGCGTCTCTCTTGACAATGTCGGCGTCTGGAAAGCATTCATTCGACTGCCTCACACGTCGGCTTAACCCTCTCGAGATCAGTGAAGCCCGCCTGTCACCGGACCACCTGGGTGACGAGAGACGCTGCGTGGGAAGTCCGCGTGTGAAGGAATAGCAACTTCCCACCGCATGCAATTAGAGAGGAGAATCGTAAGATAGAAATATGAGAGGGGGTTCATGCCACCTCTCAAGGTCATCAGTTCCTAGGCTTACACACTACTTAATCTAACTTGAACTAACTTATGCTAAGGACAACACAGAGCCGGCCGCTGTGACCGAGCGGTTCTAGGCGCTTCAGCCTGTAACCGCGCTGCTGCTACAGTCGAAGGTTCGAATCCTGCCTTGGGCATGGATGTGTGTGATGTCCTTAGGTTAGTTAGGTTTAAGTAGTTCCAAGTCTAGGGGACTGATGAACTCAGATGTTAGGTCCCATAGTGCTCAGAGCCATTTGAACCATTTGACAACACACACACCCATGTCCGAGGGAGGACTCGAACCTCTGACGGGGCGGGTCGCGCGAACCGTGGTAAGTCGCCTGAGACCGCGCGGCTACGCCACGAGGCTATATGCCTCGTCGAGTTGCTGCACTAAGCTGGGTAAAAGGAGGTCCGACGCGATTGTAGGTATCCCATGACTTTTGTCTTTCTGGTGTAAAACCCTCTGTCCGGTCTGTTGTTTGGTTTTGAGAACACCACCAGTTGTCAAACGTGTGGTTTTTTTACTAAAACATGTTTCAGGACTACGTTATCCGTTATCAAGTGCTTACAGTTTCTATGCCGTTAGGCAAACTCAAAAATAAAAACTCAGCAGGAAATGTGTATTGTCAAACATACTCCTCTTAAAACATCTCATGTTGGCACTTTATACTCCCAGTGCACAGATGTAAAATGCATAGACGCGTGGGGAATCGTTCTCGCAAGGATAAGGGCCGGAAATGGGGAAATCCACTGGCATAAGCGACTTTGACAGCGGACGCGTATCATCTGGAAACGAGCACCTCGGAAAGGGCGAAGCTGTCCGATTGTACGCTTGCTTCTGTTGTGAGCATCTATGGAAAGCGGTTGAAGGTCGGGGAAACCACGACTCAGCGACAAGATATTGCACGTCCAAGTCCAACTGCAACATGGAGGTTAGAGGCTGGCTCTCTCTGAATAGGAGGATACGTGGCGATCTGTGGAAGATCTGACGCCAGAGTAAAATGCTGATGCAGCCAGAACTGTTCTGGAGCACATCGTTGAGCTCACATTCTCCAACGTGTGGCTACGCAGCATGTTGCCCCAATGAATTCCTCTATTATGATTGGAGTGGGCAAGAGATGATCGGGCTCGGACCGTGGATCAAACTTAAACGTGTCGCCTGGGTGGATGAATCACGTTTCTTGTTACACCAGGTCGATGGTCGTGTCCAGGTACGCTACCATCCAGGTGAATGGCTGCTCGAAGCGTGTATCACACCACAAGTGCAAGCCAGTCGGGGTTGCATTATGACAGCGACTTTCACCTTGTCTTCAATAGGTCCTCTCTTTGCAGTAATCGAAGGTACCGAGACAATTTGTGAGTTATGTGAACATCATTGCGGATCACCTGTATCACTCCCGGCTTGATGTCATCCCTGAAGGCATCCTCCAGCAGGATTGCTATTCTTGTCACAAGGCCAGAATCGTTTGGGAGTGCGATAGTGAACTCACGCTGATGTCTTGATCTCCAAATTGGCCTGACGATGGAACCCATTTACGACGCTATCAGGCGCCAGCTCTTCGCCTGCAAACAGCTGGCCTGTTATGCAAGGGATTGCAAGACCTGTGTGTGGGGCCACATACCTCCAAAAAACTATCAAGGACTTGTCGAATATGATTTTCGCTTAACGGTGTAGCTACTTTCATCTTGTCCGCAGCTCGTGGTCTCGCGGTAGCATTCTCGCTTCCCGACCACGGGGTTCCGGGTCCGATTCCCGGCGCGGTCAGGGATTTTTTCCTACCTGGAGATGACTGTGTGTCGTTGTGTCGTCTTCTTCATCATCATTCATCCCCATTACGGTCGGAGGAAGGCAACTGCAAGCCACCTCCGCTAGGACCTTGCCTAGTACGGCGGTGCGGGTCTCCCGCATCGTCCCCTACGCTCTGTCAAGGAGTATGGGACTTCCTCATCCTCACTTTCATATTTCTAGGAGAAATGGACTTCATCATCATCAATCTTTCACTAGTGAGAGGCAATAAAGAGACCATTTCATTCCCACATAAACGCCTCTCACATGAGAAACCCTGGTCGGTATTCTGTGGGCAATGGCGATGCATTGCGTTGTGCTGTTTTCTGTGTTTTCACTCAAAATGTTCAAATGTGTGTGACATCTTATGGGACTTAACTGCTAAGGTTCCTAGGCTTCCACACTACTAAACCTAAATTATCATAGGGACAAAGACACACACCCATGCCCGAGGGAGGACTCGAACCTCCGCCGGGACAAGCCGCACAGTCCATGACTGCAGCGCCTTAGACCGCTCGGCTAGTGTTTTCACTCCGTCACCACAGTGGGGCAGTGGTGTCGGGTACTCTGTAGGTAGTGGTCTGCGAGTATGTGGATATTGGCAGCTATAGCAAGGGATACCCACTGAAGTTGTGGTTTTGTGCATATATCCCGGCGCTGACGCGGACTTTTCCGGGTATAGCTGCGGATATCCACAATAACTACTTTCTCGTCAAAAGTTAAGGGACAGCGTCAACATTACGATTTTAATCTGTTTGTGCATTACAAGTGTGCGGTAATAATGATGATTATTGTTTAAATCATTATAATAACTCATTTGTAACGAAATGTGTCTATAGTGGTTTGAACGCACATTTTCCTCGTGACAGGAAATGTATGTAGACGTTTGCAAGAATTGAAAATGACAACATGGCGATCTCCCTGAGTTTCTGCACAACTAGACGTACATCGCGTTTTCTTCGTACCGCTATTTGCCTTACATCTGGATTATTACTCTTTTGTAACAGAGGGCACTTAGACTGATAAGCCAAAACATTGCGACCACTGTGCCTACGGAGACGCCTCGTGGCGTTGCGGGTACATGGCGCGGTAAAAAGAGTCTATAAGCGGACTGGGGATCACCCTAGCGAAGATGTAGGCTGCAAATAAGGAGATCCATTGAGATAAGTGACTTTGACAAAGGGCAGATTATTATCATTTACACCTGTGAACGAATATCTCGAAAATGGTGACGATGGTCGAATGTTCACGTGCTACTGTCGTGAGCATCTACGGAAAGAGGTGGAAGGACAGTAAAACTACAACCAGACGGTAAATCGTTGGGCGTCCACGACTCTTCATAGAATGTGGGGTTCGGAGGCTTGTCTTCTCTGTAAAGTAGGGTAGATGGTGATCTGTAGCATCTCTGCCGAAAGAGCACAATGCTGGTGCGCGCAAGAGTGCTTCGGAGCACACCGTTGGTCGTTCATTGTTGAACATGGAGGTCCGCAACAGACCACCTGTACGTGTTCACATGTTGTCTCAACGACATCGTCAAACACGATTGCAATGGGAACGGGCCATTGGGACTCGACCGTAGATCAATGGCTACGTGTCGGCTATTCGGATGAACCACATCTTTGCTACACTAGGTTGATGGTCGTCTCCACAAACGCAGTCATGGAGGTGAACGGCTGCTCGAAACGCGCAGCGTGTCACAGACACAGGCTTGTGGGAGCAGTATTAGGCTATGGGAGACGTTCTCGTGCGCTTGCATGGGACCTGTGGTAGCAATCGAAGACATGCTGACAAATTTGAACCACCTGCATCCATTCAAGCTTGGAGCCCTCCCTGACAGCGATGTCATTTGTCAGCAGTATAATTGTACTCGTCTCGGAGCCAGAACCATGCTACAGTTGGTTGAGGAGCATTAGCCGGCCGCGGTGGCCGTGCGGTTCTAGGCGCTCCAGTCCGGAGCCGCGCTGCTGCTGCGGTCGCAGGCTCGAATCCTGCCTCGGGCGTGGGCGTGTGTGATGTCCTTAGGTTAGTTAGGTTTAAGTAGTTCTAAGTTCTAGGGGACTAATGACCACAGCAGTTGAGTCCCATAGTGCTCAGAGCCATTTGAACCATTTTTTGAGGAGCATTATAGTGGACTCATGTTGATGTCGCTGCCACCAAATTCGCCTGATGTAAACCCTATGAAACCCATCTGGGTCGCTATAGAGCAACGTCACCTCGCACGCAAATCAGCAGCCCTTTATTTACGCGAATTATATGACCTGAGGGTAGAATCTAGTGGCACCTACCATCGCAAATCTACCACAAGACCCAGTGATGTATTTCGTTCCAAAGACCGACAAACAGTTATTAAGAAGGTGGTCATAATGTTTTGGCTCATCAGTGCATGTAATTATCGAGCGCTCTTAGAAAGCGATATGAATGTTTTTCTAGGGCACTACACCCATTTGAATCTTCGTTTCATAGCCTGACTTCTGTACGAGTATCACATACGTCATACTTAGTATAAAACTGATGGTACTATCGAAGTTTCTCTTAAAAATATATCTATTACATTGAGAAGTATAGCCCTTTCATACGATTTAAAATTACGGTGGATTTATTGCTGTTTAATAAACGAATTAAATGAATAATATTCAACAGTATGTAAGATTTGGCTACAACTTGTTTCATGACGTGACATTGTTGACAAAATATTTTGCAGAAAATTTCAAAAACACAGTTTCAGTAACTACAACAGAGAGTTGTAAATCAAGGAATTATAATAGTGTGAACAGGGAACTTTTCTAGCTCTCACACTCGTTTAGGGACTCCGACGACGTTTTCTTCACCTGTTACTACGAAGTAGTTAAAATATTTAATTAATATATATCATAAGAACAGATTCTTACTACAGAAGAGATCACGCACCAAACTTGCATAATGCGAGCAAGTAATGCTTCACGTGTATTGACTTTGTCCTCATAAACATGTCTTTCATCTGTCCCCATAAACAAAAATCCATTGGTGTTAAATCGGGCGATCTGGGTGGGCACAGACGTGTAGCACCACGACCGATCCACTTATGGGGAAAATGTTCATTTAAATGTGTAGTAACGGCGTTGGTTAAATGTGGAGGCGCGCCATCATGTTTTATTAGATTCAACAGACAATAACAAAAAAATAAATGGAAATCATGCTTTACTTTAATCTCGTACAGTTTTGCGATGACTCCATATTAACGAAGTTGCTAAATGTGAGGCAAAATCTTTTATTAGCCGTAACTCCGTAACTAAACATTTGCGGACCTATGTTTATATGAACTTCTTTCTTTAGTTTCACTTTTAGAATAACATATTAAAATGTTTTCATATCTTCGTGAATCACCTTCAACCACCAAAGGATGGTCCTCAAATGCTAGTGCAGGCTTGCTTCAACAACAGTCGCACTGGTATCAAAATACATTTGCACAGTTACGGGGAAGTAGTAGCCGAAGGTGTATGTCTGGATCACAGTGTTGTCCGAAAGTGAAAAGTGGGCAGTAGAAAACCGAAGATAAAGAAAGTTGGTACATGGGAGGGTTGGAATTTAAATAGTTGCAACTATTTATTCACAACCGATACAACCGAGTTACATGTTTGCATCTGTTAATGTCCTTCAAAGTGGTCACCAGCGTTGTGTAGAACCCGTTGCCAGCGATGTGGAAGGCGTAGTATACCGTTAGCAGAGCCTGTTCTGTTGATGGTGCGAATGGAGCGATCTAAAGTGATTGTGATTCTCGTGTACGACTGTGATGGTGCTATCCTAACGCATTACGTTCCTCCACGGCAGACCGTCAGTGCACAGTATTACTGTTCGCTTCCTGAGCATCAACTCGACCAGCTTTGCGAAAGAAGCGGCAACACTTTCTGCGCAACCCACTCATCATGTTGCACGACAATGCGCGGGCGCATACAGCTCAAGCTGTGGCTGCTCTGTGCGGTCGATGGGACTGGGAAGTACTGTACCATTCACCATACTCCCCGGACTTACGTCCTTGTGACTTTGATTTGATTCCGAAGATGAAGGAACCACTTCGTGGCATTCGCTTCAGAACTGTTCCAGAGATTCGACAGGCAGTAGACCGCTCCATTCGCACCATCAACAGAACAGGCGCTGCTAACGGTATACTACGCCATCCACATCGCTGGTAACGGGTTCTACACAACGCTGGTGACTACTTTGAAGGACAGTAACAGGTGCAAATATGTAACTCTAGGTTGTGAATAAATAGTTGCCACTATTTAAGTTCCAACCCTCGTATTATTTAAAAAATGAACTAGGATGAAGCAGTGACTCAAAGAAGAGTCACTGATGATGCTCCCATCTGCTGGGAGAAGCTCTAAAGGGAATAAAATTGGAGGCAAAATAGATCTTAGAATGTGTAAAATAGATTTTGTAGTGATCGCTGCGAACGTACCAAGCCGAATAAAAGAAGGGGAGGACGGGATCAAGGCCACATTTATTCAACCTTTGTCTCTGTGCAGCTAGTTTGGAATCAATTCTAGAGGTTTCCATGCTTCTGTGCTGTCTTTCTGAGACGGAAGCAAGCACTGTTTTTGACGATACGAGAATGAGGAACCGTCAGTCAGAAGTCCACAACAAAGTGGCCAATTGTCAACTGAATATCTGTAAAACAACATAAATTGCTTTAACTGTAGAGCCAGTAGAGCAGTTATAAGCTGCCGTTCCGGTATCTCCCTGTGAAAAAAAACACTACTGGCCATTAAAATTGCTACACCAAGAAGAAATGCAGATGATAAACGGGTATTCATTGGACAAATATATTATACTAGAACTGACATGTGATTACATTTTCACGCAATTTGAGTGCATAGATCCTGAGAAATCAGTACCCAGAACAACCACCTCTGGCCGTAATAACGGCCTTCTACGCCTGGGCATTGAGTCAAACAGAGCTTGGATGGCGTGTACAGGTATAGCTGCCCATGCAGCTTCAATGCGATACCACAGTTCATCAAGAGTAGTGACTGGAGTATTGTGACGAGCCAGTTGCTCGGCCACCATTGACCAGACGTTTTCAAATGGTGAGAGATCTGGAGAATGTGCTGGCCAGGGCAGCAGTCGAACGTTTTCTGTATCCAGAAAGGCCCGTACAGGACCTGCAACATGCGGTCGTGCATTATCCTGCTGAAATGTAGGGTTTCTCGTGGATCGAATAAAGGGCAAAGCCACGGGTCGTAACACATCTGAAATGTAATGTCCACTGTTCAAAGTGCAGTCAGTGCGAACAAGAGGTGACCGAGACGTGTAACCAATGCACCCCATAGCATCACGCCGGGTGATACGCCAGTATGACGATGACGAATACACGCTTCCAATGTGCGCTAACCGCGATGTCGCTGAACACGAATGCGACCATCTTGATGCTGTAAACAGAACCTGGATTCATCCGAAAAAATGACGTTTTGCCATTCGTGCAGCCAGGTTCGTCGTTGAGTACACCATCGCAGGCGCTCCTGTCTGTGATGCAGCGTCAGGGGTAACTGCAGCCATGGTCTCCGAGCTGATAGTCCATGTTGCTGCAAATGTCATCGAACTGTTTGTGCAGATGGTTGTTGTCTTGCAAACGGCCCCATCTATTGACTCAGGGATCGAGACGTGGCATCACGATCCGTTACAGCCATGCGGATAAGATGCCTGTCGTCTCGACTGCTAGTGATACGAGGCCGTTGGGATCCAGCACGGCGTTCCGTGTTACCCTCCTGAACTTACCGATTCCATATTATGCTAACAGTCATTGGATCTCGACCAACGCGAGCAGCAATGTCGCGATAGGATAAACCGCAATCCCGATTGGCTACAATCCGATCTTTATCAAAGTCGGAAACGTTATGGTTCGCATTGCTCCTCCTTACACGAGGCATCACAACAACGTTTCACCAAACAACGCCGGTCAACTTTTGTTTGGGTATTAGAAATCGGTTGGAAACTTTCCTCATGTCAGCACGTTGTAGGTGTCGCCACCTGCGCCAAACTTGTGTGAATGATGTGAAAAGCTAATCATTTCCATATCACAGCATCTTCTTCCTGTCGGTTAAATTTCGCGTTTGTAGCACGTCATCTTTGTGGTGTAGCAATTTTAATGGCCGGTAGTGTAGTTCATGGTGTAGCAATTTTAATGGTCAGTAGTGTAGTTCAGCTAACTAGCTTCTCCGTACTATGCTATAGAATACCACCGCTTTGCTTTTGTGTGACTGTGTTCAAAATATTATATGATGATCAAATTCAGGTACAAAATAAAAGAGAGCTTTCGGAGTTGAGCAAAAAATTCGTGCGGCAAACTTCGTCAGCGAGGCGACAGAGGACTTTCTTGCGGCGGGTTGCGGCTAACTTTCGAGAAAGTAATTTGTTTCTGTGTGCCTCATAAATGATTCATGAGGAGAGTAACTGGCACTGTAGAATGACCTAAATATCGGCATTGTAACTAACAGGGCAACAACTGGCGAACGCCTTGGCGTTCAGTAACTAGATAAGTTCCGTTTCTCCGTTTGACCGTTGAGCCGTAGCGAGCTGGCGCTAGTGTTATTTTGTTTCTGTGTCGTTGAGATCGATTGTTGTTGAGCTAAGCTATCTTTGCTTTTCACGTGTTTTATCTTCCGGGTTAGTGGGCGAAGGGATTTGGTTGCGAGCCTTCGACTGGTAACCCTGGAGATCTCGTGACACTTGCTGGGAGACGAGCGTCAGGGGCTGCCGAACGAGCGTGAAGCCATTATATGTTGTGGTGTGAAATTGGTCGGGCGTTTTTGTGACATGGGCAGTTTGGAGATACAAGGTCTGTGACTTCGCTGGGAACAAAATTTGAAGTGACGCGGTGAAGCTTAAGTAAGTGGTCGTAATTGTGTTTTGTGACCGACGCACTCAGAGGCATTTAAATTTTATTATTATGGTGAGACTTTCATAGTCGAACTTTAAGATGGTGTGGAAGAGTTCAGTTGGCCTAGTTAAATTGTGGCCGTTATTTGAAAGTTTTCTCAGAAGTTTTACTAGTGCTCTGTGTTTCTTGCAATCAGATGATTTTATGTTGGCGCTTTCAAAGCCTGCACTCTATTAATACAGTTGTCCATGTGTAAAATGCTTAAGGTCAAAGTTTCGAAACTGTCAGCAGTGTAACGTGTTCCTTTAAATGCTTACCCATATATCGAATCAAAGGTTGTGCCGAGTGTTTCTATGTTTCAGCGTTATTGGAATGTCTTTGTGATTTGCGCAAAAACTTTTGATTGTGCCGGCGCCTTGGTGGGGAGTAAAATGTCATCCGAGGTCTAGTCCTGGCAGTGTTTAAGAACCTGGCCCTTACTGGGAGTTGTTCACCTACCACCTTCCAAAGTTTAGTAATTATCTTCCTTTCGCCAAGGCGGGTTAAGCTGGTGTATATATAAATACATATTGTTCTTATATGAACCTGTTTCCTTAAATATTAGCGACTGGCAGCTGGCTATACTTTAAATTGCATAGCATCTAGTGAGATCCTTGTGAAGCTCCTTCTAGTAATCTTTTATTAACACGTCTGAGCATGTGAACATTTATTTTTAAAGTAGCTTGGCACTAGTGTTGAAGTGTCATTAATTCACCCTTTATTGGTAACTCTTTTCATTATAGGTACCTCGAGGGAAATCCTATACGGGCGTTTGAATTTGTGAAGTTTATCAGTAATTCTGTTTTCTTAATAAGGGAAAATAAAGTGAGGGGTATTAGTGCCTGGCAACGTTGTTTTTAATTGACCTTTTAACAAGTGCTTCTTTAACGGATTGAAATAGTAATTTTACAAGGGTATTTTAGTGAAGAATGTTAAGTGTGGCCATCTAAATGTAGTAACTGGTTTTAAGGAGTGTGATGAAGTGGCTATGTGAAGTAACTGATAATTGCAATGATTAAGGTTTCTATAAATGCCTGGAACATTAAGTTTTTTATAACTTTCTCTTAAGGGACTGTTTATTTGAGTACTGACTACGTTGGGTTTTTAATTGTATTTGCAAAGCTTTATCTAGTGAATCGTCCGCAATTTGTAATTGTCCAATTCCTTAAGAGACGTGATGTTCAGTAAACAGTCTTAATTATAAATTGTGACTACCGACCATGATTCCATCCCACTTCCTCCTTTATGGTATCTAAGATATGGTGGGTAAGTGTGGTTCGAATAGGGAATGAAGTATCAATTGAGTTTGTGTAGTACGGTAGTTAAGCAATTGCTATTCTGTAGGTTCGGCTTTCGAATCTACACAAGGCTATTCAGATTACAGTTTTATATAACTCCTCTAATTTTCCTTCCCCCTTGTGGTGTTGTCACGCCAGAGCCGTTAACTGTCACTTAAGGTGAGGAAATATTTATTATCTGGCGTGGCAGCTAAATCAGGCCGCCCCAAATGCATCTTGAATACTCTGTAATACAAAAGAATACAAAAGAAGTACCACGACGCACTACGAAGGAATTAACGGAGTGGGACGAAAATCGGTAGATTTGATGTAATATGTATTGACTAGCAAATGATTCAAATTTAAGAAATATTGAATGATTTAATTAAGAGAGAGTTTCACGAGTCGAGCATCTACATCTACATCTACCTACATACTCCGCAATCCACCATACGGTGCGTGGCGGAGGGTACCTCGTACCACAGCTAGCATCTTCTCTCCCTGTTCCACTCTCAAACAGAACGAGGGTAAAATGACTCCCTATATGCCTCTGTACGAGCCCTAATCTCTCTTATCTTATCTTTGTGGTCTTTCCGCGAAATGTAAGTTGGCGGCAGTAAAATTATACTCAATCAGCTTCAAATGCTGGTTCTCTAAATTTCCTCAGTAGCGATTCACGAAAAGAATGCCTCCTTTCCTCTAGAGACTCCCACCCGAGTTCCTGAAGCATTTCCGTAACACTCGCGTAATGATCAAACCTACCAGTAACAAATCTAGCAGCCCGCCTCTGAATTGCTTCAATGTCCTCCCTCAATCCGACCTGATAGGGATCCCAAACGCTCGAGCAGTACTCAAGAATAGGTCGTATTAGCGTTTTATATGTGGTCTCCTTTACAGATGAACCATATCTTCCCAAAATTCTACCCATGAACCGAAGACGACAATCCGCCTTCCCCACAACTCCCATTACATGCTTGTCCCACTTCATATCGCTCTGCAATGTTACGCCCAAATATTTAATCGACTTGGCTGTGTAAAGCGCTACACTGCTAATGGAGTATTCAAACATTACAGGATTCTTTTTCCTATTCATCTGCATTAATTTACATTTATCTGTATTTAGAGTTAGCTGCCATTCTTTACACCAATCACAAATCCTGTCCAAGTCATCTTGTATCCTCCTACAGTCACTCAACGATGACACCTTCCTGTACAACACAGCATCATCAGCAAACAGCCGCACATTGCTATCCACCCTATCCAAAAGATCATTTATGTAGACAGAAAACAACAGCGGACCTACCACACTTCCCTGGGGCACTCCAGATGATACCCTCACCTCCCATGAACACTCACCATCGAGGACAACGTACTGGGTTCTGTTACTTAGGAAGTCAATAACACGTCGGTCCCCCTCTGGTCCTTATGCAAGCAGTTATTCGAGTTGTACTATGCCAAGCTCTGTCCAATTGGCACGTTAGAGCGTCAAAATACCGAGCTGACTGTGAGCCCTACCCATGATCCTCCGCACCTTCTCAATTGAGGACAGACCCGGTGACCCAGCTGGCCAAGGTATGGTTTGGTAAACACGAAGAGAAGCAGTAGAACTTCTTGCCTTGTGCGATCGGATATTATCTTGTTAAAATGTAAGCCTAGAACGGTTTGCTATAAAGGGGTAGAATGTCGTCGAGGTACCGCTGTACTGTAAGGTTGCCGCGGATGACATCCAAAGAGGTTCTACCTACGGGAAAGAAATGGCAGCTCAGACCATCACACTTGGTTGTCTGGTCATATGACAGGCGGCGGTCAGGTTGGTATCTCATCGCTATCAGGAGCATTCTGCAAACACGTCTTCGGCCTGGAATCTCATGGACTGGAGCAGCACTGTCTTCGGCGACGAGGTCAGATGACCAGTGAAGAGGTGTCTGGAGACGCTCCGCACACCGGTGGGATGGAAAACTGTCGCCCGGCATACGACCCTACAGCCAGGAGTGATGGTCTGGAGTGACATTTCTTTTCACAGCAGGACCCATATGGTTGCCATCTGTGGCACCATTACAACACGGCGTTACGTCGACGATATTCTACGCCCTGCTGTGTTGCCTACCACGGCAAAATATTCTAAGCTTACATTTCAGCAAGATAACGCCCGCCCGCACGCGGTGAGAGTCTCTGGTGCTTGTCTTCGTGCTTGTCAAACCCTACCCTGGCCGGGAAGGTCACCAGATTTCTCCCCCATCGAGAACATTTAGAGCATCGTGGGCATGGCCCTCAACCAGCTCGGGCTTTTGTCTACTTAACATGCCAATTGGACAATATTTGGCACGATATCCCTCGGGAGGACATCCAACAATTCTACCAATCAATGTCAAACCGAATAACTGCTTGCATAAGTGATTGAGGTGGACCAACAAGTTATTGACTTGTTCAATTTGTGTAGTTCTTTCTCTTGACTAAATCACTCAATTTTTCTGAAATTTCCGTTCCACTCGGATAATTCCTTTCACGGTGCGTGTTTCTTTTTGTGCCTTGGAGTGTATATCGAAATACGGTTCTCGCTATAGCGAATTTTCTAATGTATACAATTAATTTGAAACGTTTATAACTGCCGAAATATGACACCCACATAATTCCTAACTTTTCATGTGGAATTACATACCTTTTTCTGTGGCACTGGAAAAGCCTTGGAAGAAGGTGTGTGTGTGAAACGCGATCAGATAGTAACGCGGTAACAACGCCAAAAACTACGGCCCCCCCGCCTCACAAACGTTTACCTAATGTAAGCAAACACATAACTTAGGTACTGTTCATGTGTTTCTTGTCCTGTCGCATCAAGTGCGCCGAATGGTTACCGACTGAGACATGTTATTAAAGTGAATCCGGACAGACGATAATGCAGATTGTTTCATCTGGAGATGTAGTAGTGCAGGGTCAAAAAGGGCGAGTTTAAACACAGTGTTTTGAAACAGGGATCCGACAGCCTAAAGTAAACATACTCCTCAATACGCCTCCAAGACTAGGCCATTAGTAATGACACAGTAGCTGTGAATGGACAAGGGTGTGGTTGGACAGAAACCTGAGAGACGACAATACACACTGAGTTTCAAGTGGCGTTACAGCAGTGCAGGGTCGAAAATTATCCACGGAAGAAGAATCTCAGCAGAGTATTTTGAAACAAGGATCCGATGGTCTGAAGCGAATATTTGAGGCAGTACAAAGTCGTGAATGAGCTGTTCGTGTGAGACATGATTTTGTCAGTAATGTTTTCCTAAGTGTACATTTACATTTTATTTGAGCCAGAAGATCAGCGAAGTTGTGCAGACTGCCTAAACTAGCTAGCTAGCCCCACCTTGCTGATGGATATTGCGCCTGGCTGTACTTCCACTGAGAGACTGAAAAGTAACACAACGGGCAGGCGATCTAAATCGGAAACTGGTTGTCGACTAGATGGCAACGTAGTTCCGCGCATGGGGCAACTCGGAAATGAGAAACTGCAGTTGGCGTGCGCAAGCCTGGAGGAGTGCTTGTCACTTCCGAGCATCTTTTGGTTACTCACAGCATTTAGAGTACAGATTCACGCTCAGAGGAAGATGCGGTTCTCTATTATTAACACACACGAATGAGAATACGAAAAATCTGCATTCATCCGTACATTCAAAGATACATAAACTGCAGCCTGTTGTAGAAAGCAAGGAGCTGCAACCGATATATTCCAAGTTCACAGCTTTTCATAGAACGGCTAAACTAGTGCTACAGTGATTTGGCGCTGTTGACTTCTTCTGCCACAGCACATCGTTTCTTTCCTTTGAAAACCCGAATGTTATGAGATTTATGAATACAGGAATGTCGTGCTGGTGTTTTGTGCTCGTTAAATCATTTGAATGCGAACACCACTGTGTTTAACGTATCAGAGATTTGTGGCTTTTCTGTCGTTTTCTCCCCGTTTCCATTGTCCATTTTCACTTGACAATGTCGTTTTGCAGAACGATACTGGCTTTTAGTCACACAAAAGAATACTCCCGGTAAGGTACACACTTTTTTGCACATTTGCTGTCGTTAGCGTACTGGTAAAAGTTGTGCAGAACACTAACTACATGTCATGATTTTTTTCCTCACTTCAAGCCACGCTATCTCTGTCAGGTCCCCCCTGCAGAAGCCTGGGTGCGTGTAGTGTAAAACGGGATGTTTTCCACTTCCCATGTAAAGATAATATTGATCCACTTCCCGTGTAAAGGCAATGTTCACAAACGGCTGCGTTCATCTTCAAATTAAACCAGTACAGAGCTGTGTACGAGGATACAACGGAACTCAGATCGCTTGGTAATGCGGACGTCGAGTTGCTAGCAAGTGGTTGGTAACCCGTTGCAAGTTATTTACTGGTGAGTCACTCTGTAGTCGCACCGTCGGCGGAGCCCTACGTAAGCGCCTTACACACGTACCAAAATACCGACCAACCAACCAACCAACCGAGCAATGTATAGCCAACGCAGGTCCCGACCAACTTCAGTCATCGATTGCAGCGCAATTGCTTGTAGAGAGTTAATTGAGATTAGGTTCGACAAGAAGCCTCATGTTCCTACGCAGAAGCAAGAACTTCCAATTGCCTTGACTGCTTTGGTGGTTACAATGGAGAAGAAAAGCCGAGAGAAATCTGTGAGCAAAGAACTTGCTTATGCAAAGGAAGGCATTCACCCACGCTCTTTTACTGACAGAACTGAGAGCGGGTGATATTCGCAGTCATTCTAGAATGGGCGAAGCGCGCTTTTGGGAACTGCTGGATATAATGAAACCATACTTAACAAAACAGAATACTGTCATCAGAGAGGCTGTCTGCTGTAAGGAACAGCTTTTAGGCACATTAAGATTCCTAACCAACGGCAGAAATTACGAGGATCTGAAATTTAGTGCTGTTGTATCTCCATAATTATTACAGAAATTAATTCCTGAAACCTGCAAAGTGATTTACAGACGCCTAAGGAATAATAGGTGTGGCGTCTGGATTGATCTGTATAAAAATATGTAACAAGCAAGTCAATGTTGCATTTCTTGCTTCCCTGTTACTGTACTCCTCACAATTAATACCCCAAAGGCATCTGCTGTCTCTGTACTGTTCCAATAGTTATTTCATTTTAAGGTGATCACACTTGGAATCTGTCTTGTTTGCCATTTCACTTTTGTGCAACTATTTCGCCATTGTGCTAGTATATTTCCAGCGCACAGACAGCTGACGAACGTAAGGACAGGCAGATGGCACGACAACGCAACACGCAGCGAAATTTTTAAGTTAAAATAGTGGTGGGGGGAGGGTGAAGTGGTGGGGGTCGGCTGTCAGATGGTTATACCCGACCAACCGCCCAACTCGCGTTGACAACAGATTTCATTAGAGTGGCTCTATGCGTGGAGGGTGTATAAGTCTGTGTCTGCAAGCGCAGTCGATGTTACACGAATGTTACCGACAGAAGCCGAAGCGTTCACTCACAGGTGTGCTTTCGAGCGGTGGAAACGTCTGCAGCTGTGGTACTTCACAACCCCCGCGGCGTGCAGGCAAAGTGACGTCGGAAAGAAATATTGTAGAATATGGCAACTTAGTGCAAAGAACACGTGAGTGTTTCAGTTGCACAATATCAACAGAATCCGGTTTTTTTTTTTGTTTGTTTTTGACCTCAGAAGAGGCGATAATCATAAGAACAAATGTGTTACAGTATTAAACGAAGTATGCTGTAAGTTGAAAGAGAGTAGAGCACACATGACAGCGAAGGAAATTAAAAAGAAAATAAAAGCTCTGCTTTCACATAACTGCCGAGAAAGACACGTCGTAGAGACCTTGAAGAGAAGTGGTGCTATCAATGATGATTATGTATCAAAAGAGACCTGAAGATCATCAGTGTACCACGTAGGGCCCTCGTGGTGTTTTTCCGTTAGTGAGGAAAACCTCACACATTTCATTCTTTATTTCCAAGGAAAGTTTGGCATCAAAAGGTTTGGCAGCACGCTATTACCTTCATGTACCTATATATTACCATTAGGTTATGTCGTGTTGTAAATACTTTTATAAATGCAATGTTTCTGCCAGCTGGTGATATTTTACCACTTATACTACTAAACAGCTGAAATAATGCACGGCTTAGTTGCAGATAGCCTATCTAGTGGATTCCAGGGGCGCCTACAATTGGATTTTCAGTATTTCACATAGTTACTGACTGAATTAAAAAATTTAAATTCTATCTTAATCTACTCATTAGAAGGTATTATCTTACGTCAATGTTTTAACACAATAAGACAGCTGTTTTGCTAGAAACTGTGTGTATGTCTCGGGGCAGTGCAAATCACGACGTGCAAATTACACAGACTATATTCATCCAGTAATTGATAATGAAAACACTTAGCGACTGCCAAGAAAATTGAACATAACTTCAACTTTTTCTAAAAAAATTTTCTCGCTGATACCTCCCCCACAAGGTTGTGAAAGGAAAAAAGGTTTATCGCTGATACTTCCCCCACAAGATTATAAAAGGAAAAAAGGTTTATCGCTTACATTTTGCGCTGTTCATGCAGTAAAACTGGAGCATGAGGAACAATGTTTTGGTTTATTATTTCGTTACTAATAAATCTACTGTCAGCATCTTTTGCAGACAGTATCCACGAATAACACTGAATATGGTTGGAAAATTCTATCGCTGTACGACATTTAGTTCAAGAGAGAGGACATCTTAAAATGTTAAGATGCGTGAAAAGCTTGCTTTTCTTAGAGCGGAGTATACATTAATCATCCAGTTATTGATAGTGAGAGCAGCAACTGACTTCCAACCGTCTTTAAACAAGCTGTTTTACATGCGGGAGTTCGATTCTTTAAAGAATCAGGATAGGGCATTACTGTTCTGATCTAGTTGGCGTTCCCAGCAGAAATATTGCATTTGAATAGTGTACTACACGAAGTGGTGTATCAAGGACTGATGGGAACTTCAAGATGGCTGCGTGCTGGCCAGTCCCAAACTGTCATTGGAAATTAAAGAAAAGGGTAAGGTGTAAAATTTGTAAGATAGCTGCTGCAAACCTCAACCAATTCGTTTGAAATATGGCTAACTTTAAATTGTCTTCAGTTTCTCTCTTACCACATGTTACCTGATATTATGGGTAGTTTTTCCAAAACGGCTCCATAACCTAATTAATAAACAACTATCCAAATTAGACTACAAAATGAAATTTCTAGCGATGCATGAAATTACTGATATAACTGAAAGAAATATCAATTATTGCGAGAAGTACGTCTTCATTTCATTATAGTGAATGATATGTATAATGTCTTTCCGTAAACTGGGTCCGCTGGCTGACTGTGCGAGAGTGATGACCGAAGGGGTACAACTACAGGGTGCGGCACGCAAAACTGGCCCTTAAGGTCAACATATGAACATAAAATGAAATGTAGTGTATCGAATATGATTACTCACCTTCACAGTATGTGCTGAAAGTGTCCTCCGACCACTTCAGCACACATATGAGCACTCTTGAGGAGATCTTGTCAGTTCTTGTGTTGTGATGCTGTTGATAACATCCTTGATACTGGTCTTGAGTTCTTCAATTGTGTGTGGACTTGTTTCGTATACTCTTCCCTTTAAGAGTCCCCACAAGTAAAAGTCACAAGTGGAGAAGCCTTGTGACCGAGGAGACCACAAGCATTTACTAATTGTTCTCTCTGGTGTAAACGTCTCATTCACGCGGGACAATGATGCAGCTGATGTGTGGCATGTTGCACCGTCCTGCCGAAAGTAACATAACTGACGCACCTCTTCTGCCAAATGAATAGAACTCCACCAGGATTCCTAAATACAAGTCACTGTTCACTGTAGTCTCAAAGAATATGGGCCCCATAACGAGTGTGGCGGAAATGGCGCATCAAACACCAATCTTCTCGTCGTAAAAGGCTACCTGGCGGATCGCTTGTGGATTTTCTGTCGACCAATACCGGTTGTTTTGGGGATTTATGTACCCAGACAGGTGGAGCCACGTCTCGTCACTCATGATGAGCCTTAGTGGGTCCGAGACACCACTGGCAACATTTCTCAACAGTCATGAACAGTTCTTGCACAACATTTATACGGTACAGTTTTAATTTCAGTCCCCTTAAAACACGTCTGCAGTTTCTCTCACTCGCATGAACCTGTTGACTCAATCCCCTGGTTAACTTACGAGGACTTCTTGTCATTATATCCTGCAACTGCCTCTTTAATACAGGTGTGCAGACAGGCGACGGTCTGTTCCTGGGAGCATTTTCAACCGATCCTGTACGCCGCCATTTTTGAGTGAATTCCTGTACGGTGCTTTTTGCAGGCAAAGAACGCCACAGAACTTTCTCCTTAAACAAATTACAAACAGTCTCACACGAACTTACCATTTCCTCTCACGTACCGACTACCGCGCGGAAATTTGCTGTTGTGTAAGGCAGCTGTAGTCACAGCCAGTGAAACTTGTCGAAACTAGTTGAGAGAAAGGTCTCGTTGTGTGAATCCGGGTTAGTGTGAGGGCGTGATAATGCCGTATTCGTTACCCGCACGTTTCTCGTTTTCCATTATTATTGACGCTCGCACTGGGACATAATCGTTGCCTACGAAGGGCCGGTTTTGCATGCCGCACCCTGACAAAACAAGTTGTAAAACTATTTCTTGGGGAAAGACAGGGTGCCATCCAGATACACACTGAAGGGACGGGCACTGTCGGAGGCAGTGTCCCACGTTTCGATAAGAGCTTCGCAGAGGGCAAAAGGCGGCATTCGGCAGGCTGTAAGCTTCCACTGTGGGAATCAGCTTCAAAATGCTTTCGAAAAATATAGAGTTTTGCAAGGGGATGCGAAAAATGCAAAACAATCCGAGCGAGAAGAGCGAGAGATGTTTAAATTTTGTAAGGGAGCTCCGGTTTGGTTCACTAAAATTATTTTTCTAGCGGGAACGAAGACTCGCGAGTGTGCTCGTGTATCCGCTATCATTGGCCAGAACGTGAAACCACTCACGTTCAAATGACTCTGAGACCTATGGACTTAACATCTGAGGTTATCAGTCCCCTAGAACTTAAACCTAACTATCCTAAGGACATCACACACATCCATGCCCGAGGCAGGATTCGAACCTGCGACCGTAGAACCGCTCGGCCACACCGGCAGGCAAACCACTCTCGTAGTGGGAGAGAATTTCTGCTTTCTTCCCCACTCTAATAGAGAAACATGTATTACTGGTTAATTACGGGAGATTCTTTCGAAGAAGAGAAATTGTTACTACCGTTACACATTTTTCATTGGTCGGAACTCTAAGGGTCTACAGCAGTTGGCTAGCGAGACGCCGCTGTTTGCAGAACCAACAAGATTTTGAGAAGGAGATCAGATAGACGCTTAATCTGGGATCGTCAGAGGGAGAAATGTCGCCGCCTTAGAACTGCAGAGAGGGAGCTGATCAGAGATGCCGAAACTGAACTTTAAACTCCGAGCTATCACTGCAGCCATTCTCTGCACCTGAGTTTTGAAAAGATGGTAAGCATGAGTCGTATTTGGGTACATTATGACGAGGGGGCCGCAAAGTCGTTCGTTTCGAGTTACAATTTGCTTTTCTAAATTAATCTAGTTGAACTCAACATATGCTTAGGCAAGAATACTTATGCTTATATGTAATTTTCTGGGTAATTCCTTTAATCTGTTAACAAATTCAGCAATCATTGGCAGTTTACTTGGACACAGCTATTTCCGCCCACCTCTGCTAAGATACTATCGTGTAAGATTAATGATTCATTCGAACCTCTGTGCACTTCATAATTGTTTGTACTGCCTTCTCAATGGTTGGAATCAAGTTAATGTATCTTAGTAATAAATAGGGTTTTATTGTGACCTTTTTCATTCCATAGACGATGAAACACTTTCTCATTATATCTATGTGAGCTAATGGTACCCATATTTCGTGTTTAACCGGGCCATTCCAGCTTAGTTTCTGTTGCGCGACCCTGTCATAAAACGGGGAGTGGTCTGCTCACAATATAGGTCACTGGGTTCATATCTCGTTAGCATCTCAGGTGTACGCTAAACGCTCAACCGTAGTTTCACACTGATGGAAGTGTTCATTTACAAAAATCTGTCACTTACTTTAGCCACACTCAAATTAAAAAAAAAAAAATCCCCTTTTACTGTCATTTGGTTATAATGCACGCGACTGCGCCCAGTAGAATCTGGTATAAAATTTCTAGCTCTTGAAGCCATGATTATTGTCAAAGAATCGAACACACTCTAGCGTGCATCTGACGTTATTAGGAAGCTCTGGTATTGATCAACGTATGCGATCGAGGAGCGATATACGAGTCGTATCTCATTTTACACGTGGCATCATAGTTGTGTGGGTTCCTTCATTTAACTGTCGTAACACCAGTGGAGAGATCATACGCTGTGACTGGCTACTGGGATGCTGAACATGTGCCAAAACTCAAAACTTCAATTACTTATTATTCGTTAAATACGAGATCAAAATTTGACATAAAGCCAATATCAGTTGACAGCTCATGACAGCCAAGATTGTATAAGTACATGTTTCTTTTATAATAGGCCACAGAAGTGGTCAGTTTGGGGAATGGTAGAGCTTTCTGCAAGTCAAAAGTGAAGGCATAATACAATTTATCTTTCTGTGACTATTCTTTATCTAATTTCATGGATGTTCTAGCAGCCTCCGCCTTCCGAAGATGAAGTTCGTGTTGTACTTCCACGTTCTTTCTTTCTATTGCATCTTGTAAAGTGGACATCTGTATTTTGTATTTGTCACACTTCACACAGGTATCTTTACGTTGAGGATGAAAGTGCAAGTTGAAGTCATGCATGAAACATCTGTGATAAATGGGCTCTTTAACAGGTAAGATTTTTTTCTCTTTGCAGTATTCTCTGTATAAGTTATACATAAGACGTACATTAAGGTCAGGAGATAAATATTTTCTGTTTGGATTTTGGCTCTTGTATAATGAGACTGGTATGAGGGGAATGGTGAAATATGCTTCCGGACAATATCCAGAGTTTGTTCACGGGTATCCCACTGCCTCGTTTGTCCGATCCTGGTTGCTCTCCCATTTTCAACTTTTGTACAGCTCTGGTCATCCGCCCATCTGATATTTGGAATGTTTGAAGGAAATATTTTTTGCATACTTTAACACTAGTTCCAGCAACTTGAATATAAAATTGATTGCTGGTTGACTTTGGCAATCTTGACCAATCTCTAGGACGCCTGTGTTGAGGACTTATTTGCTTAATTAACCCACACAGAAAAGCATTCTGACAGGAAAAAGAACCTAAATTCCAAAATGTTTCGAATGAACTTCTGCGTGCCACTTCTGATATCTTATCTATACATTTTAATCTGCTGTTACAATTTATGTTTGAGAACGTCTTTTCAGGAACCTTTCTCCCTTCATTAATTTCATATGCCTGACCCAAATTTCTTTTTTTATTTCTTTCCTGCTTCGTACTCCCCCTTTTTTTGCCTCTTTCTACTTCGATTTGGTAATTCATGTTGTGTTATTTCCACTTCTTCCTCTGCAACCAAACAAACACGCAGAATTATTTTCCGAATGTTATGCTACGACGTTTTGAGGTTGTGTATCAAGACTGTTATAATTTTTACGAATTGTTTTGCAGAAATTATGCTACATCGTTTAGCTCGCGCACCGACTTCAAAGACATGATAATGTGTTACTAACGTAATTGGCCAAATGATAGACTACGTGAGTTAAACTTACCTGAAGAACCAAGCATTTCATTCTCTGAAGGATTATAATCACTAGATCCTGCATTTTGCAATATACTGGGTTCACTACTTGTGTCTTCTTTAAATTGAGGATCCATCTTCACCAAAACACGTAAACTACACAGTACGAAAGCACACCTTAGAAGCACTTAGACGAATAATGGCGTAAGTCAGACTTGCACCGCAATGCCTGTAAACAAAGCGGCCGTTTCATTCACAAGTGAAACTGCTAACGCCATCTATGGGGGTAAGAACAAAACTGTGAGTTACACCATTCTCCATTCTTCCATTTAACAGATCTATATTTCAAAATTGTATTGCAGCACTTAAGTCAATAATTTTAAAAACGTGACGTACACCACTTCGGCTTTAACCTCGTCAAAAGGATTAGCATAAATGTAAAGAGTTTCCCATCAATAAAGTCATTAGGAAGTACTAATGAACATTATATGGCAATATTTGAAAAATTAGTAAAGTTAAGATCAGCCCAAATCATTTTGTGAGTTCTCTCGTTGTTACGAGCGATTCCTTATGACAGCTGTCTACACTGGCCGTAAGCAGACTTCTAGTCCAGTGAAATTGTGTATTGGCAGTCTAGCTGGTTGTCTTCCTGGGAGGCAGTAAAGTTGTATTTCGTTGTCAGCAGCCAGTGAAGATCTGTTTGTTGCCGTGAGTCCGTGATCAATGCAGATCAGTTACATATCAGGAATGTGTAGTTTAAGCGGGTCTGAGGCTTCCATTCAGTTCCCTGTTGACCAGTCTAGTTTGGAAAAACGAAAGCCTAAGTTTTAAATTTTACCTTCAAGAAATTGTTCGCACAGCAGAATCGTATGAGCATACCGTCATTTAACCATCGGACAGACTCCCGTATGGATAACAGTAATAAGCGCCCCTGGCGTAGAGAAACAACTGAAATATTTGAAAGGAAATAAATCACCAGGTCCGGATGGAATCCCAATTCGGTTTTACGAAGAGTATTCTACGGCATTGATCCCTTACCATGCTTGCAGTTATCGTGAATCTCTCACCCAGCGCGAAGTCCTAAGCGATTGGAAAAAGTGCAGGTAACTTGTGACTCCAATGTGTAAAAAGGGTAAAATAATGAATCCGCAAAGTTACAGACCAATATTGGTTTGCTGCAGAATCCTTGAACGTATTCTCATTTCGAATGTAATAACTTTCTTGAGACTGAGGAGCTTATGCTCACGAACCAGCATGGTTACAGAAAGCATGGTTCGTGCGAAAATCAGCTAGCCCCTATCTCGCATGATATACTGCGAGTTTTGGACAAAGGCTAACAGGCAGATTCTATATTTCTAGATTTCCGGAAAGCGTTTGACACAGTGCCATATTCCAGGCTGTTGAAGAAGGTACGAGCGTATGGAATAAGTTCACAAACATGTGAGTGCGCCGAAGACTTCTTAAGGGGAGGTTTAGTATATTTGGCCAGAGAAAAGCATGTTCTTTGAGAATTTTTTTCTCGGTATTTGTTATAGATGTCAGTGTCAAATTTGGGCAAAATGTTTATTGATATTTCCTCTACAAACTGGGATTTTTTCGACCCGAAACGTCGAAGAGCAAATGCGGGTGTGCCGTCGGAACGAAACAAAATTTCGATGTAGACCTCCACGCGCGGTATGTCACAGGTCAGCCGGCTCGTCTGAAATCAAAATTGAGTTGGCATTAGCGAAGTATATAAGATTCTTTAGGTGTTGTTCCTCACTTAAGTTATTTGGACCATAGGAAAGAAAATGGCGGCCATTTGAAAAAAATAGCGGATTTTTTCGTCGATTTTTCGACTTCGTCGGCCAACTTAAAATATCTATAGTTGATGGATCGTAATAAAAGTGGTACAACTAGACAATTTAGTTGGCTTCGTCGGAAACAAAGAATCATGCCAATCGGTTCAGTAGATTTGAAGTTACCATATCGCACGACAAAAAAAAAGTCATTTGAGATAAACGCGTTTGAAGTTTTGACTACATATACATGCAGTATTATGCAACTTACGTTCAATCTGCTATTCCAGGTCCATAAACTAGTCCTTCCTCTTCCAAATAGAGGGCGTTCTGCTCGATCTGGGCCATCCTGCGCTGCTCCAGAGCCGCTCGTACGGCCGGTGGCAAGCGGTTTTCGGCCGCTTGAATCCGGTGGTCGTCCGAATGCTTGGTGAACTGCGTCGAATAGAGTCCCAGGGTGACGTCCATCGTTGTCACGGTCTTCAGAATTGATGAATACCATTCGTTGAAGCTGTCACTGCCAGGAAAGTCGCAATCTCCACAGTCGTCGCACCAGAATGCAAATGCTTGGGGACTAACTTCCAAACACACGTGTTCAAACTTTCATTTGAATTTTGTGTGTTTCTTCCCAAGCACCGGTACAATAACTCGTCCTCCGAAAGAAAAAAACTGGTGCGTGATAAAGGCCGATTTCAGGCAGGTGCATTTTTTTGTTCAACCGCGAATAACAAACATTTCCGTTCCGTATTCGGAAAAACCGTTTCAGGAGAGGATTCTAAACACTTTTATGGATCCAAAAATGCAATTTAAAAAAATCGTTTTTTTTTTAACCAAAAGATAGTGAATCTCGCCTTAAGTAATAGAACTCAGTATGTTGTGCTCGACGGCGAATCATCAGAATGTCAGGAGTTCCCCAGGGAAGTGTGGTAGGTTCGCTGTTGTTCTCTATATACATACATGATTTGGCGGAGAGGGTGGACAGCAATCTGCGGCTGTTTTGTGGTGATGCTGCGGTGTACGGTAGGGTGTCGAAGTTGAATGACTGTAGGTAGATAGAAGACGACCTAGACAAAATTTTTAGTTGGTGTGATGAATGGCAGCTAGCTCTAAACGTGGAAACATGTAAGTTAATGCGCATGAGTAGGAACAACAAACCCGTAATGTTTGGGTAGAGTATTAGTAGCGTCCTGCTTGACAAAGTCACGTCGTTTAAATATCTGGGCGTAACGTTGCAAAGTGATATGAAATGGAACGAACATGTGAGAACTGTGAGAAGGAAGACGAATGGTCGATTTCGGTTTATTGGGAGAATTTTAGGACAGAGTGGTTCACCTGTAAAGGGACCACGTATAGGAGACAGGTGTGACCTATTCTTGAGTACTACTCGAGTGTTTGGGATCCGTACCAGATCCTGATTGAAGGAAGACATCGAAGCAGTTCAGAGGTGGCCTTCTAGATTTGTTAGCGATAGTTGCGAACAACACCTACGTGTTACGGAGATGCTTCAGGAATTCAAATGGGAATCGTTGGAGGGAAGGCGAGAAACACTATTGAGAGAATTTAGAGAAGCGGCATTTGAAGCTGACTCTCAAACGTTTCTACTGCCGCCAACATACATCGCGCTTGAGGAACACTAAGACTAGATTTGAAAAATTAGGGCTCATATGGAGGCATTAGATAGCTGTTCTTCCCTCTTCCTATTTGCGAGTGGAACAGGAAAGGAATGACTAGTAGTGGTTCAGAGTACCCTCCACCACGCACCATACGGTCGCTTGCGGAGTATTTATATAGATATATATTTTATGTCTTATTCATTAGTGTGTAAAAGTATATTAACTACATGTGTGAATTACGCGTATTTTGCATGTGGAAATGCAGACATCGTATCGATGTTAGCACACAACTATGTGACGATGGTGGTTTTGTTGCATTAACCGACGCTATTCTTGTGTTGTAAATAAAATAACTGGCATACCGTTTGAAATTTCGTCTACGTCACTTAACCCTTCCGTGCTTAATAGCACTCATATGTCCCGCTAAAGTAATGTGCTGATTTGAACGTTGGGACATCTATCTGACATATACGTCTATTGCTACTGTCTAGCGAGAAGCTTTCAGAACTTGGAGAAAAATACTGCGTATTTAAAGAGCTGTTACCAGTAAAGTGGGGCCGTGTGTATTTAGAATTCGTTTCACGAAAATCAAATGAAATCACCATCTTGTCCCTTCCAACAACGTCAGAAGTGAGTAATTGTGTTTCCTTATAAATTATAGATACTGTCCGGAAACATTACTACATTCGTAAGTAATTTTGTTGGTTTGTATTTATTTTTTGCGGGTTTAGCACGCACTGCTTCGCTCGCTCAGACTGTATGGCGTCCAGAGATGTTTTTGTTTTTATTTTATCGAATTTGTATGTTGTTCATAAATTGCAACACTTTCTACGCTTTTCACGCTAATTAGGGCCTTATAAGCACGGTCTTTTCCGAATGTACTTCTGACCAAAAAGCTATTCTGGTAGCTGGAGTCCAGAGTTTTTGTTAATCATGCCTTTTGCGTTCTTGTGGAGATATTTCATCACCTAACAAATATTTCTTTATGTCTAACCGAGAAATGAAATACCAGTTTTCATAAATTTGGCTTTAATTTCTTTTTAATATAACGAAATATTTTCTTGAACATTTTCATCCCCTATTGCACTCCCTTAGAGGTTGAATTTCCATAAACGCTTAAACACGTATTTTTTAATTCTAACAGAGCAGTCAAATACCAGTTGCCTTAAAATCCTTTAATAGTTCTTTAGTAATTATTTATTTTCAAAAAAACTTACACTCCCTATTTTGCTCCCTTAGTGGTTGAATTTCCAAAAATGCTGAAACGTGTAATCTTTATTTTCTGACTAAGAAACCAAATACCAGTTTTCGTAGTTCTAGCTTCGAAATTCCGTTAATAGCGACATAATTTCAAAGAGCCTTTCATCCCCTACTTCACCCCCTTAAAAGTGGAATTTCGGACAATTCCTTCTTAAACGAAGCCTACAGTACAAGGTCCACACCCCCTGCAAACTTCAAGTTTTTCTATGTCAGTGAATAAATCTGACACTGTTTCACCCCCTTAGGGGCTGAATTTTTGAAAACAGTGAAACACGTATTTTTTTCATCTCCAACCGCGAAGCCGAACTATAATTTTCATAGATTTAGATTTAAAATGATTTGATAATAAAATAGTTTCATAAAAAATCCCATTCCCTGTTTCACCCCCTTAGGAGTTCAGTTTCCAAACACAGTGAAACACGTAATTTTTTTGTTTCTAACAGAGAAGTCAAATACCACTGTTCATAGATGTAGCTTTAAAAATACTTCAGTAGTTCTTTAATAATGATACATTTTCAAGAAAAGCTTTCACCCACTATTTCATCCCTATAAGGTTAACTGTCCAAAAATGCTGAATCATGTACTTCTTTATTTCTTACCAAGAAAGCAAATACCAATGTTTCTAGGTCTACGTTCAAAACTGCCTTGATAGCGACATTTAAAAAAACCCTTCATCTCCTATTACACCGCCTCAGAAATTTCGAAAAACTCTTAAACGTCGCCTACAGCATGAGATCCATACCTTCTCCAAACTTCAAGTTTCTATCCTTAGCGGTTTGGGTTGGGCGACGATGAGTCAGCCAGTCAGGACATTGCCTTTTATACATAGACATTAAAGGAAAGTATACCCAATAAAACTTGATAGAATATAGAAAAGCATTGATATGTTATACGTCAAACAATACTCAAACCTTATGTCGAGAATATTGTACGGATCTTCTATGTTTATTTTTGTCTGGTGAATAAATGTGAATATGTTTTGGGAGTGATTTGCAGTACATTTTTCCGTATTTGCGTCACTCCTAAAAGATCTCTAAGAAGAAAAATTTCACTTTGAAAATATTAGGTTCAAATGAAAATGTGGACCTGTTTAGGTTCGTGGAATATATGTGTCCAAACCACACTGATTCACGAAATCGGCCTACTTAAAAAAATTTGTTACTGGAACTGTAAGTTTGATCATAATGAGAGACAGATTTTGACGTTTTATTTGTCAACTAGTGAGCCGTAGTAAAGTTAGCTTTGAAAAGCGCGCCGCAGTGCATAGCGTGAAGCAGTCGCCCTCCGTTTTCCGGTGGTGGCGCCGTTGTCGCAATTGAAGGCTTCGGTGTCTCCCTCTAGCGGGAAAGGGGAAAAGTGGGCTGTTCGCGTGGGTTTAAGAAGTGGCTGTATGGGCTCTCGTCGTGCGTTGGCAGTCGGGGCATCAAGAAGAGACTTCTCTGCCGGTGCTAGAGGGACAGCACGCAGACCGCGGCATCGGCGTAAGCGACGCGAGCAGCGGCTCCGTGGTATGGGGCGTTAACTGCTCGTCGCGAAAGGAATCTTCCTGAGCGTGGGTCCGCGAGGGACCTAATTTGCAGTTCGGCCGTATGCTGTCGACCGGCGAGGAGGTTCTGAAAATCGGCGCGCCTTCCTGCGTCCATTGAAACGGCTGGCAGCGGGCGGCTCGGCAGAGCATTTGGAGGTTCTGCGTTGGTTCAATCCTGGGAGTCGTAACGCACCAGAAGTTGAGTACTGATTGTTAACAGATTTTATGAAGTTTAATTGAATTCAATTTACTTATTCTTGTTAGTTATACCAGCCGTATTTTTTTGGGAGTTTCCCGCCATTCATTCTCGTCTGCCCACCCGCGGGAAGGTGCTAATATTACAAAGGGTGGTCCGTTTGTCCCCTTTTGAGGACGAAAGGGGGGGAGTCAATCTGTGGTTCGGATTGCTTCTTTCCCCTCCCAGATTATTCCGGGGGTAAGTACATTTTAACGAAACAGTTCGTAGTCTTCACGAGCCTGACTGTAAGAGTTACGTATAGTAGCGATCGATTTCATGCAACACTAGTCTACTTGATCAACATGCGACGCCTCGCCCTTCAAAGCGCTGGGACAACCACTTGGGTTGAAAACGCAACGTCAGTACAATTTGTTGTGACTTGGCAAGACAGCCAAGCCACTATGAGGTAGCCGAAAGGCAAGCGTTTAAGCTCACGCAGGCTGGCGTGGGTCTGGAACAGTTAAAGGAGTTGAGTCTAGTAAAAAAAGTACGTAGCTTCTGGAATACTTAACTTTAATCCATAATTGGTAAACATCGGTCTGACGGTACATGCATCACAAGATAAATAGCAAATGATAATGGCGCCTTGCTAGGTCGTAGCAAATGACGTAGCTGAAGGCTAAGCTAACTATCGTCTCGGCAAATGAGTGCGTAATTTGTCAGTGAACCATCGCTAGCAAAGTCGGCTGTACAGCTGGGGCGAGTGCTAGGAAGTCTCTCTAGACCTGCCGTGTGGCGGCGCTCGGTCTGCAGTCACTGATAGTGGCGACACGCGGGTCCGACGTATACTAACGGACCGCGGCCGATTTAAAGGCTACCACCTAGCAAGTGTGGTGTCTGACTGTGACACCACACAATTCACAGAACTTTGAAATCTTTTCCGGTGCGTTAAGATCCAACTGCGAATCCACTCACCTCTTTCCTCCACGGACTGCAGTTTTTGTACAAGGGATGCGAGTATCGTGGACAAAGTGGTAACATTTGCAGGAGGAAATTTATACTCAAATAATAATAAAACCAGCTTACTAGTACTCAGAAAATAAATAAACCATGTGGAAAAGGTAGCTGGATATGTTTATTACTACCTGCTACAACAGGTACCAAAATCTTTCGCACTACGGGGACGGACACAGATGAGGACGAGTGTCCCGCATGACGTTCACAGCGTCCGCCAGCACACAGAGGCGACCCCTGGATGGAGCTCGGGCCAGACAGGTCGCGTCTCTGAAATGCGATCTGATTACGGCGCTCTGCGGAACATGAGAGCCGGCCTGTGAATTCTGTAAAGCTGTTAACGTGGCCGGCGTGACGGGCGGCGGGGTCCGGGGTTTTTAATCCGGATGCGGGGCCCGCGCCCCGAGCGGCCATTAGTCACCGCAGAGGGGCGGGCGAGCGCGCGTTTGGCGGCCACGGCTGCACAGCGAATTACAGGCGGAGGCGCGACTGCGGGAGCACGCCCCGATATACCTGCCGGCGGCGCAGCTGCGGGAGCTGTACAAACTCATCTAGTGGCCGGCGAGTGAATCTGAACGTACACCCGATACCAAATTTTTAAAATGTGTTTATTCAGTTTCCAAGATAGTACTTACACTACTGGCCATTAAATATGCTACACCACGAAGATGACGTGCTTCAGACGCGAAATTTCACCGACAGGAAAAAGATGCTGTGATATGCAAATGATTAGCTTTTCAGAGCATTCATACAAGGTTGGCGCCGATGGCGACACCTACAACGTGCTGACATGAGGAAAGTTTCCAACCGATTTCTCATACACAAACAGCAGTTGACCGACGTTGCCAGGTGAAACTTTCTTGTGATACCTCGTGTAAGGAGGAGAAATGCGTACCATCACGTTTCCGACTTTGATAAAGGTCGGATTGTAGCCTATCGCGATTGCGGTTTATACACTCCTGGAATTGGAAAAAAGAACACATTGACACCAGTGTGTCAGACCCACCATACTTGCTCCGGACACTGCGAGAGGGCTGTACAAGCAATGATCACACGCACGGCACAGCGGACACACCAGGAACCGCGGTGTTGGCCGTCGAATGGCGCTAGCTGCGCAGCATTTGTGCACCGCCGCCGTCAGTGTCAGCCAGTTTGCCGTGGCATACGGAGCTCCATCGCAGTCTTTAACACTGGAAGCATGCCGCGACAGCGTGGACGTGAACCGTATGTGCTGTTGACGGACTTTGAGCGAGGGCGTATAGTGGGCATGCGGGAGGCCGGGTGGACGTACCGCCGAATTGCTCAACACGTGGGGCGTGAGGTCTCCACAGTACATCGATGTTGTCGCCAGTGGTCAGCGGAAGGTGCACGTGCCCGTCGACCTGGGACCGGACCGCAGCGACGCACGGATGCACGCCAAGACCGTAGGATCCTACGCAGTGCCGTAGGGGACCGCACCGCCACTTCCCAGCAAATTAGGGAAACTGTTGCTCCTGGGGTATCGGCGAGGACCATTAGCAACCGTCTCCATGAAGCTGGGCTACGGTCCCGCACACCGTTAGGCCGTCTTCCGCTCACGCCCCAACATCGTGCAGCCCGCCTCCAGTGGTGTCGCGACAGGCGTGAATGGAGGGACGAATGGAGACGTGTCGTCTTCAGCGATGAGAGTCGCTTCTGCCTTGGTGCCAATGATGGTCGTATGCGTGTTTGGCGCCGTGCAGGTGAGCGCCACAATCAGGACTGCATACGACCGAGGCACACAGGGCCAACACCCGGCATCATGGTGTGGGGAGCGATCTCCTACACTGGCCGTACACCACTGGTGATCGTCGAGGGGACACTGAATAGTGCACGGTACATCCAAACCGTCATCGAACCCATCGTTCTACCATTCCTAGACCGGCAAGGGAACTTGCTGTTCCAACAGGACAATGCACGTACGATGTATCCCGTGCCACCCAACGTGCTCTAGAAGGTGTAAGTCAACTACCCTGGCCAGCAAGATCTCCGGATCTGTCCCCCATTGAGCATGTTTGGGACTGGATGAAGCGTCGTCTCACGCGGTCTGCACGTCCAGCACGAACGCTGGTCCAACTGAGGCGCCAGGTGGAAATGGCATGGCAAGCCGTTCCACAGGACTACATCCAGCATCTCTACGATCGTCTCCATGGGAGAATAGCAGCCTGCATTGCTACGAAAGGTGGATATACACTGTACTAGTGCCGACATTGTGCATGCTCTGTTGCCTGTGTCTATGTGCCTGTGGTTCTGTCAGTGTGATCATGTGATGTATCTGACACCAGGAATGTGTCAGTAAAGTTTCCCCTTCCTGGGACAATGAATTCACGGTGTTCTTATTTCAATTTCCAGGAGTGTAGTATCGCGACATTGCTGCTCGTCTTGGTCGACATCCAATGACTGTTAGCAGAATCGGTGCGTTCAGGAGGATAATACAGAACGCCGTACTGGATCACAAGGCCTCGTATCACTAGCAGTCGAGATGACAGGCATCTTATCCGCGTGGCTATAACGGATCGTGCAGCCCCGTCTCGATCCCTGAGTCAACAGATGGGGTCGTTTGCAAGACAACAACAACAACAACAACGAACGGTTCGGCGACGTTTGCAGCAGCATGGACTATCAGCTCGGAGACCATGGCCGCGGTTACCCTTGGCACTGCATCACAGACAGGAGCGACTGCGATAGTGTACTCAACGACGAACCTGGGTGCACGCATGGCAAAACGTCATTTTTTCGGATGAATCCAGGTTCTGTTTACAGAATCATGATGGTCGCATCCGTGTTTGGCAACATCTTAGTGAACGCACATTGGAAGCGTGTATGCCGGCCGGAGTGGCCAAGCGGTTCTGGGCGGTACAGTCTGGACCGCGCGACCGCTGCGGTCGAAGTTTCGAATCCTGCCTCGGGCATGGATATGTGTGCTGTCCTTACGTTAGTTAGGTTTAAGTAGTTCTAAGTTCTAGGGGACTGATGAGGTTTAAGTAGTTCTAAGTTCTAGGGGACTGATGACCTCAGAAGTTAAGTCCCATAGTGCTCAGAGCCATTTGAACCATTTGAAGCGTGTATTCGTCATCGCCATACTGGCGTGATGGTATGGGGTGCAATTGGTTACACGTCTTGGTCACCTCTTGTTCGCATTGACAGCACTTTGAACAGTGGACGTTACATTTCAAATGTGTTACGATCCGTGGCTCTACCCTTCATTCGATCCCTGCGAAACCCTACATTTCAGCAGGATAATGCACGACCGCATGTTGCAGGTCCTGTACGGGCCTCTCTGGATACAGAAAATGTTCGACTTCTGCCCTGACCAGCACATTCTCCAGATCTCTCACCAATTGAAAACGTTCGGTCAATGGTGGCGGAGCAACTGGCTCGTCACAATATTCCAGGAACTACTCTTGATGAAATGTGGTACCGTGTTGAAGCTGCATGGGCAGCTGTACCTGTACACGCTATCCAAGCTCTGTTTGACTCAATGTCTAGGCGTATCGAGGTCGTTATTACTGCCAGATGTGGTTGTTCTGGGTACTGATTTCTCAGGATCTATGAACCCAAATTGCGTGAAAATGTAATCACATGTCAGTTCTAGTATAATATATTTGTCCAATGAATACCCGTTTATCATCTGCATTTCTTCTTGGTGTAGCAATTTTAAATGGCTAGTAGTGTAGATCGTTCCCTGACAACATGTCATGTATGTCCATATACACTCAAGAGCCAAAGAAACTGGCACACCTGGCTAATATCGTGTAGGACCAATGCGAGCACCCAGAAGTGCCGCAACACGACGTGGGATGGACTCCACTACTGTCGGAAGTAGTGCTGCAGGGAATTGACGCCGTGCATCCTGTAGGGCTGTCCATAAATCCGTAAGAGTACGACAGGGTGGAGATCTCTTCTGAACAGAACGTTGCAAGACATCCCAGATATCCAGATATGCTAAGTAATGTTAAAGTCTGGCGAGTTTGGTGGCCAACGAAAGTGCTCATACTCAGAAGAGTGTTCCTGGAGCCACTCTGAAGCAAGTTTAATGTCGCAATATTTCTCACCACATTACAGCTTTTCACACAGTTTTCAACTCGCCAACATAAAATCAGCGCAATGGATAACGCATCTTGCCAGCATCACAAAGTGAAATAAGATTATACACAACAATGTTAAATATTAACTCTCTGAAATAACATTAATCTTAAGCACAATATTATGAAAGTTTAATTGGAAGTTTCTTCACTAAATTGCTCCTACACATACGTTATGATGTTGGTCAGTAGTACGAAAATCGTCCGATTCCGGTTCAAGGATGACAATCAAATCTACAGTGGATGGTTAGTCAAGTAACAAATTCGAGCGCAACATTGCCAAGGCCGCTCCAGTTTACAGTGGACACAAGCTGGTGAACCAACAGAGTTTACGCCTCTGTACACGGTATCTACCTTAAGCTGCGACGTGCTGCTGTCTGCAAAGCCGCTCTCTCCCACGAAACTCCTACAAAACTAATCTGGCCTTTGCTGAAGTTTCCAGCAGAAACTTTCCCTATGTTTCTCGTTATACGAGAAAACATGTACTCAGGCCTAGTCTTATTATGTGGCGATATACATGCGCATGGTTGGAACAGCGTGCCCTCTCAGTTCTCGAAATGGTTCAAATGGCTCTGAGCACTATGCGACTTAACTTCTGAGGTCATCAGTCGCCTAGAACTTAGAACCAATTAAACCTAACTAACCTAAGGACAACACACACGTCCATGCCCGAGGCAGGATTCGAACCTGCGACCGTAGCGGTCGCTCGGCTCCAGACTGTAGCGCCTAGAACCGCACGGCCACTCCGGCCGGCCTCAGTTATCGCAAGATCAGTTAACTAATTTGGCTGGTTCGTTTCTCTACAGTTGTAGCTAAACGTTGCTACAGCTAATTTTAGATGGAGTGCAGCCATTGTGAACGCAGTGTTCACACCAATTTCTCCTCTGTCATACGGAGTGTTAAGCTCTCCGTTCTGCACTTGACGCCAGTTCAGAGAAGAGTCCCTGCACAAAATTTCTCTCTTGTCCTACTCATGGCAGAACTGCCTCCCTCCACTTGGGTTCCTTTTTCACGTCACAGCTTTTTTCGACCAATAGGAGCGTTCACTCATTTCGTAGAAACACCCTCTACCAATGGCAACTTCCCTTTTATCAAACTGCGTCGAAACTTCAGTAGTTTTCTCCTTCCTACTGAGTTTCCGCCAGTCGGACGTTTTGTGCCCATTCTAGACGCCTAAAGTACATTGACCTTTCCGTGTGTCGCACTCGCTGGACGAAAATGCGCTACTTGCTTTTGTTCATCTCCCGTTGGAATTTCGAAACACAGTTTTCTAAAGCTCCTTCTCCGCCATTGTACCGATGCCCTCGCTGCAGGCAGCCTTACAGATTGAATCATCTGGCCTGGGGTCGCTGCCTTCTTTCCTGCCACCCCTTTAAGTGGTCGCCGGCATAACTCCCGCAGGGCAGTGTAGCTATGCCATTGTGGAGCTGGCTTTTCAAAACTAAAAGCGACTCGACTCGCGTTCCCTGTTCTACCTTCCACTCAAAGACACAGACTTGTAACACCCCACCCGTCACTTATCTGGTACACAACAGGCAGCATGAACGACGGCCAGTTGCCCTGATCGACCACCAATTTTGGGCCCGACCAATAGTGTGTGGTATACAAGTCTCAGGCCGACTTTGTGTCACATACACTCCCTCAAATTGTTTTTGTTGTTGTTGTTGTTTTTGGGGGAGGAGACCAGACAGCGAGGTCATCGGTCTCATCGGCTTAGGGAAGGACGGAGAAGGGAGTCGGCCGTGCCCTTTCAAAGGAACCATCCCGGCATTTGCCTGGAGCGATTTAGGGAAATCACGGAAAACCTAGATCAGGATGGCCGGACGGGGGATTGAACACTCAAACAGTATTAACTTCAGAACAGGCAGCAATCACAGAGCATAACTGGAGCATAAGCGGAACGTTAAAGTCTACTAAATAAGAAAGACACGCTAGAGTCCGTAGGCGTAGGCCTAATGCAGGCTCAGAGATACAACAAATAGTAAGAAATTATGATGCAATAAATCGCGCGTTCCAGCACGATAACGAACACGCTACACCTTAAACTCCTTAGATAATTCCACCTTAATGAACCCAAGGCAGTGCACTTAGAACAACATTGGATAAAACAACATCAAATTAGCAACAAAACACGTGATACAAATTGTCACAGCAACCAAACAGTAACCCAATCACACACAAACCCCGGGTTTCAAATCACACTAACATAAGATTACCTCAAGGAAAGGCATAAAATGATAATTTAGCCTTACAATAATTACACGTCCTTGATGGACCCAAACATTCAAGACTCTACCGAAAGAACTGGAGGAATGCCCATACACTGAGGCATCGTTCTGTTCAATGACACACACTACATTCTGAAACAGACTAAGCCCCGAATGTTTAAATGATAAACCAGAAAATCGACCCCATCAGACGCCAAAACGTATTACTACAGTCAGAATGGCACAACAACTTTCGTACCGGCGAACCACAAGATAAATTGTACACAGAGTTTCATGACAGAATCAAACTGTAATCTGTCTCAGATTCTAGCCGGCCGTTGTGACCGAGCGGTTCTAGGCGCTTCAGTCCGGAACCGCGCGACTGCTTCGGTCGCAGGTTCGAATCCTGCCTCGGGCATGCATGTGTGTGATGTCCTTAGGTTAGTTAGGTTTAAGTAGTTCTAAGTTCTAGGGGACTGACGACCTCCGATGTTTAGTCTCGTAGTGCTCAGAGCCATTTGATTTTTTTTGGTCTCAGATTCATCACACTTGCAACACGGAGGACAGAAAATGTGCCTCCAATGAATGATATAAATGCAATGATATCACCTTATTACATGAGTTGAAGTCCATGTCCAACAGCATCGGAAAAGTATGTTACGAGTCAGGACCCCCAACAACATGTATCGGTTAGCGACCACCAAACGTCTTTGCTGCGCGCCCAGCACAGCCAGGACGTGTTAATCGCGACAGTATTCGCCGCCAAGACTGCTTCTCGTGTCCATTACCAACCACACACTGTTACTAACTGGTCCCCACTCTGCAGTTTCGCTCGGTCGATCCTCTCTCGTGCGCCCCATCTCGTGATCGCATTACGAGGACCGAAAGGGTACGATCTCTGGAGTAGAATCGATAGGACAAAAGCTGGCACGGCTCAGCCTACCCCACCAAAGCATCTATCTGATCCCTCGAGCTAGGAAATCCAAGCTTAACCACTTTCCACAACCTGGCTGATGTGAACCCTGGAGGTGGTCAGGCTGCGCACCAGAAGATTAAGAGGACTCAAGATTTTGAGCACCCAAAAGGCTCTAGAAGCAATTTCCCGGATAGACCGTTCTCTCCCTTTGATCCACTACAAAAACTCCACACAAACAAACAGTCCTCCCACTTTACTCTTAAAAGGACGCCTGCCTTGGTTATACCTACGGATCTGCCGCCTATGCGCTAGCTCGATGTTGCATTTAGTCCTTTTCCAGTTACGCTGGATAATATCGGGACTGATCTCTTCTGTCAGAATTTCGTCCAGTGACCACGATTTAGTCGGTGGTGAGTTGAGGGGATAAGCGAACATTAAAGATGCTTGTGCCCCCTTGATGGCTTTATGTTGAGCGGACTCAAAGGCAAAATTTAGCCAGGGAACCGAAACATCCAACCTTTCCTGGTCTTTCGCATGGCAAATAATGAAGGCGAACTTGAGGTTCTGGCTAACTCTTTCAGCAAAGGAGCGCTGGGGATAATACAGAGTGGTGATTATGTGGTGCACCACACTTCCAAAGCAAAACTTCTTAAATTTTCTTTGAGTAAATGCCGAAGCGTGGTCGCTCACCAAAGACTTAGGAGGTCGAAATCTTGAAAATAATTTGGTCAGATGTTTAATGGACAAAGCAGCTGTAACCCCACGGCTGGGAACCAATTAGGCAAAACCTGAGAAGGCATCGTTTACCACTAGAATATAACAGTTCCCGTTTTTGGTCCGAGGCAGGGGGCCGATATAATCAATGTAAAAGTTATTCATAGGATGTTCCTCACAGATGGAAGGCAGGAGCCCCTTTTGCGAATAGGGATCGATGACCTCAGCAGTTTGGTCCCATAAGACCGTACTACAAATTTCCAAATTTCCAGAGTGCATGTAAATTCAGAACAATACACACACGGAATAAGATGACATCTCAGCATTTGGGAAAGGGGATAATGTCGTGAAACGCGGTGTGCTTTGTGCAGAAACATAACTGAGAAACTGATGATATTTAACCGTGTGTATACAAAAGTCTTTTTGATGTTGTTGTTGTGGTCTTCAGTCCTGAGACTGGTTTGATGCAGCTCTCCATGCTACTCTATCCTGTGCAAGCCTCTTCATCTCCCAGTACCTACTGCATCCTACATCCTTCTGAATCTGCTTAGTGTATTCATCTCTTGGTCTCCCTCTACGATTTTTACCCTCCACGCTGCCCTCCAATACCAGATAGGTGATCCCTTGATGCATCAGAACATGTCCTACCAACCGATCCCTTCTTCTAGTCAAGTTGTGCCACAAACTACTCTTCTCCCCAATCCTATTCAATACCTCCTCATTAGTTATATGATCTACCCATCTAATCTTCAGCATTCTTCTGTAGCACCACATTTCGAAAGCTTCTATTCTCTTCTTGTCCAAACTATTTATCGTCCATGTTTCACTTCCATACATGGCTACACTCCATACAAATACTTTCAGAAATGACTTCCTGACACTTAAATCTATACTAGATGTTAACAAATTTCTCTTCTTCAGAAACGCTTCCCTTGCCATTTTATATCCTCTCTACTTCGACCATCATGAGTTATTTTGCTCCCCAAATAGCAAAACTCCTTTTCTACTTTAAGTGTCTCATTTCCTAATCTAATTCCCTCAGCATCACCCGACTTAATTCGACTACATTCCATTATCCTCGTTTTGCTTTTGTTGATGTTCATCTTATATCCTCCTTTCAAGACAATGTCCATTCCGTTCAACTGCTCTTCCAAGTCCTTTGCTGTCTATGACAGAATTACAATGTCATCGGCGAACCTCAAAGTTTTTATTTCTTCTCCATGGATTTTAATACCTACTCCGAATTTTTCTTTTGTTTCCTTTACTGCTTGCTCAATATACAGATTGAATAACAGCGGGGAGAGGCTACAACCCTGTCTTACTCCCTTCCCAACCACTGCTTCCCTATCATGTCCCTCGACTCTTATAACTGCCATCTGGTTTCTGTACAAATTGTAAATAGCCTTTCGCTCCCTGTATTTTACCCGTGCCACCTTTAGAGTTTGAAAGAGAGTATTCCAGTCAACATTGTCAAAAGCTTTCTCTAAGTCTACAAATGCTAGAAACGTAGGTTTGCCTTTCCTTAATCTAGCTTCTAAGATAAGTCGTAAGGTCAGTATTGCCTCACGTGTTGCAGTGTTTCTACGGAATCGAAACTGATCTTCCCCGAGGTCGGCTTCTATTAGTTTTTCCATTCCTCTGTAAAGAATTCGTGTTAGTATTTTGCAGCTGTGGCTTATTAAACTGATTGTTCGGTAATTATCACATCTGTCAACAACTGCTTTCGTTGGGATTGGAATTATTATATTCTTCCTGAAGTCTGAGGGTATTTCGCCTGTCTCATACATCTTGCTCACCAGATGGTAGAGTTGGCTCTCCCAAGGCCGTCAGTAGTTCCAATGGAATGTTGTCTACTCCCGGGGCCTTGTTTCGACTCATGTCTTTCAGAGCTCTGTCAAACTCTTCACGCAGTATCATATCTCCCATTTCATCTTCATCTACATCCTCTTCCATTTCCATAATATTGTCCTCAAGTACATCGCCCTTGTATAAACCCTCTATATACTCCTTCCACCTTTCTGCCTTCCCTTCTTTGCTTTGAACTGGGTTACCATCTGAGCTCTTGATATTCATACAAGTGGTTCTCTTCTCTCCAAAGGTCTCTTTAATTTTCCTGTAGGCAGTATCTATCTTACCCCTAGTGAGACAAGCCTCTACATCCTTACATTTGTCCTCTAGCCATCCCTGCTTAGCCGTTTTGCACTTCCTGTTGATCTCATTTTTGAGACGTTTGTATTACTTTTTGCCTGCTTCATTTACTGCATTTTTATATTTTCTCCTTTCATCAATTAAATTCAATATTTCTTCTGTTACCCAAGGATTTCTACTAGTCCTCGTCTTTTTACCTACTTGATCCTCTGCTGCCTTCACTACTTCATCCCTCAAAGCTATCCATTCTTCTTCTACTGTATTTCTTTCCCCCATTCCTGTCAATTGTTCCCTAATGCTCTCCCTGAAACTCTGTACAACCTCTGGTTTAGTCAGTTTATCCAGGTCCCATCTCCTTAAATTCCCACCTTTTTGCAATTTCTTCAGTTTTAACCTACAGGTCATAACCAATAGATTGTGGTCAGAGTCCACATCTGCCCCTGGAAATGTCTTACAATTTAAAACCTGGTTCCTAAATCTCTGTCTTACCATTATATAATCTATCTGATACCTTTTAGTATCTCCAGGGGTCTTTCATGTATACAACCCTCTTTCGTGGTTCTTAAACCAATTGTTAGCTATGATTATGTTGTGCTCTGTGCAAAATTCTACCAGGCGGCTTCCTCTTTCATTTCTTAGCCGCAATCCATATTCACCGACTATGTTTCCTTCTCTCCCTTTTCCTACACTCGAATTCCAGTCACCCATGACTATTAAATTTTCGTCTCCCTTCACAATCTGAATAATTTCTTTTATTTCATCATACATTTCTTCAATTTCTTCGTCATTTGCAGAGCTTGTTGGCATATAAACTTGTACTAAAGTAGTAGGTGTGGGCATCGTATCTATCTTGGCCACAATAATGCGTTCACTATGCTGTTTGTAGTAGCTTACCCGCATTCCTATTTTCCTATTCATTATTAAACCTACTCCTGCATTACCCCTATTTGATTTTGTGTTTATAATCCTGTAGTCACCTGACCAGAAGTCTTGTTCCTCCTGCCACTGAACTTCACAAATTCCCACTATATCTAGCATTAAATAGGGAAGTGCTCTTTACTAGCTGTCAAGTGGCTGATGATATAGTAGTATGGTCCCTTTAATGATCTAACCGATCAACTACCTAAAACATAATTGGGAAAGCTCGCAAACGCCTGTACACTCAGAAGTTATTAATTTATTGGCTTTCGTTTGTTCCATACATGCCGCTAATACACTTGTACGAATTTGTAGAAGTTTTTGCAGATAATTTCTCTTACCAAATGTTTTTGTATAGCCCCCGCCCCTTCACACCCAAAGAGCTACAGTATTGATGTGCATATTTACATATTAACCAAACAATACAACACTGTGAAATTTCGTGGCAGATTAAAACTGTGTGCCGGACCGAGACTTGAATTCGGGACCTTTGCCTTTCATGGGCAAGTGCTCTACCAACTGAGCTACCCAAGCACGGTTCACGCCCTCTCCTCACAGCTTCACTTCTGCCAGTACCTCGTCTCCTACCTTTCAAACTTTACAGAAGCTCTCCTGCGAACCGTGCAGAACTGGCACTCCTGAAAGAAAGGGTATTGCGAAGACATGGCTTAGCCATTGCCTGGGGGATGTTTCCAGAATGAGATTTTCACTCTGCAGCGGAGTGCGCGCTGACATGAAACTTCCTGGCAGATTAAAACTGTGTGCCGAACCGAGACTCGAACTCGAGACCTTTGCCTTTCGCGGGCAAGTGCTCTACCAAATGAGCTACCGAAGCAAAGTTCGCAGGAGAGCTTCTGTAAAGTTTGGAAGGTAGGAGACGAGGTACTGGCCAAAGTAAAGCTGTGAGGACGGGGCGTGAGTCGTGCTTGGGTAGCTCAGTTGGTAGAGCACTTGCCCGCGAAAGGCAAAGGTCCCGAGTTCGAGTCTCGATCCGGCACACAGTTTTAATCTGCCAGGAAGTTTCATATCAGCGCGCACTCCGCTGCAGAGTGAAAATCTCATTCTGGAATACAACACTGTATCAATGATCCTGCGTTCATAACACTGCCACCACACACGCTGACATATAATGACTAAGCTTCACTTGTTCATCTACGATGACCGTGTAGGAAGTACAGAACATCCAAAGAAGATGGTATTTGTCCTCCTCTTCTCACGAGAAAATTACTATTTCTTATTCATGGATATTTGTGTTAAAACGACGGTGGTTCTAGCGCGCGAGCGAGCGCGCGCGCGCGCGCGCGCGCGCGTGTATGTGTGTGTGTGTGTGTGTGTGTGTGTTACTATTACTGAAGCCTTACACCTACAGAATAAGATCAATGATTATCTCCTAACAGGGAGAAACTAATGATGACAAATACGTTCTGCAGAATTTGTTTCTTTAATTTAGTCGATGACCACAAAACCTGTCTCCAGACGGTCCATTTCGGTTCACAATGGCCATCTTCAGATTTGTTTAAAAGATACGAAGCACTGCTGTTACTGTATGCTTTTAACAGTAGCGGCGCTCGCATCATGACTCTACTGGCATTGTGGCCTAGTTTGCGTTACACTACCCTCGCCGCGCGGGATTAGCTGAGCGGTCTGGGGCGCTGCAGTCATGGACTGTGCGGCTGGTCCCGGCGGAGGTTCGAGCCCTCCCTCGGGCATGGGTGTGTGTGTTTGTCCTTAGGATAATTTAGGTTAAGTAGCGTGTAAGCTTCGGGACTGATGACCTTAGCAGTGAAGTCCCATAAGATTTCACACACACACTACCCACACCAAGTGATGATTGACACTGGAGAGAAGATACATTATAAAGCTGGGTTTTATGATATTCCAAATGTTTATTAACCTCCAACAACATATAGGTAAACGTAAGTATTAAGTTAGGTTCCTCAAAATAGTCACTCTTTGATTGAATCACTGTCTTGCGTACTCGCTGCTTGCGATGGGTCAATTTTTCCCGGGTCTCAGTTGGAAATGGTCTCCATTCTTGTCGCAGAACCTCCCAAAAGTGTGCCCCACTGATGACTCCCCCCGTTTGCGGTTCCTCCTGTCCAACTCACTGACTGGGTTACAATCAAGGGCCTGGGCGGCCATTCTATGTTTTTCAAAATTTTCTGAACCTCTAGAGACTGCACATAGTTCTGACACAAGCAGTTATCTTGTTGCAAGACGAACTCTTTCCCAGTCAGATGCAAACCAGGTGTCTTGGCACGTCGCTGGAGAATGGCCTGATAATCCTTTAGGTTCATTTTTCCACCATCTTTCACCAAACCTCCGACTTTATTCCTTCCAGAAGATCTCCATGCCTTCACAGAACGCCCTCTATGCTTCACAGTTGAAATTACGCACTGAGGATCACGAGTTCATAAAGTAAACGGCATACGAATTGACGGCGTTTACTTCCAAATATTTCGAACTTGGATTCTTCAAAAAGAAAGACTCTTTCACAGTCTCCTGTTGTCCATTGTTGTTCATTGGAGCCTTCTCAAAAAATTTTCTTTTATTGTTTTAAAGGCTTGAACAATGGTTTCCTTGTTGCTACATAATCGTAGAGGTTGTTTTCTGTCAGGCGCCGTCTCACTGTGGACTCACTGCTGTATCCCTTGTTGTGTTTAGTTGAGCAGTCAGCAGACGGACAGTTTTGAATCTCTTACGTTTATTAATCATTACCGAATACTTTTGCTGGCGTTCTGATATTTTCCTGGCTGCTCATGAGAGAAGACGGTCATAATTGAAGATTGTATCTCGTGTATGGTTTTGACAACTCTACTGATGGAAATCTTCAGTTTCTTTGACGTTTGTCGGACACTATTGGTGCAAAATGAATCATAAGGAATCCGGCGGTTTGGGGATAGTTTCAGTTACTTCCACTGCATGTAATACCGCCTTTCGTGCCATGTCTCGCCTTCATACAAACGGAACTGAAACTGAATGGAACTGTAAACTGTTATGATGACGACGAACGAGTCGTCACCAATGTTGACTGATGGCCAATGATAAATAGAAACATGTAAATCACAGCACGTTTGTCAGTAACGTCGATAAGGTGCTGGCTGCATGGTCTGGATCTGCAACGACTAAAATAATTAGAAGTCGATGGTAAAAAATAATATATATTGTACTTAACTGGTTGTACTGGATTCTTCTTGGCTGCATACATATCCACTCATGGTCATAAATTAGGGATAATTGCAGAATGTGGTGCCACACAACGTGGAACTGCACAAAACTGGCGCTAATAGCATAGGCACATAGGGAACACACACGATACAGATCTGTAAGTCCACGGTATTGGTGATACGTTGAGAAAACCGTCCCAAAAGGCATGTGCTACAAAGCGCCACTGTTTTCTGCGCATGTACCCCGACATAAATATGGGATATGATCACCATGCACACGTACACAGGCCGCACAATGGGTTGGCATAGTCTGCATCAGGTGGACGAGCAGCTGCTGGGGTATAGCCTCCCATTCTTGCACCAGTGCCTGTCGGAGCTCCTGAAGTGTCGTAGGGGTTTGAAGACGTGCAGCGATACGTCGACCGAGAGCATCCCAGACGTGCTCGAAGGAGTTTAGGTCTGGAGAATAGGCAGACCACTCCATTCGCGTGATATATTGTGTTTCAAGGTACTCCTCCACGATGGGGCCGTGCGTTGTCATCCATCAGGAGGAAGATAGGACCCATTGCACCCCTGAAAAGGCGGACATACTGGTGCAAAATGACGTCCCGATACACCTGACCTGTCACAGTTCCTCTGTCAAAGACATGCAGGGGTGTACGTACACCAATCATACTCCTACCCCACACCATCAAACCGCGACCTCCATACAGGTCCCTTTCAAGGACATTAAGGGGTTGTTACCTGGTTCCTGGTTCAAGCCATTGAAAACCCGGTGAGAATCACTGTTCAGACTATACCTGGACTCGTCCGTGAACATAACCTTGGACCACCGTTCCAAAGTCCATGTACTGTGTCCTTGACACCAAGTTTTACTGGTTCTCCTGTGACCAGGGGTCACTGGAATGCACCGTGCAGGTCTCCGGGCGAATAAACCATGTCTGTTCAGTCGTCTGTGGACTGTGTGTCTGGAGACAGCTGTTCCAGTCGCTGCGGTAAGGTCCCGAGCAAGGTTACCTGCGGTACTCCGTGGCCGTCTGCGGGCACTGATGGTGAGATGTCGGTGTTGTACCCTGTGGACGTCCTATACTGTAGCGCCTGGACACGTTTCCTGTCTGCTGGAATTGTTGCCATAATCTTGAGATCACACTTTTGGCACACGGAGGGCCCGTGCTACGACCTGCTGTGTTTGACGAGCCTCCAGTCGCCCTAGTATTCTACCCCTCATAACGTCATCAATATGTGTTCTTTGAGCCGTTTCCAACACATAGTCACCATTAGCCGTCTACACACTTACTCGCTGCACTATACTCTGACATGCACCAACACACCTCTGCGTATGTGGACTGCTGCCAGCGCCACCGTGCGGCAACCGTACGTTAAATGCATCGCATGGTCATACCCCGATGTGATTTAAACCCGCAAACCGCGCACCAGACCGTTGTTTCACCATGTATCAGCATTATCCTTAATTTATGAGCATGAGTGTAATTATAAACAGATAGCTCAGATAGCTATTGAGGCCATACGTTACTAAGCGCCTTGTTAGAGGTTGGTTCCTATCTGCTGAAGGATATGCTACTCTACTAATTGAGGTTCCGAGCAAGAGTGGACCAGAGCTCGCTAGAAACTTGATACAAGCCGCGGAGCGGCGCTAGCGGCGCTGGTCGCGACTGGTGGGTCCAACGATACTAATACGGACCGCGGTCGATAACTGCAACCCCTAACTAGTGTGGTATCGAACGTTGGTACCACATAAAGAACATATTCGTACACAGTCGTGCCGTCTACTGGTGCCACCTGAAGTGTTTGGTAGAACTGCTTGGACAGGTAAATTTAGTTTATATAACACTGAGCAATAGCGACAGCTGCCAGTATCTACATCCACAATGATTTCCACAATCCACCCTAATGCGCGTTGCGGAGGTTTCCCGGTACCACTATTAGTCATTTCCTTTCGTGTTCCACTCGCAAATAGGGCGAGAGAAGAACAACTGTCTATATGCCTCCTTATGAGCCCTAATTTCTCGTATCTTATCTTTATGGTCTTTACGCGTAATGTATGTTGGAGGCAACAGAATCGTTCTGCAGTCAGCTTCAAATGCCGATTATCTAAATTTTCTCAATAGTGATCCTCGAAAAGAACGTCTCCTTCCCTCCAGGAGCCGGCCTGAATGGCCGAGTGGTTCTAGGCGCTACGGTCTGGAACTGCGCGACCGCTACTGTCGCAGGTTCGAATCCTGCCTCTGGCATGGATGTGTGTGGTGTTCTTAGGTTAGTTAGGTTTAAGTAGTTATAAGTTCTAGGGGACTGATGACCTCAGAAGTTAAGTCCCATAGTGCTCAGAGCCATTTCCCTCCAGGAATCTCCATTTGAGTTCCCGAAGCATCTCTGTAACATTTGTGTGTTGTTCGAACCTATCAGTAATAAATCTAGCAGCCCGGCTCTGAATTGCTTTGATGTCTTCCTTTAATCCGATCTGGTACGGATCCCAAACAGTCGAGCAGTACTGTTCACGAGTCACACCAGCGTCCTACATGCGGTTTCCTTTACAGATGAACCACACTTACCTAGAATTCTCCCAATAAACCGAAGTCAAACGTTGGCTTTTGCTAACACAGTTCTCACATGCTCGTTCTATTTCATATCGCTTTGCAACGCTACGCCCAAAAATTTAAACGACGTGACTGTGTCAAGCAGGGCACTACTAATGCTGTATCCGAACATCTGCTTTTCCAGCTCTTCCACATTAACTTACATTTTTCTGCATTCAGAGCTAGCCGCCATTCATCACACCAACTAGAAATTTTGTCTGTCATCTTGTATCTTACAAATACTCAACTTCGACAGTTTAACGTACACCACAGCATCTTCAGCAGACAACCGTAGATTGCTGCCCATCCTGTCCAGTATAGAGAACAATGGCGGTCCTTTCGCGTTTCCCTGGGACACTCCTGACGGTACCCTTGTCTCTAATGAACACACGCTGCCGAGGACAAGATTCTGAATTCCATAACTTAAGAAATCTTTGAGCCACTCACATATCTGTGAACCCGTTCCACACGCTCGTACCTTCTTTAACAGCCTGCAATGGAGCACCGCGTTAAAGGCTTCCCGAAGTCTAGAAATATGGGATCTGTCTGATGCCCTTCATCCGTAGTTCGCAGTATATTTGTTACAAAGGGTTAAGCTGAGTTTTGCACCAGCGATGCTTTCTAAAACCATGCTGATTCGTGGACATAAGCTCCTCGTTCTCAAGAAAGTTTGTTGTATCCGCACTGAGAATATCTTCAACGATTCTGCAGCAAACAGATATTAGGGATATTGGTCTGTAATCTTGCGGGTCCGATCTTTCGCCCTTGTTATACACTGGAGGCACCTGCGCCTTTTTCAGTCGTTTGGAAGTTTGCGCTGGGATAGAGTATGTACGTATATGTACAATAATTTTCTTATAATACTGTATCATTATTAATCGCTATTTACGTATATGTACAATAATTTTCTTATAATACTGTATCATTATTAATCGTTATTTGCTATTATTATTCTGTATTGTAACCAATAACTGACGTAGAACACTTTCATCTTGGTCTGTTGTCGTACGCAGGATGGTGTTTTCAAACTTGTGGGGTGTAGTGTATAATATTAGTTCTGTCCGACGATGCATAGCAGTGTAGATCTCTTGACGATGCCACCTTGGCTTTGCCTTATTAAGATAACGTAAGGTTTCGTATATTTTAAATACATTTGAGGATGGTCACTATGGACCGTAATCTATAGTCTACCACAATTTTTGCCGCGCGGGATTAGCCGAGCGGTCTTAGGCGGCTGGTCCCGGCGGAGGTTCGAGTCCTCCCTCGGGCACGGATGTGTGTGTTTGTCCTTAGGATAATTTAGGTTAAGTAGTGTGTAAGTTTAGGGACTGATGACCTTAGCAGTTAAGTCCCATAAGATTTCACACACATTTGAACATTTTTGAACCACAATTTTTGTGATCGTCCATTTAAATTAAAGAAACGAATTGTTTACTTCCTAGATCACTGTCTTCATTCAAGAGTATGTCGCAACTTGGAAAAATACGTCCTGCATTGGATCGTTCTATTTGTTGGATCATGGAATATTGAAGACAAGTTTGTCATACACGAAGCAGGCACTGCGTCGGTCACTTTTACTGCTGGACTGGAGGTATTCAGGCGACCTACGCTAAAAGTGGAGGTATTAAGCGGAGCGGGTATTCATCCCAGATGTGGCATGGCCCATTACGTGCCGCGACTGAGTCGCTTTAAATGGCCCGGGGCCGCCTCCCTTCTTGGAGGTCCGCTCAGCGGGGGCGGCGGAGTTTTTTTAATGGCGTTCACCGATCGGGCGGCTCGACTGTGTGCGGCTCTCATTTGTCACCTCGCGTGACAGCAGCGACGCCGACTGAAAGCCGTCGCGGCCGCAGCCGCGGGGGGAACTTGGAGGCCAAGTTGCCGGACCAACTTGCCCGATCGCCGGCGCAGCCGCGGCAAGAGGTGTCCGGAGACCGACCCACCCCATTCCTCCGTCTCCGCCAGGCGCGGAAATTGCAATGCCGCATCCTCGAGAACTACTGACTAGGGCCATCTATTATGCCACGTGATGGCCATCAATGAGCAGCGCCGCAGCGCGAAACGGATTGAATAGTTTCCTGCCTTTGCTAGTGCTTGCATTTGCCCTCGGCGATTTTGAACTTACAAGGGGACCCTCCATGCCGTAAATCACGGATTTTGATGCACTTCAAATACGTTGTAGATGGTTCAAATGGCTCTGAGCACTATGCGACTTAACTTCTGAGGTCATTAGTCGCCTAGAACTTAGAACTAGTTAAACCTAACTAACCTAAGGACATCACACACATCCATGCCCGAGGCAGGATTCGAACCTGCGACCGTAGCAGTCCCGCGGTTCCGGACTGGGCGCCTAGAACCACTAGACCACCGCGGCCGGCTACGTTGTAGAGGCACTTACCCTGAGTACCTGGCTAGCTGGTTTTTTGAGCGACGGGCTTTGGTGTTTGAGAAAATCGATTTTGACGTTCATTGCGGACTTCGTATACCCGTAACATTACATATGTTCCAAGCAAGTCAGCGCCGGAGGTCCGTGTTCGAATCCTGCTCGTGTACTTTCGGTTTTTTTTTCATAATCGGCCGAATTTTTCAATTGTATTTCAAAGAATATCAACAAACAGTGTAAGATGTGCGAAATGAAAAAGATATATTCAGTTATTCAAATGTTCAAATGTGCATGGGACTTGACTGCTAAGGTCATTAGTCTCTAAGCTTACATACTGCTTCACCTAAATTATCCTAAGGACACACACACACACACACACACCCATGCCCGAGGGAGGACTCGAACCTCCGCCGGGACCAGCCGTATTCAGTTATTAATTTTTTCTGTCATACGATATTACAAAATCTTGTTTTTCATCGCCTACATTGCTTGACGTCCCAGAACAATATTGTAGGTTATACTTACCATAGAAACAACCGAAGCGCAAATTTTCGCAGCACCACGCACATTTTATGAAAGCAAGAATATTGCAGGCGCACTGTTTCTTCACGAGCGACACCGGAAAATACAATTCTTTTGCATTTAAAAAGATTTCTCTTTCATCCGCTAATTTCGATGCGAACTATGCCGATCTAATCATGCTTTCAAAATTAGGTGCTCTGAATTGATGTAGGATTAGCGAATGTAATTTTATCGGATCTTCCCTAGAAGAGATCTCTCTATTGTCTTTCATCAAGTCGGGAGCATTCTGAATAGTTTTCGTGAAGATTTTCACCTGTCGGTAAAAATAAACATCGCAGGGCTGGCAATAAGGAGTGCACTTTGGTGGGACCACTTTTAGGGTGCAGGTGCTCGCTTTCCTTTCGTCAGTGAACAGATGATCTTATAAAGTTGAATCGGTTTGGCCTCCCCACGAATCGATAATGTACAAAAAAATTTTGTGTCCCACGTACGGAAGAATTACAGAACGCAAAAGTTCTTCGTACACCAGTTTCGTGAACTTCCCGGATTTCGTGCACGACACGACTTCATTTCCGTATTTCACAGTTAATTCGTCTATTCATTTTTGAACATTAGTACCAAATTTTCCGCACGGTTCTTGCGTACATAAAAAAGAAATTGGGCGCAGTATTCGAACACGGTACCTCCAGCGCAGTAGCTGTGAACCTTTACCGCTGCGCTACGCTGACTTGCTCGCAACGTATGTAATGTTACGGGTATTCGAAGAGCGCAATGAATATCAAAATAGGTTTTCTCAAAAACCAAGGCCCGTCGCTAAAAAACCGGATAGCTAGGCACTCAGGGAAAGTGCCTCTACGACATATTTGAAGCGCATCAAAATCCGTGATTTACAGTATGGAGGATCCCCTTGTTAGGTAATTCAGTGGTTGTTGTAGGCACTTGTCTATGCGTACGACTTGACCAAGCTGCCGGATTGGTATGATGCTTAACTCAGTTATTTAGGGCTACGTATAAACCCATGTTATGTTCGTGGTGTTCATGGAGTTGTGTTGGTGTTGCCATAGCAGTAAGTTACGGTCTTGTTAAATTGTGTCTGCCCCTTGTATAAGTCAAGGGGCCTGTTATGACGTCTCAAGTTCCGTCCTCGTTCGCTCCTGTTTGTTGCTGTTAGTGTTAAGTGCGGGTTGTCCTGTATGCGTTTAAGTGCTGCAAAGAATTATCGTGCTTTATCTACATAAGATGTAAAGATTCCCATGTCTTTCAAGTTAATTGGTATACTTGCCGTGTATGTTCTTCTGTGTTTTCTGTGAACATCTTAAGTTTAGTACGCCAGTTGCACCAAAGTACACACAATGTATGCTATTGTGTAAGGTTTTGTGTGAATATTGACTTCAGAGAATTTGCTGATACATTTGTCTTAATATTTTGAATTTTAATATTGCTCATAAGCACTCAGATATAGTCTTTCCTTTAAGATCGTGCTCGAATAATATTTATGTGCTTGAGTTTATTATTTGTTGTTTTAATGTAACGTACACGAGAGATTACCGCCTTATGGTTTGATATCAGTTACAAGATTAAAGTTCCGCTTTCCTACAGCCAAAAGTAGTAAACACATTTCCGGATCTGACTGTTGTCACCAGTCAGCGTCAATTTCCTCTTCAATTTTGGTTTCTGTTAATACGAGGTGCATTCAAGTTCTAAGGCCTCCGATTTTTTTCTAATTAACTACTCACCCGAAATCGATGAAACTGGCGTTACTTCTCGACGTAATCCCCCTGCAGACGTACACATTTTTCACAACGCTGACGCCATGATTCCATGGCAGCGGCGAAGGCTTCTTTAGGAGTCTGTTTTGACCACTGGAAAATCGCTGAGGCAATAGCAGCACGGCTACGGCTGGTGAATGTGCGGCCACGGAGAGTGTCTTTCATTGTTAGAAAAAGCCAAAAGTCACTAGGAGCCAGGTCAGGTGAGTAGGGAGCATGAGGAATCACTTCAAAGTTGTTATCACGAAGAAACTGTTGCGTAACGTTAGCTCGATGTGCGGGTGCGTTGTCTTGGTGAAACAGCACACGCGCAGCCCTTCCTGGACGTTTTTGTTGCAGTGCAGGAAGGAATTTGTTCTTCAAAACATTTTCGTAGGATGCACCTGTTACCGTAGTGCCCTTTGGAACGCAATGGGTAAGGATTACGCCCTCGCTGTCCCAGAACATGGACACCATCATTTTTTCAGCACTGGCGGCTACCCGAAATTTTTTTGGTGGCGGTGAATCTGTGTGCTTCCATTGAGCTGACTGGCGCTTTGTTTCTGGATTGAAAAATGGCGTCCACGTCTCATCCATTGTCACAACCGACGAAAAGAAAGTCTCATTCATGCTGTCGTTGTGCGTCAACATTGCTCGGCAACATGCCACACGGGCAGCCATGTGGTCGTCCGTCAGCATTCGTGGCACCCACCTGGATGACACTTTTCGCATTTTCAGGTCGTCATGCAGGATTGTGTGCACAGAACCCACAGAAACGCCAACTCTGGAGGCTATCTGTTCAACAGTCATTCGGCGATCCCCCAAAACAATTCTCTCCCCTTTCTCGATCATGTCGTCAGACTGGCTTGTGCGAACCCAAGGTTGTTTCGGTTTGTTGTCACATGATGTTCTGCCTTCATTAAACTGTCGCACCCACGAACACACTTTCGACACATCCATAACTCCATCACCACATGTCTCCTTCAACTGTCGATGAATTTCAATTGGTTTCACACCACGCAAATTCAGGAAACGAGTGATTGCACGCTGTTCAAGTAAGGAAAACGTCGCCATTTTAAGTATTTAAAACAGTTCTCATTCTCGCCGCTGGCGGTAAAATTCCATCTGCCGTATGGTGCTGCCATCTCTGGGACGTATTGACAGTGAACGCGGCCTCATTTTAAAACAATGCACATGTTTCTATCTCTTTCCAGTCCGGTGAAAAAAAATCGGAGGCCTTAGAACTTGAATGCACCTTGTAAATGATGAAGTTGAGTTTGTCCAGTAAAACCACAAGCATTTCCCACTCCCCTACTTGTAGGCTTCCTGCCGCTTCACTCTTCTTTAGAGAAACGTTAATCACTACAGTAATTCGTGGAAATTCGGGATTATCACTGAGTTTACACAAGCCCGAACGTAAGCTTAAGGCTGTAATTATGAAACAGTCGAGGTTAATAATTACTCGGAAGTAGAAAGAAACAACATGGTGAAGGTGGACAGCTGATACCAAGGTGCTGGTCGTCTCCCATGTAGACGCTAAATCCTACTTGAATTTTCTCATTATAAGAATATTGAAGGGCGATCTGTTTTAAATGTTAAAAATTATTCAAAAGCCAAGATCATAAAAAATAATTTTTTATTCAAAACAACTGGTTTAAACAGTCTTAGCAGTCATCTTCAGGTCTTAATCATTTTTTGTAGTAAACTGTGTTCATTTTACGCTGACCTCATGCACAAGATGTCAAGTGGATAAATATTGAAAGATGCTGTGTGTTTTTAAACATTTTGGCGATGACAAAAGTTTATAATGTGCTGAGTTTTATGCACTTAACATCTTGTGTTTGAGGTCAGCGTAAAATGAGCGCGTTTTACTACAAAAAAAGTTTAATACCTGAAGATTAGTGCGACTGTTGAAACCGGTTGCCTTGAATAAAAAATTATTTTGTGCAGTCTTGGCTTTTGAATGGTTTTTAACTAATTCCTGCTGTTGTTGAAGGCAGACGCTGGCGGCTCCCTTGTTCCAAAGTGGCTGCCGAGTGGCACGGCATCGTACATAGCAATCATTCGAAACGAGACTCTGAATGAAGAACTGTGGCGCCTGACCCAGAGGTCAACGAAACACTTCGCTGGAACTGCTTTGCGCCACCCTAAATAGCCAGGCTGAGTAGAGGTGCTAAAGGAACTATTTGCGATCACATAGCCTGCGGAGACAAACAGATGCGAGGAGCTGGCGACCTCTGGCGGCTCCTGTACTGCCGCCTACTGGCCTAGGCAGCATACCTGGTTTAAGTTCTGTCGTCTGGTCATGTCACCCCTTCAAAGGTAGGCTGCACGCATACCACAGCTGTGAGAGAGGTTGTAAGAGTGGCGGGCGAGTGGCCCATACACCACAGAGAGCATAGCTACCATTGCACCTCTACTATTCTTATCGCCCATTTCGGATGATTGCATCATGTATAAGTCAAAATTTTTGTCCTTCATACTATAGCTTTAGAATATGATGCAAACATTTAAACACTATTCGATGTAAATATGACTTATGTTTAACCAGCGACTCAGTTACATTTATTTGGCATCCCACTGTCCGTTTAGCGATTGCAAAGAAATATTTCCGATGCGCTGCTGGCAAATACAGCTGGGGAAAAAAAGAGTGATACAGCATGAGATGTAATACAAGATGCCTTCTGGAGTTGGCCTGGTTTACACCGGGACAATGAAAATGGGAAGAAATGGCGAACAGTGGGTTCACGAAAATGACTATCTGCTATTTTTGATTTCAGTGACTAAACGCCACCACGCCTTCTAGCCTTCTGGCCAATTACTGAAGCTGAAAATTTTTCTCACCACCAGGATTCGAACCAGCCATCTCCAAGTCGAATATCACTGCACAAGTGACACCGTATATCGAGGCAGGTGATACTATGATTACAATATACTAAGATTTCACATAAAATGTTTACGTCATTCCATGTTATTGTTGTACCCTCGTTTTTTCTGAGTTACAAAAACTGTGTTACACTGGGTCAGGCAAAAGCTCACAGATGATAAAAGCAATACTGTACAACTTGCAAAGGTAGGAAGGAAGGCAGGAAGGGAAGAAGAAAGAGGTTGAGAATTTAGCCTGTCTTAATTCCATAAGAGACTGATACAGCTCCTGAATACAGAGCACAAACTTAGCGTGAAATAACATACCGTGAAATCAGTGAAAAAAGCATGGAGAGCTGCATCAAACCAGTCTCAGGACTGAAGACCACAACAACAAGTGAAAAAAAGATAAGGAGATCAAAGGTTAGACATAGAATCATGCCTTAGGCCTCGGTCTAATGTCCGTACACATAAAATCACTAAGAATTTTGCGTATAAATGGCATACCCCTCTTCCATTTACAGTTCACTTTATTGTTATTCTGAGCTTAAGAGCGTCTAGCTAATGGAGTCTCACATAGTTGACAACACATGCTATAAACCTATTCGTTGCGTCTGTTTATTGCGGTTCATTTCTTTCTCCTCACTGCCGTTTCATTTTAATTTAATTTACAGTGAAATAACACCATCTCGCCAGTAGAACTTCCTCTGTCTCATACAGTCCTCACGACTTCATAAGTTATCATCCTCGGAACCAGCGTATAACAAACACCAGTGCACTGTATTTTATCTCTCGCGTCGCCCTCAGGGAACCAACCTACAAATCCGTACTGCATACACCTCGGCGAATCATACAATTCCTAGGGTTAACAGGGTGAATTCCGGTTCTTTTAATAGCGCCACTGTTTCATGATTACGGCAACACATTACACAAGCCTATAAGCTTTTATTACGGGCAATGCGAGCGACACATTACAGCATTCCACTGCCTATATCCTGAATTATTCCTAGTGTTAGCAGCGCGCTAAGCGATCCATTTGGCTGCTCCCACAACTCCCCCACAGCTTAAACTGATAACTCACTAGGCGTGAAAACGCACAGCAGCTGAATATGGCTCGACGGTGGTACGTTCAGATGGAACAGAGCAGACTGGAGACGTACGCACGTGAAATCTGTGATGTAACGTGACATTGTGAGTACTAGAACGAGTAGATGTAGGTTGTGCATGCAACATTTAGTAAAATCAAAATAGTACTGATAAAAATGGTACACATTATATGTAGAAATACACAGTATCTGAATCCGTGGTGATCATTACGAATGTCTCTGAGTATAGCAATTCCTGATGTCGTAACGAATGTGCGCTATCTGATCAAAAGTGTCCGGACTCGCCCGTGTAGTGCGGAATTGGCCAGCAGATGTCACGAGAGACTGATCAGGCAGTATAAAAGGGAAGCGGAGTATTTTGTTGTCATTAGAGAACCAGTAATAGCAGAATGGATCGGTCAGGAGACCAAACGTAGACTAGTCATTGGTTGTCAACTGAGTACCATATCCTCGAGGGACATTTCAGCTCTTCTAAAGCTACTCAAGTCTACTGTTGGGGGTGTGACTGCGAAGTGGAAACGTGAAGAATCTACCACATCCCCCACACGGCTCCTGTACGACCTCATCCGCTTCCCTCCCCTCCTCCTCTTCCTCCAACATCTCCACATCCTTTACACTGTCTGCAGGCTTGATCCCCACCCCCTAGTTTCCTCCTTCCTCTCCACCCCCCGCCCGTTGCCGCGCCTCTATCGCTGTATCCGTCCCTCTCTCCACCTCCACACCCTCCTTTATCTAGGCAATTTCCAGCACCTCCTCCTTCCGGATGCTTAGCTTTGCCATGACACATACCCTTCCTTCTAACTGTAACCTGCCCCCCCCCCTCCCCAGGGCCCCCTTTTCCTCTCCCCTCCTTATCCCAGAGCGGATTTTCCACCTTCCCTCCCTGAGTCTCTGCACCCCTTCCTCGGCTGTTTTCCTCCCCCGTCCCTTCCCTCCCCAGCCCTCATCTGGCGCGTCCTCCACCTCCTCCCGTTCTGTCTCGCCTCCTTTTCCCTGTTTTCCTTTTCCCTTGCCCCCCCCCCCCCCCCCCTCCTGGCAGATCCTCGCAGGTTTCTATTAGTTATCAGTGCGCTACGTTAGTGTTGTGTTTTGGTGCCATTCTACAGAGTCATTTAGTGATGTGGTTTTAATAGTGTGCTCGACCTGTTTATCGTCCATGACTGTTCCGTGCTACACCATCCATCACGTGGCTGTTTTAATTGTTCTCCGACTTTTCTGCTCCAGCTGTACTTTGCCTGGTGCCTTTTACTGTAGTGTGTGTTTCTTGTGTAACTTACTTTTTTAGACTTTTATTTCCGATTTACAGTCACCGCTTTGTATGCTTTCTTATGTTCCGCCTTTTTTGTTTCTATATTCCTTCATGTTTTCTTCTTTATATTGTTTCAAATGTCTTCCTATTTACCTGTAAAGACTCTTGGCTGAAGACCAGAGCTTATGCTGCTGTCAGCCCTGCCCTGATGGGGAATGGAAATAACAATAAAGAAAAAAAACCTACCACAGATAGACCAAGATTAGGTAGACTTCGTATACTTAGGACGGGGGCTATCGAGCATTGCGGAGGGAGGTTGCAGAAAAAAATTGCGTCGAATCACCGGAAGGAATCACTCGTGACTTCCAAAGTGCTTCCAGCAGTCAAGACAGCTAGCGCAATGACTATGCGTTGGAGTTAAAAAAGAATGGGATACAAAGATCGAGAAAATGCGCATAAGCAACACACTTCGGTAATCAATGCTAAAAGCCGCATGAAGTGGTGGAAAGAGAGACACTACAGGACTGGATGATGGAAACATGTGTTTTGGAGTATAGGCTCACGCTACACTCTGTGACAGTCCAGTGTGAGGGTTTGGGTTTTTCGCATGCTTGGAGAATAGCTACCATCTTGTGTAATGCCAACAACGAAGTACAAAGGAAGCGGTGGTACGGTATGGGGGTGTTTTTTGTGGTTGGGTCCCCTTATTGTGCAACAGTAAATGCTAGATGCGGAAAGATATGGACATATTTTACAGCTCTGTGAATTGCATACAGTAGAGGAGCAATTCAGAGGCGATGACTGTTTGTGCATGAATTGTAAACTCTCTCCTCCTTCCTGATTCCATCTATTGCCCACATTAAAGTCTTTTATGAAGATTTGACAGGGGCGAAGAGTACAATAGACTTTCAGGTTTACTTAGCTTGTCATGCTGAGATGGCGCCAGTTCTTGTCTAGTGGTCTGTTTCTTGAAGCTGAAAATCACACATTTTTTGAAGATAGTAACTGTTCCGAAAGAAAATATACCAATGATGACCATGCAGCTTCTCTAGAAATAAATGAGAATTAATCGACGATCTAACCATCTGAGCCACCGAGGGCACAGAGGATAGCGCGACTGTCCACATTTTGAAAAATACATTACTGGGCATTAAAATTGCTACACCACGAAGATGACGTGCTACAGGCGCCAAATTTAACCGACAGGAAGAAGATGCTGTGATATGCAAATGATTAGCTTTTCGGAGCATTCACACAAGACTGGCGCCGGTGGCGACACCTACAACGTGCTGACATGAGGAAAGTTTCCAACCGATTTCTCATACACAAACAGCAGTTGACCGGCATTGCCTGGTGGAACGTTGTTGTGATGCCTCATGTAAGGAGGGGAAATGCGTACCATCACGTTTCCAACTTTGATAATGGTCGGATTGTAGCCTATCGCGATTGCGGTTTATCGTATCGCGACATTGCTGCTCGCGTTGGTCGAGATCCAATTACTGTTAGCAGAATATGCAATCTGTGGGTTCAGGAGGGTAATACGGGACGCCGTGCTGGATCCCAACGGCCTCGTATCACTAGCAGTCGAGGTGACAGGCATCTTATCCGCATGGCTGTAACGGATCGTGCAGCCACGTCTCGATCCCTGGGTCAACAGATGGGGACGTTTTCAAGACAATAACCATCTGCACGAACAGTTCGACAACGTTTGCAGCAGCATGGACTATCAGTTCGGAGACCATGGCTGCGGTTACCCTTGACGCTGCATCACAGACAGGAGCGCCTGTGATGATATGCTCAACGACGAACCTGGGTGCACGAATGGCAAAACGTCTTTTTTTCGGATGAGTCCAGGTTGTGTTTACAGCATCATGATGGTCGCATCCGTGTTTGGCGACATCCCGGTGAACGCACATTGGAAACGTGTATTCGTCATCGCCATACTGACGTATCACCCGGCGTGATGGCATGGGGTGCCATTGGTTACACGTCTCGGTCACCTCATGTTCGCATTGACGGCACTTTGAACAGCGGACGTTACATTTCAGATGTTTTACGACCTGTGGCTCTACCCTTCATTCGAGCCCAGCGAAACCCTACATTCCAGCAGGATAATGCACTACCGCATGTTGCAGGTTCTGTACGAGCCTTTCTGAATACAGAAAATGTTCGACTGCTGCCCTGGCCAGCACAGTCTCCAGATCTCTCACCACTTGAAAACGTCTGGTCATTGGTGGCCGATCAACTGGCTCATACCAATAAGCCAGTCACTACTCTTGATGAACTGTGGTATCGTGTTGAAGCTGCATAGGCAGCTTTACCTGTACGCGCCATCCAAGCCCTGTTTGAATCAATGCCAATTCGTATCAAGGCCGTTATTATGGCCAGAGTTGGTTGTTCAGGGTACTGATTTCTCAGGGTCTATGTACCCAAATTGCGTGAAAATGTAATCACATGTCAGTCCTAGTATAATATATTTGTCCAATGAATACCCGTATATCATCTGCATTTCTTCTTGGTGTAGCAATTTTAATGGCCGGTAGTGTAGTACTGGTATCGACAACTACTGTTGTAATGTTAGAGGAGGATCTCCCGTTACACAATGCACCATGTCATGAAGCATCATCTGTGGTCTGCAATGGTTTGTGGGCAAGAACATTTCTGAAACGCACTGGCCTATGCCGAGTTCCGACATGATGCCAACAGAGCACCTTAGGGATGAGTCAGAACGTTGTTTCGCTCCAGACTCCAGCCTCCAACGTCACTACCTTCTCCGGCTTCAGCTCTTGAGGAAGAATGACCTGCCATTCCTCCGCAAACATTCTCACATTCATTGAAAGTTTCTCCAGTTCAAGCCGTCATAGAGGCGAAGCGTGGACACTTCCGATGTCAGCCGGCCACGGTGGTCTCGCGGTTCTAGGCGCGCAGTCCGGAACCGTGCGACTGCTACGGTCGCGGGTTCGAATCCTGCCTCGGGCATGGATGTTTGTGATGTCCTTAGGTTAGTTAGGTTTAACTAGTTCTAAGTTCTAGGGGACTAATGACCTCAGCAGTTGAGTCCCATAGTGCTCAGAGCCATTTGAGCCATTTGAGCCACTTCCGATGTCAGTGTCTACTAACAGGAGTCCGTATATTTCTGAACACGTAGAGTATCACGTTACCTGCAAAGTACACCGAGTAAAGTGGTGCAGTGGCTGAAACATTGTATTTTAATTCAGGAATAGGGAAGCTCTAGTTTCCCTTTGTTAATCCTTATGTACATTTTCGATGATTTTCCAGCATTACTTCAAGTGAATACTGTGATGATAGTTAGTCAGTTAGCAACTTCACTGTTGCTCCATCTCTTATAACTGTCACGTCGACTGGATGTTCGACGTCTATTCCTTTCCTACTACCAATACTTCTCAGCGTGTGTAATATTTTGTAGATAATTTTGTTAGAAACATAAAAGCATGTATATATTTCAGAATTTGTTTCTTAGCACAGGGTGTCGCCAAGTTAAGTGCTCAGTAGGTCAGTCACCTTTTACGCTGAAGAGCCAAAGAAACTGGTATAGGGATGCGGATTCAAATACAGATATATGGAAACAGTCAGAATAAAGCGCTGCTGTCGGCAACGCCTATAAGACAACAAGTTTCTGGCGCAATTGTTAGATTGGTTACTGCTGTTACAATTGCAGGTTGTCAAGATTTAACGTTTGAACGTGGTGTTATAGCCGACGCACGAGCGATGGGACACAGCATCTCCGAGAGTGAGGAATTCCCCTTACGACCATTTCAGGAGTGTACCTTGAATGTCAGGAATCCAAAAAACAGCAAATCTCCAACATCGCTGCGGCCGGAAAAAGATCCTGCAAGAACATGACCAACGACGACTGAAGAGAATCGTTCAGTGTGACAGAAGTGCAACCTTTCCACAAAGTACTGCAGGTTTCAATGCTGATCCATCAGTGTCAGAGTGCGAACCATTCAACAAATCATCATCGATATGGGCTTTTGGAGCCGAAGGCCCACTAGTGTAGCCTTGATGATTGCACGACAGAAAGCATTACTCCTCGCCTTAGGCCCATCAAACCCAACTCTGGACTGTTAATGACGGGAAATATGTTGCCTGGTCGAACGTCTCGTTTCTAATTGTATCGAGCGGATGGACGAGTACGGGTATGGAGACAACCTCATGAATCCATGGACCCTCTACGTCAGCTGTGGACTGCTCAAGCTGGTGAAGCCTCTGTAATGGTGTGGGGAATGTGCAGGTGGAGTTATATGGGACCCCTGATACGTCTAGATACAACTCTGACAGGTGACTCGTACGTAATCATCATGTCTGATCACCTGCGTCCATTCACGTACATTGTGCATTTTGCCGGACTTCTACAGTTCCAGCAGGACAATGCAACACCTCAAACGTCCAGAATTGCTACTGAATGGCTCCAGGAACTCTCTTCTGAGTGTAAACACTTCCGCTGGCGACCAAATTCCCCAGACATGAACATTATTGAGCATATCTGGAATGCCATTCAGTGTGCTGTTCAGAAGAGATCTCCACCCCCACGTACTCTTACGGATTTATGGACAGCCCTCCAGGATTCATGGTGTCAGTTTCCTCCAGCACTACTTCAGACATTAGTAGAGTCCACGCAACGTGGTTTTGTGGCAGTTCTGCATGCTCGGGCGGGGCCCACACGATATTAGGCAAGTGTACCAGTTTCTTTGGCTCTTCAGTGTAGTAATAATGTGGAACATTTTAATTACAGGCTATTTAACACAGTCTCACTTATACATGTGAACATTTTAGGCCTTTCATAAATGAGCATTTAGAGTAAATTATATGTACTCACGTCCGCCAATTATGCAAAAATGTGTGCCCAAACATTTTTAAATGCCTTTGGCCCTCATTAGAAGGCACTTTTGTTCAGTTCTGTAAAATGTAAACATGTTTTAAGTAATAATTCTTGTGACTTAATTAGTACTAAAACAGTTATATTAGATTCTGTAGGAGCTTTCTTACATTATCGTTTCGTTTGCCATGATATCCGCAGAAGGAAGCAATGTATTTGTTAACTCTTCTACTAACCACACCATGATGCAGAACGCCTCTCCTGCAGCGTCTGCACTTGTATTGGTTGAGCATCTTCGTGACGCTTCCGTGCTTACTAAATGACCTGTAACGAAACGCACTGCAATATTTTGGATCTTCTCTGTTTCATCTAGCTTCCTGACCGGTACAGATCTTTCACGGACGAGCAGTATTCAATTACTTGTCGAACGATGGTCATGTAAGCTTGCCTCCTTTGTTGACGATCTGTATTTCCTAAGAATTGTTCCAATGAATTTCATTCTAGCATCTAGCATATTCCTTTCCTGCTGTTATTTTTGTATGGTCGTCCCGCTTTAAATCGCACCATAAGAATAATCCTAGATATTTTGTGGATTCCAGTGATTGCTCTGTAATCGTGTAAGCAATAATACAACAGTGAAGTCATTTTTACGTCTGAAGGCTTCTGTCCGTCCGGAATGACAGACTGTACTCTGTTTGGTAGAAACTCTGCAATCGAATCATACAGTTGTTCTGATATTTCGTATCGAATGCCTTTCGGAAGTCAAGGGACACGGGATCTACACTATGTGATCAAAGTATCCGAACACCTGGCTGAAAAGGACCTAAAAGTTCGCGGCACCCTCCACCGGTAATCCTGGAATTCAGTATGGTGTTGGCCCAGCCTTAGCCTTGATGACAACTTCCACTCTCGCAGGTGCTGGAAGGTTTTTTGGGGAATGGCGGCCCAGTCTTCACGGAGTGCTGCACTGAGGAGAGGTATCAATGTCGGTCAGTGAGGTGTTCTATAGTATTCAGGTCAGGACACTGTGCAGGGCAGTCCATTAAAGGCATGTTATTGTAGTGTAATTACTCCACCACAGGCTGAAGAGGTGCTCGATCGTTTTGAAAGATGCAATAGCCATCACCGAATTGCTCTTCAACAGTGGGAAGCAAGAAGGTGCTTAAAACATCAATATAGGCCTGTGCTGTGTTAGTGCTACGCAAAACAGCAAGGGGTGCAAGCCCCCTCCATGAAGAACACAACTACACCATAACACCATCACCTCCGAATTTTACTATTGGCTCTACACACGTTGGCAGATGACGTTCACCGGGCATTCGCCAATATAGGCCTGTGCTGTGATAGTGCTACGCAAAACAGCAAGGGGTGCAAGCCCCCCCCCCCCCCCCATGAAGAACACAACTACACCATAACACCATCACCTCCGAATTTTACTGTTGGCTCTACACACGTTGGCAGATGACGTTCACCGGGCATTCGCCATAGCCACACCTTGCCATTGGATTGCAACACTGTGTACCATTATTCGTCACTACACAAAACGTTTTTCTCCTGTTCAATCGTCCAATGTTTACGCTTCTTACACCAAGCGAGGCGTAGTTTGGCATTTAGCATCGTGATGTATGGCTTATGAGCAGCCGCTCGACCTGCCGGCCGCGGTGGTCTAGCGGTTCTGGCGCTGCAGTCCGGAACCGCGGGACTACTACGGTCGAAGGTTCGAATCCTGCCTCGGGCATGGGTGTGTGTGATGTCCTTAGGTTAGTTAGGTTTAAGTAGTTCTAAGTTCTAGGGGACTTATGACCTCAGACGTTGAGTCCCATAGTGCTCAGAGCCATTTGAACCATTTGAACCAGCCGCTCGACCATGAAATCGAAGTTTCCTCATCTCCCGCATAACTGTCATAGCACTCGCAGTGGATTCTGATGCAGTTTGGATTTCCTGTGAGATGGTGTGGATAGATGTCTGCCTATTACACATTACGACCCTCTTCATCTGTCGGTAGTCTCTGTCAGTTAAAAGACGAGGTCGGCCTGTACGCTTTTGTACTGTACGTGTCCCTTCACGTTTCCACTTCATTATCACATCTGATATTGTGGACCTAGGGATGTTTAGGAGTATGAAAATCTCGTGTACAGGCGTCTGACACAAGTGACCAGGTTCGTGAGTTCCGCGGAGCGCCCTATTTTGCTCTCTCACGATGTCTAATGACTACTAAGGCCGCCGGTATGGAGTACCTGGCAGTAGGTGGCAGCATAATGCACCCGATATGAAAAACGGATGTTTTTTCGGGGTGTCCGTATACTTTTGATCACATAGTGTACCTGGGTGCCTGTATCTACTCCTTTTTGCGTTTCGTGGACGAACAGAACGCGCTGGATTTCACACGCACGTTGTTTTCGCAACCTATGTTAAGCACTACAGGGAAGGTTTTCGGTTCAAATGGTTCAAATGGCTCTGAGCACTATGGGACTCAATTGCTGAGGTCATTAGTCCCCTAAAACTTAGAACTAGTTAAACCTAACTAACCTAAGGACATCACAAACATCCATGCCCGAGGTAGGATTCGAACCTGCGACCGTAGCGGTCTTGCGGTTCCAGACTGCAGCGCCTTTAACCGCGCGGCCACTTCGGCCGGCAAGGTTTTCGGTCTCGAGAAATGTCATAATAAGCGTGCATTAAACATGTTCCAAAGTCCTAGAGCAAACCGACCTCAGAGATATAGGCCTATAGTTTTGTGCATCTGTTCGACGATCCTTCTTGAAAACGGGACTGATCTGTGCCTTTTTGCAATCATCAGGATAACTTCGCTCCTTGAGAGGCCGATGGCACATTGCTGCTAGAAGGTCTGTGGCATACTCTAGGTAAGATCGTATTGGTATACCGTCAGTCCAATGGCCTTTCCTCTGCTTGACGATTTCTGTTGTTTTTCTACCTCATAGTCACGTATTTCGATGTCAGCCATTTCGTCCTTCGTGCGACGATTTAAGGGGGACGTTCATGAAATTGACCGGAAATGTCAGTTTTTAATTTATTTTTTATTTTTTGGTAGATGGCATGGACAATAAGTTCGCAAAGTTGCAAAGATGAAATCGCATCCGAAGTGCCTGAAAAATGATTAAACGTGTAACGCGACTTTCCTGGCATGCCAGTTTTTACGGTTAGCACTTCAATAGTAGTTCGTCCAAGAACAATTCCGTTCATTACTTTCAAGCAGGCTTGTCCGCGATGCACCTAGAAGACTATGATAAATACACTATTTTGTTTTATGCATCATCTGTGACTCTGTTCCGTATTTTAGGATCAATAACAAACTAGCTGGTTTGTTTATGAAGAAGCAATTCTTGTTCTGCACATTTTCATCTGTTACAATTGTCAGAACCGCAACTTACGATGCACTTCTTGTATTCAATAATGGGAACGTACGGAATATGAAGGTATTAGATAGATTGGGCTTTAAGATAGGAAATTTCGCTCAAGGCCTCTTGAGATAAATACATTTAAAGTGCCCCTGCTGCTTAAAGGTCAGTTGGAGACCAAGTAAAGGAAAGAAGGCAGAAAACAAGAAACCAGAAGGGTAGCCTTGAAGGGAAAGAGAACCCTGATTGGAAATCTGTGGCCTCATAAAGAGGTTAATATAAGAGAAGACGTTAGGTTGAATTTTAAATTGCTTTTTCTGAATATTATGCTATTTGTTTAACTTTCTCTCAGAATCCATGAAGGCTAGAATTATGAAATGTTAGATACTTTTTTTATATAAAGCTACTAAATTTTGAAATTCTGAGCGTAAGTACTTCGAATTTTGCATTAATTTTATTTTACACTTACACAATAATAATTCAAAAATTATTAAAAATTCTCCTGTTAGATGTATTCAAAAAGCGTCATGAGAGGTCTATGCAAAGATGTTAAACAGAGAAAATTCTGAAGATATCTATTGAAGAGTTTCTGAGAAACCATTTTTTGAGAATAAAATTTTTAAATTCCTTAAAAAAAACTTAAGTATGTATAACGCAAGGAACTTAAAAGTAAATCTGTTAATTTCATGTAAAGCACGTTACAAAATTTCGTTGCCGTATTTTCAAAATTGTGGATTTGGTGCATCTTTTAAATAGCGTGGGTTTTTCATGAGCGTCCCCCTTTAAAACAGTGTAACCTCCCTGCCGAAATTTTAAAAGTCGATATTTAATAGAAATGGGACCAGAGCGTAACCTCTCTAGCAATTAAATTTAATGACAATAAAAACGGGAATCGCAATCTGACTCAAAGTATAAGCTGTCACGAAAATGATGAAAAACAATTCAGTGCTAATGAAACTTCAGTGACAATGAAAATTCAATTACACCGAAATATCGGTCTTTGGCCCTTGTGCAAAAATCAGAATTAATTTCTTACCTCATTAAAACTGCTTGTCAAATTTCTGCTCTTATTGTTAGCCACGGCTTGGAGGAACTGCATTGCAAATAATATTTTTTTTTTTTTAATTTAACTGAAACTTTTTTTTAAGGGAAATGGAAAGAAATCGTTAGTTCAATTAAATAAATTTTTTTTTTGTAAAAATTGCTTTGAAATCAAAATTATTATTGGGACATTTGTTGGAAATTAATTACAATAAATAAACTTTACATTATCTGATGATTACCTTAATTAACAATATACCTCATTCAGCATCTTGACCAGAATGCCATGTCGACGCTCGCCGACTCCTCACACACGACTGCACTGGGCTGCTACTACTGACCGACTGCTCTGCATGACGACTACTAGCGTACTACTGGACGCAACTGAACTGAGCTACTGCTATCGACAGACTGCTCGCAACTGTACTACACGACGACTACTAGCGTACTGCTCGCAACACTCGCGCGGTCAAGCGCAGACTAACCACGATAATAGGCTCTCTGGTCAAAGATTTTAACGTGCCTCACCATCGCTGCTACGTTACACACGTGTTTCAACAGGTACCACAGATCGATCTTGCTCTGTGAAATATTTTTGGAAAAAGACGTTAAGTTTTCGGTTTTTTCTTTCTCATCTACATCTACGTCTATATCCTTACTCTGCAAGCCACCTGACGGTGTGTGGCGGAGAGTACCTTGAGTACCTCTATCGATTCTCCCTTCTATTCCAGTTTCGTATTATTCGTGGAAAGAGAGTTGTCGGTATGCCTCTGTGTGGGCTCTAATGTCTCTGATTTTGTCGTCATGGTCTCTTCGCGAGATATACGTAGGAGGGAGCAATACAGGGTGTTACAAAAAGGTACGACCAAATTTTCAGGGAACATTCCTCACACACAAAGAAAGAAAATATGTTATGTGGATATGTGTCCGGAAACGCTTACTTTCCCTGTTAGAGCTCATTTTATTACTTCTCTTCAAATCACATTAATCATGGAATGGAAACACACAGCAACAGAACGTACCAGCGTGACTTCAAACACTTTGTTACTGGAAATGTTCAAAATGTCCTCCGTTAGCGAGGATACATGCATCCACCCTCCGTCGCATGGAATTCCTGATGCACTGATGCAGCCCTGGAGAATGGCGTATTGTATCACAGCCGTCCACAATACGAGCACGAAGAGTATCTACATTTGGTACCGGGGTTGCGTAGACAAGAGCTTTCAAATGCACCCATAAATGAAAGTCAACAGGGTTGAGGTCAGGAGAGCGTGGAGGCCATGGAATTGGTCCGCCTCTACCAATCCATCGGTCACCGAATCTGTTGTTGAGAAGCGTACGAACACTTTGATTGAAATGTGCAGGAGCTCCATCGCGCATGAATCACATGTTGTGTCGTACTTGTAAAGGCACATGTTCTAGCAGCACAGGTAGAGTATCCCGTATGAAATCATGATAACGTGCTCCAATGAGCGTAGGTGGAAGAACATGGGGCCCAATCCAGACATCACCAACAATGCCTGCCCAAACGTTCACAGAAAATCTGTGTTGATGACGTGATTGCACAATTGCGTGCGGATTCTCGTCAGTCCAAACATGTTGATTGTGAAAATTTACAATTTGATCACGTTCGAATGAAGCCTCATCCGTAAAGAGAACATTTGCACTGAAATGAGGATTGACACATTGTTGGATGAACCATTCGCAGAAGTGTACCCGTGGAGGCCAATCAGCTGCTGATAGTGCCTGCACACGCTGTACATGGTACGGAAACAACTGGTTCTCCCGTAGCACTCTCCATACAGTGACGTGGTCAACGTCACCTTGTACAGCAGCAACTTCTCTGACGCTGACATTAGGGTTATCGTCAACTGCACGAATAATTGCCTCGTCCATTGCAGGTGTCCTCGTCGTTGTAGGTCTTCCCCAGTCGCGAGTCATAGGCTGGAATGTTCCGTGCTCACTAAGACGCCGATCAATTGCTTCGAACGTCTTCCTGTCGGGACACCTTCGTTCTGGAAATCTGGCTCGATACAAACGTACCGCGCCACGGCTATTGCCCCGTGCTAATCCAAACATCAAATGGGCATCTGCCAACTCCGCATTGCACTGTCTGGATAACCACGTTCGTGATGAACACTAACCTATTGATGCTACGTACTGATGTGCTTGATGCTAGTACTGTAGAGCAATGAGTCGCATGTCAACACAAGCACCGAAGTCAACATTACCTTCCTTCAATCGGGCCAACTGGCGGTGAATCGAGGAAGTACAGTACATACTGACGAAATTAAAATGAGCTCTAACATGGAAATTAAGCGTTTCCGAGCACATGTCCACATAACATCTTTTCTTTATTTGTGTGTGAGGAATGTTTCCTGAAAGTTTGGCCGAAGCTTTTTGCAACACCTTGTATACTGCTTGACTCCTCGGTGAAGGTATGTTCTCGAAACTTCAACAAAAGCCCGTACCGAGCTACTGAGCGTCTCTCCTGCAGAGTGTTCCACTGGAGTTTGTCTACCATCTCCGTAACGCTTTCGCGATTACTAAATGATCCTGTAACGAAGCGCGCTGCTCTCCGTTGGATCTTCTCTATCTCTTTTATCAACCCTGTTTGGTACGGATCCCACACCGGTGAGTAGTATCAAGCAGTGGGCGAACAAGTGTAATGTAACCTACGTCCTTTGTTTTAGGACTGTATTTCCTTTGGATTCTTCCAATAAGTCTCAGTCTGGCATCTGCTTTACCGACGATTAATTTTATGTCATTCCGTTTTAAATCATTCCTAATGCCTAGTCCCAGATAATTTATGGAATTAACTGCTTCCAGTTGCTGACCTGCTATATTGTAGCTAAATGATAAAGGATCTTTCTTTTTATGTATTCGTAGCACATTACACTTGTCTATATTGAGATTCAATTGCCATTCCCTGTACCATGCGTCAATTCGTTGCAGATCCTCCTGCATTTCAGTACAATTTTCCATTGTTACAACCTCTCGATATACTACACCATCACCCGCAAAAAGCCTCAGTGAACTGCCGATGTTATCCACAAGGTGATATATATATATATATATATATATATATTGTCCTAAGGCACTCCCATGCGGCACACCTGAAATCTCTCTTACTTTGGAAGACTTCCCTCCATTGCGAATGACAAGCTGCGTTCTGTTATCTAGGAACTCTTCAATCCAATCACACAATTGGTCTGATAGTCCATAAGCTCTTATTTAGTTCGTTAAACGACTGTGGGGAACTGTATCAAACGCCTTGCGGAAGTCAAGAAACACGGCATCTACCCGGGAACCCGTGTCTATGGCCTTCTGAGTCTCGTGGACGAATAGCGCGAGCTGGGTTTCGCACGATCGTCTTTTTTGAAACCCATGCTGATTCCTACAAAGTAGATTTCTAGTCTCCAGAAAAGTCATTGTGCTCGAACATAATACGTGTTCCAAAATTCTACAAATGATCGACGTTAGAGATATAGGTCTATAGTTCTGCACATCTGTTCGACGTCCCTTCTTGAAAACGGGGATGACCTGTGCCATTTTCCAATCTTTTGGAACGCTACGCTCCTCTAGCGAGATGCCTTTAATAGGTTCCACAACGAAACATTGTCTCGAAATTTGGTAGAAAATCCGAAGAAATTCTGGTCGTATGTAAAGTACACAAGCGGCAAGACGCAGTCAATGCCTTCGCTGCGCAGTGCCGATGGTACTGTTACCGACGACTGTGTCGCTAAAGCGGAGTTATTGAACGCAGTTTTCCGAAATTCCTTCACCAGGGAATACGAATGGAATATTCCAGAATTTGAAACACGAACAGCTGCTAGCATGAGTTTCTTAGAAGTAGATACCTTTGGGGTTGCGAAGCAACTCAAATCGCTTGATACGGGCAAGTCTTCAGGTCCAGATTGTATACCGATTAGGTTCCTTTCAGATTACGCTGATACAGTAGCTCCCTACTTAGCAATCATATACAACCGCTCGCTCACCGATAGATATGTGCTTACAGATTGCAAAATTGCGCAGTTCGCACCAGTGTTTAAGAAGGGTAGTAGGAGTAATCCATCGAACTACAGACCTATATCATTGACGTCGGTTTGTAGTAGGGTTTTGGAGCATAATACTGTATTCAAACATTATGAATCACCTCGAAGGGAACGATCTATTGATACGTAATCAGCATGGTTTCACAAAACATCGTTCTTGTGCAACGCAGCTAGCTCTTTATTCGCACGAAGTAATGGCCGCTATCGAGCAGGGGATCTCAAGTTGATTCCGTATTTCTAGATTTCCGGAAAGCTTTTGACACCGTTCTCCACAAGCTACTTCTAATTAAGCTGCGGGCCTATGGGGTATCGTCTCAGTTGTGCGACTGGATTCGTGATTTCCTGCCAGGAAGGTCGCAGTTCGTAGTAACAGACGGCAAATCATCGAGTAAAACTGAAGTGATATCAGGTGTTCCACAGGGAAGCGTCCTGAGACCTCTGCTGTTCCTGATCTATATAAATGACCTGGGTGACAATCTGAGCAGTTTTCTTAGGTTGTTCGCAGATGATGCTGTAATTTACCGTCTAGTAAGGTCATTCGAAGACCAGTATCAGTTGCAAAGCGATTTAGAAAAGATTGCTGTATGGTGTGGCAGATGGTAGTTGACGCTAAATAACGAAAAGTGTGAGGTGATCCACATGAGTTCCAAAAGAAATCCGTTGGAATTCGATTACTCGATAAATAGTACAATTCTCAAGGCTGTCAATTCAACTAAGTACCTGGGTGTCAAAATTACGAACAACTTCAGTTGGAAAGATCACATAGATAATACTGTGGGGAAGGCGAGCCAAAGGTTGCGATTCATTGGCAGGACACTTAGAAGATGCAACAAGTCCACCAAAGAGACAGCTTACACTACACTCGTTTGTCCTCTGTTAGAATATTGCTGCGCGGTGTGGGATCCTTACCAGGTGGGATTGACGGAGGATATCGAAGGGGTGCAAGAAAGGGCAGCTCGTTTTGTATTATCACGTAATAGGGGAGAGAGTGTGGCAGATATGATACGAGAGTTGGGATGGAAGTCATCTATTACGAAATTTTAGTCACCAACTTTCTCTTTCGAATGCGAAAATATTTTGTTGAGCCCAACCTACATAGGTAAGAATGATCATCAAAATAAAATAAGAGAAATCAGAGCTCGAACAGAAAGGTTTAGGTGTTCGTTTTTCCCGCGCGCTGTTCGGGAGTGGAATGCTAGAGAAATAGTATGATTGTGGTTCGATGAACCCTCTGCCAAGCACTTAAATGTGAATTGCAGAGTAATCATGTAGATGTAGATGTAGAGACCGTTTCAAAACTATTGTGTTCACAAAAGTGTCCGGGCAGACGGATTCGATCCGTTTATGACGGTACGGAAGACCTAAAATTGTTAGGATTTTCTGCCACGGCACTAAGACGCAGCAGTGGACTTGCAGCACTGGACGGCATATCCCCACCTGTCACTCGCGGGCTGCGGTGATGAGAGAACAGGCTGTGTTGGCGGCTGCTGCCGTGTGGCTGCCACGCGCGGTCGCCCGCTGCCCGCCGCTACGGCGCGTCCGGTGCCGGCCTTGTTCACCGTTATGAATGGCCCACCGGCCGCGAGCCGTGCTTTCACTGCCGAATTTCGCGGGCAATAAAATTTTGGAACGACCAGGTATGGACATTTCCCGTGTGATTTACTGCTGAATTACGGCTTGATTATTGTTTTGGAGATGCATCTGCCGCTCCACTTTCGTACTGGTATTGATTTGTCGACATTACTTGACGAATGTACTGAAAGTAGCCGGGTGTCACTGTTCCACACGTTCCGGGGCTGTTTCGAATTTTGGAAAATAAAATTTGCGCTCTTTTTTGCACATTTGGAGCATTGGTTCAACTCTAGTCTGTGACATTATTTCGACAGGATCCTGATAAACCGATTCTCGCACTACGTAACTGATGTGTTACCTCTCCTCTCGGCGGCATATTCGTGACAGTTGCCATATTGAAAATTATGATCTCCTACAATTCTAAAAATAAATCGTCATAAACAGGACAACTTAACTGAATACTGATGTGAGAGTGACAAACAGTAACCCTCCCCCTCTCACAATCACGATTCTTTAAACAACTGGAGTCCCCTGAGCAAAACAGCTTCAAACAAACGTCCGACTACTTCGGAAGTCACTAAGCGCTTTAATCTTTAAACACGGGATTAATGTGGTCTGAGTAGTTTGCCCTGCGTTTTAAGTAAACTAGGTTTCCACGAAACTCAATAATTATTATATTGTATCTCCAGAATTGTGTGTCGTTCAATGATAAAATTTTGTAGGTACATTCAGTGTCTGAAAAGTGTTTTGCGAATAGAGTTCTCAGTAAGTAATAAATTAAAACGCCAGCACTGATGCTGAAGTTTTACTGCATGAATAGCGAAAACGGAGTAAGCGTGTAACACCATTATCGATTGTGAGTAATTGGTACAGAGTAATTATGTGCAGATAATTGTGAAGTGTTTATTCTTTACACGTTGAGTTCTTTGAATTGTTGGAAGGAAATGGAAATTTATGATGTATAATTTGTTTAACTTAACAGTGTGGTAACATAATGAAACTTTATTGAATATGTCTGTTTGTTAAAACAAAATTGTATGTAAATAACTGGTTCATACTCGGAGAGAAAAGGTTGGTACAGGAAAGGAATTTCTGGCGGGCGGCATCAACCCAGTCTGAAGAACTTAAAGAAGTTTACTGACAATATTTTACTAACTGACAATTATAGGATGTCGAACAAAGAACGAGATGCTTTTTTATCAATATTCACAGTGCCATTGCCATACATTCGTAACACGCAAGTTATAATACCAAAAAAACACACACCTAAAAAACATACTTCTTTCACCATCAGTTTGATATGAAGGTAATCCCAAAAGTAAGGTCTCCTATTTTTTTATAAGTACATAGACCTGTTTTTTTCTACAGCCGTTTCCATCAGTTTACAGCTTGAACATTTAGCTATTTTTCGACATAATCACCATTTCTGTTGGTGCAATTTTGTAGACACTGTGGCAGTTTTTGTATGACCAAGTCATACCAGCTCGCCGCCATGCTGTTCAGAAAGTTATGAACCTCTTCTTTCACTTCGTCGTCGGAGCTGAATCGCTTTCTGGCCAAATGTTCTTTTAACCTAGGGAACAGGTGATAGTCACTGGGCGCCCAGTCAGGACTACAGGCTGAGTGGGTGATTATGTTCCACTGAAACTGTTGCAGGAGAGCAACGGTTTGCCGAGCGATGTGTGGGTAAGCGTTGTCATGTAGAATGTGCACGCCCTTGCTCAACATTCCTCTTCTCCGGTTCTGAATTGCCCGTTTGAGTTTTTTCAGTGTCTCACAGTACCTGTCAGCGTTAATTGTGGTCCCAGCGATTCAGCTCCGGCGACGAGGTGAAAGAAGAGGTTCATAACTTTCTGAACAGCATGACGGCGAGCTGGTATGACATGGGCATACAAAAACTGCCACAGCGTCTACAAAAATGCATCGACAGAAATGGTGATTATGTCGAAAAATAACTAAATGCTCAAGCTGTAAACTGATGTAAACCATTGTAGAAATAAACAGGTCTATGTACTTATAAAAAAATAGGAGATCTTACTTTTGGGATTACCCTCGTACATCCCATTCCTTTATTACAACACATCGTACCAAACACGATGCGTTTTTCAGAGATCCTCGATGTGCTGGTGTTCTGAAACGGCACATACAGTGACGAAAAAAAATCGCACCACCTAGAAGGAGTTGTGCGACAAAAACGCAAGTTGGTAAGCCTGATTCTTAATCTGAAAGATGATGTCTATTCTAATTTCGCGCCAGTCACATAAGAGCGGCGCTAGTAGCGCCACGACGAGGTCGCAAATAAAGTTTGCTTTAAATACACACAGTAACTGTCGTCAGCGGTTGTTATCTTTGAGAGTGGACGGGGTGACTTGATGTTGGTCCAGAACGCCTTTAAGGCGACAAAGACGCCATTATCAACAACTCACTGAGTTTGCTCGAGGTCGTGCAATAGGGCCACAAGAAGATAGATGTTCATTCTGAGATGTTACAGAAAGATACGGCAGGAATGCAGCCACTGCACATGGTTGCTAGCAGCGGTGGTCACGACAATGTACGGTCGCAGGGTCACAGGACTCCGGACGGCACGTGCCACTACTGACGGAGAAAATCATCGTGTTCGGCGTATGGCTCTGTGCATCGTACCGCATCTGCAGCAGCAGTTTTAGCTGCAGTTGGCACCACAGTGACATAACGAACTGTTACAAATCAGTTACTTCAAGGAAAGCTCTTATCCAGACGCCCTGTACAGTGCATCCACTGATCCCAAACCCCCCATTTGCGATTTCAGTTTTGTCAAAGGAGAGTTCATGACAGCAGGAGCACTCTCTCGGTTAGCCCACGTACCCTCAATGCAAATTTTTAGGTCAATTTGGTGATTCGACGTGTTGTGCTACCACTCATGAACAGTAGTCCATGGAATCTTTTCCAACAGGATAACGCTCGTTCACATATCGCTGGTGTAACCCAACATGCTCTACAGAGTGTCGACATTTCTTCTTGGCCTGCTGGATCACCAAATCTGTCTCCAGTCGAGAACATACGGGATATTATCGGACAACTGCTCCAATCAGCAGTAACCGTCTTTGTATTGACCGACAAAATGCACCAGGCATGGAACTCCATGCCACAAACTGACACTCGCCAGTAGAAATCTCATTATTCTACATTAATTAGTTTTTTATGCTGCGATTTTTTTCCTCACTCTATTTGTAGGGTAATTATAAAACCCACCAAATAAGGCCAACAGCATACGACGTAATCCACTATGGCATCTCTTGTGATGTAAACTGCCTTGCGTCTCATTTTCCACGCTCTTCTCCAAGAAGCAAAAATATGACTCGTTCAGTCTTTCATGCTTCGGAAAACTGTACAGCGTGAAGAGTGTGTTGTGACGTCATAAAATTCGACCAGCTCCTCGTTCACGTGTGCCTCATGTGAGGACTGCTTATGTTGTTGCACATAATCGTGCTTGAGGAAGTACAGGTCCTGGAAAGAGAATACCACCCACCAATGCCCAAGGTAACGGAAAATGACCCCTCCGTCAACCAGAGGTTGGACAAATCTTCATGCTTCATCTACACTCTGAGTTGTGAAACCAAATAATTGGCACAAATTTATTGTGACGGATCTTATTTACGAATACTTGACATTTCGTTCGCGTTGTTTGTATGCAGACACTGCCACCCCAGAGGGCTAACATCACTAGCCTCCGCTTCCGCTGACGACAAACTGCCCTTTAGTTCTCGTAGCTTACTTCAACAGAGTCATAAAGCTAGTCTGCAGTGATTTTCCAACATAGAAAGCATATTTTTAAAATAATTCACTTAATAACTAAAGGCGAGCATTACCAGCTTAGAATACTGTTGTCAGCTGTAAATGGCAAACGTTTCACACTGCTCGCTCCTACGGAAACCAGTATAGCAAAGGAGAAGTACATAGGGCTTCAAATCATAACTACGGTGCCAAAATAAGCAGCAAAAATGATGTCAGTTTCGAAATTTATTTCAAGTCAGTACAGACGCAGTACAATTGGTCAAGTTTTGATCTAAACATTCTTATTAATCGAATAATTATGAACTGTAGTTTCTTTGAATGTGGCCACCTTCTTCGTGTGTACTCAGCAATATTTGTGTCTCTATTTATAATCAGAGGGATAAAATGGCCTAAAATCGATGTTGTAGAGTATATGAAATGCCAGCGTCATCGAATTTCATATCTGATTTATGTGCGCCAAACTTTTCAAATTTTGTTATATTTGTTTGTGAAGTTTCCAATCGCTATATACTGAACATTTTATGAACTGTTATCCTTCCAGTCTGATACTCCTGAAATGTCGCCACAAAATCCAGCACCTATGTTTTCAACATTTCATTATGCAGCCTATGCAATGTACCATTTTGTGCACAGGCCCTGCCATCTTTTTTCTCTTTCATGCCTTTTTACACTGACAACAAACGGGGGCAATGCAGTACTGCACAGCACTATGTTAACTTGTTAACTGGGACCGAGCCATGATAACGTAGACAGCGGTTGACTGAACTTACCTTAATGTTTGTTTCGTTATAAAACCAGTCACGGACAACAAATGTTTGTTAATCAGGTTATTGATTTCACTCAACGATGACCATCTCCGGACCTGAGTAAATGCACTATACTACTGAATTGGTGTAATTTCGTGAACGTAATTATTGCGATCGGCGGTTGATGCTGTCATTACTTATGGAATATCGAGTACTGTACAGTTACTGTACTTAAAAAGACCCGGAGGTCCAGAAAAATGACGTCGGGTAAATGAGGTTTTACTGAACCGTCCGATATCATTTTGTTCAGAAATTTACGGGGTTTATATCACTAAACGTCTAAAACGCTGTACCTCGTTCAGTTCCAATTGCAGATTGCCTGTAACGGCTTCCAGGGGCAGAAAAAATTTATTTTTAATATTACGAATATTATCAACTGAACTTAAAAATCTAAAATGCTATCATAATCTACTCATTAGAGAGTATAATCTTGCTTTAAGGATTTGATACAATATGTCACATAGTAAGTTAAAAACTGTTTATATACCTTGAGCCAGCGTACATCATGCCGCACAGATTCCACTGCAGTCAAGGGATAACGATATGCACGTATACAGATGGCAGCAGTATCGCGTACACAAGGTATAAAAGGACAGTGCATTGGCGGAGCTGTCATTTGCACACAGGAGGTTCAAATGGCTCTGAGCACTATGGGACTATGGGACAGCACACAACACCCAGTCATCACGAGGCAGAGAAAATCCCTGACCCCGGCGGAAATCGAACCCGGAAACCCGGGCGCGGGAAGCGAGAACGCCACCGCACGACCACGAGCTGCGGACGCACACAGGTGACTCGTGTAAAGGTTCCCGATGTGATTGTGGTCGCACTACGGGAATTAACAGACTCTTAACGCGGAATGGTAGCGGGAGCTAGACACATGGGGCGTTCCACTTCTGAAATCGTTAGGGAATTCAGTATTGCGAGGGCCACCGTGTCAAGAATGTGCCGAGAATACTAAATTTCGGGGATTACCTCACACCACGGACAATGCAGTCGTCGACGGCCTTCACTGAACGACAGAAAGCAGTAGTGTTCGTGTAGAGTTGTCAGTGCTAACAGACAAGTAACACTGCGTGAAATAACCGCAGAAATAAATGTGTGGCGTACGACGAACGTATCCGTTAGGGCAGTGAGCTGAAATTTGGCATTAATAAGCTATGGCAGCAGACGACCTTTGCTAACAGGTTGACATGTCCGCCCCCGGTAGCTGAGTGGTCAGCGCGAGAGACTGTCAATCCTAAGGGCCCGGGTTCGATTCCCGGCTGGGTCGGACACTTTCTCAGAAACCGGGTGTTGTGTTGTCCTAATCATCATCATTTCATCCCCATCGACGCGCAAGTCGCCGAAGTGGCGTCAACTAGAAAGACTTGCACCCGGCGAACGGTCTACCCGACGGGAGGCGCTAGTCACACGACATGATTAAAACAGGATGACATAGCCTGTATCGCATCTCCTGGGCTGATGACCGTTGCCCGGTGAGATGAGTCCCTATTTCAGTCGGTTAAGAGCTGATAGTAGGTTTCGAGTGTGGCGCAGACCCCACGAAGCCAGGGATTCAAGTTGTCAACAAGGCGCTGTGCAAGCTGTTGGTTGTTCCGTAATGCTGTGGGCTGCATCTACGTGGAATGGACTGGGTCATCTGGTGCAACTGAACAGATTATTGACTGGAAATGGTTATATTTGACTACCTAGAGGCCATCTGCAGCCTTCAGGGTCTTCACGTTCGCAGCAAACGACGGAATTTTTATCGATGACAATGCGCCATGTCACTGCCATACAATTGTTTATGACTGGTTTGAATAACGTTCTGGACAATGCAAACGAATGATTTGGCCACCCATTGGCCATTCGTGGGACATTATCGAGAGGTCATTTCGTGCACAAACTCCTGCACCGGCAACACTTTCGCAATTATCGTTTGTTAAAAGGGCAGCATCGCTCAATATTTATGCAAAGTGCTTCCAACGACTTGTTGAGTCCATGCCACATTCAACTGCTGCACTACGTCAGGCAAAAAGAGGTCAGGCAGGATACTAGGAGTCATCACACGACTTTTGTTACCTCAGAGTCCATCATTAAGTATGTTGACAAAGAGAGCACTTAGCGACTTTAAACAATCTTTACACGTAATTTCATACACTTCGAAACTTTCTCTCCCTCACACGTCTCCCCACACTCTTCAAAAAAAAAAAAAAAAAAAAAAAGCGACAGAGGGAAATGGTTTACCGCTTATAACGCCACTGGCGCAGCGCGTGCTACTAGTTTCCTAATAACCGAACTTCTAGTCCTGTCACAGGAAAGCCAAGTATAACGTTACAGCGAAATGTAAAATGTCAAATATGACTTTAACATGCAGCAAGCGTTACCCTCTGGGAGGAATTTTGAAAAGTTTGACCATGCATTAACCTAACGGACATAGGGCTGGCTGTAAGCACTATGGGACTTGACATCTGAGGTCATCATTCCCCTAGAACTTAGGACTACGTAAACCTAACTAACCTAACACTGAAGCGCCTAGAACCGTTCGGCCACAACGGCCGTCGGGCAGTCCATGCGTGCCGCCAGCAGTCCCGGGGTGTTGTGGCACTGACCCACTCACACGACCCAGAAAAAGAACGACGTCGCCCCAAAGATAGGGCAACAGTTACAACATATCGATAAAGGCCGCTGCTGCTACTAGCGGACAGGCAACGCTTGCAAAACCGTGTGGCGCCAGTCAACACGGGAAGACAACCATGCGTACTAAACGATACGGTCTGGCCTCCAACATAGGGCGGAAACCCAAACAGCACCAACGTGAGCCGCAGCACTGCGCAGAGGCTAGCAATGGACTCTTTGTCAAAGAGGACACTGACACGTGACACATCTTGAAGGACGACCACTGATAAGCAGAACAATAGGTACTTTGTTTTAGGAGTGATATGGCCTACCTTCTGCTGATGTCCATACTGAATGACAAGCAATTTTTCTTTTAGCTTGTATCAAGTTCGTAGACTTTGAAATTTTTGTTTCTACGTGTTGCAGACAGAATAAAATGACGCATGCGGGCAACAAATGAAAAGTACGTTTTAATAGAAATAACGTAGCAATTTTACGCGCACTGGTTTTCGTAAACAAGCTGTGTGATTTGCGAGCTAGACAGAGCCTACAGTTTCCGCTGGAGCAGCGCTGCAGTCGCGATTCGCGATGCAGAGCACGTTCTGTATGATGCTGGAGCTCGTTTCTAAGGCTACACCATCCACGGTGGGAACCGCTTCTAGCGTCCTTCTCGACACGTCCCGTACGAGGACAGCTTTACCGTCAGCAGCTTCTGCAGTGCACACTTACGGGATTGCACGACAGAGTACCGTTTGCTGTGCGTGAAAATCTCCTGTTCCGTCGTGACTTAACCCCACAACATTTCAGTGATGATGAAACAGGACAGTAATAGTCTTCCATGGGACATATTGGTGAGTCGTGGTTGGCTCGAGTCATACTTGTCTTGGGTTAAACCTTGGTTGCAGTCCTGTGGTATTATTTCTCCTGCGGTTATCGCGATAATGTCGCTGTCCTCTCCATGAGTGGCAGCAGCAGCGTGTATCGATACTAGTACTGCTGTACTATCTTTGGTGTGGCGGATATAGTTTCCGACTGGGCGGTGTGTGACCAGTCGGTCGGTTGGCGTCGAGCAGCAAGGAAGTCTCCATAGCACATACTCTGACCGGGGCCGCTGGCGGTGTGCACGCGTGGTTGAAATGTGAGGTGCTGCTTGCGAGTGCTACGAAGTTCGTCGCCCAACGATCTTGGACACGAAAGTTGAGTCCTCACTTAACCTACTATCGAGCCTCAACTGTTTATTTCTTCGTTTGATTCTGGTTGTCGCTTTTGAGACATTTCCGCGAGCAACAACGTATGTATATACAAGTCGGCTAAGATTCCAGTCGTCTTCCTGTGGAGCTTAACTTAATTTATTCCCTGTTATTGAAGTTGACCTGCGGTATCTTCTGCCTTGTGGCCGTTGATGTTCCCGTTACCTGCCCTGGTCGTTGACGTACTTTTCGGCAGTGTATTTTCCTCGTCGTGTTGTTGCTGTCCAGCGCGGCGTGTAGTTCGACAGCTGAGGTGTTGTTGGTCGTTGTGGGCGCCAATATTCTGTGTGTCATTGTATTGAAATCTTGTGGTCGTTTTGCTGGTTGCGTGGAGCGGAACTGATTTTGTTGACTGGTCGGTCGGCTGCCTGTCGGTTGGGTTGCCATCGGATTAAGAAGTTGTTGGACAGGCTGCCTGTCTCATCTAAACGGGCGTTAGTGTTACAATCCCAGGCCGACCCTTGGAAACTTCCGAGGGCCTTCCTTGTGTGTTACAGTAATTTTCCTGTTTGGGTTTTAGTTATTTGGTTGATGTGTGGCCTTCAGCCGAGTATCAGTATCTCATAAATTATGTTCTTGTCTTGCCCTTAAGGCATGAGATTGTTTTTCTTTTATATGGGGCCTTCAGCCGAATTTTACATGACATGTTTTAAGATAAGGCCTTCTGCCTTTTAATTTTTTTTCTAGGCCTTAAGCCGTTAAACATATTTAGTTGATATGTGGCCTTCAGCCGAATTTTAATATCTCTTAAATTAAAGTTCTTGTCTTGCCCTTAAGGGATAAGATTGTTATGCTTTTGTATGGGGCCTTCAGCCGAATTTTGCATGAAATGTATTAAGATAAGGCCTTCTGCCTTTTGATTGAAACTCTTCTTATTGCTTAATGTGCGGCCTTCTGCCGAGTTCCATTAAAATTAAATTGCTAAGGCCTTCAGCCTGTTTAGATTAAAGATTTAGAAAATATTATTGGGTGAAACCTCCAGAAGAACCTTGTATTTCAATTTCTTGCTTAGGCCTTGTATCTTGGATTTTGAGTGTGGCCTTCAGCCGATCTAAAGTTAATCAAAGGAGGTCGATTAAAGTTTTGAGTTTTTTGCATCCTTGTTGTAATACTGTATGTTGATGAATAAAGTTTGTATATTGAGTGCAACCGCCAGCAACTTATTTTGGCCCATTTCCACAACCTAATCCCCTGTGTCCTGCTAGCCCAGGCATTTCAATTGGATAGGTCGAACAGGACCTGTTGCATAACCAGCACCAGCCTTACTTAACATCTCTTTTTTTCTTTTTTTCCTTTGGAAGTCTGTCAAAAATATGGTGTAATTACTGCAGTTGCCACCGGGGCGGAGGAGATAACATGAACTAATGACGCTTTTAACAACATGGAACAGAATCCTGCCACGCACCACAAAACTGGCAGGTTGTTACTGTGAAGATTACACGCATGTAACGAGGCTCAGTCTGTGTGAGCTTGCATTGTAAACTTTATCCAATAAGCCGCTAACAAAATTTGTTTCATCAACGACCCTTGTTATTCATTCTAAGATCTTTACGTACATCTCATTCGTCATATTTGTAAACGTCGCAATTTAAAAGACCGTGTGACGTTTAGTGTCACTCAGTTTTTCGTTGAGGTCTCCAAATACATGGCGTAAGCAGTTAAAGTCCACAGGTGTGCAAAATTTAAGGACAGTAGCAACTTACGCATGTTACGTCACTGAAGAGCAACATAACTCGATGAAACTTGGGCCATACATGGAAAGATGTTCTACAGTATATTACAGTACAGTAAAGAGGGTAAGTAAAAGAAATACGCAATGAGGCGAACAGAAATGACAACTATGGAGTTACCGCGATCTTTTACAACCCCCGGACATTACAAAAGTTTTTCGTTGGGGTCTTGAAATACGTGGCGTAAGCAGTCCAAGTACACTGGTGTGCAAAACTTAAGGCCGGTAGCAACTTTCCCATTTTATGTCGCTGGAGAGTAACATAACTCGATGAAACTTGGACCATACATGGAAAGAAGTGCTACACTATATTACAAAAGGTAAGTGAAAGAAATACGCAGTGACGCGAACAGAAATGACAACTTCATCCAGACAAAACAATTATTAGCCTGAGGTCACCGCGATTTTTGATGCCTCCTTGGACGTTACAAATGGTAGGACATGGTTCTTAATAGGCTGTGTCATCACCACGGACGGCTATGCACGCTCTGGAATGTGCGCCCACTGGCCAGAAGATTGGAAAGGAGCTCTTCTTGTGGTAGGGCGTTGCATTAGCCCACCACCGCGCTTAAGAACTGCTGAATGATCGCTGGTGCATGCGAACGTGCTGCGGTACGTCTTCCCATCACATTCCACAGGTGCTCGATAGTATTTAAGTATGATCATCTTTGACAGTCTTCCTGGGTCCTTTACATGTTCCCACCTCTCGCCACGTGAGGGTACGTCCAGAATTGCCGGACGTGATCGTTTTGATGCCAAGAACACGGGGGCTGGACCAACTAAGATGCGGTCGCGTGCTGCTCTCGGATAAGAGCAGATTTAGTGTGGGCAGTGATTCTGGACGCCAACGGCCTTGCTGCAGTGGTAATACTAGTTCCCGCCAGATCATCGAATTCCAGCGCTGTCGGGCTGGGTGACCATCCGGTCTGGCGAGCGCTGCTGGCAAGCGGGGTGATTTTATCTTGGAACTATTTCATTTTGGTCCGTGTTTGCATAGGAAAACAGTAGTATCAGAAATTGAGTCCGTCTTGATGCAAAACACCTTGTTATTCGTTTATTTCTTTGTTATCCCAAACTAGTTTCGGCGACAAATATCACCATCATCAGTGGGGTTTTTAAATCTAAAACATGCAGAAAATAGCAAGGTTATACAAACACAGTAAAACAACATTACTAAATTTTTACTATTCGTCTTTTGAAATATAGTTTTCTATGGATATTTTCATACTACATTGTTTATTGTATGTTACAGCATGTTTTAAGCAACTATTGGCGCTGTTTGCGACATGTTTTCTGTTTTTTTTTCTGTTGCCGTTTTTTACTTAGCGAACATCACGTCATCTGCAACCATGTGAGCGGCTGTTAGTAAACAAAATACTAAAAGATGAACTTCGTATGTCAGAAATATATACTTGGGGTTGTGGTAGTGTTGTGGAAACCAGTTATTTGGTGTGTACTGAACTCTTACTTAGCTATACTAGTGCTCACGTTCGTTTGGTGGTATCTGGTTGCTTTTATACAAAGAAAACAAAACTTCCGTACTTTGTTTCTAATCCAGAATGTTACGCCATCTTGCTGTTCGCGTGTGTCGCGAGAGGTGCATCGCATGTGGCGAGAAAGGCTATGAAAACTGTAGCGCGAATTACGACGACTTCTGTTCATTATTTATGTCTCTGTGTGTGATGGGGAAGTGGTTCTTTTGCGCGTGTGTGCTTTCTGTTCTGTGTCCTTGGTCACTTCTCTCAGAGCGGTAAAGAGTGTGTTGTTGCAAAGTGTTCTGTTTTCATTTATTGCATTTTTCCCTTCGACTATAGCCTTTTGTATGTACTAATTTTCTTGTATTTTTAGTTGTCGGTATAGACTGTTGCTGTTTCTCAGAATGCGTAGATCGTTTTCGATTTTAGTGGGGTTATGGGTTTTGTTCATTAGATGTTCTGCAAAAGTTGAATGTGTGCTGTCACTTTTTAGAGCTCTCATGTGCTCTGTGTACCTCGTTCGGAAATTTCTGCTTGTTTGTCCTATGTAGTGGGCCTGACAGGAGTTGCAAGTGAGTTAATATATTCCAGCGTTGCTGAATTTGTCTGAGGTTTTTCTGACTGGTCTTAGTCTTTTCTGAACTGTATTGTTTGTTCTGAATGTTATTGGGATCCCTTGTTTTTTCAAGGTGTTTCCTATTTTATGTGCTATTTTGTTATTGTATGTTAGTGTGTACCATCTCTCTCTTTTTTCTGAAGTGACGTGGTCTGCTGTGTTGTCTGTATGTACTGCATGTTTCCGTTTTACCTTGTTGTTGATTTTGTTTATGATGTCTGTTTTGTAGTCGTTTTCAACAGCAATTTGTTTGATTATATTTAGTTGTTGTGTGTAGTTTTCTGGTTTAAGAGGAATTCTGTTTATCCTGTGGAGCATGTGTGTGAAACTGGCATATTTATGCACTGTCGGGTGGCTGGATGAACTGTGGGTAAGAGTGCTTGCGGGTGTTGGTTTTCTGTAGATGAAGAATTCATGTTGGTGGTTGTTTCTTGTGATTGTAAGATTCAAGAAATTTAGCTTCTTGTTGTTTTCTATTTCCATTGTAAAGTGGATTTGTGGGTGTACTGTGTTCATGTTACTGTGTAGCTCTTCTATCCTGTTATGTGCTTCAGATTATGTCATCCACATATCGGTACCAGTAGATTATTTTGTACCCTCCTTCTTATACAATGTTATTCAAAAATGTTCAAATGTGTGTGAAATCTTATGGGACTTAACTGCTAAGGTCATCAGTCCCTAAGCTTACACACTACTTAACCTAAATTATCCTAAGGAGAAACACACACACCCATGCCCGAGGGAGGACTCGAACCTCCGCCGGGACCAGCCGCACAGTCCATGACTGCAGCGCCGTAGACCGGTCGGCTAATCCCGCGCGGCTTACAATGTTATTGAATATTGTGTTCTCTATATTGTCCAAGAAAATGTTGGCTAAGATTCCACTGATGGGGGACCCCATGGGAAGCCCCTCTTGCTGCAAGTAGAAGTTTTTGTTGAAAGTGAAGTAGTTTTGTTCTGTGATTAGCCTAAGAAGTGCACTTATCCCTTGTGAGGCAAACTGAGGAGCTACTTGATTGAGAAGTAGAGGCTCCGGTCTCGTAAACTGACATACGGCCGGGAGAGCGGTGAGCTGACTACATGCCCCTCCATATCCGCAGTGACGTCTGTGAGTCAGATGACACGGCGGCCGGTCAGTACCATTGGACCTTCCAAGGCCTGTTCGGTCGGAGTTTAATTTTTTAGTGGTTCTGGACGTACTTTAACATGACGAGATGTTGCAGCACGTAATGCACTCAGGAACATTGTCGAACATGATCATTATGGTGGTCTAGATGTTAGGGTGTGGGGAGCCATAATCTTGCATGGGTCTACTGACACCTTAATCATTGGACACGGTCACCGATCAACGTTACTGTGACACGGCATTAGTTCCCCATGTACGTCTTCTCCGACGTTTGCAACGGCAGAATTATGCCACTAATTTCACCTTTTTCTAATGGGAATTAAAAAATTTTCTATGCTATTGTGAACAACCTTAAAAGAGGACTTCAACGAGGTAACATATGTGGAGCCTGATGCAACAGTAAGAAGATAACAGCATCGCAAACCACTGTCCCCCCTCAGGAGAAGAGATCACGCAAGCGTGTGCGGTAAATGTAAGCGGACACGTGACTCAGGCACGTTGTAGTTTAACCTGTCGCTTGAAGCCCATCAGCCTGTGATCTGCCATTGTACCAATCAGACGTTCCAAATGTATTTGACTGTCGAAAGAGCGGGTACGGATTTTGAACAGCGCTACAGTTATGTGCTGAAAGTTATCTTGATCGTACCAAGCCCTCACGATTTGTCTTTGCAAATATTATTTGCAAAATTCAAGAATTGTAAACGTGTGTTTATTGTTATTGCTCTCTTAACAAGTGCTGATAATGTTGATCTTGAATGTTGATGCGTAAGTCATCTGGACTCGCCCCAGCAGAGGTTCACTTTATGTAGTATTTCATATCTTTGGTAGTTATCTGTGTTTCTCGTAAACCCCGTTTTAATTTTTCCCAATAATAAGTCCAAAAGCTGTTAATTTTGGCGAGCCTGGAAACCATGTTTTTTTTTTCCAAACGACCGATACGACGATCCAATTAACAAGGTCAGTAATTACCTGTGCGGAATCGGTGGAACATCCGTCATGTTTGGAAATTTGGAAATTTGTGGTAAGGTCTTATGGGACCAAACTGTTCAGGTCATCGGTTCCTAAGCCTAAACACTACTTAATCTAACTTAAACGAACTTACGCTAAGGACAACACACACACCCATGCCCGAGGGAGGACTCGAACCTCCGACGGGGCGAGCCGTACTGACCGTGGCTAGGCGCCTAAGACCGCGTGGCGTCCCCGCGCGGCTCATCCGTCATGTTTGCCTCATGTCCACTGGGACTCTTTCCAATAATTGAGGCGGCATATCTCTTGGGAGCTTAAAAAAGTGACTATTTAGAATCCCATTAGTAAAATTCAGGCCAAGGTGCGGTTCTTAAAAAAACCCGCGCCGCACGTTAAAAGACCAATGTTTTCGTTTATCCAGTGTCCTCAGGGAGCCTGGATTTTCAGTTCACCGTTAGTGCATATTTCGAAGGTTGATTTGCCCTGGATTTTTAAACGATACATCATCTGTAAATAAAATCTTGTACAAAAACACTACTTCATTAAGTACTTCTCAGAGTCACCGCTAAGGTCACTGCAGCCGATTTTAAAAGTCATTAGAAGAAGGCTGTTGATGGACCGAAATGTGGAAAGAATGAAATGTGCTGGAAGATGCACATTCGGAATGACATGTGGACTGTGTGCTACTGCTGGTGAAATGTTAGTAGCACGTCTCTCATCGGTTGCTGTTGTCTTTCGTTGACGTATTTTGTTCTTCACACTTGCAATTACTTGAATGTTGTTGTAAAGTGTTCAAAGGCACAACGTGAATACTTAGCACGGTCAGAATATCTTTTGCCATGTAACCTCACAGTTGCTCTAGCAGATTGACGACATTCGCCGTGAACGACTGTCGTGTACATTGTGAAAGTCTGATTAGCTTCACGAACAGGTTGTCTAACCGCTACAGCACCAGAGCACTGACCGATGGGCTCCAGGCGCACAGCTGAACACACGAACCGTACAAGAGTTAAGTGTCTGCTTATATTTTATACAGAGAAGCAGCCATTTGCGGCACCTGCTCTCGTGACGGAGGCACAGGGTTCTGCGGCGCTGTTATCTTGAGGATCAAGTTCCACATGTGGTATCATGTATCGATACGACCCTTCCCGCGTATCAAGTTGGCAGTGGAATAGCATGTTTCCAGCCATCGCTGATAGCAGTCGTGCAGGATCCGGCAGACCCAATGGAGCACACCCGCTGAGGCACACGTTCAGCAGCTCCATACCACGAGCAACCCCAGCCGCCGCGATATCGGAGGCAGCGAACCCGCCACTAGCGCACGGAGCCACACCACTACATGAAGCGACGCAGGTGCTACCTAGTTGCGGCTCCATCGCCATAATTGTTTCTGTGTTAATAGCTGGACTCTGTTTCTTGCTGAATGATTGGTATTGAGTCTTCGTACATTTTCTGTGTTACTTATTCACTGATCATTTCTGCTCCTGTGCAGGTTTCTTATGGTGACAGTTACCACACCATTCCGTACCCCACTTCTCCTTACCGTTGCGTACAAAGTTCTAAACAACACCACAGGTGTCCTTGAAGTTCTCTTAGAAGACTCTGTCCAATAGCACGTAAAAGGTACACAACGTGATCAAAAGTATCCGGACACCCCAAAAAACATCCGTTTTCAATATTAGGTGCATCGTAGTGCAACTTACTGCCAGGTATTCCATAAGAGCGACCTCAGTAGTCATTAGTCATCGTGAGACAGCAGAATGGGGCGCTCCTCGGAACTCACGGACTTCGAACGTGGTCAGGTGACAGGGTGTCTGTCACTTGTGTCATACGTCTGTACGTTAGATTTGCACACTTCTAAACATCCCTAGATCCGATGTGATAGTGATGTGGACACGTGAAGGGACATGTACAGCACTAAAGCGGGCAGGCCGACCTCGTCTGTTCACTGACAGAGACCGCCGACAGTTGAAGAGCGTGTACACCTATCCAGACCATCACACAGGAATTCCAGACTACATCATGATCCACTGCAAGTGCTAAGACAGTTAGGCGGGAGGTGGGAAAACTTGGATTTCATGGTCGAGGGGCTGCTTATAAGCCACACATCACGCCAGTAAACGCCAAACGACGCCTTGCTTGGTGTAAGCAGCGTAAATATTGGATGATTGAACAGTGGAAATACGTTGTGTGGAATGACTAATCACGGTACACAACGTGGCGATCCGATGGCAGGGTGTGGGTATGACGAATGCCCGGTGAACGTCTTCTGCCAGTGTGTAGCGCCAACAGTAAAATTCCGAGGCGGTGGTGTCACGGTGTGGTCGTGATTTTCAAGGAGAGGGCTTGCACCCCCTGTTGATTTGCGTGGCACTATCACAGCACAGGCCTACATTGATGTTATAAGCACCTTCTTGCTTCCCACTGTTGAAGAGCAATTCGGGGCTGTCGATTGCGTCTTTCAACACGATCGAGCATCTGATCGTAATGCACTGCCTGTGGCGGAGCTGTCACACGACAATAACACCGCTGTAATGGTCTGGCCTGCACAGAGTCCTGACCTGAATCCTATAGTACACCTTTGGGATGTTTTGGAACGCTGACTTCGTGCCAGGCCTCACCGACCGACATCGATACCTCTCCTCAGTGCAGCACTCCGTGAAGAATGGGCTGCCATTCCCCAAAATACCTTCCAGCCCCTGGCTAAACGTATGTCTGCGTGAGTGGAAGTTGTCATCATGGCTAAGGGTGAACCAACACAATACTGAATTCCAGCGTTACCGATGGTGGGAGCTACGAACTTGTAAGTTATTTTCAGCCAAGTATCCGGATACTTGATCAAACATATCAGGACACTCATTAATGGACTTTAAGATGGGGCGTTTCCTCCTCCCGCCTTTATGATGATTTGGGCACTGCTGGGGGCACTTTAATTGGGATAGCTTAGAGTCTATGGAGGAATGGCAGCCCATTCTTCCTCAAGAGCGAAATCAAAGATAATAATGATGTGGGGTGCTGAGGTCTGAAGCGAGGTCGACGTACTAACTCATCTCAAAGGAATTCCATTGGGTTCGGGTTGGGACTCAGTTTCAGGAACTTTTTTGTCCACAGGCCAGGATGCTACTTTATGAGAGGTTGCATTGTCATGCTGATACAAACAATCATTGTCTTTGAAACGTTACTGTATGCAGTACACAGTTCTGTAAAACGTGTTTAAATTATTCCTCAATTTACGTTCTGTTAAGTGGAACGAGAGCACCACACCCTAACCACGGAAGAACATCCCCTTAACATAACACCATCTCCTTCGTACTGCACTGTTGTAAAGTCACAGGATGGGACGTTACGTTCTCCAGGCGTTCTCGAAACCTACGCGTTCCATAGCATTACCACAGGCTATAGCGCGATTAATGAATCCAGATTACTCGTTTCAAGTCATCCACTGTCCAGTAGCGTCAGTCTTTAAACCACCTCAAGTGTAGCTTAGCACTGACAACAGAAATATGTGGTTTATGAGGAGCTCTTCGGCCACTGTAGCTCATTCTTTTTAACTCTGTATGTACAGCCTTGGTGGCGGCTGGACTGCCGGTAGTACTCTAGAAATCGCGAGTGATTCCTTCCGCTGATTTATGCATTTTTTTAGAACCATAATCTGCTATCCTCGACGGCCCTTCTCCGTCAGTGCAGGGGCTTGGCTGGCCTTTGAGTAGCCATGGTTGTTACTTCGCGTTCCCTTCAAGATCACGTTACCAGCATCGACTTGGGCACCTTTAGAACGGCTGACATGTCCATGGGAAGCTGCAGGTCACTAAACTCTCCTGACTCACCCGTCCTCCTGTTGCTGCTTCTACGCTGACAACACAGTATCCTCCACATCGTTTTATACAGGCATGTCCGTCTACGAGGCGTGTTTTTTAAGTAAGGTCCGTTTGAACATAAGTACACAACGAAAGGTTATTTCGAAAAAGTAAATTTATTTTCAGAAAGTACATACTTTATTTTTCGACATAGTTACAAAGTTTGTTCAGATACGTATCATACCTCTCAACCAATTTTAAAATACTCTTTTCATAAAAAACTTGCCACCTGATCCGATAACCAAGAGTTCACTGCCGTTTTCACGTCGTCGTCATCATTGTAATGGTTGCCGCTGAGGTGTTGTTTGAGGTGGAGGAACAGATGGTAATCGCTCGGTGCAACATCAGGACTGTAGGGTGGCTGGTCTACAACTTCCTAGCCAAAACTATCCTATAAATCGCCGGTCAGACCTGCAGTGTGATGTCTTGCATTGTCATGGAGATGGACAATTCCCTTTGTCAGCATGCCGCGTCTTTTGTTTTGAATCGCTCTGCGTTGCTTTCTCAGGGTTTGGCAATATGCTTATGCATTGATAGTCGTTCCTCGTTGCATGAAGTCGACCAACAAAACACCATGCCTATCCCAAAACACCGACGTCATGATTTTGCACTGGGACAGGGTCTGTTTGGCGATCACCTTTACAGGCGAGTGTGTGTGTCTCCATTTCATGCTCTGCTGCTTCGATTCGAGAGTGATATGCGAAACCCATGTTTCGTCTTCAGTTACGATCCGACTCAAGAAACCGTCACCTTCCTCGTGATAACGAATCAAGAACTTCATCGCACACTCAAATCTTTGGTTTTTGTGGTCCTCTGTTACGAGTTTCGGGACCCAACGGGAGCACAGTTCCCTAAACTTTAGGTGTTCAGCAACAATGTTGTAAAGCACTGATCTCGACACGTCAGGAAATTCATTTGAGGCCCTCTATTGTTCCTGATCTATAGTAACGACATAGGAGACAATCTGAGTAGCCGTCTTAGATTGTTTGCAGATGATGCTGTCATTTACCGCCTTGTAAAGTCATCAGATGATCAAAACGACTTGCAAAATGATTTAGATAAGATATCTGTATGGTGCGAAAAGTGGCAATTGACCCTGAATAAAGAAAAGTGCGAAGTTATTCACATGAGTACTAAAAGAAATCAGCTAAATTTCAATTACGCGATAAGTCACACAAATCTGAGGGCTGTAAATTCAACTAAATACTTAGGGATTGCAATTACAAATAACCTAAATTGGAACGATCACATAGATAATACTGTGGGTAGAGCAAACCAAAGACTGCGATTCAATAGCAGAACACTTAGAAGGTGCAACAGGTCTACCAAAGAGACTGCTTACACTACGCTTGTCCGCCCTATTGTAGAGCAGTGTTGTTCAAAAAATGGTTCAAATGGCTCTGAGCACTATGGGACTTAACTTCTAAGGTCATCAGTCCCCTAGAACTTAGAACTACTTAAACCTAACTAACCTAAGGACATCACACACATCCATGCGCGAGGCAGGATTCGAACCTGCGACCGTAGCGGTCACGCGGTTCCAGACTGTAGCGCCTTTAACCGCTTGGCCACACGGGCCGGCGAGCAGTGGTGTGGGATCCGCATTAGGTGGGACTGATGGATGACATCGAAAAAGTACAAAGAAGGGCAGCTCGTTTTGTATTATCGCTAAATAGGGGAGATAGTGTCACAGACATGATACGTGAATTGGCGTGGCAATCATTAAAACAAAGGCGTTTTTCGTTGCGACAGGATCTTCTCATGAAATTTCAATCACCAGTTTTCTCCTCCGATTGCGAAAACATTTTGTTGGCACCCACCTACATAGGGAGAAATGATAATCACGATAAAATAAGAGAAATCAGGGCTCTCACGGAAAAATTTAAGTTCTCGTTTTTCCGCGTGCCGTTCGAGAGTGGAACGGTAGAGAGACAGTATGAAGATGGTTCATTGAACCCTCTGCCAGACACTTTATTGTGAATAGCAGAGTAATCACGTAGATGTAGATGTAGTGACCTGTTATTATGATGCGCCTGTTCTCACGAATCCTTGCTTCAACTGAAACCACTAAATCGTCTGTAATCAAAGAAAGGCGACCGGAGCGGTCCTCACCATGGACGTTGTCACGGCCATCTTTGAATTCTCGTACCCACTTACGAACTTTCCTTTCACTCATAACACTATTACCGTACACTTCGCAAATCTGTCGATGAATTTCTGCAGCAGACAGGTTCGTTGCTGATATAAACCGTATTACTGAGCGAACCTCACACGCGGCAGGCGAGTTGATAGTCTTAAACATTCTGAATGCACAGAACACAACCATACAGGTTAGCTATAGAGCTGAAACTGAGCACAGCTGTTCCTGAGGCATGCCGGTACACGACGCACGCGCTCGTTGCGGTATGGGTGCGAACTACTAGTGTCTACAACAAAACGGACCTTACTTAAAAAAACACGTCTCGCATTTCGGCACCTGGTGGTTAATTCCACCTTATATTGGAGTGTCCGAACACTTTTGATCAGGTGGTGAAATTCTATTAAAAGAAAGAGTCAGTATCCAAAAGCTATAAACCTAACTGACAAGATGCGCCACGTTGTCTTTTACAAAACAGTCAAAACTGCAGCTGAATGTATCTACTCCTTATGAATATACTTGGGGTGACCTGCCTTCGCTGCCTCAGTATGTATAATGTTTATCAGAAATGCTTTTAATTACATACTTTGGGGATGGGTTGTTTACATCAAAATAGAAAACCATGAAAGTAACTCCAAAAATCCTCCATTTTTTAGTTGATAGTGGTCTTCCTGCACAGTGTTTCTAGACATCATCAAACAACTCTAGAGCACTAAAGGGGCGAAAATATTATACTCCTGCTAAAATGTACTACTCTAAACTTACTTAAAGAAAGTCATAATTTATGGGCTAGGCATTAGTTAATTACAATTATTAGATCTCTAATGGTATGTTACATATCAAATTAAGTGCAAAATGTCCGGTTTTCTAACCTACTGCAAATGTAAATATTACGAAGTTTCAGTACTCTAGGGTTAAGCTAGTTTCGACTAATTAATGTACAGTTTGTTAGATAATTATTACTCTCGTGGCGCGACGCCTGGAAAAGGGCATCTTTTAAGCTATAAGGAAAGCCAGGAAATACAAACTACACAATACTAGGAGTAAAAATTAGAATGGACGGCCGAGAACGAAATTCTGGGTTAGACAGGAACCATTCACAGAAATAAAAGTGCAAATAAACAATACTACCCGAAAAACATCCGCAACTCAGTATTTTTGAAGAGATTGAAAATACCCTTCGGTTGCAGTTAATGAATAAGCTTAAGTCGCTAGCTTCCAATTTAGAGTTTCACGATATTCAATATGTTCCTTTACCACTCACATGTACTCTTAACGCTTTTCATGCAGCTTTTATTTTTTGTAATCTTTTCACTTTTGTACGTATAGTACTAATTCAAGTTGTGAACGGCCGGGCTAGTTGCTTCCCTGTTGTTCTTGCCGTAAACAGATGGCGGTGCTTTTGCCAGTCCGGTTTACCAGCTTGCTTCCTCCACTGTATACGCTACTCTGTGCTCTGCGCTCGCAGGTGGTACATAAGGTCCTACACTGTCCATTGCGGTGCTCCAGGTCACAGCACAAAGTGTAGGAGTGTCCTTGTGTTCATTCCATACTTGTTTACCCAGGCAGTCGTCCGTTAGGCCGTGTCCTACTGAGCGACAGAAGCGAGCGACAGCGAGCGACTTTTGGGTACGCGACGCTACAACGACAAGCAGCAGCATCGGACGACAACCTTGGGTGTCCTGCGTGCAAGCGACCATGTCGCGCTACAAGATGGCTGCTTGGAGCCAACCAGCTGTTTTTACAAAACGGCGTCCTTAACCTGTAGAATACTGTAGCTGCCATACTGCTTAGCCGAGAAGACACATGGCTGTCGCTCTCTGTCGTGCGTGATGCAGCGACAAGGTTCAGACATGTTTGAATTCAAACGTCGTCAGTTGCAGCGGGAGACAGGCAGCGACACAGATGTCGCTCATGTAAGACACTTCCATAACTACACCTGCGGTTGTATTTTGTCGCTCACATAGGACACGGACTTATAATGTCTGGTGTTACTCTGGCATTGAATTATGTTTTACCGCACCTAGCCCAATCACTGTTATTTAAAATGTTGTATGGTACTCCGTTTTTTGTTTTGTCATGTGTACTACTGCATGTAAATTATTATTAGCTTTGGTCTCTTGTGTATTTAAGTACAACGCCTGATGAGGGACGTGTAGTACTCTGAAACCCGTCGTGATCTATGCACTAAAAAATAAAAAAGATCTTACAACTGAAGCGGTATTTTCAGTCTCTACTAAAAGTCAAAGGATATCGACGATCAGATTCGCTGATACATTCCTGTCCACAGTGAAAATGAGGAAGATTTGCATGAGCTGTGGAATGGAATGAATGGTCTATTGAGCAAACAGAATGGATTGAGTGCAGTACAGAAGAAAGGCGAATGTCTTGAAGAGTAGCATTAATGAAATTTTTGAAAAACTTAACGTTAGAATTAGGGATCACGAAGCAGACGAAGTGAAGTAAATGTATTAGCTTGGGAGCAAAATAACACAACGCGGACGAAGCTAAGAGCACATAAATAGTAGACTAGCACTGGCAGAGAGAGGCATTCCTTACCAAAAGAAGTCAGCTACTACCGAACACTGGCCTTAATTTGAGGAAGAAATGTGTGGAAATATGTGTTTAAGACGCAGCACTTTATGGAAGTGAATTAGGGTTTGGGAAAACTGGAAAAGAAGCGAACCTAAGCGTTTGAGACACGGTAGCAAGCAAGAATTCTGAAAATTAGATGTATTGATAACATGAAGCAATGAAGAGGATCTCCGTAGAATCGACTAGGAGAGGAATACATGTGGAAAACATTGACAAGGAGAAAGGGGCTGTGCTGCGACATCAGTGAATAACCTGCATTACCATGCAGGGTAAAAACTGTATAGAAAGGCAGATATTGGAATATATCCAACGATTTGAGGACTTTGCGTGTGTCCTATTCCGAGATGAAAAGGTTGGCACAGGAGATGAATTCGGGACGGACTGCAGCAAAAACCAATGACCGAAAATAAAGATAGAGCATGTAAAAGTATGGAAAAAGCCTGTACTTAGCAATGTATGTAAATTTTCTTATGTTGATTATCGTAGTCTTTAAAACAAAAATTCATGACTAACTCTCTACAAATCGTCGAGAAAATTTAGCTAGGAAACTAGTCTCACGGGGCACCAATCAATACATAGGTCTGGCGGCCATGGGAGGTTTACAGTAATAGAACGTACATAGGTACAGTGTACAACAGTTAGTCCATATTGAATTAAAAAGTGCTGTGAGGCAAACCTTAATTTGCAGTTCAATTACACAAAAGGCATTTGCAGTGCTCGACAAACAATACGGAAAGTGTGAGAAGGAGAAGGGGGAGATACAGTGAAGAGTAATAGAGAGAGAGAGTGAAGTAGGTAGTGAGGACTGCTGTTGGGCTGCACATGTGGCAGTAATGACGCCAGCACACGTGGCTCTCACTCGGGAGCAGCTGCTACAGAGCGTCGAATATTTCGATGCACAGGGAAGAGCAGAATATTGACGTTTCGGTACTGGAACGCGAATATAAACGAGCGAATAGCATACACTGTCGCAATGTCCACCAGAGGGCGCGTTCAGTATGACTGAATGAATATGGTGGTGACAAAGGTGTGTGTGTGTGTGTGTGTGTGTGTGTGTGTGTGTGTGTGTGTGTGTGGAGCGGAAGAGGAGGAGGACAGAGATAAATTTATGATTTGTTACATAAAACGATCTCCTGCAAAAATTGGTCTAAGGGGCACAATCAATAGCTGAACTTACGACGATGTCTCATTTTCTACATCTACGTGATTACTCTGCTGTTCACAATAAAGTGACTGGCAGAGGGTTCAGTGAATCACCTTCAAGCTGTCTCTTACCGTTCCCCTCTCGAACTGCGCGCGGGAAAAATTAGCACTTAATTTTTTCTGTGTGAGCCCTGATTTCTCTTATTTTATCGTGATGATCATTTCTCCCTATGTAGGTGGGTGCCAACAGAATGTTTTCGCAATCGGAGGAGAAAACTGGTGATTGAAATTTCATGAGAAGATCCTGTCGCACCGAAAAACGTCTTTGTTTTAATGATTGCCACTCCAATTCACGTATCATGTCTGTGACATTATCTCTCCTATTTCGCGATAATACAAAACGAGCTGCCCTTCTTTGTACTTTTCCGATGTCATCCGTCACTCCCACCTGAAGCGGATCGCACACCGCACAGCAATACTCCAGAATAGGGTGGATAAGCGTAGTGTAAGCAGTCTTTAGTAGACCTGTTGCACCTTCTAAGTGTTCTGTCAATGAATCGCAGTCTTTGGTTTGGTCTACCCACAATATTGTCTATGTGATCGTTCCAACTTAGGTTATTTGTAATTGTAATCCCAAAGTATTTAGTTGAATTTACTGCCTTCAGATTTGTGTGACTTATCGCGTAATAGAAATTTAGCTCATTTCTTTTAGTACTCATGTGAATAACTTCGCACTTTTCCTTGTTAAGGGTCAATTGCCACTTTTCGCACCATACATATACACTCCTGGAAATGGAAAAAAGAACACATTGACACCGGTGTGTCAGACCCACCACACTTGCTCCAGACACTGCGAGAGGGCTGTACAAGCAATGATCACACGCACGGCACAGCGGACACACCAGGAACCGCGGTGTTGGCCGTCGAATGGCGCTAGCTGCGCAGCATTTGTGCACCGCCGCCGTCAGTGTCAGCCAGTTTGCCGTGGCATACGGAGCTCCATCGCAGTCTTTAACACTGGTAGCATGCCGCGACAGCGTGGACGTGAACCGTATGTGCAGTTGACGGACTTTGAGCGAGGGCGTATAGTGGGCATGCGGGAGGCCGGGTGGACGTACCGCTGAATTGCTCAACACGTGGGGCGTGAGGTCTCCACAGTACATCGATGTTGTCGCCAGTGGTCGGCGGAAGGTGCACGTGCCCGTCGACCTGGGACCGGACCGCAGCGACGCACGGATGCACGCCAAGACCGTAGGATCCTACGCAGTGCCGTAGGGGACCGCACCGCCGCTTCCCAGCAAATTAGGGACACTGTTGCTCCTGGGGTATCGGCGAGGACCATTCGCAACCGTCTCCATGAAGCTGGGCTACGGTCCCGCACACCGTTAGGCCGTCTTCCGCTCACGCCCCAACATCGTGCAGCCCGCCTCCAGTGGTGTTGCGACAGGCGTGAATGGAGGGACGAATGGAGACGTGTCGTCTTCAGCGATGAGAGTCGCTTCTGCCTTGGTGCCAATGATGGTCGTATGCGTGTTTGGCGCCGTGCAGGTGAGCGCCACAATCAGGACTGCATACGACCGAGGCAGACAGGGCCAACACCCGGCATCATGGTGTGGGGAGCGATCTCCTACACTGGCCGTACACCACTGGTGATCGTCGAGGGGACACTGAATAGTGCACGGTACATCCAAACCGTCATCGAACCCATCGTTCTACCATTCCTAGACCGGCAAGGTAACTTGCTGTTCCAACGGGACAATGCGCGTCCGCATGTATCCCGTGCCACCCAACGTGCTCTAGAAGGTGTAAGTCAACTACCCTGGCCAGCAAGATCTCCGGATCTGTCCCCCATTGAGCATGTTTGGGACTGGATGAAGCGTCGTCTCACGCGGTCTGCACGTCCAGCACGAACGCTGGTCCAACTGAGGCGCCAGGTGGAAATGGCATGGCAAGCCGTTCCACAGGACTACATCCAGCATCTCTACGATCGTCTCCATGGGAGAATAGCAGCCTGCATTGCTGCGAAAGGTGGATATACACTGTACTAGTGCCGACATTGTGCATGCTCTGTTGCCTGTGTCTATGTGCCTGTGGTTCTGTCAGTGTGATCATGTGATGTATCTGACCCCAGGAATGTGTCAATAAAGTTTCCCCTTCCTGGGACAATGAATTCACGGTGTTCTTATTTCAATTTCCAGGAGTGTATCTTATCTAAATCATTTTGCAAGTCGTTTTGATCATCTGATGACTTTACAAGACGGTAAATGACAGCATCATCTGCAAACAATCTAAGACGGCTACTCAGATTGTCTCCTATGTCGTTAATATACATCAGGAACAATAGAGAGCCTATAACACTTCCTTGGGGAACAGACTGTTTTTAGGTCAACATATGCCTTATTGCAAGAGCTGACAAATGCGAAAATTATCGCACGATCAGCTTAGCAGGTCATGCTCCCAAGTTTCTCAAGAATAATATACAGAAGAATGTGCAAGAAAATTGAGGACGTGTTAGATGATGATCAGTTTGGCCTTAGAAAAGGTAAAGATACCAAAGAGGTGATTGTTACTAAAGAAAAATCATGAGATGTTCATAGGATTTGTCGGCCTGGAAAAAACATTAAGGAATGTCAAATGGTACAAGATTTTTCAAATTCTGAGAAAAATAGTGGTAATATACAGGGAGAGCCGGCTAATATTCACGTACAAGAGCCAAGAGGGAATAATAAGAGTGGAAGATCAAGAACGAAGTGCTCGAATTAAAAAGGGTGTAAGACAGGGATGTAGTTTTTCGCCCCCACTATTCAATCTGTACATCGAAGAAGTAATGGCGCTAATAAAAGAAAGGTCAAAGGGAAGAACTAAAATTCAAGGTGAAAGGATATCAAAGATAATATTCGCTGATGGTAGTGCTATCCTCAGTGAAAGTGAAGAAGGATTACAGGATCCATTGAATGAAATGAACACTCTAATGGGTTCAGAATGTAAATTGAGAGTTAGTCGAAGAAAGACGAAAGTAATAGGTAGTAGAAGAAATGAGAACAGCGACAAACTTAACATCAGGGTTCAGATTACGAAGTAATAACCAATAACGGACGGAGCAAGGAGGACATAAAAAGCAGACTACCACTGTGTAATAGTCTACTAGTATCAAACATTGGCCTTAATTAAAGGAGGAAACTTCTGAGAATGTACATTTGGAGCATAGCATTGTGTGGTAGTGAAATATAGTGTAGAAAAAGGGGAAAAGGAGGGAATAGAAGCATTTGAGATGTAGTGCTACAGAAGACCGTTGGAAATTAGGTGGACTGATAAGGAATGAGGAGGTTCTCCGGAGGATGGGCGAGAAAAGAAATATATTAAAAACACTGACAATAAGAACGGCCAGGATGGTAGGACATTTGTCAAACCATCCCGCAATTCAATTTACTGTAGGGAGCTGTAGAGGATAAAAGCTGCAGAGGAAGACAGAGTTTGGAGTATATCCAGCAAATAATTGAGGACGTATTGTAAGTGCTAGTGTGAAATGAGTTTGCACAGGAGAGGAATTCGCGGCGGGCCGCGTCAGACTAGTCAGAAAACTAGTGACCCAAATAAATAAATAAATAAATAAATACGTTCTGTGTATTTGATGTAGCCGTATTTCAGATCAGTGGACTTAATCCTTCCCAGTATCTAAATTGCACAAATCAAACGCGATTCTAATGGTCTGCAAAGTATCTCTCCGCAGTTGCCATCACTGGACTCAAAAATGTTTTCCAAGTACAATTTTCTATAAGCAAAGAGTGAGTATCCATAAGAACGAGTGAAAGGCAAGTGGAGGAAATCTCGGGAAGCATTACAAATCCCTTAGTGAAATAAAATATGGCGTTTCAGTCTTCGATCGCTATTCTTTATTTTCAATTACCGGTTTCGGGCTAGCTGCCCATCTTCAGATCATATATTGTAGTTACAGAGTAACTTGTCCGTACAGAACACTCGGTTCGCTGTCATAACTAACTTTAGTTATGCCTATCAGCGCAGTAATCTCCATAAGAATAACACAGAGCAGAAGTGAGTTTTTCTGCAACACGGGTTAAGTAAATATACGGCACGCTGAAAATTTCTAAGTCCGAATGAAGGTCACGCGCAGAGAGACGCGCACAGCGCCACAGACTAAGTCCAAATCAAGGTCACGCGCTTTAACACGCTTTAACAGTCGCGGACGAAACACTGGAAAACAATGGATAAAATTAAGTAAAAAAAAAAAGTACTTACTTAACTGAGGCCGTCGCACGGGCGAGAGCCACTGTTGCCTCAAACATGAAGCCATATTGCACACAAATGAAACGTCCTAGAATATTCTAGGAAAACTATGCTTCCCTACAGTTACGGTATGAGACAGTAATAGAGGAACTATGAAATGGAAATTTGTACAGTGCATCATTACGACGCCAGTTTTATTTGGAATAATTTTTGAGACAATAATATAACTCAACTCATTCAAAATAATCATTCACAGCTTTCATAAAAGACATTTTGTTGTAATAAACCAAATAAGCTGTTAAAAGTTTTTGTTTTTATTATCCTGCAGCTAATGGCAACCTTGAGGTCATCATCTGGCACACTACTTAAAACATCTACAATTTACACTGCATTTCAGAACTGTAGACGTGGGTCAAGAATTTCTTTTTAAGTTATCTGATATGATGACCTTGGGATTAAAACAATTTGCAGAATAATAAAAACAAAAAATTAGCAGATTGTGTGGCCCATTACAATCAAATGTAATATAATTTGTAATCAAATATAACATTACAGTCGAAAATAAATGATGAAAGAAAACTAAAAAATAAAATCCAAAACTCTCGGAATGTATGTAGATATTTTTCAGTTGCGAATGATTTCGATGTGATATTATTGATAACTGCAATAATACATACGAAAAAACCTGAATCGTTATTGGTGTTCAGTTAACCCTCTACATTACGAACACGAGAAAAGTCGACTATTTTCATTTTGCTGTTGTTGAAATAAGGCGTGGCCAAGTAAGGAATTTGTTTCCACCCGGACCACTATGCGTTTGCCACAGGACCATGACGATGTGTGGCGTTAAATACACAGAATACACAGGAAAATTAGCTGTTCTGGTAAGAGGCGTCAGTTATAATGCTCTGAATGTTTCGCAGAACTGACGAATGCAGCACCACTTCCACCGACTGCTACACGATAAAATACTGTCTGATGAAAATGTTGCGTATGTTTACACGTTTTCCAGAAATGTTACTGAACGAGAATTCACGAGAGGTATTATTGTTGCGATCTCCCTTCGGAAGTGCCAGCACAATGTTTTTCTGCGTAATACCCATGTTCCTCCTTTCTTTTTTTGCAACAAAAATATGCACAAGCTAGAACGCAGGCTCATTTACAAGCATTACCATGTTCACATTAAAACTGCACGGTTTTAACAACTCCCGCATTCTCGACACCGCACGCTTATTCGGGCGAATAAAAAAATATTCAACGCTGCTGTCTGATTTGTTTCTCTGCCTCTCCAAAAACCACAATCAAGGCGAGGTGTTCCAGTGGTCAAGACACTTGACTAATTTTCTGAAGAGGCGCGCTTCAAATACGAATCCGGCCATCTTGTTCGGGTTTTCCGTGGGGCTTCATGTGACCCTATAAGTCTTCCGATATTCTAAAACAACAGCTCACAATATGGCTGTCACTAGATTCTGCATTAGAGAATGCTGTTGACTACGCGGCCAACTTGTCTCTGATCTTAAAAATGCGCAAACAGTTTTAACCATTCCATAGACCAATTTTAAATGCACAGTGAGGCGGCAGCATGAACCAAGTGCAATCGTTCGTCAATTTTTCCGTGACTGCGTGACTATTTTCCCTTTTAGGTGTCTGATATCTGCCAATACCTCCAATGAAGTTAAATACTTAAATAAACTTTATCAACACACTCATTGTATAAAATTGTAACGTAGGTATGAGCTAGGTAATCAGCAAACAAATACATTCAAACCTGGATAAGTCAGAACTGAAGGGACCAGGATTTTGTTCTCGCATGTACAGGCTTTTCAGATATCCGGCTCATCACACATGTTCGTTCAAAAGAAATTTTTCTCTTAGAGGATTTGCTTAACGCAGGCGTAGAAACTACGTCTCTCATAAGGGATATTCCATTATCTTGCAGGCTTGCATCCGGGACAAAATTATTTTTTCTTTTGACATTTCAGTTGATAAGGGTACGGCTACGTCCAAGGTGAGTGAATGACTGAACCAGCTGAGGGAAATGCTGGGTGTTAGGAGTATAAGTCCACATGTTTCTAATGATGACTGAGCACTGTGTACTGAACATTTAATTGTTTACTTTATTTACGGACTAATAATTACAGTTATTACGAGCAGTATGTTTTTAGGTTGGTTAGTACCACCAAGTACAAATTGCACAAGGAAGACTGGTTCAAATGGCTCTGAGCACTATGGGACTTAACTTCTGAGGTCATCAGTCACCTAGACTTAGAACTACTTAAAACTAACTAACCTAAGGACATCACATACATCCATGCCCGAGGCAGGATTCGAACCTGCGACCGTAGCGGTCGCGCGGTTGCAGACTGCAGCGCCTAGAACCGCTCGGCCAATCCGGACGGCGCACAAGGAAGACATTAATGTTTATTTTCCTCTTGACAGCAGGGCAGGTGCTGAAGTGTGGACAGGTGCATGCAAAACAGTTAGTCTATGCTGGCAAAACAGTTAGTCTATGCTGACAGGCGCCGTCGACTTGTCAGTGCAGTCATGAACATGAAGAAAACATCAGTAGTAAAGTATGTGACACGTCTGCGGGGAGACTGTTACACTGAGAGAAGAAACAGTAATACACAGAAGTGAGCACACATTAAAGTACCACCTATCAACAATATCTGTACCTGTATCTCAAACTCACTGTGCGCTGTGTAATAAATGCATGTATGTCAGTGATAAAGAACGAAAGCGAAACTAAGAAATACAGTACCCATAACATAATTATCGAATATACTGGGCACAATGATACACTTACTAAAAGAAATCTGTGAGTTTTCTCTTTTTTCAGTTTTGGTACTATGAGCATGTTATTAAAGCTCAAATAACTTATCAAAAATTGAGTGATCAGTATTCACTGAAAACCCAAAAAATCTGTGATCCGTCTCTGTCGCGTTTAAAGCTTCTTGTTTAATTTGATATGGTATTTCTTCTTAGTCAACACACCTTTTTATCTTATCGTCTTCTCCGTCGCCGCCAATTCCATCCTTAGACGCCCTGATACAGTTCGCAACCATGTCCTCATCCGTGTGTTATCTGACTACTACCACAAAATTTATCGAGAAGACACTTGAAGAACAGATCTGTCTTCTGGATGACACACGGTTTAAATAATCAGCCGACATTTAGACACTCTGTCATCCATAGATTTGCTTGCCCCGGCCGCTTTAACCACTAATATTCATTAAAGGACATCTTGTAGTGCAGCTCATGATGTCCTTGAATAAATATCTTATAGCTGCGAAGTACTGAGCATTCAAGGTTTTTTCAGTCACAAATATTATAAAAAATCTCTTTGGGCAAAGTCATGAATTTTTCCTTTCAACAGTGGACCATCCAGGGGAATAATTTTATCAAGAGTTTGTTTGATTCATTCTACGAGACATTTCTCAAAGTCAGAAAATTCAACAGCTCTATTCCTCATAATACTTCCATGTCCCTTGGAGGTTATCTTTTTTTTTTAGCTTGTAATAGGTGGACTACGTAGTATAAACTCACTTGGACTTTCAAGTCACGACTCCCCTTCTTCGAACACACATTTAATTTTTCATTTTGACATCCTGAGAACGTGACGTACCTTCCTCAAAGATTTAGTTTTGTCAACAACTTCGTGTTTGTCTTCATAAGAGTCGCGCCGCGCAGTTGAAAAGTAACCATGCGCATATTTGTCTGACAATCAAAACACACTCCATGCATAGCATTTCCCGCGGTGTGTACAGTGAAACAAATATTTTTGTCGACACTCTGATAAGTGTTTAACAAAATGGTTCAAATGGCTCTGAGCACTATTGGACTTAACATCTCAGGTCATCAGTCCCCTAGAAATTAGAGCTACTTAAACCTAACTGACCTAAGGACATCACACACATCCATGCCCTAGGCAGGATTTGAACCTGCGACCGTGGCGGTCGCGCGGTTCCAGACTGAAGCGCCTAGAACCGCTCGGCCACCAGCGGCCGGCAGTGTTTAACAATACACACATGCCTGCAGTATATATATTTAAGACAGCGGATAAAATAACTGTTTAGCTAAATTCTTTTACCCAGACTTCCCTCAAATCACTCTTATGTATAGAGGTGGAATGTTAGGTGGTCTCACATGTAGGGGTCCGGACACAGAAATGTTTCTCACAGAGCTTTCTACCTTATAGCTTACACAGACGTTTTAGATTGATCATGGTACTAGGTGATTAGTCTAACTTATAGAGTTCCCTCCTTTCTACAGGTCTCATTTATCCTGATTCGATAGTAATATCCATAGCTTTTTAACCAATAAAAAAAATAATCAACCAATGAAATACCTGGTAGTCTTTATTTCTTGTATTCTTTTTTATGCATTGAAGAGCCAAAGAAACTGGTACACCAGTCTAATATCGTGTAGGGCCCCCGAGACCAAGCAGAAGTGTCGCAACATGACGTAGCTTGGACTCGACTAGCATTTATACTAGCGCTGGAGAGAACTGACACCATGAACACTGCAGTACAGTCCATAAATCCGTACGAGGCGGTGGAGATTTCTTCTGAACAGTACGTTGCAAAGAATCACCGATATGCTCAATAATGTTCATGTCTGGGGAATTTTGTGGCCAGCTGGAAGTGTTTAAACTCAGAAATTGTTCAAAATGGTTCAAATGGCTCTGAGCACTATGCGACTAAACTTCTGAGGTCATCAGTCGCCTAGAACTTAAAACTAATTAAACCTAACTAACCTAAGGACATCACACACATCCATGCCCGAGGCAGGATTCGAACCTGTAGCGTAGCGGTCGCTCGGTTCCAGACTGTAGCGCCTAGAACCGCACTGCCACTCCGGCCGGCTCAGAAATCGTTGCTGGAGCCACTCTATAGCAATTGAGGACGTGTGGAGCGTTGCATTGTCCTGCTGGCATTGCCCAAGTCGTCGGAGTGCACAATGGACATGAATGGATGCAGGCAATCAGACAGGTTACTTACGTACGTTTCACCTGTCAGAGTCGTCCCTATCACTACAACTGCGCACGCCCCAGACCATTACAGAGTTTCCACCAACTTCAACAGTCAGTCCCCTGCTGACTTGCAGGGTCCTCGGATTCACGAGGTTGTCTGCGTACCCGTACGAGCCTATCCGCTCGATACAATCTGAAACGAACTCGTCCGACCAGGTAAGATGTTTCCGGTCGTGAGCAGTCGAATATCGGTGTTGACGGGCCCAGGCGAGGCGTAAAGATTTACGTCGTGCCGTCATCAAGGGTACGCGAGTGGACCTTTGGCTCCGAAAGCCAACATCGATAATGTTTCGTTCAATAGTTCGCACACTGACACTTGTTCATGGCCCAGCATTGAAATCTGCAGCAATTTGCGGGACGGTTTCACTTCTGTCACAATGAACGATTGTCTTCAGTTGTTGTTGTTGCCGTTCTTGCAGGATCTTTTTCCGGCCGCAGTGATGTCGGAGATTTGGTGTTTTACCGAACTCCCGATATTCACTGTACACTCGTGAAATGGTCGTACAGGAAAATCCTCACTTCATCGCTACCTCGGAGAATTGCACCAGACACTTGTTGTCTTATGCAGGCGTTGCTGACCGCAGCGCCGTGTTCTGCTTGTTTACATACCTCTGTATTTGGTTACGCATGCTTATACCAGTTTCTTTGGTGCTTCAGTATATTACGTTTGTCCTCAGCCAATGTATATCATAATTCACGATGGAAATTTATTTCCTTACTCACTTTTGATTTTATTACTAGCACAGTCGAAAATCTACTTTCCCCCTTTTTGTTAATCGTGGATACTAAGCACAAGACTTTTCTAATTAAAACTGCGCAACTGAGACGGAACAATAAATGAAAATTATCTTAAATACTTTGCTTTGTAGTGCGCTAGGATTCTTGTTGTTTTTTCCCCTAATCTTACACCAACAATTGTGTTGCCATAAGAAATCGAAATTCTTTCAAAGGCAACAATAATATAATGACTGTAGCACATTTGGGGAGAGGTGTAATCCAGCTGTAATGAGCCATGATCAAATGATCATTTCTGTATTGACACACTGATCCACGTGTTACAAGGCAATCATGCCGGCATATACCCGCTCTTAACAATGTACTCCAATCCAGGTTATGATCATGAATTTGTCCGTACATAAACCTTGTTGTTGTTGTTATTGGTCTTCAACTCAGTGACTGGTTTGATGCGGATCTCCATGCTACTTTATCCTGTGCCAGCTGCTTCATCTCCCAGTACCTACTGCAACCTACATCCTTCTGAATCTGCTTAGTGATTTCATCTCTGGGTCTCCCTCTGCGATTTTTACCTTCTACTCTGCCCTCCAATACTAAACTGGTGATCCCTTGATGCCTCAGAACATGTCCTATCAACCGATCCCTTTTTCAACTTGGGCCAGAAATATCTCTTCTCCCCCAATTCTATTCAATACCTACCCATTAGTTATGTGATCTATCCATGTAATCTTCAGCATTCTTCTGTAGCACCACATTTCGAAAGCTCCTTTCTCTTCTTGTCCAAACTATTTATCGTCCATGTTTCACTTCCATACATGGCTACACTCCATACAAATACTTTCAGAAATTTCTCTTCTTCAGAAACGCTTTCCTTGCCATTGACAGTCTACATTTTATATCCTATCTACTTCGACCGTCATCAGTTATTTTAATCCCCAAATGGCAAAACTACTTTAAGTGTCTCATTTCCTAATCTAATTCCCTCAGCATCATCCGATTTAATCCGACTACATTCCATTATCCTGGTTTTGATTTTTTTTATGTTCATCTTAATGGTTCAAATGGCTCTGAGCACTATGGGACTTAACTTCTGAGGTCATCAGTCCCCTAGAACTTAGAACTACTTAAACCTAACTAACCTAAGGACATCACACACATCCATGCCCGAGGCAGGATTCGAACCTGCGACCGTAGCGGTCGCGCGGTTCCAGACTGTTGCGCCTAGAGCCCCTCGGCCACTCCGGCCGGCGATGTTCATCTTATACCCTCCTTTCAAGACACTGTCCATTCCGTTCAACTGCTCTTCAAGGTCGTTTACTGTCTCTGACAAAATTACAGTGTCATCGAAGAACCTCAAAGATTTTATTTCTTCTCCATGGATTTTAATTCCCACTCCGAATTTGTCTTTTGTTTCCTTTACTGCTTGCTCAATAAATAGGTTGAATAACAACGGGGATAGGCTACAACCCTGTCTCACTCCCTTCCCAACCACTGCTTCCCTTTCATACCCTCGACTCTTATAACTGCAATTTCTGTACAAATTGTAAATAGCCTTTCGCTCCCTATATTTTACCCGTGCCATCTTCAGAATTTGGAAGAGAATATTAAAATCAATATTGTCAAAAGCTTTCTCTTAGTCTACAAATGCTAGAAACGTAGGTTTGCTTTCTTCAATCTATCTTCTGAGATAAGCCGTAGGGTCAGTATTGCCTCACGTGTTCCAACATTTCTACGGAATCCAAACTGATCTTCCCCAAGGTCGGCTTCTACCAGTTTTTCCGTTCGTCTCTAAAGAATTCGAGTTAGTATTTTGCAGCCGCGACTTGTTAAACTGATAGTTCGGTAATTTTCACACCTGTCAACACCTGCTTTCTTTGGGATTTGAATTATTATATTCTTCTGGAAGTCTGAGGGTATTTCGCCTGTCTCACACATCTTGCTCACCAGATGGTAGAGTTTTGTCAGGGCTGGCTCTCCCAAGGCCGTCAGTAGTTCTAATGGAATGTTGTCTATTCCCGGGGCCTTTTTTCGACTTACGTCTTTCAGTGCTCTGTCAAACTCTTCACGCAGAATCATATCTCCCATTTCATCTTCATCTACATCCTCTTCCATATTCGTAATATTGTCCTCAAGAACATCGCCCTTGTATAGACCCCTCTATATACTCCATCCACCTTCCTGCTTTCCTTTCTTTGCTTAGAACTGGGTTTCCATCTGAGCTCCTGATTTCATAGAAGTGGTTCTCTTTTCTCCAAAGGTCTCTTTAATTTTCCTGTAGGCAGTATCCATCTTACCCCTAGTGAGATATGCCTCTACATCCTTACATTTGTTCTCTAGTCATCCCTGCTTAGCCATTTTGCGCTTCCTGCCGATCTCATTTTTCAGACGTTTGTATTCCTTTTTGCCTGCTTTATTTATTGCATTGTTATATTTTCTTCTTTCATCAATTAAATTCAGTATATCTTCTGTTACCCAAGGATTTCTACTGGCCCTCGTCTTTGTCCTACATGCTCCTCGCTGCCTTCACTATTTCATCCCTCAGAGCTACCCATTCTTCTTCTAATGTACTTCTTTCCCCCATTCCTGTCAGTCGTTCCGTAATGCTCTCCCTGAAACTCTCTGCAACCCTGGGTCCGTCAGTTTATCCAGGTCCCATCTCCTTAAATTCCCACCTTTTTCAGTTTCTTCAGTTTTAATCTATAGTTCATAACGAATGGATTGTGGTCAGAGTCCACATCCGCCCCTGGAAAGTCTTACAGTTTTAAAACTAGTTCCTAAATCTCTGTCTTACCATTATATAATCTATCTGAAACCCTCTAGTATCTCTAGGCCTTTTCCATGTATACAACCTTCTTTTATGATTCTTGAACCAAGTGTTAGCTATGATTAAGTTGTGCTCTGTGCAAAATTCTACCAGGCGGCTTCCTCATTCACTTTTTACCCCCATTCTATATTCAACTACTACGTTTCCTTCTCTTCCTTTTCCTAGTATCGAATTCCACTTACCCATGACTATTAAATTTTCGTCTCTCTTCACTATCTGAATAATTTCTTTTATCTCATCATACATTTCATCGATCTCTTCGTCAACTGCTCAGCTAGTTGGCATATAAACTTCTACTACAGTGGTAGGCGTGGGATTCGTGTCTGTCTGGGCCACAATAATTCTTTCACTATGCTATTTGTAGTAGCTTATTCGCACTCCCATTTTGTTATTGATTATTAAACCTACTCTTGCATTACCTCTATTTGATTTTGTATTTATAAACCTGTATTCACCTGACCAAAAGTCTTGTTCCTCCTTCCACCGAACTTCACTAATTCACACTATATATAACTTTACCTATCCATTTCCCTTTTTGAATTTTTTAACCTATCTGCCCGATTAACGGATCTGATATTCCACCCTGCGATCCGTAGAACGCCAGTTTTCTTTCTCCTGATAACAACGTCCTCTTGAGTAGTCCCCACCCGAAGATACAAATGGGGGACTATTTTACCTTTGGAATATTTTACCCAAGAGGACGCCATCATCATTTAACCATACAGTAAAGCTGCATGCCCTCGGGAAAAATTACTGCTGTAGGTTCCCCTTGGTTTCAGCCGTTCGCAGTACCAGCACAGCAAGGCCGTTTTGGTTAGTGTTACAAGGCCATATCAGTCAATCATCCAGACTGTTGCCGCTGCAACTACTGAAAAGGTTGTTACCTCTCTTCAGGAACTACACGTTTGTCTGGCCTCTCAACAGATACCCCTCCGTTGTGGTCGCATCTACGGTACGGCTATCTGTATCGCTGAGTTACGCAAGCCTCCCCACCAATGGTAAGGTCCATAGGGGCGGGGGGGGGGGGGGGGGATAACCCTTATTATTTCTTTATTTTTCTGTCTTAGTTACATTGGGAATCTGGGTTAATTGTGACTAATTCGGAAGTATTTATCGTTATCGAAACATTGCATGAAGGTTACTGAAATTGTTAATGAAGTAACATTAGTACATTCTGAGCTATTCAAACCGTTCAACTTCGAACGTAAGTCCCTACACACGTCTGTAGCAGGTACTTACATTAAAGACAAAAAAGGTTCAAAGCTGAACATCTACGAATAGCTCAAAATGTGCAAATGTTATTTCATTAATCATTTCATAGCCATTGAGCTATTCATTAACTCAAAAATGTTCAAATGTGTGTGAAATCTTATGGGACTTAACTGCTAAGGTCATCAGTCCCTAAGCTTACACACTACTTAACCTAAATTATCCTAAGGACAAACACACACACCCATGCCCGAGGGAGGACTCGAACCTCCGCCAGGACCAGCCGCACAGTCCATGACTGCAGCGCCTCTGACCGCTTGGCTAAACCCACGCGGCATTAACTCAAATTGTCAGTCCAACTGAGACAGGAAAATTAAGAAATGCTAAGATTAATAACAATTACTGATCCTTTGCCGACACAGTGTTGGAATTTCATGACAAATAAAAGTTAATTTCATCGCGATTGTGTCTCGTTAGGAGGATACCACAATGGTTGTCGTTATTGCCGATGTCATTTTTCGAAGAAACATGATTCGGTGCAGAGATAAAAGTATTTTTTTCAATTTTTACCACAGTAGCGCTCAAAAATGTTTGTTTGTGGCGGCTAGTTCGGACTACATCGTCCATTCTCAAACCGCAGCCTTCATTGTAGATGTTAATATACATTTCCACCAGCGCACGCATATACAGGGCTATTACAAATGATTGAAGCGATTTCATAAATTCACTGTAGCTCCACTCATTGACATATGGTCACGACACACTACAGATACGTAGAAAAACACATAAAGTTTTGTTCGGCTGAAGCTGCACTTCAGGTTTCTGCCGCCAGAGCGCTCGAGAGCGCAGTGAGACAAAATGGCGACAGGAGCCGAGAAAGCGTATGTCGTGCTTGAAATGCACTCACATCAGTCAGTCATAGCAGTGCAACGACACTTCAGGACGAAGTTCAACAAAGATCCACCAACTGCTAACTCCATTGGCAATGGTATGCGCAGTTTAAAGCTTCTGGAAGCCTCTGTAAGGGGAAATCAACGGGTCGGCCTGTAGTGAGCGAAGAAATGGTTGAACGCGTGCGGGCAAGTTTCACGCGTAGCCCGCGAAAGTCGACGAATAAAGCAAGCAGGGAGCTAAACGTACCACAGCCGACGGTTTGGAAAATCTTACGGAAAACGCTAAAGCAGAAGCCTTACCGTTTACAATTGCTACAAGCCCTGACACCCGATGACAAAGTCAAACGCTTTGAATTTTCGGCGCGGTTGCAACAGCTCATGGAAGAGGATGCGTTCAGTGCGAAACTTGTTTTCAGTGATGAAGCAACATTTTTTCTTAATGGTGAAGTGAACAGACACAATGTGCGAATCTGGGCGGTAGAGACTCCTCACGCATTCGTGCAGCAAATTCGCAATTCACCAAAAGTTAACGTGTTTTGTGCAATCTCACGGTTTAAAGTTTACGGCCCCTTTTTCGTCTGCGAAAAAAACGTTACAGGACACGTGTATCTGGACATGCTGGAAAATTGGCTCATGCCACAACTGGAGACCCACAGCGCCGACTTCAGCTTTCAACAGGTTGGTGCTCCACCGCACTTCCATCATGATGTTCGGCATTTCTTAAACAGGAGATCGGAAAACCGATGGATCGGTCGTGGTGGAGATCATGATCAGCAATTCATCTCATCGCCTCCACGCTCTCCCGACTTAACCCCACGCGATTTCTTTCTGTGGGGTTATGTGAAAGATTCAGTGTTTAAACCTCCTCTACCAAGAAACGTGCCAGAACTGCGAGCTTTTGAGTTTTTGTATGTGTGTGCAAAGCATTGTGAAAATATCTCAAATAATAAAGTTATTGTAGAGCTGTGAAATCGCTTCAATCATTTGTAATAACCCTGTGCAATAGCCATAACAGGTATTTTTATAGGTATACAATAGTAATGTTTGTTCAGGACCCAGTGACTTCATAAGTAGTGAAAGCTCCCGATTTGTTCCCGTGAAGTTCCTGGATCCTGAATAAGCGTTAGTATTCTACAGATGCAAAAATGGCAGTAATGACTGTTATATGTATGATGGTGGAAATTCATGTCAACAATTTCAACGAAGCTAGTGGTTTGCGAGCGGACAATGTTAGTCCGAAACTAGTCACCACAAATGAAGATTTTTGAACGTGATTGTGACAGAAAGTGAAAAAATAAAATTTAGTAATCCAAGTTCCTGGTCTTCGCTCCTGCACTGTGTGTGTGTATAAACCATCATAAAAGTGTTTGTAGGAATCTTAGGAAAAAAAGAAAATGACAACACTCGAAGCACAGGGTCCGGCAAAAAGACCTTCTGTATTTGTAGAAGCAGCTGTGTAGGCTGTGGTGGGGATACTGATGTGGAGGGGGCATCGAAAGATAGTTGTGCACGTGCCGTTTTCAGTAGGCGCTATGGCTTGGTTGAAAGTGAAGGTGGGCATCGTGCGTTTGTTGTGGAGGAGTATATCCGTATTGGTGTTTCTGTGTTTATTACTCAGCGAGCATTCCACATTCGGTTCGGCATGATTCTGTTCCTGATAGAAACACTATTCAAGTTTGGTATCAAACTTCAGAGCATCAAGTTCTGCACTGAGAGCGTCTGACCAGCAATCTCCGAAGGATTCAGCAGTTAAACAGGCAGCTACCTATGGACTTTCTGATGGGAGTTTAGTAAGAGCGCTGCACAGAGAACTTCATATGCACTCATACAAAATCATGGTTAGCCAAGATTTAAGATTGCCATAATCGCAGATCTGTGATGGAGGCAATTCTTCAGAACATTCCCCCTGGCGTTGTCTTGATTTCTTCTGTTGGGGCCCACTTCCACATGCCAGGTACTGTAACTTCGCCAACGACCACTTCACAGCCGTCGTGTGATAGTTTGGTGTACCGTTGCTGGAGGTGGAGTGTGGAGTCCGCATTTTACGAGGAAGAAGATGGCGTGTCGGATTAATTCAGATCGCTACTGTAACATGATGAAGACCTTCCTCCGCACTAAAACCACACTGTTGGGGAACATGAAGAGGGAGAAGTCTGGCTCCCACAAGACGAAGCCACAGCTCATACCTCTCGGAGTTCTCAAGGAATTTTGAGAGAGTCATTTCCTAGACGTATTTTCTCTTCGCGAGGAGACAGCGCCTAGCCCTGAGACGACCCGATTTACCAACTAGTGATTTTTTTTCTTTGCGGCCACTTAAAGGTTGAAGTGTACACACATTACCCCACAACCCTGCAAGCACTTAAGGAGGCAGTCACTCAGGAGGTACATCGCCAGACTCATACATTCTACACTCCAACGTGAATAGTCGTTTTCATTTCCCCAATTATTTTAGAAATTCCGATGGACTATTATACATCCCATTATCCTTATTCGAACCTAAGTCTTCTAAAGCTTCCAGAATGATATTTTCACTCTGCAGCGGAGTGTGCGCTGATATGAAACTTTCCTGACAGATTAAAACTGTTTGTCGGGCCGAGACTCGAACTCGGTACCTTTGCCTTTCGCGGCAAGTGCTCTACCAACTGAGCTACCCAAGCGCGACTCAGGACCCGTCCTTACAGCTTCAATTCTGCCAGTACCTCGTATCCTACCTTCCAGACTTCACAGAAGCTCTTCTGCGAACCTTGCAGAACTAGCACTTCTGGAAGAAAGGATATTGCGGAGACATGGGCTGTGGCTAAACCATGTCTCCGGCACACAGTTTTAATCTGTCAAATTTGTTTTGAATTCTGATTCTAAAACTAGATCCTCTATCTCTTCTACATCGGCTCCTGTTCCTTCTTCTATCACATCATCAAACAAGTCTTATCCCTCACAGAGGGATTTTCCACTGCACTGTTAATGTTACCACCCCTGTTTTTAATTTCACCGAAGGTTTTTTTTTCATTTTCTGTATGCTAATATAGTATTTCCGACATTAACTCCTTTTCGATATCTTCAC